>NC_085056.1:0-2433561 GCF_963662255.1 Cinclus cinclus | reverse complement strand
ACAAAACAACCTAAGTTTTGTTCTAGTGTAAATCAAAAATTGTGTAAATTATATGCCAAAAATGCATCTGTTTAAGCATTTACATAGAGATGTTAAATAAGGAAAAACTCTCAAAGGAAAACAGTTTTATCTCAGTTGAAATGCTGCTAAATGGCACAAACTTCTGCCTCACATTTACCTTTCACCTCAAGATTTTATTTTCTAATGAAGGCCCCAAATGGTTGCATTTTCCCCTAGAAATGTGACATTAGAAATAAAACCTTTCTGCAAGGACAGGGCAGCCACACATCTACGAGGGCAGCATTCTCTCACGTCCCTTGGCAGGTGAGCAGTGACAGAAAATTGTCCCAGCCATTGGTGGGTGAGACCCCAACCCTCTCCAGGCTGAGTTTAACTGTCCTGTCACTCAGATTTAGGCCAGGCTTTGACTGAGACAGCTCCTTGCTCTTTTGCTCCATTTGGTTAATTCTTCCCATCATTCTCCAAATGCTCTGTTGGGTTTCTCCATCCCAGCTAAATCAACACAACTGTGAGCACACCCAGAACCAGACAGAAATACTTGAAGATTTATTTCAGCTTTATTACAAGAACCCCACGGCAGAGATGGAGCAACACTGGTTTATTTACAGGGTTTGGTTTTTTGTATGTTTTTTTTTTTTAAATCCTGGAGGTTTTTTTCCCCCCTAGGATTTATTGTTACCATTGCTTTTCCAGATTGATTCCTGGTGCAAGGAGAACAGCTACGTGATAGCTGGATATTACCAGGCGAACGAACGCGTGAAAGATGCCAGGTGTGTTGGGCCAATATTTCCTTCTGTTTGCTCTTTCAGCTCGTACCTTGGACTCTGCCAGCAGCAATCATCCCCATAAATCAGGCGTGTGTGATTCACTCTGACAAGTGTCAGCTGCTTCCACATTGTCTCCGTGGGGCTGCGGGATGTGGCCTTTGGTCAGGTGCAGAAAGTCCAGGCTTTGCAGAATCCCTCCTCTCCTCCCGTGGCTGCTATAAAAGGCCACGCTTTGAACGAGTGCCAGCTTCTTGAATTGCATTTGTCAGGGAAAAAGCCAAAATCTGCAGTGTGTTTGCTCGTGCAGTATGGATCTTGGAAAGTCTGACGACTCCCAGGATCTTATGGAAAGTCAGGAGTGACCTGATTCTTTCTAAATTTCTTAATCATTGGGGAGTTTTGTCAAAGCAATTTTTTACGTGGTGAAGAGGTGGAAGATTATGTCAGTCAGGCGGTGATATCTCTTATTTAGCACTTCTTTTCCTCTGGATTAGTCGTTTTATTCCCTGCTGTCTGACTCAGATTACTCACTAAACAATGAGGGACCTTCCTGTGGAGCCACAGTTTAATTTTACATCTGTGGATTCCGTGTTTTCCCCTCTATGTATTGGACAAATCCAGGATTGGGACTAATTAGAATAAGGGCAACTTATTTAAAGTACTATGCCCTATTCCAGGAAGTGTCCGAGGTTGGATGGGGCTTGGAACGACTTGGGATAGTGGAAGGGAATGGAATGAGAGGATCTCAACCCAAACCACTCCACAGTGATCTGATTCCAGTTACTGGTTAATGTATATTCAGACTCAGTTATGTTTTTTAAGGAACACTTGTGACTTCTAAGGTATCTAACAGGGATAAAAAGATTATTTGTCCTTCTCTTATAAATCTACTGGACACATTTTTAAGAAGAAGTTACACAGTTTGCTCTCTTTGAGGTTGGAAAGAATATCACAGACTTGATGTTTCTTTAGAACTTCAGTTTGGTTTCTGAAGATAACTGGCACCACACAGAGATTGTCATTGGCACCACATTAAGTGGCACAGCATAGAGATTGTCACCTTTGAGAGGTGATGAAGGTTTTCAAAGGTTATCTGATTTTGGACAGGTTTTCAGTGCAGACTGGGGAGAAAACTCAGTTTCTTTTTTAAATGCCTGCCAGGTCAGAGTCTTTGGTCTGGGGAAAGAAGATAGGAGGCCACAAAATGTTGATTCCATGTCATTCCAAAGCCATTCCTAAACCCCGCTGAGCTCCAGTTTGGATGTTGCTGAGTGTTTTATCAGCTGTGGCATCAGCTCCTTTATCTTGTTCCTGTTTGCAAGCACCCAGAGTCACTCTCACATCTCTCTGAGCTCATTTCCTGCTGCTTTCAGCTGAAAGTCGTGGCTCCTATCACTCAGTTCCTTTTCCCTTCTGCTCCAGCCCAAACCAGGTTGCAGAGAAAGTGGCCTCCCGGATTGCCGAGGGTTTCACGGACACTGCGCTCATCATGGTAAAGAACTTCCTTCCCCTCACCCCCCTGTGTGTTCTGCCCCTGCTGCTGGGCCAGGGAAATGCTGTTGTCTGGCTCTTTTCATGAGGAATTCAGTTTCTCTTCCCTTCCAAAATGCTCTGGGGAGGAGATGCAGCAAGCAGTGAAGCTCAGTGTAAATCCACAGAGAGACTGTGGTGAGCTCTCTGCCACCTCAGAGGAACTGGAAGCCTTCTCTACATGTTCAGGCAGCAATTTCTGGCTCCAGCCCTCCTTTTGCAACTTAAATTCTTATATTTAATATCACAAACAGGGCTTTGCCTCCTCACTGCTGTGACAAAGGGCGTTGGCAGCTTAAATTTGGCAGTTTGAGGTTAAAAGTGTGGATGGGTGTAAAATGCCCTGTTTTTACAAACTGATTCTGGTTTTATTTCTTTATTTCGTTGTTTTTATCTCTTGGGGTGCTGAGGAGGAGACTGAGGTGGTGTTTCTGTGTCCCACCCCAGGTTGACAACACCAAGTTCACCATGGAGTGTGTGGAGCCTGCCATCCACGTGTATGAGCTGCACGAGAACAAGTGGAGGTGCAAGGACCCACACATGTGAGTGACTGTAACACGGGGTGCTTGCACCACTTAATTAGTGGTTTGTCTGCAGTTTCTTCTGTTTTCACTCAGAGCCAGGATTTAAAAACACAAAGGAAATTAATTTTCTCATATTCAGGCTTGGTTGTTTATTAAATCTTATTTGAAGTACAGGGAGTTCTGCGACGCTCCTAGCTACCTGCTAAAAGTGAGCAAAATGGAGATGAATCCATCTGCTGCAAGGTCTTTTAAAGCTACACAGTCCAATAGAGAACTAACACCTATATTATTTATCCTTTTAACCCAATAATTAACTTCCCATGACCCTCAGTGTGGCCCCAACTGTCCAACCAGAAACTACCATGAAAAAGAAGGAAGAAGAACACCAAGAAAGAGACAACACCCCAAATCCTCCATCTTGTCCCACACCTATTACTGTATTATAAAAACCTCACATTTAAAACCCTTCACCATCTGAAATAACACACTTCCATTTTAACTACACACCCGTGATTTTAGCTCCATCACTCAGATATGGAATCCTTCTCCAAGGCCTCAGGTCAAAAGCAGTGTTCTCCTGGGGGTCAGTGCCACAAAGCACAAAAAGCTCCAAAAATCCCAGATTTCTGGGATCCAGCAAGTGAACTGGGAATTTTAGTGGATTTGGGGAAAAAACAACTTTGTGTGAGGATGCCGCAGCGTGGCTTGATTTTTCCAGAGATTTTTTTGTGGTGATTCCAATTGATGCCTGGTTCTTTTCCATGCCAGTGACTTCTGTGAAGATTGGACTGAAGCCCAGAGAATCGCTGCATCCCTCCTGGACAGCAAGTCCTACGAGACACTGGTGGATTTTGATAATCACCTGGATGACATCCGCAACGACTGGACCAACCCGGAGATCAACAAAGCTGTGCTGCACCTGTGCTAGGAGGGATCCTCCTGACTAATCCATGGGCATTCCCACTGTACTGAAGAGAGATAAATGTTATTTTTGAATGTAAATAGAATTAATATTCAGTACTTTGTGTGGAAAGCTGACTGATTAAAGAGGAGTGGCCTGTCCCGTGGCACGGTGCTGTGTCCCTAAAGCCATGGAATGTTGGTGGTGACATTCCCTGGAAGAGCTGCCTGCTGTCCTCGTGGACACCATCCCACTTGTAGTGAATGTTGCTATTCCTTGGAAACCTGAACTGCTTCTGCTTGGCCCCCACTGTTCCTATTCCAAAGTTTTGACTTCAGCTTTTCTAACTTTAGAGAGGTTACTTTTTAACGATTTCTGGAAATACCTTTCCAAAAAAAAGAAAATCATGTCCTCAGATGAGAGATTTTAAGGGCAAATAGATCAAATGGGAAGTGAATGGTTTCTTCTGGCCTGGGTTGGAATTGTAACTCTCTTGGCACAGTAAAATGCAATCTGCTGAGGATGTTCCATGCTCATGTGTCACCTGTTTTGCAGTGCTCTAGCATGACAGAGAGTTTTAAAGCAGTATGCCCAAATAATCTGGTGGTTCCTGCTCTCCGTGGGCTTGGCAAGCACAGTTACTGCTTGAATGTGTTAAACTCAAAGTAAATTATTTATAAAAAGGACTAGAAGCACAGTGCTGTGTTTGAATCCACAGTTGGAGTGTACAGTAGTGAAATACTTTATTAATTTTGTGCGTTTGGGGGGGTGTTAATCAGCAGATCTCATTTTCCACATGATCCGAGTACATGGAATCCAGGAGCCTGGATACAGCCTAGTTCAGCTTGCCTTGTCTTACCCATTAATTATTTCCACGGAGAAGTTTCCTGGACAATGCAGCTTTATACCAGCCTAGAAGAGCTCTTTGTAAGCCCTTGTTGCCTCACTCCTCGTGGTTGTTTGCTCAACTGTAGTTAAACACAGCCTCAGCCTGCAACAGTTCCTTCGGATTTCCTTCTCTTCCTGCCCAGAAATGTTGTTACAAGGAAGATCCAAATATCCACAAAATGTCTGTCTGCCTGTGTCCAATCTTAGTGTTAAAATCACAGCAAAGTTTGGGTTGGAAGGGACTTGAAGATCATCTCATTGCATGGGCAGGGACACCTTCCTCATGACCAGGTTGCTCCAAGTTTTACTGCTGGTCTTGGAGAGGGATGGGGCAAGGCTAAAATCCTATTTGCAGCAGGGAATAGACCCTGGATGCCCCCAGGCTGTGGAGTTCCCTCCAGGTGAGATTCCACAGGGCCATGAGGTGAGGTCGGAGGGAGGAGAGGAAGTTTTGGACGCTTTGGGTTTTATCTCCCTGCTGTGCATGGGTGAGGTGTGATTACCAAAGAGATTGGCACCGAGTCAGGAACCTTCCCTAGGCTGAGTCAGGCTTGCAGGAGAGGGAAATGTTTTCACTTGTTGACTGAAAACATGTATTTAGCTCCCAAAAACATCGAGATAACACATTCCAGTGGCTGCTCCACTCCACGTCTGTAGGAAAAAGATACCCTGGGAGCAGAATGCAAAGCACTCAGGCTGCAATAAGAGGACTTTGTACAAACACCCGGGGAAATCCAAGGCATTGTTCCAGTGGCAGATCATTATCTCAGCCAGATTCCTCGTGTGGGGTTGTCACAAGGAGCTGCTGCATCTCTTGAGCCATGGGAAATGGGAAATGTGTTTCTCATTCTTTGTAATAGCATCTCCTAATCAAGCTTTGATCATAAATATGCAAATTCAGGCTAATCCTGCTCCCCTTGTGAGGCAGAGTCTGTCTCCTCAGTGTAACCTGCTGGAATATTCCCTGTGACTAACCTGGGACAGGGTGCTGGCAGGGGAGCAGATTTTAGTGCTTTGTCTTCCCCTTTTTTTAATCTTCCCTTTGCTTTCAAATGAGGATTTATTTTTTTTTTTTTTTTGCCACCAGCAGAAGCCCAGGCTGAATTTAAGCAAAGAGGACAAACCTGCAGATCTTATCTCCCCTGTCCTATTTGCATTGAAGGCTGGACAAAAGCAGCAATTCCATAAATCCAGGCAGCCACCCTGGCTTTCCTGAAAGAATGAGGAAGCTGCAGGGCTCAAGGAAGGCTGTGTTCCCCTTTCCTGCTGATGTGCTCAGAGCAAATGCTGCTTTCCTGGCTGCTTGATCCGCTGGATTCAGCACAGGAATTCAAGGTAATTCCTTTTAAAACTTCAGGGGGAGGAAATCTTGGGGAAGGCACCTCTTGCTGGAGCCCTGGTGAGAGCTGGGAAGGCAGCCCTGGGAATGTGTGTCCTACTCTTTTTTTTTTGTTTGTTTGTTAGCAATTAATGACTTTCAAGATTAACATTTTTCCTCCCTGTCCACCAAAATTTGAAGATTTGCCATTTACCTGCCCAGCTGTTTTAAATTGCAACTTTTTACCTCATCCACACAACCTGTAGCACTTTGAAAAAAGAATCCCTGAATGGTTTGGGATGGAAGGGACCTTAGAATCATCTCATTCCACCCCCTGCCATGGGCAGGGACACCTTCCACTATCCCAGGTTGCTCCAAGCCTCAGTGTCCAGCCTGACCTTGGACACTTCCAGGGATCCAGGGGAAGCCACAGCTGCTCTGAGAATCTGTGCCAGGGCCTGCCCACCCTCCCAGGGAACAATTTTTTCCCAATATCCCATCTAAGGGCAGTGGGAGTCATTCCCTGTGTCCTGTCCCTCCATCCCTTGTCCCCAGTCCCTCTCCAGCTCTCCTGGAGCCCCTTCAGGCACTGCCAGGGGCTCTGAGCTCTCCCTGGGGCCTTCTCCAGGTGAATCCCCCCCAGCTCTCCCAGCCTGTGGGATTCTATTTGTCCCACTCAAGACGATTTTTCAGAACTGTGACAAAACAACCCCACAAGCAGATGGATGACAGGAGCCCTGGAATCCCTGCTCAGCTGTTCCTGGGGCACCCACAAGTGAGGTCCCTGTTCCCAGGGAATGCCAGGCCCCTCATTCTCCCTGAGCTCATCACTCTGTGTGTGCATACGAGGATTTGGGGAAGTTTTTTTTTCCCCATCCAGCAAGCAAAGCGGCCTTCTGCTGGCATTTTCCCTCTTCCCATCTGCTCCTGGGATGTTCCCTCCCCAAGGAAAGTGAGCAGAGATGTAACAGCTCCAGCTCCTGGAGCCGATTTGGATGCGGGAGCAGGTGAGCAGTTCAGACATCACCTGGAACAGCTGGAGCCAGCAGCAGACAGATGTGCAGAGCCCACCCCAGCCGTGAGGGGCGGCCCCCCTGTCCCCAAGAATTCTTTCTGCGAGTGGCAGGCGAGGAGAGGTGACGGTGACAGATGCAGGAAGCAATGCCGGGGCTCTCTGCTCCCTGGCTCTGCGCCTAATCGCTGCACTCCTCGATCTGGGAAGCGTCTGGAGATGCCGGTGGAGGAGGGCACTGCCCGGGAGAGCCGGGATAATGCTAATGGAGGAGGCTCTTAGTGGGGTGGGCTTGCGGCTGAGTGCAGCCTGGAAAATGGCCTCGAGGGGAAATGTGCTCGATTTGTGAGCTCTGCTTCTCGTTTGGGTGGAATTCAGCTCCTGGAACCGAGCCGGGGCACCCACACGAGCTGGTCCCTATTGGGCTGCTCCCCTCCATCCTACCCAGGCTCTGTTATTCCCAGCTGGATTTAAACACCTCCACACATCCCGGTGCTGCACCACAACCCTGTCCTTGCTTCCTCCAGCGCCCTGACCCATCCCTCCCGCAGCCAGCAGCGCTTTCTGTGTGCCCAAGGATCCGCTGAGGACTTTATCGATTTCCCTTTCTTTTTTTTTTTTTTTTTTCCCACTGTCGCTTTTAGACCACATTTTCACCCAGCCTTCTCCTCCGAAAGTACACCCCAGCTGCATCCCTTCCTTTTGGTTTCCCGTGGAAGGCGGCAGTGGCAGATTCGGAGAGGACGGAGACGGGGGGCTGGCAGGGGGGACAGCGCTCCTGCGTGTGGCAATTCCAGCCTGCCGGAGCTGGGATGAGGGAAGCAGGGAAGTCTGCTCTTAAAAATACCCGGTAGGTGGGCTGGGGCTGAGGGGTCACTCTGCGAGCGCCTCCAGGCAGCGCCGCTCCGGCTGCAGCACTTTAGCGGGATGCGGGCAGGATCCGTGCCAGGCATGGCCCACTCTGCGCACTGCCAAGGCCGAAGGAAACGACACAGCCCTTCCTAGAAATGCACCCTGGAGCTTTCAAGATGGACCTAATTGAAAAACTCTATCGAGGTTGTAGCAGCAGGGGATAAAAGGGAAAGCTGGGCCCAGATTAACCCGGAGCTCAGCGAGCCGGGAAGCGCGGCAGCCGTGGCCAGGTCCCTAAGCCAATTCCTGGCCGTGGTCTCCCAGCTGAATCCATGCTGGGAGAGAGCCGCTTTGTTCTGGATGCAGGAGGTCTCTGTGCCTCAGGTACGTGCTCGCTCCCCGCTTCGCTCCCGACCCCCGCTGCAGCAGCTCCCGCCTCATCCCGCTGGATTTTCTCCGGGGGTGCTTCCAGCCCACGCGGTTCCTTCCCGTTGCTCACTCTGCCGGTCCTGCCAAGAGCCCGTGCTTAGGGAATGCTGGAGCTGCTCCAGTTTACCCGGAGCCTGCATCTTCAGCGGCCTCCTTGTGACATCCTCCTCCCTCGCCACGCCCGGCATCCCCTCCGGGTACCGCTCGCCAGCCCTGGATGACTCTGGATCTCCGGGAGGGAATTTCTTCTCCGCTCCCGGCACTGGCTGCCACTTCCAGCTCCGGCAAGCCCCAGGCAGGACCATTTTTTCTGGGGCAGCTCCAGAGCCAAGCTGGGAGCAGCCCTTTCCCCTGCTCGGGCCAGAAGGGACGGGGGCAGGAGGGGACAGGTGGCCTCGTTGCTCGGTTAGCACAGAGCCAGGGTGACGTGTCACCTGCGTTAGCAGACCCTGGCACTCGGTGACCCAGAAAGCTGCTTCCTCCCCTGCCTGCTGAAAGGGGAGCCCAGCTGGTGTTTGCAGGAACAGCTCCTGAAAGGAGCCAGCAGAGCCGCTCCGGGCTCTCCAGCCAAAGCTTTTCTTGTGGCCAGTGTTTGCACAACACGTCCCTTGTCCCTGCGGTTCCTCTGGCGCCTGGGATGCATCAGCTCTCCCTGCCCTTCCCCCGAAGGGAATTTGGAAGGCTGCCTTCCATCGTCACCCCCCCACCAGGGCTTCAGCCCCGGGGGCAGGGTGGAGCAGGAGGATTGGGAAGCGCCAGGAGAGGAGCAGCCCAGCCACCAAAGGGACACAGCCAGGACTGGAAACCAGCCAGTGACCACCTCAGGGGACAGCCAGGTGCTGGCCAGCTCTGGAATCTTCCTCCAGGGAGTGAAGCTGGCTCCAAATCCCCCCACCCCCGAGCCCACCCTCCTCCTCCCCTGCCCAGCTGGTTCTTGCTGGGCTTTGGCCACTTGCCCTGACGTGATGCTCAGCAAGTCACAGCTCAGAGCCTTGTCACAGGAATCAGGAACTCCTGGAAGGGATGTGACACTGGAAAAGGGAGTATTGAGCCCACTGGGCTGCTCCTGTTCCTGGCACTCAGCTCTCCCTAACCCTGCTTACCCAGCAATGACAAGGACCCCACAGCAGAGGGGCTCCAGGCCATTCCCAGTCACCTCAAGGTGGACAACCTCCACTTTTTAAACCTTCACAAATGTTTTTGCTTTGCTCACCAGCCCCGGCGAGGACGAGAAAGAGTGTTTGACGCTGTGTTTGTGCCTCTCAGGTGTCAGCAGAGCAGCTGGAGCTGTGCTGCACCCGCAGAACTAACCACAGGTATTTTAGCAGCCTGGTGTTTATGTTTCCCACCCCTACTGCAGCAAGACAATCACTTTCTGTCACTGTTGTAGCAACAACTGCTGCTCCAGGCGAGGCTAATTCCAGCCCTCGTGGGTTTGGGGTTGTTTGTTCTCACCCAGCAGCAGCAAACAGGTAGTTTTGGAGACAGGCAGTAAAAGAGCTCAAGGTGGAGGCAGGATTTGTGCTGCTCTGACTGGATTTGTGCTGCCAAGGAGCGATCCCTGGCTCCATGGGATGCTGCGTGCTCTGAGTTTGGGATGGGATCCTGAAAGGTCAGGTTTGCCGCGCTCTGGTTCAGGACTCATCTCTAACTCTTAGACTTTGCAGCTGAACAGAGGAAATAAATCCACATAAACCGCTTAATCTGTTGTTTTCTGGTGGGGAAAAAAGGAACTGTGAGTTGCAAACGTCTCTGCCCAGGACTGTGCCTGCAGCTGGAGCTGCAGCCTTGCCCCTGTGGCACCCTGCCCGCTCCTGGAGCTTTGCAATAACTCAGTTATCTGACAAATCGGAGGAGTCAGATAGGGAAGGAAATCAGCTCTTCCCAGATTTCTGATTTTCATCAGACATGGCAGCACCAAACCAGCAGAAAGTGAAGCAAAACCACCCGTTCCCTCTCCGTGCTGCCCTTCATGCCCATCCCCTCACGGCTTGGTGGGGCTCTGATCCCATCGGAGAACCTCCCAAAATCCTGGCATCAGTTCTCTTCCGATGCCTGGGTGAAGTTCCAAGCTTTCCTTCCCTTCCATCCCCTCCCTCCAGCAGCCGGGGGGATGTTTAATGTGCGGCCGGCGTTCCCTGCAGGCCGGCGCCCTGGATTTGAACCGATGCTTTTCAGCTCCGGCTGAAAAGGAGCCGGCTCGGGGCCTCGCCTCTTAATTGCGGAGGAGGGGGAACATGGAAAAGCCTCTGGCTGCTGCTAATGCAGGCGAAGGAGGCTGCTCCGGAGGCACAGCCTTCTCCCGGGCATCCTCCCAGCGGGGTGGGACCCGACCCGGAGCGCTCATCCTGGGAATGGTGAGGAACCCGCTGCCTCCTGGTGCTCTTCCCGCTGCCAGTCTGGGGTCGGGGCTGGGAAGGGGAAACGATGCTTCCTGCAAGCTGGAGAAGGTGGAGGTGCTCCCAGAGGTTGATGTCTGTCGACATCAGGACCTTAGGGATGCCGATGGGTCTTGCTAGAGCTGGGTGGGGACACTCACTGGCCTTTTCCAGGCACTTGGTAGCCCTCAGGCTGCTTGTAGGGGTGTTGGATGCCCGGGGGCTTTGCTGGAAGCCCAGGGCACTCCTTCCTCTCTGTCTGCCAGCTCTGGACTGGCTTGTGCATCGGGGTGAAAGGAAAACAGCGTTTCCTCATCACCCAAGGGCTTTGCTGGGCATGGATGGGGTTGGAGTGGGGGCTGGATGGGAGGAGCCGGGGCTCCGCTAACCTGATTAACCAGGTTCCCAACCAACCTCGCCAAACCCAAAGGCGGGCGGCTGCCACCTCCTGCCGCCCTCCTCTTGAAGGGAACCCCCTTGGAGGCTCCGGCATCCCGGAGCAGCCGTGTGCGGTGGGAGGTGGGATGCGACCGCGGGCATCGCCCCTCCGGGCACCGGGTAAGTGCCACCCCCCCCTCGGAGCTTTGTCCCTTTTTCCCCTCCCCAGTGCACCCTCCGAGTGTCCCCCCTGCCCGGTCCCAGCTCCTGTGATGAGTGTCTGGGGGTTTTTGGAGCGTGAACTCGTCGGGATGCAAACATTCCTTTGGCCTGGCGCTGGCACAGGGGAGAGAAGTTGGAGCCTCAGCAGCGAGCACCAGGAATCCCGCTGGGATGCTCCCAGGGGGAATTCTCTAGCCAAATTCTGGAGCTGGAATCTGGCCCTCAGCCATGGGGAGGGGGCTGCTGGGTCCTGCAAGGGTTTGGCCACAGGGGGTGATCCCAGAGGAGCAGACCCCAGAGGATCAGATCCCAGAGGAGATCCCCTGTGCACAGAGCTGGGTGACCCCAGTGTGACCCTCCTCTGTCCCTGAGTGGTGTGAGCCACCAGCAGGGTGCCAAAATCCACATGATTTGCCTCGGAACAGATTTCTTGATATTTGGGCAGCCTCCAGGAGAGCTGCAAAGTGAGGTCCTGGGAAGGACTTCACTCCCCAGCAGTGGGGTGGGTTACAGCTCAGGCTGCACCTGCGGAACAGATAAAAATACAGAATTAAAAGCAGAGAGAGCAAATTTTCACTTCCCCTTGCTGGATGCTGCTGACCCACCTCAGGGCTTCTTGGAAAGGCAGAGGTCAGGCAGGGGGAGCAGAGGCTTGGAAGAGAGCTTAGAAGAGCCAAAATGATTCACTGACCCTCATCCCAATGAGCTTTTCCCAGCAGCTGTGGGAGGAGGGGTGAAGATTTCCCAATAAAGGGACTTTTTTTCACAGAAAAATTCGCAGCATCTTGAAAAAATGATGTCCCAAGTGGGAATCATCCATCCAGAAGCTCTTGGGACATCAGGGGTGCCCAAGAGGAGCAGGATGATGTGAATTCCAGCAGTTTATCCCAGCAGCTGCTGCAGCTCAGCCCGAGGGAGGCAGCCCTGGGAGCATCTCTCTGTTTCCGTGTGTGGACTCAGGGTTTTCTCTGCAAGAACCAACCTAAAACCAATCCAATAGCTCCTGCTCACAACCTTCTCATCCCAAAATATTTTCAGCCAAGATCCTGGGAGTGGAGAAGCTGGGATGGGACACCTCACCCAGCAACAGGCTCCTTCTCCACCCTCCCAAAAAGTTCTTCCTGAACCTCATCGGACCCGATTGAGTCACTGAAGTGCCGTGACATCACTCGTGGTTTTGCCAGTGAGCAGCCGCATTTCCTGTGGTGCCCGGGCTCCTGTAGACACAGGCACGCAGGGAGAGATGTGAGCTTTTAGCTCCTGCTCCTTCCTCCCTCCCAGGATCCCTTCCCTCAACCCTCACCTCTCTTCCCCAGCGCCAGCGGCGAGGGCCGGCGGTGGAGCTGGAGAGCTGGATCCCGCTGAGAGGATGAAAACATGGGGCTCAAGTTATCCTGCCTGAAAGGTGAGTTTGGGACGGGGCTTTGGGGTGTTGCTGCTCTCTGAAGGCGTCTGAGGGAAGGTTGTACCTGGAGGGGATTTAGGTGTGGGCGTGATTGGTGGAGTTTGGGAATGTGGTGGAATTTCTGAAGTCCTATGGGTGACCTGTTGCACCTGGATCACCCCGGAGAGGATTTTCCCAGCTTTATTTTCCCAGTCCTGTGCTTGTCCTTCACACTTTGCTGTCGAGAACCCATGAGTTAAGGGCAGCCCACAAGAAATCAGGTGGGTTTCCTTGGAGGCAGGGAAGGGCTGCTCAGGGACATGTGGATGGGATGCGGGGGTCAGCCCAGAGCCAGGGTTCTGGCTCCTGGTCTCCAGGCTGACCCCAAGCATCCTGCACTGCTCCACTCTTCCCAGGGATACTCCAACCAGGAGCTTCTTCCCCAACTTTAATTTTCTTAATGGGTTTAGGCTGGGAATGGCATCAGGAATGTCTGCACTGTGGGAGAGTGGGAGCTTTTAATGCTGCTGGCCTCACAGGGTGAAGGCTGGATATCACATCTCCCATTAGCTCTGCATCCCTCTGACTCCTGGTAATCATCCTTGGGGTCGTTAGGGATGGGACTTAATGAGGATCCCACTTTAGGATGCAGAGCTGCCTCTTCCCTGGCTTTTCCCAAGCCCAGATTCTTTGAGATTCTGGTTGTGATGGGCACAGAGTTGGATGCATCACCCAAAAATGAGCTCTGCCCCCTGTCTGCATCTGGAATGTTGGAAGGGAGTGGCTGGGAGGGTTTGAGGTCTCACACCTCCCCCCTCCCCCATCCAACAAGGAATAACAGAACAGGTGAAGCAAGCGGCCAGGGAATCCCAATCCTCCCCCAAATCCAGGACAGAGCCCCAAAACATTCCCCCATGCCTCCAGGCCCATGTGATGAGCTTGGAGTCTGGAATACAAGAAAAGACCCTCCCCCTTTTCCAGCTCCCTTACATAAGGCAGGGCTTTATCCTTAATTAAAAAGAGATTAAAAATATCAGTGTCTGTCCCCTCCAGGCATTTTCCTGCTTGGGAAGAGCTGAAACCTCCCTGGATGCCGCCTGTGCCACACGGGGGCTTTTCTCCTGATTAAAAAAGCAGATTAAAGCGATCTTCTCCCCTCAGGGGGAGTGGGCTGGGCAGTTGGTCAGATGAGGAGGGGGATGCATCTAGGAAACCCCCCCAAAATCCAAGGTGGATCCAGGGGAGGAGATGTGAGGATGCTGTGGGTACTCCAGTGGATCATAAAGACACCGAGGAGGGCGGGGAGATGGGAGATGCTGTAGCCCAGCGCCTGATCTCCTTTTATCCCCCTTTTATCCCCCCAAATTTCCCCAGGCTTGAAGATGTGTGTGAGCAGCAGGAACGGCAGCGACGGGACCCCGGCGGCATCCTCGGGACAGAAGCACCTGCACGTGCCCTCCATCATCGTCACACCTCCCACGCCCACGGGGACCACGCTGTCCCGCGAGGGGCGGCGCGGGGAGAGCCCCTCACCCTGCAGCCAGTGCTGAGAGGGGACATGGGGGATACCCAGTCTGGCAGGACCTGTCCCTGCTCCATCAGGATGGAGCCACAGCCTCCAGGGTGCAGCTCCCAGGGACTCACGGGGCACCCACGTGCGTGGGTTTGGACGCCAAGGGCTGGGGTTCGTGTTTTTTTCCTAACAGCGCCGGGGAGGGGGAACTCCCATGATGAATAAAACCCCTGGGGCTCCACACCCCCGGTTTGGCTGTGTCAGCACAGGGGGAGTGGGTTGTACCCCCCAAAACACTCCAACACCACCCCCCAGGAGCCACCCTCTTTCCCATGGGTGGATAAAAGTGGGGCCCCCACTTCTCCACTGAGGATTGAAGAATCTATTCCAGCAAACAGCAGCGGGAAAATGAACTCGGCGTCGTCACCCTTATCCCGCCGGATCGGCCGCATGCCGGGAGGGAGCCGGGGGCGATGCTTCCCGGGGAGCAGCGGCACCCGGAGCCGGCGGGAGAGGCGGGAGTGTGAAAGCAGATGGAAATTTAATTTTTTAATGACAGCAGCAGATGGCAAAAGACACGCAAGGGGAGGCGCAGCGTGGGGGAGATGTTCTGGAGCGCCCAGCACGTGCTGGAGGCACCAGGGGATGCTCTGGGAATGGGGGCTCAGGGACCCTCCTCGTGCCACCCACGGTTGGGGTGGGTTGGGGGTCTCCAAGGCTTGGTTCCCACCCCAGAGTGGGGGTAACATGCATCCCAAGGGTTGTGGTTGTTCCGTGGGTGGTCCCAGGGCTGAGCCCGAGGTGGTTTTGGGAGAGGGATTGAGGAGAGGTGGATTTGTCTGGTGGGGAGGAGTTTCCATGGGGACTTGCAAATGGGATGCAGCCCCCAAAAATCATCCAGAAGCCATTTGGCTGAGCTGGATGTGAGGAGGGGGATGGATGGATGATGGATGGATGGATGGATGGATGGATGGATGGATGGATGGATGGATGGATGGATGGATGGATGGATGGATGGGGAACAGAGGAAAGGGACAGGTGAGTAATGGTAGGTGCCTGTGCATGGATGTCTGCACAGGGGCTACTGAACAGACAGACACACTCAGCTGCTGGTCTGTGCACAGGAGGGCAGCTGCTGGGGCCTGGGCACAGCCCAGGGACAGCCACGCACAGCCCCGTGTCACCCACACAGCCCCGTGTCACCCATCACACTCCGTGTCACCCATCACAGCCCCGGGGGTCGCGGGGACCCGAGCCTGTTCCCACGGGGCGCTTCCGCTCCCGTCCGCCAGGGGGCGGCATCGGAGGTCACCGCCACTCCCGAGGCGCCCCGGCAACAAGTGCCGAGCGCTGATTGGCCGAGAGCCCGGGAGGAGCTCCGCGATTGGTCCCCGTGCCCCCACCCGGGCCTCCCACCGCGGGGCCGCGGGGAGGGCAGGACAGCCAATCAGAGAGGCGTGCGCCACGGCGACAGTAGGGAACAGCCAATCAGCGTGCGCCGCGCCGCGCCAGGCCCCGCCTTCTCCCGGAGACCGCGAAAAACGCTCCGGGAGGCGGGAGCGGGGCGCGGTGGGCGGGACCTGAGGGCTGCGCGGCCAATAGGGAGCGAGGGCGCGCGGCGGGGTCGGCCCCTGTGCGATCCCGGTTCCATCCCGGTTCCATCCCGGTGCGATCCCGGAGCGATCCCGGTTCCATCCCGGTTCCATCCCGGTTCGGTTCCCCCGGGCCCATGGAGCCGGCCGAGGTGGAGTTCCTGGCCGAAAAGGAGCTGGTGACGATCGTGCCCAACTTCAGCCTGGACCGGATTCACCTGATTGGGGTCGGCGGGGCCGGGCTGGGCAGGGACAGGGGTTGGAGGGGGGCCGGAGCCTTGGGGACACGGCTTGGGGTGCCCGAGAACAAGTTCGGGGGACTTAGGGGGCAGGGACGGGGCTGGGTGGCTCTGGGGGGCAGGGACAGGAGATTAGGGAATTGGGGTTAAGGGTTTGGGATTGAGGGGGAGGAGCTGGGGGGGATTGGGATGGGTCTGGGGTGTTTGGGAACAGAGGGAGGAGATGGGGGTAATGGGGATGGATTTTGGGGTGGTGGGATTGGAGGGATGAAGGGATTCAGGGATGACAGGCAGGGGGATTAGAAGAAAAGGGAGTGCAGGCCTCCTTGAGGTTTGGGAGGGGGCTGTGCTGTCCCCCACATCTTTGGGGGTCTGTGCAGCCCCTGAGCCCTGTCTGGGAGTGTCCAGCTGTCCTGGGTGCTGACCAGAACCTGGGCATGTCCAGGGAGATGGAATTTGTGGCTGTAATTCCTGTGGAGCACCTCGAAATAGAAAATCTACTGGAAACATTGGTTATTCTTTCTTGAGGGAGATGAGGAAAAGTCTGAGAGCAAGAATTCTGGGAAGTGAGAGGAGCTTTTCCAAATCCTCTGGAAACTCTCACCACATTAGCAGACAAATTCTGTGCAGTCCAAGCCTTGGTTGTTGCCTGCCTCTCATCCTTAATTTGTTTTCCAGGGAGATCTGGGTCCCTTCAATCCTGGTTTGCCAGTGGAAGTGCCTGTGTGGTTGGCCATAAATCTGAAGCAGAGGCAGAAGTGTCGGCTCATTCCCCCAGAATGGATGGATGTTGGTGAGGATGGAAGCTCTGGCTTCAGCTCTGGCCTTCAGTGGGTGCAGTGGAAACATGAAATTAAAAATAACCCGTTTTTCACCATTAGCGAGGAGCTTAATTCAAAAACACAAAGCAACTGAAAGAGAAGGATCTCATGTTTCACCACTGGTATTCTTTATTTACTCTGAGGGTGGTGGAGCTTGTTCAGAAGAAGCTTTAGGGACTTCGGGTCACAGAATCCCAGAATTTTTTAGGTTGGAAAAGACCTCCAACCTCATCAAATCCAACTTGTGCCCCCACCTTGTCACCAGCCCAGAGCACTGAGTGCCACATCCAGCCATTGCTTGGGCACCTCCAGGGATGGGGACTCCAAACCTCCCTGGACAAAAACCTTCCAGTGTTTAATCATCCTTTCAGTCCAGGAATTCCTTCTGATGTCCATCCTGAACCTCCTATGGCAAAACTTGAGGCTGTTTTCTCTCATCCTGTCACAAATTCCCTGGGAAAATCTCTGTGAGGAGGGACACCATGGAAGTGTCCATGTCCCTTGTGTGCCTGCTCACAGGAACCTTTTCCTGCCCTCACATCATTGGAGTCCTGGACCCTGAGCTCATCCTACAAAAACGACCTGGATTTTCCTGGGGAGGGAGCATTGAAGGCCTGGCAAAACCTGAGCATCCCTGGTTGTATTTTAGGGAAACTGGAGGAAATCCGGGATCAGGAGCGGAAAGAGGACACCTTCACTCCTATGCCCAGTCCCTACTACATGGAGCTCACCAAGCTGCTGCTGAACTAGTGAGTAGGAGCTGAGCTGGGCCATTTTCCACCCCACTTGGTGTGAGCACGGATGATTTTTCAAGCTTTGCTTGGCAGCAGCCCCAGAGGGCGGTGGGGAAAGGGAGAGTTTGAGGGAGGTTTATCCCCTCATCCTGCCAAGATTTCACAGCAGCTTTTCCCTCGTGGTAACTCTGCCTCTCAGGAACTTGGGGATCGCTTGTTCCTTGGCCTCATAATTGGGGCTGTGTCGCTTTATTGAGCAGCAGCTCAGCGTGGAGGCCTGGAGGAGCCGTAACACGTTCCATGGCTGCAATCTGTTCAGCAGCCTCGAGCCTCCAGGCCTCTTCCTTGGCTCTCCTTCAGGAGGAAAGCTCCTCTTCCCTCAGCCTGGGGAGCAGGAGGCCGGGGATATTCCGAGCCTGAGCTCCTGCCTGCTGAGGCATTTCACTTGTAAAATGTGCTGGCTGGTATTTGTCTCAGCGAGGGCTCTGCTGACTTTTTAAGCCCTCGATTAAGCAGGGTGGGCATTCTAGCTCTGGCTTTTCCTCTGGAGAGGAGGCTCCTGGCGTGCTGCTGCTTCCCAGCACGCTCCAGCAACCCTGACAGCTCTGTCCGTGCGCATTGATCGTGTCTCCCAGCTCCTTATGGCAGCGCTGAATGACCTTAATGGGGTGATGTGGCACATCCCATCCAGCCCTTCCAGCTTAATTCTCCTTGATGCAGCCCTGGGAGCCCCAAGCCAGGGATTTCACCATGCTTGAGCCCTTGGTTTCCCCAGCTGGTCATGACTTTCGCCAGGTTTGGGGCCCTCTGTGCACCTCGTAACAGCTGGGCAATTGAGGAGCAGAAGGATTCTAGTGACAGCCCACTACTGCGTTGGAGCTGAGCGTTTCTGGGGAAGGAAACCATCCCAGAAATCTCAGTAGGAGAAGGGGCAGAGAGGATTTTAATGTGGAGTCACGGGTTTTTAGCAAACTGTCCTGCAAGGGACGTGGGGGAGTGAGATGGTGACAACACTACTCAGTGACATAACCACACACCCCTCAGAGCCTGCTCTGACCCTGCCTTTTCTTTCCCTGTCCCAGTGCCTCTGACAACATCCCCAGAGCAGACGAGATCCGGACTCTGGTGAAGGACACGTGGGACACACGCGTGGCCAAGCTGCGCCTCTCCGCCGACAGCTTCGTGCGGCAGCAGGAGGCTCACGCCAAGGTGTGCCAGGAGCTCATCCCAGGAGGGATCCAGCTGCCCCAGGGCGCTGAGGGATGAGGGATGAGCTGCTGGGAAAAGGCTGGCTTGGGGCATGCTTGTCCTGGCTTGTGGGTGCGTCACTGGAGTTGTGTGTTGAACCTCGTGGGCCAGGGGCAGCTCCTTGTGGGAAGCAGAGGAGTCATGGAATGGTTTGGGTTGGTTCTTAAAGGTCTCATCCCACCCCTTTTCCACACCTTCCAGTAGACCAGGCAGCTCCAAGCCCCATCCAGCTTGTCTTTGAACACTCCTTAGGAATGGGGAATGTTCTTGAAATGGTGCTGGGGTGCTTCTCTTGGCCAGGGCTGGCAGTTGGGTCAGTCCCTTGGGGTGTCACCAGAGGGAACTGTGGGCTGTGAGCTGCTTCCTGGGTACCTTGGCCTCCGTGATATTGTTCTTTCCCCTTTTAGCTGGATAATTTAACCCTGATGGAGATCAACACCACCGGGACTTTCCTTACCCAAGCTTTGGATCACATGTACAAGCTCCGGACTAACCTCCAGCCTGGGGAGAGCTCCCACTCCCAGGATTTCTGACCTGGAGCTGGGCAGGAGCTGCTTCATCTGAGCAGCTCCCACCTCCCTGCAAGGACCTCCCAGCCCTCAAATCTCCTCTCGGGGCCGGGTGGGAATTGCTCCAGAGCTGCTGGAGCATCACCAGAGCCTCAGTGCAGGCAGTGACTCGCTGGGCGGATCTCTCGGGTTGTACTTCAGAGAGGGAACTTCTGAGGGCAGCACAGGCCACACACTGCCTTGAAAGCCATAAATTTCAAGGCGGTGCTTCCATGGATTTTCTCAGAGCCTTGGGGAAAAAAGGAAAAAAAAAAAAAAAAAAAAAGAAGATGTGCTGGCAATGAGGTGTCTGCTGGGGAGATCAGCTGGGAAGCAGATCCATCTGCTCTTTGGAGAAGGACAAAAGAAAATGGTTTTCCCTCTCCAATACCAGGATATCATCTATCTATTTTTGTAATATTTGGGGGTTTAATCCAAAACTTGTCTGTAAAAAAAAAAAAGAAAGATAATAAAAAAAAAAAATCGCCGCTGAAGAATGGCATCAAATTAATCCTGGGCTGTTTCACACACAATGCTTGGGAAATCCTGCAGCTCTCCTTTGGCTCTGGCCCTGTTTCCCTGCAGAGGAGCGACAGGCAAGGGCAGGATCCGGGCAGGGTCAAAATGCAGTCCAGGACAGGATCAAGGTGGGATCAGAATAGGATCCGGGCAGTATCAAGATGGGATCTGGGGCAAGATCAAGATGGGAACCAGGACAGAGTCCAGGCAGGATCCAGACAGGCTCTGGCAGGAGCAGGGCTGTGCTGATGGCAGCTGTAATTACTCCTGGAGCCCGAGGGTGCCAGGCTGCCAGTGCTGCCCTTCCCCGAGCATCTGGGCCAGGCTCCCGCTGCCATCTGTGCCCTGCCTGCCTGGGCTGTGCCCCCAAGGGCTGGCACAGCGGGCAGGATGGCAGGAATGCCTGCGGGAGCTGCCGGGAGTGCTCGGAGCAGGGCTGGGGATGCTCAGAGCAGGGCTGCGTTCCCAACGGAGAAAGGATTCCTTGCCGTCGTTGTGGAAGAGTTTATTTTGGGGGGTTTTTACGGGATGTTTTCAGGAATTACAGCAATGTATTCATAAATACCTAATTACTACATTCAACAATTAATATATTACATTACAATTAATTCCAACAAAGTACACTCTGAACATGTTTAGGGTTGGGTTTTTCTCCTTTTTTGGGTTTTTTTTTTTTTTTTTTTTTTTTTGTTTTCTTTCACAGCATCCAACCTGCTCCCAGCAGGCTCTGCCTTCCTCTCCTTCCTCCTTCCAGGCTCTGGCACAGCTGCTCCAGCAATTCTGCACAGACACAAATGCTCACCACAACCCTGGGGCAGGGAGAAAATTGGTCCAAAAACCCTGAATCCAGGCTGGTGAGGAGGTAAAGTCAGCACAAGAGCGAGGCTGCATCCCAGCCAGGCTCCTCAGCACGGCCAGGGATAAATTGCCAATGATTTTCCATCCCTGCCTTCTTCTGCCATGGCACACAGGAAGGGAAAGGAGAGGAGCCACGAGTGAATTTTGCCGTGTTAAAATTCCCTTCGAAGCCCCGAGTTGGCAGCGGCGAGGCCAGAGGCTGGCGAGGCAATTGGGGATTTAAAAAAGATTAAACTAATTTCTGTCACAAGGGCATTTTGCTTTTTAATCTTGCCCAGCTTTTTTTTTTTTTTTTTATTTGGTGAAGCCAATGAGAGAGCAGGGAGTGGGGTGGGGGGTTTAGTGCTTTTCTTTGCCAGTGCAACGAGGGAATTTAAAGCAGGAAGCAGAGGTCACCTTTTCCCAGAGATGTGAGCTGGTCTCGTGGCGAATTAAAAACAATCTCTAATAAATAATTTAAAAATAATCAAATAAAAAGGCTCCCCTGGAGGAGGCAGGGCACGGGCTGGATTTTAGCTTTTTTTTTTTTTTTTAAGATGGTTTTTAGCTAAAAATGGCACCAAGGGTGACCCTGGTGGCACCAGGACATCCCTGCCCACCTGCAGGCACAGCTCCACATGGATTGTCCCCAAAGTGACACCAAGAGACCCCACAAAACCCCCTCTCCCTGTGCCCAAACTGCCTTAGAGCCACTCTGATTGTCTTGGTATTTTTTGTGGGGGGACAAGGACACCCCAATGCCACCCATCCCTCAACCCTCCACCCTCTCAGCACAATTCCTTGGGATTTTTCCTTTGGCAGACGGAGCCTGGGCAAGGCTCAGACACCACCCGGCACTGTGACACCCACGAAGACCCAGCTGGAGCAGAAAAAGCCCCAGAAAGCAACGAAAAAGGGTAAAAATAAAAAAGAGAACACAGGAGGGTGGAAGGGTTGAGCTTCCTGAGGGACTGGTGGTGGGACAGGACCTGCCCCACTGGAAAAGGGCATTTATTTTTCCTGGTTTTCAATTCTTCTTAAAACGTTTCAATTATCTTTTCTGGCCCGACCAGCAGCAGTACAAACACTAAAAAGCGAGTTAATCCTTTTGCCAAAAGAAAAAAAACAAAACAAAAAAAAAAAAAAAACAAAAACAGAAAGAAAATAAAAACAGGGAGGTAGAAAGATGGGTGAAAAAAGGGGAAAAAAAAGCAGAAACATCTTAAAAAAAAAGGCAAGCTTTTTATAACAATAATTAAAAGCAATAAAAACATACAAAACTTTGTTTTTTAATATATATACACAGTACAAGGCTGAAGCACCTTTTTTTTTTTTTTCCTCTTTTTTTTTTTTTTTTTTTTTTTCCCGCCTGTTCAATCCCAAAGCCGGGGTGACAAAATGACCCCGCGCGTGTCCCTGCCCCTTCCCCACCAACCAGGAACAAAAAGGGACCTTCAACCAGTTTATTGACTTTATTTTTTGATAGCGAAGTGCATTTCCAGGGGAAACCCTGGGCTGGGGGTGCAGTGCTGGGAGCAGGATCCGGCAGCACCCGGCCCCGCGGGGCCCCACCGGGTTTAGTGTTGTCGTGGAGTCTTTCATTGTCTTTTTTTCTTTTTTTTTTTTTTTTTTAAGAAAAAAAAAAAAACAAAAGAACCAAAAAAAATGAGCGTTATAAAGTGTGGGTGGGTGGAGGCGGGGGGGGGCTTCAGAGCTGTGGCCCCCGGAGGAGGGGACAGGAGGGGACATGCCAGGGGCTGCTGGCCATGGGGTGGGCTCCCGGCTCCTCCCGGCTCCCATTTGCTTCATGCATGGCACATTCTCCATTTATTTATTTATTTCTCTTTAGTTTTGTTTGTTTGTTTGCTTCCTTTTATTATTAACGATTTTGTTGTCGTGGTTTTGTCTGTCCTTTTTTTTTTCTTTTCTTTTTTTTTTTTTCCTTTTTGTCTCGGTTGTTTTTGTATTTTTTTTTTAATTTTTTTTTTTTCTAAATTTTATTATTTTAGCTTCAAACCTCCCAGTGAAAAATATTAAATATTCAAGGTAATAAAATAGATTATTATTTCTAGACTATATGTTCGGCCTGGCCCAGGGAGCGTCACCTGGGATACCCCTTGAAATAACCCCTAGACCACTGCATTGCAGGCAAGGCAAGGCACTTCCGCAGGTGATCCAGCTCGGCTTGCAGGCGCTCCCGTTCTGACACCATCTTCTGCTTCTGGCTCCTCAGCTCCTGCAGGCAGCCAGGGAATGGGAAAGGGAATGGTCAGTAGGGCACTGGACAGCTCGTGGGGCAGGGAATAGTGGGGGAATAGGGTGGGGGTGGTGGTGGGAATGGGTGTTGCAGGGATGGGCAGTGCAGGGTTTGGGATATAGGAGGGGATGGGCAGTGCAGGGATGGGCAGTGCAGGGTTTGGGATACAGGAGGGCATGGGCAATGCAGGGTTTGGGATACAGGAGGGCATGGGCAGTGCAGGGATGGGCAGTGCAGGGTTTGGGATACAGGAGGGGATGGGCAGTGCAGGGATGGGCAGTGCAGGGTTTGGGATACAGGAGGGCATGGGCAATGCAGGGTTTGGGATACCACAAGGGATGGGCAGAGCAGGGAACGGGCAGAGCAGGGTTTGGGATAAAGCAAGGAATGGGCAGTGCAGGGATGGGGCAGTGCAGGGTTTGGGATACAGGAGGGAATGGGCAGAGCAGGGAACGGGCAGAGCAGGGTTTGGGATAGAGTAGGGGATGGGCAGTGCAGGGATGGGCAGTGCAGGGTTTGGGATACCACAAGGGATGGGCAAGGAAGGGAACAGGCAGAACAGGGTTTGAGATACAGCAAGGAATGGGGCAGTGCAGGGAATGGGCAGAGCAGGGTTTGAGATACAGCAAGGAATGGGGCAGTGCAGTTTGGGAAACAGGAGGGTTTGGGATCTAGCAGGGAATGGGCACTGCGGGGAATGGGCCCTGAGGGTTTGGACACTGCAGGGAATGGGCACTGCACAGGATGGGTGCAATACGTAAATGGATGTGCTGTGGGATGATTGGGTACCTCGAGGTCAGATCCCAGGAAAGCTGGGTACCCAGGAGGGTTGGATGCCCAGGGGATGGGTGTCCACAGACCCTGGTGCCCATGGGATGTGTGCCCAGGGGATGAGTGCCCAGGGGATGGGGTTCCCAGGGGATGTGTGCCCAGGGGATGGGGTTCCCAGGGGATGTGTGCCCAGGGGATGGGGTTCCCAGGGGATGTGTGCCCAGGGGATGTGTGCCCAGGGGATGGAGTGCCCACCCCCACTCACCGCCATGCTGTGTGACAGCTGCTCAGCTGTCAGGCTCAGGGTGTAGTGCTGGGCCTCCAGCCGCCGGCACTGCGTCTGCAGCACCTGGCGCTCCAGGTTTTGTTCTGTAACATCCAAAGGACAAGGGCTGAGCACCAGCTCCTCCCACGGAGGGTGCCAGCACTGGTCTAGGCTCTGCCCAGCCAGCAGTGATTGCCCCCAGAATCCCAGAACATTCCCAGCCCTGGCACTGCCTGTGGGGAACCTTTAGATCTCACTGACAGGGCATTGGGCAGCTGTGAATACACCCGTTTTTCATGCCTAAATTTTGCAAAAACAGCAGTGCCTGTTGCTTCCATGCTGCTCCTGCACTGCTGGAGATCCCCCAGTGCTTCCCCAGTCCATCCCAACGGGAACCAGTGACACCTCCCACAGGAAACTAAAGCACAAATTGGCATTCTACCCTCCCTGCACCCCCTTACCTTCTATATGTTCCTGGTAAGCTTCAAAAATTGCCTCGATCCCTTGCCACTTGGGCCTGGGGTAATCTTCCTCCTCTTCCTCCTCTTCTTCCTCCTCCTCCTCCTCCTCCTCCTCGGAGGCGGAGTCCTGGGGCAGGGGGGGCAGTGGCCGGAGCAGCCCCTCGGCCGTGCCGTTGTGCGGGGGTCCGGCCAGGCGGGTGGATGCCTGCAGCTCCGGGATGTTGTAGTGGATGGATGTGTCCAGCTTGTGGTTCTGCTCCACTGTCCCCCCTGTGGGTAGCCACAGTCAGCCCCTGCCTGCTCCCCAAGGCATTAATTCCACCCTTCCCAGATTTTTCAGGGGCTTACAGCATCTTCTGTGGGGTTTTATCACTCCTTGTGCGCTGGAGTGGTTTTATTTGTTTCAGTCACTCGACTGAGTGAGTTTGGAAGCTTTGGAACTGTATTATCTCTAATTTTTAGCTTCAGCAATGAGCTCATGGGACGCTCCAGCAATGTGGCTGCCAGTATCAAACCCTGGTTGGGGGACAGGGGGGTGATATTCCAAGACCCAACTAGCTTCCTGCATCCCTGCTTCCTTCTCTGGACATCAGGGAGAATTTCTTGATTGGCAGGTTTGTTAAATACTGGAAGGAGCTGCACTGAGAGGTGGTGGAGTCCCCATCCCTGAAGGGATTCAAGAAGGGCTAGATGTGGCACTCGGTGCAGAATCTTACTCTCCTGGATTCTTAAGTACTTTAGATTTGCAAGTCGGGCATGTAAGGAAGTTATTGTTGTGTGGCATAGTAAATTCTATATGAATCCCTTGCTAAATTGTTTAAGTTACCAATTAAGTTTAAATGCTGTTCAGTTTAAGTTAAGTGCTTTAAACATAACTTGTTGATCAAGTCTAGGCTCAGTTTAGCACAGGGGTCTACTCTGAACTTGTGACTCAACACAAGGGTCTTCCACATTCCTTTTCATCTTTACCCTTTCCTACCCTTTTGTTTCCCCCCCAACTCCAGCCTCCACACAGATTATTTGGGGTTTATTTCCTGACTTTGGACTTTTGTTTGCTTTTCCTCAGAGCGCTTTAACCATCTAATAAACAGGAGAGTGAACCTTGCCAACGAACTTTGTTGCGATACTGGTTTTACACTAAGCCTGGTTTTGCTGATAATTTTGCTGGTGATTCTTTTAAGAGACTTTAAAACAGTAATTTCCAACAACTTCCTGTTACCTTTGTGCTTCTGCAGCGCCTTCTGCGTGGACTGCAGCACCGACTCATGGAACTGGTGAGCAAATTCCTCGGCAATGAAGGGCTCCCAGGGCTTGCTCTTGCCGTTCATGCTGTGGGACAGCGGCACCGGGATGTCCTTGGGGAGGGGACCCCTGACGTAGCTGAGGATGCTCAGAGCCTTCTTCCCGGGGTGCCCATCGCTCAGCCGGGGCTTGTCCGGTGCCGTGCCCGACTCCTTGGGCCTCGGTGGCTCCTGGGGTCTCAACTGGTCTAACCTGGAGACTTCTGCTGCTTTCGGCACCTCCGGCACGGAGACGGCGATGCCCACGGGTTTATCCAGGTCCAGCAGGAGCGGCGGCACTGGAGGCTCTTTGGGAAGAGGAGCAGCAGTTGGCTGCAGCCAGGACTCCGTGCACCCCTCAAGGCAAAGCAGTGCCCCGCAACCCAAGACCCAGGGAAAGACTTGAAGTGCTTACCAGTGCTGGGGGCACCGGGGCTGTCCCGCGGGGAGCTTTTCACCACCACGGCAGCCGGTGTGGTCTTCTGCTTCATGGCCTGGAGCATCTCCACCAGCTTCTCCTTGTCTGCGGCATGGGAAGCTGAGGTTTAGTGTAGCCTCTGCTCAGCAGAGCCAGCTCAGGGCCCCAGGCAGACACCCCAGGGCACCCCCAAAGCCGAGCGTGCGCGGGCCATGGCTGTTACCTTTCCTCTTCTCGGCGCTGATGTGCGTGAGGTTGAAGATGGTGAGGAAGCGCTTCTTCTCCTCGAAGTTGGGGCTGTTGTTCATCTCGTCGGGGCTGTAGCGGGTGGAGAGCGGGAGGCGCGGGGAGGGCGTGCGGCGCTTGTTCTGCACCGTGGGTGGAGAGGGGCTCCGCTCCCGCAGCATCCGCCGGCGCTTGCGCCGCTTCTGGCTCAGCAGTTCCTCCTTCTGCTGCTGCGTGGTGAGGCCGAAGAGCTGCAGGAACTCCAGCTTCTGGGGCGACCAGGGAGAGAGCAGAGCAGGGTCATGCCCCATCCTCGTCTCCATCCCCATGTTCATGCCCATGCCCATTGGCATCCTCGTCTTCATTCCTATTCCCATCCTCATGCCCACCCTCATCCCTGTTGCGATCCCCATCCCCATTCCTATTCCCATTCTCATCTTCATTCCGCATCCTCATTCCCATCCCCATTTTCATCTCTATTCCCCATTCCCATCTCCACTCTGATCTCCATTCCCCATCCCCATTCTCATCCCCGTTCCCCTAATCCTCGTTTTCATTCCTGTTCCCAGCCCCATCCTCATCCTCATTCCACCCCCATTCCCATTCCAGTGCCCATTCTTACCGCCATCCCCATTTCCATCTCTATTTCCATCCTCAGCTCCATTACCCATCCCCCTCCCCATCCTCACCATCCCCACCTCTAACCCCCTGGTGCCTCTGCAGACATGTGGGGATGGTGGCTGTATTGGGCACTGGGAACTGGTGTAAAGGAGGGGCTGCTTAGCCCTAGGGGACAGGGAGGGGACAGGGGATGCCACCAGTACCTCAGAGGACGTGTCCAGCTTCAGCGGGGGCTGCTCAGCCACGCAGCGGAGATGGGCCCGCACCTCCTCCTCGTCACTGTCATCACAGGAGTCATCCAGGTCGTAGTAGTACCCTGGGGACAGGGAGAGGCTGGCATGAGGCTGGAGACACCTTGGAGACCTGCTGGGACCCCAGGAAATCTTCTGGGACACAGGGGAACCCCACTGGGCATAAGGGTGCAGCAGGGTAGGAGGTCAGAAGGGAGCGATGTGGGTCCAACACGGGGCCCAGCAGGGTGAGGGGAGCCCTCTCCCCTCTCCAACAGCTGTGGGACCTCGGAGGGCATCGCCCATCCCTGTGTATCCTCCTGGCATTGCTGTGGGATGTGTGGTAGGGGATCAGCGGGGTACAGGCTGAGGAGGCTGGATGAGGGTGGAGCCCTCATCCCACTGGAGTGGGGACAGCAATTCCAGCCCCTCCCAGCTCTCCCTCTCCTCCTCACTGCTGTTTTCATCCCCACTCCAGCAGCCCCATCAATATTTAAAACCCTCTTATTAGCTCCAGTTCATCATTTATTAATCGGGCACGTCTGGAGCGCAGGGTTTACCGAACCGCTCGGATGTGGGAATGTCAGCATCCCTGGGAGACCCCTGGCCAGGTCCTGGTGCCAGGGGGGGAAATCCATGGTCCCTCACCTTTCTCACGGGCCTCCCGCCGCCGGCGCTCCTCCAGGTCCAGTTTGCTGACCAGCCTGCGGTGCTGCTGCACGAACTCATCGTAGATGTACATGGGGTCCTGGGAACGGGGCTGGGGGGGCCGGTACGGCGAGCTGGGCTTGGCGGCCTCGGGGAATGGGGTGGTTGGGGCTCTCTGCTGGCTCAGGATGCTCTGAGTGGACTTTTCCAGCTCAGCTAGGAAGGGGGTGTGGGTGAAGGCCCCATGCTCTGGGGCGCCGGGCTCCCGTCCCGGGGGGTATTTCTCCAGAGAGTCCCTCTTCCTTGGCCCCTCCTCCAGCTTCTCTGGGCAGAAGACCCTCTCCACCTTCACCAGTGGGATGCCCTGGCGGCTGGGCTCAAAGGGTGCTGGGTGGCTGTGGAGGGTGTGGGGCTCGGGGAGGCGCCTGGGAGGGTCAGGGGGGCTCTCCATCAGCGAGACGGGGTTCCAGAGGGACGTGGTGACGGGGTGGTGCTGGGGTTTGGGGGAGATGAGGGGTGGGGGCCCACCAAAGTGCTGCCCTGGCTCCCGGCTGCTCGGCTCGTGGCGGCTCGATCCCAACCTGCAGGGGGAGGAGAGCACCCGAGAGGTGAGGAGCTGGCACTGCCACAAGAGAGCTGGCAGCACTCCAGCCCTGGGGGATTTTGGGGAGAAAAATCCCTGTGAGGAACACCCAGAGGGGTTTGTGCACATGGAGCTGCCACTCTTGTCCCCTCCCCACCACAAACCTGAGGGATGGGGGAAGAGTTAAGGCTGTGCATGGGTGGGTTGGGAAGGGATGTGGCTGCATCCCAGGAGCACTGGGCTGGAGACCCCAGCCTTGACCCCTGCATGGGGACAAACGAGCCACCAGTCCTTCCACAGCCCCGTGGTGAGGGCATCACCCCAGTTCAGCCCTCCTCTGGCAGCCAGAGCCGGAGCCAGCCCGTTTGCAGGATAAATATTTCATGTGCCCAAGCTGTGCATTTAACACTTTTCCACTCCAGTGCCCCGGAGCTCCGCACAGCGCAGCGGCTTCAGCTCGGCGCCGCCATCGAGTCACCATCGGCAGGGAGCACCGCCTGTCCCCTGGGATGCAGGGAAAGGATGGGGATGGAATATCCCCAGCTGCAGGTGTTTCGGGGTGACCTTGCTGTCTCCTCTCCGGTTTGGGGTGGGAGGAGCGGATGGGGAAGGGAGCCCGCGGCGGGCGCTCGCCTTTGTGCCGCCCTGTGATCCGCTCCTTATTATCCTCCGTGAGCCGCGCTAATCCCCTGGATACCCAAAAATAACAAAAGGAGCAGGCGGCAGAGCTGGCTGGATGAGCCTGCACCGCTTAAGTGCTCAGCCACGGGGGCAAGCAAGGCCCTGTCAATCAATCCGGGGATATGGGCACGCTCTGCTGCCACCCAAACTGCCCAGGCTTGGTGCAGGTACCCCCAAACGAGGTAGCCACCATCCCAGCCCCGCTGCCTGGGAGGGGGGAGCTGCAATTAGCAGTGCTGGTGGCTGTGCAGCACCTGGCCACTCACTGCTGGCCCCTGGCCACCTCCTGGGCTCGGCGCCTGCCGCCACACAGATGTCGGGCACAGGGAATGCCCGGCACTGCCAGCACAGCCGGCCTGGCTGGAACTGTGTGGCAGGAACCCGCTGGCACCGGTCAGGCACCGTGGCTTCGGCTCATAGGATGTGTGAGGGGCATGGCTGTGGGGTGGTGGATGCCTGATGAAGGGCAGAGCTGGGTAATAGGGTGGGCACAGCCACAGGTTGGGGGGAAGATCCTATAAATCATCATAACAAGGCATCATGGAATGGTGTGGGGTGAAGAGACCTTAAAGATTATCCTATTCCAGCCCCTGCCATGGGCAGGGACACCTTCCACTAGACCAGATTGCTCAAATCCCCATCCAACCTGGCCTTGGACGCTTCCAGGGATCCAGGAGCAGCCACAGCTTCTCTAGGCATCCTGTGCCAGGGTCTCTCCACCATCACAAGGAAGAATGTCAGCCCACTATCCCACCTAACCCTGCCCTCTTTCTGTATAAAGACATACCCCCTGTGCTATCACTCCTTTCCCTTGTCCAAAGTCCCTCTCCAGCTTAAGATACAGATATTCTAGCAAGGCCTGCTGCAACATGGGAAAACACAGTTCGGTTTTGGGGGAAAGCTCCATCCCTGGAGCACGACTGGCATCATCCCTACCTGGGATGCTCAGGCCGGTGCTCAGGCTCAGCTTGGCTCGGGGCACGCCCTATGTCCAGGTGCTGCTCCAGCACTTGCTGCCGGAACTCCGAGACCTGGGATTGCCGATCCTCCTTCTCCTGGCGCAGCCGGCGCTGCCGGGCCAGCCACTTCTCCTCCTCGTTGGTGCGATGGATGAGCAGCGCCGTGGCCGCGCTGCTCCCGGGCAGAGGGAACACGCTGTGGTTGGGGATGAGGCTGGGCACGGGGTGGTGGGAGCCCGGTGGCGGGTGTAGAGGGTGCTGGATGGGCTTTGGCGTGGGCAACACCGAGTCCTTGAGCTTGTCTGCGATGGAAAAGGGGTGATGGAGAGTCAGGGTGTGGAAGGGGGAGGGGGTATTTTGGGGTGAGCGTTGCTATGGGCGGGAAGGACCCAGAGCTGTGGGGTAGCCACCGGTCAGAGTGGTCGCTGCCCACTTGCTGCCAGCCCAGCTGCCCCACATGCACCGGGCACAGTGCCAGCCCGGCCCGAGTCAGATGGCACAGGCACCGTGCCGCCACTCTGAGCTGCTGCAGCTGGGCTCCTGGCAAAGCAATCTGGCAGCCAGGACAGCCCATCCCCGTCCCCAGCCACCTCCCGGGGCCTCCGACCCCCTCAGCTTTGCCATCTGGAGGGGAGAGGGGACCAAGGCAAGCTCTAGAAGGCGGGCATTACCTGCTCTGCTGGGTGCCAGCGGCTCCACCGGCTTGCCCCGCTCCTCGGCCGGGTGCCCCCGCAGCCCGTGCAGCTCTGCCACGGGGAGGAAGGGCCCCTCCATGGCTTTCACCATGCTCAGCTCCTTCTCCCGGGCACGCTCCCGCTGCCTCTCCAGCTCCCGCTCCCGCTCCTTTTCCCGCTCGCGCTCCAGCTCCTTCTCGCGCTCCCGTTCCCGCTCCCGCTCCTTCTCCCGCTCCCGGTCGGCTTCTCGCTCCCGCTCCTTTTCCCGCTCCCTTTCCCGTTCCCTCTGCCGTAGCTCCTCGTCCATTTGCAGCCTGAAGAGAAAAACCAAAAAGAAAAGCACCAACCCCAAACATCTTCCCCTTGGAGTACCCCTAAAATCGACCCTGGATGCTCTGTCAGCATCCTCTGGAACACCCTTGAACCTCCAGAGCACCCCCAAACAATTGCTGGGCACCTGCCAGCATCCCCTGCACCACTCCCAAATCCCTAGTCACCTCTCAGCATTCCTAGAGCATCCCAAAACCACCCCTGGTCCTCTGGAATGTCCCATCCATCCGTCCCGCCATCCATCAGCCCTTCCGTACCTCTCGGCGGCGAGGCTGGAGATGCGCTCGGACTGCAGGGCGGAGAGGGACGAGTGGGAGAGCTCGGGGGGGTACCGGACCCCCGAGAGGTGCAGGTGCATGGCCGAGGGGTGAAGGGGTGGCAGCGAGCCCGGCGCTGGCAGCGGGTAGAAGGGGGACCTCAGTGCCGATAGGCAGTACGACTCATCCATCCTGGGGAGACAGGGATGCTCAGACAGGCAAAGAACCCCCCAATTCCCCTCCCAGAAGGCAGATGGGTGCTGCCTTCTACTGGGAGAAAAGGATGGAGAGCCCCAGAACGCCCTCAGCGGATCATGCTCCCACTTCCCAACACCCCAAAGCTCATCCAGTGGTATTCCCAATGCTCAGAGGTGCCCACCTGAAGGCAGGATGAGGGAAGGGGTGATGTGTCAGGTAGCTGGGGTGGTAGTAGGCAGCAGCAGTGGCCGGGTCGAGGCCGAGGGGAGGCAGGGAGGACATGCGGAGATCCTCGGCCGTGTGGTAGGGACGGAAGCTGCGCAGGTAATCCTCGGTCACTGCACTGGGAGGCACCACGTGGTGCACCGGCCGCTGCAGGCTGGGGAACAAGGAGATGGTCACCATTCCTCCCTGTCCCCCCCCCCGGGGAGATGTCACCTCCCCCAGGTGGCATCAGAGCTCGCAGGGGACACCCGCATCCTGCAAACCGCTCCCGTTCGTTCTGAGCAGACTCACTTGAGAGGCGGGAAGCGGGAGTCCTGGACCACGGAGCTGGGGGGCAGCCCGAAGGAGTAGGGTGTCCCCAGGAGGTGGGAGGGGACAGTGGGACCTCCTGCTTTCTCCTGTGCAAGGGGGGGCTCCGAGATGAGGCGCTCGCGGCCGGCGCTGCTGCTGCTGCCTCGAGACCCTGCTTCCTGCTGGAAGGCAAAGGGACAGGAATGCCAAGATGGGGGACAGCAGGGGATGGGGAATGCCTGCTGTGTCCCCTCCCCAAGACCCTCAGTAGGTCTCCAGCATGCCTTGGATAGCACCAGTACTCGTGGAAGGATTCATCCACCAGGGCATCTCCTGCATCCGGGCTTTGGAAGGGTAGCTGGAGGGGTGGGAGGGTCTGGGAGGCTACACCAGGGGGGCCCCCAGTGGGAAAGGAGGTGCCGAAGCTGGGGCAGAGCTGAGGGCAAGACACCCATTACCTGCCTGCAGATTTATGGCTGCTTTGTTCTCCCGAGCTATTAATCATGCAGGGAGGAGTGACACGGCCAGGGGAAATCCAGCCGGCCTTTGATAAGGGCCATAACCCAGGGGTCAGCCCACAGTTCCCCCCCCTCCCCGGCATCAGCACCCTCCCACAGGGCCTCAGCAGCTTTCCATCAACTTCCACCCCTGGTGTCAGGATGAAGGTCACTCCCTCCAGCTGGTGAAGCACCCCTAGCAAAGGGGGAACGACTTGGGGTGACAAGAGACCCCATAGGATCTGACAATTAGTGGGGCGGCCCCACAGCGAGGCAAGTTTTGGTTTAAAAATTGTGATTTTTCATTGCACCTTCTCCATTTAGCAGCTCAGGAGGAGGAGGATGGCAGCACCCGCAGCATCCCCCTCCCCACCCCATCCCATCCAGGGCAGGGGCAGCCCCAAGGTCACCACAAAGGGTGCGGTGTGTCCCCCCCCCCACCCGGCCACCACTTCTGCCGCCTGCACGGAGCTCATTGTGCGTGCCAGGCTCTGCTCTTATTACCTCCCATCTCAGATTGTCTGCCAGACAATCACCACGCTCGGTTAACCCCCACACCGAGGGGGACACAGGGGTGACACCGGGCTGGGGAGCTCCTGGACATCCCACGCACCCCTCCGAGCTCCCAAGGATCACGGTTCCATTTATTTTTTCCTCCCCACCCCTGCCCCCAGCGCTTCTCATCCCCTAGCCTCGCCTCTCCGCTTTGTGGTTTAATTAGTCTTTCCAAGTGGCATAATCCCCCCGGGAATCTGCTTGTAGCATGCGGAGGAGAGGAGAACCACTAACGATGCTTCTTAATTAGCTGCTCTCCCCCTCTTCTCACCCCCCTCCTCCTCCTCCTTCCTCGCACTCCCCTCAGGATGGCAGCCCGGGGATGATGGCAGCAGGGGGACGATGGCAGCACCGGTGACACAGCTCGAGGACACAGCAGGGAGAGGAAGGGACAAAATGTGGGCAGCCCAGTGATCCCATGCACAGTGTCCCACACCCTCCATCCTTCAGGGGGGTCGGGCAACCCCCAAACACAGCCATACCTGTCTGCCCTCACTCCTCCAGACCCCGTTGACCGTCTTGGTGGGGGCGATGGTGACCACGGGCGGTGTGCTGGGCACGCTGTGCCCCCCTGGGGGCACGATGATGGGACCCATGGGGCCACGTTTGGGAGTGCTGGCTGGGGAGCTGTGGTTGGTGGCTGGAGAGGACACTGGGGACGACTCGCTGCTCAGTGAGGACCCTGGAATTAAATCAGAAACTGAAAATAAGTTAGGAAAACAGCAGCTAACTGGATGAAACCACCCTCTGAAGGAGCTGGAGCCATTCCTGACAGAATGCCTCACTGCAGGGAGCAGGGGTGGGGCACCAGGGTGCACTCAGGGAATTCAGCATCCTGCCAGACTCCCAAACTGGCCCCCCATCCTCCCATCCCATAAGTTCCCAGTGGTGCTAAAGGCTCCACCCAACACAGTGGGATGGGGCAGCCCCTTGATCCCACCTAACAGGAACTTCCAAACCCCCAGTCCCACACAATGTGGTGCTGGCCCCAGACAGCCAAATCTTCCCAAGGCAAACCCAGAGCCTCCTTAATCCAGCTGGAGAAGTTGTCACAGACAAACCAGGGCCTCTGGAGACACTGGGGTGAAGGACTGACTCCCTGAAACCCTTGGGCAAGGCTTTGGTTTCATTGGCATAATACTTCTGTACTTTAACTTATCCCCACCCCAGGGATGCTGGCCATATTTCCAAAGGAAAAATAAAAACAGAGTGAAAGTTGAGAACAGGAAAAGCAGAGAAATACAAATTCCACATTAACCAGGGCACAGGGAGTCTGGTGTCTGCTCCACGGAACACTTCCCATTCCCCAAACCCATCTGGGAAGCATGGGGAGGCTCTGAACCCCCAAACTCGGCTCCCTCCATCCCAGAGTCTGGGTCAGAGAGAGATTCCAATATGTCAACAGGGATCAGCTGTCGGAGAGTGAGGAGTAGGCTGTGCTCACAAGATGTGGTGACAGCAATGCTCCCAAGCAGTGGACAGGGCACGGAGAGAGGCCGTGGCTCCCTCAAGTGTGCAGGGTGTCCCCTCATCTTCCTGAGTGTGCAAGGCCACTCCTCTGAGTGTGCCAGCCAGCTCCTGTCCTGTGGGCACAGCAGCCAGCTCCCAGGGCATGCCAACAGCTCCTCACCCTGCGCCCCACCTCCGTCCCCTTGCCCCCTCCTCACACCACGCAACACCAGGAAGCAACCAGGAGGCAACCAGGAGGCTGGGAATGCCAGGGGAAGCAGGAGCATCCCTGGGCAGTGGGAGGGATGCTGGGTGGGAAGGATGCTCCAGAAGGACGCTCTGTGGGAAGGATGCTCAGCAGAGCAGAGGCCAAGTGGAGCATCCCGCTGCCGGCCGCCCTCCCCGATTAATTATTCCCGAGTTGCTCCGAATCGCTTTCATTTGAAGAGCAGCAAGGCTGGGGGAAGGAGAAAGGCTGTCCCCAACAAAGGAGGCCGATTTGACACCCACTGAAGTCTATCTTGTCAGCGCAAGGCCAACAACAATTAGCAGCCTAATCCCCTCTGAGCTGGGAAGCCATTACTCACCACGCGATAGCGTTAACAATCAATACCATCACAATGAGCCCGGCAATTAATGAAGCTAAAGTCTTACTTCAGAACCTTAATTCTCGCTGTGTGGCTTTAAACGGGAGGGTTTGTGATCGTTATAATTAACTGGTGGTATTCAGCCAGGAGTTAGTCAATGAAACTAATCTGGATTGGAGATGACAAGAGGCACAGTGTGATGGTGTCACCTTTGTTTTCTGACCTCCCGCTTCCCGCTCCGCGATAGCAGATTAGCAGCCTGGGCTGACAGGCAAATGTAATTAACAGCTGAGACCCTGACGGAGAACTGGGAAAAAAAGAAGGGAAGGAGGAGTGGAATAAAACCCACCCTGCAGACAGCCCCAGGCAGGACAAGAGGCAGCAGCCCCTGGACAGGCGGTGGCTTTGTGGGGCTTTGCTGGGAAGAGGTCAGTCAGGATGAGCCTTGACAGTTTGGGATGCTGTGGAGCAGCAGGATATCCCTAGGGATGTGCCAGCACACCTGTGAGCCCATAAAGGTGGAAAAAATACAGTGATCCTGTGTGGATCTGGCATCTGCCACAGCGGAGCATCTCCCGAGGTGGGAAGGGAAGTGGAGTGAGCATCTCCTGTCGTGGGAAGTGGGTGAGGATTTGAGGGAAAAGCAATTTGTTTCCTGGTGCTAAAAACCACAGCGAGGAGAAAAATCCCCTTCCCAACACACACCCAAACCCACACGGATCAGAAACCTCTGGGATGGGCCACTTGAGGCACCCAAACGGGCAAGGGAGGGGTTTTTGCAAACAAACCATGCAGGTGTTAAGGGGAAATCCAAAAGGAACGTGGCTTCTTCTTTCCAGAGCCGTAAAATCCATTCCCAAACCTGCTGATGTCCCTTAGGATGTGCTGAGCAGCACAGGGAGGGCACAAGCTACGGGGTGCAAGGGGGAAAAAAAAAAGCAAAATAATTCCTCAAACTCAATCAATCGCTCCAAAGGAAGCAGATGGGTTCCAGAGGAAGCAGCTGGGAAAAACCAGGAGCTTCCAGTGAGGATGAAGCATCACCAAGACCTGGTTCCCCCAGGGCTACAGGGACCTGGTATCCCCACATGTTTCCTTGGGAGCAGCTGATGCTTCAGGTCATGGCTGTGCCAAAAAAGGGCCTTTTAAATAGGGTCTTCCAAAAAGACTTTGCAAAAAACATCTTGCAGAGGGGATGAGTGTCTTTTCCAGGATCAAAGTGCCCAGGCAGTGGGCAGTGATCCAAGGGGATCACCCACTGATGCAAATAACAGGGATAAAGACTATTTCATCCTAAATTGATGATACTAGCAGTCTCCTAAAACACTTCCCAGCCTGGGGACTGGCTGCCTCCTTGTATGGGTGTGGGAGCCCTGGAAATTCCCATGGGATATGCTCCATGAGACAGAGGGAACCTCAGGGTGCTCCAGAGATGGGGCACGACCAGGGAACATAGGGGACCCTACAGAAACACAGTCCCAGTCCATGTACAGCCCTGCCTGGGGATGTGGGGTAGTTATGGGGCAGGGCAGGGGCTGTGAGGCACCCCAAAGGGCTGGGGGGGGGGGCACTCCCAAGGTGTTCCAGAAGCAGCTCACACCCAGCATCCCACATCTGAACAGATACAGGGGGTGTGGTGGGGGGTGACAAGAGCTGGGCACCTCCTGGGGCTGTTCAGTTGAGAAATTTGGCTGGGGAAGTAGCAAATTTGGGGAACCTCTGGCAGTGTGGTGGGAGGGAGCAGGGTTGGTCCCAGGGGACAGTGAGTGATACAGCACTCCGATTACTCCGGATTGAACAGAATTCCCAAACTGCCCCCTCGAAACACGACACCAGAAGTGGGAAATGACAGGAGAACACCAGCTCCAGCTGCTGGGAAAGGCACCAGTGTTTGTCCCCACCCTGTCCTTGCCCCTGTCCCTGTTCCCACCTCTGGGCTCCTCGGCTTGCTTGGCGAGCTTGCGGAGAGCGGCGGCGAAGCTGGAGGAAGGTGCTGCCTGGACGGACAAAGTGCTGCTGGCTGCAGGGCTGCCATTGGGAACGATGGAGCCGTTCAGGGGGGACGGGGTCAGGGGGCTCACGGTAGCAGTGGTGCGGGTGGCCGTGGAGAGCATTCCTAGGGACGGTGACTTCGGCTCATGGCTCATGCCTGAGAATGAGACAGACCAGGTTAGACATGTGGAGACAGGATCTTCGATTTCCCCTTTCCCAGCTTTTCCTCTGGTTCACCATCCCACCTCCAAAATGCACCCCGAGTTCAGGTAATGGGGGAAAGCGTGTCTCAGCATCCTACAGCCCCACTGAGCCCCTGGATGATGGAGCAGGAGGGCTCAGCAGAGCTCTGGACAGGGTGTTTTGGGGGACACAGGGACTTCAGCATCCTGATACAGGTGATGGGGAGAGGCACAGTCCCCTGACTCACACGGTGCTGCCACAACCCAAAGCACCACTGCTGCACCCCTAATTGCCACTACTGCACCCCCAAATCCCAGACACTGCATACTCAAATCCTGACCACTGTACCCCTAAATTCACTGTATCCCTGGATTCCCAGCACTGCACCCCCAAATCTCAAGACACTGCACACTCAAATCCCCACCACTGTACCCCTAAACTCCCAACATTTCATCGCTGGATTCCCAGCACTGCACCCCTAAACTCCCACTGCTGCACCCCTGGATTAACAACATTTGATCCCTGGATCTTCAGCAATGCACCCTCAAATTCCCAGTACCACATCCCTGGATCCCCAGCACAGCACCCCCAGCTCCCCACACTGCACCTTCAAATCCTCATGCCCCAAATCCCACCACTGCACCCCAAAGCACCGAGGTGCTACAGGGCACAGTGACCCCAAAAGTGAGGTTCAGGTGCTGAGCAGGAGGGTGCAGCCCTCCCCGAGCTCCCCCAGCTGTCACACCAATTGCTCCAGGGCTCTCCACCTCCTAAAACAGCAACTGCTGATGTCAGGACCCTTAAAATAGACTTCACCCAGCAGCTTCATTAACACCAGCCTAAAATTAGCTCGGCTCTCAGGTGGGCAGGAGGACAGGGGGCTCGTGGGGCAGCCCCCAACTCCCAGCAGGCCAGGAGGAAGCTCGAAGCATTGAACACCTGGAGCATCCTCTGCAGAGGGTGGATGGAGCATCCCCGGAGCATCCCGTGGATGGGCAGGCAAGCACGGCGGGCGCCGCGGGAGCCGGGGGGGCACGGGGGGCACTCAGTGTTGATTAATCTTTGCCCCCCGGCCCCAGGAGAGGCGGCCGGCGCAGCGGCGAGCTCCCCTCTGCCCTCATTATACAAGCATTTATTAACTCCGGTGCTCTCAGCCATTGACTGCCGCCTTGTCGACACGCTCGGCTCATGTAAATTCATTACCAGAACAGCTGGGAAGCCAACCCGCCACGCCAGCCTGGCCCCGGCACCCCCGGGCTCTGTGCTGGCACCCCCGGGCTCTCTGCTGGCACCCCCGGATTCTGCTCCAGCCCCCGGTGAAGGCTCGGTGCTCCCCAGAGAGAGGGGCACCGGGATCTGCCTGCAGCACCAGGCGCCCACGCACCATCCAAAGGGGACACAGCACTGCAGGCTCAGCTTGCAGCTCCCATGCCCCACTGAGCATTGCCCCACATCCACCAGGCACTGCCCCACATTCCCCAGGCACGATCCTGCATCCCCAGGCACTGCCCCACATCCACCAAGCACAATCCTGCATCCCCAGGCACTGGCTGGCATCCCCCTGGCACATCCCTGCATCGTCCCAGCACTGCCCCACATCCTCCAGGCACTGCCCTACATCTATCAGGCACAATCCTGCATCCCCAGGCACTGCCTGGCTTCCCCCTGGCACTGCCCCACATCCCCCAGGTACTGCCCCACATCCACCAGGCACAATCCTGCATCCCCTTGGCACAGCCCTGCATCCTCCCAGCGCGGCCCCACAGCCTGCAGACAAAGCCCCAAACACTTCCTAGTGCCCCCCAGTTCCTCCCCACCTATTAACCCCAACATAAACCCCCACTTCCAGCCCCAGTCCAGGTCTGGAGACGCTTTTCCAACCATGCGGTGGGATCAGCAGGCTGGCACACGGGCACGGGGCTGGCTGCAGGGCATCACCCGTGTGATGCTCAGCTGATCCCCGCGGCCCCAAACACCTCCCGGCCAACTCATGATCCCAATGGGATTTGCCAGGCGAGCACAGGGCAGCCGGGAGCGGGCGAGTGGCCGGGCAGCGTGCGGGAGCTCCAGTGCCCCCCGGGCTGAGCTGTGCCGCTGCCCCAGCCTCGCTCCAAACCAGTTCTGCCGCTCCCTCCCGGTGATAAAATCGGCGCCTCCGCCCCGGCTGGGGCCCGAGCAGCGCCGCTCACCCGCCGTGCCCCGCCGGCGCTGGCGTCCGTCTGTCCGGGCGTCCCTGGGCTGCTCCGTGGGACAGCTGCCAGCTGGGGAAACTGAGGCACGGAGAGCTGGCTGGGTGGGAGCATCCACACTGGGATGGGATGGGATGGGATGGGATGGGATGGGATGGGATGGGATGGGATGGGATGGGATGGGATGGGATGGGATGGGATGGGATGCGGGGCTGCCAAGCTGCATCGCCCCATCCCTCCGGCATCCCACCCCTGGCACGGCGTGGGTGCCACTCACCCCTGCGGGTGGCTGGGGACGCCGTGACGCCCCACGATGAGGTGGGCCCCCCCCGCTCTGCCCCTCCCCGGCTGCTTCTCTCAGCAGGCAGATCCGTGCGGAAAAACAGGTCAAGTTTGGTGCCTGGAGCAGCCCGGGGTCATGGCAGCTGTTGCTCACCAGGGCGGGGAGATGAACCCCAAAACGGGACAGGCTGTCCCTCCGCTGTCCCCAGCCCTGTGCGGGTACAGGGCTGGCACTCCCACGTACTCCTCCCTGGGAAACTGATGCCTGTACCCCACACACAAAGCCATTAAAAAAGGGCTGTGGGTGCCACGGGACACCCGGGTCCCCCTCTGAGGCCACAAGGGAGGTTGGGGAGCAGCGAACAGGCGATGTGTCACCCTGTCCCCGTCCCTCCCACAGCATGTGCCCGGGCACAGCAGTACAGGGAGTGTCTGGCATTCCCGGTGCCCGCTGGCTGCCTGCCCGCGGGAGCAGGCAGAGGAGGAGGAGGAGGAGGAGCGGGGATGGATGGCAGGGTCACTGCCGCGCTCCCCTCACCCTTCCCGCAGCGCCACACATGGCACTCGCATGGGGCTGGCATCTCCGAAGGCACAGGACCCCAAACCCCTGACTCCTGGAGCGGCGCTCCCGCCCCCCAAACCCCCGCATCCCCGGCTCAGGGCTGGGAGCCGGGAGCTGGGAGCGTGCCATGTTCTCTCCATCTGCTCCTGATGATGCTGGCGGGTTTTTTGGCAGCGGGAGCCTCCTCCGGCAGCGAGAGCAGAACCAGTCTGGCTGCCTGGTGGGGCTGGAGACAAATAAAACCCCTTGGCAGCCGCTGCGGGCAGGCTGGAGCGGGCAGCGAGGGGCAGGGATGGGCTCCCAGCGCCCTCAAATCCCTAGGCACGGCGTTGTACTGTCGGGAAACGGGAAGTGGGCAGGTTTAGCACCTTGGCTCCCGATTGCCCCCTTCCCAGCACCTTGAAAGGCCTCTAATGAGCGTGGAGTGCCCTTGGGAGCAGATTGCCATTGAACTCGACCTGCACCAGCCGCCCGCTCTTACAGCAGCTATTTTGAGCTGCCGGGCTCCCAAGTGCTGGAACTAATAATTTATTACCAAATACGATCAGGCAGCAGCTCCAGCCCCTGGCAAATGGAGCGGAAAAAAACCCAGTGCGGTGGGAGGCCGAGGGAGTGGGGAGAGACGAGCATCCTGCATCCTCCTCCCCCGGGATGGATCCGCACCCACCCCGCAGCGCCGCAGCTGGGACGGAGCCCACTTGGCCAAGCCCTCTGGAAGGCTCCACCACGCTCACTGCTGATGGTTCCCCAAGGGATTTGGGGTGATGAGGTCCCCCTTCAGCCTTTCCCCCCTCTCTCAGCGCCTCTGCTCCCGCTCCAGCTGCACGCTCCAAGCAGGAACAGCTGCTCTGCATGGATTTTCAATGCTAATGGCCTCGCATTGTCAGCCCCCCCTTCCCTCTGCCTGAATGCAGCGGGCAGAGCCCCAGGATGGAGGGCAGGGGCCCAGGGCCAGCACGTGCCCATCGTCCCCCTGTCACACACCCTGTCACCCCCTGGGGCAGGGGACAGGCAGAGGGGACAGGCAGAGGGGACAGCTGCTCTCCCGGTGATGTCCTGCAGAGCCGCCGCACGTTTTCCACCCCTCATTAAAGCAGCTCTGCTGCTGCACCTCCAACATGCTCCATTAATTAATTAATTGATCGATCGCAGTCCACACTCCTGCCCTCCCTCCCCACTTCCCAGCACACAGCTAAAATGAAGGGAGGTGGCCAGACTTGGTGTCCCCAAGTGTCCCCAGGTGCAGAGAGACACGGGTGCAGCCTCTGCCCCATTTTAGGGCCCATCCTGGGAACATCTCCCATTCCCTTGGAGGGGCCTGGATGGGTTCCCCAAGGTGAGGAGCACCTTGGTGGGAAAGGGTGGGATTTGGGGCTCCCCATGGAGCCTGGCAAGGCACGGAGCATCCAGCACTATTATCCAGCTGGGCCTCCATCGATCACTCCTCCATGGACCATTGATCTGGCAAACGACAACAAGCAAACTAATAAGAGCTCGTTTGCAGGGCACAGTGCTGGGGATGGAGTGATGCCGGGTGGTTTCTCTCCCTTCCTGGATTTCCTGGGCCCAGCCAAGCAGCCCTGGGAGCCTTTTCAGCCCTCAGGAAATCGTGCCAGGGAAAGACATACTTCAAAGCAACTTTCTACCCTGTTTCTGCCCTGTTTTGAAGCTGGAAGCTTGGAAAATCAAGCCCCTGTGCTGCAAGGGTGCTGCTGGGCCCTGAACTCCCCTCTGCAGTTTCAGAGGTTGGGTTGGCAGCTCCTCTTGGCTCCTGATGCCCAGACCCAAGTGCCAGCTGTCTCCTGAGGATCCCTCTGCTTTGGGGGAAGTGGGGTACACTTCACAATGGTGTCTTCTGGGGCTCAGTGGCTTTGTGGGTCACTGGGTACCCCATGGGGCTGCCGGGCATTGCCTGGGAGAGACAGGGCGTTGCACTGGGAATTGCCTGGGGGAGATTTGGGAATTGCACTGGGATGCTGGGTATGGTCTGAGAGAGAGCTGGGCACTGCACTGATGGGCACTTAATGGCACTGCCAGGCATTGCTTGGTGCTGCCAGGCACTGCACAGCAGCATTAAACGGTGCCACAGGGCATTCCCTGGAGCCACTGAGCATTGCACAGCGGCATTGGGCATTCCACACTGCTGCTGGGCATCCCACGGAGGCAGCACTGGGCATTCCCAGACGCCACAGGGCATTGCACAGTGGCACCAGGCATTCCACAGAGCTGTTGGGCAACACCTGGGTCGGAGCCAGGCGCCACACGGTGCTGCCAAACCTTGCATGGCACCACCAGCCACGGCACAGCCCGAGAGCAGGCAATGCCTGGCACACCCAGGCTTCCCTCCCATGCCCACATCCCCGTGCCCCATGTCCCCACGTACCCAGGCTGGTGCAGGCGTGCAGCAGCGGCGCATTGTTTTGGGCGCAGGATCCCTTGCCCAGCAGATGGCAGGTATAACAAAGCAGCTTGCTGCGGCCAAGCCAATTATTTATCTAATTATGATTTACCACTTAACCACATGATCTTTCTGCAGAGTTGTAGGCAATTAAAACCAGGGTGATTATGTGGATTATGCAAATCGGCTGGAGCCGAGCGAATAAAATTGGAGATTAGAGTTTCATGCAGGCTGGATCTTGTGTGGGGCAGGTCCTGGAGGGGCAGGGGCAGGGCAGAGGGGGCTGCAGGCAGGGCAGGGAGTCAGGACTCAGCCAAAGGAAGGGGCTTCAGGACACAGCTGGGAAGTGCCAGGGCAAGGTGAGCAGATGCCTCATGCCACCCTCCTGCAGCATTGCAAAAGAACTGCCAACAACAGTCCCTGTCATGGAGTGGGTGCCCACAGGGGACCCCTGCTGCTGGTGGGTGACTCTGCTGGTACCGAGGACTCCCCAGCATGCACCCCAAAAAGCAGAGAGAGGTTCCACAGTGCAGCCTCCATCCATGGGGCAGCTCGTGCCAGGCTTCAGGGGCAATTAATAACAGGTATTAATAACAAGTACTAATAACGGGCATTAATAACGAGTATTAATAAGGAGCATTAATAACGCTGCCTGGCAGATTACGCCGCCCACCCGGCTTGATATGAGATTTATGGATGGCGTGAAGTCCGGAAATACAGGAGTATTAATGGTAATTCCTCGTGTCCCAGCAAAGGTCACAGGCAATCTCCATCAATCCTGCTGCAGAGCTGGGGGCCTGGCCAGGATGGGGGGTCTGGGCAGGAGAGGGGTGGTCCAGGCAGGATGGGAGTTCCCCCTTCACCCCCAGGATCTCCCAGCAGTTTCTGGGCCAGAGTGAAGGTTTTACCTTGGGATAAGAAATTATCCCTGGCAAACAGCAAATTTGCTGTGTGGATTTTCATTTTTCCAACACCAGTGTCATCTGCTCCCAATGGGTGCCCCACATCCCCAGCTTTGAGCTATGAGATGTTCTGGAGGTCTAGGGAAGACCTTGGATTTCTCCAATCCTGGGAACGCCTGCAGTGTCACCATGACTGCCTGGATGTGTGTTTCCCTTTCCATGGAGCCCCACAAAAAATATGAGGAAGGTTTTAAGGAGCAGAGATGTCCCTGGAGCCAGACTCTGCTGGGGATGGGGACACACTGCCAGCACTGGTGGGACAGATCCAGCACATTTCTCCTTGCAAGGAAGATCAACCAAAACCCCAGCAAGGGGAGCAGACCCTTCTTCTCTTCCCACGCCAGGATTTAGGGTGATTAACACCAGTGATCCCATGTGCCAGCGCTGGGAAGGCCGGCCCGTGCCCCCATGAGCAGCATCTTCCCTTTTTGCCTACAGTAATCCTCAGCCTTTCGAGCAAATTATTAAAATTCACTTATATTTAATCTGCCTGCTGGAATTAATTGAATTTTTACGCTTGGCAAATGTCAGTGGGTGCACGCTGCCTCCCAACGGGGACCCAGCTGCAGGTGCAGCGGGCACAGCCCGCAGCTCTCATCACCCTCCAGGGATAAATCCCACCCTGGAGCAGGGGACAGGGTGCCCACAGGCCCCAGTGGCAAGGGTAGTGGGATGCCAGGATGCCAGCACCCTCCCAGCTCTGCAGGAATGCTCAGCGACGCCAGGCGTGCATCCCTGTGGCGGGAGGCACCCCAAATCCCATGGGATTCCAACCGTGGTGGCTTTGGAGTGGACATGGGGAGCCCCTCTCTCCCTTTCCTAGAGCCCTGCCAGAGATGCCAGCGCCCTGCCCTGGCATTGTGGTCACCCTCCGGGTGATGAGAGCCTTCCTCCCTTCCCCATCCTCCTCCTCCTCGCAAATTGCCAAAGCATCTAATTTACCCGCTGGGAAGGCCGAGGGAAAAGAGCCTCTATTTTGCCGGTAATAAGCCCTCCAGACAAAGGCGGGATGAGCCATTCAGCGCCGGGAAGGGGGAAGGGTCCGGCCCCACGCCGGAGCGGTGCCAGGGGCTCGGGGAAGCTCCTCCTTGTCGGGAGAGCCGGCACTGGGACACACACACACACACAAGCTGGGACACTCACCCCAGGATGACCCCGGGATGCGACACAGCAGCCCCGGCGCTGGGGACACTCCGACCCTGCAAACTGACCCCAAATCCCAAACCCTACGTGGCCTCACTCTCGCTGTTGCCCCCGGGAACAGCCCCGGTCCGTGCTCGGGGATGCTCCTCTTCCCAGTGGAGAAGTTCACGGTCGACCGTGGAGTTCACGGTCGGCCAGAACCACGGGGGACCCCGGGCCCCGACGGGCAACTTCCAAACTTGACTGGCGCTTGCCCCCCTCCACCGCCCGCCCGGGATTATCATAAATTAAGACGTAATTACTCCATGGAAATTTACAGCACAAAGCTGCGGCGCTAACAAGTGTGTTTGGCGGCACCGGGGGGAGATACAAAGCGCTATTGTCTGGCAGGCGCCAAAAAAGCTGCTCTGCCCCCAAACCCACACATCCCGGGGACAGGGATGAGGGTGGGGATGGCGATGGAGCGACACCACGGCAGCAGCGCAGGGAACCGCGTTTGTTTGACACGGAGCGCCAAAAGGAGGGTCCCAGCTGGGAGGGGTGGGTAAGAGTGGGTGAGGGTTGCCCAGGGTTCCCTCCAAGCAGGTGCCACGGCTCTGCTCCCCAACAAAAACATCTCCTTTATTCCCTTAAATAACTCTCAGCTCCCAATCATGGGTGCTGCACCCAACAAACCCCCCCCCCCCCAAGCCCTTTTGCCCAACTCCAGCACGCACAGGGTTAAAACTAAACCCCCTGGGGCACTAGAAGGGGGGGGGACACACATGGGGGACCAGTGCCAGAGCTGGCGTGCGTCCCCCCCCCGGTGCTGCCACATTCCCCCAGCTGTCACATGCATTAAAAAATAATAATCATCAACGTGGCAAAAAAAAAACCCTCAAAAAACAACAACAAAAAAACCCCAACCAACAACCGAACCTAACAAAACAGTGAGAAAAAATTCAGGCGGCTAAAACAAATCCAGCAATAAAGGAGCTGGGATCCTCGGAAAGCTGGCTGTGCAATTAAGCAGTTTTCTGCTGTATGCCGATAATCACCTAATTATACTATTAATGACAGTTCAACCTGCTCGGAAATAAAAGGACATTCTTCCATAACAGGATGCCAGCTGTTTGTTACAGATGTCAAACATCTTTAAAGCATTATTATTAAAAGAAGGGGGGAAGGAGGAAGCTTGGGGATGCTGAAGCACAGCCGTCTTTCCCCCTCAAAGCATTCTTACAAGGCATGGGGGGGGGGGAGGGGGGCGGGGTTTGGAGCATCACCCCCACTTGGAATCCTGGAGAAGAATCTGCCAGAGAGGGTTTTTCAGCGGGGGTCGATATTTGGAGTCATAAATCCCCCACGTCGGGCTCGCGGCGAGAGGCGCCTGGGTTTAATTAAGCGCAGCGTTTGGGAAATAAAGTTAAAAATCAGTCATAAAATTAGAGGGAGGGGATGCTCCCGCTGCCAGGGTCGGGGCAGGGCCTGGCCCCCCGCTCTTCCCCCCCATTCCCCACCCGGCTGCCACCGCCGGTGCCTCGAGCGCGGCTGCCGCCGGCGGTGCCCGCGCACGTGCCGCGGTGCCGTGCCAAGGAGCATCCCGGCAGGTGCCGACAGCCGGTGCCAAGGCGAGGGAAAAGGGGGGGACACGCCAGAGAGAAAGGCAGCACCTGCTCCCCCTCAAAACCCCGCGGTGCGTTGGGAGGTTTGGAGGTGAGCGGTGCATCCCCCAGGGATTGGGGGATTGGGGTGTGGCGGTGCCAAGGAAAGGGGAGCGGGGGGGGGGACTGTGGCAGGGTGGTAAGGGTGCCCCAAATCGCCAGCCAAATTCCCGATGGGGTGATTCCACCTTTCCCCCGGCAGCTCTGTGGGTTTGTGGTGGCACAGCCGGGTGCCCACTCGCCACAGGGTGATGCCAGCGCTGGCGTTACCCACGCACTCAGCCAGACACCTGGCTTTACACCCTGTCCTATATAGCTACCGGCAAATCTGCCTGTAAAACCATCAGGAGTCAGGTTTAGCCTGGGAATAAAGAGATTATGGGGGGCTGGGGGGGGGGGGGGGAGAAAGGAAGGAGGAAGGAAAAATGGGGAGTCTAATTCACCCTGCTCCTGGCTGTGTGGCTACTGATATCCCAGGTGCCTGCAGGGCCAGGGCATGAGCAGGATGGCTGCAGAAAGGCACCGGACTTTGGGGGTGCCCAGCCACCCACTCAGAGGTGGGGGACTGTAATGGAGCCCCCTACCCAGGCCAGGACCCCCTGGCCCCTTGGCATGTGCTGGGCTGGCACTGGCCCCGCTTGCCAGACAGGATTCAGCAGGAAAAAGCCATCTGGGAAGCGCCCCCCGAGCTCTGAGCAATGCCCCCAGTCCCCCCCCTTCCCCCGGCTTCCCTCTTCCCCCCCCTTCCCTCCTCAAACCATCACGGGGAAGCTGGAAAGTGGTTGACATGGTTGCCATGGCGACCGAATTTAGGACTGGCAAGAGGAGGAGGAGGAGGAGGAGGAAGATGGTGGGGTGGGCAAGAGAGGAAGGCAGGAGGACTTCCCGGCACCCCAACACAGTTTGGAGCCCCCCGGCATGACCCAGCCCCCCGATAGCACCCCATCAACACCTCCTCGTGCACCCCTCGACCCCACACGTGGCGAGGATGAGGAAGGGTATCCCCAAACCCCAGACTCAGCTGGGGGGATGCCGAGAGTGGGGCTCAGCCCCAAAGCACCCCAAACCCAGCCTGGGGGCGACTGTGCCCGCCCAGCGCTGCCGAGCGCCGCCGGTGACTCACACCTCACGCCAGCGGCACCCGGCACCCGCCGAGCGGGTGTTTACGCAGCATCACCAGCTCCTTCCATCTGCTTTGATCCAGGGGCTAAATATTCCCGGCCCCAGCATAAAAATAGGAACCATTTGGGAAGGTCCTGAGTCAGCAGCATCCGCTGCCGGCACCCACCGCCATCCTCCCCAGCATACCAGGCACCCGCCGGGGAGCCCCAGGGCCCCTCCGGCACCTGGGGGTTTGCCGGATTTGGGGACACCCATAAGGAGAGGGAGCCCCCGAAAAGCTGTGTGCATGTAGGTGCCACCCTTGTGCCTGCTGGAGCAAACAGCCAGGCCCTCCAGGGATGCTCCGTGCTCCCAAGGGGTGCTGTCCCCGCAGGAGGGTGGTGTCCCCAAGGGACACTGACACCGGCCATAGGGTGACAACTGCACCCACGTTATCTCAGGGACGATCAGTCTGAGCGTGGTTCCCATATAGACCAGCAGGGAATGGGGTCCCTTCCCTGTCCCCTGGCTCTCAGTGCTTCCTGATGTCAGGTCCCCACAGTGCCCGGTGTCCCCCTGCAGCCGGCTGAGCCCTGTGGTGCAAATCCAACCTCACGGCCAGAGGGACAGAGGCATCGGTGACCACGGGGATAACAGGGGACAGAAGCATCAGTGACCAGAGAAAGAGGTGACAGGAGCATTGGTGAGGTGACCACAGGGATAAAAGGGGACAGCAGCACTGGTGACAACAGGGACAGAAGCTTCAGTGAAGCTTCAGAGAGATATACAGGGGACAGGAGCATCAGTGACAAGAGGGGACAGGAGCATTGGTGACCAGAGGGACCGAGGAGACACAGAGGAGCCATCTGGATCCTGGGCCAGCCCAGCTCGGGGGAACAAGCCGCGGAGGAGCGTGTGACACGGGCCACGGCCAGGCGGTCCCTGAGGCGGTGACAGTCCCCAGCAGGACTCGCGCCGCTGAGTCACCGCCACCAGCCCCGCGCTGCTGAAACCCCCGCGAGCCCAGGGCGGGGGGAAGGTTCCCGTCTCCATCTGCTCCCACCCGACCTGGCCCACCGGCATCTCCCAACGCCCGGCAGCTGCCGCCAGCGATCCCGCTGCGTGCCAGCGCCTCCAGCATCATTCCCCCTAATTGCTTTAAACCTCGCAGCCTGACACTTCCATGTTCCTCTCCGTCTTGCTTTTCTCCTCCTATTTTATTATTCCCCCTCCTCCGAGGTGGTTGAGGAGCCGGCCGGAGCAGGGTTTTCCAGGGCGCAGGAATTAGTGCATCAGCCACAACGGCAAAACCAGAAGTTTCACGCAACAGGAGCTGCCGCCGGGAACCCCGGCTCGACCGGCGCGTGCTAAATATGGAAGTTAAGGGGGGAAAAAAGCCAACCCCAAACCCGTCTCCCTGCACCTGCAGCCCTCGGAGGAGTCCCCACCGCAGGGGACGGCTCCGAGGCCGGGCAGGAATCGCTCAGGGCTGCTGCAAGCAGGGGAGAAGAGCGAGGAGCAGGCGAGGCGATGGTGTTTTCGGGGGGAACACGGGGAGCGGGACCCCCAAAGCCGGCACGGAGGAGGGAGCAGGGTGGGAGCTCTCAAGGTGCCGCAGGAAAGCAGGTCACCCATGTCCCCACCGTGGCACAGCGCTGGCGGGGGATGTCACAGAGCAACCCCTCCCAGAGCGGGGGGACCCCCGTTTCAACCCCGGTGCCCCTCGGCTGCCCTTCCCTGCTCGCCTTCGTGCGCTCGGGCGCAGGCGCGCTGGGAGAGCCGCTGGCTCCGGTAAGAACGGCCACATGCCAAAGCCATTTCCTGAAACAACCAACCATCCACCGGGGAACGGCCACGCGTGGGCACCGAGCCCCGCAGAGGGCACTGCCACTGCTCCCCAACTCTGGGACAGTGCCCTGAGTGTGCACCCCCAGCTGCACCCCGAAAGCGCCTCGAGTTCACTCACGGCCAGGGCTCCCAGCCCGAGGCTGCATCTGGAGGCTGCACCCCGAGAGTGAACCCCGAGATCACATCCTGAGCTCCAGCCTGAGTTACTCCCCCCGTGCGCTCCCCAAACACGCACCCTGAGCCTGCACCCCCAGAGCACCTCCAGCCCCCACGCTCAAGCACCCCAAAGCCCCCTCGAAACACTCACCCTGAGCGCACACGCTGCACGCACCCCAACCTCGCTGATGCTCCCCAAACCCGCCCCGGGGGGATCCCCCTCCCTCGCCCGCTGCTGCTGGGGCCGGAGCTGCTGGCTGGGGTGGCACAGCAAACTTTGGTGCCCCAAATCACCGTGCCCTCGCAGTGACGAGGCCGGCACCCCAAAACACAGCGCATCACACATTTCTCCCCATCCCATCTTTGCCAGAACGCCCCCAGCTCCTCGGGGACAGGGAGAAACCACCAGGGTGAGGGAGTGGCAGCAGGAGAAGAGAGGGGGATCCAAGCACCCCAAAACACTGCAGTGCCATGCCAGGGCTCTCTGATCCCCCCTCTTCCCCCTTCCCCCAACACTAAAACCTCTTATAAGGCGCTGGAAGAAAGTAAGTTCACCCCCAAATTGCCCTTGGCTGCCGCTGGCTGGGGCGGACAAAGGGGAGTCCCCGGGTTGGGGGGGACCCCAGGGGGAGACCCCGGAGTGGGGGGAGAGGGAGAGCAGAGGGCTGGCGGCAGCATCGCTCGGTGCCTTACCTGGTAAGTAATAGAGAGGTGGTTTCAACCCAAACATGATTTATGTTACAGTTCCATTGCAGCCAGGAAAAAAAAATAAAAATAAAAGAGCCAACGTGAGGAGGATGTGTCAGGAAGCAAAAAAAAAAAAAAAAAAAAAAAAGGGGAAAAAAAAGAAAAAAAGAAAAAAACCCCAAAAATTAGCACCAAACCACACGGAGGGGGTTGGAAAAATAAACCAGAGGCGAAAAAATACGGTGGAGAGGGGAGGAGGAGAAGGAGGAGGAGGAGGAGAAGGAGGAGGAGGAGGAGCGGGGGGAATCAAGTGCGTGGGGGGAGGAGGAAAAATAAAAATTGAAATAGCAGCAAGCCCAGGGTTCCGGCGGAGGGTGGCGGTGGCGGCTGTCACCGGCGGGGCCAGGGCAGGAGCCTGGCTGCCACGCGTGACGCCTTCCCGGGGGTTTTCCTGCCGCCGAGCCCCCAGCTGCCAACCGCAGGCACACAAAAAGCCAGCGACGACGAGGAGGAGGACGATGAAGAGGCGGTGGGACCCTCGGCGGCGGGGAAAGCACCCCCTGAGCAATGCAGTGGGGTTCCCCCCAAGCTGAGGAGGGTGCTGGGGGCGTGGAGCGGGTGACCCACGCGGGGGTTGCGATCCGGTGTCCGTCCGTCCGTCCGTCCGTCCGTCTGTCCGTGCGGCCGGAAAGCCCCGTCTCCGCGGGCTGCGCCAAGGCGGGCGGGCGGGCGAGAGAGAGAGGCGGCAGACTTGCCCCTCGATCAATTTTCATGCAAGAATCATTATCGGTAAATTGGAAATCTGGCTCCTTGACAGCAGATTTGTCTCCCCTAATGACGGGGAGCGGGCAGGAGGGCGGCCGGCAGCTGCTCGCCCCAGCACCCTCCGCCCACCGCCCGCAACCCCCGGGCTCCAGCCTTTGGCCCCGGTGCTTTCGGGGGAGGGGGTGAACCCCAGGGGCGCCCCGGGGAGCAGCCTCCTTCCCCTTCAACCCCCGCTCCTCCTCCTCGCCTACAGACGGAATAATTTTAAATTTTTCTTTCTTGCCTTTTTGTGTTTTCAAACAGCTGCCGATGCGGCGGGCGGAGGGACGGAGTGGGGGGGGCCGCTATATGTAAAATAAAAATAGGAACCCAAGCCCCCCCCACCCCAGTCGCTTCAGGAGGGAAAATTAGGAAATAAAACAATAAATAAGCCAACTTTCCTGCCTGCCGGGAGCTGCCTGCTGCTTCACAAAAGGCAGGCGAGCAAAGCCGCCTGCCCCAACCGCGACACGGGGGGCTGGGGGTGAGCTCCTGCTGCCCCCCCCAAATCCCCTCTGAGCCCCTAAATCCCCCCCTTGCCGGCCTCGCTGGGCGTCGGGGGCTGTAATGAGCCGCCCCATAGGATCTCCCCCATCCCCTCTCCGCTGATGCATTAGCAGATCCGGGAAGACATGCTTGCAGGCAAATAGGGCTAATAAATGCTATTACGGGAGCGCGAGGGAGGCTGGAGATCCTGGCTGCACCATAGTAACGAGGGCCCGGCTTAATTTGCTTTAAGCAAACGATCAGCCAAGGCGGGGTGGAGAAAGGAGGGGACGGGATGGGGAGGTGGGGGGAGCCTCGCTGGCTCCAGGCACGCACGGGCGCGCTTCCGCGGGCACGCGCTTCCAGCGGGAGCGCGCTTCTCACGGGAGCGCGCCCCTGGCTGGTAGATGTGCGTCTGATTCCCCCCCCCTCTCCCCTCCACTCCTCTCCCCTCCCAGCGCACCCCCGCCCAGCTCCGTCCTTCTCTTCCCAAACTGGTTTTAACACCAAAGTTCACAAGGGCGACGTGTGATATCTCGCCCCTGCAAGAGAAGCCACATCCTGTATGATAATGACCAGCCCTTCAAACAGCTTAAAGATACAGAGGCCATTCCCAGGCGCCCGCTGCCTGCCCCTGCCTCACTGGAGCGTGGGGACAGGGGGCACGGAGGTCACGGTGTCACCCCAAACCCATCCATCCATTCCCAGGGGGCCCCCGCCTGTTCCAGAGCGTAGGGACAGAAGGGCATGGGGGTCACGGTGTCACCCCAAATCCATCCATCCATTCCCAGGAGGCCACTGCCTGCCCTACCTTCACCAGAGCGTGGGCACAAGGGGGAAAAGGGAGTCACAGTGTCACCCCAAACCTATCCAGCCCCATGGCTAGGCATGGATGGTTGGAGGGGGTTTGTGAGAGGTCCTCTGGCTACAAATGCACGTGTGCACACTTCTGCTTCATACACGTGTATGTATGCGCACACAGGTATTAAGTGCACTCCCACCCTGCCAACCGTGCTCCCCAAAATCCCACTCGGCAGAGACAGAGCCTGTGCAAACCTGCACCTTCCTCCTCCCCCTCCTCCCCCGTTAAAATATTGCTTTCCCGATTCCAGGTCGGGGGATTATTGTTATTATGTCTTCTCTTCCTCCCTAACCTACATCTGTCAAGATCGGCGCTGGGAGTATTTCTGGCCCGTCCCCTGAGTCATCGTCGCTCGCGTCCCGCTCCCTCCCAGGCAGCTCCCCTGTGTCACCATGTTCCGTGGGGTGCTGGGAGCTGCTGCTCCCACCCTGGGGTGCTGTTCCACCGTATCCCCCACCCTTGCCAAACCCGCCCCTCACACCTCACTGGTGCACTCTATAATGTCATTGATGGGGTGACACACCTGGGAGTACCCTAAACCCAACACCCCCCCCCCCTGCGTGGGTACAATGGGGAACCCCCCCCCACCACACGCTGGGAAAGCTTTGGAGTCACCACATCACCCAATTCCCACCTGGCTTGCAGAGGGGTTGGATCCGCTGGGTTCAGGCAAGCACCGGGGGACCCCTCCCCTGCTCCCCCCCACCCCACGGCAGGAGCCGTAAAAATTAATTTGCAAACATGTCATTACACAATAGCTGTGCAGGCAATAAACCTGTAATTACAGGCGGCTGGGGGAGCGGGCAGGCAGGGAGGGGAGGGAGGGCAGACCTGCCTGCCAGCTCCGGTTTTGGGGTTTCACCCCCCTCTCCCCCACTCCCCCCTCCGCTCCCTTTATTCATTATGCAAACGAGAATTGCTTCACTCCTGGAAGTCGGGCTCCACTTCAAAGGGGCGCCCTGCCTGCGCTCCCCGCCCTCCTTCCCAAAACCCTCGCACCCCAAACCAGGAGCACCCGTTGCTTGGCCGGCATGGGGAAACCGAGCTCCAGCGGCTTGGGGGCAGCCCCGTTGGGAAACCCTTTGCGACATCGGCCCAACCGAATTATCCGCCACCCTCCTGGGCTGTCGCCGCTCTGCGGGCAGGGCGACCACCCTGCCTCAGTTTACCCACTTACCACCCCCGCGGGACGCCGGGCACCGAACCGAGACACCCGCCCGGGCCACCCAGCAGCCGGCTGGGCCACGCCGCGCCTCGCCCCTCGTTAGCGGGAGAGCCTGACGAGCCTGACCCACTTCCCCGAGCGCCGGGAGGATTAATTGGTTCCTTTGCTCGCGCGAAGCCGCCGGGAGCTGGGGCAGGTGCCAGGCGGGATTAGCAAAGCATGAGAGCGCAGCTCGCGGGGCCAGCCCTGCCCACGCCGCACGGGCATCCCGGATCGCCACCGGGATACCCCTCCCTAGGGATGCTCGGTCTCCCCACGGAATGGGATGCGTCCGTGCTGGGGACATCCAGCCTGTGGCCCCCAGTGGGATGCCCAACCCTAAGGGATGCCTGCTCTAAGGAAACTGAGGCACGGGCTGCGCCACATTCCCTGCAGCCCGGCACCCTGGAAGCATCCAGCAGTGGGGACATAGGATCAAAAGGAGCGAGCGGTCGCCTCCCATCGTAAATAAGCAGCTCAGCGATGATTTCCTGCTCTTGTTGACCTTTGACTATGCAGAATAAAGACATAAATCCATATTTTAAACCCATCTGAGCGCCAGCCAGGCCCACAAAGCCATTTACAGCCTGCGATTTGGACGGGGCAGTGAGCAGGAAAGCGATGGTTTCTCGAGGTGACATTCCCCAGGAGGGAAATGAAGTGTTTTATTTGCAGATATATAGGGCACGGTCGTTCCTCCGCTTCCCCTTCCCTCCGCCCTCGGCTCATAAATAAAACATACGGCCGTGTAACCGGCTAATTACGGGAGGATGGCAAAACCCCGCCGGTCGCTGGGAAAAGAAATCAGCTTTTTAATCAGCCCACTTTCCTCCCCATCTAACTTAAGGAGAAACGGGCATTTCGGGTGCTGGGATGGAGCCTAGACTCTCAGGCGGCTCCTAGGCTCCCTTTGGGGTTGTGCACCCCGATCCCTCAGGGCAGGTTTGGGATTGCTTTGGACTGGGGAGGGTTCAAGCTGCTTCTGGTGTTATGTTTTTTTTTTCCCCTGGCTGGGAAAAGGATGTCTTTGAAAAGTCTAATTGTTCCTTACACATTAGATACATTAATGAGGTCTCTGATCAAGCGGCTGGCTCTCCGGCAAGGAGGCTTCAAGTAGCAATTTTCCATTTGTGTTTCAAATTTTAATGAATGTTCCTGTCTCCGGCTGCGATGCGCGGTGATAATCCGTACGGCTCGGGTCAGCGCCGGAGCAGGGGCTGCCGCACGGGAGGGCTTGTACAAGGGTTTGATTTCTTTGGGGAATAGTTCATACAAAAAATGGTAATGGCAGAAGACAGTCTTCCTTCCCCCTCGGTTACCAGAGCCCAAGAGCTACAAATCAGAGGGTTATTATTTCTTTCCGATGTCCCTAAAGTATCCTATATCTTTAGCAGGAGAGTAAAGTTCAGCCCTGATAAGATTGCGGCGCTGGGTGAGACGCGCTTTGCCTTTCCTCCTGCCTTGTTTTTTCTTCCCTCCACCTCCATCTCCCTCTCCCTCTATCACTGAGGGGGCCAGCAGAGTGTCCCCAGGGCCACCAGCCCACCCCAGGGCCCCCCAGCACCCCACATCCAAGGGCCACATCCAGAACCCACCCCGCCAGGACAAGATTTGTATAACCTTGTTTTGGCATGCCTGCCATTAACTTAATTTAACATCCATATTGCCGCTACTTAATTAAATAGATGAACTCATTTTACATTTGCAAGTCTTAATTCATCCTGAACAAAATTGGCCATGTTTCGTTCTTTCTACGCTACCAGCTCCCCGGAACAAATGACTGCCTTTTGTAGTTAACTGCTAGTACAGGTTAAAAGCTAATTAGCAGCCCGGGTTGGGTGTTAACTTCCTTATTTATCACCCCGGCGCCACTCGGTGAGCAAGGGGGCGAGGGCTGGCACTTCCAGCTTCCTGCGTGGGCTCCTGGTCCCGTGGGGTCGGGGCAGCGGCGCTGGAAGCGTGCGGGATGCACGCGGGGCTCAGGGCACGGTGCCTGACCATGGGGCTCCTGATGCACAGAGGGCTCGGTTTCAGGAGGCCTGGCACATCATCCAGGTGTGTAGGATCCGTAGGGCTCGGCATGTGGAGCATGGGGGATCGGCACATGGTGCTCAGCACACATTCGAGGCATCGCTTTCAGTGTACGATGCTTGACGTGCAGTGCATGGCTGCGTGCGGGGTTTAGCACACCCCACAAGCGGCGTGGCACACGGGACACGGTGCACGACACGTGGCTCGCCGTGGATGATGCACAGGCTGTGACACGCAACGCACAGGGGTCAGCGTGTGGGCCTTGACACGTGTGGCCGTTGTCACAGCGGTGTTCAGTGCATCGCACAGCGCCCAGCCATCACCCAAACATCTCCCTGGAGAGCATCCCTCCACCTCACCACCCCGTCAAGCCGCCATGGGCTCTGCCATGCCCAGCACAACATCCCCAGAGGTATCAGGGGAGAGGCCCCGAAGCAAGCACCACCCTGGTTTTCCAAGCACACTCCCACGCAGGCACACCCAGGGGTGTCCAGAGCACACGTGTGGTGTGCTGAGCCTCACCATATCCCACCCCCGTGCCCTCTGTGTGACGGGGGGCACGGCAGGGCTGGGGAACACATGGGGACCCCAGCAGCAAGGCGGCCGGGCTGCGCTGAGCCTGGCAGGAAGCCGCTCCAGGAAGGCTCATCTGGTTTGACTAACAAATCGCTAACTGCTTCCCCCGAGGCAGGTGGAAGGAAACAAGCTCCGTGGCTGTAAACAACGCCCCCGGCCCCCTGCTTCCCACCCACGGCCCCCCATAGCCCTCCCCAAGCACTGGCCAGGGGCAGGCTGAGACAGAAAACACTTGTGCAACACCTCCTTCATGCTCTGATGCAAGCCCTGCCAGGGGGACAGGGCCCCCCCACAGCTCCCGTCAGGATCCCAGGGAAGCTGGCACCCCGGGCAGGGCGTGGGGTGACGCAGAGCTTGCGCCAGCCCAGGCTGGCCCTGCAGGACAACACCTCCATGACTCAAGGGGACGAGCCTAGGTGGTGGCACAGGGCAGCCAGGGGCAAAGCCCACCATGCTGGTGACGCTGAGGTCCCTCTGCCAGCATCAGCCAGTGCAGGTGACCCCAAAGAGCAGCGTGCTCAGGAGAGGCGACCATTGCTGATGGCAGTTGTCACCGCCGGTGATGTCCAGCCCTGCTAACGGGGACTTGGCGGAGGCGTCGTGGGGACAAAGTGCTGGGAGGGGACTGATAGGCATCTCCCTGGCCTTGTAAACCGATCTGCCCCCACCTGCTGAAATAACAGCGAGGGGAGGCAGCTCTGGTTACCGGCAGTGCCGGGGACCGGCTGGGTGCCAGCGCCCTTGGCCGAGGGCCAGGCAGCTCGGCAGGCACCGAGCGGGGACCCCCGTGTTCCCCCCTTGCCAAAGGCACCGCACGGAGCTGCTCGTCCCGCTCCCCGGCGTCACCACCCCGCCTGCTCCCTCCCCACCCGGTATTTCAGGTCTGACACCCAAGCCGGCGCCTTCGGGAGCCAGCGGTCCCACAGGGACATCACCCCTGCCCGGGGCCACCGCTGTGGGGATGACACCAGCCACGCCGCGTAGGAGCAGGAATAATTCTCCAGGTTATCCCAAGCGGTTTTGGCTGCTCTTTGGCACAGAGAGGGGTCAGAGCATCCGGCAGCACCAGAATGAGGAGGCACCGTGGCCAAAAAAGCAAAGCCTGGTGGCTGGATCCAGCCCCTTTGGGAGGAGGGATAAGCACTGCCAAGTCCCCTTGCTCCCCCCAAGGCCCCACCAGGACCCCATCCCAAATCCCTGCCATCAGCAGAAGCGAAGGAGCGGGGCCATAGGGAGCGAGGGTGATAGATAACAGCCCTCTGTGCCGGAGAGATAAATAGCCCCAGCAGCGCCAAGCTGTACTCGGCCAGAAGCTAATAGGGGCTGTCAGGGCGGTTTAGAGGAGCAGAGCATCGTTTCGGGGCCTGGCTGGGAGGACGCCGAGGGGAAGTGACAAGGAAGCTGAGCAGAAAGCGACAGGCAGTACACAAAGAGCATGTCCTCTGTAAGTGGTGATAAACCTTGGAAAAAAAAGAGAAAAGCTAAATCAGTTGTTTAGCCGATGTACCACATGCTGACAGGGCAAATGTGAAGGCTTTTATGGCCACATGGGTTTTCATTTGCAGTTATTCATAGCGGAGCCGGGCGCTTTATCTCACTTTACATTATGTGCAACCACAATGCAGACACTTGCACCGCAACGCATTGCCTCCCTGGAAAATATTAATATGTAAATGTCAAGCTCAGAGGGCAGTGAGGGAACGGCAGGCAGGGAGCAGGCCGGGAGATAAAACCTGCCCTGGAAGGGAGGGGGGCGAGCAGGACCCCCATCCCACACCCTTGGGTGTGCAGGAAGGGGGAGACACAGTGGGGACGGAGCGTGCAGAGAGGAGCTCGGTGTGCGTTTTGTGTGTGGGCACACGTGTGTGCACAATGCACAGCCTCAGCTGAGAGGGATGTGTGTGTGTGTGTGAGCACAAACACATGTGCACAACATCCCTCAGCAGAGAGGTACGAATTTCTGTGTGTGCACTCACACGCGTGTGCACCACACCTCCTCTGCAGCACAGGCTGCGCACGTGCGTCACCTCTGCAGGAGGACAGACAACCTCGGTGACCCGCCACGTCTCACAATCCATGGACAACCCCCACAACTCCACACCTGAGCACCCCTATGCACCCACAATAACCCTGGGGAGCCATGCCCATCCCGAGGGATGTGTGGCAAAGCCACGGACCACCACGCCGGGCTGGGAGGTAGCCCAGGCCGGGCAGAGCGCGCCGGCGCGGCGTGCCAGCGCCTGCACAGCCCCGGTGGGCAGCGCTCCAGCCATGCCTGCTGTTCCTGGGCTCCATTCCTCTCCAAGAGCCTCCAGCCCCGGGGTAGTGCCAGACTGACAGCCTGGAGGCTATTTATTCGCAGGCAGAGGCAGCGGGAGCTGCTGGCGGATGCAGCCGCCTTTGTCCTACAGGGAAGTTTGCTCCCTGCCTCCTGCCTGCCCCCCATCTCCCCTGGCTTTTCACCTCCACACCCCGATGCACCATCCAAAACGCAGGGAGGCATTTGGGTGAGTTCCCAGCCCGGGGCTCCCAGCCCCGATGCCCACTGTGCCATGGCAGGACTCGCCACAAGGCCTTGGCACACAGGGACACCAGGCAGCTGCCACGCTCCCCCTGCCCCAGCAGCCCTCAGCATCACCCAGTCAGACCAAGGCACTGGAAGTGGCACCCCAAAAGTGGTGGGGGTAGGAGGAGAGGGGCACCCACCCCTGGGTTTTGCTCCTTGGCACGGTGCCTGCCAAGGGTGGGGGGTACCTCTGAAACGCAGCGCCCTTGGCCGTTACCAGGAGAATCGCTGGCAGCCAGCGCTGGCACAGGGACAAGCCTGGGAGGGAGGTGGCCCCCCAGCACCTCAGGGAAGGGAACAATCCCTGGGCATTTCTTTTTTGGCAGGCCCCGGGTGCCCCCCCTCTGCACCCCCCCCCCCCCCATCCTCCTCCCGCGCTCGGGCGCGGGGACACAATTAAATCAGTGCTCTGCTAACAATCTGCCAGCTAATAAGACATTTTCCTCCCTCTCCCTCCTCCCCCCCACTCCACCCCAATCCATGTGTGATGGGAGCGCTTTGATATGAGAGTGGACTCTAATGGGTTCGGTGTAAGGGAGCCTTAATTTATTACGTGCCTGTAATTGATGTTTGTATAAAGTAGCTCTTACAGCTCCTCAGAGCGGGAGATGAAAAGCAATCAGTCAGCCATTTGCCTCCAAAGGAAGGAGAGAGGAGAAGACAGACAGCGAGAAAGAACCAGACATACTCATCAAGCCTGGAGAAAAACCCAGAAAACAAGGGAACAAACAAAATCACCCCCACACAGCCTCACCAGCGGCTCTGGCACCTCTGGGTATCACCATCAGCATCCCTGGGTACCACCACCAGCATCTCTGGATATCACTGCTGGCATCCCTGGGTATCAGCATCAACATCCCTGGGTAGTGCTGCCAGCAGCCCTGGGTACCACTGCCAGCACCCTTGAGTATTAGTGCAAGCATCTCTGGGAACTGCTGCCAGCATCCCTGGGTACCACCGCCAGCATCCCTGGGTACAACCCTGGCTACTAGCTGCCACAATCCTGGGTACCTCACCACCCCAACATTCCCAGAGCCAGATCCTGGCAGGAATGCTGGGGACAGGAGCCTCGTGGAGTCCTGGCAGGGCAGGATGAGACCCCCTCCCGCGCCAGCCGGGGCTGATTAGGCTGCAGCAGCCGGTGCTGAGCTGCTCTAATGACGGCGGGCGCTGGGGAGTCACGTGCTGCCCAGCGCCGGCTGGGGAGCCGTACGTCACCGGCCCCGGCAAAAAATCGGTGCTAAATTGAATCAATCCATCTTGGAAATGGCTCTTGTCAGCCAGTGTCAGGGAGAGCGTCTGCAGAAGAGGGATCAGGCGGGGGCAGGCCGGCAAGGGCCAGGCGGGCGGCACTGCTGAGCGTCTCCTGACCCCCACATATGTTGGATATAGGGGGTCCTCCTGCTGTCGTGGGGGGAAGAGCAGGATGGGATCCTTCATCTATCCAGCAGGAAAAGAAGAGCCTGGAGCAGGCTGCATGCCTCAGTTTCCCCACACTCCGTGATGCTCCATCTGGTGAAGGAGGGCAGCTCTACAGCAGGAAAAACCCCAGGAGGGTTGGAGACCCCCCCAGTGCCCACGTGCATCCCAACATGTGCCCAGGGCAAAGTGTGCCAAGCCGGGAAGGACGATTCCACACCAGAGAGACAAAGACGCCGGCACTTGACACAAATATAGATGGATCCTCAGAGTACGGACCCTGCAGCCTGGCAAATTAAAACGTAGCGCGAAAGGGGGGACGGAAACAGCCCTGGTGATTGATTTTCCATCCAGACATTCAAACCAACCGAATATGTCACCCAGACAAGCCCTCGGAAAGCGGCGGCAAGCCCAGATTTATCCTCCACTTGGACTGGAGACCATCAATCCCTATCCAACCCTGGGAAATGGCTTCACGCCCCTGCCTTCCCATCATCCCATCCCTGGGCCAGCAGGTGGGATGGGCACCACGATGGGAAGAAGGGGTGCAGGAGCCATCACTGCGCCAGGAAAGAGGATCCAGGCACAGGGACGCATACCCAGGCTGCTAACGAAGGCAATTAGAGGGGAAAGCATCCCTCGCACCGCTTCTCCTAATTAAGAACCATCCAATTCCCCAACCCGCCTGTTCCCCGGCTCCGGTACAGCCTGTTATTTACCTGCAGCTAATAGGTTGGGCGCAGCTAATGATAGTCTTGTATCAAATGGCTGGATCTTGGCTTCTGACAGCTTTAAAGACCCGTCTCAGGGACACGAGGGTTTCTAATTACGGGGTTCGTCACGGGAAGGCTGGGTTCAACGCCAGTCACTCTCCCCGGGTGACATTTCTGCCCGGATTGGAAATCTAAACACAGCCCAGCCAGTTAAGGTTAAAAATACGGCGCTTGACAAGACAAGGGATCATAATTTGGGTCACCGCCGGGTTTAATTAATTGGAATGGAGCAATCAAAGCACAGCGTGCGGTAATTACAGCCCCGGCTGGGGCAGGGCTGGGGGAGGCGGCTGAAGGGATGGGGGGGATGCTCCCCACCGTGGGGACGGGCAGGGAGGCATCGCCCTCGCCCCGGGGTGCAGGCAGGCATCGCGTGCAAGGAGCAGGCGGGGCAGGCAGGCAGGGAGACGCGAGGGAAAGCGAGCTGGGAGCTTCCAAGCACGCCATTCCCAGCGGACCACACTCCAGCCCCGCAGGAATCCCGGCCGGGAAAAGCGGGTTCCATCCCCAGTGTCCCCATCCCCGCAGTGCCCACGCGGCTGCAGCCCAGGCTCCCAGGCACCACCGCGGCTCCGCTACGAGTGATTTATTTTCACCAATTACCAGGGCACTTTTCCCTTCGCCAGGACCACGCTTAATTGATTGGAACCTATTGAAAACAAATTAACCGGCACTGGGGCGTAGGGACCTGTTTATGGTTCCTCCGTGGGGCAGCGGGGAGGACATGTGAGTGGCTCTGATACGTGGGTGATGTACACGTAGGATCAGGGGAGGAAGGTGAGGCAACCCAAATATCCCCCGAAATATCTCCAGCACTGCTCGCTGGCTCCTCTGCGATGATGAATGCTGATGTGCAAGGGGAAACTGAGGCACAGAGCAGCATGGAGCTCACATCCTGGCACTTCCTTGCTGGAAAAACTCTCCGTGGCACGGACTGGACTGAAATGTTCCTCGCCACCACAGCGCCCCGGAGGAGGGACGCTCACAACAGTGACCCCATTAAGCAAACCCAGCTAGCATTAATTTGACCCCATCCGCCGTGCGCTAATCAGCTGTAACCGTGGCACCCAGCTCAATCCAAATTGATTTACCGAGGCTGGAAATGGATACAAATGTGATTAAAGGCTTTTTATTTTCCATAGGTCCCCTCTAAAATGATTTAAATCAATTGCTACGTGCAGGGTCCTCTTCCTCCTCCCCGGTCGACCCCACGGCGCCGCGCTGTCGGCCGGGGCGAGAAGGGGGGGAAGAATAACACCCCACTTTCCACATCTGCCCTACAAAACCCAACCAGAGGGGAGCAGCACCCCAATTTCCCCCGCTGACCTACCCACACCCCTCGCTGGACCCCTCACATCCTTCATGGGAGGGATGCCGGCGCGCCGGGCGGCCCTGGCGAGCGATCAAAGCGCATTAGGCTGAGCGCCGATGCGCGCCCGTTGTTCGTCAATTATTCAAACAATAATTGCACCCTTATTTAAAGTCTAGTCTTGCGTGCGCGGCACTGCAGGCTGCCAAGGCCCACGTTAGATTTACACCCCCGGCGCGCTCCCGCCGCCAATTAATTAAGCAAACACATTCCTCCGCACGCTCTCAGGTGTGCAACCTGCCCAGCTCAGGTTCAGCCCGGCAGCACTGACACAGCCCCACCTGGGCGAGGGGTCACAGGCCCTGGGGAGCCCTATTAGGGCTCCCTGTTTTTAGGATTTCCCTAAGGATGGCTGCTCTCGCCCTGCTTGAAAGCTGGTTAAAGATTAAGCAGTCTCCTCATCTGCCTCCCCATGAATTTTCCCAAATTTGGGGGGGGGGGGGGAAAGCAAGGAGGAGGGGGTTGACACCAGCATCCATTGTTAGGGGCACCCCTCGTCCCCAGCAGTCCCTAACGAGAGGGGAGGCTGGGAGTGACAGTCACCAAGAGGTCAATTCATTCATCTGGCCATGTTATTACAAGTCCAAATTTATTGTCACCGGGCCACATTAGCGCTGGCACGGAGGACGCGAGGTTGCACCCCTACTGAATAAGCAGATAAATGAAAGACATCTGGAGAGCAGAATGAAGGGGCAGATTATTAATGCTGAAATTTAGAAGCCAAGGTCTAAGCCACGAATCCATCAGCGCAACCAGTTATGTCCAATAAATTAGGAGAGATAAGGATTGAAGGATGGTATATTAAAGGGAACATTCATTTCTGAACTGGCACGAGGGCTTGCAGGCATCCTGGCTCTGCAGGGTTAACCCTTAGTGGGCAGGGATGTGGGATGTGACAGGGCTGGGGAGGCCCATGGTCCCTGCACAGAGCCCACGATGCCACCAGCTGCCTGATGTGGGGTTGTCCCCAGTGCTCACAAGGGGGTGTGAAGGAGGGTGCACCCCAACGGAATGGGCATGATGATGGAGGTGCAAGGTGAAGCTGGCACGGGAGGAGCACAGGGCATCCCATAACCACTGGGCATGGAGCACAGTGGACCCCAGCCTTTCCTGCAGCCCATCCATCCTCCCCAATTAAGGGGGGCCTGGGGGTCTGCGTGGCTCCTCACAGCATCTGTGACCTCTGTCCCTGGGCTGGGGTTCAGCTGGCCCTGACGGTTCTCTGGGGACTCATTGCCATGGGCGACAGGTAAGGACTGAGGGGACAGAGACTGTCCGGCCACCCCATCCCCAGGCTGGACAGCTGTCACCAGGAATTGTCCCCCTATTCCTCCTCCTTTGGCTTCCTCCCACCCACAGCCCCCACCCCACCCCACCCCACCCCACCCCACCCCACCCCACAGGTCCCACCACGCCAGCACCTTCCAATTCTGCCTGCCTCAGCTTCCCTAATGGCATCACAACAGGATGGCAGGATCTGGCTACCTGAGAACACTTTTGTCCCTATCCTGCTGATGTGAGGCTGCAGCCTGGCACCTCCAGGACACGTTTTTCCCTGGGGAAAGCAAGGGGGCACAGCAGGCCAGGGACCCACGACCTCCTCAGTGGCACAGCCCCGGGAACGAGTGAGCACCTCCATGTCATGATGTCTGGAAGGGGAGAAATCAGGATTTTTTGCTCCCAAGCATGCAGCTTGGCTAGGTGACTGCTCAGCAGTGAGGCCACCCACCTGTGTCTCCCTTTGGCACCCCACAAACAGCATTTTGGAGGAGAGATGTGCTAAGACAGGGAGATGATGGCAAAACAGGGGGCTCCTTGATGCTGGTCCCTCCTGGCCCAGCAGCAAAGGGATGTAGGGCAGGAAGGCACACAGGGACACAGGGCCCCCCAACATTGACCTGGCCCCCACAACACCAACTGAGCCCCCAGTTCAGTCCCAAGCCTTCTCAGCACTCACACAGCTCCAGCCTCCCCATTGCTCCCAGCAGTTTCAGCATGCCCAGTGCTCCCACCAGTTTCAGCATCTCTCCCCCCCTCCCCACGGTTGCTCCCGAGCAAATTTCAACCAGCCTCATCTGGCATCTGAGGGATTTGGGATTTGTTTAAGCTCTTTTCACCCTCTGGACTTTAATCGGCGCGTTTGCCTGACCTCCAGCCCCAGTGCAACCCCGGCTGTGCCGGCGGTGCTGCCTGAGGGTCCCAGCTCGGGGCGATTCCCAGCTCCAAAGCCTGGGGCTGCCCCCAGGATAGCTGGGATTAGCTATCAAATAACTTTGCATTTAAACCCTTTTTAACAGGGCTGGAGGTCGGGAGGGTAAGGGCAGAGGTTAAGCCTGGCCACGGCCGGGCGCTGACCCCGCAGCCGGGGACGCCGGAGAAGGGACGGGGCGGCACACGGGGCCAGGGGGTGTGGGACCCTCGCTCAGGCCATGCCACCCACCTCCCCTTGCACGGTGGGGAGGCATTGGGGTGTCCCCACAGGAGAAGGTGTCCCCACAGGAGGGGTGTCCCCACAGCCCCCAGTCTCACCACCCCCATCACTTACTGAGGCTCTGCAGCAAAGACGACCAGCTCTTCATCTCCAACATGATGGGGGTCCCGTGCCCCCCTCCCCAGGTCGGTGCTCAGGCTGCTAGGGGGGCCCAGGATCGGTCCCACACCCCGGCAGTGGGAGGCACAGCCCGGGCACTGAGCCGCCAGCGGGTGACAGCGACCATTTTATTGCCTTTTAACTCTGCCTGCGTGGCTCTGGCGCGCTCATCCTCCCCCTCCCCGCTTCCCAGGCTGGTCCTGAGTTGGGGAGCTTTGCTTTTCACTCCGTTCCCTCCTCCTCCCTCCTTGCACTTGATAGCAGCCTTGTCAAGACCGCCGAGCTGCGCTGACCCCTGCCCTGGTGCTGCTAATTAAGGCGGCACAGTGACAGCCCCAGTGCCTCGCCAGCGCGCCGTGGCACCGCTGCTCCTAATTGGAGACGCTTTTGAGTCCTCAAAAACCATCCAGTTGGGGCTGGGGGTCCTCGGGGGGTGCTGCACCCATGCTAGGGGGTGATGCTGCAGGGAGATGCAGCGCCCAGCCTGCACCCATCAAGCATCCTGGATACTGAGATCTCAGAAATTATCGAGAAGCCGATGCAAAATTCGATATAAAGACCCTAAAGTCAGGAGGAAAATGGGACTGGGATGGATGAAGGTGAGCAATTCCCTCGGGAGCGTCCCCTGCATGAGGGGCACGTCGCGCTGGGGCCTCCCGAGGTATTTTTGGATGGTGAGGAGTGAGGGCACCGGGCATGGCAGGCAGCCAGGACACAGGGCTGTATCTCCCTGAGGCAGAGCAGGGGCTGGCAGGGGTATCAGCCAGGACACCTGGCTCCTGTCCCTGTCCCTACCCCTCCGCTCAGACCCTGAACACCCAGGGGAGCCCCAGCATGGCTGGGGGAGCTCGAAGGGGTACGCCAGCACCCACCCAACCCCGGGGCGTTGTTGCCCCGGCCGTGCCAGCAGCAGGACGGATGGATCTATTGTGTCGTGACAGACGAGCTGTTTTATCGCGGAGAGGGAGCCAGCGCCAGCCGTCAGGCTGACCCCGCCGGCGGGCTGAGGAGAAACAGAAGAGGGCTTGTATCATCCAGGGGGTCAGAGGGCACGGAGGCAGCCGGGCCCCCCCTGCGCTCCCAAATTCCTGGCATGCACGCCCGGGCAGGCAGCTGTGTGGGCCCCTGAGCCGCAGGTGGGGGGCTGGCAGGGTGTGGGGACAGACACCCCCCCCTCAGCACCCCCAAGTCCCTGTGCTGCCAGCCCAGTCTCCCCTTGTAACATGGGGACTGTGCCCTGACACAGTGTCCCCAAGCTGTCGTGTCCTGTCCCATCCCTGAACTGGTGTCCCCAACTGCCCCATCCCACTGCAGAAGCTGCCACGACAGGGGGACACAGATGGACAAGGATACTCACAACCACCCCAGTGTCTCCCGAGCCAAACCAGCGACCGGGGGGTCACTGCTTTTCCCATGCCACCCCAAAATCCTGTGTCACCTCCATGTCAGGGCTCTAGTGGGACGTGCAGGGTGGCATGGCGATTGCAGCCATGACTCACATGGAATTAATTGGAAATCACATCTCCCAGGCCGGAGCAATGTCCCAGCACAGTGAGATGGGGATGTCTGGCAGGACCTCACTCCCTGCTCCCAGCAGCAGAAATTCTGTGCAAGGACTAAGCAATGCTGCCTCCCCCAAAACTGTCCCCAAGACTCACATCCATCTGGGATCAATCCCAGTGGGCTGACATCCCTGGCATTAGGCATGGCCAAACTGTGGGGGCACTATGGTGACAACCACATGGGTCAGAGCCTGTCTTTGCCCCCTCTCCCCAGCACTGGGGGTCTGTGTGGGCCAGTGGGGAGTAAATCCCCCCTGGAACCTCTCTGAGCTCCCCATCCCTTCCTGCCCTCCCTTCCAGCAGCCTTTGTGCTGCTGCCGAGCCGGCACCTCCGGGGTGGACGCATTAAGGCAGCACAAAGCAGAGCCGAGAGGCATTTCGGGTGCAATTTTCCCTGCTCCATTATTGACAAACAAGCTGCTTTGTGCAGGTGATGCCGAGGCCAGTGCAGCAGCTGGGACACTGTGCCACGCCATGCCAAGCCGTGCCAGATGGACAGCCCCACTCCTACCCCGCAGCCCTCCCATCCGCCACATCTCAGGTCACCCAGATCTATGACACTCCTGAAAACCAAAGGGGGAAGAGGCGGGGGAAGCTCTCTGGGTTGAGCAGTGGTGCCCAGGCCGGCACTGGCATTGCCAGTGGGCAGCCCCTTTCTCCCGGCCGGGGCGGCTGGGCACAGCGTGCGGCGAGTCTGTCGTTAGCGCCGTGCCAAACCCAAAGTGGCTGCTTCGGAACGGCAATCCAATAAAAGTGCTACTTGTCTATTTATCATCCTCAGGGCTTTTTATCACAGTGCAGATGGCTGCTACCTTCGCAAGGCACAGCAGTGTGCTGGCACGCGCCCGCCGCACAGAAGCTCGGGCGCCGCGGAGTCTGTGCGTACACCTGCGAGGAGCCGGCGGCCGCCTGCTCCAGAGAAGCCGGCCGGGAGCCGGGCAGCGCCTCCTGCCAGCACCACAGCACCCCAGGACATGCCAGGTCCCTGCCTGGGTGGTGTTTGCACCGGGCATTGGCACCAGGGATGGGCATTGGGCACTGGGAATTGGAATGGGGCACTTGCGTGCTGGGGATGTCGACCGGGCGTCCACACTGATCATTTGCACAAGGTGTTTGCATGGCACATTTGCATCAGGGATGGGCGCTGGGCATTGGTACTGGGTATTCCTCATCCCTGGAAGTGTTCAAGACCAGGCTGAACAGGGCTTGGAGAAATATGGCCTACTGTAAGGTGTCCCTGCCCAGGACAGGGTGTTGAAATGAAGAGATCTTTAAGGTCTCTTCCAACCCAAAGCGTTCCACAATTCCATGATTTGCACTAGGGATGTTCACGAGGTGTTGGCACAGGGCTGTTGCAGTGGGCACATTCGCTGGGCACCTGCAGGGGGTGTTTGTTTACACCAGGCACCTGCACCGGGCTTTTGCACTGGGGGTTATTAGCGGGCGTTCCACTGGACACCCGCAGCCTGTCATTACCGGGCCGGGAGGGCTGTGGGCAGCAGCAGCAGCAGCAGCGGCAGCAGCGGGCACAGGGCGGTGGGTGGGAGCCGCTGGAGCAGGTGATTAAAGCTGTATTAAGTGTCTGTCTGCACGCGGGAGAAAACACACCTAATTATCCAGCGGAGTCAGCCGGGAGGGAGGAGCTGCCCCGATCACAATCGCGTAATGATGTGGAACGCAGGGCCAGGCCTGGCGCGGGCCATAATTAAAAGGCAGCAAAGCCAGTATTGCAACGGTGGCAGGCAGCGGGCAGGGTCCCAAGCCCACAACCTCTTGGGAAAAGGGAATCACAGATCCATGGGAATCCCTCCTCAGGGAGCCCACTCAGATCCCCACTCCAGTCCACGTGCACCGTGGCCTCGAGCCCCAACTGTTCGTGCCAAATCCCACCTGTATGGCACATCACCGGCGCACTCCAGCAAAGCCACCCGGGTGCCAGGACGCGGTGCCAGCACCCCCGCCCTGCCCGCAGGCACGGGGCAGGCACCGCCGTGGCACCGTTGCATGGGCGTCAAGCACGGCCCGCTGCGCAGAGGCGATGCCAGGACACGGAGCCCTGGCGCCGCTGGGACAGGCGGCGGCGAGGCGGCAGGGGTGGCCAGCTCCACCTCTTGCACAGGAGCCAAAGCCGCCAACCCACGCCACAGCTCCCCGAGCGGGTCCGGCGGGTCAGGAGCGCCCCGGGGAGACGCCGTGTCGCCCTGCCTGTGCCCGGCATCCACAGCGCCGCTGCAGGGACCCCACGCCCGTGCTTTCCCCTGGTCCGGCTGCCCCAGCCGGTTGGGAAGCGGCCGGGCTTGCCCGGGAATGCCGCTTGCATCAGCCCTGGCCTGGCTGGCACCACCGGCAGGCGGGGACGTGCAGTGCCGGCAGGCAGCACGCTGAGGTCAGGCCGTGGAGAGATGCAGCGGGGGTAAGGGCATCCCTGGTAACACCACAGGGACCCCCCACAACCCTTGGGGTGGTGGCACAGGGGACACTCAGAGGGGCAGTGACCACCCACCCCATCTCCCTGTCATTCCAACGGCAGGACGCCGCGGTGCCAGCACTCACAACCTCATCCATGGCACGGTGACAATCTCCACTACAACGCAAGGCACGGTGGCAGGCAGTGAGGACACAAAACGATGTCCCCTCCTTCTCCTCTCCCTTTTTCTCCTTCTTATGTTTTTTTTCCTCCAAGCTCTCCAGAACAAAGTACACACTCTACCTCTTCAAACCCACCACCATCTGTCCATCCGTCTGAGCGCCGCAGCCCCGCCGCTCCGAGCGGCCGCCTCCGAGCAGATGGTGACAGGGGAAGGACAAGCCGCTGCCACACAGGGCCTCGACGGCAGCGGGTTACAGCGGCTCCATCGGCCCTGACCTCCCGATCCTGCCCGGCACGATAATTACCCAGCGCGCCGAGCAAACAGCCTGCGCCGGGTCATTGTGCCGGACACCAACAAAGGGCGGCCGACGGCGGGACCTCCCGACCCCTGCCAGCCCCTGGCGACCCCCAGCCACCCCTGCCCTCCGCCAAAAGAGCAATAAATCAAAGAGATGGGATGGGGACAGGCTGGCAGGGGGATGGGGATGGGGACTCCCTCTCCACCAGCACATGGGTGCATCCCCAGCACCTGGGCGACGAGCCCCCCTGGACTGGTGAGGCCGTGCAAAGCATGGGGGTCATCCCCCTCCCTAGCAAAGGGGACAAGTCCCTGCTGCCCTCGGGGGTACACACAGGCTGTGTGTGTTCCCAGGCTGAGCGCAGAGGAGTGAGGGACGTTTCCTCCCCCTCCACCCTCCGGTCACAGCCAGTTAATGGGGAATTTCATGGGTGCGGCACAGCGGAGCGCGGCCGGGAACATGCCGGAGCCATCTGCTCGCAGGACCTGGGGCTGTCGAGCCGCCCTGACCTCGGCAAGGCAAACAATTTGCAGCAGCAGATGTCGCACCCTCGCTTCTCCCCGGGGGCCGTGGGTGTGTCACCACCCTGGGCTCGGCACCCCCACAGACCCCCGGCACCTCGGAGGGGTCCCTTGCACCGAGCGGGGGGCACAACCAGAGAGGAAAGGCACATTGCAGAGACCTGGGAATCTCACCGCAGGAGTGACACCCCCCAAAATGCGGAGCCTTTGGGAATCTGGGCATGGCACAGCGGCGCAGAGGATCCCTGCTCCCTCTTGGCATCCCGGGCACCACAGTCAGGTGCCATCTCACAGGCTGCCGTCCCCCTGTGCCCGCTGGCAAGGATTTGGAGAGCCGGCTGTGCCCCACAGAGCTCATACCCAGCAACCCCCCTGCCATGGCAGCAGCGCACAAAGGTGCCTGGCTCTGTCACCACCCGCAGGTAGCACGGCATGGCACGGGGGCAAAGGTGCAGGCACGGCTGCTCTGGCAGCAGATCCCGGCCGGATCCAGGCTGGTTTCCCGCAGGTCCCCGGGAGTGGCTAGCACCGGTGTCTTTCGGACTGATTAAAATTCATTCTGCATGATTTAGGACCTAATCTCGGTGAAACTCCACAGTGCTTTATTAATAGCGCATTAGTGGATAATTCATGCGTTCGGATGAAAAATCAGCCCGTGTTATTCTCCGGTGGGGTGGGGAGGGGGGGGGGAGGACACACTGTGGGGGGGACACGGGCAAGGGGAGGGGGGCACCCCACTCACCCAGCCACCCGCACCTCCCTGCTGCCGCCGCATCCCAGCGAGGCAGCAGCCCTTCTGACAACTGCCACCACTCATTAATCTTGACGAGTTTTCTGCTGAATATTCTTCCACAGGCTTTCAAACCGTTCACTAATTGCAATTAATCACTTACCGAAACAGATGTCAGGAACAATGGAATTGGGAAGTCTGGAGGCTTGATAAAGCTGTCAGAGGAGCGCGCTCGTGTGGCAGCGGGTGCCAAAAGGCGCTGGCAACACCTTCCCCTAGCCATGTGCTGGGGGGACCCGGTGACCCCGTCCTGCCAGCGCTGCATCTGTCCACCCCGGAGAGGGAAAACGCACAGAGAAGGGGCAACAGGGGGGGCTCTGTGTCCCCATCAGCCACCAGCGTATGGGATGGGGACGTGGGAACTGGTTTTTGGTGGTGGGAGTGGCACACCTGCAGGGAATACCACAGATCCCATCAGCACAGCTTCACCCTGACATGGGGCTGCTCGGGCTCTGCTCTCCGCCAGGAAAGCCACACGGAGCCCCAGCGGGGCGTCACGTCCACCGTGCCTCGCGCAGCCGACGGCACGTTCCCGTCCCTGCCAGACGCCGCTTTAGCACCAGCAGGGATCCAACAGCCTTCCCCGGCAGGCGCGCCACGCTGTTTACCCATCACACATGAAAGGTGCCGAGCTGACAGCTCCAGAGATGGGAGAGAGCTCTCGGAGACACTGATAGGGCCGAGGCACCAGCACGCCTTCGCCTCCTGCCCTTGGAGATCCCAAAGGCCACCCCACAGGTGACCCCAGCAAGGGGCAGCCCCCAGGCTTCTGTTCCCCTGCAGCTTTACCAGCTGCAGCTCTGCACAGCCCCACACCTCAGCTGCTCCCCCAGTTTGAAGACATCCTTTGGGAACAAGGTGGAGACAGGATGGGAGAGGGAGCACATTCCCAATCCTCCACGAGGCAGAGGATGCTGCTCAGCCGGAGGCCAGCAAGCACGATTAGCCAGGAGTCCCCCAGCCACTGTGGGGACACCGCCGTGGGGACACCGACACCTTCCCAGCAGGAAGAGCTCAGGGGATTGGAGCATCCTTCCGGGGCTGGCGCAGAGCGAGCCCAGCCCGGGGCTCATGACCGGCGCGGCCTCGACACATGTTACAATAAATATTCCGCACAGACACCGTTCCATATGTATGATCCGGTGGGGTGATGATTTTTCTACTGATCACTGGAAGTGACAGCTGTGCGGAGAGCAGGAGAAACAAAGGCACCGACTGCTCTCCCCGCTACACTCCGCTAGTGACATGATGGTGTGACACAGAGCGGCAGCATCTGGTGGCACGGGGACTGGCAACTGGGACAGGACGCCTGTTAGCACCCACCACAAATGGCGTGGCCACGGGGATGGGATGGAAATAAGGACGGGGTGTCAATGGGGACAGAGTGACAATAAGGATAGGGTGGCAATAGCGATGAGGTGGTCATGGGAATGAGGTGACCATGGGACAAGGGTGGAAGTAAGGATAAAGTGGCAATGGGGAAGGGGTGGCCATGGAGATGGAGTGGAAAAATGGATGGGGTAGCAATGGGGACAGGGTGGCATGGGGACAGGAATGGACACAGGATAGAAATGGGTGCTGGGTAGCAATGGGGCTGGCATGGGACAGCAATGAGTATGAGGTGAAAAGAAGAAAGGTCAACATGGTGACAGTGGGAATGGGGTAGCAGGGGGTGACAATGGGGATGGGGTGGCCATGGCAATAGGATGGAAATAAGATTGGAATGGTGATTGCAACAGGGTGGCAATGAGGACAGGATGGCAATGGGAATGGGTTGGAAATATGGAAAGGCTTCAGTGTGAATGGGATGTCAATAGGAATAGGGCAGAAATAAGGATGGGGTGGCCATGGGGATGGCTCCCATCAGCCCTCCCATGTCCCACAGCAGCATCCAGCCCCTCCATCCTGCCCTCCTGCCTCCACAGTGCCCATGGGATGGCTACCAGGAGCACCCAGCCGGCGCAGTGCCCGGCCCAGGCAGGGTCAATATTTGCATTTGATTTGCAAGCGTTTCCTCCCCGCAGATAACGGCGGGGCTGCTGAACGGGGCTGCTGCACGTACGGGAGGGAGAAGTGCTGGGTTGGGTTAATTATTAGTGAACATGCAAATTCCCCCTCCACGAGATAACAATAAACACCGTGATTTCAGCGAGATAAACAGGGCTTTAAATTTCCAGCAGGCTTTACTGGTGTAAAAATAAGCGTCCCTTATTTATTTAGCTCCTTTGAGAAACCACATCAGTCCCCAAACACAGTCTTTTACTGTCAAGCTACAGTAGAAGCCTTTATAGGCGGCGAAGATCCTGACAGCTACCCCTAGCACAACCATCTTTTATTCATGCTCATAATATAAACTGTATTGCCTCAGAAACAAAAGGATTTAACTCGCTGCTGGCCGGGTGGCAGCGGCCGAGCTGAGGTCCCTGATGGGGGCACGTGGTTGGGATGGCTTTGCTCTGATACCCTGCATATCTTCATCCCTCAGGATGCCTCCTCCTAGGGACAGTGCTGAGACAGACAGACCCCTGCTCTGATGCACCAGCACATCCATGGATAAAATAAGCCAAAATAACAATCCCCCCCCTCCCAACCTGGAGCCATTAAGCAAAGCCTCTGTGCTCTGCGGTTCCGATCCCACCCTGCCTGCACAGACACAGGAAGAGCAGTGGTTACAAGAGTGGTTCGTATTTAATAATGCAATTTATATTCCACTCTCAACATAAACTATTGTAAAGGCACACTAATGTAAAAATACATCTGGCTTGTCAATAGTTTATCTTCTGGATCTGCATCTAAATCCCTGGGCATTCTTGACTTATGGCTGCACCAGTGTCTAATGAATAAAAAGGTGCAAATTATAGGCCTTGCTTTAATGCTCATCATAAAATTAGATGATAGTTGCAAAAGCTGCATTCTCCTGCCCACAGTGCAGCAATGGTAAGCTATAAATAAAGTGTATTTAATGTATCCCAGTGCTGCGCGGAGCCAGGAAACAGTATGTTACTGCACAGCCTTCAATGGATCCGCCACCAGTTCAATGAAGTGATAACTGATCCATCATGTGAATTTATGTTAACTGTCTGCTCACAAAGTCACGGCCCCAGCACTGTAAATAGCCCACAATCCTTCCAGCCCGGCCTGCCTGCCAATAAACCTGTCACCGGCAGCCTGGGAGCAGCCACCTTAGGACACCGCAGACAAACCATTACAGCTTGGGTTTCCTCCTGGTTTTTCCATCACCGCCATGCCTTGGTTCACCAGCAGCCCAGCACCCCCCTCCTCGGGGCTTCCCAACCCCATGTGATGCTTTTCCACCTCCCTGGAGCTGTCACATCAGGGATGCTGGAAGCCCAGACGGGATCCGGGGGGCAGGCGGGTGTGTGGGTGGGATGGCTCCCGTTCCGGCGACAGGCAAATGATGGGAAAGGGGGGGACAGGCTGGAAGTGGAGCCCCTCCTGTTGGAGTTCCTGCAACAGGGTGGGATGCAGAAACTGGAGGGATGGTGGGAACAATTCACTGCATGGGGACAGAAATGTAACCTCATCGTGACTGGACAGCATCCTCCTCTGGCGGAGATGCGTGCCCCAGGGCTGGCACCTGGGAAGGACACATCCCTGAGAAGAAGTTCCTAGGAAGATGTGGTCACCAGGAAGGAGATGTTCCTTAAAATGTGGTCCCCAGGGAGAAGACATTCTCAAAAAGATGTTCCCAAGAAGCAGATGTCTTTGGGAAGGAGATGTCCCTGGGAGGATGTCATCCCCTGGAAGGAAACATCCCCAGTGAGGATGTCCCTGGTTAGGTGTCTCTGGGAAGATGATATCCCATGGAAGGACACATTCCCAGGTAGAGGATAACCCTGAGAAAATGTGGGAAAGAGATGTCCCCAGGAAGCAGATGTCTTTGGGAACGAGATGTGCTCAGGAAGAAGACATCCCTTGAAGGAGATGTCCCCAGCAAGGGGACATCGCTGGGAAGGCGTCATCCACAAGGAGTTGTCCCTGGGAAGAAGATGTCTCTGGGAAGGTATCGTCTCCTGGAAGGAGACATCCCCCGCAAGGATGTCCCTGGGAAGGTGTCATCCACAGGGAGGTGTCTCTGGAAAAGTGTCAGGAAGAGGATGTCCCTGGGAAGATGTGATACTCAGGAAGGAGATGTGTCTGACAAGATGTCTCCAGGAAGACACAGTCCTGGGGAAGATGTTCCCAGGAAGCAGATATATTTGGGAAGGAGATGTCCCCAGGAAGCAGACAACCCTGGGAAGATGTCATCCCCTGGAAGGTGACCTCCTCGGCATGGATATCCCGGGGCAAGTGTCACCTGCAGGGGTGCGTCACTGGGAAGATGTCCCAGGGAAGAAGACATCCCTTAGGAAAGAGATATCCAGCTTCAATGAGCCTAAAGCCATGGAGTCCCAGCAGTGAGAGACAGGAGACACAGTGATCCTTGGGGAGGAAGGTGGCACCCGGAAGGACACGGGGGACACCGCGCCCACGGGAAGCAGCACTTGCCATCACCTGCCTCTCATTAACGCGGTGCTGAGCAGCCCCTAATAATAGCAACAGTAAATTCTCCTACCCAATTCGGGTCCATTTCTATAAATAATGTAGAATCTTTTTATTTACTGACAGGTTGTAAAAGTATCAGTGAGAATAATGTGAAATCAGGCGCTGCTGAATAATTCATGGCAGCAGCTCTGCTCTCCCCGTCCCCGCGCTCCCCTGGCCCCGGCGTTTACACGACAGCACCTTGTGCCCGGGTTTATCTCATCAAAACCAGGACTAACGACCTGGCACTAATTCTTTATCAACAGGGACTTTTACAGTGAGGGGAGGAGGAAGGAAATAGAAAGAAATAAAAATAACCCCGGGTGCACCCTATAAAAAATGCATGGACCCATGTCCTCACCTCCACACGGAGCTGGCCATCCCTGGCTCCTCCCATCTGCAATTCCTCACAGACCCCACAGCCTCTCCAAAAATTAGTATTAATTAGCAGCCCCACACTGGCATCCTGGGGTAGCGAGTGCAGGAAGGGTGGCTCAACCCTGCTGGGACATGGGGACACTGGCACAACCCATGGGAACACCAGGAGGACTAATGGAGAGACTGGCACGACCCATGGGGACAATGGCAGGACCCGTGGGGATGATGACAGGACCCATGGGAATGATGGTAGGACCCTTGGGGACACCAGTAAGACCCATGGGGATGGTGGCAAACACCAGCAAAGCCCGCAGGGATGCTGGCAGGACTCAGGGGGATGGTGACAGGACCCATAGGGATGCTGACAGGACCCATGGGAACACTGGTAAGGCCCACAAGGGTAATGGAAGAATCCATGGGGACAATGGCAGGATGCTCCCTGTCCCCATGCCACCCTCAAGGATGCCAGCCTGGGGAAGCAAACCCCTGCTGGGGGGCAGATAACTTAAATTTGGGCAGAAAAAGCCGATCACTGGGGCAACTAATCCCTGTAACAGCCTGATCCGGTGTCCCTCATCCCTCCTGCCACTGCTGAGGGCGATGGGGACAGTGGGGACCCCCCTGCAGCCACCCCCATCCCCTCCCCAGAACAATACCTACCCACCGCTGTTTTGATGTGCGGCACAAAGCCGGGAGAGCTTTCCATGTAACATGATAAAAGCAAGTCCCCAGCCAGCACAATTATTTGATAATTCTCCCTTAACACCCATCAAATTAAAGCAATGTCCAAGGGCTGCCTGAAGTGGCACTGATAGGTATTAAACTTTAATGAGATTTAATGGCACTGCCCTACTTTTTAAGCGCTCAGGCCTACATTTATGAACATTTAATTTCCCGGGCCCTGACCTCTTTTTTTTTCCCCCTTTTCCCCGTGGCCCCCCCGCCCACCCGCCGGCACAGCTGGATTCTGTTAGTGCTGGCAGCCGCCCCGACTTGGGATGCTCGGCCAGCCCTGAGCCCATGGAAATCTCCAGGCACTGCAGGGTGAGATCTTGACTCCTGCAGGGAGCCAAGCAGAGAGGGGGAGCCCAGGGAAAAGCCAGGGAGGAAGGGGAGGTGTAGATGTGATTCACCGAGAGTGAGCGCAGCCAAATTTATGGAATGACTTAATTAATTTGCTCTTGGGATGAAATGACACTGTGGGTCCTAGTGGTTGGAGGACCTTTGTCGTGCTGCAGTGGTTTTGTTTATAAGCAGCCCTGAAAAATAAGTGTGCCCCCGCTGCAAACACACTGCAAATTTGGGGGGTCAGATCCCTCAACGCCCCCAGGGACAGAGCACAGCCCACTGAGCCAGTTTATTGCTGCCCTCTAGTGTGTAAGGGACAGCCCAGGCCTGCTGCCACTTGTCCCCCCTCCCCACGTGTCCCCCTGGCCACTTGGCCACCTAGGATGCTGCGTCTCAGGTGGGGACAGCTGACGACAAGGTACCAGAGAGCATCACCACAGCACCCCAAAACCCCACTTATGCTGCTGCAAGATGGGCACCACGGCACAGACTGGCACCAGTGACACCAGGCATCACCTCCTGCCCCACAGCATGGCAAGGCCAGGTTTGATGGGGCTTGGAGCAACTGGGACTAGTGGAAGGTGTCCCTGACCGCGGCAGGGGGTTGGAATGAGAGGAGCTTTGAGGTCACTTCCAACCCGAACTATCCTGTGATTCTGTGGTCCTGGTGGGATACAGGATGCAGCGTTTCCCTACACTGGGAGTACCAACCATGAAGAGGGGCTGCTGGCATGGGTGACCACTCATGGCATGAGGGTTAGAGAAACAGAGGCACACACCAGAGGACAGCTGGAAATGTCCCTCTCCCGCCTTCCCAGCACCCACCTCAACTGCAGGGAGCCCAGGAACAGGAATGCAAAGGCAGGGCAATAAAAGGGAGCGTTATCAAGAGCCAGCAGAGCTGACAGCTCAGGGAGGAGAGCAGGCAGGGAGGGAAAGGAACAGAAAGGGAAAAAAAAAAAAAAAAACCCACCCTTAACCCCGAGATCACTTATCATTCAGGCTGCATCACGCATCTAGAAAGTGCAGACACAAAAATGTAATGTCATAACATTCGCAGTTCAATAACCTTTGCTTCACAAGACGGCTTGAACTGTCAGAGGAGCTGGAAGGTAAATATTTCAGCACCCAGGCACTGAATGCAAAGGCATGGGGAGGGGGTCGGCCTCGGCTTTCCCCAGCTTGCCTCGACACGTTCAAATATCCCCCACTGTAAATCCCAGCCGGCGCTGGGGAAAGGCCGTGGCACGGATAAAATACGAGCAGATATAAAGCCAGACACCTTTATTGTTCAGCAAAGTCTTCCAACAAGTTATGAACCCGCAGCTTGACCCTAACCCATCATCTTGTTATACAGCGGAAACAAAAGCAGCACCGGGAGCTGGGGCTGGAGCGGGGCAGGATGCGGGTGGGAAGGAGGAAAATCCAGCCTGCCTCCTCCACGGGGGTATTTGGGTGTAATTCATCCCTAAACCCCACATCTACCATGCTCCAGGCTGCCTGTGGGGAGCAGACCCCGTGTTAGCCCCTTGCAAGGAGCCTCCCTGCCAGGTTCAAGGGTACAGAATTCCCTTGGCTGGGGTTAACAGGAGCAGGACCCAGCAAACACCAGTTAACCAGGACAACCCATGTGCCATGCAGGCAGGAGGAAGGAGATTGCACAGCCAAGGAACAACGGCTGCGGGGGGTTGGCAAACCAGTGAGGGATCCGAAGGGGAGTAGAGGGATTTCCCAATGGGGAAAATTCCCTTAACAGCACTGGGAAGGTGCTGGCAAAGGGACAGCATGGCACAGTGGGCAGCCCAAGCTGTCTACACAGCACTGTGAGCCTGGTGTCCAAACCAGCTGCATGGCACAGTATGGCACAGCACGGCGGGCAACAGCAGCGCCAAGCAGCTTGCACAGCCCTTGCGTGGCACACGCTGCACAGACCTCCCCGCTGCGTGGCACAGCTGGGGACAATCGGAGCCACCTGCCTGCAGCTGGGCTGTCTGTGCCACGGAGCACCCGGAACACCGGGGAACGGCAGCGCCAACGCTCACAGGAGAGCGGGACGCCCCCGGTGCCAAGCAGGGAGGGCGTCAAAGGGGGCACGGCCGCGGTGAGGAACAGTTAAACGGCCCCTGCCCGCACGGGGCATGTGGCAACAGGCACCAGCACACCCTGCCCAAACACCTGCTACCTCCGCGCTGGCACGGGGCGAGCGCCCGGGGCGGGCACAGCAGCGGTGGCAGTGGCGGGGAGCACGCCAGGGCCCGCAGCAAGAAGCGGCATGTCTGTGCTTGGCAGCACAACAGAGAGCAGGTGACAAGCGCGCCGGCGGTCGCTTTATTACAGGAAGCGAGCACGCAAGCATCTGACGCCGCGCTGCCCGGAGAGAAAATAAAACACCCCCCTCCCCTGCTATTAACAATCCCTCTGTGGGAGCGGGAGAAGGGCCCCCGGATGCGGGGGCTGGGTGCCCTGCTGCAAAATGATGGCCCAGGTGGCATCGTAGCTCAGCCTCCCCCCGCTGCATCACTCCCAAGGCCAAGTAAATCCCAAGAGAGTAAAATTATGTGTGTGTGCACAAACATTTTTCCTCGGCAAACACTCCCCGAGACAACAAAATCAGCCGCCCCTGCACCGGTTCCCGCGCCGCCCCGCTCCTCTGACCCAGCAATTAGAGGTAGGCATTAATATTTAAATATTGCCAGCTCGGGAGAAAGGAAATCAAATAAAACACGCCAGCGTGCCAGCAGCACATCCAGCTCCTGCTCCATCAGCCTAAAAGAGGGTGCACGGCAGCAGGAGGGGGGCTGTGCCACACTGCTGGGGACACCAGGGTATTGATGTCACATGGGGAACCCCCTTTCTGGGCCATATCAGGGTGAGCAAATGGTGGGCAAGCAGCAGTGATGCTCTTGCCTTCTCAGCTGGAGGGTTTCAAAGGAACCCCAACCCCATACTGGACACGTTTTGGGGTCCCCACTCCCTCCCATCCACAAAGCACCCTCCTGCAGGGTGCTGGGGACACACAGGTTTAGGCTGTTACCCCCCCCCGCCGAGTGTCACCCCCTGGTCCCGCGGGTGCTCGGAGGCGGCGCTGGCCCTGCAAAGAGGATTTACTGCTCAACGCAAAGGGGCTTTAGAGGCAATAACTTTCCCTCCTCTTGACTTAAATGGATTTCAAACTTCAAAAAGGATAGAGGGGGCAGGCTGCCAAGCGGCCGCCCCCAAGGGCTGACCCCGCAGGGGCTGGGGGGGCGGAGGGGGGGGCTGTGAGCCCAACCATGGCCAACGGCCGAGGCAGATAAGGGGCTGGGGGGGCCCAGAAGGCCCCGAGATAAGGCGGCCGCCGTTACGGGCGCGGGAGCTCTGGGGCGCTTCCTCCCACCCCGCGGTGCAACCGCAGCACGGTGGCGGGCTGGGGGGGACGTGGGGGGGACATGGGGCAGCTGGGGCGTGAAGCACGAGGCATGGCGAGGGCCAGTTCAAGGGCAGTCCCCCTGGCAGCTTGCCCAGGCGGCCGCTGCAGGCCAAGCTCTATCCCAGCTGCTCCTTCTCGGGGCTCAGCGGGGCTGCCCCACAGCCCCTCGGGCACCCCACAGTGGGCGACGCACCCCAGAACTGCCAGCACACGGCGGTCTGGGTTGGGTGTCTCCACTGGGCTGTGGTGGCAGAGGCCATCTGCTGCTGCTCGCAGTGAGGCCAGGCCTTACACCCGGAGCTGGCGGCAGTGCCAGGGCTCCGGGACAGAGGGAGCTGGCGGCAGTGCCAGGGCTCCGGGACAGAGGTGTGACCCGTGGCACCGTGCCCTGGTGTGGGGGAGAGCACTGCTGCCTCCCACACGGCTGGCACAGGCACAAAGCCCCCAGGAACAGCCCCTCCAAGACTCAACCTCCCACAGGCCAGACAGCAGGGTGAGGGAGAGGGCTGGGAGGCCAGAGGAACAAATACAAGAGCAGCCATTTAAATTAACATCCCCTCCTCAAGCTGTCCCTCGACTTGTACCCCCATCCCAGCCGCTGGCGTGCCAGGAAGGAATAAACTGCCCTGCGTCTTTTGACACCCCCCCTGCACCCCCCCGGCAGCCTGGCCCTCCGCCAAATCCACCATCTCCTCTCTCTGCAGCTCCCTGCCCTGCAGCCGACACGTTCACCCCCCCTGCACCGGCCAGAACAGGCCCCGTGTGTGCACACACAGGAGCACAGCCCCAGCAGGACGTGCAGGCACACGCGCCCCATGTGCCCCCAGCCAGGGGTCACCGCGCTCAGCGCGCAGCGCTTGACACCCTGGCGTTGTGCAACGCTCACACGGAGTGTGCTCACATCCAGCCCCCCCATTGCACAACGACCCCCCAGCTCCGCGGGACCCGCTGGCTTCAGCTGGCCAGCCCTGCCAGGCCGCCGTGCCCGTCAGTGCCCGGCAGGTTACACAAACAGGCTGCCAGGCTCACACGCAGCCGGGCGCACGCTCGCCTCGCTCACACCCACAAACCACACGGGCTCACCCCGGTGCTCGCCGGCGCACGCGCGCCCTTGCAGGAAGAGGCGCTGGCTTCCCGCTGGCTTTTCCCTCCATTAACTCCCTCCCTGGATCTGGATCCCGCTCGTGGCCCCCAGCAGCACCCATCCCATGGCTTTGTGCCCCCAGCCACGGGAGGATGGGGATGAGGATGAAGGGGCACTCCCCCCTGCTGCTCCAAGGGCTGGCAGTGGGTGTTTGTCAAGAGCTTGTGGACAGATGCTACCGATGGGGCACTCGGCAGATGTCACCCACTGGGGACTGGCACCCATGTCACTATGCAAAACAGACACAGGCACTAGCAGGGCACGGAGAGCTGGTGGCCCCAGGGTGAAGGGCACGGCAAGGCAACACAGGCGGGGCTGGAAGAGCCAGGATGGAGCAGGGCAATAAAGGCAGAGACAGGCGAGATGCGGGGGATGCAGCATCACCCTGGCACAGGGTGCGGTGCCCGGGCTCCCCATGTCCGGCTCAATCAGCAACACGGTCCCTTCCCCAGCTCTGGCAGTCCTGGGTGTCCAGAAATACGGATATATAGCAATGGAGGGTGGGTAAACTGAGGCACAGCCCCACACTGCACCCTGTGTGCCTCCATCTAGAGTGGGACAGGAAGCAAGGCAAGGAGAAGGGTCAAGGTCAGGGCCACCAGGTGTCTTGTCAGCCATGGGAAATGACCCCAAGGGTCTCTATGGAATATGGGTCACTGGGACTGAGCACCTCAGCTGACCCCAGACCGTGAGGCTGCAGAACCCAGAGGGTCTCATCTCTCCACAACATTCCCCAGCTGGATCCTCAGCTCCAAAGCAGTCTCCAGTTTCCACACCATGCAGTCCCCCAAAGGCCAGGGTGACCTCTGTCCACAACACCACAGGGCACCTGAAGCTTGGGGTGACCTCTGTCCCCACCACGATGAGGTACCCCTCCACCAGGGCAACCTCCACTCCTCACACAACAGGGACTTCCAAGCCAAAGGCAACCTCCGTCCTCCAGGCCACAGGGTCCCCCTGCCTCAGGGTGGCCTCCATCCCCCAAACATCAGTGTCCCCCAGAACCTCAGCATGACCACCACCCTCTATGTCATGGGGTCCCCCAACTCTGGGGTGACGTCAATCCGCACACAGCAGGGTCCCCCGAACTCCAAGGTGACCTCCATCCCCCACATCACAGGGACCCCCCAACCCCAGGGCAACTGTGGGGTCTCTCAACCCCCAGGGTGACCTTGGTCTCCCAAAACATGGGTTCCTCCAGACCCAGGGTGACCTCTGTTCCCCTTACAACAGGGTTCCCCAATCCAGGGTGACTTCATCCCCCATACCATGGGTTCCCCTAAACACAAGGCGACCTCTTTCCCCTTAGACCATGAGGACCTCCAACTCCAGGGTGACCTCCATTCACCAAACAACAGTGCCCCCAAATCCCAGGGCGTCCTTCCCCTCTATATCATGGGGTTCCCCAACCCCAGGGTGACCTCCAACCCCACACCACAGTCTCTCCCAGCCCCAGGGTGACCTCTGTCCCCCAAACCACAGGGGTAACCAGCAGAGGGGCTGGAGTGGTGGTGGTGGGGAGGGGGGGGGGGGGTGGAAACGCAAGCAGCACGATCACACCAGCCCCATCCCACCCCTCCAGCACAACTCCCACCCGGAGTGGGGAGAACCCCGCTGCCCCCTTCCCACGGCGCTGTTTTGGGGGGGGGGGGGGGGGGGTCCCCATAGAGGGTGGGGGGGGGGGGGGTGTCACTCACCCGCGGGCCGCGCCGTCCAACGGGGGCTGCGCTCCTCCATGGGCAGCGCCGGAGGGAGCGGAGCGGAGCCGAGCCGAGCTAAGCTGTGCCGAGCCTTCCCCCGCCGCTTCCTGCTTCCCTCGGCGCCCGCCCGCCGCCCCGAGAGCCGCACGGCTGGAGCGTGACTCACCGGGGGCCGGGCCGGGCCGGGCCGGGCAGGGCAGGGCAGGGCAGGGCAGGGCAGGGCGGCGGGGGCGGCCGGCACCGCGAGCCACGCGCGGGGGGCTCCCAAAACATCCCAAAAGGGATGCTGGGCAAGGGGCGGAACCGCCCACCTGGGATTACCCTCCCCCCCCCCCCCCGCCCCCCCAAGTTTACCGGGAATTTGAGGTTCCCCCAGTGCGGGGAGCGGGGGGGTCCCGTGGTATAGCAAGAATTAGGGTGATGGGGATGTCACAGCTGATCACCTCCCCAAATGTGGAGATGGGGGGATGGCTGTGTCAGGCACTGATGGGGGTAAGGGGTTGGGGTGGGATCCAGGCCTTTGACCTCTTCCCACCCCAAAAATGCTCCAAGACACCCTGGGGCTCAGGGGTGCAGCGTGGACCGGCATAGTGAGCACCCAGGATGGTCCTGAGCCTAGACCCTGCAGAAATAAGGGGGGTTCCCAGGGCAGCCCCCTCAGGGCACCCCAATGCCCCAGGCACCCCCTGCACTAGGCTAGGGACAGGGACGAGCACTGTCCCTCCCAGGTGGGGATGGTGGTGGTCACCCCTGTGCCACCCCACCATCAACTGGGCTTGGGGACACCAGTGACAGCAGTGGGGTGGGGCTCAGCCCACTCAAACAGGAAGAAGTTGCCCATCATTCACCGGCCACACCAGTCAGCTTCATGTGCTAGACAGGCTCAGCTGGCTCGGACAGGCCGGACCCTCACCTCCCTCAAGCAGGAAGGAGGCTCCGGTGAGGAATCTCATCCTGGCACTGCCAGCCATTAACTGGCATCTCTGCAGAAGGAGACACAGGCCATGACGGGGACACCCAGCTGTCCCCGGACAAACTGCCACACCACCACACACACACACCCCCAAATCCCTTCCCAGCTCACCCTCACCTCTGCATCCCCTCCATCCTTCTCCTCTTCCTCCAACAGGCCCCAGTGCCCGCCACGCCGGTGCTGCTGCGGTGCTGCTGCCCGCCACCCCCCCAGTCCTCCTCGTGCTTCCCCCCCACCCTCCTCATGCTTCCCCCCCCAACTCCCTTTTCCCGTTCTATTTTAAATTTTTATTGCATTCTTTTTAAAGAATACAGAGGAACAAATGCCCTTATCAGCAATTCTCACAAGGTATAAAGAGCCACTTTTATCTCCTGCCTTTACTAATCTAGAGCGAGCCAATGCCTGTTAATTTTTTAATTTTCCTGGTGAATGCATTTGTGGTTCCGTCAGCATCCATACGGACACACACTCAGGATCCCCTCGGCATCCCAGCCCAGCCACCCTGGCATGGCATTGACACCGTGCTGGCAGAGCTGTGGCTCATGGTTTGGCAGCCACAAAGGGGTTTGGTGCACTGGGAAGTCCCGTGTGTCACACGAAGCTCCCCAGGACACCTTAGGATGTGTCACCACCCCCAAGATATGGAGGTGCTCCCACAGATGCCTGACTGGCCCTGGCCCTGCCTGGCCACAGGGAACGCTGGCAGTGCGGGTCTCCATGATCAGCACGCGGACAGATCCTATGCCAAACTGTCCAGATGTCATTGTCACCCTCTCTGGCTGAGGTCCCCGCAGGGCCAAAGGGGGGGTCACCCCTGTGTCCCCTCCAGGAAGGGACGCAGCGCAGGCTGCCCGCACAGCAGGGCTGGGAGCGCAGCAGCCGGACGCGGTGCGCAGATGAGATGTGGCAGGCGTGTAACAAGCCATTAGTCACTGTCACCTTTGCCCGGCAGCCACTGGCAGGGTAATAAATCCCGGGCTGACTCCCGCGGGCCCGTTCCAGGCCACAGCTCCCAGCTTGCCTCCGCACCACTGCCGGCTGGGCTGTGAGCAGCTTGTAAATGCATCCTGGCCACCCCCCCCCGGGGGACACTGCGCTTTGCAGGGTCCCCAAACCACGGCCAAACCCCTGTGGGGTTGATCGATGGGTGACATGGGCCACTGCATTCCTGAGAATTATCCTTCTTAGGGAATGTGAGGGGTCACAAATCCTCACCCACCAAGCAGCCCCCTGGCCCTGCAGGCTGCCCCCTGGCTCTCCCTGCCTGCCTCAGCTTCCTGCCCGCTGCACCTTGCGGTTCCTGACTCTTCCCAGCCCAACGCCAGGAACGGCATCGGCGGTTGTTACCGGATCAAAGGAGCCTGGCATGGCCCAGCACAGCATGGCCTGGCGCGCCCGCCGGGAAGGGCTGGCAAACAAGCTGGTCCAGGGAGGCGGCATGCGGGAAGCACGCATGATACCTCTCCTAAAAATGCTGCTGCTCCTGACGGACAGGGCGGCCGAGTCCCTGGAGCCGCGGTCCATCCCAGCCCTGGGGGCCCCCGGCTCCCCAGCACAGCCAGCCCAACACCGTGGCTCTCCCTGGCGCCCACGGCCTGACTCACAGCCCCAGGGATGGCGGGCAGGGACTGAGGTGCTGTCGGGGTCACCTTCCCAGCGGGGCTGCAGGTGTTGGATCCCAACCCCAAGCCGCTGAGCGTGAGCCTTCATCAGGAGTCCCAAGCAGCACATCGGGCTGATGGGTCACCCCACAGTGGGACAGGGGACATCCCTGGAGAATGGCAGCCTTGTGGCCTCCGTTATCCCCCCACATCACCTACTTGTGGCTCCAGCGTCCGCACCCTCCGCATCCAAAGGCGTCCGCTGGCCGATGTCCGGGACAGTACTGCCCGTTCCCGGGCTCTCCCCAGCGCTGGCCGCTCGGTGCCGGGACTCACCGGCCGCAGGCTTGGTGGTGGCTGTCTCCAGGGACGAAGAGGACGCCTGGAAGAGAAGAAGCAGGACAGAGACTCAGCGCCGTTGCCTCTCCTGGTCAGAGCAGCACCAGCACGGGCGGGGGGCACGGGGGGGTTCAGGGCTCACAAACACAAGATGCTTTTGTTTTCCTGCCGGCCGGTGCACGTGGCCAGCGCGGGAGCCGCACGCCAGCCCGCACCACAGGGCTACAGCTGGATCCGGCCGATGGCTCCCAGCACAGCCAGACAAGAAAGGCTGCAGGGGGGGTGAGGACATGAATCAAAGCGGCGTCCCCTCGCCCGCCGGCGGCAGCTGGCCGGTTAGGCAGCTCCCGATTACTCAACCGGGCAGTGTTTACTCGAGATCAACAACCCCCCATCGCCTTCCCTGCCAGGCGGGCGAGGGAAACATGCTGCTGGGATGGGGATGGCATTCCTGCTGTGCCTTGTTTGGGGATAGTCCCCCTCCTTGACCCCCGGGGTTTGTTGTAGCTGTCACCCTCCTGCCCAGGCACACAGCTTGGGCTGTCACCGCTCCTGTTTAGCTTTAATAAAGCAAAAGACAGAGACACCACGCTCATCCCAGTACTGTTGTGCCACCCTGGGAAAGACACATGCACAAGCCAGGCTCACAGGATGCTGTGCCCACCCCATGTATGGTGGTATGCAGGTGACCTCCCCCTGCCACAGGTGACATCCATAGGAGACACCGTGTGCCTGACTGGGGACATTAGGGCCATGGTGAGGATTTTATGTTGATCCTGTTTTCCTCGGGATTACTCCTATAAACATGGAGATGGATGGTCGGTGGATGCTTTGCTGGGAAGCCCTTAGACTCAATGAGCCACACACATGAGCGGACGTATAAATTTACCATTTGCTTCCTGGAAAGGTTTAATTTATGGAATCCATATGGCAGCGCCGCACAACCGCGAGCGCTTGGCACATCCCGTGAGTCCTCGAGTGCCACCACGTCCCAGCTCCAACTGGCGGGGTGCCACCGGCTGCCCCGGTGATGGTGGGATGTTCTCTTTCCCAGTGATTAACAGAAGGTGACTTTAACAGCAGGCAGGGGACAAGCCCAGGGATCAGTCCCCATCCCTGACAGCTTGGTGTGGGACCCCTGGAGGTGGCAGGGATGTCTCATGGGGAGGCCGTGCCACCACTCCTGCTCCCAGGACAGTGCCACTGGCAGCAGCAGACAGCAATCCCCTACCTGTGGGCATGGGAAAACGCTGGAGTGCATTTTGATACCCAGAGCAACTAATCATTAATTAGCATTAATCACTCCCCATCACGTGTCACAGCGGCATTGAGCAAGACACAACCGGGAAGTGCCAGACCAGGGTCTTGGTGGGGAAAGTGGATTTTTACTGCTGGGCCAAGGCTGGCACCCTCCTGCTCCCCAGGGAGCCTGCCAGATCCCAACCCACACCCCAATCAACCCATCAGCCCCACAGCACCAGCAGCCCCCACCCCCTCTATTTTCCTGCCAAGGGATGCTGAGATACAAAAGCACCAGAGATGGGTCCCACCTGCCCAAGGGCAGCCAGGATCCCACCCCCCCTCACCACCCGTGTCCCCTGAGACCCCCAGGCTCTGCACAGAACACCGGCCGCCTCCTTGCTTTAACTTCACCCAGCCCTATCTGTCAGCAAATCATTCCCGGTTACACAGATAAGGAATAATTGATGCAAAGGAGCCATCTGTTTGCGAACACGGAATATCTGCTCAATTAGGAGGGATCTGTCCACCCAGATAAAGCATGGCAGCAGTCCCTCGGAGCGGGGGCCTTCCTCCCCAGCCATGTCCTCAAAGACTCACCCCCAGTTAGAGGTGAGCAGGTTGATTTGGGTGCTAATTTTCTAAGCAGCACCTTGAGGTGCTTGGGAAGAGGCTGGGAGGGAAGAGTGATCTGCCACCAAGCACTGATATTTGAGGGGAGAGCTGGGAGATCTCCTATGTCCCACTGTGACGAAGCTCAGCTCCTCTTGGCTCTGGGAGATGCTTATCCCACATCTTTTCAGGGATAGAGAGAGGGGATCAGGATCTGTGCCTGCTGAATGGCGCTGAGCTGAGGCCAGCCTGCTTGTGACACACAGATGGACAAGCCTGAAACAGCTCCCAGGACATCCACAACAGGAATCAGGGACACAGGGCACAACCTCAGGCACATCCAGGTCAGGGGCATGCAGGTGTGCAGCGAGATGACAGCAATGTGACATCGTTATGTGATGCTATTAACACAGGAAGAATGGAGCTGGCACGCAGGCCAGCTCCACAAGTGACAAAACCACGGGGAAAAGGCTCCAACCAGAGCTGGCAGGGATGGCCCCATGGCACGAGACTCCTCCAAGCCCCTCCTAGGTGGCATCTGTCCCCACCTACCCCAGCAGGTATGAAGGACATGGAGAGATTGAGTGGGGTCAAAACAGAGCTGGTGGCCTCCGGGGACAGGTGCAGAGTGGCACTTCCAGACCCCACATCAGCCATGTCACCTGTGCCCCACGCCACCAGAATGGTGCCCCCACTGCCCTCGGTGTGGTGTCCAGGGCAGACAGCGTGGCAGTCTGCAGACAGAAAGGCACCAAGGCCAGGGGATAGTGTCCCCATGTCCAGTGTTCCCACTGTCCCCAGTGTGTCCCTCCCCACCAAGGGCACATTCCTTCTGCTCCCATCACTGTGCTAAATACCTGCCAGCTCTACCCCCAGCTTTGGGATGGCAGTGGTGGAGTGGGAAAGCAAAGGGCAAGAGGCCATGCCAGCACACTTCCTGTGCCTTCGGGACACCCAAAAAACGTGGCTTCCCTATTCCACCTCCCCTGCTGCTGGGACGGGCCGCAGCGTGCGCGGCGCCGATGCCGCCCACGGAAATGCCGCCCACGGGAATGCCGCGGGCACGGCAAAGCCCCCACTGCAACACCCCAACCTCCACCTTCCCGGGCGGCAGCACCCCGGAAAACCCCTGCACTGCCAGCAGCCAGGGCACCGGGGGTGGATGCAATCTTTGGCTCTTGGCTGGCATCACCCTGGCAAGGCAGCGGGCATGGAGCCCGGAAAGCGCCGGCACAGCCGCACCAGCAACGGGGTTTGGCACAGTGTCGATGCCAGCTCCTGTGAGTGAGCAAGGGATGAGGTGAGGAGAATGCCCAGCACAGAGAGGCCGCATCCTGCGCTTCCCAGGAGAGGCAGAGAGCGCTGGCTGTAAGGCCTGGGGGACACAAACCCTCGCTGTCCCCCAGCTCCCCCCAGGCCTGGGAGGCGGCGCTCAGGATAAAAGGTGTTTTTGGAGTGTTGAGGGCTGCAGGAGCAGGCTCCCCCAGTTCCCTTTGTCACTGAGGCCCTCAAGCCCCCTGGCTCCTGCTGGGGCTTTTATCCCAGCACAGCCCCCGCCGTGCGTTCCCCCAGACGGTTCCAGCTGCTCCTCCCTCCAGGAAGCCTCTGCCCTTCTCATCCTTGTCCCAGCAGCCTGAAAACTGAGGGTTTTCCCACAAGAGCAGGCTGGGGTGCCCCTGGGGAGCTGGGGTCCCTGCTAGTGGCGTGGCTTGGCCCTGGTGGGTGCCCACAGGAGGGGTGGTGGCTGTATCTCCACCGTATTTAAAGTTTCTGAGCCGTGTTCGCTGGTGGAAAGTTGGAACCTACAATTACAGCTGTGCTAACTCCTCATTAAAGAGGGGAAGGGGGTAAAGGAAAAAAAAGAGAGAGAAAGAAACAAAAGGCTCCAGACTGAGACACAGCGCCGTTAACCCTTCCCAAGATGCGGATGTGGACCCCCAGGAAATTCATACAGCTGGAGGGATGGATCTCAGTGGTGGCACGTGACACCGTGCACCGAGGGTCTGCCCATGAGCATCACTGCCCACCTGGATCCCCGCTCCGTGTCCCGGTGCAGCGGCAGTGCCGGCTGTGCTGCGGCGCCCGCGTGGGCACGGCTGCGGCTGTGCCGGAGCCGTTTGTCACGGCAGGGCTGCGGTTCCCACTCGCTCTCCAGCAGCGACACCGTGACGCCTGCTCCAGGAGCCCACACAATATGTTCGCACTCATCTCGCAGCTGCCCCCAGACAGCCCGAGGTGCTGTGCTCCTCGCCGGCGCGGGGGCCGGTGTGCGCCGGCAGAGCCGCGACGTGCCGGCGAGCCCAGGCGGGAACTGGCACGGGTGGAAGGGGCTGGAGCCTGTGGTCGGGCTAGATGCCACAAGGGCAGACGAGGCTGGAAACACTACTGGCACGGGCAAAGGATGCACCAGCAGCCCTCCATGGCCAAGCACACTCACCCAGGCTGTGCCACGAGCCTTGGGAACAGGGGGCAGGGGGACAGGCCTGGCTGTCACCCCCGTGTGTCACCGCAGCCACCCTGCACCACATGGAGCAGAAGCTGGTGCAACACATGGGGTGAAGCAAATCCCCCCCAGAACCCCATCCCCAGAGAGGGTCTGACCCCTCAGCATGACCACAGCCCCCCTCATGCCTCATCCCCAGGGACTAACGGGTCACTGCGTCACTGTCCAGCCCCCCTCCCGGCGACACCACCTCAGCACCGCGGCCGCAGCGGCTCTGACAGCAGCTAACGAGCTGCAGGCAGCAATTTGGGTTATATATAGCCCCAAAGTGACTGCATCTAATTGCTCCAGTGCACACCGGCCCCGCCGCTGGGTCCGGGTGCTGGGCACAAGGGGACAGGGAGAGTGGCACGTGCTCAGCCCCCCTTCCCCGGTTGTCACCCCGTGTGACCCCCAAGCACCCTGAGGCTGGTGGGGGCACAAGTATCACCCCATCCATGCCAGCCCCGAGGAGCTGGGCTGTTCCCTGCGGCTTTGTGCAGGGCCATAAGCGGCTTTGGCTAAAGCCGCCGTCCCAGCCCGTCCCAGCCAGGGACCCTAAGGAGCTTTTGTCCCCTCTCATTAAGGGGTTTCAGCCAGGAGGCCACGGGGTGCAGCACCCAGCATCTCCTCTCCGCAGCCCGTGGGCTCCGGCCAGCTGCTCCGGCAGCCCCGGGAGGGAGGCACGGCTGGAGGGAGAGAGGGAGGGAGGGAGAGAGGGAGGGAGGGAGGGAGGGAGGGATGGAGGTGCTCCCTTTGTGGCAGCCCCCATCCCTTCGCAGCAGCTGCCAGGCGAGGCGGCGGGCGCGCAGATGCGGCCGGGGGAGGTGCTGTGTGTGTGTCTGTGTGTGTGTCTGTGTGTCTGTGTGTCTGTGTGTGTGTGTGTGTGTGTGTTTAGGGGGGTCCCCCGCAGCGGCTCCCCACGCCGGCGGGGCAAGCTGCGGCCCCCGCGTGTAGCCGCCGGCGGGGAGGGGGGAGCCGGAGCCGAAATTGTTTGCCAGCTTCCTCGAGACGGCACAATGGAGGGCGCGCAGGCGGATCCGGGGTCAGGGGTGAGAGCAGCAATAAGTGGTTTATGCCTTTTGTGAAGAGGCTGAACTGACAGCTCGCTGGATTAACAAAGACGTCCTCTGTTCCCGGGCAGGTCATGTGGAAAGCGCTGCGCCGACCCCTGTCACTTCTTTTTTTTGCAAGAACAGACATTTGTTCGCCAGCGAACAGGGAGGTGATGGAGGGGGAGGCGAGGGGCACGCAGCCGCCCGCTCCCGGCTTTTCCTCGAGCTCCTCAGGGGCTCTGGGCGTGGGGATCGGCGGCTGCTCGCTGCTCCGGCAGCCCTGGCCACGCCGTGTCACCTCCCGTGCCTCAGTTTCTCCAGGCTGTCAGAAGAGCCGTGCCTGGTGGGGATGTCAGCACCTCCACCCCATGCCCAGGCAGTGCTGTGCTCCACAACGCTCCAGCTGCACACGAAATTCTCCCCATGCTCATCCTTCCATCAGCCCAGCACCAGGCTGGCTGGGCAGGATGGGACCCGCAGGATGGGTCCCTGTCCCACCGTGGGGACACACATTTCTAGCTCGTGTTTGCCACTCCCTGTCAGGCTGGGGAATGTTCCCTTCATCCTCCTTTCAAGGCAGGGAAACTGAGGCAGAGGAGGATGTGAGCATCCCACAGCAGGGCTGGCAGCAGCACTGCCACTCCTGGTCCCGGCCCTGCAGGGAACAATCAGCTTTTTCAAATCTGCAAGGATTTCCTCAAGGTTGTGCAGCACAGAGCCTCCGCTGTCATCATTAGACTCCAGAGTTAACAGCTGCAATGCTGCCATTCCACACTGACACAAACTGCCCTGCCTGGGACTGTCACTCCCAGACCTCAGATGTCCCTGGAGCTCCCCCCTCCTTCTGTCACCACACCCCAGCCCTGGCTCTAGGTCCTCCTGAGACCACAAGGCCCAAAGCTGAGATGGCAGGGATGCGGTTTGGTGTCTGCCACCCAAATCCTGCTGAAATCCCACAGAACATGCAGCTGCTCAGCCCCAGCCCCTGCTCCCCATCTCAGGGACTCCACAACCCAGCACAGCTCACCCACCTCCAGCTCCAGAGCTGCCGGGCAGTCTGTGACCAGTGTCCCCTCCCCACCACCCTAAATACCTGCCATGGAAACCAGAGGCTGCCACAAGGGGCTTTTCACTCTGGAAAACCCCACGCACCCCACAGTGGCTCATGTTTTCGGGACATTCCCACATGTGCCAAACCCTGCGAGCTCAGGGGTAAACTGAGGCAGGGAGGAGCAGCCAAGGCTCTGCTGGGTGAGGGGACATATCTGAGGGTCCCCATCCCTCTTGGAGGGGAGCACTGCAATCCCAACGAGGGCAAGGCTCCAGCCGGGCGATCTGCCCACGGCACAGTGGCATTAAAGCCTCAATCCGTGTTCCTCAATCCGTCGTGTCCCCCTTCTCCATCCCAGGAGCAGCTTAGCACCCGTTCCTGGCTCCCTCCTGCCATCTAAAGACAGACTTACTGCCAGGTCCGGCGCTGCCTTAAGCCGCAGATTAAATGTGAACCATCTGCAAGGGGAAACTTTTAATGCAGGATAATACCTGCCACACAAACCCCGCCGTGTCACTGCACACCCCGGGCCAGGTGGGTGCAGAACCCCACAGCGGCATCGAGTCCCTGAGCAGCACCACGTCCCTCCACGGGGATCCTGAGGCTCTGCACATGATGTTCCCATCCTCCTGGGTGTCCCCATCGTCCTTGCTGTCCCCTCCTGGCACAGCCCCGTGTGGAACCACAGCTGGGAGCTGCACGCCTCGCCAGCCCGTGTCCCCCCCTAAGGCAGCCACCCCAGGAAGGGGACACCCAGGCACATGGCGGGGGTCCAGCCAGTGCCCCACCTGGTTAATTACTTTAAGTGATTAATGTCTCTTCATCAGGGCAGCAGATTAGACCCTGCAGCTGGGAGCCGTTTTCCCTCACAATCTCCTCCCCCAGGGGACAACAAGGTGGGGGCCCTGCACTATCCCCGTTTTTAGGAGCAAATCCCATCTCCCCAGCCCCAAAAAGGTGGCCCGGGTGTCCTCTGTCCCCTCAGCCTAGCAAAGCCCCCAGATCAGCAGCATCACCCGGGGTGTAGCGGGGACATGGGGTCACCTAGTGCTAGAGGGGACAAAGCTGGGCTGAGCATCACACAGCCAAGAATGATCTCTGGCAGGGAGGAGGGATTCCTGGGGGTCAGGAAACCCCAAAACTGGGTGGGTGAGGATGAAACACCTCCTGCCAACTCAGGACCCCTGTGAATTACATGGGATCACAAGTCCCTGCTCAGGTCAGCAGGGAAAGGAGCCAGGGAGGTTTTCCACCACCCAGCCCACACCTGATGGAGAATTTACAGCCAGGATCCACTACGGGCTCAGTAATTAGTGTTGGGATGCTGAATCAGCACCTGGCCATCGGCACTGAAGGGATGGAGCTGGGGGTGCTCTGGTGACACCCCAGGAGTGATACAGGCGGCACTGGGGTGACCCAGCAGTGCCTGACAGTGGGAGTGGCAATTCCTATGTCTGGGAACACTGGAGGAAAGATGATAGCCCAGCATCCCATCCCAGTCCTGCTGTTCCAGGACCAAATCCAGCCCAGGATTCCTCAGGTGTCACTTTGGGAGTGCCCAAATATAGACAGAACCACACCCCCCCCCACCCGTATTGTTCACCTAAGGACAAAAATCCCTCTGGCCCTCCCTTCACAGCCTGGATGCTGCATCCCAGGATGCTAAAGCCTTCGTGATACCCGAGCATCCTCCCAGCTGTGCCTGGGCAACCCTCCGGCCTTGATGGCTGCCATCAATTTCCCGGGGTCGGGAATGGCAGGGCCGGCTCCCCGGCAGATCCAGCCTGTGCTCCGTGGCTGATTACAGCCATTTCCCTGCCCGTGCCCCCTCCCCGCTGTCTGCCTCCTGCCTCCGTCTGCTGCCTGGTTTTATGAGGGCCATTTCCAAGAGGTCGCTGGAAATAGATTTTTATCACCTCGTGATAAATATCGTTTATGGTGACATTACTGCTCCGAGCCGCCGTGCAGGGGGAGGGAGGAGAGGCAGGCGGACGCCTGCTCCCAACCTCAGCTCCACGGGGCATCGGCTGGGCCCCTCATCGTCCCTGTCCCCATTCCCCGAGGTTCAGGCAGCGCCATCCGACACAATCCATCCATCCATCCATCCATCCATCCATCCATCCATCCATCCATCCAGGCGGCAGGAACAGAGGGAGCTGCATCATTAGCCCCGCGCGCCATTAAGCACTTAAAAAGCCATAGGAATAAGCCGCGCCATTAGCTGGCAAGCGAGCTGGGAGGGGAGGGATGCACGGTACCAAGCATGGGCCAGCAAATATCACCACCCCGAGGGCTCCCGTGTGCTCAGGAAGCCGCGGCAGAACCGCCCTCTCCCATATACAGCTCCAAGGTGGAAAAACAGGGGCTTTCAGAGCTGACACATCACTTCTGCAAGGGGTGACACCACTGGGCGCCCCTCCAGAGGGACTTTTCGGCACTCTGGGGAGAACTGGATGCTTGCTCGTCTGCTTCGGGGATGGGGCTGGCACAGAAACCCTTCGCAGCTGAGCTGAGAACTGCAAAGTCATGACAGCGGTGGCCCCGCGTGTTGCAACCCTGCACGGAGGTGACCCGGTGTCCCAGGGAGCAGGGTCCGGCCCAGGCTGAGCCCACAGGAGGCACAGCTGCCAAGCCATGCCCACAGGCAGCTGCCTCTGGAAAAGGGCATGGCAACGGGCAGAGGGCCAAGGCCAAGCCGCTCTCCGTGCCAGCCCTGCCACACACAGCGCTGGGCACTGCCCACCCCTGGGGAACAATTGCCCCGTTCACCAGCGCCAAGGTGAGGGGGTGTCACCTGTGGGGACAGAGGCACAGGCCCCAGGGAGACAGAGCTAGGGTGCAAAGCAGCAGCAAAACTGCACACCCAGCAAAGAGCAACCATCGCCCGCAGGCACTGCCGGCCCGTGCCAAGAATCCTGTTTGCTCTCCCCAGCCCTGGCACTGGGTCCCTCGGGCAAGCCGCCTCCTGCCCCACTGCCTCAGTTTCCTCAGCTGGCAGGGATGGTGGGGCACAGGCAGGGGCTGGGCTGGAACTGGGGGGTACCCCAGCCTCATGTTGTGGCTCCCTGTGAACCCGCCGTGACACAGAGCTGTGGTGACTTACTTGGGAAGGGACCACGGTGTGGGGCTGGGACTTTGTATGGGGACAAGCACGGCCACACGGCAGCACTGGCCACCTGGCGTGGTGGCATGACCCCTCCTCAGGTCCCCACACCTGGTGGCCAGAAAACAACACCAAAAAGGGTCAGTCTGGTCACCCTGATGGAACGCGGGGCTGCATGGGGACAGCCAGCCCCACATGTAAGGACAAGGAGTGCTGGAGGTGTCCACTCTGTTTCCCTCTCTGCTGCCAGGACAGGTGCTTTGGTCATCCAGTGCCACCCCTGTGTCATCATCCACATCAGCAGCTGTCCCCTGTTGCCACATCCCATCTTTAGGTTCCCCAAGCCACTGCATCCCCTTGGGGACAAGGAGTCCCTGGTCCAACAGAGACCCTGGAATGCCCAGCAGCAGGATGCCTGCAGAGCCAGCTGCCTCCTGTGCCCGTGAAAGGAGCTTTGTTCACCTGGTGACCTCAAGTCCAGCTCCTACCACCACCTCGTGGCTCCTGGCACGCAGGAGCCAGCATGGCCTGGCAGGGCCACCTCGCTGGCAGTCACAGTGACCTTACACCGCTGCCGGAGCGCTCCAAGCCCAGCTCTTGGCCCAGCACATGGATCCTCTGGCCAAGGCGGGCTGGCAGCTTGGCACTCACCCTCCCATGGTGCCCTCCTCACCCTGGGCTGGCAGAGAGCGGGCAGCAGCAGCTGCAGGAGGTGCAGACAGACGGACAGACAGCATGAGAACAGCCCCCCGTGTGCCACCCCAAGCTCTGGGGTGAGGGTCTGGGCATCCCCTGCCCACACCGGGGCTGGCAAAGCCCAGGTGACCACCCCATAGACCACCAGCATCTCTCATTGGTGGGACAAATCCCAGCTCAGCCCTCTATCAGAGCACCAGGGGGTGTCCCCCATCATCCCCAGACAGAGCCTCATGCTGTCAGGGACCAAGTGCTCCAAACCCTTTAACTATTGCCCCCCAGGAGCCAAACCTGAACCCCCAAAGGATGGGTGCATGTGCTGCAGCCTCCCGGGTTGGGGTGCCCCCCCATGCATCCCATTAGAGTCATGTATGGACCTGCTGAGGTGCAGAAAAAACATTTTACTACTTAAAAAAAACCCAAAAAACAAAACAAAAAAACAACAAACCAAAGCCACAGAAAAAAATGGGAAGTGCAGAAGGCACCTGGTAGCACCACACAAAGTTTGCAGCAAGTTCCACGAGGCGCCCCCCCCCCCCCCCCACAAGTACCTGCCACAGATCAGGGGGCCACAGGGGTCCCCCCCACTGTGACCCCACTGTGTCCTCACACCCAAACATACCCAACAAAATTTGAGGGGACATGCAACAAGTCTGGGGGAGTACAAGGGTTTTTATCCCTCCAACAATGCTGGTGGGGTGCCTGCCTCAAGGCTGGACAGGAGGGTGGGAGGGGGGTTACAGGAAGGGGTTGGGGGTACAGAAAGTGCTAGGGGGACACAGAGGGGTGGGAGGATACAGGAGGGGGGTGGGAGCATTTAGGATGGGGATGGAGGGGTACAGGTGTGAGCGGGGTACAGGCAGAGATGAGGGAGGTGCAGACCGGGGAGCAGAGGGTACAGACTGGGATGGGATGGGATGGGATGGGATGGGATGGGATGGGATGGGATGGGATGGGATGGGATGGGATGGAGCATACAGCCAGGGTGTGTTGTGGGGGGTACAGGTAAGGCTAAGCGTACAGTCCGAGGGGAGGGCACAGGCAGCTGCCTGCCCTGCACGTACCTGCGGGGAGCGGTGCGGGGCGTGCGGGCGGCGCGGTGACCCCGGCGGCGGCAGCGGGAGGAGGCAGCGCCGCGCACACGCACACGCGCGATCACATCCCGAGCCGGCGGCGAGAGGCGGGGGACAAACACACACACACACACACACACACACACACACACACACACACACACACACACACACACACACACACACACTCTGCTGGGGGAGGTGGGGGCTGTGGTGAGCTGGGGGGGGCGGTGGGGGGGTCAGGGAAATTAATAACCGAGAAAAAGGCACTTACCCCCTCCGCGGGGCTCACCACCGTGCCGCGGGGGTGGCTGGAGGGTGGCGCTGGGAGGGGAGGGGGGATCAAAGGCTGGGGTGGGGGGGGGGGGGGGTCTCGCCAGCCCCCGCTGCCTGCCACAACAAAGAGCCAGACACAACAAAAGCAGCATATGGCCAGAGCCGCGCGGGGCTGTAAATTAAACATAAAGGGAAGATTAGATAATTAATGAGCGCTCCCGGGCCGGCCCCGGGGGAAGGGGAAGGGGGGAGCTGACTGCTGCAGGGAGCCCCGAGCCCCCCGCCCAGCCCCGGCGGGGAGGGGGCCAGGGGGCACCTGTTGGGAGGGAGGATGGGCAGGGGCCGGGCCAGCCTCGCCAGCTGCTCCGGGGCGCAGCCTAAGAGGATTAGCGGGGGCATCCCGCCCCTGGCAAAAGGGCTTGAAGCTGCAGGGCTGAAGGTGGGGGTCCCTTGAACCCCCCCACGTGCGGTGTCGCCTTTGCCCCATGCCGGGGGGAGGGGGGTGGGCTCGCATCCTGCATCCCTGCATCCCTCCCCGGGCAGCATCCCGGGGGCAGGGGTTGGGCTCGCACCCTGAATTCCTCTGCGTCAAGCACCCGGACCCACAAACACACAGGGATTCAGGCACAGCTCTCAGCGTGTTCCCCCCTGCCTGTGTTCCCATTCCCACGCAGGGAAGGTGACTCATGCCCTGCCAGGAGTATAGAGCCCTTTGGAATGCCCCAAATCCACCCTGCTAGGCAGGAGGGGAAACTGAGGCAGAATGGGGTGGAAAACAGGCAGGAGGGGGATACTGAGGCAAGAGAGGAACATTGAGGTGGGAGGGGGAAACTGAGGCAGAGGTACACAGAGGAAAGAGAGGGGAAACTGAGGCAGGAGACGGTGAGTCCATGCTGGTGGCTCAGATCTTTGCGAGGGTAAATTGGGCAGCCCTGGAACATCAGCACCGGCATGTCCTGGCGGGCTTGCTGCCCCCGGCAGGAGGGAGGAGGGGGTACCCCGGGAAGGGGGTGCCAGAAAGAGCGTCAGGCTCGGCCCGGCCAGGGGAAGGAGTTAATCCCATTATTGGCAGGCTCACAGATGGCGGCTGCACTATTCCCCTGCTTAGCAGATTGAACAGATCAGGCAGGAGGGAGGGGAAGTTGGGGGGGTGGGGGGAAATTCCTCCCCAAACACCCACAAAACAGGGATGTGAGGGGTCGTGAACATCCCCTCCCATCCCATGAGAGCCTGTGAGCACCCAGGGGTGCTGCCCTGCTCCCCCTGCACCCCTTGCCAACATAAACCCATCCACTCTGCCCTGGACAAGATGTGCCTGACACAGCAGGGTTCTTGGGGACACCCCTGCTGTCCCCACGCCAAACCTGCCACCCCCCCAGATTCCCCGGGAGGTCAAGGGCCAGGTCCTGTTTCCCTGGCTCGGGGAGATTTAAGCAGCCGCTCCCAGGGCAGGAGCAGCCAGAGCTGGAACCCAGGATTAGGGAGTGTGGGAAAGGGCTGGCAGGAAGCCAGGGACAGAGAGGCTGGAACGTCCTAAGCAGGGAGGACAACCAAAAAGGGATGGAGGGAGGGACAGAGGGACGGATGGAGGGATGACAGGAGGGCGGGACGGATGAGGGAAGGAGGCAGGGAGGGAAGAACAGAAGCCAACAGCTCCTCACCCCGTGACACCAGCGTGGAACCACAGGACTGCAGCCAAGCCACTCCATCCCACGAGCTCGCCAGGGCTCAGCGACCTCCACCCCACCGCAGCCCCCCTGGAGACCCCACAAAACCCCGGATGCCAGGTCCTGGTGGCTCCCAACCCAGTGCCCTTGGGAAGGATGAGACCACCTCCAAAGCAAAGCTGCCCACTTGCTTTTTGGAAAACAGTTGGAAAACACTGTGCCTTTGACTCTGTGGGGTGAACAGCAGTGCCCAGCCTGGCACCCCACAAAATAACCCCCCTGACCAACTGCATCAGCTCCCCCACGTCCCTCTCATCCCCCCTGGAGGGCACCCACAGCACGGGGGAGGGGGGGGGGTCACACGGTGAGACATCCCCTTGCAGAACACACTGAGCCACCATGCTGGGGGTTGCCAAGGCAATGGGAGAGTAGGAATCCGGGTGGAAAAGGTTGGGGATGCAATCCCACAGGGCTGGGAGCCCCTCCAGCATACCAGTATGCAATGGGAGATGATTTGGGGTACCGTGGTACCCCCCAGCTCCCACCCCAGGCAGGGAATTGGGATGCACCCACTGCCTGCCCCCCCTGCTCAGCGTTGGTGTCCCCATGGCAGTCCCTACCCTCTCCCCTGGGGGGGGGGGGGGGTCTCTGCAGGTTTGGGGGTGCAGGAACTGGGGTGAGTACAGACTCAGCATCCCAAAACAGCTCAGCTCAGCTGAGGCAATCCTGGCCAGAGAATGACCCGAAGCAAGAGGGGGACAACCCCAGAGCCCTGGGGCCACCGGGGGATACCGAGGGAAGCAGGACAGCCCTGGTGGCACCGTGTCCACACTACAGCACAGGATGGAGCCCAGGGCGAGACTCCATAGGGTGAGAGCTGGCAGGAGGGTGGGCAGGCTGCTCCTCAGCCCTTCGTGCCTCAGTTTCCCCTGTCATTCCGGCCTTGTGGCTGCAGGCAGGATCACCACGGGCACTTTCACCAGTCCCTGCCCAGCTCCACAGCTCACCCAGCCCACTGGGAGCACGGTGACAGCGCTGCTTCTCAACCTGCCCTTCCAGGAGCTCCAGCACAGCTCCCAGGGACCCACCCCAGACACTGGCACAGGGCAGAGGGTGCTTGGTGGCCACATGGCAAGCATCCCTCCCTCCTGCCACTCCTTGCTCCAGGTACCAGCCAGCTCAGGAACATGTTTGTGCCTCAAAGGCCAGGTCAAAGCCCTGGTAAACTCAACTCTGGGACATCCCCAGCTCCTGCCTCCACCCCATGCCAGCACAGGGCTCCCCAAACCTCAGAATCCCCCTCTGGAAGCTCAGCCCAACCCCGCTGCTCCCACAAACCAGCTGGGTGCTGAACTGTGGGGCTGCTCAGCTATCTCCAGCTTTTTTGGGGAGGAATCCCCCCATTCCCAGCTGGCAGCTCCCATCCATTTGCAATCTGAGGATCCATCAGCTGGGAGCAGACAGGTTGAGGCTGGGAGCTGCCTCCCGTGCCAGCCCAGACAGGCTCCCAGGGGACTAATACCGGCATGTAAATATTAGATACTTCTGTCTCCTCTGAGGCCAATTACACAAATCGTGGCAGCTCCCGCAGGACTCTCCGCTCCTACTTACTGTATCATCATTAACAGCTTATTAGAGAACAGCTGCTCCAAGAGGGGGAAACAAAAAAAGGAGAAGCCAGCAGGAGAGGCGGGAAGGAGACAGGCATGTAAGAGGATAAAGAAGAGTGACCTCCACCCTGGCCCAGCACTCAGGGACACCAGGAACATCATCCCCATGGTGGCACCAGCGTGCTCAGCCCTCTCTGCAAACCCAGTGGCAAAGCAGTCCAAAAATCATGGTGGGACCTGCTGTGGGATTCCCAGAAGCTGCTGGGAAGGGGGCAGAGGGATGGGCCTTGCTGGTGCTGGACTGGGAGGTGGCTCCAGGGAAAGCAGGAGTTGGAGTGAAGTCACCAAAGCAGCCTGGCACACCTCAGCCAGGGGAGTTTTGGGGCTGGGAGGTCCCTTCATGCCCAGAGGGAGGATATTCCTCAGCCTTTGGGTGCTGGGATGGGAGGACAGGAGGTTTAGGATTAGCTCCCCGACACAACCCAGCCTCCTTGAGGGGGGACACACATTCCCTAAACCAACAGCAGCATCATTAAAAGGTGCAGCCTAATTGCGAGCCAGACACTCCCTGCCCTCCTCCCGGTCCCCTAGGGGTGGCAGCAGCCAGGCTGGGATGGCAGGGGGCGGTTTTTGGGGGCCGCAACTCCCCACCCTTCCCACTCCCTCCGAGTGGCACCATCAGTCCCAGCCCTGACACCCATTCACGTCCCCTGCGGCCACCATGGCCAGCCGGGGTCCCCAGCTGGGTGGCCGCCGGTGCCTCCGGGGTCAGGGCAGGGTGGCCGCGGGCAGGTGGCCAGGGCAGGTGGCCCTGCTGGGAGCCGTGTCCCCGGGAGGATGTCACGACATGCTTCTGGTGCGCTCTAGCGTCAGGCAGCATTAATGCATTGCTGGCAGCAGGCAGGAGCTGCACAGCTGGACACGGATGTAGGGACAGACACCTGGACACGGATCCGTGTAGGGATGGACACCTGGACACACACACACACCCACACAGAGGGACACTGGCACAGCCACCAAACCCCTTTGGGCAGGGGACACGGCCACCAGCTGCACCTCATGCCCCATACTGGGGGGACTGGGGGGGCAGATGTCCCATGTTGGGGGGACAAACCACCCCAGGCAGGGGCAGATGCTCTGCAGAGGGGGAGTGGGGCTCCCCAGGGCTTTCGGGGGCCGGGGAGGCAGCAGCTTCCCGTCTGATTGCTAATTATCCTCGTTATTCTGTGTCAGACACTTTATGAAGCACCGGAGTGATTTGCTCTTTCCCTGTAATTAGGCACGTCGCAATTACCATCTAATTCAAGTTCAAGCTCCGCGTCCTCACGACCTTCCCAGCCTCGACACGATGTCCCTGCTTGTCTCCCCGGGGCCCCTCTGGTGTCACTTCTGCCCCGTGACTGCTTCTCCAGAGAAGAGGGGGGCACCGAGGGGCTGGTGGAGGACAAGGCATGCAGAGACCCCCCCTGAATATCCACCCAGCTAAATGTGACACCAAAAGGTCCAAGCCAGCTTTGGGGCCCCCCTCCAGGAGGGTGACAGTCCCTGAGACAATGCTTCTGAGCATCCCTGAGCCCTTGGGATTTCGGGGTGAGGGCTGACCCCCAGCACACAGCCAGGCCCTGACCACACACAGCTCCCAGCTTTGTTCCCTGTAGTGTCATTTTAGATTCCACAGGGCATATTTAACACCTCAGTTCCCATTCCCACAGGGACAACTGCACAGAACCAGCAATTAAAAAAACCCAAACCTACAAGGCTTTTTTTGGGGGGGGGGAAAATGGAATATAGAGAGCAGGAGCCCAGGTGATTGATCAGCAGCTCTCGTACCTTCCCAGTGTGGCACTGGGATTCCCTCTCCCCACCTGACTCATGGCATTTGCTCCAGGAAGAGCCACATCTCCTCCTGGAGCATCCCAAAAACGCTGCCAGTGCCGCAGCCCTGGGCGCTGTGCCGTGCCAGGCTCCAGTGGCACCGGAGTCCCCGCAGAAGGATGCCCCCTCCCTCCTCCCAACAGCTAATTAATCCTTCTGCTCAGGCAGAGCTCATTAGTGCTGGTGCAGCGTGGGGCTGCTCCGGCCACCCGGCACAGCCGCCCTTCCCAGCAGAGAGCAAGGGCAGTGCCAGGGGCCAGCGGGCACTGGCTGCACCACACTTGCCCCGGCCTCTGCTTCCTGGCCCCCTCGGTGGCCTTTCCTGCAGGGTGGTGGTGTTTTTCCAAGCTTACAGCATAGGGAAGGAAAAAGAAAAAAAAAAAAGAAAAAAGAAAAAAAAGGAGAAAAACGGGGGGGGGGGGGGGGGGGGGAAGAAGAAAGAGGGCTGAGGAGGTGGAGAAAACCCCCTCTCCCCCGAGCGTGAGCGGGAGGGAGCAGCAGCCAAGGAAAGCAGAGGAGTCAGCCAAGTGCCTCTCTCCGTGGCGGCAGGGCGCGAGTGGGCCGCCCTGCAAATGTTTTGAATTTCCAAAACAGAAGGGAGAAGCCAAGAGCTGCCGAGTTCCCCCACACGCCAAGAAGGACAAAGGGCATCCCTGTGTGGTGGAGGGGAGGGCGGGCACCCAGCAGCCCCCCGGATGTGCCATGCCAGGGGATGTGGCCCAGGGGTGCTCCCAGATTGTATCCAGGGAGGGGAAATGGGTGAGGATGGACACAGGGTTGGTCACCCATGGGGATGATGGGTGGCTGTGATGGGATGTGCACCCATAGGAATAGCCCTGAGCAGAACCTGGGGTGATTCAACCCTAGCAAAAAGCCCCCAGCTCCTTGTCCTGGTGCAGCAGGATCCTCCCAGCTCCCATCCTCCTGGGAACCCACTTGCTTGAAGAGCCAAATGTGCTGGAAAAGCCCCGAAGCCAGCATGCTAGAGGCTCTCCATGCTGCAGGAGATACCGATCCACAAGGAAATCCCAGTGCCCACCCCGGCTGCTGGCAGGGATGTGAGGATGCTGCATGGGTGGTCCAGCACCTCTGAATGATCCCATCCTGCAGGGTGATGCTGTACCCCAAAAAGCAGAACCCACCCCATAAGGAAGATGGGAAACGGGGCAGCATCCATGGGAATGCCAGCAGCACAGGCCCCACACTAGGGGACTACCCCCACACCCCTCCCTCCCCTGCAGATTATAACCTCACACAGATTATAATCTTAAATCATTAAACCCCAACAAATCCAAACCCCATCTGCCTAATCCTGCCCCTCCCTCAGCATAAACCCCCTCCCAGGGGGATGGGGGCGAGTGGGGCTGCCTGGATGCCAGCCCTGCTACTGGGAGGGGTGGGAGAAGCCACAGGGGGAGCTCCCTCAGCCATGCTGGGAGCAGACAGGGAGACAATATCGGACCTATGCGGCCCCCTCGCCGCCAGATGTGTGTTAATAAGGCAGCTGCCCCCTAAGCTAATAAGGTCACTTACTGGCTCCAGCAAGACGAGAAAACAAGCAGGGGCTTGGCTGCGGTACAGCCTGACTTGGCACTCGCCGCACGCCGGCTTCCTGAATTCTTGCCGCTTCCAGAACAGCGCAACGGGGTGGAAAAAGCAGAGAGAAACCTCCCTCACCACCCTCAAAAAAGCACCCCCGTGGCCCACCCGCCTCCAGCATCCTCCTGGGTGCTGCTGCCTGTGCCCTGCTGTCCTCACCCCACTGCAGGGTTTATTCCTTAGGGAATAAACGTGGAAAGGAAGGGAGAGGGGGGGGATTCCTGCAGACTTTCCCAGCAGCACACCCCCCCCCGGCCCCGGCCCCGCTCCCTCCCTCGCCTGCCCCCGATCATGGCGCCTACAACTCCCTTTGTTTTAATATTCTAAAGCGAGCCAGATGCCGCTTTTAATCCCCTCAGCTGGGGAGGATTTGCAAACACATTAGGAGGCAGAGCCGGCCCCTCCACCCCAGCCCCAGTCCCACGGCTGCCCTGCACCCCATCTGCCGCCTCGGGAAGGGGATCCCGGCCCCTAATTGCCTTCTCATGTCGGGATTAGGATCTGACAAGGTGTCCGACAACTGGGACACGAGCATCCCCTGCCACTTGTGGCTGGGGCACACCGGGAGGGCCCTTTGGTTTGGGTCTCAGAATTTGGGGGTTTGCCCTGGTGACACGGTGCCAGGGGGATGGGAGTGGTGTGGATGGGTCCTGCAGGGCGGTGGGTGCTCAGGAGAGGGGCAGAGTTGGGCTGCAGCTCTCCTGAAGATGGGGTGATGGATGGTGTGTCTGTCCCAGTGGTGCAACCTCACAGCTGGCAGACCACAGCGTGACCAGCTCTGCCATATCCCTCGTGGACATCGGGCTATTTTGGGTAAAGCTCTGGGGATCCTTCCTGCAGCATGAACAGGAGAAGGGATTTCCATCCCGACCTCCAGCACCGCCAGCTCCTGCTCTGCCTCCTTCCCCTGGGATTCAGCAAATGAGGCTGAGATTAAACAGGGACCAGCAGCAGGAGCGAGAGGAGTCAGATCCCGCAGGAGCAGCTCCAGGTGTGCATCCCATTTGTCCAACAGCATCCAGGCCAGCTCCTCTGCATCACAGTCCCGACTGTCCCAGCACAGACAGACCCTTCCCACAGTCAGGAGGGGGAAGTGGCCTCTCCAAAGAGGGGGGAGGCAGCAGCAGAGCCCCAGGAACTGAAGGGTGATGGGAATGTGATGCTGGAGTGATGTCCCAACCCCACAGCATCCCAATGGGGAAACATCTGCCACACAAGATGCCCCAGAAACCCCCTCCTCACCCAAGGGCCAGCTCACAGCTTCCCTCCAGGCCCCCAGTCAAGGCTGGACTTTGTGGGGGACTCCAAACTCAAGCTCACAACCCTGCAGGGGCCGGGTACCTCTCCAAGAATCTCCATATCCTCCCCTGCCCATCCCAGTGCTGCCTGGGAGATTCCTGCTCCAGCTTCCCCAAAGAAACAGCTCCAGGAACACAGAATCTTCCTGGGCTATCCTAGACCCTGTATTTGTACTGCAAAAGCAGTTGGCCTTTTTTTTTTTGAGGGTGGTTTTTTTTCTGTTTTGGGGTTGTTCTTTTTTGTTTTGTTTTCTTTTTTGGGGGGGGGTTTGAGGTGGTTTTTTTTTTCTTTTTTTAAAGACCAGGATCTCCTCCATAGCACTTAGCAGCCAGGAGTTCCGAGGGAGCAGAGCTCACTGCTTTAGAACGACACTTCATTTGCCAAGAAATAATCCCAAGGAGGAAAAAAAACACCAACTCAAAAAACACCCAAAAAACTTAGACTCAGGAGATAATCAACCCTGAGTATCTCAAATCTTCGCTGTAACTCCCCAGCCTCTTCTCCAAGGAATTATTTCTTCCTGTCTCCAACACAACAGCACCAGCACCCTGAGGCCTGGGGATTTTATTGGGGTTGTTTGTGTCCCCTAAACCCTGCAGACAGATTTGCCCCCACCCAGGAAAGGTGGGGGGGCCCAGCCCCACATGAGACCCCCACATCTCTGAGGAGGGCGACAATGGGATCACTCCCCACCCCTGTGGAGGGTGGGATTAGGGACACTGAGGATGTGGGGCTCCACTCTTGAGGGGCTGGAGATGGGTGCTGATGGCCCCCAACATGCACCAGCACCCTCTGATAGGGAAGGAGCCACTTTTCAGGTTCCTCCCTGCAGACAAACAGCAGGAAAACGCAGGACAGGCACCCTAGGGGTCCATTTTTACCCTCCCCATTCCCTCTCCCACCTTTAAGTCTGGCAGAAGGGATGCTCCACCAGAAGCTGGCCCGAGTGACCCTGGCACCATCACCCTCCCTGGCAGCATCACCCCCTGCCCCTTGCTGCCCCTCGCCAGGGAGGGGAACTGAAGAGAGAAGAGCTGAGAAAAAGCAGTGCAGAGCCAGCCCTCCCCACTGCTGCTCCCCCCGGCATCCCCCTTCCCCTCCTGACCGCAAAAAGCCAACATCTCCCCGCGCCCCTCCAGCCAGGGGATGGGAATGTGGAAGCAATTGCACTTGGCAAGGCAGCAACAGTGAGTCAAAAACAGTTGTTTGGCTTGTCAGCCACCCAGGCCCTGCAGCACTCTTGTTTTCCTTTGCCTGCCTTAACCCCTTCCAGCCCCACGCGCTGTTCCCAGCAGGACCCACAGCCCCCAGCCCCACCACGGAGAGGAGAAGGGAGCTGGGGGGAAGTTTCATGGCACAGCCCAGCTGTCCTGCTCCCAGAAATGGGACAATGAGCAATTATCTGGCAGCAAACCTGCATGGAGAGGGTGCACTGAACCTGCCGTGGGGCACAGGGATATTCCAGGGCCACCAAGGATGGCTGGTGGTCCCGGAGCATCCCACCCACTCACCCCAAGAGATGCAGAGAGCTCCTTGTCCCTGCCACAGTGAACATCCCAGATGGCCCTTGGCAGGCTGAAGGGACATGGCCATGTGTGCTGGTGACCCTGTGCCACTCCAGGGTGGTCAGACTTCCTGGGCAGTGCCAGCCTGTTGGTACTGGGTGATTTAAAGCCCTGAGCACAGCAGGCCTCTTCCCATTTGCAGCAGTTTAGCACATCCCAGGCTGCTTCCTGCCCCGTTGGCTCCTCCTGCCCCTTCCCTGCTGGCCATATGGCAGCGAGGCCAGGAACACATCCAGAGCCACCAGGGGCTGCAGCAGGGGCTCTGATCCATGCCCAGGTCACCCCTCACACCCCAAATGGGTGCCCCACACTGCTGGGATCACCAGCTCATCCAGGCTGCCTCCAATTGGGGCAGGGTATGGGGACACCAGGATCCATCCATCCCCTCCCCACCATGGAGGCACAGCCATGGGAGTCAGGGTATCCCTCTGGGCATCCAGCCAGGTCCCACAGCTCTCAATTTTCCCCAGAATCATCCCAGAGATGACAGACACAAAGGGAGAGGCCAGGCATGGGGGTTCTCCCTGTCTCCACTGAGGACACCCCCTTCTGCACCCCTCCAGCACAAGGGAACCACGGCGAGGGGATGGCTGGGGAAGAGTTAAAACCCTCTGGAAGGGGAGGAAAAGTGGAGGGCAAGGCTGCACCCGCCGGGAGAGACAAAGCGAGATGCAGGAGCCAAGAGATGAAGGCGAGGATGCGATAAGAGAGGGGGAGCGGGTGTGTGCGCTGGAGCGAGGGAAGGGGAGGAGGAGGAGGAGAGGTGGGTGATGACCAAAGTCATTGAACATTTTTTGGCACGCCTACCCCCGAGTATCCTGGCCGTTGGCCCAGCTCGGAGCTGAACTTAAACAAACTCCTGTTGCAGCCATCTGCTTGATTTTAAAATAAATCAAACAATCTGTTGAGCCGTGGGTGATCAAATTTCCATCTGTGCGGACGCCTGCTCGCCTCCTCGGAGCCTCCGCTTGCCTCTACCAGCCAAACACTGCTGGCAGCATGTGGCCTCCCTAATTCCTCCAGGAAAGGGAGAAACCGGACCTCCCCCTGCACCCCGGCCCCCTCCCGGCCCTTCCCCGCCACCCTCCTAACTCAAACCAAGTTTTGCTATTTTTACAGCCGCCCACCAAACAGAGACACGTCCCGGGTTTAAACGGGAAGAAAACGGGGCTGGAGGGAAGATCCCAAGAGGGATTGAGCTGCTCTATTGCTGCCCACGCTGGGGGGATTCCTCATCCTGTCTCCATCCATCCCACGGGTGTGAGGGAATGGGAAGGGAAAGAGCAGCAGCTGCTGGCCCTGGTGGTGGTGACTGTGGTGCAGAGGCCACGGGATGGCCAGAAATAGCAGCTGTGAGGCCAGTGCTGCGTGGCTGTCCCCAGGATGGGGACACAAAGCACACGTCACCTCCAGGTGACTGAGGATGCCAAGCTCACAGCCACCCCCCCAGGCAGCCTGCTGGCTCTCAAGCCCACCCAAAATCATCTCATCCTGAGGGTTCCCCCCCGCCTCTGGGAGCAGGGAACCCAAGGGGTGGGTGGGGGGGGGGGGGGGCAGCACCACTTGCATTTTGTCCCAAGGTCCCCAAAGCGCAAAAAGAGAGGTGGCATCTCCATCCTCCATTGTCTTTTTGTGTCCCTGCTCGCCTGGGGGAACATCACCCATGATATCCACGGCCCCAAAGCCCCTCTGAGGGGTCAGTCCCTTGTCCAAGCCAAGGACAATCCCCTGCTGGCATCACCCCGACTTTGCCATCCTTCCCCTGAGCCCTTCCTCGAGAGAGGGCATTGGGCACAGGGCCAGCACAGCCACAACTAGGGCAGCAAGGGGTGGGGAAAAACACAGCAAAAGGACTAAAAGATGAGCAAGGAGGGAGTAAATGGTTGTGAATGAAGGAGAGGGAGCAGGGATGGATGAAGGATGGAGACAAATTCAAGCTCACTGGACCTGAGCAGCTCTGGTGGGGAAGGTCAGGGTGAGAGCACAGACTGTGTATGGGAAAGGGAGGAAGGACACGACAGCAGGATTTATTCCTCCTCCAGGGCTTCAGTTATTGGGGTGACACTTCCTGGGGGTCCTCATGGCAGATTGGAAGCAGCAGCAAGGAAAAGGAGGTGCCCAACACCCAGCAGAGCCCTGCCAGGAGGGCAAGCCAGCGGCTGCAGAACAAACCTCACCCCGTGGGACATTGCCAAGGCAAGAGCTGTCCTGGCCAGCCCAGGGCCAGCCTGGCCAAGCCACTTGCTGCTGGAAAGAACAGGGAGCAGGGTGGCCCCCACCCTGCTGCAGCCTCAAATGCTTCCCAGTGCCAGCTTTTGGGAGGGGCTGTCCAGCCCCAAGCACACAGCATGCAGCACCCCAGGCTCCAGGATGCAGGATCAGCAAGATCAGCATGAGAATGGGGAGATCAGCAAGGAAAAAAATAAAAACTGGAATGAGTGATACAGCAGCTTGGGTGATCCCAGCACTACAAGGGAACAGCCCCACAGGAAAATCTGTTCCTGAGGATCCACATCCCTGAGCTCAGGTGGCAGCTGAGATGGAGAGGTCCCTCCAAATGCTCCTTATGGAGTAAAATCCAAGCAGAGCCCTGACAGGATGCACAGCAGGGAGCAGGTTACACAGCACAAGCAATAGCGGGAAGGGGAGGAAAAAAAAAAAAAACCAACAAAAACCAAAAAACACCAAACCCCTTTTTGGAAGAGGAAAGAGCTGACAGGACCTGGCTGAGAAGCAGGAGAAAGCCCAGATTTCCCAGTTACTGTGCAGATGTTCTGGACTGAAAACAGAAGACGGCAGGAGCGAATTCATCTCTCCCTCCAGAGACGCCACAGCCGGAGCATCTGGACTCTGTCTGCAGGCAGCAGAGGCGGCTCCCCCCGTTCCCTGGGAGCCCCCAGCCCCGGGGTGCCCACCCTCACCACGAGCAGTGACAACTCAGCCCTGTCCCCACACCAGGTTGGCCGTGGCACCGCTGCCTCCAGGGAAAATGGAAAGGTCTTGTCTTTGTGTTTTCACTCCAGGATAACTCCTGCTGTCTGCTCCCAGAGGCAGGGGAGCGATGGAGAGAAGTGAATGAGGCTTGTTTAGCAGTGAGGATAAGGAGGGGGGCAGGAGACATACATCTATGTGTGTGTATATATATATATATGTATATATAAAAATATACACTTATTCCTGGCTAGAATAATAACTGGAATCATCAGCACTTGATCATCACTTGATGTAAAGCTTCACGGCTGACTGAAGTCAGCCCCTTTCCAGAAACATGCTGGAAGCAGCTGGAAGGTGATGGTGGCAATTTGCTGTGTGCCCCCCACCCTCAGCTGTCTGTGTGTCCCTCCCTCCTGGGTCTGTTGGTCCCACCATGGCTGCAAAAAACTGAGCGAGGACCCAACATCCCGGCTGTCACCAAAATGTTCCCATCTTCAAGGTCCCTCCCTGGTGTCCCCAGGGACAGAGGTGGCTGCTGGTGGCCCCTCAGATTCATCAGATGATGCACTCCCCATTTCCAAGGAGAGGGAAAGCAGGGGAGGACAATTAAAACCATTTTGGTGGGTCAGCTGGGAAAACTCCCCCTGCATGGAGTTGTGGCAGAGCCTGGGTTGTTCCATGGGATGCACATCCTGCAGGGATAGGCATCCACAATAGGAATCCCCAGCCCCAAAACAGCAGGTGCGGGGGACACACGGGGTGACAGCATGCCAGGACACAGCCTCGAGGGGGTCACAGAGGGGATGGAAGCCCAGGAGCAGTCCAGGCTCCTGCCCTTTGGTCAGGGAGGGCAGCTACCTGACCCAAACCAAGGGGGGGATGCCCCTGGTTGCTCTCTCCATCACCCCTCTCCTGTCAGGACCTTCCCTCCCATCCCAGCTGGGTCTCCACCTTACTTCAACTCTAAAGTGGAAGACAAAAATTCACTGGGAGAAAGCAAACCAGACCCTGCAAGCCCTCCTGCCCTCTTCACATCCCATGGAGGGGGGTGCCAGGACCTTCCCCATGCATTCCTGTTCAAAGCCAGACCCAAAACCCAGCTGCTCATCCCTGCCTAGACCTTGCTCTGCCAGGGTACCAGGGCAGGCAGCGCTGTGGCCAGCAGGAAGAGGCAGCACCGAGGCAGATGGCAATTTCCTGACTTTGTGTGCCAGGGGTTACGGAATAACCCTTGGTAAATCCTGCTGCAGGTCCCTGTGCCACTGGGAATGGCCCATCCAGCACCAGTGCTTGGATACGGCCACCAAAACACAGAGTCTTAGGTGGAAGGAGCTCCTACACCTGCACCACCGCAGCATGGGCACCCCAGCCCCATGATGGGATGGGATGGGATGGGATGGGATGGGATGGGATGGGATGGGATGGGATGGGATGGGATGGGATGGGATGGGGTGTGAGGCAGCCCGGGGCAGCTCACTCGCCCCAGTGCAGGACACGGCACGCTCGGCACAGGCACCTCTCCGGCAGGTTGGAGAGGGAAAGCCAGGGCAGCTGCTGCTCCAAGCCGCCAGCTCCATGGGTAAACAGATGACTTCAGTCTCCTGAGAGCTACTAAAGCCCGGCAGCACTTGTGCTAATGTGGAAGGAAAGAGGAAAAGAAGGAAACTAAAGAGGGAGAAAGCAGTGTCCTACCCACACCAGGCTGCAAAGCGCACCCCGGTAACGTCACCCTTCTTCCAGCCTAGCCAAAAATCCACCCTGGAGCCATCCCCTTCATCCCTGCCCTGCTACTGAAGATCCAGCATGGAAAAGGAGTCACACAGCAGCCAGAGCAGCTGCACGAGGCTGTTTATCCAGCCACGGCTCGGCTTGGCTTGTGTGTGCCGAGGAGAGGCCGCAGCAGCTGCTCACTCGGCACCAGGAGCAAACCACGACCTGCCCGCAGCAGCCTGGGCTGGCAGCGGGGCTCCAGCACCCTCCACACGGCCCAGGGAGGGGAACCAGGCTGGGATGGTCGGGAGAGATGTCTTTGGCACAGGAGCAGCCCCGCGGTCCCCCCAGCACCGGGAGGAGCCAAGGCACGCCCGAAGCACCGCTGGCACCCGCTTTGGCTGTGGGGGATCCAGGGCTGTCACAGCCCTGGGACACGGCCCAGGGGGATCGTGCTGCTGGAAAGGCTCCTGCTTCCAGCTGCTCCCAGCAGAAGAGAGCCCAGTATGGCTGGGAAGTTGCCATTGCCAGCTGGGCTCCTGCCCCAGCTCCCAGGGATGCTCCTGCCTCACCGTCCCCCTGGATTTGCACCCAGGTCCCCACCCTGGGGCTGTGTCCCCCTGACAGATGCAAAGGCTATTTCCATGCTATCCCTTCCAGAACAGGATGGCATCATGTGGCCTTTTGCTGCAAGGCGGAACATCTGGCCAGATGCTGCCCAGAAGCACAGGACCATCTTCAAAAAAGGAGTCAAAAGTGCCATCAAGGAGCAAACAGAGCCCTCCCCACCCCAAAAAACAGCATGGGAATGGATCCAGGGCACCTACTGCAGCCAGAGAGGTGTAAACAGGCTCCTGGCAAACCAGCTGTGCCCTGTGCCCCAAGACATGGTAGGTCCTCAAAACCTGCTCAGGAGATGGCTCCTTGCCACTCAAGGACGGTAACAGGGCTGTCAGGACAGGACCCAGCTGGTATCCTGGGGGGTGAAAAGCCAACTCCTGCCATTCCTGATGCACTTGGAAAACCAGGCACCCACACTGCTGTTCAGGGAAGTCCCTCCTCGCTGGGAAGCAGCCAAGGAGCATTCCAGGCTGCCCCCTCTGTGACGGAGCTTCCCGGATGGCTGAGGAAGGCCAAGCGTCTGGACAAAACATCTGTCCAGCCACAGCAGCCAGACCGTCCAGCCGTCCCTTTACCCCATCTCCCGACTTGGCTGTGACTCCAGAGGATGCTCTGCCGGTTGCAAAAGCGTTTTCACTGCATGGGGTGAGAGTGGAGCGGGTCCCTCTCCCCAGGTTGCCCACAGGGGGTATTTCAGGGGGTGCAGCACAATGTCAGACCAGCATTTTTGGCAGGTGCCTGCTCAAGCTGCCAGTCCTGCAGTGCTGCTGCTTTTGGGAAAGGCAGGGAGAAAGCAAAGAGCAGGGAGGTGAAAAATAAATATATAGCAGCCAGCTGGTGAGCTGTGGAGTCAGCACGAGGTCTGCAGGACACGGCGCTGGCAGCGGCGCGAGAGCCCTGGAATTTCAGACAGCTGGTCCAGCAAGGTCAGCCCAGCCAGAGCAAAGACCCCTGTGCTGTTCCCCACAGCGTGGCTGAAGGACAAACACCCCCAGCTGGAAACCCCATGGGGACAAGCCACCACTCCAGGGGGTGACTCTGACACAGGCTACGTGGTGGGTGAGGATGAGGAGGGACAGCCAGGTGCGAGTTCTCACATAGCAAAGCAGCCCTGACCTCAGTGGCAGGAGAAAGCCTGGGGCACATTTTCCCCGTGTTGTTTCTTTGTTTGCCATCTGGGAACACGATCCTGAGGGAGGCCGTGCCCCGAGACATGAAGTCATATCATGATTATATTGCCACCTCCATGCCACGATTGAGATCTCATCCAAAAATGCCAGCCCGGGTCAGTGCTGGCTGCAGCAGCTGCTTTGCTGACAGGCAACTTAGGCCTCACTAAAAACAACTTTACACGCTACAAACCAAACAGGTTTATCCCAAAGAAGTTGGCTTAAATCGGCCTGATTTTGCTCTGTATCTGCTGGAATTTGTGATGGCAAAAATTGCCACAAGTACAGGTAGAACCACCAAAACCAACCTGAGCTGGAAGCCAAAAGATTGAGATGAGTAAGACCAGCTCTGCTCCTTATTTAAGGGATGAGGAGAAGCCAAATGCAGCCTGTGCCATCCCCCTGGAACCCACACATGATGCCTGGGGGGAGTACAACAGAGGTGCCATCAGCTTGGCCAAAAAAGCACCACCACCCAAAACACTGCCAGTGGCCAGAAGATCTTTGATTTACTTCAAAATCCATAAAAGATGCAAAGAAGGCAGAAGTGCCTGGGGCCCTTCCTACACAGGTCTCTTAATTCTCATGCTGCAGTGCACCCAAATATCCCATAATTTGGTCTGGTGCAGTGCAGGAGGAGGGCTCAGGCATCACTCCCCGCCTTCTGGGTTTGCTTTTCTGGCATCCAGGAGCTTTGGCTGCCTCTCAGCATCAGTGGGACAAGGTTTAGTGGAGAACACAAGAACTCTTTGATTTTTGCCCAAAACCTTTTTCGAAAGCCAAAAGGAAAGTGCCCACCAACAGCTGTCAGCTCGACGCAGTGATTTGGAAATGCAGCCATGACCTTTGGAGCTGGGAACCTGCAGAAGGGGCCAAATCTCCAGCTGAGCCAACAGCACTGCTGGCAATTAGTAAATACAGTGAACTCAGCTCCTGGGGCCTGACTGTGCCCTGTCAGGCACAGCCCCACACAACCAACCCCAGGTGTGCTCTGAAAAGTGGGAATAGGGCATGGAAAACACCGTGTGATTCCCAGGAAGCAGCCTGAGGACAAGGCTGGGAGAGGCAGTGAAATCCAGCTGCTCCCACGATGCCAACACCTCCACAGCACCACCAAAGGAAACTGAGCACAGAGCCACAGATTTGTTTAAGTTGGAAAAGCCCTCCAGGATCATTGAGTCCAACCACTCCCCCAGCACTGCCAAGGCCACCGTCCCCAAGTGCCACACCTTTTAAACCCCTCAAGGAATGGCAACTCCATGACTGCCATGGGCAGCTGTGCCAGAATTTGATAACCCTTTCAGTGGAGACATTTTCCTTAAAATCCAACCCAAGCCTTCCCTGGCCCAGCCTGAGGCCATTCCCTCTGCTCCTGTCCCTCTTCCCTGGGAGCAGAGCCCGACCTGGGGCTGTCCCCTCCTGTCAGGGAGTTGTGCAGAGCCAAAAATTCCCCCTGAGCCTCCTTTTCTCCAGGCTGAGCTCCTTTCCCAGCTCCCTCAGCCTCTCCTGATGCCCCAGCCCCTTCCCAGCTCTGCTGCCCCAATGCTGAGCCCTGGGGACACCACTGGTGACCGGCCACCACCTGGATGTGTCCCCATTCACCGCCACTCTCCAGGCCCAGCACACAGACAGTTTTTTACCCAAGGAACAGCAACTCATCCAAGCAACGAGCAGCCAGTTTCTCCAGGGAAATGTTGTGGGAAACTCTGCCAAAGTCTTTACTGAAGTCCACACAGACAACATCCAGAACCTTCCCTCACCCACTGAGTGGGTCACCTTGTCACAGGACATCAGGTGACAAGGACCTGCCTTCCATGAACTCACATGGGCTGAGCCTGATCACTTAGTTCTCCTGAACAGCTGTGCTCGGGTTATGGTAGGATTTGAGAGCTTTCCAGACACCTGGAAGTATTTCCAAAAAGTTGTATTTAAGGGGAAAAATACAGAAAACCTCAAGAGGAGTCACTTTTACAGGTACATAAGTGCAGAGAGAGCAGTGGAAGGTGAAGATGGGAAGAGATGGAAGACAGGGGAAGCTTTTCCTGGTGAACACAGGACACTGAGAGCACCAGGATTCAGTGAGGACAAGCAGCCCTGGAGTTGGGAATGCATCACTTCACCCCTGTGGAAAGGGCTGGAGAGCCTGGAGGAGACTTGAGAAGGCACAGCCAGCCAGGAACAGGTCACTGTCACCTCTGGGAAGCAACCAAATCTGGGCATTTTGTGGTTTATTCAAAGCCATTGCTCCCAACAACAGCTGCTCGAGGAACCAGCTCCTCCTAGGATGGATGCACATCCCAGTGGGATGCACAAGCAATTTCTCCAGATCAGCAGGAGGAGATATCCCACCTGGATACCCTAAACTCACCAAAAAGTGCATTGATCTACACAGCTTCCACTTGGAAGGGGCACAGCTGGAAAGAAAATCCATTTTCACTGTGCACGTCTGGGGACCAAGGGTGACAAGGCAAAGGCTGCCCAAGCCAGATGCTCTCTGTACACCCAGCACTGCCATTTTTTGTTGGAGGGGAGAACCCAAACCCACCCCACACGTGCCATCCACAGCAGGGTTCTGCAGAGCTCACCTCCAGGAGACCCTCCTGCAGCGGGGAGAGCTTCAGACAGCACCACACCTCCACAGAGCACGACTTGTTCCATTGCTCCCCATCACCAAACCAGCAGCAGAGGACCCACCCATCCAAAAATATCCAGGGCTCATCCCTCTTGACAAGCCTCAGATGTGGGGATCCCTCCTCAGCACCTCCACGCTGCCACAGAGAAGACCTTAGCCCCATCCTGCTCCTACTGCCCTGCTAAAAGAGGGAGGTGTGGGGGTGTCTGGTGGCTTTTGGAGTATTCACCTCAGGCTTTGAGCCATTTGTGCCAACCGTACACAGGCAGGACAGCAGCAAACCACAGCTATGTGCAGGGGGTGTGAAAAAGCAAGTGCAGCACAAAAATGAAGTTGCAGAGAACTGGGGAGTTGATTTTAACTGCTCAGGCTCATTCCCTCCAGCCTGGTCCCGTCGGAACAGGGACCTGGGTGTCACACAAGAGTGAAAGGCTCATCTGGGGTGACTTTCAGCAGCAAGCACGGCTGAACAAGGGTACAGCTAAATTAACCGAGTGCCCTACCCAAGCATTAAGCCGTGTTTTAAATAACCTTGACATCTGTGAGGTCTCAGCCTGCTGGAAAGCATGTGGAGACAGGGAGGGAAAATGTGCCAGGACCTTCTGGCCAGCCAGAGTCTCCACCAGGACATGGCAGAGCCCGGCCACGATGTCCCCAGGCAGCTCTGCTGTGCCTCCTGTCACTCGGCCCCTTGCAGCAGCCCCTTAATTTGCTCATTAGCAAACCCACAAACAAGAGGAGGAACTCAGTAGTGTCCCTTCCCCTGGACACACTCTGTGTCCTCGTGGGACTTGGGGATTTGGGCCAGTGGACATGAGGGCTGGCATGCCTGAAAAGTGCTGGGATCTGGGGGTGGGTCACTATGGAACCCCACGGGAAACACCCAGAGCACCCATCCATGCTGGAAGGAAATTGCTGGCTATAATGTCCCCATGAGTTGGCCTAGGGACACCAAGGGGGCAGAGGCATGAAAAACCAGCTGGGGACATGCAGATGATGCCCCTGTCACCAGCTGCACCGACCTGGGCTCTGCTGGGCACTCCAGCATCACCCCTGGATCAGCACCACGGGTTGCTCGCCTGACTCCTGAGTCCACTGTGGCCACCAGCACCCTGCATATGCCACCAAACCCATGACCACATGGGCATCACAACCCACCCAACAACCACGACACTAAACCACCTGCATCCACAAATGATCCAAAATTATGTCAGGACCATCCAGCTCGGGCTGACGGACCCTGGGAGGAACCCTCCAAAAGCAACAGCTTCCAGAGGATTCTGGTGCCAACCCAACCTCCCATGCCATCCTGTCACCCTCCAGGTAAATGCAGCTCCTGCCTGGTGTGGATTTCCAAGCAGCGTCCCCCCCCCAGCTCAGGAGCCAGCACAGCTGAATGGGAAATCATATTTGTAAGGAGCCAAGGGAGAGCGACGGGAGAGAAAAGGAGCAGCGCTGTCTTGGAAGGACTGGTTTACATTTCTAAAGAAAATGCCAGCGCCTCAGAGAGCTGCAGGGTTCTGGCTATGGATGGAGCTGAAAGGCTTTGAAAATGACCTCGGGGATTTGGGATGTTGGCATTTGACAGAGCCAGCCTGGGGCCTGGTTTGGTGATACAGAGCAGTGGCTCTGGAGAGCTCCCACAAGCTGGAAATTTGGGGGTAGAAGCTGTTATTTCCTCATCCCACGGGAAAGACAAGCTTGGGAGGAATAAACTTTTGCTCTGCCATGTGCTTTTGAGGTGATGCCCCCAAAGCAATCTGTGTAACCCCAGGGGGAACCACAGAAAGAAGCAGCTGGGGAATCTGGCAGCACCTAGGCGATGACACCCGTGACACCCTTCAGGGTTGCAGGGCTTTTGGGGAACCCTCACTGCAGGATAACCAGAGCAGCACGGGTGGCGGGACACCCAGCTCTGTGCTCACCCCACCAGCTGTGGGAAGAACCAGGGCTTCTCCGAGGGAAATCCCTTTATTAAGGCACCTTGTAAAACTGGGGGTAAGTTGGGAGATTTCCTACAGAGCCCATGGGCTCCTTCCAGCTTCCGAAGGAGGCTCTCATGGAGGGCAGGCCAGGCAGTCCTCCCACCCTTCTGGCACCTCTGAGCACCCTCGATGGCAAACTGGACAGGATTGGGATTTCCTCTGTCCTGGCTCCCACCTCCCTCATGCGAAGCTGCCAACAGCACAGCACAGACACTTCTGGAACAGGACAGGTCTTGGCTCTTCCCACCTCCTGGAAGGATTTTTATCTGTTCCTTCGCAGCTTGACAGCTTCCAAAGTTCATTGCTAAAGGCACCCCATCCATTAGCATTCACCCCCAGGAACCAGACCCAAAAGAAGAGCATCCATCTACATCACCGCTCCAACTCCTCCTGGATTCCAGAGGTAGGAAGCACTGGGAAAGGAGGAATGGAGTCCAGGCCAGCTGCCTTACCTTGGGAAGGAGAGACGGGGGTGCCACTGCCAGCAGCTCTGGTGGGGTCATGCTCTTGCCAGCCAGGACCACGGCCCCACACTCGGCACAGGCACCAATGGTCAGCTGCTTCCCATCGTCCACCAGCAGGCTGTTGGCCACGCGCAGGGTGTAGAGGAAGACGGGAAGTCTGGCAACTTGAACCGCTCTTAATCCAAGGCATCGCTTCTTCTCCTGCCGGCAGAAGAAGCAGACGAAGGTCTCCACTTTGTACTGCCGGGACCAGGCGCTGCTGGGGTGGTGGGAGTTCCTGCCCTCGTGCTGCAGCCACTGTCCCAGCAGGTCATGGTAGCACAGGATGCAGGTGGCCACCAGCCCGGTGGAATCGGCCGGTCTGGCCCGTGGGGCGGGCGGGTAGACCGTCAAGAAGGGGAAAAAGGGCTCCTTCTCCCCAAATCGCCCTGGAGGGTTGACGTTGAGCTGGAACTCTTTGCCGGCTCCCAGCTCGGCCCCGCAGATGTAGCAGACAGAGGTTGGACCAGGCTTGATGACAGCGGGGTGGCCGGGGAGGTCACCAGCAGAGAAGACCTGGTGGTACCTCCCGAGGAAACTCTGCACGGAGGAGATGAGCTCCTCGTTGTGACAGGCCCTGTACATGGCCCACAGGTCCTGCAGCACCCCAAAGCACTTGCGGCAGCTGCTGACCTCCCAGTGCTTGTTCAGCCCCTTGGCGCCGGGCGGGCAGGGCAGGAGGCTGAGGAAGGGGAAATGCATGGTGCTCTTCGCGTTGCCGTTGGTGATTTTGGCCGCCACCGGCCTCGCCTCCTTGCCGCACTCCTCCCCGCAGAGGTAGCAAGCCTCGGGCACCGGCGGGATGCCCGTCCCGTCCTCCTTCATCCCCCGGCGGCCCTTGGCGGGCATGGCCCCGGCGCTGAGGGGTACCACGTAGAGCCGCTGCAGCACGGGCACGTTGGCCAGCTCGAAGCTTTGCCACTGCTGCATGAGGGAGGCGAAGCAGCAGGGACACACCAGGGTGCTGCCGGTGGGGGACAGCGGCTGGGCGCCCGGAGGGGGGCTGTGCAGCCACAGGAAAGGGAAGAAAGGTCCCGGCGAGGTCTTCTCCTGCTTCTGCACGTGGACGCGGTGCTGGGCGCCGGGTGCCAAGGGGCTGCCGCAGATGTAGCAGGCGGTGCCCGGTGCCCAAGCGGGCCGCTTGCTGGCTTCCTCCTCCTCCTCCTCCTCGCTGGTGATATTGATCTCGCTGTCCGAGGAGCAGCAGGGGGGTCCCCGCTCGCTCCCCGCCGCCGGGGGGGCCCGCGCCGCGCCGCCCGCCCCCTCGGGCTCGGAGAGGGGCTCGGCCTCGGAGAGCTCGGAGAGCTCGGAACCGGCTGCCGGCCCTTCCTCCTCCTCCTCCTCTTCCTCCTCCTCCTCCTCCTCCGGGTGGCCGGCGGCGCGGCGCGGCGGCGCGGAGGGGTCCCAGCCCGTGGTGCCCCGCCGCAGCCCGGCTCCCCCCGCCGCCGCCGCCGCCGCCGCCGCCTCGCACTGATGGGGCCGCTTGAGCCAGTACATGCGCTTCTCCACCGGCGTGCGGCTGCGCTCGAAGGAGTCCCACTGCTCTCCCAGGAAGCAGCGGCAGACAGCGCAGACCAGGGCGCAACCCTCCGCCGAGACGGCGCGGGCGCCGGGCGCCGGCTCCTGATGCTGCAGGAAGGGGAAGAAGGGCCGGTGGTCGCGGGGGGGTCGCACTTGAAGCTTGAGCTCTTTGCCGCGGCTGATGCCGCCGCCGCAGATGAAGCAGCAGAGCGGGGGCGCCGGGGGTTGCGCTGCCCCGGGGCCGCCCCCACCCGCCGCCGCCGCTGCCTCGCCGGCCGCCAGCGCGGCCATCAGCCGCTGCTTGCGGGAGAGCGGCGCCGCCGCTGCCCCCGGCCCCGCCGCCGCCCCCGGCCCCGCCGAGCTCATCGCCGCCCCCGGCTCATCCCGCGGCTCCGCCGGACACGCAGGCTCGGGGGGCGGGTTTGCGGAGCGCTCCCCCCCCCCCCGCCCCCCCACCCCTCCGCCCGCCTCCTCCCGCCGGGGGAAGGCAGCGAGAAAGGAAAGAAAAAAAAAAATTATAATAAAACAACGGCAACAACAACAACAACAACAACAACAACAACAAAAGAAGCTCCCAACGGCAACAAAATATCCACGAACAGCAACAAAAATAAACCCGGGATAAAAGTTCGGTGCGAAAGTTTGGGTCCCGCTGGCGGCGCGGAGGAAGGGCGGCTGCCGGCCGCCTCCCGGCCCCGGCGCCCCCGGCCCGGCTCCTCCCCGGCCCCCCCCCGCCGCGACCTGCCCTCCCGGGGGGGCCCGGAGGGAGGAACGAGCCGCTGCCACCCCTCGCCCGCCGGCCCGGCGCGGAGCGCAGCGGAGGGACCCCACGGGGGAGGGACGCGGGGATTTACAAAGCCACCCCCCGAGGGGGTTTTATGACCGGCCCCACGCGAGGGTCCCCTCTAGAGTCCCACCCGCCACCCCCTAACAGCACCACGGTGCTTTTTGCGGCTCCCACTCCCCAAAGGCATCATGTCCTGCTTCAGGCCGGCAGGACGGATCCCACCGAAAGCAGCGGCCTTTTCCTGCCCTTTCCAGCCATTAACTCGGTGTCCCGACCACCCCCGGTAATTTATTTCCCATTTTAAAACTACTGCCGCTGTTCCAGTTCAATACCAGATTCTATTTCCCGCTCAGTCCTAAAATGCTGCATCGCTTTGCCACTCACTGGTAAATAGCTGATGCGTTCCCAGCCGGAGCTGGCGGCGTTTCAGCGGCGCATGCAATAATCCCGGTATATCCTTACCTGCCTCGCAGCCTGCGATAAGATTTAATGCTTGGAAAGCACTTTGCTGTCCTTGGACAATAGGCACCGCGGAAGCGCAAACTGTACCCAGGGCCAGCCTCAATTAAACCTGACTGATTAACCACCCGAGCGGCTCGTCAGCATGCCCACCGGCTCGGCACGGCTCTCTCGATTAAATAAATATATTAGGAGCTGGAAGGGGGATTTTTTTTTTTTCAAACAGTCATTTTAGGAGGAAGCCTGCTCCCGGCAGCGCTGTGGAGTTTGAGTTCATGGCAAGTCACTGCAATATCCCAGGTGCTGTCCTTGCAAATCTCCCTGAGCTTGGAGGGTGCAGAATGAAACCCAAAAGAGGCAAGGTCAGTGGTTGGATAGGACACAGGGACAGAGGGACAGCAGGATGAATGCCTGAGCCACGTGCCAGCACACCCAGATGATGCAGAGAAACCACATCGTCCCTTGCTCCTCATCACTCCTCAGGGTTCCCCGTCTGGGTCCCCCTCAAGCTGACCAACCTTTCGTGTCACCTCCCACCCAGATTACGGGTGACAGTGTCCGGTGCTCCCCAGCAACTGGCCCTGAGATCAAACAGATTGTGTGACATCAGCTGGAGCGCGGGCAGGGGCAGGAGGGCTCTTCAGGGACCCGGATCCAGTTTCCACGCAGATGGCTCCGGTAGTAAAGAAGCAGGGGGTGGGAGGCAACACACAAAGTGGGAATACGATACCTTGGGAGAACTGGCTCCACGGGGCTTTTTCAGGGGTTTCCAGAAGACAGCAGGGCCTCGTTATATTTTATTTATTTATAGGGCTGATGTGGTGGCTGCTCCATGCACCGAGGGCAGTGGGAATGCCGCACGTCGGGGTGGACATGACTCAGATGCCCTTTAAAGATGCACGCGGTCTGTCGGTGTCACCCCTTTTCCGGGATGGAAAGGGGCCACTGGGCTGGATGGGATCCCTGACCCCAGGCGGCAGCACCGGATCTGGGAATGCCTCACCCCAGCTGCCCAGCTGGAGCTCCCCCGGGAGCTGCGGCCACCAGCTCAGCCCACCCTTCGAGCGCAGCCGACAGATGCTCTCCCGCCTGCTCTGCAGATGGGCGAGAAAACAACACGCAGTATTCAAAGTCCAGAGCTCAGCAGGGCCAAAGCCCCCTCCCCACCCTGCCCTGAAACACCAACCCTCCCTTCCCCTATCCAGAGGCACCAAGAGCCCCTGGCTACCCCGTTCCCCCCTGCACCCCACTGGGACGCGGCCTAGGAACAGCTTCCCGGGCCTTGGCTGCGCCCGGACAGAGCAGCTCATTTATCATCCTGTGCCTCCCCGGCCCTGCGGTTGCTGTTTGCAACAGAGAAGCTGGGAGGGAGAGAAAATTTCTCAAGTCGGCCTCGGCAAGAACTGAAAACATATGCCCTGGCGGCAAACGCGTCCCCCGGGGCGCGCGGGGATCAAGGCGAGCCTAGCGCAGGATTTTCCACCGCGGCTCCCGCCGGCGCGCAGCCCTCCTGCCAGAGCTGGCGTTCCACAGCCACCCCAGGACTGCGGGTGGTGACAGCCAGGTCTGCTCCTCCGAGCCCAGTGGGATGCAGGGCAGGATGGCTCCTCGCTTGCTCTGGATGGCCAATATCTCACTGTACCTTGCTGGCTGCGGTGTAGAGTTGTCCCTTTGCTCAAAGACAAGCCCCCAGGGGATAAATATCCCTTACAAGGTAGGGGACAGGTCCTGTCCCACATCGGGACTCAGCACCAGTTGTGGAAGGTGCTGTACAAACACCTGTGATCGGTCTCGTGGGGCAGGGGTGGCTCCCCCCACTTGTATAGGGCAGGGATTCAGGGTGGATGCGTGAGCAGCCCACAGAGTGCTGGGTCCATCCCTATCTTCATTCCTGTTTCTGACCCCATCCACATTTCCATCCCGTTCCTGCCCTGATTCCTCCATCCATCCCCACTGCCAGCCCCAACCTTATCTTTATTCTCATCGCCATCCCCATTCCTGTTTGCATTCCTGTGCCTGTCCCTACTGCCATCCTTATCCATATACCCCCTTTCTTTTTCACTTCTGTCCCATCTCATCCTCATCCTCACCCTCGTTCCCATCCCCATCTTCATCCTCATCCCCATTTCTATCCCTATCTCCCTCCCCATCCTCATCCCACCCTTTTCCCCATCCCCATCTCTGTCCCTATCCCTATCCGAGTTCGTATCCCAGTCCCTTTTGCCCTTGGGGCCCTGCAGGACAGGGCCCAGCAGCACCCATTCCCTGGCACCCCTAGGAGCAGGCACGTGCTGCAGATCCCACATCCCTGGGATGGGGAGGTTAATATGGAAATTACCAACTGCTTATTCCTTCCAGCTGTTGCTGTGAGTCATCAAGTGCCTTAAAGAGCGTTTCAAACAACACAGTGCCTTCGAGACAGCGTGACTGCTGCCCCAGCCACCCCCTCTGGATAATCCTCGGCAGGGTCTGGTGTTTGAAAAGGGAATATTTCTCCAAGGAGGCAATTCCCAGCTGTGCATGGCCGTGGCTGGGGAGGCAGAACAGCCGCTGCCTCCATAGTGCCTGTCCAGGCTCCCACCTCCACCCGTGGGCTCCTGGCATCCTGCCAGAGAGAAAAGCCAGTCAGGGAAGGGCACTGGGAAGGGCAGCCCAGCCCTGTCATCAAAATCCATCAGGGACATCTAAATGCCATCAGGGACACCTAAATGCCACCACATGCCAGCGTGAGGATCCCTGCTGTGCCACCTGGGGAAACTGAGGCATGGGGCAGCCAGTCTGAGCTCCACAGTGTCACCTCCCTGGGGTGAAGGTGGCAGAGTGGCTGCCACGGGACGCTGGGACACTGGTCTGAGGTTCAGCGACCTTGAACCCTGCACTCAACAGCTGTATTTGTCTCGGCAAGCTTTTATTTCCTTTTTTTTTTTTAAAGAAAAGGCTGATCTCTGCACTCAGTTGGTGCTGATTTTTCAGATGGGAGAGATAGGGCTGGTTCATGGAAATAGTTGGGTTATATCCCTTATCTGCTGCTTCAACCTTTCTTTGAACTTCTGGACTGACTTCATTGATTTTTCACTGTTCTTTTCGCTGGAAAAGCCCAGGCAGTTTTTCTCCTGCTTGCAAACTGTTTTCCCCCAGACCTTCATGTGGCCATGCAGGTGAGTCAAGGATGCTCCCAACCAAGATCCCAGCTGGTGCAAGCAGGAACATCTGCCTCTGCACAGAGGGGAGCCTGGCATCAAAAAATAATGACCCAAGGAAAGCTGTGCACAGGTGACAGGGAGCTGTGACACAAGTGGAGGGGAAGAAGACACGGCCATCTCATGCTGCAGACTGAGAGAAAGGATGCAGGGAAGGAGGGAAAGGATGCTGCTGGGATGGTCCCCACCAGGCAGGAAGGAGGAAGGTGACTCTGGGGAGAGGAGGGGACCACTGACTGCCACCACAGCCCTGTGGGACACTCTGAGCCTCTCTGCTCTGCCAGGCGCTTCCGGACAGGCTGCAGCAAAGGAACTGCTGCTCCTGTGACAGCCGGAGGACAAAGCCATGTGGGGACACATCCGGTACCTGGCACGGTCGTCACAGTGGCTGAGTACAACCAGGATCCCCAGGAGCACCCTGTGAGTCCATGAATATAAGTGGATGATGCAGCACTCTCAGTCCACGCCCCAAATCCCTCCTTGGGCACTCATAGCATTGACCTCGTGCTGCTCCTCCTGCTCACCCCCCCTGGGACCAGTCCCCGATACCCCCCATGTCCTGTGAGGCAGGAGGGATTCACATCCCCTGCAAGGCACAAGGGCCCAGTTTCTGGTTGTGGGGTTTTTTAATAAGGTTTTTTTTTTTTTTTCTTAAGAGATTTTTTTTTTTTCTTTTCCTTTCCAGGGCGAGCAGCTCCGCAAATGCCAAGTGCTGATGCCAAAGGGCCGTGTCAACAAAGAAGAATGAGTGTGGCTGTTAGAGGCTGCTATTAAAAAAGGGTGGAGAGGAGAGGGAGAGGGGAGGGGTGAAAAAGAAAAGGTTTGTCACTGCAAATAATAACAGTTTGCAGAGCAGTAAAAATCCGGGAGCAGCAGCCGGACCCCTGCAGTGCCCTTGGGCGCTGGCATCAAGCAGGGACTCCGCTCCCTGTGTCTTTCCAGAGCACAAACCCATCCCAGCAACTTGGCATCCCCTGTGGGCAGCACAAAGTGTTTTTCAAGCTCCGAGGGTTTTCCAAGCCTGCTGTGCTCCTGTTCGGCCTCCAGGTCCTGCTGCAGGGAGCCACAGCAGGGCCGTGCATGGCATCGGCTCCCCGGGACGCGGCGGGGTCGAGGTCCTGCCCCGTGAGAGCCAGGAGCTATTTCTAGGCAAGCCCCGGCTGCTGCCGAGTGGGATGGGAGGGAAGGAACCTCTCACATGACTCCGAAGATGCAACGGGAAGACGCGGTCTCTGGTTTCAGCTTTCTATTCCCAGCCCGTTATTCACAGTCAAAGATGGATCTGCCTCCCAGGGCAGCCGCGGGAGCTGGGGCTGGATCCAGGGCTGCAGTCAACCTCATCCTCCTGGGAGGCAGGTGGAGCTTACAGCTCCTGCCCAGCTGAAAATCCCCCTTGGCATTGCCTCTCCTTCCTGCCAAGATTTCAAACCCAATTGGATGTAGGGGATGCTCAAGTAACATCACTTAGGAAAAGATGAAGCAAGCAGAGGAAGAGATAGTCAAACCTCAAATATTACTCCAAAATCCAGAGTGAAAGTATTTTGGAGGATAATCCACCAGATCACTTAATTTTGACTTTTTCAAAAATATTCTTGCTTACTATTTTTGAAGGGCACCACGGTCTGTCCTTAGCCATGATTTTATTCTCACATCACTTTTCATTCCCACCTTTCCCACGCTACAACCGCTCTCTGTGCTCATCTCAAAAGCAATGGCAGAAGGTAAACCACTGCAAAAGCCTAGTTTTCAAGTACTATCCCTCCCCGCCCCCCACAAAAAAAAAAAAAATAAAAAAAAAAAAAAAGAGAAAACTTTGGTCAAAATTGAGATGTTCCCACAGAAATTGGTATTTCCCAATGGAAAAACATTCCATCAGCAAAACGCTGACCTGCTCCGGTTACAGCCTGGTCATGGCGATGAGGCAAAGCAGCTGGGAAAGGAATTAGAAGGGAGCTGGGAGCTGCATGGCTTCACCACATCCTCACATCCCGCTCCTCCCCGGTGCTTCCCACTGCTGGGATGGGGATGTGCCAGGAGGAGCCAAGGTGCCAGCGCAGCACCCAGCCAGCGGCACCCTGAGATGCCATGGATGGTTGCCACCAACCCTATGACACCCCAGGGTGGCTCAGCAGGGTGTGGCCACCCACGGTCGCTGCTCCCAAAAAGCCACCTGGAGCTGGGGCAAGCCAGATGTTCCAGTTGTTCCCAAGGATGGAGTTCTGCAAGTAACCCTAGCCTGATCTGTGCTCCTGATTGGGAATATCTTGCTGGATTTAGCGAGCCGGGGGATGAGATCAGTGGATCAAAGGCTGGGAGCTCAGCAGGTTCACCCTCAAAGCTGGAGATCAAGGGCTGCCTCCAGTGTCTTCTCTCTAAGAATTGGTGGAAGAGCTTGTTTGGGAGGTTCTCCTGTGACATGGGGTGTCACAGGAGGACAAGCAATGGATGGGGTTTGGGTTTTGGTCTTTTCTGAAGGCAGGCTGGTACAGAAAGGTTGGAACAGATCAATGTAACAGATCAGGAATCAATGTCCCTTTGTGTAGGGTGAGAAGAGAAACTCCTGTTGGAAAGATTTCTGTTGGCAATAACAGGACAGAAATCCATGGCTGTGCAGCAGCCAGAGTAACCCGTGAAGGGTCCAGCCCCACCGTGGCAAGCATGGAAGCCCAGGAGAGGTGCCACCATCCAGGTGGAACAGGCACTCACCTCTGTCACTGCGGGCTCACCCTCCCCACATGGCACTGGAACTCATCAGCCGTGATGGACACATCCCTTCGGACACAGACTGCAGCTGTCACACCTGGGGAAACTGAGGCAAGGAATCTACAGGAATGTGAGCCAATACCTGCCAAATTCCCATAACCACCAGCTCATTTCTTCCCTGTTCCAAACCCTGCTCCCCAGATGCCTGTCGAGTGGCACCACCAGCCCCAGAGCCCTCCCTCATCCCGGAGATTCCACATGGGCCAAGCGTCGCCTCCTTTGCCAGCTCCTGTCCCATCTGTCCAGCTGAGGTTCTTCCCTGTGTCCTACTAATCACTTTCCTGACCAAATCTGGGTTTCCAGAAGGGATTTTCCCCTTCCAGACTCTCTCAGTGCCCAGAAGTCCCCCTCACACCTCCCACACTGTGGGACACAGGAGCACTGGTTATGATAGGGACACTGGACACCATCTCTTGACTTGTGCCCAGGTTGTCTCCTGGGCAAGCAACGTCCCCTTCCTGGGAGGAATTGTGTCTGTGTCTCTCTCTGACCTCTACTAAACACATCCATCCCAAGGGATATGCTGGAGGCAGTGGAGATGGAGCCTGATCCCACCAGGAAAATAAATCCAAGGGATTCTGTGCAACCCCAGCCTCACATCAGGGTGCGCCCCATTCCTGCCCATTCCTGCTCCTGCCCTAAATCAACACCAGCAGCAGGACCCAAAAGCAAATTTTTCTTAAAGACTTTTAAAAATGCATATAAAAAAATACAGCTTCATTGGAAAGCCTTTTTTTTTTTTAACTTCTCTTTTCCTTTTTTTTTTTTTTTTCTTTTTTGGAGTTGGGGGGGGGGAAGGTTTATGCCTCCTCGGAGACCTCTTCAATAAAACGCATTCTGGCTCTCTGAGCGTCTGACTGCAAATCAGGTTCCAGCCGTTCCCTTCCTGTGCCGACCTGCTGGAGTCGGCTGTTATTCTTGGCAGGGTGCCCCGAAGGAAGAAAAAAATCCCCCCCCAAGCTCCCAGCGGCTGGGAAATGCTGATGACATGACACCTTCCAGCATTCTTCAAGGTCAAGAGGGGAGGGAGGGAAATGAAAGGGGAGAGGGCTTTTTTTTTCTGTTGTTAGCATGGGTTATTGCTTCGCTCAGGCATTTCCCTTTGATGCTCGCTCCTTGTTACACAAGATGTTGCAGGCTCCCCGTGCCCCGGGTAGCAGCTCACCCCATTCCCTGCTTCCCAACAGAAGGGATCTGTATTCCCAGGGCATTTTGGGACCAGCACTGCATGAGCTCAGCTTAAACCCAAGCTGGTTTTAACCTGCACATCTCAAGGAGCGTCACGTTTGCTCCACCTCACGCTGCCCCACAGAGCTCCATCCTCCAGGACACTCCCATGCTATCCAGGAGCCTGTGGTTATTCCAACCCAAAATCTGTCTCCGTGGCATCTCCCCCCAACACTGACCCATGGGGTTCCCCACACAGAGAGCCCTCAACCCCCTCAGCCAGCCCTGGGTGCTGCATCCAGCTGATAGGGACACGCAGCATCCTCGGGGGTCCCCTGCCCGCAGGACTCCTGCTCTGACAAATAAAACTTGGCACCTCTCTCCTTGAGATCCAACAAATCTCTACTAATCCCTCCCGCTCCCAGCTGCCAAATCCTCCTCCTCCCCCCAGCCAAGGTGCAGAGCTCTTCAAGAGAAGCTGCACGAAACCATTAAACTTTGCAACAAGGAATCGCCGCCATCAGGGCACAGAGGACGAGTGTCAGGGCTGATGTCCCTCATGGCAGTGACAGGGAGGCTGCTGCACTCCTTGGAGAGGTTTTGGTTGATGCCCCAACTCTGGGCTGATGTGCTGCTGGAGCACACAACAGCTGCTCTGTCCTTGTGGATGGATCCTCTGCTCTCCTGCTTTCCCAGACCACATTGGAAGGAAAATCCAAAATGACCCAAGCTCTGTGACAAAGGGAAGCAAAGCAGACGCCAGCAGGGTTGTTCAGGGACAAGATAACAAGGCAGGAACAGTCTCACTGTGTGTCCAGGCAGGTTTGGGATCGGGTGACATCCCTGGACCCCCGGGAGCCCAGGGACATTGCTCACAACCTCACAAACTGCATCACCACACCTGAAGTTCAGGATCTCCCTCAGGAGACTGTGCTCCTCCTGCTCTGTTCAACTAAGTTCTCACTTCCACAGCATTCCATGAGACTGCCAAGGATCATCCTTGAGCTAACACACCTTCACTGGGATCCCATTGCTTTCTTCACACACTTTTTTTTTTCGGCCAGGGTGGTGAATGGGCCTGTTGGGTGAGATGGATCAGTTCAGGGCTAATGGGGCTCTCAAGTCCTTGTGTTCTTAGCCCTGCCCCCGAGCCATTATCCAATCCTGGGATTACCAGCACCACAACACCTGGGCTTGCCCTGGGGCTGGCTCGGAAAGGAGCTGTGGAGAGTCTCCAGGACACCGCAGCATCCCTGCGGGTTCCCCTGGAAACTGGTGCACGGCCGCATCCTGCTCCAAGGGCTGCTGGAGGAAATCCTGGAAGGCCATCTTACAATGCAGCCCTTCCTGTCCCCGAAAGACCGCCGAGCACGGAAAAGGCACCGCGGGCTCAGGCAGCGGCCGGCCCCGGGGGGACCTGGGCCTGTCCCCCGGCACCTTGTCCAGCCCACCTGGGGCCACTTCCCGCCGGGCTCCTGGCCAGCACCGCTGCTTTGTCTTCAAAACCCAGAAACACAATAGGAGCAGCGGGGGGAATTGCCCAGGACCCCGCTGGGACGGAGACACACTGGCACAGCCAGAGCATCACGGGGGAGATGCTGCCGCTGGAGATGCTCCTTCGCACATCCCATCCTCCCTGCTCTGGCATCCCTCCTGCCCGGCAAAGGGAAATGCGGCAAAGGGAAATGTCTCACTAACATCCCCAAGCTGCCCTCCTGCTCCTGCCAGCCCTGCCATGCCCCCAGGGTCCCTCACCCCGTGCTGGGGCCAGGCAGGCCGGGTGGCAGCAGGTCACGTCCCCGTGCTGCGGTGACAGGCTCGGCGCGGGGCTCCCGTGTTATTGTTCCCGGTTGTTTTCCAGCGGGGAGGCCGCGGGGCCAGCTGGCTGCCGCCAGCCTGGAACAGCGTGGCCTATTTTAAACCGCTTGCACAAGGAGTCAGCAGCTCCAGCTCGGATTTTTTCCGAACTTTATTTGTCCAAACGCTCCGCGGGGAGGGCGGGAGGGAGGGAGGGAGGGAGAGCAGGAGGTGGGGGAGCAGCTCCCGGCTTGTTCTGCTGCCAGCAGCTCACCTGCATCGCGGTGGTCTGGGGTGGGATGGTGCAGCGAGGATGCTGCGTGCGACACCTCAGGATGGAGCGGTCCCCAAATCCCCCAGGAACAACCAAAAAGCTGGAGGTAACAGGGGAAGAGCATCAAAGCCAGGATCCTGCCTGTAAAAGCAGCAGATACCTGTTCACAGGCCAAGTTGTGGCTCTCGGGAGCATTCCCAGGGCAGGCAGCTCTGCTGTGCCAGAGGCTTATGCCAAGCAGCCACCCATATGGAAAGACCCAGTGGGAGCCAGAATAAAATCCCAGCCAGGCCCTGCAGAGAGCACCAGAAGAAGGGACTGGAAAACTCTCCCACTGTCATGATGGTCCCACAGCCCCACCCTGTCCCTGGTGAGCCGAGGGATGCTATGACCTGGGGATGAAACGCTGACGGTGCAGTGATTGAATATCAACAGCTTTAAATTAAAATCCCTTGTTTGTACCTTTCCACATCAGACCAAATCCACTATAAACTTTTTGGGAGGCCAACCCTACTCTGAAGGTCCCAAAGGACGCAGAAAGACAGAGCAGCAGTGCTCACAGGGAATCTTTTCCTTCAGAGAAGACTTGATATTCCACAATGCAAGCGGAGCATACATCACTCAGGATTTTTTTCCATGCTATTTTCTTTAGATCAAACTGCTAACTACACTTCTTTATGAAACAACTCCTTCTGCCTGGGCTGAGGTGGGCTCAGAAGATCCCTTCCAGCTCCTCTCCGAAACTCAGCAGCTCTCACAAGGGTCAGCAGCCAAAATGATGTAAAACATGATTTCCTAAGCCTGCCGGTGGGAAATCACTGGAGAACAGAAGGGATGACTATGGTTTAAAAAATTTAATTGTGCTCAAAGGTTTCTTGTTTTTTTTAACTGCTTCCCCAAAGATGTGGGATTTGCTGTGGCCAGTAGAAATAAATTTCCTTTTCCAGAGTCACCAGAGCTTTTGCACACTGGGGAGGGACTGAGCTTCTGCTTGGGGGGACCTGGCCTGTGCTGGGGGTCCCAGAGCACGTGTTCTGTAACTGCTAAACCACCCAGCTCACAAAACTTTCTTCTTGGGCTTTAAACTCTTGGCTGGAGGCCCTTCCGAGCTTTTGAGTCTGAAGAACAGCCCAGCTCTTGCAAGAAAAGGCAGGGGGGGAAAAGTTATCAGCTGTTGAGTGCTAGCTGGATGGGATAGAGCCGCCGGGGGGACAGCCGGGGAGCTCCACGGATGTCACGTTGGCCCGAGGCAAGATGTTTATGGCCCTGGCTGGAAGCCCTTCAGAGGAGCCCATGGCAGTGATTTACAGCGCTTCCGATGGACACGGAGCCGCTCCTCTCGCACTGACCGGGCTGCAAAGAAAACATCTGCAATCTGTCAAAGTCAGCCAGGGGGCCGAGGGTGTGAATGAGAGTGTGTGTGCGCCCGAGGGCAAGGTGACACCGGGGCCAGCACATCCCGGCACCCGGCACTGGGGCACAAGAGCAGCCGGTTCTGCTGGAGGATGCTCGGATCCTGCCCGCTGCCCTTCCCGGGCTTCTTCCTTCAGCACTGGAGCCCAGAGGTGCTAAAACAAGGATTAAATCAACAGGCTTGCCTTTCACAGCACAGCTGCTTGGGGAGGATGGAGCCCAGCTCTGTGTAATTCTGGATTTACCCTGACAAGCCCAGAGTGTGGAGGGAGCAAAACCAGCAGCCCCTGGCTCCGCCATGGTCCATCCAACACCCGCAGCAGCCTCTCAGGTGCTGGAAGCAGCACTCACACCCTCCTGATGCTGTCAGCAGAGGGGTCTGACCCATGGGCAGTCCCCCAAGGACCAGCTGGGCTCCCCCCACCTTGGTGCCATGGCTTTGCCATCCATCACCGTCCCCACAGACTGAGATGTGGGAAGAAAACGTAGCCACGATGGCTGATTTCTCCTGGATTTGGGGAAGAGTGGGTGGGAAGGATTTAAGTCTGGTCACCAGAAGTAATTTCTCTTTTCCCAGCCTGGGAATGGGACCACAATCCTCCCACACACCGTGCTGCACCCACTGAGTCACCGTGTGAAAGGAGATGCTGCCCTTCCTGGGACCCCAAATCCACCACATCCCATGGCTGCCAAGCCTTGCTGTGGGTCAAGGATGAGAGCAGTGAACCAGGAATCTTTGGGGACCCCAGGAGCCACAAAGTTGTTTTCTTCTTCTTTTAGAAGCTTAATTTTGTAGGAGGAAAAGAGCTGTAGTGCAAGTGAGTGATCGGCAGCTGCCTCCTTCACCCATCTCCCTTCCCAGCTTCTTCCCAGCACAGGATGGATTTTTAAACACAAACAGCCTCTGGGAAATGCAGGCCAGCAAGAAAGTAGGGATCACTGCCCACTCCAACGAACTGACATGCACAACCCTCATCCCACAGCCCCCAGGAGCTGTCCCAGCCCTGAAACCCCCAGGTGGGGTTCAGGCAGGTGAGTTTGCCCCACCCTAACAAAGCTCACATGGTTCCAGTCACACAGAGGCCATCAAGTGAGTGACTGAGAGGGATGAAGGCTCCCAGAGGCCCTCAGCAGCCTCCAGCACAGCGTTTGAGCAGTAAATGGCTTTATTCTCTTCCCAGCACTCCCCCATTAAACACTCCATGTCTCTGCCACTGCTTTAAGCCAGTGATAAGTCAGATTGAGGAGGGTGAAGAGGGGGATGTAAAAAAAGCACCCCCAGGCATGAAATGCCAGCGAGCCCCTGCTCCCCCCTGCCAGGATTTATGAATGAAAACACGTTTCGCCTTGGCACCGCAAGTTTCCTCGATGCACGCGGGCAAGGAGGGGGGGAAATCCTGGAATTATGAGGCTCCAGCACCAATTAGGGCTGTTTACATTGACGTAAAGTCTGGGTGAAGTCCCCACCCCTGCTCCCAGCATATTTATGAAATTACTCCTGCTGACACTGATAAATGCAGGAGGGAAAGTCCCGGGGAACACGGATCCAGCCCAGCACTGGTTGGGGTTTTTTGAACCAGCACTGAGGTAGTTCCTATAAATATCAGCCCAGGTCCCCTCACCCCAACCAGGACAAAGGGGTTCAGCTTGAGGAATCCTCAGCATTGCCCCAGGGCAAGGAATCCCAGAGGGAAGAGAAGGCAGCAACACAATGGAGAGAGGCTGGATGCAGAGGAAAACTCTCCATATTCTAGAATTTCCTGGATAAATGTGATCCAGGCCCACCCCTCTCCCCAGTCCACAGACCTCAGGTCGCCGTCACCAGCTGGGATCTGGCAGAATGGGGATTCTCTGCCCCAAATCTCCCTGATGACTCCTTGCTTCTGCACCAGAGCAGGACATCCCAGGCTGCATCCATAGGAAAGAAATAGCAGCTTTATGGCTGAAAAATCCCCAGGAAAACCTTTTACCCCCCCCCCAAGTCCGTAAAGGGAAACCATCTGAACCTGCTCCCCACCACCCACACGGCAGCACAGACGCAGCGCTGGGCGCCAGCACGGGCGTGTTGGAGGCAAACCTTTGAATTAGGGAGCTTGGCCAAGCCAAGACATTCCCACTAACGGCTCCTGGCACGGGAATTTGCCAGGGGCTGAGCAGGATTCGTGCTCAGAGGGAGATGCCACGGCTGGTGCGTGGCAGGGGACACGGGCTGGGAGGTGGAGGGTGCAGAGGACTGCCAGAGTCTGCTGCAGCCTCTGCAGAGGTCAGCAAGGTTGGGAAGGCTGGAACCAGCTCCAGAGGGAGGGAATAAAGGTTGGATCCAGCTGGAGAATACTGGGTTTGTGGGGCCAGTGCTGAACTTTCAGGGGTTTTGGGGAAGGGCCTGGGGTGAGCCAGCAGGAGCTGAGCTTCGTCAGCATGGAAGATGGAGAGAGAGATTCCTGAATGCTGCCAGGCTCAAAGCAAGCTCAAATCCCTCAGGAAGGAGATCCGAGCGTGGCAGCAGATGGATCAATGCAAACCACTCTTCTTGCTGCACCCCAGCCTGGGGAGGCACCACCAGAGAGGAAGTGAAGGCGATGGAGGAGGAGGAAGAGGAGGAGGGGCTGGAGCTGCCCAATGCTGTCTCCCTGCAGGGAAGCCAAGTGCAAAAATGCAGGAGCAGAAGGATAAGGCCTTGGGCAATGGAATGGAGAGGGACTGGGAGAGCTGCAGAGGAAGCATTAAGCAGGGAGAACCAGCCCATAGAAAGAAAATTACTTCCCTTTTTTCCTCAGAACAGAGCTCAGTGCTAACCTGAAGAATTCCCCATGGCACTGCAGCAGCAAAGCTGGAAGCTCAGCAGGATTAAAGCCATGGATTAATTCCTTTCCCAACAAATAAATATCTTCTAGGCTGTTATATGGACAGTGAGACCATCTGTGGGGATATTGATGGTGATAAAAACCATGGGCACAAGAGGAAATCTCAGGCTGTAGAATCCTAAACCAGTCAGATCTGAAGGCAGATTTTCCCTGCTGCCATCCTGACAGCCAACCACTGGAAAAAGCAGAGGTTTTGCTCAGTTTGATAAGGAGAGAGAAGCCTCCGAGCTGGTTTTTGCAGCCCTTGGGCACACTGTGATGGAAAAGCAGTACAAGGAGCATCACCTCACTCTATACCACAGAGTTTTTATTTGTTAACGGCTTCTAGGTTAAAAATTATTTAACACGGGCTGCAAAACAACACATTTCCCATCTGGCAAAGCCGCTCTCTTCAGCTAAAGCAGCTCCACACTCGTGAGGTCTCCAGCACACCGAAGCCAAGAGCCCACACGGGTTGGGAACCACGGCAGCAGCCCCCCTTGCAGTGCCCTGATGACTTGCCAAAAAGCAGAACTTCCAGCAGTTCAACTAAAAATGGCAAATCCTCTTTCATCCCCCCGGCGTTATTTTTACCCGGTGTCCCAGCGCAGGGACAGCGCTGCCATTTCAAAGCTTAGGCTTGAGCTTAACAAGCTGGGAAAAGCTCAGCGGTGTCTGCTGAGTCTCAGGGTGAAAGCAGAGCAGAGAAAGGAGCTGCTTTAATTTTGTGATGAAATAACTCCCCGTGCTGGGCCACGGGCACCCTCCGGGGTGGACCTGCTGGGTTTGGAGCAGCTGGAGCTTTTGCTTCAGGGAAGCTCTCGGGTGGGACTTACCTTGGGTAAAATAAAGCAGCTTTTTCAGCAGCAAAGCAGCTTCTAGAAGGGAAAACAATCCTTCCCATCACCACTTCCCTGGTTTATCCACAGAGATTCCCTCTGGTGTCTGCTCTGATTCAGGATGATGCAGGAGGAAGGAGCTCCAGCCTCATCCCACTCACCAGGGCTAGCCCTCCATGGTGGTGAGAGGAAGGAGCACTAGGGAAGAATGGGAGCAAGAGGAATGGGATTTAGGGAGGTGGGATTTTCAGGCTGACAACATCTGCCTGAGATAGCTTTGAGCCGGGGCACTGGGTATTCCCATAACAATAAAGCCAAGCCGTGGGGGGGAAAAAAAAAATCCCTTTTGTTTCCCAGGCCAGTGGCTGGAGCAGTTCCTGTTCCAGGGATGGCATTAACGGGTTTGCTGTAGCACTAATTATGCAGCAGTGGGGATGGGGGAGGGCTCAGCCCTGGTTTTACTTCTTTTTCCCTCTAAAAAACTCAAAGTAAATAAGGAAGGTGCAGCAAGGAGCAGGGAAGTTGGGGCACTCTTGCTCCATTAGCTCCTGGTAATGATACTATTTGTATTAAAGCCTGGGATAAAAGCAGCCAGGCAGACCTCAGCTGGGATCTGGATGGGAGATGGGATGGGGCTCCTCTCTGGCTATAGGGATGCTGGAAGCTGTGTCTGTGCAAGTGTGGAAGAGAAGGGTGGGGGGAGGGGGGGAAAATACACCTGCCTCCTCAGATTTCCCAGTAGACACTGGAAAATGGGATTTTTTTCACCCTACAGGGAAAGCATCCCAGGCTTTTCCATCCCAGCAGCAGGATCGTGCTATCCCAAGAGCTGCTATCCCCTGCCACACAAACAAAACACAGATAATTTGGCTGCCTATCTCGGATTTTGCTTTCAATCCCATTGGGAAGGGATGCCTGGGGGCCTGGGGGTGCAACAACAAATAAGCTCCATTGCTTTAACACTGTTCCCATTAAGCGACCACAGGCACAAGATTTGCTGTTACAAACACCATGGAAAAAATCGAGGAAGCCTCTTGTCCCATCTTGCAGATGAAGGGAAGGAAAATGAACCATGGAAAGGAGAAACCAGGGAGTTGAAATAAGTGTCAGCAACTCAGCCTGGCTCTGTTGACACCACCCGGGATGCCCTGAGTGGTTTTGTACTGTTTGGGGAAGGACTGGAAAAGCTCTGCCTCCAGCCCTGTATGGAAAACAAACCCCAAACATTCCCCCATCTCCATCCAGGCAGCCCCAGCCCTGGTTTTCATGCCTGGCTGGAGTTTGCAACAGCAAAGAGCCAATAACTGGGTCAGGGCATCCATCCGTGCAGACAGAGCTGGCGAGGCCGGGGCAGGAGGCTCAGACCTGCCCCGGCTCCAGACCACGGGGCTGGGTGTGGATCCATCCCAGCTGCCGCCGAGAGCGCGGCTGGAGCCGCTCACAGACACACGAGCGCTGTCTGCGGCCAGAGCCACACAGGGACACCTTGTTCTGCCAGCTCACAGCCAGGCCCTGCTCTTCGCAGCGCTCCAGCAGCCCCTTCTCCCCCTGAGCAGGTCGGGGCAGATTCTCCAGCAGGGAGCCAGGACACGCACGGATCCCACCGAGCATCCTCAGGGTAGTGCTGCTCTGCCACACCGGTGTGCTGGGGGTATCTGTCCTCTCCTGGTCCCCAAAGCAAAAGCTCCAGCCGCTTTTCCCAGCGGGGAGCAGATGGCACAGCACGGGAAGGAGGCACAGACATCGCCAGCTCCATCTCAAGCCTCCCTTATAGAAGCATTTCACCCCTGGAGCTGGGTGAGTTTTGCTTCATCCCTGCAAGACTGGCAGAGAGGGGATGGAGCACTCTCACTCATTTTGGGGTGTGTTTCCCCCACTAGACAGGGCTTGATGGCTCTTGCCCTCCTCCTCCTCCTCTCTTCCAAGAGCCGGGATGGATTTGTGAATGGGCTATTGTGAGTGGATCCGAGAGAGGGAAGGGAGCAGATGGGGACCGGGCTCATCCCCGTCACGGGCCGGTGGCCCGAGCCCTGAGCGATGCAGCCAGGTGCTAAAGGCCAGCCTTGCTTGAAGGTTACCCAGATCTGAGAAACCCGAGCTGCAAAAGACCTCGCAAAAGGGCAGACCCAGCCTTAAGGCCCGTCTGGAAGAGCAGACCTCTCCTCCGCCTTGCACCCCTTCTTTGCCACCCGCGTGAGGGTGCACCCAGGGGTGCTGGCTGGGGGCAGCCCCTGCTCGCTCTGCTTTCCAGGGCAGGAGCAGCTTCCTCCTGGGGCAGCCGTTCAATTTTAGCTGAGCTTCTCAGAAAGCCCGAGCCAAGCCCTGAGCCCAAACACGGAGGCGCTTTGGCCCCCAGCCCTGCCCTGGGAGCACCTCTGAGCCTGCCCTAACCCAGGCAGGGTGGCAGCAGGTCCAATTCGGTTCCAAACGCAGCCGAGTGGGGGGGTTGGGAGCAGGGGCAAACTTCAACCCACAGTCCCAATCCTGACAGAGGTGCGTGGGTGGCAGGGCACCCTCGGGCATCATCACCTCCACCCCTCCTGCCTCTGCTACTCCCCTGCTCTCACATGGGGGATGTGGGGGACACCCCGAAGGGAACAGAGCAGAACCCCCACCCACCACACACACACACATTCCAGCGGCTTTACCCTTCGGAGTCAAGGCGGCTGGAGAATTCCAGCTATTCCAGCATCTTTATCTTTTTTGGCTACAATTTCTCTTTCGGCCACGTTATAAATTAAAAGCTGCTTTGCTTTTAACCTCCTCCAAGCTGCACCTTTTAACCTCCCTCCCCCGGCTGCTGGCAGGGAGGGGGGCTGCTCCTTGCCGGGGCCGATGCTCTCGCCTTGGAGGTCTGCCGCAAGCCAGCGAGCCCAGTTTTCCCCCCTCGCTTGGCTCGGCACCGGGTGCCAACAAAGGCTCCTTGAAAAAGGAGCTTGTCATCGCTGATGGATGACGTGGTTGTGCGGCGGCTGGAGCCAGGGAGCCGGGCTGTGTCTGCACGGGGGCTCAGCCAGCCACCTGGATGGCACTGACAGGCTGCCCGCCAGCAGTGCGGCAGCTGCCGGGGCTCCGCAGGGCTCCCCGGGCAGGGGGACAACCCTGGGGGGTGGCACTGGCACAACCCTGGGGGGTGGCACTGGGACAGCCCGGGGGGGTGGCACTGGGATAACCCGGGGGTAGTGGCACTGGGACAACCCTGAGGGGTGGCACTGGGACAGCCCGGGGGGGTGGCACTGGGACAACCCGGGAGGGATGGCACTGGGATAACCCGGGGGGGTGGCACTGGGATAACCCGGGGGGGTGGCACTGGGATAACCCGGGGGGGTGGCACTGGGACAGCCCGGGGGGGTGGCACTGGGACAACTCGGGTGGCGAGGGGGGGGGGGGGGGTGGCACTGGGACAAGCAAGGCCACTCACTCAGAGCAGAGAGTGAGGCTGCAATCCCCCAGACACAGCACCTGGCACGGGGGTGGCTCGCAGCCCAAACATCCCAAAGCCATCCCGGCTGTGCCGGTGACCGATGGGTTCCGAGGGGCCGGCCGGGAGCTGGGGGATGACAGACAGGCAGCGCTGAGAAATAATTCCCTCCTTCCTATGTGGCTTCCTACATAAGGTATCAGTGCTGCTCTTGATTAGAGAAAAGCTTCCCATATTACAGGCTTTTGGCTCCGGGGAGGAACGAGTTGGCCAATTGCAATTATTAAGACATTTAAAGTGCATTTAACCCAGGAGCCCTTATTTTTCCCTTTCAATGTAACCACTAATTCCTCCTAAATGGTCTGCTCCGCACTCCCAACCAGACAAAGGCTTTAATGTTCGCCTGGAAAGGCTCATGGCACAGGCACCGGGCACGGCAGAGGAGAGAGGAATGAAAGGCTGGTGCAGCCTCCAAGGGGGAATCAAAGCAGGAGACTGGAGCTGAGCATAGCTTGAAGCCCTTGGAAGGGCAGGGTCCAGGCAGGGGCTGACCAGGCTGAAGGAACGGGATAAAGCTCAGCAGGGCAAGGAAAGGCACAGGGAAAAGTTGGGACTGTGTGAAGCCTGGCCAATGTTATCCCGGGGTCACTTCAGGGAAACAAAGCAGCCCAAGGAGACATAACTCACTGTCCCCAACAGCTGGTGACCCCAGACACCATGAGGACACTCATCCTCCCACCTTGCCCACATCTTGTTTGGATGAACAAATGACTGCTGCAGCCAAGGAGGGAGCTCATCCTGCTGCCCTGGTGGTCCTGGTCCTCAGCCAGCAATCCCCTGGGACACCAACCCCTGCCGCTGCAGCTCGGGGACAGCCCCCGGCCACCCCTCAGCGATGCAAAGCAGGGCTTGCCTGGAGCTCTGTGCTTTAATCCAGGGCCAGGGGTTATTTGCCTTGTTGCTCTGCTGCTGTTGGATCCCCCTCAGGCAGAGCCTGGAAACGCTGGATTTGTACCAGGATGAACCCGGGGCTGCAGCCTGCAGCAACATCTGTGTGTCCTCACCAGCCAAGCAGCCTGCTACCCGCACCATCCCCCCAAAAAAAAAACCCCAAAAAACAAAACAAAACAAAAAACCAAAACAAACAAAACAAAACAGACTCCCCATCCCAAAAATATGATGTGGAAGGAGGCTGTGCAAGTGGCATCTCTATCTTCTCACTGCCTAAAATTCGAGGTAGGATTTATTACCTCTGAAGGACTCCAAGCCCCAGTGGAACACCCACCCATTCCCATACCCCCTTATTTTTCACACTCAATTCCTCCCGGAGCAAGGGATTCTTAGAGGAAGGTTTTCCCCCCCAGCCCTGGCTCAGCAGTGGTTTTCCATTCCCAGCTGAAGTTATCGGCACACTCGGACCCGATGGGGAAAACAGATGCAGCAGCAGATGCGAAAGTCATCGGCTCCTTCGGGGCGGGAGAGAGACAGGCCAAAAAAAGCAGAGCAGGATGGGCAAAGGGAAAACAGATTTTTTTCTTGGCGCTGGGGTAACCAGGAGGCGGCACGGCAAGAGCCGGTGCGAGCCCGGCTGTGCCGGATCCAGACCTTTTCCCTGGGGTTTATTTCCCAAACAACAACAACAAATTGGTTGCAGATTCCAAGGCGGGTGGGGAAATAAAAGGAAATCAAACCAAAATCCTTTGACTGCAGAGATTAAAGGGGATCAGAGGCCAAACACACAGTCAGCACCCAGCTCCTCCACTCACATGATAGAGGCTGCTTTGCATGCAGGCTGTAATTAAACAGCTGTGTTTTCTTTAAAGTATGATTTCGAGTTTGTTCAAACACCATTTTTGCAGAGTACCACGGGATTTTAAATGAATAGACTTTTAAAAACATATTTGGCGGGGTGGCCTTGGATTTGGGATTGGGGAAGGAGGCAGGAAAATATCTGGGGGGGGGAATGAAATGAAATGAAATGAAATGAAATGAAATGAAATGAAATGAAATGAAATGAAATGAAATAACCAGCAGAACAAACACCTCGGTGGGGAGAACGTGCAAAGCAGGGCCAGGACTGCCATCCCTGGCAGAGGAGAGGCGGACACTCAGCAGCTGCCAGCAAACACAGGGTTAAGACTCCAACCAGCCCCTCTATTAAGAACTGAGCACATTTAATGGTTTAATATTAACCCAAGCGTGACGGCAGGATTTCAGCCCTACTGTCTCGCCTTGGAGCTCAGCCCCACCGAAGGCTCCGGCTCCCTGGCGAGTGGGCACTGGAAAACCTGATCCCAAGGTGATGCCCGCTCCAGCATCCCTGAGTTGGGATGCCAGCAGCCCTTTGGCACAGCCGGGGGGTCCAGCGGCTCCACGCACACACAGAGCGATGCGAGCAGGGCTCAGCTTGCGGCAGGTAGTCAATACCTCATTTGAGGTTTAGCCTTTCAAGCATTTCCCATTCATTTCAGCAAATGGATCGACTCGCTAGTCTGCGGGAAGATCGAAGGGCCCCCCGCCCATCCCTCCAGCTGGCCGGGCTGACAGGGCTGAGGATGCCCCGGCAGTTCGGGGCGTTAATGGGAGGTCGATGCGGCGCTAAGGACCGCTCTGGGTGTGACCTTCGTGCAGGTCGAGGGAGCGAGCTGTTCCAGAAGGAAAATTGCGGCTTCAGCCCGCTGGCAGGTTCAGGAGGCTAATTGCAGTGGGGCTGGCCGCTGCGGATTGGGGGTGATGGTTCACGTCTTGTCTGGCTTTCAGGTCCCTCAGCGCTCAAACTGCTGCAGCCTCCAAATTACAGCTGAGCCGGCTCTGGCTGCGCCCATCTCCCACATTCCAGCCCTTCTCCAGCGCCCCTGCAAGGGCTGTCCCTCCAGATCCACACCCCACAGGCCATCCCCACGGCACATTTCCCATAAGTCGTTCCCTCCCAAAGCATTCGGGGTTGCTGCTTGGGCTTCAAGGCAGGAGCCAACCACTTTTAACCAGTGTTAGAGTGGTTGTTACCTGCAATTGTGTCCACGGGAAAGATTCACAGGCTAGGAAACAGCAGCTCTGCTGCTGGTAACCCCATCACCCTTGGAGGCAGTTCCAGGTCTTGCTCAGGCCCAAAATTTGGACCCAGTGCAGCTCTCCGTGGTTTATAGCCCACATTGGAGCTCATTAATAGGATGACGATTCCCACCTCGGAGCCCATCACTGAGACGATCATTCCCACTTTGGAGTGACTATTCCTTCCCATGGATGGGCTCCAAAGTGGGAACTGTCACTCCATCGATGGGGTCACCAGTGCAGGTGCCACCACTTTGCGCAGCAGGTACTGAGAACAGGCCGTTCTCCCAGGAAAGGACCATGGCACCACCCGGGGGCCCCGTGTCCCCCGCAGCCGGGTGCACCAGCTGAGCCTCCCAGGCGCAGGGAGGGTGATTTTTTGGGGACAAGGCGGTTGCAAAGGTCACTGTTGCCCTCTGCTGGTCCAGGGACAGGGAGAGCGGGGACAGTCCAGCTCCCACCCCGGGGGCTCCAGCCGGGACACCGCTGTCCCTTGCTGTCACATATGTGCTGAGTGTGCCCGTGCTCTGCCCGGCTGCCACCACCTCGGCAAACCCGTGTGTGGCTGTTCCATTCCCCTGGCTGGCAAAGACCTTTCTGGTTCCAGGTGCCTGTTATCTCTCACTTAAGGATATTCCTTACAGACACTGCTGCCAGTTGAGCCTGCAGAGACACTCAGCCGAGCTGGGCAATGCCTTCCATGCAGGAAATAAATCAAATCTCCAGGAAATAAATCAAATCTCCAGGGCAGAGATCCAATCTCCATCCTCAGGGGATTGCAACCTACCCTGGAGTCACGCTGCCTCCCACCCCCATCTCCATCCCCAGGCAGAAAGTGCCCATCCCAACAGGTAACTCCTCCCTCCCTCCTTCTCTCACTCCAAAGCTCCATAATTTTGCCTCTCATAAGCAGATCCATAGGAGGTACTGGGAGGCTGGCATCCGGAAGGCAAAGTCTGCAGATTGCTAAATCCAAAGCTGTCATTGCAGTCCCAGCACTGGCAGAGGGCCCGGCCAAAGCTGCCCTGCCTGCAGGTCCCCAGGCTTGGCACCAGAGCTGCTGAGCCAGAGCCTGCCCGGCAATTCCTGCCCACACCACAGCCCCAAAAGCTCCAAGGCACACGGGGAGGAGGGATGCTCTGTGAGCAGTGGGAAGGGAATGTGCCTCAAGAGCCCCAGGAAAGGGGAATCTCGTGGGACACTGGTTATGCAGCAGCAGTGCTGGCACAAATTAGGGATGGGAAATGTCTCAGGGCTTTGGGGAAGGAGAATCGCTTGGGATCCTGGTAATGCAGCAGCATCAGGCTATGGGAATTATGGGAATAGGAGATGTCTCAGGACTCTGGGGAAGGAGAATCCCTTGGGATCCCGGTAATGCAGCAGCATCGGCTGCAGGCGCTGAGTGTAGGCACAGCCCTGGGTCTGTCAGGCAAGCTGAGGGTGTTGAATGTGCGTGGCCCCTCCTGCCACAAGGAGCACGGACCTCCCCCAGGCTCCTCTGTGTCCTACTCCCAGGTCCTATGTCATGCTCACAAACCCCTGTCAATAAGCATTAAGAAATCATCCAGCTCGCTGGGGAAGGGAAAAAATCTGTAGGGTTAAGATAAGACACGATGACAGAGCAAGACAGGGAGTTATCTCGGGCATGGGGGGGAGGAAACAAGGGCGGGGAGGGAGGGAGGGAGGTGAGGAGCAGGACTGATTTCCCCTGCAGAGCAGCAGCCTGCCAGGCTGAAGGTCAGCAAAGGGCTGTAGAAAATCAGTTTTTAATTGAAAACGAGCCCAGCAATGACACCTGGGCACAGTTACCTGTGTGGGGATGCTGGAGCCAGCTGCCACCAAGAGCTTTGCTTTCCAAATAAACAAGGGTTTATTCTTCCACCAGCACAGCTCCCCAGGGAGATGTATATGGAATCACGGCCCCTCCTGCATCCCTTCCAAGGGAGGAAAGCAGGGAGAGAAGCATCCTGCTGTCCTGCTACCTCCCAGCGAGAGCAGGAGGTGGAGGAGAAGGACCCCGTTTAGATCCAGCATTTAGAAACACATGGAGAAACCACAATTTCCTCGAAACTTTGCATCTGCTGGAGCTCTGACAAGTACGGGTTGTGCTCTATTGGATCCATACATTATTCTGTGCAGTCGGAGCCAAGATCCCACCGTGGGATTTGTGGGGCCTCGTCAGGAAAAAGCTCCAGAGCTCAAGAGGTTCCCAGGCAGCTACAACCAGGTTGCATCCTCCCTCCTGCCCCAGGTGATCATCCCAGCACAGACGTCCCTTTCATTCCCACCACTCTCCCACCTCCCAGGTAGCTCTGGTGGGGACTTGCTGGCTCTGGCTGTGGTGGTATTCCCAAGAGTCCGTGGCTTCAAGCCATGCATCCCAATCCACCCAGCATCCTCCAAAATGTCCCTTGTCTCTGGAGAAAAGCATTCCCAGACATGCCCCCAGCCCCTACAGGTTTCCCTCACTCTTCAATTTCATGTCAGCTCTTCCCACCTTTTCCTTGCTGGTCCCAGCTCCCTTCTCTTACTGCACATCTGGGTAAATGGACATGACTCCACCCAGCTTAGAAGTACCAGAGCAATTTGGATGCTTTGGTTTTGGCAGAGGAGTGGGGAGCAGGAGTTTGCTGGAATAGAGAAACTCAAGGTCCTGCCAGTCATCAACCCAGAGTCCACTAGCAGCACCAGCACTGGGAAGGGCAGGAACCATGGAGAGGCTGGAGGAGCGAGCACAGCTCCTGCCACCCTTGTCCAGGTGTGTTCTGATGGATTCTTGACCTCAGGGTCCCCCTGAGGGGTAGGCACCACTCCTCGGAAAGGGTCTTGGTTTGAAAGACAACTGTCTGCCAAAGAAGGTGGGAACCTCCATTGGAATGGGAAAAAAACCATGACCCCCCTCCCTTCCAAATTATTATAACTTTGAAATTAAGTGGCTTTCAGGCAAACAGGAAAAGGAATAGCAGTTCTTTACTAGTGTGGATAACAAGACGAACAAAAAAAACAACCAAACAAAAAATCAAAACCCCAAGCGCAGCCTTCTCCCGCTGCAGGCGCGTCCCCTTCGGTGCAGTTCTGCTCACAGCCACCAGGGGCGCTGCTGGCTCCCGGCGGGCAGGGTGAGTCCTCCGAGCCAGCAGGGGGCGCTGTGACGCGGAGCCTCAGCCGCGCTTCTCCCTCACGCGGTGATGGCGGGCGGGATGGACGGGGGGAAAGGGGCTGCTGCAGGAACCTCGGAGCGGCGGCGGCACGGCAGGTATAACAGACCCCGCAGGAGTAAATGGCTACCCCCTCCACCCACCCCTTCCCATGGAAACTGCAGGGACAGCTTCTCCTTGTCCCTCGGGGGCAATGCATGTTAGGCTTAATCCCTGATCATCCTGCTGCTTGCTGGGGACACTCAGAGCTCATTCTCGGCCCTGGTCTGAATCAGGAATGACTCCCTTAAAGGCAGCAGCAGTGAATTAGCATCTCCCAACGCTGTGACATGGGAATGCTCCATGGAGGAAAGCAGGATTGATGGGAATAATCAGGTTTTGTTTAACCATATTGAACTTTAGGGTGAGGGGCAACTCCCCCCTTCCCTGTATCAGAAACTCTGCAGCTGCAGCAAGAGCTGCAGGTTGTCCCAGCATTTATAAAAAACTCCAGAGCAGGGCTGGGCAGCAGTAGCCAGGCTTCTGAACATGGCTGGGAGAGGCTCCCCTGGTGGGGAAAAGAGCTCAGGGTCCTGGGTTCTCCCCTGAGGCACCCGAGTGGATGGTGTGGATCCTTTCTAGTGAGGTTGGGTGTTAATAAAGTTCCAGTGCAATGGCCATTCCCGCGAGCGGAGCTTCACTCGTAATAGGAGAAGGCAGCAGGAGACAGAACCCCGCAGTTCTGGTGAATTCTCCCCACAGCGACCGCAGCCTGTCTCACCTCAGACGCCAAGAGCAAAAGGAGCCAAAATCTCGATGTATCTTCACCTTTCCAAAGAGAAAGCTCCTCAGGTAAGAAAGTAGCCAGCTGCACCCTTCCCCACCCTGGCCATTTGTTTTATCTCTTAAATACCCGTTGTTGTTTTCTCTTAGTAATAGGTGGGGAAAAAAATTCCATGAGAGAAAGAAAAATCCTAACCCCCATTAGAGAGCACTTTCTCAAGGAGAAGAACAGTCCAGCCAATGAGGAGGTGGGAAAGAGGGTTCCTTTTGTTGAGGAACATTATGGCTCAATTTTTCAGACCATTGTTGGCAATTCCAATCACAGCTGGATGAAGTTCATGGAGAGTTTGAAAGGTCCTTGATAGCTTCATAACCTCAGAAGGTGACTAGCCCCCAGAACAAGGTGGATCTCCTGGTGAAGCAGCTCACAGGCTGTGCCAGCACTGGATCCCTGTGCCAGGAGGAGGTTTGTGGGGATTTATCCCTACTGCAGGATTCCAGGCAGTAAGAGTGGCTGAGACCAAAGCCCCTGACAAGGTCCTGAGCAAACAGATGCCAGCTGTGGCCCTTCCTGGCAGGAAGCAATAAATACACCTGCAATGAAGGGAGCTGTGAGGGCTCTGTGGCAGCCACTGCCTTTGCCAGGAGGGATCTGCTCCCTCCTCCCCTCACCACCCCTGGATGGAAATTCCTGTTCCTGGAATACGTGGCTGAGGGAAATTGAGCCAAGGGTTGGACCATGCCTGAGATGATGACACATCTCTGCTTCTCAGAGGGGTTTTGGGGTGGGAAGAAGGGAAATCACTCCCTCTCCTCTGTACTGACTCATGGCACGTGGAACCTGGAGGTAAAGTGGATTTCTGGCCATCAGCAGCTGGGAAACCCCCAGGTCTGTGTCTGGTCCAAATGAGCCCAAAATGAGCTTTGTCCCTCAGCATCCTTGTGGACTGGGATGCAGCTGGAAAAAAATCGTTGCTCCCACTTTGAGCTGAGCAGCTCTTGTACTTCAGTGGTGCTTACAGAGATGAATCCCTGTCTGGAAACACTTTCACTGAATTAATACCCATTTTTTTTCTCCATTAGCACTTCTGTCAAGACAGATTTGCTGCCCTCAGGCACTCAGAAACCAAAGTAAAGACCAAAAGCTGGGAACGGGAGAGTTGCCCCTCACCCTAAAGTTCAATATGGTTAAACAAAACCTGATTATTCCCATCAATTCTGCTTTCCTTCATGGAGTATTCCCGTGTCACAGCGTTGGGAGATGCTAACTCACTGCTGCTGCCTTTAAGGGAGTCATTCCTGATTCAGACCAGGGCCAGGGATGAGCTCTGAGTGTCCCCAGCAAGCAGCAGGATGATCAGGGATTAAGCCTAACATGCATTGCCCCCGAGGGACAAGGAGAAGCTGTCCCTGCAGTTTCCATGGGAAGGGGTGGGTGGATGGGGGGAGCCATTAAGCAGCTCCTTACTTTGGGAATAATTAATCTGCAAAGCCCACGAGGAGCGAATGGCTGCGTTTACCCTCTCTGTGCTCCTATTCCCAAGGGAGACCCTGGAAATGCTCCAGTTAGATCCCATCTCATGGTAGGGGGTCCCTGCTCACCATCTATGGGGGTCTTCAAGGGCATGGGAGTCCCTGCTCACCTGGAACAGAGCATCCCAAGGGCTGGGCAGGGCCACCTTGGCTCCCCAAAGCAGCATCTGGAGGCATCCAGAGCGTGCTGAGCCTTTCCCCAGTCTTTGGGGCAGCCTTTCCAGGATGGTGCATTTTTAGTCTGGAGCTGTGGAAATTCGGGTACCTCTCCAGCCCTTGGAGCTGCTCTGCATTTTGGCTTTTAGCTCCTGCAACCAGGGCAGAGGCAGGAGCAGGGCTGTGCCCCCCAGCTCTGCCCCATACACGGGGATCTGTGCCAGCACATCCCATCTTCCTGCTTTCCTCAGGGCTTTGGAGCTGGGATCAGTGCAGCAGGAAGCTACAACCAGGCCTGCCGTGGTCCACGGGCAGCACAGCACCCCCGGGGACACGTTTTGGTTCTGGAGACAGCTTCAGTCCCGTCCTCAGCGCTCAGGCAGAGCCCAGGAGGCAGCTCCAGGGCAGGAGGCGGCGTCCCGGCTCAGCGGGTGGAGGGTGATGGACGGGGAGGGAATCAGCATCCTCTGAGAAACCTTCCTGGGGACAAAACACCAGAAAGCCGCTGGTGAGTGCAGCAGCTTTGCAAGAGCCGGGAGCTCTGGAAAACCAGGAGGGCTCATCACAGCGGTGCCTTTGGGATGTGCTCTCCCTGCCAGCACCTGCCACCTGTGGCAGCCCCTTCCCCAGCCCTTTGATCCGCCTCCAGCTCCCGGCTCTCCTCAGCACTCCCCTTGCTCTCTCTAGGGGTTTTCCAGACCACCTGGGTAGAAGCATTCCTGCATTCCCCCGTGTGGCCCGGTGCCTTGTCTGTGCCTCCATCGCTGCCTTGTTCTGCCATGCCAAAACCCAGGCTCCCAAAATACTCCCAATTTCCAGAGCAGTCACTTTTCCCCAGCTCCCCTGAGCTGCCAGAGCTCATGGTGAGGGCTTGCAAAAGCTTTTTATTTGGATGTGAAAACACCAGCGGGTCTAAAGCCACTTTTTAAGCTGGAACTGGCAGGGCTTAATCAACCCAGGGCCTTGGGAAGGTTCACCAGCTCAACCTGCCATGTTTTCTGGGAATTCACTGCTCTCCTGTGCTGCACCAGGTTGAGCTGTTCCACAGCATCACTGCTGGGCTTCAATGGAGAGCATTCTGGAGGATTGCAGGATGGGGCTGTGTGGTCTGTGCTGGCACTGGGATCCTCACCATCCCTCTCCAGCATCCCCTGTACCACAAAACCCCAACACCACCATCAAAGCCCACCTCTGGGGTGTCCCCAGTCCCCTCATCCCTGTTACCCCATCGCCTCCCATGGACCCAGCCTGCAGGATACAGCCCCTGCTCCCCCCCCTCTGTGTCCAAGGAGAACCAGCCCCCGGTGGTTTCACCCCCCCTCCTTCCCTTGCAGGCTGTTTTTCTCCTCCTCTCTTCCTTCCATCAAGCAGCAAATATGCTTTCAGAGCAATAAGACGGCTGTTCAGCCTTTGGAACAAATGTTCTCTGCCAGGCTTCGAGCACAGGGGCGGAGGGGGGACTCACACTGATTTAATGACAGTGATTTAAGCAATTTGATCCATTTTATGGCGCATTTACAGTTAGGGGAAAGGGAAAAAAAAAAAGAGGAGAGAGAGAGAAACACAGGAGTGGAACGAAGGCAGGAAAGGTTAGGGAACGCACCCCAGCAGGCGCTCAGAGAGGGAGAGAGGCTGTCACAAGCTGTTCCCCTGGCTGCTCTGCCAAGGCGAGGCCTCGCCAACCTCCTGCGCCCGGCTCTGAAATCTGGCTCGTGTCAGCGTCAGCTCTCCAGGGCTGCAGCTCGTCCAGGAGGTGCTGCAAAGCCTCCCCAGGTTGCATGGACCCAGGGAGGTGGGCTCAGGATAGGGCAGCACCTCGTTTTCATTGGGAAAATGCAGCAAGGGCAGAACTAAACCCCAGCTCTCATCCTGCTTCTCCCCTTCACTCCTAATGGAAATCCCTCCAAGATCCCATGCATTTCCCAATCCCAGCTATATGGACAGAAGTTACACTTTTGGGGTGCTGAGGTTTGAGCTTCCTATATAAACACAGCAAATACACTTGGAACAGAGGTGAAAACAGAGCTCTGAGTTCACCCAGCTTAGAACACTTCAGCCCCAGGGAGCCTTTCCCATGGTTCTGCTGAGACCTGGCACCCTCATTCCATGTGCTCTGCACAGCTTCATCCTGGCCCCATTCTCTATCTCCCAGCTGGCTCCCAGCATCCCAGAAATTCCAGCCAGATGTGAGTCATGCCAACAGATCCCACTGTGGATAGCCCCTCATATTCCATGGGACTCTCTGCAGAGAGGTGCTGCACTTCTGGGAGTGCTGCCAACCTTACTTACCCCATCCTGCCCTCCCCTTCCCTTCCAGTGGGGAATGACCCCCAGTAAACGCAGGATGCACCAGCCCAGACATCACAGAATAACGGAATTGATGACCAAACACTGCTCCTCCCTGGAGAAGAGACTTTGGAAATGCCCACACTCAGCTTGACAACAACCAGCCATCTTGGCTCTGTGGGAAAAGGAAGAAATTCCATGCAAAATCCTGAAGAATCCCTCTTGAGGGGACACCTCTGCCACAGCTGGTGGTTTTGTGGGACCAGAGGTGGCTGAAACATCTCACTCTGCCCAAATCCTCATGTGCTTGGTAACACCTTGAAGACTTGGTATTAGGGAAAACACACCTGGACTTACCCTGCTCCTGGCTGGAGAGCAAAGTGAGTCCTGCCTCAGGAAAACTGAGGGGAAAAATGTCATTCCAAGAGAGTTTACATCAACAAACAGAAGGGAGCAGCCTCTACCAAACCCCCTTCACAACAAACTTCCAACTGCATCCTCCCACTCCACCTGCAAGGAAAGCCCTGTGCCAAGAGCTTCCCCTGTTCCTGGATTGTTTGGGTGCTGGTATCCCCTCACTTTGCTGCTCCATCACTTTTGCAAAGCAAGGGCTGTCCCAAACCATGGATCTCAACTCCTAATATCCCACCTGCAGCGCTCCAGACTGCTGCAGGCACAGGGATTGGGAAACTGCAGCACTTTTGAAGCTGTCACCACACAGAGATGCTGCACACCCCCATCACTTATGCATGATTTATCCAGCTTGATGCCCTTTGTATCCCACAGGAATGAGTTGTGGCACCCGGGAGCTCTCTGCAGGATGGGGAAAGAGGCATCCAGGGACAGCACAGCAATGTGGGAGTTCCCAAATCAGGCTTTGGCAGCCCACACCCCAAGGAGAATGAGGATGGAAAAGGTTGCACAGAGCATCCACCTTCCTGCTTGACTGGAAGCCAGGAAAACCCTTCCTGGAAGCCGGGGGATTTTTTTTTCCCTGCTTGTTTCTTAGGTTTTTATTACTTCCTTTTTTATTTATTTTTTTTTTTTACTATCAAGGCTCATCTTGAGGCTACAAATGCCCTGCAGGTATGTAAGGGATGGGCTTTGAACACATCCCAAAGGGTTCTGCTTGAAGTGCTACGGTTGCACTGACACCTCCATGGACGTAGAGAGATTCAGGAGAGCAGCACCCCCAGCCTGGCCTCGAGGGAGTTGTTGGCTTTAAATACGTCCAAAGGAAGAAGGAAAAAAAGACAAGGGGAAAAAATTCCAAGCAGCAAACAAAATAAATCTTCCTCTCCAAGCCAAAACAGAGAGAAAATAGCCAGGGACCTTGGCCGGGAAGTTGTTTATTATTGTCCTGGGGTTCACTGCCAATTTCAGCAGTTGGACAATTTTCCTTTTGCAGCCCAGAAAAAGCCACCCCTTTGCCAGGCAGTCCCGGCTGCCGCAGGGTGGGCTCCTCTCCTGGACTCCCAAAACATCCCTGCTTTAGCCAACACCCTGACCGGCCCGGAAACCCCCGGGCAGCCAGAGGGTTCACTTTGGCAAAGGGATTTTTCGGGAATCACCTGCAAAGCCGAGATCCCCGTGAGCGGAGCCCCGGCCCTGCCCGCAGCAGGATGCGCTGCCGGGTGCAGCTGCCCTCTGGCTTTGTTTCCAGGGATTAAAGGGGGGGGGGGGGGGGGGGGAGAAGAAGAAAGGACTAAAGCTCAGGAGAGCAGGAGCGATGGACACACCTGCCTGTGGCATCATCCCGCAGCTGCTCCCCCTCCACCCCCAGGAAAAGGGCAGCTGCTGCTCGGTGGAGCCTGGGGGTTTCATGAGAACAGGGAATGCTGACCCCAGGGATGGGTAAAATAGGGATTGCCGTGTTCCCTTCGCATCCCTTTCCTCATCCCATGAAGACGTAGGACAAAGGGAAAGGCAGGCTGCCTCTAGCACGCGGCCTTTTGTCTTGCAATTAAAAACAAACACAAAACAAAAGCCGGGAGGGACCCGCCCGCTGCGGCCGCGCGGCTCCTTCACACAGGCGGCTCCGCCGGCTTTCCTCAGCCCAAAGGAATCCTCGGGCTGGGAAATCAATTCCACGTGGGATGCGAGAGAACGCTCCTTAGGGGCCACACTCCCCCACCCAGAACCCCCCGGCCCCTCGGGGTGAACACTCCTCCCTCGCAGAGCCGGCAGTGGCACAGCTCCAGCTCAGGCAGTGACTCCACAGCCACATTCCCTCTCCTCTCTTCCCTCCCTCCCTGCCATCCCTCTGGTCCCCAAATGTGGGCATGGGGATGGGAAGCTCCTGCCCTGCACCCTCCGCAGTGGATCCTGCCCCTGGCACTCCCCAGGAGCCTTTGGATGCCCCCTGCCCAGGAGGAGATGCTCAAAGGATGTTTTACCTCCTACTAATGTCATCACTGCATTCTGCAGGCGCCCACGGCAGGAAGTACAAGGTCCTGGGCCACCAGGTGGGTGGGGATGAAAAGCAGGGTACCAAAGAGGATCGAGGACAGCTTGATGTTGCAGAAAAGAACCTGCAGAAAGCACACCTGGAGTATGGGAGCATCACTCAACACTATCAACAGGCTCTGAGGCTGCTGAGTGTCCTTGTAGGAAAGGACCTAACCTCACAGGTGATGCTCAAAACCCAGAAAATGCTCAGTCCCCTCTCCTGAACCCACAAAACCATCAGGAAATCACATTATTGTTACACAGAAGCTGAAGCTCCATCTGGCCAAGAGAATTTCCAGAAAAATCTCCTTCACTGCATCTCCTGTATCCCTGGGACAGAGCTGGGGTTTGCTCCCCTCGCTGCCCCTGCAAGTCAAGGTCACATCAGGGCTTTTGGCCAGGGCCCCAGGAACCCAATTCCCTGCTTTGCAATGGAAAAATTAAATTTTCATTCAAATTTTCACTTCAGCAGCCAAGATATTGGCTCAATTTCCACCTGCTGCTTTGAAGCCTTCGCTTTGCATGGGAGAAGTGCACAACTGAGAGTTTTCAATTATAGAGCACTTGCATATAAGGGCAGGAACAGCCAGGAGTATGGATTTTAAGCCTAAAGAAACATCAAAATAAAAACAAAATGAGAGGCACTCAGAAGGACACGTTGCCCCAGGAGGGACTGGCTGCTGCTTGGCTGGGTGAGCAGGACCACCACTGTCAGCCCATGGATGTGCTTGTTCCAATCTCAGTGTCTACAGCTTGTGACATGGAGTTGGACCCTTCTCTCCCAAAATTCAGCCCTGCAGGTCTGGCTGGGAGGTGCCAGGGCTGAACTCGAGCCAGGTTTTAAGCAAGAACATGAGGCAGGTTTGGACCTTTCCCTTGAAGGATGCGTGAGCGGGGCTGCTTTCCCCAGGCTATTGCTGTACCCTCTTCCAGAGGGATAAAAGATTTATCCTCCCTGTAGGGTTGGGGATTCCCACTCTGAAGCTGCAATTAGACTGGAAACTGCTCCAAGTTTCATCAGTGGATTTGGAAAGGCGGGTGGGAGAAGAGGGGAGCTTGGCACTGCTGGGCCCGAGTGATGTCTGCTCACCCTGGAGCCCCAAAAGCAGCTCATCCCAAAGTTCTGTAGGAGTAATTTCCACCTGCAACTGTCAGGGATGGCTCTCTGAGATCCAGCCAGGCTGCTGGGTTGGAACTTCAAGGAGCAGAGGTCCATGAATGGCTGAATCCCACCCCCAGAAGCCCCTTGTACATTCCAATAAACCCCATCACCTGTGGGAAGAGCAGTGTTGGCTCCCAAAATCATCCCAAGGAACAAGAAAACACAGCCTGGCTGTCCCAGCTCCAGCATCTCCCAATTCCTCATCCTGTCCCTTGTTCTTTGAGAGGAGAGACCATCCCCACCCAGCTCCTACCTCCTTTCAATGAGAGGGTCTCTAAATATCATCCCAGATCTCCAGAAATTTCCCCTCGGGCTGCCAGAGCAGGCAGGGAGCCACTGATTTGCAGCCTGGAGCTGCACAGAGCCTGATGACCGCCCCCCCCCACCCTCACCAAGCCTGGACTTTCACCTCAATATCAGCAAATCCCAGTGTATGAGACCACCAGGAATGTGACATTTGCCAGAGCCCCTGCAAGGAAAGCCAAGAACTGGGGCAGGATCTGCAAAAGGCAGGAGCAGAGAATCCTTTGGGGACACGTTAAGGAGACTTTGCAGGAGGAGATGATGCTGACACTCCGCAGACGCCCAGCATTTTCCAACAGATCCAGACACGAGTCCTGCTCTCCAAACTGGACCCCATGGAAAAAGAGGAAACCACATGGCCATGTCCCCCCTCCCAACACCCAGCCCCTCCGAGGGGACCAACCCCACTTCCTAAGGGACCTTCCCAAGAGCAGACCCTGCCCTTCCTCCCTCACTTGCAGGCCGAGCATCATCATCTCTCCGACCCATCCCGTATCCGATGTTCACCCCCTGGCCGGTGTGGGGAACTCCTGTGGCCCCCCCAGCAGGTCCAGCTGCACGGCACACCCGAGGGGCCGCCGCCGGCCCGGCAGCAGCTGCCTTGGCCCGGCTTCAAGCCCAACACTGCTCGAGAGCAGCTTGTTATTTCGGTCCTGCTACGGGGTTATTTTTAGAAAGCGCTGAACACCCCTTCTCCCAAGCGGCTCCTCCAGGGATGACCTTGCAAAGCTGCAGCCGCTCACTCCCTGCTCCATCACCCCTTTCCTTGGGCACTGTCACCCACCATCCCCAGGGTCCCCCACCCTGTGCAAATCCCGGTGGCGACAAGGTGAGGAGGGAGGGGGCTGAAGGTTGAACTACATCTCAACCCCCGCCGCCATCCAGGTTCGCTCCCGGTTTCAATTATCACCTGCTGGAGCAGCAGCTGCCGAGTGCCGGGAACTCAAAGCGAGTCAACAAGGTCTTGTTGTTTCAGCTGCTCGGGGGCACGGAGCTCCGTGCGCTCCCCCCGCCCGGCTCCGCAGGGATGCAGCGGCCCCCGCTCGCCCCTGTGCGTGCAGGGCTGCCGCGCTTCCATAATTCCCCCATGCCGCTCTCCCGGGCAGGTAAACGCTGCTGGAGCTGCCGAGGGGAGAGCGAAGAGAAACCTCAATAACAACAAGGGGGGGTGGGGGAGAAAGAAAGAAAGAAATAAAGAAAGAAAGGAAAAAACCCCAAGAAGCAGCCGCTGCACAGAGGTTATCCGGGGGACAGAGCAAATAATTGGCGAGGCGAACAATGCATTTTAATTAAACCTCTGCAGGAAACGAGGGGAGGGAATCAAGTTAATTGCACGGAGCGGGAGCAGGAGATTAAAAATGCTCTTTGCTCAGAAGATGGTGGCTCCCATCCGCCTTTGCCGAGGAAAACAAGGCCACCTGGGGTGGCAGTGCCGGCGTAGGGACATGCGGCTCGCTGGTTGTGCCGGGGCTCGGCGTGACAGCCGCGGCTGGGGGAGGGGGGGATCATGCTGATCCCCTCTGCCAGGGGGTAGGGGTGCCTAGTCTACAGGGATGGGGGCAGGATGAGCTTGGGTGTGGGAGCCACTCCTGGGAATTCCCACAGGGATGGGAACGTCGCTTGTATCTGCAGGAAAAGGACCATGAGACGCGTCCCGGGGCATGTGTGCCGTAACAGCTCAGCCTTTCCCCTGCTCCGTGTCCTCTGCTCAGCCCAGGCTGTTCCTGGCACTCTCCCCATGAAAAACCATCAGTCTTTACATTTTCCTGCCCACGATACTTCAAATTTCACCTCTCTGCTTGGGACCCTCTATTTTTCTCAACTACTCCCTTTCCTGATCTTTCAAGCCCTTGTCTTTGCCTTACTCTAGACACCACAAACCGAGAGACCTTGACTTGCTGCCAGTGAGCCCCAGAAGAGCAGCACATCCAGGCTCCCTTCCTGCTCAAGAGAGGAAACAGGATCACAGGCTGCTGGAAGATGGGGACAGGACCGAGCACCCCACGCCTGGTGCAGGGAAGTGCTCCCAGCCCAACCTCATCCCCCTGGGCACCCATCCCCGGGACAGGAGGCACCAACCTCTGCTCCGAGGTAATTTGTGAGCTCGCGAACCCTGCCCTGCCTCCCGCCGCCCGCTAATGAGCCCCAGCCCCGTCCGCCTGCCATGAGAACAGCAATCAGCGCTGCCGCTCCCCTGCTAGGAACAATCTCACTCCTTCATCCCCCCCGCATAATTTTCCCAGGCTGTGGTTTTCAGCCTCTTATCCCACATAGCTTTATTCACAAGAGAAATCCTACTGGGGGCAAGGAAATTACTCCAGCGAGGAAAATTACCCGGGCACAGGATGCACACCCAGGGCACCACGCGAGGGGCTGGTTTTTTTTTTATTTTATTTTTTTTGCACAGCATCGAAACCAAAATAAATCCATGGAGATAGCTCAAAGCCAAGCCTTGCTCCTGACCACGGGTAAGAGCCAGACAAATAATAGCAATTAAAAAGAAGAAAGAGGCATGTGGACTTTCATATCCACAAACCTCAGGACGCAGCCGGGGTGGGGGGAGAGAGCGTTTCCCAGTCACACACAGGCAGCAAAGCCGACGCACATCACAAAATACTCCGTGTCCTCAAAGGCACAAGCTGTCCCTCCAGGCACCGGTGCCACCAGCGTGAGCACGGGGCTGGGACAGCCTGTCCCTGCACAGGATGGCTGTCGGCAGCAGGACACAGGCTGTATTGTCCCCAGAGCTAGAGATTGAATTGCAGGTTGGCCCTCCCCGCTGTGCACAAGCGCTGCCCTGATGGGAAACGAGAGTTCAGCTGAGATCTTCCGCTTTTCCCCCGCAGCTGCAGGCGGACAGGCAGGAAAACCACAGAGCTCTGCTCAAACGCTCACACCGAGCAGCTTTCCAGCCAAAGAAACGCTGCTGCTTCACTGCATGCTTAAATTGCATAGTGGGAGGGAGAAAATTGACCGCTATTTTCACCCCAAACCTGTGGTGGAGCCGGGAGGTGAAGCTTATCACGCTGACAGCGAGATGGCTGCAGCATCCCCAGGCTATTTGTTCAACAGGAGCATCCTAAGTGGGAATAAGGCTGGATTGCACTCAGCATCCCCAAGAAAGGGAGGGGGGAGGGGGTTGTGGGGGACGGAACCAGCAGGACCAACCCAAAATCCCATTCCCAGACACCCCCTTGCTGCTGCTGCCTCTCCATCACTCCTGGGACTGTCCCAGCCCACCTAGGGGTATTCATGGCACCCTTGGAGATCTGCAAAGAGCCCTGGCTGCCAGCAGGGTTGTGGGAACGCTCTCCTCTGCCTGCCATGCTGCAGGCACAGGGACATTTGGCAGCTGCCTGCCGGAAAGGTGTCTGGAGCGCTGTGGGAACATGAGTCAGAGCTCCCTGCTCTCCCTGATGTCTCCCTCCTGCTCATTTATTCAGCACGTCAAATATTTGCCCTGCTCAGACCTGCATTATCCAGGAGAGTTTTTTTTTTTTTCCACTTCTGCTGGTAGCAACAGCTTCAAAAAAGCCACCACAGTGCCATCTTGGGAAACTTGACCTCCCAGCTAAGCAGTTCCAGCATCCTTTTCCTCGCCTGCTCCAGGGACCGGCTCCTCTTCAAGCAACCATTCCCTCTGTGAATGACGGAGGGGCTGAATGCCAAAACCCACAGGCTAAAGCAACAACCCATGGGGCTGGAGAAAGAAAAGGTCATTTCAGACCCACTTCCAGCACGGCCTGCGTGACAGCAGAGCTGGGAGCCTGCGGGAAGCAAGCAGTGGCCTTGCTGTCCCCTCATGTCCCTGAGCATCCTGCCTGGAAGCGGCACACGCAGTGGCAGGAGAGGCCAGCCAAGGAAAACTGCTCAATTTTGCCTCCCTTCGGCAAGGAAGTAGCTTTGCTGGCTGCCAGCCCCACAGGAATCCCCTGAGGATCTCAGTCTTTTCCTTTTTTTCGAGCCACATCCCTGGATTTCTTGCTGAAAGGGGTGCTCACACGCTGAATTCCCGATCCCCAGGGAGAAGGGAAGGTGTTCATCCTTGATTAAAAGCTAAAGGCTGGACAAGGTGACCTTGAGCAGAGGTGGCACAAGAGAATTCAGGTCCCACCTGGCCCCATGAGGTTTTTATCCCAGGGTTGCAGCCAAAAATATCCCATTTCATGGAGAAAGTATAGAAATGGCTCATACAGCACAAGCTTGGGGATGCAGCTGAACAGATCAGGTGCAAGATGAAGACAGCTTGCTCTGGGGGGAAAACACACCTGCCTCCATCCTGGCTGGAAAAGGAGGAGGAAAATCTCCCTTCAGTGTCCATTCCCAGATGGAATAAACACAAGGCTTTCACCTTTTGCAAGAGCTTCCCAGGATCAGAGCTGGCATTTCTTACTGGTGGGGGCTCCATAGCTTGCTGGTCCCAAGCCAGCCAGCTCAGCATTCCTCATCTTCCTTGGGAAGCCACAATGCATGGAAAAGCCTCAGGGCTGGAATAAAACTACAAAAAGCTTCTGCAGTTCTGTCAGAAATAGCACCAGGAGAGAAGGGAACTGCCTGGTGGGTTTGGCCCCCTCAATCCTGCATCATGCTCCATCCCTGAGCTCCATACCCAACCAGCTCCAGAGGGAGAGAAAGCATGTTGATTTTCTGGGATTTTCCAGCTTATCCAGCATTTACAGAGCTGCCCATTCCTCTTTACTTGTGGAGGGGCAAGTTTGGCTGAGCCTTCAGCAAGGACTTCTGGCTGATGAGCTCAAAATCCTTTGGGGAAACCAGCTGGGGAAAAAAACCCACTCAGCCAAGACACCCCCTGCATCTCCCAGCTGGACAAGGAGCTGCAGTGACCTTGTCCAAACACGGCTTGGAGTTGGAAGTGAGGAAGGAGAGGATGTGACTCACATCTGGGATGTGGCCACAGAGGACAGATGGGTTTTATTACTGTCCAGCCTCTCTCTGCAGCTCTGCCTCAGTGACTCAGCCTTGCCTTCAGGCCCTTCCTAAAGGAGCCATAGCACAGCCCTTCCCAGCAGCTTCCCTCTGCTGCAGTAAAACAGATTTGGGAAATTCAGGCTCCTGTGAAGGGGAAAAAAAATAAATTAAAACAAATCAGAGTTATGTTTCTCCATGGGAATCTTTCAATTTCAATTGTAAATCATTCAGACAAGGATGAAATCAAATATTTTAGTGGCAGGATTCATCTCTCTGTGTTTAGAGACTTAAAATCCAAACATGCCCCAACCCCAGTGGGAAGGACAGTGAGGAGTCCCCTGGGTTTTCTTGGATGCGTCCCACAGGGCAAGAGGAAACATCTGGAGATGTTCCATGTCTGGAGGGAGGAACAAGGGGATTTCAGCAGGTTTCCTTCCCGGAATCTCAAGGAAACTCAGCAACATTTAGTGGAGAGAGCCCCAGGGCACTGAGACGAGGCAGAGCCACCATGTGTTAGGCATTAGATAATCTAAAGAAGGGAGCTCTGCAGCCAGCTGGGTACAGCCCATTTTTTCTGGGCCTTCCTGTGGAATCCCGACACAGCTCCCTCACCTTGGGAAGGGCTCCCCTTCCCACATCAACACCCGAAGAGCCTTTGGCACGCTCACCTTCACTATTTACCCACCAGGTACAGGGGGACACACGGGGTGACGACCCTGCCCAGACCTCCCCTTCACACGCGAGCTTTTCCCAACGGGAGAGCAGGTGGAGCACATCAGCCGGGTGGCTTTTCCAGCCACATCCCGCACTTGACAGCACCGGGAGCCAAAGCTCCACGAGCCACCCGACCCGGGGCCAAGCGCTGCCCTCGCCGGGAGCCAGCGGCGCAGTTCGCCTGGCAGACACTGGATGGGGCTACGAAACCGGTTACCGGCACAGCTGGCACGGCCGGGGGGCAGAACGGCCTCTGCCAGATGTTTTGGGGTCCCTCTTGGCGGGTGCCAGGTTGGCCGTGCCATAGCTGCCACCATCCCACCAGCGGGATGCTGGGACTGGTGCCAGGTAGCATCAATCCAGGCTCCGCCTCTCCTGGATACTGGGTGAGTTTCTGGCAGCACCTGGAGAAAGCTGGAGCCTTCACCTCCAAAAGCTTTTCCATGTTGTGAACGTGGTGATGGAAAGGGAGACTGGGAGTTGCTGCCTTACAAAGTGCTGATGGAGATTTCTGCTGCAATTGCAAGATGAGGTGAGTTTCCTACCTCCCCCGTGTCTGCATCCCAGCTCTTTGAGGGACTTTGGACAAGGGCACAGAGTGGCAGGACAAGACAGAAAGGCTTCACGCTGTCACAGGGCAGGGTGAGATGAGATATTGGGAAGAAACTCTGTGTGGGTGGGGTGGTCCCACAGGGAAACTGTGGCTGCCCCTGGATCCCTGGAAGTGTCTGAGGCCAGGATGGATGGTGTGTTCTTATCTCTGGGACTTACACCTGTTTTTTTCCAGCACCTTCTTTGCTGTGCTGTGCTTTGCTTTGCTCACCCCTCTTTGCTTGGTGCCAACTGTAATGAGCTGAGGGGATGGGTGAGGGCCAAAACCCATGTGTTGGGCAGTTCTGAGATGGCTGATCCTGCGTGTTGAGGCCTTTGCTGTGGCAGAAGGGCTCCTGGCTGCATTGTGGCATTGTGCCACCACATACCCACTCCAAACAAAGAGCATTCTGTGGGCACAGCGCTGCCCTTTGAAGTCTCCGTGGTGGCTGTTACCAAGCAGGTGCTATCAAGGGAGATGTTGACGCAATCGCTTCCTCCAAGCCTCTTGTCCCCAGACTGGGCTGGCTCTGTTGCTTGGGGACAGATTATTGTCCCCTCTGCGGGGCCATGTGCCAACCCAGGGTGTGCAGAGCCCCCTTTGCTTTGGTAGGGACGGTGGCAATGACACTCCAGACCTTGCTGTGATGCCACCCTTGTCCCTGCTCTGCTCCCAATCCCTTGTGAAGCTGCTCTGTTCCCTGGGTCAGCAGCCATTACCTTTCCCATTCTCCCTGGAGCGGGGCCAGGAGCGCCATTGCTGCTGCAGCTGGCTGGGCTGGGAGGGAAGTGGGGTGCAGGGATGGGCAAGCTTGGCTCACAGGGGTGTGGGCCCTGTGCTGTGGGTGGGCAGAGCAGCAGAGAGGGGAAGCCTTGGGAATGCTGCAGGGATGGATGCTTTGACTGCTAGGTTCCTGCTGGGGCAGCAGGACCAGACTTTGTGGAGTGTCCTGGGAGTCCTGGCTGTGCTGTGCTGTGCTGGTCAGGGACATGCTGCCTCCCTACGGTGTACTGGGGACACAGCTGGTGGGGGTACGATATGCAATGTCCCCTCTTTGGGAGCAGGATCAGTGGCTGGAGCCCGTGGGCTCTCTGTGGATGCTGAAAGCAGCGTGGCAGTGAGCAGTCACTGCTGCTGGGCTGGGACATGATGTCTTGGGGACACTGGCACAGGACATGGCTCCGCCCCACAGCTTTTGAGGGATGCAGATGAGGACAGGCTGTGCTCAGACAGTCCATTTTTCTCCATTCTTCCTCCCCCTAACAGCAAATTCTGCCCCACAGCTGCAGCCAGCAAGCTGGAGGTCTCCAAGCCAGCTGTGGTGGAAGTGAAGATCAGGGGCACAGCCAGGATCTAGTGCAACTTCTACAACCCTGAAGACATTTCCTACGCCTACACTGACTGCTTCTACGTGAGTGCTGGCCTGGGAGAGCAGCTCTGGCTGGTGGGCTGGAGTGGCAACCAGCTCAGGGCTTCCTGCCAGGCTCCCCAACCCAGGCTCACCCCTCATCTTGCAGGTGGACACAGCATCAAGCAGGTGAGGCTGTACCACATCAGGGCCAGCAGGGTCCTGGAGGACAACACTGGCTACAAAGACCAGCTGCGAGGACAAGGCTCTGTCCATCAGCAAGGTGACAGTGAAGGATGCCAGGACCTTTGTGTGCCAGGCTGGAACTGGCAGCCGTGGCGTGGGTGAGAACAGCACCAAGATCAGTGTCTCCAGTGAGTGACACAGGAGGGCAGCACAGCTGGGCAGCTGCTCTGCAGGGCTGGTGGGCATCTATCCTGCCCCTCCTAAAATGTGTGGGGTGGCTTCTGTTCCCAGGGGTCCCTGAGACCCCTGAGATTGAGATGGTCGCCTCTAGCCTGGGGGAGGGAGCTTGGCAGTGCTTCTCTCGCTGCTCCTCTCCCTGCCAAGGCAGGACGGAGGCAGAGGCTCTGTCCCCAGCAGTGGGAAAGCTGCTTGCTTGTCCCCAGCAAGGCCACCCAGTGCTGCTTCTTGCAGCCCAGACCCACTGGGCAAGGAAGCAGAAGGATAGCTGGTGCCTTGCAGGAATTCCTGTTATCCACCCTCCTATGGCACATGGGTCATGGCAATCTGGAGCAGAATTTCTGTGTTCCTACAGAGACTGCCCCAAGAGAGCATTTCTGTACTGAAATCTGCATTCTGCAGGCAGCTGGGAAAGTTTTCTGGGAGAAGGGGCCCTTTCATAAAACACAAGGGAAGATGGACGGGATCATAGTGAGCTAGCCATTAATTACTTCCTCTCCATGCTGTGTTTAGATCAAAAGTCAACAGCAGAGGGCCAAGAGGTGACCATCGTGGCCATCATCGTGGAGGCTGTGCTGGGCACTGTCATGCTCTTCCTGCACAATAAGGGTAAGATCCCATGTGGCCATGGCAGGAGAGAGCCCCTGGCTGGCTCTGCACAGCTCACACCCCCCTCCCCTCACCTCAGGTGGGTTCTCAGCCAGCCCGGGCTGCCCCAGTGTCCCCCACCCCACAGTGTGTGTCACTACCCCACCTGCAGCACAGGATTTGTGTTCATCCCTAATGTCTTGTTTTCCTTCCCTCTCTCTCTCTCTGTCTGTGTGTTTTGGCAGAACTGAAGAGTGAGAAATCCATCGCTCTGAGAAACTGGAGAGGAAACTTTCTGAAGTGCTTCCTACTTTCAAAGCTTTCCTGTTCTTGGATTGCCTTCTCCCAGCCCTGCTCCAGCCCCTGGGGAGCACAGAGATGACCTGGGTCACCACGCTGGGCATGCAGGGGACACCTCCCTGCCTCACCTGGCCATTACCTCACCCTCCAGGTGTTGCCTGAGCAGCAAAGCTGGACTCTATTCCCTGTTCCAGAGAAGCCACAGCAATATTAGGAAGAATGATCTCATTAATCCCTGCTTGGTGGAAGAATTTGAGGCTTTTTCAGGTAATCTGTCATGTACATGTGTGGAAAGGTTTGGATGTGGTTTTTTTACCCCAAACTTGCTCAGAGAAGCTGGTGAAATTTGGTTTTTGGGATGTCCCAGGCACTTCAGCTGTAGTGGAGTGCTGGTTGGAGGAGAGTAGGGTGGAAGGGGTGTGTGTTAGTGAGGTGTTTGGGTTAGGACGTGTTTATATCCCTGTGGTAGCTAATAATACATTACTAATTGCCAATACGAATAAATCTACTATTTATTATAAGAAATACTCATTGGTTTAGGTTGTAATAGGTGATTTTCCTTCTGAATCCTCAAAGACAATATTGTAAGTAGAATTCAGTAGATCCCAAGTGTAGAATTTATTGGTGATTTTATTAATAGCTAATACCAATAGTGTAGATGCCAATGCTTACAGCAGATGATAATAAACATTAATACAATAAACTAATACTTCTAATTCATAATAAATATTAATAAAGCTAATCACCAGCCCTGTCACTATGCTGAGAGGACAGAGGACAAAGGACAGGTGACAGCACAGGCCCCTGGGTGACCCTGAGGCTTTGGGCTCCCCAGGACTGCATGGACTGGCAATGTTTGATCCATTACACCAAAGTGCCTGTTCTTGTTTGGCTCATAATTTATTAACCCTTTCATCCCCTTTTAACCCCTTGATCAATTATCAGAGCCTCAAGTTACCTCAAGTAACGTCTTTAAGGGACTTCTCAGGTTAGAACCAGGGAGGAATTACCTCATCACCTGTATCTCTAAGTGGTGATTCTTATCAGTTATGGTTATTTGCTGAAAACGCAGACTTGTCAATCTATTACAGGGCACATCTTCATCACGTTTTCATTCAGTGCATGGTGCACCATAAGGATCCTTTTAGAGGGAACTCCTTTTTATCACCTAACCCAGGCTGGCTCATCATTTTAGCACCGGGGAAAAAACATTGGTTTCTGGTGATTCCACCAGGACAGGAGAGTTGTGACACAACTGCTTGGATTGAGGACCACCCCACCCCCATCATCCATAATTTTTTAAAAAAATTGTGGGTTCTTCATGGTGCTCCAGGAAACTGCAGGAGTTGCAGAATCCAGCACGGGAGTAGAGGTACAATAAAAGGCATTGTGCTGCTTGCTTTTGTGGGTTTGCATTTGGAGATCTCTTGTGGGGTTCTTTTGGGTGGGAAAGGGGCAAGGGAGGGTTTCATTCCTTTGCTGTGTTTTGTTCTTCTGTAGTTCCTGCAGGGGTTTGGTGCAGCAGTCAAAGCTGGGGATGCCCTTCTGTTGCAATTCAAAATGCAAGGAATTCTCAGAACATTGGGCCTGTAAGACAAAGCTTGGAATTAACCACAGGATTTGATCTGAGACCTTGGAAAAGGTTTCCAAACTTAGGTGCTAGAAACAAGAATGTAGATTTATAGCTTAAAGCAGAGACATGTTAAGTTTCGCTTTTGAATTTAAGATATAGAAAATATAAAAGTAATTACAAATGTAATGAAGTTTTAGAGTGCAGCAATGTAAGTTTGTGTGTCATGGTATGATTGGTTAAATATATATTTATACTGTATAAATATATAAATATATAAATATATATTATACTGTAGTATGAGTCAATAAGATGAAATATCTTAGTATTGGCTTAAGGATGTAAATATCTCTGTTGGCACTGTCTTATTGGTTAATAAATCCTTAAAAGATCTTTTCATAAATCATGAGTCTGGGGGCTTCTGAGCCATGCTGTGAACATCTGTAAGACAAACTTACACTTTCTGCCTCTGTAGAAGATAAGAAAAATGAGCTGCATTTTCTAAAGCAACCCAGAAGTCCCATCTCTCTGCTTCATTTGGAAAAAGAAAAAGAAAATCTCTGCAAGAAGATGTAATGTGGGATCAACAAACCCACACCCTTCCCTCAGCACTGCCTTTAGACTGTCACTGCACAGCTCAGCCTCTGGCCAGGGTTAAGTGTTGCTCCTTGGAGTGTGTGGACATTTCCAGGAGTTGGAGTTTTTGTCTAACATGAGCAAGATTTGTTGGGGTTTTTTTGTTGTTGTTTGTTTGTTCGTTTGTTTGTTTGTTTTAATCTACATGAAATAAAGTACGGATTCAAAGCTGGGTTGTGGAGTTTGCTCCTACAAGGAAAAAGGTTTGTGTTAGTCCTTGACTGCTGGGCATTCAAGTCTGAATCCTGGCCAGACAAGGTTTTTTCCTCATGTGCTCTCCCTGTGCTGCTGCTGCCTGTTAAAGGGATGGCACAGAGCAGAGTGAGCCCACTCTGGGAGAGCAAAACCTGAGGACAAATCCCACCCAGGACTCAGTGTCAGTGGCTGCCAATTCTGGTCTCAGCAGCTTTTTTCTTGTTTCTAAATCGAAACATGGGATGCATCTCCTCAAGTGAAGAGAAAATAGATCCCCAAAACTCCCCATTAAATTTAAGAATAAAATATTGGTGTATCCTAACAGATAAATAAAAGTCTTTTTGTCAGGGAAGAGCCGGTTTGGAATTCTACTGATTTGGAGAATGAAGGGACCCGGCCTCCCTTCGGCAGCTTAGAAAGTGAATTAATGTCAAAATAATTATTATCCCTCCCTCAGCAACAGCACTGGCATGAGATTTTATACACTGAACTCTTCACTATATTTTCCTGAGGTCATTTGAGGCCCTCATGGGGTTATTTGAGATCATTTGAGACCCTGACTGGGGTTACTTGAGGTCATTGGAGAAATTTTAAATTCATCCAGGGGTTATTTGAGGTCATTTGAGGCCCTCATTGGGGTTACTTGAGGTCATTGGGGTTACTTGAGGTAATTTGAGACCCTGACTGGGGTTATTTGAGGTCATTGGGGTTACTTGAGGTCATTGGGGTTACTTGAGGTCATTGGAGAAATTTTAAATTCAGCCAGGGGTTACTTGAGGTCATTTGAGGCCCTCATTGGGGTTACTTGAGATCATTTGAGACCCTGATCGAGGTTACTTGAGGTCATTGGAGAAATTTTAAATTCATCCAGGGGTTACTTGAGGTCATTGGAGATTTTTTTAATTCATCCGGGGTTACTTGAGGTCATTTGAGGCCCTCATGGGGTTATCTGAGGTCATTTGAGGCCCTCATGGGGTTACTTTAGGTCATTGGGGTTACTTGAGGTCATTGGAGAATTTTTACATTCATCCAGGGGTTACTTGAGGTCATTTGAGACCCTCATTGGGGTTACTTGAGGTCATTTGAGATTTTTACATTCATCCAGGGGTTACTTGAGGTCATTTGAGATTTTTACATTCATCCAGGGGTTACTTGAGGTCATTTGAGTCCCTCATAGAGGGTCACTTGATGTCATTTGAATCCCTGAGAGGAGTTACTTGAGGTTACAGGGGTTACTGGGGGTCATTTGTGTCTCCATTAATTGATTGTGGGCTCAAATGGGGACCCAAGGGTTAATTCTGATGAGCTGTGGCCAAACAGGAAGGGACACTTTGGTGTAATGGATCAAACACTGCCAGTCCAGTCCTGGGGTGCCCAAAGCCTCAGGGTCACCCAGGGGCCTGTGCTGTCACCTGTCCTTTGTCCTCTGTCCTCTCAGCATAGTGACAGGGCTGGTGATTAGCTTTATTAATATTTATTATGAATTAGAGGTATTAGTTTATTGTATTAATGTTCATTATCATCTGCTGTAAGCATTGGCATCTGTAGTATTAGTTATTAATACAGTCATCAATAAATTCTGCTGCTGGAATCTATTAAATTCTATTTACAATATTATCTTTTAGGATTCAGAATAATCACCTATTGCAACCTAAAACTATGATGATTTCTTAGAATAAATAGCAGATTTATTAGTATTGGTGGTAATTAGTGTATTAGCTGCCACAAGGGTATAAATGTATCCTGTTGGAACCTCCATGGGATTATGGAATGCCCTTCCCACCCTTCTGCTTGTGGGAGCAAACTCCTTTGGAGTTCTTCCTGGAGCAAACCCAGCTTTGATTCTGCAGTTCATTTTCACACAGATTTAAAAAAAAAAACAAAAAAACAAAAAAAACAAAAACTTGCAAGCACCAGACCAAAAAAAAAAAAAAAAAAGAAAAAAAAATCCCATCTGGTCAGGGCTGCACGGGGACACCCAGGGGACAAAGGCTTGTGACCAGCAGAGCTCTGAGGGTGTGAGTGACTGAGAGAGGCTGATCCCCCTGGGACGAGGCAGGGGAGGGCTGTGACAGAAACCCCAGGCAGGTTCTCTCTCGTCTCCCCTCCCCACTGCAGGGCCAGAGGTGCCACCGAGGCACAGAGAGGAGTTTGACCTGGGGCTGGCAATGGCTGAGCACAAAAACCCCTGGGGTGTCACTAATTCAATCTAATATTGTAAATATGTAAATTCGTGTGAGCTCTGGGAACTGCTGTTGCAGCAGCTGTGCAGCATCCCTAAAATAAAGCCAGAGGGGAGAGGGGAGCCCTGCCCCTTGCATCAGCACAGCCCCAAAACAGATATCTTAAACTTTTTCAGTGGGAAGAGCAGTGCTGTCTTCCAAAATCATCCCAAGGAATGTGAAAACACAGCCTGGCCTCTCCAGCTCCAGAATCTCCTTTTGTCCTGTCCCTCGTTCCTTGAGAGGAGAGATCATCCCCACCCGGCTCCGACCTCTTTTTAGTGAGGAATTCTCTCTAAATATCATCCCAGATTTCCATAATTCCCCCCTCAGGCTGCCAGAGCAGGCAGGGAGTCCCTGGCTTGCAGCTGCACAAAACCTGATGATCCAGCCACCCCCCAAGCCTACACCTCGATATCAGCGAGCCAGCAAATCTTGAGGTTCCCTTCCAACCCAAATCACTCTAAGATTCTTTGCCAGCTGCATCCGTGGGATTTTTCCCTTGTTTCATCCCCAAACCAGGGCAGGATGGGAAGATCCAGCCCCAAAGCAGAGCCTGAGCCTAGCTAGAGGCACAGCCCTGCATTGAAGATCCTGCTGCGGGCGAGGGCCAGCCCCAAATTCCCTGAAAGCTGCAGTCAGCCCTCCCAGCAGGGCTCTAAATCCGCCCGGACTTCCTTGGCTCCAGCTGGCTGAACAAGCTGGCAGCAGCAGAAAGCGAGGCAAAGCCTCTCCTAACTCGGGGGGGGAAATTAAAAAAAAAAAAAAAATATTAGGAGAAGTCTCCATAAATCCTAAGCCAGTTACTGGTGGAAAGGACTTCCCTCCTCCTGCTCCACACATTGCAGCACAAATTATGGCCCCAACCTCGCTGTTGTTCAGTGATGAACATCTGAAAAGGCTGTGACAGATGAGAGGAGGGATGATTTAACAGCCATAAATCCAGCCAGCTTAGAGGTGTTTTTACAACCAAACCCATCTTGAATCCCCTCTGTTATGAATACTTATCACTCTCAGACACTGCTACAATGGAAAGATTTTTAACAGCTTTAATAGAGACGCAATAAAACCCCCAGAGCCGGGAGAGAAGCCGTCCTTTGATCCCTCCCGAGGGAGACAGAGGGGCTGGGAGCTGCTTGCTGTGCTCAGGCTTGAAGGAGCAGAGCTGGAGCAGCCACTGGGCTGACCCTGGGTTTAATGGATGGGTGGAATCATCCCAGAGCTGGATCAGCTTTCCTAAAGCTGCTGCGTGCTGTAATTAATAGCCGGCTGGGAAGGGGGACAGGGGACAGGCTGTGCCTGTGACATCCAGTACCTTCTCCAGGGGCTCCTCCTGCAGCTCCCACATCACACCTGGTCTAACCCACCTGCAGGGATTTAAACCCAGGCTGGTCTCCGCTGCGCTAATGACCCTCCTGGGTGTGGTGACACCACTTTTTAACCTGCTAATGGCTAAATTGGCTCAATGGCCACCACCCCACGAGCAGGACAAAGCTGTCCCTTGGCACTGCCGGGAGCTCAGGAGATCTCCCAGCTCCAGGGTAACTGGTCGTGGATTTCACTCGCTCCCAGGTTGGGCTGAAGCAGTCCCAGATCTCATTCCCACTTCCTAAACTGTCCCTGCAGCTTCCCAAAACCATTCTAAGTACCCAGCCAGCAAAACCAGGAACAGGGAGGTGCCAGGGAGCACCCACTGCAAAGGGCACCTGGAGCTGGGCAAATACCTCAGGAATAAACCCCTCCTTTCTTACACAAACAAATTTATCAGGCACAGCCGGGTGATAAGAAATTCAGCAGGTGGAGGGAACAAAATTGATCCCAGGCTCCTTGTTTTCCATAGATGAGCAGTCCACATCCAGGAAAAACACGAGGGAAAACAGCCGAGCTTTGGGGCTGGTGGGTTTTCCTCCTGCACTGGGGGGGAATGAAATAAAAACAAGGAGCAGGGAAAGCTCCTTCCTAAGAGAAACGTGGCCACCAAGAGAGGTGTTGGGCTCTCAAGAGAAAAACCAGCTCTGCAGGACAAGGAACAGGCTCAGCTTGGCCATAAGAGACCTGAGGGGACTTTTTTTTTTAATAAGATAATACCAAGTAATTGATTTTTAAATACACTGAAATCAAATGTCCTGAGGCCAGCACAGGATCCCAGCTCTGCTGTCAGCTCAGAGGCCACTGGCAGAGATGGAAAGCACAAGGGAAAAGAAAATAAAAATTAAATCTCCTTCATGTGCTTCTCTGGCTCCAGGGCAAATGCAAACATCTCTGTAAAAGGTGCAACAATTTTTCTCTATTAAAAAATAAATTATCAAAAGGGAGAAGCTGATGGAAGCACCAGGGACCACTGAGGTTGAATAGGCAGCATGGAGAAAATCGGTCTGCTTAAAACACACAACAACAATTGAGCAAAAAAATGCATTTTTTAAGGTAATTTATTCCAATCACTCTCACACACACACCCCATCCTTCACACAGTCCCAATCGAGGAAGGTTTTTGGCTATTTTTTATTGGATTTTAATTGTTTTTATAGAAAAATACACATGCAAATAATATATATAGTTCAGCGCTGAACTTTTCATGTTGGAAATAATAATAATAAAGAAATGAAGATTTGGGAAAGACCTGAGTGGAGACAGAGACAGGGAAAGCCATGGGGATGGGATGCTCAAGGACATTTCATCCAGCAGGAGGGTTTTTCCTGGGATGAGGAACCAACACCAGCCCCTCACCCCAGCAAAAACCCTTCTCCAGTAACTCTGCTCAGGCTTGGGAAGGGCCAAGGAAAAATTGGTGCTGGATTTGTCCTTCCTACAAGACCCAGCATGGATCCCATCCCCAGCAGCAAGGGAAGCCCAGCTTAGGTAAAAGCATCATTTGATGCTTGGAAATTACACCAGAAGCCAAGAGCTACATGGAAAAAAAATATCCTTTTATAGTATTTCCTATGGAATACAGCTGGCAGCACAGGGAAAATGGATTGATTGAAACCTGGACTTGTGTTTCAGGATGATGTTTTTGGGGTGAGACTCTGTTGGACCCTTGGCTGTGCAGGGCTGGGGGTTTCTGCCCCTGTGGGCTGCTCCCTGCAGAGGGGAGCAGCGATGTCCCTGTGTCCCCAGAAGAGTCCCTGTGTCCCCAGAAGAGTCCCTGTGTCCCCAGCCTCTCTGCAAACACCGTGCCAAGGTCCAGGGGATAAAACAGATCTGCTGCATGGTGGGAGCTGCACCCCTGGAGCAGAAGTGGAGATGTCCTTTAGACAGGGCTATTCCAGGTTTGATGGATGAGCAGCTGGAGGGAAGAGCTGGCGAAGGAAAGGGCAGAGAGGAGCAGCCTGGGGAAGGAGGACAATTAATCCACTGCCACAGGACGCCAGGAGGCTTCGGGAAATGTCACAGTGCAGCAGCATCCCAACACTGAGAGGGCAGCAGGGAGAGGGATGAGGCGTTTTGTCATCTCCTCGCACAGCAAGCAGAGCTCCTCTGCCTGCAATCCCGCCCACGGCCATGGCTCTTTTCCTACTGATCCAGGCTAATGATATGGAGCAAACTGTTGTCTCTTTGCCAGAGGCACAAACCCACACAGGCAGCACAGTGAAGGCTCCCCAAGGGAAGGATTTCCCTCCATCTCCCAAGGAGCTGCACACCGAGGGTGGCAGCAGCGCTTTGCCAGCCCCACCTCTGCCCCCAGCAAGGCCTGCCCATGTCCCCAGCCAGTGGTGACATCCCTGGTGACACCACACAACCTGAGTGGTGGCTGGGTGCAGCCCCAGCTCCTGCCTGTGGTCCCTGCCATCACCTCGTGCATCCCTGGTGCAACTCCAGCATCAGCAAGGGGACACCAGCAGGGAAAGGGAGCCTTGGGTACCTCTGGGTTTACCACCAGAGACCTCACCAGCCTTTCATAGCAGACACAGCACCTGGGGGCTGCACAGCCACGCTCTTCCTGCTTGTCTCTTCTGTTTTGTTCTGCTTTATAACCAACAAAATTCACTTTTGGGACTGTCTACTCTGAAAATTGAGGTGGGAGGGTCTGGCGAGGGTGGAGGCTGTTTGGCTCCTATGTCTACAGGCTGCCCTGGGGCAGCTCTAGAGTTTGGTGGACAATCATGCAGGTTTTATTGCAGCTCGTGGGTATGGTTTGGTTTGTAGGTAGCCCAGCTTCAGTCTCAGGTAGCCCCGGAGGTGGGTTCCTCTCCCCTCCCCACCTGTCCGGCCGCTGTCTCTCAGGCACCACGTGCCAGCCAGGTGGCTACTCCGTGGCCATCTGCTCGATGTGGTCACTAAGCAGCTTGAATTGCTCTGGAAGGAGAGAGAGAAGGGCTCAGGGAGGCTGCTGAACCATCCCATCGACGCTCCATCCCCCCAGAATCCCAGAAACGGGCTGCACATCCCCCGGGCTCTCCCCTACCTTCATCCAAGTTCCCAATGGTCGCCTGCTTCTTCAGGAAGTCACTGCAGAGCTTCTTGTTGAGGCCAAACGCCAGCATGTTGTGGATGAAGGTGCTGAGGGAGGACAGAGATGCTCCAGCTGAGAGAATGGCCAGGCTGCCCCTTCTTCCCCCCACCTTCCTCTCCCTCTCCACAGCCCCTGGCCGCAGGCACTGGGAGGATGCTCAACTCGGTCCCTTTGGATATTCAACAGAAGGGGCAGGAGCAGGTCCCAGGGACAAGCATCAAAGGTCCTCTGCACCGTAAGGGATGTCCCCAGTGGGGGAACACCTGGGAGCTGTCCCCAGGGAGGTGGCCCCAGTGCCCTGCTCACCCCAGCTGCCCAAAGGTGATGTTCTCGTTGAAGCGCAGGCTGTCGTCACGCTCCTCCTGCGTCATGTGGCACCACTTCTCCCTGCAAGGAACAGCCCAGTCTGGCACCACTCTGTCACCACTGTCACCTCAGGACCCCCTGTCTGCTTCCTCCCACCCTGGGCCATGCTGGAGGACAGGAAGGCACCGACAACCCCTGGGTGTTGGATGAGCTCAGAACATGGATCCATCTGCAGAGCTCTTGCCCTGGAGCAAAGCAAGAGAAGCCCCCAGGAAAAAACCTCATTCAACCTTGGCTTTGCCTGGAAAAGCCCTGATTAAGAGCTAAAAATAGCATCGATCCCTCTAGCACAGAGCTCACCTTCAGAGCCACCGTGGGCACGAGGAGGAAGCAGGGAATGGCCATCCCAGCAGGGAGGGTGACAGGGGACACCAGGCACCTGTCCCTCATCTGCAGCAAGGCTCCAACTCCCCAGATCCCAAACATACCTCCCCCTCTGGCAGGGCAGGAGCTCCCACACCCCTCCCCAAGGGCCAAAATCCCAGCGGTGCCCTGAGGATGCCCCGGCTCCATTCCAGCTCCCTGCAACTGCAGCATCACCTTAAGGAATGGAGGGGTTTAAGCTCTGGGTGTTGGGAACCAGCTCTAGGCAGTGGCAGAGTCCCCACCCCGCAAATAAAGCCTGTGCCACAGGGATGTCACCTGGGGTGGTGGCAGCTGGGCTCAGTGCATGCATGCCAGGGAAACTACAGCTCCATGGTGAAGCCAGCCCCTTCCCGAGAACCAGGTGAGGTTACAGCCAAGGATAAGAGGAGGAAAAACAAGGAAAAACAGTGATAGGCAGAAGAAAAATGGAGGAGAAGGAAGAGGAGAACACCGGGAGAAGAACAGACACTTGTAGCTCGTCAGAATACCAAGCAGGAGGGGAGAGCTCTGCTGGGTGGGAACTGGGATAGAGGGGGTCTCACCCAAAATTCAGTGAGGTTGGCTCAGCCCCAGTGGCTGGAAACTGGGATAGAGGATGGGTGCTCAGCCAGGCTGACCCCACAAAATGATCCAGTCCCCACTAAACCACCTCAACCCAAATGTTCAAAGCTGCTGAGCCTCCAGCCACCAGCTTATTTTTATAGGGCTCTGGAAACGTACACAATATGTTCCAGGGGATTTTTTTTTAAAGGAAAGAAGGTGTAATTTTTCTCAGATAAAGCTTAGGACAGCAAATAAAACCCACAGCAAAATGTAAAGGCTGAAAGGAGAGGGGAAGAATCGAACTAGGGAGCTTTGAAATCTGGAAACAAAACTTCACAGACCCCACTGGCTCACTTACAGAAGAAGCCTGTTTGTAACTCTCTTTTTTCCTGCCCTTTTATGTTTTGGAGAGAGGAAGAAGGGAGAAAAAACATTATCAAAGTGTCCCCCACCCCCCAAAAAAAAAAAATTGGCCGTGTTTCTGCCTTATTACTGGAGAATAACATGCCTGGGAAAAGAGAAAACCCACATGTGGCTCCACTCAAAGCCTTTGATCTTCACACTGGCCCAGCAGGACAGGCACAGGGGTGAGGAACCCCCTGGGCTGCGGGGTTGTATTTTGGGGTATCCAGGGAAGCCTTGCTGTGCCTGGAAGCGCTGAGAATTCTCCATCAACTCTTTCCTTTTCCTGCACAGCAAACCCCAGCAGCAATATTTACACCACCCCTTAGCCAGGACATTCCTCAGCCACACAGAAAATTCACTGCCAGGCTTCCAAAACTCCTCATCCTCTTGCTGATGCCATCACCTGGAGGGATTTGCTCCCAGATCCCACACTCCAAGAGAGCAGTGACTGTTCCCCTGCCCCGACAGCAGCTCTTGGCCCCAAGGACACACTCCAAATTGTGACATGCAAGACCCCATCTGCAATTCTAATTTTGTCAAGGGAGGGCAGCAGAAAAACGCGTTGAAAATGGGAAAGGACCAGCTTTTCCAGCTGGCACAGGATCCCCAACACCTCTAAGTGGCAGCAGAAGCCAGGAGCAAGCAGGAAGGACAGCAGAGCGGGGTGCTTTCTTCACAAAGAGACTCAGTTCGTGTCCAAATCCTGCCCAGAGGGATGTTCCTGGCAAAATATCACAGCTGGAAACCATTCAGGCTCCTTTTTTTAAAAAACCACATGAAAGAGGAGCCAATCTAAACCCCTCTGGCCCTTGGGGAGGGTGATGCTCGTGCTCAAACCTCCAGCAGCTGCTCCTCCTCCACGGAGAAAGGGCCTTGCAGAGCCCCCCAAAACACATCCCCTCCCTCCCCAGGGCAGGATGTGGACCTGAAGGGAGCATCAGCCTGTGGACACTAAGGAAGGACAGGGACAGACACACCTCTTCTCCTCTTCCTCCCCAGTGTTCCCTCTGGAGCGGCGGCAGAAACGGGGCCGACAAAAGTGGCGCGTGAAAAGATCATGCAAGACAGAGGGATGGAGGGGAACGGAGAGAAGAAGAGACAGAAGGAGGTTGTTAGAGGCAGAGAGAGAGGAAAGAGAGAGAAAAAGAGGAGTTTAGTTCTGATTCCTTCCCCCCCTCCCCTGCCCTCCCCACCCAGAGGAGGAAAAACCTCCCCAGGTCTCGCTGCAGCCCCAGGAGGACAAAGCCCGACCACCCCAGAGATGTCCTGGTCATCCCATCACAGAGGTGGCCTCAACCCCATCCCCACGGACCTTCTGGACATCTGCCGTGGCCAAAGACCGACCTGGAATTCCAAACCCAGCTCCCACCAGCCACGTCCTCCCTGCAGGGATTTCCATGCTCAGCCCAGCACGCAGCATCCCAGCTCACTGGAAGGATGCTGCATCCTCTCCAGAGGACTCAGGAGGATCACCACCACCTCCCAAATCCCCCGAGATGCTCAGGATACTCCAGGCTGCAGCTCCCAAAGCTCCTTTGTTACTCAGGCTTGTTCTTGCAGCCCAGGCAGACTCAGCCATCAGATTAATTGGGAAAGGCACTTGGAGCAGGGAGCAGCTGCCGGTGGCGTCTGTCCTTGTGAGGCATTTGCTGCTGCTAATTTGGGGTTTAATCAAAGCAAATGCAGTTATGGTTACATTGCTGCTCAATAGGCTCTTCCCGTGCTAGCTTGGGAGAAAAAAAAGGAAAGCAGTAAAGGGGAAAACAAGGATTGATCCGTGAGCTGAGCCTGGCACAGCATCCCAGGGTGCGAGCCAGGGCTGCTGCGGCTTAGCTCGGGATTTGGGGAGGACACAAAGAGGGGGCTACCTGTTCAAAAGGGCTGCTCTGAGCTCAGTGATTCCACCCCGAGGGCTCAGAGCCTCAGGGCACTGCACAGACAGCAGAAGGGGCCGGCTGGGAGTGGGAAACTGCCCCAGGAGAGCAGGGGGGGGCTGGAGCCCTCACACAGCTCCGGGGTGGAGCAAGAGATGGCCACAAGCTTGGCAAGTGTCTCACCCGCTTCTGCACCCCCCGACACGAGCAGCCCCTTCCCTGGCAGGTTTATCACAATTTTCAGGGCTGGCAGTTGCCACCATTCCCAGCTTCTCTCCTTGCTGGATGCAGGTTGTCCCTCCTGGGGACAGCTGGGACATGCCCTCCACCCACTACACCTCCCTGATGGCACCGAGCACACCTGCTAGCAAACTCAGCACCAACAATCTGAGCCCTGGCTGGGTTTTCTGGGAACATCTCTAGGGCTTGGTTCCTCCAAAAATGCTGCAAAACAAGCAAGAAAACCTCCCTGCTCCCAAACCCCTAGGAGGCTGCAGATCTCACCAGCCCACCCCAGTGCTCCCAGCAGGTTTCCAGTCAGGAATGGAAAGCAGAGCATTTCCCCAGGGTTGGACAAGCTCAGGGCTGTTGGGAAGAGCCCTCTGAGGGGTTGGAGGGGACATGGAGTCTCCAGTTCCCACAGGGATGTGTCCTACCTGGTGGTGGGGGATCTCTTCCTGCGCTCGCAGTGCACGGCGTCAAAGAAGGCGGCGTTCCAGAACCGGAGATTGTGCCTGCAGGGAGGGAGGGAGGGAGGGAGAGGCTGGGAATGGCCAATTAGCCTCATTTATAATTAGGAACCACAGGTTGCCCAGAGAAGCTGTGGCTACCCCTGGATCCCTGAAAGTGTCTAATGCCAGGTTGGATGGGGTTTGGAGCAGCCTGGGATAGTGGAAGGTGTCCCTGCCCATGGGTGGGGTGGAATGGGATGAGCTTTAAGGTCCCTTCCAACCCAAACCATTACAGGATTCCACAGTCTCACCCAGCCTGTCCCTGAGTCCTCCCAAGGGTCAGGATGGGCCAAACAAACCTGGCAGATTTCTGGATCAGCCCTTTGGTGGCTGCAAACACACTCTTGTTAGCACAAGGGACATGCCAAAGCCAAGGCCAGCTCTGTTAGGGGCACTTGCGAGCCTCTGGGCACATGTGGCCAGCAGGACAAACCCCTCCCCAGGCAGGAGCCAGCCCTCCCCAGGGCTTTACCAGATCGGCTGCTGCTTGAGGTGCATGTACAGGTAGATCTTCTCCCCCTTCTTCTCCTCCTCTGGGCTCTGCAGGGACACTGTGGGGACACACAGTCACACGCCAGCATCTGGGGGACTCAACCTTCCCACCCACACGTGGATTTTGTGCCCCCTCCCAGTCTGGTGGCTGAGCAGCCGGGATGGTTTGCAAATCAAACACATCCTCTACACATCCACAGCAACAGGAGAGGAGCTCTGAGAGCCCTTGGAGGGCAGGGATCAGCCCTGATGAAGGCAGGGATGTTCCAGGAGGATCCTGGAGGCACTGGACCACTGGTCTGAGAGCTCACACAGGTACTGGGGGAGACTGGTGCACCACCAAAGATCAGAAGCAGTGGGTGCCCAAACCTCTGCAGTCTGTGACACTGAGGACGAGACCCTCACAGAACAAGAAGTTTGACTGGAATTGCAAACCCAGCCCTGAGGGATTCCAGCATTTCCAACCCTTTCTCCTTCCCCAGGGCTGCCTTGGCCATGCCTATTTCACCAACACTGGCTGCACTCACCTGTCTTCTTCAGCTTCTCCTTTGGTTTGTCTTCTCCTTCGCTGTGGCACAAGAAATCAATGTCAGCTCCAAAAATCCTGTCCCCCCCACAGCTCATGGCCCACCTGGCAAAGGGAATCTCATTTCAAAGACCCCCTGATCCCATGCCATAATCCCCAGGGCCAGAAAGGTGACAAAGAGACAGTGGCATCCCTCCCCTCAGACCCAGCACAGAGATGATGCAGAAAATCACAAGCTTGGAACCACATAACTCCATGGCTGTCTCGCTTTTGAGACAAATTAGGAGGGATTCAGACAATGGCTGAGGGAAACAGGACTCCCAGACCACAAGGTGACAGTGACTAAAGGTGGGACCAGGCTAGAGACCACCTCTCATGGCCACGGTGGCCCTACAGCCCTGGTTTGGTGATGATATATGGGTGCCTGCCCACCCGAGGGAGTAGTACACACTCGCTCTTTTTGGTGGCAGGACCCTTCAGTTTGGTCTCCAGGCCCCCAAAGAAGCCCTTGACGTTCTCTGTCTTGGCTGAGGTGTTTTTCAGCAGCCTCTCTGCAATGTCCTTCTTCTCAGCCAGCCAGGTGTTTGCTGACTTCAGGTATGCGTCGATGCTGCCTGCGGGCTTCTCCTTGGCCTCCAAGGGCAGGGCATGAGGTTTACCTGGAGAAAATGTGCCAGGAGCTCAGTGGTGGCACCACTGAGTGCTGCCAGCTCCTGGGGACCTGCACCCAGCTCCACGATGCAGCACCAGGAGGTGGAAACACCCGAGATCCCATCCTATCCTGTAGGTTTTTATTTTTATTTTTATCCTTCCCGCTCCCATTTTGGATGGAAAATCCAGTCCCCTGTGGAGGAGCGGCCACTGCACACCAAGAGATAAACCTGGGTTTATTCTAGGCTGGGTTGTTCACATCCCACCCCAAGAGGCTGGGATCATCTGGGGGTTGTCACATACAAACATTCCTGGCTGGAAGCAAGGACAAAGCAGCATCACCACCCCAGTGAGGAGTTGTTCTGCCAGGTTTGCATGGATTCGGGGCTCTTTTCTACCTGGGGCACCCCTCCAACACCTTTCCCATGTACAGGACACATTTCCAACCAGCCCCCAGCACCAGCCAAGCCTCCACAGGGTTGCAGGTTCCCTTACCTATGTAGTAATAGGTAAAACACATGGTCATGAGGTTCTTGGCAGGGCTGAAATCGTCCATCTGGTGACACCTAACACAGAGAAAGGACTCTGTGAGGACACCCCGTGATGGGAACCCAACCACAGCTCTGCCCTCAGGGCCTTTTGGGGGTTTCCATGAAGCCCCCAGGACTTACTCAAAGAGCACGAGGGCAAAGGACTGCATCAGGCGGTAGAAGGTCTGCTCTGAGACACACTTGGAGTTGCAGCGCTGCAGGAACAGAGCCCAGGGTTCAGCACAGCACCAGGAACAGCCTCAGCTCTCCAGGACCACCCACCATGGGCAGGGGGTAAAAGAGCACTCATGGTTGGGTCTCCCCCTCAGAGACAGCGTTGTGCTTATCTTTATTCTGTTTGTTTGATTTTTTTTTTTTTTGTTTTTAGGGAATAGGATGTGTCTGAGTGCTGGTGGGGTTTAATTTTAAATAAAATGAATTAATTTTCTCCCATGTTGCACCAAGGGTGTAATTAACTGCTCAAAATGTATTTTTTCCCTTCTGTATCTCCCTCAGCTGTGGTTCCTCACTTTCCTTGAGTTCCTGCCTCCCAAAAATACTTCTTTGGGATATAAATAAATCCCCCTGGCCTGAGGCTGTTCCAAAGCCCATGCAGGATCCCTGCTACCTCCCCACCACTTCCCTTACCTGGGCGCTCACGTATCTCGCAAACCACTCCCTGCCCTTCCCGTTCTCACTGCTGCAGAGCTCCCCAAACCTGGCCTTCTCCTCTTGGTCCAAATCCTCTCTGAAACAGGAAAAAATTTAAAATCATCATTAAAGCCAAGGATGTAACCTGCACTCCCCAACGTCCCTCTTGGCATCAGCATCCTGGTGCTGCGGTGCTGGAGGAAAGCAGAAGAAGAGGAGGAGAGGAGCTTCCATTTTGTCATCCCTCGCCTTGTGCTGCTCTTTTCTTCCTCCTTGGCAGGAGGGAAACCAAAGGCAGAGGGAGAAGGGAAGAACCAAGGACAGTGTGAGCAGAAACTGAGCTCCAGAGACAGGCAGGGAGCCCCAGAGCAAAAACAAGCCCTGTTGCTGCTCCTCACGCTCCATTTGCTCCATCCAGCCTGACACGGAGTTCCAGAGATCACAGCACCAGGAGCTGGGGGATGCAGGGCTGGGGGCACAGCCAAGGGCTGCCACAGGGGCCCTGGGCACGTGTGAGCCACTGGCATTTCATCAGTGGGGAGAGGAGATGGGGACAGTGAGCCCCTGGCATGGGAACGGAGAGAGAGAAGAAGGGAGAGAAGCTGGGGGTGGAAGATGAGCTGGGATGTGACCAGGAGAGGGGTGCAAGGAAAAGCCACATCCCTCTCAGCACTGACACAAAGCGCTGCTCCCGCAGTGGGAAAGCAGCCAGATCCAATCCCATCCCGTGGGCATTGCCAGCCCTGCTCACTCACCCCCCAGTGAAGATCTTCTCCACGTAATTCCGCATGAATTCCCGGCGCTCGGCCGTGGCCTCGTCCCGCGCCGACTCCGTGCTCTGGCTGGAGGAGAAGGACTCGTTGGAGGAGGAGCGGCGGTAGCCACCCCAGTGCTGGGGAGAGTCCCCCATGTCATTCTCGCTGTCTGCTGACTCGGTGGCATCGCTCTCCTCCGCGGCCACATCCCCCGTGTCCCCCAGGTGATTGTTGTCCCCAGGAGCGCTGGGAGGAGCGGGCTCTGAGGGGTCACAGGCGGGCGTTTCGGTGTCAAAGTCAATGAGGTTCCCTATGGGCACGTCCAGAGGGGCCTCCATGGCTCTCCCAGGGGATGTGGCAGGGTTGAGGACACTCGCTCCTCGTCCTTCTGGCCCTCACTGAGAGGTTGAGGTCATGGCTGGCAGGATGCTGGCTAAGGCAGGCAGGACCTCCTAGGGGGGCACAGGTTACCACAGGACATCTGAAAGACACAAGGAGGACAAAAGTGAGGACAGGATCTCAGGGAACATCCACCACGGACTTTGGGCAAGGCCGTCACTCACGATGTCCCCAGGATGTCCGTCAGCAGTGGAGGGACACACGGAGCTGGCTCCTCTCCACCAGCCACGTGAATCAGCAATCCCATGGAATGCTCACGTGCTTTCAGCACCGCTCGAGAGGGTTTTCCATCCTTTAGCCCAGAAAAGGGACAACCGGAGCCTCAGCTCCATATGTCACATTTGGGATGTGACATCTCGTGGCCTGACGGGCAGAACTGGGCTGGCAGGACACCGGTGGTTCTGCAGGGCAGCCCTGACATCCTCCTGTCTCCGCCTTCTCTCTGCTCATGGGTCTATCTGACCCCGTTTGGAAACGGGATCATCTCCAGCGTGGAGCATCCTGGAGTTTAACACTGGGATTTAGCTGGGAATGGAAAGGGGATGCTGGACCCGACAGAAACTGGAATGGGATGAGGATTCAGAACTCTGGACTTCAATTAAGGGCTTTTGACACCCCAGATTGCAAAGGTCCTGCAAAGGAGGTACAGAGTTCATGGGGATGGGGGTGGACTGGGATGCTCCAGCACATGCCCATCCTGGACAGTGCTGCAGCAAAAGAGGCAAAGAAAGGGCCACCCTGAAGCTGCCCTGTGTCAGAGAGTCACTGTTGTACCCAGTGAGGGTGTTTCTGCCCCAGGAGGTGGTGAATTACAGTGTCTGAAACCCAGCACACAGTGCAGCATCCGGGCACAGGGTGGGACAGGAGCAGGGACAGCAGCACAGGTGGCAGTGACAAACCCAGGGCAGCACAACAGCAACATTGACACAGCTCCACTGCCTTCCAGGCCACTGATCCCAGGACACAGGCAACCACACCCAGAGCAAAAATCCCCCAAAGGACCGATGTCCAATGCCTCAGACATACAGGAGCTCAAACTGAAACCAAATCTGACGTGTTTCACCAAGCAGAGTGCAGTGGGAAAACACCCCCTGGGCTGCAGGAGCAGCCACTCTTCCAGCAGCATTCCCTTCCTCCTCCTCTTCTCCAGGGACCCTTTGGGACACTGGACAGTGAGAGAAACACAACTCTTTGAGTAGCTGGGAAAAGTCCCTATCCCCAGGGACAGAAAGAGAAGTCACCTTGGGTGGCAGAACTCATGTGGCCACCTCTGCTGGCAGCCTCACACTGCTCCCTCACATTGAGCCCCCTGGCACACACCTAAAGCTGGCCCCAGGAGCTGCAGGAACACTGCTGCACTCCAGGAGCTGTGGAGAGCTTGGCTCCTGGGAGAGGAGCAGCCCAAGGCTGCGGCACAGCAAGAATTGGAGATGTTCCCATGGGGATCCAGCCAGCTGCAGCCTGGCTCCGTGTCCCTGGCAGTGTGACCAATTCCAAACCAGCTCCAGGGACATCCATCCGTCCATCCGTCCATCCATCCGTCCATCCATCCCTCTGCCCCCAACCCTTCCTACTCCCACAGCAGCTACAAAGTTCTTTTTGGCACTGATGGAGAGAAAGTTCCAGGGGGAGCTCAGAGCCCCTTCCAGTGCCTAAAGGGGCTCCAAGAGAGCTGGAGAGGGACTTTATCTAAAGGCATGGGGTAACAGGACATAGGGAATGGCTTCCCACTGCCAGAGGACAGGGTTAGATGGGATATTGGGAAGGAATTCTTCCCCATGAGGATGGTGAGACCCTGGTTGCCCCATGACCCTCTGGGAAAGAGGACTTGGAGTTCAGCCCAGGAGCCCCAGGGAGCATATCCTGCTCACAGAAGGATGGAAAACATTTAATCCCTCACTGACCAGCTCACGGTAAAGCCCTGCCCTTGAGTGAAGGTGTCCCAAGGCGTTGGCAGCTGCTGGGGTTCCCAGGCACCTCCAAAGGGGTTGGGCTCTCAGAGCCCAGAAGAGCTTTCAAAACCAAAACCCGCTGCAAAAACAGCCCTGTCCCCACTCCACAATGTGCTCATTGCTCCAGCAGAACAAATCCAGGGAAGGAATAGCCAAAACACCAAATGAGAGCCTGAGGTCTCACACCGGGCACCGTCCACTCACGGACATCAGCAGAGCTGCACATTCCATCACTGCCCAGGCACAGCCCAGGCAGGTCCCACTCCTAGCTGGGTCAAGTTTGAGAGTAAATGAGGGTTCTGGAATAAAAAGGGACTTGTGGGCTGCTTGGGAGCCTTGCTACAACATCACGAGCTTCAGCATCATCCTGAAATTCAGCAGTTCTTGGGCTGACTTTAACCATGAAGCTCAACCAGACAGGTGGAGACACCAGCACAGGAATATCATCCATTAATGTGCTGAAGCCACACATGGGAATGCCACAGGAAACACATGGTGCCCTGAAACCTTGGAAAATGCCAGTTTTCACTAAAAAAAAAAATTAAAAAAAAAAAGCTGGGGTAGATGTGCATGATTCACCTATAGCTACACGTGTGTGCAAGTGTGCAAGCAGCTTTTATCTATGACCTGCCCTTGAATCCAGCACTCCTGGTTGGATCTCCCAGCATCCCTAAGTCCTGCACTGAGTTTCCCCTCGGGGTTTTTTCCAGGTGCTGAGGTCAGGTTTGCTGTGGGGCCTCAGCGATTGACACCTGGGAAATGGGATCCAATCCCAGTTTGCCGCACTGGAAATCCCAGCGGGGAGCAGGATTTGCCCAACCTGTGCCCAGCTCTCCTCTCTCTCTAACCACAGTGTCCCAGTGCGCTGCTCCCAGCCTGTCCCCAGAGCTGGGTGACCATCTGAGGCAATCCCTGTTATGAGCTCGGGAGTGGGTGACATCCCACACAACGACAGTTCCCTAACCCGCACTGGCTGCATCCTGCAGGAAGAAGGTGATCCAACCTGGAGCTGTCAGGGATGACTAAATGCTGTAATTAAAGCAAAGAAACCTCTGGCTGCCTCCTTGTAACCTCATCCCTGCAGTCAGGCACCCAGACACAGAGTGCGGGAGCTCTGAGTGCCCCTGGGAACATTCAGAGCTCCTGGAAAGGGGGAAAACTACCATTGATGTTCATGCAGGACTTGTCTTGGCAGCCCAGAGGGGACAATTCTGCTCCTTTGGACACAGCCACGAGCTCTGCAGAGAGCTCTGGCATTGCATCCATGCCAAGGGCTGCCTGCACCCCACTGCTGTGCGGGGGCGAGGGATGCTCACCTGGGCAGAACCTGGCCCAGGGCAGGGCAGGGTTTGTGCCCTGGGCTGCAGCACAGGTGATTTCAACACATCCCACATCCCCAAGTTTGTTGGTTTTTTGTTTTCTTGGGTTTTTTTCAGTTTGTGGGAAAGGGGTCAGAGTTTTGCTGCCTTCTCCCACCCCATGTGCTGATGCCCTGCAGAGGAGGCAGCCCCAGTGCAGGGGGACACACACAGGGAGTCACCGCCGCTGAGGGACTGGCAAAGTGCCACCTCTCAGTGCTGGCACTGCTCCACACTGCGGCCCTCTGTGGAAATCCTCCCTTGTCCCATCCACCTCGGGGGCTTGCACTGCCCTAGCAGGGGAATCCCACCTTGTTCCTGGCGCTGGCACTGCCCGGGGGACACCACGCGGCCGCCCCACCTGCGCTGCACCCACGGGTCTGTCCCAGGCCAGCCCGGCCGGGCTCTGCAAGGGCAGCCTGGGCACGGCTGAGTGCCTGCCAAGGAAAACTCCGTGTGCCGTGAGGGAACAGCCTGTTTCCTCCCAGGGAACTGGTCAGTCTTGTTCCCTCGTGTCCCTGCCCCGGGGAGAACGCGCCGGCAAGCAGGGTCACGGCTCCGGGGTGCGCCAGATCCCCAAACGCACCCTAAATCCAGAGGTACCGCGCTTAACCCCCTCCCGAGCACCCCACTGAATTCAAACACACAAACCTCCTCGTTTAAACGCATCCTGGGATTTTGGAGAACCGAAACGCCTCCTCGCTGGGTTCTCCGGTCCCGCCGCAGATCCGCTCTGCTGCCGGGGCCGGGACACGCTCCCGGCTTTGCTGTGTCCTGCCCTGCTGCAGCGCTGCCCGCAGCTCTGCAACTCGGTCAAATAATTCCCGGCATGTCAGGGGGTACCTGGGGGCGGTGCTCGGCTGGGCTGGCACAGGTGGGGCAGAGACCGCACGCGCTCCGTGCATGCCAGAGTCAGCTCCCAGCCCATCCCGAGCCCCCACCGGGACCCCAGTCCCTGGTGACGGAGGAGTTTTGGTGTGTGATGTGTGTCGTTCTAGAGGATCTCTTCCCCGGCATCATCTCCTCTCCCGGCCCCAGTGCTGGGGCGCTGCTGCCTTCCAGGTGGATCCTTCCCCTTCCCAAGCCCGGCTTTAGCCCACACTGACAAAAACATCGCTCAGCCCTTAAACCGGAGCCATTTCCAGGGAATCTGAAGCCCGGCGAGCTCCCAGCTTGCCCCGCTTCCCAGAGATCCTTTTCCTTTCCCTCCCGCTGCCATCAGACACCAGATGGCAGCTCCCCATTCGCCTGGACTTGCGAGGAGAATTAAATCTCTTGAATAGACCTGAGCTGCGTAAGCCGGGCTTTTGTGCGGTTTCTCCTTTCACACTTCCCAGCGGCACAGCTCCCACACATCCCCAGGGAGCCCCAGAATAGGGCTACTTATTCTGCAACTCCCATTTTTACCTGGCCAAAAAAAAAAAAAAAAAAAAAAGAAAATCCTCCCGGGGGCCATACCAGGCTGTACTTTGGAAACGAGTCGCCCTAAAAGCACACGCGAAGGGGGGAGGGAGAGGGGGGGGTTCCCTGCCCGACCACCCTCAGCCTCCCATTCCCATGGGAAACGCCGCTCCCAGCCCCTGCGGAGGGGTTGGGGACGCGGCCGGCGCCGCGCTGCGAGCGGAGCCTGGGGCTGATGGAGCCCGGGGAGCACCCGGGGACCCTCCACCCTTCCCGGGGAGGATGGATGCGTCCCCCGGCACGTGCTGAGCTCAAAGACAGCTGGATAAAAAATCGGGGTGCCACCTGCCAGAGGGAGATGGGGACAGAAGATGGATGGATGGATGGATGGATGGATGGATGGATGGATGGATGGATTAAAGCCCAGCCAAGCCAGGCCTGTCCCCAGGCGGGGTCACGGCGCCATCCCCATTCTCCCCCCCTCGGCTTTTACCTGCAGCCGGGAGTCTCGCAGCAGCATCCGGCCCGGGGGTGGCCGGCGTGGCCAGCACGCCGGGGAACGGGGGATGGAAGCGACGCGGAGACGCTGCGCTCGCTCCGTCCGTCCGTCCGTCTGTCCGTCCCTCCCTCCCTGCGGAGCTCCGGAGCATCGCGGTGCCCACGCGCGGCTGCGCGCACAGCGCCGGCTCCGGGAAAAGCGCCGCGGAAAAGCTCGTGGGATGTCACCCGTGGGGATGTCACCCGCGGGGATGTCACCCGTGGGGATGTCACCCGGCCCTTTCCTGCGGCACAGAGCCAACCTTTAGCCTGGGGAGGGATTCCCACTCTGCGCATCATCACCCCCCCCCCCCCCAAAAAAAAAAAAAAAAAAAACAAAAAAAAAAAAAACAAAACCACCCCCTGTGTGCCACGGAGTTGGCAATATTAACAAAAATCAGGATCCCCATCAAAGGGGGAGTTCTCTAGACCAAGTAGCTGAGCAGGTAAATATCCAAAATATCAACTGAAATTATGCCATCAAAAGGGGGAGCAGACCATCTTAAGTCCCTGAACATGCAGCTATCTAAAATATTAAGTAGAATAAGGTGGGATCTCCATCAAAAGGGGGAGCAAATCCTCATAAGTCCCTGCACATGCAGGTATTCATAAAATTAAGTAAAATAAGGTGGAGTCCCCACTCAAAGAGGAATTCTCCAGCCCAAACCAGCCTAAATCCTGGTACATGGAGATATCTCAGATATTAAGCAGAATGAAGTGGAGTTCCCACAAACGGTGGATTTTCCAGCCCAAAATTTCTTGTCCAAGCCTCTCTGCACCCTGACATCTGGAATATCAAACAAAACTTGGCAAGATCCCCATCAAAGGGGGATTCTTCAGCCCTTTTCTTCACCTTTAGCTGGTTTTTAGCCCTCCCCAGGATTGTGAATTATCTGCTCTCCTCCTCCCCAGGTGAACCACTCTGGGGGGAAAAAAGTGTCAGGTGAGATCAGAAGGGGGGTAAAGCCCAGTGGGGAGGAGGAGCTGGGAGTTGGCTTCTCCCTGGAGAAAAACTCCAGGGGTTTCATAGGAAGAAATGGGAAACAGGACAAGGTTGAGCCCCCTGGGAAGAATGTCCCGGAGGGTGTTACATGGCTGGGGGGCAATTTTGGGGTGCTGTCAACAATGGGGAGTCTCTGATACAAGGATAAGCAAACGATCTTGGAGGGGAGGCCACCAACCCCTCCAAGGCACCTCAGCTGTCCCAAAAGGACCCAGACATTGCCTGCATTAACCCAGAGGGGGGTCTCTGAGGATTTTGGGGAGCAACAGCCCCTGGTGGAGAGAGGAGGCTGGAAACCCCCACATCAGCACAGAATCCCTGGTCCTGCTTATCCTCCCTACGCCAGCATCACCCCAATCCCAAGCAGAGCCCTTTTCTGTGCATCCCCATGGACTGGGGGACAGGAATTGCTGGCCCAGTATGCCCTGGAGGAGCTGCAGTCCTACTCAAGCCCAAGAAGAGCAAAACCCAGGAAGAACCTCATCCTCCCCCTCTGGAGACGCCAATGAGCAGCAAATTGTGTGATCCCAGGGAAACACTGCTGGGGTGGGAAATGCAACATCCCTGGTACAGCCTGGCCAAACCTGAGTGCTGCTGCTCAAGTGCACCCTTGGAAAAGAATCCAAAGCCTGAATTTGTGTGGTTTTCAGTGCTCTGGAACCAGGCAAGAATCAGGGAGATGGGTGAGTCACTCCTGCCACGGAGCATCCTCGTCAGGAGAGCTCAAACGATGCCAATTAGTGTGAAACTGCTCATTGTCCCCTCCGTCCCCACACCCGTCATCATCATCAGCCCACGGAGGGAACAGCGTGCCTGTGACACAACACTTGAGCACAGCAGAAACCCAGGAGCATCCCTAATTGAGTGTCTGCCCAGGGTGATTATTATAATTAAGCCAGACTTCAGGAATTGCAAGTGACATGGAAAAAACAGCCCCCAGCTCCCCAGTTTTGATATGACACCATGGGGAGGGTTTTGGTGCCTCCCCCTCTCCACTTCTTGCTGGTTGAGTTTTCACTTGGATGCCTGGTCTTTGTTTATATCTGTTTATTCTGCTGTTGACCCTGGGTTTGGAGCATGTGGGGTGGAAATCCTGGGAGTACACACGTTCCTGGCACCTGGAAGTATCCAAGGCTAGGTTGGACAGGGTTTGGAGCAGCCTGGGATAAGGGAAGGTGTTGCTGCCCTTGGCAGGGGGTGGAACTGGATGAACTTTAAGGTCCCTTCCAAGCTAGACCTAAAATTCCATGGTTCCATGAAGTTTTGTGCCTCCTCCACCTCAGCTCACAGTCCTGCCCAGGGATTCTTCACCTTAACAAGGAAAGGAGACGTCCCAGATTGCTCACCAGGGACTGGGAGAGCATCCACCCCACAACTGCCATGGCTGGAAGCAGCCAAGGAGCAGAACCCAAGGTCAGGTTGGGTTATTTACCATCCAAGACTTCCTAGGTGGAAATCACTCCATGCTGGTATCCCCAAAAGCACCCTCCTGGGAGAGTGACCCCTCTCCCAGCCCAAAACCATCTCCCACCACCCTCCTTGCCACCTCCACACCGCCCTGCTCCCTCCTTGGCACGTTCCAGGGACATCCTGGCAGCTGCAGCGCTGGCACAGGGAGAGCTGCCTGTGACGTGGATGTTCCTCACTCTGCAGACAAAGGCTCCAGGGGTGGCTGTGTCTGTCACACACCACAAGTGCCCTATTTTCCTTTTTCCCATCCCATCCCAGCACAGCTCCAGCAGCAGCAGTGCCACAGCCACGCTGGCACCTGCCCAGCAGCGGGAGGGAGGCACAGAGCAGGGTGGGTGCTGAGCACAGGGTGACACCCCCATCAACTTAGGGGAAGCAAATTTTGTGGAAGTTACTGAAGTATTGGGTAATTTATTTGCTTCAAACCCCTGAGCAGCAGGATCAGGCACAAGGGCCAAGAGAGGAGCTGGCAGATGCAGGAAGGAGCCAGGGGTTTAGTGGCAGAAGGATCCCAGAAGCACACAATGTCCTGAGTTGGAAACGACCCACAGGGATCATCCAGTCCCTGTGTGGCCCTGCCCAGACACCCCAACAATCCCACCCTGTGCCTGGAAGTGTCCAAACTCTCCTGGAGCTCTGTGCCCATTCCCTGGGGAGCCTGGGCAGTGCCCAGCACGCTCTGGGGGAAGAACCTTTCCCTGAGATCCACCCTAAACCTGTCCTGGAACAGGTCCAGCCATTCCCTGGGTGCTGTCCCTGGTCACTGCAGAGGTGTCAGTGCTGCCACTCCCCACTGCGGTGTAAAATCCTGCTGTAAGGAACGACAGCAGAGCAAGGCTGGGGAGAAAAAAGAGAACAGCTCTGATAAAAACCCCAAATCCCAGGTCCTGTAACACCACAGGGCCAGGCTGAGCCCATACCAAAAGAGGGGCAGCTCCTCTGGGCAGGGCTGTGCCACCACAGCCAAAGGACCTGGAGAGGGACAGGGGCAACAAGAGGCTTCAACATCACCGAGCCACTTGAACAAGGATGAATTAATTTGCATTAAAAAGACCCCCAAGAGGAAACCAAGTCCCAAAGGATACTCACCCTCCACCATCTCACAGGCTAAAGGATTTGGTTCAGCCTCCCAAGACACGGAAGGTGCCGAGTTCCTGGTGCTGGTTTGTGCTCCAGAGATCCTGGCTGCTCCCTGGGCCCTCAAACCCAACACCCAACACCAGCACAACGCAACCGAGTGTTGCCACACCACGGATGGTTGTGACACAGCTGCTAAAAACCTAAATAAGCCGCTCTTCCAGACTGACCCTCTGCAAATCCCTCCTAATCCAATCTTGTTTATGGCATTAAGATGGACCCTTCCATACTGAATGCCCCTGTTTGCTCAACTGTTGGGAAAATTCTTGTCTTTTCTCGGTCCTGGTTGAAGCTGTGATGCAGAAGTCACCAGAGTTTCCTTCTCCTCATGTATGGAGGTGTTTGGGGACAGGGTTGCACTCCCAGCTCCACATCCCACACCTCACCAATCTGGGCATGGAAAATCTCCCTCTGTGCCAGTGTGACACAGCCAGGAGTTCTCCTTTGCTGGGATTCATGTGGTTTAAAACAGAGTTTCTCTACCTTATCCGAACACAGGGGAAGAGCTGGAGGAGATAAACCTTGCTCTGACCTCCAGCTTCACCCATAAATCTCAGATGGCATCCAGGTTAGGAAACAAGCCCCAAAGCACGTTAGTTCGGTGTGTTATTCCCACAGAAGATGCCGGAGTCACATTCCCCACTATGGCTGGGGGTTGGGAATGCTCTGCCCTCCCTGAGGCCATCCCACAGATGGACCCCACGTTAGGAGGACACAAACCTCTGGGTTTGCCACAGGCTGTCACAGCCACACGCCTCCACGATGATGACTCCTCCAGGGAGGAAAAAACCCTGCCCGTGTGTCCCCAGGGTCCTCTCGGTTAGCAAACATCTGCCACCCCACGTGTGTCAGAGCTGCTCAGCCAGGCAGCCAGGAGGATGAGAGTGTTATAATTACCCTCAGCCCTCCTGGAATCTGCAGGAAAGTCATGCCACTGAAAAGGAAACCTGTTTTATCTTTCCTAAAAGGAAAGCTGAACCTATTTATAGAGGGAGACACAGGTGGCCAGGCTGGAGCAGTGGGAATGGGGCTCCTTTCCCTCTGCTTCCCCTCCAAATAAGCTCGGATCTTGTTTGGAGCCACAAAACTCGGTACAGGAGCATCCACAGGGACCTGTACCCACCAACGCTGTCTGCAAGTCCTCATGGACCTGGGGAAGAGCTCCAGAGAGATCCAATCCATGACAAAGCAGCCCTTGGAGCATGGAAAACCACCCGTGGAACCCCAGCAGCAGGGGAGATGGGAGGAAGGAGGTGGGTTTTCCTTCATCCCCCCCATTCCAGGCAGTGGGAAGGACAAGGAGCAGGCATGGGGCTTCTGGGAGAGCAAAGGTGACAAAAAGCTCAGTGTTCTGTTGCCACAGCGTCCCAGGGCTGGGGTGGTGGCACACGGTGGTTCCTGGAGCAGCAGCAGGAGCCTTGGGATGGTGGGATCCACCTCAGCTCAGGCAAAACAATGGGATTCACAGGGAATGGCAACACAGCTCAACCTCTGACCACCCCACAGCTCCACACCAGCCTCCCCCACACGAGCTGCTGGTGACACCTGCGGGGCTGGTGACACCTCCAGCACAGCTCTCGTGCCCCAAGTCCCCTCTCCTGCTCCAGCTCAGTTGGTCACAAGCCAGGGATGAGCATCACCTCCATCTGTCCTGGGAAGAGAGTGGTCCTCACACATGGGAGAGGAGCTGGTGGGAGCCCTGCAGCCCCCAGAGCGTTGGGACACAAGCAGGACGAGGGCAGAGGATGCTCAGGACACCCTGGTGGCCACGGCACCAAGGGAAGGTCACCAGCATGGTGGGAATAGAGCCCAGGGATGTGGATATTAAGGCACGACTATGACAGAGTATCAATACCCTTTTCCTTCTTTTGTTCCCAAATCCTGACAAAGATTGGATCCCTGAGCAGGCCACCTCAGCCCATCCTGTCCTGAGCATCCTGCTGTGGTGTCACCTCCCTGCTCTCTCAGTTGTCACCTCTGCAATCCCAGAGGATTCAGCATCGACCATCCTGGCCAGCAGCAAGGGACAGGGACAGGGAGGACAAAAGAACCACTGCACTTCCAGACAGGGAATCTCCATCACTCCATCCCCAGGGAACCCCATCCCTAATTCGTTTGCATGAAGATCTTCCAAATTCATGAGCAAATAACCAAGAATAATAAGAGTGACTAACTCCAGGCATGGAAGGCAGCTTCAGCCCTGCAGCTCTCTGTGATGGGGTGTGCTCCTTCCAGTGGGATGGGATGGCATGGGATGGCATGGGATGGCATGGGATGGCATGGGATGGCATGGGAGTGCAAATCACCTCTAAGTGAGTATTTTTTAACACACACCAAATCTACCCAAACCTAGCTCATTTTCAGCTGTGGGGCAGAACAAGATGGTCCTTGAGGTCTCTTCTAACCCAAACTATTCCATGATTCTCTGATTTTACCCTCCCAAGCTACTTCCCTGGCCAGGCCCCTGGGCACTCTGGAAATGCCTTGTGTGTTGTTATTTCCCTTCCAGCTCCAGCAGTGACTCCTGGATTTCTGTTTGTGCAAAGCTCCACCACATGCCAGGTAACAGCCCAACAAGGAATTCACAAATATCATCTTTGGAGGCAGCAATTGTGACTCCAGCCATCTGTCAAACCAGGAGCCTGGCAGTGGAGGGACATCAGAGGGGATGCATGTGTCACAGCAGTGCCATGGATGAGCCCCAGAGGGGGATCCGCAGAGATGCCACAATTTGGGATCTCACCACAGCCACATTTTGGTCACCAACCCCCAGATCTACCCAAAACACACCAAAAACTTTCCAAACCACAGCCAATTCTCCAACTTTTGCAATTCCACACCTCCCTGCTGCAGGCCAGCACCCGATATTCCCTCCCAGCAGCTCTGCCAGGTGGGATCGGCACCCACCCACCCACCCTCCAACCCCAACCTGCTCCCGGGGGAGCCCCAAAATTCCCTTTTACCTTCTGCTCCTTCCAGAAGCGTCCGGCAGCGGCGATGCCCAGCCCCGGGCGGGCACAGCCTGGCGTGACAGGGACACTTCCTCCAGCATTTACCGCTGCCCAATGATTAATTCAAGCTCCAGGTGACAAAGTGAAAGCCAAACAAGGTGAGGCAGGGATGCACTCGCTGCTTTTCCCTGTCCCCGGGTGCCGCCCGCCCACGGCGGCTCCTGGCGGGACTGGAAAGACCTGTTGGTGCTCCTGCCAGGGCCACGAGGGCAGGGGCTGGCAGGAGAGGTGTGGCAGAGGCCAGCAGGGCTTCTGTCACCGCCTCTGGGGCTGCCACTGACACCCTGTGCCCGGCAAAGGGCTGGGGACGCTTCGGGTGCATCCCACATCCCAAAGAGGGAACCCAAACCGATTTCACCCCCGGCCCAGGGAATGAACCCATGTCATCTGTCCTTGAGTCAGGCTGGGCCTGGAGGACCCTGAGCTGAGGCTGGGACCCCCAAATGCTCGAGGAGTAACCCCAGTAATTCCCCATCCCAAATCCAGGACTGCTGGGATGCCCTGAGAGCTGCTCCCTGTCCCCATCTCCCACTGCAGCACAAAGCAGCTGCAAACAGAGCAGCCAGGGGGAGAACACGGGGGAAAAACTGGGGAAAAGGCAGCTTTGTTTCTCCCTGACATTTAATAACCTTTATTGTCCTCTGAGCAGCAGTTTCCCATCCCAAGAACCGGCGGCCCGGCTGATTTTCCTCCAGGCTGGAAAAGCTTTGGAGCCTGGCATCTGCCCCATCTCCTCACCCTGCACCAGAAACCCCAAAAGGTTCCAAAGCAGAAGGAAATGCTGTGGGATGCCGGGATTGGGGTGGCCCTTCTGGAGCTCCCTGTAATCCCTGCTGCATCCCACAGCTCCGGGATTCTCCCCACAGCATTCCCAGGCACTGAGGCTGTACAAAAGATTCCAGGGACACAGCAGAGCATCCGAGCCGGCGGATGAGGCACTTACCAGGCACGGGGGAGAGGCACTGACAACTCGCAGGAGGCAAAAGAAGGAATTAATGGTGCTGCAATTCCCACTGCCTCCATCGTTAGGGAAGGAAATCGCATCCGAGCAGCCTCACTCGAATGCACAACGTAATTTGTTTTGGATTTCATGTCATCCTGCTTCCTGGAGATGGGCTAGAGCTGGGAAAAGCCTCTGCTTGTATCGACCATGCCCCAGGGAAGGTGGAAGCAAAGGAAGGGATTTGAGGAGTTTTATGGAGGGAAAAGCTCAGCTGAACCTGGGCAGTGCTGCTGCTGCGACCACTCAAGTGAGACATCACCCCCAGGAGCTGCTGGCTAAAAAATACCTAAAATCAGCTTCATATGGAATATCAGTCTTTTATGAAGGGTCTCAGCAAGGTTTTCTCCTGCCCACCAAGCTCTGCATGCTGGAAGCAGCATCACCATGCCCTGCATGGGGCAGTGGCATCACCTCACCCAAAACCGGGAGTTTGGGGGCAGGAGAGCAGAGGGATGGGGGGACCCCAGTTGTCTCTGGGATTTAATCCTCTCTTGGAGCCCTGAGCTTTGCAGGAGGAGGTCAGGATTTCCCCCATCCCGATGCGTTTCCTCCTCAGGGCCTCTTGTTTGTGCAGGCAGCTGCAAATATTTCCTCCTCCTGGAAAAGCTCTGCAGGGAGTAGCCCGGATGGGCACTCACATCCCTGACTCCCCCAGCCTCCAAAACACCCCTAATTCAGGAATCAGATCCACTCAGCTCGCCCCTCCCTAAAACCTGCAGGGCTCCCCAGCACCTCCTGCTTCTTGCTTTTAATCCAAAACCACGGCGGGGTCCTGAGCCCTGCTAGGGTTGGGAATTCCAGTCCATTCTCCAGGTGCTGCTGGAAGAGAGAAATAATCAAATACAGACCTTGGGGATCCCACGGCAGCAAAATCGCTGGGTTTTTCCTGCAGGGCTGGAACAAGGAAGAGATAAACCACGTTTGCTCCAGAGCACAGGCAAACAACTGCTTATCACCACGTTGGCAGCCTCAAGGCTATTGCAGGGTGTCAGGAAAAGTATTATTCCTCTCCTCTCCCTGGAAAGGTTCTATTTTTGGCCCCTCCGTCACAGGGAGCTGCTGCCTGCACCCGCTGGGGGCTGGGAGAGCAGCCAGCCCTGCAGAGCCCCCTTCCCTCCGACTGCCAGACTCACCAGGGAATGGACGGATTTTGGGGAAAACAGAGGAGGTTTTGGTTCAAGCTGCAGAAAACACCCTGGCCTGGCTCACAGAGAAAGCTGCAGGGAGAAGTTAAAGCTTCTTCCAGCACCTAAAGGGGCTGCAGGAGAGCTGGAAAGGGACTGAGGACACAGGGAATGGCTTCCCACTGCCAGAGAGGGGATTTAGATGGGATATTGGGAAGGAATTGTTCCCTGGCAGGGTGGGAAGATCCTGGTTATGGCTGCCCTATCCCTGGAAGCGTCCCCTGGACAGGGCTTGGAGCACCCTGGGACAGTGGAAGGCATCCCTGCCCGTAGCAGAGGGTGGAATGGGATGAGCTTAAAGGTCCCTTCCAACCCAAACCACTCCATGATTCTGCGGTAACCCAAAGCTCAGCTGCAAAGGGGCAGAGCCAGACTTCGTGCTAGATTTCCTAATGACATTTTAGGGGTACTGGTCATTTCCAGGCTGGAAAATGATGAATCCTGTGCCCCCCTTGGGCTGGGGGACAGAAGAAGCCACAGCTGGCCTGACGCAGTGCTGGTGACAGCCCTGTGTGCTGGTGAGAGATCACGGGGTCCTTCTGCCAACACACTTGTGGCACTCCCTGCACCACAGTTCCCTTGGCCAAAGAGGACAGGCCCATCCATTTCTCTCCTCTCCACTTCCCAGCCCTCACAGCTCACCTTGGTGAGCTCCTCCGCACCCCTGCAATGCCCAAACCCAAACAGCCAACACATGGAAAAAGCCTATTTTTGATGATTCCCTTCTGTCCAAGTGTGACATCGGTAATTGAGGGTAAAATTCCATCCAGGGTCCTGAAAATAGCCCGATAAATGAGCTCAGCTCTTTGCTGGTTGACTCAGCTAATCCTTCAGCTGCCGCCAGACAGCTTTGATTGCATCTTCTCTCCTTGGGCTCCCTTTAATGCCAAGGCCAAGCTGTGGCAGCTGCAGCAGCTCTGTGCAATTCATAATCTGCCTTTATTCCTGGCTGCACCACTGAACAGAGGTCGGCTCCCGCTCCTGGCTTGATTTATGAATATGGATTTTGTTGGTTAAGCCATTAGGAGTGGTGATGGAGCAATTCCTCGTACATCCTGCACCGCGGAGTGCCTCATTTGCAGCCCGCTCTGCAGAACGCTCCCCCTGCAACGCTGTTCACACAGGCAAGATTATATTAAAGGCTTTGTCTGTAATGCTGTAATTCCACCTCTCCTCCCTGAGCCCTCTCCAATGGGGAACAGCCCCGCCGCAGGCAGGGAAGCGCTGGGGAAAGGAGGGAATTCGTGCCCAGCGGGAGGAGCTGATATCCCGCCCCAAAGGCTTCGAGGAAAGTGTTAAATCTGCTGCGAGCCCAGCGGGGACCCCACTCCGGGTGTTAGTGGTGCTCCATCCATCCATCCATCCATCCATCCATCCATCCATCCATCCATCCATCCATCCATCCCATCCCAGGGGATGCTCCAGCTGGAACAACCGGGATTGGGGGTGGGTTCATCCTCTTCTGCTCCCCTGGGAGCAGCACAGGGCAGAGTCCCCAGCACGGCCGAGCATCTCTCCCCAGGGAAGCCCAAACCGGTCGGATCCCTCTCCCGGTGCCGCATTCCCGGTTCCCGGGTCAGCACGTCCCAGCCCCGTTCCGCAGAGCTTTGTGCCGCTGCCGAGGAAGAAACAGGCTGTGCCCGGAGGCCTCGCTGTGCAATTAGAGAAAACAAAGAGGGAGAAGGGAATTGTGCGGCGGGGGCCGGGATACAGCTCCCGTTTCCTGGCTCCCAGCCGTGGTTTTTTTCCCATCGCTGCCGTATCCGCTTGTTTTGGAGAGGAGTTTTCCCCTCCAGCTGCCCCCGTGTCAGGCACCGCCCAGCACAATTTGGCACCTTCTCCCTAAAAAAACGAAAAAGAAAAAAAAAAAAAACAAAACCAAAAAACAGCACCGAGATGTGGTCAGGGATGAAACAAGCACATTGTCCCTGCGGGAATCTTTGGGGAGGGTCCCAAGCAAAGCCAAGTTTCGCTTTCACAGCAAAAATGCTTGGAAAGGTGCACGGGTAATACCCAAGGCCTCTCTTTTCCAGAGCGGCAGAAAATTAAATTTCCATGTTATTTATCCAAGAACTCCTAAATGGAGCGGATCCATCCAGCTCATCACTCACCAGCATCTCCTCATTTGTTTTTAATTAGCGGGAACACGAGCCAGGCGGGTACCGGAGCTCGGGATCACGGGATATCAGGAAAATCACCCCGACAGGCTGGGAGCAGGGGTGGGATGAAGACACCGGAGCAGGGAACAAGGGGACACTCGCTCTGAGGGCTCAGGGGTGATGGAAAACAGGATTGAAGACGTGGGGTCACACGAGGCTCCGTAGAAAGAGCCGGGACTGCAGCTCCGGGTGGGCGGCGTGTCCCAGGGCAGGAATAATTTGGGTTCCCAGAGGTGAGGAGAGGGATGACAAAGTGACTGAAAGCCCCAGGGAGAAGCCACCCATCGAGGAAAACACTTCCAAGAGAGATAAGATACGAACGGAGAGAGGGAGGGGAGGGAATTTGGGGTTGTCCCCCAGGTAGCAGCTATAGGATGATGGGAACTGGTTCCCTTGGGATCAGCCGGAGTGGGGTGGGATGTGCGACAGCGGATGGGTGGGGGAGCAGGGAAGGAGGGGCCGAGTCCCACCGGTGTCCCCGTGTCCCACCTGGGGATGCCCCGGGGGGCCCAGGTCCCGCAGGTACCTCCAGGTGTCCCAATTTCAGCGGGTGGCCTGGCCCCAGAGCCTCGGGGTGCACCATTCCACATCTGTGTGGATCCTGATCCCATGAGTGCCCATGTCCATATGGATCCTGCTCCCAAAAATGTCAGTGTCATTTGATCCTGATCTCACCAGTATCCGTGTGAATCCCGGTCTGACACATGGTCATGTCCACGTGGATCTTGGTCCCACGAGTGTCCATCTCCATGTGGTCCCAATCCCACGAGTGTTCGTGTCCATGTGATCCTAATCCCACCAGTGTCCGTGTCTGTGTCCATGTGGATCCTGATCCCATGAGTGTCTGTCTGTACTGAGCCAGGTCCCATGAGTGTCCATTTGAATCCTGATCCCACGAGTGTCCGTGTCCATGTGGATCCCAGCCCCACAGATGTCCGCATCTGTGTCCATATGGATCCTAATCCCATGATTGTCCATGTGGATCTCAGTCCCACGAGTGTCCATCTTGATACCTGTGTCCATGTCAATCCCAATCCCACGAGTGTCCGTGTCCCTGTGATCCCAGTCCCACGAGTGTCCCTGTGATCCCAATCCCACGATTGTCCCTGTCCCTGTGATCCCAGTCCCACGAGTGTCCGTGTCCCTGTGATCCCAGTCCCACGAGTGTCCCTGTGATCCCAGTCCCACGAGTGTCCGTGTCCCTGTGATCCCAGTCCCACGAGTGTCCCTGTGATCCCAATCCCACGAGTGTCCCTGTCCCTGTGATCCCAGTCCCACGAGTGTCCGTGTCCCTGTGATCCCAATCCCACGAGTGTCCCTGTCCCTGTGATCCCAGTCCCACGAGTGTCCCTGTCCCTGTGATCCCAGTCCCACGAGTGTCCCTGTGATCCCAATCCCACGAGTGTCCCTGTCCCTGTGATCCCAGTCCCACGAGTGTCCGTGTCCCTGTGATCCCAATCCCACGAGTGTCCCTGTCCCTGTGATCCCAGTCCCACGAGTGTCCCTGTCCCTGTGATCCCAGTCCCACGAGTGTCCGTGTCCGGTCTCCCGGCGCCCCCTGGCGGACACGGCGCGCCCGAGCCTCGCCCGGCAGCGGCGGTTCAGGGACAATCCCACGGTACTGGGACAATCCCACGGTACTGGGACAATCCCACGGGGGATCTGAAGGGACGAGGGGACATTAAGCCAGGAGCAGAGCCCATCACCCACAGAGGTTAAGGACGGCTGGATTATGGCAGTGGGCAAGGAAAGGAGTGACAGCTCCGAAGAACTATAGAAGGAGGCTTTAATTAGCCATTAATTAACCTTCTCCAGTGGGAGGAGGAAGGAAATTCTTGCTGGGAACTGGGATGAGTGGAACACAGACCAGTTTGCTCACCCTCCTCCAGGCGATGCACTGGGATGATGCAGAGAGGGGAGGGCAGGACCCAGCGTGGACAGCCCAGCATTCCTCCCGTTTAGGTGCCTCCAAAGCCTTGGAAGCTGGGAAATGCCGGCTCTTGGATCACAGAGCAAGGCGGGTAGAAAGGCACAGGGGATGGCAGAACCTGAAGCTGTCACAGCCCGAAGCTGTCACAGCCCATCCTTACCCCAGGGAAAGGCTCCTGCTGGGAATAATTCACCCTGCACAGCCTCAGCTTCTGAGGCAGCAGCTCTGGGAACAGCCCTGTTCCACAGGGAGCAGCCCAGAACAGTCAGGGCTTGAGCCCCAGCAGATGGAAAAATCGGTTCATCCATCACTGAGCTGGGAGGAGGAACCCACCTGGCCAGGAGCACCTCTGCCAGGCCTCAGGGAGCTCCTCACTCCTCGGCCCTGCACGGATCCTTCACACTCCAGATTCCTTGGAAGGAGAGGGAAGCTCCCAATGCAGCACTTGGGAGGTGGCTGTGGCTGGGATTCAGCAATGCTGCCACTTGAGAAACCACATTTGTGCTCCTCCAAGGCCAAACATATGGCAGGAGTTACTGAACTTGTGTTTTACTCCTGCCTTGCTGAGGATTGAACACTCAAAGGGGGCTGCAGCATCACAAAATCACTGCATGGGATGAGGGGAAGGCACTGGTGATATAAAACTATATAAAAAAGGGGAAATGGAAGGTGCCAGACATTCAGAGGACAGCATGGAGGAGCTGTAACAGAGCACTCCAGCCTGGATTAACCACCAGCACTGAAGCAGAGCCATTTCCAGAACAGAAGTTCATGCCTGAATTTGGGCAGCTCAGTGCTCCATGGGGAGGGTTTGTTCTCAAAAAGAATCAATTTACCAGCAAAATTGGGCTGCAAAACTCAAAGCACAACATTCCCTCCAGGGAAAGGCAGGGCAGGGAACACGGGGCTGGCACAGGACCTGCAGCAGAAGGAGGGAAAGGCTCCTTGGTGGCAGCTGAGCTCATGCCACAAGAGAATCACTTGGAAAAGCAGTGCAGAGCTGGAGTGGGTGTGAGTTGGAAATACAGGAAACACTGACAACTCTCAGTCTGATCCCACAGAGAAGGGGCTGACATCACCACACTGCCTCCCCCTCCTCATCCCTCAGGCTGGTTTGGTGCCAGCTGATCCCTTTTCAGACCAAGTGGAAGGAAGAATTGGAAAAAAAAATAAAAACAAATCCAATATTACCTCAAGCTTCCTTCCAGACAGAGAAAGCTGGGCCTGGGAGGGCAAGGAGGCTTTTTTAGGGCTCAGCGTGTCAGTTCTGCCACCCCAAATCTGCTGTGGGGCACCATGGGCACCCCAGGGATGATGCAGGAGGAGAGAACAGACAACAGAGATAAGGCAATAATTGGGAGTTCACAGCATGAGGCGTGGGATGCATGTCTCACATCTCCAGGAAACCAAACTGCTTACCAAGTACCCAAACAAGGGAAAATTATTTCCTATCCCACAGTGTAAGACAGGCTGCTGCACATCAGGCCCAAGATTTTCCTTTAGGACAAGGGGGAAAAAAAAAATAAGCAAACAGAATTAAATTCACAAAACTTTGCTTTTTATTATTTGAAACTGGAAAAGGCTCCTTGGGTAACAATGATCAGGTTTAAAAGTAACACAAAGGGCTTCCTCATCTTTCCAAAATCTGGGGTGAAGTAGGCCAGGTGTTGATTCTATACATCCCTTTCCTCTCAAAGCCACCAAGAAAAGACAGGCAAACCCCCAGCCCTTGGACAGGTGAGGTGGTTAAAGTACAGCTTATCATGTTCCACACAGGTATTTGTGGTGGTGGATGTCCAGTGGTTTCCTTCCACTGCCCTCTGTACAAAACAGGGATTTATGTTTCACCTTCATTTTTAATACTTTTTTAGAAAGACTTACCCACACTTAAAACCTACAAGAAATGCCCAGATTAATCCTTCAGTGTCTTGTTAAAGTGGTGAGTGCAAAATACACATGGGAACAGGGAAGGGGGAGTAATCAATGACAAAACAAAAGTGCAGATTGCTTTAATTAAGCTAATGAACACAGTCGAGCCAAGTGCTCTTTGCCTCAAAAGTTCCAAAGACTGCAATCCAAACAAAAACCAAAACCACACATTTTAATTCAGCACACAAAGCACCCAAAGGTCAGTGGTATTCACAGTTTGGTACCTCTCTCTTCCACTCCACATCCCAAATAATTCAGTGTCCCACTGGGAAGGGCAGCACGAGCCTTTGGCAGCTGAACACCACAGAGGATTATTGGCCATGTGAGCAGCCAGCTACAAGACAGAGTTAACACATTGTCATTCCCTAAACTAGCAAGTTGAGCCTAAACAACCCATTTCCACACAACACCCAACACTCCCATCAAGTTCCACTAGGTTTAAATTAATAAAAAGCAAGAAAAAGTCATCCTTGTTGAAAAGTAAACACTGAGCCAGCTGTGGTTTGGGCTTTTCCTGGGAGCTGACACATCCAGGCATGTTGGCACACAATTCCCTTTCTCCCCAGCACACATTTCCTAAGGAACTGCCCTTCCACTGCTGCTGGCCCATGCCAGGGCAGCTGCAGCAGCACTGCTGCTCGCTCCACAACGGAGCTGACACCCAAATTTTCAAACAATTCCATCCTTTTCCCTCCTCATCAGTAAAATCCAGCCTGAAAAATCCCTGTGGAGGGCAGCGAGTCTCCCACAGCCACCATGCCTGAGCACAGCACGTTCACAACTCTCAAACCAGGCACAAGGCAAACAAAGGGGAGCTTTGATGTTCCCGTTTTCCAGCTGGCCAAATCCATGTGTTTTGACAACACAGGGAGCAGGTTGGAGGAGCAGAACCCATCCCCAGCACATGAACCAGACACTTCTCTGCCCGAGCCAGAATTCAGCCCCAGGTCTTGCAGTGGCCATTGGGGCTCTGCAACCTCCCTGCAAAGGCTTTGTTTAATCCACAAAGCTCCTGCCAAGAGTATTCCTACCCCTGACAAGTTGTTTTCCATCTTTGCCAGCACTTTCCACCCATCTGGGATGAAGAAATCCAGCCAATTGTCCCCGAGATTTCCTGCAGAGCCAAAAGGACGAGGAGCCGTCGGCAGCAGGGATTTATCACCATCTGCAGGGCCCCAGCACACATCATCCCTGTCAACAGCTCACACAAAGATCCCAACAGGCTGGAAAACTGGGATTTGGGAAAGAAGTGTGCAATGCAGAGCTGTGCAGGGGGTGGTACAGCCTGTACCAAAAATCAGCAAGCACAGCAAAGCCCTGTCCTGTCAGCACAGCTTCCCATGAGGAAAAGAGGATTGGGAAAGTAGGAGCATCCCCCTCGGCCATGGGGGATCAGATCCTGCTCCTAAATCTGTCTCTCCTTTCCCAAAGATTCCAGACTTGGGAGTTTTAACTCCAGGTTACCCTCCTTTGCTCTGGAAGCACTGACAGAGCCAGGCACAATGCACAGGAACACTCCCAAATTCATCTTCACAACTTTCCTCACCCTCAGCCAAACCAAAGGGAATTTTCTGCTGAAATGCCACAGAAGCCTGCCAGGCTTGGAGCAGCAGAAGGTGAGAAAAGGCTTCAGAGGAGGAATATTAATACAGAACTTGTTATTTCTTTTGCTCCAGACAGAACAAAGCCAGGGGGTACCAGCAGTTCTGCTTTTAATCAGGAATTATCCTGACATTTTGAGGCCAGCCAGGTGAATTATAAACAAAAAGATGCCACTATGGGGGGAAGGCAGAGCTGGGAAAATTCCCACAGGCATCAGCCTCCACCAAAACCCTTCTCTCCAGCCAGCCAAGCAGGCCTGGCTTTCAGGAGACCCTTGGCACTACCACTGGAATGGTTCAGAAGGAACAAGAAGCCTGGAGAAGAGCAGATGCCAGCAGCAAACAGGTGACAAAGGACAGAGGCTACAGACAGGTCAGTACTTGGGAGAGTGACTCAAGTCTCAGGTACCTGCAGGGCAATCAATGGAATCTGGATTTTAATCTCCACTTAAGACTATTTCAATTATAATTTCAATTCTAAAAGCAAAAATTATCAAGTCAGTTGTGTAAAACTTTAGGGGTTTTTTTTGTTTTTGTTGTTTTTTGTTTTTTTTTTTTTTGGTGAGGCTATTGAAGTAGGGAGGAATCTGCAATCAGAGCCCCAGATCCAGCTGAAGAAGAGCTGGTTTTAGGGACAGGCAATGGGGACATCTCCCACCTCTTTGGGCTGTCAGGGAGAACACAAGGCAGAACTTCAGCAGCCTAACAGCACATTCCAAGATAAACAGGCCACTGAGATACTAAAAGACTTAATCACAGAATCATTCAGGTTAGAAAAGATGCCTGAGATTGAGTCCAACCATCAACCCAGCACTGAACATCTTTAGTTGTCCCAGAAACCTGAACCAAAGTGGAAACCTCTGTCTGCAAATCAGGCACGAGTTCTGCACAGAGCAGCACAAGGCTGAGATGCCCAATTCCAGCTCCAGGTCACCTCTCTGCCCACTCACCAAGGCACAGAGAGCAGCCACTCCCTCTCTCCCAGCTCTGTGTGATCCAAACTGGCTCTTCCATCTGCAGGAACACCTCTACAGGCTGCTCACCACCACCCTGCTTTTCCCAGATTATTCACCAGGCCTGTAACAGCTCCTCAGGAGAGGCAGGCCTGCCACTCCTCACAAAGCTGCAGGAAACAAAGCAAAAAGTGCCCTAAATCACCTTGAAATTCCCAGAGGTTTGGAGAACTCTATCCAGAGAGACAGGAATTAATCCTGTGAGTCACATGAGCTACTGCTCGTGTCTCTGCTGGAGCCTGGGTTCTCCCACAGCTGAGGGAACACATGAGAGCCAGAAATGGCAAAAGCCCTTGTGAGAGTGAGAATAAAAGCAACTCACAGGCACTGGAACCAGGCAGAGTGGAACTTCTCCACAGAAGGGGCCTGAAACCTCCCAGCACAGGTACAGACACATTTACACACCTATAACTGCAGAGATGTAACAGCAAGGTTTTGTTAGACACTGATTTGGGGAGAAGGGACCTGGAGTTTGTCATCACAGGCAGAGGGCAGCTGCCACCAAGGGTTGTGCTAGTGCTGATGGTTTCTAGCACAACTCACAGCCTGGAAATGAGCCTGGATTTTCCTGCACAGCACAGTCTGAAGGGAACCTGCTCCCTTGCCTGCAGCACACAATTCCCAGTGGAGCTCAGATCTGCCAAAAATCCATCCGGGATGAAACAAGTACAACTGGAAAGGGAAAGGAGGGTCCTGTGAGTGGGGCAGCAGCACCCACTGTCCCAGGAGCCAGAACAAGCAACACAACACAGGCACAATCCCTTGGCACTCTGGACTCTGAAGGGCAACCTGAGCAGGGATGGCACCCCGGGGTCACACCAGTGACACGTGGCACCTTCTGCTGCCCATCTGGAGCCTACTGGGCTCAACTCACAGCTGTGTTTCTTTTTGGCTCCTTCCTGTGCCTTTTCAGACCCACTTTACAAGATCTGAGAAAACCTTTCAGGTACAAACCAGTCTGAACACAGAGATTTAGAGTTTGCACCCATCTCCAGTCCCACACCCAGCTCCTGCAAGGAGAAAAAAAAATCATCTCTGGTCTCAGGGAGACACCCAGACCTGGAGCTCCAGGGACAGCACATCCATCAAACTCCAGAAGCCAGGATAGTGCTGCACACACTCATCTGCAGTGGGCATCCTGCCCTTGCTGAGGGAATCCTCCAGAGGAAACCATACACTCCAAGTAGCAAGCCAAGGATGCAGGTATCACACCAGCCCCTCCTGGCAATGCTGCACCCACAGAAAGGTTTCTGGAGAGGAGGATGTGCTTTGTCACTGCCTGTTCTTCTGTCCACAAGTTGGTTTTGCCCAAATACATTCTTTTCTTGCACTAAGGAAGGTCTGTTCCCTCATCTGCAGGACCCTTTCAGCTCTCCAAAGCACAGACTGGGGAACAAGGACTGCTGGGAAGCAGCGTGGAGTGGCACAGAGGAAAGGGCAGTAGTCAGGGATGTCTGAAGTGGGATGTGTGTACATTTGGGGTAGAAAGGCTTTATTCAAAGTGCATGCTTCTATCCAGAGGTACCGAGAGCGAGGACTCCCCACCCCAGCCCCGGCTGGGGAGCGCAGCAGCCTTTGCCACCCCGAGCCCTGTCCATCACCAACCACTCATCAAGTAGCCAGGGACTGAATGTTCTTGAGCATCTCATCAAAGGCCTCCCGGGAAGGCGCTTGGGCGTTCTGGAAGGGGACCTTGATGCGGCTGTAGAGGCTGAAGGATTTGAGCTCCAGCCAGATGAAGCCGAAGCGGTCGTCGTCGAACAGGACAAACACCCCTGGCGTCCTCTCCGGGCTGGTGAAACCATGGCCAGCAATGAGCCCTGTCCCATAAAAACTGCCAGGGGATAAAGGTAAAACAGGTGTGAGAACAGCCAGGATCACCCAGCATTTAGTTCAAAAATCAGCACAAAACTCTGATGAAGGCACTCTGCCGGGTGTGACAGAACAGCGGGTTTTACACTCGGTTTTTCTATTACGACAAGGAACTCCCCCCGTTGCTGTTTGCAGGTTCCTGCTTTGGGTTATCCTAATTAGCACCTGCACAACAAAGCTGGGTTTTTCACTAGTTCAGCCCCCAAACACATCTGAGATTAACTTGTGTAACTCAAGGATCAGCACAGGCTTAGTTCTCTCAGGAAAGCAAAGGCATGTTAAGAGCGTGACAGGAGAGGCAAAAGCTAAGGGAAGGGAGAGAAAAATCTAAAAAGCAAAAAAATCTACCAGGACCTGAGGAGGAAAAAAGGTCACTCAAAGCTCGGAGCAAGCAGCAGGTGGAGCTGGGTTTTATCCAAACACAACTGAGCTGTGACAGCAGGAGCCTTCTGGGATTAACCAGCTCTGGGTAGGCTTTATCGTGAGCACAGATGTTTGGCTGAAGGTCACCTGTCTGAGCCTCAGCTTTTGGGCTCTTTTTCCACACTTCATTTAGTGTGCTGCTCCACCAACTCCAGCTGCTAATGAGCACAGCTCTCTGCATGCTTGCACCTCCTGTCTGGGGTGCTCAGCACCTGCTAGGGCTGCCCCAAGGCACCAGAGGCCAGGGGAAGGTGGGAGAGAGAGCACTGTGTTCCCACAGCCAAGGAACATGAATGACACACATGGGAATGGGAAGCAGCTTGAACAGTTCTAAATATATGAGCTGGGCAGCTCTGGGACATGAAACACACCAAAAAAAAAAAAAATGGGAGTGTGGGGAATTCAGGAGAGGTGCCAGCTTCTTAAGTAAATCTAGCAAGGAAGTGGGATGGCAGATGACAGCGTGGTGAGAGAGGGAACAAACCAAAGCATGAGAAATTGGGCAGCAGAGGCAGGAACCAGAGATTGTGGATTCCATGTCCCTGGAAATGTTCAAGGCCAGGTTTGATGGGACTTGGAGCAACCTGGTCTAGTGGAAGGTGTCCCTGCCCATGGCAGGGGTGGAACAAGATGGGATTTTAGGTCCCTTTCAACCCAAACCATTCTGGGATTCTGTGAAATCTGAGCCCAAGGGGCTGGGAGATCCAGAGGCAGGTAAAGTTCACATAAATACAGGACACACCTCAAAGACTCCTCCTTCCCTTTCAAAAAAATCTATCAGCCACAAAACCCCCAGTTACCAGATTCGGCAGGTCCGGGGATAATCCTCATTCCTCGATATCACTCCCATGGGCAGCACGAAGGGCTGGGAAGCTGAGGCCTTGTCCTGGGTCTTCCCCTCTGCCCCAGCTGTAGTCTCTTCCCCCTCAGCACCTTCTCCTCCCAGGGGACTGGCAGGTTGGGAGGCAGCTTGCTGGGAATGCTCCTGCTCCTCCTGCTGCTGCTCCCGCTCCTGCTCCTCCCGCCGGACCTGCTCCTGCACCTCCAGCACAATGCGGGACAGCTCGCTGAAGTCTCGCAGGTTCTCGATGTCAGGCAGCTGCAGAGGATGTGCCAGGTCTATCTCCACAGTCTGCTGTCCAGCTGGGATGTTGGGATCTCCCTAGGGACAGGAAGGAACAGCATGGCTGCAGACACCAGGTGCTACAGAGCCATCATCTGAACTTGTTAATAGTTCATCCTAGCCTACAATCACCAAGCTGGCAAAAAACAAAACAAAAAAAAAACTCTGCTTGACCTTGTTTGCTGTTCTTTGACATCTCTGCTTTCCCCCTGCCAGAACCAGAATTTTAAATCAAATGCTGTACTTGCAAAGGTGAAAGAAAGTCAAAGCTGCAGCTGCATTTCACCAGAATCCTTCCCTGCAGGGAGGAAGGAGCTCCCCTGCCTGACTTCAGTGAAGAGCTGCCAACATTTGGTACCTGCTGCTCACACACAGACAGGGGAACTCCAGCAACCTGCTACCAGCTGCTCACAGAGAAAAGCTGGAAGGGAGAGGAGAGGAAGGGTGAGCCAGGAGAAACCTTGCAGAGCAGGTTCTGGTTACTCTGCATGTGCTGAGATTCACCCAGTGCCACCAATCCCCACAGGGAACAGGGTTTGAGCTGCCAGCTCCCAGACAGAAACCTGTCCTGTGCATTCACAGCGCTGAGAACACTTTCACAAGCACCTGAGAGAAAGGAAAAGGCACTCACAGTGATCTTAGTACCCTTGGCTTTCTTGCCATGAAAGCTGAGCATGACAATCTCCAGCCCGTGGCTCCCATAGGTGCCTTTGAAGAGGCCAGGCTGGATGAGGTCCTCGGGGCTGCTGGGGGGGAGGTAGATGCGCCGGTACGTCAGGCAGTTGCTGTGCAAGAGAAAAACGTCAGAGAAGCCAAGGGAAAAAAAACCCTCCCCAGCAGCAGAATGTTTGCATTCTGCTCCTCCAGCAGCTTGGGGATGTTGTGAAGACAGGCAGGATCTGTGTTTGCAGATTTGCTTTAGAGCTCTGCAGGCACTTCCTCCCTGCGCTTCCCTTCCCACCATCCTCGTGAGCACACCAGGAGATTCCTGCATCAAGGAAACTTCCTCTGCCCTTGAGATTCCCTGAGAACCTGAGAGTGAAGCATATTTAAACATCTGCTACAGTGAGGTGGCTGCTTATAGAAGCTTGGAGAGATGGTTAAAATCCCCAGTTTCTAAGGGACTCTCTAATTCCTGCACTACAAAGCACACTGACTAATATGGATAATAACTAGACACTCCTTGGGATCACAGGCATTTGCTCTGTCTTCAAATTAAGCAGAGTTAAATGACTCAAAAGCACCTTACTGTGCATAGTTATTGTGTAGAGCTTGGAATCCCATTTTTACTGCTGTCACTCCACCTCAGCTCCCTGTACTGCAGAGACACAACATTCCTCTGGCTGTGAAAGCCCATGGAAAAGCCCACGTTGGGGAAAAATGTTTGTGAAATTGTAGCAGCCCTTACTCATATTGGCTGGTGTAGATGAACTTCATCAGGATGAGCTCCTGCATGTGTTCATGGAAAATGTCTTCCAGAGTCCGACCCCACTCCTCCCTCAGCCACGTCCGGAATTCCTGCAGCACGAGGAGAAAAGGGGGAGGATGAGGTTGTTCCAGTGATGTGCCCCAAGATGCCCTCACTGTGTGAGTCTGTGACAGCACATTTCACTGGCAGAAACACAGACAGGGCACATCCTCTGCCAAAGACAGGGAAACGTGGCTGGATTTGGGAACAAGCAAAGCGTTGGCTTGGAAATATGCTTAACAAATAGTGATACTGGTAACTGCCAGTGGTCACACAATAAACAGGCTCCCTTTTCAAATAAATCCCAGGTAGAAGCATAAACCTCCTCAGAATAAAGGCATGGGCATGGCCTGTTACTGCAGAGCAGCTCATCTACTCTCTTCTCACACAGCAACTCATTTGTGTGCCCACATTCCTGACTCCTGTGCCCTGTCCTGACATGCTCAATATAAAATAAAAAAGCTTTTGAAAAGCACTGAGGGTTTAGGAGGTTAAATCCTGCTGATTTAATACTGATGCATCTAAATCCAAAGGGTGCTTTGAAAGCATCTCCTGAAGTACCCCAACTGCAGCTCTGACAAGTTAATACCCTGCCATGAGTTGGTGTGATAACAGCTTACACTGAGATAGCAGCCTGCCAAGTGATATTCCAAACCTGCCTCCTTTATCTTCCCAAGGCAGATCCTCCAATTTCCATAATGCCACGCACGCTTAACGTGGTGCTTTGAAAGTATTAAAGCATTTCTCATCTGCTCCAGCACCAGAAAACACTTAACTAAACCTTTCACCCAGCTGTTTCCCATTAGCAGACAGACATTTTACAGCATTCCTCAGAAGCAGCTGAAATATCAGATTTGTCACGTGGAACCAGCTGGAAGCAAACAGCAGTACCTGACACAGGTATTCATCCTGCCATTTATATCTGCATTTAAACACAGGTATTTCAGTCAGGAATCTGCCTTGCTGGGTAGAGCTGACAGACACAGGAGAAACAAGCAAATTAAGCTTTTTAATCCCTCGAGCAAGGCAAGCAGTGGGAAGGTGCCTCGCTGACCAGCACGTATCCAAATGGAGCTGGTGCTCACTGTGTCCAAAAGATCTTAATTATACAGACAGCAATGCCACTGAGATCAGTGCCTGGAGTGCTGCTGATGCCCAAGATGTGCTGCTTAGCCTCTCTGGACAGGTCTGCTACCAAAACAGCAGGAAGGTGCTGGGGCTCAAAGAGCACCTTGACACAGAAAACTGCCTAAAATAGGGAATCAGCCAAAAGCTGCTAGCCTGGGGGTTCCTACATGCCCAATCACACAGAAATCAGAAGGGCACCTCTCACAGCCTAACAGCAGCTGAGAGCTGGTCTCAGTTAGGGGACACACACAGAAGCTCAGGCCAGAGCCCTGGCACAGACTCACCTCCTGCCTGCCCCCTGACATCCGGTGGTGATCTGTCTGGTTGCACTTTGTGGAGAACTCGTCCTTTTTTACAATCTGCAGTTACCACAGGGGAGAATTGAACAGGTTACACACCCGTGTAGAGATGCCTTGGATGGTGCACAGCTGAGACTGCTCACAGCCAATGCTTTACAAAAAAAACATTACTGGAATTGCCACAACAGAGAAATCATTCACTGCTACCGAGTGTGACAGCTACAGAAAACAGAGAAATAAAAGCAATAAAACTCAATGCACTCTAATGAAAATAATAGCTTTAAGTTGCTTCCCTATTTCAGCTTCCTCCTTTAAAGAAAAACAAACAACCTGTCAAGAAGCTTTTCAAAGCATCCAAGGGATGCTGCATCACCTTCTCAAGAGAAGCTGCAGAACAGATCTGTGTCTGCCCGGGCACACTCAGCAGCTGCCCAAGGCCAGTTTACACATCCTTTCCCCAGCCTGTGCACGTGCTGGTGCTCCCAGCCCAAGAGAAAACAGCACAACAGCCTGGTTCTGCCATTGCCAGGGAACAAATTCAGAGCAGGGAACAGCCCACACGACTTGTCAGACACATAATGTGTGTAAAGCTGGTGCCCACACACACAGCAGGCTGGTAAAAGCCACATCTCTGAAATAAAACTCTTCCAGCTTTCTGATGAATCCATTTCCAGAGCCAAAGGGCACACACAATGCTGAGAGAGGCAGAGGAGCTCACCTGGATGTGGCCATTATGAGGTCCCTTGTGGCCATACATGCACTCCACCGTGGCACATTTCCTCTCCATGAGGTGGATCCTGAAGAGGGGCTTGAATCTCATGGGATCATCCACGTGAGGGTCATGAGGGGGCAGGTACATCCAGCCAATGATGAACAAGCCATCTACCTGCAGAGAGACGGGACACAAACCCACAAGATCAGCTTTGCAGAATTCCTTAGGAGTCTGCAGCAAACTCTGTGGCCTCTCCTGGCCCAGGGCAGGAGCTGCAGAACAATTTGCTGCATTCCCAAACAGCTTTCCAGCCATTAACCCAGACAATATGCACTCCCAGCACTCCCAGGGTGAAGAGGGTTTCTTTACAAGGCTTCCTGCACCACTGGAAAAACTTCAGGCCTTTATTGCTGCAGATGACTTGCCTGGAGTGCAGGATCCAGAGGGACAGACCACACAGCAAGTCAGACTCTAATTGGTTTGAGAGCTCCTGCTGGCAGATATTCCAGCAGATTAATTCTGCTTCCCATGACTATCCCTGCTTTTTGGATAAGGAATTACTTGGCTTTGTTACTCAGATAACACAGGAAGCAACACTCTACCGAGAGGCACAAGTGCCAGCCCCCTTCCTGCACACCTAAGAGAACCCTTTCCCTCAAGGCCTGCAATTCCAGAGGCAGGATATTCTCCAAACAGAGATATCCGAGACAGAGACAGCGCAGCGCCACAAAGTCTTTATTAAGGTCACAGTGGAACTATTGATGCAGTTGGATGCCCTCTTACACCATGCAATAGAATCTTGCAAAACCCAAAGGCCTCATGATTTGTTATGCTTCAACCTGGTGGTTGAACCGTGGTGCAGGGGACAAGGGCTCCAGGCAAACTCCTGGCTCAGCTCTCACCAGTTCAGAGTCAAATGTTGTTCATTAACTGCTCTCCCAGCAGCACCAGAGCTGCCAGGCTCCACAGATCTTCCACCAGTGTCACTCTATATCTGATGTACAAGTCTTAGGGCTGGTGTAAAGGTTTGCCAACCACGCAACTGCAAAACCCTTTGCAAAAGGTTCAGCTGCAGGCAAAGAAAATGAAATAAATGAAGAGATGCCTGTGTCAGCCAGTGTCAAATTCTAAATCAAGTCTTTCCCACAAACACTGATCACATTTTCTACCTGCTCCTGGGGCTGCTTGGCGTGGAGCTGAAATATAGAAACTGTCTGGAGAAAGGTGGTGATGATGAGAAGAATCCCAGAACCATTCAGGCTGGCAAAGAGCTCCTGAGGCCATCGAGTCCAACCTGTGAGTAATCCCCACCCACAGCAATGAGTACCACATCCACTCCAGAGAGGAGGATTCCAGCACCTCCCTGAGCAGCCCCCTTCTGCATTTAACAACCTTTCCCGTGAAGAAATTCCTCCTAAGAGAAACCAAGAAAGACCCAAGGAGCACCCTCTGGGTCCAAATGCCTCACTGGAGGGCTGACTGTTCAGACTTTTTAGTGGTCTGGGAATGGCTGCCAAGTGTGGAAAAGTGCAAAAAAACCACCTCCCAGTCCCCAAAATCCGGGGGATGAGGCACGCACTCACCACCACGTTCAGCAGTCCCCCGTAGGGTCCGATGTCTGGCTGCCACAATCCCAGGATGTGCCGGTACCGGTGCAGCACTGGGGAACAGGGAGACACTCAAGTGAACACATCCAGCCAAGAAACTGGGATTTTGGGAATGAGAACCCTGCTACCAGGCTGCACACAGCGCTGATCAATAGCACCCACAACTGCTTTTACACAGGAAAGGTGACTGTGCTCAAGCTGAGGCCTCCCCCAAGCTCACACATGTTTATATTCTTTATTTCTGGCCCTGTGGAAGGGCAAAATCACCTACCTCAGCAGGAATTCCTAAAAAAAAAAAAAAAATAAAACTTTTGCAACACACTCCCATTAATGCAAATCACACAATATAACCAGAGCTAAAAACAAAAGCATCTGCTGCCTCCAGTTCCCAAAAACGCACTCGATGCTTCACACTGCAAAGCAACAGAAAATAGGGAAGGGCAAGAAGTTAGGAAGGAAAAGGAAAATTTTGAGTATTTTGAAAGCATTTCACTGCCTTGTGTAAACAAACTTGGCTCCAGAGTCAAGCATCCTTAGAAACGGCCACTGGGAGCCTGGGCAAAGCACATGGATCACTCCAGCTTGGGAATCTGATGGTGTGGTCACATCCTTCATGGCCTTAAAAATCCTACAGAAGCAGCTACACCTCAGCAGTGCCCAAAAGCTGCCTCCAAAATCTACTCTAGCAGTTGAGGTTTCCTTGTTTCTCATCTCAGAGCCAGCTGTCTCTCCAATCCCACCTAAATAGAGAAATATCTTCAGCAAGCAGGAAAAATGGGCTTTTACAGAATGATCTTAAACCTCCTGTTGTGAGGAAAGCTTAGAGATGGGAGCTGCCTGCAGTCCTTACACAGCCATTCCTCTTGTCCCTCTTATTTCCTTTTGTCCATCTGGTTTCCTCACACGACCAGGAACCCTCACAAGAAGGCATTTCCCAGTCTGACACTTTGGGCAGGAACAGCAACCTGCACATTATTTCCATGAAGATGACAAGAATATATTTCACTTGCCTTAAAGTGATGTCCATGGCCAAGTCAGAAGGCCACTAACTCATTTTAACCTCCAGGACTGGCTTGAATAACAGGGTTGGGTTTGCATCAATTTAAAAGGGCAATTGTGTTTCAATGCAGCTGTTCCAGCAGCCTTGCTTCATTAATTACTTCAGACAGCAAGAACTACAGGAGTGGTTTTACTCCACCAAAGCTAGAAGTTTGGGATAGCAGGGAGGGATGTCCAGAGCTGCTGCCAGCTGGCCTGGAGGAACCTTTTCCCTGGGAAGCAAACAATTTCAGACTGATGGCCTGGTTTCACCCAGGGAACCAAGTGCAGCACAAACAATACTAAAGCAAGCAGCAGGCAAACCCCATTCCCAGCTCAGTAATTAGACATTAATTAATGGGATGAGCTGCTCCACCTACCACACTCTGCCTTCTACCCTGTCTGCCACAGAGCTGATAAAAACCTGCCTTTTTTAATGCATTATTATTTTGTAGAACAGAAAACTAAGCTGTCCAAGGGGGAGGAGGATGCCCCTCCTAGCCCTGCTCCTGTTAGGATCAATTTCAGAAAACAGAGCTGAGTTCTCCACACAGAAGGCCAAAAAAACAAAAAAATCCATCCACTTCCAGAACTTACTGGGGAAAATGCTGGTGCTTGGCTAAAGGCCCAAACAAGTCTCAAAACACAGCTCAATTTTCAAGCCTGGGCTGTCTCTGAGCTCCAGCAAAACAGCAGCTAATATTAATTGCAGGGAAAACCTGATGAATTCCAGCTCTGGCTCTCCCTGGTCTGAGACAGGATGGATCTGGCAGTTGTCTCCCTTCTTGCTCCCTGAAAGGAAACAGCACTTGGGTCTTTCTCCAAGGTTTTCCACTGCTTGTGCTCAGTCCTGGAGAAGCCTCCTGCCTATCCAAATTTCTGAGTGCACATCCTGCCAAATGGAGCAAAACCACATCCATTGGATGCTCCAGGACAAACTTCACCCAGCCTGGATATTCCCCACGTTCCATAAGTAGCCCTGCATACCCTTCAGATGGGAAGGGGGCTTGAATCCAACTGGGAATGGGCTTGGAAAAGCAGGGAATGTCAAGCTCCCACTGACAGAAGGCTGCCTGAGGAATGTCCTGACCAGGAAAGACCCAATCCACTGCAATTCTCCTGGGTTCCTGGGATGCAGGAAGGTCTCTAGAAGCAAAATGAGCTGGAACAACGTAAGCAATGCCCAGGTTGGTAAAGCCTGACTTGCTCTGAGAAGAGTTCAGAGTAATCCAGGTGAGCTTAAACCCCTGGGGAAAGTGATCTGAGCTCACCTGGCTGACTCTGCAGGAACAGGAATTAGGGAAGACTTCCATGGGAAATCCTGACAACACAGGAGGGGAAAAAGGGGAAATGGGCCATTGCATCTTAAAACACATGGGCTCAGAACCACAGAATCATTTGGGTTGGAAAAGACCTCCAAGATCATCAAGTCCAACCATCCAAGCTTTTCCCCAAGGAAAACAACACAGCCCAAGAGAAAAGAGGTACATTAGAAGTTTGGGGCTGCAGCTAAAGAAATAACAACTGAGGGAACAACACTAAATGCCATTTAGGTTTGGAGCAAACATGCAATCTCCAAAGGAATCCATCCTGCAGCTTGAATTTGCTTGTCCTTCCCATGCAGCCCCAGAACACAGCTGGGGCTGACAGGTACCCCAGCCTGCCAAACCCAAAATCTTATCCCAACTCCTGCTGCTGGTCTGCCCTGACTCTACATTAAAGTCACCACCTCCCCTGCATGGCCCCTGCTCGGTTGTTTCCCCCTCAGCACAGGGAATTCTGCAGCATCCACTCACCCATTAATATGTGTGTGAAAAACTCCATTCCCAAGCAGCAGTGAGTTAGTAACTGGAGTCTGCCAAAGTCTGCAGACCCAAAGGAGCATCACAGACAGCTCACCACCCCCTCCAAATAAACACCAAATAGTCCTGGCTTCCTTAATTGATGTAAACTAATCAGTCCTTCCCCCTCAATTCCTGCTGAACACTAAACTCTGAGGGTTTAACTATTCCTCCCTCAACACAACACAAGGAGGGGGAAGAAAAGGCTATCCAAAGTGAGGAAGGCAAATCACAATCTTTAAAACATTAGCAGAACGTTTCCTAGAGACAGAGACGGTTCTTAAAAGGGTTCAGTGTGCAGGGAGGGAATTACTCTGGGAACAATCAGCATTTTTCACTGCAAAGGGCTGCGGATTTCAGTGTGGCTTACTTGAATCACAACAAAGCTCTTTGCCAGTCCAGAGCTGCTTTTGGGAGGCCTCACCAGGATATCTGAATTCTTGTCTCAAAGAAAGGAGCAATTCCCTCCTGTTCTGTGCAAATACATCCTCAAAAAAGTACCACAAAAAAAAAAAAAAAAAAAAAAAAAAAAAAAAAAAAAGACCAACACATCTCAGTGCCTGCCCTGCCCCCGCTGTCACCCCGCAGGGTCCCAGTGCTCCTCTAACACACACCAGCCACGACTGGTGGCACTTCCCTGCTGTCCCCAGGTCACCCCCAATGCTTTGCTCCAAGCCAGGGCACACTCCATGCAGCATCCAGGGCGTGCTGGGTGCAGGAAGCAGCAGCAGCAGCGGGGTACGTACGGCAGGTGTAAACATCTCTGTACTCCATGTGCTCGTAGTCGGGCAGGATTTTCATAAAACGCCCCGACTTCACCCGTGGGTTAATACCTGAACAGACAGAGCAGGGTGAGTGCCAGCAAACTCTGCTCCACTGGGACCAGCAAACACTTCCATGGGTCTGGAGCAACCACGCAGGGAAGTCCAGCTCTCTCCTGACTTTGCTTCCAGTTGTTTCCGTCCCCCTCAGTCTCATACGAGCAGGAATTCTCACACAGAACTTGGTCCGGATTCCCACAGACATTATTTACGAGTGGCATCCAGTGAATTCCAAGTGGAACTGAAGTCCTTCCTCAAACTCTGCCCTGCTGCCTCAAGGAGACCAAGTCACTCCATGGACAGCAGCCCAGGCCTTGGAGTAGCCCTGTTGAGCTCAGTTCCCATTTTCCTACACCATTTCCCACAGAAGCACACTCAGTGAATGGAAAAGTCCACGCAGTAATCCCAAATTAACCCCTCTGCAATTAAAGGTGTTTATGGGACAGTAGAGAAATGGGGTCACACCACCAGGAAACTGCTCCTGGCACAGGAAAAAGTGCAGAATCTGAGCAGAGGAGCTGAGATGGGGCATCCTCAAAACCAGGAATGGCTGCCAAGCATTCCCACTTTGGGAATTGTGCTTGGGATTGCTGGGTGGATACAAACACAGAAATGCAGGAAAGGCCATCACAGGGGTGCTTCTCACACACCAAGTGTGACCCTTTGCTAATGGATGCCATGGATTTGAAAACTACTCATGGAAACTTATGTGTCAGACAGATTTATTGCAGGTTATTAAATAAATAACCTGATTACACTCTGCAAGCCTAGAAATAGTGGGAGTGTTTAGGAAAATATCCCACAGGTTTGTCCTGTCCACAGCCATGGCTGGGAGATACTGGACTAGAGAGTCACCACTGTCCTGAGCCAGTAAGGCCATTTTTACCCACAACTTGTGCATAAAAAGCACTAAATATCAATTTAGTATCTCTGAACCATGGAAGTTACGTAGTGAAAAAGGAACTACAGGTCATGAAGAGATGTTGTCCCACTTAGAAATGGCAATGAAGAGCTGGGATCTGACCTGGTATGTGCTGTGTGGCTGTCACCACATTAGTGCCACACAAAGATATGGGATTAAAAGGGAATTAAGGGAGGCCTGAGGGTTAATGGGACTTCTCTGGGGACATCTGTGTGCTGGCTCAGCATCACTCAGCCCTCCCAGCCAGGAAAATGAGGCAGTTCCATCCCTAGGGTGGAGTATAATAGGGAAAGAGAGATATTAGATGATGAAAAAATTTTCCTGTGGATGCTCAGCAAGTCTACTAGAGATGGGATTAAACTTCTTCTACCTGTTCTTCGTCCCAGCTTTAAGATCAATACTTGAGGTCATTGCTATTTCAAGGTTCTAAAGGATCCCACACCCACAGACATTCCCAAAGCACGTGGACACCTCCTGCCAGGCTCCCTCCTTCAGGGAATGCTCATTCCTTTCCCACTCTCCTATAGCCATTTCCTTTCACTGAGATCCAGGCTTAGAAAAAATACCTGTTAATTCCATAGCAAGATCTGAAAATGGCAAAACAGGATGAAAAACCCTCAATACACTTCATTAAAAAAAAAAAAAAAATCAATTCCATGCCCTTTTCCCACCAAAGGACTGGGAGGCACAGAAATCCCAACTCTTGGTACTAAATAAAACTCCAAACATGTCAACTTCCCAACGAAACACCTGCTAGTCAGTCTGAACAACTTCTGCCATCAAAATTTAATAAATACTCAACATTTCTATGCTCTCAAAATTGGTATTAAGCAAGATTTGGATTGGCTTTATCACTCACGTTTGGCGTAAACATCTCGACAGGACACTCCTGTGATCTCCAGCTTCCTCAGGTTTTCACACACTCCATATTCTGCAACAACACAGGAAAAAAGGGTCAACTCTGGCACACAAAGGTCAGGAACCAGAGCCTTGACATCAACTACTGAGATGCGACTTGTGCTTTCTTGAAGCTGCCAAAGTAGACCAAGAATCTGATTTTTGCTTTAAAAACAGGATGTGATTTTGTTGCAGATTCCAGGACATCTCACAAGCAATGCCTGCAACAAACACACCATAAGGCAAAAACACACCCAGCAAAGCCACAGCTGCTCAGGAGGAGTGTGAAATGTGGGAGACATTCCCCATTCCAGCTGGGACTGTGTGCCTGCTCCCAGCAAATCACCGCTGTGCACAGTAATTATCCACTCTCACCGAGGTACCCAACAGGGAAAACTGCTTATTAGGATCCTAAAGGAAAGGTCACAGACTCGAAAAAGAATGAAGCAGAGACATAAAACAGGCCCCAGCATGTACAAATATGGTTACACTTAAAGCAGATCAGATTGAGACAGGGCTGTTGTACAGTCAGATGCCTTTGATTGCTTCCAGATCCCCCCGAAAACAAAGGGAGTCTGAGATCTCGGAGCAGCTTTGAAGCAGAAAATGAGATTCTCTTCTTTCATTTTTCAGGAAGCTGACGTTGAACTTCTAAGAAAATTTAAAAATAAAATAAAAGCAAGTACTAATGTCTTGATGACAGAAATCCTCAGAAGAGCAGAGGGAGGAAATGAGAGGAGGGAGATCCCAAAAAATCAGCAGCGACAATGCCACCCTGCTGCAGTGACCCTGACAGATCCCAGTACAGAAATGTGCCCTCCTTGACATCAAAGACATCAACAGCACAGATCAAACAGCAGCTTTCCTCAGCAGCACAAACACCTGCCAGGTATTTGACACAAAACTGTATCTCTGCACAACCCCATCAAGCCATTAAATATGAAATTTATCCTCAGCTGGGCATCCTTGAATTAACAACTGTGGCTGTGAAGCACCACCTAATGCTGGAAACCTGCTGCAGGAGAGAATTCAGGTTTCAAATACAAGAAAAGCAGGAGTTTCCCTGAATTAATTCAGCCTCCTCCTGTCTACAAATACAAGCAGAGGATGAGAGAGCACACCCAGGGTTTATTGGCAGGGAATACACGTCCTGCACACTCTGGGTGGGCAGCAAGGGTGAGGGGAGCACAGGGCACAACAAACACACTGCCCTTCATCAAAAAATGCCAAGGGCAGTGGCAGAACTGCTGCTGATTTCTGTAGGGGAAGTCAGAGGAAGCTCTGAGGGTTCTAAAGCCCAAGGTGGGCTGAGGAAGCACAATGAGCAGAGACCAGACAAGCTCAGCCCAGCACAAACAAAGCTTTTAGTGCTGGGGCTCTGCCAGCACTGAATGTGAGCAGGATCCTACACCCAAGGGATGCAGGAATGTTCCCAGCTGATTGCAAAGTCCTTGGCAAAGGGCAGGAACAGCATGGCTTGGGAACAGGCAACTCTTGTGCATGTAAACAAAATTAAAATAAACTCACCTGGCCTCAGGATAGGTGAGATGAGCCCTGTCCACTGCAGGCAGGGAAGGGATTTATACTGCATGGGAAAGGGAGGAGACACGTGGAAAATCCTTCCCAAATGGAATTTCTAACAGCACCAAGAGTGGCATTCCCTCTACCCACAGGAGATGCTGTTTTTTTTTCCCAAAGCCCTCTCCCTAATGCATAAATCACTCAAGTGAGTGCTATGGGAGATCCACCATCAGCAGGTACCCCCAAATCCCTTCTCACCCTGTGATTTGATGTCAAAGCTTCATGTAAGGGCCCCTGATAACCTGCAGTAAATTTTATAAAAGCCAGACCATTATTAAAGTGGGTGTAATTCCAAACTTACCTAAAAATATTCAAATAACAATTCATTTGAATAATACAAAAATTTAGGATTTATATCTATTGCTACATGTTATTTGCTATTAGATAGCCAAGAAAGTATTATTTAAAAAAAATCTCATCCTAATGTGCTTTAACACTCATTTTATAACTAATTATTATCCTGTTTTGCTCAGCAAACAGCTACAGAGAGTGAAAATGACAGTAATGGCTGAACTCCATAAGTGCATTACTGCAGCTCTTCTGACCCAGCTGCTCACACCAGCATGGCCATTTTATGGGGGGGAAAAAAAATTTAAAAAAAAAAAAAAATCAATCTTTTGGCTCACAGTACCTAAAAAAAACAAAAAAAACCCTTCAAATATCATAAGCAAGAAAGGCCATGTCTTTTTAATCCAGAAGGCCAGAGGGACATAAATTAACAGCAAGTAGAGCTTCAAGATAATGAGAGAAAAACAAAACTGGTAAGGTTTTCTTTACAGAGAACATAAATCCCTTTCCAAGAAAGATCTGAAGGGCTCAAGCTTCCTGGAAAATTCCACTTTGGTGCAATTAAATCTATTTTAAGAAAATGTATCTCAGTGCAATAGCTCACTGAGTATTTTTATTTAAGGAGTTAACAGTCACCGAAATTCACACCCCTGGAAAATGGCTACTTAATCCTGCTGCCAAAGCAAGGATGGAAATTGGTTTTGAAGCTCCCACTGACCAGCTGGAAAGGCTGCTGGTTTAAAAGGAGTGCTGATTTCCCAAACACAGAGACACGCTGCTGTTTCCATGGTCACATGCACGGGAATTTAAAGGACTTGGAAAAGCAGTCTCCATTTGGTATGAGCTGCATTAATACTCCTGCAAGTGGCACTTATCCCCTGCCCTGCTCCCAGCACCTCCAAGCCTCACATTCCCTGATCCTCCCCAAAAGAAGCTGTGTCACCTTCACCCTGCATGGACTATTCTGGAGTTTAGAAACAAGCAAGGCTCTTCCATGCAAGGTTGGGAAGAACCCCCGTGCTCACATCAAAGCCCAAATTCCTGCTGCCTTCCCCAGCACGGGAGCTGCTGGAAGCTGTGTGTGCACATGCACAATTTTGAGGAAATGAGGATGTCTGGCAGAGCTTGATCCCCTTTACCATTACTGAACTTCCACTGTGTCCTGGCTAATCAAATGCTCCAATTATCCCTGGATAAATGCATGTTCACAAGGCAGGGTACAGAACAGAGAAGATAAAAACTCACTGGATTATTCCAGATACCACCAAAACTGGAGATTCTCAGGTTAGCAGCTCTGAAATACCAGGTGGACAAATTTGGAATTGGCTTGTTGTTTCCAAAGGCTGAGCAATCACATTAAAACACACCCAGTTCTCTCCCAAACACTTCTTTCAGGGGAAGGCTTGGGATTACCATCGAGGAGATTTGATGTGCAACAAATGCAAACAGGTCTGAGACTCTCTGAAGGGTGGCTGAGAGTGCTGAGCACCTGCCTGAGCAGTGAGGAACAGCCAACCACTGCCCAGGTGGAGTTTAAAAGCCAGGAAATATCACCAGAGATTAAGAAAAGCCACAGACTAGCACACTACACAGTGTTTTCACCTGACACAAAGGGAGGCTGGAGCCTTGTGATTTATGAAAGCCACCTTCACTAGGGCACAGCACTGCAAGAAATGGTTCCTGTTGTGGCAGTATTTGTGCATCAAACTCCTGCATGGGTTCCTTGAGTCTTTTAAGGGCTGGACTCCACCCAAAAGTCTCCTCACTGAGTGTCCAAACCACATTTCCCACTCTTCTTTCACACAACCTGAAGGTCACAAACTTCAGCACCTCAGCTGACATTTTCCAGCAGGCCTAAAAGCTGCTAGAGGTTGTTTTCACAAACAAAAGCCTTTTCTTCCAGGCTCTAGAACTGGTTGTTCTGCATTACTAGTCTGTTCCCAGCTGTGCTGCTGCACTTCCATTTTCTGGTTAAAGATGACAGAAATTAAAGATTAAAAATGGACTGTAAGGTGTTAATCAAGGTAGGTCAGGCCACCAGCCAGGGTGACACGAGCTTTAATTCTGCTCCTGCTGCAGAGATCAGCAATCTCCTATTTATAGAAAACATGGAAGTGACTGCAACCCTCTCCTTGCCAAGGAAGCAATCCAGAGACATTGTTTACCCCAAACAGTTGCAATGATAAAAGGACAACAGCTCTGACAGTGCTGCACAGTTCCCCTCCCTTCATCCCAGCGCTCTCCCAGATCTCCAGCAGCAGCAAAAGCCACCCCACTTCCAGGCAGACAAGTCCTCTGGACACTTGGAATAATCACAGCATGTTTTCAGACTAATCTACAGCTGGGCTGGCCCAGAGCAGGGCAGAACAAAACATCAACACTGGACTGAGGGCCCTGTCCAACTTGGGGCACAGCCAGGCTGCTCCTCACACCCAGCACTGCTCCTGTCCAAGGAGAAGGGGGAAAATGGCCAAAAACAAAGCAATGCAACAACAGCTTCTCCCAGAGAAGCTTCTCTCTTTTCTGGTTATTTCAGGACTCTTTCCTGTCTCTGCACTGCTGTGCATTCCTAAAAACAGAAGTGCAGAAGTGGTTTTGCACATGCAGCTGACACCGAGCTGAGGTTTCCCAGTTACTTCTGGAACACCACGCTGGGTTTGGATGATTCTTGTGGATCCCTCCCAGCTCAGGATATTCTGTGATTCCAGGATCATCAGTAGGCTTCAGAACGAATAAACCAGCAAGGCACACACACTCCTGGTCTGTTTTCAGGACATGCAGCCTCACAGCGAGACTCAGGCAGGCACAAACAGATGGGAATTGGTCTGATTTTGGAAAAGATTACAAAAAGTAAAGACATTTTGTATTTGACTATCACACAGTCACCAGTGTATAGCTGTGCAGAAACACAGCACAGAATATTTTACGTTTTACATGTGTATTAATTCACCAACACCTGATGTTTACCTATAAAATAATGCCCAATTTTACACACACGTGCACAACCATTCAAAGTTATAGAGTCCTACCTCAGCAGAGCAATCCAAAGCATCACAAACAGCCTGAGAAGCCCAGCTGAGGATCTGCTTGGAAAACCAGAGCTGGTTAAAAGATTCAGGATCAGTTTCACCATGGTAGAAGATTTTGGCCAGGAACTGCCCCTTATCTGTTCAGTACAGCTTGGGCACCTGCCTTTGGTACAGGATCCTCCTGAGCAACACCAGCAGCCACCAAAGCACTCTCTGACACTGCTTGGAATGGATATGTTGGGAAACTGGAGAAATTACATGCAAAAAGAATCAAAATTTGGTTTATACACCTCTCACCTGGTAGTTCGTTAAGGGCCATAGACAAAAGTGTTGTCTTGACACCTTCCCTTCCTGTCCAGGTTCGTTTTAGCCATACAAATTCCACTGTTCCCTTCATTACCTTAAATTTCAGCTGGGCTTTTGAACATCGCTTTATCCATCAGAAAGAAAATCCAAGGAGCAGACATGAATTTGATAAATAAATCTAAATCCCCATCAGGCCTAATTCAGTGGGTCTTTTTACAAGCCAACCTAGCCTTGAGTAAAAGTGACACAGATTTCTATATACACATTTTGCCAGGATCATAACCCATTAAAATAATTTAACAGTGCATTTTGCAAACCATTCATCAAGCACACAAATGACCACGAGGGCTCCATGTCACTAGAATATAAGGAAAAAATTAACACCATTTCATTAGCCTGCCTCCTAAAACCAGTGTTAAATCATTGGGATAATGCTTACTTATGAAATATTGCTTTGGTTTACATTTTGCGAGTGCAGCCTTTGTGTTTGCTGTCCAAAGGTTCTTGGATAGGCACGAATTCATTCCTGCAAGGTTTCAGGCATTCCACCAGATCCCACTGCAGGCAGCCAACTGCCATTCCCAAATCTTTCATCCCCGTGCCCTCACTGGTATTAAAAACAGAAAGCAAACAGCAAAATACACATGACTTCATGTGCTGGCAACAGGAGCACCTGGCAGCATGGCAGCGTTTGGAGACAGGATAAGCACAGCAAGGCGGACCTTGGGAGGTGGGGCAGGATTGAAATTACAGAGAGCCACAGCGGCGGGAGGAAGAAGATGAGGAGTAACGAGAGAGAACTGCAGCCTCACAGAGCAGAGCTGACAAAAAAACACATCCCAGGCCTTCACAGTACTGCAGCATCCTGGCACCAGAGGATTCCTGGAAAACGCGCGTACAAAGCCCGGAGCCCTCCACGCTGGCTCCGTGCTTCCCCAAAGCATGTCCTTACCTCGGCCCGGCCTCCTCCGGACCCTGCAGGCTCTCAGCTCCCGGTGTATCCCCCACCGGCTCCAGGAATCCCAGCCCCTTTCTCCCCCGGTGCAGGGGCTGAGCATTCCCTGTCCTCAGGATTCCCCCGAGGACATGCTCCCATCCCATTCCGCCGGGGCACAACCTCAGCTCGACGCCCTTTCCCACAAGCCAAGTGCCACCAGCAAGAAACCGTGTCCCAAGGGACCCGAGATGTGCCCGCATCTCCACCCTGCACACCCTGCGAGCCACGGCCCCACAGCCCACACCCCCAAATCTGATTTCTGTCCTGCACCCCCAGGCCCCAGCCCTTCAGGACCCCCAGCCCATCGCCTCTCGCATTCCCCGCGGCCCTCGTCCCTCGAGGCCATCTCCCCCTGCACCCCGGACCGCGCACCCCCTCGGGCGGGCGGTACCTTCGCGGCAGCGCCGCCGCCAGATCGTGTCGGTGCGGAGGATGCGGCGGAAGGTGGTGCAGACCCGTGCCAGGCTGGGCAGGTCGGTACCGGGCAGGGAACCGAAGATCTGCACCAGGAGCTCCGGGGGCAGCTCCAACAGGGACAGCGGGGCCCGCCCGGCCGGGCCGGCTTCGACAGAAGGAGGCAGGGGCCGCCCGCCCTCGATGCGTTCCGCGGCCTCCTCGTCCTCCGTGACACCGCCACCTGCCGCTTCTTCGGGGTCCGTATCGGTGTCGGGCTCGCTGTCGGCGGCTCCGCGGCGCTGCTCCCTCGCCGCGCCGCGTTGGCGGCAGCCTCGGGCCGGTCCCACGCCGCACAGCCGGGCGCACACCGCCATGACCGCCGCCGCTCTGACGGCGGCTCACGGGGCGCGCCACCGCGCCGGCCGTTGGGCCACGCCTACCGCGCGGCTCCTCCAATCAGCGCCGCCTCATCAAGCCGCGCCACGCCCCCGCCGGTAGCGGACGCTGCGTTGATGCTGTTCCGCAACCGTCGCGACCAGCGTGTGCGCCCCCTAGCGGGCAGGCGGACCGGGCGCATTGCTGGGCCTGTGCCCGGTAACGGAGCGCGCTGCGGCCCGTGCAGGGCTGGGGGCGCGTTCGCCGCGTCCCGTCCCGCTTCCTGCTCCAATTCCATGAAAAAAATTAGAGAGTCTCTTCCCTTGGGACAGTCCGGCAGCGGGAGAGGGGAGGAAAAAGAAAAACGACAAAAGGAGGAGACCATATGTGCCCCGTGTGAGGATCGAACTCACGACCTTCAGATTATGAGACTGACGCGCTACCTACTGCGCTAACGAGGCTCCTCGAAAACTCGATCCCCGCGCAGCGCTCTTGTCCCTGTGCTCCGCCTCCCGCTGCTCTGCTATTCCGGCTGCTGCCTAAGAAACCTCTTTCTTTACTAAAATCTCCTTTCCTGTACCTGTTCTGATTGTTTCATTTTTTTTTTGTTTGTTTCTTTTTTTTTCTCCCCCATTTGTTCTTTTCCCTGCTTTTCTGCCAGCCTGATCTCAGATTTTATGCAAATAGCTCCTCTTTCCCACGGTGTTCTGCAAGAAAATATCTTGGGTTTGTGTTTTTCTGGCATTTTTAATTTTTTTTTAATTGTATTTTGGAAATGGCTTCTTTTTGTTCCATGCTGTTCTGCAAAACAGCTGCAGAGTCCTTTGGGGTTCCTAAGCATCCCCATCCTGCTGGCCAGGAATAGATCATGAGAGCTGAACTGACAAAAGGCTCGTGAGGAAATCAAGTTGCTTCCACATAATTAACAAAAATTAGAGCCAGCCTCGTTTGCTGCGAAGAGATGCTGTTCAACTGGGATTTATGCAGTGGAATGAGCTCCCTGCTGTCAGAGAGTGCTCAGCACATGAGGGTCCCCAGTGATGCTGGCTGAAGTGCTGCCCTGAATCTTAATGGAGGGGCCTCACCCTCAGCGAGGGTCCCACGGCTGCAGTCACCATGACAATCGAGCAACAAATCCCCAAACTGGCAGAAGACAGGAAAAGAGAAATTTAATTGATGTGGAAAGTCTGAGAACATCGCTCAGGAGAATCGCTGCAGGGAGGCTGCTCTGCAGAGCAAGGAGCTGGCAGAGGATGAAAAAGACCTTTGGACATTGCAGAATCCCTGAATGGTTTGGGATGGAAGGGACCTTAAAATCATCTCATTCCACCCCCTGCCATGGGCAGGGACACCTTCCACTATCCCAGGGTGCTCCAAGCCTCCATGCCCAACCTGGCCTTGGACACTTCCAGGGATCCAGGGGCAGCCACAGTTGCTCTGGGCACCCTGTGCCAGGGCCTGCCCACCCTCACAGGGAACAATTCCTTCCCAATATCCCATCCAGCCCTGCCCTCTGGCAGTGGGAAGACATTCCCTGTGTCCTGTCCCTCCATCCCTTGTCCCCAGTCCCCCTCCAGCTCTCCTGGAGCCCCTTCAGGCCCTGCCAGGGGCTCTGAGCTCTCCCTGGAGCCTTCTCCAAAAGAACCTTCCCAGCTTTCCCAGCCTGGCTCCAGAGCAGAGGGGCTCCAGCTTTTGGAGCATTTCCCTGGCTCCTCTGGACTCTCTCCAGCAGCTCCACATCCTTCTTATGATGGGGGCTCCAGGGCTGGACACAGAGCTCCAGTGGGATTTCATGAGAGCAGAGAAGAGGGAAGAATCACCCCCCTTGTCCCACTGCTTATGCTTCTTTTGAATCTCACCAGAACAGACAAGATGCTTGAGTTGCCCAAGGATTTTGCCAAGGGTCTGATGGGCAGCTGTTGTTGGGGCCAGGAAACCCTGATTCCCAAAGATCTGGATGGCCATGGATATGGGATGATGACATGACAAGTCCAGGATGCCTGGCTTATGGTACAAACAACATTGCTCCAACCCTGGGATGAGCAAATGCTCAGCTTCTCCCAGGCTGAACTGCTGCATTCTGCCCTCCAACTCTGCCCACGTGCAGGATGAGGTGTCATTTTTACTGCTGTGCTAATCCTTTGGGGCCTCAGTGATGGACAAATTTAGTGCCCACAGTTCTGATTACATTACAAAAAGCTGCTCCAAGCATCTAAACCAAGGCACATGGGTGGTGAGTCATGTAAACCAAACATCAAATCTTTGGAAATACGGCCAGAGCTGTTTTCCACCTGTAGGGAATCACATGGCTTTTCCCACTCTACATTAGGCTCAACTGGTACTTAAAAGTTCTGACACAGTTTTTGAAGACCTTGTCATGTCTGTTTGTTTAGGAACTGATGGATTCATGGAGGGGACAGGGAAAAGTACTGATGGCAAGGATTTTCATGTGAATGAAAAAAAGATGTCCTGGGTGACATTGCCTGGAGCAAAACCACGGCAGTCTACAGCACACACATGCTTTCCCCTTTTTTACCTTTCTATTTTTATCTGAACTTTATTCTTTCTCCTTTTCCACTGAATGCTCCTGCTGCCCAATCACCTTACAACCTTCTCTCCTTTCCCTCACCCACCTGACCCCTATAACCTGACCCCACAGTCTTGGCTCCGTGGGTGCTGAGCCACATTTCTCATCCATCAGAACTTTCCCTTGGCCCACTGACCCCTTTTGCAGTCCAACCCAGCAGAAGGCAGGACTGGAAAGGGCTGTGATGGACAGCCCATCACAAATCCATGCCAATTCCCACGGAGCTCTGTTGCCCCGTGCTGATTTCTGCCAGATGAAGAAGGGCAAAGGGAAAAGAGTCTGCCTGGCAGTGCCCACCTCCATCCCACACTGATGTCACCCAGAGCCCAGCAAAGCCTGGGCCAAAGCTCCCAGTGCTCCAAGTTCTCTTCTAACAAAAGAGAGTGAGGGAATCCCAGCCCTTCATCACATCAGAGAGAAGAAAAAATTGCTGTCTCAAATTTTCAGTGCTGTTCTTGTTCGAGCAACACACAATAGTTTTGGAGCCTGAGCACATCCAAGGTCTTTGAGTCCCAGAAGGTGAAGACCTGGTGCACAACAGGGTGGTTCTAACTGAACAGCACCTTCAACTTCAGTCATCAAAGTCTAAAATTGTTGCTTTCTCCCCTATCTTACCAAATCCATTATCTGAATCAACCAGCTTTGTATGTGACAGTAGGGAAAACAGGAAAAAGTGTGTTATCATCATCGTCTCCCATCCTCTGTGGCACTGTCTGAGCACCTTCCTTGGAAAACATTCCCAGAGTAATGGCCCGGAGCTTTCCAGTGCTGCTGTCTCAGACAGGCAGCTCGCAGCCCTTACCCACAGGGCTCTTGAAAAGGGATGTAGCAAAAGCAGAAATGTTATTGTTTCATTTCCCCCCAGCAATTAAGGACCTGATGCAGCTCTCCCTGTAGTCAATTAGTCTTCATGCTTACTAAAGCGCTTTGGATGGGTCCCAAAGTCAGTGTCCTCATTTTCTGTAATCCTGGAAGTGTTTACGCCTTCCCAGGCTCTGAGCAGGGATGAGCCAGCTGATGGCATATCCAGCCAATTATAACCAGAACAGTGAGGAGAGAATGATTTATTTCCCATTTGGCAAGAGGGACAGAAAAATATGGCAAGGGATAGATGAACAAACCCCTTCTGCAAGCCCTGTTTGCCACAGAGAGTATTTGCAGAATGCTTTTTTGGCATGGGCCTGCACTGAGATTTCTGCTTTGTAATGAAAATTAAAGACTCCTCCTGCCTCCTAAAAAACTGCTCCCATCCTTGGAGGGAGGACACATCAAAGAGAGAATATCCCAATAGAAAGACGGAAGAGTTTTGCTTTGGTTTCTGTAATGTGTATAGTTTAAGCTGGAAAACAGCTCTTGTCCTGAGTCTATGATTTCCCACCTCCTTGCTTTCTCTGTGGACATTGATCTCACTATATTTTGCAGGATAAAGGTTGGGCTCTTCAGGAGGAAATCCAGAGCACTGCAGAAAAGCTGCTGATGGCTCAGGAAGTGGTTACATCCTTCTGCTTTAGAGCAGAGCTCGGTGCCCTCTCTTTAACTGGCTCCCCACTGCCAGAGGGCAGGGATAGATGGAATGTTGGGAAGGAATTGGTCCCTGGGAGGGTGGGGAGGCCCTGGAACAGGTTCCCAGAGAAGCTGTGGCTGCCTCATGCCTGGAAGTGCCCCCTGGACAGGGCTTGGAGCCAGCTGGGCTAGTGGAAGGTGTCCCTGCCCATAGCAGGGGGTGGCACTGGTTAGGCTTTAAGGTCTCTTCCAACCCAAACCTTTAAGATCACTTCCAACCTTCCAACCCCAAACATTCCATGATTCTGTGATTTATGGAAGAGAGTATGATCTTTCTTCAATGTGCTGTCCTTGCCATGACGAATCAAGCCTGGATTCACGCAAGACATCACAGCACTTCTACCACAAGCAGTTCTTGTCCCTCCAGCTTTGGCCCCAGCCCAGCCTGTAGAATTTAGCTCTGTTCAACACCTGAAGCAGCTCAGTTGGCACAAGGATTCTCCTGCTGTGGAGTGGTCAGGTGTTGGGGGTGCTATTCCTGGGTGCTGATCCGTGGTTGTGCAATCCCAGGCAGCTTAAGGCAGCTCTCAACGTCAGCGAGGACAGTGTTTTCTGAAACACAGGCAACGTAGTACTCAGTTAATATTTGAACACGTGGGGGATTGCTTCAATCCTGGGAGTATCAAAAATTAGGGGAAGACCCCGTTACACGCTGTGTTATTCCACGATTTCCCCGCTCTGCCTCCCGCGCTCGCGCTGTCGTCGCTGCTTGCCAAGATGTTATGGATTTTCTGAGTGAAAAGCAGTACACAAACACAACTCACTGTTGCTTACAGCAACTGATTGACCGTGCTACATCATGAAAGCAACATCTCCCATTTAAAACTTGATCCTAGAGCCAAGAGCTGTTTGCTGGAACAGCAGGAACAGCAAGAACTGATGTCAGTTATGGTACCCAGCAATGATGTCTTGGGCAATGCTTTGTACAGGGGGAGTGCAGTGAGTTTTTAGAAAAACATTCTATGAAAATGATGTTTTTTGTGATGACTTTGCACTCATCTGTGTGTTATCTTGGATTTACCATCCATAAAACGTGTGTCTAATAGTCTAGAACACGTGGTATTCCGAAAGACAGTGTTGTGTTCCCACTGAGGGACAGGCTCAGATGTTGTTAGACCTCAGAGAAAACCCACCCTGCCAAAACGTGGGTTTTGTCTCTACCTTCACTTCTCTCAAATGACACTTTTCTACCCCCAAAACAAATATTTTACCAATCTCACCACTTCTTCCTAAAGTTCTCCTAACTCAGAAGGTGAAATTTGAAGTGTGGGAATTTGTTCTTAAGGGTAGCCACCATCCTGAGTCAAATTTAAGATGAAAACTTCCCAGAAGGGTTATTTTAAGGCACTGCAAGCAATTCTCTACAATCAGATTGTGCCTGAAAATTTCCAATAGCAGCTGGGTAATGGCTGCACACTTATTAAAAAAAAAAAAACCAAAAAAAAAAACCCAAAAAAAAAACCCCAAAACCTCACATTAATCTTGACCTAGGCTAGATCAATAAGAACAATTTGTGAGAAAAGAACTGAGGAGAGGTATCTTAATTCAGGTTGAAATGCAAGTGATTATCAGCACAGTGTCCTTCCTTTTATTTTATGGGGCTTTTCTCTCCGTGTTCCTGCTGAATTTAATACTGCTGACAGCTGCTGAGCTCCCAGCCCCACACACTGAGTGCTGTCTTCCAGGAAGGGTGCAGCACTGCAGAGGAACAGCTTCGTCTGTTCCTTGGCAAAAAAAGCTTTTTCAATCCCGTTGTACAAGAAAAATGAGGGGATGATTTATTATTCTGAATGTGAAATACACTTGTTTCATTGTGAGGCAGCTCTTGGGGGAAAAAAATAGGAAAAGTGGGAGTTTTTCCCAAGGGAAATGCTGTGAATATCAGCCATGGTTTGGAGTCATTGTTCATGCTGGATTTTTAAGAAAAAAACACCAACCCAACCTTGTGGAAGATGGAGCAGTTGGGAAAACCTGGTTTGCTTTTTTTTTTTCTTTTTTTTTTCTTAGTATTTAGTCTGGTGTATTAGGGGCAGACACGAGGATCTCAGCTCGAATCCAAACCTAGCCTGTGCTCTAACCTGCTCTGTAAATTTAGGAAATCACATCTCCTTTGCCTCATGCAAAACTAGGACTGACAGGGATTGTAGGGGATTATTTACCCCATCCTTCTCCCTGAGAAGAGAATGATTCTCCCTGAACTCTTCAGAGCAGATGTTTTACTAATTTCTCATTAAATAAAAACATCCAATGGTGATTATTCCATTTCTTTCCTAGGGAATTTCTTCTGGTGCTCAACAGTTCTTACCCTTAGCGCAGTCCCTAATTTATATGGCCTTTTCCAAGATGTAAGCTCATTATTTCTCATCCTGGCCCCGCAGCATGCAGGGAAAAACTAATTCCCTCCTGCTCTGCAGAAACCTTTTGCATATTTGAAGACGATGCAATGTCCCCTTTGGGTTAAGTCTCCTCTTCCTCAGCCTAAATGCTTTACAAAGTGTTCTAAGGCCAGGATAAAAACGCTCTGCGGCTCCATTTTCCAAGGGCTCAGTTCCAGCGCCGTCGCCGAGCCTGAAGCCAAAGCATTTTCTAAAGCAGCATTTTCTCACCAGGGATGGGGAGCTGTGCTGAGGCAGTGCTGATCCTAAAGGCTATGTCCATGCTGTCATTCCAACTGCTCCTAACACCTTCCTCAAATCCAGACTCACCAAATGTCTGTGCTGTCGACACGTAGACACGGGCGAAGGCTGAGCTGAGGAGGGAAAGGTCAGGCGAGTCTCGGTGTGGATCTAAGTTTCCTTCTCACAGTCTCTGTGGATTATTTATGAGAGGAACATGTGATAGCCCATCCTGTCAGCAGATACTCTGATTGTGGCTCTCCCCAAGCACCATATGGATGCTTTCAGCCAGAGCTGCAGCCCTGCTAACAGTCAGCTTGTGGATGCAAACCACACGGCACACAGAGCCCTGGAATTGTCAGCCCTGACACCAGGACGCACCTGTACACCCCAAAAATAACATTATGTGGTTTCACTGGAGCTCATCCTCCTGCCTTGAGCCCTCACAATTCCGAGAGCGTGGTGGAATTTCCTCAGCCTGGAAAATGTTTTTTTAAAAGGCAGGCATTTGAATAAAGAAGAGCCCCGTTGACACAGAAATTTGGGATTGCTGTTTTAAGTTGCAGATGTATCAGTGTTGTGCTGGCCATCCGTGCCTCACCTGCTATCCCTGGACACAGCAATCGCACACCTTAGGTCTGCATTTCCTTGTTAGTCACATCTTTAATGGCCTCATAATGACAGGTCACTGGAACTGCGTGACCCTGAATCACAAAATTAGGTAATGAACTCTCATTCCTTTGTGTGAGCACAGATCCACTCCAACTTCAATGCATCGCTCCACCCCAAAAATGCAAAAACACTGATAATCTCTAAGATCTTCTCCCTGTACTCCTAAGGACAATCCTGCCACAGCTCCCTGTCCCTTGGATTGTACAGTGAGATCGTGTTGCCCTATTGCTGCAAAATCACCCTTAAATTTCAAAACACAGTGCCAGGAATGTATGTGAGAGAAAGAGAGATGCAGCTGAAAGGCTCCAGCCAACAGCTTGTGTCAGAAAGCTGCTAAGCAGGAAACAGTTGGGCAGTTTAACTCACAACGTGGTATCTGTGACTGAAGTTGTGATTTAATCAATTCCTCACAAACCACATGAGATCAGGGGGTGGCTTCCAAGAGAATTGGAGCACCTGCTCCTAAAATTTTGTTCTTCAAATGTAAAGTCTACCATGTATCCATGTCAATGTGAAGGCAAACTGGTGACAGATCACTGAACTTGTACTTTTGCATGGAGAAAAGTGTTTAAGTGCTCACGTTGAAGGGGAATTTGTGGGTCACTCCAAAGTGGCCGTGGCTGCAAGTTCATGGAATCATGGAATACCAGGTTGGAGGGAACCTCAAGGATAACCTGGCCAAACCTTTCTTGGCAAAAGCGCCATTTAGACAAGATAGCTGAATCTTAAAAAGTGTCCAACATGGGAGAATCCAGCACTTTTCTGGGGAGATTCTTCTTTTGTTGCTGAAAGGGAACATGGCAGGGCATCAGGGTGGCCTTGGCTGTGTCACTGAGAACAGGGCCTGGCACTGAGGTGACCATGGCTGTGTCACTGAGGAGAACAGGACCTGGCATTGAGGTGACCATGGCTGTCACTGAGAACAGGGCCTGGCACTGAGGTGACCATGGCTGTGTCACTGAGGAGAACAGGGCCTGGCATTGAGGTGACCATGGCTGTCACTGAGAACACGGCATGGCACTGAGGTGACCATGGCTGTGTCACTGAGGAGAACAGGGCCTGGCATTGAGGTGACCATGGCTGTCACTGAGAACACGGCATGGCACTGATGTGACCATGGCTGTGTCACTGAGGAGAACAGGGCCTGGCATTGAGGTGACCATGGCTGTCACTGAGAACACGGCATGGCACTGATGTGACCATGGCTGTCACTGAGAACAGGGCCTGGCACTGAGGTGACCATGGCTGTCACTGAGAACACGGCATGGCACTGATGTGACCATGGCTGTCACTGAGAACAGGGCCTGGCACTGAGGTGACCATGGCTGTCACTGAGAACACGGCATGGCACTGAGGTGACCATGGCTGTGTCACTGAGAACAGGGCCTGGCACTGAGGTGACCATGGCTGTGTCACTGAGAACAGGGCCTGGCACTGATGTGACCATGGCTGTGTCACTGAGGAGAACACAGCCTGGCATTGAGGTGACCATGGCTGTCACTGAGAACACGGCATGGCACTGATGTGACCATGGCTGTGTCACTGAGGAGAACAGGGCCTGGCATTGAGGTGACCATGGCTGTCACTGAGAACACGGCATGGCACTGATGTGACCATGGCTGTGTCACTGAGGAGAACACAGCCTGGCACCGAGGCGGTGTCACTGAGGAGAACACGGCCTAGCGCCGAGGCCGCCATGCCTATGTGCCGCAGAGCGCCAACAGGGCACCGTGCCATTCCCGATCCCCATGGCCGTGTGTCACCCAACGAGGAACGCGGCCACACCAGCGCTGCCCCCGTGCCACGCTCAAGATGCCGGCGGGGCGAGGCGGAGCCGCCGTGACGCGGGGATCAGCTGACGGCAGAGCGGCCGCGGCGGCGCGGGGGGCGGGCGCCGGCACTCGGAGGTGTCCGCTGCCGCCGCGCAGAGCCGCCGCCGGGCCCGGGCCGAGCGAACGCCGCCATGCCCTCGGAGAAGAGCTTCAAGCAGCGCCGCACCTTCGGTGAGCGCCCCGGGGAGGGATGCGCGGTTCGGTGTGGTCCGCTGGTGCTGTCGGCCCCGGAGAGCTGCGGAGGGCGAATGGCCGGGGAGGGGAGGAGAAGAGAGGGGAGGGGGCCGATCGCGGTGCGGGCAGCGAAGATCCCCGGGCGGCTCCTGCTGACGGCGGGGCCCCGCGGGTGGCTGTGCCGCTGTCCCGGCCTGCTCGGGGCTGCGGCGGAGTCAAAGCCCGGGCCGTTCCTCCAGGGTTGTTTATTTACCCCGGCGGTTCGGGACGGGGGGGTGTAGCGGTGTGGCGAGGTGTGGGGTGACAGCTTTGCTGTGTCCGGGGCAGCTCTGCGCTGGGAGAGGGGTTTGGGGTGGGCAGATGTTTTCATGGCATCATCCATTATCGACCGCAAAACTCCCAGGAGCCTGGAAACATCCTCGGTGCGTGTGCCAGGAGCTGGGCCTGCCCTTCCCTCCGGTGTCTGCTCAGTGTCCGGCGGCCTCTGCGCCAGTGGCAGCGGAATTAAAGCTGCCCTGGCAGCCGGTGCCTGGCGCGGGGAGCGGAATTCTCCACCCGGGCAGCCTCGGCTGGGCTGGGGCGTGCGGCTCCTGTCCTCTGCTCGGCCGTGGAAAACCAGCAGGGCATCGAAAAGAGCTGTGTAATGATGGCTGGGAAAATGAGATTAGTCCCTTTCGAGAAGGAGCAGCCTCGGTAGAGCCGTGCCACGCTTCTGTGTGCGCTCAGGATGGGAGCGGAGCAATGCGAGGGCTCGGGATCTGCCCTTGTGTGTCAGTGAGGGAGGCTGGAGCGCTCTGCGAGGGTAACGCGAACTGGCAGCGTAACCTATTTCTGCATGAGCTATAAAATCCCGTACGTGAGGGGGAATTGGTGGAAGTAATTGATCCAGATTTTCCTTTCTTCCTGCCTTTGGGTTAAAGTCAAGCTGCTTAAGAAAGCCTCGCCTTTGCTGTTGTGGTAAATGTAAGCTGTTCCCTGCGCTGAAGCAGGGAGGATGTTGATCTGACAGAAGTCTGTGTTTGTGCTGCCCCTTTTCTCGGAGCCTCCCAAAACTGTTGTTGACCCCATCGCCTGTCAGCAGCCTCTGTTGCAGGTATTAAGTTCAGCTAGGATGGCAGCCAAGCAGTTGTCACTGCAGCTACTGTCGTCAGAGAACAGTGTTTATCTGTGGCTGACTGGGGCCCGATTTTGAACACGCCACGCACAATAATCTCCACGATTTGCCCGATTTATGTTCCTGCTACTCCAGGGAGTTCTGCTGAGTAACATTGCTGTGAACAAACCTGTTCCAGCTGAAAACTTCGTGCTTGCCAGGTGGATGGTTGGTCTGGCTCTCTCCATGTATCTTTTGTGTTTCTAGTTAATCTTAAAAAGTATTTTAACGAGGTGGAACTCGGCCCTTGGAGAGCTCCCGCTGGGCTGTGGGAATGTGGCTCGGGATGTGAGGTGGTTTTCAGGTGAAGGCTTCACGTGCTCCTTGCCTGAGCTCTGCTTGATTCACCTGCAGCTTCAAATGGTGATTCACGGGAGCTGCATTCCTTGCCGGGCTCGTGAGGAGGATGTATTCCACGGCACGAACACGGGCTGAGGACACTCAGGGATGTTATTGCTGAGTGTCCTGCCATTAGCATTCCAACGGGGAGCTGGCCTAAGTGCTTCTCTCCCTAGGCAGGTGTGTGTTCAAGCCGTGATGCAACACTAAATCATCTCTCTTAGAACCTGAAAACAGCCTGGAAAGCCCCGTCCTGCTGAAAAACAGAGAGGTTAAAATTGAGGTCACTGAATCTGAAAGTAGGCAGGGGACACACAGATGAAAGCAACCGGGCTGTTTACTCTGCCTCGTGTACTTAGGCCCGGTTCATGATACCTGTTCTATTAATATTTCTGTCTGAGGAGAGGTGAACTTTATCCTGAAAACTGGCATGGAGATTGGCAAAATGTGTAGGTCCGGCAGAGGCTCCAGCAGCTCCTCCAACAATGGGTGCGGCCGAGTCAAAATAAAACCTGGAATTCAGTAACGTGAGAGCTCACGAGGAAAGCTGAGGCTGCCAGGCTTAGGCCAGTCCCGGGGCTCAAATAATTGTTGACCATTTCCTCTTCTGGGACCTGACAGAAATAGCACAGGGTATTTAGTTGTTAACTTGGGTGGTGTAATTTGAGGCCTTAACTGTGTGAGGTTAAATGTGTGCTTCAGTGGGCAGAAAGTGAGCTCTGTGGGGAGCAGAGGATCTCCTTTAACACTTTCCAGGAGTGCCAGGCAGGTGCACACAGTGCTTGTCACCTTGGGTTAAGGAGCAGGGGATCAGCTGTCATAGGAGAGGCTGTACTGATAGTGCTGGCCCATTTGGAAATTGCTTTGCCTGAATTTCCTCTTCTGGCTTTTCATGACACGTGGTCCCTCTCTTATTTCAGGAGAAATAAGGAAATAACAGCATTAACTGTGAATGTTCAAACAGAATTTTTTTTTTTTTTTAATCCCTTGCAGAACAAAGAGTGGAAGATGTACGACTGATTCGGGAGCAGCATCCCACTAAAATACCAGTAAGTCCAGTTCTTTTAATTTTTTACTTTCGGTTTCCAGTCTCATGTTCTTTTTAGCATTTAGAAACCTGTGAAAGAGCTGTCCCGAGGAGACCAAATGCAAATGTGTCTGTTCAGGGTGGCTAAGCCTGGATTTCAGGAGCATTCTCATGGAGTAATTCTCACCGTTGCTGTGGTGGAGCAAGGTGCTCACAGGGGCTGGAGGAAACGGTGTTTCCGGAGTTTTGCAGTTGTGTGTTGTAACTTGGAAGACAACCATACCCCAGCTCTTCTCTCTGTGGTTTTCTTCTCCAAATTCACAGAGGCTCACCAAGAAGAGTAGACATGAGTGTAGAGGCAGATACGGATTTGCTCATCAGCTGAGAAGGACAGAAATACTTTTCTCCTGGGAATGGGGCTGTGTTTTTAGGTCTCCAAAAATGCTGCTGGGCTGTCCAGCTCACTGGATATCACCCTCACCTTGTCACTCTTCAGCTGCTCAGCTCCAAATGCTGCCTAAGTTTGTATTTTATTTTACTTACGGCATCCTCAACATTAAAAATGCAGAGAATATCCAACAAGCAGAAGGCATGGATTGTGTTTTGTCACTGATGAGTTCTTCAGCAGAGGGAACTGAACGGGACCCTCAGCCTTTGGCTCTGTGATGAGATTTGGTGACCCCAAATTGTGTGGAAATTCTGCTGTGAACCAACTGGTGAAAACTGAGCGAGCTCACTGACAGAAGCTGATGTAGAAACAGAAACCAAAAGGCTTTCAGCTTTCCTTGGGCTTCAGACTCCTTCACCTTGGAGCTGCCACTGCTGCTTCCCTGTGCAGTTGGACAAAGAAACAAGGAATACTTCACAGCAGGGATTTTTTGACTTTTTTGGAATGTTGCATTTCCCCAAGAGACACTTTCCTTGCAAATCTATTTCCTGACAAATACTGCTTTTTCACTCATCTTTCAGAGACCGCTTAGCCATAGTCCCAAGCTCTGTGACCACAAATTGAAAGCCAGGGATTTATGGCAGAACTTTCACTTCAAGTCAGCCATGGACAGGTTCCAACCAAAAATTCAGAAGTACCTAAGGAACTTGCTGGAGATGTGGTGGTGCAAACTCCCAGCTATCCCTGCTGGGATCCCTGGAGTCTTTCTGGGCCACTCACTGCCTCTTTATTGTCATTAGCAGTTCTGGATGAGATAAGGTGGCAATGTCACACTAGATAATAAATGTCTCCTGTGCTGTCAACATCCTTCATTCTGCTGTTGGAAATACCTACTAACTGCTTAAAAATAGTGGGGCTTTGTTACCCAGAATGAGCCAGCATTTATTTCAACTGATGTAAGGCTCTTTCTCTGGTAGAATTCAATCAAAGTCTCTTCACCTGTGCAACTTTTCAAGATCAACACAGCCAGACCCCGTGAGCATGGAAAGGAGCCAAGGGACTGGTGTCACGTAGCTCCTGTTGACTGAAAATCAACAAACCCCACATGGCCGTGGAAACAGGAGTTCTGAGATCACTTCTTAAAAGCAGGAACTACCCTCAGTTGCTGGGCAGGGTGCTCCTTAAATTGGGAAATCTGCAGTTTCTCTGTGAATTAAGTGGTTATTACACAGCAGTCCTGGCAGAGTTACTGGTTCCTGAGCGTGCTTGAGGAAATTTTCTTCTTAATTTGGAAATTGGAGGGGTTTATACCCTTCCAAAGTAGTTTTTTCTTGTGTATTAGAGGAACCATGGGGGGTGAATGGAACAGCAGAGTCATCTGGAGTGGTAGTTCTTAAAGAGATGGCCTGAAACTGGAGAAATTCCAGTGAACACTGCTTGATCTGGAAGACCTCCATAGCAGCACAAACCCCTGGTGAGCCACTGCAATGTGTTAGAGGGAAGTGGGCTTGATATTTCCTTGGATTTCCTTGTTGCTGGATAATTCAGTGCTGGGTTAAATGATTGCAGCAAAGGAACTCTTTCAGGAATTGCACTTAAGCTGTGGATGTGTGCTGTAAAATCCCTGTGTGTTACCCCTCTGTGCAGTGACTCTTGCAAACAGAACAGAGGAGCACGTGAAGATAATTAATTCTCATGGAAGCACAGAGTTATTTGGGTTGGAAAAGATCTTTCAGATAATTGAGCCCAACCTTGAATTGTTGCTTTTCAGATTGGAGATGCTGCATTCACAGATGAAGGGAAATGGAGCTGGGAGATGAGGGGAGATGAGGGCACCAGACACTGTTCCTGCCTTTCACATCTTCTGCTTTTTGTGTTTCTTCCCAGGTGATCATTGAAAGGTACAAGGGAGAGAAGCAGCTTCCAGTTTTGGATAAGACCAAGTTCCTGGTGCCAGATCATGTCAACATGAGCGAGCTAATCAAAATTATCAGGTAGTATTGCTGGGATTCCAGTGTGAACTGATCAACCTGGGCTGTGATGCTCTGTTAATTCCCCCCCCAGTGCACTTGGGAGGTATAAATGGAAAATTCATCTAATGAGCAGTAGAACAAATTCAGGAGAAGGTGCTTTCCATTTTGCTTTGCTGGGAAAAGCCCATTCTGGAGAAGCTGGGCTTCTGCTTCCAATAGAAATAACATTCCCAGAGCTGTAGGAGGGAGTCTGGGGCTGTAAATCCCTGTCTGACATGGGTCCTTCTACCCAGGGCTCCAGTGCTTCCTGCTTGGCTATTTTGGGATGCCTCCTCTCTCCTGCTACAGAGTCCCCCCTTGGGAGCGGCTGCCTCTTCCACCCACTGGGAAGGGGAGTTTGGGCTTGGAGCCAGAGCTCTGTGCTGCTGCTTGGGGATGCTGTTGGCATCCTTCAGGAACTGAAGTTTTCCTCAGTGACAGCACTGAAGCCTGGGAAACACCAACTCAGGCCAGAGTGTTTCTGCCCTGGCTGCTTGTTCAGCTTACAGGAAAGGCTGAGGGAAACAGCCTCGAGTTGTGTGGTCAAAAACTGTGGTCAGAAATTCTGCTAGAAGTGCATCTCTGCTGGCTCAGCAGCAGTGTTTGGTTAGGAAGGGTTCTTCAGGGGTAACTGGGAAGTGAGCAGCAAACCAGAGCTTGTTTTGTGGTGGTCACACTGCAGCAGGAGCTGGTTCATGGATGCCACGGGCTGTGGGAGTTATCCAGGGTCTCCAAACAAAAATTATGACAAGCAAATCCCAGCTCCTGCAGAGCAGATAGGGCTTTGGAGACAGGAATGAGGTTGCTCAAGTCTTCCAGAGTTTCTCAGGAACGTGAAAGGCCCTGGGCAAAGAGGTTAACTGCAGGCTGAAGGATTTTCCCACCTTTTTTTTTGCTGGCTTTACTGTTAATGAGTAACTTGGTGCCTCAGCCAGCTCCAGTGATGCAGAGCAAAGCCCATCCTTCCCAAACCTTGCAGAGCTGCTGCATTCCCTCAGCCTGCTGTCTCTGGGGTGATTAGAGTCTGGCTTTGGAAGGGTGTCCCTGTCCAGGGCTGTGGTTGGGAGCTAAATAAATCCTTGTTTCCAGCTGTCCCTCAGCAGCCAGTGGAAGCAGCAGGAAACTCTTCTGATCTATTCTTTCCTTCTTTCTTTGGTGGTAGCTCCGCTCTCCCAAGTTGCTGTTGCTCACATGGTTTATCAAGTGGGCAGAGCTGCTCTCTGCAGACCTGCTCTGAGGAGGCAGTTCAGCAGAAACACCCATTTCCCCTGAGCTGGAATGATCAAGGGAAATGCAGAAATCAGCTGTTTCCTGTGCCAGGCTGTTTGTGCAGCCTGTGGCTCCCTGCCCTTCCCACCATGCTTCTCCTGGGAGGGAGGAGGACAGGGAGCAAGATGCTCCAAGGTTAAACCCAGGCCATTGCAGAGCTGGAGACAAAGCGAGTTTAAAAGTTGCCCAGGTTTTACAAGGAAGCTCTGACTGTCCTTCCCAGTCTTCCCAAGGACCTCTGGGTTTTCATTCCAGTGAGCTGCCAGCCAAAGGTCCCTGATTATGCTAGGGGTGCTTCTTCCCAGTTCCTCCAGTTTAATGCCCTTCTGGAGTGCAGCTTTTCCCCTGAGTGAGGGCTCTGCCAGTGGATGCACCTGCCTGGATTTAGCGGAGGAATTCACTCCAGTTTTGAGGGACAGGGCTGGGTGGGGACGTGCGGAGAAAAGGTGCCCGTGACCGAGGTTGGAATGAGATGAGCTTTATTTAAATCCTTCCACCCCAAACCATTCCCTGTTTCTCTGCTGCGACCTTGCTGCTGTCGGTGTTGAGGACCGTCCGTTGCCATCTGTCCTTTGTCCCCGTTTCCCCTCACCCCTCCCCAGGCGACGCCTGCAGCTGAACTCCAACCAGGCCTTCTTCCTGCTGGTGAACGGGCACAGCATGGTGAGCGTGTCCACGCCCATCTCCGAGGTGTACGAGAGCGAGAAGGATGAGGATGGCTTCCTGTACATGGTCTACGCCTCTCAGGAGACCTTCGGAGCGCCAGCTTCCGCCTAGGACACGCCAGCAGCCCTAGCCTAGGATTTGGGTTGACCCTTGGCCATCACCCCCCACTCTTCCCCACGCACCCCCCAGGGAAAGAACCGGATGTCACCTACGCTCTCAGTCCTTAGCATAGTCTTGCTTTAGCAGGTGTCTCATCTCACCTTGCCTTGTTTGTGACTATTAAACAGTACAGACGAGCACCTCCAGCTTTGAAACCTGCCCTAATAATAATCCACACAGGCACATTTACAGGTCTGGACCTGATGAACGGAGCCCAGTTGTGCATGTGACACTTGCAGAGAAAGGGACACTCGATTTACTTTTAACAAGCAAACAGGCACCAGGAAGGAACTAAAGTGTTTCCTGTGAGTTTGCTGGAAAAATCTCCCTACAATTCCTTAAATTTTTTGGTTTTAAATGGGAAGGTTTCTCATGAGAGCAAATGCATTTTAATGTTCCAAAGGGGAGCATTTTCTTCTGCAGCTCCATCAGACTCCTGTCAGTGCTGCAGGGAGTTAAGGCAAGTGCTCGGGGTGAGCTGGGGAAGGCCAACTCTTTGTGTCTCCGGGTTTTGGGCGCCGCACGCTCAGGGGCGGTGCCGGTTTCTGGAATATTCATACCAAACACCACAGCTTTATCGTAGTTTTAGGAAGTGTCTAACTGTAAAATGCACACCCAAACAGGTAACACTGAAATAAACTCCAGTCTGTTATGAATTCCCAATCCCTGTGTGTTCATCTGAGCTGGCTTCCAGTGATCCTTAGGATCCTTAGGATCACGCTCCTGGCCCGGAGGTCGGCCGTTCCCGTGCCTGGCAATCGGGAGAAGCTGCTCGGAGCCGGGAGTTGACGAACAAACGATTTGTGGCACGGCTGGAGGTTCCTGGGCAGGGAGCAGGCTGTGCAGAGGGGAGCTGTCCCGTGGGACAAACCTGTGTTTGTGCAGCGCTGTCCAGCGAGGCGTGCCGGGATCCCCGTGGTGTCCGTGTGTCCCCGGTGTCACCGGCGGGGACAGAAGCAATACAGCAGCGCCTGGCACTGCGCGGGGTGCACGTGTTGTACCTCCTCCACCTTGTACCTCCTCCACTCTTTGCATGCATCTCCTTCCTCACGGGGCCCCCCTGCCCGTTTTTTATTGTCCTTTGTGTTTTTACTCCGACGTGAACTTTTCGATGCAGCTTGTTCTCTTGTTTAGTTCTGTTCGTGTAAGAACTCGTTTAACTCATTAACTGACAACTGTACTTGTAATTACGACGTGATCGACTGATATTCCTGTACAAAATGTTGCTTTTTTAAAATTAATACAGTGCTGATATGGATGGATTACATCCCAACTTAATTTTGGCTCGTGTGGTTATTCCTAGGCATTTTCACAGCAAAAACAATTAAAGGAATTAAAAATAATTCCTTCCTACTGCCAAGCTGGAGAAGCCCCCACATGGCTGAATCCCTTTAAAATGAAAGTCAATACTAAGGGATTCTGTTTAACTCTTTATTTTCCATACATTAAATTTACTCAGATAAAAACATTCTAAAAATGTACAATTTAACTTTTAACAAAGTATAATAAAACATAAAAATCCCAATACCAGAATACTTGACATTTACAATTCAAAATCAAATTAGCTGAATATTAAATATTTACAAAACTATTTAAAATATTTATAAAGTTACATGCAGAATTTGTAATACTAGAAGTGATCGAAGTAAAAGAAATGGCTCAAATGGAGCAGGAATTTCCTTCATTCCTAATGGAAAGTTATGTCCAAGAGAAGCTGTTAATCTGCACTTGAAAACACACAGGATTTGCTTTCTGCTTCAGTACCAACACAGTTCTTGTGTACATCAGGAACATTTCAGGGAACAAATGGGTAATTCCAAGGGTTATTACAAGAGCTGTGGGGCCTCAACCAGCCAAAGTGATTCCTACTCTCACAAATGCTCAATTACATGGGTTTTTGTCCAGATTTGCCTGTGTTCATCCCACTTACAGGTGTCCCAGACTAGCCCGAGTCCAGTGCTCCAGGGTCCCCCTGGCACAGCTCTGCTCCCCTGCAGGATTTTGGGAGGAGCTTTGCTCTGCCTGGTGCCCCAGCTTGGCTCATCCCAGGATATCTCTGCCCTGGGATTTGGGGGAATGGCCAAGGCTTGCTGCTGGACTGTTACTTTGGGAAGTCTGGTGCTTAACTTGCCAAGATTTAATGACAGTGCTATGAAAAGGTTTCACAAAAAGCTGAGTGTGACAGAGCTGAATAAAACCCAGTTTTGATAAAATTTAGTAACGGTTAGAATGTAGTTTTCAATAAAAGTGGAGTGGAACCCTCTGATCAGCATCTTGGTTCCATCTCCTCCCTCTCTGCTCTCCCCATTAGGATTGAGCCCAGAATATTTATTAATGCTTAATTTGCAGGGTGAGGAGGAGTTTGCTGGAAATTCCATCCTATTTCAAGGCTTTCCATCATCCAATGGAAAATGCAGCTGGAACTGTAGCACTGCTGCTCCCTCCCCTGGGAAAGGCTCCTCCTTGATTCTCTGTGCCCCAGCAGGGAGATGACTGGGGATTCCCTTCCCTCTTATACTGAAAAATCATTCCCACTCCCCAATGAAATCCAGCTGGGGAACTAATTATTTTTATACTTGCAGGACAAAGATAGGGCTAAATAACATTCTTTGAAATCTCCATCTTTTAATGTACAAAAATAGGCTTTAAGAACTGGTTCCTTCAGGCAGGGCAGCTGGAACTCTACTATTCCAACCCAAGCTGCCTTGCTTTTTAGGGGAAGAAAGATAGATTTGTGCCTTTTAAGAACAGATTAGGGACAGTTTTATGGAATTAAGGTGCTCTGTTCGAACTTACCAACTTTGGTTGTTCTGGGTACAGAGTGGAGGGTGTTCACTGGCAGGTCTGAAGCCCCAACTCTCTGGGATTTGGGGAAGGCTCTGAGGTTGCTGCTGGCTCACCAGGTTTTCCTCTCGGACACTCATGTTGCCTCCAGGTCCTTCTGGATTGGATCTTACTCCAAACCCAGACCCAACCGTTCCAAAGCGTCACCCAAACGCAGCCATGAGCCACTTGAAGAAACATCAGCCTTAACTTGACACAAAGGAAACAATCCCAAAGAAAGGAATGAAACAGTTTGCTGGAAACATCAGCCTTAACTCTACACACAGGAAAGGATCTTAAAGAAAGCTCTGGAGAAAGGAATGAAACAATTTGCTGGACAGAAGTTCAGTTTTACAGTCCTTTTGATATGATTTTTTTTTCCTGTGATGAAGATCAGACACAACTGTGCCCAGCCTTGGGCAGTAAAACGAAACACAACTTGTACAGAAATGAGAAATTACTTTTTTTTTTTTTTTTTTGCTGCTGCTGTTTTTTGCTGTTTCAAGAGGGTCTTGAACACTCACATGTGTGTTGCAATAGTTTCTTTAAATACAATTTTAAAATACTGTTTTAAAAAAAGTGAAAAAAATAACAACAACAATAATAGTAACACTAAGTTTGGCTTTCAGCACATGTTCCAGGCCACTGGAGAGACCCTCAAAGCTGCAAATAGTAAACATGGAACTGCACGTTTTCCTTGGGCATGATGCAGTGGGACAGACTGTTCCTACCATTGTCTCAAGCTCATTAAGGCAAAGTAAATTGCATTGTCAGTTTTCATCCCTTTAGTGTTGTAGGTCTGAAGGTTGTTCATGGGAACACAGGGAACATCCTCAAACGCAGGCAGAGCCAAGAGCTGGGCTGGGGATACACAAATCAGGGGGTTCTTATTGCATAGCAATAAAAAGGATTTTTTGTTTGTTTGTTTAAACCAGCTGTTCTGCAAATTCAGATTTTGGATCCCTCCCTGGGCCGAGCTGGGTTCTGCCCACCCACATTCCCGAGGCTCATGATCCCCAGAGGCTGAGACTGCCCTTGCAGAGACAGGGACACAGGGATGGCCCAAAATGTTCCTTTCCTATAAGCAGGGCCCAGGAAGGGCTGAGCTCCCCCCTCCCACAGCCCCATCTCCTGGGGGCAGCTCTGCACAGCTCCAAACCCTCCTGCTCCCACAGGACTTCCCAAGTCACTGCTCCACTACAAGTCCTATGGATTCATCCTGCTGTAAGGAATACCTCCAAGTGTAAACAAGGCTTCAGACTTTAAAGGTGTCTCCCAAATTACAGGATGCAAAGATCTCTCTGTCAGACACTTTCACAGAGGATGCCTCACCCATTTAATGCCGTCAAAATTCCCTGCGGGGAGCCATGAGGATTAGGATCTTCTTTCAGCCAGACAGGACCAAAGTGTTTCAAATTAGCAGTTCGAGATGGGTTCGGCTTCCTCTCGAGTCCTAATTTAGATTTGTCACCCACAAATGATGGACTAAGTAGTTAACACCAAAGCTACTCATCTACAACCTACTGCAACGAAGGAGGCCGACAAGAAATCCTTCCAAGTCTTGATAATAATGAAGTTTTTACTACCTTTTACATGTTTGACTCCCACCACTCCTGAATCCTGGGGTAAGGAGCCAAAGGGTATTTTATATAAAGTAAAGCAAAAGCTTATCAACTCTGCTGCCAGAGTTCTTAGTTTGAATTTTTTTTTTTAAGGATGGTTTAAAATTCATTTACAAAAGCAGAATAATAAGGTTTCTGTGAAAGAGACCTATATACAGTAACAGGACGTAAAGGTTTTGTGTATAACAGGAAAATATCCTTGAAGCCTTTATGACTCTGGAGTCTCTGGGACTTGGACCCTTGGAAACTAAGTTTATTCCAGTGCTGGGAAGCCAGCACTAGCTAGTAATAGGTGAGACAATGAAGCATGAGTTTGTTTCCAGAAGGAACCGAAACTGCCGTGTGTGTTCTTTTGGAAGGGAAAAGAGAGACTTTTTAGGATTTTTATTGTGGAATTAAGTCCCGTAAGCCTGCTGGTGCCAATTTGTAAAGGTTGGAACTTCTTTGCCTCTTGCACTGGTCTCAGAGTGACACTGTCTGCTAAAAGTGCAGAAAGCTTGAAGAGTTTTACATTCTTCTGTAGTGCAATCCTTAAAAATCCCAGAGATTAGTGCCTGATCACTTTTGAAAAAAAGTAGACATTTTACCTAGCCCAGGGGTGCCAAAGTCCTTCCGGCCACTCCTACCTTCCACCTCAGAACAGAGCTGCCCTGGAGTCAGGCCTTTCACCTTGGAAAAGTCCAATTGTGGCAACGTTCTCCAGCCAAAAAAGCACAAGGTATGTTGTACTTCCAGCAGGAACTGCAGCTGGCCAGCTCCACCATCCATCGGTCCGAGGACACGGAGTCAGGAGTTCCAACAACAAAGCTTGAATTTGGCAATCAAAACTGGGTTGGCTGCACCCCCTAAGCTAGATTTCCTACCTAGTTTAATAAAGTAAAGCACCTTTGGATTAAAAAATACATTAAGCTTAACAGCAACTGGACGTCTCAGTTTTGTGGTTCGATCTCCGTCGCTCTCCATGGCTTTACAGCATCGTGGTGCCAGGTGGGGAAACCTCAGTCTGTGGAGTCCAGACTTTCGGAGGGAGGGGCGTACTTCAGCCTGAACGTACCTGGGACAGGGACAGGGACACAGGGGTTACACACCAGTCACCTCCCACGGCTTCCCAAACCAATCTGCTGCCTCCTACGCGTGCAACGCACCACTGGAGCTTGCGTGGAATTTTAGGGTTGGCACCATTTTGTTTTGTGGAATCAGAATCCCACCATGGTTTGGGTGGGAAAGGACCTTAAATGATCATCCAGTTCCAACCCCAACAGATTCCACTGTCCCAGGCTGCTCCAAGCCCTGCCCAGCCTGGACTTGGACATTTCCAGGGATCCAGGGGCAGCCACAGCTGCTCTGGGCACCCTGTGCCAGGGCCTCACCACCCTCTCACAGGGAAGAGTTTCTTCCCAATATCCAATCTAACCCTGCCTTCCATCAGCTTAAAGCCATTCCCTCTTGTCCTGACACTCCATGCCCTTGTGAAAAATTTGGCAGACTTTAAATGGGAATTTAATTAATGAAATTAAATCCAACTTATAAAGACAACAGAGTCTGCTGCATTTCTCAAGTTCACCCACTCAGGACTGATGAGCCAGTGGCTCTGCTTCCCCCTGGCCACTACCAAAACATTTGCCCCAGGAATTCCACTCAGTATTTACCTTTCTCCTGCTGCAAATTGCTGCCCAACACTTGACACTTGTTAATTTATGGTGTTCAAGCTGTTGAGACCACACAAAGAATGAATCCAGGTAAAGGTAAAGGCACAATGTCAAATGGAACCTCAGTGTTCTTCACTCAGAGTTTGTATTTCATTTTTCAACCCACACCACTTTCAGATTATCTCAAAATAAGACAATCAGAAGGAAAAATAAAAATATGCTCTTGGTAAAGCAGTATTTCTCTTTTAATTTCTGCCTGGAATTAAGGATTCTCCTGGAGAAGCCTGTGCTGTAAGTGTGTAAGCAACATGTCCTATAAAATAGTTACAGCAGCAAACAGGACCTTCAGGAGGGTTTGAACAGCAATTCTTCATTTAGGTTACTGAGTTGGGCAGAAGGGGAAGGGGAACAGAGATTTCAGTTTCTAAAAGTCCAGGGAAACTTGCAATAATGACCAAAGCTGACCTGGCTGACAATGCAGAAGCAGCAACAGCAATTCTGCTGCAGCTCCCCCCTTCCTCGATGTTTCTTCCCTCCCTAAAAAACAGTGCCAACCCCACAGAACACACCTGAGGCCTCGCCTGGGTCCTCCTCATGGGGCTGCCTAAAATTTGCTAATAGCTCAAGACCATCAACTTTCAATAACAACAATTTTTCCAAGCCAGAGATTCCAAGATGCCATCAGGCCCCGAGGGGCAGAGCTCAAGGCCACACTGTGTGTGTTTGTGTGTGTGTGTGTGTGTGTCCCCTCCCCAGCCTTTACCTTGCCGATTGAAATCCATGGGTGGCTGTTTGCAGTCCTGAGCTCTGTGCCCGCTGGCCCCGCAGTTGTAGCAGGAGAGGTTCCCGTTTTTTTTGTGACTCGACCCGTTGCCGTTGCCCATCATTCCCTGCGCCTGGTACACCCCGGCCGTGCCCGCCATGAAGTTCTGCATGGGGGGCACGGCGAAGGTGGACTGTCCTGCCATGACGGAGTCGGGGGCCAGGCCGCTGTTGTAGGCCGTGTGCACCACGGGGAACGTGGTGCTGCTGTTGTACTGCTGCGTGTTGATGTAGCCGTTGCTGCACAGGGGGTTGAAGGGCAGGAAAGGGAAAGTAAACATGGAAGGTCCTGAAAAGGGGTGCTGGAAATAATTGGCGTAGCTGACGGTCATACCGCTGGAGCCGCAGTTGCCGCTGCAGCCGCAGGAGCTGCACACCATGCAGCCCGGGGGCTGCGGCGGTGGCTGCTGGTGGTGGTGGTGGTGGTGGTTCTGGTTGGGGACGGGGACGCTCCCGGCCGAGCCGCCTCCGCCGCCGCCGCTGTTGCTGTAGAAGTTGTTGTCGGCGCCGGAGGAGAGCGTGGGGCTGGAGCTGGGCGCGGGGCAGCTGGGCAGGTTGGCCATGGTGGTGAAGGATGGGGACGGGTGGCTGCTGGAGGAGGCCGCGTTGCTGTTGGCGCAGAAGCTGCCCTGCATGGGCGCCACGGGCACGCTGCTCATGGCAGAAAAGGCAACTTTGGTGTTGGCTGTGTACAGAGCAGTCCGGGGGTTGATTATTGCGGGGGACACCGTTATTTGCATATTACTGGAGCAGGAAGTCTGTCCGGCCATGGCGGAGTCGGTGGGAAGAGACGACGACACCAGGAGCTTGATGGGCGGACGAGCCACGTGGAAGACTGTGCTGGACGTCACCGTGGCAGCAGTGCTCGTCTCCACTATGAGTCCTGGCTGCTGGGCCGGTTTGATCACTCTGTCCAGAGTGGAAGCGTGGACGACTTTGGTCCGAGGCCCAAAGTTCATGGTGGACGTGGGGGAGCTGCTCTCGGCACTCCCCGACAGCACCTGCAAGGGCTGGTGCGGAGAGGACACCGACATGACGTCCACCACGGCGTTGCCAAAGCCCTTTTCCATCTTGATGCTGCCCCTCGAGCCGGGAGACACTTTATTCCTTTCTTCCAAAGACAAGAGGGAGTGCACAGAGGACGAGAGCAGCTTCATGTCTGCGGAGCCGCGCTCCGGTTTGTGCACGGAGCCCAGCACGCGGATGGGGGTGATGTGTGAGGGGGTCGGGGACAGCATCTGCATGGGCAGCGCGTGGTGGCCGGCGGGGCCCGAGCCAGCCTCGTTCTGCACGGGCAGCACCTGGGCCGTGGGCCTGGCGGAGCTCGAGGGGAAATGGTTCAGCAGCATCACCGGCTTCTCCTTGTCCGAAGCGTCCAGGTGGAGCTCCAGGCCTGGGGAGAGAGGAGCTGTGAGGACAGCCCCGGGCAGGGCAGGGGGCACAGCTGGGGGGCTCTGCTTACGTCTCTCGTTCTCCTCGGCGCTGTCCGAGCTCTCCTCGCGCGTCTGGATCCCCATGGGGCTGGAGCTGGAGCTGGAGTACTCGGAGGAGCTGCCCTCCCGGGGCAGGGGGTGGGCTGGCTGATCCACGTCCACTCGCAGCTCTGCAGGGACAGGAGACACGCAGGTGACACTGGCAGCACCTCAGGAGAGCACAGCCATGCTCAGCATTTGCAGCGATACATCAGAGGTGGAACAGCCCGACCAGAGCAGCCTCCCATTCCCACCAGAGCCATGGGGGAATAAAAATCACTTTTTATTACCCCCAGAATTTACCGAGATCAGACCTTTTGCTTGCTCCCTATTAAAGCTTTTGGAAGATAAAGCTTGGGGAAGAAGCAGCACAGGAATGAGCTGAGCCTTGTGCAGGCACAGCTGAGCACAGCAGTGTCCCCTGCTCCCCTTACCTGCGGCGTGGTTGCCCCGGAGGCTCTGGATAGGCCCCACGTGGGAAGTGGGGGGAACCCTGGCCACCCCAGTGCTGGTCACTGAGGAAGGTGTGGAGGGGTTTAGGCACCGTTTCTCTGATTTCTCCCTACAAGGTGATGCAGAGAAGCATGAAGAGACAGAAACTGGCTAAAACACAACCACAAATAAATCAGTTTCTCAATGAAACCAAAGCAAAGTCCATTGAACAATCCACTGATGCTGTGCTCATTTCAAATGAAAACACTTGGAAATCACAGCTGCCATCAGTCAGGGTTGGACTATCTGCCATCTGACTACAACATTATGCTCTTATTTGTCCAGGGTAAAACAATTACCAAACCCTGAACTATGAAATTCTATCACATATTATGTCAGCACGCCCAAACCCAGCCCTGCACACCAAACCCAAAGAGAAAACAAACACAGTGCCAAGTTTTCCTTTTCCAAACCAACACTGGAAAAAATAAGATTGCTGAAAAACGCTGCCAAGGAGCTCTGATAAATGGGCACAGATCTGGATTTCTAATTGCTTTTTAAGGAACAGCAGTAGCTGCAGAATAAAAACTTCCCTATAAGTGGAGATGCAAAATACAGGACAATTTGTTGCACCAGGGTCCCCGAAGTTCTGTCACAGCTGCCTGGGGTCACTGTGGGACACTGAGGCAGCTCCTGATGTAGCTGTGCTCCACCCACATGGGTTGGACCCAAAAACCTGTCACTTCCCAGAAAAAAAAAAGGCCTGAATTTGGGAGTGCATCCCCTGGGCAAAGCCAACAGCTCCCATCAAAGTCAAGTGAATGGGAAGCCCAAAATCATGGCAGTAACTGTGACACAAGTTTAAAAAAACCTGAACGCAGTATGTATGTTTTGTAGATTTAAAACTTTGCTATCTTTGTCACAACCCTGAAGAGGCAGCAGTAAACCAGAAAGTATTAAACATTGTTTAGTAATGGACAGAATAACTATCCCCATCTCCAGGTGGGAATCATGGCAGGTTTGTGGTCTGGGAAGCAAAAGCCACTGTAAAATTTGCATTTTTTGGCCTTAAAAAAGTTCCTCCAGCCCTCACTTACTTCTCCAGCTCCAGTTGGGTCTTGAGCTTCTTCTTTGCTCCCATGGTGAGGGACTCAAACTTATTCAGATCTTCCTCAGTAAGACTCAGAAACTTGAAAAGAAAAAATACGTTTAGTTTCATAACCTGGAATATTCTTTATCCCATTTTCAGTGAAGAGCAATTAAAAAAATCAACTTTAAAACCATTTTTATATTAAAAGAAACTCTCTACTCCAGTTTTCAGTTATAGTGCAAAAGGAAAGTGTGGGGGACTGAGAGAAAGAACACCTGCAGATTTAATTTAATTAGGAATGTGCTTGCATTAACCAGTCACAATAAGGATGAAATAACTCGTGTGCATATTAAAATAGAATTAAATTAAAATAGAACTTGGTGCTATCAGTGAATTCAAGGATCTTAGAAAATCACTCCAGTTTTCCCAGGGTGTCATTTACCAAAGAAGTGCAGTGGAAAATATACACCAATAGTAAATTTAATAATAAAGTATAGAGATACAGACATTCATATTATAATGTAATTAAAATGAGAGCCAGTGAAGTATGCATAATAATATTTGCTTTTTAAAAATATACTGGCATATAGGGTTTTACTATTTTATTAAAGGAAAAAAACCCAGCATATTTCCCTTCTTGTAATGAAGAAAATTAAATCAGAAGACTCTGGTAAGAGATTGAAATTAAATCCATAAAATATTCCATAACCAGCACAAAGCTGAGTCCAAACCCTTCCTCCACTGGAGGGCGTTCCAGGCCAGAAGACAGAGAACAAGGAAACTCCCACTGGAGCTGGGAAAATGCTCTAAAACCTTGTTTAGATAAAATCCAGCACACACAGGCGTTGTTTGGGACTCTTACAGTGCAAGGACATAAAAGATCATTTTTTTCCACAGGAATTTCTGCAGGAAACAAACCTCACTCACTCACGTCCATATTCATGCCACACATCTCTAAAAATCTAGTTCTTAAAACAAGGACAAGCAAGTGTTTTGGGAGAAATATGAACAGAGAAGCAGATATCAAGAAAAATCAACTTATTTAGGTATCAGTTGCACACAAAGGGATGTCCAGGGAGCCGAGCAGAGCTCCAAAGGCAGAACCCCAGTGCATCTCCAAGCATTCCATGAGGAAGCCTGGGAGAAGCAGCAGCTGTTGGACAGCCCCCGGAAACAACACAGAGCAAAAACAGCAAGAAGGTTTTCATCAATTCATTACTGCTTTCAGAAAGTGAAAACCACCCCAGCACGTGCCAGGAACTTGTGTGATCCTCAGTGCAGATGTTCCCAGCCTGGAGAAATGCGGGAATAATTTAAAATCTGGCTGCTTCCCCTCATTTCCTCCCTTACCTTCTCCATGGTGAGCTGTTTGAAGACAGGGTAATACTTGTGCAAACGCAGCTTCCTGAGCCAGTCCAGGATCCCGTTTTGCTCCTGTGTTTGAGGGGTCTGAGGGCTGGAAGACATCAGCATGGCTGGGGAGGAGGTTTCCATCTGGGAGCGATAGCCCAGCGAGGAGCCAGCGCCTCCGGAGTGGGAGCAGTGGGGCAGAGACACGGGAGCAGCAGCTGAGTGCTGGACGTGGTTCTGGGAAGACTGAATTCCAGCCACCCCACATATAGGTCTGGAAAATAGGAATAGGGTTGGGTTTAGCACGTTGGATAAGTTGTGTCACCCAGAGTTCAGCTGCTGTGGCCACAGAAATTTGGATTCTGGGGAAAACTGCCCCATTGGAGCCAAGGTAGGGATTTGTAGCTGCCCTGTCCCACAGCTCAGTGAAACAGGGCAGTTCTGGCAAAGGGTGAAGCTGATCTTCACCTTACACAGAATTTTTCTTCAATCATTTCCTTCAATAATCACAGATATTAAATATTCTGCTGCCTCTCTACAATTTAAAAAAAGCTTTTGACAGAACGGCCTTTGCATCATTAAAAAGAAGTAAAGATGCCCAAATATAATCCCATGAAAATTGTTAATCCTTCCATATGGCAAAAGAAGCCACAGTATTGGCTCTTTCAAGGGGGTCTGGGTTTTGTTGGAGGACATGAAAATTGCCTCTTAAGAGAATGGGCTGTAAACAAGATAAATATTTCACCTTCCAGATGTTCCCAGCGTAGCTCCTACTTTATACAAGGAGGGGTTGCCAGGATCTGGAAACAAGGAACAGAGTCACAAATAGCATCAGTTTATGAAATGCAGTACAAAAAAAAAATATATTTTTTAAACTTTATTTCAACTCACTTGAGCTCTGAAGTTGCTGTGAGGGAGATGAAGTGCTGAAGAACTTCCTGACGTGGTCGTTTTTTACCACATGGGAAGGGAACGGGGCCAGGTACCTGCAGCAAACAAAGCTCTGTTAGAGCCTCCCAAATCCATCAGGATTGCACTCAGGACAGCACAGCTGGAAATTAGACTGGAAATTTAAAAGCTGCAACACACCATGCAATTCTGAATTCTGGAAATTTAGGGATGTTCTTATTCTTAATAGCAAACCCTTCTGCCCCTAGGTTGCTTTCACTCTGGTGTTTCAGCGAAGATGCCTCATTTAGGAACCCCAAACACTTGTAAGGCAGAAAATGTTCAAATGTAAACTTGAAAACTGCCTTTCAAATGCAGGAACCTGAGGAATATAAAATAGAGATGGATCTGTTATTGAATTTCCTCCTCTTGGAGATAAACAGCAGATGCAGAGTCTGGCAGTTTAGGGAAAAACTTCTGTCACGTTTTCCCTGTGCCTCTTCTAAGGGAAAAGAGCCCCTGTAGCAACATTCCAGTGCCTCAGGGGCCTGGGGGAGGCTGGAGAGGGACCTGGAACAAGGGATGGAGGGACAGCACAAGGAGACACAGCTTTGAGCTGGAAAAGGGTGGATTTTGACAGGAGTTTAGGGAGAAATCCTTCCCTGGGAGGGAGGTGAGGCCCTGGCACAGAAGCTGTGGCTGCCCCTGGATCCCTGGAAGTGTCCCAGACAGAGCTTGGAGCACCCTGGGCTAGTGGAAGGTGTCCCTGCTCATGGCAGGGGTGAGGTTTGAGGTCCCTTCAACTCAAACCACTTTGGCATTCCAGGAAAAAATGCCAACCTCCCAAAGCTTTGCACCTCCACACACCCAGAGGTGCTTCCCAACTGGAAATCCCACAGCTCAGGGCTGAATTTCACAGCACCTTGGAGCAGCTCCTTCCCTGCTCCAGAGCTGCAGCAGAGCTCTGGCAGTGCAATTGCTGCTCCATTAACCCAGATCTGGAGAGGTTGTTGTTCCCAAACAGCAGCCACACACATTCCCTGCAGTTTCCCCAGTTCTCCTTGGAGCACAGCAAGGGAATGGGAATGATGCTTGCCATGAAAAATAATCCAGGCATGCACCTGCTGGCTGCTGCCTATGGAAAACCAATGTCCACCGTGGCTTAGGGGGGAAAAAAGTGTAAAGAGTGTAAAGGAGAAGCTCTAGTAAAGTTAATTAATATTTTATAGTGTCATTTAATTTGATAATAGTATCATATTAGGATCAGAATAATATTAATATTACAATAATCTCATTTTGCGTAGATAAAGACAGTAGCAGCTGAAAAGAATTTAAGTCACTCTAATTTTCCTAGGAAAATCATATTTAGAATGAGAAATCTGATGTGATCTGCCACAGATTATGATATTTACAATACTGGTTTATATTAAATCATGGACAGATGATTTGTGATCATATGAAGAGGTACAAGCTAAGGCTTCAAAACTTTCTTAGCTGTTAAAGGCTTCCAAAAATGCAATCATTTAATGCTATCTAAATACATACCTAACTTCTAAAAATTAAAGTAAAATAAACACCACAACAACCTAAAAACAACTGAGAAAATAAAAACTGAGAAAAGGGGGTAAAAATCCCCACAACCCATTCCTCAATACAGATGGGTGAATATTCAGGCTTCTGTTTTTTCCTGAGTTTCCAGTGGTTGTTTTAAGCAATTTTGGTTATTTTTGAGTCCAAAACAAACTTCTGCAAAGCCAGTGATCCTCTATTTGTTCTTCACAAGGAATGAAGAAATATCAATTCTCCAGGAAGCTTAACACAGAATATTATTACCATCTGTATTTCTGAAGAAAGAATTCCTGAAAAATTGTTATGCACTGGAATTAATGGAACAACAAGGAAAAAAACCTTAGGATCAGGCTCTAGTTTCTTTGAAGTAAATTAGATAAATATGGAGATAATATTTCTACTTCCTGTTTCTTTTTTTTCTTTTTCTTGGTGAAAGAAGCCGAGTGTCAAGATAAAAATCCCACAAAATCCCAGCATACCTCAGGTCTGATTCCAGGTCCATGTGGTTCCGTTCCAGGTAAAATGAATCTGGACCAGCTAAGCAGGGAATGAATTTCTCCAAGTTTTCTTCTGGATACAGCTGAGACAGCTAAAGGGGAGGATATGACCAATTAAAAGTGAAAAGAAGTCTTGTTATTTCTAAGAGATTCAAGCCACTGCCAGTTATAAATCAAATATTTTATGAAATTATGAAAATTTAATCTGAATTATCTTGGCACATTTTGAAAAGTATCACTGAACAAAATTAGAGAGAGGGACAAAACATTTTTTTTTCTTTTTCATTTTCAAAGTTTTTCTTATCATCTTTACCTTTGAAATAAATTCAGTCACTTCAGCAGAAGATTTGGTTACCAACGTCACCGAAGAATCAGACCACAGGACCTTGGGGAGGAGGAGCAAAAAGGATTTGCTTTAGTAATTAATTTAATTTGGTTCCTCGAAATTCAATAATTGGTATCAACTGTCCCTCACAGATGTTGTGATGGGTGACATCAATAAGAAAACACTTCTTTTTTTTTTGTGCAGGACAAAATTGCTGCCCAATTTTTGCTGTTTTTTTACATGTAACAACCCCTCTGGATGTTTGGAAAAGCCCCTCAGAGTTTACACAGCCCTTACACACTGCACACATCCAGAGTTAAGCAACCAACCATGGAGTAATGGAATTTTTTCCCCTCATTATTGTTAAAGAAAACAGCTGCTTTGTAGGATCTGTTTTCCAACAGGAATGGCTCCCCCCACACAAGGCTGCCTATTGCTAATTAATCAACTCCATATGCCACCAGAAATTGGGAATGGCAGCAAAAAACCCAGGCGAAACCTTCCCAAAGAAACCTGCAGCTCCAGACTCCATCTTGTCCTTTCCCTAAAAAAAAAGGGGAATATTCAGTATCTCTTTCCACACAAACAAGTCATGACATCCTTGGATATTGAAGCACTTATTGCTTGGGAGATAAAATTTAGCCAAGCCAAAAAATCAGGATTTCTTGGCTTGAGGAAAATCACCATGAGACAGGCCAGGGATGGATCCCTATGGATCCAAAATATCCACTGGAGGTGTCTGGATCCATAGGGGAAGGAGGTGGGTGGATGTTTTGGGATCACAGAGCATCCTCTCACATGACATTCGTTTCAATGACAACTCCAAACATACACAAAGTTTTTCCAGCCATCCAAAAGCTGCCAAAAAGAGTGGGGAGAGGATTTCAAAATATATTACATAAGGGAGGAATTTCCTCTCAGCAGAGCTGTTACACAAAAAAAAAGAAAAAAAAAAACCAACAAAACAACCAAGGAGGGAAGAAGACAGAAAAACTTGAGCGGTTTTAACAAGTTTGTGGGTTGTTTTCTTTTTAAGTTTATGGTAAATTAATATATTTTTAAATATTTTTTTAAATTCACGAGGAATTTCAGAAAGTACAGGAAATATTCTCTCTTTTTCCTAGTTCTGTAATAACCCAACAATTCTCATGACTTCTGTTTTAACTTGAATTTTCAATACTTAAAAAACAATAATGTGAACTGTAAACTGGGGAGGGGGGAACAATAGCACTGCAAACACTAAACTGCTCCATTCATTGACCTGCTATTCCCAAGCTCCTGGACAGAACAAGAACATTCCATAATTGGGTTTTTAACCCAGCAAACAGCAATTTATCAGCTCAGCTGAAGCTCTCTGCTCTTCCTTCAGTTCAAGCTGTTGAGGCAAACACCGAGTACAGTAACTTCTGTTATTTATAGAAAAAATTTGTAATAGGAAAAGAAGATTCACGAGATCTTAATTGGAGTGGAGACAACTGCAGGCTTCATACAGAGCTTGAAAAGCCCTTGGAAAAATCCTGTCTGTGATCGATGACATTTGGAACAATTGGAGATGCAGGAAATTCAGGACATTCTCCAAGAATCCAATCCTGCAGAGGTTAATGCTGCCAACATCCCAACAAGATGCTCTGCCCTGGCTGGGACTTTTAAGGAATAACTTGGTGAAAGTTGTGGAAAATTGGGATTCTCCTGCGTGGTTCCTTTTGGGGTCTCCTTTTCCCACCTCTACTTTGCCTCATTAAACAAACCAAAGATTTTTTCTGGGCTCTGCATCCCAAATTTTGGACTACTTGGTTCCAGCTGGGAGAAATGCAGTTTGTCAGCTCCTGAGCAGCACCCAGATCCATCCCTGCCATTCACCCAAGGTTTCATGGGATGAACTCATCCCTCCACTGGAACTGGGAGCAGAACCCAAGCTCCAGAGGCTGCTGCTCCTGGTGGGTTGTGGTGAACCACACTCATTCCACAGCACTGCTCTCACTTCCACTGGGAGCCAGGCTGCCTCCAGCTCACAGACAGCAGTTCCTGCTCTGCCCTTCCTGCTGGATTAATGCCCCCTTTGCTGGGAAGGGTTTTTATTCCCTTTGGAAATGCTTTCAGACCATTGTAAAGTTCCCTTCCAGTCAACTCCCCCAATTCTTGCTCCACAGAGTTTTCCTCAAGCCCTGAAGAATTTCCAAAGCTTTTATTTTTTCTTTTTACTCTCCAACCTTTTGGGACCATATCCCAAAGGCTCCCTCCCTGCCTCTTTCCAGCAGCTGTGGCCTCAAAGCCCACATTGTTCTTCGTCCAGATTAAGATTTAAATTCTCTCTGGCTTCTGCATTCCAGCAGAAGAATGGACATTGGATATAGATATGGATAACCATCCTCTAAGTGTGGTATCGTATTTCCCCCTAAATAAACAATGCCAAAATTTCCTGCATTAAAATGTTGGGGGTTTTTTTGTTTTTTTTTGCCAATCCCCACCTACCAACCTCTGCATCATCCACAGCCACTGACTTTCAAATCACTGATTAAAAACTATCAGTCCCAAAGGAGCTCTGCTTTCACAAAGGATTTTTGGGATCCAACATTAAAGTTTGAACATGTCCTTAACTCCTCCTTAAGCATTATCCTCCCTTCTTTCATAGGAAAGGAAACCCAAACTTACCTCAAAGGAATACTCAACATTTCTTTCATTCTTCTTGTGTGCCAGCCCCTTTAATTCCACTTTTTCAACACTCACTATGGAAAAACAACGAGAGAAGAAGAATGAGGAGGATATTCCTAAATACAGACAGAAGTGATGACTTTTGGGATGTGCCAGGCTTTGTTTTGAGAGCATCCCATGACCTGTGGAGATGTTCCAGGTGCCCAGTTCCAACTTCCTCCCTCAGGATTGTTGCTACCACCACTTCATGCTGTTTTCACTTCCAGCCTTCATTCCCAGTAGTTTCAACACAAATAATCCACTCCAAGCAAAGCTCTTATTACCTCACTCATCGCTGTAATAACACACATGTGCAATAACACATGGAATTATCTTAATTACATCAAGGAACAAACACCATCCCTCCCAGGGAAACTGGGATGAGGAAGAAGTCTCCATGTTTTCAGGGCCTGGTTTTACAAGTTCAGTGTGGTTTCACGGCTCTCTTGATATCCTGACTCCTCCCTTCCTGCAGTTTCACAGAAAATTTCAGCCTCCATTGGAACAAGGTGTAAGTAAAAACAGGATTTGAGTGTGGAAAGGATGGAAGGCCAGGACAGGTCACTGCCTCTAAGGACACCATCTTACACATCAGATATTTGATGTGCTGAATTCTTGGAGACTCCCCAAGATGCCCAGATGAGGAATTCACCAGGAAAAACCTTTATTTCATCGACTTTCTATTCTCTTATAAATTCCTCCTGCCTTTTGACTGCACTCATGGGGACAGACACATGGATTTTTTCTTACAAAAAGCCAATTTACATTGGCTTAAAACTACAAAAGCAGAACTATCCCAACACAGAATCACTAAAATTTTACCTGTGAGTGACAGGTGCCTGAAGGGTATGCCTGGTGTGTTTTCACTGAACTGCCCTAACAAGCAGAGCCCAGAATTCTGTCTCTATTTCCAGAAAAAAATCACCATTTACAAGCTGTTTACCTGCTTTCAGGACTATTTATTATTAACTTTTTGTTATCAGTAAGACTCCAAGCAATGTTTATCACAAGGAACTTCACAGAACACTGCAGTGCAGAAGTTACAGCAGCACCACTGTAACAGGGACCTGCTTGTGCCACCTCCCATGTCCCTGTCCCCAGGGAGGTTCCACCCAAAGCCACCCTCTCGCCCATCTGCAGCTTGATTCCAGATCTAATATTCCATATCTAACATTCCATATCTGCAAGGCATCTTCATGGGAACCCAATGCAAATATTCCATGATCCCCAAAACACAGATCTCCAGAACATTCCTGTTGTGCAAAACAGGCCAGGGACAAAGAAAAGAGATAATTAATATTCTATAAAGCTCAGGAGAAATCGGTTTAGTTCTTACAATCCAGTCGTGTTCCCCACGATTCCACCCATGCATGACCTGGAACTAAAACTGACTTTGGAAAGGCAATGGGATGGCATAAAGCCCAACAGAACCTCCTGACAGAATTCTCACCCCATTTCTAAATTCCACCCCGCTTCCATCTGGATCTTCTCTCTGTTTCCCAACAGTTGGGGCCTGAAGGTTTTGTTGTGGCCTTTTAAATGTTTTATTGTGTCCCCAGATAATCCCACAATAGACCTTAAAGATCACTCAGTTCCAACTCTGACACCTTCCACTGTCCCAGGGTGCTCCAAACCCCAATGTCCAGCCTGGCCTTGGACATTTCCAGGATTCCAGGGGCAGCCACAGCTGCTCTGGGCACCCTGTGCCAGGGTCTCAGCACCTCCCAGGGAACAATTCCTGCCCAATATCCCATCTAAGGGCAGTGGGAGTCATTCCCTGTGTCCTGTCCCTCCACCCCTTGTCTCTCCAGCTCTCCTGGAGCCCCTTCAGGCCCTGGCAGGGGCTCTGAGCTCTCCCTGGAGCCTTCTCCTCTCCAGGTGAGCACTCCCAGCTCTCCCAGCCAGGCTCCAGCCCTGAAGCAGCTCCATGGGCTCCTCTGGACTCATTCCAGCAGTTCTTCACATTGGGAATCCCACAGCCGGATGCAGCTCTGCAGGTGGGGTCTCAGGGGTGCACATCAGGTCCTGTTCATTTACAAATGTTGCCACCTGGGTCTTGGCTGCTTAAAAATCTCTTGAGTCTTACCTGCAGTGAAAATTTTGAGAACCCCCAAATTCGGCTCTACAGCTGTTTGTGCCTGCCTTTAAATGAAAAAATGAATATTTCCTGTTCTGATCCTCACAACTGTTCCTCCTCCACGTAATTCCCAATTACAATTACATCAATCCCTGGGCTTATGAATAATGTCAGTCTAGTACTTACTGCTTTCTCCTGCACATTCTGCTTTTTGGAAAGGTTTGCTCCTTTCAAAAGATTCCACTGGGTTTCTCTCATGCTTCCGAAATGATTTTGTGCCACATGCTGAGCACCGCAGGGATAAATCTGCTCACCAGACACTGCTGAGCCATCCACACAATATTTAGTGCATGAAGGTTTGAACAATAAGATTTGAACATGCAGAAGGTTAATTTAAAAAAAAAAACCTACCTCAGTGCATTCATTTAAGAGAATTTGGGGCCCCCTGAGTTGTGATCACAGCTAAAATACATTGAATATTGACTGGAATTGTGAGTACTACAGCATTATAATGAGAAAGAATATGTAAAATGGGTATTGAAAGGGGGAATGTGATGAAGGATGAGCAAATAACTTGCAGAAATCCTGGTGTGAACTGCTGCAACATCTGGTTTTGAAAAACACAGCCAGTGTTACGCAACATTTGTTGTTTATAGCAAACCCAGCATCACTTTTCTGCACTGTTCTTATCATTTGGCATTTCTAAAGGATTCAAAGCCCATCTCTTCCAGTCACTCATTTTTCATCCCCAGCAATTCCAGCAGAATTGGATTACCCAGAGACATAAAACCAAGCTATTCCTGTTTTACTCTGTGGGTTAATAACAAACCTTAAATCATCCCTGGATTTTGTGGTGCTGACAGTGCCACAACCTCTTCCTGCTCAACGTCTGGGCTGAACTTACCCAGTGAATAAATTCCATTGCAGTGAATTTAGCCATGGAAAAGGACTGCAATTAGAAAAATGGACCTTTAGGTAAAGATTTTTTGCACTGATCTTATAAGATTAGATCTGTTCTAGAGCAGGAAATGAAGTTCAGTGTCCTGCAGGACAGGCTCCAGGGACAACCATCTGGATTATTCCTAATATCACACAAAGAGCTCCAGGAATTTCCTCCCAGCTAGCTAGAATACCATGAAAAATATCACCTGCCTAAAGAAATCTTGTTTAATTTACCAAGTTGTATGTTTGCTTTCTGTGGCCTCTCACCTACTCTGTGTGTTGTTTAACTTCTGGTTGGTTTTATTAAAACAACCTTTCTAAACCTACCCTGAAGCTTAACTTTATTCAATCTGTAGTGATACAGAACTACAAGAAGAAAAGCCATCCACCAAGCAGAAAAGGAAAAACAGAAAGGGATTTTTATTTACTGCTTTTAGTCTCAAAAGCTCTAAGAGCTGACTCTATTCAGTATGCCAATAAATGAGTCCAGGAGCAGAAAAACCTTTGTACAGAATTAAAGACACACAATACTGGATGTCTTTTCAGTATGCTGAATTCACCAAAACTCCAACTTCTCAACCCAGGGGAAACAAAAAGTTAAAAGTTTCTAATTCAGGAGATTCCCAAAGTATATTTGCACTGGCAAAGGGGCACACAAGGCTTTTTGCCATGAAGATTTATCCATAAATATCTGGGAAATTCCAGCAGGTAAGTGGAACAGCTGGATGAGATCCCCAGGAAAGGGGGAGAGGAAAACAAAGGGGGGTGGAGAAGCTCCAGCAAGGCTGTGGCACCCTCAGTGCTCCCAGCATCTTCTGCCATCATCCCTTCAGGGATTTTTAAATTATTATCTGTTGCTTTCTTTAAACAAGAGAAGGGTTTTCCACGGAGCTTTGAAGTACATTTCATTGTGTCCAGCATGGAAGCCTGAGCGTGGAATACTCCAGCACTGAGGCACAGGCAGGAATCACAGGCAGGAATCACAGCCAGGACAGGCTGTGAAAACATCCAGGGAGCTTGAAGACATTTTATCACATTTTATCCAGGTCTGTTTTCCTATTCCAGGTGGGGATTTTCACCCCTTTGGCCGTTATGGAGCATTTCCCATCTGCTCAGTGCAGTGCTTCTTTCTGTGAAGGGACACTCAATTCCCTCCCTCTGCTCATGACCAGGTGTTAAACCTCTGGATTTCTGGCCTCCCCCTCCAAAAAAGCAGGAGCTTGCATCTCCTCCTCTTCCCAAAATGTCAGCAGCTACCCAGAGCAAAAGGCCAATTCCATCCCTTCAGGACTTGCCTTTCCTAGCTAGTCAAGGTCAGGGTAAATAAAACCAGGGTAAAACTGGATGTGGGCAAGGGCAGAAGAGACATTTTGGAAGCCACCTCAATATCCCATGGGATATTGATCTTTTTGTAATTCCTTCTTTACAACTTCTGGATGCATACCAATTAAAGGATTAGACAGATCAGTGCCTCAATCCAAACTGAGAATTTTGTGCTCCTCCTGAAAAAGTAAAGTACTTCAAGATAAATCAGGAGTGTTGATTGTGGCCCAGCCCTTTTCCATAAAATCCAGTGTTTCACCACTCCATACCTAGTGGATTTCCTTTGATTAAATCCCTGGATGCAGGATCAGTGTGTGTGGGATGTAGTATGGAAATGCCACTCTCCAGGTGGCAAAATCTGAGTCTTCTGAAACTGGGTTGTGGATCTTGGTTTGTGGTACTTGACTAAAAACAGCAGAAAAGCTGCAACTTATTTTTAGGCTTGGAAAAAGAAAAAACAAAAAAAACCAAAAAAACAAACTCTAAGTAAAATCCTTTCTACAGGAGGCCATAATCATAAATGATGCCTCTGGATTAAAAGATTTATTAAATTTTCATTCATGGAAAGAGGCATCAAACACCATGACGTGCAACTGAGTTTGTGCTGAAAAACTGGAAGAGAAGGGAACTCATAAAATCCTTTCCACATCCCTGTTTACACAGAAGTGGGAAGAAATGCAACAGCACCACTTTCACATGGCATCTCCTCTTTGTGCTCAAGAAATGCTTCCAAAGCAGCATTACCCAATTCCTGCTGCCCATTAGATGCCAAAAATCTGGGAACAAAATCCCACAGAGACTCCCCACAAACCCACCAGGATTTATATTCCCATATATACAGGCAGGAGGGAAGGAAAACAGAGAAAAGAGTTGATCTGCTCCACGCAAAGCACATTTGTGGCAACAAAAGACCAGAAATTAAAGGGGTTTGTGAGGTTTTTGTTTGGGTTTTGTGATTGCTTACAAGTATCAGCTTAAGAGAGGTTTGGTTTGTTTTTTTTGCAGAAAACTTCCTGCTTTCACTTTTTAAATCTTTCTAAAGCTTTTTTTATCCAGGCTATGATAGGGAATGAAAAAATTCAAAATGCCCTCTTGTTCTCAGCACACACACTGATCCTTTTCTGCACAAACACCCAAGGACTAGGATTTCTCATCACTAAATTTGATTTCCCTGTCTCCTACTTCTCAAAAGTTAAATTATTCTTTTACTGGAATAACAGAGGCCTGAGGAAAACCTGTGGAAAACAATCAAGTGTTAGGCTTTGAGTCTGTAGGATGAGAACAGAGACCTACATTTGATCAGCATCTTTAGGGTGTCAAGAGCTTGGTGTTGGTGCCACCCCAGGATAATTTAGGTTGGAAAAGAGCTCCAAAGTCATCAAATCCACCCTGTGACCGATCCCCACCTTGTCACCAGCCCCAAGTGCCACATCCAGTTATTCCCTGGACACCTCCAGGGGTGGGGACCATGTCCCAGGAGCTCAGAGCAGGTCAGACTCATGTTTATTTACTAAAACTCCTTTTAACAAACCACAAAATGACAATACTATCTCCTAATAGCTCTGTCACTAAAGCCAAGAAGAGCTGGCACTGCTGAGCTGTCCCTGAGATGATTTCAGAGGAAAATTTCCCTGGAAGAGCATCCCAAATCCTCACTTCAAACTTCCAACCTTGCAGCCAGCAGGCTCTGAACCCTCAAAATGCGGAGGGGATGGCACTGAAACCACTCAACTTGAACTCTGCTCCATTCCACAACCAACAAAAACACACCTTGGCGTGTTCCATGACACTTTAACTCCTGCCCAAAGCACTCCTCCCCAGAGATCCCTCATCTGCATCAGCTGATGGGCCAGAGTCCAACTGGCAGCACAACAGGAGCTGCTCTCTGCTCTGGGTGGGCTGCAGGTACAGAAACTGCTGCTGGAGAGGCAAAAAACATCAAATACACCCTTAAAAGTAACTGCAGCAAACAATTAAAAGGCATAATTAGCTGAATTGACAAGCCACGAGCTTGTCTATAGAGATACCAGAGGGGAAAATGCTCCCACTCAACAGCATGGAGAAGTGTTTCAAATGCTCCCTTCAAAGGGAGGGAAAACAGGCAAAGAAACAAATGTTTGTTTTGGAAAATCATCTTGTTTTGTTACCTCTAGGAAAGTCAAAGGTAGGAATAGATGGAGCAATTCTCTCTGCAGTTCATTGAGCTGTCATGTGAAAATGACCTTTTGTTATGGTGTTAGTGAGAAGTGACATCTCAGACCTCTCTGGAAGGATAAATAAATAAAAAAAAATTATATTTATTAAGTATTTATAAATAATAAAGATAATAACCTGTTTTCACATCTTGCAAGAGTTCTGGATGGAGTAAACACTCCACAGTGTGAAGAGGCCTAACTGGGACACTGAAGTGATCCCAAACACTTTCCCAAATACAAAGCTGCTGCTTGCTAAGAAATACTTATACTGAATGTTTAGATTGAAAAAAAAAATTAAAATTAAATTTAAAATTATGGACATTCTACAGAAAAGGGAAGATACAATCCAAGTTGGATTCATTTGGATCTTGCTTAGCCTCATAACAGCATCTACCATCCAGTTTTCTGCTGGTATCCCTTAAAACTAAAAGTGGATGAGCAGACAACAATTTTTCCATGGAAAAAGAAGGTGCAGCTGGGAAAAAAAATAAAAACTTTTAAGCAAACAGAACAGTTTTACTAGTTAGCAAGAAAATCTTCTGGCTGGCTGTTCTTCAACAGGAAAACCCTGGAAATTAAAGTTTCATGGACGTAATGAAAAATTTCTGTCAGCAGAGGAAAAGCTCTCAGATCTGGCATTTTGCTGTGTGAAAAATAATACAGAATATTTAAGATCCAAACCAACACATCCCTCCACCATGGGTTCAAGTGACAACTCAATCCTGCTTTAATTGAAGAGCAAGGCTGGAGCCTATGAGGTGCAATATTCCACAGGAAATAATCACACAGCTTTTTAAAAAATCAAGGCCATGAGCTGAGTTTTGGCAGCCCAGGGGAAGCAATGACATGCTGGGGTTGTATCACTCACCCCAATCAAACGAGGAGTTTTCATGTCCCTGCTATTTCCTCACTTTGGCTGATTTAAGCTGCCAGCTAAGTGACCTTCTTATGTTTCTCCAAAACAGATCTTTAAAACAAATTTAAAAAAAAAAGTCTGTATATTTCAGCTTTTAACTGAATTCATGCATTTTTGGTGTAATCCTGAATGATCCTGTCAGCATTTCAGCCAACCACAAAAGTCAATCAACCTAAAGATGGGTTGTGTAAGCTCCCTGGATTCAAAAGCTTCCCTAAACCCCAAAGTGCCTCCGCTGGAGGCTGGAGAAAACTTTCATCTGGACAGGAAAATGTAAAATCATGAAGAACCACTCAGCTACTCTGAAAAAAAAACAAACAACCAAACTTGAGACATGGCTTCAAACACTGTTCTGTAGGGTTTTCTTCCCAAATCCTTGAGGCCAGGAGCACTTTGCATCCCTGCTCCCTCCTGCCATGGCCACTGAGCACGCAGCTGCCTGATGAGTTGCCTTTTTTTGTTTTCTTTTTTCTTTTCTGAGGCCAGAAAAAGCTTTTATAGAATAAAGTAGTCAGAAAGGGCTGCTGGATTGGCTGGATTTGTGAAATAGCTCCTAAATTTGAGCACCAGCATTGGGCAGGTGCTGGGCCTGGGAACATCCCCCAGGATCTGCTGCTGAAATGTGCAGTGGTGCTCTGGAGCTGAAAAAGTTGTGCTATAGAGGCAGGAAAGGCTGCAAGAGTTTGACATCAGGGACAGCCCAGCAATAAATATATTCCTTAATTCCAACAGCTCCCACCAAGCACAGATGCAGCTCTTTGGGATATCAGGCAGAACACAGGGAAAAGGAATCCTGAAGGATTTTTAGTTTTGGTACCATGCTGGAATCATTTTCAAGCATGATTTTAGGTAAGTACGTGCAACACTGAAGGTTTAAAGGTATCCTATAATAAATTCTGAGTTATCAGTCACACTGAGGTTCAACACATGCTCAGGTTTTGTGCCTTGGGGGCTGCATTTTTAAAGGACTCCAGGAATTTATTTCATTTGCACACTGTATTTACTGCCTCATTCCACTTGGAACTGCAGCTAATCAACTATTTGCAGACAAGTGAGAAGTGTAAGTTTTGAATGCAGCCCTGGACCTCATTTGCTCATTTTCCTTCTCCCAGTTAGCTCAGAAACATGGAAAAGAATTCCTGCAGAAGTGACCAAAGCCCCAAACTCTGGGGTGAAGGGCAGCTCCAGTTACCATTAACATCCAGCCTCATACAGGCAATTTAAATAAGCAGGCTGCCTGTGTTGAATTTATCTAACAAAAACATCTCTGAAATCAAGAGAAATGTTCAACTACAGATATAAATAATTTTACTTTCTGGGTAAGCAAGATGCAGTTGTATATTTAGTCTGGTTTTATCTGATGGAGTGCTTATTTTATTTACTATTCTTAGAGCACTTTTAAACAAAATGTTGGCTTTGTTTCTCATTCTTAAGAGGAGCTTTGCACATCATAGAGAAATCTCCTGCTTTTCCCCAGAAAGGATTTTCTCTGGCACATAAAATTCCCTGAGCCCTCTCAAACCCAAGATGAGCCTCATGATTAATTCTGATCTGAAAGTTGTATTCACCTACAAAATTACACATGCAAAGTCAGTTTTCCATGGAAAACTTTAGGGTTTTTTGTTAAAGTGCAGCAAAGCCCAGAAATCCAGACTCCCCTAAATCCCAAATACCACAAAGGAACCAATCCAGTTCAGCTGAAGGCTTTGAAGTTTGAGGTCAGCACAGAACAGCTGCTTACCCTGAGCTCAGAGAGAGGATTCAAACCTCAGAAAGGAAAGCAGAAAAAGTGACACATTCAGGTGGTCACCACAGCTGGCCACCTGAGCTGGGGCTTGCTTTGAAGTTTGGAGCAGTGTCCTAAATACCAAATGGAGTCTCACAGCAACACCCAGTGAAATAAGGCACCAAAGCACCTTTGGGTGCAGCTTGAACTCACTACAAACCACCTTTGCTGGAGGTGAGCAAAATGGGAACTGAGCTAAAGCTGTTACCACCCATTAGTTTTCCTTCATCACCCATGATTCTATTCACTTAATGACTGAATAAAGATTTTAAGACCACTTAGCTCACGCTAATCCACTGATGCTCTATTAAAACACCCCAGCCCTCACTGCATAAACCCAATCCTAACTGCATCCAGTGAGGATTTGAGGACTGTGGAGTCCCCAAGGCAGGAGCTGAGTGCTCCATATATAAATATACATTTCTCCCAGCACAGGGGGTGCTTGTTTTGCAGCCTGAGGGTGCAGTTTGTAACCATATATCGGCATGGCTGGAGCCCAGAGGGAGGGGATGAGGCTGCAGCTGCTCAGCCAACGTGCCCTGGCTCGAAGGGCATCTGGTGCTAAAACACCCCAGCCCAGGCATCAGATGGCTCCAAGGATTCCTGCCCCTACCCAAAGGGGTTAAGAGATTCCAACTGCAGACAAAATGCAGCATTTCAGTCTCCAAGGCAGATGAAGTGAGCAGCTTGCCTGGTTTGGAAGGGCTGCTCCAGGCCAGCAGGGTTTAATGCTCCTGTAAATAAGCACGTGCTGTTTGCTGCATTTTTGAGACCAGGCTCAGCACTGGAAACTCATGACTAAGGCTGCAATAACAAGAGGAGGAGCAAGGACAAAGTCATTTTATAGCAGCTTCAATTTTTATTTTCTAAGGAATTATGTAGCCTTGTTAACGACAACAAAAAATACTCTTAGCACGCTATGTAAAAACACCAGACTAAGGAACTCATGTGGAATAGAAAAATCCTTGAGTACAGACAGTCTTGCCAAGAGCCACAAATGCATTCACTCAGTTCAGTGAGGAACAAATATCCCTGCACAGCCACTTCTGTGAGGTTCCCCTTTTGTGGCAATTTTCGTGTCTCTGTTCTCAGGCTTTAATATTCTTGTTCCCTTTTCTACTTTTGTACAACTCATTGTTCCTTCTTTCTGGATCCCAGACGAGATTTGCCCAGTGATTCAAAGAGAGAGAAGGAAAATTCTAATTCAGCAGTTAAACTGATTTGGAGACACTACACAATATTGGACTAGTGCAACACATCTATGAAGCAAATACAGGGGGAAAAAAGCCCAAAGTAGATTTTAAGAGTATTTGCCAGGGCAATGAGAATGCCCAGAAACTGAGTTAAACAAAATGGAAAAAACATCAGACCCCATTCACTAACAATCTCCAAGCCCTGAATCTCCAGACTTGCCAGTAGATCCTTTAGCGGGGTCTACAGAATGAAACAAACCCCACTTCTAGAAAAAGATAATGTTTAAAGTTTTAGATCCCCACTTTCTTTTGCAATAGCTGGATATCCAGCAAATCCCTGAACTCCTTAATAACAGGGACAGGAAGGAACACAAACCAGGAGCACTCCAAGCCACTAAGACCTATTTCATACCTGCTGTTTCTACAGGCAAATTCACTTATTTACATCTTCCTCGGGCCTGTTCACAAGGGGCTGATTGTAAACAACTCTGCTGGAATGATACACCTTGAATAATTCACCTACAGGAGTGGAAAACACAATAAGGAGAAACTCCAAAGGCCCTGTTGTGTTTTCTGCCATTTCCTTTCAGCTGGGGATATTAATGATGTAATTTTAGCAGGGCTGCCCCTCTGAGTGATGGTTAAAAATAGCACCCACACCCTCCACTGATGAAATGCATCCACTCCAGGCAGGGAAGTCGTGCAGCACAGCAAGTCCTCTCCTTTTTTTTCCAGGGAGAGATAAAAGAACAAGCCAGAAAGCAAATAAAACATTAACCTTTTAGCTTAGCATTTCTGTGCACTCAAGAAAGAAAATTTACTTTAATCAAAACCATTGTCTTGCATAATTACAGCCTGTGACTCGCCAGCTTAAAAGAACAAGAGAAAATGAAATTAGAAATGAAAATTCAAAGCACCTAAACAATGCCAAAGTTGACTATTTGTCTCCTCTACTTGTGTGGCACAAAGGAACAGCTCAACCACAGGGATCAGATCCACAATTCCATGGAACGCCGTAGGGACGTACAAGGCACCACATTCATAGGGTTTGGGGCAGCATCACCCTCCAACTCCTCACAGTTCCCACTGTCTGCAGTCCACAAAGGACATTTCATTCTCAATTTACTCCAAAAAAATCAGTCCAAGAACAGCTCCAGATGCTTCCCTTCCCCAACAGCTTTCCAATCTCTTCATCCAGGTCCCAGGACCGGGCTCTGCTCTGGCATTTTCCAACATACACCATTTATCAATTACATTAAGCTGTCATTAAACATGAGAACACAACTTCTTTAAACAACCCCAGAATAACAGAATTAATGGACAGAATTCCACTGCTTTGACTCTTCTCAGATTTGTTCTTTCATATCATGGAATCATGGAATGATTTGGTTGGGAAAGGACCTTAAAGCTCATCCCTGCCATGGGCAGGAACACCTTCCACTGCTTCAAGCCCCAGTGTCCAGCCTGGCCTTGGACATTCCAGGGATCCAGGGGCCTCCCCACCCTCAGATCCAAGAATTCCTTCCCAATATCCATCCCAAACTGACTCTCTTGGTCTGAAGCCATTCCCCCTTGTCCTGTCACTCCAGCTCCTGATGAGGAGCCCCTCCCCAGCTTCACTGCAGGCCGAGCACCCCAATTTCATTTCTTTTATTATTTCCAATTCCCAATATCACCCATTTCTCCCATCCTGCTGCAGTCTGATTCTTTCCAAAATCACAGCCTCCCCTGGCTGCAGAGAAAAGTCCCCAGTGAGAATTCTTATGCTGACATCAAAGACAAGCAAGAAACCTTTGATTTATTTTAAATACCCAGAAATTTGCAGGTCTGGACCCAAAACTATTTGAGAGATGGCACCATTTTTAACTTGTATATTCAGATAGTTCTAAAAACTCCAGCTACCTATTGAGGAAAATTATTGTACTTTAAGACTATTACCCTCAGCTTTTGGAGGCAAGAATTCATCTAAATGGAAACTTAGATGGAAATTAAAAATATGCTTTGGAAAATGGGGGATTTAGGAATAAACTGTTAAAGGAAGGAACACTTACCAGCTAACAACTAACCAGCTGTAAAAGCTTCCTGAAAATGACATGCACCAGAAAATTGCCATTTAGTCATTAGTACAGTGGTGACAGTATGTAAAATGGGCAGGAATGTGCTGGCTTTCTAGGAATAAGTGTGAATCACTCTGATTTTCTTCTTTAAAGTACCAATTTTTATCCAATTTTAAGGGCTCTGTGGGCCTAGAGCCGATAAGCAAGCCATTTATTTTAAATTCTTTCCTAAATTCTTGCATGCCCCTGTTTAAGATGGCAGCAAAATGGGCTATTTCAGAAATTCCCAGATGTTCCAGGGTGCTGCATTCTGAAGGCACGAGGAACAGCTGAGCATTTCTGAGCATTTCTCACATCCCTGTCTCAATCTGCAGGCAGCAGACACAGGAATGTCCAGCCCCACTGAGCCATTTCCCTTAAGGTTGGAGCAGGAATTTGCCAGGAGGCAAAAAAAAAGAACAAAAAAACCAAAAAAAAAAAAAAAAAAAAAAACCAAAAAAAACCAAAAACCAAGTTAAAATGCACCTTCTTGGGTTTTTTTGTTTTTTTTCAGTCTTGAATTACTTATTAGTTGTCCTTCAGTAATTTCTTAAATTTCAAATTTCACCTCCTGCCTTTAATTAAGGATTTTCAGTAAAAATGCACGTTTAAGCATTAGTTCCACCACAGGAAAAGCTCTCCCAACACCTTTTTTCTGCCTCAGAAGATGAGCTGTAGGAAGCCATTGCCATTAAGATCTGAGAAAAAAAACCTGTTTTTCACCACTTAATGTGATTTTAATTAAAAGCTGAAGTTGCTTTGTTGTTTCCATTATGGGGAGAAGGTCATGCTGATTCTTCCAGAGCTGTTGAGGTAATGACCATTAATTTCACCTTCATTAACAACTCCTGTGCCACTGAAGGCACTTCCAGGACTGCAAAGACATGGAAATGGGAGAATCCTTCCAGGAATGCACATCCTATGTGTGACCTCCTGAGAGAGCCATGGAAAGAGGCAAATAATATTAAATATGAGTTTATAATCTCACAGTAGATATTGAAGACTGCACTGTCCTTATCCAAGACCAGGAATGTGCCTGAGGATTGCATTACAGAGAGGTAAAATCCTTGGCACAGCTGGATTTACCAGCATCCTATTCTTAGAATTTCAAATTTTCTGAGTAGCTTGATTAAATAATTTATAACCAAAAGTATCATCCGACTCCCACAGAAGCCAAACTGAATGGACTACTCCAAACCCCACTGTAGCAGAAAACTGCTTGTTTGCTAATGTTTAATGAGGAAATTTTATTGCCCAGCACACAAACCTTTATTTAACACAAGGATAAATGAAAGCAAGATGAATGATAGGGTTCTCAGTGACCCGGGCTAGTGGAAGGTGGCAGGGGTAGAATAAAATGAGCTTTAAGGTCTCCTCCTACACCAATTCTGTGATTTTATGGATTACCAAGGAGCAAAACAAAGCCTTATTTGTCACAGATCCAGGCTGTACCTCAGCTGTTCTCACCTCTCCTGGAGGAAGCATGAATGAGTCTCTCCTATGCAGACACCACTGTAAATAAAATCTCTAAATAGCTTTGTCAAATTTGGATGAATTTAATCAACAGGCTCAGCAGTTAATTAGGTAGGGACCAAGAGCTGCCCAAGCAGAGTGATTCCACCTCCTCACTGAGGAAAAACAGGCAGGAAGTCCAAACAAGACCAAAGTTAAAAGAATCACTCAGCAGCTTCAGGGTAAGGCCCTCAAGTTAAATGCTTGTTATCCATTATTTTAGGGGGATCAAGGCAGATGCTGTAGACACAACTAAAACTGCTCAGAGGAAATGAAAGAATGAACTCAAAAAGAGCCACTGGTAAACACCCAGAGCATCACTTTCCACAGCAGCTCTTGGCCAAGGAGTGACCTGGGAGTCCTCCCTTAAGCACAGAGGGAAGGAATGGAGGCCATGGATTCCAAACCTCAGCCAGGAGCATGTTCAGATTTGCACAAAAGGTTGTGACAGGTTGAGAGGGCAGCCAGGATCCACCTTCCCATCCAGTGAGGAGTGTCCCTGCTCCCTCCTGTCCTATTCTATCCCATCAGAGCAATCCCAGATCTCTCCTGACAAGGCTCATTACAGGGAAAAGGAGGCAATGAGGGTGGCAAAGAAATACTGATTCCAGCCTCGAGAGAGGATAAAAGCTAATAAGTTAACAGCTGACAACATCAGTTTGCCAGAGTCTAAGTGCAGCCCCAGCAGTGAGGAGCTCCACTCCCAGCTCTACAACAACCCACTAACCCTGGCTTTGGGGACATAAAATGGCCTCCAGTAAACAGAGGACAATTGATCAATAAAAACTTGACCTGAAATGCAACGTTTCTGGTGTTTTTTTAAACCCTAAACTTGAGTACTGTCTTTATTGCAAAATCAAACCACCAACCTGAACTCCCAATTCCAGATTGAGCAACGTGACTTATGCACCATCAAAAATTTCCTTAACATACAATAATCCTCTAGCACGGGGGAAAATATGCAACATCAAAACATGGGTTTTTTTTGGAGCACACTAATCCTTGGGTTTGACTTCTAGAATTCACTCTAAATATTTGATACTCCTCAAACAAGTTGTGTGGCAGAGACAGAAGGTCAGGAACGCGGTGTCTGGTGTGTGATCTCAACCTACACTGCTCAAGTTTAGAAGCAGAGCTCTCCCTTCAGAGGGAAAATGAACAAGGACATACACAAACAGCTGAAAAATTATATACAGTTGAGAGAGGGAGATTTTTCCTGAAGGATTATCATAGCCTAAATATTTCTTTAAGCCCTACCCTACCAGTAGTTGACCCAATATTGTTGGAGATGATGCAGTTACTTAAAAATAGAATAATCCAGCTCCACAACTGATGCAGAACAAGGCAGTCTAAAGTCTGGACCTGAGCAGAATAGATTTCAGAGCTTTTTTTTTTCCCTCCCCCTGTACTTTCTGCCTGCCTTCAGCAGACTGGTGTCAGACATTTCAAGAGGAAAAGGCTGTTGATCTCCATTAAACTGGGAGAGCTCCTGCAGCCTGGTTTCTTATGGAAAAAGAATGAGTCAAGGAAGTGGGAGAGAAAAAAAAAAAAAAAGGTGCAAGACCGTACAAACACATTTTGCCAAGGAAAACAGAGCGGCAAAAATAGTGGTGAGAAGTTCTGGGAGGCTGACATCACACATTGCTGCTAACTATTGTCATGAAATAATTCAGATACCAACGTCTGCTGCACGAGAGGACCACCACAACCCACCTGGCCTCAACAGGAATACTGCAAACAGGGGTAGGTTTACTTCCTAATATTGATTGAAGACTAAATCAATATATTCCTGAGAGGCACTTAGAGCTTGTTTTCCTTCCCAGCCCTAGACTTTTATCCAGTCAGCCATGTGCTGTTCCATGTATTTATCCAAGTCTGGGACACATCAAGGCTTTGTGTGTGCACTCAGAGTATCCCTTCAATTAAGCAACTGGTTTTCCTGTGCTCAGCAGAGCTAAATGGAGAGGAGATTGCAGGACAAAGCCTCCTGCCCCTATTTTCCATCTCAAAGCTTTACTCCTCACTCTCCAGAAGCAGTTTGTGCCTATCCTTAGATCCTGTGTTGCAAGAATTATGATTCAGCTTCACTCTAGAAGGATCAGATTTCAACAGTTGCCTCATTTGAAATCAGGCTGGCGTGGAGACAGTTTGGAGGGGTTTGTGTGGCAACAGCGGAAAGGCAAGATAAATATACAGGAAACACAAGAATAGGAGAGTTTCTGTCACTTTGCAGAAAATGAGACTTGTTCAGTTGAGGAAGTTATTGTCCAGGCTGCTCTAGGGAGGGACGTGGGAAGTGCCACCTGTAAAAGGTCAGAGCAGGGATGAGCAACTTCTAGACCTCCAGGGCAGGAAACTTCACCCAGAGGCTGTGACAAATGAGGATTTTACTCAGCACTGAGAGCAGTGACAGGATGAAACCTGCACAGTCTGTCCTGGGATGTTTGTAACTTATGTTGTCTTTATTATAAAGATGCTTTTGTTCTGCACTTCAACATCTGGTTAATGCACTTCATTCCTCTGTGCTTTTGGAAAACATGCTGTGGTCACTGAGCATGTTGAATGCATTGCTAAAATATGCCACATGCAGAGAGCAGGACTTGCTCTCCACTAGCAGGACTGCTATCCACCTAATGGCCAAATCCTTGGAACCTAACAGTGAAAGAGTAATTAACAACATCTCTGGAGCATGGAAAATTCCTATGGCTTTTTTGAACAAATAAAAATAAGCTGATTTCTTCAGTCAGCTGTGATAACCAGTAACTACTCTCTTTTGGGAATTACCCCAACTCTACATCCACAGGCTCGTTAAAAATTAGCTCTGTGCATGAGGCTTCCCATGGGTCACATAGCTCCTCCTGAACTTTGGAATAAAAATGGAATTTCCTGAATTTCACTTTGCTACCAGCAGAGGATTGCCTGCAAAACAAAATAATGAAAAGCAATTTTAACTCGTGACTTTTTTTAACCGCCTTGCTACTGGGAAAGGCTCAGGAGACAAAAAAATGCCCAACCTTTATTTGGATTTTTTGTTCTGTTCAAATGGTGTTAAAACCATTATTAAAACCAGACTATATTCTAGGAACAGTGGGAAGAGGGATAGAAAGCAACACATCCCTCTTGGAATTTTAATTATATGTAACCCAAGAATCTCTGTGTTTATCTCTGTTCTGCCTGACCAGTGAGATCTGTCAGTGCCTCAAAACCTGTGAACAAGCCTGACTGCAGCTTCCAGCACAACAACAGCATCCACTTCCCAAAGTTACCTCCAGTTAAAACAATTCCACATCCATGGAAACAGCTTTGAACAGCCCTAAATCACTGGTCAAAACAGGAATAAAAAGCACAATTCACAGAGCATGTTACAGCTGCTGGATTTTAGGAGAGCTCCACATCCTTCTGTCAGAACCCATCTGTATTTTTTTCTTGACTTGCACAGGACAAATTTTTAAACTTTATTTTATAAAAGAAAAGCCCAGATAGAGCACAGATGCACAAAATACTTATGTCAGCAGGCACAGAACTTCCCAGTGCCACAACTTTCACTTTGAAGCAATGTCCCCCTGGTTTATCCCAATTTACCACTGATATGTACCCAAGGACAAAGGGAGAAAGAGCAGGAAATAATTGAGGAATTTTAATTTTAAAAAAATTCATTTTCTGGTCACCTCTCTCAACAGCTTGGTTACTGCAGCACGGATCCAGCACCTGCCCATGGAATTAAACAATCTTTAAGGTCCTTTCCAATCCAAATCATTCCATAATTTATTATTTAATGCCTGACAGTGCTCCCACAGCGAGCTGGGCTCTGAGGTTAAAACAAAGGTTTGTGCACTTTTCAGGCTGACACTCTGCTGTTATAAATTCATTTCCTAAGGCAGCACAGTTCTGGTGAAATTATTCCCAGGTATTTGGCAAGTCTGTGCACGAAGCTGTACGAGCATTCCCAGCTACCACTTCCAAGAGAACACACACTGCCCCTGAGAGGATCCAGCAAAATGCTGCTTCCTCTCTTCCCGCCTCCTTCCCATGGAGAAACTCAAATATTTGATGCCAAAAGTGGTGGATTAAGGAAAACACAGTCACTGAGAGCTTTCAGGTCCAAGCTACTACAGCCCCAGTCACTGTTCAGCTGGGGAGAGTAAATGAAATTACTGACATTTCTCCAAATCAGGATTAAAACATTCCCTGGGTTAATGCAAACTGCCTCTAATCCAGCTAAGCACAATAAATACTGCACCTTTCTCATTTTTCTTTTCTTTCTCGTGTTTCAGCTCCAGCCTTTTTAACTGAGACACTTCCAGCTCTAGGGCTTTGCCAGGAGAGGAATGATGACCTTGGGCAGCTCATTACTTCTGGGGAGAAATCCTGTCCTGTCAAGCTGTCTGAAACCAGGCTCACTAAAAAATAACAACATGAAAATCAAGCATCCCATGCTTTCGTGACAATTTTATGTGCTCCGAGTTAAAAAGGTGGTGGGTCCTGCTAAACTAAGATCTGTGTTTGCTATGAAAATGAGCAATATAAATCAAGAACAATGGATTTGGGTGGCAAATAATCCTAAATTGCACTCCAAGCTGAAGAAACAGAACCCCAAGACATCAAGGAGAACTCAGCACAGCTGGTGAAGCAGAAAGCAGAATAGCAGTATTTGTTCCACACCCCCTTTTCCCAAGCACCACTGGGGCAGCCTGTAAATTAAACTGAACACGAGGCAGGTATCCTATAAGAGAAAAACAGATCAGAGCAAAACCTAATTAATTTTCACAGCGTACCGTGACTAATCTTAGCATATATGGTACTGGAATAGCAATCACTGAGTACAAATGAAAACAGTGTTGAACCCTGTCCTATTTTTAATCAGATGAAAGCCACAAACCCAGCCACGCTTCTGCTTAGTGCTGCGTTTTCTTCTACCCTGATGGTTTTTACAGCTGGAGAAATGGTTACTGCCAGCATTACTGTGCTGTAAAAAATGACTGCTCCTCACACTTCTGGGATTACAGTGGAGTGTGGCACAGAAAAGGAGGGCTGGTGGAGGAAAGTCAACATTTCTTGGGACATTTAACCCTTTCTGAGCTGTACCAGATTCTCTGATTGAAGATGCGCTTTGAAATTGTTGAATTTCTGTGGTATCAAACTGTATTTGCAAAGTTCTGTAGGAAGCCAGTGGGAGAGAAGAGAAAAAAATTTCAAATTAAAAAAAAATTAGATGGTGCCTGACAACATTTTTAATGACACTTGAAAGCAACATATGAGGGCAGATATTTCCCCTGATGAATTCTGCCCTACAGGGCTCACCAAAGCTGTTCTGCACAAAGAGCAGCTCCCAATTCAAAGACTTTCCTCATTTACCAGTGATTTATTTTAATGCATTAAATAAAAGCACTATTAGTCACATTTTAGCCTGGACATTTTCATATTTGCAACGAGAGCCTGGAGTGTGGAAATGGAATAATTAACCCTGATTTGCTACGCCCAGTTTTTAGCCAGGTCAGCATGCAATATAGCATTACAAAACCCAGATTTATCTTGTAACAGGGAAAGGTGCAAGAACTCTCTCCTATCTTCCACTTCTCTTCACTCAGTTTCCCACTTGGGAAAGCAAGAGAAAGGTGGAAGTGGCAGTCAAACTGTTTAAATGCCTTTTCCCTTGGAGAAACACTCAACACCATGTGCTTTATCCAAGAAATAACTTCCTGAGAGGTGGAATGTCCAAGATACCCACTCTTGGAGAGTATTTCTTGAGAGCAAAGCTGCTATTTCAAAAGAAGGGCTCTCCCCTTGCTTATTTCCCAATGGAAAAATCAGGATACTCCTCTACTGCTGGCCATTTCTCCTTGACACACCCACACTTCCTACAAACCCTTCTGTCACTTCCTTTGCCTAAGCCAATCCAGCAAAATTCCAGCCTCCAATCCCGAAGAAAATAAAGCTGAGCGCCACCAAGGCTGGAAGCAGGCATGAGAAAAAAAAAAAAAAGGACACACCTTTGGAGTGTTTCCCTGAAGGCCTCTTGGGTAATGACTCCTCCATGGAATGTGTGGATGTGTGGAGCACATTTTCCAAACTGTTACTGACACTATTGATGGGGGTCTCTGACCTTGGAGTGACCTGGAAAGAAAAGTACAAAAATCCATTCAAATCAAAGCAAGGAACACACAAACATCACACCTTCTCTGGAGTGAGGGATCCACTGGGAAGGCTCTCAGGAGAAGTTGACTTCTCTGAAAACTGAGCATGTTACTCCTGATATTCCCCAAGTAACAGTTCAGGGAAGTACTTCCAGTCAGCAGCTATTCACCAACTGAGATTATCTTGGCTAATCTAAAAAGCTACTTACAGCATAATTCTTTTTTGAACAATAGTCACCCAGCAGTCAATTGAAGAGAGACTGTAAGACCTTTAACCTTTGCACACCACAGATTTTCACTTTTCCACAAGAAAACTGGGGAAAAGGGCTCTTGGAAAGTGTCATTTTTATGTTATGTCACTGTGCTGCTTTTGGGTGGGGTAGAGTTAATTTTCTTCACAGTATCTGGTGTGAGGCTGCTTTGGATTTGTGCTGGAAGCTGTGGATAACTCTGGGATGCTTTGGTCACTGCTGAGCAGGGCTGACATAGCTGATGCCTTTTTAGGTCCTCACCCCACCAGCACAGAGGCTGGGGGGACACGAGGGGCGGGGAAGGGACAGGAGCAGCCAGCTGAGCACAGCTGATCCCAGGGATATTCCAGGCCTGTGGAATCATGCTCAGGATGGAAATCTGGGGCTGTTCAGTGACCCCAATACTCCTCCCCAGTCACCATAACCTGCCAGGTTCCCTGGGATGGCCAAACCCTGCCCATCCATGGCAAACAGGGAATGGGTTCCTTTTCTTTGCTTGCATCTGTGACTTTTTGTTTTCCCTATTAAATTGTCTTTATCTTAAGCCAGGGTTCCCTCTGTTTCACTCTTCCCACTCTCTCCCCATGGCAGGGGAGCAGGAAATGGCTCCATGGGGTTCTATTACCTCTCCAGGGATGAGACCCAAGGCATTCCCAAGCATTTCCAACAACAGACTGCAGTGAAAAATTCTTAGCAAAATCCTGATTTTCTTGTCTTTGCCATTTAATCACCTGTCATGATCATATTTCAATGGAAACTCCTCTACTAACAAGGCCCAAGCAGAAGGTTGACAAAACAAAAACGGGTTCAAGAACCTTGAAGAGGAAAAGATGCTTTTAAAGATGGAGTTCAGACCAACAAAAACACTCCCAGTAACTACTCAATTGACTTGAAAATCCATTGTTACATCTGGAATCAACCTGAGCTGCTATTAGAATTCCACATGGATTTTAGTCCGGCACAAATCACAGGAGAAAATGTGCATCTTGCCATAACAAAATTAGTTCTCCTTCACTCAGGGTAACTCAAAACCAGCAACTCCCAGTCCCTGGAAGGGAAAAGACTCCCTCAGACCCCGCTAACTTGACACAGTGCCCTGAGCTGGGACAACTTCTGCTGAAAACAATACTTTGCACACCCTCCCATTCCATGCTGCCGTCAGTCAGCACACACAATGCAAGTCAGAAATAGAACAGCCCCACTCCATACAATTACCTATTGTAAGCTCCATTTTAAGAGTGACATTTATAGATTTATACACACTTTAAGGCAGTAGAACAAGTGAAAGGCTCAGCATACTTGACATCCATAATAAAAGCTTCTATGTGTAAAGAAATCAATCCAGAATGGCAGATGGGTGTCAGGAATAAAGAGAGTTACAGGTAGCTACTTTCCTTTTCAGCACTACTTCTTGACAAAGAAAAAAAAATATCTTATTTTATATATACAAATGCCAAAGTATTATATTTATCTAATAATACACTATTCCTCCAGCACAGCTTCCCACCAATAACAAAACACCAAGCTTTCCCTTAGACCAACCATTAAATTCCCAGCTTGGCAGGAGGGTAGGGAAGAGTTTAAATTTCCTTTGCCAGAGTCAGTCTTCAGTTTAGCTTATCTCACACAGCCTCTCTCCTGGAGCTCATTAAACTCTCCCTCCAGCCCAGGGCTGCTGGGAGGAAGTTCCAGAGGGCTGAGCACCATCCTCCTGGCAAAGGGACAGCACAAAAGAGCAAGCTGGGAAAGGAGCTCCAGTAGGGCTGCGTTATCCTGGACAACCAGGTTCCAAATATTCGGAATAATCAGAAATATAAACATTCAGAATGATTGAAGCTGAGTAAAAGCAGTCACACAGCTCCAGAAAATCTCTGAACAAGCAGTTTGTTACAATTTATTGCCTCTTATCTTGTATTCCCTCCTCTCCACTCTCCTTACAACATGCATCGCGTGCAGCTTATAATTTGCATTTTGTTTATACATAACCTCCATTTTTTTCCATAAAGATTTAATTTTCCTAGACTTGCTGAGGATTAATTTAGCCCATATGTCTTGTCTGCTTGAGCTCATACTATCTGATCCCGTCGCACATCAAAGCAGTTCCAAATTGGCCTAGAAAAATCACAAAGCTCTGATTAGTTCCAAATGGAGCACTTTGTTAGGGAGCTGAATGGTGTTAGAACCACTGAATCCCACTGCTTAAAGCTTCCATTCCAAATTTTGAAATCATTTTTTCCACTGACTTAAACATCACGGTACTGCAACGGTTTGGATTTGTTTAGGGAAAGTGAAATAATGACAAGTGGTTTGCAAATCAAAGTTTTGAGTTCCAAAATAGTAACAGCATTTTTTTAATCCTTCTTTCTTTTTTTTTTTTTTTTTTTTGTTCAAACTTGAGGCCAAGCCAAACAGAGGAACAATAACCCATCAGCTCAGAACTGCAGGAGATATTGTCCTGGGAGGGTTGGAGAAACACTGGGAAAAGCTTTACAGGAAGGACCTGTCCAAATTCAGCTGCAGGAATTCAGCATCAAGTAAATTCAGGAAGGAGAGTTCTCCATATCTGAACACTGCTGAAATCCCTGGTTTGGGCTCAGCACAAGCAGCTGCCCAGGAGAACCTCAATTTGGAATAAAGAACAAGGCATTCCAGAGAGATAAAGGTTCACAGAAGCTGGGAGCAAATTGCTTTGGACCTTTTAGGAGCTGCAACATCTCTGAGAAAGCCAAGATACCATTAAGGAATAAACATCTGCAGCTTCAGAACTGTTCAAGGCTTGTTTTCTGAGGCAGTAACAGGCCACAGTGAAGATGGCCAAGTTGGCATCACAGGAACCAGGAATGTTCAGGCCATACATCATAACAAACCACAGGAGTGACATTTTATAAACGCAGGGGAAAAAAAAACATGAATCATTCAAGGTCTAAGAAAGAACAGCATTAGACCTCTGAATAAAAGACTGGATTTTTCGACAGAAATGACCTGAGAACATCAGCAGAAACAGTCCATAAAGAGTAATCAAAACTAGCAGCAAGCCCAGAGTTAAATATTCTGCCTGACTTTACCCTCAGCACAGCATTTTCAGGAGGGCCAGGGAGAAGGAAAACCCTCTGATGCACCTCTCCATAGTTCCACTGCATTGTTAAGGAATTCCTCCCACACCACAGTGGCCTAAAGGCTCCTTCAATGCCTCAAAAAGCTGCAAGTAGGTGCAGAAAAGAGCCTGAAAACAATTCTGACTCCACTCTAATGTTGCATCTTTGCCTGGAGCCAAGCTGGCCTAGAGGAAGGTGTTCCTGCCCAGGGCAGGGGCTTGGAATGAGATGAGCTTTAAGGTCTCTCCCAACCTTGATGGTCCTGGGATCCTTTGATCTGCTCCCTCCACAGCAAAGCATCTGGCTCACAGATGGACTTCTGATTTTCCAGATGTAAACCCTGCTGTCTCCTGCATTTCAAGTTAAAGCCAGAATCGAAAACAACAAAGAAAATTGATCACTGCTTAGTGACTGAGGCTCAGAGTGAATTCTTCTCTGCCTCATTCTCCACTATGATGATGACAGGGTCAAAACTGGTACCAATACTGAAAAGTGGATCCTTCCCAACACAGATTATTCAGAAGGATCACTAAATGCTACCCTTGAGTCCTCCAGGAAGAGCAACAATTGCTTTGATGACAGGGGTTGATGACAAACATGCCAAGGGAACAGAATTCAGAGTTTTTCCCATTTTCACCTGTCTTCATCCAAACCCAACCATTTTTCCCCCACAGTGCAGTGACAGGTTGGCCTTGATGATCCCAAAGGTCTTTTCCAACCTAGTTAATTCTGTGATTTCCTTCCTAGCACCAGAGAGGTCCTCACAGGCTCAGATCTTCTTGGGACACCAAGAGCACCTCTAGAAAGCTCTCTTAAGCTCTCAAGCCATTAAAAAGCACAACGGAAATAAAATCAAAATAAAAAATCAACCCAGGTACTTCCCACAGGTGGTGCTGCTCTTCCAGCCACTGCTGCCTGAAGTGGCTCTGTCCCAGCCAGGGGAAGTCACTATGGAAAATAGGAAATCTGGGAAGCTGGGTAACTGTTAGCTTTGCTAACACTGAATACAGCAAAGCCTTTCATAAAAATAACAGGACTGATAGGAGTCAAACTTAATGTGGTCAGAGTTTTACCAAAACAGTAATTATCTGTTCCTTTGAAAAATAAACAGAGCACAGAAAATACATGGTTTAATAGCAAAGTATTTGCTGACTTAGTTTGAAGTGGAGCCAAAAATACTTAAAAAAACCCAACACAGTCACTACCCAAAGAACCATGGACACATGGAACAATGATACAGGATCTGAGGGAACAAAATATGGATTTCTATACCTGGTTAGGTAAGAAATTTAGGTCATGTATTACACAGGAAAAGCAAACACCACATAGCAGCAATGAGTGAGTTAAATGAGGTCCTGGAGCTCCAAGCCACACAAACACATTCTCCCATTGATCACATAAGAAAACTTTTCCATGTTTTCAACAATGGCCAATGATAAATTGAGAGTCCCACAGAGAAATGCTTCTGTCCATACTGTCTTTTGAATTCTCCTCTTTAAAAAAAGGTTTTTTTAGTCAAACTGCCCTCCAGGAGCAGGTAGCATGTATGAGTGACTTCAGGAATTGGAACAGTGACTCCTGGGAGTAAAAACGACTCAACTCCTGTCCTGCCAGGTTCATGTTACTGAGTATTAACAGTAGCTTATTTGAGGTTAACACCAAGGTCTTTAACGTGGTGCAATCCTGTTGGCAACAAAGCTCCAGGAGAAGTTTGATGGCAAGGACATGAGCCCCTGCAAGCTCAGGCTGATTCCCACCAAAGGGGCAAATTCAGCTTTTTGAATAATTTGAATAAAAATGCACTGCTAACACTCAGCTGTCAGTCTGATACCACGGGATTGTTCATCAGGCTAAATCCAAGTCAGAGACAAGAGAAACTAATGCAGAGATCTGGAATTCCAAATCCACAGAGGCAAGGACAGGAGGGGCAGGACAGAGCAAACACCTTCCTCTTGGTAGAAACATGTCAGTCTGTGAAGCCACTGCCTCAGGAAGCACTCCTGCATTTACTCACATATCCAAACACCTGACAGAAAAAGAAAATTCCAACCCTCTCCTTTGGAAGATTCAGGCTCTTCCACGAGGATGTTTAAGAAGTGCTCACAGACACCCCCCATCTTCCACATACCCAGTGAAGTGCTCACTTAAATTTGCACATATTTAGTTGTTTTGTTGGACTGGGATGTGGAAGCAGCTGGAAGTGTTTGGTTTGTGTTAAAATTCAAGCAGTTCCAAAAGTCCAAATAAGCTGTAAGAGCCAGGTGCCTCCATGTTTCAACAGCTACAAAATACACCTTTTCTCCTAGAGGAGGAGCACAAAGGGTGAAGAGGCAATTCACAGGGAAATGGGACAATGGATAAGAGATCAGATGGTTTTGTCCTGGGAGACTCTCTGGAATGAAATGAGGCATGTGGTACTTAAACACTATGGGACAACCACGCACCTGCTCCAAGGCTCCTTATGAATTCAGGAGAACAGATGGGACCAAAATAAGTCTGGGCTGGATTTTATAGACTCATTTCCACTAAAACCCCTTTGTGAACACTGATAATAATAGGAACATAAATCTACCGTAGAGGTACTGGACTCGTCAAATCTGAATTTTACAAACCAATCATTCAAACCACCTCAAAATCAAAACAAATCCCTGCTTCTGTGCAGACCTTGGAACAGACACTGCTGCTCTACATCCCAGCCCTGATGTACAGCCCTGTTTCTTCACCTGATGCCACCAAAAGCCAACCACCCCTGTCTCTTCTGCAACAACTCACAAAGAAATTATCTGCCAGGTCACAAATCCCCTGAATTCTATTTCTCCCTCCTTCCCCTCCTCAATATTCACTTAAGTAATGGCTTGAGTGTAATAAAACTACTCAGAATCATGGAAGCACAGAGTCATTAAGGTTGGAAAGGACATCTGAGACACCAAGTCCAACCATGATCACCACTAAACCATGTCCCCAAGTGTCACATTCACATGTTTTTGGAGCACTTCCTCAGATGGTGATTCCACCACTTTGCTGGGCAGCCCATTCCAATGCCTGCACACACTTTCAATGAAGAAATTTTTCCTAATATCCAGCCTAAACCTCCCCAAGAGCACATTGAGGCTGTTCCCTCTTGCTCCTGTCCCTGTTCCCTGGGAGCAGAGCCCGACCTGGGGCTGTCCCCTCCTGTCAGGGAGTTGTGCAGAGCCAGAAATTCCCCCTGAGCTCCTTTCCCAGCTCCCTCAGCCTCTCCTGGGGCTCCAGACCCTTCCCACCTCCACTCCCTTCCCTGGACACCCTCCAACCACTCAATGTCCTTCTTTCTTCCATTTCTGGTGATAAAAGAAGACAGCATTGGAGAAGAATTCATAATACACATGAAAAGTGTTCCCTTTCACTATTTTTCATCAGGATTTGGCAGGTATGTAATTAAAATTAAGATCCTGCTCTTAAGTAACTGATCTGATTATTTCTGGATCACTTCAGCTATTCACAAAACCCCTGAAATTGTATTAAGACTGAACACCTGTTAAAAGGTTTATCTATCCCAGTGCTGATTATTGGGTAATTATCCAAATGGAATCAATGGAAAAATTCTGGTTCAGCATGAGGACAGAGCAAGGAATTGAGAAGTTTGCTCATTACAAACCCATGCAAAGAAACACAGATCTGAACCATAACAACATCCTTTTGCTTGAATTAATACCCATTTCAAACCTCAGGAGGGAACAGCTTCAATTCAACTGGCTCCAAGACAGAAGCCAAATTTGAGTGGAAGTGTGACAGTGGCTCTAGTTTCTACAAATCAGATCCAGCATTATTATAACAAAATTCTGTGGGCTCTGAGAAATCTTATCTATGTTCTTGGGACTGTATTTGATTTTTTATTTTTTATTTTAGGGATAAAAAGCACTCCAGAACAACTAAATGGAGAGTGGAGTATTTGAATATTAAAGAGGACAGAAGAAGCCGAGCTCTGCCCTGCCAGGAAGAGGCAGGGCTGTACCTACTGTCACAGAAGGTGACAGGATCACAGTTTTAGCAACTCAAACATCTATAAACCCACTAAACCAAATGGTTAAACACTTCCAAACAAGGCTGCTGTTCAGCACCTTTGAAGTCAGCCCCTGGAATGCCTGTGAGGTGTGGTTAACTACTGCTGGCTCTGCTTCTCCACACAGGATCTCCTCCAGCTCATGCACTGATTCCATTAAAGCAGTTCAGACCTGGTACAGTCCAAAACATCCAACGCCTTCCAACAGGAATCGTTATCTCACAAGAACCAAACTCACTTCAGTGGTGCTTTGCTGACAACTAACAGTTATGAGGTAATTAGTAGAAAAAAAGAGTAAATTAAAAAAGGGAAGTAGAATGCACTCTTAAAACAAAAACTTCATTCAGCCCATGCAAAAACAAATGAGAAAACAGTTCATGGAAAAAACATCATCATTATGAGCTCAACACACATTTTTTTTTTGGCTGCTCTGTTCCTGATGTTTGGGTGCACGGCACATTTCCCAAGCAAACTCCTTCAGGTTCTTAAACTCAAGTTCACCATGTAACATATAATTAGGCAAAGAGAATTTGGTGCTAATTAATACTGTCCTCCAATGATTCCTTTATATGTAAAGCTCATTTCTGAAAATATTGCAGGTTTGAAACTGAACCATTTTATCCCATTTCAAATGAAACCATGAGTAAAATAAAAGAGCCAGAAGGGGAAGCCTCACATTTTTTTTTGAGTGGAATATCAAGAAGTGTGTGCAATTTTGGAGTACCCAGAGAACGTTCAAAGTACCTACAAAAGACAGACAGGGCTTGGTAATGTCAGTAGCTGGAAGCTACAAGATCTGTCCCTACAGCTCCTGAGGTTGGATTCATGTGGTTTGGAAAGTGAGATCATTCTGACACAGCAACTCCTGACACCACTGAGTGAACACCTCTAATCCCAGCCAGCAACTGCTCTCAACATGGTCATCTGCTCAACCTATAAAATACCCTCAAAAAGGTTAAAAATTAAGTTTGTCACGATTTATTCTATCCCTACAAAGCTCAAAAAGCCATATAGGCAGCTGACACAGATCATTTCATAGCTGCACTGCTGTCTCTGAGAGGGCTTGACTACTTTCAACCCAGCAAGTGATGGTTTTTAATAACTCATCACTCCATTGGTGAAATAAAAATATCAGAATATTTCTGAATCGAGTTATGTCCATTCATGCTCCTGAGGCAAACAGTGTAGACAGTTGAAGGTGTTTGAAATGGATCCCTCAGAGCAACTCCACAGCTCCCAATATATAGCCTTGAGTTCTCTGGAAGTTTTAGAGAAGCCTATGGAATTAGCATGAGTGAAAAATAGCACCTTATGCTATAAACTTGAAATAGCCATTGGTGCAGTATTTGGAAGCTGACTGGGCAAGAACCCTCCTTCCCATTCACAAGATACCAGCCCAAAACAGCCACATAACCACGGGGTCACTGCCCCTTATTTCACTTCAGCTGCAAACAAAGTGCACTCAGGGTGGCTGTTTCTGACCCTGGCTCTGCAGCTGAACCCACAGCCAGATCAGAATCATCATCACAGAATCATGGAATGGTTTGGGAAAGGGACATTAAAGCTCATCTCATTCCAGCCCCCGCCATGGTTGCTCCAAGCCTCAAGGTCCAGCTTGGTCTTGGACAATTCCAGGGATCAAGGGCAGCCACAGCTTCTCGAGGCACCCTGTGCCAAGGCCTCACCACCCTCAAAGCCAAGAATTCCTTCCTAATACCTGATCTAAACCTACAGCTCATCACCCTGACTGCACTGGAGAGCTCTTGTCACAGCAGAGCAGGTGCTGAGTACCCAGACCATTCTCTCATTTCCCTGGTTTTACAGGACAATCCCAATGAGGAGATAAAACAGCTCCAGGAAATGGAGTGACAGACTCATGAATAATTACCCTAGCTCTGAGCTTCTGTCCTTAGTGTTACTGACAGTTGAGTTCTTGAGAAGTAAAGTCCATGCAGAGACTCGTGTCATGATGTCCAGCACCCATGTAGGTCACAGAATCCAAGCTCAGATTTGTGTTTCCATCTCCTGTCCACTCCAGCAGAGAATCAAAGAATCCCTGAGGCTGGAAAAGACCACCAAGGTCATCAAATCCAGTCTGTGCCCAATCCCCACCTTGTCCCCAGAGCTCTGAGTGCCACCTCCAGGAATTCCTGGGACACCTCCAGGGATGGGCACTCCAAACCTCCCTGGGCACTTCCAATTCCTGAGCACCCTTTCCATGGGGAAATTCCTGCTGCTGTCCACCCTGATCCTCCCCTGGCCCAGCCTGAGGCCGTTCCCTCTGCTCCTGTCCCTGTTCCCTGGGAGCAGAGCCCGACCTGGGGCTGTCCCCTCCTGTCAGGGAGTTCTGCAGAGCCAGGAGGCCCAGGGGGGATTGCTGGGATGTCCTGGGCAGGACCAGGAGCTGGACTCAATGATCTTTGTGGGTCCCTTCCAACTCAGGATATTCCATGATTCCATCATCATGGAGTCCAAGGCAATGGAGAGAGGGCAGCATTTTCCCTCCTGTTCATAAAATGTTCATTTTATATCATCAGGTAGAAACCATTAATCTAATAGTTACTGACCTACTTAAAGCCAGCTACAGCCACCTTTTCCTGCAAAGTGAAGATTCAGGTAAGACAAGAACCATCTGAAAAAGCACAAAAAAATATATGGGCAGCCGTTTAAAGCCTCCTCATAGTCAGCAACAGCAGGCAGTAAAAGGGAACAGCAAAAAACTGTTTGTATCACTGATCCCCTTCAGCTGTGTTCACCTACCCCAAAGCAACTCGAGGAATCATTAAATATTTACAGTAAATGTCTATCAACTGTTCAGTCTCTTCTCTCTGTTAAACACAATTTGATTTTGAGATATTTCACTGTTAAATGTGAAAGAGCAGGTGGAAAAAGGATTGCAAGGTCCAATCCTCTGGAAAAAGTTCTAGCTAAGAGCAGGTTGGGGCATATTTTAACAGGCTAAGCAGAAGCAGTACATTCCCATTTGTTTCTGCAAGGAGAACAAAGAGCAGATTTCAGATTTGTGTCCCATCTCCCTGACTAAACAAGTTAACCATAAATCAGAAATTGTAACAGCAGGGCAGGTAAAGTTACACAAGAGTTACACCCTATTCCCACCCTCAAGGGGAAAGCTGCAGGACAACTCAGCCAGTTCACAAACAGCTCCCTGTTTGCAACCCATCTCACATCCGCACCATCCCAGCTCCCCAAAGTTCTTCAGGACCTCAAATGATCCATTTCTCCAAGTCCCTTAAGGATGAGCTCAGAGAGGAGCAGAATTCCCCCATTTAACACCCAGCTTCCAGCACCAGCTCAGCAACAGGAGCCATGAGAAAGTGCTGGCACCAGGGAAGGAATTCTCCTCCAATTCCAAGGAGGAGGAGCACCAGCCCAGAGCACTCACTTTCTCTCCACATCCACATTGTTTCTTTTCTAGGTGATGTTACAGCACAAGGATTGTCACAACATCACTTGGTAACACCACAAGGACTCGGTGTTGGAATTTATTTGTGCATATTTAAACAGGGCTGAATGGAGAAAGACATTGTTTTTTCCACTTGCTCCATCCAGCTCCTGGTTTAAGCCAACTGCTTACTCTAAAAGTAGCAGAATTACCCAGTAAAGAACAAAAACAACAACAAAAAAATCATCGAAAGGAAATCAGCATCACTTCAAACAAAATGCACATTCAGAGACTGTGAAGGCAAAGTCACCTTTGTGTTCCCTCTCACTACTCTGTACCTAGCAACCAAGATTCTTCAACAGAGATTTCTATAAAAATGTGCTTTTTAAAGAGACAACCCTTCAGTAAGCTCAGAAGAAAAGAAAAATCAAACGATCCTGGCTGCCTTGTTCCTGGCAGGAAAAATGGCAGGATGGATTCTCCGTCCATCTTAGATTGACATAAATAGTGCCGGAGTTTTTCAGTTCCATAAATCCTGCAGCTCAGAAAGAAGACTCTCAAAAACCTTCCTGCCTGCCTGATTTTATCTTTTTTTCTTTTTTCCTTTTTTTTTTTTTTTTTTTTGCTTGTCTTATTTTGGGGGAACTTGGATATGATTTACAGCATTTCCTTTCCAAGCCAATCCAGGGTTGCTGCATTATTTGAATAAGGGAAGCTGAAAGAAGTTAGGTAGCTAAAAAGAAGCTTTTTTCTGGTTTTAATTATACCCTTCTATATCCTGTGTGAAATATTCTTTCCAGCTATATTTTATCCACATGGTTTCAGCTGAATGAAGAGGCTCTCCCATACCTTGTTCTTTCCCCTTACTACAGGAGGTTAGGAACAGACACAGGACAGGAAAGGAAGAATAAGAAAAATATGAAGAGGAACACATCTCAATTTTACAAAGCAGAGGTGTTTAAAGAAACATGGAATTGGAAGGGAATTTGTATTCAGGGCAAGACTGTGCACAGATTTCTGTCTCAGTCTGGAATTCAATGCTCAATTTAGTGAAATCTCTACTGAGCCCTCAGAAACAGCATTATTTGGGGTATTACTCCAATAAAGAGGTTTTCACAGCTTTTAGGTATTCCCCACCTTTCCCAAGAGCAGGGTAACACATCATCCACTCATCCTCAAAGGCTGCAGCCCGTTCACTTCTCACAAGCACCCTCTAAGCTGGTGCTTAGATTGAACTTTCAAGCGGGTTAAAATCAGGCAGAAAGACGCTTTGTAGCTGGGCTGAGAACAATTAAGCAGTCACATATCTAATGACTTCCAGCACATCTTAAAGCGTTCCTTTCTGGCCCAACTACTGGCAATCGAATGAAAGAACAGCAAGTTAATGACGGTGAACCCCGACACCAGGATCAATACCCGAGGGACGCAGAGTGACAGAAAACGACAACATTTCTATCAGCTTAACACCAGCAACTCCAAATGTTTGCCATCACACCCGTCCAAACAAAACCCAGTCTCACCAAGATGCTTTGCCACTGGACAGCTACTCCTCCTTTCCAACTTTTTCCAGGGGGAACTTTCAAACAGATGCTTTTATCTAGAGATGCAGTTACTTCCCTTCCTAAATCACTGGTTTTCCATGCAGCTGGCAGGACTGTTCCCCCAGCAGATCCTTTCAGAAGCAATCAGGGATGGAAGGCTTATATTGCTGCTGTTGATCTGCCTATGAACCCCTTCTCATTTAAATGTCACGAGCTCGTAAAAACTCCATCCATCCTCTCCCTGTGCCCTCAGCTGACCATCCCCATCATCAACCAACTGGCAGCCTCTGAAGCTGCCATCTACCACTGTGCTAAAGCACGGTATAAAATGAGAGCCGAAGACACAGGCCGGTGCCATTCCAGCGTGCAAAAAGCAGGATACCCACCTTATGGCAGCCAGGATAGGTTGCCATGGTGTTGAGGGTAGAGGTGCTGGGATTTTTGCTGGTGCTGGCCATGAGACTCTGGATCTGGGTGAGCTCCTGCCTCAGCACCTGCTTCTGGTGGAAGCTGAACGCCGGGTGGTTGGATGCCATGGTGAAGAGCAACAGGAACTCATCCCCCGTGCGGCCCTCGTTGAGCTGCAGCCCGTAGTTGTTGATGACCGAGTCGATGTGGGTGAGGGTGCGGAACAGGACCCCGGCGGCCTCTCGGTGGGCAGAGCCGAGCAGGGCGAGGGACACCAGGAGTTTGCTGCGCACCACCTCGTCCGTCAGGTTGGTGAGGCTGCCCAGGTCGGCGGGGTTGTTGGCCTTGATCTCGGAATCGCGCAGGGAGTGATAATCCTTGCGGGCCAGGTCCTCCAGGCAGGCGCCGAGGAAGCGCAGCTCCAGCGGGATGCACAGGTCCAGGAGGCCGCACAGGAACTCCACGCGCTGCGGGGAGGGCAGCTCGGAGAACCAGCGGTACACGCCGTCCCGCTGCAGCCGCGGGCACCGCTTCTCCACCATGGTGCCCCGCGCCGAGCACGCCCCGACCGGGGCTCGCACACCCGGCCTGGGGCAGCCCCGGGCGGGCAGGGCCGGGCCGGGCCCCGCTGAGGGCGGCGCAGGCCCGAGCGCTGAGGCGCGGCCTGGCCGCGGGGTCCCCGCCCGCCGGCGGCCCCGAGGAGGCCGCTGCGCTCCCGTTCCTCCCTCACGGGGCGGCTCCTCCGTCCCTCCGGCGGGCGCCCGGTGCCTCCATCCTCCGGCCCCGCCGCCGCGATCGCGGGAAATAATCCCTCCCGGGCGGAGGGGCACGGAGCGGCGCGCACACTCCGCCGGCCGCTGCGCGCAGGCGGAAGGATCTCACGGTGAGGAGGCTCGGCCGCGAGCGGAGCGGGAGGAACAGGGAGCGACGGGCGCCTTCGCTCCCGGCCTGACCCCGCGGCGGGACACGCCCCCCGCTCCGCTGATTGGCCAAGCCGCCCTCCCGCGCACGGTGATTGGCTGCGGCCGCGCTTCTCCCCGCCCCCTCCTGCGCGCTCGGGAGCGGGGTCTCGTCCATCCTCCCGGTTTAGCCCCGCCCCTGGCGCTCATTGGTCGAAGAGGCCTTAAATAGGAGAGGGGCGGGAACGGGCTCCTTTTGTGTGTGGCCGCCCGCGGGTGCGAAGGGGTCTGGGCCGGGACCGCCGCTGTCCCGGGGGTTTCTGAGGGGCGATAACCCCGCTCAAGGCTCAGCTGTGCCTCGCCCTGCTCCCGCTGACCCCACAGGGCTGATGGGTTTGGACCTGGGGCTCCCGTCTTCCCCGCAGGGTTATACCGGCGGGCTGGAGAGGAGCCTCGGGTTGCATCCTGACATCCCAAATCGTGTGTGGTCGCCTCCCCTCCTTCTGTCCTTCATGGCCGGTGTATTTTAAGTCTGTCCCACGGCTCCGTGCGCTGCCCGTGCTCTGTGCTGCTCCCAGCGTGGGCATTCGGTGCCTTTTCAGTCAAAACGCCTCGTTCCAGCCGCCAGGAGCCTTACGGAGCAGAAGAGGGAATGGCTCCGATGCTCTCCTTCCTCAGCCGTTGTTTTGGGATAACAAAGCGCCTCGGGGATGCAGCCTGAGCTGCTGCTGGGTGGTGATGCCAAAACCCCGATAAAGCTTTTGGCAGCGGCGCTTGCCGGAGCCGCCACCATCCCAACCCTCAGCCAGTTTGGCACCTGAGTCCAGATTATCTTTAAATACAGTGTGCAAACAAAAGAGACACCAAAGACCTCTCAAAACGATCATTTTTTCGCCCCCCGCATCCCCGCTCTCCATTCTATACCGTGGTTCTGGCTGACAGCGACGGAGCAATGCACGTTTTGTCAGCTGCAGATTTGCACAGGTGGCCAAGGGGCGGACACACAATTTCTGTTTTTCGTGGTGTTTTTCCGTAGGACTCAACTGTTTGGCTGTGGTAGCCCAGTAGCCAGACTGCACATCAGCTGGATAAATTACACGAGTGAAGATACTTAACTGAGACAAGCCAGGAGTAACGTTTTTAATAATTTTTAAATGCAGCCTCAGGCAGTCTGCGAATGAATCTAAGGCTTGGTCTTTGTACAGTGGTAATCTTGGAAGATGGACTGTGTGTTTTAATTTCACAAGTGCAACATTGCTGCGCCGCAGATAAACAAAAGACCCAACTTCGATGTTTTTAAAGGCAAAACTGCATTTTGTCTCGGGTTGGTCCTTATGGGACGTGTAGATGCCCAAATGTGGGCTCTCACATGAGTTGTGTGGCCGCTTGTCCTGGTATCACAGAAGAGAAAAAGACTCATTCCTCTGGGTGATGGTTTATTGGAAATCTCATTATACACCCTGCTAAGACAAACTGCTGCACCACAAACTTTCCAAACGCTGGCAGTTTATCCTTTTTTTTTATTTCCCTGTGGAATATGGCGGGCTATCGACTGCATTTATTGGAGTCCCACTGAATGCAGGAGTGGGCAGGCAGAGGACACAGACTGGGGCTGCATAATGCCATGTATTGTAAAGAGACACAACCCTGCTTCTGTTGCAGGCTCCTGCTGTGAGAGGGTCCTTGACAACCTCACAGCCTCTCTGTGTCCTTTCCTTGCAGAGATCCATCACCGAGTGCAAGCCATATGTGCTTCCTTTTCCTGCCGTGCCCGGCATTGTCCATGGGAGGAAAGGATGTGTGGAAAACAGAGGAAGTGCTCTCAGTCCCTTAGGAAAGGGTTGCATTGAGTTCTAGCCCTGGCCAGGCTGTTGGTATGGGCGTGAGGAGCTCTTTGGCAGCCTTTCTGATTTTATTGATGTCTTTATCCATCCTGAAAACTCGTCCTTTATCCACTAATCCACCCTGAAAGCACCACGCTGTGCTCAAAGTCAGGTTTCTGTAGCAAGGTGAAGAAGATCGAAACTTTCTGCTTAGGAAACAGGTCTAAGACTCAGTCTAAATAAACGTTTGAATGAGAATTCTGTTGCGAAAGAGTGATTCTGTGATTTACAGACAGAATTTTTTTGTCTTTGAGGCCAGATAGCAAAACAAACCCTAACCCTGAAGAGTAATAGATGAACTGGGAGCCTTCTCTCTGGTTAAAAGTGGCTTTGGGTGAAGCCTGAGGAAACCAAAAGGGGCGTGGTGTATAATTCTGTCACCAAGAATTCCTGGCTGTCCAGGGTCAGAGCCAGGAACCGCTTTCAGGGAGATAAATCAACTGAGTGAGAGCTCGTGTTACCACTTATCCAGGCGGTGGGTTGGGAGTGAAGGTCATTCTGGGGTGCCTGTGCAGCCCCTGTTCCTCCTGCGAGCACAGGACACCAAACTGGCTCCTCATTTCATCCCCAGATCATCCCATTTCCTGCCTGTTCTCCCTGAAAATTCTCTTTGTGAACGCTTGACACAACTGGGGAAGATTAGTTGCTGGAGTAATCAGTAAGCGATAACTAATTTGCTTATTTTTGTATTTTCAGAGTCTGAAGAGGATGTTGCAGTCAGCTAAGGACCAAGAGAGAGGGTCGAGTCCTTGAACACCTCAGTTTTACCTGCTGTTGTAATTCTGAATTCTCCTGTTTGAATTTCCTCAATCCTGTTAAACCAAGGAGCTTGGCTGAAGTGCTTCTTTCCCTTCAAGCAGCACCTCAGAGCCAGATCTTTTATCACACGATTAATCGATTATATCCTAATTATCACAGAGAATTCCTTCCTGTGAGTTTGACTCCATGCAACACAGAATGGCCAAAAGCCTATTAAAATTAACTGAAATAATTCAGTGTGCAGCAGGTGACTGAGTCCAGTGTGAAAGGAGGTTATTCACTTCTGTGCTCTTCCACAGAGAATCTCTACCATGGAAAAGGAGGAGATTTATTTGGGAGGCTGCTGGATAAAAGACCAGTTGAGTTACCCAGATCCATCAAGTGCCCAGTGCTCCCAGCCCACAGAGCCCCTCCACAGGGACCTTCTCAGAGCTTTTCCCCATCACATTTTGGAGCCTTTAGGAGGCTGTTCAACACTTGCAAAATCTTCTGCCCATTTAATGACACGTTTGCCATTTTAAACCTCCTAAATGTGGCTTAAATCTTAGCACTTCTGCCAGAAATCCAGCCTGGAAATCCCAAATCTTCTACGGAAATGACTCGCAAAGCCAGAGATGAACCCACTGCTGTCCCGGGTGTGAGTCAGCTGTGATGGGCACCTTTCCCTCAGGTGGGCCCTGTGCCAAAACAGCTTTCCCTCTTTCTTGGGATAGAATGCTTTCGCAGGATGATCTGATCTGAAAGCCCACTCTGTTCATGGATGAACATAAAACCTGACAGACCAACTGTTTAAAGTGCTGTTTAAAGTGGTGTTTAAAGTGGGATGTCTGTGCCTTTCTCCCCAGAGCTGCCGGCTCCTTTAGAGATACTCCTGGCAATGTTGGATTTTTGCCCTTTTCTGACCCAGAGATGGGCCGAATGAGAGGTGTTTTTAAAAACTTCTATTCCATTTTCAGTCATATATGAAGGGTGAGACAATACAGATGTTATAATTCACGCCATCACAATCAGAAGCCAATTATTTCCTAATTACAATACACTGTAAGCATTTCTTGGCTTATGCCAAGAAAGAAATGCCATGGAATAGGACAGATATTGTTGAGAGAGAAATGGAGCTAGGAAAAAATTTCAAAGGATGGCCTTGCAAATAAGACTAGAGACTTGGGAGAAATAGAACTATGAAAGATGTGTTGTAATAGAACCCACGAGGGGTGATTTTAGAGGATTGGCTTTAAGGCATTTTACAGCATGATGTGGCAAAAGCTGACAGGCAAATAAACGCTTATAGAGTATTGTAATTAGGAAATAATCGGGTTCTGATTGCGATGGCGTGAATTGTAACATCTGTATTGTCTCGCCCTTCATATGAGACTAAAAACGGAATAGAAGTTTTTTAAAACACCTCTCAGTCGCCCCATCTCTGGGTCAGAACAGGGCGAAAATCCAACATCAAATTTCCCAATGCTGATCATCCCCTGCCTCTCCCGTCATCCCCTCCTGGCTTCCTTATTCCAAACCTTCCTCCTCATTGCTGTTCTGCCCTGGCTGACGCCCAGCTCTCCCACTCCACACCGAAATCTTGGTCCTGCAGCTCCACCCTGTCCTTTCCTGCAGGGATGCGGTGAGTGGCAGGAGCCTTGCGTGTCTCCACTGCGGCCCACGGAAAGGGAAGATAAATATTGCCCTTGCATGTTCTCTCAACTGCTTCTGAGCACACGGGTTATTTCCTGTCGGCTTTCACGCAGATGCTGGAATTGGAGCTCTCGGGCTTGAAAAAACAAACAAACCTCAGCTTTGAAGCGGCACAGAAAAATACCACGTGGGCTTCGGGAAGAGAGGGGGAAAAAAACCCAAAAACGCAACCAAACAAGCGGCCAGATGCCGGGTCTGCAGCATCCCTTGGAGTGTGATTTTCAAGGATTAATGCGGGTTTGGTTTGGGCAGGGTGGGGAAGGTGTCCTTGCAGTGACAGCAGCAGGAGCGGGATGGATTGATTGAAGGATGCCGGGGATGAGCGTGCGCCTGCGAGAGCCACTGCCCTCTGCTGATGGGCTCCGGCACGCACACAAGTGTCAGTAAATACCCATTTTCTGGGGGTTTTTTACCAGCTTCAGGCATAAGAGAGAGGCTCGCCTCTCCCTCGGCGAAGATCCCCTCTCAGTCACTCTCTGCTTCGTCTGTCACCTTTCAAAATTCAAAGTGAACATGCCTTGCCCTCTGTGTCCCTTCCAGCAGTGCTGGCACGTCCCTCCTTGTCCCCAGAAGTCAGGATGCCCTTCTGGCTTTGCGTGGTTCCCTGTGGGACTTCCTTCAGAGCAAAAATCCACAGTGCCTGGCTGCCAAAAACACTGCCCAGCTCCCTTCCCTTGTTCCTCCCATCTGTGTGGGGCCTGCTGCAAGAGAAACTTGGGTTTCCCTGTCTTTCCCTCCTGGCTGGCAGGACAGGGATGCCTCAGCCTGCCCCCCTGCTCCATCAGCAATTTCCTTTGCATTCCTGTTTGGAATATCGCCTTATTTAAATCTTACCCCACCAAAGTCACATTTGGGTGACTTCACCAAATTAGGGATGGGCAGCAGCCCAGCCTGGAGTTGTCCTCTGTGATCCACAGGCTGATTCCAACCCCCATCCATTACACAACGTTAATTTAGTCCTTGCTAAAGCCAAAACACTTCAGAGCTGGAAAGGAAAATCTGGAAGCATTTATTTGATTATTCCAGTGATATTCCTTGGGCTGTTTTCACTTCATATCCCTTCTCTTGCTGCCTTGGGTCAGTATTCCAATATTCCAATAGCCAGCTAATTCTGTTTAAGGTACTGGAGGAGAAAGGACAAGGAAGAAAAGGAAAGTGCCCAAGTTTGTGCTGAATGTGGGTGTAAAGTTCAGTGTTTACAACATTTGAAATTCTTACTGCAGCTGGTTATAGAAAATCAGCTTGGGCAAAAATGGAACAATGATTTGGGTTGGAAAAGGACCTTAAAATTTGTTCCATTCCATCCCCTGTCATGGGCAGGAATACCTTCCATTAGCCCAGGGTGCTCCAGCCTGGTCTTGGACACTTCCAGGCATCCAGGGGCAGCCACAGCTTCTCTGGGAATCTGTGCCAGGACTTTCCCACCCTCACAGGCAAGAATTCCTTCTCAATATCCCAACTCTGGCAGTAGGAAGCCATTCCCTCTTTCCATGTCCCTGTCCAAAGTCCCTCCTGGAGCCCCTTTAGGCACTGCAAGGAGCTCTGAGCTCTCCCTGGATCCTTCTCCTCTCCAGGCTGAGCAGCCCCAGCTCTCCCAGCTCACCTTTAGAGAGCTGATGACACCTGCCCCACCTGCAAGTCCCACACTTCAACCCTTCTGTGCAAATTCCCAGTATTTACACGTTGGGATGCACGCTGGAATCACACTCTGGGGGATGATTTCCTGGAGAAACCCACAAATAGCTTCTGAATGATGACCAAAATGAGAAAATTTGGATTGGTTCACAGGCAAGTCATGAATAGAAAAAGAGATGAAATTAGCTGAATGAACTGTTCATTATGCATTATTCAGCCAGCTGTACTAATTAGTGCCTTAAGGACTGTTCCTGTTCCCTCTGCAGCCAACTCTAAAACTCCTTTTGATTTCAGTGGGAGCAGGACAGAGCCCTCAGAGAATGGGCCTGGTGCCTGCTCCCTCTGCAATGCCTCATGTTGTCTTTTCCTTTTACTATTTCTTACTGATTCCAATCTTTTGTGTCCTCCATTAAAAAAGCTTCTGAAATGTCCTGCGTGGTGATCAGTTAATCACAGGGACAGAAATGTTCCATCAGTCCCACAGCGTGTCCTGTGCCTGGTGTGTTCTCTGAAGGGAAAGGTTTTTCATGTCTCCCCTTGCTCTCTGCTTTTATCCAGAGGAGGAGAGAAGCTTGAAAATCTTTTAGAAAACACAATCCATCCAGAAATGTCACTGGGGCAGGAGGTGCTGAATTAAATGTTTGCACTCTGAGACCAGAAATTGCAGTTGAACTTTTTTTTTTTTTTCTGTATACGGATAATGTTTGTACTGGTTCTTTCCCACCAAAAATTCCTACAGCTCTGAGTGTGGCAATGTTAGAAAAAAACACCAAACTGGTGCCCTGTGTCAACAGCAGACCTCCACCAGACCTCTTGCTGGGGGCCAGAATAACGTGGTTTATATCTCACTTTTCTCCCCATGGACAAACCAACACCTTCAGAAGAAACAAACCCTGATTTTTGGTGTGGTTCATGGCAGACTCCAACATCGTTCTGCTCCCTGCTTTTTCCTGGGTTGCAAAACCAATTCCTTTGGAGAGGCACCAGTGCAGATCATCATCCACAGAATTTTTCCAGCTGGTGGTGAGGCCACAGAGGACCCCAATGGATGCTCAGATCCCAGGTTGGACTTGAAGGGATCACATTTAAATTAATTATTCCCCTCTTGCTGCAGAGTCCTCTGTCCCCCCAGCGCAAGGCAGAGGTGTCTCCACTCAGGACTGTGTAGGGAATGTCTGGCCAGAGAACAGCTTCCCATTTCCACGTTCTGCTGGATTTTGCCTGTCCATGTTGTACCAGCCACCTTTTTCCTCCCAGTTCTTTGGGTCCCTGGCAAGGAGCAGCAATGCAGCCCTGCAGTGCTGCTGGTGGGTTCCTGCCCCAGCCTGCTCCAAGCTGGAGCTGCTGTGGGATTCCTTCCCAGCAATTCACTAAAATTCCCTCCTGGAGAGAGAGAGAGAGAGAGAGCAGAGGATGTACCAGCAGCTCAGCCTGGAGGAATCTCCACAACCCCACTCTTTGGGCTCCTCTCCACAGACTGCCTAAAATGGGTATAAAGGAGCCTCGGTGTGGAATTTATTTTCTTCCTAAGACCATCCTTAAAATAACAAACACCAGCAAACTGGTGACATGCGGTGCATCTGTTTGAATAACGCAAACCTTCTGTTTGTAAGAGAGGAAACTCCAAATAACTCTTTGATTTGTGTTTCCTTTCTTCTCCTTCCTCATCTCCTCCTCCTCACTACTGTGTACAAATCCGTTCTGCCAGCTCCAAGCCCCCAGTCCCCCCTCCCCTGATGAGCTGTTTTTTTACGCCTTGTGATGGTTATTTAATTTCCTCTTTTGCTTCCAACACGGCCAGTATTTATCTTCCCTCATGGGATTGTGCCTTTGTTTACACACTGATGTTAAGGGGAAAGGCCAGCCCTTCTCTCAGACAGAATTCCTGCCCTCTGACTGCATCCCAAGGAATAGCAGCTTCCCTCCCGGATCGGAGGAGCGATTAGGATTAAAAGATGTGTTTAAAGTTAGCACATGGAGACATCCTTTTCCCAAAGAGGGATGGAGTGGCTGCTGTGCTAAAACCTGGCTCAGTGTTTCCTTCTAATTGCTTCCCCACCACGAGCAAGGCTGGGAAAACAACATTTTATTGCCATTTTTTTCCTTCTTTCTTTTTAAGACAGCACAGCGTTTCGACACAGGTAAAAGGGAGACTGTAAAGCACCACTCCCAAAAATCTGATTTAAATCAGTCCGACTCTCAGAAAAGGCAGGATCTTACCAGAAGCAGCTTTCCTTTGTTCAAAGCTGTGCTCTAAACCGAGTTAGGAACCATCTTTTCCTCATTAAATTTGTTTCCTTTCAGTGTTGAGCCTTTCCCTTCATTACCACATGCAATTTTTTTTTAAAGTCCTCATGGCTAATATCACAACTATAGATCTTGGGGTTATTTATAGCCCTAAACTCCGCAGAGAGCTGTGTGTCTTGTTGCTGTGGAAACTGGGATTCTAAAAGTAAAAGGGTTTTGAAGGGATTTGCTGAATTTCAGGGCTGGCTTTCACTTCCAGAGGTCTGTATTCAACCGTGCCTTAAACTTACAGGTAAAATTCACCTGAGGGGCTCAGGTAACCCTCGCGGGATACTGGGGAATACTGGTCCTCTGTTTTTTTTTATGGTCTGGCACATCACAGCTTGGTTTTTGGTCTCTGTTGTGGGACAAAAGATGCAGAGGTAGCCACGGGAGTGTCAAACTCTTGGTATCACCAGTGGCACATTTGCCAGGCTCTGGGCTGTTCACTTTTTTTCTTTAGCTTTTGTTGGTTTTTTTGGCAGCCTTTTCCCAAGGGAAATGCCACCTGATGTGCTGGAACCTCCTGCACACTGCACCCAATCTTTGAATCATGGAATGGTTTGGGTTGGAAAGGATCTTAAAGTTCATCCCATTCCAACCCTGCCGTGGGCAGGGACGCCTTCCACTAGTCCAGGGTGCTCCAGCCTGGCCTTGGACGCTTCCAGGGATTCAGGGGCAGCCACAGCTTCTCTGGGAATCTGTGCCAGGGCTTCAGCACCCTCACAGGGACAAATTCCTTCCAAACATCCCATTTAAATCTCTCTTTCAGTTTGAAGCCATTCCTTGTGTCCTGATGAAGAACCCCTCTCCGAGGACTCCGAGCTCCTCTCCACAGCTTTGAGACTGGCGTGGAGCAGCATTTGCTGGGAATTGGATTTTCCTGTATTGAACAGTTATTTAAATGATTTTCCTTCTCTCTGGGTGTAAAGGACGAGGGTGAGATTGATGGGGCTGGGTCCTGCTTCCTACCCCACTCCTCCTCTGGCAGCTCAGCAAGGGGCAGACTCTCACTTGGCAGAAATTCCATGTTTTACCTGGGCAGGGATCCACCTATGGAAAAGCCAGTTCTTTCCCCTGATCCTCCCAGGGATCCCCAGACTGAATCCCAGCTCCTGACTGGAAGCCAAAATCCCCCTTTGCCTGGCCATGGGATGCTTGGGGCTGGCAGGAGCCCTGTACCTGCCACCACCCCGGCTTTTCTTGTGCCTCTAGTGTCAGCCGTGTCCCCTCCAGCTGGGGACAAATCCTTGGAGAGCTTCCCTGGCTAGGGATGTCACTTTCGAGCTTTAAGCATTTACATTCAACCAGGAATTCTGTTTGCAAACAACTCCAGAGCCAAGTCCGACCTGAGATTTGAGCTACTTCCAGGACGCCAAACTTGGAAAAATATCCTAGAAAATTCCACCCTATCAATGCAGCCGAGGGAGAGGAGGGGAGAAAAGGGAAGGACAGGCAGTGTAACATGATTAGCCCCTGAGCATGTGCCTTAAATTCACAACCAAGGCTCAAATGTCAAGCGCTGATGAGCTCTTGCCTTGCATTTCCATAAGTAAAGCAGCAATCCCTGGGCGTGCCGGATTCCCAGCCTTGGGGGCGAGCACCGAGCAGCCTCTCCTTCCCCAAAAGCATCCCTGACATTTGTTCAGCACATTCTCCAGGTCCTTCCTGGCACGCCGTTTATCGTGCCTGGCTCGGAGTTATTCCTGTGATATTGGATTAAAAATAGCAAGGCAGGAGCCAAGACTCGAGACGGTGATTCAGTGACGGAGCTTTTCCATTAGAGGGTGCCAGGAACCTACTGTTGCGACAGAGCCCAGGAATGGTGGAAAACACAACTTTGTGCCGTGCATTTCGGGACTGGGCAAATCCAGACCCATTTTTAGACCCAATTCTTGCCCTGACCATCCTGAAGTAGAGCACAGTGAAATGACAGAATGCTCCGAGTCGGGAGGGACACAAAAGGATCATCAAGTCCAACCCTTGGATTTGCACAGGGCATTTCCAAGAATCCCACCACGTGCCTGAAAGCATTGTCCAAATTGCACTGGGGGTGTTTTGTAGGCAGGGATGTGCTTTCAAGAAGTGGATGTGGGGAGCAGGAGATCTCAACATTCCCAGGGGGCTCTGGGCACTGTTTGGATGTGAATAGGAAATACTCATTAAACAAACAAACAAACAAACAAACAAAACCCCACCAAGTGTTATCCACAAAAAAACTGGTAGCTCTGGTGGAATGCAATAATTTGTATGTCTGTCACTGGTTGTGCTCGAGGTGTAGTGGTGAGGACAGACAGTAAAGGATGAGCCCCATCTTCTACTCTGCCCAAAATCACTCAACATCAGGTACCAGCCCAGTTATCAAACGGATTTTCTTCTCCAACCCTGAGAAGCCCCTTTAGAGGAGCAGAATATCCTCAGGTCTGGGCTGCTTGCAGGAGACTCAGCAGATTTAAAAGTGTCTTGCTTGGTTTTGAGGCTTTGGAGAAACGAAATTCTGTAATTTTGTGGAAGGGTTGGTGAAACAATTGGGATCAGTCATAGAATCACAGAATGGTTTGGGTTGGAAGGGAATTCAAAGCTCATCTCATTTCAGCCCCTGCCATGGGCCACCCTGCAGGGACAACTTCCACTGCCCCAGGCTGCTCCAAGCCTCCTCCTGCCTGGCCTTGGACACTTCCAGGGATCCAGGGGCAGCCACAGCTGCTCTGGGCACCCTGTGCCAGGACCTCAGCACCCTCACAGGGAACAATTCCTTCCCAGTATCCCACCCAACCCTGCCCTCTGGCAGTGGGAAGCCATTCCCTGCATCATTCCCTGTCACTCCCAGCAGCTCCTCTGTGCTGCAGCTGCAGGGGGACACAGCTGCTGACATGTTAAAAATAAGATGAATCCTTGGATCGTGAGATATCTTTATCCCTGCCCTGCCTCTGCAGATCCTGGGCACATCCATCCCTTTCCCCACCTGCCTGTCCAGCATGGGATCTTTTTGGAGCACGTGGATTTCTGGTTAATGAGGGGATAGGAACCTTCCTGGGGTGAGTGTCTGGAAAGCTACAGGTGATGGCAGTGAGGGATGGGAAGGGAACATGTCTAGATCCCAAAGCCCAGGTCTGCCTGACTCTGCAGCACATCCTGACAGCTTTTCCTGTGGATTTCAGCCAACGTGGCTCAGGTTTGGAGCCGTCTGCTCCTGTCCCAGGTCACAGTGGGTGATCCAGAGCAGATGGGAGGAAGGGCTGACCCTGAGCCACACCAGCAGGACTGATCCTCGCTCTCCTGACTGGCAATGCAGGACAAAGCAGGAGCAGCAGTGTCCTGACCAGCTGGGTGAGGGCTGTGTCAGCAGCCAGCACACAGTCACCTCTTTCCCCATTTTTTGCAGAAATCTGGTGTTTCTCAACCCAAAAGTCGGGATTGTGCATTGGTAATTATTTCTGGCTGACAGACAGAAAATCAGGGATGGTAAAGGAGCAGGAGGCTCATCTGAGACAGCAGTTTTCCAATAAAACCACGCTTGGCTGAGTGCTGGTGCTGGCTCTGGCCACTCTTTTGGTCCTGGTGGCTTCTCTGGTGTCACAAGGATGGATTTAGTGGATCACAGACCACGGGCTGCCCATCCCTGGCTGTTTCCTTGCTGCTGTGGCCAAGGGACAAGAAGAAACCCTGCCCCTGATCCCTGTCTGTGGTCCCTGATCCCTGTGAGCACCCTGATTTCCCTGGAATAGCAGGATCCAGGGCTGCAGCCACATGCTCAAGGGAAGAGCCATCGATGGATGGTCTCACATTGCTGGGAAGTCTTCCTAAAATGATCCCGAAGCATTCTGGGCAGTAAATATAAACCAGAGGAGGATCTAAATCTGGGGAGGAAGATGGGGAGGGGATTCAGGGCTCGGTGTGGCACAGCTGAGCAGTTTGGGATGGGAAGGGAAAACCAGGATGTGTGAGGACACGGGAGGGGGCACAGGCCAGCAGAGTGCACAGAGCAGCAACTGGCAAAGCTGGGGCTGGGCCAAAAAAATAAACATAGGAAGTGCTTGAGACTGATGAGAACCATGGGCAGCCTGCTCTTGCTTAAGGAGGTTTTTTTGGGACACTGGAGCAGGCGCCTGTTGCAGACAGAGCGAGACCTCAGCCCTGCTCAAACTTTCATCGACTTCAGCTGGGCCAGGGTTTCATTTCAGATGGTTCTGGTTTTCCCCAGGATGTGATTTCCTCATTTTGGGATGTATCCCTCTACCACCCACTGCCCCACAGGAATTTTGGAGGCTTGTACAGAGATTTAGGGATGGATGGTGTCGGGGCTGGGTGCTGCCAGCACGTCAGGAGGAGCAGAGTCTGCTCTGCAGCACTCCAGAGATGTGTGTGAGCACTCAGGATCAATAAATCCAGAGCTGAAGGCCAAATCTGAGTGCTCAGCAGCTTTGCTAATCAGTTGGGTACCTGCATGCAGATTGAAAGCCAGTTCCTTCCAAATTTTCTCTTCCAACAAATAACCTGGAGGCTTTTCACTCCAAAGTTTGATTTGTGTCTCTTCCTTTAGAATCTCAGCCCCTGTGTGCTGCTGTCTCCTGATGAAGATGGGACATTCAAGGTAAGTGACAAATTGGAGCAGGTTTTTGTCTGGCACCAGCTTTCACCCTGAGATCTCCAGAATTAACCCTCCAAAATTCATAGGGTCTTGAAAAGCCTGTCACTCATGAGGGAAGTTTGAAGGGAAGGCTCAAGCAATACTGGGAAATACAAGCAGAGGGTAAAAGAGGGGCTTGGGGTGGTTGTAAGAAGAGGTTCTCTAGGAGGTGGAAGCCCAGGGAGGATTGAATTCCTGGCTGGAAATGAAGCTGGGTATGAAGTGAACGAGGACAGGGAATGCAGCCTCCAGCTCTGCTCCTTTTGGGGAGCTCCGTTTATCCCATCATGTCTGGGATTGAGTTTCAGTCCAAATCCAAAAGTTCCTTCGCTTCAGAACAGTTTCCACTGGGATTTATCAGCACCTGGGCTCCTTTGTTTCAGCAGGACCAAGGCGTGCAACTCATCCCAGGGAAAATCCAAATATCCTCCTCTTCCCCATCCCTGCTGCTCCTGCTTTGTGCCCGTGCTGATGCCTCACAGTGACAGCCGAGTTAATCTGCTTTAGGATTCTTGTGGCTTGATTTCTGAAGGTCTCACTGTTGTAGGGTGACATTCCTTTATCCCTCGCCCTTTCTTTTCCTCCTGGATTATCCCATGTTAATAGTTCCATGTAATAGAGTCTGTTATTAACTGCTCCTGAATCCTGGAGCTTACTGATGCCTTAAGCAGATCTTGAAACCCTGTGAATCTGCCTTGGAGTTTTCTGAGGGTTTGTTTTGTACTTTGCCTTTTTTTTTTCCCCTCCTTTAAACCCAATTCATGAAATGTGTAGGATAACATGTCTGGCTCTGCTCTGGCTTTTTGGGAAGCAAAGGAATTTCTCATGTTTGGACAGTCCAGACGTGATATTCCAGATTGAAGTGTGCTGAACTGAAACACTGAACTGTTTAAATACATACAAAACAGGCTGCAAGAAGGAAGCCTTGTTTGAAAACCTTCATCAAATACAGAATAAATCCTTCCATAGGTATTTATCTGCCCAGAAAAAAAGATCCTTATCCACCCTTGTGTGACAGCATTTCATAAGAAAAGAAAATGAGTAACATTAACATTTTTACATCACTGTGTCTTCTTGGTTCACTGAGAGACATTTCTTCTTTGTTATGAATTATAAATCCCTATTGCTACAGTCCAAACCATTCTGGGAACTTCTGCCACGGGCTTTCAGAGCCCAGGGAAATCACAGTGTCCTTTGCATTTACAGTGCTCAAAGCATTTCCAAACATTCATTATTCACACAGGAATTCGTCCATCAGCAGCTCCATTAAACTGAGAGTGAGAGCCTTGCTTTCTCATCAGGTGCCAAAATACTTGGTTGAGGTTTATTTCTTCTTCTGAGAGCAGATTCTGATCCCAAGGGTCAGAGCAACACCTTTTGCAAAGGGTTGGACCAGAGGAGTGAGTGTGTCCTTGGTCCCTGCCTCAGTTTCCCCATCAGTGAGGTCACATTTGAGGATTCAGCCCACTGGGAGTTTGAGGACAACATCATGATAATAATAATAATAATAGTAGTAGTAGTAGTAGTAATAATAATAATAATAATAATAATAATAGTAAAACAAACCAAAAATCCGTTTGGTCAATACTTGCAAATCCCAGCTCCTACAGTCCAGGGGTTCTTAGGGATCACAGAATCCTGGAATGGTTTGGGTTGGAAGGGACATTAAAGATCCCATTCCACTCCCTGCCATGGGGAGGGACACCTTCCACTATCCCAGATTACTCCAAGCCCTGTCCAACCTGGCCTTGGACACTCCCAGGGATGAGGCAGCCACAACCTCAACTTCTCCAGATTATAAAAATTCTCAGGATTTAAAAAACCCCAACTTCCTGTATCTGTTAAGCCAGAAAAAAACCCCAAGCTGTTGGCAGGAAATACCCCAAATGCCCTCAATGCAAAAAAAAACCAAAACAAAACAAACCAAAAACAAACAAACAAAAAAAACCCCAAACAAACAAACAAACAAACCAAAAGAAAAAAAAAAACCACCAAAAATAAAAAACACCCACCAAATTGTTTAATTTTCACCACCATGCAGCTTAAACCTTGTCTCAAGACTGGGGAGGGACAGAGGGAACAGAAATGGCTTTTTCTCCAGGTTGTGCAAAGTTCTGGGATGTGTCCCTTCCTGGGAGAGCACGATGAGCCCCACACCAGCTCCTCCAGGAGCAGGAGCAGCCTTTGCCCGTGGCAGGGCTGGAGCTGGAAGCCAGCATGCCAAACCCTGCTCCAAAGCAGGTTTCTTCTCCTCACATTATGTCAGCATTTCCTGACAATCCCAGCAGGAACACGCGGGTGACAGATGTCCCTTAATTATCGGCAGCGTTCCCGCTCCTCGGGCTCAGACAGAAAATTCTGAGCCTTGAAATGAAGGCCCTGCTTGGTTTGGTTAAGCCTGGTTACCTCAGGTTTATTCACAGGCATCTTTCAGCTCTGGAAAATTGGTCACCTTGGGGTTTCTGCCCTGCCTAGGGGTATCCCAGAGATCCAGGCAGGTGAGGAGGGAGGAAAATCCAGGGAGATGGGGGTGGCTGGGGAAGCCAAGTCCCTGCAAATAAGGGGATTTTCCAGGTGGGATGAGAAAGGCCACTCCCTGTGGCAGGCTGTGTCCTCCTGGAGACAGATCTGGGGGTTTATCATGGACAAACGGCTCAACACTCATTTTTTGTAGGGTGATCCAGTAAAGTAAAAGGGCAAATGAAGCATGCTGGGGGAAAATCCCACTGCTTTTCTTTGGTTTTATTTTTCATCTTCCAAGATCATGAAAAATCTACCTGTGTCCCTCAGTAAACACGAGAGAGGGATGGAGGGAAGGAAGATGGGATCCCACCACCCGCAGAGCCATGTCCTGCTCCTCTTCTCCTAGGCTGATACCTCCTATTTGGGATAGCAGCTTGATTTTATGGAATACAGCTGCTGGGTGTGTTCCACAGCACACAGGAACTCAAATCCATCCACCCACCCATCCACCCGTCCATCATCATGGAATGGCCTTTCACTGACAGACAGCAAGTTTCAAAGAGATTTTAGCAAAGAATTCTGTGAGGGTAGTGAGACCAGGGAAGCTGTGGCTGCCCCTGGATCCCTGGAAATGTCCAAGGCCAGGTTGGACATGGCTCAGAGCAATCTGGGATAATGGAAGGTGTCCCTGTCCACGGCAGGGCTGGGATGAGTTTTAAGGTCCCTTCCAACCCAAACCATTTTGGGATTCTATTCCATGCATCAGCCTGCCCTCGTGTGTCCCTTCCAGCTGATTCCAGCCCTATCCCTTCCCTCCTAAAAGCAGTAACATCCATGCTCTGAGGACCTCTCAGCCTGTCTGTGATTCCCACACTCCCCAGCTCCTTCCTTTGGGCTGCTTGATGGATGCTGGGGAAAATCCAACCCTGGGGGAAAAAAAACATCCACCTGCCCAGAAGGAAAAACCATCCCAACCCATTTCCTGCTGCCAGCACTGCCAACCTTCCCCTCCCATGTGCTCTGCTGATCAGGATCAGCTTCTCTGCTGCTGTTTTCGTGCCTCTTGATTTCCACACGGAAACTGGCTCTATTTTTACCCGGCTCAGGCTGATTAGATTGGCAGTAATTGGCAGGATAAACAGACACGTCCTGTGTGCAGCAGGTTAATGCGATACAGGCAGTGACCAGGGAATGCACTCAGCCCATGCCCAGCACGGGGAAGACAATTGAGGTAATTTATTGTCCACATGCCTGGAACATGCCCATTATGCAGCCCAATCCTTCCTCTCCCTGCAAACCCATTTCCCCTCGCAGGGTTTCTGCACAATGCCAAATGTTTCATCCTTTTCTCCTCAGCTCTTTACAACCCCATAGAAAAAACCCAAGGACACGCAGGAGTTTTCCTTTCTGGTTAACCCAGGTCTTGGCTTTTCCTGACCTGTGAGATTATTAGCATTGAAGCAGCCACATATTAAAAAAGAAAAATGCTACTTACAACTCCAAGGCTGACCTCGTCCCAGTAATGTAATTTCCCACCATTTCAATCATTTCCACAAGTTCCAGTCTTCCGGAAGATTAACAGCACTTCTGCTTGCTGCAATATCATTCTGGGCCTTAATTGGTTTTGGGGGTAATTTGGCCAGAAACCAAGTGGAGAAAAGAAAACTTAGGGGCAACATCAGGTGCTGTTACACTGCTGGAATTCAATTCACTGGGGGAGGGATAGAGCAGGAAGCAAAAATGAAAACCATTCTGCTTTCCAAAGCTGCACATTTCAATCTAATGCTGGGGGAACCTTGGGAATATTTTGGCTCTTGTGCTTGGTGGTGGCTGCACCACCTGTTTAATCCCAGGAGAGGAGTGGAAGGTGAGCAATCCTCAGAAAGGTTACAAGGCAGGGAAGGAGGTGCCCTGTTTATGCCAAAACATCTGTACCTTTATCGACTTCGACCCCATCTCAGAGGGTTTCTCATCCCTCCAGCTGCTGCAGGATTCCACAGCCACCACGGACTCCTCCCGTGCTGCCAGAGAAGTGTTTTCTGGAGAGTGCCACTGTGCAGGGCTCTGAGCTGGAGGTAGGGAATAAACCCCTCCTTTTTCTTCCTGCCTGCTCTGAACCCCAGCATTTGCCTCCATGCAGGTGGCACAGGCAGGATGGTCAGTCACAGAATCATGGAATTGTTTGGGTTGGAAGGGATAATAAGATAATCCAGTCCAGTGGAAGGGACACCTTCCATTAGCCCAGGCTGCTCCAACCTGGCCTTGGACACTTGCAGGGACCCAGGGGTAGCCACAGCTTCTCTGGAAACCTCCTCTGGGAGCCTACTCACCCTCACAGGGAAGGACTCCCTCCTAATATCCCATCTAAATCCCTCCTCTTTGAGTTTAAAACCACTCCCTCATGTCACTCCATCCCAGAGCTGCCCTGCTCGGTGCCTCCCTCCCTGTTGACAGCTGAACCTTGAGCCCTCTCACTTCTGCAGCTTAATTAATTTAATGCAGGCTCTGTAGGTTTGGTATTTTCCCCAGTCAATCCATGGCAGGGACCAAGCCCAGGGCTGTGTGGAAGGCTGAGGAATTCCACTGGTGTGATTCTCTCTGCCTCACATCCCCATCACCCCACAGGAGAAAGCCCCAGTTCTCCACTGCCTGTTTCCCTCAGACTCCTCTTTGCCACTCATTACACCACCCTCCCTAATTACCGATTTTTTGCCATTATATCACCCTCTTTTAATTACCCAATTCAGCATTTGTGGTTCCAGTAATTGGCCGAGAAACCTCCCAGCCTTAAAGGCTTCAAGCCCACCTTGTCCTGTCCCCCCCTTGGAGTGTGACTGTGGTGCTGGATTTTCTCCGCTCCTCTGGGAATGGCTCTTCCAAGACCTCCTGGAAACCACCATCAACTGTCCAGACAGCTCCTTGGCCACCTCCTTTACAACCCTCTCAAATTATTTGGATGTGCTGGTTTAAAACCACTGAGCTCCATCAGCTGGATGCTCCTGGGCACTCCTGGAAAGTATTTCCTTTGCATGTTGTCTATTTTCCCACCAAATACCAAATAAATCCCTCACTGAGCATTCCTTTTCTGTGTCGTTGATAAACCTTCCATTTCCATATAGCATCACACCACTGCTCAAAACTCATGGAAAATATCCTTCTGTCTTTAATTTCCCCAGCTTCTGAGGTCTATTAATTACAACCAGTTTCCCTTTTCTTCCTTTTGTGTTTCTATTTTGTGTGTCAGTCTTGGCAGCTCTTTCCCTTCCTTTCAAAGTGGTGGTGGTTATTTTAACAAAGTTCCCTGCTTGTGTTGCTGTTTTTTTGGATAAAATATTCTTAAAGGTTTCTCCCTTTTCAATATACTTTTCATTTAAAGTCCTTCTATGAATTGATCTGACTTGTAATTATTTTCTGATTTGGGAAACAGGACCTTTTAAAGTGGCAAGTAAATATATAGATTTTTATATATTACTGCTCTAAGCTTTACTTCATTTGCACATAACAAATATAATCAAGCCATGAAGGCCCGTACCTGGTACAGTGAGAAATCCACCCTCACCTGCTGGAGTGAGGATAAATGTGGAATTCCCTCATGCTAGAGACAACCTTTTTTCCATTAGGATATTATCTTTCTCCCTCAAAGTTCTAGGGTTATTTTAATATTGGCAGCTCAGGACCTCCAGCATCCATCGCTCAGCCAGAATTCCCCAGGGATCCCAAGGTTTTTATTAGATATTATGGATGTGAATGCTTAAAGAAGCAGAATGTGTCGAGTCCCTGCTGCAGACCCTTCTTGCCTCCTGCTTTATTTCCCAGGATATTGATCCAGAAACACTCTGGATCGTTTCTTTCCTTGTTGTTAATGACTCAGAACCGGGCAGTGCTTGGGAGAGGGAGATCATCCGCTCCCAGCCAGTCCCAGTGGGATGCCAGTCAGGAATGGCAGGTCAAGACTTCCAAGCATGAGTGGAAATCAAATGGAGAGGGTGGATAGAACACAGGGCTGCAGCATTCCAGGCAGGAAAAATCCCTGTCACACTGAGGCACTGGGAGCAGGGTTAAGGCGTGGAATTAATGGTTGGACTCGGTGATCTCGGAGGTGATGGAGAGGGAATTCATACAAGAGTGTGGAGTGATAGAACAGGGCAGGAGTGGCCTCAGACTGAAAGAGGGGAGGTTTGGAAGGGATATTGGGAAGGAATTCCTAGCTAGGATGGGATCCTAAGAAGGTGAGGCCATGGCACAGGGTGCCCAGAGCAGCTGTGGCTGCCCCTGGATCCCTGGAAGTGTCCAAGGCCAGGCTGGACATTGGGGCTGGGAGCACCCTGGGACAGTGGAAGATGTCCCTGCCATGGCAGGGGTGGGACTGGATGGGCTTTAAGGTCCCTTCCAACCCAAACCAGTCTGGGATCCTGGGATTCCCGGATTCTCTTCAGCAGTTCCACCTTGTTCCACTGTTTTACCACAATTGTTTTGCTTTGCATCCTGTCATTTCCCAATAGTATTTTTTTTTTTCTTGGAGTGTGGTTGCATCATTCCTCCTCCTTTCTATCACCAGCCTGATATGCCCCCAGCTTGGCTGGCAAGGATACCCTCAGGAGCTTTTCCTTGTTCCCTTTGGAGCTCTGCATTTCCACCAGGGATGGAAAACACCCCTTGCTCCCACTGCCCAATCCTACTTTTTCATCCCCCATCCAAGCTCAGTGATTTATTAGAAGCCAATTTGCCTTTTATTGGAATTTTTCATCATTATTTTCTTTTATCCCAAACTTCATCTCCCTCATCCACACACGCACCAGGTATTTAAAGAAAGACCCTGTCAGCCCTATCTAACACCATCTGTATCCTGTAGTGGAAAAATCCCTGGAATTAGTCAAATCTCCTGGAGAAATCCTGCAGCGCTCCAGACCTGGCATGGCAGGAGCACCTTCCAGAGGGAAAAGCCCTCTGGCATTCAGGGCTGTTGTGAAATCCAATCTGGAATTTCCTCTCCCTCAGCCTCCCGCACATCAGCAGCACTGAGGAAATATGAACTGGTCTGGGGAGGACTCCCAGGGCAGCTCACTGGGGCAGGAGTTTTTATTTTAAACCAAATCCTGACCTTTGGAGAAAGTCTGGGGAAAGCAGGTTTATTTGGGGATAAGCTGAGGGCCAGCAGTGCCACCACACCACGATTACCCTGACACTACAGGGGTTCATCCAGCCCCCTCACCTGGCATTCTCACAACCAAAGATCATGGAATGCTTTGGGTTGGAAGGGATCTTACAGCTCAGCTCATTCCACCCCTTAGGGACACCTTCCACTATCCCAGCTTGCTCCGAGCCCCATCCAACCTGGCCTTGGATTCTTACAATCTGCTTTATTTGCCTTCCAACGTGGTTTTTGGCAATTTTTGGAGCTCCCTGGAGCCCACCTTAAACCCTTTAATAACCAGAACATCCCTTTCTGACCAAACCCTCTGCTCCAGCCATGGGGCACCAAGACAGGCTGGGGACACCCCAGGAAACCTAAATCAGCTCATGACCAGATTTGCTCCTGGTTGCATTTTTGGAGTGGAACCTGTCCATTCCTCAGGTACAAAGGTGCTGTTCCTGAAATAACCCTCATTGTTAAGCCACACACCATCCTAAGAGTAGATCCCATTCTCCTCTCTTCCTTCAGCAGGTTGTTGGGAATTTCTTTTTCACCAGGTACCGTTAAACTTGTTGTTATTTTAGGCACCTGCTTTATGAGGAGCAGCATCCCGCATTGGTCAGAGGGGTGTCACACCTTGGTGCCTGCCTCAGATCCCTACATCCCACCAAATCCCCCCCAAAGGAATAGCTGGCCAGTAATTAATCGGCTAATTAACCAACTGTAACTGTCTAAAACTACTGAGAAAGCAACAGAAGGGGACTGGAATTTCTCTTTTTCCCTGCCAAAATTTTTATATGTGTTTAAGCAACTTCAGTTATGGTGTTTTTCTTGGAAAGTTTGGGGGTTCCCACCCAAATTCTCCCTCTGTGGAAAAAAAAAAAAAGGGGGGGGGGGGAGTTTGCAATTGCCAAAAAGTGCAGCACCTGGAGCGTGGGATTTTTAGGAGAAGAAACAGTAAAGCCCCCCAATGTATAATGAGCACAGTTCTTGCATTCATGAAGGACTCAGAGTAGTTTCAAAATACATTTTCTACTGGAAAGAAATGCTTCAGTGGGAAAATTTCCACCCACTCCAGTTGCATCTCTTCCCTCCAGCTCTGAGAGAGAGAGGGAGAGAGAGAGAGAGAAAGGTTTTCTTCCAGAGGAGGGTGGTGATGTGTTTCCATGGATGGACAAGAAAATGCATCGAGAGAGAGAAAAAAAAAACAAACAAACAAAAAAAAAAAACAAAACAAAACAAAAAAAAAATAACACGAAAAAACAACTGAGTGGGAAGACACAGCCTGAAAGTTCCCGGTGGGTGGGCAGTGAGCAGGTACCGAGCACAAGCAGCCTTCCCAGAGGGATGCACAACCTAAATCCCGCGGGTTTCCATCACCAGCAGTAACACAGTTTATTTATTTTTATTTTTTTTCCCTTGGAGTCCTGGCCAGGCTGGGTCTGGCTCAAAACCACCATTCCAATTAACGCCGCTGGCGATGGCAGGATGCAAATCCGAGCGGGTGCGTGGAGATTTTTGGGAAAGAGCTGAGTTTTTCCTCCATCACCCAGATTTTGTTTCGTAAGCATTTGTGAGCACCTTTTTTAAATTACTCTCCAGCAGAGCTCCCCCTCGAATAGCGGTGCGTGAATCCCCTGGTGTATGAACACAAATATATCGATATTTGCAGGCACACGGACCCGCACTCGCGTCCCGGTGCCGCAAAGATCCGGGGGGATGCACCAGCGGAGCCGGACCCCGAGCGCTCCAGAGGCACAACGCGAGCCGCCGCTGCCTGGGGAGGATTCCAACACCTCCAGCAACCCCAAGGAGACTAAAATAAAATAAAATAAAATAAAATAAAATAAATCTGCGGAGCAGAGCGCTGAGGGCCTCCCGATGGACTGGCCATCCCGATGGGATGCGCTGTGCTGGAGGGAGGGCAGCCAGGCTCGCCGCAGCCCGGCTGGATCGGGACCCAGCCCGGAGCGCTGCCGTAAATCCCGAGCGCTGCCATCCAGCCCGGAGCGAAGCGACAGCGCGGCCTTTCCACGAATAAATAAATAATCGGTGTTGGTTGCGGTGTGCCGGACCCGGCACGGAGCAGAGTCTGCCCGGAGACTGGAACCGGGCGTTTTGGGCCGTTCCCGGTGTCCTCCCACCCACCTGCCCACGGGGACCCCCGGTTCCAGCGGGGGATGCCGGCCTCTCTCCGCCCCGCGGGAGCCGTGGGCGGGGGAGAACCGGAGGGATAAATAAAAAATGCGGGAGCATCCCGGGAGGCTGCGGGGGGCTGCGGCCCTGCTGGGCTGCGAGAAGGCGACGCAGTTCCTGTCTCTTTAAATCCACCCCGAGCCCGGCGCCGGGAGCTGAGGCAGAGCAGAAAAGCCCAGGATCCTGCTCATTAACGAGCGGGATTTATCCCCGGAGGGAGCGAAGCGGGGACGGGGAGGGTGGGAAAGCGGCGGAGGGGCGAGCCCGGGTCCCCCGCTTTGAGCACCCCGCAGCCCTTGGGGCCGGCAGCGGGGCTCGCCGTGAGCACCCTCGGGCCGGGATGCGGGCTCGGCCGGGCTCCCGGTGCTGAGGTTTGCGGCGGGAGCGGCGCGGGGGAGGCGGCGGGAGGGGGCGCGGGGCGTGCGCGGTGCGGGAGCGGCCGGGAGCCGTGCGGGAGGGCGGCGGAGGAGGCACCGCATTGCTGCTGCTGCCGCCGCCGCCGCCGCCGCTCCTCCTGCCGCTGCTGCCGCTGCTGCCGAGCCCCGCGATGCCGCCGCGCCCGCCGCTGCCCCCGGCCCTGCGCCCCAGCCAGCCCGGCCGGAGGCGGGGGGCTCCGTGGGGGCTCTGAGCATCGTCCTCCCCCCCCACCCCCGGGGCTGCCCAGTGCTCGCTTTTTCCTTTTTTTTTTTTTTTTTTTTAATCTTCCCTTCTCTTGGCATTTGGCCTCTTTTTTTTTTTTTTTTTTTTAATTTTTTTTTCCCTCCTTTTCCCCCACCCCCGTTCCCTGCCTTGGATGGTTTTTAGGTGGAGTCGTTTGCACCAAAACCCAATAGCTGCTGCTGTTCTTGCTGCTATTTTTTTTTTTTTTTTAATGATCCTGTTTCCACAGCAGGGGAAGAGAGAACTGATCCTCAACATACTCCCAGAGAATGAATAATCACAAGAAACTGGTTTAAGCAGCTCCCTGGAACTGGTGCATGATTTCGATAGAGTTCGATTTGATTTAATTTTTTAAATTTTTATTTATTTCTTTTTCCCCAAGTCATCGTTCACATTTTATTTCCTGCCTTTCTTCCTATTCTTTTTTTTTCTTTCCTTTTTTTTTTTTTTTCACCTTTTGGGAGATTTGCAAACCGAATTACATGCATGTCCAGTGGGGGAAGGTTTAATTTTGACGATGGAGGGTCGTACTGTGGAGGCTGGGAGGACGGAAAGGCTCATGGCCATGGAATCTGTACCGGCCCGAAGGGTCAAGGTGAATATTCGGGCTCCTGGAGTCACGGCTTTGAGGTGCTGGGGGTCTACACTTGGCCCAGTGGCAACACTTACCAGGGCACCTGGGCGCAGGGCAAGCGCCATGGCATTGGCATGGAGAGCAAAGGGAAGTGGGTGTACAAAGGAGAGTGGACCCATGGATTTAAGGGACGGTACGGGGTCCGGGAATGCACTGGAAACGGGGCCAAGTACGAAGGAACCTGGAGCAATGGATTACAGGATGGCTACGGGACAGAGACCTACTCGGATGGAGGTAGGTGATGCACTGATCCCTTCCTGGCTGGGGCAGGTGGGGTGGAGGGTGGTGGGGAGAACCTGCCAAGGGGGTTTGGGTTGGAGTCTGGGAGTTTGCAACCTGCTGGTTTGGATTGATTTGAGATTCCCACCCTGCAGGAGAGAGGGAACCAGCCCAGCGTGGCACCAGCCCAGCTCTTTGCCACAGGTAGCCCCATATGTTCTATGGGGTCTCTGGGTGCTCCTTCCTCTCCTCAAGCAGGATTTTGGGATGTGGAAGGGGCTGTGCTTGTGGGGGGACGCCCAGCTCTGTCCCAGAGCATGGAGTGGGCCAGGCCTTGGGGCCACAACCCAAGTTGCACATGGGATTGGCAGTTCTGACTGCACCACTGGAACCTGTAGGATTTGCACGGGAACGATGCGGGGCAGGACGGAGGCGAGTGTGTGTGGGGGGATCCAGGGAAGATGGGGCAGCTCCAGTGCTGCCAGAGCTCCCAGCCAGGGGCGGGGGGCTCTGCACCTCCTCCAGCCCCTCCAAAGGCAGCCCCACACTCCATAATACCCCAAGGAAAAGACTTTAATTCAGACAAGAGTCTTACATTCCTAGTTTACGGCTTAATGCTTAGCGTAGGGGCTCAGAGGGATCACCAGAGCTCTTCTCTGCCGTCAACACGGCTTAACGAGATGCTGAGGGGAAACTGGGATTAGAGGAAAAACAAGAAAACCCAATTGGAGCGATCAAACCCAAAAAAATTGCTGGGCTAACAAGCTTTAGGGCTGAACTGGGAGAAACAGCTGGTGCCGTGCTGTAAGTGGCTGTATCATCCTCTCTCCTGGGTTGTGGCTGCTTCCACAATCGGAATTGCCACCATAATCCGAGGCAGGCCTACCTGCCAGCAGCCAGGGGCACTGGGCTCTGCTGGCCCCTTGTTTTCCTGGGAATTGTGGCCTCCTAAAGCAGGCTCACGGGTTATTTTTAGGACGTTATGGTTTTCCATACGGCTCCGGTGAGGAAATTGCAGCGTCGGGGAGCTCCATCGCAGCCTTCCCAAAAGGTGCTGCAAGACCTTGCTCTGGAAAACCCAGTTTGCTGCTTTGTGGTTGCACAGGGAGGGGAGGTTAAACCTCACCTGCAGCTGCTTTTTTTTCTGGGCTCTCGCAGGGAGAGGCGGAACCACCTCGGGATTTTTAATGAAAATTTTATGCCGGTGGTTTTCTCCCAGAAAAAAAAGAGAGCTGGAACCTTTTGTCTCAGCTGCCTGGAAGGATGCTGGGGACTGGGATGTGCTGGGTGTGTGTTTGGAAGCCATGGATGAAATCCCATCAGTCCTTCAGTCGAGAATAAAGCTCGGGCAGGGAATCGTTGCCGTCTCTCACGTCCAAGGCGGTCAGGAGGGGTTTTGGGGGGATTTCTGCTTGCTCCCAATGTGGGTGCTGTCTCTTCCTGGCACCCAGCACCTGCCTGGGAGGTTTGAGGGAGGACAGACACAAGTCTGGACTAACTACAGGTCTCTGAGGGCTGGGTGTTGCAGGGCTGGCCCTGTCCCCGGCCACGCACATGCCCCCGCCCCGGCACGCTCCCCATCCTCTGCAGCGCAGGGTTTTTTAGGGAAACCTGGGCAGCATCCCCACACTGGGGTGGCTTAGCAGCAGTTTCAGCATCTTCTGAGAAGCTACCAGAAGCAAAGAGCTTTTCCTTCCATCTTGTCAGGCCAGCCCAGCTTCCCGGTGTTCGGGCACCCAAAAGCGATGTGGCGTGTTTGTGATTTTGGGAGGAGGGAAGAGGAGCAGTGCTGGGAAAGGGCAGGGTCTGTGGTAAAATGGTCCCTCTGGGGCTCTGCAAACCTTCCAAGGAGGAAGGAATGCCGTGCTGGGGAAATGCACAGTGCTGGTAACTGTGGCTGCTCCTCCACAGCAGCTCCCCCCATTCAGCTGGCCCAGAACCACCTCCAAGGCCACTTTCACCAACTCAGCTCCCCCCACCACAGGGGCCACATCCCTTTCCCAGTTGCTCCATTCTGGAGTGGAAACCACCAAAGCTGGGCACCTGCAGCCTTTTGGACACCAAGCCTTGCTGAACTTTATGTGTTTGGGTCCCAGAGGCCACTGCGTGCGGGAGCGGTGGCACCGGGGAGGCAACTGTTGGGAGGATGTTTCTCATTAATCTATTCCAGTTATTACCTCCAGCAAACTGAAGTATCCAAGAATCCTCTCCCCAGCATCTGTCACTTGCCACCCACAGATAAATATTCATCCCTTGCACATAATTTTCTTTTTTTTAGCTCCCCAGCCCTGGCTTGGGGATGGGGCCCTAAATGCGCAGCGAGGCTCGGGGAGCCCCAAAATCCACGGATTCGCTCCAGTTTTCCCATTCCCTTGCACAAGAGCAGGGAAGGGCACGGTTCCCCCTGCCCCAGCGCCGTGTTGGGAGGGATGTTGGTGTGACTGCTGGACTCTTGGGGGTGCTGGGGGTCGGGGGTGGCAGGCGGTGGCCCCGGGGGCTCCCCCAGCCCCGCAGCCGGCGCAGGCAGCGCTGCCCCCACGCGCAGCTTGCCGAGCTCACACCTCCCACGCCCCACACGCCTGTCCCCCCACGCCTGTCCCCCCACACCAAACAGCTCCCCACGCCCTTCCCACGCTCTCCCTGACCCCCGAGAAGAGCAAATCCTACTTTTCCAGCCTGGGGGATCCGTGTCCATCAGCACAGAGCCCAGATCAGCCAAGGGAGCTGTGCTGTTCTCCCAGGAGCCCAGCGTCCCTGGCACGGCCCCGGCGCTGTCCTGTTGTCCCCGTGGCCTCACTCCCTCAGACATCCCCAGCACTGCTGTTGTATCCTCATCTCCCTGCCAAAAACTCCCTTGCCCCCCCCTCCAGAGCACCCTGATCTTACATAAACCAGGTTCCCAAGGATTGCTTCAGTCGGATGCTGGAGTTGAAGCACTTGTCTGATTCACCCTAGCTCTGGAGTGGGAGCAGGAATTGCTCCCTGGCTTCAGCTGAAACAGGCTGCACCCACCTGGGATGTGTTCCTGGGGCTGCTGGCAGTGGAGCTGGGCCAGAAGAGGGTTGGAGACCCTTTTCTGATCAAATCTGGAGATCAGGAGACATCACAGCTGCTTCCTGCCTCGGATACTTTGGGGATGCTCAGTGATTTCACCCTGGGGACAGCTGGAGTTGTAGCTCCAGACTTCCCATGAGAATCCTCTGCATTGGGTTTGGGTTGAGCTGCTGAAACCATGGCTGTGGGTGAGATGGGGTGGCTGAAGGAAGCCCCAAATCTGGTTTTGCCCTTTCCATCCCTAGCAATGCTGTTTTCCTCCTCCTTCCACCTCTGCCCAGCTGAACAGCTGGGATCCTAAACCAGACAGGTGCTCTGGGATGGGACCAGCCCCAGTGCCCAGCATCCCTGAGGGAATGGGACATGTTGGAGGTGTCTGTTGTGAACCAGGCTCATCCTGTTGCCAGTCCTCTCCCCATCCTGAATGTCCCACACTCCCTAAATCCTCGTTTCTCAGGAGGGCTACCCCGAAAGTGCCGGGCAGTCGCATGGTGCTGTTCATCTTGTGTAATCTCCGTGCCCACTCACCTAAAATGAATCATCCTTTGATAGGTGAGGGAAATATAATTAGTGTTTGCATTGTTAGCACTGGCTGAGTAGGCAAGTGGGTTTTCTTGGCCCGGGCTGGGAATATTCCTGCCATGGGGAGCGGGAAGCGGAGCGCTGGGAGCTGCCAGGGTGGGGCCCTGCCAGCCTGTCCTGCTCCATGTCCCACTTTCCCACCCCTGCAGTGGCACTGGTGACACCTCTCCTAGCAGGTGCACCAGGAGCTACCGACCAAACGGCTTGGGAGTGGTTGAGGAAGGGGAAAGGCACGGGACACTTCCCAAAAGCCAGAGTAAAAAGCTGCTCTGTGAGGATGGAGTGGGAATGCTGTGTGGGAAGGGGCTGCACCCCCTCACCTGAGCAGAGCCGTGGTTTGGGATGAACCACAACCAGGCAGGAGGCTTGGAATGACCAAAATAAATAAGTAACAAAGACATCTTTAAGGTTTTTTTCCCACCCAAGCCGTTCCCAGATCCCACAGTGCCATGATGGCAGCAGCCTGGTGCCTCTCCCCACCCCAGCCTTCCCCCGAGTTCCTGCACAGGGAACCGACGAGCGAGGGCAAATTTCCATCAGGATCTATTCATAGCACGGATGTCAGAATTACCTTAAAAGTACCAGCTCTTCCCTTGTTTTGCTGCCGGGAAGGAATTGTTGATGCACTTTAAACAGTGGGCGGAAAAAAGCAAATACAAGAGCGCCCTGATCCTCGATCCTCCCGTTCCTGCAGCACCCAGACACAGCCAGAGCTGGTCCTAACAACCCCTCAGAACCCAGGAATTAATTTTAAAAAGTCAAGGTTTTGGTGGTGTAGCAGATCACTGTCTGGATTGGGTCTAGAAGCTGCTTGCAGTGGCTCTAGGAGAGCAAAACCAGAGACGTCAGGAGCTGCCGAGCACAGAAAAATGAATCAAAATACTAAATGAAGATTCTGACCAGCCTCATTAAAAATAAATGCTATGAACTCATGGTAATTACTTCTCTCACTGGAACATGCTGCTTAGTTTCAGGTACAGCTCAGGACAGAGGAAGAAGGATTTTGACCTCGGAGGAAAGAACATGAGACAGAAATTACCAGACAGGCCTCAGACCCTCACTCCATCTTCCCAAGTCTTTTATCCAGGCTGTGAATTCTCCAGGGAATTGTGCAGCACCCCAGCTTTGGGGAGCCCATGAACCCCCTCTCCCTGACCCACACCAGAGGGTGACTTCAGCCCCGAAGCACGGTGTTAATGTCATTTCACTGGGGTGGGTTTCTCGTGCCTTTGAATGCAAATCTCAGGATATTTGCATGTGATTTGATATCCCATGGGGCTCCTCGTGGTTGGGTGACATCTGCTCCTGGAGCTGAGCATTTTTTTTTCCCCTTTAGAAGCTCCAGCTTGTGGAATCATGTGATTTTGCAAGATTTTCAGCTTCAGTTTGGAAGCAAGGTTTCCACCCAGGCTATTGCAGAAAAGTCATTCTTCCAGGCTTGGGAAGCAGCAGACAAGAGCTAAAAATGCCTTCTGTTTAAAAATGCCTGGATTTTAAAATGAACCTGATGAATTTTGAATGCTTTGAGTCAGGTAACACTGACGTAGATGAATGAGCTGTATTAATGTAGGCATGACTTGGAGGAACTGGGCAGGGTGAGCTTGGGGATGGTCTTTCAGTGGCTAAACTGGGGTTTAGCATCTGCCTCATGAGATTTTTTTTGTCTCTTTGGGTCTGGTTTTAACATCGATTGAACTGAGTGAGAAAGGATTTTTTTTTTTTTTTTTTGCAGGACTTTGCAGTAGTTACAGGAGAGTTTTGATGATAATAGTCCCCTGGATTCAACTCACAATTAAAGTATTTTTTTAACAAAAAAGAATTGGGACCTCACAGAAAGCAAAACTTGAAAGGCAAATGGTGATATTTTGGGGCCCGATATTGACTTTTCAAAGACAGATTCTGGCCTTTGCTTCAAAAATCCTGAAAAATTGCGATGGATACATGAGCATTCCCTAAGAACAGCCACTGCTTTCCCAACATTATTCCCTGAAGAGGTTCCACTCACTCTCAGCACACAGCAGAGCATCATGAATTTTCATGAATGAGTGAACAGCCAGAGCAAGGCCCCTCATTTTGCTGATTTCCACAAGAAAATGATCACTACAGAGGTATTATTTCCTGCTCAGGGCATCACTTGGGGTCTGCAAGGTGTTTCCCTGGAATGATTAAGGGTCTGGAAGTGACCATGGCCAGGCTGGAGGGGGTTGGAGCAATCTAGGGGGTAGTGGAAGGCATCCCTGTCCATGGCAGAGATGGAATGAGAGGAGCTTTAAGGTCCCTTCCAACCCAAACCTCTCTGTGTTTCTATGATTTATTTCACAAGGAATAAATAAAGCCTGCTCTTGCCTCATCCCATCCTGGAGCAGTCTCCTACCCCTGATCCACGGGGAGCTCAGCCTCATCCCATCCATCTGAGCACCTCCCATACCTTGGGGGGATGCAGCCCCCCCAAATCCAGCACTGCTCTCAGTTTGGGAGAGGTTGGGAATCAGCCCTTGCTCCTGAGGAACGGGAGAGGTCCCGGAGTTTGTGGCAGGATTAGAGCAGGGGGGGATTAAGGGAATCAGCATTAGCCTGATTTCACTCTGCTTTGTGAGAGGAGCACATTGGCCTTAATAAAGGTGCTGAGCAATATCCTGAAGTGGTTTGCATCCCTGCAGATGAAACCTCATCCTGCTTTTGACCCCAGCTGATGGCTGAATCCGCAGGGATTCAGCTGCCCTGGGAAAACTGCGGCCCCATTTCACCAGGGGACGATGCTTCCTTGACTTTCCCTGTGTCTGACAAACCCAGCCCTTCCCACTCCTAGGACAGACAACAAGAAATGTCTTTCTTTGGTTGTTTCCTTTTAAAAGTTGTATTTTCCCTGAGTGCAGGACCCGGAGCTCTAAGAGGAACCACGACTGGCCTGAGTGGCACCATGAGTCCCATCAGAATCAGTGAAGCCAAGATTTGATTGTCTTTCCTGTGGCTTTTTTTGAAGCCTTTCTGAGAATTCTGGCTGGGAAAGGCACTTCCCCACAGATTTGGGGAAGCAGGAGATGCAGAAGCAATGAGAAGAGGGAGGGGATGCTCAGGACAGGCTTGTTTTTTCCTGAAGAACAGAGTTTTTCCTCTTGAAGCAAACTGCTGAAACGCCTTGGAAAACATTAATTTCCATACAAGATTTTTATTTTTAATGTTTCCCAGTGAGGGAGGAGCCTTCATCCTGCTGCTTGCAGAGCATCCTTTGGACAGGCCATTTATGAGGACATAAATGTGTCCCCATGTTCGGGATGGGGCTCGTATCCCCCAGAGGAACATTCTTGCCACCTGTGATTTCCTGGTGATTTTCCCCAAGGAGAACAGCTCAGCGTTCCCTGTTCCGTGGTATTTCAGCCAGAAATACTTTTGTTGTTATTTGCATCCAGAGGAGGAGGAGGAGGAGGAGGAGGAGAGGAGGCAGATTCCCTGGCTGAGGCGTGAGGCTGTAGAAATCCATCTCCTCCTGCTCCTGCAGAGCTTCTGCCTGTTCCAAACCCATCCCTGCTCCCATCCCTACTCCTTCCAAACCTCACCCAAACGCAGCACCTCCACTGCTTGATTCCTTTAGATGGAGGCTCCCTGCTTTTAGAAGTACAAGCTGACCATGCTGTGACTATTTATTAGTTATCGACCCCCGAACCAGATTTAATTCTGCACCCAGGCAGGAGCACAGCAGCCCGTGACAGCTCTCATCCTCCTCATCCTCTCCTCCTTCCCTCTGTGCCTCCCTGGCTGCCCAGCCCTGGCAGTGCCCACCGTGTCTGGATGCACCCAGCATTAGCACTATGACTAACACCCATCACGTGTCCGTGCCTGCAGATTAGATTTGCATACTCAAAAATCCATACTTTGTTCCTTCCCCTGTGTAAGCAGTTACCACAGCATATTTTTGGCAAATTAGCAGCCACAGCAGAAGCATCTGACTGTGTTTTTAGCGTGGCTTGGTGATGGGAAACCTTGGCAGGGCTGCAAGAGGGGTGATAATTTGCTGTGCATTCTGTATCCATGTGGTGTTGGACACAGGCAGAGCCGCTGATTCCCACATTCCAAGGTGGGCAATGCAGGTGGCATCTCCCAGCCACCCCTGCCACGCCTGGGTGGGATTTAGGGGAGGGTCTGGGGGATGAGAGCAGCAGCTGGGCACGGGGCGGGGTGTGGAAGTCACCCAGCTGGACACGGTGTCCTGCTGCCAGGAGAGACAGGGCAGGAGGGGTGTCCTGGCAGAAAATGTGTCCCCACATCCATGCAGTGACCAGGGGGTTGAGGGAGGGGATTCTCCCTCTCTGAAACCCCACCTGAAGTGCTTTTCCATCTCTGGGGCTTCCCAATGTGGGAAGGATGTGGAGCTGCTGGAGCAATTCCAGAGGAGGCCATGGAGATTGTCCAAGGACTGGAACTCTTGGAGCTCAGGAGCCAGGCTGGGAGAGCTGGAGATGCTCACCTGGAGAGAAGAAGGCTCCAGAGAGAGCTCAGAGCCCCTGGCAGTGCCTGAAGGGGCTCCAGGAGAGCTGGAGAGGGTCTGGGGACAGGGATGGAGGGACAGGACACAGGGAATGGCTTCCACTGCCAGAGGGCAGGGCTGGATGGGATATTGGGAGGGAATTGTTCCCGGTGAGGATGGTGACACTCTGGAATGGATTCCCAGAGAAGCTGTGGCTGCCCCAAGGCCAGGCTGGAGCACCCTGGGATGGTGAAAGGTGTCCTTGTCCATGGCAGGGGATGGGAACAACATGAACTTTAAGGTCCCTTCCATCCCAAACCATGCTGGGATTCTGTGATCCTGTGCTCAGGAGTCCCCAGAGAGTCAGGTAGGACATTTGGGGAACATTTTTTCCCAGCAATTTCCCTGGGGTGGCCAGCGAGGGTGTCCCCAGTGTCACACCATCAGAACTGAGGCTGGATGAGCATCCTCCAGTCCTCTCTTTTCTCCCAGACTTCTTCCCTTTGGGACGGGTGTTGCTGAGATGATTTGTGTGTGAATCCTCCTGGGATCTGTGATATCGAGCAGCTGGAAAAGGATATCTGTAAAACTCCCTCCTCCAGTCAGAATTCAAGAGCCTGGCCTAATTATTGCCATCGGACATCTTTAATTAATATGCTGCAGAGGCCAGAGATAAGAGGGGGGCTGAGCACACCAGGAAGGATCCTCTGTGAGATAAATCAGCAATTTGTAAAACCTAATTACTTTGGCTTGGGAAAGTGGAGGGGCACTTCGGACCCTTTCCCCCTCCTTCCTGGAATTTTGCTGAGTGGGGAAGGAGAGCTGGGAGCTTGGGAATGCTGCTGGTGCCCAGCACAGTCACTGGACCAGGAGGATCTGCCTGTGCCTCAAGGATGGGACAGAGCTCCTGCCTTTTGGAGCCTGCTGCTCCCATTTTCCAGGCAAACCTGGGAAGCTGTGTCCCTGTTGCTGATTATTTCATCTAATCTGGGAATATTGACCCAGCGTGGTGGGTGTGCTTGGGTTTTTAACTCACTGTTAGGGATGGAGAAGGAATTTTTTCCAAACATTTGTTTTTTTTTTTTTCTGAGGTCAGGTTGTGATAATGATACATGTGTGTCCAGTGCCCTCAAAGTGCTTCACAACATCCCAAATTCCTGCTTGGATGTCTCCATATGAGGAGCTGGAAGAGGGCAGGTCTGTGCAAACCTCCCGAGGGCTTTATCCATGTGTTTGCCAAAGGATTCATCCAGCAAGACACAGAACTGGCCGTGTGGGTTTGGAAAAAGCCTGGGAGCAGCCGTAAAGCTTCTCCTAAATGGTGTTCTTGGAGTGGGGCCAGAGGGCTCAGTGACTACAAAATGCCAAAGCTTGGGTTTGGGCAGAGTGGGGGAAAGAAAACACAGTCATTCCAACCCAAAAAAAATCCTTATTTTTGTCTCCTTCCAACACCATGGATCAGGTTTATATCCAAGTGCATGATCCCACCTTAAGCCAGAGGAAGCCCCATGTACTTGAGCAGCCCAACATCCTCCCTTTGGGCTTCCTCCTGTGCTGTTCCTCGGATGTTCCTTAGGATGTTTATTTGTTATAAAGCTGAATTTCCCTGGGTATGGTTTCACCATCTCTCCATAAGCAGGAAAGAACTCCAGATCCAGGAAATTCCTTCCTTTGGGACAGCAGTGGCTTGGTTGCCCCTTCCCAGCCATGAAGAAGAAAGACCTTGTCAGTGAGAGGGAGCAGACCTGGATCCTCACATTCCTGTGTCCCAGAGGGATGAGCCAGAGCTGGAAATCGCTCCTCCCCAGCAACATCTCCAAAGTCTCTTTGGCAAAGGAATAGAAATGCACGGAAAGATGTCGCTCTTCCTGCAATGCCCCCAACCCTCATGGAGAACAGGAGCAAATTCGAGTTCCCACACCCAGCTGAACTGCTGGAATGCTGCTGCCTTATCCCTGTTTCCAGCAGGGAATATGGAAATGCAAGGTCTTGCCCACCCCGTCCTCTGCTGCAAGGTGCAAACCCGGGCCAGCCCTGATTTTGGGGATTTTGGCATTATGGGGCCACCAGGAGCTGCCCTGCAGACTCTCAGCTCTCTTCCCAGGATGGATTTGAGCCAAATGCTGAGGAAGCACTGCTCCCTGTCACTGCTGGGGAATCAGGAATGATGCTTCCCAGGCCAGGGACTTCCTGCTCTCTGCTCTCAGCCCTGCTGCCTCTGGCCAAGGATGGGGCTCTGCATGCTCCTCACTGCCATGGCAATTCCTGCAGGAGTTCTGGAAACAACCCAGCCCTGCTCCAAGGGGAGAGAGCCAAAAAAAAAACCCCCAAATTCAGGATTAGGAACCCCAGTGGAAGTCCATCAGCACTGTCTGTTTTCTTCTCTCCATGGAACCCTGTCTTTTCCATGAGCCTGTTCCCTTTCTTACACCTCACCAGTTATTTCTGAAATGACTGGTTAAACACATATTCTCTCCAATCCATCTTTTGGGATGACTCCAGTTGTTTTCTCTTAGCCTCAGGCTGTGCCCTCTCCTTAGCTCTGCTTGGCATGGACGTGGCCACTTCCTCACCCTTTGTGGCATCACCTTTCTCTTGATTTTCCATGTCCGAGACTTTCTTCTCTCTCTTTGTCCTTTTTCCCCGGTGCAAAAGGGCCACCCACAAGTGGGAGGGCTATTTGTGGCATCTTGGAGGCATCCACAGGAGTGGCTGAGGGAAGAGGCTGGGACATTTTCCTCCCCAGAGACTCTCCTCCATCACTTTGGCTCTTCTCTGCCTCGTGCAATACAATCAGTTTGTGGCCAGGATTGCCTTGGATTGTTCCCTGCTTCCCATCCCAAGGGAAGCACGTTCCCCTCCCGCATCGCAACCCTATGAGAGGCTCAGAACCAAAATCCTTGCTTTTCTCCATTCTGTTCCATGAGAAGTGCTCATTGCAGCACTCCCAGTCCCATCCTGCTGCCCCCACCGTGCCAGATTCCTGCTGCACATTCCCTTCCCATCTCCTGAGCTCCGGAGCAGCTGCAGCCAGTCCATCCTGGCACGTGAAGGGGAATATCTTGAAATGGGGAAAAATCTTTTCTCTGCAAGGAGAAGGAGTCTCGGGGCTCCTCCTGAGGTCAAGCTTTGTGCACATATCTGAAATGTTGGGGCAGAGGTTAAGCTGAATGGGGCTCAGCAATGCAGATCAGATGGATCCAAAGGGCTTTAAAACATAATGAAGTCAGGGGAGGGAAGGGAGGGAGGAAGGAAGGGAGGAAAGGAAGGAAGGAAGGAAGGAAGGAAGGAAGGAAGGAAGGAAGGAAGGAAGGAAGGAAGGAAGGAAGGAAGGAAGGAAGGAAGGAAGGAAGGAAGGAAGGAAGCTCTTTGATCTGTTGCTGGCTCTGAAGCTGCCTTGGTGGCTGTCAGGGACACGAGTGTGGCCTCTGAGGCAATCCCTAGGGATAATCCATGCTGCTGCCTCCCTCCTGCAGGGAAGCAAGGACACCCAGGAAAGCAGAGCTGGGGTTTTGGAGTTGGGAGTTGCCCCACGGTGCTGGGAGAGGACAAGCAGGACAGTGTGGCTGGAAAATCCACCTTGCTGAGGAGATGCCAAGGGTGCTCCTGGCAGCTGTGCCATCCCAGGAGCAGGTTTGAAGGCCAGGCAGGAATGGCAGCATCCCGGGCACCTCAGCCTGGCTGGGGACACGCACAGGCTGCAGCTCTGACCTGCTGGGACCAATTTGCTGCTGGTCCTCCAGCCCGCAGAGCTTTGCTCTTCTCCCTGGCAGTCCCTCAGGTTTCCAGCACAGGGCTGGGATCCTTCATGCTGCTCCAGCTCAATCCAGGGAGTTTTTTCAGCTGCTCATTTGCCAGGAGATGAGGAGGCTGAGGGACCTGTGTGGGGTCAGGGATCAAGTCAAGGGATTCAGCCAAAGGAAAGGGAGATGGGGACTTGGGCAGGGTGGGATCTGGTGGATCTCATGCAGGACCTGTTCTCCTGTGCCCTTGCCCACACTGGCATCTTTCCCTGAAACCCATTGAATCCATCTCTAGGGAAGCAGGAGCACGATGTGAGGACATCCCAGGCCACGCTGGGATCCTTGGTGGGGAAACTCGGGGTGCTGGGGGGAATTTCGCCTCCAGTTGCTCCATTGTCCTGCTGAGATGCTCTGGGACAGAGCCAGAAAGGGGAGAGAGGTGCTGCCAGGTCCTCAGGGAATGCAGGGACATCTTGGCAGGCTCTCCCCTGCCACAGCCACCATTCCAGGCGTGGGGAGAGCCGTGGGTGCACGGCACTGGTTGTTCCCTGTTCTTGGGGACACCACAGGGGACAAGGCAAGCTCCCTGCTCAAACTGCCCCACAGGACGTGTCTGCTGTGTCCCCTGAGCTGTATCTCACAGGTTGTCCCCCATCCTTCTCCCTGTCACCACCTCCTTGCCCTGCCCTGCCAGTGCCTGCCCTAATCCCAGTGCTAATCCTATAAACCCTATAAATCCTGCCTGCCCCTGCCTCCCCACATCCCTTCTCCAGGGCAGGCTCTGTGAGGTCCCCAGCTTGGGCCTGTTGGTTTTTTGGGGTGCACAAAGCTGCCACCCCAATTAGGTAATGGCGTTGGAGCACGGGGAAGGATGCCCAAATCCTGGGGGATTTGTGCAAAGCACTGACAGCTAAAAGACAGCTGAAGCACCCCAGAATACACCCCAAAATGTGGCCAGGTGCTGGTCTCACACTCTCAGGAAGCAGTTCCTGTGCTCAGCATGAGCTTCTCCAGTCCAGATCCCTTCTCCAGAGCCACTGCTGAGCCCCAGAACCGGGCAGGAAAATTCCTCGGGGGGTCCTGGGGTAGGACTGGCCCCATTCACACAGGTTTCACTATTTCATCACGTCTATTTTAAGACTCCCTGGGCATTTGGGAGCGGGGTTGGCACAAAGAGAGGTCCCAGTGCTGCGAGGTGCTGCCTGTGCCCATCCCAGCTCTTCACATCCCAGGGTTGGGACTGCTCACGGCATTCCAGCAGCTCCAGGGCCCGGCCAGGAGCCACCCTCGGGCTCCTGGATCTGCCCCAGGAGGGCTTAGGTGAGCAGTGCACCACTGCATCTCGTGCTGGTCCGGAGAAGATTAAGCCGACCTAAGAATAAAAACAAGATCTGCAGTTCAACGGGCTGGCATAAGGCCTGGAATTGTGCCGACCTCCAGGAGGGGATGGCACTAGGAACACCCAGCACATCACCACCCACCCTGCATTTCGGTGCCCAGGGAGGGTGCTGAGGTCCAGCTGTGCCCCCCGGCTGGGGGGGTTCCTTGTCCCCCCATTCCCAGTGCTGTGGTGGAGCACTGTGTGTGTCTCGAGCCACCAACAACCAGTGAAGAACCTCCAGGAAGTGCCCACTCAAATGTAGGAGCTCCAACAGGGGCACAATTCCAAGGGGAATATCCAAATGGATCTCTCCCCGTGAGGCCTTTATTTCTATGGAGCTGCTTCCTCCCCCAGCACACCGGATGAAGTTACTGTGTGAATAAATAAATGTATTGTTTTACATTATCCATCCACTGAGAGATGCCATTGCTGCCAGCAGCATGGGCGGGATGGGAGCGTGCTCCTGGATCACCATTCCCCCATTCCACGCCCCTGCTCCCTTCCCTTTCACATGAGGGGGTTGATCCAAGGGGCAGCTCCTTGATGCCTTGGCTGGTTTCTCACATTCCCGTGCTGCAGCTGGAGTGCCAGCCTGCAATCCAACCCGTCTTCCCTCCACACCCTGACATTGCAATCCTCATCCAGGAGATGGGACTGGGATTCCAGATGACAGGAATGTCGGATTTGTCTTTGCAAACAAGCTGTGGATCTGCTGGTAGATAAGACATGGATTCCACTGACTGATTAATGGAAAAGATATTTGCCTTTACAAACAAACTGCAGGTTTGCTGAGAAATGGAACTGGATATTGAAAGATGAAAGAGGCAGTGAGGAAAAACTATGAATTCTATGAGAATTAAAAGTTAAAAGGGAGGGTTATACATTAGGGAGAAATGTCAGGTATCAGGTGTTCTGAGAAGTCTGTGCCTCTCAAGTACTTCAGCCAGAGGAAAGAGAGAGAGAAATGTGGCTGGGAAAATAGGATAAAAAGGAGACTGCATCCTCCAAAAATTTGAGAGATCCCAGGGGAATGCCCCATGGCCTCTCCCTTTATTCGAATAAAGCAAAAAGAACTCCTCTGCCTCCTTTTTTGACATAAACCTCTGATGCTTGTACATTAATTTTCTCAACAAAGAGCTCCTAGAGGAGTTTGATACCGTGACCCACCTCGCCCCGTTTGCTTTCTTTCTCTCCTCTCCGCAGGGACATACCAGGGCCAGTGGGTCGGAGGGATGCGCCAGGGTTACGGCGTCCGGCAGAGCGTTCCCTACGGCATGGCTGCGGTCATCAGGTCACCCCTGAGGACATCCATCAACTCCCTGCGCAGCGAGCACACCAACGGCACGGCGCTGCACCCCGACGCCTCGCCCGCCGTGGCCGGCAGCCCGGCCGTGTCCCGCGGCGGCTTCGTCCTCATGGCCCACAGCGACGCCGAGATCCTCAAGAGCAAGAAGAAGGGAATCTTCCGGCGCTCGCTGCTGAGCGGGCTCAAGCTCCGCAAGTCCGAGTCCAAGAGTTCCTTGGCCAGCCAGCGGAGCAAGCAGAGCTCGTTCCGGAGCGAGGCCGGCATGAGCACGGTCAGCTCCACGGCCAGCGACATCAACTCCACCATCAGCCTGGGCGAGGGCGAGGCCGAGCTCTCGGTCATCGAGGACGACATCGACGCCACCACCACCGAGATCTACGTGGGCGAGTGGAAGAACGACAAGCGCTCGGGCTCGGGTGTGAGCCAGCGCTCGGACGGGCTCAAGTACGAGGGAGAGTGGGCCAACAACAAACGCCACGGCTACGGCTGCATGACCTTCCCTGATGGCACCAAGGAGGAGGGCAAGTACAAGCAGAACATCCTGGTCAGCGGCAAGAGGAAGAACCTTATCCCGCTGCGCGCCAGCAAGATCCGGGAGAAGGTGGATCGGGCCGTGGAGGCGGCCGAGAGGGCGGCCACCATCGCCAAGCAGAAAGCGGAGATCGCGGCGTCCAGGTGAGGGGTCATCCCCGCCCATCCTGAGGGGTCTGAGCTGGGATCCCGCCCTGGGGGATTGGGATGAGTGGGGGAAGAGTTTTTTGTTGTTTTTGTTGTGTTGTGGTAGGGGTGCTGCTGGAGGACATCTGCGGGCTGGGGCTGTGTGGACCTCAAAGCAGCCTTGGGCTTGCCCAAGCCTTGGGGTGCTGTTCAAATCAGGGTGGATCCAAGCCCAGTTGTCCTTCTGGTAATTCCCGGTGGGTTGGGGGTGCACAACCTCCCCGGGTGAGGTAGGAAGGCCATGCAGGGTCACCAGAGCAGGGATGCCTGGGCAGGGGGTGGTGGATGTCACACCTTGGTGATTGTCACAGGCTGAGAGCTGTCACTTAGGGGCTGCTGGGTTATTCATCCCATTTTTGTCTCTCCTCTTGGGTAAGGAGAAGAGCTCCAGAGGTGCTGTTTGCCCTTATCCTCTGCCTGACTCATAGCCAAGAGGAACCATCCCAGGGCTGGCCTGTGCTGGGAGTTTTCCCAGCTATTTCCATGCCCAAAAGGGTTTTTGAATGGAAAACCAGTCAAATATGTGGCTTCAGCCCTGGGGAGGGTTTGCCCTGGCTGAGGCTCTGCTGGAAAACAGCAGGTCTGGGTGCCCAATAATGCCCCTTCTCCCTGTGCAACCCTCATGGAACTGCTCAGAGATCCCAGAGCTGGGATCTGATCCGGCTGAAAATCAGCAGGAGGGGAGGGGAAAATAAACCAGGTCTAATTTAAGTTGAAACAAGGTTCCAGCTCAAAGCAGGGCCAGCTCAAGCACCCTGTAGCTGGCTCCCAAAAGGTACTTGGAGCTCTGTGCCTTGCAGGAATCTCCCAGACCAGCGGTGAGGAGGAAAAGCTCCTCTGGAGAATTCAGGCTCTTTGTATCACATTTTGGGGTGGTTTATTAGAGCATGTCATTCCTTTCTGTTTTCTGAGCAAGAGCTATATTTAGCATCCAGGCTGGGAAAAAAGGGCTGGGGTTAGGGGAAAAACCCAGGTACCTTCCTCAGCCTTCTGTGCTGGATTAATTGCTGGGTCTGGAATATTTGTATGCAGAGTCACACTTGAAATCTTTATCAGCACGTCTGCCAAGGGCTTATCTGCAATATGAATGAGCCTCCCAGGCCTGTTTTGGGAGCACATTTGGGCTTGATTATGTTTTCGAGCTGATGGTTGGAAAAAAAAAATTAAAAATCCCACTACAATGCCAGGTAGGAAGCAGACTGCAGAGGAGTGGGAAGACCAGATCTTTCCCTGTGATCTGGGGATGGATGGGAATGCCTCGAAAGGCTGGAATCCTGGAAATGTGGAGCTCTAGAGTGCTGTGGGATGGATCCTGGAAATGTGGAGCTTCAGTCTGCTACGGGATGCTGGGTCTGAGAAGCTGAGCATCCTGTATCCCAAGTGGTGATGACCCTGGACCATGAGAGTGGGATTGGAAGAAACGTTTAATGAGCCGTTGATGTGTAATATTCCCCCTCTAATTATGGGAGAGAAAGAAAAAAAATCAAGTCAGGAATGCCAGGTGTGAACACCCCCCTGCCCTGGGTGGTCCAGGGCTCTGCTGGAGAGCAGCAGGGAGGGTGGGGAGCTGCAGATGGGTGGGATTAGGTGGGTCCAGGGAAGGACTCCTTCCCAATATCCCATGCAAATCTCTGCTCTTTTACCTTAAACCGCTTTGTCTGAAACCTCCAATCCCTCAGCTCGAGCTCTCCTCCCCCTGCGAGGGTTTGGCAGAGTCCCTGAGCCTGCAGAACCAGAGCAGAGCAAGGTTTTACATACTGAGATCCAGCTAGAAAAGCTTTCTTATTAATCTTAGTCCGATTAATTTTAAAGCTTCCTAATGAAGGAACCCTCCCCTGCTGTGCCCACACCAAACTGCATCGTCCGAATGGCACAAAACAGAACTGGGGGAGAATCCTGGTGCTCATTCCCGAGGTTTTTGGGGCACAGGGGTGGAATATCCTCCCTCTAATGCCAACATAAACTCCAGTTTCCCAGCACCTGGTGTGGCTCTGTGAGTGTATTCTGTCTGATCACACTGAGTTCACTCTGCAGCCTTTCCCTTGGTGGGGAAAAAAAAAAATAATTGTGCCCACCCACGGCTTTCATTAAATTTGGAAGAATTCAGTATTTTTGAAAACTCTGCCGCTCTGTCAGATTTGGTTGGAATTGGCCAACACGTTCAAAAGTTATTAGTGTGGGAGTGATGGCATATAGATATATAAACAGCACAATCACAGGAGTGAGCCCCATTTCCTGAGGAAAGTAGGCTAAAAACACAGTGTTCTGGAGACAAGTAAATTGCTTTCCTAAAGTTGTTGGAGTCTGAGTAGAGCACAGTGATACCTGCACGTTTAAGGGATTTCTTTTAGGGTTGAGAGGAGATTGTCCTAAATTTCCTTTGCTGGAATTAAAATGGGAGAATGCACAATTCCCCCTGATTTGCTGGAATTGTTCAGGTGAAGTGAATGGGGGAGAAGGGATGTGAATGAGGGCTGAGGAACTCCTGCTGAGAGCAGCTGGCCCGTCTCTGGAAGTGTCCAAGGCCAGGAGAAAGTTTGGAGCACCCTGGGATAGGGAAGGTGTCCCTGCCCACGGCAGGGGTGGAACTGGATGAACTCTGAGGTCCCCTCCAACCCAAATCTTTCCATGATTTCATGAGGGAGACAAGGAGGGAACTCTTTTTCTGTTTCAAAGGAATGCTCAGGGTGTTCTGAGTGCTCTGGGAGATCTTCATTCCCTCTCAAATCAGCCAAGAGCTCCTTCTGCTGCCACTCTGGAAGGATGAAGGATGCACTGGACGCCCTGAGTCCCCTCTCATTAGTGCTAATTGACACCTCAGGCAAATTATCTGTAGGCACTGGTGTGTCATCATCCTCTAAAATAAAATAAAATAAAATATCCAGGCAGCAAAGGTGGGCCAGGGAGCTCATCCCAGCCCCTGGTTTTTGGCACAACCACCTGCTGTGGAGGATGGATGCACAGGGAATGTCAGGGGAGATCAGGGCTCACTCCAGCTCTCCAGGATGGATGATGGCAGTTCTAAAGCAAAGCAGACAGACCTTGCAACTCTCCAGGGTTTCCTTCTGCTTCCACAGTTCAAGGGTTTGTAATTAGTGGCTGGGTTGGTAATGGCAGGAGGGATCATCACTGGTGTCAGGGTGGCGTGTGGCAAACACTTCGCTCCTCTCCAGCATGGGGGAATCTGCTGTACAGCACCTTAAATAAGAATTCCTGGGAACAGCCAGTGCCCTGGCTTCCAGAGGGAATGCTGCTCCCAGGTCAGTCCTAAGTAATGCTCTTTCTGGCATAATTATAGCCTAGCCTTGCACCAACCAGGAGAAAAATATAATTAAAGCTCCGCAGTCTCAGGAGGAGCTGGGCTGCAAATTAGCAGAGTGTCATTCAACTTCAGGAAGGGAAACTGGAGGAAAATAGGAAAAGGAAGGGAAAAGGGCACCCTGGCAGTGAGGAGGGGAGAAGGGGAATGTTTGGAAGCTCCCTCAGGATGCAGTGAGGGCCAAGCATCATCCACGGCTGACAGGAAAAGCCCCCAAGAGCTGAGCAGCAAAGTGCAGGGGATTCTTAGAGCCAAACAGGAATTTTCTTGAGAAAAATTAAAACACAGCCTGGGCAAAACTGAGAGAAAAAGCAAAGCTGCTGTGAGAAAAGCCTTGCTCTGTGAGTGGAGGTAATGTCCCCACTGGCTCTCCCTGGTCCCTTTAATGTCCCCACGGGCTCTCCCTGGCCCTGGTAATGCTGCTGCTTAATGCTCTGCCAGGCCTGAGCCTGCAGCTCTGCCATTGTCTGGGCTGCCTTTGATTTTGGGTTGCTGCTTTTTGGGTGCCTGGGGGGGCTGGCTGCTGACCCTAATCCTGCCTCGTGCTGCCCCAGGGGCTCCTGCTGAAGATGGAGAGGGAGAAGGAGGAGGAGGAGGAAGAGGAGGGGTGGGGGTTAAGGGCCCCAAAAGGGTTTTGTGTCCCCTTGTTTGGGTCAGGACAGCAGGGACAAACAAAGCCAGGATGGGGCAGAGCTGAACTGGCTGCAGGGATGGGGCTGAGCTGATGCCCAGGTGGGGCAGGGTCTCCCACCAGCCCCTCCTTGGGTAACTTTGAGTCCAGGGAGGATTTCTCTGCTTGTGGCCCTTGGGAGAAGTGCTGATGTTCCCAGCTGGAGCTTGGGATTTGTAGGAGTCACCTCAGCCCATGAGTTAGGCACTGTTGGGGTCACTGAGGGCATCACCTGGACCCCACCAGGTCTCGTGTGGGGTGAATGTGCTCCCTCCATCCCTTCCCAGGCTCTCCATCCTTTCCTTGAGGGATACAAAGAGTCAGGGAGGGAGACACAGAGGGGATGGATGGATGGAGGTGACTCAAAGCAGCTGGGGCAGGAGGTGATTCTCCCCCCAGTTTCCCCCAGCCCTCTCTCCCCCAGCCCTTCCCTGTGCAATCCAAGAGGGCAAAGCCCGGGCTGGCAGCCTCCAACAGGCTCTGCTGCTGATGGAACTGAGCATTCCCTCCTTCCCTGCCACTTCCCTGCCACCTCCCTCCCTGCTCCTGCCCCTGCTGACAGGGGTCAGGGGATAAGATTAGGATCAGCTGTTATTCCTGTTATTCCCGTCGGTCGGACAAGGACACCTCGGAGTCAGGGCAGCCACATTTCCACCTCCAGTCCAGGCTCAGCCATCCCGGAGTGTTCCATCCATCCATCCATCCATCCCTCTCTCCCCATGGATGTGCTGTGGCCACTGTGACTGTTTACGTGCCAATTTAATAACTTCCTGCTCAGACAGGATTTGCAGCCTTAAGCCCTTTTGTGACCGTGTCAGAAGTCAGGAGCAGCCTCCAGGCTTGCTCAGGGCTGGCTCAGAGTGTCCCCAGCAGCCACCCCACCATGGGCTGTGTCCTTGCACGGGCTGGGACCAGCTGGACAATGAAGTGCCTTTTGTAGGAGTGAAGTTTTGTGAGGTAATCCCACTGGAAAAACCTCAGCAGGGTCATTTGTGTCTTCTGGCAGAGCAGCTCACTGGGGTTTTGGTTTTCATTGCCCTCCCATCCTTCAGCCACCACCGCTGATCCCAGCTTGGTCATTCCCAGCTTCCCTCTCCAGTGAGCTAAATATGAGCTAAAACATCCCGTATCCATGGCCCAGGTGTGTGACAAACCTTCCTGAAACCATCCCCAAATTTGCTGGGCTGTGCTGAAATGGAGAAGAGATTCCCAGTCCCTTGGATGGCTCTGTCCTGCTGCCTGTGCCCGCCAGGAAAGGTCTCCCAAATCCACTTTTGTGCTTTGTGTCGTGACAGCAAAGCCCAGCTTAGAGGGATGGTTTTGCCAGAGAAAGGAGCAGGAAAGGGAAGATTTGGGATGCAGGAGGAATTAAGGGGGGCAGAGCCAGGATGGGGCAGCCGTGCCAGCAGTGCTCACCTGTGCAGGGACAGGAAGGGACAGGGAGGATGGCACTGGCTGGGGAGGACAGGGCAGAGGCAGCACGGGGGAAAGGGGAAGCTGCCTGCTCCTCTTCCTCCTCCTCTTCCTCCTCCTCTTCCTCCTCCTCATCCTTTGCATCACACTGCAGCCATCGCCCCCTTGGATTTCAATCCAGCCCTTCCCGGGAGGGGAGTGGGACCATTCCAGCCCCTAGAACCCCAGCAGATCCTTCAGGAACCTCCTGCCTGCCCAGCACAAAGTGGTAAAGCCTCATCCTGGTGTTTTGGGTGGAGCAGCCCTTCATCACTCAGGAGGGGAAAGCAAACAACACCTCATCCTTGTCCCTCCCCAAACCCTTTCCTCCCCAGGGAGAGGCAAAAATTAATATCAGGAGCATAACCAAGAGGAAAACACAGAACTGAGAAAAATTATTAAGTATTTTCCTTGCTGGTTTTCCTTCCCCCCAAGTTTGGGATGCTGGGGGGAGCACAGGGAATGGGGTGGGGTATTGCAGGCTCCCCACTCTCTTGCAGTTGGTTTGAAAAGCCCCAAGAAATGAGGTTTCTGTCACCTCCTCCCCACAGGACAAATGACAAAGCTGTCCTGACTTCCTAATCCAGGAAATTAAAGGATTTGACCATAGACCCTGCTAAGCAAATTTCCCGCCCTGAAAATCCCAGGGGGATTTAACCCATGGATCCGACCAATTATCCCTTTAAAGTTGTGACTGAGAATGTCCCGATTCTTCAGGGTGCTGAGCACCCTAAAATACCATGGTGGTCCTGTCCAGTGCTCAGCCCAGCACACAGTGGGACCTACTTTTCAATTTTAGCTAATCTCCAACTCCCTTTTTCCATAGTGGGCTGTTCCCTTTGCTTCCAACCAGGACAGCAGAGCCTCGCTGCCACCACATCCCAAATCCATCCCATTATACCATCCCATCCCATCCCATCCCATTATCCCATCCCATCCCATCCCATTATCCCATCCCATTATCCCATCCCATCCCATCCCATCCCATCCCATCCCATCCCATCCCATCCCATCCCATCCCATCCCATTATCCCATCCCATCCCATCCCATTATCCCATCCCATTATCCCATCCCATCCTATTATCCCATCCCATCCCATTATCCCATCCCATCCCATCCCATCCCATCCCATCCCATCCCATCCCATCCCATCCCATCCCTGTGTGTCACCCTCTGGGGTCACAGGGTGTTATTTGAGGGCTGTTGGATTTCCCAGAGTGGCCTCGGGCTGGGACAGTGTCACAAAATGTCCCGTGGTGGCTCCGTGAGCAGTTCCTCAGGATCAGATTCCCTGATGGAAAAGAACCAGGTCCGTGGGCTCCAGGCTGGACACAGTGGCTGTCCCCACTGGAATGGGGGCAGCTGGACCCCATCCAGTATCAGAGGATCCCTGAGGAGCTGTGGCAGGTGGCCACTGACCTTCAGTGCTGGGGATGAGCCCTCCAGAGCAGTGGCAGCCAGGGATGGAGCCCCTTCCCCATGGCAGAGGGGTGGGGCAGGGCCAGGAGCCCTCCAGGAGCCAAGTGACACAAACAGAGATGTCCCGTCCCCAGCCGTGTCCCTGTCGGGTCTGTCCCTCATCACCCTAGCTGGGAGGTGAAACAGAAATAATGAAAAGCCCAGATTCTCTCCTGGCAGGGCCAGGCTCCCAGTCCCTTCCCCTGGTGAGCTGTTGGCTCCTCCAGTGAAAATCTTCATGGCTTTGCCTCGGAGGCAGCTCAGAACTGCAAACCCAAAACTGCAAACACGCCAGGGTTTGGGGACCAGGCAGGGACCCCGCAGGTCCCCAGGGCCAGCATCCCATCCAGGACATCCCATGGTCCTCAGGGGGTGGAATATTTGAGGAATATTTCCTGAGAAGCCCCAGGAAAAGTGGGGGTTTTTTTTGGGGTGTACAGCTGATTTCAGAGCTCAAAAACCCACACAGGCAGTTGGGGTGAGGGAAGTGGCTCGTCCTGGGTGGGCTCTGAAGTTTGAGGCGGGCAGGAGATACTCGTTGCTGTGGCAATGGGGAGGATTATTTATTATTTTTCCCCTCATGATCATCAGGTCTGGGGCCACCACTTGCCCCACAAAGGGGTGACAGAGCCCTGGAGGCACCTCCAGCCCCTCTCCCTCCTGCCTGAACCCACCAGGGCTGGGTGAGTAAGGAGGACTGGTTGATTTGTGCCCCAGGCAGGGCTTAAAATGACAAGAAACTGCACAAAACACTCTTTATTTTTTTTTTTTTGTATTTTCTGAGTATTCCTGGGGGTTGCTGCTGGACAGACATGGATGTAACCGTGGGGGATGGAGATGATGCTGCCGTGTCCCACACATGGCTGCGTCCAAAAAACTTTGGGGATGGATGTCCCTGAGAGCAGGGAAAACTTCCCAGTCATCACCAGGTCCATCCTGGTGAGGCTGAAGGCAGCAGGAATCCCAGAATTCCAGAACGTCCTGAGCTGAAAGGACCCACAAGGACCATGGATTCCAAATCCTGGCCCTGCACAGCACCATCTCCTCAGCCTCCTCCCAGCTCCAGGGAGCAAAACATCAATGTCAACCCTTCCCAAGCATCCTGGTGATCCAAGCACAGCTTTCCATCCCTCAGCCCTTGTCACATCACCTGGAAAAGTGTCCTCTCTCCTGCCCCACAGGGCTGGAGGTGGCACAGGAGGGTGAGGCTGGACATCAACCCTCTCTCCTCCAGCAGCTGGAGAACATCTGATGGTGCTCCCGAGGCCATTCCGGCTCCTTGCCTTGGTCCAAGGCCAGGCTGGGCTGGAAATAAAATGTTGAGTTCAGTTCAGTGAGAATTTTCTCGATTCTGGGTGAGGTTTTCATGCCGTTTGCTCAGAACTGGGGTGGGGTTTTGCTGTTGGGTTAAAACAGAGGAAGTTCATGGATCTTCCCTCTCCATCACCAGGGGAAAGGGAGGGGCAACATTTCACTGCCTCTTCCAGACTTTTGTGCCTCCAACAGCAGGGAGAAAAAATTTGCCTGGAAAGTTCAGTTGCCGAAAGTCTGTTTTGCTTGAGGTGACCAAAACTTGAAAAGCTGCCAAAGAGTTTTGGCCAAAACCTGGAAGGGGTGAAGGGTCAGGAAAGGAAAAAAGATTTTTTCTTTGTGGTTCTGCTGTGGTTTGCTTTGGAATTTGGTTTAACTCCTTCTTCTTAGGCATCCAAATTAAAAGTGAAATTCAACAGCCAGGTCAGCTTTGCTTTTCTGTCAGCACCTCCCTCACCTGGAGTTTTTTTGCCTGAACTCCCCAAATTCTCTTATGCTTCTTTTCCCTTGGCTGTAGGGAAAACAAATTTAAAAAGCCTCTAATGATTCCCAAGGGGCTGGGGTGTGCTGGTGGCTCCTCAGAGGGATTTGAGGGATTCCCTGGAGGCAGAGCAGAGGCTCCCTCAGCTCCCTTTACCTGCTTGAGCTGCATTTGGCTTGGAGATTTGCACCCCTTCTCCATCCTGTGAGGGCATCAGCCCAGCCACAGGAGGAATGGGAAGTTTTAGGAGCATCCTGATGATGGATGGGATGCTGGTGGTCCATTGGATCCTCCCCATTTTGTCCCTGAGCCTGGGGCAGGGGGAAGAACCCAGTGTCCAGCTCTGCACTTGTCCCCTGTTCATAGGAGAAAGGGGAAAATCCATCCTGGGAGCTGGAGTTTGCTTTTTTCCTCCATGTCTGATGTGGGAGACAGAATTTCCTGCATCCTAGGAGAGACTCCTTGTCCCAGCACTGCTAATTTTGAGGGCAAAGCGACTGCTCTGGAGAGAGGCCAAACCTCAGGTGGGACAGCCACCCCTTCCCAAGGCAAATCCTGTTTTTTTCACTGCCCTGTCTCCTGCAGAGCTCCATCCCAAGTGACAGATGGCCAGGGATGAAGCTTCCTCTCCAGATGTTGATTTTCTGGTGAGCTGTAAATAACACCCAGGGCATCATCTCCCTGCAAAGCCCATCAGCTCTGTCCTTGCTGGGGGGCACAAAGTTAAAAGGAAGGGGAGTCACTGGGAGGGAAATGCAGGAATGTGCCTGGCCCTGCTCATTCCATGTGTTCCTTGCCCAGGGAGATGCTGGGAACATCCTGGGGCCAGATGTGCCTCTGGGTACCAGCTCCACCTGGCCCAGCCTTTTAGAATCCACGGAGTTGGATTTTCTTGGCACTGTTTGTTTAGTAAAAGCAGGGATAAAATAAAGAAATCCTTTTTTTGGGATGGTGGGAATAAAGTGAGCTGGGGATGATCCTGACATTTGATGCTCTCATCTTTCTCCACTGGGAATGACCTGGCTCAGGGACGTGGTTTGAGCTGTTTTTTCCCAGAATTTTGGGGACATAGCCTGTCCCCGTCCCCCAGGTCACTGAGACTTTGCACCTTTCCATGTTGTGAATTCAGTTCTTCAGCAAAACTCCTTTTGGCCACCTCAAGGCAAGGCACAGGACACAAGGACACAGCCTGGAATACTTTTTTTCCCCCCTTACTTGGATTGTAAAATGGAATTTCAGTGTAAAACAGCAACAGATTCCTCAGTGAATTCGCTCCCTGTTTGTAACTCCAAAAATATAAAGGTAGGGAAAGCTCTGGCACAGGTGCCTGGAGCAATGAGCTAAGCAGGGACTGGCTCCAGCCTCGTCTCCATGAATTTGGGAGACCTCAAGCATTCCATGTCCCAGCTGTCCACGAGCTCTCCCAGCTGCCTTGGGAATGATTTCCCCTCCTAATGTGACATTTCCACCTGTAAAACTACAGGGAGATGTGGGTTTGGCCTTTTGACCACGACATTTTCCATGCTTCTCTGTAAGTTGCTTTCTTGGGCAGCAACAAACACATCGAGGTGATTTCCCCCCCAGGATTAAAAGGTTTGAGTATTTCTTTGTCCTTAATTCTCTTGAAATATGACTTCCAGACCCATTTTTTCATCACCGTTCCATCCATCCCGTGCCATCCCAGCCTTTCCCAACTTTCCCTCCCGCTGGTGGGAGCTGTCCTGCTCCTGCTCGGAGCCCAGGGGTGATCCATCCCTGCTCCCATCCCAAAATCTCCATCTGGAGCTGGCTCTGTCTTTGCTATGCACAGCACCTGCTCCGTGTCTGCCTGCAAAGAGGCGTCCGGGGCTGCATTACATCATGTCAGAGGTCACATTAAGCAGCTTCTCCCCCCCTTAATTAAGAATTCCAGAGAGATCGGAGAGAGAAGAAGGTGGGGGGGAAACAGAGGCAAAAGCAGACGGAGGGATCGGGCTGGGAAAAATGCCTGCGCTGAGCAGGTAAATGGGAATTTATCCACAGACAGCTAATTGGTGTGTCTAATATTGCACCCCCTGAGGACCAGCGCGATGCTGCTGCCTGCGCAAATCACTCACGGCGAGCCTGGTGCAATAACAGAGGAGCCGGGAAGAGCCAAGCTGGAATTGGGAGCGGGTTTTATCGGGGCAATAAACGCCAGATAAGGAAAATAACAAACAGGTTGTTAATTGCTGCCATCTCCCCATCCCCTCGGGGCCACGTCTAGACAGAGCCTGGCTCCGGGCTTTGCTTATCCCGAGCCTCTGGAGAGGGCTGGATGAGGGATGCGGTGCCCGGAGAGAAACCCCTGGAATGGGAAAGGGATGCAGGATGGGCACTGCAGCTGTGCCCTAAATCAGAGAGGCTCCCGCAGAGGTGGAAAGCAGACAGTCTGCAGTGGTTATTAATAATTCAGTCCCAATTTGTCCCATCTAGGAGAGCACGAAGCCCAGCCAAGCCTTCCCTCCTGGCCGCCCGGAGCAGGCAGAGCCTCCCGGGGTCGTTGCAGCGATCGATCCCGCTCTGGCAGGGATGTGGGAGATGGGATCGCCTGTCCTGCCCCATCCCGGAGCGATCCCATATCCTTGGGAGGGTTACGGGATCCCGGGGCTCCGGGGCTGGAGCCAGCATCCGTCACCTGGGGAATGGTGCTTTGTGCTCCTCGGTGGATGCGGTCAGGGCTGGATCCCGCTGTGCCAGAGGGTCTGGAAAACAACCCCCGTGGAGCCCACACAGCCCAGGGATTCCCGCTGGTGGGGCTGGACTGGAAATCTCCTTCTCCTCACCTCATCCAGCCATCCCTTCCCAGCCTCATGGCAGCCTGGCTTTACCACATGGGGAGACTGCACTGAAAATCTCTTTTTTCTCCTTCATCCAGCCATCCTTTCCCAGGACAAGGTGCATCCCAAGGCTTTCCTGACCCCGGGCTTTGCATGAGAGTGTCTAAAACGCCCTGCAAATGCTCTCTCTGAATTTTTTCCTGAAGTATTCCCTTGAAGCTGGCGTGTGTTTTAATTGAATTTTGCCATTTGAAAAATACATGAAGCTCTGTAATGGAGGGAGAAAAAACATCCCCTCCTATAGGAAGATAAAGATGCATTTAAAGAGGAAAAACGACCAGCCCCAAAGCTGCCTGATGAAGTATTGACCTGGAGACAAAGTGGATCAGATGGAGCCAACCTGGCCCCTTAGGAAAACTTGAGGCTGTTCATTAGGGATGAGCTCACTGCCAGCTTAACTCCATCCTCACCACTCCCAGTGAAGCCTGTGGGAAACGTGCCAGTTTCCAGGTTTTCCATGGAAATAGGGGGCACGGGGTCTTCTTATGGGGTGGAAAAGGGTTTGGGGCTTGTTGCAGCCTCGTGGTGCTCCTGTTGGAGTTGGGATTAGGGGAGAGAGAGCTCTGGGTGTGGGATGAAGGAGGGCTGAGTGTCTCCATCCTTGCACAGGATCCCAACAATAAACCAGGAATTTCATATTCCCTCAGCCAGGCTTTGGGCTCAGGGAAGAGAGAAGTTTGCTTGGAAAACAGCAGCCAGAGCTGCCATGTGAATTTGGGGAAACAGACCTTCTTTCCCAGAAATCTTACCCATAAAATGCTTCTTAACATTCCCAATAATGTGGATTTCTCCCTGTGTTCAGCACAGAGTTCCCTTTGACCCCAAGCATGAGTTTGCTCAGTGTCTGCTGCCTGGTTTTTATTGGAATTTATTTTTTGTACAAAAACGTTGGAAAAATAGGAATAAGGGCAGCAAATCCCTCCCCTGGATGGATTCAGACAATGGATGGAGGAGGACTCACCAGTGATCCAGGTTTCTCGTGGCTCCAGGTGCCATCCTGGCAATTCCAGGTGTCACATTTACAGCTCAGAAACCTTTCTGGGCTTCTGTAAACTTGCTCTAATTTCCAGCCTAATTTTAAAACACTTTGTCCCACTTGTTCTCCTGCCAAAGCATTCCTGGAACCCAAACAGCTCTCAAACCTCACCTGGTTTGAATTTTGCTCCCTTCCTTCCTGATTCCCTGAGGATTTTGCTGGGAGCTCACCCCTTTTTGGCTAAACCAGTCCCCAGCACTGGGTTTGCAGCAGAACCCTTGGATCCTCTCCTTGCTCACTCCAGCCCAGCCCAGAGGCACTGCTGGAATTCCTAAAAAGCCAAGTTCTTCCTTGCAAATCAGATGATTCCAGCTTCTTATAGATTAGCTGGAGCTGATAAACTTGGCATTAGGAAGCAGGCCCAGGTATTACCCCTTCCCCTGTCAGCCCTGGCCGAATCACAGGAGATCTGTGAAGATTTTTGGGAATCTGGTTGGTTGGGATTTTTCCCTGCCTCCTGCCAGCTCTCCTTGCCAGTTTGACCACTTGCCCGCTCATCCTCTGAGAAGAGTGAGTCAGCTTGGCAAAAAAAAAATAATAAATGAAATATTCCAGGCTGGCCCCAGCAGGGACTCTCTGCCCTGAGACCCAAAACTGGGGCTCAAAAACCACAAACCATCCCAGCCTTCCCCCACTCTGGCTCTTCCCAATCCCAGTCTTTGCCTAAACACCCTCCTCCAGCTCTGCTTGGGCAGTGAAGTGCACTAAAATCCTGGAATCATGGAATGGTTTGGTTGGAAGGACCTTAAATCCCATCCCATTCCACCCCTGCCACAGGCAGGGACACCTTCCACCGTCCCAGGTTCCTGGATTCATCCCAGCTGGAAGAGGAGGCTGGGGATGCTCAGAGGTGGGAGGAATTAAACAGCTCCTCTTGCATCACTCTTCCCTCCATCCCATCATGTAGCCCACAGGAACAGGATGATCTTTAAGGTCCCTTCCAAACCCAAACCATCCCATAATTCTGTTTTATCGGGAAGACCCCTGCCTTATTTTCACTGTGGTCTCCAGTTTGGCGTCTCCATCCCGGAAAAAAATTTATGGCAGCACTTAGGGAAGGAGGAGCAGAGTGATGAGATCAGGCCCTGTCCATGTGTCAGGGAGATTAAAAAAAAAAAAAACCCACCACTTTTCCAGGGAAATAAACTCCAGGCAATTAAGTGGGAATTAAGATTTAGCGCACGCCACGAGCAGCAGGCGTGGAGAAAGGAGACAGCTGGTAAATTTAGGATGTGACAAAGTCATGCGAGCACTAACTGGATTACTGGCATTTATTTGGGAATACTTATGGATTTTATTATGCAACGTATGGATCTCCATAATTCTGCTTTTCACTCCTCCCCGCGTCTCAGGAAGCTTTACAACAATTAATTGGCATTCTGGGGAATCCAGTGTATCCCATCTGCTCCGGGGAATCCAGTGCATCCCATCCCTCCCCGAGCGTGTTTTGGATCAGAGGTGATTCATTGATGTGATTGATTTTTAACCTTTTCTGAGCCAAAGCCCCAGGTTTCCATTTTTTTAATTTCCCTGCACTTCCTGGGAGTCCGTGGGGATGAGCAGATCCAGAATCTCGGGAGTGAGTTTTCCAAGGATGGAGATGCCTCCATCCCCCAGGGATGGTGATTTTAATCCATTCAGGGTGGACAGCAGCAGGAATTTCTTCCTGGGAAGGGTGCTCAGGGATTGGAAGTGCCCAGGGAGGTTTGGAGTGCCCATCCCTGGAGGTGTCCCAGGAATTCCTGGAGGTGGCACTCAGAGCTCTGGGCTGGTGACAAGGTGGGGATTGGGCACAGGCTGGATTTGGTGATCCTGGATCATTTCCCACCCTCAATGATCCCGTGATTCCATCAAGGAATGCTGAATGCTGCAGAGAGGAGCAGAGTTTGGGCGATCCCAGAACCCCAGGCTGGGGTGGTGGCTCCGTGTGGGCTCCTCCAGCGTCACCTCCTGCTCTGCCACCACCCTGGTGTGCCCCAGCCCCCTGGAATGGCACGGGCTGCTGCTCCAGCCTCCTTCCCTGGCAGGCAGAGAGGGATGAGTGCCTCCAGCCGCCTCTCCAGGGAGGAGTGTCGGGAGCAGAGAGTAATCCTGGCTGCTGAGCACGGGCCAGGCACTCACAGACCTCGTTAATCCTCGGCTGGGGCCAGCAGGGACCTGGGCAAGTGCAGGGACAGCCCCAGCCCTGGGGACAGCACAGGGATAAATGGATGGAGGACCTTCAAATCCACGTCTCCGAGCAGCTCCCCTGGAAGATGCCAGAGGTTTAAGAAGCTCAGAGAGGCAGAACCTGAATTTTAATCTCCCTCTGGCTCCCATGGTTTCATCCACAGGTTTGGTGCCCCAGCCTTTCCCACAGACCCTGCTGGTGCCAAAAATGTGGCTGGAAAGCAACCTGGAGAGGGACTTTGACAGGGCATGGAGCGAATGGCTTTAAGCTGAAAAAGGGTGGGTTTAGATGGGATTTTGGGAATTTCTTCCTGTGATGGTGCTGAGGCCCTGGCACAGGGTACCCAGAGAAGCTGTGGCTGACCTGGGATCCCTGGAAGTGTCCAAGGCCAAGTTGGAATAACCTGGACTAGTGGAAGCTGTCCTTGCCCTGGCAGGGGTTGGAATGAGGTGGATTTTAAGGTATTTTCCAACCCAAACCATTCCATGATTCCATGAAAAACAGGAGCACCCAGCTCTTCCTTGCAACATCCCTAAAAGAGCAGGGCTGGGATACCTGGCAGGGAATGGGCTGTGACACCTTTTTCCCCTCCTCTGACCCCACCTGGCTGCTGGACTCCAGGTGGGTAAAAACCCATTCAAACCCAATTTTTGGGTGCATCAATCACAGAGAACCCTCAGGATCTGCGCCAGCATCGCCACAAACCCTCCACCACCTCCAATAACTCTGGAAAACAGCTCAGATTTGCTTCCAGGGCTACTCCAAGGCAGCCAAAGGCTGGGAATAAAACATTTATTAGAGCAAAGAGACTCGAGAAGTGTCAGGAGTGGAGCACAGGTGACAGCACAGCCACACTCACACCCTGTTCCCCAGCCCCAGCAATGCTTCCAACCAAAGCAGGCACATTCCTGGCCCTGTTTTCCATTTTTAGGAGCCTGTCAGAAATGGCACTCCCTCTCCACGCAGATGTCGAGAAATTAGAGGGAATTCAGAGAGAGGCAGGAAAAAAAATGATTAAAGGAGATGGAGGGCCTGATTTTGGAGGGAAAAGAAATCAGCAGAGTTATTTATAATCCTGCCTGCACTGGGGTGGGAGCAGGAATTTTTAAAAGTGCCTGGATAGCTCGGATAAGGGGGAAATAAAGGGGAAAAGCAACCTCTGGAGGATGCTCTCAGAGAATCTGTAAATCCTGAGTGATGGGATGAAATGCCATCAAAAAGAAAAAAAAAATAAAAAACTTTGGGGAATCATCAGCGAGTGCAGGAACAGTTGTTGATCCAGAGGGGGAAAAAGCACCCTGATCAAAATGTGTGAAGGGATGGTGGAGGCGGCCCCAGAGCCAAACCCCCCACTCCTGCCTCTGCTCCCAGTATTTATTTACATCCAGCATTTTACGCAAAACGTGGGGGTGGGCTTGGAAATGTTCTCTTTTTTTTTTTTTTCCTTCATCCCCAAAGCAAACAAGTTTGGTTAAAAATTTAAAAATCACCAAACCAGCTTTAAATTCAACCCCGGAGGCTCATGGGAGATGCATGGAGAGGCTTCTGTGATGGGGTGGGAAATGGGATGGAGGGACCTTGGGAGGGGGGGATGAAATCCTGATTCCGAATTTCCTGGGTGATTTCCAGGCTGAGGAGAAACTCATGGAGGTGTTGGAAAATCCCCCATTCCCCAACCAGCCCCAAGCTCTGCTGGCAGCTCCTCCCTCACAACCAAAGGGTTTTGGAGAGGAATCTGTGGGGGGAATTTGGGGTTTTCCATGGCAGGGAGGAGCTGCCTAACGGGGTCCTGGTGTGTGTGTTGCTTTGCAGGACCTCTCACTCCAGGGCCAAGGCGGAGGCGGCCGTGACGGCGGCGCAGAAAGCGCAGGAGGAAGCGCGGATCGCCAGGATCACTGCCAAAGAGTTCTCACCTTCCTTCCAGCACAGGGAGAACGGTCAGTCCCAGAGCCAGCCCTGCCCCTCGGAGCCCTGACAGACCCCAAACACCCCAAAATTCCCCTGCCTGCAGGTTCAGCCTGTGCCCTCAGCTCCCCATCCCCACCGGAGCTCTTGGAGTGGGAAAGCTCCATGGAACTCCAGGTTTTGGGATATTTAGGACGTGGCTGTCAATATCCAACAATTCCACGTTGTTTAGTGTTTTTTTTTTCCCAGTATTTCCTCTCTTCCCCCCAGTTTTTTAGTTCATAGCCTTTGATGGTTGAGTAGAAAGAGCCTGGCAAGGGCTCCGGATGCAAACACAGATGATCCCAGAGGTCACCGCTGACTTTACATCCATGGCTTGTGGGTTCCAGATTTCTTTGGAAAGTTTGGACCCAGTGGGACGTGACCCTTCCCTCAGCCTTGCAAATCAGTCACTGGGAAATTCCACATTTGAGGTTTGCCTGGTGCAAACCATTCCCTTCCCTTCCCTTCCCTTCCCTTCCCTTCCCTTCCCTTCCCTTCCCTTCCCTTCCCTTCCCTTCCCTTCCCTTCCCTTCCCTTCCCTTCCCTTCCCTTCCCTTCCCTTCCCTTCCCTTCCCTTCCCTTCCCTTCCCTTCCCTTCCCTTCCCTTCCCTTCCCTTCCCTTCCTTTCCCTTCCCTTCCCTTCCCTTCCCTTCCCTTCCCTTCCCTTCCCAATTTTCACATTCCTTGCTGATTTTCCACATTTTTGCTCCGTTAAGGCTCGGGGAGGACAGAGCCAAACCCAAGCCGGGGTCAGCCCGGGGTCTGCAGCCGAGTGGGAGTGGGAAGCTCCAAGTCTCCCCCAGCAATAATTAACACCATAATTAATGTGTGACTGGGTTTACTGAGAAGTTTTCCAGCAAGGAGCCCTCCCCAGGAGGCGGCTGTCGCTGTTCTCTCCCAGCTCCAAGCCAGGATTACTCACTCGCTGTCATTGCTCCAGGGGATGCTGCCGGTGACTCAGGGCCGGCGCTGCTCCCCAGCTCGGGGACAGGGGACCGCGGGCTCTGCTGGCCCAGCCTGGCCCAGCCTGGCCCAGCCTGGCCCCTGCTCTCCTCACCGAGGTGCGGGGGCTGCCGGGGGCTCAGCACCACGGGTTTGGGGGCTGCAGCAGCCTGAGCCGGGGCACATCCCCAGCCAGGGCACCCTGAGCATCCCCCGGCATGCCCCGGCATCCCCCTGCATCCCCTCCATCCCCTCCATTCCCTCCATCCCCTCCATCCCCCTGCATCCCCTCCATCCCCCTGCATCCCCTCCATCCCCTCCATCCCCCTCCATCCCCCTCCATCCCCTCCATCCCCTCCATCCTCTCCATCCCCCTCCATCCCCTCCATCCCCTCCATCCCCTCCATCCCCCTCCATCCCCCTCCATCCCCTCCATCCCCTCCATCCCCTCCATCCCCCTCCATCCCCTCCATCCCCTCCATCCCCCTCCATCCCCCTCCATCCCCTCCATCCCCTCCATCCCCTCCATCCCCTCCATCCCCTCCATCCCCTCCATCCCCTCCATCCCCCTCCATCCCCTCCATCCCCTCCATCCCCTCCATCCCCCTGCATCCCCCTCCATCCCCTCCATCCCCTCCATCCCCCTGCATCCCCCTGGCATCTCCCACCTGCTGAGGATGCTCAGCCTTTTTCCGAACTCCTCTCATCCCTCCTCCTGCCCAGACCAAACCTGTACGTGGCAGATCTGAGATTTCTGGCATGGCTTCGTCCTCCCAGGGGCTTCTCCAGCCCTGAGATGTTCCTCATCTCCATTTCCTCCTGCCAGGAGACTTTGCTGGTTTAAATCACCTCTTGGAAAGATATTTTTAGGTAATACATTTTTTACTACCTCCTGGACAGGGCGCTTCACTCGTGCTGGGGTTTGTGTGGCTGGAGCTCTGTCTGGGGAGGTTGTGTGAGCCACCAGAGGGGAAGGGAGGGAAGGCGGTTCCACTCAGAGCACATTAAAAAAACAAACACGGCATCCCAGATGTGCCCGGAAAGCTGGCAGTGCCTGCGGAGCCACTCGGGCAGATGATGGGTGCGAGTGGCTGTGTCACCCACAGACCCCGTGAGCCAGGCAGGGGACAGGGGTGGGGGCAGCTGCCACCACACTCCTGGCATTGCAGGGGCTCTGCGTGCCCACCTTGCACAGGATCGTGGGTACTGGGTGTGCCCTCCTCATTCAGAATTGTGGGTGCTGGATGTGCCGCTCATACTCAGAATTTTGGGTGCTGGATGTGCTCCCCTTATTCAGGATTGTGGATGCTGGATGTGTCCTCCACATTCAGGATCCTGGGTGCTGGGTGTGCCCCCATTATTCAGAATTGTGGGTGCTGGGTGAGTCCCCTCTTTCAGGATTGTGGGTGCTGGATTTGTCACCCTCGTACAGAATTGTGAGTGCTGAATGTGCCCCCCAAACTCAGAATTGTGGGTGCTAGATGTGCTCCCCTTATTCAGGATTGGAGGTACTGGATGTGCCCCCCAAACTCAGAATTGTGGGCGCTGGATGTGCCCCCCATACTCAGGATTGTGGGTGCTGGCTGTGCCTCTTGCAGGGTGCTGCAGGTCCTCAGTGCCACCCACGGCGTGCTGCAGTGGGTGCTGAGTGCCACCCACCCCCTGGGTGCTGGCTGTGCTCCCTTTGCACGGGATCCTTTAGGGATCCTGGGTGCTGGATGTGTTCCTGGCAGGGTGGTGGGTGTGGGTACCACCCACCTGGCACAGCGAGTGCTGGGTGGCCCCTCAGAGGGGTTTGTGGGTGCCGTGGGACACCACAGGGGGGTCCTGGGCATCCTTGGGCAGCTGCAGCTGCTGGAAGGAAAAGGTTTTTGCCAGGGAAAAATAAAGATATCCCTGTTTTGTATCCTGCACCGCCCTCTCACCATGGTTTCCATCCCCATCAGCCATGGGGATCTCCAGGTGCCCATCGTGGTTGTTCTTCCCAGTTCCTGGATACAGCAGGAACTGCCCATGGGTTGGGTGGTGCTGGGGAACTGAGTCCCCCCTGTGACAGCAGCACACCAGAGCCAGAGCCCAGAGCTTGGCACCGCTCCCAAATCCCCAACGTGGCTCCTCAGGGCACCACAGGTTTGGCTTTGAAGCCTCGGAGGCCGGGCTCGGCCGCCTCCATCCTGCTGGAACCCAGGTTTGGTGCTCTGCATCCTCCTTCGCGCTCTCACAACCGTTCTTCCAGGAACATCACGTGCTCCAGGACTAATTTTAGCTCCAGATAATTGTTGCACATCCTCGGGTGCCGAAAGCCGCCCCGGTGCATCCGCGGAGTTGCTGCGCACGGGAACGCCTCCATCCCTGCGGGATCCAGGGCTGGGGGGCACCAGCCCCAAAATCCCCCCAGAACCTCCAGTCCTGCTCCTCCCAGAGCCTCAGCCCTCCAGGAATTCACCCGTGGAAAGGCAGATTGGTGCAGAGGTGGCTGGGGAAGATTTAGGATGAGGGGATTCAATAACATCTCCCCTGGGGTGGCTGTGGGGGAGCGTCACTGGCATTTCTTGTGTCCTCTGTGGGGCTCTGGCAACAGGAGCAGTGGGTGCAGCCAGGCTGGGGATGGTTGTGGGGCTGGAGATCAGCTCTGGAGGCCTTGGAGCTGGTGGGAAGCTTGCAAATCCCTGGAACTCCAGCAAAATCCCTGGACTGGGGAAGATGAAGCCCAAAAACCAGGGACATGCTAAACCTTGGGTGAGCCCGTTCCCACAGGCGGCTTTCCAGCTTTCTCACATGAAATCATTTATTCCCTCTGTGCCTCAGCTTCCCATCTGGGGATCTTAGAAGGCGGCTGGGACAGGAATGACTGGAAAACAGCCCCAAAAAATTTTGTGTTTTATCCCAGAGAGAGACATTCTGCAGGAAAACAAAGGGGTGAACTCCAGCTTTCTCCTTCTCAGCGATTTTCCACCAATACCAGGATTGCTCAGGGGCCCTGGATAAACCCCAGGAGATTCAGTCTCCCACATACAAGCAGGGAAAAAATGAAGGCTGGACGATGTGAGTATTGTCCCAAAAACTTGAGTCATTAGGAGACCATTTCCCATTAATTGCTTGGGTAGATTTCCAAGCAGCTTTTTTTTCTATTTCCCTCCCTATCCAGTGGGGACTCCAGCATTCCCTGTGTATATCCCAGGCCTGGCAGGGTTGAAGGCACATCCCAGCAGCTCCCCAAAAAGCTTCAAGAGAGGAAATTACTCAGCAGAAGTGGAGAGACCCGAGCAGGCACTCCTGAGCATTTATTTTGCAATTATGCCATGAAAATTGAGCTCTCTCTTTTCAAGACTCGTTTCTTGTCTTGCCATAGCAATCGCAATTAGATGCATTTCGGGGGCATTAGGCACTTAATATATTTATCAAATTATTCACCTAATTTAGCATGGCTTTAGCTGGGAATGACTGGAGAGGGGAGAAAAGAGAATTAACCACTATTAGCTTGCCTGAAATCATTTGGTGTTTCATCAGTGATGAACACATTGGAGGATTTTGTTCCCTGTTCCTCCAGCAGCAAAAGACATTCAGCCCCTCCTGAAGTGCCCATCCCCAGGGTGACACTGTCTGGGAAGTTCTGGAGTTGAAAGAATGAGGAGCCTTCCATGGGGTGAGGAGGATGTGGGATGCTGGCCTCAGGTGGAGGTGGCCTCTGGAATGGGTCCACAACCAGTCCTGTCCTTCCATCCCATGCTGGGGGCTGACCAGGGAAACATCCATGTCCTGCTGGGCTCTGTGGGGCAGCAAATCTCTTGGATATAACTCTTGGATATAAGGTTTGTGGGGATCTCCTTGCACACCTGCCCAGATGCGGCTATTTCCCTCCAGCACCTGGCAGATGAAAACTGAGGTGGTTCCCATCCAGGAGGGGTGTGAGGGCTCTTGGTGTGGAGTGATCCCAGTGACACCCAGGGTGATCCCAGTGTCACCCAGGGTGATCTCGGTGTCACCCAGCACACCCAGGGTGACCGCAGTGACACCCAGGGTGATCCCAGTGTCACGCAGGGTGACCCCGGTGTCACCCAGCACACCCAGAGTGATCCCAGTGACGCCCAGGGTGATCCCAGTGACGCCTAGGGTGATCCCAGTGTCACCCAGCACAGCCAGGGTGATCCCAGTGTCACCCAGAGTGATCCCAGTGTCACCCAGCACACCCAGAGCGATCCCAGTGACACCCAGAGTGATCCTGGTGTCACCCAGCACACTCGGGGTGATCCCAGTGTCACCCAGCACACACAAACACAGAGACAGGGACAGGGTGTGCCACCAGCCATGTCACAGGTTTCCCTTCCCATGCTTCCAGACTGGGAACTGGTAGGAAATGTGCTCAGATGGATTACAAAAACCATCAGAACCTCCTCCCAGGAGCTCTGCATCGTTGGTGGCTTCTCCACCTCTCTGGGGTTGGAAAACCATTCCCGTGCTGGCTGTGGTTCTGCAGGCCAGGGCTCAGGACAGGTTTGGTGTCGCACCAGCGCTGCCAGCAGCAGAATGTGACACTGCTGTCCCTGCTGCTCCCCACCACCCAACCCTCTGCACCACAGAAAACCCGCGGGGGCATCCAGCAACCAGAAATAATCCCTTTACCTTCCTCTCTCTCTTCTCTCCTCTCCACGACCGCCCCTAAAGGGCTGGAATGCCAGCGGCCGAAGCGGCAGAACTCGAGCGATGACATCGAGGTCTTGTCCACCGGGACCCCCCTGCAGCAAGAGAGCCCCGAGCTGTACCGCAAAGGCACCACCCCGTCCGACCTGACCCCCGAGGACAGCCCGCTGCAGAGCTTCCCTGCCAGCCCCTGCTCCACGCCGCCCCTCGGCCCCTCCTGCAGGAACAAGAGCGCTCACTTCTCCAGGCAGGTCTCGGTGGATGAAGAGAGGGGCGGTGAGATCCAGATGTTGCTGGAAGGGCGCGGTGGGGATTACCTGCGTCCCAATAGCTGGAGCGAAGAGAAGGTGGGAGGGAGCCGCGCTGGGAGGAGCGGGACGATGCGCAGCGGGCAGCTGGGCTCCACCGCTGTCCCTGAAGATTACAGAGCCCGCAGCGGGGCACACAAACATTCAGCCTCCAACCACAAGCCGAGAGAGAGGTGGACAGATTCCCCAGCCACGGTTTCATGGACTTCTCATCATAGGTCCCACAATCACAGCTCAGGGAGCTCCAAGCTGCTTGAGCTGGATGAGGAGAAGATGAGCAATTATGAGATGGAGATGAAGCCCCTCATGAGGATGGATTCTTATATGCAAGAGATTCACACCCAAAAAAGACACTACAGCAAAGGGGGAGGCTGCAGGAGCGTGGCTGACGAGCACCGTGGGGAAGAGCGGGGCTTCGGGGTTCAGAGACTGAGGTCTAAGTCCCAGAACAAAGAGAATTTCAGGCCAGCTTCCTCTGCCGAGCCCACGGTGCAGAAACTGGAAAACCTGAGATTCGGGGACAAAGCTGAACCTCGGCTACTGAGGTGGGACTTAACCTTCTCCCCACCACAGAAATCTTTACCTGTTGCACTAGAATCTGAAGAGGACAGTGGGGATGCGCTCAAATCCAGTACGGTGAGTGAAGGGATGGGGTGTGGGATTCTGGAGGGGAAGTCTGGGACTGCTGTGGGGCTGAGTGGAACGGGAAGGGAGGGAAATTTGGAAAATGTGGATTATTGTCGGTTTGTACCGTGAATCCCCTCTCCTCCCTTCTCCCATCCTGCTGGATGTTGGTGTGGGGTGTTCCCTGCAGACTGTGATGGGAGCAGAAGGATTTGCCCTGGAGGATGTGAGCAGAGAGCTGGAGTTTGGCAGCCCAGCCCCTGGGTCAGCAATAAAAACCCATTATTGCTGGGAATTTGGTGGGAAAGCTGCAGGAGCAGGCAAGGCACTGGTGATGCTTCCTGGAGTTATGGCCACAGAGCTCCCTGCTGGCCCAGGACAATCCCTTGTGAGACATCCCACCCTGGGCTCCTCATTTTGGGGGAGACAAGGACAATTTGGGCATGAAGTGGCTGCTGGGAAGGGCTGGAGGTGTTCAGGGGAGAAGACAGAGTGATCTTAGAAGCTGCTGCAAAGCAGAAGGGAAGAATCTGTTCTCCACAAACAGAATTAATGGGCTTAAAGTCAAGGAGGGTGAGCCATTAACCATCACTAATGAGGTGAGGGCTGGAATTAATTGTCTGGGGAGACTGGGGGGGCTCGGGGAGGAGGGGGTCTATGGTTGGACATCACCAGCTCAGGCAAGACCTGGACAGAGCTGAACCTCCTCAGGAGAAAGCTGAGCTGGATGAGCTTTAGGGTTTTTGCAGTCTTGTTTTTTGAGGATTCCTGGATTTGCCATTGGAAGCTTCCTCACTCGTTGTCCCCGTTGCTTTGGCATTGACAAGAGAGGTGATGGGGTCTGCTGGGAGCACTGGGGAAGCCACCACTGCCCCAAAGTGCCCCTTGTTGAGTCAGTGCCAGACACAGGGCAGGCCTGGAGGTGTCCCATGAGGATGCCCCAGACCTACCCAGGAGCAATGGAAAATGTGTCACGCTCAGGAGGTGACATTTCAACAGAAAGGAGCTAAATCTCCCTGTCAGGGGAGCTCAGGATGGTGCCTGGTCACGAAACTGAAATGAATTTGTCAGCCAGGCTGAAAATTCAGGCGAGAGGCATCGAGGTGGGTGAGGTGTGGTGACGTTTGCCAGGGCTGCAGCATCCCTGCTCCTCCAGCATCTACCAGCAAAGCCGAGGTGGGGAGAGACGAGGGAGCAGCCTGGGATGCAGGAAGGATGGATCTGCCCCAGCTTCCCTGCTGATAAATCCCCCCCAGCAGCCCTAGAGCTCTCTGCCTCCCTATCCCTGGGCTCAGGCTTGGCAGCTCCCACCCAGCACTGAGGGTGGGCTGAGCACAGGGGCTCCACAGGACACATCCTGCAGCCCTGGAGAAACAGAGCCATGCAGGCTGGCCTTGCCTGGATGCCTGGGAAGCACTGGAGACATGACAGGCAGCATTAGGAGCCTGACAGGCTCCCAGAGGGGAAGAGCAGCAGCAGTAATTGCATGGACACCAACCCTGGGAAGGCTGTGGCACACACAGATGTTCCAGCATCTTTGTCAACACAACCTGGGAGACACAGGGCCCACAGGAGGGATGAAAGCACTGCTTCTTCTAGCTGAGAGCCACATGGTTTTGGGGAGATCACTGGCACAAGCAGCCCTGGGCTGTGTCCCCACCCAGCCCATCAGATGTGCTCCCACCTCAGAGCTGGCACAATAAACCTCCCTCCACGTTGCTGGAGGCAGAGCCGCCAACAATTTCCTGACCATTCCCAGGGAGCCCTGGGCACTAAGGAAGGGCCAAGGCTGCATGGAGAAGTGCATGGAAAAGCCATTAGGATGCACATCCTACTTTGGAAGTGCTGGAGCTGTGGAGCAGCATGTTCAGTTTTCTCACATTCATAACCGAGGGTGGAACAGATGGCGAAGGTTTGGGAGGAAGCTAATGTAATACAGAGGAAGAGATAATATGTGGATTTAAATAACCCACAATGCCAGCAACAATTTGTTCTAGCAGGAATTGCACGGGGCTAGCAGGGTTTTGTTCCAGTGGCCTGGCAGGGAGGGGGTGGTTGGACAGGAGCAGGGGAAGGTGTAGGGGAGGAATAGGAGGTGCAGGGATCTGTGCTCCAATCTCCTGCCCAAATCTGTGACCTCACCTGCACCTGCCATCAGAATAATTTCAGACTTCAGGGAGTGTGGTGAATCCCTGAAGAAGAGGAGGGGAAGGCTAAAGGGGAAGGATTTATCCCACAGGCCCCACATCCATCTCCATGTGCTTGGCAGATTCACACTCCATCCTGCAAAACCCCCCTGACCCTGCTCCAGCTCCACATCCCCCACAGCAAACCAAGGATCCCCAATCCCCCCCAAAACCCAATTTCCCACAAAATCCCCCTTCCCTGTGGCCTGGCAGGGTGTGAGCTCTGGGGCAAGGCAGATGTGGGCAGATGTGTGAGAGCCCACACTGCTCCAGCCTGTTCACTGCCTCTTCCCTGGATCCCAGCAGTGCCAGCTGGGAGCTGCTCCCTCCAAAGGAGGGGCTCAAAGGGCAGCTCCCACCTCCCACCAGCTGGGCTCCCTCAGAAAGGTGCTGCCAATGAGCAGAAGGATGCTCGGAGCTGAGCACGGCTATTTTTGCCCTACTGAGGTATCCCTGAGCAGAAGCGAGGTCACCCTCCCAGCTTAGCTTGTTTTAAAAATAATCTGCCCTAAACCAGCTCTGCACAAGCCATCCATGAGCCCAGGGGGTTGGCTCTGTGCTAGAGTGCCAGCTCCAGCTTCCAGAGCCAGCACACCTCTTGCAGTGTTGGAACAAGCTGGGGGTGCAGATTTTACAAAAACACACTAAAAAAAAAAAAAAAAAAAAGTCACTGCTCTCCATTCCTGTCTGAAAAACAAGCTGGGGGCCACGGGGCCTTCAATCCAAGCTTTTCCAGAGTGTGCACAGGCAAGGATGCAGCCTGCATAGAGGAGTCAGATGTACAGGTTGCTGTAGGAGCTGTAGGAACTTTGTTCTCCTCTGTCCCTTTCCCCCAGTCCTTTAAAAGAAGCTCCCAGAAGTCACCCCTTTGTTGGGGCTGCACATCAGGAATTGAAAAATCCTCTCACAAAGGTCGTTTCTAGGGCCATGGCTCAATAATGTCAATGAAATTCAGCACTGCTTGGTGTTGGCTCTCAGGGGATTTGGGGGTTTTGGGGTCACTGAGCTACACAAATGCTTTCAAATGACATTTAAGGCCACCTGATCTCTCTGTGCCTCCGAGGGCACTGACCCCAGCACCCACAGTACAAACTCACAGCAATTGTCAGCCTTGGGGCAGAGGAAAACAGGAGCCACGTGCCAGGACCGGTGTCAGTGTTGTGGGATTAAGGGATTTATAGGAACGTCACCATTCTGCCTGGCCTTACAGGCCCAGGAGGCACAAAGCCTGTGCCTGGATGCTTCACAGCTTCCTGGAGCCTTTGAGGAGCCCTAAAACAGGGATAGGGGAAAAAAAGGAATTGTTGAGAGACTGGAAAGGGAAAGAAGCTTTCTAAAATACCAGCAACCCTTTTACCCACGGGCACAAAGCACAGCCCATCACAGGGCTGGGGAGAAAAGAAGGGAATGGATTTCCTTTCCTGCAGGTGCTGAACATCTGGCAGGAAGGAGAAGCTTTAGGCACGGAGCAGCTCGGTGTGCCCACGACAAGGTCCGGGGCTCAGGCACCACCGGAGCCGGATTCATCATTTAGGACATTCCTGATGTCCTCATTTAGCACCAGCACTCTCGGGGAGCCTTCCAGGGATGCCTCGTGTGCTTGCTGAGGGCAGCCTGGGGATGAGAGGAGGTTTGGGGTTCAGCCCTTCAAGTTGCTCCGTGTCCCATCTCATCCCCACGGATGCAGCCCAAACCAGCCCAGCCACCCCTGAGCACCATCCCATGACGCCAGGACAAATCCCAGACTAAAGGCAAAAAATTCCCAGGGAAAAAAAGAGCAGCAGCAGCAGAGGCTTTAAAGGCCTCTCCTGGCTGTGGGATCTCTGAGAGCACCCGCAGGGGGAGCAGGGAGGGATCCCTGCAGTGCAGCCTCTCCATCATCCATCCACCCATCCACCCATCCATCCATCCACCCATCCATCCATTCATCCATCCATCATCCATCCATCCATCCATCCATCCATCATCCATCCATCCATCCATCCATCATCCATCCACCCATCCACCCATCCATCCATCCATCCATCATCCATCCATCCATCCATCCATCCATCCACCCATCCATCCATTCATCCATCATCCATCCATCCATCTATCATCCATCCATCCATCCATCCATCATCCATCCATCCATCCATCCATCCATCATCCATCCATCATCCATCCATCCATCCATCCATCCATCATCCATCCATCATCCATCCATCATCCATCCATCCATCCATCCATCCATCATCCATCCATCATCCATCCACCCATCCATCCATCCATCCATCCATCCATCCATCATCCATCCATCATCCATCCATCCATCCATCATCCATCCACCCATCCATCCATTCATCCATCCATCCGTCCATCATCCATCCATCCATCCATCATCCATCCATCCATCCATCCATCCATCCATCCATCCATCATCCATCCATCATCCATCCATCCATCCATCCATCCATCATCCATCCATCCATCCATCATCCATCCATCATCCATCCATCATCCATCCATCATCCATCCATCCATCCATCATCCATCCATCATCCATCCATCATCCATCCATCATCCATCCATCCATCCATCCATCATCCATCCATCCATCCATCATCCATCCATCCATCCATCCATCCATCCATCATCCATCCATCATCCATCCATCCATCTATCATCCATCCACCCATCCATCCACCCATCCATCCATTCATCCATCCATCCATCCATCATCCATCCATCCATCCATCCATCCATCATCCATCCATCATCCATCCATCCATCCATCCATCCATCATCCATCCATCCATCCATCATCCATCCATCCATCATCCATCCATCCATCATCCATCCATCATCCATCCACCCATCCATCCATTCATCCATCCATCCATCCATCCATCCATCCATCATCCATCCATCCATCCATCATCCATCCATCATCCATCCATCCATCCATCCATCATCCATCCATCCACCCATCCATCATCCATCCATCCATCCATCATCCATCCATCCATCCATCATCCATCCATCCATCCATCATCCATCCACCCATCCATCCATCCATCCATCCGTCCATCATCCATCCATCCACCCATCCATCATCCATCCATCCATCATCCATCCATCCATCATCCATCCATCCATCATCCATCCATCATCCATCCATCATCCATCCATCATCCATCCATCATCCATCCCTCCATCCATCCCTCCTTGCTCTGGGATTTGCCAGGAAGATATTGCAGGCAGCTTTGGCTGTCGCTGGGGAAAGGCAGGAGCAGACAGCCAATCTGCAGGAGGAACAGGGATCTGCCGAGCTGCCGGAGCCGGAGATGCGGGCAGGGGGGATGCAGCCTGGCACCTCCCTGCTGGATGCTCCCTTTGCCAGAGCTGCCTGGTATTCCTGAAAGGATTCATCTCCAGGTGGAAACCAATCCCTTTGTTAATTTAGGGAAGTTTGGCTCCTTTAGCGTTAAAGGTCGTGAAATGAGTTTCAAATAAAAACTGGGTGTTTTCTCCAACCAGGCACCCCTTGTTTGGGCTGTGAATTTTCCCTGTGCATGGAGATATTCCCATTTGGCTGCTGGGAAAAGGATCTGGGGCATTATTTGGTATTAACCTCCCTGGTATTAAACACTGTGATTTATCCCTTCCAACTCCAGGTTTTCCCTTTTTTTTTTTTTTTTTTTGCCCCATGGGGAGCCGTCCCCAGGTGTCCCAACACAATCATCCCTGGGTTTTCCTTATTCCTCTCATCTCAACCAAAGAGATTCACTTCAATCCTAGATGGCAGCTGCATGTCCAGACAAACAGAAGCCATCATGTCATGGGAATAAGGAGGAAGAGGAGTCCTGTTGCCATCACACCTCTGGAATGAGGCAGGGCTGAGCATCGCTGCAGGGGTTGTCTCTTCTTAAGGACAAATAATAATCACAAACTGCTCCTCTTCTAATCCCTTTCGTGTTCTGACAACCTGAGGTAAATAATCTTCAGAGAGAAACGGGATGTTCAATTTAACAGGGTCCTTTTCAAAGCCTTTTTATCTCCAGGGCCTTTGATGTACCTGGGAGCACCTTCCTGGCTCTGCTCCTGTCATCTGGATATGGGGGTTGAGCCCAATTCCTTCTTCTAGCTTGGAAAATCTGGGGTCAAACACCAGCTTTTGACTGCATTAGAACCAATTTTTGCTGGTTTTAGAAGAAAAATCTTAAAATTAGAACTTCAAACATACTTAAAGAAACACGCAGAGCTCAGCACCTGAAAGGTGAGGATTGAACCAGGGATGACAGGCCAGTTCTTTAAGAGGCTAAAGGATCTCTAAGAGGATAAATCTCATTTTTTTAGCCTTTTTTCCCCCAGCAGCAGGTTTTTCGGTCCCACCCGACTCACTTTCACTCACACGAGCACTTTTAGCATCTCCTGGGCCCCTTCCTGGAGCCACGGGATCTGCTGCAATCCACTGGAGAAAGCCAAGTGACTCCCTGATGTTTCCTTTGTTAAATGCTCCTTAACCAATTCACAGAGCCTGTTTCTGGCAATGATGTGACAATTCAGCACAAATGTCACCAAGCTGTGAAGTTTGCAGCCCTTTCTGCAGTGCTGAGGCTGGAAAATGGTGCATATCTTTTTTTTTTCCTTTTTTTCTTTTTTTTTTTTTTTTTCTGATCCAAGTCCTTAGTAATTACACTTAATAGATCCCAGAGGGATTCCTAGGTAACCTGCACTCTGGTTTCCATGGCAGAGAGGCAGAGCTTGTACCCTGTGATAACAGATAATAATGGATTGCTAATGCTTAAATTAATTATGCCACAATTGCATTTGTAAACCAGCTGTCCGTGGTATTCCCAGGAAAACTCTGGAGTTGCTACACAACAGTACTAGGATAAAAACAAACAAGGCAGAGGGTCTGGAATTACTCTACAGCTACAGTTACTGTTATTACTCCTGTGCCATAACCATGGTTTATTCCTGTTTTAGTGTTTCCATGGGTTTAGATCTAAGTTTCTGTTCTTTAAGCTTGGAAGCAAAGCTTAAAAATCTTTGGGGATCCAACCTGTTGATAGAGAAAGATCCTTTTGCCCAGCTGATGTTGGTGTAGATTCCCATCCTTGGCAGATGTTTTCCTACTCCTATGAAGGACTCCAGGGATCTTATTGCAAAAAAATAAAAATAGGTCTCCAGGAGATGCCTTCACATGGGAGGGGATTGGAATGAGAGGATCCTTAAAGTCCCAACCCAAACCAAACCATTCCTTGATTCCACAGGAATGGAAAAAGATAAGGCCCCAGGCAAAGCTGCAAATCAGGAGCTGGGTCTCCTCTTTGCAAAGGCTCCTCTTGGAGGTTGCAAAACAGTGGGAAGGGTTTAAAAGCCACTGGGTTTAAAGCACTGGTTCCTTGCTGCAGCAGAAGGGAGTTCTGTGCTCTGCAGCCAGGCTGGGCTCAGCAAAGCCTCTCCCAAAGCTCAGCTCCAGCACTGATCCATCTCCTGCCCAGGCATGGAGCAGGAATGGTGCTCAGAGCTGTCACATCTCCCAGGCCAGCCCTGCCATGGGAGGGGAGAAGGGCAAACATTCCCTCTGAGCAGAGGGAAGGCACTAAGACCTCACAAGACAGAAATCAGGCAGAGGTAAACACTGGGAAGTGCAGCAGGATCCATAATCGGAGCTAAAACAGAAGTTTTGGAGGGGCAAAGCTGCTTATTCAGCAGCAGCTGCCATTCCCACTTGGACAGCCCTGGCTGGAGCAGCACAGGGAGGAGTGGGTTAAAAAGAGGGAGCTGTACAAAGGAAGCACAATTTGTGAGGTGTCAGCTGGATTTGAGCTGTTTGGTTTGAAGAGCTCCCACCCCTCCCTGACCATCCTATTCCTGGGATGCTCTGGCTGGGAGATGTGGAGGATCCCGTGCCTGCAGTGGCAAAGGAAGGATTTTCTCCTGCCCCTGCCCTGCTCAGGGGATGCAGGATGCAAACAGACCCAGCCTGAGCTGGGGGTAGGTCTGAGCAGAACAGGAATCCAGGAGCAGGGGTTGGATCCCCCCATTTTTCCAGCTGAGGGCACAGCTTTGATGCCCTGTGTGTAAATCACAGAACCACAGGATCATTTAAGCTGGAAAAATCTCTGGAATTGAGTCCAACCATTCCCTCAGCACTGCCAAGGCCTCCTCTGCTCCATGTCCCCAAGTGCCACACCCACACAGCTCCAGGGATGGGAATTCCACCACTGCCCTGGGTGAAGAATTATTCCCAAATATCCAATCTGAACCCCCCTGGTACAACTCGAGGATGATTCCTCTTGTCCTGTCACCTTTTCTTGGGAGAAGTGACCAAGTGCTCCCTCCCTGGACACATCCCACCAAAAGGCTGCACCTCCGGTACATCCCAAAGGGAGGGAACGGGGAATTGGAGGGATCAGCAGTGTGGGCAGAGCAGGGCTGTGCTGTTTTAGCAGGGAATTTCTCTATGGAGCAGCTCAGGGATGTTGGAGTTGCAGCTGAGCCCTCGCTGGTCGCAGGGCTGGGGGCAGGAGCTCGTTCTGTGCCCCAGCAGGGCCGTGCCAAGACAAACAATGACACTGATAATCGCCTGCAATCTGTTATTACATTACCGGCAGCTCAAAAACCCTAAAACCCAATAATCTTCTGAAACGCAGCTAATCCCTCCCAGCGCCAGCAAGGCCGGGCTTGGCAGGGCCGGGCTGGGAAGGGAAGGAGCAGAGAGCAGGGGGTGTTCTCTGCCTTTGGAAGGCTTTGCCTGGCACAGGAGGAGAGGTTTGCCCGGAGCAGCCAGCCCTGGATGGGTACCTGGCTGCTCTCTGCAATCCCTGCCTTGGCTTGGCTGCCTTTGACCCTGTTGCTAAGCTACAAATGTGCCTTTCCAGCAGGCTCCAGCATCCTCGCTCCCACCCACTCCCAAACGCGAGCTGATTCAGTCTGCTCGGAAAAGAAACCATCCCTGGCCAGCCAGGGGCTGGCTTTTCCCGTTTGCTTCTCCAGCAGCTCCGCAGAGCAGCCCAGGGCAGGGTCCCAAGGGGTGCCCAGCCCCGTGCCCACTCCATCCCAGCAACGTGGGGAGCACTAGGAGGGGAACAGGAGCCTCTGGACCATCCCAGGGTTTGGATGCAGCAGGAATAGCTGAGGATCCCAGCGACTCCAAGAAATAGCAACCACCCACGTGCTGCCAGCATCGCTCGTCCTGGTGCCAGCCACGCTCCCACCGTGGCACCGGGCATGGGGTGCCAGGGATGGGGTGCCAGGATGGATGAGGTGCCACTGGATGTTTTCCTGTCCTGCAGAGGGATGTGTTGGAGGGTTGGCTGCATCCCCTGACGTTCCTGGGGTGCTGGCGGGGTCCCATGGGATTGTTCAGGATGTGCTCCAGGGGAAGCAGTGGATGCTCCCAGGGGGGACTGAACCATTCCTGGGATGTTCAGCCCAGCTGGGGTGGGTGTGGGTGTGGGGCAGCTGCAGTGGGGTTCCTGCAATGCTTTCCAGGTAAAATTACTGAACTCTGGGATGGTTTGGGTGGGAAGGGACCTTAAAGTTCATCCTATCCCACCCCTGCCATGGCAGGGACACCTCCCACTATCCCAGGTTGCTCCAAGCTCCATCCAGCCTGGCCTCGGACACTTCCAGGTAGTTCCCAGGAGCTTCATTGGGTCCATATAAACTCAGGAAAGGTTATTAGAGCATTCCCAAAATGCTGCCTGAACATGGACCCCAGTGTGCTGGCCTGATGTCCAGGATACTTGGAAAACAACTGTGTTTCTTGGGAAGTGTCCTGTGGACACTTCAAACCACCCCCAAACAACTCTAAGATCCCATATAATCTGCTTTTTTGGGTTTTTCTTCCTTTTCATTGACCACCTGATAAACAACCAATTTTAGTTCTGTTTTTAAGGTCAGAATTCCTATGGGAGTGATCCAGGATCCATCAGGGGGTGCAGCCAAGTGTTTGTTTGGCAGCTTAAAAAACCCTCCAAGGGTTCCTGGGCACTTTGGGAGGTGTAAATTGGGATCTGCTCATCCCCAGAGCTGCCTACAGAATTCCAAGGATCCATCTAACTCCTGTCCTTCTCTCTCTCTTGCAGGGTTCAGCTCCCATCCTGGTAGTCATGGTGATCTTACTAAATATTGGAGTCGCCATTTTGTTTATTAACTTTTTCATCTAATTCAAGACTGTCTTGTTTGCAAAAACAACAGTTACATGTATGAATGGGGGAAAAAACAAACAAAACAAAACAAAACAATACCAGAACCAAACAACAACAACAAAAAAAAAAATCAAAGGGAAAAATCATAACTCGAACTGTCCTCCGACAATTTCCAAGTCTTTTCACAGAAGAACAACAAATGATCGAGTCTCACTCACAGTTTGCCTTTTTTCCTGGGTAATGTTTTTTGGATTTTAGCCAAAATTCTTTGCTTGTATAACACTATGCTGTGTGGCATGGCAAAATGCTATCAACACTCTGCCCCCCCAGCACTGGGAAGGATGAGAAGGAATCCCAACAAAAGAAAAAACCTCGTTTCTCTTCCCCTCACCCCCCACCCCCCCAAAAAAATTGTCTTTGTAACAACAGCAATGAACCCCAAAATGGAGATGAGACAAAGGGACCATGGGGAGAGTTTGGGTGGAGTGGGAACGGGTTCTTGGATGCTCCAGGCTTTTTCCCAGGGAAATCCACAACAGCTTTAATGATAAATGGGAGAGAAAAGCAAAATCAGGCTTTTCACCCTTTGGAAATGGAGGAATGCTGCTGTGGGAAGGAGGAGAGAAGGAACACAGGGAAGGGATGAACCCTGTCTGGATGGGAAAATGGGAGAACAGGTCCCATTCTGATCCTTGTTTTTAAAACAAAAATTGGCTTTTTGCAGAATTCCTCGGGGCAGGGGGGAATAGGGAACACGAGGTGTGAGCAGCAGCCCCAGCACCCTCCTGCCTTCACTCCTCCTCCCCAGGCTGCTCCTCACCCATGGCAGGGCTGGAAAACCACCCAGAGCTACTTTTAATTCACAGCCAATTTCTCCTGGCTAAAAAATCCCCTCCCAAAAAAAAAGCCCTTGGAGGCACCTCCAGCAGCATGGATGGAGCAGCTGATGGTGCTGTGCTGGTGAGGAGCATCCAGCCCGTCCCAAAAAATGTGCACAGGGAGCAGGGTGGGGAGGGACAGGGGACAGAGGGCTCAATTCCAATCCGCTGAGGATGACAATAAAACAAAACCAAGCAAAAATCCAACTGTTTCTCAAAGGCACCTGGGGAGGAGCACCTGGAGCATGTCCCAGAGAGGAGGGAGAGGGTGGTGGGTTTGTCTCTTACATCTTGCTGTGGACTGTTTCAGACATCATGCTTGGGCTCTGAGCATGTAGTATTTTGCACTTTGTAATGCAGGATGTATATTCCAGCTTCCAACATGTCCCTGTATTATAAAAAAAAAAAAAAAAAAAAAGGAAAAAAAAAGGAAAAAAAAAAGAAAAAAAAAGGAAAAAAAAGAAAATCAAAATCAAACCAAACATCATTGGCAATGGCAGCCTCTAAGGATGTATTTTCTTTCTTTTTTTTTTTTTCTATGTCACCTAATTTGTTCGTTTCTACCATCTTTGTACTATGCCTGCCTTGATTTTTGTCCCCTCCCTGTCCCCACGGATAATCTGCATACTCATTAAAGATGCCGTATCCCTGTTCTGAGCTGTCTGGTCCCCATCACACCGCGTGCTCTCAGCTCCAGTCCTTGCAAGTGGCTTTCCCAAAGCTCCCATTCCCTCCCCACCAGTTCCACCACCAGCAGCTCCTTTGGGATTTGGCAGGGCCAGGGACCAAATCCCACCCTCAGTCCCTCCCTGCAGCTGCAGGAGGAGGGTGCAGGAGGATGGCAGCTCCCGAGGGGGGGGTGAGACCCTCCCAGGAGATTTTGGGGGTGGGTGGGGAAGGAGGGAAAAGCCCTCCTCGACATTCACGTCCAGAGTTGTTGGATCCAGCCCGGACTCGTGGACTCAGCTTTGCTTTGCTTCTGTTTTAGCTGTTTCTCTGCTACCTTTTCAGCAGATTTCTTATTACACTGCACTGGATTGCTATATTTTTAACCAGAAATAAACTAAGGATTAGAGCATGTGCCAGTTAAATTCAGTTCTTTTCCTTACATGGTCTGATTCCCTCCTGTCGCAGTTTTGCTTCCTCTTCTCCTTCCTTTCCCTTTCCAGGCACAGGGCTACAGGGTGGACAGGGGAAAGGATAATTTTGAAATTCCATTTTCCACACTAACTGTCCATCATCGTCCCACCTCTTCCTTTTTTTGTGTTGTTTTGGATTTTCCTTTTGGGTCCTTAGTCATCTTTTTTTTTTTTTTCCTTTCCTTCTTCAACGCTTGCTGCACACTTAAAATGAACCAAAAACAAAAAAAAAAGGACATTTTGGGATTGTAGCCTTGGGAATTCAACCCTGGGGTTTGGAATTCTACTTTTACTCTTTGGAAAGACTCTCGAGCTCTTGAGGACCTTTTTTTCTTTCTTTTTTTTTTTTTTTTTTTGGTGCATTGGAGTGCAGGACACAAAGGTCCTGTCAGGAGCAGGTTAAACAGAGCCCTGCAGACACAGATATTTAGATATCTGTAAAGCAGCACCAAAATGCCTCTTGTTATCCAGCAAATAAAAGCACTGGTGGTTTCCTGACTGGATTTTTCCCACTGGTGCCTGCTTAATTATTCTTGCTCTTACCCCTGGACCAGCACAAATCCAGCTTGGATTTTTCAGCTCTCTGTTCCGCTCAGTCAAGCTGAGTTTTCCTCAGTAGGAAAGACAGCCACAGACTAATATTAATTGGCTCCCAACCCACACGGTCCAAAATAATGATTCCTTTCTTAATCCAGAGGAGTTGAGCAATTTGTCTCAGTCCTGGGCTTTTCACATCTGCCCAAGGCCAGAAATATTCCTGAGAAGTAGCCCAAAGAGAGAGGTAAATCAGTGTATTTCCCTGTCTTATGAGCCTGGCTCCTGCAGATCTACCTAAGGCCCATTAAAATGCCCATCAAGGTGGGCCATAAATCCATGGAAATTATCCAGCCCTGCTGCTTTATGTCCAGGCTGGCAGCTTCACTTGGTCAGTTGAAGGTTTGGATGATTTTTTTAGGCTGCACTGGAATTTGTATTTGACAGCACGAGGAGGGGCTGGCACAGCAGAGCCCTTGGGAAGGGGGAATTTGGGAAAGGAGATTTGAATCCCACCTGTGTGAGAGGGGCTGGTCTAACACTGCATCCTTGGGAGAAGAGAGAAGGAAGGAAGGAAGGAACACAAACCAAACCCCCTGTGGCACTCAGCTGCTCCCCAGCCCATCTGGTGTCTGGGTTGTTGTACCCGAGACCCAGATTCCAGCACTCTCCAGAGCCTGAGATTCTAGAAATGCCGAGCTGTGGCAGCATCCCTGCCAGGAAAACACATCCAGACTGCATCAGAAGGGGAGGAGCGACAGGAGAAACAGGGTGGGATCCACGGTGAAGGGCTTAATTGAGACCTAAGGACTAATTACACTCGGCAGCCTTGGCAAGTCCAGGGAGGATGGAAAGCAGGGATTTTCTGGAAGCTGTCACACAGGGATAGGGACTCCAGAGGGCTGTGCTAAGGCAGGATGGAGCAGGGATGGGAAGAGATCTCCTGAGCTGGGGGTGAGGGGATTGCATGGAAAAGAATCCTGACAGTAGCAGCTTTTCCTGGCTTAGGGAACAGCTCAGCTCCTTGCACAGCTCCTGAACGACTGCAGCAGTAGGATCGTGGAATCGTGGAATGCGTTGGGCTGGATCTTAAAGCTCATCCTATCCCAGTGCTGCCATGGACACCTTCCACTAGCCCAGGTTGCTCCAAGCCCTGTCCAACCTGGCTCTGGACACTTCCAGGGATCCAGAGGCAGCCACAGCTTCTCTGGGCACCCTGTGCCAGGGTCTCAGCACCCTCACAGGGAGTGGCAAATCCCCCAAAACTTTGCACAGAAAGATGTGAACTTACCCAAGGGAGAGGACAACAGGGTGAGCGACTGAGCAAGCACGAGGGTTTCCTTCCTGGATTAACAAGAAATGTTTTCACCTTTCCCAGACCATCAATAAATGCTTTGTTTTCTCCTCTCCCAGGTTATCAATAAATGGTTTGTTTCCACCTCTCACCTGTTATTTCATGGGGAAGGTCCCTCCCTGTCAAGACATGTTTTTATCTCACCAATTAAAGCTCCCTGTCAGCTCCATTTACTCCTTCTGTCCTAATTAGCCCAGCAGATCCCAGCCTTGCTCTCTGGAGAGCTGCATCCCTGGGGATGGCCCTGCCAGAGCAATACCCAGGGCACCTGGAATTCCCTGCACAAGGACAGCCAGCCCTGGTGGCACCTCCAGGCATCACTTGGTTGCTGCAGCACACACTTGGATGCCATCTGTTGTCCCCAAGGACACAGCACTGCTCTGCTGGGAAGGAAGGGATGCCTTGAGGAGAGGGGCTGAAAAACAAATCCTTGGATCAGCCCACTCCTTCCTGGCCTCAGTGAGGTCATCACTGGTCATGAAGATGTTACTTGCAGGACAATTGGGCCAACAGGGGGAAAAACTCAACTGGGAGATTCCACACAGGCAAAACTACAGTGAACGTGGAAAAGGAAGAGGTTTTTGGAGTGCATCTCACAGTTAAAGCAGGAAAGGATTCCCAGGTTTTTCCAGGCATCTCAGAGCTGCTGGTGCACTTCACACTGCCTGCAGAGCTCACAGCAGGAACTGCAATCCCTCTTCTACACCACAGGAGAACAAGAACAGAAGTTGGGATGGGATTTACTGAGCAAAACAAGATGATATAACCAAGTTTATTGTAGGAACCCCTGGAACATCCTGGCACCAGTCAGGAATCTGGGACCAGTGAACCACAGTCATGTGCACAGTTTATCTGGACAACCAACTTTGGAACAACAAAGGCAGTGCTGTACAGCCCAACCTCAGCAGAACAAGATTGCGTGGAGAACAGTCCTGCTCCCCAGGACCCTCCCACAGCATTCCCAGGAGTAACAGCAGATCCAGAGCATCCATCCAGGATGGTCAGCCCAGAGCTGGGAAAGGCTGGAGACCAGGAGGGACATCTGAGCTCAGCAGGGCTCACCACTGCTCCCAGCACGTTCCTTCACTCCTGCAGCAGCCTCAGGACATCTGGATGGGATCTTCACAGAAAGTCTTTGCCATGGCATGAGCCACCTTGAGCACCTTCTTGTCCTTGGCCTCGGGGCCCATGTGGCTGCGGGCCAGCCTGAGCCAGTACTGCTCTGTCCTGGCCACGTACTGGGCCTGGGCCTCCCCAGGCTGCACTGCTGGGTGCTGCTGCTCCCCTGGGCAAAGAGAGGGACACACAGAGGTCACACACAGCTCAGCCAGGCCACGTGGGGCTGAATGTAACAGCCTGAGAATCCACCAGCAACCAGGAAAATTCCTCTTTTATTCCAAGAGCAATGTATTAGGAAAGCTGCTTCTGCTGGAGAAGTCACCTGCATGCCTGGGAGACCTTCCAGGCTCACAGCAGAACCAGGCACTGCACTAAACCCTACTGTGGATTAGAATGGAGACAGCATTGATTAGTAATTACCTTCCTCATCTTCACTCTCCTCTTCAGAGCTCTCCTCTTCTTCCTCCCCTCCCTCTGCACCTTCCACATCATCATTCTCCTCTTCATCTGACTCTGACTCCTCCAGCCATTCCTGGGTTTCTTGGATGAGAAAGGGAAGAGAAGCGAGGTACAAAGAGAGAATTAAGGTACAAAGAGATAACCCCAGGAAACTCCCACATGCTCTGCAGGACCCAAGCCCTTCACTGCCCTGAGACAGTGAGAACAGAGCATCCCTGTTCCCTGGAGGAGTGGGCAAGCCTGGCACAGCAGGACTCCCAGCATGGCTCATGCCACCACAACCCTGTTTACAGCTCTTGGATTTCCAAGTCCCAGAGCAGAGCTGACTCTGCAGTGACCCCAAAGCTCTGACCACACAGGTAAGACACTGCATTATCACACAGCCCCAGGCTTTTTCCTATCCAAGAAAAACCTGCCCTCAAAGGTTCACCACCACCCCTGAGGAAGTCCCCCAGTTATTTTTTTCCCCCCAGTGCTGCTCCCCTGAATGCACAGGGAGAGCTCCCAGCAGCAGAGCTCACTTGGATCCATCTCCAGCAGCACCTTCCACTCGTCCATCCTGTGCAGGTCGATGCTGTGCAGGTCACTGAGGGTCACCTGGCGGTCGCCCACCTCGAACATGCCCCCGTACACGTAGAGGACCCCGTGTTTCACTGCCACCATGGCACTGGAGCGTGGGCATGGCTCCACAGGCTGGCCCAGAGCTCCACCTTCCTCCTCCTCTTCCTCCTCCTCCTCCTCTGAACCAGACCTGTCCTTGTCTTCTGCAGCTCCAGGGATCACCTGCTTGATGGTCATGACGGTGCCATCTTCTGCCACCAGCTCCTTGACGATCTCCAGGGGGCCCTGGGGAGGTGGCAGCTGCAGCTCCTCCTCCCCAGCAGCCTCTGCCTCAGCCTGTCTGCCACGTCTGCGCCTCCTCTTCTCCAATTTGGGGCCCTGAGAACAGGAATTGAAAGATTTTGTGGGAATTGCATGCACCTAACAGCAGTGTGTACAAATGGCACGGCTGCTGCTGGAGGGAAGGAATAATTCCTTTTTTTAATCACAATTTCAAGTCTCAAGTGATCAATGCAATTCCTCCTACAGCTTCTCCCAGCCTAAAACAAGGAACAGTGAAGATCCTGGACAATCCAGAGTATGGAATTGCTTCCTCTGTTAAGAAAGGAGCAGCTCTCCAGCTCCCAGGTGCCACAGACACACAGAGGCCACTGTTCAGTGACCTCTGAAAGGGAAAGTAACCCACAATTTCCTGAAATCACAACAATTGCTGGGTGCTAAATCACAGCCCATTACCAGGCAGCACTCCAGGTATTGGAAGAACTCTATGAAAGGGCTGGAAAACAATCAGTTTGAGAAGGATGAAGCAACCAGCTGAGTGGCTGTTTGCCTGTTATTATGGGATTGACTTCTCCGTTTGGAGAACAAAGCCAGGAAGGGGCAGAGGGAAGAAGTTTGCACCTTCCTTGGCCTGTGAGAGTGGTTCAAAGACAATCAAAGAGCTGAGCTGAGTTCTGAAGCTCTTGGAGCCAAGGTTAACATTTCATCTCTTCTGGTGGCTCATCAGCACTAGGGAGAAGAGGGAGGGTTTTGATTCCAAAATCTTTTCACAGCAGCTGTTAGTGAACTCCCCTCACGTCAGATCCATGTGGTCTGAAGAGGGCTTTCAGCAAAACACCAGAATTGTGTTTTCAAGCTGTTTTGCTTCATTTTGCATTCCACAATAACGGGGCAGCCTGATTCCTGGAGGAGAGGGATTGCTCAGGTGCACCCTGAGCTACCAGAAACACAAGATTCCTTCAAAGAGAGAAAAATCCTTCCTCCATCCCTGCAAGTGTCCAAAGCCAGCTTGGAGCAACCTGGGCTTGCAAAAAGTGTCCCTGCCCATGGCAGGGGTGGAATGAGAGAATCTTTAGGGTCCCTTCTCATCCACATAATCTGGGAAATCTCAAAGAGGCCAAATCAGGCATAAAGGATGTGTGAGATAACGAAATCATTGTATTTAACCCCAGACCTTGAGCTGTGCAGGGAACCAGCGGTTCTTCCCGATGTCATAGAAATAAATGTCATTGAAGAAGTCCCCCTCAATGCTCTCCTCCTCCTCCTCATCGTGCACCCCCCCAAAAAGGAGGCAGCGGTTGTTGGGAGCAGCAGCCACGGAAAAGCCAGACCTGGGAGTGGGTTTCACTCCAGAGGGGCTGAGCCGACTCCAGCTCCACCTGTCTGCAATGGAGAGAACAAATGTGAGCATCAGCAGAGGAGAGTCCTGCCTGCTTGGTGTACTCCAAGGCCTCTCAAAGTTCCAGCCCTGTTCTGGATATTATGGCATCTCCAGGGTATTTTCAGAGCTTGCTGGAGCAAGGAGACTCTTGGAAGTGTCTGCACCTTTAGTGGAGGGTGGAGTTCAGACAAGGTCTGATCAGAAGCACCAACAAATGTCCCTCAGTTATCCCATGGAGCCTTCCCTCCTTCCATCAGTTCTCTCCACCTCTTCTACCACCCTGCACCACTGCCCTATACCCAAAAATAAACACAGATCATTCCCAAAAAGCCCCAACCAGGCTTTAAAAGAGGGCTCAGCAGCAGGACAAGACTTGTGCTCTTATCTCTCTGCTTTTCTCCAATCCCTTCTACTCTGACTTCAGAGCAAATCCCTGAAATGCAGCCTGGGAGAAGCACTGCCAGGCCCTGTGCTTCCCGAGGAACTGCAATTCCAACAAGATAAAACTATAAACAGGAATAATGCAAACAGGGCCTGGAATCCAGACAGTGCTGGTGACCAACCCTCCTCCCCAAATCCCATCCCAGACAGTCAGGTTTGGAGAAATCAATCACAATTTTAACATTTTAGAAATTCAGCTCCAAGAAAATTGTTCCATTGCCTGAGTCGGGGAGAAAATCTCCTAAAGAAAGGGATGGAACTCCTATTCCAATCAAAGATAACCAGTGAGCCACAACAGATCAATCTGCTCCACAGGGATTGTACCCCATGGAACGGGCACAACTTGGAGCAGGCAAAGAGCTGAGTGATCTCTTCCTGTCCTTATCTCAATCCATGAGTCTCCCATTGGATTTTCTCTCCCTTCTCCAGCTGAGGAGGGAGGGAGGGATGGAGCAGCTTTAGCTGCACCTGGCACCACCCAGGAATACCCCACCAGAGGAGAATTCTCCAATCCCAAAGATTTTCTGTTGTGGAATAGGAAAGCACCCATCAAAATGTCCAGAAACAGGAATTTGGAAATGTTGTTTTAATTCCCTCCCACATACAAACTGGGAAAAAAAATCATTAAAATCTCTTTTCCTGGATTTCTTCCTGAGCTAACACTAGGGCACAGAGGTTATCACTGAGAGGGGAATTTGGCTCCAGGTTTTTTGATGTGTTATTCCAAGGAAGGGAGAGGATCTGCACTCCCAGACTTGCAGTGCTCACCTTCTTCCTTGCCTGCCCCTTCAGCCTTCAGCAGGAACATATCTGTGTGCAGGGTGCCTTTGTCCACATCCTTCTTGATCCTCTGCAGGGAAAGAAAACACAGGGATGCTCAGGGAAACAGCTTCAGTGGCCAAATCATAGAGGGGATCCAGCTGAAAATGCAAACACTGGGCAAGGCCACTCTGGAGCATCAGACAGCTCCAAAGCATGGGATACTCCTTGTGATGTGCCAGAATTCCTGCCTGTGGCAGCAGGAAGGGCTCTCCAGGCTGCAGCACGGATTTCTGGGGATTTATGGCTGTATGGAGACTACAGGATACAGGAATTTTGGCACCCAGAGCAAAATAAATTGTCACAGAAGATTAAAACCAACTGGTTTGCAAACAAAGGAAGGATGGGCAGCACTCAGGAAACAGAAGAGCCAAAGTCCTGCCTTTTACTCTGCCCCAGACACGACCAGGTGGCCTCAAGGTGCTGATTTCACTCCTGTAAAAGGAGCAGATTCCCACTCCCCACAGGGGGACATGACAACTTTGCAGGGCTTGCAAGGCCCTCTGGAATTCTGCCTGGATGTGAGCAGCAGCTCTGATCTGCAATGACCTCACCACCCCTGTGAGCAGCCAGGGGGTCCCTGTGACCCCCTGAGCCAGCACAGGAGAGGCAGAGGTGACAGCTCTGTCCCCCTGCAGCTGGCAGCTTTGCCATTTGGGGTCCCACACAGCCATGAGCACAGGTTGACCCTCCTAAACAGAAGCAGAAACCCCCCCTTCCCATCCCTACAAAAGGCAGCAGCAAGGATGAGGTGAAAGCTCAAGAAGCAATTAAATGCCTGAATTTCAATGTCATTTCCCTGCTCTTCTCAAAGCAAACACTGGATTCCAGTGCTCATGGCAACAGCAGCATTCCAAGGCAGCTCTGTGCCACACCACTGTAGAAGGTGTCTTAATAAAGTCATTATCCACCCATCCTTGGTGCCCAGCTCCTGTTTCCTGGTAATTCCCTTCCCCCTGGGGCCATGGCACTGCTGGGATGAGGAACTCTGCTCCCAGGATACCAGCAGTGCATGCCAGGGTGCAGCCCTCAGGAAGATGAGCTGTATGGAGACTACAGGACGCAGGAATTTTGGCACCCAGAGGAGAGAAATAAATTGTCACAGGGGATGAAAACCCACTGGGAGCAGCCCTCAGGGTGAGAATTCTGCTGCACACCTGTACCTGGCAGGTTTTGTTGTTGCTGGGGTGTTGCTGCAGGGCCTGGTATCCAGTTCCTGGGAAAGGTGCTCAGTTCTGAGGCAGAAGAGGAATTCCAGGCACTGCACAACTCCACACAGGTGAAGTGTGAGGAGCACAGCACTGCATGAGAGGCAAGAAAGCAAACACAGAGAAAGCAGCTGGCTCCACAACCATCCAAGCTGCATGGAAAAAACACGTTCCTTTCTCCTGAAAAGCTCCCTGTAGTAAACAAGCTGTGTGTGCAACACGACAAAGCTCCCTGGGCTCAGAAAACCCCGATGAGGTGGAGTGGGAGTCAGTTTTTGTTGTCACAAACACTTCCAGCTGCTGGAGAGATCCATCCCCTCCCAGCCCGGACAAGTCAGCCCTGAGCAAATCATTCCATCACTCACAGGAGGTTCCTGCTCCCCCTGTCCTTCGTGTTTTAATGTTCCAGGTGTTTGTTTTCCAGCACAAAGCTGGCTGGGATATGCACTGTGGATATGCAGGCACAGGGGGGAGTTACAGGAGCTTTACAGGTACCAGCTGAAAATTCCAGCTCTGCTGACAGACTGCAAAGAAACTGAGGCACAGAGAGATTGAGAAGTGGAATCAAGATTCTCCACGTGCTAAAATTGTCTGGTAGGAGATCAACAGTGTTCAAAAACATCCAAATAGCACAAGTGCTCAGCAGGCAGAGCTACAGAGGGAACCAGTCCCATCAGACCTTACAATTCAGCACTTCCACATCTCCCAGCAGAATCTACTTCAGCTTTGTGATGACTGCCACTAAAAAAACCCAAAACAACAAGATTCCCACACCCCAGCCATCTCTGGCATCCCAAAGCCCTGCCCACGTGTAACTCCAGCCCTCCCCTGGCCTGTAGGCTGCACCTGCAAGGTGGAGCAGCAGCAGCTCCAGCCCCTCTGTTGCCTAGCAATGGTGCTTTACACAGCCCAAAATGCAGCTCGCTGCAGCAAGCCCCAGCCCCAGCACAGGAAAAGGTTGAGGACATCTTTAGGATCAGCAGGAGAGCAGCTCTGAGCTCCTCTGGGCATTGTGAAGTCTGTTCAAGGCAGAGCTGGCAGCATCCACAACATCCCCTTCCTTAGGAGATGCCAGAAATTCTCTTTATCATCTCCAGGCTGCTGATGAAACAGGAACACAGACACCATTGTGCTGAGAATCCTGCTTTTTAAAATATCAGGCAGCATCTCAAGGCAGTCACATTCAGGGTCGGAAAGCTCCTTTTTCACCATCTGCAGCCTGCTTTGCTCAGGAAAATCCACAGCAAAGGTGTGTGGGGAGCAAGGTGCTGGCCCTGGCTCTACAAGTCCTGCAGGGACTCAGGGAAGTCACTTCATCCATTGTGCCTCATCTCCCCCAGCCAGGACTTTTTAATCCATGTCCCACAACGAGACTTCAGCTCTGGACTGACATGGTATCGAGAAGAGACTCTCCACATCACTTCTGCAAGTTCAGGAAATCAAAGCAGGCACCAAAACTCTGTTCCTGCCTTCCCAGCTCCCTGCCCATCACAGGACAGCAGCTCTGCCATGTCACCAGCCTCCCCCAGCAGTGTGACAGCCAAATTATGCTCCTATTCAAAAAGAAGAGCTATTACGATTTTCCTCCCCTCTTCCCTTCAAAATTTCCCATCACACGTGTGACTCAGTCCTTGGAACACTCTGCATTTGATGAATGGTGCTTTGCTCGGGTATTTGCCTGGTTTCAGATGTAAAAATGTCTTCACACTCCCCAAAATGTCTCCATAGTACCCCTGACTGGAGTTATCTGCCCCAGTAACTGGAGGCAAGGAATAAGTCCTCTGCTGTAGCTGCCTGACTCCAATTAAGTATTGTTTTCGCCATGTCTACCTTCTCCCAAGAGTACCCCAGGCAAACACATTTTCTTCACTTCAAAGCAATCCCAGACACTCAGCTCCACAATCAGCTCTAAGTGAAGACACAATGAGAATTAAATAGCCACACATTAACAGAATTGGGTCTCTCCTAGAGGGGCCATATCCTCCTGAATTTAATTTTCAGGAGCACGCTGAAGGTTGCAGAGAAAAATCTGTGTGGAGTTTTGGTCAGTTTGTGCTACAAAAGCAGAGCCTGGCAGGAATGGCCCATCAGAGAGAAGCACACAGAGCTCTCTACATGACAAAGGAAGGAGATTTTAAATATCTGTTCAAAATGTCTTGTTTTAATGGAATGTCTGTTTGGCTTTAATGGAGGGTCTGTTCTAGTGGAAAAGCAGCCTCCCAAGCTGCACAGAACCTCCCCCAGCTCTCAACCTTGCCCAGTGCCCTGCCAAAGGCTGAGGGCAGTTTTGCATTCCCCCCATTTCTTCTCCTTCATTTTTATCAGCTCACACCAAGAGTGGAACAGAAGCGACTGCAAACACGTGTGACTTTTCTATTTCTATGAGGCACTTGGAGCTCAGCTGCTTGCAGGAGAGCTCCACACCTAGCAGAGCATGCAGGCTGCTGCTCCTGAGGACACAGGACAAGGGAAGAGGACAAAGCCCTTTCAGGTGGAAACGGCTCTGTGTCATTACTGCTGTTGAATCCAACCCACATCTGATGAGGCAGAGCCCCAAGCTCAGGCCCTGAGGAGGCACAAATGCTTCTAAATATACAGAGAGAGACCAACTCCCTTCTCCCCCCTCTCCCTGCCCCCCTCCTCTGGTCATTTATTCCCCTCAGAAGAACAAGGTGTCCTCCTCCCCTGCTGCCTTTTCATGGGAGCAGCAGGATCTAGGGCCTCCACCTGCATTCCCAACATGAAAAGCTTTTGCAGGAGCCTTCTGCTCAATGAAACATTTCCTTCCTGCTGCCCAGCATGGACACAGGGATACCTGCTCAATGAGGAATGTGCTCCCTGGTATCAATTCCCAGGATTAACGGAGCAAGGAGCAGAGCTGGGGGAGCCTGGTGCTTGGCAAAAAGTCTTTCTTGGCTTATTGAGTTTGCTCCCTCACCTCTGCCACTGATGACACAAAATAAAAGTATCCTGGCCACTTCAAGTTTAACCTGCAAGTGCTGAAGCAGGAATACCTGAGATTGCTTTAAGTTGCCAAAAAAATGTCATTTCTCCCAGTTGCTTATTCCTCCCTCAGTGATACCAATTCTTTCTGTTGGATTAGAACAGCAGGGAAAATAGAGAAATTATCTGAACCAAGATTAGCCCCTCAATCAACAGAACTGCATGAAACAAAGGCAGAATTTGAAGATGCTTGTTTTGGTTCCCAGCCTGTGGACAACACCTGACTCGGCACAAAGTGTCCCCTACCTGTTTGGAGTAGCCTCCATAGATGATGATGTTGCCCTCGGGGGTGGGAGTCATTTGACAGCCAGATCTTGGAGCAGGCCCCATCCCTGCAGGAGCCAGCTTGCTCCAGGTGAAGGAGTCCAGGTTGAAGGCGTACACATCGTTGTAGTAGATGAAATCTCTGCAGAGAGCACGTGGGCACAGCACATTTGGTGATGGGGACACTCAGAGGACAGGATAAAACATCACTTCACAGCCCCCACTGGAGAAGGTGCTTCTACAAGACAAGGATCTGACAAGATCCTGAGGCCAAAAGTGCTGGACTGAGCTTTGGCTGCAAGGATGGGCAGCTCTTTCAGTGCTACAATGATTCCTCCCACACCTGAAGACTTAAAATGAAGATCCCTTGTCTTTCTAACACAAAAATCTAGTTCACTCCCAGTCCTGTTGAGGAAAATCTTCCCATTAATACCCAGTGTTCTGTTACTGCTGGATTTTTTTTGTCTTTTTAAAGGAGGACTCAAACTCCCAGCAATCCCAGCAACCCACCTTGCACTCTCATGGAAACCTCCAAAGATGATCAGCTGCCTTTTGCATGCAACCATCCGATGTCCACTTCGTCCTGAGGGCCCTCCTGGTGCCCTGAAACACAAAGAAATTCCATTTATCAGCAAAACCTCCTGTCCTGCTAGTGCATCAGGCCGTTTTTATTGAAGGCATTGGCAGCTGAGCTGGAAATGGGAACCACTGGGAACTTGGTTGCCTCGGTCTTTGTCTGCTCTTCCCCAGAACAGGATGGGTGCTCTTCCTGGAAATCTTGGGACTGCAGCACAGGCAGTTTTATTCCTAGAGATAAACCACCCTAACAGCACCCAAAGTCTTTCCAGTGATGACTCAGGAGCCAATTCTTCAGGAGAGTTTAATGAACAGCACTTCACAATTGCAGGGAAGACACTCCAAACTGAGATATTTTCTCCAAGCACCAAGAGACAAAGGCTGGCTCTGACATCCTCCCTCCCTCAGTGTCTCAGGAAATCATGTACCCACAACACCTTCACTCATCCACCTGCAGTTTGGGTATGACACCAAACCAGTGAAAACACCTCGTGAATTACCCAGATTTCCTCAAGAACAAAGGCACTGCAGCAAAACAAGTCATCATTATCATCATTATCCCCCTGAAGGAGGGCAGGGATAGATGGGATGTTGGGAAGGAATTCTTCCTGGCACAGGGTGCCCAGAGAAGCTGTGGCTGCCCCTGGATCCCTGGAAGTGTCCAAGGCCAGGCTGCATGGGGTCTGGAGCACCCTGCTGGGATGGTGGAAGGTGTCCCTGTCCATGGAGGGGGAGGAATGAGATGGAATTTAAGATCCCTTCCAACCCAAACCATTCCATAATTCTGTGACTCACTCCATGATCCTACACACTCAAAAGCAGCCACACATTCCTGTTCTGCTCTTCCAAGCTTTCCTGACCTTTCAGTTAAATGTGCTGCTTCCATTTCCAGAAATAAGCAACACCCCCTCCATCTGTCCCATCCAAAAAGTTCCCCAGGATTTGGGCAGCTGGACACCATTCCAACATGGATTCACCTTCCTTCCTCCACGTTCACCCACAGCATCACATGAGAGACAACAAAAACAACTACAACAACTTCCCCAACTTTCTTTAGGCCAAAGAGGGTTTGCTGTGTGTGCTCTCTGCCCCCATGGATGAATCCATCCCATTTTCCCTCGCTGAAGAGTTCCCAGCTGGCACCACTGAGCCCAGCAAGACTCCTCCAACAGGCAGCCTTAAGGTGTGGAAGTGATTGCACCATCAGGGCCTAAATAAATCAAGTTGAAAACAGCAGCAAAACCTAAAGCCACAAAATCCCCCCTGGCCACACCTGGAGTGGCAGCAGGGAGCTGGGAATGTGGTGATGGATTTCTGTGGAGAGAGAAAATGAGGGCCCTTATTCACCATGGAAAATGACAACCTCACCCCGGTGATAATGAGAAACTCCACCAGAACAACAGCGTTTGGGGAAGAATGAATTAATATTGATTGCTTGGACTCTTTATTCTAACAGAGAGGAGGCTTTTCCAAGCATTTACTAGATCTTTAAGTATCACCCTGCAGAACAGCACCTCTGGTATTAATTTCATCAAGACCTGATATCATTATTTTCTCTTGCTGTAAAAAAGCTTCCGTGTCATTATTCCAAAAGATGGCACTTTTTAAATAATCTTTTTATTTTTTTTAAGGAGAAGATGAATTAAAACCCAACATGAGCACTAGAATCCTGTTCTCAGACAGTATCTTGTGCCTTGTTTCTCACACAGGTTTCCTCCAAGTTCCAAACCAACTCTGAACAGTAAAAGGTTTATTCATGGATGTGTTTTAATAAAGTTCCCACCAATGTACATTTAACTCCAAGGCACAACTGGCACAGTCAGGCAGGACTGGCAGTGATGCAGAACCTCATTCCCACTCCAGGAAGATTTTCCTGCAACTTGTTTCCCAAACACAAACTCTTCCCTTTTACCTGTTTCAGTGCTCCTGGTCCCAAAGAAACGCTTTGGAAATGGTTTCTCAGACTTTGTGATTAATGCTCTATTTCATGGGGTTGACACCAAAGGCAGACATGTGGGAGGGAGCTGTAAATTCACCAGACTTTTTTTAAAAATAGATGAAAAACACTGGCTAAGGACTGGCTCTACACATGAACAGCATGAAGCTGATCTGAGCTGCTCCATAAGGAATTTTCTTTTGCCTGTGGAGTTACTCTGGGACTTGTAGTAAAAAACCAGAACTGAATTCAGCCCACAGATTAATGAATTACTTGTCCCAGTGGATACAGGCTGCAGGAGTTGCCTCTTCATCCAGAGGATACTCAGGTGAAGCTTGGGAATGCTCAATAATAACAGAAGTGGGGATGAAGAGAACATTCCATCACAGGGGCACTTGAGGACAGAGCACTTTTATCCTGCAGAGGAAGCTGCACTCAGGATTTGTGCTGTTTTACCTGGGAATGTCCCAGTCCTGGGGTCAGTGGCACACACGGATCCTGGTCCCTCATGTCTGGACACGCAGGTGGAAGTAGAGAAGGGAAAACACAACTGGCACAGGGCCCAAAATCCTCAATTCCAACCCCATGAAAAGTCAATCCACAGTTGTACACCTGGATCCTGATCTACCAAAGAACAAACTCATTTCTGGCCTGACAATCTACATGATTTACACCAAAACACCCTTTTCTTTAAGCACCTTCTACCTGGTGTGGCAGCAGCTGATTTTTCTGGTGAGTAAGGAGAGGCATCCATCAGACCCAACCCTGTGCTGGGCCATCCTCCTCTGCAGGGAGTGCTCCAGTTAAAGAGACACTGGTGAAAAGGGGAATTCATAGCACCACATCCCATCAAACCCTACAGAAAGGATCAGCAGCATTGCAGAATTTCAGTGAAGGCAGCTCCAGAGGAGGGATGTGGCAATTCCCAGGGATGCTCCCTGTCTCTCCCTGAGGGAGTGCACTGGGCCACAGAGAGCTGAGTGGGAAGGTTCTCTCTAGGAAGGAATGAGGCAATTAGGTTAAACTCTTGCTGCTCCAAGGCAGGGGAACAAACAGTTCATGGACTGAGGAAACCTCGTGCATCACACACAAGATAAGGTGGCTGCACTAAGTCAAAGTCAGCTGCTGGCACGGCTTCTAACGGGCTGGGATTTGTTTAGATCATCTTTGTGCATGCAAAATGCAAGGAAACTCAGCTAAATCTTGCTAAATTTAGCAACTTTTACCTCTGTCAGGCAGCCTGGCATCTCTGTGCTCTGTGCTAGGAGAAAATGGAGCTGCACTTCCCCAGCACAGGGAAGTTTTCACAGTTAGTCAAGGTTTTCTCTGCCCAAGTGTTTCAGAATCAAACCCCTCACTGCACCAGGGTGGTTTGTGGCAGGAATTGTAGGCCAGGAAGGACAACATCATTGTCTGGGATCTGAACTGTAGGGCTGGAATAACCATATTTCCCAGAATTTCATGTTTAGATCATATCTTGGACAAACCAACACATCAAACCCATCTAGAACGGGGCACTCGTGATCCTTCCCATGGGAACACAAACAGAAACTTTGCCTCTCTTGTCCAGACATTTCTTCATGAATAATTAATTTTATTACTTTATAATTTGCACTAAAATGACATTTTCTAAACCCCACACTAGTCTGTAGCCATGTCTGTCACTTGGCATTTATTCAGGTAACACTGGCAGCACATTGATACATGGAATTCTTGGTCTGTGTGAAGGCTCTTGGTAACAGGGATGGTTCCCCACCATGATCCCAACAAATGGGAAATGCTGAAGGAAGTGAAGTGCAGGAGGTGTCATGATCAGAGTTTTAAAAGCAGGAAAAAATCCCTTGTAGAACTCAACAATCACCTCTGCCCTTTCCTCTTCCCCTTTCCAAGCAGCCTCCTGATCAAAACACTGTATGGAAAAGCAAAGAGGCAGCAGAACCTGGATTTTTGTGCTCAGCCAGATCAGCATTAAAACAAAGCCATTGCCTCCCTCTGCCTCATTAATGCAGCTCCAGGAGCAGCCCAAGGACGGACAGGAGATGTGCTTTGTCTGATGCCAACACTGGGACCAGGGCGTGGGTGCTCCCAAAATTCCAGCAAGGCTGAAGGACAGAGGGCCACCCAAACATGGCAGGAAGCTCAAATGGTGTAGACTCCAAATTCCCACTTGTCAGACACTATCAGTGCTCCCACTTTGCAGGGAGAGAGAAAAAGGTGAGACAGGCACAGTGGGTCACTGTGTGGAGCCAGGGTCTCCATCCCTGCACAGCTTATCCCAAACCACCCTCAGCTACTGTGCAAGGAGAGGCACACACAGCTAACAGACCCCACAGTCCAACAGGGTCAGAAGGGATCCGCCTGCACAGATTTGGTGTTTCCACCTGAAGGAAGAACATGGAGCTCCTAAGTGATCTAAAGCTGCTGCTTTTCTCAGTACATTTTGAGGGTGATCTGGAGCTCCAGCCCACCCAAAGCTGTGTTCTGAGTACAAGACAATCCCAAAGTCCAAGAGGAAGCCAAGGCCAAACTCAGACCCAAAGCCAATCTGTTGCCTCTCAGGATGTCACTAGAACTCTCCTCTCACACAAATACAAACATAAGCAGCCAAAGCAAGGGGCCAAAGGTTAAAGAAACATCAACAGAGGACTCTGGGCCAGATCCACTGAAAATATTTACACCTTCATTCCTGTCAAAAACTTTTGGCATCTGTTTCCTTTGACAGGCCTGAATTACTGGCTTGTTTATCCCAAAGAATCTCAAGTTACCAGCAGTGAAGTTGGGTAGGTACAAACTGGCTCCTCCAGTCATGTTAAAACTGGGAAATCCTTGCACTGGTCTTGTACAGCCCCCACTGGAGGAGCCATGGGAAACAGAGCACCAGTTTTGGATATCTGGGCACACCAGGGGTGGGAACAGAGAGCTGTTTATTATATTCTTCCCTTCAAGTTAAGCAACACCAAGGCACACCCAAAAAAAACAGGTATTAAATAAACCAGCTTTGGTCTCAACAGACTTGGAACACATCTCTCATTCCCACTTCTTTCTGGAGGTGTCTCCACCCCTTTGAGCATGGGCACCTCTGTATTTAAGGGAGAGCTGGGAAATCACAGCACTGGAGCAGGAATCACATTTGGATCACACTGGCACAGCTTCTCCTGAGGGCAACATCAGAGAGTCACTGAACACCAGCATCTCAGGGAACACTGAGATCCAAATTTCTTGGCAAAGGTATAGTCCAGACACGAGGACCCAGCACTTACTTGATCTGCTCCCAGGTCTTGGTGGCCAAATGCAGGACCCAGAGATCTTTGTAGTGGTAGAACTGCTCCCCGTTGGGAGAGGCAAACTCCCCCCCAAAGATCCAGAGCTGCCCCCCAGCCGTGGGCACCACAGCTGCCTGCAGGACAAGGAAGAGCAGGATCAGAGCAGGATTCCAAACCAAGCACACAACTTCCCCACGTTCCAGGGGAACAGCAGCAGCTCTCTGGGGCTGAAGGAAGGAGAATTTGGATGAAAAGGTGCTCATGGTTTAGCTCACCTTCCCTAGAGCAAGGGAAAACTGGCCAAGGAGTTGGGATCTTCCCACCTCCTGTGGGAAGCTCAAAGTTTCCTAGGAAACATCCTGGGATTAATGTAACAAAAATTGTTCAGCTCTCTCTGCTCAAAACCAAAGAAAAGAAAGAAAACAAACAAACAAAAAAATCCCAAATACAGAAGGAAATGTGCAGCATTTGGACAAGAGGAGAGACTATTACTGCTTTGATTGTGTCATAGCAGAGAGGGCTTTTTTTACCTTTTTTTTTGGCACAGAGTGGCACCAAAACACCTCTGACATGCAAGATGCCAGTTAAAATCAGGAGAAGAGCAAGACTCCACTAAAATTATCTGTGTTAGGACCAAGGCAGAAGGAAGGAATCCTAAGGAAGAAATGCTGTGGCTGTGCAAATTTCAATCTGTGTTTTTTCCAGGGTACCCATCACAGCTCAACATTGGGATAATGACCTCTTTCCACACAAGGCTTCATTCCCTGCCTGTCTCTACCAGCAAAAAAAAAATATTTTTAGCCCCACACAGGACCATGCCCTGCCATAAACTAGCCCGAACATGAAATGATTAATTAATAAAATCCAGGGTGTGCTTTCAGGCAGGATGTGTGGGAACATGAAGTTACCTAAACAAAGGGGACGTGTGCCTGAATGCCATGGGCATCCAGTGCTTAAAAGCTTAAAGGGAAGGTTTATGCAACAGCCTGCTCATACTTGTGGGTGACCTTTCCAAGACTGGCTTGAAATTCGTGACAAAACCAAACCTTTTCCTTGAACAGCTGCCAACACCTGCCCATAGCTCCTCTCACCTCAACTCCAACAGTGCATTGTGTGTTCAGAGACCAGGGATGACAAATAAAACTGAAAACATGCACCTGGCACCCACAGACACTTCTGTTTTAACTCTGAGCCATGCATCCAGCATAAAGCCACAAAGAAGACAAACCAGTCAGCTCATGAGGCTGAACTGTCCCCTGTGAAACCATGATTAGTTATCAGACAGAGAACACTGCTGAAGCAGGACTCCTCAGTTTATTGTTGTTGTCATCCAGCTGCAGCTCCTGAGCTGCTCCCTTTGGATTGAGCTGCTCGACAGCCACCTGCTGGCTACTGGATTTTGGTCTCTGAAACCAAGTTTTATTTTAAACAACACAAAGTAGCCTAAAAATCAAGTCAGAATCTTTCAATTCAAGGACAGAAAGCTCAGAGCAAGACTGGCACTCTGTAACGTAAGGGGATATGAATCTAATTGGGGTGTTGGGTCTTACCAGGGAGCTTTGGGATGGGTAGGAAAAGGACATTCACATCCTGTATGGCAGCTTTGGGAAGGCACCAGTCACCCACTGGCTGCAGCAGGTAAGAAAATCTATCAGCTGGTGAGGGCCAAAGACCTGCAAAAAATACAAGTCTTTGGTCCAGGTTCTACTGTGCAGGTGTTCACATAAAGTAAACAAACCCAAATGCTTCATCCTCACAAGCAGCCAGTGACCTGGATTTGCAGAGAGGTGGAGAAGAACCCAAGTGCTCCCTGCTGGCAACAGTGGCAGTGTCTGGGATGTTCATGGATGTAGGGCTGTGGCCATGAAGGGAACAATGGACTTTGGTAAAATCCCAGTTTGAAAATTCAGGGCCCCCTGGGATTATGGATTTGAGCTGGTCCTTGTGTAATGCAGCAAAGAGAATTCATTTCTGAAGAAGAATCTCCCCCCTAGCTCTGCTTGAGCCCTGCTAAATCAACAGATAAAACCCCAAATCCTCATTCCATACTGAACACTTCCAGAGGACACCCAGAGCACCCTGGAGAGAGAAGGTGAAGTGACACAAATGGAAGCCCATTAGGAGGAGAACAAAGACAGGCAAGAAACCCTCAGGAGGTGAAAAAAATTCAAACCCTCCTCCCAAATCATCTTTAGAACAACCCCAGCTGCAGCCAGAGATTTACCTGGTGAGCACAACGCCTCGGGGGTGGGTTGGGGATGTCCAGCTTGGCCCAGCTGTTCTTCCTGATGTGGTAAATGTACAGGTCATTGTACAGGTAGGTCTGTGACACAGGGAGAGGAAACAGCAGCTCAGCTCAGCTCTGCACAGCGGGGATTTGGGGTGCACACTGCAAAGCACAACCTCCTCAGAGGGCAGGGAAGGAGGACAACGAGCTCCTGCACTCCACTGAGCTGGAATGTCCCTTCCCAAACCACTGGTGACAGCTTGAGATATGAGGATTTAAAAAGCTGGAGCTTAACACAGATGTTCAGGTTAAAGCTGCTCAACTCCAGAGCAAAGAACAGCTCCAGGTGGTAAAAAAAGCAGAATTAGTTCAGCTCATCATACTGGGTAACTCTGAGCTGGCCAAATATCACTGCCAGGCTGGAGTTTTCCAGAACAGTTTGTCTCCAGGAGCACAGTAACCACTTGCAAGCTGCAGACATTCAGGAAAAAAAGAGTATTTTCTCCCATCTCCAAGGCAGCCAGCAGCAAAGGTGCAGAAACATCTTGTTTTGAGAAGTGCAAGAGATTCTTCACTAGTTATCCCAAATGAGGGGCAGATATGGCTACAATTAAGTCTGGAGAAATTATGAAGCCCTGAAATATTGATGCTGAGACAATCACTCTGACTCCTTAATGGGTTCCAGCGTGTCTCCTTCCTGCCAGCTGCTCAGCCATCAGCAGAATTAAAAGGCTATTTTGCTCTCATTCAGGGACAAATACATATTTTATGACTCTGCCTTGAATTTCCCTTCAAATGAGACCCGTGCAAATTACAGGAAAAGGAGAGAGGGGGGAGATAAAGAAGAAGAAAATGAAGTATACATTACTTTTTGGCCATTGAAATATTCACCTCCAAAAAGGATCAGCTCATCTCTCTCAGGGTGAGCACAGAGGGAGCAGTTCAGCCTGAAAGAAAAGAGGATGGAAAAAAACAAAAAAAACCCATGTGAAAGTCCTTAAACGCCTGAACCTTAGAGCCTTTAACTCAGGCACCAGCACCTCTGCCCTCCAGCCCCAAAGGTCTCTCCATCATCTGCCAAATTATCCCGCTGTGATGTTCACCCCAGGGCTACAAACTTCTCCAAAGAAATTAATTTCTTCCAAAACTTCCAGCAAGATGAATTGGGCACTGTCTGAGAGGCTCTCCTATTTCAGGAGCACACGTTACTCTGTGATTTAACTCTCCCTTTGACGTGAGCTCCTGAATTTTAATGCTGGGGTGGCAGGAACAAAAATTACTTTTATGAGGGCACAGAACTCTGGGCTGTCTCCTCTCCATTTATCTGTGTCATTATTCTGCTCTTGCTGCTGGTCACTGCTCTCCTGAATACCCCCCAAATTTGTGAACCCCACTTAACAAAGTGGTTTTAACCTCATGACACATCCTTTTACTTCTGAATTCCCTTCAGCCCTCTAGTCCAAATCCAGAACTTCCTCCTCAATTTTATTTTCCCTCAAAGCCCTGAAATCTAACCCTGCTTTGACTCTTTTGTGCTGATGGGATGGTTAAAAAGTGGATTTTGATGCCCACCAAGAGGCTTTTGGTCTCTTTTTAACCATGAATTCAGAATTACAGGTGTTTCAGAACTCCAGCTATCAGCTATACCTTCCAATCTTGAGAAATAATTGAGTACCAATAAATCCTGCTAAAAGCACCCCCAACTGCTCTACAAGTGACAGCCAAAGCCTCACACAAGCTCTCTCACCTGGGTGAGGGTGGTGGGCAGGATGACTCAATTACTTGGGTCTTTTTAGCATCCAAACTCTGGAATTCTGCTATCAGGGCCTCAAGATCCTCCTGGAAAGAGAAAAAAATTAAAAAAACCCCCACAAATCAGCAGCTTGATATGCACAGAAGCACACACGAAACCAGTACCTGCTCCCACAGTTTCCCTTTTTTTGAAAAAGAAAAATAACTACCCAAATACAACTAGGAACTCTTTTATATCCAGAGAAATTTTGTGTATCTTTATTTCCCTTTCAGCTTCAATTAAAACCAAAATCTGCTCCCCCAAAACTGACCAAGGGCAGAAGCAGGATTGCAGCAATGGGAGGTTTGAGCCAGGGTCTCTCCTACAACCCCACTGCTCATCTCCTCCTTTCAGGTCACTTTTCTGAAGGTGTGCTCCAAGCAGGGATTTCCAAAGTCTGGGAATTCTGCCTCTGCAGCAGAGAATCAACTCTCCCTGCAGCCAGGTCTACAGGGACATCTTCCACGCCTTTAAGCTTTCAATTAGGCCATTATCACCACGTTTTCACCAGGGAAAAGTCACTGTTTTGAGTCTTAAACACAAGCAGCCCCTCTAGGAGCGCCAGAAACTAAGATTCTCATTTGCTTTTAAGAGCAGAAGGAATGGATGAAGGGGATGGAAAGCAAGGAGGAGCCTTAAACTGTGTTTTCCTGTCCTTTTCACACCAGCCGTCACACACACGGGACCGGAGAGGATTTAAGCTTAGAATCAGAGAATGAGGGACTTTAAATCTCACCCAGTCCCACTCCCTGCCATGGGCAGGGACACCTTCCACTATCCCAGCTTGCTCCAAGCCCTGTCCAAGCCGGTCTGCAGCATTCCCAGGGATCCAGGGGCATCCCTGAAGTCCAAGTTCAGGGAGGTTCGGACACCGCTCTCAGGCGCATGGTGGGATGGCTGTGGTACCTTCACCAGGAGCTGGACCGGATCATCCATGTGAGTCCCTTCCAACCCATAATATCCCTGATCCACGCTTTCCCAGGGCATCCCATTTCCCTTTGGATTCGCTCCTTTGCTCCGGAGCCCTTCCTCAGTCTTCCCCCAACCCCCCAGAGCGGCCCGGGCCCGTCACCTCCTCCTTCTTGGCTCTGCGGGACACCTTCTTCTCCAGCTTCGCCAGCGTCTTCTCGGCTCCTTTCCCTTTCTTGTCGCGCTTCCCCTTCTTCCCCATGGCGGTGAGGCCGGGCTATGCCGGGATTCCAGCGGGATTCCAGCGGGATCGCAGCGGGACGGGGCCGGGATATGCCGGGATCGCAGGGGGGATCGCAGGGGGGATCACAGCGGGATCACAGCGGGCCGGGACAGCCCGGAATCACACCGAGATACCCCGATATCACACCGGGATCACGCCAGGACGGGATACCCCGGAACTGTAGCCGGATCACATCGGGATCACCCCGGAAGGCCCCGGGATGGAGCCGGGATGAGACCGGGACGGATCCGCTCCTTGTGCCGGGCGGCAGCGCCCCCTGCCGGCCCGGAGGACTGATGGCGGCCGCCCGCGCTGAGGGAACGCTGCCGGAGCTCCGCGGGTCGCGGCAGCTCGGAGCCGGCATCAGGAGCCCCGCAGGGCCGGGGACAGGGGTTAGTGCAGCCCCGCTCACCGCTCGCACAGCCCTGGTACGGTTCGGACGCCTTGGGGGTGATGCCCGCCCCGAGCAGAGTGTGGAGTCCACAAAATGGCCCCCTCCCCTCACACAAAATGGCCCCCCCTCAGGGGAGCGGAGGCAAGGACGGGTCTCGAGGGGAGGCTCAGGCTCTGCTCGGTGGTGCCCGGGGACAGGACAAACAGCAATGGCCGTAAATTAAACCACCAGTTCCAGCGGAAGGGTGGCAAAGCCCCGGCACGGCTGCTCAGGGAGGTTCTGGAATCTCCGGAGCCATTCCAAACCCCCCTGTACATGTTCCTGTGTCACCTGCTCCAGGTGGCTTTGCCTTGGGCTGGATGGTTTCCAGAGGTCCCTTCCAGCCCTAAAGATTCCATGATTCTGTGATTAGGAGGAATTTCTTCACATGAAGGGTGGTTAAACATGGGAAGGAGTGGTTTGGAGTGCCCATCCCTGGAGGTGTCCAAGGGAGGCCTGGACCTGGCACTCAGTGCTCTGGGCTGGTGACAAATTTGGGATCAATCAAAAGTTGGATTTGATGATCCTGGAGCTCTCCTCCAACCTCAGTGACCCTGGGATTCTAATTCCATCACCTGAGACATGAGCCAGGCCTGAGGGAGGCCCTATGTGGAAATATAAAATTAAACCACAGGCAGAATTCCCCAGAGATTGGGGCGCTGTGCAAGTGGTTTCATTTCCAGCTGCAGGCCTTTGGGAATGGGGTTTATCCAGGCCACTCTCCAAATCCTGAGTTGCTGGAGAGCCAAAAGAAGTACAGGCACTGTCAGGCAGTGCCAGGCATCTGCTTTTTCCCTCAGTGGTGGAGAAGGAATAATGATGATTTATGTGGTCTTTCACACAGATGCTGAGCCTAGGGAGAAATTCCTGGGAGAACAGGAACACCTAAGGGTGTAAATAGGGGTTGGAATGCATCTTTTAGCTGAGAGTTCATCCCACTGCACATCAAAATTGCCACCATTGTTGTTTCTTGCAGAGCAGAAGGAATAAAATCATTTTATTTTTCATAAAAATATTATAATTCCCACAAAACCCCTCATTTCCTGGAAGCAGGAGAGTTTTCTCTCCACCCCAAACCAGCGAGGATCTCCACTAAGGTACTATTCAACACCCACTGAGTTATCCTAAACATCCAGCACGTGCCATGGAAATGCAGGATGGATCCTTTGCCGTGAACATCCACCTACTCTTGAACCTGGGATCAGGGAAAAACAGCCCTGGAGCACAGAGGGAAGAGCTGGGAAAGTTATTTTGAGGTTGCAAACAGTGCACACCACGAGCAGCACGTTGTTTTTCTGTTTGTTCTGAAAACATTGTGGTTCCAACTCAAGCTGCAGCGTGTCCTTGTTTATGTGCAGGAAGGGGAACAGAGACTATGGAGGCACTGGGAATGGGACAATTGCAATTCCCAGGTGTGGGAACTCCGCTGAGTTCCCTGGCACTGCAAACGGGCTCGGAAGTTTCCCCGCTGCTCCTCGAGCTTCAACCTCAAAAAGACATCAGTGTGTGAAAACACGTCCCCTCCTGTTGTCTAAAGGTCAACAATTCCTCTGGGTACAGATCTTCCAGCACTTTTTAGGAAGGCTTTGAAATTAAAAAGCTGCATTTTTAGGAAATTAACCCTCAAAGCCTTCACCTGCTGAGGGAGCGAGAAGATTTTCACCTCCCGCACATCCAGCTCCACTCACCCCTTTTTGGTGCTTCATCATTCATGGTTATTTCCATGAGTTCAGAGATTCTCCGAGCTCAGATTGCTTTCTCACCCCTTTTTTTTTCCCATGTTTCTGTTGCAGTTTGGGATGTGTGGGGCAGGACACTGCTGGTGTGAGTTCTCTGATCTCTTGAACTCCCCAGTCCGGCTTCTCACGGGGGATGTGGGAAAGGAGGATGAGGAGACAACCAAAGCTCTGCGCTGCACTTGGAAAATGCAAAGCACAACGGGAGCATGAAACAGGGCAGGAATTCCTCGGGGAATTCAGCCCTGCTCCACCACTGAGGAGCTGCTGTGTCCACAGAGGTGATTTCAGGGATGAGTCGTCCTCAGAAGGACGAGAGTAAAGACAAGACTAAAGACCTGAGAGCACCAACATGCCCTAAAACATCAATTTAAAACTCCAACACTGACTTAGGTGAGCTCTTTCCACAAGCTTCCCTCACCCAGGATGGGAAAGGCCACTCCACGTTCCCAGTCTCACCAACATCTGCACACAGCTGGCAGACAGCTGTGGCTGTGAGCTGGGGCACACACACACACAGAGCTCCCACGCCCAGATGTCCCACACTCATTTCTGTGGTGTCTCAGGTTTGGTCCCTGCTTTGTTTGGAGGAACATAAGCTGCACTTTGGCTGTGTTTGCACATTTCGTGCTCTGAAGTCGTCCTGTGCTGTTGTCTCTGGCAGCCCCTCTCCAGCTCTGACCTATACAAAGCCCACATGGTTTGACTTTGTTATTTTTTTATAGTCTGGAATATGCTCATTCAACAGGATGGTAAATCCAGCTGTATCAGCAAAGTAAAGAATAACAGGCATGAAGGCCTCAGAAAAAGCTCAAAAGCTGTTTCCCACAAGTCTTCTTTGTGCTCTAACACTTGATTTATTTTTCCCTTGTTAATGCTTTCTGAAGCCAGTAGCAAGGAAGGAATCACTGACACCGATTAAGCGGGAGGACATGCTGACAGCACAGGAACTAAATCAACCAAAAAGGCATTGCAATGGTTGGAATTGCTGGTGTTGGAGAGTTCTGCCTCTGTCTGTATGGAAAGAGGAGGATAAAGATAAGCCCTGCAAACAGAGAGAGCTGTGGGGCTGCTGATGGGGAGTGTTTTGTAGAAACATGGAATGGTTTTGTTGGAAAAGATCTTAAAATCCATCCCACCCCACCCTCCGTCATGGCCAGGGACACCTTCCACTGTCCCAGGTTGCTTCAAGCCCTGACCAGCCAGGCCTTGGACAGTGCCAGGGATGGGGGGTGAAATGGTGCTGGTGGATTCACCACAGTGGGGATCAGGAGCACTGCCAGGGAACACAAACTCACAGCAGTGACCCCAGGGAACACAAACTCACAGCAGTGACACCTGGGAGCACAGGGCTTCCGAGAAGCCAAGGCTCCCAGTGCCCTGGGACATGCCAGGATGCACAGGAAAGATGATTTTCCTTAGCTCTTATGTGGTGAAAAACCCAGAACATCATGGAATCGTTAAGGTTGAAGAAGGCTTTTAAGATCATCAAAGCAGCATCATATTCACTACCAACCATGTCCCCAAGTGCCACATCGACATGGTTTTTACACAGTTCCACCACTGCCCAGGGCAGCCTGAGCTAGGGCATGACAACCCTTTCCGTGAAAAAATGTCCCCAGTATCCAATGTAAAGCTCCCCTGGCAAATCCTGAGGTCATTTCCTCTCATCCTGTCGCTGGAAGCAGCTTCATGCAGAAAAACTTGACAAAATAAGTCAAAATAACCTTTGATCTCCAGGCTCAGGCTGCAATTTTCCTCCTCCACACAGATAAAATAGAGAGAAGTCTGCCCAAAATGTGCCCTCCAGGCTCTGGTGACACCCAGAATCGGTCATCTCCAAAGGCAAATCCAGCTGAGGGACAAAGGTGTGTCCATAACCAGGGCTCACTTTGAAAAAAGTTGGGAATTCTTGGTTTTTCTCCTGGCTGTGCTGACAGTCCAGCAGAGGCCCCTCATTCCCTGCTTATGCTGGGAGAACCCGGAGCTGGACTGGGAGCTGTCAGGTGGCTGCTGCTCCATTCAAGGCTCATTTATAACCAGGAGCTGATAAAATCTCCCAGCCATTGAATTGGCTTCCTGGATTTTCTGTTTGGAAATCGGTGCTTTAATATCTCAAGAGCAGAGGCTTCCCTTGAGGGAAGTACAAAGTGTGGCTGTATCTAGATACAGGTCCCAAGGGACATCCATCTAAATCCATCAGCAAAGTGCCAGGCTTGAGGCCAAAAATTCTCTGTGAAGCTGTGAAAGCCCTTACTTTTGCCACTCCGGTAGGATTTCCTTGGGATTTCTGCACTTTTTGAGAGGAAAATTGGAACAAATAAATAAGAGTGTCAGAGTAAAGGACCCCCTTCTCTGATGTCTGGTTTTAACTGGTTGTGGATTGGGGAAATATGGAATTTCTGATTTGTGTAAAGCTGACCCTGTCTCTGAGGGTGCTGAGGGAACGCTGTGCTGGGATCCTGCATGAGATCCTTCCATGCCAGAGCAGGGAGATTGTGGGATTATTTCAGCTGCCACATGAGAAGGTTCTGCTCCCTCTGTTCACTGGCTTATCCCCACCTTCAAAAGCACCCAAATCCCAAAATTCCCTTCAGGGAAAGGCTCCGGTGACTCAATGCCAGCACACGTGTGTGCTCACATCTGACTAAGCACAGGAGGACAGGACTCTTGGAAGAATGGCTCTTTCCATGCTATTCCAGCCAAAACTTCCTCGTGGAGCAGCCAGATTTCTCTGTGTGTGTCACTGCCCTCCTTTGCTTGTCAGACACCAGGGATTGCAGCAAGGCCTGGCCTTTGCTGCCATTGTTTCATCAGAGCAGTTTTGGTGGGGGTGTTTCGGGTGTGTCCGAGGTGTCACTGAGCTGTGGCAGGATTTCCCAGCCCAGAACCGAAGCTGCTCCTGATTGAAATGCTCCAGCAGCTGCTCCCAAAGGCTCTGTCCAGCTCTTGGCACATTTTGCAGGACACTGACCTCCATCAGTCAGCTCCTGTTGTGTGCCAGCACCACAACGGTGATGAGAAAGCAGAAATCTTAGACTGTCTTTATGTCTGTCCTGAAGCTTCATTAATTAGGCTGGTGAACCATTAATTAGGCTACCTAAGCTTCTTTAGAGATGTTTAATCTTCCTAGGCAAGCAGGGCTCACAATATCAGGGATGGATCCAGCTGACACCAGCTGAAACTGCTTTTCCTTACCTGTCACCAGCCTTGTTTTGCTCTGTTCCCAATTTGCTGATGAACAAGTTTTGATGTTTTTCCACTCATTTATGTCCCAAGCTGACCCAGGAGCACTTCAGTGCCAGGTCCCTGGCTCACCTGGGGTCAGAGGTTTGTAGGTCCAGGGGCACAATTTGAGGCTCAACTCCATATCTCTGAACGCACTTTGAGATTTCTAAAGAAATATTTGGGTGGACCTGAGAGAAATTGAGTAAAAGGAAACCCCAGGAAATTAGGGATGAGAAGTGAGAAGCGAGACCTGGGCAGTGAGATCACATTGCTCAGAGAGCAGAGCAGCCAAAAATACCTTAAAATCCCCTGCCCTTATGCAAAGGAACATTTTTCCTCACTAATCTTCAAAATCGGAGTCTGATGCAACCCGGGCTGGAGTGGAGTCAGGCTGCAGTGGCTGCGGAGCCCCACGAGGTGTCAGCGCCAGTGCAGCCTCGCTGCTGCTGCTGCTGCTGCTGCAACACCCACCGCAGCCTTGCATCAGCTCTGAGCAGGGCTCGGCATTCAGGGATGTGGATATCCCAGCTCCAGGCACAGCCCTGCATTCAGGGATGTGGATATCCCAGCTCCAGGCACAGCCCTGCATTCAGGGATGTGGATATCCCAGCTCCAGGCACAGCCCTGCATTCAGGGATGTGGATATCCCAGCTCCAGGCACAGCCCTGCATTCAGGGATGTGGATATCCCAGCTCCAGGCACAGCCCTGCATTCAGGGATGTGGATATCCCAGCTCCAGGCACAGCCCTGCATTCAGGGATGTGGATATCCCAGCTCCAGGCACAGCCCTGCATTCAGGGATGTGGATATCCCAGCTCCAGGCACAGCCCTGCATTCAGGGATGTGGATATCCCAGCTCCAGGCACAGCCCTGCATTCAGGGATGTGGATATCCCAGCTCCAGGCACAGCCCTGCATTCAGGGATTTGGATATCCCAGCTCCAGGCACAGCCCTGCATTCAGGGATGTGGATATCCCAGCTCCAGGCACAGCCCTGCATTCAGGGATGTGGATATCCCAGCTCCAGGCACAGCCCTGCATTCAGGGATGTGGATATCCCAGCTCCAGGCACAGCCCTGCATTCAGGGATGTGGATATCCCAGCTCCAGGATCAGCCCTGCATTCAGGGATGTGGATATCCCAGCTCCAGGCACAGCCCTGCATTCAGGGATGTGGATATCCCAGCTCCAGGCACAGCCCTGCATTCAGGGATGTGGATATCCCAGCTCCAGGCACAGCCCTGCATTCAGGGATGTGGATATCCCAGCTCCAGGCACAGCCCTGCATTCAGGGATGTGGATATCCCAGCTCCAGGATCAGCCCTGCATTCAGGGATGTGGATATCCCAGCTCCAGGCACAGCCCTGCATTCAGGGATGTGGATATCCCAGCTCCAGGCACAGCCCTGCATTCAGGGATGTGGATATCCCAGCTCCAGGCACAGCCCTGCATTCAGGGATGTGGATATCCCAGCTCCAGGCACAGCCCTGCATTCAGGGATGTGGATATCCCAGCTCCAGGCACAGCCCTGCATTCAGGGATGTGGATATCCCAGCTCCAGGCACAGCCCTGCATTCAGGGATGTGGATATCCCAGCTCCAGGATCAGCCCTGCATTCAGGGATGTGGATATCCCAGCTCCAGGAGGCCAGCAGGGAAGTGTTTTCCATTGAGCTCCAGCTTCAGGAAATCCTCAGGAATTCAGCAGTGGAGAAAGTATTTCCATTATTAATGCCATGTTTTTGCTGAGAACATGTCCAAGCACATTCAGGGACACCTCCTCTGGTATGAGGTGCCTGCACAGCCCAGAGTTTTTTATAGGGATACACCACCTCCAGAGAGCCCAGGGATGATTTTTGGGATACAGCATCTCCAGATCAGATCCTGCAGTGGGTGCTGCAGAGGACTGGCCACAGTTCACAGCACTGTTCGCCCTCAGAAAGCAGATAAAAATTCACATAAAAATAACCTTCAGTGCAGTATTGACATCCAGTTATCTTACAGCCAACACTCAGTTCCCAGCACAAACCCTTCCTCACAGGGCTGAGAACATTTCAGAGATGTTTCCCTTAGAAAGGGAAGGAAATGCTGGGGCAGATGAAATCGGCAGTGAGAACAGCCAGGCTGGGGCAGGGCAGGGTTTAGTGTCCTGCTGGCTTTTATTGCAGTCCAGGACACAATGCTCTCATTCAGGGCACCTTCAGTTTTCCTCTGTCACTTCCTGAGGGAGCTTGAGGAACCTGGGTTCAGTGGCTCACCTGTGTTCAGGGGGAGCGATCTCATGGCAGGGAGAGTGAGGAGTATTCCTTGTATATAAAACAGAGAAAGGTTTCACTTAAACATCACAGAAAAACCACTGAGTTCCAGCACAGTGAGACATGATTGTGGGATTTTCAGAGCTGTGTCTAAGCCCCTGTCAAAGAGAGTTTTCACCTGTTCTGTGCAAAGAGTGGATCTGGATAATTTCTCCATGTCCTGCCATGCCCTGCATTCACAGCTGAGGAGGTAAAGGACAGGGCCTGACCCTCAGTGTTTGATTTTTACCTCCCTCAGCCCTGACAACAATGCCATTGATGACATTAATTCTGGGTTATCTCCACAAAAACCCACTGACCCTGGCCTGATAGGTGAGTAAATTTTTCTACAACTTTGCTTTTCCTGGCAGTGCTGTGACAGCCTTTGGGATCAGATTATGGATTTCCTGCCCTACCTGCTGCTGTCAAGGCACTTGACAAGGCTTTACCAGTCAGAGCAAGGCACTGAGGAGGATTTGGTGAGTTCTGCTCCAGTTCCGTCTGGTTCCCTGAGCCCCTCACTAGAGATAACTCCTTACATCTCTTATCTCAGCATTTACCCTCTGGTAATGATGACCCTGGCAAGATTCCTTGTGGTTTTGCAAAAGGAAAGAAAATATTTGTTCATTCTCAGTGGCTTTAAAAGGTACAAGTGGGTGTGTTCACCACTCTCCTGAGCAGGAATGTTCTCCTAAAGCATTAACCTGCAGGAGGAGGAGCTGCTGTGGTGGGGTCAGTGCAGGAGACATGGGAGAGCTCTTCCCCATGGTTTAAATTATATTGCATTTCCTCTTTCTCACATTTCCCCGTGAACCCTCAAAGTCTCAGCAGAACCTCTAGGGATGGGTGGCAATGTAGGGACTGTGAAATGTAAATAGAACTTAGCTTTTCCTTCCAGCAGAACATGGAGTGTCATCTACAGAGCCCCCCACCTCCTCCCAACACTGCTCCTGCATGCCCAGATGGATTCAAAACTCCAGCAATTTAGATTTTAAAAGATGACATCACCTCCAGTCCTGAACACATCTCAGGGTGTTCGTACAGACGTAGGTAACGGGTGATTGTCCCTTATCTCTCTTATCACTGACTCCGTTTTTAAAGAAAAGATCTAATTTCAACCTGCAACCTCAGTTAAGTGTTTCCGTCCTGCTCTCTCTGAAAATAACCACCACCTTGGTTTCCTGAGCTGTCATTTCTGTTCTAGAAAAGACAGAGTCACACGGGAAAGCCACCCCCATGTGCCAGGGGCACCTCACAGCTGGGGTTTTCTGTGCTGCCTGCACAGAAAGCAGGAGTTTCATGATGACCACGTGAACAACAACCCGACCCACACCACACCCCATCCATGCTGCTGATCAGGCAGGTGGGAATTAGGTCCCATTGGAAAATCAATATTTACTCAGCTCCCTGCTGGGCAGCTCTGCCTGGCATTGCTTGGAGTGCAGATGGGGTTTCTATGGTGCCTCCTGGCACGTGGCACAGCTTCACTCTTCCCACAGGGTAATCCAGGACATTTTGGGGAGAAGCATCCTGGGAGGGATTGGGATTGGAATTGGGATTGGGATTAGGACTGGGACTGGGATTGGGATGGGACTGGTGGGCTGCAGGGTGTCCGTGAGGGGTTATTCCTCTCTCCCAGGCTATGCCCACAGCAGCCAGCAGGAGTGGTGGGTTATTCTCCCATGGAAGAGAGTCCCAGAATATCCCGAGTTGGAGGGAAGGCAGCAGGATCATTGAAATCTTACCCCTGGATTTTATACAATTGCTTTTCCCTGCAACTTCCCTGAGAGTCCAGGACAGGCCCCTGGAAGAGGAGGACACAGGGAATGTGTGTGTGCAGTGCCAGCTGCCCACTGCCCTCTGCTTTCATGGACAGGCACCTCCCGCTCACTTGTGGCACCGGGACATGCCAGTCCACAAAAAAGTTTGGTTATTTCAGGACACCATGAATTCAAGAAGCTGCACATCCCACACAGGGCAGTGAGTCCTTTCATGTGGCATTGCTCCCATGGGACATCCACTGGAGAATCTCCAGGAAGGTTTTATCAGTGGGAATTGGTGAATATCACACAAATACAAGAAGCAGTGATGCTCTGAAGTGCAGAGCAGCTGTGAGGAGAGGCTGCAGCTCTGCCCAGGCACAGACTTGTCTGGAGAAGGGCTCAGCTGGAGGCAGGCATGGGCTGGTGCTGGGCTCATTCCTCCCAAATCCCTCACTTTTATCCCCTGCAGCCAGAGGGGTTTGAACAGGCTGGTGGATCTTTATTGGGGAGAGGCTGTGAGTCAGGCACAGCCAAAGCTTTGCCTGCATCCTCACAAATCTCTTCAGCCCCAGGTAAGAACATGGGAACTTCACCCAGGTGCTTCAGGCAGTCTGGGTTGGCTTTGAGCATCTGTATCCAGAGCCCTGCACTTCCCAAGGTGCTGCAATCCAAAGGTTGCGGCCCAGTGTTTCCCATCACCCCTCTGTGGTTCTGTGTACTGGGATTTCTTCCTCCTGCCCACCACTAAACCACGTACCAGCAGGGAATCTCCCCTGAACTTTCTTTTCTTGTTTGTAGGATCAAATCCCCTTTTTGTTCCAGGTCAATTTTCCTCTGTCTCCAATTCCACCTCTCTACCCAAGCCCTGTTTCTGTCACACCTGGCTGGAGCCTACCACCCCTGAGCTCCATTTCATCCTTGTTGTGTTCTCAGTCTCCCCCATATCCACCAGGGAGATGGATCCCCATCCCAACAGGATTTTGGGAATGAGGATGTAGCAGATCAGCCCTCACTGATCCTTGCAAGGTCAGGCCTGGCGCCTGTGAGGCTGTGGCACACAAAGCAGCATGTGCAGCTCCACAGAAAAGCTGGAATTCATTTAATAAAGCCAAGGAAAATCAAATGAAAGCATCCTTCCCTGCCTAATCCCCTGCATGAATCAACAGAGCTTCAGCATCCAAAGGCTCCAGGCTGGAGCCTTTTTCCCAGTGGAGAGCAGGCTACAACAGGCACCTGGGAAAATCCAAGAGTTGCCATAAATTCTGTTCCTGAAGGAATCTTCTTCTGCAGCACAACTTCCCATTCTGGAGACAGCTCTGCAGTCAGCAGCTTCATGGCTGGAAGTCCCCTTCCTCCCCCTCCAAAAAAAAGGAAGGAAGAAGAATCTGCAGTTTTGGGGGAAAACAGGGCAGAGACAACTGATTCCTGCTGTTTTTTAATGATGCAACAGCCCTTGGCAGGATCTTGCATCAGTCCCTGAGGATTCTGCAAGCCCATGGCCAGAGTAAGGAGGGTGTCAAAGTGCTTTTCCAGGCTGATTTTTCTGTGTGGAGGGCAGGAGAGAAATCCAGATGGTATTTGGCCCACATAGCAAGAAGTAAATCCCAGAGAGAATATTTCTAAGGATTTGTGGGATTAGCATGTTTGCCTTGGGTACAGGAGCTTCTCTCAGATTTGGTTTCATGACTAAGACAGACAAAAACCTGTTTAACCTTTGCTCAGCAGTGATAGCACCTGCTGAGAAATTCCATGGGGTACTAGGAAAAAGGGTCATTTTGCTTCAATTTCTAATAGCTTTAATTAAACATGGAAGATAAAGAGAGAATGGTTTGAGGCTTGCAGGATTTCTAAGTAGGTGATACCAGGCTTCTGGTTTTTCTAGAAAATATTAGAGGTACATCAAGAAAACAAACATAATTAAGAGGGAAAAAGGATTTTTCCATGCCCAAATGTCCCTCCTCAAGAAAAAATTGTGACCAGCAAGAGTAATTTTTGATTATTCAGAGGGTCTGACATACACTGGGATTACTATGGCTTTAACTGACTTTCTTCTGAGAACTGGAATTTATTTTTTTTTTAAAGCCATTATTTCCTCTACCTGTGGAAGGACCCCCCCAATTAACAGCCCAGAGCTTTCCATGCAGCTGCTTCCCAGGATCCTGCTCTCCCCTGGGAATGGCCTGTCCAGAGCTGATTCCTGCAGTAATTGCACAGCCTGAGCCATCATGTGAGAGCTTAAACTCTTTACATTGTGGGGAGCCAGTGCCTCTTTGTAAAGCCTATTTCAGGCAACTTTGACACTGTGGATTATGATTTTTTTTTCACCCTAATGCAAACCCGGTGCTGCCACAGGGATAAATCCCATTTAGCAGGAGGAAGGCTGTGGACAGACAGACAGACAGGAGACTGCAGCCACCAGCAGAGAGCTCAGGCCAACATTCCCAGCTATTCCTGCAATTCATCAGGAATATAATTTAAAGATCCAGCTGCCTCCAAACACACAGGAAAAGCTGGGAAACCCCAAAACCTTCAGCTTCATCTTCCCCAGAAAGATTCCACAGGCTGCTGGTTTTAAAGCCATTAGGTAATACCAGGCTTCTGGTTCTTCTAGAAAATATTAGAGGTACATGAAGAACACAAACAGAAACAAGGACCAAAAAGATTTTTCCATCCCCAAATGTTCCTCCTCAAGAAAAAAATGTGACCAGCAAGAATAATTTTTGCCCTGGTGCGTTTTGGCTGCTGGAAGCCAGGGCCAGCAGGAATCTCCTTCAGATCCTCGCAGGCCCCAGGTGTGTTTGGAATATTCTGCAGCACACAGAGCCTGGCAGGGCTGAAATCCCAGAGACTGAGCAGGAGCTTCACCCCCCCTGCTCCTGGCACAGGCACCACGACCCCTCCAGACATCTGATTTGTGTTTTAGCTGAGCTGGTGCCTTTTTGCTCCCAGATCCAACACGCAGCAGTTCATTGCACCACAAATTCCTGAGGTGCCCAGACCTGATTGTGGAGCTCTGTGGAGCCCAAGGGACGAGACTCCCACCCTGCAGTTCCTGCTGGTCACACTGGGCTTTGCAGGTTAAAATCAGCAACTCCTTTAAAAAATGGTAAAAAAACCCCTTTAGGCAGTTCCATTGCCTCACTATTAAAGGAACAATTTGTTGCTGGGTGTTATTTTGCTGCAAGGAAGTTTCTCAACACCAATTCTTCTTTTTTCCAATTTCCCTCATACCTGGAGCTTGTTTTCAGTATATGAATTTATTTCCCTTCGAGGATCCTTTTATTAGTTCCAGCCACAATTCCCTGTCAGCTCCTTGTTTTGATTTATCTGTGCACCCTTGAAGCTGTTCCCAGCCGTGTCACACCCCATCCTTCAGTGGCTTCTTCCCAACCCAAACACATCCAGGGCCTTTCATCTTCCACACAAATCTTCAAAGGAACAACAGTTTTATGGTTTTTGCAATTCCCTCCAGTCCTGGGACATTCCCACCTGCTGCTCCAAGGGCTCACCCTTCCTTGGTGGCATTCCCTGTGTTCTCCATGGCCCTCCCACACAGGAGCTCCTGGGTTTGGGGAGAAAAATATCCTGGGTTTGGTGTGAGGGTGGGAAAATGTCAGCCCTGCTCCCTGTGTGTGTTTTCCAGAAGGATGTGTTCCCATGCCTGCCCTCTCCCATCACCTCCAGCCCCTGGGACTAAGCCCAGCAGCCACGAAAGTGGAGCTAGGGATGTGTCTGGACAGTGCTAGGGCCACATGTGGCTCCCATTCCAGGAGTCCTTCCCAGGAAAAGCTTTCCAGGAGGCTTCCTCTGCCACGATGGCACCACTGATGAATCCATGTCTCCTCTGGAGTTTTCAAGAGAAACTGTGGCTGCTCCATCCCTGGAAGTGTTCAAGCTTGGAAGGGGTTTGGAGCAACCTGGGATAGTGGGAACAAGATGAGCTTTAAGGTCACTTCCTACCCAAAGCGTTCCATGATTCTGTGAGGGCACCAAGGAAAGGTCAGAGCTGGGGGGAGCCAAGAGCCAAAGGGCCCTGACTGCAGCAGCCAACAATGGAGATCTTTAGGGAATGTGTGGAGCAGGAGCTGGGATCCCACCCCAGCTTTGCCCTGGACTCACAGAGTGTCCCCCAGGCTCCTGCAGTCCAGAACAAACCCTTTTATCTGTGCTGTTTGAACTTTCATGCACAAAGTGCTCTGAGCACATCCCCAGCCCCAGGCTGTGCAGACACTTCCTGCCTTTGTTGGGTGTCCAGGTCCTCTCCTGCTCCCACCCAGAGCCCAGCCCTGGAGGGGTCACTGGCTGGGCAGGGGCAGGGACACGGAGCAGCATCCCACAGATCCCTGGGCATTGCACAGATCCATGGGGACTGCACAGATCCCTGGGCATTGCACAGATCCATGGGAATTGCACAGACCCGTGGGGACTGCACAGATCCATGGGCATTGCACAGATCCATGGGCATTGCACAGATCCATGGGAATTGCACAGATCTGTGGGCATTGCACAGACCCGTGGGGATTGCACAGACCCGTGGGGACTGCACAGATCCATGGGCATTGCACAGATCCATGGGAATTGCTCAGATCCATGGGAATTGCACAGATCCCTGGGCATTGCACAGATCCATGGGAATTGCACAGATCCGTGGACATTGCACAGACCCGTGGGGATTGCACAGATCCGTGGGGATTGCACAGATCCATGGACATTGCACAGATCCCTGGGCATTGCACAGATCCGTGGGGATTGCTCAGATCCATGGGGATTGCACAGATCCGTGGGGATTGCACAGATCCATGGGGATTGCTCAGATCCCTGGGTATTGCACAGATCCATGGGGACTGCACAGATCCATGGGGACTGCACAGATCCGTGGGGATTGCTCAGATCCCTGGGTATTGCACAGATCCATGGGGACTGCACAGATCCATGGACATTGCACAGATCCCTGGGCATTGCACAGATCCGTGGGGATTGCACAGACCCGTGGGGATTGCACAGATCCATGGACATTGCACAGATCCCTGGGCATTGCACAGATCCGTGGGGATTGCACAGACCCGTGGGGACTGCACAGATCCATGGGCATTGCACAGATCCATGGGAATTGCACAGATCTGTGGGAATTGCACAGATCCGTGGGCATTGCACAGATCCCTGGGCATTGCACAGATCCGTGGGGATTGCTCAGATCCATGGGGATTGCACAGATCTGTGGGAATTGCACAGATCCGTGGGGATTGCTCAGATCCCTGGGTATTGCACAGATCCATGGGGACTGCACAGATCCATGGGGATTGCTCAGATCCGTGGGGATTGCTCAGATCCCTGGGTATTGCACAGATCCATGGGGACTGCACAGATCCATGGGGATTGCTCAGATCCGTGGGGATTGCTCAGATCCCTGGGTATTGCACAGATCCATGGGGACTGCACAGATCCATGGGGATTGCACAGATCCGTGGGGATTGCTCAGATCCATGGGGATTGCACAGATCTGTGGGAATTGCACAGATCCGTGGGGATTGCTCAGATCCCTGGGTATTGCACAGATCCATGGGGACTGCACAGATCCATGGGGATTGCTCAGATCCGTGGGGATTGCTCAGATCCCTGGGTATTGCACAGATCCATGGGGACTGCACAGATCCCTGGGTATTGCACAGATCCGTGGGGACTGCACAGATCCATGGGGATTGCTCAGATCCGTGGGGATTGCACAGATCCGTGGGGATTGCTCAGATCCGTGGGAATTGCACAGATCTGTGGGCATTGCACAGATCCGTGGGGATTGCTCAGACCCATGGGAATTGCACTCCCTGACTTTATATTTCCTTGTTTTCCAGGCTTTGCCAGCCTATCTCCTTTTCCAGGCCCTTTGTGCTCCAGTGGAGAGCAGGAGATGATCCCTGGGTGAGCTCTGCAGACCTCCCTCTGTTATTTACTGCTTCTATCAGTGTTCTCTCTCTCCCAAACAATAATTCCCTTTTCCAAACCCCATGGGAAGCTCAGGGAGTCCCAAACCTGCTGAAAAGCCAAGGATGGAGGTACTGGAAGTTCTGTGGGCTGCTGGGGAGTGACCTCCCTGTAGCAAAACTCTGTGATCGCCCTGCACCCTCCACTACAAGCTTTGGGAACCCCTCCATGCTGCTCCTGGATCTTCAGCCTGTCCTGGAACCACATTTTCCACCTCCCAGGAACCAGGAACCAGCACTGGCAGTGGCTGCACACACCTGAGTGTGCTCTGGGGCCCTGGGCAGCTCCTGGAGGCCTCGAGTTTGCAGCTTCTGTGCCCCTTGCAGGCACCCCAGGACATCCCATTCCTGCTCCTCCATGTCCCACTGGTGAATGTCCCAGTGATTTGTCTTAATGAGGGTTTATATTTATTTGTATTTAATTTGATGGTTTATTCTTTGCCCTGGTTTCCTTCTTTGCTGTTCAGCCACGCTGGTTTTGGGAGATGTTTTTTTTCTTCGATTATTCCAATTTCTTCATTGGGAGCCTTTAATGCCTGGGAGAGGCTCCTGGAGAGCCTCCTCATGCACTCAGGTTCCCTGTAACTGCATTTCCATTTACCATCTCCAATTCCTCTTTTTAAAATAAATATTTCCAGGTAAATGCTGCTGTGGTAGCTGGGTTTGGGTTTAGGGGGATGTTGGCCTTGAAGAAAGAGCTCCTAAAACAAAAAAAGGAATTGTTTTTCCTACATAATCTGTCACCCCTCCTGTTTCCATGTCTTGAGCACTGTCCCTCACTCCTGGTGCCTTTCCAGCTCCATCCCAACTTCCATCCCATCTTCCAGTGTTACTTCCCAAATAATGCTCAGGAGCAAACCAAGAATTGCCTTTTCCCTGTGGATTCCCTCTTTGTCACACCTGACTGGCTGTGGGATTTGTGTGTGACATTCGCTCACGTGGCAGCACTGAAGTGTCACTTTACTGGGATTTCTCCACAGCTTTTCCTGCCCATTTCTTCCTTTGGGATGTATTTGTGTTCCCAGGGCACAGCCCCAGCACCACCCTCTCCTTTAGGAAGGAAAACCTTGGGAGTTCTGCCCTCTGCAACCCAAAATCAAATCCTCCACCAAGCCCTGGGAGCCTGAGCATCCCTGCCCTGTTCTTTCCCACTGAAACATCCTCTTCTCCAGCCTGGGATGGACAGGGAACAGGAATTGCAGCACTTTGCCCTTAAATCTTGGTCCCTTGCTACTGCTGGACATTCCTTTTGCTGCATAAAACTATGGACACACCCTGGGAATTGGGATTTTCCTCCTCTGCTCCCTCCTCATGCCCAAAGCTCTCTCACTTTCCCATTCCCTTTGTTTTAACCTCAGGAAAATGAAGTGGAATTTAAAAAGGAGGATGGAGATGGAGGCATGGATGCTGTCACTGCTCCTAAACCCAGATACAAGAGGAATATTTGGAAACCCAGGATGGATGTGGGAAAATCAAAAGAAAAAAAGAAAAATTTTCCAGGCAAAGACCAGCAACAAGAGTGTTGTAATTCAGCTTTCTTTGTTAAAAAAAAAAACAAAAACAAAACAACCCAAAACACAGAACAACCCAAACATTGAACAGATTTGTTAAACCACAGACATAAAACAATCAAGAAATACTAAAAAAAAAAAAAAAAATACATTGCAAGAGACATCTTCTTGTCCAAGGCCATTGGATTCAGGAGCTGCTGGCTGCCCAGATTTCATTCAGTGGAATTTGTGCTGCCAGAAACACAAACATTGGGAATACACACCCCTTCTGGAGAAGAATTAAGACTAAAAGATATTTACCCCTTTCAAATAAATAGAGTGTCATCTATAGTAATATTTAAATTAGTAAAACAGGTTTTTTAAAGCAACCAAATGTAACAAAATTGTAAATCAGGTTTTCTTGTACGTGTTAAGAGCCTTTCTTTTCCTGTACAACAAAAATTCAAAGCAAAGTGTCTTTGAAAAGTCAGATTCTTCACCAGGAGTGAAGGTCACCTTCTCTTTGTTCTGAGGGTGGGAGTGAGGTCTGGGAACCACTCAAGATCCTCCCTCTCCAAGGATTTTGGTGGGACACAGACCTCTCTCCCTGTCCTCTGAACATATCAGGAATTTTTTCCCCACGTGTGTGACGTTGATCCCAGCACAGCCAGACCCTGGGACAGGGGAGAGCCCCTGTGCTGGGCTGAACGTCAGCCCTGGGGAAGAACTCAGCTGTAGCTAGAAAGTCTCTTTTAGGCAGTTTAGAAATTAATTCAGTGTTTAAAAAAATACTTTTTTATTTTTACTCATTACCACTTCCACAGCTGGAGGAAGCAATGCCCCTTCCCAGGGAAGGAATGGGAGGGGAGCATGGAATAATCCTCTGGATATGAGATCCTTTGGGATCACTGACCCCAAGCCACATTTCCTACCACTGCATCCACAAACTGGGAGCTGCTGGTGCATCCCCCCCACATTCCCAACCCAGCTCCAGTTCCAACTAGGAAGAACTCGAGCCCAGGCAAACCCAGCACAATCCTGGCTGTAACTCCTCAAGGAGCAGCCAGGAATTAGGAGGCCCTGGAGCTTTCCTCAGCACCGAGGTCTCCTGGCATGTCCTGGCAGAGATGAGGGAACAGATTCCCAGTTCTGCAGGAATAAGGGATCAGATTCCCATCCCTGCAGGGATAAGGGAGCAGATTCCCATCCCTGCAGGGATAAGGGAGCAGATTCCCATCCCTGCAGGGATAAGGGAGCAGATTCCCATCCTGCAGGGATCTCCCTGCTTGGCAGCCAAGCGTAGCTGGCTCTGGCTCATCCTGGAGCTTGGGATGCTCCCAGGGCCAGCACAAGGCTGGGATTCAATCCCTGGGGTCACAGCCAGAGCTCAGCACCAGCCTGGAGCCGCCTCACCCTGGGGCTGCCCTTTCCCAAGCTCCAGGAGCTGCTTTGTTCCAGCCCTTTCCCAATTTCATGTCATGAGGTTGCAGAGTGGATGGAGGAAAGGCTGGCATCCCACGGGAACAGCCCCAGGCAGCTGGAGAGTTGTGCAAGGACAACGTTTGGCAGTTTCCTTGCGGATTTGTTTTGTAATTTGATTTTCTATTAAAGCCCAAGAGCGCTGTGGCCTCGGCTGAAGGCACAGGTACCTTCCCAGACTGAGTGGAAACATTCCCTGGGATTCCCTGCAGCCAGACCAGGACTCTGCCACTGGGAAGATCTCTCCACGGTTGGGAAGTCACAGCTCCAGGGAACAGCCCCACTGTCCCTGCCCAGACCCACCACGGAGCAGCCCCTGGAGGAGCCTGATTTAGTCCCTTGCCTGAGCCACCCACTGGGAGAGGACTTGGACAACAACAAAGCAACTTCCCAGGAGTTTCAAACCAGCTGAAGGGCCTTTAAAGTTTGTTCAACTGTGCCAGAGCCCCTTTGAACTCCGTGGCCACCGAGGGGGCTGTTCCAAACAAAAGCCTGTTTACCAGAACATGGTGTCTGAGATGGAAAATGCTGCAAATTCTGCAGGAAGTTTAAAAAAAAAATCATTAGAAATCCACCAGGATGACACAAATCCCCCTGGTTTTTGCAGGGCTGGTTTCCCTCCCAGCTGGAGGAAAGGTTCATTTAGAAAGAGGAACCCAAGGAGTACAGAAGTGCCTGGCCAGCAGCTCCTGCTCTGTTTAGCAATCCCTGTGGGATGCAATTCTGTGAACACCCCAGACAACTGCCAGCCTGAGAGCCTGAACTCCAAAACAACTGGAGAGGAACAATAATTGGAATCTGGGGTCAGTTCAAGGAGCATGGGGTCGTGCTCCGTGACCTTCAAGGTCTTTTCCAACCTGAACTCCATGGATAAAACAGCTCCAGCTGTACTTGCAAGGAGCTGTCAATGGAAGAGATTCCTGTGGAACCTCCTTTAGGTCACTGTGGTTGCAGAGTCCTTGTGGGGAGGGTTCATCTCCCTCTGTGACTGACCACAGGCTCCAAGGAGAAACAGGGGAAAATGCCACCTCCAGTGCTGGGAATGATAGGGAACTCGGGGAACTCTTGCTCCCCCTGCCCTCCCTGACACATCTCACTCCATGCTTGAGGAAAACAAGCAGCAAGGTCTTTCCCAGGGATGAATTCTCCCTTTTCCATACCCAAATCCATCAGAACAGTGCAAGCCAAGGGCAGATGTTGCTGATCCAAGGGACAAGCAGAGGCTGTGGCAGCCATTTCCATGATTGGAGAAACTACTTCTTGTCTTTTCTAAAATGAAATTCAGTTTTACCCCTTCCCTCATTATCTCCAAACCTCCAGGAAAAACCAACCCAAGCTCTTCCAGTCGTGTCACTAGGCTCTGGTGGAAGGCAGCTATGGGGGATCAATGACTCCAGGGTGAAAGAAATCAGCTTTTTGGCAGATAAACTTTGAGATGTGAGCTGTGGCTGACCAAATTCAGCCTTTTTGTGGCTCTATGCTGGTACCTGGTTCAGTTTCTTCCTAAACCTCTATTGCCAAGGAGATGCTGATGAGATCCCCCCGAACGTGGGGTCAGTGCCGGAGCCTCAGGTTAGTACAAGAGACAGATTTTCAGCAAGTGAAAAATCATGGAAATCCACAAGAAGCAAAGCAAGCGAGTTAAGGATTTAATTAAAATCCATTAATTGCTTAAAATATATTTTTTAGTGTGACAGCTCCTTTTTCAAACCAGTGTGACAGGGTCACCAGGAGGACACTGTGATGGTCATCAGCTGAAGGACAATGTGTCCAAGCCAGCCTTTGGGAGGTGTGGCCCCAGTCCTGAGCTCTCTGGGGAGGGCCCTTAGTGCCAGCTGACTTTGGGATAAGAGACTCCAATGCCTTTGCTTTGCATCCCAAGGAATTCTGCTGGTGGGTTTTGGCACTGAGAGCCCCTGCTGAGAGCTGAATCCAGCACTGAGACCTCACAGCCAAAAAAACCTGCAGCTTGAGTGGCAGGTGACAGACTGAGGTCCCCTCTCCATGATTTCCCATCACTGCTCCAAACCATCTCAGCCTTCAGCTGGAATAAGCCAAAACTCGAGTTCAGGTTTTGTGATCCATGAACTTATTTATGCCAAAGCCTCTCCACAGGCATCAGATCTGAGATGCTCTAACTCATGGCACTGGCCTAAAACCTTGGGTTCTGCCCTCTGGATATTCCCAAACCAGCTGCAAATCCTCATGGACTAATTGTGCTCCCAGAGAGCTCATTTGGGAATCTCCACACTGCCACTGAGCTGGATTTGGGAATCTCCACCCCAGCTGCCATGGAATAAAGAGCTGATTGTCTCTCCTATTCCTGCCTCAGAGCAGGACATGGGGCTGGCAGTGGACGTGTGGAGCTGCCCCTGCCCCTACACAACCTGGAGAGCTGCACCACTTCCCAGGACAAAGCCTGAGTACCATGGTGTCCTTAATGGCCTTTCATCCCAAAGAACTCTGCTACAAGGAGAATCCAGCGGGAAGAGACAGCTCCTGGAGCAGCTCGGCTTCCCAACGGCCAAGTTTACAAAAAAAATGGGAAATAGTTCACCAAGCCACCTGCACAAAGCACGAGCACAAAGATCTGCAACAGAGACAGCAAAGCAGCTCCAGTGGGGAAAAGATCAGAATTCCAAGTGATGTTGGAGCACAGAGGCACAATGAGCAATGGTTCAGGAAGTGCAGCTTTCCAGAAGGTGACACTTTGGACCAAAGAAAGCAACGTGTCCCCACGGGGACAGTGCTGACTAGTCAGGAACTACAGGAATTCTGGGTGTGCTCAGGGATGGGATGGCACCACTCACCACAGCAAACCAGGCTTTTGCATGCAGATCATGGACTGCGCTCAGGGATCGCTCCTGGAACGGGAGGGTGGTGCTGGGATCTCATCAAGCCAGACCTGATGCACCAAAGAGGATCAGGCCCAGGCCCTGCTCCTTACAGAACAACCTACTTTCATTACTCAGAGGTGGAAGGCCCTGGCACGGGGTGCCCAGAGCAGCTGTGGCTGCCCCTGGATCCCTGGAAGTGTCCAAGGCCAGGCTGGACACGGGGGCTTGGAGCACCCTGGGATGGTGGAAGGTGTCTCTGCCATGGCAGGGCAGGGACTGGATGAGCTTTAAGTTCCCTTCCAGTTCAACCATTCCATGATCTCCAGCAGCCTGAGGTGGCTCCAGCCAGCCAGCCAGGACATCTCCACACCCCAGACCCAGGTGGTGCCACCTCCGTGGCACATTCCAGAGGAAACACAGCAGGACAGAGGGAAGAGCACATGGAGAGACCCCAGGGAATGTGCCAGGGCAATCCCCACCCTTTACTTCTCTTTGCAGATGGTTTAGGGGCAATCATGGCTCCCTGAGCAGGGCCATGAGGAGAGAGAGCACGGAGCTGCTCATCCCATGCTGGATGAAAGGCTGGCACAGAAAAGCATGGAACGAGCAAGCCAAGGACTTGGCCTTCTGCTGACTGCAGCTCCAGGGTTTCTCAGCAGGAACTCCCCCCTCAGTGCTCACTGCCAGGGATGGGCACCGTGGGGAAGAGCACCCTGGAGGACTGGCTCAGCAGCAGGGAGCTGCCTTGGATCTGAGAGTGCTGATCCAAATCCAAAGGGTGGCAGGGCCCCAGTGAGGAGCACAGTGACACTCGGCTGATGACACTGATCCTGCTCTGCCCTGTCCCGCTGCCAGTGTCCAGCAGCCTGTGGGGGGGCGAGTTTGGGGCAGTGAGCCAGCATCGGCCAACCTCTGCCTCCCACACCCCCACCTGGGCCAGGTAAAGCCCCTGCAGGGCTCTGTGGCAGCCCCAGCACTCTGAACACTCAAACCAGGCTCCAGCAGATCCCAGAGCCAAAGCAAAGGAGCCCCCTGCAGCCAAGCACAGCCCTCACACACACACAGAGGGCACAGCAGCAGCCCTCTGGAACTGCCCTCTGGAATTCCTCCTCCTGGCTCCTGCTCGTCCCGAGGACTTGTGGCTGGGCTGCAGGGCTGGGTGGGGCTGCAGGAGCTGAGCAGAGCCTTGGGACTGTGTTGGCAGCCAGAGGCAGCTCCAGTGCCTGGGATTGGGAGTGAGGGGTCGGATCCTTGTGTCATCTCAAAAGAACCTTGTGCGTTTCCTCGAGCTCAGTGTCCCTGCTTCTCCTGCCTAGGATTCCTGAGGAACCACTTCCATCAGCTTCTGGCACAGCACGGTGGCAGAGACTGCAGAGAAAGCAAAGGAAAAGTCAGGGATCACCCCCAGCAGGAATCTGGGTCCATGAGGGAAGGGCTGAGCCTCCCCAGGCTGAGTCCAAGTACAACTTAAGGATGAAATATTCCATGGATACTCCCTACCCCATTCCCAGAAAAGAAACTTCACACAGGAGCTCTGCTCCTGGAGCAAGGACCCTGCACTGCTCCAGGACTCCTGGGCACAGCTTCTCCTGCTGCTGATACAGGACCTGATTGTGGATGCTGAGTGTGAGCAGCCAAAACTGAGTCAGGAATGGGCATGGAAAATCCAAGGTGAAGCTTTTGCTTCCAATTCTGAAAGCCACATGAGCCCCCAGCCTCTTCTGAAGGACAAACCCACCCAAAGCCCCCTGTCCCAGGGCAGGTGGGAGCAAAGGGACATTCTAGTGCAGATTTCCCAGGAAAAGGTGCTCAACTGAAGGAATTTTATTGTCCCACTCATCCAAACACTCCTTTACTCCCTGCTGCTCCACTCCGTGGTTGGTCATCACAAAATATTCCTGCGTGGCAAAACTAATTTTAAGCACAAGCAAGTGAGGCTCAGACCAGTTGGAGGTGATCAGATTATCTGCAATGTACCAATAAATCACTTTTAAAGTTCCCGTGTTTCTCACTGGACATCTGCAGGATTATCACTGTCTGTTCCCAGAATATTTTCAATATTCTCCTTACAATCCTTTGGTGGAGGAAACAATGAATATGGTAATTTACCACCCAGGCATTGCAAAAATGGCTTTTCTAGGAACTGAGCCCAATACTCAGGATAAAAAAGTGAGTGTGGGACAGAGGCAGAGACAGAGGGAAAAGAAGCATGAGTGCTGAGTGCTGCTGAAAGCTTTTTTATTCCTCATGAAACAGCCAGCTAAGGCTGGGCACTTCTCCTTGCCTGCTTTTCTAGGTCAGCCCCTTGCAGGAGAGCAGGGAGGCAGCTGCTGAACTCAGTTCCTCAGGCAGCAGGGATTGACTTTCTGGGCTCAGTTGTTGAGGCACAGCCTCTCCATCCCTCCAAACACACCCTGGCCTTGTGGCAGCTCTTGGAAAAGCCTGGAGCAGATACCTTAAAAATGAACCTGAGAGAAAACATCCAGGGGAACTTCCCTTCCCTCCCCTTCCCTCTGCTCCTTCTGCCACAGGGGGATGCCAAGGAAAGCTTTGCCTGGATCCCAAATGTTAGCACTGCCTAAGCCATGAATTGAGACTAATGGTGGATTTTCAGCAGCCAAAGTGAGGCCAGCTGTGCTCAATCCTTCCTACACCACTGGGAAGGGATTCTTTGCTGAGCAAAGCCTTGGCCCTGGGCTCTTCCAGGAGCAGGGAATTCTGCTCAGCTGCTAACAACCTCTTTGCCGGGATTTAAACTCTCCAAAAACATGGTATTGGTCCCAAACTTTACCATTATTGCAATCAGGATGCATTCTGGATTCTTGGCACACATGGCAATCATCAGGCTAAACTTGTTCCCATGAACGAAGGATGGAGCAGAGCCAGGATTTTGGAAGCTCCTCCAGAGGGAGGAGAGCCAGCACTGCCAGCTGCAGCACAGCTCTGAGAAACTTTTTGGGAGGCAAAGCTGCTCCTCCCTGGAGATACTCACAGATGCCTTGGAGGACCCACTTGGGCTTGTTTTGCCACCAGACCCCGAAGAAGTAAATGGGGATCCCACTGAGAATGATGGCAAAGCCAATCCCACATTCCTTGGGCGTCATCCAGAAGGAAACGGCGATGAGGAACAGGCAGGCCAGGATGAAGAAGATGGGCAGGCAGATGTTCACCTGAGCAGGGAGCAAGGGACAGCTTAGATGTGCCAGGGGAGGCTTACCAGGAGTTTATCCAGCCTGGAGAGGGACAGAATTATTGTTCCCCCATGGCCAAGAGCCTTTCTCAGCCCCTTTCTGGACCTCAGTTCCACAATTCTGTAATCCATATCCAAATCATCAGCACCAAACACCAAACCAGCAGAGGCACAGCACAAGCTGGGGCTGTTTCCTAGGGGACTCCAAGCAGAGCAGCCCAGCTTTGAGAAGAAAACCCCAAAACCTAAGGGAACAGCCAGCAAAGATTCCCTTTGGCAAGGCACCAATCCACCCGTGGATTTGTTTCCCTGTGGGAGCTGCTGCCTGGCACGGATCCGAGTGTGCTGTGGGATGAGGGAAAATAGCTTTTGGGGGATAGGCACCAGGGGCTGACAGGATCTTGGCCTCCCCCCAGACGGGACACGGGGCTGGCCAAGGACGCCAGGGACAGAGCTCGGCACGGGGTCAGCTGCTTCAGCACAAAACTATTTTTGGGGAATTCCACGGGGGTACAGAGTGTTACACTGAAAGCCCCAGCCTGGGACTGTCCTTATTACTCATGGAGAGTAGTCCCACCACAACACCCTGTCCCTGTCACCCAGAGCTCCCTCACTGTGCTGTGCCCAAGGCAGCTCTTTGGATTCAGCAGCAGGGACACCTCCTTTAGCTACAACACAATATTTCCCTGCAATCCCAGCCCCTTTTCCATGCAGGACCAGCAGCTGAACCTCCCCTGGTGCTGGGAAGGGAACTGGGGAGGGGTTCCCTGGGGAGGGGCTCCCTGGCAGTGCCCACCCCGTTCTCACCTTGATGGGCCTCTCCAGCTCCGGCTTCTTGTAGCGCAGCCACATCATCCCGATGATGGCCAGGGCCACACAGAGCCAGTTGAAGAAGCTGAAGAAGTTGATGACTGAGAAGATGTTGTTGGAGAAGGCATAGAGCAGGGTCATGACACACTGAATCCAGGGAAAAGGCCATTAGGAAAGGGAGCAGGCAAAACCACCTACGTCACAACACTAAATGGGGGTATTTTGGGGAAATACCTGCCAGGAAAGGGATCAATCACATTGACTATTTTTTATTTATTTAAGCTATTTTCAATTGGTACCTAGAACCATTTCATAGGATCATGGAATGGTTTGGGTTGGAAGGACCTCAAAGTTTAAAGGACCTCTAGTTCCAACCTCCTGCCATGGGCAGAGACATCTTCCCCTGTCCCAGGTTCCTCCAAGCCCTGTCCAGCCTGGCCTTGGACACTTCCAGGGATGGGAAGAATTCAAGACAGAAGAGGACAGTGAGGACACAATGGGAAGGGTCCATCTCCTGTGGGCACATGCAGGAATGGCTGTGGCTCCATTCCAGTGGGATGCCAGCCCTGCTCCATGCCCCAGCCTGGCCCCAGGGCTCACCGTGAACACGAGGGACGGGACGGGGGTGAGCAGCCGGGGGTGGATCATGGACAGGATGGAAGGCAGGTGTCCCTCTCGGGATCCCACGAAGAACAGCCTGGGAGAGGGGACACAGTCAGTCACAGCCCTGCAGGGCTTTGTGTTCAGCACACAACAATGGGGCCAGCCAGAGCTCAGCCCGGCCGGCCCCAAGGCAGGAGTGCAGCAGCAGGAGTGCAGCAGCAGTCCCTGACTCACCAGGGAGGCTGGAGATGGCCAAGGAATGCAGGAAGGATGGATCCTGCTCTCCAGGGACACCAATTAAGTGACTCCTCAGGCAACCCGGGGATGTGTCAGCTGGAACCATCTCAGTCCTGCCCCTGCCCAGCCTTTCTCCCCTTCCCCAGGGATTCTCATCCCTGAAGTTTCCCAACTTTCTGCTTTTCATTAAAGCCACTTTCTCAGCAGCCCCGAGCCCTGAGCCTGTGTCTGCTGCTGGTTTATTGACCTCACCAGGACTCTGCCTGAGGAACAGAAGATTGAGGCCACTGAAAGGCTGCCTTTAATCTTGTTCTAAAGTCTGACTCTGTCTTCCTGCATTCCCCACATGGCCTCCAGGCCCTCCAGACTTTGTGTCTGCCCACAGCCACTCTCTGGAGGAGAACTCCAAAGGAAGAGGAACTGAGCACAGCTTGTAAACAAAAGCCACAGGATTGAGCAAGGAACCTACCGGGAAGAAGTGAACAGAGATCCATTGACAGACCCAAAGCACGAGAGCCCAACAAAGACAGGGATGATCCAGGACATGACACCGAGGTGGTAGTTCCCAAAATCCTAAATGGGGGACAAAGACAGACATTTCACACTCACAATGTCCCAAAAAACTCAGAGCTGCCTACAAAGACTATTTGGGAAATCTCAACAAATGCCACAGCTCAGTGCTGAAGCTGTGACGGAGTTTCCCATATTCCCTTTCCTGAAAAAGCAGATTGTGGAGTTGCTAAAATACATCAGCAGCCAGCCCTTCCCTCAGGGCCAGGACATGACATTTATCCACCAGCTATCAGAAAGTTCAAGACCAAACGGAAACTGTGAGGAAATTCAGACAGCAGCTCCTGCCAAGTGCTGAGTCAGGAGCTGGGACACTGCCCTGGGGACATGCAGGGACCTGGCCCTGGGGACATGCAGGGACCTGGCCTTGCAGCTTTTGCCACAGGCTGAGCCTCTGCTGCTCCACTGAGGGTTTGCACCAACAACACTGGATGGATTCCCAGCCTTTGCTGTTCCAGGCCATGCTGGACAGGGCTTGGAGAAGCTGGGACAGTGGGATGGGATGGGATGGGATAATGGGATAATGGGATAATGGGATAATGGGATAATGGGATGGGATGGGATAATGGGATGGGATGGGATAATGGGATGGGATGAGCTTTCAGGTCCTTTCCCACCCAAACCATTGCAGGATTCCCTGCAGGATTTCCTGCAGGCTGTGGCTGGAGCAGGGCCTCAGTCCCAACCCGAATGATGGAGTGGTGTCAGCTGAGGGGCTTAGCTCATCCTGGGCTGGGAGAGTCCCCCTGAACAATCCTGCTCAGACTCAGTCTGCAAGGTCTGCTCCTTTCTAAAGCTATCAGGGTTCCTGACCACACTGGCATTTTAATTAATAGAAGTATTTTTTTCTCTCTTAATTAAAACAAGGGAGACACTGAGAGAGAACAATCCAGTTCAGTGTTGACTGAGTGACCTTTCCCCATAAATATCAAGCTCTGGTAACTGATGGGCAGTCGCAAGGGCAGCAGCAACCTTCCCTAGCTCAGAATGAAGAGCAGCACTGAGTGCCACCCTCACTGCTGCCCAGATAATCCCCTCAGGATCCTGCTCCCATCACAGCTGCTCTTTATCTCCTGCTCAACATCAGAGTTTCTGCAAGCAGCTCTGGGAAAAAAAGCAGGAGATGTGTGCAGTGATTCCAAAGCTGATTTCTGCTGCCCTGGGATGAGTCAGGCTGGAGCAGCAGGGATCTTACCACAGCCACGGCCTCGGACGTCAGCATCTGCTCGGTGCTCAGCGTGGTGAAGTAAGCCAGGTTGGTCAGCACATACACCAGAGTGACGACAGGCAGGGAGATGATGATAGCCAGGGGCAGGTTTCTAGGAAAAAAAAAAATCCATTGTCCTGGAGGAGCTCAGGAGGGAGCTGCTGATCCCAGGGATCACCTGAGCTCGCTTTGAGCCGCTCTGTTCTCTGGGGTTTTTGGTGTCCAGTGTTCCAGGCACACACTGCTCCCACTGGAGAGGGGATATCCACAAGGGAACAGGCTGCCCGAGGGGTGGGGGAGTCCCCATTCCTCAAAAAACACATGGATGTGGCACTTGAGGCCATGGTTAGTGGTGAGCACTGTGCTGGTTCATGGTCTTTAAAAAAGACTTTTCCACCCTTAAGGACTCTGTGGGTCCCTGAACAGCCTGGAGGCTGCAGATGGAGAGGGAAGGATGATAGAGAAGGGAATTTTTTGCATGGAGAAGCTCTGGCTGCCTGAGCAAGCAGGAGTCCAAGATTCAAAGGCAATTAATTAAAAATACCCAGTGGCACCAGCACGAGGATTCTCTCTGGGCAAAGGAGCTCCCTTTGTGCCGGGGGATTCCTGGGGGAGATGGGAACCTCAGGGATGCACTGGGCAGTTTTAGGCTCTACCTAAACTCAGCTGTCTGGACTGAAGGAACTCAAAAGAAAGGAGTTCAGGCACAGCCCAAGTGGGTCTGAGAACAGCCTGTGCTGGTACAAATTTGCCTTTCCCAAAAGTTTAACTTCATTTGTGAACAGAAAGTGCAAAAGGAAACCCTGCTTGGTGCCACTCTAATTGCTCCAGCAGAGCTCCAAGCTGCAGGAGCAGAGTCAAATACCATGACTGCATCCAGCAGACATGAAAATAATTGCAAAATGCAGCCCCCCCTTTTGCTGTTTCTCTGGAAAGGGGTGGGTCCAGCCCTGTGCTTCCCAGCAGGCACAAAGCAGCCCCCGGCTCAGCCAGGATGGGCTCTTGCACAAGCACCCCCCGAGCCTCAGCTGCCAGCAGCTCCCAGGCACCTTCCCAGGAGCAGAAGGGATTTCTCAGCTCTGTCCTGCTCTGCTCAGGGCCCCAAATAACCCCGAGAGGCACGGGCAGAGCAGGAAGCAGCTCTTGCTCAACAGGATGGGAAGAGCACAGGACAAACACAAGGAGAGCAGCACAAATGCTCAGTGGGGGTTGAACCAAGGCAACAATAAAGCCCTGAGTGCTCTCTCCTGGCCCATAACTCACAAAGGTGTCAGGCCAAGGAAGCAGAGATTTCTCTCAGTGCTGATAACAACACGGGAGAGCAGGGAAAACAACAGCCCTGCTCCTGTAGGGATTACTGTTCCCTTTCCCTGATTCCAGTGAGGTGGAAGGTCATTAATTCATCTTGTTTTCTCTTTTTCCAGATAAAGACCTTGGCTTCCTCCTCTGTTAAACACGTGAGGAAGGGGCCTCCCCAAATAAGCAGCAGTTCCCCCAGGGAAGAAATGCCAGGACTCACACCTACCTGTAGGGATTTATCATCTCTTCTGTCACAAAATTCAAGTAATTCCTGTAATTTCAAAAGGACAGGGGTTAATTCTGGTTAGTCCATGGCATAACTGAACCCCTTCAGTTTAACTCATCTGCACAGGGGTTCCAGGAGGGGCACAGGCACTGATCCTATGGGAAAACTTAGGATGGCTGATGCCCAAGGCCAGGCTGGAGAGGGCTTGGAGCAAGCTGGGATAGTAGGAAGTGTCCCTGGCCATTGGATGATCTCAAAGGTTCCTCCCAACCCAAATCATTCCATGGTGAGGATGGCTGTAAGTGGGCTGTTTTCACAAAGCTCCTCTGACAAAGAAGCCCTGCAGGAGCTTCAGTTTGGAACTGGAGTTGGAATTGAGTTCAGTGTGGAAGAAGAGGGCTGTGCCTTACCATCCTCCATAGGCAAAGAGGCCACTGTACAGAGCCAGCACGATGTTCCCAACGTCCACCTTGGTGCCCTCAAAGGATTTCTCAGGGGTCAGGTTTTCCACATCACCTGCAGGACACAAACCCCGCTCAGTGGAGGGCTCTGAACCCCCAAAGCCCTCAAGAGAAAACTGGAGGCAAGAACTGCTCTTGGTATTAATTTCTCTTAATTATCACCCTGCTGCTTTTTGGGTTATGCTGAGCACGGCCACGTTTTCCCTCCAGTTTTCAAGGGATCAATCCAGCTGGGTTCATCCCCAAATCATGACCCCAAAAACTCATCTCAAGCAAGGATTGACTCCTCCAAACTTTCTCAGGCTGCAACGTGCTGTCACCAAGGTGATGTCCCAGAGACATCCTGGGGACCTTCCTGCTGGGAGATGCTTTGCAAACAGAGATTGTCACATTGTCCTCTCAACTCGAGGCTGCTGGCCTTCGATAAAGCCCCAGGATTTCCTGCGCTTCCACCAGCCACCCAAACCCCCAGAAACCCAGGATTTCCTCCAGTCCCACCAGCCACCTGATAAAGCAGAGGCCTGTGGCAATCCCTTTGATTGAGGGAAGTCAGGTTCTGGGGGTTTGGATATCAGAAGTCACCTTCTTTAGGACCTGATGATCCAAAGTTCCTGTTGTGGATCTGCTTTTGAAAGAAAACGCCAGAAATAGAAGATCTGATTGTGCCTCTGGTCCCAGCTCTCCCCGAGGAGCCCCAGGTTTATTTACTTTGCTTTCAAATGCTCTGCAGTTGTTTTGTTCCCTGTCTTTGATGCGGGGGCTGGCTGTGGGACAGGGATGGCAGAGCCACGCTCCCAGACACAGTGCAGGGAATGTGCTGGGATCCAGAGGGGCACCTCTGCACCCAGGGGAGCCCATGTGATTCCTCTTAGGGCACAGAGCTCTCCTGGTCACCCCAGCGACTGCATCACAAGGCAGTCAGCAGGGCCTGCAGCTTAACCCTTCGCTCCTCGGCACAGGGCACCCAGGAGGTGCTGCAGGGAAAGCTCAGGGATGCTCCAACAGCAGGAATTTCCCCTCTGGGTGGCCTCTCTTCCACTACTGCAGATGCTGGGTGATAAATGTGGATGCACTGGAGCAGCTCCCACTCACCTTCCCAGTGCTGGGAAGGAAGAGAAGAAATCCATCTTTCCTGGGAAAGGATTCTTCCTGGCAGCACCATCGGCCTCCTGCAGCATCTGTCACTCACGGGGCTGCTCCAAAGCTCTGCCAGTGACCTGGAGCTGCCCTGTGTGTGGGGAGAGCTCCATCTCCTCTTTCCTCCTCCTCCTTCCCTGACCCTCCAGCTCTATCCTGATCCTTTCCATCCTGGGCATTGCTCCCTTCTCCTTCCTCCCTCCTGCTCCTGCTGAATCCTGGCCGGGGAGAGAGATATTCCCTATCACACCATGGGAAATGCTCAGGGAAGCAGCATCCCTCTGCCTTTCCTATCTCATGTGCAGGGGGATGCTGTGGGTGTGAGCTGCAGGCTCATCCACACTCTGGGAATCCATCCAGAGTGCAAACCCAAAGTGTGCAAGGCTGCTCCTGCCCAGATCCCAATCCAGCTGCTCCCTGCTGGAGTCACCTCTGTCCCAGCAGCTCCTTGCACCAGGAAGGGCTTCCCTGCATCTCCCTTGGGATGTATTTGATGCCCTGGAGCCCGTGATCCTCCTCAGCAAAATGCACCAAATCCTTTTTAAAAAGGATTCAGAGTGCAACAGGAGAGCCAGGAAATGCAGAGACTGATAAAAGGCTGAGTTTAACCTCAATTCCTGCTTTGCAGGTTCTGCACAGAATCCCAATTTAGTCCAGGTGAATCAAAGGGCTGAGCAGGAGGGGTGTGCAGGGCATCACATTCCTCTGCATCCCTCGGGCTCTGCTTTCCCCACCTCATTTTCTGCCCTTCCTGAATAATTACCTGTCTGGCTCTTTCCAGGCCTTTTGTTATGGGAATAAGAGACACATTTTGTTCACAGTGCCTGTAATTAGCTCCTGCAGCAGCACATGGATGGACGCTCCAGCATTTCAAACACCCTTCGGGATCTCTCTTCTCAAGGGTTTCAGGCTCTCCATGTTCCCACCCTGATCCATGGATCATCACCTTCACCCCCCAGCAGGATGCTCCCTCATGTGGGAGCAGCACAAGCACCACTCCACTTCTTGTCCACAGCTCTTCCAAAATCCTCCTCCTGTCTGCCAAAGGCAAAACGCTCTCAGGCCAAATGTTCCTCCTCCTGAGGCAGCCAACACCTCACTGCCCATCCCACCTCACCTTTGGAGAGCTGGAGTTCCCCAGAACCTCCCAGGGAGTTGTTAGATTTCCTATTTCTGTGCCCCAGGGTAAAATGCATTTAGCAACGTGTCGGGACACAATTAAATAACCAGAGGAGTGCCCATATCTCACCAGCCTCAGCATTAAAAAAATTCTTCCTTGTATCTAATCTAAACTTGCCCTCTTCCAGTTTAAAACCATTTACCCCTCATCTCCTCAACGAGCCCTGCTAAAAAATCCTGGAATTATTTAGGTTTGATCCTAATTTGAACCTTTGATCCAACTCCACCTTGTCAAGCAGACCTGGGTGTGCTGGACCATCTACAAAACCTCCCAGACACTCCATCCTTCAAGCCTGGACAATTCCAGCCCCCAGGCTTTTGGTTCTGCAACCTTCGGATGGAATCAAGGGTTACAAATGTGCAGGTGAGGCTGCCAAGCACAGCCTTGGGGCATCCCGAGCTCATCCCAGGCACTGCCCTGCCCATGCCCTGCACCCCGGAGAGCCCCAGCCTGGTTTGAACCGGCTGTTCCACCAGCACTCTGCTCTACAATTAACCAAATTAACTTAACGAGCTGTGACACAAAGCCCATTTGCTGCTCCTCCAGCTGCCAAGACTGCGGTAATGGTGCTGGGTCAGCCGGGGCCCTGCTGCAGGAGGGAGAGAGGGAGGGAGGGACCCGGCGTGTTCAGACCCTTCCTCCAAAAATGTTCATTTGCTCCCCAGTCATGTCTAGTCTGGTTTTAATAGCGCAGCAATCTCGTCCTGCACAAAGCACTGCAGGATAATTAAATATTTTCAACTTGCCCCAACAGCGAGGAGAGGGAGCAGAGCCATGGAGAGGGGAGCTCAGCACAGAACCCCAGAGGAGGGGCTCCCTGCCTGCCGAGCCATCTCCTGGGAAAACCAGCGAGAATTCCGGGCACTGAGGCAGGGAAAGAAGAGTTTGACACCGGGGGAATCTGCAGGAGGCTGCTGGGATTTAGAGGGGCAGGGTGTGGCTGCTCCCCTGTCCCTTCTGCCACACTCCGGGAATGTGAGGATGAGGAAGGAGCCTCCCTGCAAAGCTCCCTGCTGGAAAATCACTGCAGGTGCTGGAATTTGGGATGCCAGGGGGACAGGCAGCAGCAGGGAGTGCTGTCCCTGCAATCCTCCGAGCCTCAGGGAGGGATGTTCCCTATCCAGATGTGGCTCCAGCTGCCAGGGAGGATCCTTGGTGGGAGTCAGGGGAAACATCCCCCTGCTCGTGGCTCCAGCCTCGAGTCCCAGCCTGTGGGCAGGAATCCTGGAACGGTTTGGGTGGGAAGGGAGCTCCAAGTTCATCCCATCCCACCCCTGCCCTGGCAGGGACACCTCCCACTGTCCCATGGTGCTCCTGCCTGGCCCTGGACACTTCCAGGGATCCAGGATTCCAGCTTCCCTGGACAGCCCCGGGCACAATCCCAGGCAGCTCTGGCACCCCTGCCCCAACACTGTTTGTAAAAAGCTGTGTAGAGGTGATTGATGCTGTGGCTGAAATCCTGAACTCTGCTGGGAGGGTTGTGAAAGTACCAGAAGGAAGATTCAGACCTTCAGTGAGCAGAGCTTGGCTCTAAAAATGCCATTTTTAGTACTCCAGGTGCAAGAAAACGTCTGGCACTGTGGGGTTGGGACATCTGGCTGCTGCTTTCACTTATCAAATCCCCTCTGCTAGAAAATGCCTCTTTGGCCTCTGCCTTTCTCCCTGGGGGTTATATTGGTAGTTCCCAGTCCATATTTTTGTTCCTTTTGGCCTTTTTTGGTGAAGAATCCCGTGACTGAGAGAGAGAGAAGGAAATATGACTTTCTCTTCCTTTCCTCCCAGGTTTGGAGCACCCTGGAATAGTGGAACTTTTCCTTGCCCATGGCAGGGTTGGGACTGGAGGAGATTTGAGTTCCCTTCCCACCCAAAGTATTCCATGATTCTAAAAAAAACCAAAAGAACAAAAAAAATACAAAAGCAACAACAAAAAAAAAACAAACAAAAAAAAATTTTGAAACAAAGAAAAAGAAGCAGCCCAAAAGAAACCCAAACCTCCTGCCCAGCCTAAGCTCTGCTCAGGAGTTAAACCTGGCTGCTCTGTCCTTAAGTGACCCCGTGCTGCTCTGGCAGATGCAGCTCTGCATCCCTGACAGCCCAGGGAAGGGAGAAAAATGCTGCTGCCACCAAACAGCTCCTGGAGGCACCACACACCAGGAATTTTACAGCCAGGAAAAAAAGCAAAGGGACAATAAATAAAGGGACAATAAATCCAATAAAAGCAATTCAATAAAATCAGTGTTAAATTCTATTTCTCCAAGTCCCAAAGGCCTAATTCCAGGTTTTTAAGCAGAGCTGCTGGTGAGAGATCGCAGCAAGGGCTGCAGCTGCCTGAGGGCAGAGAAACATTCCACAAGCCCTGAGGCATCATCCACTGGAAAAAAAAATAGATGTCAAACATGTCTGTGATATGTTTTTTTCCTAGTTTTTGACCTCAAAACCTTTCCTGATCTTTCTCACCCATAAAAAGCACCAGGGTGTCCTTAAGAATAACCCAGATTTTCTCACACCTCAGCCAGTTTTTAAGGATGGAGGTATGGGGAGGACATAACCACAGATCTCCGTGTCACATCCAGGGAAAAAAATATCCCTCAAATTTGCTGTCCAAACCTCCTCCATGATCCAGTCCCACTTCTCAGCTGAGGACTATGGCCAAAAAATACCCAGTTGGACAGAAAGCAAATTGGGAGAGCTGGCAAAGTAAGAGAATGAAAATGAATCTTGTTTTCATAATACTGGAGTGAAAAAACTGATCCTCTCTCTGTTTTAAGTTATTTTTATTATTTAAGTAAGTTATTTCTATAAGTAAGTCATTTAAATAAGTTATTTAGCATTTATTTCAGATTAATTAATTTATTTCTAGTATTTCCTGGCTGTTTCCTGGGGGCCATACACAAGGTTTTACACACCAATACCAAATCCAGGACTTTTCAAACCACCAATTTCTAATCCCACAAAGGCTTTTAAAAAGTGTTCTTTTTGAATAAATAAAATATTTTCACCCCAAGCAGCTCAGTCAACGTCCAAGCACTTGCAGGGCTGAGTAGGAAACCAACTTCAACCTCCTCCTTTGGAAAGGGCAGGGAAGGAGGGATGGGAAACAGCTGCTGAATGGTGAAAAAAATGTTCTTTCCTGTGGGGCAAAATTGCCAGTCCTTTGTCCTTGAGAGATTCCTGCTCTTCTGCAAATCAGGAAAAAAGCCAAGGAGAGGATAAAAAGAGAAAAAGCCAAAAGCTGAAGGTGGGAGGTCAATGCAGAGAGATTTCTGTGAAATCACAGAAATTTCCACGTTTGAGAATAAAATGTGGTGTTGCTCTTCTGGTCTGTTCATGGACACTGGGAACCAAAGCAGCAGTGGGAGTGGAACCAGTAAAACCAGTTCACTGTCCAGAACATCCTGGGCATTCCCATTGCCCCTGAAACAGCAGCCCCAGACAAACGAGCTGGGTGCAGATCTCACCCCAAAGCAGCTCCAGCTTGATTGGATTCACCCAGCTGCTGGTGGGAAGAGTTCTCTTTGTCCAAAAAAAAAAAAAAAAACAACACTGGAATGGGCACAGGGTGTGGAAATGTGTGGGACAAAGCTGGAGGACAGGGCAGTGTTCTGCCATTGTCACTGAAAATGGGAATTTTTGTGCTTTCCCTGAATAAAAAGAAAAGAAGAAAAAAAAACCCCACAATTTCTTGCTGTATCCCTGCTAAAAGCACAGAGTCACCTGGAATGATTGAAAGGAAAATGGAGCAAGGTGCAAACTGCAGGTGGGAGCTGAGGAAGGGACAGGAAAGGAGCTTGCACATTCTTAAGGACTTAGCAGAGAGCTTGGAAATTCCCTAAGCAGATTAATGAAATCCATGCTGAATCCCAGCTGTGGGATTCTGGGCAAGCAGGAATGTGTCACCTGGGACAAAGCATGGATCCCACTCTGATCCAGTCTGGTTTCAGTGCTGGGTGCTCACACAGGGACAAAAGTCTTTGCTTTGCTTTGACAGGTGTCACTGTCCAGGAATTGCTTTTGATCTCTTTGCCAGGTGCTTCAGCAGGAAAATAAATCAAAATTAATCACGTGGAATTCTCTGCCCTGCAAGGTCTGCACAGCCACAAACATCTCAAACTGCAACCAGCTTCAAAGGAAGTAAAACAGCTCCTGGGACACAGGAGGGGAAGAGGGGTTTTATTGTAAATCCCTTCTTGGTTCCAGACAAAAGTCAAGGGAAATCTCATGGATCTGTACCTGAGGAAGCAGGGCAGAAAGTGGCTCAGCCTCCCCAAAAAGGCCAAAAGAACAGCACATTCTGAAGATGCAAATTAAGATTCTATCTGCAAACAGAGCCCAGTTGTAAAGATCTTCACTGCAGAATGTTAACCAACTAAAAGAGATTTAGCATGACTTATCCTTTCCCTCCTGAGAGAGAATCAAAAGGTTCAGCAGAGCAGGCTGGGGAGCTGGGCAGAGGGAGGAGGTGTGTTTTGTGATAAGCCTCAAACAATGTCCCTGTTGAGTGTCTGCATTGAGCTGGAAGAAAATAAAACCTCTGACAAAGCAAGAAATTCTGCAAAGACAGCACTGGCTCCCAGAGCTGAGACAGGAATTAGAGACCCACGAGCACACACAGACACACCCCCTGTGCAGGGACATGATTCCCTGGAAATTTAATCCCTTTTAGCAAATAAGGACAGGACTGTTCCCCAGGAAATGTTTATTCCCACAAAAAAAGCCACACTTTGGTTTAACTGTGAGTCAATCAGGTTTGGAACAGATTCAGATGGGTTTGGAACAAACCATCTCCCTGATCTGAGAGGGTTTTATGGGTGCATGAAGCAAACCAGCAGAAGCACCAAAAAATTTGCTTTAAATTCTCATTTTAATCTCCTTTTCCAGGTGCCAGTGCCAGCTGGGAGCTCCAGTCTCTCTGCTCCTCGTGGGCTTTGTGTCCCTGGGTGACCCAGAGCTGGCCTGAGCCACTGCACACCTGGAACAGGATGAAGGGAAATGTGCAGGGGGAGTTTGTGCAAGGATTAAGATGACTGGCAGTGCTTTGCACATGCAGATATTCTCTGTGAGTGAAAGGCCACACGATACAAAGAGATTTCCCAGCACAGAAGCACCAAGGTTTTCACACCCTGCAATCCCAAAGGGAGAAGCCACAGTGTCTGTCTAAGTGGGAAAGACATTAAGTGGTTCCAAGAGCATAAAATCAAGCCTGGCAGCAATACTAAATGTAATACCCCCCAAATAAAATACAAACCCTCATCCTCTGGCAAAGCTGGAAACACCCCCCATGCACCTGAGAGAATGGGGAGGTTTGTAAAGCTCTGGAACAGTCAGGGTTGGACTCCTGGGCTTTATCCCTCATCCTGCTTTACCTGCAAAGCCCCAGAAGGAGAAAGAAGAGCAGAACTCACCCTTTGCCAGCTGCACGAAGCCCAGGATGATGATGAGAGCCAGAGCCAGCAGCTTGGCCGCAGCGAAGGCGTCCTGCACACGGGTGGCAGCTTTGACACTGTAGCAGTTCACAGCCGTGAGCAGCACTGAGGGACACACAGGGACAAGGTCAGCACCCAGGGAGACCCAGCAAATGCACCAAAAATCACAAGGAATCCTCACGTGGGATATACGGAAGGAATTCGTCCCTGTGAAGGTGGTCCTGGTACAGGTGTCCAGTGAAGCTGTGGCTGTCCCTGGATCCCTGGAAGTGCCCAAGGCCAGCTTGGATGGGATTTGGAGCAATCTGGGATAGTGGAAGGTGTCCCTGCCCATGGCAGGGGGTGGATTGAGATGATTTCCAAGGTCCCTCCCAACCCAAACCATTCTGTGATTCCTTTCTGCTGAAACAACCAACCAGAGTCTCTTCCCAGAAGAAAAACTCACTGAGAGCTCTGCAGCCTCACACTTTCTCAATTCCACCCTTTCTTTTGATTTGAATAATGCCTGTGGTCCATGGGACATGGAATGGCACTGCTCCATTGGAAAACACTCCTGAGGTCTTGTAAATAAAAGGAGTGACTGCATCCCACAGCAGTGGGACAGTGCCAGGGACAGTATGGGGCAATTAGGGACAGCAGTGGGGCAGTGCCAGGGCTCCCTGGGGATGGAGGAGAGGATGTCCCAGCATGGCACTGCCTCCCCAGCTTTATTTGTTTGCTCAAAAGTTCCCGCTGCCCACAAGCTGCCCTGTGGTTAATGCAACTCCTGGGGTCAAATTCCTGGTAATTTTTTTTGCCATATTCCTCCCCCATTCTCCTCTGTATCCTGCTCCTGCCAGGCAGGGCACAGCCTGAACCAGGCCTTGATTAAAGCCTCTGCTCCTGGGCTGAGCTTCACCTGCTGCAGAGCAAATAATGGCAAAGCTCTGCTGCCCTCACAAATCATTTTGGTGCCCATCCCACTCCAGAGCCTGCTGCTTGTAATGGACACAGGCAAATGTCACACTGAGGGTGACAATGCCCACGTGCTGGATGCCCTCTCTCCAGCCCAGTGACCCCTGGCTGTCCCCTGGCCAGCCCCAGCCCTGAGTGCTCACCAGCAGCTCTGGGAGCAGCAGATCCCAAATCTGCTCCTGGAGCTGGAGGCTCTTCCCCACAGGATCATCCCCAGCTCCCTCTGCCCTCATGCAAAAAGCTCTTTCCCAGAGCCTGCAGCTCCTTTTCACAGGAGCCCTTGCTCAGAGTGATCAGCTGCTCCCAAAACATGCCAGTCCCTGTCCTGAGGCTGTGAGCTCCATCTGCACACCCAGCTTAGAGCCCAGAGCCTCTGACCCCAGAGCGGTTGGGGTTGGAAGGATCTTCCACATCCAGTCCCACCCCTGCCATGGGCAGGGACGCCTTCCAGGGACACCATCCCAGGCTGCTCCAAGCTGGCCTTGGACACTGCCAGGGACCCAGGGGCAGCCTGTACCAGTGTCCTGGGTTCTGATGGCTTTTAGGATCATTGGCTCCTTTCCCCACCCTCTCATCTCCAGGAGCTGCTGCCATTCCAACACAAGTGTGGAGAAGTGAGAGCTGGATATGTCAGGAAGGAAAGCACATGATCCAGTCCACCCCAGAGGAGTGACAGCCAGCAGTAAACAAGGACAGGAGATGGATTTTGTACGGTGCCCTTGGAGCCCCTTTGGGAGTGTGGGTGAGACTGAAATGCCCCAGAGCTGGTTTTGGGGAAGCAGAGCCGTGCTGGGGTCACAGGACAGCACGAGCTGGGCTCTGGCCAGGAGCAGGGCTGAGTGATTGTGGTGACAGATGTGCCACAGCACTGTCCCTGTGCCAGGCCACTCCAGGAGATCTGGGACAGGGACGGGAGGGTTCCCAGCCCCTGTGGGGTCACAGCTCTGTCCCCACAGAGGGACACTGGGACACGTCTGCCTCGGGGACAGGGCAAAGGGACATGGTCAGACCAAACACAGCTTAACCAAGTGACCTTACAGTGCTACAGGGGACAAGGAAACACAGGAAATGTCACCCAGCCAAACTCCCAACTCAGCCACTGAAAACACCTCCAGTGAGTCCTCACGGGCTCCTCACAAGCTCCAGAGCCAGGATTCCCTTTGACCAGTGATTATGCTAAAAATAAATCTGCCCTTGTTTGCAGAGGGATATTTAAAAGATGAGCTCACCCATCTAAAACCATTCCATGGTGAAGACAGCCCTGAGAGGTGTGACAGAGACATTCTCTGCCCCATTTAGGCATTCAGTGTCTGTCAAAATAACTGCTTCACCCCCACTTCAACACTGATTTTTGGGGGGCTGTTTTCCCTGCTCTGGGTCTGTACAGAGCTCCCAGGAGGGTGATGGTGAAAATAAAAGGCAAAAGTTCCCTACACAGTTTAAGTGTCCATGTTCAGCCCCAAAACCCCATCAGTGCCAGGTAAACAGACTCCCTAAAAAAGAGAAAACACTTTGGGATCAGAGAGTAAATAGGGCTGCAAGTTTATGTCGTGGTCACCAGTCAGAGCCCTGCCAGTCACATTCCCTCTGCTTTGCTTTTCCCACTTCACAATAATATTTGTCTTTCCTAAAGGAGCAGAGTAGAGTTACTCTAACATAGGAATGGCCAAGAAACTCCCATCAGGAAGAATCCTACAGACAACAAGCACGATGAAAGCTTCTCCAGAACACTCCAGGACAAATTCCAGTGGCTGCTGAGCCGCTCTGGAGGCTGGGATTTCTTTAGGGCAGCAAGCTTGATTGCTTTGATCCCAGATGCTGCCCTGCCACGCAGGGGCTGCAGGATCCTCCTGGCAGAGCTCCCTCACCTCAGCTGAATGACTCCAGGAAAAACACAGCAAAGCTGCACAGCTCCACCATAAATCAGGGCAGTGAGACAGAGATCAGGCTGTGCTGCCCTAATTCCTGCAGTGTTTTCCTAAGGCTCCAGCCCCTGTCAGACAGCAGCCAGGCAGAGCTCTGGAGTGACCCATGGGGGCTGTGCTTGGGAATCATTCGAGGAACAGGGATTTCAGCATGACCTGACATGCCACGGCCTGCCTGAGCCAGCACCCCTCTCCAAAGCTTGGCATAATTGGGATAATAAGTGTTAGAAAGCTGAAGGGATGGCAGATGGACAGGGGGTGACTTTTCAGAGAATCCCAGGCTGGTCTGGGTTGGAAGGAACATTAAAGCTCATGTTGTTCCAATCCCGTGGGCAGGGACACCTTCCACTGTCCCAGGCTGCTCCAAGTCCATTCCAACCTGGCCTTGGACACTTCCAGGGATCCAGGGGCAGCCACAGCTGCTCTGGGAACCTGTGCCAGGGCCTCCCCACCCTCACAATAACAAAGGTTTCCCCTACATCTAATCTAGCTCGAGTTATTTATTACTCATCAGGCTGGCAGGAGAGATTCTGGTTTTTGCTCTCCAGGTGCTGTTCATCCCTTCAGCCCTGCAGGGATTGCTCCAGCCCAGCCTCATTCCAAGGCAACTCAAACCACAAAGGGAAATTCGGATTTCTAAATACACCAGCAGGTCGGGCTTCAGTATTTCTTGTGTCCTGCAATCCCTGCTGGCTTCAGGCATCTCACAGAACCTGCTCCACTGGCACTAACCTGCACAGCCAGGGAATTCCCCATTCCTGACAGGAACAAGGACAAACTCATTAATCCAACACCAAACCCAGGACTTTACCCCCACAATTCTCATTTTATAGCTGTACCCCTTTGAAGTCACCTCCCAAACTCCTTCCCAGACACAATTCCTAAAGGACAACAGGGAAAAATGCCAGCACAGCAGACAGATAAATGGAGCAATCCCACCTAGAACTCATCCACAATAAATGCATGGAACAACAGCTCCTGTGTGTGCAGGGGAAAGGCAGGATGGGGAGAGCTGGGGCTGTGCCCAGAGCAAACAGTGGGGATGGAGCTGGACACAGCTAAACCTGGGCTGCCACTTCTGATGCAACAGCCCTGGCAGGATTCCTGCCCAACAGGCAGGGCTGCAGCTTTGCCAGGATAACCAAGTGCAGATGGATAAAGATCCAGCTCCAGCCCCATGTGGAACTGGCTGGGGGGACAGGAGCTTGTTCAGCCCAAGATCCTCAGCAGCTCTGCAGGTGCAATTTCTGGAATGAGCACAGGAATGAATTGCTGAGGTACAGCTGCACTCGTGCTGGCTGTGGGGTCACACACACTTGCACAATGTCCCTTTTGTCCCCAATTTCACCTCCTGTAGCGCTCCCTGGGCCTGTGTGCTGCCAGTGTGATTCCATTTTCACCTCTTGAACACAGATACATGTGTGGAAGCAGCTGCCTTTAAGGGTCTAAACTCATTAACTTGCTCTTAACTCCCATGGGATTCCTGTTCGTGGCATCACAGGACCCAGTGAAAACGCACAGCAGGTTGGAAGCTGTGGAAAATCAGCTTCCATCAGCTTCCCTGCCAGGAAAACAAGCCTGTGAACTGTTCTATCACGCATGACTCTGTCTGTAACTCATATTTCCAAAGTGCTTGGCCCTTGCCACTGTAAGATGATGCCCCCATTTACCTTCTGCCACTGGGTGATGTTGATTTCCCCTCACAATTACTCCCAGAACAGCTCCAGCTCCTTTCCCTTCTCTATCCCACAGCAAAGGCTGCTCCCTTCCCTCCCCATGAAGTGCAGGTGACACTACAGGAGTTTTCTCTCCTACCAACCCTGGTGAAACGAGGTTTCAGGCAGACACAGGACAAGATGAGCCTGTGGGACCAAGGAAAAAAAATCCCAGGGAAGGCTGAGCACGTGGAACAGGCACAGAACACTCCATGGCCTTTAGGGAATTGCTGCCTGAGCCCAGCAGAGGTTGGAAAACAGAGTTAATCCACACAGGACAAAGAAAAAAATTAAGTTATACTGACTAGAGTGGATTAAATGCATGGGTTAAAAACACCCCACCAATTTTATATTCCAGTGGCTGGGATGTCACAGTGTCTCCCAAAAATCTGTGGTGATTGTTTCCAAGTGCACATTCCAACATGAGACGGGCAAGGTCACAGGCAGAACATGATATTTCAACTTGACAGGTATTGACTGAAGACTTCTGTGCCCTGCAAGGTGGGGAAGGGAAAAAGCAGAGGGAAAACTTTGCAGAAATTTCTGCAAGGACAAATCACTGGAGAAACCTAACACTCAGGACAATCAGTCCAGGAAAGGGAAAGGTCTGGGGGCACATGAGGCTCTTGGAAAGCTCTTGGCCCCAGAGCAAACGTGTCTATATTAATATCTACTTATAATAGTCAACATCCCTGGCAACACTTCCCAATTCCCTTTTTATTCCTCTTCCCAAAACAGCAATCAGGGAATGGGTGCATCAACAAAGTAGAAGGCAAACTTGCCCTACACCAAGGACTTTAAAAAAGGGATCATCTCCAAATCTGCCCTGGGGCCACGAGCTCTGGGTGTCCCAACAAACAACCCCAGACACCCTGAACCCTTATCCCATAATAACAGTGGGACACACTGACACAGGAAAACTCTGAAGAATTCCTCAGTATTGGGAGACTGTTCCCTCCTAGCTAGAGGCAGGAGTTGTTATTTTGGTTCCTTAGGAAGAAGGTTGTGATGTACTGCCAAGGTTTCCAGAGGACATGACACAGCAATTCCACCAACAGGACACTGCACCTCGGGAAGACAAAAATATAGGGAGAGAAGATGTGGAAAAGCTCTTTATCACCTATTTCTCCCATTCCCAGCAAATTAACCATCCCAAACTAACCCCATGCTCACCTCACAGAAGCATCTTCCCAACAGGGAGCAGCACTCGCTGCTATTTTATGTGTACAGAATTCAGCTCTGCATACTGGCTGGAAAATCTGAATTTCCCAACCCTTGGACTGGACCTCCTGGCCATATCTGACCCTGGGACTATGAAATTCTTGGAATACTCAAAACAAGTGATGCTGCTTTGAATGAGGCTGACCCTGGAGGGCTTTTCCACAAAAACCTTCCCAATTTGCTCATGCTGGAGGAGAAATACCCTGAATGATCTCAGTGGCAGCATAAACCATTCAAACACAATAACATTTAATGGGATAATTGTTGTGAGAGCCAGGAGATGGGTGCTGGAATTGCAGTGGCTGCTCCCTGTGTGTTTCAAGAGCCCTCCAAGCCCTCATTGATTTCTGGAGAGTCCTGCAAGTGTCAGAGCCTGTTTTCATTAATGCTGCTCTGATTAAGCACAGATTAAAAAAGCAGCCTCAGCCTTGCAGCCTCTGCCATCCAGCAGGGATTCCACAGAGCCCTGCCTTCCACTCCACTCCAACACGGGCAATTTGCTGATGGAGGTTTAGTCCTTAATCCACCTTTCTGCAGGAGGAAAAATAAATCTTCAAAGCTTCCCACCCAGCTTGTGGTGGCTGATTAATGAGAAGCAGCAATGCTGCAGAATGAACCCATGTCAGGCACACAAGCCCTGCGTGTGTGTTGTGTTTGCTTTTCACCAGTTAATACCTGATCAGGTGAAAATCCACACACCTGGAAAAAGAGCTGAGCTTGGCAGCTTAGAAGCAAAACCCTGAAGTCAAATAAAGCCATTCCTGCTTCCCACAGATTCTGTGATTTCTGGGTGGGATGCTGACACTGGCTATTCCCTTCTGGACAACTTGGCAGCTACCCTTGATTGGATTCCTTCTCCTGCCCTGATCCCAGGTTCCTCCCAGGAGTGTCAGGCACTTCCCCAGGATCTCTCAGACCTGACTCAGCTCTTCCCTGGCTTCTGTTCATCCCTTCTCCCTCTGGCTGCTCAAAACAAGAGGGACAAATGAGGAATTCATCAGCATTCCCTGGAATTCCACCCCCGCAGGAGGAGTGCCCAACAGCAGAGTCCAGAAGCAGTGAAGGAAGCCTAGATAAATTATGAGGAAGATTAAAATTCCCTGGCTTGATACTGCCGTGCTGGGGCTATTAGTGCCAGATTTGCATATCTAATTAACAAGAGACACAAATTCAGAAGCACTGTCAAACTGCTGATCTGACACTGAAGAGAAAGAACAAAATGATAATAACAGAATTCCTGAGCTGGAAAGGATCCAGAGATTATCGAGTCCAATCCCAGTTTTCCACTGCGGAGCAGATTTTATTGTCAGGAAATGAGGGAATTCTAGAAGAAGCCTTGTGTGGCCCTCAGGGTGTGAGGATGTGTGGGATGAAGAGCTCAGGCACTCCTGGAACACCAAGAACCAGCTCAGGGATGGGAGCAGCTTCATTCCCTGTCTCCCTGATCCTCAGGGAATTCATTTACTGCACCACAAGCCAAACCTGGGAAGGTGTCTCTGTGCAAGCAGGAAATCTGCAGATCACCAGTGGGGAACAAGGGACATCCACGGCATCTTCAATTAATCAGTTTAACACTTTCCATCCCTGAGCCCCCTCTGAGACACACAGGATGTATTGGTGATTTTTACTGGTTTCTGTTAGGGTTTACCAGTTCGAATTGAAGAAATGTTTACACAAATGGCAGCAGGATGGAAAAAGGTTTTACCTGAGTCCCTCACAGTTGAGACAGAGCACAGGATCCAAGGTTTAATTCTTTGCCATGTCCAATATTGACATTGTAACGTAGATCATCAAATGTGCAAATTCAGGACCTAATAACTGTCCCTCCACCCACTACAGAAGGGGTAAAACTGGTTCAGATGAGTTCCGAAGTGAGAGAATTCAAATTATTCCTGGGTCTTCCCACAAATGAACAAACTGTTTCACAAACTTCCAATTTTTTGTGTACCAAACGCTCGGATGGATTTTGTGTTACAAGTTTGAAAGTATCAAGCATGCAATCTCACAGATAAAAGACATGATCAAGTTTCTGAATCACCCAAGTAACTTGCAGCCTGGAAAGTCATCAGCCAAATTTTTGGGGAACATGAAAGGAGCCAGGCTAAGGATGAGCAGCTCGACCTCTCCTGCTCCAGGAAGACTTTCCTGGAGTGGATTCCCAGCTTTTCTTTGGCAAACACCACAGGCACTCCCAGGAAAGAAGCCCTGCATACCAACTGTGTGTAGATTACAATCTGCAGGGCAGAAAATACCTATTTGTAGGTAAATTCTCCTTACCACCCACCTTGTTTACCTCAGCACCTTCCAGGGGAACAAAATTCCCTCTTCCAACCATTTTTTCCTTTCACTCAAGCCTGTGATTTAGATTCTCTTAATGCATTAATTCACTCTCTGAAGTTCATGGTGGCAAATACTGAACAACACATGATTTATTCAACAGTTCAACAGCAGTGAAGTGGAAACAAATAACTTTAGTTATTCCTCCTCTTACTACAAACTGTGCAGCCAAGTGCATTTTGTGTGGAGATACAAACTTTGCAAGGAATAGAGCTGGGACTGTTCTGCAAGGCTAGATTTTGGCTCCTGTACTCCAGCCCCAGGTCCCAAATCCCTCTGCTGCTTCCCAAGCTGCTCTCTCCCATTTTGAGGTAACTCATTCATGTATGTGCTACTGCCTATACACAAATAGGGCATATTTTTTTTTCTACTCTAGAGCTTTTGAAAATAAAAAAGTCTCTCTCTGGGCTGTTTCTGTTTGAACAAAGCTGTTTGTAAGTCCCAACAAGTGTTGTGTGGCTCCCTGAGCAGATTTAGTTCATTTATTGTTCCTGGGTCACGGTGTGGTTTTGGCACCGGGGGAGATGAAAAGCTGATTCCAAAAATCAAAGTTCCAGAAATCAAAGTTCCCAAAAGCTGCCTTGCTGCAGGATGAACAAACATTTTGGAGCAAAGGAGACAACCCCACATTTAACCCAGAGCATAAACAAAGCAAGAGCCAGCAAGGGGGAGCAGAGTTTAAAGGAGAAACACATGGGGATGATGCAGATTTGGAGAACTCCAAACCCTTCCCTTGGCACTTCAGGATAAAGGTTCAAGAACAAATTCTGCCTCAGGGAAATCCTAATTGCTACCAAAGGAAGGCTGGAGATTTTTCTTGGAGGAGCATCAAAGGGAATGAGAGCTGGAGTTTCACACTGCAAATCCCAGATGCCAACATGGGCAGGTCTGATTAACCCTGCCCTGGGCTTTGATCAATAAAATCAGAGACCAAATAAAACAGAGACCCATTTCAGGAATGATCCTGAAGATGAAAAGTCACTTATGGTTAGAAACACGTTCTCAAAGGTTTTGGCAGCTCCAATCTGTGATTGCACAGCAAAAATTTCCCACAAGGCTAAATTACATCCTAATTCCTTAAATTATACCCTAATTCCCTGGTTTTCCATCAAGGAACACAAATGCCACGTGCATCCATGACCCTCTCCTGTGTGTCCCTGAGGAAACCACAGTGCAGACTGGCAGGAAAGCTCAAAAATCAAGACTTGCAAAAGGCAAGACACCCATCAGCAGGGCTATTCCCTGACCACTTACAGCTTTCTTAGTTAATAACTGAATTTCCCTAATAAACACCCTCCACTCTGTAAAAAAACTGGATGGAAATCCACATGCCTTCCCAGGTACTTTTATATTCCTAAAAATTCAGCTGGGGGCTGAGAAGTTTCAATCTTACCTGAAGAAAGCACACTACCTGCCCTGCCTGTTATCAATCCTACAATTAGCCATATAATTTACCTCCCCAAAGCCCAGCTCAGGTTGGCCATGAGACATTTCCAGCCAATATATCTTCCCATAACGACCATGTGCTGCAGCTTTGGGATACCTGACATCCTCCGAGGGGGAAGGAATCTCACACAATCCCCTGGGAAAGGGCAGCACCAGCCAGCAGCTTCCTCCTCATCACTCAAAATGCAGAAATACAGAGATCACCTGGCTGTGATTTTGTACAGTGGATAAATGATTTAGAAAGCCCTCACAAAAATTATTATCTCCTCCCAAAGAACATCTTTAGAAAGGGATTAAATTCCAGTGGAGCGGAGCAGATTGAACGGAAAATGAGGAGGGAAGAGGCAGGACACAGCCCTGTATTTAAAAGATTGGGAATTTGGATGGGGTGAGTCACCAGAGGGAACAGAAAATAGGATTTGAACGGCAAAACTGCAGACCCCAAAATAGCAGAGAAGTGATAAAAAGTGCATCGGGAGAGATCTGCGTGCCCAGGCTGGCATCACTGGCTCTGAATTCACCCCACCGTGACTGAACTGTGCACGGCACCACCGCAGACACACGATGTTTGCTGCCAAAAAGAAACCCAAAAAAGCAGGTTTTGAGCACGATACCAGCGCACACACGGCCGGGAAATATCTCCTCTCCCATCTGGTGCTGAAAACACAACCCTGAGCTGCTTTCAGCACCAGTTGCTGGTGACAGATAATTGTTATCCTCACCCAAACCCAGAGCACAGAAACGTCCATCCCGGCCCTGCAGAGCCTGGGGGAAAAGGGGATTTTAATTTTACCCTGCCCGAGTACAGTCCTGTGGGAAAGCACAAGGAATCCTATTCCTTGTGAGAAATACACGCTGCGTTTCTCACACGCTGCTCGGGAATCAGAGAGGATCGCTAGCCCACAGCTGGCATTTGGGGAATTTTGTGCTCAATTTTTTTACGGGTGGGGTCACATTTCCCGCTGTTGCTATTCAGAGTAGTTAAACCTCCCCTCTCAGATGCAGCCAGCGTAGCACAGTTAAGATGATGCAGAGCTTTTGGGGAAGGAGATGGTGAGTGAGGAACCACGTGGAGCAGGACCGCGGGGACCTGCAGAGGGTCGCTGAATCATGGAATGACTCGGGCAGGAAGGGATTTTAGATTTAGAGCTCATCCCCTCCCCTGGGCAGGGACACCTTCCACTCACGCCAGGATGCTCCAAGCTGGACATTTCCAGGGATCCAGGAGCTTCTCTGAGCATCCCGTGCCAGGGCCTCCCCACCTCCCCGGGCAGGAAATCCTTGCCAAAATCCCACCTAACCCTCCAGTGTACCAGCTGAAAGCCACGAGGGGCTACTTACAGACACACAAACACGCCACCAGCTTGGCCGCCTCATCGGGCACGGGGCAGGTGGGGAAGATGGGCTTGAGCAGGTAAGTGGCGAACACCAGAGCCACGATGTACTGCGAGGAGGGCCGGATGATGAGCAGCTCTATCCAGAGCTTGAGGAAGGCGGGCAGGGAGCCGTACACCTCCAGCATGTAGGCGTAGTCCCCGCCGGATTTGGTGATGGTGGTGCCGAGCTCGGCGTAGCACAGAGCGCCCACGATGGAGAACGCGCCGCACACGGCCCAGACCACGAGCGACAAGCCCGGAGAGCCGGCCTCTCGCAGCACGCCCGTGGGGGTGACGAAGATGCCGGAGCCGATGATGGTGCCCACGATGATGGCCACGCCGTTGAGCAGGGTGATGTTCCGCTGCAGGGTCACCCCCTCCGCCGAGCCGCAGGGCGATGGCGAGCGGGCACAGCCGTTTTCCTGCGCTCCTTCCAGCATCTTCTCCATGGCTTGCTTCTCCTCCTCCTGAGCCAGCGAGGCGGCCGAGCCGGCGGGGCTCCGCTTCTTCACGGCATGGCCGGGGGAGCTGCCCCCGCTGGAGGACATGCTGGCGGAGCGGCGGCTGCGGCCACCTTGGGCCGCGTTTTGTTCCGGCAGCGGTGGGCTGGGCTGCTTTCCGGGGACGGGGGTGGAGAGGAGGAGGAGGAGGAGGAGGAGGAGGAGAGCGGCGGGAGGAGGGCAGGAGCAGCGGGGGATGCTGCAGCGCCCCCGGGCTGCGCGCTCGGCCCCGCATCGCTCTCAGCCCGGACCCCTCTGAGCTTCCGCAAAAAGGGGACACAAGGAGACAAGGGCCACCACCCCACAGCTCTGTCCTGGGTACTCTGAGTGTCCCAAAAAGGGGACACAAGGAGACAAGGGCCACCACCCCACAGCTCTGTCCTGGGTACTCTGAGTGTCCCAAAAAGGGGACACAAGGAGACAAGGGCCACCACCCCACAGCTCTGTCCTGGGTGCAGGACTCTGCTCACTGCCCGCAGGGTGGAGGTGTTAGGAGCTCTTCTCTGTTCCTGTGTGTTCTGTGCGTTCCTACAGGAGAACAGATCCCTGCCTACATCCAAACCTGCAGATCCTGCCTCTCCCAGCCCTGTCCTGCTGTGCTTTTCCATCCCGGTTCACCTGCACCTCTGCAGGGGTGCTGTGGGAATCGGCCCCTCCTGTCAGACACCAAAATTGCCCGAAAGGGCTTGCCTGAAAAACAAATGATTCGCCAATCTCAAATCTGACAGATGGCAAAGTCACCAAAAATGTTTGTTTGCAAAACGAAAATATAAAATATTTCACCCATCTGGCAGTCGTGCAGGCAAAAAAGGCCTCACTGAAGGCAGAGGTGCTGCATCCAAGGAGAATCACTTGGATACTACAATAACACCCAAGGAGCCAATCCTTCAGCAAATTCAGATTCCCTCTTGCCCTGGTGGGAGGAGAGGTGCTCAGAGGCTCCAGCCTGGAAGCTCTGATTCCAAATATCCCTCTGAGGGTGGAAGTGGTACCTGTGAGGAGCTGTTTCCCAGTGGTGCCCAGGCTCCAAACCCCAAGGTTGGTTCCTGCTCCTGGAGCATCCTCTGTGCACGGTTCACACAGGCAGGACGTGGGCTGGAAGGTTTTCTCCAGGAGAACTCCAGGGAAGTGTGACATCGACATTCTGGGGGGAAAGGGCACATTTCAGTCACATTTCATTTCCACCACGACCACTTCCAGCCGTTCCAGAATCCCAACCAGCCCAAGCCTCGGAGCACTAATCCAAACCTGACATCTAGTGGCTGCTCAGGGGTTCAAAAATCTGCTGCTGACTTTAGGTAAACATCCAGACTCTGGAAGAGAGCAAAGACAGGAATTATCTTGGCACTAAGCACATTCCTCCCATTTTCAATGAGAAATGGGATCCAAAGAGGCTGAAAAGACTGACGATTAATTAAAAATAAACAACAAAACATTTATCACAGGTTGTCTGTGACCCCAAAAGCCTTTTTTTACGTTACTAGTTTACCTTTACAGGCCATTTTTTGTTACTGCATTTCATGATTTATCCCAGGACCATGAAATCAGGAAAAGAACCCAATACTTACAACATTATAGGATTATCCCTCTGTCAGCCTTGTTACATCTGGATCCAGCAGACAGGATTGGGATTGAAATTAAGTATTTGCTTCAGATGATTTGAGATGAATACTCACACTCGGTTATAAATATGGAGGAATAGAATCATGTATTGAGGGATTTACTCCTCCAGGCCAATAATGACCTAGAACCAGGATCTCCTGAGCTGGAAGGGACTCACAAGGATCAAGTCCAATTCCTGGCCACAAGAATCCCTCCATGGGCATTTTACACCTGATATAAACCCACACAGACATTTCCATCAACTCTCACAAGAATGGGGCAGTTATCCTGTTCTAATTCTTCCAGAAGGGAATTTCTTCCTGGACTCACAGCTGAGAACCTGGAAATCCCAGGCTCCAGAGGCTGTGGAGCAGCAGCCTCTGAACTTCCCTGTTCCAAGCCAACCTCCCGCTTGACTCTCTTGCAAATTAGTCCCTGGGAGTTCATTCTGCAAATGTTTTTCCATTTGTATTCCTGAGAAAACACCAGCCTGGCACTGGGGTGTGTTCCCAGAGTGCTCCCTATCTTCAAAGCACTTTGCAAATGCCGGGTGTTGTTATCAGCCTGGCCCTGAGCATTACCTCTCCTCAGGCCCCCAAGTTATTCCGCTGGACCTTTGAAGACTATTTGATTATCCAATCAGTTCTCCACGTGCTAGCACTCAGAGCTGGGCACATCAAAAAGGAAGAGGGAAGGAATGACTTGTCAGAAGGACAAACAATGAGCAGGAGCAGGAGCAAATGGGCCATTGATGGGGATGTTTTGAACCAGTTATTTGGAAAAGCAGCCTTGATCCAGCCACCCTGCTGGCAGCAAATCCCCCATTTCTTCAGCAAACACCTCAGCTGTGCTGATAAAGAGCTCAGAGCTGCTTTTCCCGGGTAAATGGAAGGGGTGGCAGCTTCTAGAACCATTCAGTGGTCACGAGCAGAGCTGGCCTCACTCCTAACCCAGGCCACTTTTTTTTTCTAGAAGAAAATGGGCTGCTCACCCACCAGCACAGTTGGGGAACCTTCTAGAAGCATTACCTAAAATCATTTTAGGAGGATCCCTTAACCAGGAATAGAATCTCCCGTTTTTCCTATCAAAAGAAACTTCTTTGGATGAATCCAGCTAAACAAAACCTGTGTTACAGCTGGACTGCAAGTGTGGCTCAGCTGTGAGACAGAAATTAAGGCTTATGACAGCCAGTGTTCACAGAATCATGGCATGGTTTGGGATGAAGGGACATTAAAACTCATCCAGTCCCAACCCTTCCACTGGCCCAGGCTGCTCCAAGCCCTGCCCAGCCTGGCCTTGGACACTTCCAGGGCCCCAGGGGCAGCCACAGCTGCTCTGGGTAACCTGAGTCAGGACCTCCCACCCTCACCGGGAATGATTCCTTCCCAATAGCTAATCTAAACTCACTCTCTTCTATCAACTGTTAGTTGGTATCAGTAATTTCAGTATTTAAAGGGGTTTTTATGGTTATTTGATAGCATTCTTTGTAGCCACAAGCATCAGCTGAGTCAGGGCACACAGCTCAAGGCTCAGTTTTACCAGGGTCAGTGCCAGGACAGAGGAAGGAGCTCAGCTGACAGGCCCAGTTCAATGGGCAGTGTCCAGTGAAGGAGGTGAGGAAGGATCCTGGAAGCCTGGAATGCTGCTGGAGATGGCCTGTGGCATCTGGCTGGATGGGATCAATCATGAGATTCCCTTCAGCAACACAGAGAGCTCATTGTGCTTTCATCCCAGCACAGCTCAGCAGAGTCTTTCACAGCTTGGAAGAAGCACAGAACATCTGACAGCTGATCAGACTCCACTCCCAATGAACTGGGCCATTCCCAAAGAGGAATTCTAATTTATTTTTTTTTTTTTTTGGACAGGAAATCTGATTTTTTTTTTTAACTTGAAAAGCTTAATTACACAACAAGATACAGGCATGGGTTTCTCTGTTCCTTTATTGTAGTTGCACACTAATGTAACAGTGTAAAATGCAGCAGCTGAAGGGTTCTAAACATCAGGGAAAAGCTTTGGGGAAAGGCCTGTATCCCAGGAAAACATCAAGCATTCCCTGTTCCAGGTGTTGTCTGCAGACAATTATTTCAGTCAGGTAACACACATTAAATACGCAATGGCACAAAGGCCACAAAAAAGATATGCACAAAGAAATAAAAAGGCAAGATGTGCCAGTAAATACAAGTTAAAACATCCCAAATTAAGGCATGAGGGGACCCTTCATCCACAGCAGAATTCCAGTCCTTTAAAACCCTGTGGAGATCAAAGCAAACTCCAATTCTGGAGCTTCCAAAACCAGGGGAGACCCTCCTGTCACTCCCGAGAGAAAAGGCAGCACAGAAATGGTCAGGAACAGCTGAAGAGTGAAAGTTCTGGAATGCAGGAACAGGGATCAAACATTCCAACAGCAGAGGAAGTTTGTCCCAGCTGTGAAGTCACCCAGGACAAGGTGAGAGCAGCATTTCAGAGAAATCCTGAAAGGCAGCTGGAATCAGCCACAGGTCTGCTCCAAAGCTTCTCCTCCCTTTGCAGGGAGCTGCCCCAGAATTATTCCTGTGACAGTCTTTAATTCCTGGCACTTTGCTGCCCCACAAATGCCTCCCAGGGCAGTGTTTAGTAATAAAGTGACTCTTAAGCAAGGAAAATACAAATATATGCTTTGACCCTTTTGTATTGTGCCACCCAAAAGAGCCCAAAGATTCCTTTTTAACTTAATTGTGCAAAATCATCACAAAAAATCAGCTCTAACCCAACAATCAAATCATTTTTCCACACAGAAAATAAGAGAATAAGGCACAGGAATTCTATCCCATCTCTTGTTTCAGACACAATTATTTTCCTGAAGTTTACATTCACAAGGTCAATAAAGTCATTGCAACATAAAAGTTAAAACTGGGGAAAAAAAAGAACAAAAAAAAACCCACCCCAGTGTGTTAATTTCCAGATTAATTCCAACATTCTGCCCTGCAGCTGAGCTCCTGCCTGCCTTAAGGAGATGCTAAAACACTACACAGAAATGCAGGACTCAAGAAACAGCAAAATAAAAGTAACAAAACCCCTGTAAAACTTCCTTTTGTAGCAGAGTTATTTTTTTTAAATCTACATTAACCCTGTTTCCAGATCTTTGAAGTGATCAGTGCTGAAATTGGAATTTCTTCTTTTTATGCCAGCAAAGATAGGTGTGATTTGGTGGAAATATGGACACAGCTTAACTGTACCCCCGGGTAATTCACTACTTCCTAACAAAGCTTCCATGGCAATACTTGAACAAAGTAAAACTCTGTGAGAACTTGAAATAAATCTGAGAACTTCAACTGGGTCACTGGGAAGGGAAATACCCCACATTCCCTCTGCTGGATGCAGGGTGGTTCAAAAGGGATTTACACATCCAGGAGGAAAATCTGACTGAGTGGAACAAACCATGGAGCACTCAGTGGGTGTGAGGCTGCTGCAGACTTCCAGAGCAGCTCAAGTGAAGCAGTTACACCCTGGCAGTTTCCCAAAATAATCTGGATTTTGGGTTTGTTGGGAAAGCTGGATCAATTGGTGAATCTTCTCAGTGGGTCAGAGAAATCCAAAAAGCCAGTGGAAATTAGAAAAGCAATTTAAAAACTGAGCAATTACAAAAGATTTTTAAAAGATCCACTCCTAAATGATAAGGAGATGGATGCACAGCCCAGTGCTGCTGATGCAGATCTGTTTTTAAATGAAAGGCAACATTAAGGTGTCTTTGTATGACAATTTTTTCTATTAATTAGTAGAAATTATCTGAGCTGCTGCCATCTTTATCCAGAGTCCTCCTCAGAAAATTGTCTGCAAGAACAGCACTGAATAAATATCTCAAACTTAATGACTGGATTATAATTATTATATATTCAGGTAAAAAGTAAAATAATTATTTTCCTGTTCCCAGAGCTGTAGATATTCCTTCCAGCTTTATTTTGGAATGTATCATTCTCCAACAAAATCATCACTGATGTGGTTTTGCAGCTAAAAATCTATGTGGTGAAGGCAAAACCTGCAGAGCTCAACTGAGATCATGGAATCAGAAAATCATGGAATGGTTTGGGTGGGAAAGGACTTTAAATCCCATCCAGTGCCACCCCTGTTGTGGCAGGGGCACCTCCCACTATCCCAGGATAATTCCAGCCCCATCCAAAGGGAGATGGCACAACCAAGATGGAAACGTTCCCCCAGGCAGGGAGGGCTGGGGGGAAGTGGTGAAACCAAAGAGCTCCACTGAATTCCTGACAGGAAAAATATCCTACACTGGGATTTAAGATTTCCTTCCTTTCACCACCCAGAGTCTGTCCAGTCGAGGAGGCCACACTGCAGGGGACAGAGGCACAACTGTGGCACCAGAACAACAGCCTGAGGTAGAGCTACTGGGGAAGGAAAGGCAGGATCTGGGCACTCAACTGAGATTATCTCAAACCCTTAAAATCACCAGGGTCACACTGAAAAGTGGTAAGGTGCTTTGAAACTGAATACTTGGACTTGAAAAAAACCAAAGTGGCAATTGGAAAGGTCTGGATTTAGCATTGCCAAGGTCATGGCTTCACTGAATCCCAGCAGGAATCAGAGGGAGGAAAGATTCCTCCAGCCTCCTCCAGCACAACCCATGGAGGTCACACAGGGAGTTCACAGACACAACTGCTCCTCACCAGAAACCCGGTGCATGGATTGAATCTGCTAAATACAGCAGAGTGTGAAGGCCAGAGAGAAAGTTGAGACAAAGGCAGGTTTAGCAGGATGTGAGAAGTCAGTGATCCTTGGGGCAGCTGGAAAGGCTCAGAGCTGGCAGCTCACACAGAAGCTCTGCTTGGTCCACAAATCAATCCCAAGCCCCCTGGACCTCGTTCCCATAAGGTGCAATAAGAACAAAATGCTCCCCACTAGTCCTGAAGCTGGCTAAGTGTTTTTATGGGAAAGTACATCTCAAGGTGAAACTTTGAAGAGAGCACTGGTGCTCTGTGAGTTGCTGAAATAGAAGTCTTTTCTGAGTGCTGTGTTTTTGGTCCACACTCTCCTAGCACAGGTCTGAGGAATGGGTTTGGGGTGTTTTCCCCCCAATCCCACTGGGAGGGCCAGCTGAGCATTATCTAATCTTGCTTTCCTTTGATGTGATCACTTTCCTGGGATCAGTTAGACATTTCCACCTCATTTGCTGCGCTAGCCAGTCTTGAGACGCTGGTGAATTCTCTTCTCCTCCCTTCTCCTGATAATTATTTACACAGGAAAGCTTCTATAGTTGTTAAAAGGTTTTAGAAAAAGTCTTCTGGCTCCTGTCTAACGGTGGGCATTCTGTGGAACCCACATCAAGCACAGGGTGCAGCCAACAGAATGGAAAGAGATCCTGGGAGTCATTTTTGTCCTTCCCCTCTTGTCATCCAAGGAAAAACGAAGAAGGTAAAATGTCTGAAATAAGCCTCTCGTCCCAGACAAACAATTCCCCAGAAGGACCTGATCAGTACTGATATTTTTCTTTTCTTCCCACTTCCTTCTTCTCAACAATTTTTACCCAAGATTATTAATTTATGCAGGGCACTGAAAGAGCATTTGAACAAAGAACAATTCAGAGAAGGAGCACGGGATGAGCTCCTCATCCTTATTTTTAACTGTCTTAATAATTCCTTACTGAGCCCTGCTTTGGAATAAGTCCATTAGCTAAGGGTTAATATTATTCAATTCTTTAAAAAAAGCAAAAAATAAAAAGCCCCACAGTGATGGGCAAGGAAAGAGCAGTGAGAGGGGATGGATAGGAGGGGCAATGTTGAGAATTGCTGTGCAGCAGTTCTAGGGTGCTAAGGGCTGAGCTGGGGGCAGAAGGATGAGCACGCTGCGTTCATCAGAACAATTCAGAGAAGGAGCAGGGGATGAGCTCCCATCCTTATTTTTAACTGCTTTAATAATTCCTTACTGAGCCCTGCCTTGGAACAACTCCGTTTGCTAAGGGTTAATCTAAGTGTCAATATTATTCACGCCTTCAGAAAATCAGAACTGAAGAACCCAGAGGTCGCCTGGGGAAGCAGAGGCAGTGAAGGGGATGGAAGCGAGGGCACGGTGAGGGTTGCTGAGCAGCAGTTCCGGGGTGCTAAGGGCTGAGCTGGGGCTGGAAGGACGAGCGCACCGTGCGGTCCATCAGCGGCTGCAGCGGGCGGAAGTTGTCCACCATCCTCCTCTCCTCCTCCCCGTCCGACGTGAACAGCAGCGTCCGAAAGGTCTCCAGCTGGGAACCACAAATGGCCACTCCAGTCACTTCCCAAGAATTCCCCCCGGTTTGGGAATTTCGCGGTAAAAGGCAAGAGTTTGTTTTGGGTGAAATCAAAGGTAGCGCTGTGTTTGTGTTCTGAGGGGTTTTAGCACCCGCAGCTTTGTCAGCTGCTGGTAAAGAGTGTCCTGTTATCTACAGCTGCATGAAGAATCATCACATCTGCCACCCTTAGGGAAATTAAATCCCAAATAATTACCAATCCCATCCCGATGACACCCTGAGAGAGCTAGCTCCACTCTAACACTTCATCCAAAACCTCCATTTACAGCCTCTCTATCACCCAGGAAAGAGGGAACCCAACAATCCCCAAGAACTATCACATCTGCCATCCTTAGGGAAACTAAATCCCAAATGTGGCACACCCGAGAGAGCTATCTCCACTCAAACACTACATCCATCCAAAACCTCCATTTACAGCCTCTCACCCAGAAAAGAGGGAACCCCTACAATCCCCAAGCTGTTCTCTCACTGGTTTATAACTGGGATAAAAATAAAGCAGCAGTAGATCAGATTTTAATGCTCACAAGGCCATTCCAATGGTCAGTCACTGCTATGAGAGCAAAGAGCCAAGAAAAAAAAAGAAAAAAAAAAGAGAAAAATTTCACTTTCAAAGACTGACACACTATGCCTGCAGTTCTCTGCTAACAATCTCCATCTCACATCATCTTCCTTTTTTCCTTTCCCTCCACAAAAAAGGCTGCATCATGCTAAAGAGAGCAAATTATGAGAATTCTACTAAGTTCCTAAAACCCCCCAAGTTTTCAAGGGGCAGCTTCCAGAACTGTGTACCAGAGATCAAGATAAAACTCTTGAGAATGGATGGAAAAGTTGAATAAAGCTGGAAAAACATCTTGGAGAGGTCTTAGCTCTTTCAGAGTTAGTGGCTGTTAACACCAGGATTCCTCCTCAAATCCTGGGTTGGAACAATCACAGATCCCTGAAAACACAGAGAATTTTTGTGTTTTCCCAGAGAACTGCTGGTAAAAATCAGGTTCTGAGCATCTCTGTGGCAGCAAAGGAAAACTGAGATTTACCTGATCCTCATCCACCTCGATTGGTTTTTTCTTAATGATCCACGTTACTGATTCAGTGAGGGGGGGAGTGGTCAAGGAGCCAGCGTAGGTCCAGTAATCAGGGCAGGAAGGGATCAGACAGGATGGATCAAAGTCATCAAACTCAATCACAGTGTCCTAAATAGCAGGAAAAACATTTTTAAGGATGGTGTTCTGAGAGGGAAAAAAAAAAAAAAAAAAAAAGGAAGTTGAAAAATGTCTTGACAGTGAGGTTAGAAACTGTGTGCATGGGAAATAGGGTGTTGGGAATATTAAAAATTTTATTATTTTAAACCCTTCAAACTTGTATAAAATTGGGGTTAGGGTGTAAGGGGTGTAAGCTGCTGAGCAGCCAAAATTGAAATATTTCTGCTGTTCCCACAAGCCATTAGCAATTCAGTGCAGGAGACACAAGGAGTGAGAAGGATCCATGGCCTAAGGCTTTGTGGGAGCAGGATGCAAGAAGGAAAAAGGGAATAAGTGGTGGAATAAATTCAGGCAGCTGTGCCAGATATTTAAAAAGACTGCAAACAAAAAGTGGTTTACTTTTCACCACGTCACTTTAGGCAGCAGGAAGAGGATTGAAGTTTTATTTAAATCAAATATTCCCGTCTCCAGAATGTTCAATCCCACAAGTGGGATATCAAATAGAATGTAGGAGCTTCAAAACCCAGAATTTCCCACATAAACATTGCTCCAGAGGGATTTTCAGGATATACTGCAGGCTCTTGGCTTAATTTCTCTTAAATTCACACATAGTAAATTATTATATTGTCACAATAGATGTATATTCAGATTTGGGGAGGTCTTCTGGCACTGAGCTGATATGTTTGGTGTTTAGCTGGCAGAGTTGCCACTGCTCTGATATAAAAACTTGTTTTATTTGGATTTTAAAAGCTCGGGAAGGAGGAACTGCTTCTGTCAGAGTCTCAGCACTCCCTCTCCTGGCAGGAACCTGCTAGGAACGATCTCACTCCCCAGCAGGAAAAAAAAATAAAAAAATCAGTGTTTATGAAAAAGCAAATCATCTCCTCAAAGATCAGACAAAGATCACAAAGCCTTAATCCCACAGTAAATAAACCCCTACTTCAAGCCTTGTAAGTGGAAACAGTCTCAAGAGCAGCATTTCTTCAAGAGGTTTGGAAAGCTTCAAGTATCCAATTCCCCCTGAAAAATCAGCTTCCCACTTCCAGGGTGGCAATCAGCCCCCCCAGTCAAAGTGCAGGAATCTTTTCTGGGTGTTTGGTGGTTCTCCAAGTGCTCTCACTGCTGGTGGGACATCTCAGAGCACTGACCTTGTGTCTGACTGCAGGCAGGGCATCCACCAGGGTCTGCAGCCCTTCATGTCGTGCTCCCAGCTGCAGGGAAAGGGAGGGGGTGGACAATCAATAAAATATAATAAAATTATACATATATATAATAAATATCAATGCATTCTATATATTTATATAAAATTATCAATAATCAGTCAGTTCTACTCATCCACATTAGCATATTTTTAATTACAACAATCACAGAATATTTAAGGGAGCTCTGGAGATCATCCAGCCCAAGGATGGTAGGAACACATCCAGGTGGGTTTGGAATGTCTCCCGACAGGGAGAGTCCTCCCAAGGCAGCTGTTCCACCCTCAGCATAAAGTTCTTCATATTGAGGTGAAACTTTTTCTAGTTTCTGGCCACTGCTCCTCATCCTGTCACTGGGACCACTGCACAGAGCCTGGCACCATCCAATGACTCCCCCATGGAAACTTTTATATGGATTGATGGAATCCCCTCTCAGCCTTAATTGTCCTAAATTAGCTTTAATAGAAAGGACTCATCATTACAGTTTGTTCCAAAGAATGAAATTACCTTCAAGAACACTCCAATAACAGCCAGGCCATTCCCTTCCATCACAGCATCCTCAAAACTTGGGTAATCCACAGCATTCCAGTGTACCAAATGCAGCTGAAAGAGCAATGAGGGAGAAATCAAGCCCTGCACAGAGCACAGACCCCACACCTGACTTGTGATCCTGGCTGCTCCTGCAGTGAGCTCCCCACAAACCACAGAAACGAGGAACAAAGTGCTCTTGGTAAATAATGGTCCTTCCCTTCCTCTTTTGGTCTTTTGCTTTAAACAATAGTTCAGAGCTACTACATTTCCCATCTATAAGAGGGATTTAAATCTGTGGGAGTTTGCCTCCAGGAACTGGTCAAAGGCACAGACAAAGCCCAGTTTTCCATCTCTTCCCTCTCTTCCCAGGAGGAGCAGAGCACCCTGTGCTCCTGAGGAACATCTTCCTGCACACAACAATCTTCCTCTGCACTGCTGACAGCCAATACATTCAGGGCCTTGGTGTGATAAATAAACACCTCAGCCCAAAAAACAAACAGTCTCCCTGTTAATGAGGATCTTGCCAAGCTGGCAGCACCACCATGAGCACACCAACAGGAGAGAAACTGTCTTTAAAAATAACCCAATATCACTTGGGAAATTTTTCTCCTTTGGCAAAGAACCGTATTCAAGCTGTCACAATTTCACATTATCACTGACTTAATCCTTTTTAGCGACTTTTCTTCCTTAGCAGTTACTTAAGCATCAAAGTTTTGCTATTTTAGTAACAGTTCAACAGTTGCAAAGTGAAAATAAAGTGATGTTTTTTAGAGCAGTTAATATATACTTTGTTTCTCTGAAAGATCTAGTAACAATTAACAAAGTGATTTTTAACTTTCAGTAATGGGGCCAATGTCCAGTTCTCAGGCTGCTCTTCTCCAGAAAACACAATGAAGATGATTTTTTTATAGAATAAAACAGCAGATGAGCTGTGGCACTTCAAAACAAACTGAAAATCTTCAATCTGGGAGTTTTCACAGACACACCTGAGACAAGTATTTGCATTGTCCAGGATTTCATCTCATACCTCTCCTGGGTAAAATTTACTGTCAACTGTGTGCTCTGAGCCCCAGTCGTTGATAGCTCCCCAGTGGAAATGGAATTGCTTTAGCCTGTACTGGTTTTTCAAGGGACCTCCAGTGATGACTGCAAAACAGAACAGGACACCCATGTTAATAAATAGGATTTAGAATTGGCCAGACAAGCAAATTCTTGGAAAAAAAAAATTGCCCAGGAAAAAAGTATCAGCAACACAAACTGTTTGAGTATCTACACTTTGCCACGACCAAATTATCCAAGCAAACATTCCTGGTTTTCCCTGCATCAAACTGGAGATGAACTGAAGTCTCCTCGTCCATCTCCCCTCAAGGGAATGTTTTCCCAGCTGACACCGAGTCTGGCACAGGCACAGTGATGATTGTCACATTCTCAGCCCTCTGTCAGAGCAGGAGTGTCAGGACTGCCTGGCCAGGTGACACAGCAGTGACACATCTATTAAATGTATTCAATGACAGCCCTGCAAGGACCTGGGAAAAATATTGACATTTCTTATGACAAGACTTCACAAAGTAAATATTGCCAGACAAATCAGTGTACTGAGTCAAATGTTCAAGTCTCCTGCAAGCTACAAAAATCCAAACATCTTATTCTGCTTCAACACAGCTCCCGCACTGCACAAGCAAAGGTCAGCAGAAATGTTTTGTTGTGCCTACAAGCTGTTCATGAGGATTTCAACATCCAGTCTGCCACTAGGCAAGTTTCTGAAAGATTGAATGAGTAAAGGTAAAACTTCAGTCTGTTCTCCTGATTTCAGGAGGCCCCCCATCCTTCAAACACGTGAATGAAAAGTCCATGCCCAGCTTTCTGCTTCCACTCATTCCCTCCTACCTGGACCAAAACCATCCCGCAAGGTCATCTTGCTAATTATGGTACCAGAACATCTGGTAAATGAGAAACCCTAATTACTTCCCAAGGGTTAACAACACTTATGGAAGCAGGGAACCCTTTAGGTTGGAAAAGAGCTTTTCCAAATCTTCATCCAGCACTAAACTATCAGCATCTGCTGATCTTTACTGAACTGTAGGACATGGGGAAGTTTTACAGCCAACCTTGGTATAAAGCACCTAATCCAAACACTGCTTTTGGAAGTTAATCACTTCCATGCTAAGAAGAAAGCAATGAGAGGCATTAAGAGCTTTTCTTGTATTTTTTTTTCCTGAAAGCCAGCCAGCAGGTTTGAAATCCTAACCAGACAGGTCTGTCTGTGATAAAGGAATAAATTCAAATGAGCTGTGCAAAATGACACTGAATTAATTTCATCCCCTGCTGCTGAGCTCTGGGCATGAATGCAATACTAACCATCACTGGAAAATCCCAATGCCCCATCCCTGGAAGTGTCCAGGGCCTGACTGGAGGGGGTTTGGAGCACCCTGGGACAGTGGAAGGTGTCCCTGCCCTAACAAGGGGTGGAATGGGATGAGCTTTAAGGTCCTTCCCACCCAAACCAAGCTGGGACTCCGTGCTGGAGAAGGGTGGGATAAAGATGTGGGTCACACAGCCAAAACTCTCAGAGGTGACATTTCTGTGCTCTAACATGATCCACTCCTGAGTATGTGATGATGCAAACCCACAAGTGACTACAAATTTGTGTTAACAACCACATCCAGTTGAATATTTGCCTCAGGAGTAACTTTAGGCACAGACACACAAATGGAGAGACTCAGGTTCCTGCAGTGGCCATCAGGAAGTGGCAGGAAACAAACAGCAACTTCAGTCCCTTTAGAGGCATTTCTTCTCAAATTACAATCTTGACAATTTCTAAACAAAAGAGAAGTTTAAAGGGCTTTAACAAGAACCTCATCAGGTGTTCCTTGCAGCCCTGGCTCTGTTCCAGCCTTGTTGCTGATGGCACCACACACAGACAGACCACATGCTTCACATACCTGCCCCTCACCCTCTTCTTCCTCCTGCTCTACCTTCAGCTTTAGCCCAAGTCTTGCAAACCCCATCTCAGGATTTTCGGGCTTTTTTGTCTATCCTGGGTGTATTTCTCATCTTCTGTTTCAACTGTGGGGCTTTTGTTAGTTCCCAAGCTTTCTTCTCTGGGTTTCCATGACTGTTAGACAGAAGCTAGCAGTGAGAAAAACCAGAAATAGCAAGAGTAAAGAGAGAAAGGTGGAGGAGAAAGGCAGGCACCTGAAAACTGGAGCTTATACAGCAACACGTCACTGTCTATTGCTTCTCTGTCATTTTGGAGCCCTGACACTGATTGTTTGTTGCCATCCTACCCCCCCTTCACGGACCTGAATTCATTTAAGGAAGATGCGGATGGTGAAAAGGCAGCAAATGCTCACAGGGAAATATTTACCACAAGGAAAGTCTTACAGACAAATATCTGAGAGGTGAGCACCAGCCTCAAAGGCCTGATGATTCCAGCCTTGCCTTTATGCCACAAAAACTACTCCTGTGCAATTAAATACTGCATATTTCTGAATCCCCTACAGGCAATTCCCCTTCGTCACATCAATTCTTGAAGGAAAAAATCCAACTTTGTTATCCACTAAACACTTTTTGGGATCTTATCCTCAACAGAGTGGGGTGTGGCTTATAAAGCAAGAGGCTGTTCAATGAAAAGCAAAGCCAATCTAAAGTTAGTTAATTAAAATCACTGATGGAGGAACAAGTGATGCGTGTCCCCTGGCCCAACCTCAATGAAAAAAAACAGCACTTTGTGCTAGAGAAACAGAAGGGCAGGACTCAGCTCCCGCATGATATCAGTGCTTAAATGAGCAAGGACAAGGATAATCCCTCTTGGAAATGGATTATGCCCTCTGAGAGCCCAGCCTAGAAACAAGAAAGAGCCCCAAACACCACACAAGCTCCGTGCATTCCACCACCACTGTTTTTGCTGCAGTGTTTTATCAGCCTGTTTCCAAACATCAACCAGAAATGTTGGTGTTGTGAAGACAGAGTGTTTGTTTGTGTGCTGGAGGCTTCCTCCCCGAGGGCATTGCTAAATCCCTCAGGAAGCTGGTGCAGCTCTCATGGTGAGCAGCCACTTTAAACATAAATGGCTCCAATCCAACAAGTTCAAACTTGCTCAGAGTCCTTTCATTTTTCCCTGCAGGACAAGCCAGGCAATCATGTGCTTCACAACAGCCCTGACCAATTGCTACCAGCTCACCTGTCCTTGTGAAATATCTTCATATTCTGCAACATCCTTTGGTAAAGGCAACTTTTAGAAGGAACGGCGGACAGAAAATCTGGGACTTGGGAGGAATATCTTGATTTTAAGTGGGTTTTTTTCCCCACTCTATTAAGCCTTTAAAAAGGTTGAGCTGCTCAGGTCGGGAGGTTTATTCACATGAAATTGCTGGAATGCATGGTTGGATTTTCCATGCACTCCTGCTTCCCCTGAAGCAGGACACACACACCTGCTCCCGAGGGCAGAGCTCAGTGTTATTTCACTCCCTAAAACCCCACTGAGATAAGCTTGTGTGCTTTCCAACTGCAACTCATTTGGCTGCTGATAATTTCAAGTGCATTAAATATCTCTATTAACACCACTAAAGATAAGTGGCAGATTACTTCAATAAAGAGCAGTGATGGAATTGGGTTTCAAATTGAGTAGGTACACATATAAACGACTGAAGATTAACTCATGTGGGTAAAATTTATTACAAAACCTGCAAGACAGGGCGCTAAGGCTTGTGAAAGGAGTTTCAACATATAGCAGGGGATTTGTGTACAATGTGAAGTCTGTATAGAATTTCTTCATCATGATTCCCCACTATAAACCCAGCATTTTTTTACAGTACATTCATTTTCAACATCAGGCCTTACATCCCACAAGTATTTTTCCTCTCTCATCATTAAATAGATTTTTTTTTTCCCCCTGAGTTTTTGCTTACTTGATCTATCAGCAGAATCATCAAACTCCACCAGGAAGGAGTAGCCATTGTTCCAGATGTGAAGACAGGTGGTGGGGTCATAGCTGATTTTCAGAGGCTTCAGGAAGGGGTCATAAACACTGTCCCTCCACTGAATGTTGATGGGAGACTGGCGGGTGCCTCCAGGAATTGTCAGCGGGCTCTGCCACAGCGGATGGACTGCAAGATGAGGAGGAGAGTCAGGCTTTGATGCAGGATACAGAACTTTCTGGCAAGGGAAGGTGCTGTGTCACCAAAGGCTAATTCGAGTCAGCTGATGCCCAGAAAGCAAAAGAAAAATAAAACATTCCAGCTGCATGACTCAAAGCCACACAGGGATGCGCAGTAATTTGACTTAGGAGCATGTCAGTACCTTTCTGTCTTAGCAGAATGCCCTGCAAAGGAATTGTCCCCTTATTTCCCATAAAAAGAGAATGTTTTCCTATTATCTCCAGATTTTAAGGCAGACTTGTTCTACAGCTTTCTTTACACACCAGCACTATCAGCTGAGCTGGGAGTGTTCCAGACATGGGATCATTCCCACTGGGAAGCAAAACATTCTTTAGAAAGAAACACAAGCACAGGGCTCCTGCAGCAGCCACACCAATCCTGACCAAAACTGCTTCGTGCAGACGAGTCCTGCTGATCCCACACCTGTAAAAGCCAAACCCAGAAATTTTAGGGGCAGCCTGGGCCCCTCTAACTGGCACAAGCAGGATGAATGGTTTCCACGGGATTTTATTCCGCTTAAAAGCAGAACTATCACCTGTGTGGAGCCGCTCACCTGGTGACCCACACACAGCTCTGGGTGCTCCGTGCCTCTGCTGAGCCCCAAACCGGGATGCTTCGAGCATCACTCCACAGGCTACTTCACTAGATACGACAGCTCAGGGTCTTTTAAACAAGCTATGAAAAACAAATAAAACCTCCCAACCACTCACACGAAGAGCGGCCGAACAGCTTCCCCCACCCCATCGCCCGGTTTCCCTCAACGAGGAGCAAACTTTGAGGAAATCCGCAAGGCCAGCTCAGGCAAAGGCGGCACAAAACATTCCCTATATTTAATACACGGGCACTTCCTGATGTTTCAGCCTAGGACAAAGCCAGGCAGAGCTCCCTGCGGCTCCCACACAAAGTTTGGCAGCGATGGCGGGGCAGAGGGAGAGCGGCACTCACGGACGTCTCGCAGGCGGTAGGAGCAGCAGGCACCGAGGCTGCACCGGCGGCTGCCCGGCCGTGAGGAGCAGGACGAGGGCGAGGAGGAAGCGACGGCGGCCGCCCAAGCTCGGCGGAGCAGCGGCAGCATCGCGGTGGAGATCACGGAGCCGCCGCCCAGCCCGGCCCAGCCCAGCCCGGCCCGGGGCGGCCCCTTCCGGCACGGCCCTCCCGCCATGGCTGAGGGGGCCGGCCCGGGGCTGCCCCTCGTGCCGTGACACCCCTGCAGCAGCGGCAGCAGGTCCGTGCAAGGTGGGCATCGCCATTTCCCCCGCTCGGGGCGGTCCCCGTGCCCCCGTTCAAAGTGCGTCCCCTCAGCACAAGGGGGGCCCTTCACATCCAAAGCGGTTCCTTCACGCTCAGTACAGTTCACCAAAGAGTGTTGCCTGACCCAAAAGTGTGTCCTCTCACACCGAAGTAGGATTTATTCCCTCACAACGAAGCGTTTCTCTTCACATCGGGTGTTTTCCCTCGCATCAAGAGTATTTTTTTCCCCTCACACCAAGTGCGGCCCTTCACATCCAAAGCAATTCATTCACATCGAGTATATCTCCTCAAGAGTATCACCTCGCCCAAAAACGTGTCCCCTCACACCAAAATAGCATTTACTTCCTCAAACCAAAGTGTTTCTCCTCATATCAAGAGTATTTATTCCCTCATACCAAAATAACATTGATTCCCTCACACCAAGTGCATCCTCTAACACCAAAAAAATATTTATTCCTTCATGCCAAAAAACGCACAGGGGTGATTGCCCCGGCACAGCAGGGTCCCTTCTCCAAGTCACATTTGGAAAAGTTATATAAAGTTAATATTACGTTTACTTTTCTTGGCTGTCACAAAGGCAAGAGGCCAAAATAGTCCCACCTTGAATGGTGAAAGAAAGGGGTGAACTGAACTGAACTCAGCATTCACCTGACACTGCCTGAGGCACAGAAATCTCAATTAAAATGGTTAAAGCCCTTGTAACTCCTGTTCCAGCTGCCACTAAGGAACACACAGCAAAAAATTAAAAAAAAAAAATACATTAAAAGAAATAGAAAAGGAAGCTGAAAGTGTCAGTGAAAGCGTGGAGATAAAGTAAGAGTTCTAGTTTTTGCCAGTTCTCTTGAGCAGCCAGGAGAACACCACCCTCAGGCTCCTGACCTTCATCTTGCTGGATGATCATATTTCTTAGTTACTCTGCTAAAATCATTTTGAAAATCTGCATTTATCTTTTGAGGTTTTATCTTGTTAGGATGACTGCTTTTGAGTTTTCACCAAGAACCTGACATAACATTGAGAACGTTTTACTGAAATGAAGACAGGATCAGACACTCAACCGGAGTCAAGCAAGAAGTGTTTGCCCTGTTTTACCAGCATTGTGTAAGAAGCTTCCATTGCACTCATGGTATGTTTAAAGTACTCCTGAGTTGAGTAAGAGCAGGTTGAAATCTGGAAAATGATTTGCTTTGAGCGGCTTCCTGATCACAAACAGGTCATCAGGAGATGTACAAAGAGCTTGTGATGTCAGCGTGTTAAACTGGGCTTAAATTTCATTTCACTTCCTCCCTGCAGAGCCTTTTGTGCGTAGCAAGGATCAATTGCAAGCAAAATGAATTTTTTTGGTTAGACTCCCAACTTTTTATAAGGCTGGCTAATTTACTATTCTCAAGGAATGCTTCCTAAGAAAAGATGAGTAATCAATGAAATTGAAAAGACCTGCCGCCCATAAACATCATGATTCAGTCAGGCACAGTTTAACAGCCTATTGACCATGGTTAGGCAATTCTTTAGCACAGCTACTGATGGACAACAGGCATCTCCTGGTCACCAGGACAGCCCAGATAGGCTTCAGGTGTTTAATATTCAGCAGAAATAAAAGTTTCTGGGGGTTTTTCTCATCTACCATGAAACTGCTGTCATCCTGCACCATTATTCCAGGATGTGTCCTCCAAATGCAGCTGACAACCTCGGGCATCTTAGAAATCATATCTACACCTTGTTCTGTAGTTACAGAAAATCACAGCTACAACCATCCCTTTTCTGCACGTTCAAGCTCATGAAATTAAAAGCAGCAAACTCTACTGCTTTACATCGTGCCATTAAGAGAACCCAACTTCGTGAAGCTTTTTGGTGGTTTGATCCTGCAAGGTTTTCAAAAATGTGAACATTTTTACAGAGTTTTTCACTAAGCTGAACAGCACAAGTCACTTTTCGTGGGCTGAACAGCACGACTAAAAGGAATCTCAGAAATGATGGGCTGGTGAGCTACAAAATTAAAGAAAAATCATTTAGACCTGCAACACTTTTGTTTCCCTCCTGAATCACTCACAGAACCTCCATCCAGTTTTTTACATGCACATGCTACTTCCTCCCGAGCATGAAGTTCAGTAAAATTCCAGCATTTAATTTCAAAAGTCCTTCAAAGAAAACCCTTCAAAACAGGAGCTCAGAGGCAGGGAGATAGTTTGGAAGCTGCAGACAAAAAGACAAAACTACTTGTGGAAAAAACAAAAAAAAAGAAAAGAAACAAAACAAAAAAACCCCAAACCCTAAGCCCTAAACCTTGTTCCCAGCACTTCACCAATGTAGCCAAAATCATCTTTTCCAGACCATTCCAGAAAGAGTTTTCCCTTGCCCATGCCCCAGCTCAAGATGGTGACTGATGAAAGAGATGCAGCCAGATCTGGAGGGAGCAGCAGCTGCCAGGATCACAATATCCCTCTTCCCCCCAAATTGTTCCATTTCTGGGCCATCTGGGAGGCTCCAGCTGGGTTCTCTCTTGTTCCTGAACCCACAACCACAAAGGGAAGAGCCTGAGGGATGAGCTCAAGTGATGCAGAATCTGTGTGGGAAGAGAAATGGAAACCTCACCTTCAAATGACCAAAGATAATTTTTAAGGTGAGAATTAGAACCAAGTGTGCAGTTTGCACCCTTTGCTCACCTGGGCTGGTGTTTGCCTTTATCACATTCCCACCTCCGGTACTGGCAGAGCAGTGAAGCTAAATTTTGTCAAACAAAAAAAAGTGTGAATCGCTTGTGAAAAGGGATCTACCACAAACAGACCTAATCTGTCCCTGATTTATTTGATTTTTTTAAATCCACATCAGACACAGTGATGCTCCATTTAATTTTATAATGTTCAGGGGATTCTTATATTTGCTCTGTGGTTTTTCCCACATTTCCCAGACATATAGAGCCATCCAAATAGTCCCAATCTTTGGATTAATGTTTTTTAAAAATTAAATATAACTTTTGAAGTAGGTCTTTAAAAGTCCATTTAGGATTGATGCAAGCATCAAAAGCTTCAGGGTGGGAATCAAGACCCGGATGAAAATAAAGGTTTTAATCTCTGAAAAGAAAAATACCTGTTGAATCAAGTGCTGCGATTTCTTTACAAGTGAGATAAAGCAGGGCAGACCGTGGCAGGAAGAGCTGAGAAACCCCACCCAGGGGAAGGAAATAAGGCCCTGTTTGCCATAGCAACACTTTGTGAATGAGAAAATAAAACATCCACCTTGTTGAAACTCAGTAAAGAGCCATTTTAAACTTTAAAGGAACACAGCTCTGCTTCACCCACCGGGACTGAATATTGCAAAAGAAATCCAAGATGGGTTGAATTCCTCGAAGCTTCTTTTTTTTTCGTCTGAATCAAGATTTTGGAGGATAACAGCGCTGGCTGGCTCAGACCCATGGTGACAAGGTGCTGAAAGTTCTGCTGAGTTGATGTCAGATGGGGGTTGTGATTTAGGGCAGTTTATTGATAAACAGCCCAGAGGTTTTTATCAAACAGATGTAGCTGACAGGGGAGCAGCAGCAGATTGGGAAATGCTGAGCTTCCCTCTGCCTCGGCAGTGTTTGGCTGAGATAGGAGCCTGGCTGAGGAGGCAGTGGCTGAGCCCAGATAAGGGGGAGGTAATTCCAGCTGGCGAGGTAAAGCAAACAGAGGCTTTATCTTCTCCTGTATAAAAAACATTTGCTGAAATTACGCGTGCAGGCTTGCATGGAAAGGGCTTGGAAGAAAACTCCTGAACAATCTGGGGAAGCACTGCAGTTGTACGTGCAGGCCTGGAGATGGCACACCTGGATTGTGTGTCTCTGCAGGATTTGTACAATTCTTTGTGTTATAAATGAGAAGCAAAAAGTCTTGAGATTTAGCAAAATTTAGATTGCTTTAGTGGGAGGTCCGGTCTTAACAGATAGGTTACAACTGATTACACAAAGGTAGGAAATCTGATTTTGCAATATCTTTCAGGCTGCGGGAAGCCCGTATTTTACAAACTGGTATCAAATACAATTTACTTTAAAAAACACAATATTCATTATGGGAGGATTTAAACAATTATCTAATCACATATATTTTTCTCTATTTAATGTCCATGTTTCATTTCAGACCTTAGTATTCTGGTTTCTACAAACCCCAATACTTTTATGATTAACATGAATCTTCTATCAATTATCACATTTGTGAAAAGAAAACCACAAAACTTCAAGGATTCTGATTTTCTTGTAGCCATTTCAAAAAGGCAAGAAGGAAAACGCCGTTCAGGGCTGCTCTGGTAATAATTACTCAGTTAGGCTTTAAAATGCCCATGGAGAACATTTCCAGCAATTATTCTGAAAAATTAATTAATGTCTGAAACCTCCACCGTCATGTGGGGATACCTCAAGACACCTCAGAGCTCGGCTCACATGCTCCCTGGTCCTGGATACCCCTGGGAATTTCAACATCTCCACTAAATTCTCCCCAGTGTTTCTACAGTGAAGTGCAGGAAAAGCCCATTGTCCTTGCAGGGTCACAAGGGGAATCCAAAAGCTGCAGAAATTGTCAGCCTTTGAGTTGTTTAAGCCTGGTGTGAGTAACTGTGGAGTAACTCCCAGTCTGCCTCACTCAGAGTTCCTGTCCATTCCCTGCCTGCCAAAACCAGCCATTCCAAAGACAGGGCTTTCCCAAATCAGTTTGTTTTGGCACTTCCTGCACGAATGGCACAGAGAAGAGAGAAGCTGGAAAAATAAACAGTATCTGTCTTAAATTGAAAAGAGGAATGTGAGTAAAAATAGATACCAGTAGTGGCTCATTCAGTCAGTGGTCCTTGGACAGAACAAACTGGTCTGATTTCTTCTTGGAATGGGAGCCCCTCTTACCCTGGGTAACCATGAAACCCTCAAGGCTCTGTTCTCTGGGAGAAGTTATTATGCTGAATAAATGTACAGAGGGAAAAAATAAGGAACAAAAGATTTTTCTAGCTATAAAAAATTACTCCTTACTATTTTCCAGGTGACATTATCTGCACAGCAACAAGTAGACAATCTCTGGCTGGCCCCATCTTATCTGAAAGTAAGTTAATCAGTATTTTAAATAACTAAATCTTTAACATCCCCCAGGAGTATCGTGCACCTCAAAGTGATTTATTGGAGGTCTGCACAGCACATTTGGAAGCGTTTGTGGCTTGTTCTAGGCCTCATTTTCCAAATTAAACGTTGCAGTGGCTATGAAATTCCGAGTCAGAATCAATTTGTGCTAAATGTGTTTTGAGTTATGCCCATGAATACAGTTTTCATTGAAAGCAGCCAAGCCTCCCAAGCAATGATTGCATCTTGTCACAGGTTGGAGTCACAAAAAAAAAAAAAAAAAAACCAAAAAAAAAAACCACCAAAAAAACCCCAACAACAGAACCAACCAAACAAAAGCCATTGACAGCAGAAATAAAGAATGGGGCAGAACCCTGAAATTCCACGAAGTATTTTCATTTCTTTCATTCTATCCACTCCTTTTTCTTCAATCTTCCAGCCACATTCCCCAATCCCCCTTTTTAATCCACTAATAAACAAGAACAACGCTCAAGCACACCAGCTCTCTTCCCAGCGCAGCATGTCGCGTTTCTCCCGGACTGGGATGAGATGAAGTGACTTACGGGCAGCGTTCCTGGTGTTTTTCCTGGAGCAGGCAGCCAGGCTGCAGGGCCGTGCGGGCACAGCCCCAAGGGTTTTCAGCTGCCTGGAGAGACGCCCCAGGGCTGTCACCTTCACCCCGCTCATCGCTGCCGCCGGGCACCCCAAAAACCTTCACCGCTCCCTCTGCAGAGCCTGCCACTGCCTAACCACCCATCTACATCACCAATAAAAAAATCGTATGGGTTAGAGCTCCACTGAGGGGTGGCCAGGCTTCCTTAGGAATAATTTTGAGAGCACCCTTTGCTTGTTAAGAGGTGGAGTCAACCCAGGAGTTAATTTTCAACCTGTCCCTGTACTGTCTTCTTCATTGGCTCTCCATTCTCTCCAGAGGCTGGCGGGGTTGATGATTATTCCATTTGTGCCTCCCAGGGTTGTTTTTCCCCCCCTCATCTGGCTCCAAGAACGGGAAGGGTTGCAGAAAACCCCTCTTTGGTATGCAAGGAGAGGGCTCTTATCACTCCTTGCTGCATACACACCGTGAATTCGAATAGCTGTGTATTTGAATACTGATTGCCAAGGGGTGCCGTCAGGAACAGCTAAAACAGCCCCGAGCTAGGGCTCAAACTGAAGAATTCCCAAAATCCAGCAGCTCTGCAAGGCTGTGCCCAGCAAAGGAAACATTTTAGCTCTGAGCACTGAGTTTAGCAGCCTGCAGGTGAGGAGCTGCAGAGCAAGGGATGCCACCAACAAATTTTATTGTAAAAACATCCCCTAATTTTGTATAGGCTAAAAATAATAGCACAAGGGTCCGTAATGACTCCTCTGCTCGCACGTGGACCCAGCTAAAATATTTGGTTAGGAGAGAGGACAGATAGGGATGTTTTCCTGACCCATTCCTCAGAGATAAGGACAAGAATGTTACTCTCTTACGGGTTCCAGGGGTGCTTCCAGTAACTTTGTTATCTTATGTGAAAATCCTGTCAGGGAATCCCACATTTCTCGTTGGGACGTTTGCTCTTCCACTGAAAAAAGCCACATCAATTGCACAAACATAGTCACAGCTGCGGTTTTTCAGGCCAAGCACAAGAAAAACAGAAAAGAATTATTCCTATAAAAACTTCCCAATGTTTCAGATTATTACCAGCTAAACGGGAACGAAGATGGGGAACCCTTAAAGATGGACTCACCCTTTGAAGGGCAGAGAGTCAAGGCTAACCCAGCACAGCAGTGCCTGGACCAAAGAACCCTGGCATTCCCAGCCCCTGCATGGGACAAAGTGACAAACCAGACCCAAGGTCCAGCACGGAAAGGAACAAAATGAGATAGCACAAGAGCCAAGCACCAAAAAACATCCTAAGTTCTTCCCAGAGACAAAAACAAAGCCAAGCCTGAAGCCAAGAGCCCCAGTCCCAGAGCTGAGGCTTAAATGGGCTCCTGGCCCATTGTGGTGGGTGGAGGCTGCAGGTGAGGATTTTCAGGGTCATTAAAACTTCATTAGAAAAATCTTTCAGGCTCATGACAAAATGGAGGTATTTATACAACTCACGTGATTCTTTTTCTCCATTAAATACATAAATGCTTTAAAAACTCCAGAATCCATCAGAGACAAAACAAGAAGTGATAATGGTAAGAGTATTAGCATTCTGCTGTTAGGCTCTGCTCTTTTCTGAATTCATAAACTACCTGTGAAATGTTTCTTAATGGTTTCAATTTCTGCTTGGTTAGAACTGATCTATTTATCTTTAACTAACTGGTGTTTTGAATTAGACACTTCTTGGTGATATTTTCATGGAACGTCTGCCTGTCTGCCACCTCGTATCACACAGGGTGTTAGGGCAGAGCTCAGGCTCAGGGAATCCTCTTTGGTAGCCCAAAGTGGCCAGCTGAGCTGTGATATCATTATTGATTTATTATTGTTATTTATTATTCCAACCCCTCTTGTTTAGCAGAGTCTTCCTTACTGCTTGTCATTTATTCCCTGAGCTGCCAGCACTGTCTGTATTGTGAGTTCTGCCCAAAGAACTGAAACACCAACTGTTTTTCATAATTGGATAATTTAGGTGAGGGGTGTGACTGTACACAAAGAAAATGGGCTTGTTTTTCTTCACAGAAATGAAACAAGTGAAAATTTAGAATTTTCTTGCTGTCACTCATCTGACTTTTGCTGTCAGTGCCTCCAGACTGAGCAGAGAAGATCAATAGCTGTTTGGATTTTTTTTTTTTAACAAGAGCGTTGCCAGTGCTTACTTGTTTTTATGTTATTATTGCTCATGTTAATTGTGTTACTTGCAGGGGGAAAATCGCCTCACTGCAGTTTGTCCAAGGAATCTGATCCACAGGAATCCTGCTTGGAAGGATGTTCCTGCCCTAGTGTTGCCTCAGTTGTAAGTAAAACCCAGTAATTCAGCAAAAAATACAGTGCTACAGCTTTACTGTAATTAGATATCATGGAAGTGAATTAATAATGAACATTTTCCTCACCTAATTAATGTCTAATTGGCAGGACAATCAGTCCAGTTGTGGTAAGCTGCCTGGGAATTTTGCTGCTGAGGAATGGAGACTTCTCTGGAGTGCTTAAAAATGTCACTTAGTGCAGGCTCCCCATAGGAGCCAGGTCATGCCTGGGGGGTTTGCCCCTGATTTTTCTAGGATTGGCTCACACTTTCAATGGCAGATTTTACTTGAGGGGAGGCTTGTGGGGTTTTTTAAAATTTTTTTTCTAAATTTCACATTTTACTGGGACATTTCATCCAGCTGAGCTCAGCAGCCTGGGAACCACCTCTGCTGTTTCATTCTGTCTCTTGTGTCGGGGTCCCCAAACAGGACAGAAATTTCCAGATTTGTCCCCATCGGCGCTGAGCAGGGGGAATTCCTGAGACGTGCTGGAAAATTCTGTCTCAGTACAGCCCACGGACCTTCATCCCTGCTAGTGTGCACTACTGGAGAATACGTGGAATGGGGGAAAATTCTGTCTCCAGAGCTCTGCAGTGCCCAGGCTGCAGGGAAAAGCAGGATTTCACCATCCAGGGGTTGGAATTTGCTCCTGTTACCCTGGATGAGGTTCCAGCTGACCTGGATTGCCTGGAGTGCCCCAAAGGGCAGCCCTGCCCTCCTGCCACGTGGAGCTGTGTGGAATCCTGCTCAGGGACATTCTGTCACCCTGGCCACAGCTGGACACCTCCACCTGGTTTATTTTACCTCTCACACCTGAAATGTTTGAGTTATAAATAATTTTGGAGGTATAAAAATGGATGGATGTCCAGAATGAGGAGATGGTCAAATTCTACTTAGAACCGTATAGTCCTCTAAAATCTGTCAGTGGAATGAATCCCCTTCAGGCTTTGATAATCACCCCCAAAATACTCAGGTGATAATGGCACCTGACCAAATACATGTGCTCTGGGGCAAACTTGACCAGAACTGGGCAAATTTCATCTGGGTAGGGGAGATAAAAGGGCAGAGAAGAATCTGTGAGTGATCCTGGAAGATCCCAGCCAGGCAAAGTGGAAAACACAGGGCTGCTTTTTTTTTTTTTTTTTTTTTTTTTTTTTTTTTTTTTTTTTTTTTTTTTTTTTTCCCCATGATGTGTCCGGGGAGATGGAAGAGTCTGTAAATAAATGAGAACATTGAGATGGTGCCTGGCCGTTCTCACCTTGTTCCTCAGGCTGGCAGAAGTGACCCTACAGGACTATGGACTTTGACCAGAGAGGTGACTGAATGTGTCAGGATGTTTTTCTCTCTGCTGAGTGGCTTCAGGGCCTTTTCTTCCATCCCTGTTCATGAAAACGAGGAGTGTTTTCATTGAATAAAATAGAGTTTACTCAGCAGGAACCAGAATGAGATCAGAGCATTGATACAGAGGTAGCTAAGTGCATCCAGGAGCAAAACCCACTTTGATGCTGCCCTGTTTTTTGTCACAAATCACAGAACAGTCCTGAGGGGATTGAAAATGGATGTGCCACCTGAAAATTAAATGAACTTCTCCTCATATGCTGCTACAGCACACTTACAAATAATATCAATATTCTCTTGGCTAAAGAGGTATTTTGTGTAACTTTTCCTTAAGCATCACAATATAGGATAGGCTGTGTTTGTAAGGCTGGGTTTGTTTTCATCTTCAGTTGCAAGAGAAAATGAATAAACCCAAACAACAAGAAATAGATAAACAGGGGAGCTTCAAGTACTCTTTTACTTGGATGTAATAAAGGATTTTATCCTTAGGAAACAAAATTATTCTTCCAGTAAACACTCTGGAGTTTTCTGTACCCTGCACACTTCTTCCCCATCCCTTTTTCCCTGTGTCCTCCTGCTCAGCACTGAGGATAATTATGGATGTCTGTCACTTGTTTAAACAAAAGCTTTGTTTAGCAACCCTTCTTTTCCTACTGCAGCTGCAAAATTGTGCGCACAGTGTGTTAATTTTTTACTTTTGATGCTACGGGAAAATGAAAAAAAAAAAAAGAAACCAATGAATGAGATGTCCGTCTCTCCTGATCCACACCAAACATGTGAAAGCAGCAACTTCCATAGAAAACAGTAAATAGTAAATGAATGCTGAGACTAGGGTGAAATAAGTTGGATACTTCCTAGAAGTAAATTGTTCCTCATAACATGGCAAAGCACAGACATGAAATACAAGACACTGATTAAAAAAGAGCATGAAAACGTGAGGAAATAAAACAACCAAGAAATCCCATGTTTTATTTGGGACAACAGACTAACAGGGCAACAGGGGGTATTTTCTCCTGTAAAATTAAAAAAAAATAAATTATATATTAGCAGCTAAATTACATATTAGCAGCCTGAAGTTCTCAGTTGTTTTTTATATGAGGACAGGAAATTAAGCGTGGATTTGATGTAGGCAGGCACTTGAGCAAATTATCATGGTTTAAATCAGAATAAACCTTCCAGTGTATCAAGTTGTTCTTGGCATTTGCTCTTAGGCAGACTTGTCCCAGGGTAAAGTGAAGTCCTCATTCACTGAAAGGGGATTACACTGAATTTCATTCAATTATTGCAGAAATAGTCACGGGAGCTCAGTTTTGGCAGCTCCTGAAGCTCAGGAGATTGTGAAGCACAGGAAGCAATTACCCTTTGGTCAGTCACTCATTGGTACTGGGAATCAAAAAAGCAAAAAAAGCCAAATCTGGGCCTTCAGATTTAACAGAAAGATCCTTTCCCTCTGCCTGCTTCCCAGTGTTTTCAGTCAGGCTTTATGCTACATGAAGTCTTTGTCATTTCTGGCTGTGCAGTCTCAAGGAAACACGGGATAAACCCCAATAAAGGAATTTTTCCGTTATTTATTGGTGTCATCCATAATTTTCAAAAGAAGTGCCTCCTGGTTTGCAAAAAAAATCCAAACCCATTGCTCTGGTAAAGAGGAAAAATCTCTTACAAGGCGTGAGGTAATTGTGGATTCTCAGCTGCAGGATCAGAGTGGGCTGGCAGGAGGAGGTGCTGCAGCCTCCCTTGGGGATAAATTGTTTTATTTGTTTATTCTGCTGTTATCTCTGATCAGAGTGGCAGACATCAGCTGGATCCCACCAGCATTTCCCGCAGTTAATTTGAGATGAATTAACTTTGTGTAAACACTGTAACTGGTTTATGACAATGACAGTTTTTGTGTTTGGAAATGACTCATGACTCTCCAGGGGACAAGCACCTCACACCTCCAGCAAACAGCAGTTAATTATCTTTATGATGGCAATATTATGAAAATAGGAGAAAACAGGGCAGCTTTTCCATTGGGCTGGTTTAGGATGGCAAAAGCTTTTTCCAGCGGTCCCCCCCCCCCCCAGCAGGTGGAAAGGGATATTTGTATCGCTTTTGTATTAGCCCTTATTTGTATTATCCCTAATTGTAACAGAGATATTTGTATCCCTGTTCTTCCAGCTGGGACCTGCAAGTGCTTGAGTCCAGCAGAAACACTGTAGCAAAAATGTTCCAGGGCAAATCCAGTGCAGCAGAGCGTGAAATAATCCGGTGTGAAAAGTCAGTTTCTAAGTGGTTTAACCTTTGAACTGCCTAATCTGCTTGTGAAGGGGGACAACACGATAAATAAATCAACAGGCTCAGCAGAGCACTTCCAAACCTGCATGAGGGAGCAATTTCCTGGCCTGCAGCTGCCTGGAGAACCACTTACAGCTGAACCAGCTCTGTGACATGACGCTGCAGAACCCCACGGAACATCTCATTTAGAAATTTTTATTTATCTGCTTGAAGAAATGTTTGAATGCAGAAGTCTGAAAGGCACTGCTGGCTGCGGTGAACCTGAAAAGTGAAGCGTGGTTGGTCTTTATTGTGCAACATCGTGCTATATAAAGACATAAAATCGTCTAATCTTTGTCCTCTTTCAGAGACGTTTGCTTACACTTCCTCCGTGCTTCTTTTTTGGGGGTTTTCAGCATATTTTTATCATCCCCAGAAGGTTCATGGTGCGTTCCCCACCTTCTTGCAGCCCTCCTGTTCTCACAGCACACACAGGAGCCCAAGTGACAGGAGGGCGAGGCTGATGAGCTAATTTAGCAAATTCCCACTTGCTGCCTGCTGCTCAGCTGTGCTCTGGGCACGGTGACATTGCTCTGCTTAACGCGACAGTGACATCCAGCTCATCCCAGCTCCGCACCCAGCAGCTGCCAGAGAGGGAGGAATGTGATGGAAGGAGCAGAGAAAGGAGCAGGGGATGGGAATGGTGTGAGTGACTCCGGAGGTGCAGATCCATGTTCAATGTGAGGCTCTGCTGGCTATGTGCTGCAGACATCGAGGGGCTGGAGCTTGGGCAGGGAAGGGAATGGAGAATTCCTGAGGGAGCTGGGAAAGGGGCTCAGCCCGGAGAAAAGGAGGCTCAGGGGGAATTTCTGGCTCTGCACAACTCCCTGACAGGAGGGGACAGCCCCAGGTCGGGCTCTGCTCCCAGGAAACAGGGACAGGAGCAGAGGGAACGGCCTCAGGCTGGGCCAGGGGAGGATCAGGGTGGACAGCAGCAGGAATTTCCCCATGGAAAGGGTGCTCAGGGATTTGGAGTGCCCATCCCTGGAGGTGTCCCAGGAATTCCTGGAGGTGGCACTCAGAGCTCTGGGCTGGGGACAAGGTGGGGATTGGGCACAGGGTGAGACTCGATGATCCCGGAGCTCTTTTCCACCCTCACCCATCCCGGCATCGTGCGGTTCCGTAATTTCCTGACTACACTTCCCGGCACTCCCCGCGCCACTCTCGCGTACTACAGGTCCCGGCGTGCTCCGGCGGGGGCGCGCGCGCTGCCCTCTGGGATTCGTAGTCCGGTTCCCGCTGCGGCGCCTCGGCGGGGAAGGGCGGGGGCATCGCGCGCGCGGGTGCGGCGCGTGCGCGGCGCGGGGCCCCGGGCCGGATCTCTCGCGAGGAAGGACGCCATTATCGCAGCCGCCGCACAAAACACCACGAGAACTCGGCGCCCGCCTCACACGGTAACGCGGCGCCCCGCGGGCGGGAGCCTCCGCTACGCGGCCACCCCCCTGGCCGCCCTCACGGCCCCGCACGGGGACACCGAGCACTCCACCGCGCTCCCGCCACGCTCCCCGGGCCCCGAGCCGGCGGGGAGGGAGCGGCCGAGGCGGGGGGGCCGCGCGCCCCCCTCCGCCTCCCCTCACCGCTCTCGTGGGGGTCACCCGTGGCTCGATGTCGGGGAGGAAGTTCTCCCTGAGAGGGTGCTCAGGCCCTGGCACAGGGTGCCCAGAGCAGCTGTGGCCGCCCCGTCCCTGGCAGCGTCCGAGGCCAGGCTGGACAGGGCTTGCAGCAGCCGGGGCCGGTGGAAGGTGTCGCCGGCCGCGGCAGGGGTGAGCTTTACGGTTCCTTGCACCCGAAGGTTCGGCTGTTCCCCGCTCCGCTCCGGGGGCCGTCCCCTCGCCGGGCCGTGCCGTGCCGGGCCCGGTGTCCCGCTGTCCCCCGGGACGTGTTCGGAGCGGGCTGGGCCGGGCTGGGAGCGCTCCTCCATCCCCTACCCTGCTGCAGCCGGGCCCGGGCACGGCCGGGGAGCGTCCCCGTGTGTGCTCACCTAGCGCCTGCCGGGGGTGGCGCATCCATCGCAGGATCGGGGCTCTTTCTCTTCTCCGTACCAGCCAGCTGTTTGACACAGAGTGGTTTAGGTGGGACATTGAGAAGGAATTCTTCCCTGTGCGGGTGCTGAGAATCTGGCACAGGTTTCCCTGCAGCTGCCCCTGGATCCCTGCAAGTGCCCGAGGCCGGGTTGGACAGGGCTTGGAGCAACCCGGGACAGTGAAAGGTGTGCTGAAAGGTGTCCCTGCCCATGGCAGGGGGTGGAACGAGATGAGTTTTATCAAGTCCCTTCCCATCCAAATGGTCCAGGATTCTCTACACACTCGGTATCCCTATGCCCTTATTTGCAATTCAAGTGTTGCCTCCTTCCCCCCCCCCCCCTTTTTTTTTTGTTGCTTTATTTTTAAATCCATCCACAGTGGCAAGTTGTGTACTTCACCAAATATAGTCATTTTATCCTGCTATGGCATGGACAGTTTATGGATCAGTTTATTTTTGGAGTTCTCCAGGGAAGAGTTTTTGAAGTAAACAAGGGTTATTAGCAACTAAGGGATTGCTTTGGTGGAAGCAGCTTTAAAATAATATTTTGGAGGGTTTTTTGGTACTTTGTTGCCGTTTCTGTGAGGTGTGGTGCTCTGTCTATACCAAGATTTCAAGAGGCAAACCTGACGCTTGTGTAACTTGAAAGATTTCAACCAAGATTTTAAAACATCGAACATAAGAGTGTTTGAATTTCATAGCAGTGACTCTTGAAACAGAGGGCTTTCTCTGTTAGGAAGTATTTTTATGTGTAATTATGTATATTTGAAATAGTTGTTTGTAGAAATGCACCACAATAACAAGACCGGTGCTGAAACCCTGAGCACCTTTTCCCATCGTTAAATGGAAGTAGTTCCGTTTTCAATGCTAGGAGGAAAGATGAATTAATTTATCGAGAGAATAAAAAGATGGAGGTTGGATTTGGGAAACAGTCCATCTTCTCCAGAAGACAAAAGCATTTTATAACTTTGTTTTTCCAGTTGGCTATCTCTTCTGCAGCCGGGTTTTCTTTTTGAATCCCCCAGCCATGTGAAAGTTGTGTGTTTCAGGAGCAGATGTTGATTAGGGTGCTCTTGAAGGACTGATTGATGAATAACATCCAGAGTAATTGAATAAAACCATTAAGGGCGTGGTGCTAATTAGCAATGCTCACAGCTCTGCAGCTTCCAGAGGCACGTGCTCCAGTAAATAAATTTGGAAAAGGCCCCTTTCCTGCCTGTGCTGCTTGTAACATCCTTTTTCTGGAATTTTGGGCCATCAGGTGAGGAAAGAATGAACTCTTAATCCCAACGAGCTGCTGCTCCTGGATTTACCTTGGCTTGGGAAGGAGTTGTGGTGTCCCATGGGATTCACACCCAGGGAATTCCAGGGAGAGGCTCCTGCTTGCAAGGACTTGAGTTTGCCTCTGCTTTTTTTTCTTGAGCTTTCCCCATAACTTCTAAATCTCTGTAGGTGCAGGAACAACGCGTGGCTTTATTTTTGTCAGAATTCCAGGGGTTTCCTTTATTTTTTTTTAATCAGAATTCTAGGGTTTTACTTTATTTTTTAAAATGACAATTCTAGGGTTTTCCTTTATTTCTTGAAATCAGAATTCCAGGGTTTTCCTTTATTTTCTTTAAATCAGAATTTCAGGGTTTTCAACCCTTTTCTTGAAGGAACCCTGGAATTGGAATTGCTGGGACTGAACCATTACTAGGAGGAGACAGAGCAAAGCCAGTGGTTGGAATTAGAACCACAAACTCTCTATGTGTGCAAGACTTTGCCAATAAAATTTTGGTCACAGGTTGATTTCCTTTAGTTTGAAACTTGATATTTAGATATTGACAACTGAAATAATCTTATTTTCTCTTTTATCCATTCTCATTGGGAAGCATCATGGTTTTTTTTTTTTTTTTGTTTTGTTTTGTTTTTGTTTTTTTTCCCCCCTCAAGTAAAACGAATAAAATGTCTTCACAGTCACATAAACCACTTGTTTCCTTGCAGGTTTAGGTTTTTAAAGGTGCTGGAAAATTTTGAATTTTGCAGCCAATTAGACTGAAAAAAATAATATACAAAAGGTTTAACTTCATCACACCCTTGGTATGTGGGACTTGAAATAAAATTATTTGTGGTGTTGTCTGTTGAACAGAATCATTTTATGTTGCTTCCTGTTTGTTGCCCCTGACTTAGAGCACTTAAGGGAAAAATATATTCAGTTGAAACCTCTGAAAATTTGAATTTTATCATGGAGAAGAATGGAGGGAATTGATGGCAGCTGAGGAGTCCCCTTTTCCATCCCTGCTCCTCAGGTACAAACAGACCAACCTGATTCTCTCTAACACCCTCGGGACTGAAGGTGTGGGGAATTTAAAGCTGAATTTTTTTTTTTTTTTTTGGTTTGTTTTAACTACAGAGAGGGGAGCTGCCAAGCCAGGATCAGGTGGTGTAAATGAAAATTCAGAATTTGATTTGGGCTCTGCTCCCAGGGAACAGGGACAGGAGCAGAGGGAACGGCCTCAGGCTGGGCCAGGGGAGGATCAGGGTGGACAGCAGCAGGAATTTCCCCATGGAAAGGGTGCTCAGGGATTGGAAGTGCCCAGAGAGGTTTGGAGTGCCCATCCCTGGAGGTGTCCCAGGAATTCCTGGGGGTGGCACCCAGAGCTCTGGGCTGGGGTCAAGGTGGGGATTGGGCACAGGGTGAACTCCATGATCCCAGAGCTCTTTTCCACCCTAAATGATCCTATGAAAGTAATTCCCATTTTGAAGAGCTGCTCAGTTCATGTTTCTCTACTGAAATGATGCTCTTCAGTTTCTTTTCGTTGATATTTTTGGCAAGAATTTGAAGCTTCTGATACCTCTCTGTTTTAAAGCTGTGCTAAGGTCTGGTTTGGCAGCTGGAGTTCTTTTCTTTTCCTTGATGCCTGCAGCAGGAAAATCCATTAGAAGACTTTGGAGTGAGCAGGTTGCATTTGATGTTGGCTTTCCTGCTTTTTTGGTAGTAGCAGCAGCCTGTGCCAACGCTGGGGGCTGTCCTTGTCTCCTCTGGAATTGCTGGATCAGAATCTTTTTCCAGTGTATTGAGGACTAGCAGCGCACATAGTAGGAAAAAAAACCCCTGAAAAAATACAAATTATTATTATTTTTGTCTTTTGTTGCTAAAGGTAAGGTGTCGGGCCAAGACGGGATGTCCCTAAGCTGAAGGAGGGCAGGGGTAAGTGGGATACTGGGAATGAATTCCCTGTGAGAGTGGAGAGCCCTGGCTCACATTCCCAGAAAAGCTGTGGCTGCTCCAGCCCTGCAAATGTCCGAGGCCAGGCTGGACAGGCCTGGGATGGTGGAAGGTGGATGAAACTAATCCTGGAAGTTTGTCCTTTGAATTTCCCGGGATGACGGAATACCCTGAGCTGGAAGGGACCCACAGGGATCATCCAGTGCAGGACATTGCCAAAATCCCACTTTGGGCATCCCTGGCAGCGCTGTCCAAACGCTCCCGGAGCTCTGTGCCCATTCCCTGGGGAGCCTGGGCAGTGCCCAGCGCCCTCTGGGGAAGAACCCTTCCCCGAGATCCTCCCTGACCCTCCCCTGCAAGTCCTTGCAGGATTCTTGGAGCTCTTCCCAATAAAAATCCTCCATCTAGTGGCTGAAAACAAGAAAACGTTCGGGACAGACTTTGCTGGCTGGGCAAGTTTGCTCTCACATTTGCTGCTTTTCAGCAAACTCTACAAATTGTGCGTGGTGTGAATGATCCCTGGCAGGAATAATCCCACCGGGATGCAGAATTCCAGCCTCTGCTTTAAGGCCTGGAATCTGCAAGCACTTGGAGCCTTCCCCGAGGGTGGGCTGCTGGAGTTCAGTGGGATTAAATGGCTGTAAATTGAATTCAGGCCTCTGTGTGTGAGTGTGTGCAGAGCTGGGACACGTGTGAACATTTCCTGCCCAGCTCCCTGGGGAATCATCCTGCCCTGCCAGTAGGGTTTGGACAGAGATCCACAGGGAATTTGGGCTGGAATTGCTGGTTTTTGTGACCACCCGCTGCCGTTCCTGTGCTCAGCTCCTGGGAGGACACCGGGAAGCAGGGAAGGCATTCCTGGATTATTTGTTGGGTGTTGTGTTAGGATTGGGGCCAGGCTTGGGAAAAGACATCCAAGCAAAATAGCTCCTTGTACCAGGTGGAATGAAAAAAAACAAAAAAAACAAAACAGAAAAACCCCCAACCAATATTTCTGCAAGCAAAACAACAAACCAATAATAATAATGGGAGCTTTTGTGGTGATACTTGAGAATTTCTGCCTCCCTGGGAGGTTTTCTACTCCAGAAAATTTCCAGTTCCTTTGTTCCTGGAGCAACCGGTTCCCTTTCCTTTGGTTGCTATCTGAATTTTACCACTTGCACTGGAGTCCATCACCATATCACTCTGTGAGTGGTATTTATTTGATACATCCATCTCCAGAATGTTTTGGCTGGTTTTCCCAGATAGGGAGTATTTCTGTCATTTTTGGGGAGAATAGACATTTTTCCCAACCTTTGGTTGAATCAAAGCTGCTTGTCTGCCATTGCACTCATTTTTAAGCTGTTAAACTGAAACATTTGTGTGATTTTACTAGGAAATTTAATTGAAACACAATGTTTTTCCTTGCTTTTTAAGGTGGATTGAGGATAAGGGTGACTGCCAAACAGATGCTAAGAGAAATTATTCTCCTTTGTAGTTTTGGGTAGTAAGAAGGAAGTGTGAATCTGATCTCTTCCTCCTAAAATGAATTTTAATTCACATTGTGATGGACTGCAGAGAACTGGGGCTCAGAGGAGGCTCTTGGGTTTATGGTGCTTTGAGCCCTGCATGCTCTCAAATTGTTGCTTTTTATTCTGTTCCATTTGCACTGCTGTGGCTTTTTTGGGAATTGGGAATTAGTGCAGGAAGGCTCCGTTCCAGCTGCCAACCAAAGTGATTTTATCACGGAGGAAAAGCCAGGCTCTGGGTTAGAGAATTGGTGCAAGTAACAGAGGGAGGCTGAAAAGAGACTTGTTGTGTCCTGAGCTTTGTAATGCTGGGAATAACTCACGTCTGGAATTATCCCAAAATCCCAGTGGTGTGCTTGGAGCTGCCCCACAGGTTGTTCCCAGGATGCTCCAGAGGTGTCACAGCCGTGCCAGAGGGGGGATTCCTCTTCCTGAAGAACTTCCCAGGGCCAGTCCTGTCCTGTTCCTGTGCTGGGATTCCACAGTTTGCTTCCCAAGTGGGTAATTCCTTGTCCAGAGACAGCTCAGTGCCCCTCTGGGCTGTTTGCCTGCAGGGATGAGCCCTCAGGGATTTAAATAAAAGCCAGATTAATGAGTATTTCGTCCTCTTCATCTTCCCTGGAGAGGGTGGATGATGTTTGTACCATGATCCCTGTGCACCTCCTGGAGATCAGCACTGCCCGTGCTGGATTTATTCCAGTCACAGGGCTGGGCTTTGTGTTCACCTGCTTTGGAAAACCTTGAAAAGTGTCACTAAATCAGAGTTTTTACAGGGTAAGGAACTTTGGCTCAGAAAAATAAGCTGCTAGGCTCAATTAACTAAATTCATTTGAGGGGAATGGTTTTACATGGACGGGGGCAGGGAGGGATGGGATATTGGGAAGGAATGAGGGTGGCAAGGCCCTGGGATGGATTTCCCAGAGAAGCTGTGGCTGCTCCATCCCTGGAAGTGTCCAAGACCAGGCTGGGCAGGACTTGGGATGGTGGGAAGTGTCGGGGTTGGAATGGGATGATCCTCAAGGTTCCCTTCCCACCTAAACTATTCCATGATTCCAAATGTGATTGTATAAAGAGTTTTGGCATGGAAATTTGAGCATTGCCTTTAGTTGATTGAAAGGAGAAGTGGAATGAAGAAGAAGAAGAACATTTGAGGCTCTTAGGGAGAGGGAAATGTCATTTTCCAGCTTTCCCCACACAACCAGCAGGGAATATTTGCCCCAGTGCAAGCTGGAATCTGAGGGAAGTTTTTTCATTTATCAGTAGCACTGGGAAGTGTCCAGGAGAGCTCAGCTGCTTCAGCCAGAGCAGTGCAATTCCACACTCCAAACAGAGCTTTGGAACATGTTTTGATTTTTTAAAAGATAATATTTACCCTTGCTAATTAATGAGAGAGAAGATTTCTGTTTGGTGGGTGTTCTCCTGTGTTAACAAGGCATTGGATGTGTTTGATTATCCACTTTGGAATGCTGCCCTGTGACTCAGGAAAGCCATCAGATATTTCAGTAAATAGCTTTGTTTACAAGGGGCTGCTCAGAAGAATTATTCGGAATTAATGTTTTAAAATAGATTAATTAAATTACATTTAACTTGTGTGTGGAAAAGCTAATCTGGAATTCAGGTGAATTTAATTTAGTTGCTTACAAATATTAATTTACTTAATTAAACAAAGGCTGATTGAATTCTGTGTTAAGTGTATCAGTTCTGAGTAAGAGTATTGGCAGAGATATTTAATGTGATTTATCTAATCAGCTTTAAATTTATATCTTTAGTTGTCTGTGATGAGTTTTTCTGATTATTCCAGTCCTGGAGCCACTTGCTTAAAGGGATGCTTGAGGCATTTTGCTCCCATTTTTGAAGGGAAACGAGATAATTTTCCGTGGTGGTTTCATTTATCCAGCAGGAGCATGTGTCTGGTGGGATTATTGGATCAGAGCAACAAGGTGGGGTCTGGTCTGGGGTGGGGAAAGGGGGGCAGAGCTGCTCTGGCAAGGACCTGCAAGGGCTCTGAGGGGTTAGAAATGTTTGGGGAGACTGGGATTTTGATTATGGAGGGTGGAAAAGAGCTCCAGGATCACAAGCTGTGCCCAATCCCCACCTTGTCCCCAGCCCAGAGCTCTGAGTGCCACCTCCAGGAATTCCTGGGACACCTCCAGGGATGGGCACTCCAAACCTCTCTGGGCACTTCCAATCCCTGAGCACCCTTTCCATGGGGAAATTCCTGTTGCTGTCCACCCTGATCCTCCCCTGGCCCAGCCTGAGGCCGTTCCCTCTGCTCCTGTCCCTGTTCCCTGGGAGCAGAGCCCGACCTGGGGCTGTCCCCTCCTGTCAGGGAGTTGTGCAGAGCCAGAAATTCCCCCTGAGCCTCCTTTTCTCCGGGCTGAGCCCCTTTCCCAGCTCCCTCAGGAATTCTCCAGCCCCTTCCCAGCTCCATTCCCTTCCCTGGACATGCTCCAGCCCCTCAGTGTGTGTCTTGGAGGGGCCCAAACCTGACCAGAATTCCAGCTGTGCCCCAGGGGACAATCCCTGCCCTGGGGCTGTGGCCGTGCCAGGGCTGGTGCCAGCCGGGTGCCAGTGGCCTCTTGCCCACCTGGGCACACCTGGGCTCCTGTTCAGCATCCCCAGTCCTTTCCCAGCTTTCCAGCCTGGAGCTCCAGGGGTTGTTTTGTCCCAGGGGCTCTGTGGAACCTCCTGGATCCAGCCTGTCCCCTTTGGAGGCACCCAGGGAATTGGGAGTGGAGGGGAGAGGAAATCCCTCCAGGACACGCCAGAACCTGCTCCTGACTTTAAGAGCTGGAGGAGCCCCTGGAAATCTCTGGGAGAGTCCATAAGTGCAGCACAGATCTGCCAAAAGCTCTGGGCTGGAATTGGTGTGAGCCTGGCTGGCCAGGTTCTCCTTTAATGGAATATTTCCCACTGCCTGGTAGAACCTTTTTCCCCATCCCCTCACCCAGACAGGGGCAAAGTGACCATAAAATATTCCTGTATTGATCCAACTTCCACGTGCTGCTTGGGGGAGGAGAAGTGGGCACGTTCCTTGGCCCTGCTGTGGTTTATCCCCAGCTTCCTGGCTTTCTGTTCATATTTCTTTTTTTTATAACTTTAAATTTGTTCCTGGGAGTAGTTCAGCACTGGTGGCTCGATGCCAACGTACATACCCTTAATTTAGATTTAATGGGGGCTAGAGTTTCAGACAGGAAGTGGAAATTAAGGGGAATATAGAGCAAATTTGGAGAAAAAGGGAGTTTTACGTGAGAGGTGCTGGTAAATACTTCACTGAGTAAAGTACGTGGAAACTAGAATGGCAAAGTTACTCTGGATTTGTTGAGTGAAGCTTTTTGAAGCTGACAAAATCCTCTAACTCTCCTCCTGTTACATTTATCAGGCTTTTCCCCCTGTCCAATTTATTGTTAGAACTTGAAATGGTGAATTTGGAAGAGGGACACTTTATTCAAGGTGTAATAACTGCAGTGGCTGCAGCTTCCTTGAACCTTGCTTTCCTAATCCTAGAGTTTCCAAAATTTATTTGTTTTCCCCTTTGTTTTGATACAGGATGGCAGCAGAAGGGAATTCTGTCCTGGCTTTGAAACAGCAGAATTGTGGCTGATTTCTCTCAAGTTGTGGCTGACTTAGTGAAATTGGAATAAAATTAGTTTAAATGGAAATAAATACTGCTGTTACACATTCTTCTGTGTGTGTTGTAGCTGCTCTGCCTGTTGTAGGTTGGTTGTTGTGCCCTTGTTTCAAGGCTCTGGAGCAGAATATTTGGGTATTCCTGAAGGTGAAGTTGAGCACTTTCAGCCTGTGACCCATGAAATGTGGACAATGGGTGTTGGGAACAGGAAATCATTGGAAGGAAGGTTAAATTTAATGTTTTTTTAATTGAATTTTGAAGGCACGTGGTTGGATCGTTGGGTTGTCCGTGCAGGACCGGGAGTTGGGTGATCCATGTGGGTCCCTTCAAACTCAGGATTTTTTTGGGCTAAATATGTGAAGTACTAAAGTGGATTCATACAAAATGATTGCAGTTCCTTCAGAGGAGAAATTTATAGCTACGAGTGATTTCAAGGCAACACCAGCGAATCCCATAAATCAATTTGAATTACAGCGAATCCTCTATAAATCAGCTTTTCAGCGCTTGGGTTTTGTTGTGATTTGGGTTTTTTTGAGTGCTTGGAGTGGTGGCTGTGTCCCCTGCAGCCGAGGGCAGGGCTGTCCCTGTTCCAGGCCGTGTGTGACACGATGGGATGGAACAGCGAGTGCAGCCCAGCTGCTTTGTTCTGCTCAGCCTGGCCGGGCACCAGGACTTCTCAGAAATGGCAAATTCCAATTGCCAAAATGGCATCCACAAGCAAGGAAGGACTGCCAGGGTTTTTTTGGGCTTGCTGCCACGCTCTGTGCTGGCCCAAAAGTCTTTCACCATGAGCAGAATTTCAAGTGACTCAGTGCTGGCAGTGCTGGTATTTTGAGTAAACAATTGGGGGATATGGGGAGGTCTCCTCAAAATCCTTCTCTAGGTTGTGCTGCTCTCCTAAAAATTCATCCTCTCCATGTCCGGCTTAATGGATTTCTTGGGCTCAAGTAGAAGAGGAAAATGACTGTGCATAGTTGGATTTGATTCCATGTCAGTGTTAATGGGTGAATTATCATTTCCATCAGTTAAATCTCCATTTATCTCTCCAGTGTTTTTCACTCCAGGTTAAAAAAGGAAAAAAAAAAATCCACTGTTCTCCTGGTATTCCTTGTCCCTTTGTAAACTGGGAGAAAACACAGCTAGGAGAGATTGCAGTGATTTTATTTCAATTTTACAGGTTGAAGGTTTCTCTTAAAACACTAATAAATCCCCTGGACTGAGAATTCCAGGGAAGCAAGGCTGAGAAACATTTTGACTTTCAAGTCAGGACCATATCCTGAAAATGGTTTAATCAGAGCTGAGCTGTAGAAAAACCAGGCAAGTTCATCCTGAAGAAAAAAAAAAAATCAAGATTTGCTTTAGTTGTAATAAGAAGTGAGGAAACTCACAGAGTTTAGGAAGATTTTAGAGGTCTGTTAAGATTCACAATTTGCACTTCTTGCAAATCTGGTGTGGCTTGGGGCTTCCTGAGCTTTGTGAGTCTGAACCTGAAAATTCCTTATCCCTTAGGAATGTGCAAGGGAAAGCAAGGAAAGCTCAGCTCCTGTCTCAGCCCCGGGCAGGAAGATTTCCTCTTTTGGAGGTGCTGCAGGGCTGGGTGAGGTGAGCTGGACAATCCCTTGGGAGGCTGGCCATTGCTCTTAGGGAACTGGATTTCTTTATGGAAGGGGAATGAGAAATGGAAGGCGTTGCTGCTGTGTGCAGTATTTCTTTCACAGCTGTGAACCTTCTCCTTGCTGCTGTTTTGCAGGAGTGCATGCCTGGGGAGCTGCAGTGGTGCCTCAGGGGTTTTGCTGCTGCTTCTGAATGATGTCAGAGCACGATTTATCAGATGTGGTTCAGATTGCTGTTGAGGACCTGACTCCAGATAATCCAGGTAGGAAGAGATTTACAGCAGATATTACCTACAAATCGCTGCTGAGCTTTTATTTAAAATCCAAACCAGGCTTTTATTCCAAAAGGTGCTCTTGAAGCCCACGTCTCTTGTTTTCCACAGTTCACTGGGATATCTCCAAACCCTACAGATCAGGTTATTTTATTTATTTCGCTCTTCTCTTAAAGGTTTTATTGCCTGTTTGTTTTTTGTGCAGGGGCAGACTCACCCCAGAAACAATGAAATGTTCCTGCAATCTTGTTTTTCTCTGTGGGTTAGGCTTTTCCTCCAATGGGAACAGTCCCCCATCCATTAGGAATTGTTTTGTGTGCAAGACAGTTTATCTCATCCATTATTAAAATTCTTTGGACAGTAAAATTGAAAAACACTTGTGAAAGCAAATATTTGGATATCACTTGCTCAGAAACTGACTTCCTAAGTGAAAAGATATTGAGGTGTTGGTCCTCTGTGGCCATTGAAAGTCAACGACTGAAAGAACAGTAATGGAAATGAGAGACACAGGCCAAAAAACTGCTTTTCTGATAGAAAATGAAAAACTTACCTCAGCAATGGTCCCAAGGAATTGGAGGAGGAGCTGGGACCTGCCAGTGCTTCAGAAGTCTTTGCTCAGCTGGGTAGAGGAGCTCAAACCTGGTCCCATCACCACTGGCAGATATTTGAGAGAAACCCTGAGCAAGTGTCAAAGACCTCATTAAATATCTTCATTAAATTTCCATGCTTTTGTTTTCTCCACCTACCGTGGTTTTAATTTGAGCTGTATCCTCTTAGGTTCTAAACTCTGGCAATGTTTTTTGGTTTTTTCTCCTTTGCAGTTGTGTTGGAGAACCATGAGGTAGCAGATGATGATGATGTGGAACCTGCCCTGAAACGTCAGAGGATAGAAATCAACTGCCAGGATCCCTCTATTAAGGTTATTTAATGCCCTTTCCTGGTTTTATTTCTAATGCAAATTAAGTGTAGGGAAAGTTATTACAACAATGTAAAAGGAACTGTTTATGCCTAATACTGGAATTATTCTTGTAGATACTTGTGCATTTTTAGGCATACAATTAAAAATCTGGATAATTGTCTGATTTTCCAGTGCAGAACTAGTAGCAAGAATTTCAGATGCAATATAAAATATCACCAGAATTAATGCCACTGACCCAAAACATCAGTACTGGGACATTTTTTTGATAAAGTAAATGAAGTTGACCAAAAAAGATCAACTTGAGGATGTATTTGTGTTACAATTTGCAGGCACTTTCAGCATGTTTGAAGTTCTTATTTGAAGCTAACAGCATTCTCCTGATAGATAATTCATATTTAATTCCTGCTCAGGAGCTCAGCAGTCACCCTGCTGTTCTCACTGCTGGGATTTAGGGTAGGTTTTTGCCCTGGAGTGTGAGTATCTGGTGAGTATTTCAGTGCCACGGACACTGTGCTGTGTAGTTCTGTATTTTTTGGGGTGATCCCAGGAGCTGGAGCTCTGTGAAGGAAGGGTTTGGGGTGCTCAGTGATTGCAGGGCCACAAGATGGCACAGCTGCTGTTTGCAAAGCACACAGAGTGCAGCTCTTCCCTCTAATGGCCTGTTTTCCCAGGAGAACCCGAGTGCAATATGTTTTCTTTTCAAGCAGATTGCTTAGCAAAACAGATTTTATTTATTTGCTTTTCTTGATTTGCAGTTCAGCAGGAAGCTGAAGTGAGTGGCATTAATTGTCTCCGAGATTTTCTGTGTTGATACAATTTCCACTGCAATTTATCTGTTTGGGCAGGAAAAAAACCTTACTGACTTTATCCAGGAGGATGCATCCAGAGATTTATAATCCTTTTGTTTTCACATGTGGGCTGGAAGGCTTTGGCAAGTCATTAGAAATGATTTTGCAGTGGATGAAATCATTCTGACAAAGTGCTTAGGTGAAAATGGCTTTGGCCGGGCTGCTTTTGGCTCCCAAATAAAGATCTGGAAGAATCTGAGCCTGCTGAAACGCTCCTGGATGTCATCAGGGGTGGATTTTGTCACCAGACAGGCTGCAAGTTCCTTTAGGATTGGTTCCCAGGCACGTTTATCCGGAGCTTCCTTAGGAGTGGGGATGAACTCCGAGTGTTCAATCCGGGTTCTTCTCCCTCCCCAGTCGTTCCTGTACTCCATCAACCAGACCATATGCCTGAGGCTGGACAGCATCGAGGCCAAGCTGCTGGCACTGGAGGCCACCTGCAAATCCCTGGAGGAGAAGCTGGACCTGGTGATGAACAAGCAGCACAGCCCCATCCAGGTGCCCATGGTGGCCGGGTCCCCGCTGGGCGCCACCCAGACCTGCAATAAAGTCCGATGGTAAGGACACAGCACTGCCCTGAAAAAAAACCCCCTAAATCCAGGATTTGGGCATTTCCTCCTCTCTGCACAGCTGGCAAGAGGTTGCTGGTGGAGGTAGAATTCATTTATCCTGGAGGTAATTCTTGCAGCAGTTTTGTGTTACTCAGAAGCAGATGCTGGTCCAGGGACAGTTTGCAGCTCTCCCCACATTTCATCCTGACTCAAACCAGACTCCTTCATCCATCCCCTGGAAAAGCCTCAGCAGCTCTTTCAGACAGGTTTTTGAGACTTGCTCTGCTTTTATTTATAGCTGTTTTGACTTAATGAGTCCATCATCGTTGTAATTGCTTCTCATTTTACTTCTCTTCACCAGGAGCACAATGGGGTGTGTTTTATGAGCTTGTTTGCTAAAGAATGCTGCTAGAAAAGTACCTCTGCTTATTTTGGAGTTAGAAGCTGGAGATGGAAAATCTGTTGAATAATCTAATGCACTTTGCTGAAAGAGCAGGCTTGACCTGCAGTCCCTTTGTGTCTCACTCCCCTAATGTGTTTTTAAATACCTAAATCTTGATGTGTCTGTCATCTTATCATCGAGGTGATCCCAGCCAGAGAAATCTGCTTAACAAAAGACTCTTTTCTCTAACACTTCTTCCCCCTTTTTCATATATTTTTTTATAGCTGGAAAACACTTCATACTTCTCTAAATAACTTTTTATTCTCCATTACAAAGGTGTGCAGGCATTTAATTTTTCTTTTAAGCAGGTGCTGTGTCTGCTTTTACCTCTGCTTTTGAGGGCTTCATACCCTGAAAAGATTAATTATGGCTGAGTTGTGTAATAGCAGATACAAAGTACATGGAATAAGGACTTGGATCATAGAGTTTTACACCGGGGTTTTTGCTAAATACTCTTTTTTCCATAATTGTTTCTTCAAGAATCTTTTTGAAATGTGGGCTGATTTTTTTTTTTTAATTGTTAATTTAGACATCTTCAAGTTCTGGTGCGTGAGCTGAACTTTTCACTGTGGTTTGTGCACAAAAGGCCTCAGAAATCTTTTCAGGAACCCGTGGCCCCTGTGGGACCCTATTAATTCGTGCTCAGTGAATGCTTTCCTCTGTAAATTGTACTGTTTTGAGTTTCTGAAGTGATTTGTGAGACCTGAGCTGCTTGTTTTGATTTGGTTTGTTTTTAAATCTCTGCGGCCATCAGAAATCTGTCCTGGCTGTTGATGGTGCTTCATCTTTTGGTTTGGGTTACAAATATTTGCTGACAGCTCCTCAGCCAGTCTGACCATCATTTAGATAGAACTCTTGAAGACAGCAGCAATCTCTGCCCCAAATATTTGTTGCTGTTGGTCTGAAGTTATCAAAGGTGTGGTGCCAGGAGAGCACTGAGGGCTTTTTGTTCTGGAGCAGACTGTGGCCTGTGGGACTCGAGAGAAAATAGGGCTGGATGTGTTTAATTTGGCACTGGGGACACTCCAGTTGCACAGAATGTTTCCCTGAATTCCCTGTCTTTCATCCATAAATCCCTTTATCACTTGTTGATTGTTTCCAATTAAAGGCTGCTCCATCAGACCAGCTCTGTGTCCTTCCCTCTCCCCCATACACCACAGAAGGCAGAGCTTCCCATAAATTTGGGATAGGGATTTTCAGATTCTCCATAGGAATGGGATCCTCCTTCTCCTGCCCCCAAAGTCGTGCTGGGTTTGCTGCTGTAACACAAAGCTCTGGTTATTAAGGGCTGCCAGGGAACACGGTGCTGCAGTGCCCGGAGAGCAGCTCTTGGGAAAAATGGGAATAAATCCAGGAAATACCTCGAGAATTGGCCTGTGGGAATCCATGAGCTGGGGGTGCTGGTGGGTGGGGGGCTGGCCATGCTGCTGCCCCTCAGGTGAGACCCCAGCCCTGGGACAGCACAGGGAGAGAGCCCAGAGGAGGCTCCAGGATGGTCCCAGGGATGGAGCAGCTCTGCTGGGAGCAAAGGCTGGGAGAGCTGGGATTGTCCAGCCTGGAAAAGCTTCAGGGTGATCTTATTGCAGTCTTCTGGGACCTGAAAGAGCCAACAAGAAAGATGGAGAGGGACTTTGGACAAGGGCTGGAGGGACAGGACACAGGGAATGGCTTCCCCTGCCAGAGGGCAGGGCTGGATGGGATATTGGGAAGGAATTGTTCCCTGTGAGGGTGGGCAGGCCCTGGCACAGGGTGCCCAGAGAAGCTGTGGCTGCCCCTGGATCCCTGGAAGTGTCCAAGGCCAGGCTGGAGGTGTTCAGATATAAAAGGAGAAAATCCAGAGGTAAATGGAGCTCAGGTATTTTCCTGGATCCATTTTTTGCTACAGGTAAAATACAGACCACAGACATCTGGTTCTGTTCCGTGTGCATTTGTGGCTAATTGATAAAAAGTATAGAGATAAAAACGTTTATATTTCTGTCTTTGATGAGAGTGGGACAGTTAAATGTAGATTAATTACACTCAATTAACGAGCCAAAATCCATCCTGGTGTCCTTGAACAAAACTGGCTGGGGGTTGAACACTGCCTTAATTTGGAGGTTCCTCAGATGCAGTTTTGAACCAGATGGGATGTTGGAATTTGCTGTATTTTAATGAGTGAGGATCATTAAAATGTTTGTTTTACCACTGAATTTAATCAGCAGAACAATTGAATTAATTGAATTTGGAGAACAAGACTTGTCCACCCACTTTGCAATGTGCCATTTGGCAAAGCCTCCTGGCTCCACATCCCCCAGATTCCTGAGCTGTGTTTCTGCTGATTGTTTCCTCCTTTACAACTGGGTTTGGGGTCAAATAATGCAGATTTGAGAGCTGGGATGATTTTAAATGAGGTTCTAAAGCAGGGAATGTGGTGTGGAATGAATTGTAGGGGGACTGTTCTAGATTTATTAAAAATACTGTTGCTCCTGCATAAAACCTTTAGGAAAACAAACAAACCTAAAGAAATATAATCAAGGTGTTGGTGTATAAACCCTAAAAGAGCCAGAATTCTATTTTGAAAATTTATATGTATCTATATATCTATATATTTATTTCTTCCCTGAGTTACAAACCCCTTGGCCAACCTAATTGCATTTTTATCAGGAGGATTTTTACAGATTATAATAAACTATCCTCCTATGCTAATCCAGACTTTTAGAAGGAATAATAATTCCTCAGCCCTTATCAGTGAGCAGTGGCTGCTGAGTCTCTTCCCTGTGTTCATTGCAGTTGATATTATAACTCATTAGGGGATGTAAACCACTTTATATCCTTTCATTTCACTCAGTGATAAATAAATTAACATTGTGAACCTGCAGGATTTTTGCTGGTTTTAACTCAATTTAAGAGCTAATTGTTCCTTTTTTGGAATTGCTTCTGAAGACCCTGAATTTGCAGGAAGATTTTAATTGATTTATTTGGAAGCAAAGCATGGGTTGAGGAGCAGAGGATCATGCAGGGTGAAGGGTTTCTTTTCAAGGTGCAGGTCCATGAATCACACACTGAATTCCAGGCCTGGAAAAACTTTTCCCTGGAAGAAGACAACTGGGGGTGAGAGGGAGTCACACACAGAGTCAGAAATTTGGGTAAATAATCAAGGTTTGATTTGGAGAAGCTTTGGAGTTCCCCAGGTTTTCAGGAATTCTGTCACTCTGCAGCAGCCCAGGTTTATTTAGCCTTTATTTAATTTGTCCTTTCCTGGAGCCTCATCCAGCAAATCAAATGTGCAAGCAGTGAATTCTGGGAGGCCTGGACACAACCACAACTGGACTTTTGTCCTTGCTTGGGATGGACCCTCTGGGATCCATCAGTTCCCAACCTTTCCCTTTCTGTCAGCAGTCTCTGGCAGAATTCCATCATTTATCTTGAAATCCATCAATAATTGCAAACAGTTATTCTGAATATTTGAGTTTCTGAGGATTCTCCCAGGAATTCTGGGGCTGTTTTCCTGAAGGACTGAGGAGGAAAGGGCTGCAGGAAAATGCCACAATTGTTTGGGATCTGTTCTCACCACCTTCATTTTGGTTACACTCCCAGCTGGGGGACAGAGTCAATATTGACAATGAAATAATCATCATTAACACTTCACAAATTAAAAAAATTCTGTTAAGAATCACAAGATTTTTTTAAAGAGCACAGAAGAAGTGGAAGCAAAAGTTTTGAGCAAAACAATTTGGTAAAGTGGGATTTCTGTTGAGGAGGTGAGAATTCAAATAGCCTTTCATAATTCTGTAGATTGGGCCACAAAATGTTTGCATTTGCAGCCTTTTGAGGGCCCTGTTTTCAGTTCTGAAAGAGATTTCAAGGGGGTTTCACACATCATTTGTGTGTGAACATTCTGTTTCCAGGCTGAGTTTGTGAATTTGGTTTTGTACATGAAGTCAGTGTCTGTCACCTCAGTGCCAGCCCTGAGACCATTTCAGCCCTGCAGGACTTGGTGTGCCTTGGAATAGGTGATGAAAACCCCAAATTCCTTCTTGAGGTATAGCAGAGAAGTTTCTCTGAAAATTCCAGCTCTGTCCTGCATTCAGAAATGGGAGTTTATAAAGAGACCAAATGGAATAAAGGCATTATTAGATTATCTGTCAGCTCCTCTTTCTTTATCCAGGGTTCTGGTGTTTCTTTGGCTGCGGAATGAAAAAAGAAAAAAAAAAAAAGCCTCTCAAAACTTGATATCTGTAATTCCTTGGAAAACATGACAGTGCTTTCCAAAAATCTCCTAATTTGTCACAAAACTTGTCAGCCTCAACCTCTTGAGGTTTAATTTTATTTTGCCTTCTTGGCCACACGGATTTCATGGAGAAGATTTCTGTGATCTGATATTTATCAGCAACGTAAGTTGATATTGGAAAGAAGAGCTGGGATTTTTTATTAATAATTCTGAATTCCCCCAGGATTAGGAGGAGGTGGCATCTTGCCTTAAAGAGCTCCCACAGCAGAATTCTTGTGGAATTTCACATTCCATGAGCGTTGCACTCGGATATTGGGGAGCCAAGTGCCCAGGAATTTGTGGATAAATTGGGAAGCAGTTCCTGGCTTCCAGCATGTAGAGAGGGAAAGGTCACTTAGGGAATTAAACCAACAATTGAACATCATCCTTTCTGCTGTGTTCTGGAGAGTTCTAGAATTCCTGCATGGATGGGGTGGAATTCATTTATAAAACTTTTCAGACTGACCAACATTTGAACTTTGTGGATTCCTTCTCCCCACTGCAATTTTTCTAAAGTTAATGGTCTCTGATGAAATATCATTTCTGAGAGTCCAATAATTCAAGTGAGAGCTGAGCAAGTAGCAGCTGATGATTTAGGGCTGAGAAAAAGGATGGAAAAAGTGGTTTGGATTTTTTTTTTTTTGTTTTAAATTGTAGTGGTGCTGCTTCAAATGTGCCTGTCAGGCTTAAAACAGCAAAATGAACTTTTACAAAGAGGTGGTTTTGAATTCTTAAAGAGAATTTACACTGAAAATCACATTTGAGGTAATAAAGCTCCTTCAAGTTTTAGACAAAGCTTTCAGGTGTGTTCCCAGGTTTGATATTTTACTTTTTTGCCTGGAAATTGTACATTTTCCATTTCCCTGTGAACTTGGCTCAGGATAAAAGTGAAATCCTTTAACGTGGGAGGTTTGCAGGATTCCTGTTAACTTTTAGCCAAATGTGGATAAACAGTTTATTTATTCCCACTCAAGTTAATAAATAATTAATCAAGTTAATAAACTCACCAGTTTATTTATTCCCACTCAGCTGAAACACTTGTTTTGGGTCAGAGACCTCAGGGAATCCTTTTAGTTCCATTCAGAATCAGCATCCTGTAACTGTAAGGGTTGTTGGGAAGGGGAAAAAAAAAGAGGAATAAATGGGAATCAGACAGGATTTGGGTTTAGACACAGGTTAGGGGGGCACTTAGTGGTCTAATTACTGTCTAAGAACATTTAAAATCAATTATAACATATCAAAATGTGGGTTAAGCTCCTCCCTTGCCAAGTTCCATAGATGAGAAGAATTCCAGGGAAAGCAGAACATTTAATTCCATGGCTCCATGAGCACAGCCAGCTATTCCAGCAATAAATGGAAAGGTGTAAAATGTGGAATTTGCTTCAGGCCAGACGCCTTTGTAGGGCTCATCTTTGCTTTCTGCCTGAAGAAACAATTAAAAAATTATTTTATTTCATAAAAGTGGCCAGGTTTTTTACCTCATGGATGTTGGAAAATAGGATAATGTTTAGTGAAACTCTTAAAATTTTTTTTTATCTGTGAAGCAGAGCACTGAGTTGGGAAAGCCTGTGTTACGCACAATATATTTAATTTATTGAGCAGACAATAAACAGAAGGGGGCAGAAAAGCCTTATTTATTCTTTGGGGTTCCAGCCTGGCAGAATTTAAATATTTTGAATGGGAATTTAAAAATCCAGCAGCAAAAGCAGTCCCTGGAAACTTTTCCTGTAGGCTGGGGAGCTGATTTTGCCAATGCAAGAAAATCAATGAAGAGGGAAGCAGGTAATCAATTAGTGACAAAAGGGACATGGTTTGGAAATAACAGGGATTTAAGTGGTGTCCTAGAATATTTTTTGTACCAGTTTAGAGCAGCTTAAATGCAATTTAAAAGAATTTAATTTAATTTTAACTCAATTTTTAAAAAATGCAAATAACAACCAGTTTTGCTCTTGGAAAAATCATGCAATAATTGAAATTTAAGAGTAATTTAAAACACTCGAATTTGACAAAGAAATAATTAATTTATTTCAGTGGATTTGGAGGGCCTCAGTTTTACTTGCAGCAGGGTGGAAAGGAGCAGTAGAGGGATTCCCAAGGGTGATCCAACCTGAGGAGTTGGAATTGCTGCTCCTGGAGGTGTTTTCCAACCTCTGTGGCTCTGGAGCATCTCCCGGATCTCACTGAGCAGCAGCTGCCACTCAACAGCTGCATTTGCACCTCTAAAACCCCTTGGAATGGTTCTCCAAGCAGCATTTTCCTTTTTTAATTTATTTTTTTTTTAAGGAATTGTACATTTTTGCATATCTCGAGCTCCATCTCTTTGTTCCACATAGGAAATCTGCTCCAAATAACTCCTGAAATTGTGTTTTTCAACTGCAAGGGAAGAGCAGGATTTCTTTAAGGTGCCCTCAGGGGGTCTGGAAATTCAAGATTTAATCCCTGATTTCATTCCAAGCATCCTTGGAAAATCTCTGTGGTGCTGGCAAGGGCACAGAGCTGGCTGGGAACTTTGGAAAAGCAGAGTTACCTGTGGGAATTATTCCCAAACTCCTCAGAAAGAACTCGGGAGTGTTTGCAGGACCCTGATATTGTATTTATTTAAGTGAGGCTTCACTACCTGCCACTAATTCCTTGAAATCCAATTTATAAACCCTGCTTCCTCCACCCCCAAGATTTTTATTCTTCAACCAAATTTCTGCTGGTACCAGAATTTATCAGAAAATCATTTCCTTGTACTAATTCCCGCTCTTTACTCCTGTTTCAAACTGTATTTTTCATACACCCAGAATTTCTGTTGGAATCAATAATTTCCCTGCTGAGGATCAGGGCAGCTCCCTCATTTCTGCAGTGCTGCTCCTTATCTTTCTCAGGAAGTTAAGGCTCAAAGAAAGGTAATAACTGGAAATTTCTTCCCAGAATGGCTGAAAACAAGATAGCTCTGCTCTTGTATTTTTATATTTATCTTCCAAAATGGTGGCATTGACCTGCTGCTTATGGCATGACCCGGCCTTTTCTTGGCCATGATCAAAAAGTAGAAGTCTGATAATTAATTTAATTTCTAGCACTTTTCAATCCTGCTTATGATACATGTGGCCTGCATGGGTTTTCCCTGTTATTTTTTTCCCCTGTTATTTTTTTTCCCTGTTATTTTTTTTCCCTGTTATTTTTTTCCCTGTTATTTTTTTTCCCTGTTATTTTTTTCCCCTGTTATTTATTTTTTTTCCCTGTTATTTTTTTCCCTGTTATTTTATTTTTTTTCCCGGGTATTTTTTTTCCCTGTTATTTTTTTCCCTGTTATTTTTTTCCCTGTTATTTTTTTCCCTGTTATTTTTTTCCCTGTTATTTTTTTCCCTGTTATTTTTCCCCTGTTTTTTTCCCCCCATTTTTTCCCCCCGTTTTTCCCCCCCCTTTTTTCCCCTGTTTTTTTTCCCCCTGTTTTCTTCCCTGATTTTTGTCCATATTTTTTTCCCATTTTTTCCCCCTTTTCCTGTTTATTTTTTTCTTGTTTATTTTTCCTGTTTTTTTCCCTGATTTTTTCCCCTGTTTTTTTCCTGCATTTTTTTTCCTATTTTTTTTCTTGTTTTTTTTCCCTGTTTTTTTCCCCAAAGTTTCCCCCCTCCCCCTGTTTTTCTTTTTCCCCTGCTATTTTTTTCCCCCTCAATGAACGCTCTGCTTGTCCACAGCTTTGTTCTGTGCATTCATTTTGGGGCATGGATCCAATGCCATTTCATGGATTCTTTGCCAGTTTGTGGCTTTGTTGCAGTGTGAGATCCTGGGTGGGTTTTTTCACTCTTTTTTGGATAGGGATCCTTAACTCTACAAGCAGGAGGCAAAGGAAGCAGGTGGCCATCAGGGGGAAGGAGAATTTTGACATTATCTTCCTAAATAATGATGAAAAGATGCAAAGAGGGGCTGTTGGGAGGGATGAACACGAGTGTTAGTGAAAGATAAACCAGGAAAAAAATAAGGAAAGCACCACATTGTACAACAATATTTGTGATATTTAGATTTTTCTCCCTGCTAGGGATAATTGTGATATTCCTCCACACGTGAACTGTACATTTGAATCTTAATTTCAGCTGGGAAATATCAGAGTTTAAGGGCTCTTTCCTTAAGGCTGCAGAGTTTTCCAGCAGGAATTCCAGCTCCTCTTCCCATTAATTCTTCTCCATGAACTGATCCCTGGGAGCGAGGACAAAGGCAAGAACCTGTCTGAAAATCTCACTCCAAATCATTTTCAGGCTTTTAAAGGAACACTTTTGATCCTCGTGGAAGAGAGAAATGTCAGCTCGTTCCTTGTGCCTGATTTTTCTCTCTCTCCAAGTGGAAAGCTCAGCTGGGAAGAGGAGGAGAGGATGGTGCTGGCATTGCCAAAAGTTCTTTTCTGTGCTGGCTGCACTCTGGCTGATTGGCAGTTTATTGGCAATGGAACCCCAGCCTTTAAGATGAATGATCAGATGTGACTCACACATTTTCCATACTGAAAATGACCTTTGGCAGCAATTTCCCTATGCAAAACTATAGACTGGCCTTTTGTAGTTAAAAAACAAAAAACAAAAAAATTAAAAATTTAGAGGCTAAATATGCAATCATTAGTTGGTATGTTTATTTTTTTAGGAATATTCTCACTTGTAATTTGACAGATTATTTAGTAAACTACATTTAAAAATCTGCAGGTTGCATGCATTTTAGGTTTTTTTTTTTTTTTTTAGAATTGTGTCCAAGAAGAAGCAAATTGCTGCTCCAGTCTCTCCAAGTCCTAATGCTGCTGGGGAAAGGAATATGTGAACACAAATGGAAAATTCTGGGGCCTGTGCAGACACTCTGGGTCTGTGAAACTCCCCCTGACCTTTGGAATATTTTCCACCCATCTCCCCCCTGAGTACTGGCAGCACTCAAAATTGCTTCCCTTGGGATCTCAGGGAATATCCAAAGCTCTCCTGCTCCTTTGTGTTTTCTGTGTTTCAGTCCAGAAGGAATGGTTAAGGTTGTTTCATCTTCAGAAAGAGGTGCAGAGATGGAAGAAAGGGATTGGAATAATCCAAGGATGCGCTTGGCTCTCAGGAATTTTAATGGATTTTTGTCATCTTGGCCCAATATTTTGATTTTATGTAGAATTCCATTTTTAATTTTGTTTCTATTCAGCAGATTTCTAAATCAGTCTGAAAATGGGGGCTAGAACATCTCACAAGGAAGCAAATTCTTTCTCACCTCCACAAGTCCCTGCCAGGAGGGTGCAGGCAGCTGGGAATTGGGCTCTGCTCCCAGGGAGCAGGGACAGGAGGGGAGGGAGAGCCTCAAGATGCTCCAGGGGGAGTTCAGATTGGACAGCAGGAAGGATTTCAAGCAAATGTGATAAAAATGAACATTCCTGAAACAAAGCAAACCCCCCCCCCCCCCCCCAGTTCCTTATTTTATGCCAATTTTTAGTGCTAAGGCTTTTTTTTTTTTTTTTACTTAATAAAAGCAAAATGCTAAGGACTTTCTAAATGTAATTTTATGACATTTATCTCTCCAGTTGAAATTAATTATTCAGAGTCTTCATTAAAAAGAAGCTTTGGTAAGTGACATTTTAAACAGGCCTTCAGAAGTGATTGCAAGGGAGATGGTGACAAAGAACAATATCTGAAAGGAAGTGTAAAATCCTTGAACATTTTAAACTGTGGGATGTGAGAACTTCCAGGAGAGCAGTTTGGATAATTTGGGAAATGTAATGAGCACACACAGGTTGCTGCTGGCCTGGGAGCTGCCAGCACTGCCACATCTCCCTGTTTCATCAAGTCTTTGGTGGGGTTTTTAACTGTTTGGTGCAGAGAGAACAGATGCAAGTTGGCTTTTTCAAAAACTAAAACTGTGGGGGTTTCCCCTTGAACAGGTGACTGGAAGTGCTCTAAATCCTGATTCTCCAGAGAATAACAGGAAAGAAACAGGACCCCCTGTCATGTATCCCTTTTCCTTTTCCTTTTCCCTTTCCCTTTCCTTTCCTTTCCTTTCCTTTCCTTTCCTTTCCTTTCCTTTCCTTTCCTTTCCTTTCCTTTCCTTTCCTTTCCTTTCCTTTCCTTTCCTTTCCTTTCCTTTCCTTTCCTTTCCTTTCCTTTCCTTTCCTTTCCTTTCCTTTCCTTTCCTTTCCTTTCCTTTCCTTCTCTCTTTCCTTCTCTCTTTCCTTCTCTCTTTCCTTCTCTCTTTCCTTCTCTCTTTCCTTCTCTCTTTCCTTCTCTCTTTCCTTCTTTCTCGCTTTCTCTCTCTATAAAACCTGAGCTCCACGTGCACATGAAGAGCTCTGGCCGAGCCTGCACTGCTCTGGGGTGAGCCAGACCTCTCCAGATCCTCCCCAGGTTTGCAGTGCAGTGATCTTGGATTCCCTGAGGAATCCCATCTGCTGCAAGCAGCACATGCAGTCCCTGACAGTGGGAGGCAGGGCTTTGGAGCCTGGGGCTTTTGGAGCCAAAAAATCTGGGGTCAAGCATTTTATTTGTGCTGAAAGTGGGGTCCATTCATCGTTAGCTCCATGACAGGGTCTTATCTTTCCTTGATGATGGATGATTGGGCACTTCAGGCTTCCACAGACGTGTGAGTGTTCAAGTGTGTGCTCTGCTACAGCTGAAGGAAACGCTCTTGCTGTCACCAGATTGGCTTAATTTGTGTTTCAGCAATTAGCCAAGGGAAAATAAATGATCCCCAGTCACGTCTGGGATGTTGGAGCAGTGAAAACAAGAGTGAGCTGTTTACTGTGAGGAGCAAAGGGGAACTAAACCAAAATTTCTCTCCTTCAGTCCTCCCTGAGCACAGCAGGAAGAGTTTAAGTCTCAACTGCAGCCCTGGGGATATTGAGTGGTGGTGTGGCAGTAATGTGAATAATGCCTGCAGACGGATCAGGTGCTATTAGCATGTGGAGACAGTGTTTAATTCAGATTTCCTTTTGCAGTCCAGTGCAAGCTCAGCACCTCTCGAGTTTTTCCTCTCCATTGTCATCAGGAGTGGCAAAAGAAACTTTTTCTGGTTTCTCACACCCTACATGATTTTGGTGTTTGGTTTTGGGTTTTTTAATTAACTGCGAGAAGTAGTTTAGTCTTGTTACTCAGTTACAGTCTGGTCCTGTTTGCTCTGATCCTTCCTGTGCTGCTCCTCTCCCCACCCTGCAGGACAGCACACACCTTTTAACCATGCTCATCATCCACTTGTGCAATAAATCCTTTCAGATTCTCTTTTCCTAGGAATTACCCTACTGGAGCTGGTGCTTTACCCTGTAAATTGGCCGCAGTACCTCTGCAAACTCCCAGATCCTCTCAGAAAGAATTTGGTGGAGCTGTGATTTACAGACTTCCCCCTGTGTGTCCTGAATTGATGAATTCCTTGTTGCTTCCCCGGGGGTCGTGGACTTTGGTATAATTCCATTGGAGCCATCCATCCTTTGGAAAATTCGGAGTGCTGGAGGCGGTGCTGGTGTCAGACTCCATGGATTGCTGGGATCAGCAGTGTCAGGACAAGGTCCAGAGGCCTTCCTGGATTACTTAAACCAAAAAAACCTCTCCATGGATTATTTATAAGCTTTTCACCTTTCCATTCCCATTCCCTCTGTGATTAGTTTTTTTTTTTTTGTTTGTTTTTTTGCAGCGTTGTCCCTCAGACCACGGTGATCCTCAACAACGACCGGCAGAATTCCATCGTGGCCAAGATGGTGGGGCAGGAAGAGCCACTGAGCAGAGCAGCAGATTCCCTGGAGAGCATCCTCAGCAAGTGAGTGCCATTCCCTGGAATCCTCCCTCCTCCCCTCCTTGGGCTGGGCCGCTTTCCAGGGCAACTTGAATGGAAAAAGGAGGAATGCTCCAGGTAATAATGAGGGAAAGATTGAACCCAGGCTTGGACAGGTTCTCTTGGTTCCTTCTTGATGGGAGAGAACATCGTGGAGGAGCTGGGGTTATCTCAGTGCTAGGTTAAAGAAGGATTTCCCCTAGCTGTGGATTTTTACGTGGGTGCACAGTCCCGTGGGAACATGCCAAAATCCTGTATTTAACCAGCTATTTAACAGGGAAAACTTGTCTAAAGTGATTTTGAAACAAGCAGATCTGGGGATTCTGGGTGGAAAATGGTCATAGTTAATATTTTTTTTTTATAAATTACTCGGATATTTCTTTTGTTTTGCACGTGGAGCCTAGACTTTTCCATTGAGGCAGACACCTAAAGTTTTTTATTCCTTCTGCTATCTGTGACCCAAAGGACACAGTCTTAAGCTGCACCAAGGGAAATTTAGGTTGGATAGTAGGAAAAAGCTTTTGGTGGAAAGAATGATAAAGTCCTGGTATGGTTTTCCTGGGGAGGTGGTGGAGTGCTCAGAAAGAGATTGGATGTGGCACCCAGTGCCATGGGTTGGACTCAATGATCTTAGAGGTCTCTTCCAAGCTCTGTGAGGTTTTTATTTTGCTGGATAGCACTGAGTTCCACAGGAGCAGAGAGCTTTAAAGGGGTCAGTTTTACACAACACCTTAATTTTGTGGATTCTCACTTTTAATTCCCTCACAACAACGTGCAGGGCCATGATCTGAACTCATGAATGCTGAAATTTGGGTATTATTCCGTGCTTCTCTGGAGGTGAATTGTGTTCCTTGCCCACAGTGTGATTTTTATTTTGCTGGATAGCTCAGAGTTCCGCAGAGCAGAGAGCTTTAAGGGAGTTGATTTTACACAACACATTTTTTTAGCCCTCACAACAAAGTGCAGGGCTGTGAGCTGACCTCAGTAATGCTGGAATTTGGATATTCCATGCTGACTTTCCTGCTGAGGAGATGTTCTCTGGAGGTGAACCATTGAGTCATGCCATGTAGCATTGGGACACTCATGAGTTTGTTCCTCACACAGGGTACAGTTGAATTAGTGATTTGTCTCAGTCTCTTCTGCCTTCACTCAGAGCCAGGATTAAAAAATACACGAAGGAAATGGATTTTTTTCATGTTTGGGCTTGATTGTTTATTAAATCTTATCTAAAGTACCGAAAGTTCAGCAGCACTTTTAGCTACCTGCTGAAAGTGAGCAAAATGGAGATGAATCCATCTGCTGCAAGGTCTTTTAAAGCTACACAGTCCAATAGAGAACTAACACCTATATTATTTATCCTTTTAACCCAATAATTAACTTCCCATGACCCTCAGTGTGGCCCCAACTGTCCAACCAGAAACTACCATGAAAAAGAAGGAAGAAGAACACCAAGAAGGAGACAACACCCCAAATCCTCCATCTTGTCCCACACCTATTACTGTATTATAAAAACCTCACATTTAAAACCCTTCACCATCTGAAATAACACACTTGCATTTTAACTACACACCCATGATTTTAGCTCCATCACTCAGATATGGAATCCTTCTCCAAGGCCTCAGGTCAAAAGCAGTGTTCTCCTGGGGGTCAGTGCCACAAAGCACAAAAAGCTCAACAATCCCTGGTTTTTGTGTTGGGAACGAAAAGGATTTGACAGGAAGGTCTCACAGATCTGTATGTGTAACAGGAAGATCTTTGAATGTGGAATCTGAAGAAGGAATAGAAATGATAGCAAGTTTTTATATAGAAGAAAAGAATTGCTGAGCCAGTCTTACTGGGTAACTAAGAAGCCAAAGGGTAAAATGAGTTAGAAGGGGTTTTTATGGCTCAGAGCAAAAGATAAATCCACCTCAAACTAAAGATGTTTTTACCAAGCAAAAAGATTTTCACGGGCAAACAAGAAAGCCAATGTTGCAAGTAGAGAAAAGATCTCAGAATTTTCCACTGTGAGAAAACTGAAAAACAACTTCTAGCTTAAACTGTAACATACTAACATTTTGTGATTGGCAAATAATAACATGAATATGGTACTGTTAGTGATTTATGATGGGCTGTTGTTATAGTTAAAGTATTGATTGGTTAGGTATTACAATGCTCTGTAAAGAAAATTATATAATGCATTGTAAATAGAACTAGAGGTGGGTTCAGACGTGATGGGAAAATAGGAACACGAATATGGTAATGTTAGCAGTTACAATGGGCTGTAGGTAAAAGTTTTGATTGGTTATGTATTGCAGTGTTCTGTAAAGAGAATTATATAATGCATCGTAAGCAGAACTGCAGCTGGCTTCAGAGGTGATTGGAGAATAGTACCATGAATTTGGTAACGTTAGCAGTTCTGATAGGCTGTAGTTAATAGTATTGATTGGTTTCCAGGTATTGCAGCGTTCTGTAAGGAAAATGATATAATGCCTTGTAAGCAGAGCTCGAGCGGCTTCGGAGGAGCCCTGAGCTGGGGCTGTCAGGCTGTGGGCTGAACTCTTGTCACCCGCACCCCCCGAATTCCTGCGTCCTTTGCACACGACAAACATTCCAAAGAGCCCCACCCGGAGCCCCCAGCCCTCCTCGGCCGTGCCCTTTGTGGCGGCTCCGAGCCTGTTCCTTGCCCGCAGCGCGGTGCCGGGCCGCCGGCAGAACACCATCGTGGTGAAGGTGCCCGGCCACGACGACAGCCACAACGAGGACGGCGAGAGCGGCTCCGAGGCCAGCGACTCCGTGTCCAACAGCGGCCAGGTGGGCAACCAGAGCATGGGCAACAACGTCACCCTCATCACCCTCAACTCCGAAGGTACGTGTGCCTTCCCGTGTCTTTTACGCGCTCGCAGCGTGCGCGCTCGCTATCTCCTTTCTGTTCTAAATCAGTCTGAAAACGGGGGCTAGAACATCTCACAGGGAAGCAAATTCTTTCTCACCTCCACAAGTCCCTGCCAGGAGGGTGCAGGTAGCTGGGAATTGGGCTCTGCTCCCGGGGAGCAGGGACAGGAGGGGAGGGAGAGCCTCAAGCTGCGCCGGGGGAGTTCAGATTGGACAGCAGGAAGGATTTCAAGCAAATGTGATATCGTAGATCCTGCAGATCTACAGATCTTGTAGATCCTGTAGATCCTCCTGTTAGGAGTGGAGAGCAAATATCCTGGGAAGGATGGAAAATCCTGAGTTCTTTTGGGAAATGGAGGTCATCTCTAGGAGACATGCTGTAAACTTGAGATTGGGCCCATCCAGGGGGAAATTCCTCGGAACAGGGATAGGAGGAGAGGGAAGAGGCTCAGACTGGTCAGGGGAAGCTCAGGGTGGACATCAGAAGGACTGGGAATACTGGGGAGAGTGGCTGAAAAGGAGCCCAGGTGTGCCCAGGTGGGCAAGAGGCCACTGTCACCTGGCTGGCACCAGCCCTGGCACGGCCACAGCCCCAGGGCAGGGATTGTCCCCTGGGGCACAGCTGGAATTCTGGTCAGGTTTGGGCCCCTCCAAGACACACATTGAGGGGCTGGAGCGTGTCCAGGGAAGGGAATAGAGCTGGGAAGGGGCTGGAGAATTCCTGAGGGAGCTGGGAAAGGGGCTCAGCCTGGAGAAAAGGAGGCTCGGGGGGAATTTCTGGCTCTGCACAACTCCCTGACAGGAAGGGACAGCCCCAGGTCGGGCTCTGCTCCCAGGGAACAGGGACAGGAGCAGAGGGAACGGCCTCAGGCTGGGCCAGGGGAGGATCAGGGTGGACAGCAGCAGGAATTTCCCCATGGAAAGGGTGCTCAGGGATTGGAAGTGCCCAGGGAGGTTTGGAGTGCCCATCCCTGGAGGTATCCCAGGAATTCCTGGGGGTGGCACCCAGAGCTCTGGGGACAAGGTGGGGATTGGGCACAGGTTGGACTCTGATCCTGGAGTTTTTTTTCCAACCTCAGTGATTCCCAAATTTTTACTGTTCTGTCAGCTATGCCAGGAGCAAAGCTGCCAGCATCAGGAGGATGTTTGTTGTGCAATTCCTTTTCTGCCTTGGTCTGGCACAGATTTGCACAGACAAACGTGGTGTTTGACCCACTGATGTGCATGTAAATTCAGAAGAAGCACCTAATCCATTAATGTCTGCAGATCTGATTTCCCTCAGACCTCTGGAACACTCATCCATTCCAAATCTCTGAGATTGATGAATGCTCTGAGGATCAGATCAGTGACCCCCCTCCACCTGCCCTTGCCCTTGCACGGGAGGGAATTGCTAATTCACCTGCAGGGTGGCACAAATTCAATTATTAATAAAGGAAGAGATGGAGAATAACAGGGCTGGTGTGCAGGGAGAGGCAAAGTCACAGCAGCCCTTGGCTTTCATCAGCTGGGACAGAATTCCAGGGGGCTCTGAGGTGTGCAGAGGTAAAACCTGAGGGGCTGATGATGGAGATCCCAGCCCAGGTCTGACAGCAAACACCAGGACAGCTCCACTCTGTCATCCAGGCTCTGGAAAGCAAAACTGAACTGTGTTTACAGTTGGGTTTGTCTGACACTTAGCTGTGGATATTTTCAGGGTTCAGGGAGTGGATTTCTATAAAGGCACTGTTTGCTCTCTGCTGGTTGCTTTCATGTAATTGTGATAATTTAAAAATTAGTGTTATTGCATTTCTGTCCCTGAAAAATAATGGCACAGGAGCTTTGAGCTCAGTTACAGTAATGGTGCAGAACAGGGCTGGGTTTTTTTGCTGACTGAACACTGTGACTTCATCCCATGTGGTTTTTCAAATCCAGTTAATTTTGGCATGCATGTGTTCTTCCTGTGAGTTTTGGAGTGCAGCATCCTCTCACTTCAAACACAGCAGTGCATTGTATTTAACTGTGAACATTCTAATTAGGCCTTAGAACAATGAGCATTGTACAGTTCAGTTCTTGTGCAGAACAAGGAGCACAGGAAGAGAATTTTTAGTTTCACCAATACTGGAGCAGGAGAGCCATTGAGTGTTTCACACTAAACATCAGGAAATTTTTATTATAGTGGTGCATTTTATAGTGGTGTATTTTATAGTGGTGTATTTTATAGTGGTGTATTTTATAATGGTTTATTTTATAATGGTGTATTTTATAATGTTTGCATGGGATGGGTCTGATGGCCCAATGTTATTTTCCTCTTCAGTTTTCACACATTGCACTTGCACCTTCAGGGTGGTAAGAGAAGGAGAAGTTGGGTCTGTTCAGTTATTTTGAGACTCTTTTCCTGTGCTTTCCAGAGTTCTTGTGCATTTTGAAAGTTCTGAAGATCTGGAACTGGGTTTCTAAAATGCTGCAGCTGGTCTTTAGAGTCCTCCTTGCACAGAACTTCACTTGTGAATCAGTTCTTTGGGCTGCAATTCTTTCATACTCATTTTCTTTCGTAGCTCTGAAGATGTTGAATCATGGAGTGGTTTGGGTTGGGTTGGAAGGGACCTTAAAGCCCATCCAGTTCCAACCCTGACACCTTCCACTGTCCCAGGCTGCTCCAAGCCCTGTCCAGCCTGGCCTTGGGCACTTCCAGGGATCCAGGAGCAGCCACAGCTTCTCTGGGAATCCGTTCCATGGCCTCCCCAACCTCACAGGGAAGAATTCCTTCCCAAAATCCCATTTAACCCTGCTTTGAAACCATTGCCTGTGTCCTGTCCCTCTGGTTTGTGATGCAGAGTTGGAAATGTAAACATGGACTTTTGGAGCAGATAAGGGGAGGCTGCTCTGCCCTGGGTATTAATTAAGGGATGACTGAAGTTTTTTCCAGAGAAAACTCCTCAGTCACGTCTTGTCTCCTCCACTTGGCATCTGAAGCAGTCATTTGATAATGGCAGCATTAAACAGCACTCAGGATTTGCTTTCCAAATGGGAATCCAAGCAGCTCTTTGTCCATGGCCCAGACTTATCTGTGCTCAGGATTTTCCAGCCCAGGGCAGGATCAGGATCAGATCTCACACGTGGGATGAGCTCTTGGAGCTCTTTCCTGCCAAGCTGCTCAGGACAGGCACAGGCAGTGAGAAGGAGCAGAACCTTTTGTACCCTGAAACAAAACGATGTGGAGCTGATGTGGAGACACTGATGAGGCTTCAGGGCTTGTGAAAGCCAAAGAAAATGATAAAAATTGAATTGCTTTGGGTTTGATTTTTTTTTTTTTCTGTTATTTGGAGCCAGCAGATGAACAAGTTTCTTGCAGGTGTCTGTCACAGGGATATTTGGTGTTAACACTGGCCCACCTCCACCCAAATATAACAAAGATATGTTAAGCAAGGAATAAAGGGCAAAATCCGAATTAGCAATCTGATTTTCTGCCATGAAACACATTTTTAAAGAACCCTTTGAGTCCATAGATTTTAATTTTCTGAATTTTATTTGGATCTTTTTTCATCTGAACTTTTTATCTTCCATAAGTCATAAAACAAGGGACTCTCTCTTGGATTTCACCAAAACTGAGGCTTATTCTTCACAAACCTCACTGGTGTTGTACGGAGGCTGAAGAACCTCTGAGTGCAGGGGCTGTTCCCAAAATACCTCCTGGTCCTGAATCCACAGGGGCTTGAGAGTGAGCTGGGGCTTGGTCTCCTTCAGCCACAGGCTTTGTGTGCTGTGGAATATTTACCTGGAGCATGAGATTCTTCTGGATTTCAACTGGAATTAGGGCAGGGTTAGGTGGGATACTAGGAAGGAACTCCTCCCTGTGAGGTTGGGGAGGCCCTGGAATGGATTTCCCAGAGAAGACTTAAAAAAAAAAAAATGCAGTAAATGTGATTTACTGCAGCTGCCCCTGGATCCCTGGAAGTGTCCCAGGCCAGGCTGGAGGGGGCTCGGAGCAGCCTGGGGTGGTGGGAGGTGTTGGGGTTGGAGTTGGATCATCTCCAACGTCCCTTCCAACCCAAACCATTCCATGATCCTGGGATTTTTCTTTGATGTTCACAAGGACATGAAACCTTTCTTTCCCCCCACGCCAGAACAGTCAAGGGAAAAGCCCCAGCTCTGTGCCCAGGCCGGGTGTGCTGTTCCTTAGCCAGAATTCCAGAATTCCAGAGTTCCAGTATTCCCAGTGTCCGAGCTGAATTTTGTGCTGGAGGTTTTGCTGAACGTGCCTTTAAATCTCTTTAACCTTTCTTTTAGCACAGCCTTCAATCCCACTGCTGGATCTGGAGGTGAATTTACAGCCTGGTTGTCCCTCCTTTCCACACACTTAATGATTTTTAATTAATAAAGCCAGTGCTCTGGAGTCTCTGCCAATTAATCACTGCCCCTGTGAACTTTTGTTAATTGACAGGAGCTCATTAAAAGATCACAGAGCCCTAGAATGGTTTGGCTTGGAAGGGACCTTGATGCTCATCTCGTTCCAACCCTCCACATGATGCAGATGTTGAATCCTCTACACATCAGCCAAAACATTATTTAATTTCTCTAGCATTGAAGGTTTATTTTTGTAGGTTAGGATTTGTTTTTTTGGGGGTTATTTTAATTTTTTAAAGATTAATTCATCTTTCTGCCTCTCTGCACCTACCACTCTTTTGCTTCCACTGCCAACTTTGCACCCAGCCTTGAGAGTAAAATAAACCCAACTTCTTGGAGTGATGGGACATGTTAATTCCAGTATTTCTGTGGGCAGGTGTTTCCTTTGGTGTTCCCTGGGTTTAAAGGAATGACTGACAGCTCCTGGGGAGAGAGCAGAGCCTGGCTTTGCTTTTAGGCTCCCATGTTAGACCTGATGGAAGAATGTACCAGCTCAGTGTTCCTCACTTCCCTGGGTGGGAGAGCACGTCCAGAGCAGCCCCTGTCTGGTTTTTGTCCTCTTGACAGGACTTTTCTTGCTGCTGACCCCAAACTGGCTCCTCCTGTTCCCAGAAAATTCCTCATTTGCGTGGCAGCCCCCGGCACGTCCCCAGACAGGGATGGATGGATGGAGATGGTCAGCTGTGCTGGGAGATAAAAGAAATGCAGTAAAAAAAGAGTCAAAAATGCACTGAACAGCAAACTAGGCTCAGTAGAATGGAGATAAAGGCGAATTTTGTGCTGTTGAAAAAGGAACATTGAAGAGGAAGCAGGAATTGGTGTGTGGTGGAAATGAGGCTGTGAGTGCAGAGAGGGAGGCTGATAAAACAGGACAGAAATGATCACTTGTGTGGTGATCTAATATTTGATGTAAAAAAGGCAAGAATCATCTTTCCCCTCAAAGGGCAGCAGGAAAATTCACAGAATCAGGGAATGGCTGGGGTTGGAAGGGAGCTCTGGGGATCCAAGCCAGGGCAGGCACACCTGGAGCAGGTGACACAGGAACACATCCAGGTGTGTTTGGAATGTGTCTGGACAGGGAGAGCCCACATTGTCCCTGGGCAGCTGTGCCAGGGCTCTGCCACCCTCCAGGAAATGAAGTTCTTCCTCAGTTAACTAAAGAAATTGAAGTGAGAAGGTGTGTGCTGAGCTCAGTGTGTGCAGTTGTGCTTCACTGAGTTGAAGGCAAGTGTGTTCTTGGACTGTTCTCTTCCTCCCCAGCTCCCATTTACTGAGTTTTTGGAAGTTTTTGGGGAGCAGCAGCAGCAGGGTATGGCTGTGCAGTGCTGGGGTGGAGTGTGGGTTTTACAGTGCATGCTCTAAACAGCCCACCCTCCCCAGACTGCACCTCTAAAACCTGATACACACCTAAAGAACCATTCCACGTGCATCAAAGGATGTCTGAGTGCTGGGAGCCTCCAGTCATCCAGATTTAGTCAATAGTGTTTATGTATTTCTTTGCTCAGAGAGAATTTCCATCCAATTCCCATTCTGTTTTCCCTTCTCCATTTTCCTCCACGCCACACCAGAGCTCAGGGCATTTGTGCTTTACTCAGAACTGGCCCTAGATTCCCTCTTTCCACCAGATTTTTGGGTGCCAATCCTGTGTTTGCTCCCTGCAAAGTGCCAGATGTGTTGGCAGCCTGGCAGGAGTGATTTTTGATCTAAAGTAAGGAATAATTTCAGTTTTTATGTCCTCACGGAGCTGCAGTGGGTTCATGGTTAACTTCAGTCAAAATGGTTATAAAATAAATTCCCTTTCTGTTGAAACTTTGAAAGCAGGAGGAAAATGCAAGAGATAATTTAGTGGGGGGATTGCGGTCATAGGTCAGAATAACAAGATAATGTCTTTTTTTCCAGGCTGGGAGCAATAAAAGAGCAGTTGCATGTGGTAAAAACAGTATGTTCTGGACTCTGTGCCAGCAGAAAGAAAAAGAGAGGATTTTGCAAATTGAACAAAATCTTTGGTTCATGAAGGTTAACAATGTTTGTTAAAAAAGTCTGCAGGCAAAAGGTGTTCCATAAGGAATAAAACTTCCTATATCCACCAGCAATCCTGGGAGCTGTAAGGCTGTGATAGGCTGGAGGATAATTTATTCAGGCTTCCTAGAATTTCTTTGAAAAACGTACACATTGATCCAGAGATGTTTTTGCTTTGCCAGTTCTGCCCAAATTTTTTCTAAGCCAGTCTGTTTATCTTGAAGAACAGCCTGTTGTTTTCCCTGATAATGGTAACCAGACTTGTGGTGAGGCCAGACACAGTGGCATGCAGAACAAGGCACAACTCATCCACTCCACTTTATTTTTCAGATGGCACCTGGTACTGGGAGCAGAAAGCAGCCAGTGTGACCTATCCTGGCGCAGGATAAAAAGGAAAGGATCAAATTAAAAAAAAAATAAATATAAAAACAATTTGCAAGTGTATAAAAATATCTTCAGGATGGGGAATGAAGTTCTGATTTCAGCAGCAAAAAATTGCTAAGTACATCAACAAGAAATAATTTTCCTTGCAAGTTACTCCATCTAAGGAAGAAATTCTTGGCTGTGAGGGTGGGGAGGGTGCCTAGAGCAGCTGGGGCTGTCCCTGGATCCCTGGAAGTGTCCAAGGCCAGGCTGGACAGGGCTTGGAGCAGCCTGGGCCAGGGGAAGGTGTCCCTGCCATGGCAGGGGTGGAGGAGATGATCTTTAAGGTGCCTTGCAGCCCCGAGCATTCCCTGGTGCTGTGGCTGTGTTGTTGCTGATAGGGTGCTGCTCTCAGTGATAAATCAGGGTTGCACAATCCAACGTTTGCCTCACCCTGTCCTTGCTCAGCTGCAAACTCAGCCCCGACACGGGAGGGTGACTCAACCCAAAGGTCCTGCTGGAAGAGCACTTTGGAGTTGCTTTTATGTTGTATTTTATTGAGTTCTTCTGCCTTGTAGTCAGCTCGAGCCCAGTGCAGGGTTTGGGAGTCCAGGTGTTGCTTGCTCGCTGTGAAAGGGAGATGCTGTTTGACCTGAGCTCTGCCACCCTCGTTGGGCACTGGAAGGGTTGTGGAAACCAGGGTTTGGAAACTCTGCTCTGTGATCACTCGATGAAAGAAAAGTCATTAATGTGATTGTAACTGAATGTTGTTCACTGTAAATTGTACTGAGTGACCCCCTCAGTCAGCAAACCTTTTACTCCACAGAGCTGAGCAAACGTGGAAATCAAATCCTGTTTCAGTGGACACTGAAATATTGCTGGAGTGTTTTCTACCCAGTTCCTGTTACAGAGTGAGGAATTTTGGAGGTTTGGTTTATTTCTGGAATGGGGGTCTCCTCCTCAGCCATGTGTTCCATCCTCCACTTGAGGTGGGATTGCCCCTGAGCTCTGTTCCAGTTTCTGATTAGTCTTGAATCCACCAAATGTTGGCATTGCCTGCACAGCTTAATTGAAGTGAGGGACTGGTATTCCTTTGATTTTAATTTATTTATTTAATTAAATCCCTATGTTTTTTTTTCCTCTGAGAAACCTGGGAAAGAAATAAAAAAGCTTCTTAATAAATTGAAAGTGTGTGTAGATGGGTATGGTTGTGCTACTGATGGTCTTATATTTGAATAGGAGGGAAGATGATTAGTGATTGATTAATTATCCTTCTGTTCTTTGAGAAACCATTATTTTGAAAATAATGTAACCAGTAAAAATGAGGAAAAATCCAAATTTTGTTTGGGATTTTTGGTCACATCCTAAATGATTGTCATTGCTTGATGTACTCCTTTTAAATGATGAAACAAGTTAGAGTTCACTATTGATTATAATTTCTTAAATCTGTAATCTTGCTTAGCCTTGTTTTAATCTCATGGGTTTGGGGTAGGGGAAAAACAAGATTGTTGTTCAAAGCTGTTGGCTGCTTGAAATTTGCTGTGCTTTGAGAATATCCCAGAATTGCAGGGATGAAAACCCTTCAATTTTTAGGGGATGAGAGCACTGGGCCTGGAGTGGTTTCTCAAGAAAAAGATCCCTGAGAGTGAGTTGGACAGCTGGACTGGCTACACCAGTTCCTGTGTAGACCAGAACCTGAACGCCAACAATTTTTTTGGTGGCTCGTGGGGTGAATTTGTGTTTTTCTTCTCATCGGGAAACTCACGGCCACCGGGCAAAAAGCAAACAGGGGGGGAGACGCTGCGATCTGCAGAGCTCCTGGCCACGTCCTGGGCCTACCTCCTTGCTCAGCCTTTCCCAAACGTGTGTTTCAGAGGATTACCCCAACGGGACGTGGCTGGGTGACGAGAACAACCCCGAGATGCGGGTGCGCTGCCCCATCACCCCCGCGGACATGCTGCACATCAGCACCAACTGCCGCACGGCCGAGAAGATGGCCCTGACCCTGCTGGATTACCTCTTCCACAGGGAGATCCAGGCCATCTCCAACCTCTCGGGCCAGGGGAAGCACGGCAAGAAGCAGCTGGATCCTCTCATGATCTACGGGATTCGCTGTGAGTGACGCGTGCAGAGCGGGAGTGTTCAGTGGTGTTTGGGGAGCGTGCTGAGATGTTCTGGGGGGTTTTGTTTATGGAGTTGGGTTAGGCTATTAGTGGCTGATCTTTTTTTCTTCTCCTGCCTTCAGTCAGAGTCAGGATTGAATGCACCAGAGACAGATTTTAGTGTTTGGGCTCAGTTGTTTATTAGTTCTTATCTGAAGTACAGAGTGTTCTGCAGCGCTGCTAGCTAACGAGCTAAAAGTGAGAAAAATGTTGGTAGATGGTCTTTTAAAGCCCCACTCTCCAATGAAAAGCTAACATCTCTATTATTTATACTTTTGACCCAAACACCTGTGACCTGCAGTGCAGCACCCTCCATCCAACCAAAAATTACTGCCTAAAACTGGGACGAAGAAGGAACAAAAAAGAAGAAAGAGACAACACCAAAGAACCTCCATCTTGTCCCATACCCATCACTGCATTCTGAAAACCCCAAATTCCAAACCCTTCACCATGTGACACCACACATTTCTGTCTAACTACACCCCCATAATTTTAACCCCATCACTCAAATTTGGAAACTCTCCAAGGCCTCAGGTCAAAAGCAGTGTTCTCCTGGGGGTCAGTGCCAGAAAGCACAGAAAGTTTAAAACTCCCAGGTTTGTGGGATCCCACGTTTTAAGAGTGTGCTTGATGTGTGGTGAGATGTTCTGGTGGCTTTTGTTGATGAAGGTGGTTTAGGGTTTTTAGGAAGAAATCCTAATGGGCTGGTTTAATTCAGTTGGGTATTCTCCAGAAACTCCTCAGGCTTTGATTCTGAGTTCTGACTTTGAAACCGCCAGCTGTGAGTGTAGAAAATATTGTAGAAATAATAAGGAACACAAATTTCAATACTGTTCAAGTGCTTAAACCAGCTTGGTCTTGAACCTTAGTTTTTGACTTCCCACTTATGTCTCTTTTTTCAAAAGACTTGCTGAGATTGTGATGGGAAGAGTTGGCAATGTCAGGATCATAAAATCTGGATTCACAGCAGGAATGCTGATGGACTTCTGTCTGCTCCACGTGCACGAGTCTTTGGGTTATTTGAGCTGTCACGGAGCTGTGAACTGATATTATTTGTGTTAAAGGCACCATGTTTGTTAATTTAAAAGGAGTCAAATGTGGTTTCGTGTAGAACAAAGGCACAGCCACTGGTTTGAAATGAGAAGAGGAATCTGGACGTGAGCGTCGTGCTCTGGTGTTGCAACTTCTAGTGAACACACTGAGCACGGCCAAGTCTGTTCCCTGTGCTTTATTTCCAAGAAACCAGCATAACCAGGATTCTGGGAGAAGTTTTTCCTGCCAGGTGGTGGTTGAGCACTGGAATCAGGGAATGAGCACGGCCCCGGGGCTGCCAGAGCTCCAGGAGTGTTTGGACAACGTTCCCAGGGACAACTGGGATGTCTGGAGTGATCCTTGAACTGGATTCTGATAAACCAGCAGGTCTTGTTGGTACAAAATTCTCTATAGTCACATTTTGTGTAGGTCCCAGTGGATCTGGAGTGGGAGTCGTTCATTCTGCTGGTGAGTTTTGTATGGAATTGGCATTGTGAAATTCCAGGTAAGGCTTAGGAACAGGTCAGCAAGGGATTATTTGGGGTGGTGTTTGAAGAAGTGGGATAGGTGCAGGGAAGGGAATGTGAACGGTGTTTGATGATGGCAGGGAGCACTTTCCTGGTTATCTGCTGTTGTTTCCAGTGGTTTTCAGGTTATTTTTGGGGAAATCGAAAACCAAATCTAACCCACTCAGGTGGCTGCATTAGGGTAATTTTTGCTTCATTGTTTACCTGAAGCAGGAGACTTAAGACTTCTTTTGGAAACACATTAAATATGTGTTTTTAAGAGAGATGGCAACTCAAAATTAATGGTGATCTTCAAACCCTTCTTGTCCACTGATCTCATCAGCGTCAATGATGTTGTTTTTAAAACATGGATTTTTCTCAAGAACTTTTAGAGGCACTAAGAAGTGGATCTTGCTCCAGTTTTAAAGCAATTCCAGGCACTTCTTTTCCCATCCCTTAAATGTGAGAGCACAAATCGCATGGGCCAGTTTGTAACTGGTTGTGGAGGGAGATGAGACGTCTGCCAATGTGAGCATGGGGAAGGAATGTGTGTCCATGTGACCAGGCTGGGGATTATGTCATTTCTGTGAGCCATTCTGACCAGGAAAAAACTGGATTATGGAAGTGGAGAAGGTCTGGAATGGCACAGATGTGAGAGCAGGGATGATGAGCAGCAATCAGTGCCTGACTTTGGTGGCACGAGCGCGGTTTGGGATCCAGGTGTCTGAAACAACTTCATTCCTTCCTGCTGTTGGCTGGCGTGTTGTTTTCTTTTGGGAGCCAGGCCATAAAAAACTCGGGATTTCTGGATGAAAAATAGATCCTGTATGGATCTGGCCAGAGAGGGTTTGGGCAGTGAAATGTTGATGCTTCTGGGGATTTGCTGCCAGCAAGGACAAAGAGTCCTGTGGCAACCAGTGCAGAAAACACACGAGAAGTCGATGGAGCGGCGAGTGTAACCGTGAGAAGAGCGGTCCAGAAATGGTGATTTCACTTAATAAGCTCACATGTCATCACTGGGAGCAATTAGGTGGGAGTGGAATTGGATTCCAGCAGCCTGGTGAGTAATGTTGGAGCACACTCAGCTCTTGAGGATGGGCTTGTGCCCGTGCTCAGTTCCTGCTGGGCTGTGTGCCACGATTCCGTGATTCCGTCCCTGCCGTCCCAAATCCCCTTTCCCAGTGCACACACATCTGCTTTTCATCCCTGAAGTGTTCTCCCACAAAATCAGCCCAAACCTGAGTTATGGGAACCCCCTCAGTGCTGCTCCCCACAGTGGGATTTGCTTCTGCCCTCAGCAGTCCTGCCTTGATGACTTAATTCCAACAGAAATGAAAACTCCAATGTCATCAGCCTGGCCTGTGCCAGTCACAGCCAGAGGAGCCCATGGAAATAGAAAGGATTTTATTTTTCCTTTCGTTTCAAATTTCTTGCAGTTTGTCAGTAGAAAGATATTCCATCCTTTTTTTTTTTTTTTTTTTAGCAAGAAAAACACCAAGTAAATCTGTATTTAATATAGCAAGTATTTTGTGTAATATGCAGAAAGTATCAAAAATGAAGAGATGTGTGTTTATTAAAAATTCTTGATGCTCTGCACAAGGTTTACCACAAGAAGAGAGCAAAGTTTATCTTTGGAAGTCTCAATTTTCATTTGTGGTAGGAATTTGCTTGTGGGGTGGCAGTGGTACTGAGGAGAGGTTTTGGGCAAGAAACCAGAACGACTTAAACACAATCTCTGTCATTAAATAGCTCATTACCTCAGCCCTGCTAAAAATGGAGACTTTTGCTGGTGAAATATGATCCAAGAACATCCTCAGTTGTAATTTTCTCTTTGCCTAACACAAACTACAGGTTTAGCTCTTTGGAGATTTTACAGTAATTTCCACGAGCGAGTTGGAAGAAACAGATTCCCAAACTTAGAATTTTGCAGTTATTTAAGAAATGGTGTAATAGAAAAGATGATTTTCCATAGCATGCTGGGAAAAAATGGAGAGGGCATTTCTGAAGCTCAGAAAAGAAAATTTATCAGTAGTTCTTATTCTTCAAAATAATCAAATAACTAAATGAAAACAAAATAACATTAGTTACTTGTAGTTTATATTTATATATACTCATATTTTATATATTATTGCGTGTAACTTCGTGTGTTATTTCAAGCAAGCCTCTTGCTTTGCACATGGGTTTTTGCAGACTCTCACCAATCGTTTTTCCACTTTTTTTGTCAGTTCTGGTTAGTTATTCCAAGAGGATGGAGGATCAGAACCTGCAGATGTAATGCAGAATTTGTGGTTGGGTGGAGGAAGGAGATCCAGACTCATGAATTGCATTAAGGGGAGCTCGTTGTATTACTGGACCCCAAAATTCTTATTTTGGCTCCAGACAGAATCTGTTGCTCAGGGAATTATTTATGCACATGGAAATAACTCTCACGTTAGGGACAGGATTGCTGCTAAAAAAAAATAACAAACCTCAAAAATATAAATCCCCCACCCAAAGCCTCCAGTGCTCACAGAGGGGAGGAAACTGGGGTGAAAAATTTGGGTGAATTTCCCCATCTGCTTCCAAGACTTTCCTGGAGTGAATTTCCCATTTCCCTTTTAATTTCATCCAGAACACATCCCAGTGTTTTAAACACCATAAAACAAAGTGTAACCTGGGAACACCTAATGAGATAAAAATCCGATTTTTAACTCTGAATGATGCAATTTCTGCTTGAAATACCAAATAACTTGACTTTTTAAAACACAAAAATGCAGCGCAGAAAGAAATCTCTCATCAAAGCTTGGTGTTCCTGTTATAAAAAACATTGAAAGAGATGTTAATACACTCTGAAAGGAATTGTGTCCTCAGCAGAGGCCACATGGAATTAAACACTGGCTCTGCTTCCCAAAAATCCACACACCAGCTCTGGAGCTGCAGCCCACACATGGCTGCTTAATAGGAAACACATTTGGCTGTGGAATTGATGGCAGTGGGATGAGCTGATGTATGGAGAGAGAAATAGAAATATAATTATTCCTGTGTAAATATTCCAATATAAAATATTCAATATAAATATCATTATTTAAATAGAAATATAAACAGTCATGTATAATATAAATATTAGTATGTAAATGTAAATATAAATATACATATAGAAATAGAAGTATTCCAATATAAATATAATTATAAATATCCCTGTAGAAGTAGAAATATCCCTATAGAAATAGAAGTATTCCAATATAAATATAAATATAAATATAAATATAAATATAAATATAAATATAAATATAAATATAAATATAAATATCCCTACAGAAATAGAAATAGTCCTATAGAAATAGAAGTATTCCAATATAAATATAAATATCACTTCAGAAATATAAATATTCCAATAGAAATATTCCTATAGAAATATTCCTGTAGAAATAGAAATATTCCTGTAGAAATAGAAATATTCCCATAGAAATAGAAATATTCCCATAGAAATAGAAATATTCCTGTAGAAATACAAATATTCCCGTAGAAATAGAAATATTCCTGTAGAAATAGAAGTAATATTCCTGCATAAACAGAAATACAGATATAAAAGAAATACAAATTCAAATATAAATATTGCTGCTCCAGATTTTCATGAGGGGTTTGAGCTTCATAATAACACAGAGAAACAGCAAATATATCACTTTTCTGTCCTTCTGGAGGATTACCCTGCTTGGAAATACTGGAGGGAGGGCAGGAAGTTCTCGTGGATGAGAACTTGGGTGTTTTATAGGATGTTCATCATGGAATCCTGCAATGGTTTGGGCTCTGTGCACCAATTATATTTATATTTATATTTATATTTATATTTATATTTATATTTATATTTATATTTATATTTATATTTATATTTATATTTATATTTATATTTATATTTATATTTATATTATTTCTATTTATCATTTATATTTATGTTTATAATTTCAATTTACATTTCTATTTTAAAGACCCAGTTCCCCCCCCCTGCCATGGGCAGGGACACCTTCCCCTGGCCCAGGTTTCTCCAAGCCCCGTCCAGCCTGGCCTTGGACACTTCCAGGGATCCAGGGGCAGCCACAGCTGCTCTGGGAATCCATTCCAGGACCTCCCCACCCTCCCAGGGAACAATTCCTTCCCAAAATCCCACCTAACCCTGTCCCTGGCACTTCCTTGTGTCCTGTCACTCCAGATTTTGGAAATCATCTCTCTCCAGCTCTCTTCAGGTGCTCTAAACAGCCATTGCATTATAAATAATGCATTATAAATACAGAATGTCATCAATATTTTCTATTCTTTTACTTTCCCACTTCCAAAAGCCTTTTTTATTACTGCCTTTTTATTAACTCTACCAATTTTTCCTTTTTTTATCCTCTTAGTTCCTTCCTAGCTGTATGTTTTTTTGGCATATTTTCTTTTATAATTTTGGGCTCCTCGCGTCTCATTTCTCAAAATCCCACTGGCTGTTGGAATTTTGAATGACATCCCTGGTTTAAAAGTGTGACACCTACACGCTGCAATCCTGAACGTCAGCACTTGGGAGAGGCGCATCCGAACCTTGGATTCCTTCTGGAGGCTGCTGGAGAAGCCTGAAGAAAAATGATCCAAATTGGCATTTTTGTACCTCTAACGTTTCATGAGCGCCAGAAACGGAGGGATTTTTTATGATTTGAATAGTAGGAATTGTTTCAGTCCCTCCCTCAGGAATCAGGCTTGGGGCAGAGCTCGGGGCAGGAATTTCCAGGGGATGCTGAGCTGCTGAACCCATCTGCTGTTTGCTCATGCCTCAGGATGAAAACTCCTCTCCCCAGCTCTGGTAGCCTGAACAGGAGCCCCGTGGTTTGTGTCTGATGGATGAGCTAATCCTCTGCTCCCTGGAAATTCTTCTGTGCCAACATTTTCTTCTCCCAGCGTTCAATACCGCAGGCTCGGGAAGTAAAGGCTGACTTCAGGCTGTTGCTGTGGTGTTACCACAGAACCCTGGAATTGTTTGCTTTGGAAAGGGCCTGGAATCAGCCCCTGGATGGGCAGGGACGCTCTGCACTAGCTCACATCACACCCTGGGACACGTTTCTCTGCATGGCACAAACAAAGCTTTTGTTTGAGGTCAAAGGGTTCCCAGAGTCTTCCCAATTCTGCAGCAGATGAGGGCACTTGGGCAGGTCCTGGAAACGGAGAGTTTGGAATTCTGTGCTGATGGGCACTGACCCCCAAAAGAGCACTGCATTTGACCTGAGCCATTGGAGAAAGCTTCCAACAGGGAATGGTGGAACTGGGATCACTGGTGTGTAGCTGGAATAGAAGTGTGTAATATAAATGGAATTTGGGGATTTGGAATGTGGCAGTCGTTGGAATTTGGGGATTTGGAATGTAGCAGTCGTTGGAATTTGGGGATTTGGAATGTAGCAGTCGTTGGAATTTGGGGATTTGGAATGTAGCAGTCGTTGGAATTTGGGGATTTGGAATGTAGCAGTCGTTGGAATTTGGGGATTTGGAATGTAGCAGTCGTTGGAATTTGGGGATCTGGAATGTAGCAGTTGTTGGAATTTGGGGATTTGGAATGTAGCAGTCAGTGGAATTTGGGGATTTGGAATGTAGCAGTCGTTGGAATTTGGGGATCTGGAATGTAGCAGTCGTTGGAATTTGGGGATTTGGAATGTAGCAGTCAGTGGAATTTGGGGATTTGGAATACAGCAATATATAAAGAGCAAGATGGAGGTTTTAGGGTGGAGGTTTCCTTTCTTCTTCACCTTCTTCATGGGTATAGGTGGTACTTTTTTAATTGGATAGAAAACGCTGCACTGCAGGTCACAGGTGTTTGGTCATTGGGTCAAAGGTAAAAATGAGTTAGGTGTTAGTTTTTAACTGGACAATTAAAAAGATCTTGTAACGAGTGAGATCCATCACCATTTCACCATTTTTAGCTTGTTAGCTAGAAGTGTGCAGCACTCACTGTAACATAGATAAGAATTAACAAACATCTGAGTCCCACCACGAAACTCCACCTCTCGTGCTTTTAATCCCAAAAGAAGTTAAAAAAAGTGATGCAGTGGTGCCCGTGTGAGGATTGAAGTGAGGACCTTCACTGCTGGGCTTTGTGCTGCTCACAAGCTGGACTCTGAGCCTTGCCAGGGGTTCTGCTCCCCCTGCAGAGCTGGGCTTGGACTTTTTTGGGAAGGCCACGAGTGCTGTGACCTTAGGGCCAAAACTGGGGACGAGGCTGCAGAGCTGTCGCTCTCTGGAGAGGAGCAGAGTCTGGGAGTTCTTGCTTTAAAAAGCAAGAAGCGTAAAGAAATCCTTTCTGCTGGGCTTTTGTCCTCTCTGAAGAGCTTTCATTTCTGTTGTCCTCGTGCTGCTGCTGCTCTCACGTTTTCTCTCTCAGAGGTGCACAAGTCTGGCTCCAGCTGCACAGAGCTGCTGCTTTGTGAATCAATTAAATGCTGCCACGTGCAGGGCACTGATAACCCCTTTTGGGGCCAGGCAAGAAGATAATGGGAGAACCCACTGAGTTTATCTCAGCACCACACTTCTCATCCATGGCATCAGTGCTGGCCTTGCTTGCAGCTGGAACTCTGTGCTGCCTGGAGTTTGCTTCTTTCCTGGGCACTTCGCCTGATTTCAATTATTTTTTCCAGCCAGTTCCTGTTAATAAACTGGAAAAAAAAAAAAAAAAAACCAACAAAAAAAAAAAAGCAGCAATTGGGGGAAAGGAAAGAAATTGTGTGTTTTCTCTCTCCTCCTCACACTTCTCTTGTCCTTGCATTATACAAGTGAGGAATTCAATTTTCCATTGTTGGAAAAGCAGCAGTAAAGGCTGTCAGTCCCCACTGATGTCCACCTGTGCTGTCAGGCACTTGTGAGCCCTGGGCTCTCCAGAAAACAGAAAATGAATGTATGAGGTCACTTGGACCATCCTTCCATCCCTCAATGCTTTTCCCTTTTGGCCAGACCTGGTTCAAGTTCGTGCTGAAGTGTGCAGGGCTGCACTGCTGGAGAGGAGCTCAAAACAATCGTGGGCTGGGGATGGAAAAGCAGCTTTTTCAGGGGTTATAGGTGTTGTTTCAGGGAAAAAAAAAAGGGCAGCTTGGGTAGTGGGGGCTCTTTGGGGAGGTTTCTGCTGCAGTTGTTGTCTCCTCTTTCAAAAATGGGGGATAAAATAGGAATAAATGTAGGATTAAAAAAAAAGGTGGAAAGAAATAGAAGTAAATGTGGTTTGTTCAGTGTCATCAATCCGGTGTAACTTGGGATCTGGAGCAGAGAACAGGAAGAATTTTCTCTTTTCAGATTCTAAACTCTCTGTTTGTGTAGAATTATTTTCTTGCAGGGTGGATTGCTTAATTTATGATAATTGTACTCAGGTAATTAAAGTGCTGTGGATGTCCTGTCACCATCAGGAAAGGGATTAAAGGATCCCTCTGGGAATTCTGTACAGCCTCTGCTGTAACATGAGGAATCCCAGGACCATCACAAACACTCTGTTCCTGCAGGGATTAGTTAATTAATTCTGCAGGGATTAATTAATTCACCTGCTCCGTTCCCCAGCCCCTCTGTGCTCCTGCAGCTCCATTATCTTTTGGAGCACTCGGTAGGGAGTTGGGATGGATAAAAATCCATCCAGGAACAGATCAAAATCCATCTTTTCCTGCCACCCTGGGAATTTGACACCCACTAGATGGCAATATTTGAATGCTGATGGCTCCTTCCATAAATCAGAATAAACCAGGTTCTGCTTACTGTAAAATAGGTAAAAATAGCCTGGCTGCTTTTCCAGAGAGGTGTGACTGAGTGGAGGAGCTCTCCTGCTCTGGAACAGGATTCCTTGGTGGAGTTTGGAAATTCTAGATCCTAATTAACATTATTTTTCCCCTTTTAAAACTTCTGGGAAGGTTCTTTTGATCTGAAGAACAAAGGCATTTGAAACAACTTCGATTTTCATGTTTCCTCTGAATCTGTGACTTTTTAAAGGTGAAATATTCAGACAAACATCCTAAATAAATATTAATGGATTGGTAGCTGAATTTTCCTCTCTTCCTCCCTCTCTCCAAAGTCCCAACACTCCTCCTGTCTCTTTTTGTTGTGGATGAGAGCAATGCCATGGAAAGGGATTTTTTGGTGCTTTGGATGGATTTTCCAGGTGTGTGACACTGGAGGAGCCTCCAAGGCTCTGCCATCCCTCCCCTCCTGCATCCCAAACTCCAACATCCCAAATTTAGTGAGGGGAAGTGCCCCAGCTGTGGAGATATCCCCGCCAGCTGCCAGAGGAATAATAAATTCCAATAATTTTAATAAATTTATTTAATTATTTGTTTGATGTTTTCCAATAATTTTAATATGGGCAGGACAAGCCCTGGATGGGGTTTGGAGAATCAAAGCCTGAAGGCTCAAGGAGGAATTCCAGAGGTGCTTCAGCTTTTCCTCTGCTCCCTCAGTGTTTGGAGCAGCAGATTTTAATTAAATAAAAAAGGACTCCAAATGTATGACCCTGATGAGGAAAAATGAATTTTGGGAGCCAAAGCCTCAAAAAGAATCAGCCCCTTCTCCTCTCTGAGCAGGAGCCTTTGTTTCCTGTAGGATCCATCATATTCCTGTCAATTTAAAAGGATCCTTCCATCACTTTAAGATGAATTCCCCATCCTGGTGCTTTTCTTTAGGTTTGAAAAATGAGAGGGAATTGGAAAGTGAAGCAGCAGTGACCCAAATCTGCTTGGATTCTGTATTTAATATAAACATATTTGTATTTTATGGATTCTGTGCTACGCTTCCCAAATCTTTCCAAATGCACCAAAACCAGCAGGAATTTCTGGGCCACCTCAGCCAAACCCATGAAAATACTGATTTACCTTTGAATTTTCCAGAGAAATCTGTGATTTGTGGAGGATGGGAAGCAGCACAAACTCAGAGTGTGCAAATGAAAACTCCCGACGTGGAGTTTGATTTTTAGGGGCTGGTTCTGAATGTGGGGTGAGGATGGAAAATTTCATGTCTGGTTTTGGTCTCACAAATGTCTTCTCTTCCTCAATTTGTTCTTCGTTTGATTTCTTTGCAGTTTTATGTTCTCTGGGGGTTGTTTTGTCTGCTCCCTGACTCCTTTCAAAAGAGAGGATTACTCCCTCAGGAACATTATTTTCCTGGGGTTTTCTTAGTTTAGAATTAGTCCTGGTTTTTAGGAAACCCCAACCCTTTCTCTCCTTATTTTCTACAGCAGATCCTCCAAAAATTTGGGAATGTTGAATCATTTCAGACACCACCTCTGTGTTTGTACCAAATAAAATCTTTTTTTTTTTTCCCCTTTGCATTTCTGAGCTTGTTTTGCTTTGTATTTCCAAGCTTATTTTTTTTCTTTTGCATTTCCTTCTTTTTATTTCCTTTAATAACCACAGAAAGATTTATTTCTGCTCGTGTTTCTCTTTTTAATATGAATTTATCTCCCCCAGGTTTCTCCCTGTGTCTCTGATCCACGCTGCACCTGTTGACTTTTAAAGCTGACTTGAATTTTCCTGATTTTTGCCTTCTTCCTGAGCTTTTCCTTGCTAAGATTGGAATGTTGATCCTTGATTTCCTCTTTTCCCCCATGTGGCTCCCTGAATTCTCTTTGCATCCCTTTTCATCTCCCAAGCTGCATCCAGGATCTTTCTGTCTGTACAAATCACCCAAACTCCTGCAATTTGTAAAACCACTGAATTATTTTTAAGTCTCTGGTGTGTTTTTCATGCAAAGGTTCATTCAGGAAATGAGGTTCCTCCCCCAAAAAAGCAAACTTTAGGCTTTTATTGTTTAAAAATAAGGATACTTTTTTTTTTTGAGGCACCATTCATGAAAAGATCACTAAAAAACCACTCAGCCACTCTTAAATCATCTAAATCCTGTTCTTTGCTCTTCGTTTGGTCCAAGTGTTGAGTTATATTCCTGACTGGATTTTTTTCTGTGGCCCATGGATGCTCTGCAGTGTCAAATATCAATGTTGGATACAGCTTTGGAGAGTAAATGATCCCCAAAAAATCAAATCCCTTCTCCCTGAAGCATTCCTCTCTTTCCTGTCTTATGGATTTCCCCAAGTGAGAGTTCTCATTTCCAATATCCTGATTTTCTGAGTGTGTTTGGTGTTGGACAATGAGGCACTGGGAGCTCTCCTGCCTGGAATTATTTGTGGATAGGGAACAGAGTCAGCATCATCCACTTCTCTGCTATTGTGTGCACAGGTTTGGGGGATTGCTCTCTCCTGCAGGTAAATCATGGTTTTAATACCATTGGGAACTTTTTATCTGCTTAAAAACTCCTCCACTGCCTTTAGGTTGTGATTTTCAAATTTTCTTTTTTTATTAGGAAATGTCTTGCTAAGGACCTGGTTGTAAAACAACATTTTAGATTGTGATAGCAGCTGCACAGATTTGACATCTGAAATTAATTTTGGGGTTTTTTTTTATCAATTTGCTTTATGCTTTAGGGTTAATTTTTCAGGCCTGATTTGCACATGGCCAGGTCTGCAGCTGTGGTAAAAATCTCTGCAAACAGCACGGTTTGACACCCTGACAGAACTGGGAATTTCATGAATTAAGGAGAAGAAATGAGGATACCTGCCTTGGAAAATCTGTCCCTGATGGTTTAGGGCTCTGTAGCCTAAAATTCCCCTGTGTGCCCCTGTCCTGGTGAGGTTGTTGTCTGTTTTCCATGGTTTCCCCTGGAGCATGGAGGTGGTGATGTCTGCCAGCATTTCCTGGCCATTCCTGATGATTAGTGATCAGTTTGATCACATGGAGTGGGATGAAATGATTTTAAATTTATTCAATCCCAACCTTCCACTTTCCCACCTTTGGACACTTCAAGGGATCCAGGGGCAGCCACAGCTTCTCTGGGCACCTGTGCCAGGGTCTCCCCACCATCCCAGCCAGGAATTCTTCTCCAATATCCCATCTAAACATCCTCCCTTTCAGTTTTCAGAAGGTTTCTTTCCTCCATTCCCTCAATCAAGCACTTCTGGGGATGTTTTGTGTCTCAGCTCTGGTGCTCAGAGTTGCTCACACTGCACCTCAGACTTCTGGCCTGAATAATTGATCTCACTTTTTTTTCTCTTTGAATCAAGTGGCATGCTGGAATATCCCATGGATTAAATCAAGTGGCATGCTGGAATATCCCATGGATTAAATCAAGTGGCATGCTGGGATATCCCATGGATTAAATCAAGTGGCATGCTGGGATATCCCATGGATTAAATCAAGTGGCATCCTGGAATATCCCATGGATTAAATCAAGTGGCATGCTGGGATATCCCATGGATTAAATCAAGTGGCATGCTGGAATATCCCATGGATTAAATCAAGTGGCATGCTGGGATATCCCATGGATTAAATCAAGTGGCATGCTGGGATATCCCATGGATTAAATCAAGTGGCATGCTGGGATATCCCATGGATTAAATCAAGTGGCATGCTGGAATATCCCATGGATTAAATCAAGTGGCATGCTGGGATATCCCATGGATTAAATCAAGTGGCATCCTGGAATATCCCATGGATTAAATCAAATGTCATCCTGGAATATCCCATAATTAAATCAAATGGCATGCTGGAATATCCCATGGATTAAATCAAGTGGCATGCTGGAATATCCCATGGATTAAATCAAGTGGCATGCTGGAATATCCCATGGATTAAATCAAGTGGCATGCTGGAATATCCCATGGATTAAATCAAGTGGCATCCTGGAATATCCCATGGATTAAATCAAGTGGCATGCTGCAATATCCCGTGGATTACATGGAATAGTTAAAATTCCCAGCCAGGCAGCTTTTCCCTGGGATTTTCCCTGCCTGCAGTCCAGCCACTAACACACCATGGAAGTCATTAAAATACAGTCAGCAGTGAAATATTGACTTTTTTTCTCCAAACTCACCCCAAGCCTGTGCTGGTGTTTCCCGTGGGACTCCTGAGGGTGAGGCAGGAGTTCAAACACATCTGGTTTTATTGGCCACCCCTGCAAATAATTCAAAATTGATTTAAACTATTAAAAAAAAAAATAGCAAACCATGGAATCCCAGACTGGAACACTTCCTGAGATATTCCCCAAAGTTGCATTTCTCTCTCTGGGAATGCACATGGGGAGTGGCTGAGGCTGAGCAGTGTGGGCTCAGGGATTAAATCCAGAATGTGCTCTGCTTTTGCTGACACCTGTGGGAAGGAAATTTGCACAGCAGCAAATTGGAATTTCAGCCCATTTTCCTCCTTTCCTATTTTGGAGACACCACTGTCACTTAGAACTGAGAAATCGTGGGGACTTCAAAGCACTTTTGAATTAGATTTTGGGGTCCAGTGATTTCTTCCTGTGTGTTCTCTCCTTTATTTCAAATTGCTCCAAAAAAAAAAAAAAAAAAAAGCATCGAAAAAGCAAATTTTATTTTTAAGAATGAGGCCACTAGAGATCCAGTTCTCCACTTGGCTGTGGTAGAGCCTGCAGATTTCAGGCTTTGAGGACTCTGGGCTCATTTATAATGCAGAGGAAACTAAGGAGCTTTTAGTTTCTGCAAACCTGGAATTTTGTGGCTCCAGGCTTCAAATCATTTGTCTTGCAGGAGCAGCCCCATATCCTGTTCTTCAGGTTCTATATACAACAGCTTAAGTAAGTCCTTCACAGGATTAGGAACCCATCTGAGAGTAAGATGGAAAGCCCAGTAAGTGGAAAAGTGGAAAAGATTATTTTACTTTGCAGGGTAAGGAGAGGAAAATGAGAATTTTCGAGATTCTTGAAGCTTTGTCCTGTAGAGTGAAGGCATCTCTGGCAGCCTTGGCTGGTTCAGCGTTGCACATCTGAGTTTTGAAGGACTGGATGTTTGGAGTATTGGCAAATTAAATGTTCAGGGAGTTGTGGTTGAATTTAGGGGCTTTGAATCAGAGAATCCCGACATGGTTTGGGTGGGAGGGACCTTAAAGTCCATGGGCAGAGACACCTTTACCTGTGCCAGGGTGCTCCAGCCTGGCCTTGGGCACTCCCAGGGATCCAGGAGCAGCCACAGCTTCCCTGGGAATTCCATCTCAGCCCCTCTCCGCCCCCACAGGGAAGAATTCCTTCCCAATATCCCACCTCACCCTCTTCTTTGTCACTTTAAAGCCATTCCCCTTGACTTGTCCATATAAAAATCCACCTCCCTCTTTTTTAGATGGGCAAATAAGGGATTTTTCAGGTTGTTTTTTTAACATTCTGCAGCTGTGGGGGCTTGGGGTTTTTTGCTCTCGAGTGTTGGTGCTTTAGGAAAATCCAAACCCCTCAGAAGTTCCCAGTGGAATGGTGAAAGTGTGGGATAATTCAAGATGACAGTGCACAACATTCCCAGTTAAATTTTAAAGCCAGTTCCTTGCCAGGTTTATGGAGCACTTTGGCAACTTAGCACCAAGAGCTGCAAAGTTTATCCTGAGGTTCTTAAAATGCCTGAATTCTGGGAGTAACTGTGCAGAGATCCTCATTTTTTACTGGATTTGGACCAGTTTTGAACTGAGCTTTGAAAGAGTAATTTTTTTTTTTTTCTTTCTAGGGAGTTTTATGCAGTTTCCCACTTCAGCAGGAGGCAGTTTGGTAGTTCTACAATCAGAACTAGTGTGGGGTTCTGTCAGTGAGAAATAATCCTTGATGCAGAAATAATCCTGGAGTGCTCTTGCTTTGGAACAGCTTGGATGTGGCAGTGCAGCTTCCCCAGATCCCAGTGCAGGGGATGAAATTGCACGGACTGCTGGCATTTGTTACACCCAGAGCTGTGCAGAGGAACAATTCCTGAGTTTTTGGGAATAAATTTTGTTGAAGTGCTCATCTTTGGGGGTCTTTGCACAGGTACAGAGCCTGCCGCGTCGGACTGGATGTGTCCTCTCTGTGTTTTCTGGAAAATACATGTTTGTGTTGATTATTATCTCTTTTATATTTTTTTCCCCATCATTCCAGGCCACCTGTTTTACAAATTTGGCATCACAGAGTCAGACTGGTACCGCATCAAGCAGAGCATCGACTCCAAGTGCAGGACAGCCTGGAGGAGGAAGCAGAGAGGGCAGAGCCTGGCTGTGAAAAGCTTCTCCAGGAGAACACCCTCCTCCTCCTCCTACAGTGGCTCAGGTAAAAACCCAATCCTTCCCCTCCAAATAATGAATCCCTGCTTCTTTCCAGGGTGCCTGGATTTTAATTTGGCCACCTGGCTTTGCTGAGGTGCTGAGGGTGTGGAATGCTGCAATGGTTTGGGGTTGGAAGGGGTTTAAAGTTCATCTCATCCCACCCCCTGCCACGTGCAGAGACACTTTCCACTATGCCAGGTTATTCCTTGGGCACTTCCAGGGACCCAGGGGCAGCCACAGCTTCTCTGGGAACCTGTGCCGGGCTCTCAGCACCCTCCCAGCCAGGAATTCTTCCCAACATCCCATCCAGCCCTGCTTTCTGTCCACCCCTGTCCATGGGTTCAGCTCCTGCAGCTTTGTGCTGTATTTTTTGTATTTTTACCACGCTCAGTTCTTTGAGTAGAAAGTCCAAATATCCTTGCAGTTGTTGTTCCAAAGAGGAATCAAGTGACTAAATCCTTCCCAGTGTGTTCACACATTCAGTGGGACGTGCTAAATGCTGTTCCTGAAGAGTTTTCCTCTGCAGACATGAGATGTGCTGTAGGTGATTCCATGTTTCCATCTAGGTATGGAGGCCTGGATTGTAATAACAAATGAAAAATCCTGACCTCAGGAGTGTTCTCTGAGGACATTTCTGGCTCATGCTTTTAATATAAAGCAGCGTTCTGGGACTTTTGTACATTAGATATTAAAAACAGGGCTTTGGAAGGCAGCCCAAAGAAAAGGAAGTCAGTTTATTTGCCTGCATAAAATTTTTGGTTGCATGTTAACACTAACCACTGTATCTCATGCAAAGAATGACAAAATCTGCTTTCAATGGAAAATTTTATGTGCTGGAACAGGGAATCACATCCAAAATTCTCAAATTAAAACAACTAATCAATGTAATGATAACCATAAGCCCTCTCTGTTGATGGCATTTTTACTTTCAGTCTTTCAGCAATCAGTATTTCAGGATAAAAAGGCAGCAGTAGGTGGATATTACAGCCTGTGCTCGTTAGCCTGTGCTCCTTGAGTGGTGTTGAGATTTATTCTTCAAATTATTCATCTTGAATCTGCTTTGGAGGTTTGGAGGCACCTGCAGAGATGTAAAACTCAGAGTCAGTGGATTCCTGAAGGCTGTAGGATCATGACTTTGGGTGGGTTTCTTCTTGTGCTTAAGCTGAAGGTCCATTTTATTTTTCCTCTCAGTTCCACAAAATTGATTTGTGAGTAAAATATTCCATGGGTAAAGAAAAAAACCAAAACACCTGAACTCCCTCCTGGGCAGCCAAACCATCCCAAACCTTTGGGATTTTGGCAGTGGGAGCAGGGAGGGGACACACACTCAGGGCATCCTGCTGGAGCCACTTTGGAATTTTGGGGGGTGTCCGAGCTGCCTCATTTAAGCAGAGTGGAGCTGGCTGCCCCTGCTCCATCCATCCCCAGGATTTCCCAGGAGTTTCATGGGAGCTCAGAGGTGGCTGTGTCCCTGTGGGGGTGGCTGTGTCCCTGCTGATGTCTCTGCTCAGCCAAGGCACCTTGGGCTGGCCCTGGCAGGGCTGTGCAGGAGCAGGAATGTTAAAAAACTGCCTTTGGTAAGGTCCTGGGGAAATGTCCCCATGGATTAATTCTCTTTAAAATATTGTTCTTACTCAGAGTGGCTTTGGCATCATTTTTTGGGAAGCTGGAAAGGTGGACGAGGAATTCACTGCTGTGAAAAGCACAGGAGCTACTGGATAAAATCTGAGCACTCTGCAGAGTCAGGGCTGCTTGGAGAAGTTCATTTTTCATCCCCAAAGCCACCAGGAGTGGGATTTCACCTGGATCAGGAGAAACAGCAGGGAGGGCTGGGAGGCTCCATGAGTATCTAAGGAAAAGAAAGAGAAGGGAAATGTGGATTGCCACATTTTTCAAAGGTACCTGTGGCCTGCCAGGGCTGCAGCTCCACCTGCGTGTTCAGGTAACTCCACGGAGTGCTCACACTGTGGTTGCACATCCCTGGAAGCCCTGGCTGGAATTGCAGCATCCCAATTCCCAGGCAGCTGCTGCTGCTGATCCCTGTGTGCTCTGGAGGAGCAGAATTCCTGCTGCCAGCTCCAGCAGCACTGCACGGCTCTGAGGGCAGGAACTCTGCACTGCACACGGCGGATTTGGGGCAGGGTGACACGTGAACCCAGATTTGATGGCACCAATTTCAGCTGAGCCTGGAGATTCAGAGGACCTGCCTGTGCCACTGTGCCAGCTCCTGCTTCAGCTTCCAAAACCTGGCTCAGGTTTCCCTGGGAAGGATGTGGGGATACAAGGCTGGAGTTTCTGTTCTGGCTTGGGCTCTCCTCAGGTTCCCGTTCAAAAAAAACCACGGAATCCCAAACTGGTTTGGGTGGGAAGGGTCTTAAAGCTCCTCCCATTCCAGGGACACCTTCCCCCATCCCAGGTTGCTCCAAGCCTTGTCCAGCTTGGAACACTTCCTGAGATATTCCCAAATCCTGGTCACTGCAGTGCTGGAAACCCTTCCCTACGAATGGGGGGACTGGGATTTTCCGAGTCGTTTTTAGCAGCAGTTAATTTGCCTAATTAAAAAAAAATAAAAAAAATCAGTATGGCAGCCTGAAACTCACTCAGCTGTGCCCTGACCTTGGTTTCCCTGGCTCTGAGGAATTCTGAGGATCACTGAGCACAGGAACAGGTTGTCACCATCCCTGGGGACATCAAAATCCACCTGGCTGCAGTTGTGGTTGTCCGTGGTTTGAGGAATCCCGTTGCATTAGATCACCTCCAGATGATCTTCCAGCCTCATTTATTTAGGATTTAATTTTTTTTTAAATTAATTATTGCACACACAATTAATAATTCTGAACTGTTTGCATCAAAGCAGGATTGTTGTTGAAACTCACTCCTCTTGTACTTGTTGAAGCTTTGAGGCTTCTCCTGCTTGTTGGGATTAACAGTTCCTGGAGCACGTGGCTTTGATTGGAGTGTGGTGAAAAGTGACAACAGATTTCCTCTGTGCTCCGTTCATCACATGGAAAAATTAACTCTGGAATGACAGCAGAGCAGGAGGCTGAGCCCACAGACCCTCCAAGGCTTTGGAATTTGGTGTTCAGGGGGAATCAACCTGCGGGGAAAGTCATGTCTGGGGAGCCTGCTGGGAAAACACAAATGGATTTTCTTTGTCCTTCACCCCCAGAGATGTTAATTAAGATTTTTGGGTACTTAATTGACTGTTAAATTCGGGCAGAAGTTGCTTTTCCTGATTTTCCCTGCCTCTTTGCTTGAATCCATCGTCCTATTATTTTTTTTTTTTTTTTTGGAAAAGAGGTGTTGATTGCTGTGGTTTGCTCTGCTCTTGGAGTCAACATTTCAGTACCTAAGGTTTGATTTCCTCATGTTTTTTTTTTTCCCAACCAGAGACATCCATGTGGCTGCCATGATCATTTCACTGGATATTCCTTTGGAAAGGCTTGGAGTCTGTGCAGGGAATGCTGCAGGAAATGAGGGGTTTGGGAGGAGGATTAATTAAAAAGTGCCTTCTTCCTTTCTTTTCATTTCTCTTCAGATTGTTCAAGCCGTTATCACAGTTTTCCATGTTGGAATTTTTAATTAGTTCCCTGACTTTGGGATTTATGTGTAGATTTAGGCCTGTGCTGAGGTGTCACATTAAAAACTGGATGTGCAGCCAAGTCTTCAAAGCTGTTCCACACAACTGGGGGCTGAGGCGGGGGGAGTGATGGTTCACAGGTTTATTTCCATTGCTCTGGAATGGTTTTTTCCTGCTTTTTTTTGGGGGGGGGCGGTTTGGAGGTGGTTAATCCATCCATTTCCCTTGCTGGGACTACCAGGAGGAGATGCATCCCTGCCAGTGAGGAGAGCTGTGAGGGTGGAGCTCTGGGCACCAGGAAAACAATTTTAACAATTTTTAATTCCACAATTCCTAGGTGTGGATCCATCCCTCCTGCACTGGAATCTCCCCTTTTCCCAGGGAGGAAGGGACAGGGTGAGAGGAAATGTCCTTAAAGTCATACCAGGGGAAGTTTGGGTTGGAATCAGGAAAAATTCCTCCATGGAAAGGCTGGTCCAGATTGGAAGAGTTTATCCAGGGCAGTGGTGGAGTCTCCATCCCTGGAATTGTCCAAAAATCCCATGGATGTGGCACTTGGGTGGTGTTGGACCTGATGATCTCAGAGGTCTTTTCCACCCTCAGCAATTCCATAATTCCATGAAAATGAAAATCCTCAACAGCTAGATAGGAAATAGGTCAGAAAACACAAAAAAAAATTTGCCTTAAAAAGCGATTTTAGGTGGGATTTAAGCCCACATATCCTCTGGAAAAAAATCCTGAATTTCAGCTGTGGCTCCTCCTGCCAGGGATTCTCCAAGAATCCAGATTGGAAATGTGAGGCTGGATGGTTTCCAGGGATTTGTCACTGCTGCCAGCTCCTCTCCCCAGGCTGGGTGTGCTCCTCTGCTTGTGCTTGTTTGCACTGGGGAATGTTTATAAAAGTGGATAAACATTCCCTTTGTCTGCTCCCAGATGAAGAGGGGAAAAACAGGACTCCTAAAGGATGCTTTGTTTTTAGGTGTGGCTGGGTCCTTTCTCTTCTTTCACCCCCAGAGAGATAAACACCGAAAAAAAAAAAAAATCCAACAAAATAGAGAAAAAAACACCCAATTTTGGTTGTTGCAGTGAAGCCAAATTTAAATCCATTTATAGGTGACCATAGGAGAGGTCCAGGGTGGTTCCATCCAGGCTGTGCCTCCTCTTGCACCTCCAAAAAGCACAAAAATTCCTGTCCTCTGAAGCCAAAAGCGATTTAAAAATCAAGACTTTTGAGCCTTACACTTATAAATGCACTTCAGTATGGGCATCTCATAAAAGATGTATTTCTCTGCTGGGGGTTTTATTTCTTTGATAGTCTTTTATGGCATAACTTAATCAGAAAATAATTATAAATGAAGGATTCTGTATTTGGGCACTGAGGTTGAGTTGAATTCTATAGGGGAAGACTGGGAATTTATCCCTCAGAATCCTGGGGGAATTTGTTCCTCAAAATCCTGAGGAAATCCTGCTGGGAGTCCTGAAGGAGCAGAGAGATGACAGCAGTGGATTCTCTCAGTCACCCCAACAAAACACTATTTGTAAATTTAAAAAAAAAAAATAATTAAAAGTGAATTGCATCAAATATTAGGAATAAATTAATGGAAATGGGAGAAAAAGTGAAAGACAGAAGCTCAGGTAAGGATTTTTCCAGGATATCCATTCCTTCCAGTGGCCAAGGCAAAGAAAAAAAAAATCCCATCTTTATTTGGTTGCTGGGGCAGTTTTTTTTCTGCAACGTCCATCACTTTTCAGCCAGTTGGGAACTCCTCAGTCCCACCTGGAATTCTGTGCAGCAAATTCCAGCTTCCAGCAGGAAAAAGCTGGAATTTCACAGGGAGCACCAAGGCTGCTTGTAAGGAATGATGAAATCTCTGCAGGTACCTGCTGGGATGGAAGGGGTTCAAGGTGGGTCCAACAGGCAGCAAAATTTTGGATTTTTTTTTTTCTTTTTTTTTAATTGTGTTTCCCTCGGTTCCTGTGGAAAATTTGTGGCTGGAATTCTGTGTTCCAGCCCCTTGACAGAATCAGAGCTGCCTGAATTGTTCAACAACCCAACTTTTCAACAAATAAAGAAATATGAACTTGGTGGTTTGGAGTTCCCAGTTCCCATGCTCAGACCTCAACCTCAAAATTATCTTCGTGCCCAAACATTTACAGACAGGAGGGGGAAAAAAAAATAGTCCTTAAATGGCTGATTTTATTAAAGAACATTCCCATTAAAATATTTGAGTGGATAAAGCTCATTCCTGCAGAACTAACAGCGTGTTTGCAGAATAAATCTTGGAGTACTTAGTAGAGATATTAAAAATTAATGGTTTCTGTCCTTTTTACTTGCATTTTGCTTTTTCTGTTTAAAAAAAAAAATCCTTTCCCTGCAGCTGGAAAACCTCAAAATGGATCTATGATGTGTCCAATGCAAGTTTTTACCCTCTGGAAATCCCACTGAGGTTTTCCTGGTGTTTTTTGTCCTTGTTACATGAAGATAAATCCTATTTTTTTTTTTTTATGTTTAACATTTCCCTTTTCAGGAGCATTTCCACTCTACAGCCTGAGGTGTGTTTAAATTGAATAAATCCAGAAATCCACCGTCCTCACTTTGAGGTTCAAAAAAATACAATTCCAGACCTCAGGTGTGTCAATAGGAATTGTAGGGGATGGATCTTGGAAAATAATTGGGATATTCCTTTATTTATTTGTTTATTTATTTATTTATTTATTTATTTATTAATAGGCAGGATGACTTTTTTTAAAAGTGGTGTGGCAGAAATTGTTCTCAGCCTCTCAGGTGAACAAAACCTATTGAATTTCTGAGGAAACCTCTGTGGTTTTATTCTGGTGAGACTTTTACAGCTGCAGAATCTGGGATTTAGATCCCAAAAGGTGCCTTTTTTATTTTTATTTTTTTAATTATTTTTTAAGCAAGAGCTGTCCCAGCCTTTGGAATTCTCTGGAATTCACCATGCACAGGAATCATGAATGATCTGCATCCACTGGCTGGATTTGATTTCCAGGGGATTTAGGAACAGTCTGGTGCATGCACAGAAAAGAAAGCTGGAATTTGGGGTTTTTTATTTATTTCCAGAGAGATCCCAGAGCTGCTTTTATTTTTAGACAGGAGCTGTTCCAACCTTTGGAATTCTCTGGAATTCACCATGCACAGGAATCATGAATGATCTGCATCCACTGGCTGGATTTGATTTCCAGCAGGGTTTAGGAACAGTTTAGGTGCATGCACATAAATTAAAGCTGTAATTTGATTTTTTTTTTTTTTTCCAGAGGGATCCCAGAGCTCGGTGTCAGCTCCCAGTGAGCTGCAGCAGAACCAGCCCCAGGCCCTGCACTATGCCCTGGCCAATGCTCAGCAGGTCCAGATCCACCAGATTGGAGAGGATGGACAAGTCCAAGTAGTATGTCCTTAATTTTCTTAAATCCTAAATCCCTGCTCCCCAAACGGCCACAGCTCTGCCTCAGCTGCAGTGCAGTGCTTCATTCTGAAATCACAACCTGCCAGCACTTAAGGTTTCCAGAAAAATAAACACTGGAGGCTGGTGGAAATAAAAAAAATAAAAATAAAAAAAAAAATTAGTTGTTTGACAAAAAAGAATTCCGTGTAGGATTTCCTCACACAATCAATGCAAATTAATGCACTTTGGTTATTGTATAGAGAATTATCAGCCTTCTGCTGGTTTACACTTCAGAGGTGGTTCTGGTGTGATTTCCACAGCAAAATCACATTTATTTATTTGTCTTTTCTGTCAAACTGCATTCTCAGGCACTTTTGAACATCTGGGAGCTGAGTCCTTCCCATGTGTGTTTGTTGAGCTCTGAGATTATCAGTGAAAGTTCTAAATCTTGACATTTTTTAAAGCCTGACACTCCCACCACCACTCAGACCTGATGATTTTTGTCTGTGGTTTTATTTGGTGTACTCTGAAAAAAAAATAAACCACCTTCACTTTAATTCTTGTGTCCCACGGGGCACTGCAAGGATTGTTTGAAATTCAAATTCTTTTTAAAAAGTGTCCTCAGTGGGTGGAAATCTTCCTTTTCCACTTCACATTTGCCATAACTTTTCCCATGCAATCCTGGCAATTTCTGTGTCTTTTGAATGCCGTGTAGATTTTAAAATTGGATTTCTTTATGGACTGAACTGATGGCTCAAAGCGTTTTTCAAGTCTTGAAAGACAAGCTAGAAAGGAAAAATTATAGAGAATATATGACTTTAATAGAACAGATGCTTTGTTTATAGATGGAAGCGATAAAAACTTGGCCTCATTAATTAATAAGACCTGGACACACTAATTACCCTCCAAATTGTGAAATCCAGGAAAAAAAAAAACCTGGCTAAATGGATCTTGTAAACATTGCATCTTTCCCTGAGAGCCCTGAGGTTTGATGTGAGGGAGGGAAGGTGATTTTAATCTCCCCCTGGGCTGGGCAGTGCTGTAATTTTCTCTGCAGCCCCTATTGTCAGAGGGACCCTCTCAGGGTGGTTTTTCTCCCTATAAATATAGCCAGTTTCCTTCCAAAGGAAATGAAACTCTTGGAAATAGAGGGGTCTGTGTGTCTTTGAAAATCACAGGCAATTGTTCTTGTGTTATAAAATCACAGGGGCCTTTGACAGAATTCCAAATGATTATCTTTCATCTCGTGCGGGGATATTAAAATGAACACAAAGCTTTAGAAAAGCTCCACGAGGTTATTTAGAATCCAACCTCCCCCTCAGGTAGGGCAGGATGCTCGAGGAATTCCAGCCCCTCTTCTCCTTGCTGCCATCAAACGGGACCAGGAGAGTGCTGGGAATGGGCAGAAATTCCAAATATTCCAGGATTCAAAGCAGCAGGGCAGATTGTCACCACTAAAAATCAGGGGAATTGGACAAATGAATGATTTCCTGCCAAGTCCCTGCAGCTGAGAGTGCTCAGTGTGTGCTGCAGGGGACGAGCCAAGCCAGGTGCAGTGAGACAGGTGTGGAAACCTCACTCCTGGAGATGTTTACTGTTGGCATCTCTGCTTTAAAACTGACTTGTCCAGGCATTTAAACTGAATGAAAGTTCCAGTCAAATAAAGGCAGTGAGCCCCAGGCTTCGTGTGTACGAGTCAAAAAGAAAAGAGAAAAAATTGTTATTGTTATTATTATTATTATTATTATTATTATTATTATTACTACTACTACTGTTACTATTACTATTGCTACTATTGCTACTATTGCTACTATTGCTACTATTACTATTACTATTATTACTATTTATTATTATTACTATTTATTATTATTGTTTTTATTGTTATTACTATTATTGCTATTGCTATTGCTATTACTATTACTATTACTATTACTATTACTATTACTATTACTATTACTATTACTATTGCTACTATTGCTACTATTACTATTTATTATTATTACTATTTATTATTATTGTTTTTATTGTTATTACTATTATTGCTATTGCTATTACTATTACTATTGCTATTACTATTACTATTATCACTATTATCACTATTATTACTATTATTAGCATTAATTATTACTACTATTATTATAACTATTATTACTATTATTATTATCATCATCATCATCATTATTATTATTATTATCATGATTATTATTATGCCTGTTTTCCTTCCCCTGAATTGGAGATGAACCAGTCTTTGCTCCAATCTCTGTGTTTTTATTTCCATCCAAAGCTGGGGCAGGACCAGGTGCACTTTGCCTTCTTTTAAATCTCCTCAATGGTTTCACTGCACATTTTGCTTTTTCTAAATCTCCTCAATGGTTTCACTGCACATTTTGCTTTTTTCTAAATCTCCTCAATGGTTTCACTGCACATTTTGCTTTTTCTAAATCTCCTCAATGGTTTCACTGCACATTTTGCTTTTTCTAAATCTCCTCAATGGTTTCACTGCACATTTTGCTTCTCTCCATGAAACTCTGCTGCCTGCCCTGAGCTGTGATTTTCCTCTGATGCTCCTTGGTGTTTGTTTTGTTTTGTTGTGGATCCCACAGGGCCATCTCCACATAGCCCAGGTGCCCCAGGGAGAGCAGGTGCAGATCACACAGGACAGCGAGGTGAGCAGAGCCTGGGCAGCCCTGAGAGCTGCATGGCAATGAGAAAATGTGGTTTGGAACCTGCTGCTTCTGTCTCTGCAGGGCTTTTTGGTGTTTCATTTTCTAGATTTATTTTTATTTTATTTATTTTTTATGTTTTTTCTTTTTCTATTTTTAAATGTTTATTTTTATTTTATTTTTATTTTTTAATTTTAATTTTAATTTTAATTTTAATTTTAATTTTAATTTTATTTTTATTTTTATTTTTTAATTTTAATTTTAATTTTTATTTTTTGTTTTTGTTTTTATTTTTATTTTTATTTTTATTTTTATTTTTATTTTTATTTTTTGTTTTTGTTTTTATTTTTATTTTTTTGTTTTTATTTTTATTTTTATTTTTATTTTTATTTTTATTTTTATTTTTTTGTTTTTATTTTTATTTTTATTTTTATTTTTATTTTTATTTTTATTTTTATTTTGTTTTTGTTTTTGTTTTTTATTTTTATTTTTATTTTTTTTATTTTATTTTCATTTTGGTTTTGTTTTTATGTTTTTATTTTTACATTTAGATTTTTTACGTTTTCATTTTTATTTGTATTTTTTATTTTTATTTTTATTTTTATTTTTTATTTTAATGTTAATTTTTTTCTACATTTTTATATTTATTTTTTATTTTAATTTACTTTTCTATATTATATTTATATTTACTTTATTTCTATATTATATTTATATTTTCTTATATATTTATATTTACTTTTATATTTGCTTTTATATTTACTTTTATATTTATATTTATATTTATATTTATATTTATATTTATATTTATATTTATATTTACATTTACATTTACATTTACATTTACATTTATATTTACATTTACATTTATATTTTATGTTATTTTTTTATTTTTATTTTGTGTTATTTTTAATTCTTATTGTATTTTTTATAATTTGGGTTTATTTTTTCCCTCCCTCACCAGCCAGAACAGCTCAGAATGTGTTAATTGTTGCATAAGGCTGATGATCTTGGGAAATTTTGTCGTGGCAGAGTTTAATAGCAAACCACTTCAGGTGCTTGCACTGCTGAGAAATAAAATTATTCTGTTTAGGTGGATGAACTAAAAGTGGTCAGAGCACTCAGGTTGAACAGGAGTTGGAGAAACCTTCAGGCACCATCTAATAAAGAAATATTCCAAAATTACTTTACTCTTCATTCCTGGCCAGCTCAGCTGGCACTGCAGTCTTTGCACTTGCTAATTTTTTCTTTTCCCAGAAAAACAGTTCAGTGGGAGTGAATGGATAAACGGATCAGAGTGGGAATGGATAAATTCAATCCTAAACCCTCCCATTTTGGCTCAGCTCCCAAATCCAGGCGCATTTCCCTGTGATTTGCTGCACTTCTTGGTTATTTAAAATTCTCCAGACTGCTAAAACCGCTCTCGGATCTCTTGTGTACTTTGTTTAAATGAAGAAGAAATTATAAAAAAAATAAAGAAATCAGGTTAAACATTCATACAGGCAACAATTTGAACCTGTCCCATTTCCCTGTCAAGGTTTTTCCCTCACTGGGAAGTGGATCTGCCTGGCTTGGTTTAATCCCTGTCCAAAGAGCCCAAATCACAGCTCATAAAACCACTTTGTGAAGGAATATTGTTAGCACAGGCAGCTACTGGAGAATAAATATTATCATAAAAATTCCATAAATATTGTACTTAAAGCCTTGTCCTTTGAAGGGCCTGTCAGGCCTTGAGAGAGACGAGAAAGGATTAAAATCTCCTGCTGCCACAAAACTGGAGGAGTTTTTTGGGGTAAAAAAATCCTGGTGGTTCAGCAGGGGCTCTTGGGATGCATCCCAAGGCTCCAGCACTCCCTGGATCCTTTGGCTCTTCTCGCCTGGGGGACTCTCAAAGGCTGCATTTGTCCCTGGCACATGAAAACATCTGGTTTCCAATTGATGACAACGTGCACAAGTGAGAGGAGGAGCTGCCAGCAAGAGAAACTGCACAAAAATTGGCGTTTTTCTCGTCCTCCAAAATGTGCTGTTTCACTCTGCAAGGCTCTTTTGGGAAGCTGCCTTTCCTTAATCCAAGTGTACTTTTGGAAAGACATCTGTGAGCATGTGAATAAAAACTTCATGTTGTGAAGATTTCCTTATTGGACTTCAGAGCTTAAAATACTTTGATTTATTGAGGGTTTTTTATTTTATTTTATTTATTTATTTATTTATTTATTTATTTATTTTGGTTATAGATGTAATCCCTGTACTAACTAGAACTGGGTTGGTTTTCAATAAGGAATGAAGATAAAATAAAAAAAGCAATTAGTAAATAGCTCTGCAACCCTGTAAAAGTGTTATGTTGCTAATTCTGGGTTGGTGATGGTTGGATTTCAATTCATAGAAAGAGTTTATGTGTATTTATATAAAGAAGAAAAACCAAAAGTTTTACCTAAAAAAAAAAAAAAAAATTCCAGCAAGTCTTCCAAAAACAAAACACTCTGGGTGGGAAATTCTTTGCTTTTGAGGCTGATTGGAGCTGGATTATCTAAAGAACCTTCAGCAGAACTTGTTAAATTCCTGGATTTCCTTCATACTGAAAGAGGTGTTTTGGAGATTTTGCAATCCCAGACTTGTGCTGATTGTCCATTTTCTCTTTTTCCAGGGAAACCTGCAGATCCACCAAGTCCACGTGGGTCAGGACGGGCAGGTAGGAGCAGGACTGAGTTTAAACTCAGTTTTAAATTTCCCTTTGATGTAGTTCTGGGGATAATCCCCACATTTTTAATGCCTGTTTTTTTAAAGAGTCAAACCAACTCTGGGGCCTTCCTGGTGAAATAAATAACTTGCAAAAGGATAAAACCTGACTGAAATATTTCACGTTTGACCCAGTTTGGTTCATTGTTCCTACAAGAAGTTTTTCTCCCTGCTTTGGTCTCTCCCCTCTCCAAGGAGGAGCTGGGCTGAGCTCAGAGCTCACAGGGAATTCTTTGTTCTCCTGTGCCACCAAACGTGGTCTCAGTGCTCAGAAATCCAACATTTATTGAAGCAGTTCCTCTTTTATTTCACCTTTTATCCTTTCTCGTGGCACGGCTGTCCTGGGAGAAGCAGATCTGCTTTTGTTCTTGTTGATGGGGAGCTTTGATGAGGTTCTTCTGCAAACAGCAGCTGAGGAAAAGCAGATTTTTCTTGGGTGAGGAATCCCTGAAAGTGGAATTGAGCTCAAGAATTCTGAGGAAAATCAACTTTTCCTTGGGTGAGGAGTCCCTGAAAGTGGAATTGAGTTCAAGAATTCTCAGGAAAATCAACTTTTCCTTGGGTGAGGAGTCCCTGAAAGTGGAATTGAGTTCAAGAATTCTCAGGAAAATCAACTTTTCCTTGGGTGAGGAGTCCCTGAAAGTGGAATTGAGCTCAAGAATTCTCAGGAAAATCAACTTTTCCTTGGGTGAGGAGTCCCTGAAAGTGGAATTGAGCTCAGGATTCCCAGGTCAAGTGCTCACATTTGATCTCAACACTTGAAATGTTGAGTTCTGCTAAAACAGAGCACAAAAATCCTCCTGCAAGAAGCTTCCAGGTTTCTTCCAGAGCAGAGTGGGAGGAATTGTTGGGTTCCTGGTGAACCTGAATAAATTGGGATCCTGCCACCAGCAGGGTTTGGAGCTCAGAGGAGCCCCCAGCTCCCTGAGCTTAGCAATATTTGGATTTAAAGAAGTAAATAAAGCCCTGGAAATGTTCTTTGCTCAGAGCTGCTTCGGCAGAAATGAGTTTTGGGAATGCGGGAACGGAATCTTGGATTTTTGAAGTGGAATTTTGGATTTTTTGGAGATTTTTTTTTTTTTCCTTCTCTGTGAAGTGTTGCTGTCTGAATTACAGGACTAATACAGGGGTGGTTTTTATCTCTCTGTGAGCGTGGCACGTGGATGAAATGGAATTGATTTGTAATTAAAACCTCCCGGCGTTATTTCCCCTTTGCATTACCCGTTCCTGTGGAAATCCGTGCGTGCACAGGGCCGTGTGGTAGATGTGGGATTGGGAAGAAAACCATGATTAATTATCTTTTTTTTTTTTTTTTTGGGGGGGTGGGATTGAAGTCGTGTCATCTGTCTGCACTGTCACTCAGCAGATTTGGGATAATCTTGCTCCTGCCTCGGTGGTTGTTGGCTGCACGCACGTGGGTGGGAAATCAGCTGACATCCAATTTTTAGGGAATTTCTTTTAGGTGCTCTGAGCTCTGCTTTTAAGCTTGGGTTAAAACAAAGGATGAAGTGCTGGGTTTTTTGCTTCTTCTTCACTCACTCAGCTGCATTTTGGTGTGAATAAACTTCAGGGCCTTGAGCATCACCAGCCAGGAACATTCCCAGGAACCCTCTGAAGTATTTACTGGGAAATAGGTATTTTTTGAGTTTTAAAATGGGTAATTTTTAGTGGATTAAAAACCAGGAGCAAGCAGATATTTAGAGGATTTTTAGCATGAATTACTGAAAGCTTCAACAGCATCCCTTTTCCTTGGCACCAGGAAAACACAGAACAAAGCAGGAGCTCCAAGAAAACTCCTGGAGTTTTCCCACCTGTCTGTTATTTTCCATTTTTTTTAAATTTTTTTTTTTTTTAATTTTATTTAATTTTTCCTACATGTTTTGGAGCCTAATTCACCCTGCCAGGGACATGGGAATATAATCAGGAATAACGTGGGGTTTCTGTGGCTGTTCTTAGCTGAGTAATAATTATATCCTCACTAAAACTGAATCTGAGCCTGGCTGCTGAATATTCCCTGGGAATATTTCCCAGTGAAATTCCATTTTTCCCTGATTTTCTGTGCCCAGAGCAGGCGTTGGGGGATGCAGGTGAGCTTTGGTGCTGCTGCTTTTCCATCCCAATTCCGAGTGGAATTCCCAAATCTGCAAAGCAGGAATTTGGGAAATTCCTGGGAATTGAGCAGAAAAATGGCACAAACCTCCCACAAAACATCAGCAGGGAAATCTCCCAGGTGCCAGAGGGCTTCAGGTACCAAATCTTGGCTTTTTTTTTTTTTTTTTTTTTTTTTTTTTTTTTTTTTTTTTTGCAGAATTTTGCCATTTGTTGGTTGCAGCTTTTCCCTCCTTCTTCCATTCTCTGTCCTGGTGGCTTCTCTGAAGTCAGATTTTTGTTTTTCTGGTGTCCCTGGCCATGGAATGAGTGAAATCATTCCAAAGGAGCTCTGGCTACCTCCACATGGGTTCTATTAGCTGGGAGTTTCATATTTCAGTGCACGTTTAATAAAAAACCCCAAACTGCAAAAATAATTAAAGCTTCTCATTAGCTGAGCCTTGAAACCACAGAAAAAATGGGATTTTTTCCCCCCCCTCCTTTTTGTCCTTGCATTTTATCCTTAGGAATTACCAGAAATTTTCACTTTTGTCTCCTCTGATTACTTGCCCTGCTTCTTCCCCACTTCCATCCTTTATTTATTTATTTTTTTTTATTTTTTTAGTTTTTTTTTTTTTGAGTTTTGGTCATCCCAGGAAATGTTCAGTGTGCCCTGTACCTCAAGGATATAAAAACCAGGAGAATTCCAGGAGTTTCCCATTCCTGAATTTTGGGTTTTTTGAGCCATTCCATGTTATAACCCCTCCCAGCCAGCATTTCTCCAATTTAGGGATTAATTAAACAACACCAGGGAAAATGATCTTTAATTATTGCCTGGTTCTTAAATGGAAAAGTTGATGTCATTTAAAATGCAAAATAGGATTGTGTGTATTCAAGGAGAGCCAACGATTTGTTCTGCTGCAGGAATGAAAAGTTGGGGACAATTGCAGAGTTTAATTCACTGTAGGGGAGTGGGAAAAAAAGCAGGAAAATCCAGGATGGGTTTGGCAGGAAAAAAACCAGAGAGAGTGCAAAGAGTTTTTTATAGGATCTGCCTGGAGATAAATCTGCAGGATTGCTTCTGCCACGTTGGTTTTCCAAAAACAACAACAACAAAAAAAACCCCAAAAAACCCAAATAACCAAACCAAACCAAACCAACAACAAAAAAAAACCAAACCAAAACAAAAAACACAAAAGGACCCAAAAAAACCCCAAGAAACAAAACGAAAAAAAAAAACAAAACCAAACAAACAAAAGTAAAAATTAAAAAAATAATAATTAAAAAAACTAAACCCCACCCCCCCCCAAAAAAAAAAAAAAAAAAAAAAAAAGGAAAAGTTGGGATTTTTTGGAAATGTGGGCACTGTGAGTCTGGAATGCAGGGGATGCTCTGGGGCCCCTCAGCAGGCAGGGAAGGGATCCCATTCCCACCTTTTCCTGCTGCTTGATGACGTTTTTGGATGGAGCAGGAATTGCATTTTCTTCTCCTGAGCTCCGCCTCTGACAGCTTCAATAATCCACTGTTATCCAAAATGGAACATGTTATCCTAAAAGTCGGTGTACAATCCCAAAGGGAATATGTGATCCCAAAAATCAATATTTCCACCTTCTGAAATGCAGAGTTTTCCACTCCCAGTCCTGGTTTTTTTTACTCCATGTTTTTATTCCAATCTGGGATCCACTGGCACCCCCTTGAAGTAATTGAAACCTCTCAAAATTGAATTTTATTTCAATTTTACCAGCATGGATAAATATTCTCAAGAGTGTTTAATATGTCCAGATATTAAAATATTATTAAAATACAGATATTTAAATTCTCCAAAATTAGACAAGAACCGTCTAATGCAATTAAAAATTTACATATTGTGCATGTATTTGGAATATTCTAGATTGAAATCCTTTATTTGAGTTGCTCAGTCCCAAATTAATTCAAGGCAGGATTTTTTTTTTTTTCCCCCTGTCCCTAATCCAGGAGCAGCAGAGGGCAGTAGAATTAAGATGATCCTCAGGGTTTTTAAAATTTTATTTATTTATTTATATATTTGTTTATTTATTTATTTATTTCTGAAGGGATGAAGAGGGAATTTGGAGTGGGAAAAATGAGCTGCTCCTTGGAAAGGATCCTTTGGTGGGGAAATTCCCACTGGAATTTCTGTGCTCCTGGTGCTGTTGTGGAATTCCAAAAGTTTTTCCCCTGTTCCGGCACACGGAGAAATAATTATTACAAGACCAAAAAAAAAAAAAAATTAAATTAAAAAACTCAGCTCAGCTGGAGCTTGAAATAAATTGGAGCTTAAAATAAATTTGAAGGTGGAGCTTAAAATGAAAATCTCCTCGATTGGTTTGGAAAAAAAAAAAAAAAACAAACCAAAAAGAAATTATTTTTAACTGATATTTCTTCTGGAATTGTAGTAAATTGTCCTAAATTTGCTCCTTTTTTTAGGTTTTAGGAGCAAAGAGGAGAAGAATAGTTTGGAAATAATTGTGCTTTGTGCCAGCTCCCTGTGAAATCCCAGATTATTGCTGGAAATTCTATTCATGGATAAAATCAAAGTGTTTAAATGCTTAATTATAATTAAATAGAAGCGTTTTACAGGCAAGTTTTTTTTGGATTTGCTTGAGGAATTTTTTGTGCCCAAAATTTGAAATTTGGTTTTTCATGGAGCTGGACCCCACTGTGTCCCCCAGAGGAATTAATCCAAACCACAAAACTCACATTTACCATCCAGTCCTAAAAATTTAATTTTTTTAGGCAAAGTAGCATTTTAGCAAATGAAAATGGAGACATTTTCTTTTAAAGCAGTTCTAAAAAATTTAGGATTAAAAAATAAAAAGAGGCTTGAGGGGAAAATTCTCTGACTTGGTGATCAATGCATGCAAAAAAAAATCTCCAGGAAAATCCGTGTTGGAAGGAAAATGGGAATATTCCTGTTAAATGTGGCTCTAAAACTATCTCGAATAAATTGTTTTTATATAGATATGTGCAGGTAACACAGGTTTAAGTGTGGTTAATTTGTGGTTTCACTGCAGAATTTGGGATGGGTTTGGAGAGAGATTCCACTTAATTTGGAAGCTTAAAAGAGGATTAAAAAAAAAGAAAATGCCCAGGAGGATAAAAAGTGAGCTCGAGGCTCTGGAAGAGTCCTGACACAAATTGTGCCAATTTTAAAATCAGTTATTTTTATTTTCATATTTTTATTTATATTTTTTATTTAATTTTAATTTTTATTTTCATTTTTATTTTTATTTTAAATTTTTGTTTTAATTATTTTTTATTTTTTTATTTTTATTTCTACTTATTTTTCAATTTTTTATGTTTATTTTTCAATTTTATTTTTATTTTATTCTTTATTTTTATATTTTTATTTTTCTTCTTAATTTTATTTTTATTTTTATTTTTATTTTTATTTTTATTTTTATTTTTATTTTTATTTTTATTTTTATTTTTATTTTTATTTCGTTTTTGTTTTTCTGTTTTTCTGTTTTTTGTTTTTCTGTTTTTATTTTTATTTTTATTTTTATTTTGTTTTTGGGTTTTTTTGTTTTTATTTTGTTTTTATTTTTTATTTTTATGTTTTTATTTTTTACATTTTTTATTTTTATGTTTATTTTATTTTTATTTTTATTTTTTATTTTTATTTTGGTTTTGTTTTTGTTGTTATTTTTATTTTTATGTTTTTATTTTTTACGTTTTTATTATTCATTATTTTTTATTTTTATTTTTATTTTTTATTTTATTTCTTATTTTTATTTTTATTTTCATTTTGTTTTTGTTTTTATTTTTACGTTTTTATTTTTATTTTTATTTTTATTTTGGTTTTGTTTTTATGTTTTTATTTTTACGTTTTTCTTTTTCTTTTTCTTTTTCTTTTTGTTTTGTTTTTATTTTTATGTTTTTGTTTTGTTTTGTTTTTATTTTTATGTTTTGATTTTTTACATTTTTATTTTCATTTTCATTTTGGTTTTGTCTTTGTTTTTATTTTTACATTTTTTATTTTTTACATTTTCATTTTTTTATTTTCATTTTCATTCTTTATTTTCTTTCTCATTTTTATTTTTTTTCCCCATTCTTTTATTTTTTTCATTTCCATCATTCCATTAAATTTTTTTTTTCCAAAAATTAACCCTTTCATTCACAAATTACTTTTTTTCCTTTCCGTTCTTACTCATCCTTGAACTGTAAGTGATGTGAGTGCTGGCGCCCAGCAGAAGGAGCAGCCCTGCAGCGACACCGGGCCGAGCACGGGGCAGGGGAAGGAGCCTGGAGCAGCTGCGGCGCAGAAGGAGCTTTCCTGCCTTTGACGCTCGCACGGATCCCGTGCAGTGCAGGAGTTCCAGGCAGGCTCTGCTCCCGGGATGATTCCCTGGCGCTCTCAGGAACCCTTCCCGGCCCGAGTTCCCTTTTGTGGCGCTCAGAGGTGCCAAAATTCAGTTTTGTTTTCCTGAGCGTCGGCAGCCCCCGAGCGCGCGCCGGGGACTCTGGGCCGGGGGAGCCCTGGCGAGGGGCAGAGGGGCTCTGCTCATCCCTCTCGTCCCTCGCCGTGCCTGCCAGGCCACGCTCGGGGCTTCTGCTTCGCTTCCTTTTATAACGGGGCCTTCTGGAAAAAGAGAATTATTCTAGCCGTGTCTCTGATTTTTTTCCGTTTCCCTCCTCGGTGAAAGCGAGCTTCGTTCCATTAAAACTCCGCGCAAGCAGCCCGCGGGAGCGCTCGGCGCTCTCCGAACTCTACACCCCAACTCGGGAGTACCTTGCACTCCCCAGTCACGCCAGCGTCGTTCTAACGTTGCTGTAACCCCCAGCAGCAGGGACGAGCTCGGAAGCGCCCGTCGCTGGGGCCGTGACGGGAGGCAGGGCCGCTGTGGCGACGGCCGTGGTTAATAAACGCTGCTCACGGAGCTCTCGGGCCCCTCGGCACCAGCCCCGGCTTCTTGCTGCTCCCCGCTCCTTGTCCTGCCCTTCATTGTCCTGCTCCCCCTTTCTGTCCCCTTAGCGCGTCACTCCCGGCCGCTCTGGGTGCTCTGGCCTTCCGTGCCGGGCAAAAAGTGCTGCTGCTGTTCTTGGTGGTGGTGCTGTTCTTGTTCTTGTTCTTGTTCTTGTTCTTGTTCTTGTTCTTGTTCTTGTTCTTGTTCTTGTTGTTAGTATTACAGTTCAGGTCCTGATGCAGCAGGTTCCCCTTAGTTTTATTATCATACGATTATTATTATTATTAGCATTAGCATCATTATTGTCCGGTCTTGATGCTCCAGGTTTCCATTATTAATTATTAGTATTAGTATTACTAGTAGTATTAATATTACTAGTAATATTAGTATTACTATTGGTATTACGAATAGTATTAGTATTACTATTAGTATTACTATTAGTATTACAGTCCAGGTCTGATGCAGCAGGTTTCCCTTAGTTTTATTATCATACTATTATTATTATTATTATTATTATTATTAGCATTAGCATTAGCACTAGCATCATTATTGTCCAGTCTTGATGCTCCAGGTTTCCATTATTATTATTATTATTATTATTATTATTATTATTATTATTATTATTATTATTACTACCACTACAGTCCAGGTCTGATGCAGCAGGTTTCCCTTATTTATTATTATTATTAGCATTAGCATTATTATTATTATTAGCATTAGCATTATTATTGTCCAGTCTTGATGCTCCAGGTCTCCCTTAAAATAGTAATAGAAATAATAATAATAATAATAATAATAATAATAATAATAATAATAATAATAATAATAATAAATCATCCCAAATAATTAAAACTATTATTATCATTGTTATTATTATTGCTCCCTTTTGCCATCCCTCTGTCTCATTTATCTGGAATATTTGGGATGTCTGGAGCCTGCCCTGCTTTGGGATTCACTGCCCCACATCCCAAATCCCACACGGGCAGGAGCTGGGCAATTCTGAACCTGGAGAAAAGAAGCTCAGGGCAATTTCCCTCTCCCTTCCCACGCCCAGGAAATCTTGGGATTCAGCCCAGGTTTTGTGTGGCGGGGTTAAAAGTGCCATTTTTGGGGTGGCCGCAGCTTTGGGAATCCTTGGTGGCTAAAAATGGCAAACGGCTCCTCTTTTTTCATCTCGTCTCCTTTACAAAAGTTGATTTTTGCCACCTTCAGGCCCCAAAGCCCAGCTGAAGGAGGAATTTCTCAACGCGGAGCTGTGAGATTTCCAGAGACGTTGACCAGTGAAACTGGGCAGTTTGGGACTTCTGTTTGTGCTCGTAGATTGAATCCTCCACCTAGCTCAACTCCGTTTCCAGGCTGACTTTCCAAAATCCTTCCAGCATTTCAAAGCAGCCGAGCAATAAAGAAATTTCATCTCCGGAATTCTGATAAACTGAAGAGGGACGATCCGAGATCCTGAATTTGGGATCAGCTTTGCACATCTATTCAAATTAAACACAACCAGATGAGCACTTTATTGCTGGATTTAAACATTTAAAATCCCCCCCTCGGCAGCCCAGGTTGAATTCCTGCTCTCAGCTGCTGTTTTAATTAGCTGGCATTATTAATTTAATTAATATTTCCTTTATTCGAGGAGGAAAATTTGGAAGGTTTGCTTGGAAAAACAGAATTCTGTAGGAATTTGGTGTGCTGCAGAATTGCTCTTTGTGGAGTGAGGATTTGAAATTGGGAATTTGCTGTGTTGGATTTGGAGCAGTCTGCTGCTGTTAATTGGCTCCTGCCTCCATTAATTTCCATTAATTATCCACTCAGAGCTCCTGGGCTGCAAGCAGAACCACAAGAGTTGCAGATTTTTTTTTTTTGGATACAAACTCTGGGCTCCCTCCAGGTTTGACTGAATTTATCTGTTTGAAATTTTTTTTTGGGTTATTTTTTTGGTGTTTTTTCTGGTATTTTTTTTTTGTTGTTGTTTGCTGTTTTTTGTTTTGTTTTTGTTCTTTTCCCAGTAACAACTATTTATTTATTTATTTTTTAATTCCTGAAATCTGTCTCTCTGGAACGTTGTTAAATAATATTGTTGTTCAAACAGCACGAGTGTCCTAGAGTTCATCAGGAGGAAATATTTGGATTATTTCTGTTGGGAATTTTCCCCAGTGAAATGTTGTGGGAAGGGTGGCACTGCCCATAAGGGATTCATGGCACAGGAGAGGTGCCAGGAGAATTTGGACAAGGGATGGAATGACAGAACTCAGGAAATGGATTCAAACTAAAAAAAAAAAACAAAATAGGACAGCTTGGATGGAATATTTGGGATAAATCCTTCCCTGGGATGGAATTCCCAGAGGAGCTGTGGCTGGTCCCAGATCCCTGGAAGTGCCCAAGGCTGGATGGACTTGGAGCAACCTGGGGTGGTGGAAAGGTGTCACTTCCAACCCAAACCAAATGGATTTTCAAGTTCTTCCCAACGCAAGCTGGGATTCCCTGGAATCCAACCCAAGCTGCGTTTAGTTTGTGTAAGGGTTTGGGGCTCGCCAAACGCCACCAGGGTGGGGAAGAGTGCTAAAAAATGATTGGGAATTCCCAGGGCTGGGAGATTTTTGGTCTTTGAGGTTGAAGTGGGAACGGGGAGGTGTTGGGAGTTTGTGGAGAGAGGAGAGGCTGAGCCACAGCCCTGGGGCACGAAGGACATCGCTCCAGCCCTGGCACGGGGACCGGGCTCAGCTCGGAGGCATCAGCTTGTCCTTCAAGGGAAATTCCACTTGTGGTGCATCAAAGTGATGCCTAAAGAGGCTGGGCAGAGACAAAGGAGTCAAGTAGGGATTTATTAAAAGGTCAAAGGATTCACCTTGGGCAATACCAGAGGCCGGGATGGACCCAAGGTGAACCCCAGGTCACGAGTTCTCACACTTTTATCAGTTCTGCTCCATTTCCACACTGGGGTTCGTGTCCAGTCCCAGCTCCAGGCTCTGCAGTCCCACCCTCCCAGATCGTCTCCTCAATTCTCTGCTGTTTGCACTTTTTGGGGTGAAGCTGCAGCGGTGTCCTTGGTTCTGGGCTGGACAAGGATCGTTCTGTGTGCCTGAGCTGGGAGCAGAACTCGTAACGCTCTGTGTGCGGTTCAGTCACATCCCAACGCAACGCAGCGCGTGGGAAATAAAAAAGGTAAAACTTCAGGTATCAAACACATCAGAGGCTGTTGTCAGACCTCAGAATGAGAGAACAGAACGAGTCTGGGTGTTCCCTCAGAGCTGCACAGGTCAAGAGAGAGACATTTGAGAAGAGAAAATCAAATTTCCCCTTTTTTCCTGGAATCCTTTTGGGGTGAAGTCACCCCAGGAATGGCCCTGGAGCAGGATGTGACCCCCAAACCCCTGGGTATGTTTGTCCCTGGCCTGGGGATGTGACAAAAGCCCTCCGGAATTCCATGGTGGTTTTGCAGGATTATTTGTAGCAGTTTAGAAAAACCCCAAACTCTGGGAACTTCTTTTCCATGGAGATTTTCCAATTTCAAATAATTTGGTGCCCCCTCATTTGGGTCCTTGTACATTATCAGGAGTAGAGAAAAAAGCTGAGGAAATTTGGGATTCTGGATGCTGGAAATCCAGGATTCTGGAGAACTGACCTAAAAATGAACAGATAAAACTGTCGAGGAGTGACTTTGTCCTGTTCTTTTTGAAAATATCATTACTGGGAGTAGAGAAAACCTAGTAGAGGAAATTTGGGATTCTGGATGCTGGAAATCCAGGATTCTGGAGAACTGACCTAAAAATGAGCAGATAAAACTGTCCAGGAGTGTCCTTCTCCTGTTCTTTTTGAAAATACCATTATACAGAACATTTTTGAGGTAGTTCAGTTGTAAAATCTTCATTAGAGATGCTCCATCGTGAAGATTTAATTTGGAGGTTTTTCTCTGAAGTCTTGGTGGGGTTGTTTTATTGAATCAATAAAATCCTTTCATTTTTCCATGTGTTGACTAATGCCTTGTTCATTTTAATGGGAAGACAGTGGAATCCATTTGGAGTCTGCTGTCAAAGTTGATTTTTTTCAACCTCTGTCCCTGATCTTTAAAGGAGCAGAATTTGGTCTCGCTGATGACAGTTGGATAATGAAAAAGGAATGACAACCCCTCCAGAGCCAGAGCTTTCCAGAGTGAACATTCCATGTTTTTAGCAGTTTTAATCTTGTTTCCTGTTCCATTAATCAGGCTGAGCCAGATTCTTTTGTAAGTATTTATTGTTAGGTTGTTTTTTATCAAATAGGAAGGGTTTTCCTTTCAGCCTCGTATCTCAGATAAATATAAATTATCACATTACAGCAGTGGGGTCCAACTTCCCAGACTTTGTCAAGACTGAGATTTTGCCATTCCTCATTTTCACTTCTTTAATTATTGACATTTGCAGGGAAATCTGTGGCTTTATCTCTTCAGAACTTCCTGCAGTGAAAAACTCAAATCCTTTTCACTGTGGATTAGTGCACAAGTGTAAAAAAAAGGGAAGTAAATTCATAAAGAAATATCAATGCTATTTAAATTATTCCCTTGGAAGTGAGTAAGATCTCTTGAAATCTGTTTTGCTTAGATGGGAAAAACCAAATGAGAAGCTGATTCTCCCAACAATTCTGCATCCATGGCATCCCTCAGCCCTTAAACCAAACATTTGCAAGCACTGAAGATGATGAAAAGGACTTTAAAAGTCACATTCTTGAGCCATTGGGTTGGGCTTTAGCCATTTATTGGGCTTTATTTATTCTATTTAGACAGACCTTGATGTCAGTACAAGAAGTGCCATTCCTTGGGAATTTTTTCTGAATTCATCCAAATGCCAGATGAAGTCCAAATGTTGATTTGATGAGGGATTGTGTTTTCTGTGTCAAGGCAAACATTTTATTAAAATGATAAATGGCTTTGTCATCTGTTTGCATTTTGCCTGTAATTAGGATTAAAGGAGAAATTGGTGCAAAATGTCTGAACGAACTAAAAACCACTGGGTTCTTCTCGAGTGCAAAAAGAAAAAGCTGCAAAAATGTCAAGACTTCCTCTTTTTCCCCTAATTTGGGGGGGAAAAAAAAAAAAAGTTATTTGTTTCAGGGAGAAAAAAATTGCAGTATCGTGGAATCATGGGATGGTTTGGGATGGAGGGATTTAAAGAAGGAATTCCACCCATGCCATGGGCAGGGACATTTTCCATTATCCCAGATTTTTCCAGCCTGGCCATGGGCACTTCCAACGATGGGACATCCACAACATCTCCTCACAAGCAGTAAAAGTAGGGAAATACAGCAGCAAAACCACAAAAAAAAAAAAAAATTAATTTTTCAATACCCAACCCCAAATAGCTCAGAATTAAATATCCCGTGAGGGGGAAAAATGAAAAGTACAAATTCTTTTCAGCGTGAAAAAATAATTAAAAAAAAAAGTAAAAATTTAATTGACTAAATTTTAAAAATTGCAAAAATAAAAACTTGGCTTCAGAATCATCCTAAGGAACGAGGAAAGATTTGGGAGCAGCTGCTGGAACACGGGTGGATGTGTTTGGCTCCATGCTCCATTAAATTTTATGGCTGATCTGACATGAAGATCCTGGCAGGAATGAGCCATTCCAGGCTCGTGTTCAGGGCTCTGTGTTCCATTTTCCTCCGAGGGTTGGGATGCAGGTGGGCTCAGGTGTGTGCCCTGCTCAGCTGTGTGCAGCTGGAACAAAAAATCCCAGGAAAACACCAACACTTCTGGCATTTTGTCACCTATTCCCAGAGAAAATTGCTTTAAAATTCAATTTCCCCCCCTCCCCCCCTCCTTGTCTCTGCAGTTCTGGGCAGTGCAAAGCTCTGAGTGTAGCAAAGAGGAGAATTGTTGGGAGAATTGCTCCTTTGAAAGGGAAAAAAAATTGGGAGCAACAATTCCCATTGTTTTTCCTGACCAATAAACGGGTGCTGCACGGAATTAAAAGGAGAATTTGAGGGAATGTTTGGTATCAGGACGGCGTGTGCTGCTCCAGTGAAACAGAAATATTTTGTTTCACTGAGCAAAGTTTTACAATTGATTAAACCAGCTCGAGGTTAACCCAGGGTGGGATCCCAAGGAATTCCCATTCCTCAGCAAGGGAGGTGATTCTGGCTGGGAGATTTTGGAATATAAAGAACATTTCCTCAGCACTCCAACCATCAAGAGCAGAGTTCAGCCCAGCCCTTAGCACTGATCAATAAAAGTGGTGCACCCTCCATTAGGAGATAAGGTAAAAATTAAATGGGTATTTATGGGTATAGGAGAATTTGGGGGTGAATTGCAGATAAAAACCCCCGGGTTTATTTTTGGGGTTGGACTCAGTGCTGACAGAGCTTTTTGTGTTGACAGGAAAACCAATTCTTTGGTTTTGCCCAGATTTTTTGGGACTCCATCATTTTATTCGGCCTCAGTATCTCGTTCTGCATTCAAATTTTCAAGTTGGTCTAGAATTACTTTGATGCTGGAGTTGTTTCACCTGTGGAAAACCAGGATAATAATTTAAAAAAAAGGATTTTCTGCTCTTAGGATTATCCAGAACTGCCTTGAGAACGAGCTTGAACAATCCCTTCGTTTTTATCCTGTTCTTTGACCTTTCTGAGCTGCTCTTTTTTAGCTCAAACCTCGGACTTCCTCCACTCCTACATTTTATTTACAATACTCATCCATATGTTTAATCAGGACCTGGATTCTCCCTCAGGAGGGTCTTTGGCATCTTCTTCCTCTTGCTGCAGGAAAAAATTTGGCTCCTTAAGGATCTTTCTGTGTTGGTTTGGTTCCCCTGCCTTGTGTTCTTTACCCATCGAAGGCTGCCTGGCTCCTGCTTCCCTGGAATTCCTGCTGCAATTCCTGCTGCTTTCAGCTGGGAATTCCTGCCCGTGCTGCAGTTTGGAATCTGCTCGTGCCCCTTTTAAGGCACAGCTTGCAAAGATGTCGCAGCTTTTCCTAAATTCCCAGGGATTTGGGCAACTCCTCCCTGTGGTGATTCCAGGGAAAACCTTTTATCCCACAACAGTTCTGGCACAGCAGCGCAAATGTGATCTCACACGGTGACCTCATGTAAAAATCACCACGTTGGAAAGAGATCACTGAACACCAGGATGCCACTGGGAATTCTTCCTTCTCGTTTTCCACGTGCTGGTTTGATATTCCCGTGCTGGTGGCGTTTCCACCGAATTATTTGAGGTCGTTTTCCTCATCAGTATCAGATTTTTCATCGTACATCAGCCCTGTCGTGTTCTACAATCAATCCTTCTCCCACAGCTTCACTTGGGAGCAACGTGAGAACTCCAAAATCTGGATTTCAGGACAAATCTGCTTTGTGCCAGGCCAACCCCTTCCATCAGCAAGGTGTGATATCTGGGGCGACGGCGCTTTTAAAAAGCGAATTTTTGGGACAAAATACATGGAGGGTTTTTCTTGTGAAGCCAACTTGGAACGGGAAACACAATTTAAAAAGAACAACAAAAAAGCCCATCCCAAATGTGATTTCTCAAGGATCTGATGGATGGATGAATTCCGTGTGGTCCAAGGAATACAAGATAAATCCAGGGATATGCTCAGTGGGAGAGCAGGGGATGTAAAACATGCATTGGAGTGAAAATTTGGTACAGGAGAAAGCTGAAACAAGAATGGACTGGGTCCAGCTGCAGGGAATAGGGCTGGGCAGGAATTGCTGCTTTGGACACACTTGAGCCACTTTTTGATTTTCTTTTAACTCTGAAGGGAAAAGGTGACTGGGAAATTGGGTGTAGGAAAGGGGAGCAGTGCTGCATTCCAGGAGCAGCTGAGATAACCAGGAGATGCATTTTTACCCTCTAAGGCAAGAGCTGCTAAAAGTGGTTGAAATCACAGAAATCCCTGGGACCGAGCAAAATTCCAGAAGTGTTTTTTTGGTTTCCCCCCCAGGTCTTAAAGGGGTTTTTTTTTTGTATTGTTTTTGTGGTAAGAGATGAGGTTGTGATCATGGAAGAGCCTCAGGAGCAAAATTAAAAACATTGGGATTTTTCCATCTGAACACAGCAGTGGGTTAGGGATAAAACTGTGACTGCAGCTCCAGGATCATGGAATGGTTTGGGCTGGAAGGGACCTTAAAATTCATCTCATTCCACCCCTGCCATGGCAGGGACACCTTCCACCATCCCAGGCTGCTCCAGCCTGGCCTTGGGCACTCCCAGGGATCCAGGGGCAGCCACAGCTGCTCTGGGAATTCCATCCCAACCCCTCCCCACCTTCCCAGGGAGGAATTCCCTCCCAATATCCCATCCATCCCTGCATTCTTCCAGTTTAAACCCATTTTCCCTCATCCTGTCTTTCCATGCCCTTGTCCAAGTCCCTCTCCAGCTCTCCTGGAGCCCTTTAGGTGCTGGAAGGCTGCTGGGCTCGAGGAGGAATTCCAAATACTCCAGGAAAAAAAAAATACCTGGAGCCACAGTGTGGATCAGAGAGCTGGAGCTGAGCAGAAATAGATTTGTGAAATATTTCATTTTGATGAATCCAGCAGCTCTTCCTCCTCACGAGTACAGGAGGGTCACAACAACATCCCCCAAGAGGCACAATTATATTTTTATTTGTGTTTTAATCTCTTTAAACCAGACAGTTTTGTCAGATTCTCACTGGAGCTCAGCTCCAGCCCTGTTGAGTTTTGCAGCCTGGTTTTGCTCATATGGAGCAGCCATGGCCAAGGGACAGCCCAGGGGGACAGTTTGGGCTGCCAGAAGGATTTCTGGGCTGGATTCGTGTTTGTTGGGATCCGTAGTGTTGGGTTAGAAAAATCTCTGTTGAGCCTGAGCAGAGCTGTCACAATTTTGGAAGTGCTCTCAGATGGGAGGAGTGATAAATATTCCTCTGGAATGATGGTCAGTGCTCTGGGAAGGGCCCCACGGACAAGGCAGGAGGTGCTGGGGGGCTCCAAGCCAAGATGTCCAGCTTGGGACACAGGGAGAGGTCTGGAAGCAGAAGGAAAAGGGAATTTTGGAATAGGGTGAGCCTGAGGCACAGCAAAGAATGAAAGCAGGGAGGAGGAAGGAAGGAAGGAAGGAAGGAAGGAAGGAAGGAAGGAAGGAAGGAAGGAAGGAAGGAAGGAAGGAAGGAAGGAAGGAAGGAAGGAAGGAAGGAAGGAGCACTGGTTTTCCATGTATTCAAAAGAGGTGTGAAATCTCTTTGGAAAGAACCTGAGTTTAAAGTTTAAAAAAAGGGACAAGGAAAAAAATAAATCTCCATGGAAGGCAGAAAATGCATGAGTTGGATCTGGAACCCCTTTGGAGAAGCTCAACAGAGGGTGCAGAAAGGTCACCCTGGAGGTGTAGCTGCCACTCCTGGGCAGCCCTAGACAGGGGAGAGATGCAGGAGAGATTCCTGTCTGCTTCAGCAGCCAAGGAATGTGAGGGATAAGGATAACTTGTGGGATAATTATAAATCCACAAATTCTTCACCCTGCTCCCCTCAAAGCAATGAAACACAGGAAGCCCCAGGACTGAGACAGGACCAGAATGGTTTAAAATTTCTGCCTTTTTGTATTTTACCTCGGTGTAATCAGGAGCCAGGGCTCAGGAACTGGGATGTGGAGTTGGTTTACAATCAGGAACTGGGATGTAGAGTTGGTATAAAATGCTTGTGCAGCAGTGCAGTGGACAGGAGGAGGAGGAGGAGGATGGTTTGGCTCTGCTGCAGGAGAAGTTCCCATGCTCCAGTGGGAGAGTCCAGCTGAGCAGTGGCCATGAGCTGGAATTGCCAAGGAGAGCGAATGGGTGAAATCCCAGTGGGATATGGAGGTTGCTGTTTTGACTGCTGGTCCAGGATTCCCAGTGAGACACAGAACTGGGAGACACTGGATGTTTGCAGATGTTGTTCCCGGAGCTTTTGCCAAGAGCCCAGTGGAACAAGGAGCAGAGTTAAATTTAGTCCACGACAACCTGATCAAAACCAACCCCACAAAGGCAAAGCCTGTCCAGCTCCAGACCCAGCGTGGCCTCCAGAGCTGCCAGAGCTACCACGGAGTTGGGATCTTGTGGAAAATCCTTCCAGCTCTTGCAGCAGGGGGCTCGAGGCAGCTGCTCTGCTGCTCTGCAGTGCCAGTGTGAGCTCAGCAGGGCTGGGAATGCCTGAAGATTTTATTTAAGGTACAAACCCAGGGGTTTTGTGGAATGGTTTGGTTGGAAGGGACCTTAAAATTCAGCTCAGTGCAACCAGGACACCTTCCACCATCCCAGGCTGCTCCAAGCCCCATCCAGCCTGGTCTTGGACACTTCCAGGGATCCAGGGACAGCTTCTCTGGGAATCTATACCAGGGTCTCAGCACCCTCCCAGGGAGGAATTCCTTCCCAAAATCCCACCTAATCCTCTGGCAGTTTAAAGCCACCCTTCCCACGAGGAAATTGCTGCTGTTGTCCACCCTGACCTCCCCAGCCCAGCCTGAGGCCGTTCCCTCTCCTGTCCCTGTTCCTGGGAGCAGAGCCTGACTGGGGCTGTCCCCTCCTAAAAAAGGAATTTTTAGGGAGCAGAAAGCCTCCCCCCCCCCACCCCAGAGCCCTGTTTTCCACCTCATGGCTCCAGCAGTGGCACAGAACATTTTCCTTCTAAAACAGAAATAATGTAACCACAAAATCCACTGGGAATATTCCACTCTGTGTTCATTGAACTGTTCTGGAAGCGCTGCTGAGCTGTGCCTTGGAATTGGGACGTGATGTTCAAGGCTTGGAGCAGCTGGGCTGGAGCCTGGGCAAGGTGCTGGGAAAGGCTTCCTTCATCCCAGGGCCAGCTGGAAAAGTCAGCCCAGCCCAGCCTTGCTCCAGCAGTGGTGTCAGCACTGAGGGAACACAAAAGCAACCACACAGCTCCTTCCATCTCCCCCTCGAGCTGGGCTGTTCGCTGGGGAGAACCAGCTGTGCCAGCTGTGCAGAACCAGCTGTGGTACCCTGTCCCTTGTGAGCACTGCCTGCCTCTCCTCGCCAGGAGGGTGTAGGAACAACGGTGGGCAGGATGGTCGGGAGGGATGGAGATGAGAGATCTCTGAATCCAGGTCTGGGAACTCGTGGTTTATGGCAAAGGGTGTGGGAGCAAGGGCCCTGCTGGGAGCTGCCAGACACAGCTTGGAGCAGGCAGCAGAAAGAGTGAGAGTGAGAGTGAGAGAGTGAGAGTGAGAGAGAGAGTGAGAGAGTGAGAGTGAGAGAGAGTGAGAGTGAGTGAGAGTGAGAGTGAGAGTGAGTGTGAGAGTGAGAGTGAGAGTGAGAGAGTGAGAGTGAGAGTGAGAGTGAGAGAGTGAGAGTGAGAGTGAGAGTGAGAGAGAGTGAGAGTGAGAGTGAGTGAGAGAGAGTGAGAGTGAGAGAGTGAGAGTGAGAGAGTGAGAGTGAGAGTGAGAGTGAGAGTGAGTGAGAGTGAGAGTGAGAGTGAGTGAGAGTGAGAGAGTGAGAGTGAGAGTGAGAGAGTGAGAGTGAGAGTGAGAGTGAGAGTGAGAGTGAATGAGAGTGAGAGTGAGAGTGAGAGTGAGAGTGAATGAGAGTGAGAGTGAGAGTGAGAGTGAGAGTGAGAGTGAGTGAGAGAGTGAGAGTGAGTGAGAGTGAGAGTGAGTAAGTGTAAGAGCAAGAGTAAAAAGAAAAGTAAGAGCAAGAAGAAGAGCAAGAGTAAGAGCAAGAGAGAGCAAGAGAGAGAGCAAGAGTAAGAGCACGAGGTTCCCGCTACAATACAAGAAATCTTCTTCTGTGCTGAATATTCTAATTTTCACTGACCAGTCTAAGATACAAATCCTACAGCATTTACCCACAGCCTGTAAGAATCATTACATTACCACGCTGTGTTACTTTTCAAACCCTACAAACTCCTCTGGGGACCCTTCTGCCAGGCTGGCAGGGTCTGCTCTGACCCTGGAGCTGTGTGCAGGCACAGGGAATTGTTCACTCCAGAGGGATCACTCTCAGCTGCCCCCGCTGTTGTTTTCAGCTGTTCAGTAACTGAGGTTTGGTATCTCAGAGATTGCTTTCATTTCAAACTCGCTTAGAGTTTCCATATTCTCAAAATCTTTAGCCAGGCAATCATGTCTATAAGGTTTTCCTGTTTCATCTTCCCCAACAGGAGGAGATGACACTTGTGCAACCCTTCAGCTTTCATTTCTCCCCATAATGAGATCAAACTGCTGATAAATATTTCCCCTTGTTCCGTGTCAGTTAACGCTGGGATTACTCTGCCAGCAGCCCGGGCCAGCCTTTATCTCCTGCATCTCCAGGGCTGTGTTTGTGCATCAGTATTTGTCAAGAATTGTCTCTCCAACAGCCTGGGCATTATCTCTGGAGCAGATTTTATTCATTAGGCCCAGAAGTGCTGGGAGATGGAGGATTTCACAACGGAGTAAACAAAGGCGGGTTTGTGGTGCAGCCTTGGCTCCACGTTCCTGTCAGTCCTGTGGCTTCATTGGAGAGGGCAGGGTGAGGATGGGAGATACCACAAATTTCTCAGCAATTTCAGTGTGAATCATTCCTTTCTTGGAATAACTTTAATAGAAAACCAGGATTCGACCTGATGAGAAAAACGTGTGAAAAAAAAATATTTTTTTTTTCTTCCTTTTCTTTCTCGCCTGGTTGAAATGTTGGGTTTTTTTTTTTTTGCAGACTATTTTTATCCTTGAGCACTTGGAGAAAGCTTTGAAACTTCGGAGTTGTAACATTTGTGGAATTAGAGCACTTGGAGGAGTTGGTTTTTAGTTTTTTTTATTTTTTAAGGAGCAGTGAAGTTCCAGCCAATTAGAAAAGAAAATTATTTGTGTCTGGGATAGTTTGCTTTAGATTTTAAACAATTTCAGCAGCTTATGGAGGGTTAGGAAGTGGTTGGATTTCCTTCTGAAGAGATAGAACATCCTTTTAAAAATACTTCACAGCAACATCAGATGTTAAAAACATAAGAGGGTTTGTAGCTCAGCAGTGCACTCAGAAATTCCCTGGTTTTGCATGAACCACTGGATTCTATTCCCTCCCATCTTCCTCAGCTACTCTGTCATCCCTTGGTTTTTCTCTTGATCATTTCAAAACACTGGACAAGTGAAAACCACGAGTTCTTCACCGGTTCAGTGAAGATCAGTTTAGTGACTCCCATTTGTTAACAGAAGTATTGACACACTTTGTTGTTTTAGGACTTGGATTTATGGTTCTTGGGGATGGAATCCATTCCTTAATGCCACATAATCCATGGAGTGCTGGTCACCAAGCCAGAAATTGCTTCTGCTGCCACTGTGAAGTGTAACTTGAGAAAAAAATCCCCTCACTGATGGTCTGAGGGAGAACAGCCACCACAAGTGGTCAAAAAAAAATATAAAATTTGAGGCTGTTACTGCATTTTGGAGCTTCTTAATATGTGATATTTTATCAGTTTGAAAGCTGAGTCAGCCCAAAAAATGAATAAAACCATGAAATCAGTGCAGCCTGTGGCAGGGAGGAGTGAGGGTTGAGCTTGGATTTTGGGAAATTTTCCATGTGGAAAAGGTTATAAAACAGCTCCCGTGGGCAACCCCAGGTAGGGATGGATTCCCTTGGAAGTGTGGAAAAAAACATGGATGTGGCACTTGGCACAGGGTCAGTGGTGCTGGGTGATGCTTGCTCTTTTCCAATCTTAACAATTCCGTGATTCTCTGATTATTGTCCTGGAATTCATTTTGCCAGGTGGGATTCACTCTGGCAATTTGAAGGAATCTGGGGGCAAAACGGGTATTTTATAGAAAAATTGATAACATTTCTGGCTCTGGAAAGGACCTTGATGCTGCTCTATCCCAAATTTCTGAGCTTTCCTGCTGCTTGGAGTTTGGTAATGTGACCCTGTTCGTAATCAGGAGATTTTTCATCTCCATTCCACTTTTGAGTGGGGTTTTTTCCCTCGGAGTGTCCATAACCAGTTTTTATCTCCATAGGATTATCCCTGGATTTTATGCAGCAGTGAAAAGAGAGCTGGAAGTTGTCCTGTGCCAGCTGAGTTCCAGCAAAGCACAAATGGGATTTTGGCCTCTCGGGCATTTTTTGTGGGAATTTCCTGTGGTTCCCCCTTTTTTTTTTTGGCCTCAGGTTGCCCACTGTAGACAAACCTTGGGAGTGGCTTCCCTGAGCCATCCCATTTTTAGGGCACCTGGAGCTGCCCTAAAAAAAAATCAGGGAATATCCTCTGTAGGAATTCATGCAGAGCAGAGAAAAGGGAGCAAGAATTCCCTTTGATTTACAGGTTTGCAATGATTTTCCCCACACCATCTTCCACTCCTCCGTGTCAGGCACTCGAGACAAAATCCTGTCTCTGCTGATGAGACTTGGCCAAAAGTCAGCTGGAAAACTCTTGCTATTTATCCATTGAGGAAGCAGCTTTTACAAACTTCCCTGAAGGAATTCAGCTAAGTGTTTTCTTTAAATGAATGGATTTCCAGAGCCACGTTGTTACAACATCTCGGGCTTCTGGAGCTGCTCCTTCCAGCTCCTTGAAGATCTTCAGCAATTAGGCTGCACTGATAAATCCAGGGGAGGGTTATCTTGTCTCTTCTTTTAGCTCAGAGGAAATAATTTGTGTATTTTATCAAGGATAAGAGGTGGGAAGTGTGAAATCTGACCCCACTGCTGCCACTTGGTGACCCGGAGGAAATTGGTTCCGCTCAGCATTTCAGCCCTGCCCGTGTGAAAGGTGTGCTGGGCTCCTTTTCCAGGGAATTCTGCAGCTCCTCCAGGATTTCCAACCAAACCCAACCCTTTCTCGTGAGCTCCCTGTGTATCACTTTTATTGAAATCAACTAAAAATGAGGTTATCTGGAGCTTGCAATAACTGTGAAATCTTTCAGCTGGAAATCAGTGTGTCCCACTTGTTTGGAAAGATTTTCTCTTCCATTATTCATTGCGGGGGCCTTAAAATTATACTCCAGTGACAAAGCCTCTATTTATTTTTAGACAATTGGCATCCACTTCTGGCTGACCTAGAATGTTTCTTTGATGACAATGCCTGTGATCCAGCTGGGTTTGCTGAATGGTTGCATAAACAAAGGCAGATAGTAAAATGTGGGAAAGAAAAGGCTATTTTTATTATATTAGAGACTGTCCAGCCAGCTCCAAGCCCAATTTTAAATGTCATATCTGTAGCACTGCACTTCAACTAAATGTCCTGATCATCTCCAGAATATCTCTGGAATTTTATCATTATTGGATTGCGGGGTTAGGGAGAGGCTAAGAGAAAAAAAAAAAAGAAAGAAAAAAAGTTCAGAGTGGAGGTGATCCACAGAAAAAGACAATCAGTTTGGTATCCGGCCCCTTCCTTCCTGAAGAATGTAGGTTTAAATACATGGAACTGGGAGGAAAAGTCTGAGCTTGATGTTTTCTCCAGTCCCATTTATTCATTTGTTGGCCAATTTGTGTCTCATTGCAGCAGCTCCAAAGGCAGCTTCATTTCTAATGGATAAAAACACTGCCTGTGGGTAAGGAATTCCGGGTAGGAGAATGAGCAGGGGTTCTCATTTTAACTCAGATCGTGGAATCACAGAAGGGTTTGGGTTGGGAGGGATGTTAAATGGGATATTATTATCCCATTCCACCTTCCACTATCCCGGGTGGCTCCAAGCCCTGTCCAGCACTTGCAGGGACCCAGGGCATTCTCCACGCTCCCAGTAAATCCAAAGGGAGCTTCACTGCCCAGCATCACCACCCAAATTTCTCCCCTCCCTTCAAAAAGAAGAGCCTGAAACAGTTTCTGGTGCGAGAAGGTGTCGGAGGGCAAAATTTGGCCGCAGCTGAAATTCCAGTGGAAATATAGGGGAAATTTCTGGGTTAATGAGACTTAGGACCAAGTGGCAGAGAACTTCCTTCCCTGGATTTACATTTGGGTTCCACATTATAAATAACAGTGCCGGAAAGAAAATCCTCATATATTGCAGTTGTGACCTCTCAGTTGTCAGGGTTAACCTGCGTCGAGGAGGGGCTGGTTGGATTTTAGGGAAATGTTCTGGAGCAGCTCCCCAGGGAATGGCCTCATCCCAGAGCTCAGGGAATGTTTGGACAATGCCCTCGGGCACGGGATGGAATTTTGGGGTTGCCCAGGAGTGATCCCTGTGGTTCCCTGCCAGCTCAGGGTGTTCCATGGGCAGCTCCAGGCTCTCAGCAGAGAGGCAGACCCAGCAAATCCCGACCTCCTGCAGGTTTTGGCCGCACCTTGGGCCAGGGAAAACCATTGGTGCCACTGGAAAAACCAGAACCCAGGAGCTGCAGCAGGAATATCCAAAGCAGGAAAATCAGTTGGTTTTACAGGGTTTTACATGTCTGCACAAGGATGTTTTTAGGATGTGTGCATTCCCCAGAAGTGCCCCAGCTTTTAACCACGAGCCATCAGCAGAGATTTATTCCTACCCCATCAAACAATGAAAGCACCCAACAATGCTCTGCAGGAGCATCCTAAAATCAGAACGATCCTGTTTGTCTTGGATTGGGAGCTTTGCAGGATTTATTTAGGAGCCTTTTTGTTTATCTGTTAAAAACAGCCTTTCAGTCAATGCTAAGCTCGACGGCTTCAGTGTAATTTTCCATGGTTCGGACTTGCTGAAGTAATAAATAAAATGTAATAAGAATAAATTATAAATATTTATAAGGCTATTTTTGGCTTTTATGAGGTTCTTAGGATCTTGAATTTAATATCCCAGCCAAAGCTGCACTCAGAGCTCTTCTCTTTCCCATCCAAATGCCTGCTCAAGGTTTTGCAGCCAGATGGAATTTGGCTGCCAAAGCTTCACCTGTGGGGATGCCAAGGAAAGCATCCAGTGGGACAAAGCAAAGCCAGGCAGCAGAGCTGGCATCCACACCAGGACATGGAGTTCACCTGCCCCCAGCACATCCCAGCTCCCATCCTCCTGCCCTCGGCTCACTCCCACTCACTTGGACACACCAGAAAAGTTTTTCTGAAAAATATCAGGGAGGAAAAGGGAAAAAAAAAAAAAAAAAAAGGCAAAAATAATTGTAAGGTTTCTAGAAAAGTTGTTTTTGTAAATGCTTTACCTGTTTCCACACAATGTGCTTTGAACAGTATTTTCTGTGTTTTTCTGTTGAATTTGGGCTTGATTTAGGTGGAAAAAAATGTGGGGGTTGGTGCTAAAAAAGCAATGAACACAATCTTCATTTTGGCTTCCTTGAAGAACCCAGTCCTTGCAGCCCTTCTCTTGGAGAGTGTGATTACATTAGCTGTTAATTAATAATAAGCAGATGGTTTGGGACCAGTGGTTTAAGGCTGGTCCTGGCTGCAACGAGCTGAGCTTTGGGGTGCCAGAGGCAAAGAATTCCAGGATTCCACGAGACCTGGGGGTGGTGGATCCCAGCAGAGCTCCCCACCTCTCCCTGGTGCTGGGCAAAGAAGATCCATGAATGGAAAAAAGGGAGAAGCCTCGTGCTCCAGGATTCTCCTGGAAAAAGAGATGGCTGCAGTTGAGTCCATCATTAAACCCCAAATCTAACAAACAGCTGATTTTTCATGTTAACCTTTATTTGGGGAAAATAATATCCCGCAGCCTACGTGGAAAAAAAAAAAAAAAACAAACCCTTGGCAATACCCTTATTAAAGCTGATTTTTGCAAGGCTTCAATGAATTCCTGCCAAAGAAGAGAGCAGGTTGGATGCTTTTTAGTGTTAAGAAATGGGAAGATAACAAATGTTTCCCTGATCCCTGAAGTAATTCATTCTCTGGATAACATTCTTCATTGATAACTCCATTTTTTATTTAGAAGAATGACCCCAAACCAAGCCAGAAGTTAATAGATGAAAGGAAATTTGTAGAAATACCCTACTGAATACATGGTCTCCGTTAGGATTTGCCTGTTTATTAATATTGTGCATAAAAGTTTTTAAACCCATGTGGGTGGAAAGAGGATTTTAGTGTGTTGGTAACATCCGTGGAGACTCTAATTTACTACCAGGGTTTTACTGCTGTGTCTAAGCTGAAGGATTTCAAATGAGAAATTATCTTTTCTTGATGTCAAACAGATGTGTTAAAAATAATTTTTTATTATTTTTTTTTTTAATGTGGATTTTAATGACAGAGGGGCTTTTTATCCCATGGGTTGAACTTGGCGATTTTATCTGATATTGATACTTGTCAGACATGGGGGTTGTGGGCCTTGAAAAAGTGTTATTTGGATATTTCTGCAAAAAGTCGTACTATAAAGGAAGAATGAAATACTTTCATTCAACTTGATGTAATTTTTCTAATCTTTTTCCCTTCTAGGGAGTGATTAGAGAATTAGATTTTCCCCCCTGCAGTCGCTTTGCAAGGAGAGTCCTCTTGGTGTAACAGCTTCGAACACTGAAAGTTGAAATCTTTAAAGTCTCAGTTGTGTGGGAGCTGCGTTTGCAGCTGGGTCTGCTTTATTTCAGTGACAATGTTCAGCTCTGCTCAGTAATGCAGGGAGAAATATGGATTTGGAAGGAGCAGCCTGGAAATCTAAGCAGCAGATAGAGAACTGCTGTGAAGAGGGTGCTCACATTTCAGGGGGAATGTTCAGGATGAGCCATTTTAGAGTGAGGAATCCTCCTTACACTTAGTTTAGCTCCTGCATCACACCCTGAGATAGTGGAGAGCATGAAAGGGGTAAGAACTTATTTTTTAATATTTCATAATCGTGGTTTGGTCTCAGTTCTCTCCGTTGTTTTTTTTTTGCTGCGCGGGCAATAAGTTCATCTGGCAGGAAATCCGTATTAGCACTTTTTAAAAACCTCAGCACTGACCAAAATGAATAATTTGGGTGGTCTTTTTGTTGATTAATTTGGGCTTTAATGGATTTTCATTAATATTCCTGTCACTTCAGCTGTCAGCAGACATCGTGTGCCGAAGATCTCCACGGCATCAGCATCAGGAGTTCGGTCACTTCTAAAGAAAACCGAGTGACAGTGCTTAGGTGTGGGTTTTAATTCTGCAGTGAGACCTTTCACTTCCAAACTCATCTTCCTGCTGCTCGAATTCCTCTTGGAATTCTTCTTAATTTGCAGCAGCAATGCAGAAAAGTTGAGTGTTCCGGGAGCCTTTTCCAGTCATTTCAATGCCTTCATTTAGAGAATATTCCACTCTTTATCCAGGATTTTTTTTCCCCTTGGCTCTCTCATCCTCTGCATCCTCAGCTGCCCCACCTGGTTCAGGTGGTTCCTGATGTGGATTTTGGAGCCAGGGGAATTCCTGGAGCTCGGGATGAGCGCGAGAGGCGCGGTGGAAATTGGGATCTGGGAGTGGGGGGTACGGGAACCAGCTGTGCTGTCCCCTTGCATTTGGGAAAGACTCGACACGCTGCACGGAAATCACAGAGGAAAAAACAAAAACAAACAAAAAAAAGGCAGCAAAGCTGCAAAGTGTCTGGTGATACCAAAGGAAAGCAGGGAAGTGTGAGGAGATGTTTTTATTTGGCGCCGCCGTGCAGCAAAGGCAGCCCCTCTGTGCTCGTTCGTCCCGGGAATCCTTGAAATTCCCAACCCCTCTTCCACAGGGAAGAACTCTCAGGTCTCTCATCTATTTTGCTGCTTTTCTCTGGGCCAGTTTCTCTATTTTCTTTGGTTTCTTTCTAAGGTTGAGAAGCTAAAAGTTGGACGCGTATTTATTTATATGCTCAGCACTAAATCCTGTTTTCCAAAATGGCATTTCCTTGTTTGCCAAGCCTTTCGCATCGGTTTAGGCTGACATTGCACACCTGTTCTCGGTTTCTTTTCCACGAATTCTACACAATTGGTTTGGAAATCGTTGTGGCATTAACTTGGGCTCCTTGGGGATGAATTTCACCTGCCTTTGAGATGCTTTTAAGTGTTTTTCTGCATTGGTTTGGGTTCAGTATTTCCCAGGATGTGCTCCTTGCACTGGGATCTGCTTTTCTGAGGGCTAAGGTTAGAAAAATTCCTGACAATTTAAAGATCTTGTAGTGTTTTTCCTCACGTTTTTGATGCAGAGTTTTTGCCATCTCACAGAAAAGCTAACTCCCATTCTGAGCAGAACTTGGAATTGTACTGGTGTTAAGTTCTCTTTGAGAAGAAAAACATTCTGCAAACAGTATATTTTAAGTCAAAATATTGTGAATTACTTCACCATATTCTCTCTTTCACCAGTAAATATGATACGGCTGAAACAATGACTGGTTCCCCCCTTTAAGTTGTTAAACAGACACACTCTGTGCCTGCTAAACCGTGTGTAAATTCGGATTTCTGGCATTTTTTATTTTGGGGAGGGAAAATCACTCCAAACACCTCATAGAAATTAATTTCGTGGAATCACTCGAGGGGAGTTGGGTCCATCTGCTCAGAGAGTTCAACCTTTCTAAATTCACTTAGTCCAGAAAAGAAAAAGGAGTCATTGTTTGACTGGAGAGATGCTCGTGCTGTGAGCTGGGGTGTGTTTTTGTAGCACTGGCTGTGAGCTTTTGGAGCAAAAGGATTGTTTTTGGAAGTGAATTTTATTTCCTTGCAGATAAAACGGGCGATTAATGCGTTTTAATTCCGTGTGTAAAATAATGAGAGCTGCTGTGGGCTGATGATGTGCAAGCTCAGAGCTGGAGACAGAATTCCAAGGGAGGGGACACAGAATTCCAAGGAAAGAGCCCCAAGTTCTGCTCGTGTCTGTAATTATTCCCATGCACTTACTAAAACAGGAATTAAAAAAAAAAAATATAGGTGCTTTTTGCCTCATTCACTTCATAGAAAACAGAAAGTTGAACTAAAATCTGATTTTAGGGCCCCGGCTGAAGCCGCAGGGTTTGTTGAGACAGGATTAGGGCTGAATCCCTTCCAAATGTCTTCTGTTGATGATTAAAAATAAGAAACCTGCTTTAAAAATGGTATCTATTATAGAAATAAAACTAGCTTTGCCTCAGCATCTTCAGGTTGATTTTCCACCTGCGCCTGAACTCTGGTGAGACGGAAGGATTTGGGGAGTTCAAAGTTTTGCCAGTGAGTTTTCCCTTTTAAAATCCTGCATTTCCAACTCCAAGGAAGTTTCCAGTGAAATCCCAGTTTCCCTGAACCATCAGTGCCGAGTAAAATCCGAAATATTCCAAAACCACCCTGGTCTAGTGTCCAGATTTCAAGGTCTAGTGCAAGAATGGCTGCAGGGGGTTTCAGATCCTTTGCTTGCAGCTGGATTTCCAAGGGCAGCAGAACAGTAGCAGGGTGCTAAAGAACTGCTGAAGATTGATTTATTTTTTTTTTTTAATTATTTTTTTTAATTTTTTTTTGTGGCTTTGTGTGGCTGCTCTGCTGAACTGACAGTTCCAAACTTGGCATCAAATGAAAAGATGAACTTTGGAATTTATCCAGAGTCACCCAGGCCTTGGCTTCAGCCTTTGAACAAGGCTTTGCTAAAAGGGTCTGTGTGGGACTTAAAGAAAATTCAATTTATCTGAGGTGATTTTTTTTTTTTAATCCCTTAAATCTCTTGTTTTCAAAATTACTGAGTAAGTATTTTCTAAATAGTGAACTTTTTTTTTTTTTCCCCAAAATAGTGCTTTTCCTTTTATTTGAAGGTCTTGGCTTCAGCCTTTGAACAAGGCTTTGCTAAAAGTGTCTACATGGGACTTAAAGAAAATTCAATTTATCTGAGGTGATTTTTTCTTTTTTTTTATCCCTTAAATATTTTGTTTCCAAAATTGTTGAGTAGGTTTTTCCTACATAGGATTTTTCCTTTTTTTTTTTTATTTTTATTTTCTTTTCCAAGGCCCTGGGTTCAGCCTTTGAACAAGACCTTACTATAAAGACCCACATGATACCTAAAGGAACTTCAATTTATCTCTGGTGATTTTTTTTCCCTTCAATCTCTAATTTTCCAAATTGTTGTATTTTTTTTCTACGCACTGACTTCTATACTGTTATCTCTGATTTCATTTGGGTCTTTTTATGGAAACAAAAAGTCATATATGTGAAGTTGTGGGGGTTGTTTTGTGGGTTTTTTTTTGTTTTTTTTTGTATTTTTGTTTTTTGTTTTTTGTTTTTTTTCCCCTGTGAGATCACTTGCCAAGGAAATGTTTCTTGCAGTTATCCAAAGGAAAGGTCATTTTTACAGCGAGACTTCAAATCTGTATTTTCAGACAGTTCACAAACACCCAGCCAGCAATAGCAGGGGCATCTCTCAACTTTAACCTTGTGTTCTTTTAAATCTGTTTAACTAAGGGAAAAAAAAAAACAGAAATTGGAAGAACTTTCATCTTTTCCATGGAGTGATTCTTTGGAAAACTCGGATAACAAAGAGGGGGAGAAATGGGAATGTTCAGCTTTTTATTTTGAAATAAACCGTGGGTTTTTGAATTTAGATAAAAACATTAAATTAAACCCCCCGTGAAATACATAACTCGCTCCTGGTTTTTTAACCATGTGACTTTAATTGGTGTTTATTTCTGTAGATTGAGGCATTAAAAACTTCAGAAGGTTTTATTCCAATTTCTGTTGAAACGAAACCCAAATGTTTCTTTACGAAAACCATAAACCAAATATTTCAGTGCGGCTTTTCCTGTAAATATTTTTCCCCGAGTTATTTCTTGCTGCCTTCAGCTATAAGTATTGAAAACAAGAAACAGAGCTCAGGAATCTCCTTGAAAACAATTCTTCACTGGGGACAGACAGCAGCTTCCATAGAGAAAAGGAAACCTGAAGCACTTAATGTCTTTGTTAATTAAATTTTCGGTGATTTCTCAGGCTGTTGAAAGTGTGGAGATGCACATGAGGGATCTTTGGGAATATTCACTCCGGGAAGTTTCCAGGTGAGGGAAAGGTGGCTCCCACTTGGCTTTGGCTGCCTTTCAAAAGGGATTTTGGGGAGATTAATGAAGAATACAACCCAAACTCCTACCGGAGGCTGTGCTGGTACAGGAGCTGCAGGGGCTCGTGGCTGGCTTTGCTTTGAACACCTGAGAAGCTGCTTTGTGCTAAATTCAACTTGCATTTGGGATCTTTGGGCTAGTTTGTTGTGCTTTGCTGTTAATGATGATTTATGGAGCCGGGGGATGATATTTGTGGTTTTTAACGGCGGACGTGGCCAAGCTCTCTGGGTGTTAAGGGGGAAGATCAGGATTTAAATTATAAAGATTGCAGAACTCCCTCCTGACTCTCCCTTCTCCTTTATAAAACCTGTCACGTTGGAGGTGTGGGAGATGAGGGAGGGAATCAGGGGGTCCCAGAGGGAACATTTTCCATGATTTGTCCCCAAGCAGAGGGTCCAGACCTGGACCTGCTTTTGGCATCAGCCCCCACGTTCCAGGAGCATTGTCCAGGAGCAAAGGGAGTGTCCAAAGAGCTTTGTTGGGAATGTGCAGCATTCCGAGTTAGAGCTGACACTGAGTGTGATATTTGGGTGTTCCCAAAGCTGGGGAAGGCTTGGGAGTCCTTTCCCATGGAAATTCCAGAGAAGCACAGAGCCAAAGTGGGGGTTAGAGCCACCAGACCCCATTGCTATACCCAGTCAATCAAGCTCCTAATTAAAAGGGATAGTTATTATATTATTACAATTATTTTTATTATTTTATTATTAATATGTTACTCAATACATTGAGTTAGAGAGGAAAGTATCTGTAGAGGATTATATTATATTATATATAGAATATTACATAATACAATAACAACCTTTCAGGTTATGTTCTGAAGGGCACATTTATGACCAAAAAAAGGGGGGGTTTGTACAATTATCAGGATGTTGGGACTCCTTTGGCGACGTAGGAGAGTGAAGGACAACGAGGGAAGAGTGAAATTGTGTGAAAAGCAATTTGGGCGGGTGTTCTGTCCAAAAAACTCATTTATCATTGCCAGCACTCAGCACAAACTGGAGCAGGTTAAAAATGCATTAAAATGTGAATGCTTTCAATTCGTGTGATGCTTTAAAAAGCATCATCCGAAAAATCGTAAATAATAACAGGAATAACTTCAATAATTCTCCTACACCCATCCTTCAGAAAGAGAACAGGTTCCTTTGGGCTGCTCTCTGCCAGGATATTCCCAAAAACTTCTCTAAATTAACCAAATTCTCCATCCTGGGGATTATTTTAAACCAAATCAACCCCCGCGTGGGCAATATTTGGCGGAATCCCAGAGGATTTAATTCCTAGGTCTTAACTCACTTTCGAGCCTAATTAGAGTGAATTTAATAAAATCACTTGAATTATGAATGAGAGTGCTGAGGGATTTAATGGAGTTTATCCTTGTATTTTATCTTTGCATCTTTACAAATATCCCTGTATTTTACAGGGAAAAATTTACATGTATCTCTATATTTTATCCCTGTATTTGTAAATATGTATCTGTATATTTTATAGGGAAAATGCATACATGTATCTCTATATTTTATCCCTATATATATATATATATATATATCTATCCCAGTATTTTTCCCTATTCCTGCTATGGATAGCCACCCTGAAATATTTACTTTTCCATGGAACAGGACAATCCCTGGCGGGAACAGGATTTTTTTGGGATCTCTGACTAGAATTCCAGCAGATCAGAAGCACCACACAATTCTTTAGTTTGCTCAGCGCACCTCAAATCCACCAAATATTCCATAGATACTCGCTCTTTGCGGGAGTGCAGCTGGAAAAAGGAAATATCCAGGATTTTTGGGGGGGTATTTTGTGTCTGTGTTTTATCTTTACTCATCTGTGGCTGCAGCTTTCCCAGTGATGTTCTCTGGAGCTGGGGATTTGGGAGGCAGAGGAGGAATCGAGGAGGAATTCTGAGGAATTAAGGAATACGGAGTTACACCCTTGCAGGAAAAGCTGGAAAAGCTGCCCAGGCCTTGGACAGGACAAAACTTTTCATCTTTTCCTTAATTCCAGAGCTCCCACCAAACTTCTGGGAAGGGCACCTTGTGTTTCCCTGCCTTGTCTCACGTGCCTGCTCCTCATTTTCTCAGCTGAATGTTGTTTTTTTTTGGGGGGGGAGGGTGAACATCAGCACCTCACACTCTCCACGCTTTCCTTCCCTGTTTTTCCCTTACAAACCGTCGGGAATTTTGCCATCGTTTTGACAGGACCTGGATCAGAACTTGAAGTTTTCAACTCCAGCTCCAAAACTCATCCCTGCAGGGATTTCAAAGCCACGTGGATGCAGAGCCTGGGGACTTGGCAGTGCTGGGAATGTTGGACTCCATGGCTTTGGAGAGGCTTTTCCAACCTAAACCAATTTAGGATTTGGGGATTACTTGAGTTCTTTGGGATTTTCTGCTCCCTGGGCTCAGGAGGCACAGAGAGATCCAGTGTTTGTTGTGTGATGTGGAGGGAGCAGAGCTGGGATGGGTTTGGAGCTGCTGGGAGGGCTCAGCCTGGGGAAAAGGAGCCTCAGGAGGCACCTGGATTCCCTGGAGCCAGGTGGGAATCGGGCTCTGCTCCCAGGGAACGGGGACGGGCTGGGAGGAAACAGCCTGAACTTGTAGGGAATGCTTAAATTGGATTTTGGGGAGAATTCCTTCCTGGAAAGGGCTGCCCAGGGCAGTGGTGGAATCCCCATTCCTGGGGATGTGGGGTTGTGGATCCATTCCCCTGGCAGCGCTGGGAATGCTTGCATCCCATGCTCTTGGAGGGGTTTTCCAGCCCTGGTGCTTCTGTGGTTCTGTGTCAGATCAGGCTTGCGTTTCCCAAGGTCCAAATCCCTGGATTGTGTTTCACTGGAATTTTTACCCTGCGTTTGGAGCAATCCGTGGGATTTCCGTGGGATTTTGGTGGGATCGCTTTCCTCTGGAGCTGCCGGGGTCCCTCAGTCCCTCCCCTGGCTGCCCTTAGCAGCTCAACCTTGCAGCATTCCCAAATATTCCCTGAAAACCCTTCTTCCATCCTCCCAGGAACCAGAGGAAGAAAATCCCTGGGAAATTCCCAGGGGTGGCTTTGGGAGGAGGGAGAAAATCCTCCAAACCGGCAAAATGTGCTCATCTGACACCAACAGGGCTCCCAAATTTATTCTTGTTTCCCTTCAAAAGAGAAATTAAGGAGCATCTTGAACCATTTGTCCTAATTGGCCGAGGCAGTGGAATCCGTATGGATGCACATTATCCAGAGAAAAAGGGGAGGATTGGAAATATTCCCCTTTTTCTGACAAAATGGAACCATTTGTTCCTCATTTTTCCCTATCTAAGCTGAGCTCCCGAGGCTGGGAGGGAGAGGAGAGGATTTCTTGGCACGGCTCTGCTTGGAGTTTTTCCCCCCCCTCTTTTTTTTTTTTTTTTTTTGTTACTGTTTTTACAAATTACCTCGGAAAAAAAAAAAAAAAAAGAAAAAAAAGGGGAAAAAATCCACGAGATAAATCAAGCAAAAAGAAAAACCCCTTTTATTCTTACAAGGGTTTTTGTTCACAAAGCTGTAGAATACACAGAAAAATGCTGGATAAATCTTCCTGTGTTGGATCCCGGAGAGGTTTTGTGGCAAAAAAAAAAAAAAAAAAACCAAAAAAGGGGGGAAAACTGTGGAAAAAATATAGAAAAAAAATTAAAATAGAAAAAATAGTAATTCTTACAGACCAGAGCGAGGAGGATTAAAAAATGAAGTTTTAACAACGATAATTTAAATTAAGCAAGGATTCCACAAGCAAAACTGATCTTTTGGCTTTAAAAACATGGGGTGTTTTTTTTTTTTTCCCCCCCCTGTGGAAATGTAATTATTTAATTGTAATTTAAATAATTCTGTGAAGGCAAAAATTTTGTGCTTTTCAGGAACATTTTAGGATTAATTAAAAAAAACCTATTGCTGTGTGCAAGTGCTGAATTTTCCCCATAATATTCCCAAATATATGGAATTTAAGAGCATCTGAAAGAGGAGAAAAACTCATGGTTTGTGGTTATTTCCCTGTGTGTCAAATTTTTTGGTGTCAAACCCAGAACTTGGGCTGATTTTTTTTTTTTTTTTAATTCATTACAGGTACAAATTAAATAATCATAATTAGCAGATCAAAATTGATTTGCTTGCAGCTGAGTGGAGAATTTGCATTTGATGGAACTTTTTATTAAGAGCAATTTGAGGTGCGGTGTAGGGAATATAAAATTGCCAGTTTTGAAGCAGAACTATTCTTGCTCGGTGCTGCAGGATTTAAAATCCACAAATCTGCAATCAGACACTAATGGAAGTGTATCCCATTAATTATATTTTTATTCCATTAACGATTTTTACTCACTGAATGGTTTTTTATGCTCCATAAATTATTTTACTCCGTTACTGATTTTAACTCCACCTTGTGCATTTTAACAAGGAATTAAAAATCTTGAGGAATTATCACAGATATTCCTCATTCATGTGAGATCCTAATACTATAATTCCAGGGGTGAATCAATTAATAGGGATTTGTTTAATTAAAGTTCCTTCCCAATGCATTTCTTTGACTGTAAATCTGGATTTGGAGAGCGAATAATGATTATTTTCCCCCAAAATGGCCAAAATTTGGATGCACTCAGGTTCACAGGATCCTGCAAAAACAGAGGGGACGGGAAATGTTCCAGAACATAAAAACTCACCCTGGATAAAATTCCCTGCAGTGGGGAACTGAGATAAGAAATCTGAAATTGTGGATTTTTGTTTTGTCCACGTTTTCAGGTGTTTTCTCTGATTTTGAATGGATTTTCTGCTGCTTTTGGAAGGAGCCAAAGGAGCTTTCTGCTTCTGGAGAAATTCCTGATCCCTTTTGGCTTTGCTGAGCTCTGAGCCCTCTTCCCAATTTCTCCCTCTGTTAATTAGCAGGAATGATCAGGAAACCAACTTTGCTTTGCAGGGAATGAGCAGGCAAAAGAATTCCAAAATCCACATTTCCCCGAGCTGTCAGGTACAGGAAAATTTTTGGATTTTCACCTTTCCTTGGTCTCAGAATTCTCCGCTCCCAGGGCAGCTCCTCTTTTCCAGGCTCTGTTCAAATATTTGGGATCTTGACGTATGTGTGACAGTTTCTCCCCCAAAATCTTTGGGATGGATTTAAATTCACTGTTCCCTCTCAGCTGAACAAATTCTCCTTTGTTCTGGTGAAAACGAGCAGGAAACTTTTAGTTCCATTTTAACTTCCCCATTTTAATTTTTTTAATGTAATTGACACAACAAACAGATTTGGTCTTTTTGTGGTGGAAAATTTGGCATTTTACGATTTCTGTGTTTAATTTCCACGCTGAATAATCTGATTTTTATGCTCCTTGTACCCTTTTAATAGATGAGGTTTTGCTATTGATTTTTGATGTGCAAATTCCTTAAAGCCTCTGCAGTGAGCTCGAACCTCCTCGAGAAAAAAACTCGTTCGTGATCAACCCAAGTCCAAAGATTTTGAAAAATATTTCATGGATTCTTGGCAGCTCTTCTGAAGTGGGAACCAAATGAGAGCAGGGATAGCCCCAGGTCAGCTCTGGGTGTCTTTTAATGAGTTTTGGGTTTAATCTCAATATCTCAACTCGAAACATTTGCTTCTTGAAAGCAGAATATTTAATACACTGAGCAGCTGCTGACAGCTGCACGGAAAAGAAAAGGGAAAAAAAAAGAAAAGAAAAGAAAAAGGAATTTATTTCCAGCTAAAAAAGAAACGCTTCAAAATGTTTTTATTTAAAAAATAAAAAAAAATCTCCACGACAGCTTTGGAATATCTTCATCCTCGGATTTTATCCGCTGCGTCACGGCCGGGATTTACAAGCTCATGAAAAGGTTACAATCCCAATAAAGCCCCACGGAGCAGGGAATTAGGGAATTACAGAGTCTGTAAAACCTTGGCAGTGTGCACTGAGGTGTGAGGTGAGGTCAGGGGAAAAAAACCAAAAAAAGCAGGGAATAAGGACAGGGAAGCTCTTGGAGTTTAAGGAGCAGGTGGCCGAAGGTCAGGGTTAAACTTTTTCAGGGTTAAGCAAACTCAGCTTTGTTAGGTCTGGGTTAAACAGAGCCAGACCCTTCCTGCCAGGGAGGTGCAAGGAGTGCAGGGAATCAGAATTTTCTGACAAATATTGGCCAGACCTGCTCCTGCTGCTGCTGGGGTTGTTCGAAACAGGCGTTTGGCTCGGAATTTTAATGTCAGAGATTTCCCTCTCAGAGTTTTCATTCGTACCTCGAAGGAATTCTGGGAGTGGGATTCAGTGTTTTTCCTTTGGAATATCTGCTCCAGGCTTTGAAATCCTCTCCCCTTTTACTTGCTTTGCATTTGTCGTTGTGACGTTTTCCACAAAAATCCTTTATTTCCGTTGGCTTTTTTTTTTATCCTTTATTTCCATTATTTTTTTAATCTTTGTCAAAAATATATATATTTTTTTTTAATTTTTCTTTTTTTCCTCCCCCGGGGATCGCTCCGGAAAACCAAACCCCCTCCCACCACCACCACCACCACCATCACCCTCATTTAGATTTATTTAAAATTCAGTGTTTTCCATCAAAAAAATCCAGGTGGATTGGTTACATAAAGGATCTTTCACAACCTCTGAGCTTTCCTGGAGCTCAGTTTCTCTCAGAGGGATCCTTCCCCAAGTCCTTGCTCGGCCTCGTGTCTCCACAAACACGCGCCTCATCCCGAGCCAGCTTCCCAAATCTTGGACATTTCCCGGGAACATTCCGTATCTGGGCAGTTCCTATTATTTACCTGGGATTGCAGGGATGGGAGCCATGGAATTACTCAACAATTAAGTCACTCATTAGGCAGATATTTCAAAATCCTGCCCGTTTTCAACAAATCTTGGGGTCGTTTTGCCACCCCGTAAATTAAAAAACAAACCAAAAAATATTATATATATATATATATATATAACAGCATTGGTGTGAGATAAAGTCCCTGAAATATTCCTTGTTGGAAATTCCTGGCTTTTGATAAAAACAGCCAACAATACTGGGAAGGGATTTGAAAACAGGATTTTCACAGTCGGAAAAAAATCCCCTAAAATTGTTCATCTGATCTTTTTAGCACTTCAAGTCATAAGTGAGCAACAGACACAATAATTTAGTAAAGAAATTCGGGAACAGTTCCCTTTTGTTAGCACTGAGAGAGTAAAAACTTGGAGAAACTGAGGGAATTAACAACTTATTACTCATTTCTCTTCCTGCTTTTGAGGTCTGCGAGAGATTTTTATCGGATTCAACTGGAAAATAAAATCACCCACCCTTCCCAAATATCCTAAATCAGGATTTTAACCCTGCCTTGGCTCTCCAGGGTACCTGGCACTGCTCCCTTTTGATTCCTTGGTGGCCAAAATCCACTTGTGCTGCGGCTCGGAGCGGGATCGGGGCCAGAAATGTAGAAAATGTGGGATAAGCGTGAGAAATGTTGGGCCATAAGAGAAATAAATTCTTTATTTCCAGGGAATTGCTCATGATTTGTGCCCTCAGCATCACCCAGGCTCGAGGCTCCCTCACCCTTTGGCTTGGTAGGATTTTGTTTTCCTTGGAAAAAATCCTTCCCCAGTTCCCAAGCAGCGAACAAACAGATTTAGACCAAAACCCCTCAACTGTTTGTTCTTTTCAGGCTCAAATCTCATTTCCAGCCGCAGGAAAAACAAGAGAAGGGATGTTTGCTTTCTGGCTTTTTTGCCCCTCTGGTGATAAATATGATTTATTTAGAATTTTCTCAGCTATTCCAGTGGAAGCTCCGGATGGAGAGCGTTGCTTTCCCCTGCACTGTTGGCCGCTGCTTAAGTGGTTTAAGTTTGTGCAGGAATAAAGATTTTAATTTTTAAAATGATTCTTTATCTTAATAATTTCTGTTTAGAACTACCCTCAGATTTTTAATCATTGTAATTCTTTTAATTGCTTCCCACTACAGAACTTTCCCCTCCTCTGTTTTAAGCCTTAATGACTCCGGCACGCCAAAAAAAAAAAAAAAAAAAAATCAATGGGAATTCTCCTACACCAATATTTCCTGCACATCACGTTGTGGATTTCCTCAGCTGTTTCTCAGGACAGGAATCCCACCCCCTGATGGAAATGCTGGATTTACCTTCCCGTAGAATTGGAGGTTTTGATGCTGGGTTTTGTGGAACTGCAGGAACGGCAGCACTTGGCAGCGCCGTCTCCAGTGTTTTGTTTTTCCCGGAGTGCTCCGTATTCCACTGGGATTTTTATCCTGCAGATCGCCTTGGATATATCCGGGGGGGGGGCTTCAAACTTTTCGTTTTCTCCCTTATAATCCCTTTGGTGGAGTGTCTGTCCCCGCTCTCATCCTCACTCTTGGATTCCTCACGGGTTTTTCCATCCGTGTGAGTGCCGGGATCTGCTCTCCCCACATGTGTGGAAACATTCCCAGATTCCTCCCCGTGCCATTATTAGAATTATTAGGGATTTATCCACCTTAAGTACTTCCACGTGCACCTTTCTCCCCTTCAGGCTTTCATTTGCAGCATCCAAAGAATTCCAAACTTCCCTTGTTGGTAAAAAAACCATCCGGAAGTTCCAGAAGGGTTTCTCCAGTGACAAACTGGATTTTTATCGTTTTATCCTTGCACTTACTGGTCTGAAGAAGGAATGTTTGTTAGCAATAACAAGCTCGTTAATTTATAGTTTTGCTAATTACTGGTGCAAACCTCAGGTGGAATTTACTCCTGATTTACTCCTTCCCAACACAGGGTCGGGTACAGAAGGAGCAAAGGGATCCCTCTGTTTCTCTCTCCTGTTCATTAAAATTCCCAAAAATAACATTATATGGTATAATATAGATGACATCTTAAATTACATATTATAATTTCTAATATAATAGAAAAGGATTAGAAATAGAATATAATAGAATAGGAATTAGAATTAGAATAGAATTGGAATTAGAATAGAATAGAATAGAATAGAATAGAACAGAGATAGAATAGAACAGAACAGAACAGAGATAGAATATAAAGGAATCCTCCCATATATAACATTTTTATCTAATATTTATATAGAAAATAGATATTATTCCATCAGGGATACTAATTAAATTAAATTAAATAAATTATATATATAAATAATTAATATAATTAAATAATACAAAATATTAATATTAATATAATATAATACAATATAATAAATAGAATAGAATAGAATAGAATAGAACATAATATAATATAACATAACATAAGTATATATATAATTAATATAAGTATATATTATATAATAAATATTAGTGCACTATGTATGATATTATATTTAGTACGTTAATATTTATTATATATAGTAGAATGTATTTTAATATACTTATATATTATATAATATATATTATATAATATATGTACATATATACTATATGTCATAAAATGTTTAAAAGGAAATAAAATTCTATAATATATCAAATATACAAAAAATAATAATAACAATAATAATAATAGTAGTTATAATAATAATTTCCCTGTGCCCCAACACTTTAGAAATCCCTTCAGGAATTCCAGCAGCAGCAGCAGCTTTTTCATGGAACGGGATCTGGAATGTTTTAAGCCCTGCCTGCAGCCTGGAGCTGTCGAAGGGGCTCTTTGTAAACCAAGGTGGGAATGTCCCCAGTGTCCCCAAGCTTTGGGAATGGCAGCACGAATTTCCAGTGGCAGAACTGGAAAACCTTGCTGCACGGGGTGGGGAAATGTCGGAAGCTGTCAGGGGCTCAGGTGAAATCGTTCCCACGTGAGTGGCACTGGGCTCACCCCACACAGCCCAGTTTGCCCTGGAATCTGCCCCTGACGTCTGGGATGTGTTCATGCAGCCACTGGGATTTGCTGAGCAGGAATTCCGGCCGGGAAGAAGGGAAAGGGGGAAGCTGGGAATGAGATTGTAGCAGAGGGAAAAGCGCAGCGGCGTTCCCTGGGCTCAGGTGAGATCTCCCGAGAGGAGAGGAGCTCCAGAAGGGAAACGTTGGCTTTTGGGGATCCCCAAAAGCACAGATTTGGGATTGCAGGGGGAGCGCGGGCAGCCTTGGGCAGTCAGGGGTTTGTTCCTGTAGAATCAGTGGGAATGTGGATTTGGGGATGTGCACGAGCTCCAGCAGGGTGGGACGGGATTCCAGAGCGGGCTCCTGCTCCGTCTCTCCTGACCAGTCACATCCAGAGCGAAATGGGCAGAAATGTTCACTTCTGTGCATTTGGAACGTGCAATTTCTCACAGTCGGACACTCCCAAACCTTTCAAAATCTCCCCCTTCAAAATCTGAGCCTGCTCCATTCTGGGTGCCACCATTCCAACTTCAAAATCTGATTATTAACTCTTACTGCTCTGCTTATAACGCTGCCCAGTCGTACTCCGTGATCTCCGGTGCTTTATTATTTATTTCCAATTTAGGATGGATAATTCCTAAAGGTTTTTTTTTAATCTGACTGCACATAAAAAGGAGGGGGGAAAAATGGAATTGATCTTTTTCAGTGCTGTTTCATGCCTTATCTCCTCTGCGTCTTATTTACTGTACAGTGGCTTTCTTTGTGCTTTGTATGATCCAATTCCTAAGTGATAGATTCAGGAAAAAGCCCCAAGTAGGTAAATAAAAGGATCAGAGGGAATTCTTGGTCAGCTGAAAATCTCCTTGGAGAGTCTTTTATCCCTTTCTTTCCTGTGCTTTTATCTCCTTGTTATGACAAAAGCTTAAATAGCACTTACTGCCTCCTTCTCCTTAAATCCCATTTCTCCTTGCTCCTTAAAGAGTGTGAAACTTGGATTTAGGGTGGGTTGGGAAGGGAGCTCTGAGGGATAAAGCTTGGAGTCATTTTTCTGGGACTGATCCATCCTGGCAGGATCCAAGCCCAGATTGTTCCAGAGGAAAATGTTGGTACCAGGAGGAGAACAGGCTGCAAAAAACACCTGGAGATCAGCCAGGAACTGGGAATTCAGCAGGGGAACATTCCCAGAATTTCACTAGGAACTGGGAATTCCAATATTCCCGGGATTTCCATAAGAAATGGGAATTAAGCAGGGGAATATTCCCTGAATTTCCTTGGGAACTGGGAATTCAGATATTCCCAGGATTTCCTTAGGAACCTGGAATTCAAATATTCCCAGGATTTCCCTAGATCTGGGAATTCAGATATTCCCAGGATTTCCTTAGGAACTGGGAATTGAGGGGGGAATATTCCCAGAATTTCCTTAGGAACTGGGAATTCAAATATTCCCGGGATTTCCTTAGGAACTGTAAATTCAGCAGGGAGATATTCCCTGAATTTCCTTAGGAACTGGGAATTTGAATCTTCCCAGGATTTCCTTAGGAACTGGGAATTCAAACATTCCCAGATTTCCTTAGGATCTGGGAATTCAGATATTCCCTGGATTTCCTTAGGAGCTGGGAATTCAAACATTCCCAGATTTCCTTAGGAGCTGGGAATTCAGATATTCCTGGGATTTCCTTAGGAACTGGGAATTCAGCAGGGGAATATTCCCAGGATTTCCTTAGGAACTGGGAATTCAGATATTCCCAGGATTTCCTTAGGAGCTGGGAATTCAGACATTTCCAGGATTTCCTTAGGAACTGGGAATTCAAACATTCCCAGATTTCCTTAGGAACTGGGAATTCAGATATTCCCAGGACTGGGAATTCAAACATTCCCAGATTTCCTTAGGAACTGGGAATTCAGGGGCTGCTGTGCTGCAGGAATTTGCTGTCGGCGGCTCCAGGGTCACTCTGGGTCCGTCCATGAGCTGCTTTTGCTGGATTTCCACACTTTTAGCAGGATTTTTAAGGGAAAAGCCCTCAGCACGCTCTGTGTGAGATCAGTTGAAGTTCTTTTCATGAGCCCCAGCTCCACGGAATCCTCTGGGATCGGGATCTTGGCATTTTGCACTCCCAAGGCAGCGTCTGGATCCATGCGAGGGCTGGAATTTCTCTCCTTTCCATCAGCCCCAGACTCCAGCAAGGCCAAATGTGGGTGGAATTTTGATTTTGATTTTTTTTTGTTTGTTTGTTTTTTTTCCCTCCAATGCTGAACCTATTTTCAGCCTTTCCTCATCTCCGTAAACAGCCAGACACGCTCAGGATCAGCCTGGAGGATGTGTGAAGAAAAAAATCCGCTCATCTAAATCAAAATAATTCATCCCTTAATGAGCTGGGAGGAGGGAGAACTTTCCCTGACACGCTCAAAATTCCTTCCCCATCCCACAAATCCCTGTCAGCCTTGGGATTGTGCTCCTTCCCTTTGCACAGCTTTTTGGGATAACCTTATCAGGCTATCACTTTTATTGCTGCACGACTCCTCGTGGAGGTTTGGCCCACCAAAGCTGCCAAACAAACGATGGTTTATATAGAATAATTCCATTTATTCAGCTCTCTTTGGCCAGCATCTCCCTCTCTACTCCAATAGCTGGAGTGCCCTAAGAATTAAAGAATTTCTTACCAGACTTCCCACGGATTAGACAGAGGAAAGTCTGGAGCTGTGGAGGGAGAAGATTCCCAGCAGCCCAGGGAACCTTCTGTGTTCACTGCTTGGACAAAACCACGTTTTATCTTCCAAAACTGTGGGCTTGGTTGTAAAAAGAAGGCAAAATAACCTTCAAAAAGTGGATTTTGTGCAGCTCTGGTGAGCAGGACCTGCTTTGGGGTGGGATTTCCTCCCCTTTTCCCTTCACTGGGATGGAATTTCAGTGGGTAGAACACGAGTGAAGCTGAACTGGCTGCACACAGCAATTCCTGAGCACAAATATGTGCTCCCAGGCATTATTTGAGGTTCTATCCTCGTTTTACATTATCCCAGCTGGGTATTAAAGTGAGCTCCAGAACTGGCAATGGCTTGGGGAAAAGCAGATGTGGATTCGGAGCTAACAACAGCTTTGGGTCCAGAGCTCTCCTTGATGTCTGCTTCAAACTCACACTCCAGGAAAAGAAATGAAATAAAATAAAATAAAATGGAGAGGGCTTCCAAAATGCCTTTTTCAAACATGCAAATGACGCTGGGAAAGTTTAATGTGTATGCAAATGCAATGTGGAGAGGGGAATTAAAGACCTTTGGCTGGCCTGGAGGCTCAGCTGGTAGCAAAATAGAAATTTATTGCTGGATGGGAGAGAGAGGTTCAAGCACAGGCCAGGGATGGCTGGGAGCTCCACGTAGGTGAAACTTGGAGCTCTACAGCAAAGCCAGGGGTTCAGAGATGAGCTGGTTCCTGTAATTCCATCCCCTGGATGTGGCTGGAGTGGAAAATGAGCACAAAGGGTAAACAAAGGGGTGAGCAGAACACAGAGAGCCCCAGCAAGGGTAAAAACTGCCCTGACAACTCACATATGGTTGGAGTTTAATCCACCAGGGAGAACAGGCACTCCACGCCTGTGCCAATTGTTTTCCACCCCCAAAGCAAAGAGATTTTAATGATTTATAGCAGAACAGGGTGGATGTGTTACCTAATGGCTTTAGAATGACTCGATGCAGTTGTCGAAGCGATGCAGGAAGTGCAGTGGATAAACAAATCCCTTCTTATTCCTCTTTGTTCCCCTTTGAAACAGAGCTTTGGTTCTCTGCTAAAATCCCGATTTCTCTGGGAGTTCGTTCCTATGCAAGCAGAAAAAAAAAATAAATAAAATTTTAAAAAGTCCCTCCCAGGAAAGGGATTTTATTTGCGGGCTCAGCGTGGAATGTAATTGGCAAATCCCATTTTTTGAAGGATTTGTACAGCTCTTACATGTCAGGCTACTGGCTTCAACTTGAGACAAGTCCATAAAGGAGGAAATTAACTCAAGGAATCACAAATCCATTTGCAGAATTGGGAAAGCATCATGTGCAGCCCCAGAACTTGTAGTACATGACTTAGTCAAACAAACCGATGCTCTCTGAGGATTCATTTCTGCTTCATGGCTGGAAATTAGAAAAAGAACGTTTGCATCATTGCAAAGGCTCGGTGAGAAAGAAGCACCAATTCCCAAGCTTTTCTCCAGAGGATTGGAAACATTTGTCCACTTATTGCCTCGGGGAAAGGGAAGCACGTGTGGAATTCCAGCAGAAATGATGCGGCCTCAGGTGGAGAAAACTGAGATAATTCATGGCTTATCTGTGAGCCCTGCCGGGAATCTGAGGGTGCTGATTTGTGCAGCTCTGAGCTTATGAAATCTCTCAAAACCCAGTATTTTATAAACCACAGCGGCTGCGTGGGAGAACATCCACCTCCGTGGAGGAAATCCATCAGCTTTCCTAATTGCTTTTCTGCAGGAAAAGGCTCTGGACATCAGAGATGATTTTCTGGGGTGGGAGATGATGGATCACTTTTAATATCCAGCCCATCTGCTCCGAGTTCTGGTCACACTCACCTTGCCCAGTGCCAGAAATTGAAATTAAATAGATAAAACTTCTGTTCCTTTGGATTCCTGGGACATGAACTTTCCTAGGAGATAAAAGCCAGGATTAGAGCTGGAGCTGGGTGTTTTAATTCCTTTCCTACCATTATCCTGTAGCTTTCGTAGGGGTGTTTGGAGAAGTGCAGGTGTTCTCTCATATGTTTTCATTCCAAACCTTTCCATATGTTTATTTTTAGCCAAAATTCTGGGATTCATATTCCCCCTCTACATGGAAATTCCCCCAATGACACAGAGAGCTCCTCATGTTCCGTAGAGCTCTGTCACTCCTGTCAGGAGATTTGGGTGGAAAAGGAAAACTAAAGGCAACAAGACAGCTCCAGGTTCTGGATTCCTTCCCTGTGCAGGAAATCTGGGAGCACCTTCCCAAAGGAGTGGGGCTGTTAAAGAGAACAAACCCCGAGTCTGCTCTTTAACCTGGGACAAATTTCCACTTTTCCTTGTCCTTGGGAATTTTTTTCCATGAATTATGCCCAGAGCAGGGTTTGGTTTTGTCTGTTTGTTTTTGTTTTTTTTTAAATTGTTTTTGGGAGCAAGTTTCTGTTAGAAACTCATTAAAGTAATTCAGGTAATTCTCCAGAGCACTGTTTGCTCCTCTAAGTGCTCTTTAATTGACAAGCACCAGCTTAGAACTTTCTCCAGCTCCTGATTTATAGCTCAGGCTCCTCACTCTGCTTTTCCCTGCCATCCTCCTCCTGCTTTTCCTTTGAAATTCTGATCCTGATGGATGGATGGAGCTCCAGCTGGTGACATCATTCCAGAATTCCAGTGGAGGAGGGAAAAGCTTCATTTTCTGAAGATTCATTTTCAGCCTTTTCCTGAGCTGTGCAATCCCAGAACTTGTCTGTGTCTCTGTGCTTGTTTTCCCCATCCATATTTCTGGTGGATAATGGACAGTAGGAGCAGTGTTTCGTTACTCTGGCAACAAGAGCCAAACTTTCAGATGTTATTTTGCTTCTATTAAAAAAAAAAACCACCAAAAACCAAACCCCCGCTGCCAGTTATGATGTAAACATTTGCAGCTCCCCCTAAATCTCTTTTCTTTCTGGAATTGAAGTGAAATGACCCTTCCGAGGGCAGAGTGAGGGATTGGAGCAGACATTTCCCAGCTGTGTGGGATTTGGGGAGATCCTCGGTGATCTGCTCAGACTCTTTTTTAAGTGGCATATTTACTGCCAGCCTCATTGGAGGGGATGGAGCTTCTCAGCAGCACTGAGAGGCCAAATCCTCCTCTGAATTTATTTAGGAAAAGATTGGATGTTCTTCCCGCTGCCGTTGCTCAAAGCCTGCAGCAGAATTCCAGGGGAAGTGCTGAAAACACCCCAGCATTTCTCCTGACATTTTGTTTTCAATCCCACCAGGATTTCAAGACCAGGGCGCCGTTTTAGGCAATATTTCTATTTTTCAGACTAGCAGGGATTTGCCACGCGGGGACGGGCAGGGAATCCTTCAGGAATGAGGGATCCTCTCCCTCCTGGCTGGGCTGTGGCACTCTGGGATCAGCAGATTTCTCACCAGGCTGATGCTGTGTGGGTCACCCTCAATTATTGCTTGGGGTGACCTCTGCCAGTGCTGGTCACCTGCAGGAGCCTGGATCACCCAGCTCTGAGCTCTTGCACTCAGCAGCTCCAGTTTAGGAAGATTTCCCCGACACCGGAGTGTTTTTCTCTGGATTATCCAGCTGTACATTGAATAAAACCCAACAATAACATTCTGCTGGGAAAAGGAAAAAAAAAAAAACCAACAAAAAACCCAACATTTAAGCCAAAGGTTTCTTTAGTGTTGCTCGAAGCAGTGAATTATTATGGATCTGGAATTGCCCACTCCTGAAATCTCTTCCTTTGGGAAGCAGTTCCATGGATTTTGCCAGGCTTGCTGCTGGCACTGAACCGTTTCTTCACAAACTCTTTTAATTCTGTAGATTTGGGGACTCCTGGGGATCCCTAAAGCTCACTCAGAGCCACCCCTGCCATGGGACACCTTCCACTATCCCAGCCTGCTCCAAGCCCCATCCAGGGGACACTTCCAGGGATGGGGAAGTTCTGAAGTTCTCTGGGAACTCACCACTCTCCCAGGGAGGAATTCCTTCCCAGTATCCTGTCTGAGTCCTGTCCCTCCATCCCTTCCCCAAAAATCCCTCCCCATCGTTCTTGGAGCCCCTTTCAAGGTCGCAGTTGGGTCACGCTGCCAGCTGGACAATCCCAGTTCTCCCAGTCCGGCCCTGGGTGAAATGCTCCATCCCTCTGAAGTGCAGGGTGGTTTTGGGAAGAGCCAGGAGACAACTCCAGAGCCATCCCGAGGAGTTTCCCTGGGATCACAATTCCCTGGGAGGATCTCGGAGCAGGAGATGAGTCACAGGAACCATCCAGATTTCCTTTCTTCCCAGTTTTGAATTTGATACAGGGAGGGAGATGAGGTAACTCCTGTTTGCAGAACCAGTCATTTCTACTGAAATTCCATCTGCAGTCCAACTGCCAAATAATTATCGTTATAATTACAAAAAAATTATATTAGGGTTAATATAGGGTTAATAATATTATTATATTAGGGTTATATAATATATATACTACATATATTATATATTGTATTATATATATAATAAATATAATCATATAATAATTATATTTATACAATCTACAATCTATATGATATATATGGTATATTATATATATATGTATGTATGTATATATATATATATATATATATATAATCTTAACCCAACACACTTTTATTTTCAGAGCAATTAACTGAGATATTAATAGGAATAAATCACCTTTGCAGTGGGATTTTCTACAAATCCCCTTATCCCACAACCCTGAATTTCCTTCCTATTGGAATATTCAAGGACATGAGCCACTCACTGAATATTCTGCTGGCACTGAATACAGGAGATGGTTTTAGTTTGAGGCTCCAAAAGTTTCAGACTGAAAAGAATCAGGGACAGGGAATTATCTTTTTGAAGAGAACTCTTATCAGCAGAGCTTCTTATCATTTGGAGGAGCTGTGTTTGTCATTTCAATGTGTTTGGCCATCAGTGTTCCAGGATTTTCAGCTTCCAGAAACATCCACTGGTTCTGGGATTCCAAACCTCACTTTGGTTTAAAGAAACACCGTCTTTTACTGCATTTCTGCTGTAGGAATGGGGAAAAAAAATGGGAAAAAAAGGCACCAAAATCCCAATATAACTTATTTTTGAACTTTTTTAGGTAGACAGACACATATGCTCACTCAATGAATAAAAGAGCTCACAGCAGTAGCAAGAATGGTTAAAAAATGGGGTTTAGAAGGTTCAAAATGTGGGGTTTACAAGGTTAAAAATATGGGGTTTAGAAGGTTCAAAATGTGGGGTTTACAAGGTTAAAAATATGGGGTTTAGAAGGTTCGAAATGTGGGGTTTACAATGTTAAAAATATGGGGTTTAGAAGGTTAAAAAATGGGGTTTAAAAGGTTCAAAATTGGGGTTTAGGAGGTTCAAAAATGAGGTTTCGAAGGTTCAAAATGTGGGGTTTACAAGGTTTAAAATATGGGGTTTAGAAGGTTCAAAATGTTTTTTAGAAGGTTCGAAATTGGGTTTAGAAGTTCAAAATGTTTTTTAGAAGGTTCGAAATTGGGTTTAGAAGTTCAAAATGTTTTTTAGAAGGTCTAAAATTGGGGTTTAGAAGGTTCAAAATGTGGGGTTTAGAAGGTTAAAAGATGGGGATTCAAAGGTTCAAAATGAGGTTTAGAAGGTTCAAAATTGGGGTTTAGAGGGTTCAAAGGATTTGATAGGAATTGAACCGTGTTTGAAAAAATTTGGAAGAAATTGAATGAAAATTTCTGATATTTGATTCCTTTTAAAAACATTTCCCTTTCATGCCTTGGCAGTTGAATGTTAAATGGGAATTATTTCTTATGGGATAAAACAGACTTGACATGGAAAGGAAGGGAACAGAGGAAGGAGCTGGTTTTCATTATTAAGATTCATTTCATGAAAAAATTATTTTATTTCATTTATTATATTAATTTTATTTTCATTTATAATATTTCGTATTCTGTTCTGTGTGGTAAATACCTCACTGAAGAATGGTCAAAATAGAAAAATTTGGGACATCAATTGTTGTCATGTCCCAAATCACCAAAACTTTGTAAAGAGTTTGATAGAAGGGAAGAAACAGAGGGAGAAGAGAGGGGAAACATCTAAAGAGAAAAGCAGAGATTGAGGTCAGGGCTGACCCAGGGGGAGAATCCCAAAATCCCAGAATGGGATTCCCAGAATGTGTGGGTGGGAAGGGACATGGGGGCCATGCCAGGGACAGGGACAGGGACAGGGACACCTCCACCACCCCAACTGCTCCAGCCCAAACTATCCCAGCACTCTGGGATTGTTCAGTCTCTCCCAGCCCTTCTGGTTTTTCCAGCTGAGGAATTAATGAGAAAAAATAAAATAAAATAAAAATTTCAAACCTGCAGGGGGATCAACGGGACAGAGAGCGATGTTCCAAAACTAATACTGTGGGATGAGAGAATTCTGCTTATTCCTTAAAAGCACTCTGGGACATCTTTGAGCAGCTTGGTGCTGTCTCAGAACGCCCAAGATCCCAATAAAATCCTGACAACACCCTGGAGGTCATTCCTGGAGGTCACCTCCTCTTCCTCCCACGCTCCCCAGGGAAATTCGGGTCCAACCCCTCGTCCGTGGCCACCCACCCTCAGATCAGCTGAGAAATCATTCTTTGGTCAGCACAACCTTTGTGAACAATGTTATTTTCTTTTTTTTTTCTTTTTTTTCCTCTTTGTTCTTTTCTTTTGGTTTGAAAGATTCCTTTTGTTCGCTGCGTTCAAATGTTTAAAAAATCCCTCGTTAAAATCCCCCATAAAAATTAAACCTGAATGTGGGGCTGGATTTGGGAAATGCAAGGGGGACTTGTTATTTTTTATACACACGTATTTTGTTCTGATTTTGGATTCAAGAAGGCATTAAAATGAGTTTATCCCAAGCCTATTTTTAAGTGCTTTGAGATGGATCAATTTTTCTGTGGGTTTGAAGCGTGTGAGGGACTTGTTGTCTTGTCCAGCCAAATGCAGACGGGTTCAACATAAGCATTAATTAGGAATTCCTAAATCAACCCCTTCCTGTTGATAGGAATATAAACATTGCTGTAATGAATGCCGTGGATATGGGAAGGAATTTCTTGGATTTGGGTGTTCATGCAGGAAAACCTTGCTCAGTGATTTCTGATGTTGTCACACTCGCAGTGGGATCCATCACTCTGTCCCAATTATAATTAACTGTCATAATTAACATCATTATCAACCCCACAAGGCCAAATGCACTGAGCATCCAGTATGGGAATCCGTGTTTTGTGGGAAACCCTGCTGGGAGCAGCTGGGGCTGAGGGACAGCTCCTCCTGTGGTGCCTTGAGTGGGTTTGGAGTTGGATCTGGGATTGTCTGGGTGGTCCATGGGGTGTCCCTGGTTGGATTTGTCTGGATGGTTTATGGGATGTTCCTGGTTGGATTTGTCTGGATGGTCCATGGGATGTTCCTGGTTGGATTTGTCTGGGTTTTCCATGGGATATTCCTGGTTGGATTTGTCTGGATGGTTTATGGGATATTCCTGGTTAGATTTGTCTGGATGGTCCATGGGATATTCCTGGTTGGATTTGTCTGGATGGTTTATGGGATATTCCTGGTTAGATTTGTCTGGATGGTCCATGGGATATTCCTGGTTGGATTTGTCTGGATGGTTTATGGGATATTCCTGGTTGGATTTGTCTGGATGGTCCATGGGATATTCCTGGTTGGATTTGTCTGGATGGTCCATGGGATATTCCTGGTTGGATTTGTCTGGATGTTTCATGGAGTGTTCCTGCTTGGATCTGGATGTTTCATGGAGTGTTCCTGGTTCGATTATTTAATAAAAAGCTTTCAAAGGATTCACCTTGGGCAGTACCAGAGGCCAGGATGGACCCAAGGTGAACCCCAGGTCACGAGTTCTCACACTTTTATCAGTTCTGCTCCATTTCCACACTGGGGTTCGTGTCCAGTCCCAGCTCCAGGCTCTGCAGTCCCACCCTCCCAGGTCGTCTCCTCAATTCTCTGCTGTTTGCACTTTTTGGGGTGAAGCTGCAGCGGTGTCCTTGGTTCTGGGCTGGACAAGGATCGTTCTGTGTGCCTGAGCTGGGAGCAGAACTCGTAACGCTCTGTGTGCGGTTCAGTCACATCCCAACGCAACGCGCGCAGACCCGCAGCGGGCTGCCCTGGTGGCACTGCCATCCCTCGGTGTCTCTGTGCCCCCCAGGTGCTGCAGGGTGCCCAGCTCATCGCGGTGGCCTCGGCTGAGCCCACGGCGGGCGGCGTGGACGGCTCCCCGCTGCAGGGCAGTGACATCCAGGTGCAGTACGTGCAGCTGACCCCCGTGACGGACCACGCTGCCGCCGGCCAGGTACGGAGCGCTCCTTGTCCTCCGCTCTCCGTTCCTCCTCCGTGGGCTCGGCGTGCTCCAAACAGCTCTCTGCTGTTTCCTGGCTGCCCACGGGCACGGGCACGGGCACGGCGCTGCTGGGGAAGGACGCGCTGCGTTAACGAAGGATAAAATCCATTGCTTGCGACAGCGTGCTGCCTTCTATGTGCTCTACAAAGTTTACATTTTATTCACTGCTTAACGTAGGTCAACATCATGTTCATTGGTGCAACACTGTCTCCACCACTGTTTTTCACAAAACCTTTCTAAAAATACTTTTCCCAGCTGGAGGTTTCTCCTTATCTTCTCTTCTCCTTATCTTCTCTTCTCCTTCTCTTCTCTTCTCTTCTCTTCTCTTCTCTTCTCTTCTCTTCTCTTCTCTTCTCTTCTCTTCTCTTCTCTTCTCTTCTCTTCTCTTCTCTTCTCTTCTCTTCTCTTCTCTTCTCTTCTCTTCTCTTCTCTTCTCTTCTCTTCTCCTTTTCTTTTCTTTTCTTTTCTTTTCTTTTCTTTTCTTTTCTTTTCTTTTCTTTTCTTTTCTTTTCTTTTCTTTTCTTTTCTTTTCTTTTCTTTTCTTTTCTTTTCTTCTCTTCTCCTTTTTTCTTTTCTTTTCTTTTCTTTTCTTTTCTTTTCTTTTCTTTTCTTTTCTTTTCTTTTCTTTTCTTTTCTTTTCTTTTCTTTTCTTTTCTTTTTTTCTTTCTTTTCTCTTTTCTTTTCTTTTCTTTTCTTTTCTTTTCTTTTCTTTTCTTTTCTTTTCTTTTCTTTTCTTTTTCTTTTTCTTTTTCTTTTTTCTTTTTTCTTTTCTTTTCTCCTTCTCTTCTCCTTCTCTTCTTCTCTTCTCTTCTCTTCTCTTCTCTTCTCTTCTCTTCTCTTCTCTTCTCTTCTCTTCTCTTCTCTTCTCTTCTTCTCTTCCTCTCCATACCAACAGCCTTGGTAAAATTCTTTCAGAATTAAACCTTCTCAGTTAACTCTCTCTGGCTCACAGACCAGCTGTAATCCCCTTCCATACAGACAGCTCATCATCCTCTTTCCAAACCATAAAACCCAACATTTATAATAAGAAACATATTTTTTTTTAAAGGTAGAAACGATCCTTTAGTGCTCTGCTTTTCAGTCCTTGCTCAGTGCCTCTGGAGAAGTTGTTTTGGTCACCAATTTTGGTGTGTCCTTGAAGGCTGAGAGCCATCACAAGGGACAGCACCAAAAACTCTCCTTTGTTTTGTGGCTGCAATCAGCCAAAAAGCATTTTTAGTCTGAGGTTTCCCTCAGAAAAGTGATTCCACTTCTGACAGCAATTTTCCAGTTGTTTTGATCAACACAAAGCCCTGCAGCAGTTGGAAGTGAACACTTGATCCTCTCCGCTATGGAGGAGGAATTATTGGGGATTTTTTTTGGGTTGTTCTTAATCAGTCTGAACAGCCGTGAATCTGAGGCTAGAAAAAGTCTGTCATCAGCTTGAGGCTTTGGTGACAGCACTACAAAGTTGATTTAAAACAGTTGGAACGTGTTTTTCTGAATTTGGTCACACGTGGTTTTGAAAATCCCACTCCGTGGGCTTCTTCCCAAAGTGGTTGTGGGATTCTTTTTGCCTCAGCACTGCCCTTGTCAGTATTTTATATTTTGCTTTTAAGAGTGCTCTGAACACTGAGGGTGTTCTGCAGGGATTGTGCCTTGGTTTTTTATGGATCCTCCATCACTGCTGATCCTGTGGATTTGATAAATCCAAGAACAATGGGGATACGCTGGGTTTTGAAGGATCCACAAGGATCATGACCCAAATAATCCAATCAGGGATTTAATAAATCCAAGAACAGGAATACCCAGAGTTTTGAAGGACCCACAAGGATCACGACCCCAAATAATCCAATCAGGGATTTAATAAATCCAAGAATGGGGATACCCTGAGTTTTGAAGAACCCACAAAAATCATGACCCTAAATAATCCAAGCAGGGATTTAATAAATCCAAGAACAGGAATACCCAGAGTTTTGAAGGCCCCACAAAAATCATGACCCCAAATAATCCAAGCAGTCAGTGAGAGGTGTTCCTTATGCTGCTGTCCCCACTCCAAACCTGAGGAATTCCCAGATTTCCCTCCCATGGGGTTTCTGCTCCTCCCTCCTCAGGAAGGAATTCTGGAGCAAAGTTCCCAAGAGCAGCAGCCACCCCAGGAATTCCTCCCTCTTTAGGGACACTTTGCACTGTGGGGTTTTTAATGCAGTGGTTTAACCACAGAGGTTTCCAGGGGAAGCAGGGAAGGAATGGGACAGGAAAAGGGGATGAAAGGAAAAGCAGACAAGCCCCAAAACAAACCAGCCATAAATATTTCCTCACTTTGCACCGAGTGAAAACTGAGGATCTGGAAACAGGTTGGAGAAACCACCTTGGTGTTGGCATTGCTTTGAGTTTATCCATAATTCAGGAGCTTTCTTTTGGGGATAAAAATCTGAAATTTTCCCGTGGAGAAGGATCTCTCATCTGAAGGAGAAAGTTTTGAAGGGAAAACCCTCCAAGTAAGGCTGCACTGACATTTCCACCTGCTTTTTTTGTCAAGGTGCTGAGATGTTCCCAAAGATTTTGCAGCTCTTTATCAATCAAAGCTCCTTAAAGTGGAATTTATTTTCCACCTGGCTTGGGTTCTGTGCCAATTCCCTGTGTGAAACAGCACAAATCTGGATTTTTTTCATTCTCACAACAAGTTTTCTGCCCTTTTTTTTTTTTTTTCCCCTGGAATGAGTCCCTGCTCTGAGTTCAGCTGGAGCAGGGCAAAATCCACTTCAGTTTTGGATTTTTAGTCTATTCATGAATGATTTTTGCTTGGCTTCATTTCATGTTTTGACAGCATTTTGCAAAGTCTAGAAATAGAGAATGTTTGGATTAAAATTCTGTGCTCAGATGCAATGCTGGTGGTAAATTTTGTTAGATTTGGATAAAAAAAAAAAAACACCATCATTCCAGATATGAATTCTTGCAATCCCTTCAGGTCTGAGGTTGGATCAATATTTGGTGTTGCTGTTGTGCTGATATTTGATAATTCTATTTACCCAATACACTTTTCCTCTAAATGGGAAAGGAAACTTTGAGGATTATTTAAAATTTTTTGTGCTATCCAATTCAGCAACCTCATAGATTTATCCAGCACCTTGGCATGAATTTTTTGAACTTTTAAGCAAAGACAAAATACCCTTCAAATTAAACAGGAAAAAATTCCTGTAGCCAAATACAATTACTGGCAAAAAGACAGAGGCAAATAAATTAATTTAGGAGCAACGCTGCATGATTTTGAACTTCTGGTGTTTAAATGTGAATAATAAATAAGCTGGGACTGTGTAATAAAACCTAGAAGTTGGGAATTCTGGTGGATTCTCCACCCTTGTGGATCTTTTGACAAGTTCAAGGCTGGGAGCCCAAAGCAGAGCCTCAAATGAAGATTTTTTTATCACCAAAATCCTGTCAGAGACAGAATTCCAGGGTGTTGCACAGAGCATCCTTTAGAGGTGTTAATGAGGAAAATCCAGCAAGGGCAGATCTCTGGAGTTTAGAGGGGAAAAAATTCCGGAAATCCTTGTCCTGTGCTTGGAATTTGATCTGTGCTGCTGGCAGGGGAAGCTTTCCTGGGTGCCAGGGGCTGCTCCTCTCCCAGCTCTGCAGGTGCTTTCCTGACTCCCAGAATTTGGAATTTGGATTCTCCCCTCCCCAACGAGTTCGTTTGTAAAGAGATTTTTCCTTTGGAGGTTTCAGTGAGTTTGTGCTTACTTTTAATCTTTCCTGGTTTTCCTTGGGAAGTGAGGAGATCCAGGAGATCCAGGAGAACCAGAGGAGGAATTTCCTCTGAGGAAAATCTGTTCTCACTCCACCCAAAATAGGGCAAGGCTGCAGTGGGGAAAATCAGCATTTTTAGACCCTATCCTGCTCCAACTGGGAAATTCCAAGGACAAAGCCTGCAGGTGATTTCACTCCCCTTACCCCACCAGCTCTGGCACCCCAGAACTCCCTCCTGTCTTTTCCATGATCATCCTTGGTGGCCTTTCCAGCTCCTTATTCCCAAATAGTCCCAATTCTGTCTCTGTTGGGACGAGCCTCAGTTTGGTACCAGACTCTGGATTTATCCAGCCCCTTATTCCCAAATATTCCCAATTCTCTCTGTGTTGGGATGAGCCTTTCCCAGGCTCAGTTTGGTGCCAGACTCTGGATTTATCCACCCCCTTATTCCCAAATATTCCCAATTCTGTCTCTGTTGGGACAAGCCTCAGTTCGGTGCCAAATTCTGGATTTATCCAGCCCCTTATTCCCAAATATTCCCAATTCTCTCTGTGTTGGGATGAGCCTTCCCCAGGCTCAGTTTGGTGCCAGACTCTGGATTTATTTCCTTTATTTGGAGCTGGTTCTTTTCTTAGGAAGAGAGAGGGAATAATTGCCTTGGTGCCACTCATGATTTTGTAGATCTTTATCATAATTGCATTATTTCAGCTTCCTCATTAGGCCTCTTGATGTTATTTTTGGTGCCTTTGTATGTTCCCATTCCCACTGTCACAGAGCCCACATCCATGTGGATTTTGCTCTGGAATTTTTTCCACTGGTACTCACAAGAACTTTATATTTGTCTAACGAGCTGACATTCTCTCGGTCACACCAATAAAAGGCATTTTTGGATTGATTTCCTGCTGTCCTGTCCCCCTTTACAGGGCACTGATTCCCTTCAATCAGCAATCCAGCCAGAAATGCAGATAGAACACGGAGCAATCCAAATCCAGTGAGAGGATTGAGGAATGCTGGGGAGCTGGCAGTGAACTCCAGCCAGAAATGGAGTGAAGGGGCTGGAAAAAAAAAACAAAAAAAAACAAAAAAAACCCCAGACCTCAGAACCTCCAGCCACGCCCTGCTCAGCCTCACCTGGAATAATTCCAACTTCAAGCAGACACCAATCCAAGTGCTGGCCTTCACAGCTAACCCCGTGGGTTGCACTGAAATCCACTCAGAGAGGACAAATCCCAATTTTGGAGAGGGAGAGGAAGAGCTCTCCTGCATCCAAGCTGTGAGACTCCATCCCTGCCCACCTGGGTCCCTCCTGTGAAAATGGAATGTCTGCACAAGTTTGGGTACTGCTGCCCTGCTTTGCCATGAAGAGAAAGTTCCAGAGCTCAGATATTTTTCACTGTTGGAACAGCCTCTTTTTTTTTGTTTGTTTTTTTTTTTTTTGCTATGGTGTTTATAACAACAACAACAACAACAAAAAAAAGAAAATATTTTAAAAAAGGAAAAATTCCTTGACAGCAAGTCTTGGCCTTTTGCTGGTGTTTTCTGTTCAGTGTCATGAAAACTGTATTTGCAGGAGACTAACACTTTTGTTTGTACTGTTGCTTAACTACTTTTCTAGGGGAAAATGCTTTAAAAATGCTGTAATTACGCATTTCTAATGAAAAAATAAATGTGTATTTATGAATAGTGCAGCTCTAAGTTGCCTTGGGAATGAGGCTGGGTTGGCTGGGCAGGAATGTTGTCCAGGAGGAGCTGGGGATGGATCCACATTCAGCCTCTGAGGAAGACCCCAATCCCAGACCACTTGATTTTCTACATTCCCAATCCCAGACCATTCTGTTTTCTACATTCCCAATCCCACACCATTTTCTAATCTAAATTCCCAATCTCAGACCATTTTATTTTTTAAATTCCCAGTGCAAGAAAAACGGGATAGTTGAGTTTTTGAGTGTGCCAAATGGAATGAATCTATGAAATAATTTTCTGTAATGTGCACAATTCTGAGCTCTCTCCCTTTCAGTCCTTCCTGCTTCCTTTGTCCTGCAATTCCCCAGAGTGGGATTCATCCATCTCAACCCACCATCCAAGATCCAGGTGAAAAATTATGGGCAATTTAATCTGAATTTTGACAAAACACCATTGTCCTCTTGGCTAATCTTGAGTGCAAAGGAAACCTGATTGTTGTCACCTGGTTATTTTAATGATGCATGTTTTGTAAAATAAGGTTTGGAAAATGATGTTTGGAAAATAGAGTTTGGTAAACAGAGTTGGGAAAATAGGGTTTGGAAAATAGAGTTTGGAAAATAGAGTTTGGAAAATCACGTTTGGTAAACAGAGTTGGGAAAATAAGAGAGGGAGGTGCTGCTGTGTATTTGATTTCCAGCTGATTTCCCACAGGATCATTCCCAATATTTGGCTCATAATGTATTTAATGAATTGATAAATCAGGTATGGCCACAAATCCCACATGTTTGAATCCAGGATAACTCAATTTTTTTTTTTTTTTTTTTTTTTTGTTACCAAAGGAAGGGTTAAGCACCCCCAGCTTCTGGGAATGTTGTCCCTGGTGAGTGTTACACTTCCTATCAATTCCTCCTTCTCTTTGGGATAATTCCTGAAGCACAGTGCAGAAAACCACAGCTGGTGGAGCTCGGGGTCTGCAGCAGGGCAGGAATTTGGCTGCTCTTCAGCTCCTTTTTGAGTGATATTCCTCATCCTGGGGCACCTTTGAAGGGCTGGGCACCCAAAGACAGGCCCAAAAATAAATCCAGGCCTGGACGATGTAATAATCATGGAATCGTGGAAAGGTTTGGGCAGGAAGGGACCTTAAGGATCATCCAAATTCCCTTCCACTCTCCCAGGTCATTCCAAACTGGCCTCAGGCACTTCCAGGGATGGAGCAGCCGCAGCTTCTCCTGGAAATCCATCCCAGGGCCTCGCCACCCTGACAGGGAACGGCTCCTTCCCAAAATCCATCTATCCCTGCCCTCAGTGGGAATCCATTCCCTGTCTCCTGGCAGGTAGAGTTGGGAATCCCCCTCTGTTCCTCTGGTCTGTGAACTCAGAATTTTGTTCTCTTTGCATTTTCCAGCTGAAGTTCAGGAGGAGGAGACTTCAGCACTGAGCCAGGGATTCTGGTGAGTATTCCCTGTCCCTGCTCCCTCTGTCGGGGTTTGATCTCCTTGTCCAGCAGGAAACATCTCCAGGAATGCTGGAATGGGAGTGGGAATGGGAATGGGAATGGGAATGGGAATGGGAATGGGAATGGGAATGGGGAATGGGAATGGGAATGGGAATGGGAATGGGAATGGGAATGGGAGTGGGAATGGGAATGGGAATGGGAATGGGAATGGGAATAGGGAATGGGAATGGGGAATGGGAATGGGAATGGGAATGGGAATGGGAATGGGAATGGGAATGGGAGTGGGAATGGGAATGGGAATGGGGATGGGAACGGGGAATGGGAATGGGAATGGGGAATGGGAATGGGAATGGGAATGGGGATGGGAATGGGAATGGGGAATGGGAATGGGGAATGGGAATGGGAGTGGGGATGGGGAATGGGAATGGGAATGGGAAATGGGAATGGGAATGGGAATGGGAATGGGAATGGGAATGGGAGTGGGAATGGGAATGGGAATGGGAATGGGGAATGGGAATGGGAATGGGGAATGGGAATGGGAATGGGAGTGGGAATGGGAATGGGAATGGGAATGGGAATGGGAATGGGGAATGGGAATGGGGAATGGGAATGGGAATGGGGAATGGGAATGGGAATGGGAATGGGAATGGGAATGGGAGTGGGAATGGGAGTGGGAATGGGGAATGGGAATGGGAATGGGAATGGGAATGGGAATGGGAGTGGGAATGGGAATGGGGAATGGGAGTGGGAATGGGAATGGGAATGGGAGTGGGAGTGGGAATGGGAATGGGAATGGGGATGGGGATGGGAATGGGAATGGGAATGGGAATGGGAATGGGGAATGGGAATGGGAGTGGGAGTGGGAATGGGAATGGGAATGGGAATGGGAATGGGAATGGGAATGGGAATGGGAATGGGGATGGGAGTGGGAGTGGGAATGGGGAATGGGAATGGGAATGGGGATGGGAGTGTGGATGGGAATGGGAATGGGGAGTGAGAATGGGAATGGGAATGGGAGTGAGAATGGGAATGGGAGTGGGAATGGGAATGGGAATGGGAATGGGAATGGTGTGTGGCAGCCTATGATGGGTGTGCAAGGCTGATCCCAAAGGATGCCCCTGGATCCACACACGGTCACTGGATCCATTCCCAGGCTCCATCACATTCCCTCTGTTCCCTCCCTGTGCCAGTAAGCACCACCCAATAATGTATGAAATTTCCTAAATTTAGAGAACCAGGAACCATTCAGGTTGGAAAAGACCTTTAGGGCCATCAAGTCCAACCAGCACTGCCAAGGCCAGGGCTGGACAATCCTAGGGAAGAAATCATTCCCAGTATTGAGGAAATAAATGTCTTGCTACGTGAAGTTCTCAAAGTTGGGCTAAAAGTGCTTTTTACTGGGTTCTGACCAGAGAAATGATTGATGGGTTCTTGTCCCCGTTGTTTGTGGGGGACAGCAAATTTCTGCCTGGAAACTCATGGACTGATCAACACTGTAATGAAAAAAAAAAAATTGGGATAACGGCAATTTTAAAAAGCCTTGAAACCCTTTATCCTTTGGGGATGGTGTCTGAAAATCCAGAATTAAAAATATCATCATTACCAAGAGCTTTCCTACAGCACAGAGTTAAGAAGCAGGGAACACCCAAGAAAACACTGATTTTTCTCTTAAAATGCCCCCTCCCCTCCTCCTTTTGTCCCTGAGATTTTGGGACAGACCCTTCCAGCAAAAGGAGAGTTAACTCCTGGAGAAAGGGGGTGGAGAGGGAATCCCAGCTTGGAACTTGAGACTTTGCAGCTGAGAAAGAAAGATTTGGAGATGCAGACGTAATTCCAGAGCTCTGCAATCAGCTCCTTGTCAAAGGGAAAAACACAGGGAAGCAAAAAAACCTGCCCAGGCAGGCTGGGTGCAGGGCAGGACACGGAGCAGCGGTGCCACCACCTCCTCCAGGGTGAGCATGGAAAAACTTCCAGGCTAAACTCCTGGAAAACGCTTGAAATATTGGGAATGGCTCGGTGGGAAGGTCAGGAATTTGGATTTTTTTTTTTTTTTTGTTGGTGCCAGATGCAAAAAAAGGTGATCTCTTAATTCAGGTTTTCCTGCAGCCCGGCTCCAGGAATGAGCTGGGGAGGGGGCAGGTCTGGAGCAGAATCTCTCTGCTCTTTCCCGCTGAAAATCCCAAAGTCCCCGTGGGCTGCCACGGGCCGCAAACAAACCCGTGGAGTGGGAATGCAAATCTGGGGGGGTTTCATCTCAAAAATGGGAACGTTTGGATTTGCCCGGCTTAACTCCTTCAGCTTGAGCTGCTCCGCTCACCTGCAGGATTCCAGGTGATCCCTGCGGTCAGGATGGGCTTTCCTGAACTTTGGAGCATCCCGGGGGAGCTGCAGCATCCTGCGGGATGTTCCGGAGCTGCTGCACTGGCTGGGGCTGGGGGGTTGGGCTCGGGAGGATCCCGGGATTTCCTGATCCAGCAGAAGGATTGGGGAGAGGGGAGGGATGCTGCAGCCTTGCTTCTGCGTGTTGCAGCTGGGCTGTGATTCATTGCAGTGTTATTGTTATTGTTATTGTTATTGTTATTGTTATTCTTATTCTTATTGTTATTATTACTATTATTACTATTATTACTATTATTACTATTATTATTATTGAGGTGTGGTTTATTGCAGCATTATTATTATTATTATTATTATTATTATTATTATTATTATTATTACTGGGGTGTGATTTACTGCAGCACTATTATTATTATTATTACTGGAGTGTGATTTATTGCATCATAATTATTTTATTATTTTTATTAGTATTATTATTGCTGGAGTGTGACTTATTGCATTATTATGTTTATTATTTTTATTATTAGTATATTTATTATTTTTATTACTGGGGTGTGATTTATTGCATCATTATTATTTTATTATTTTTATTAGTATTATTATTGCTGGAGTGTGACTTATTGCATTATTATTTTTAGTATATTTATTATTTTTATTACTGGGGTGTAATTTATTGCATCATTATTATTTTATTATTTTATTACTATTATTATTACTGGAGTGTGATTTATTGCATTATTATTTTTATTATTTTTATTATTAGTATATTAATTATTTTTTTACTGGGGTGTGATTTATTGCATTATTATTATTATTATTATTATTATTATTATTATTATTATTATTGAGGTGTGGTTTATTGCAGCATTATTATTATTATTATTATTATTAGTAGTAGTAGTAGTAGTAGTAGTAGTAGTAGTAGTATTACTACTGGGGTGTGATTTATTGCATCATTATTATTTTATAATTTTTATTAGCATTATTATTACTGGGGTGTGATTTATTGCATCATTATTATTTTATAATTTTTATTAGCATTATTATTACTGGGGTGTGATTTATTGCATCATTATTATTTTATTATTATTTTCATTATTCATTACTACTTTTTATTATTTTATTTTCCTTCTCTTTCACCGTGGTCATTTTTCCGACTTACGTTTCTGGAGCAGTTCGCAGTTAACACACTCAGCTCCCCAGCTGGTTTTTGTGGGGGCGTGTTGACGAAACTCCTGTTTCCCATTACAGAACTGGGAGATAAACGAAGATGACGGTCACGTTTCCCTGACATAAATTTCTCCCTTTGCCCCGCTGCTCCCTGGCAAAGCCCGATGCTGGCTGCCCGCTGCAGACATCCCGAGGTTCTGGCTGTACGAGCCCTGCTTGCCTGGCTCGGGTCCTGTGCAGGGGAGGATGATGATCACAGATGATCCCAGTGGAGCAGAAAGTTGGGGTGGGAGCAGTGAAAGGAGGAAGCTGGACGCTGTGGGAGGGAAGGGAAATCTCCTGAGAGGACTTGTCTCGGCTGATGCGCTTCAGGTGGTGGGGAGAGATTTTCCTGCTGCTTTTTTTTTTTTTTTGCTTTTTTTTTTTTTTTCCAGTCAACATCTTCCTGTTTTCCTGCTCCTGCCCTAAATGTTTTCAGCCCTAAGAACTCAACTTTTTGAGCTCCAACTCGTGTCCAAGTCGTTGTCTCATCCCATCTCCTCCAGTGCAGCATCCTTTGCTCTTGGCCCTGCTGGATGTTGCCTTTTCCCACATCAGATCCATTCACAAACTTCCTCTCCTTGGCTTTTTTCTTCCCTGCCACATCAGGCTCTCATCAGGATTTTTGCACTCCTCATCCCATATCCTGCTCTCATTTCAAGCTGCTCCTTCCCCCCCTGCTGCCCCTTGCTCTTGGCAGGACCAAAATGTCAGTGCAAAACGGTGAAAATGCAAAATTCCAGTGAAATTTCAATGCTGCTTTTAGTCCCATTCCCTGTTTTCCTGTCCCTTTTTCTGTCCCTTGGAGCTTGCATCGTCCTTCCTTTTGCAGTAGCCATCCCCTTTCTGTGGGGTATTAAGAATATTTCATCCATGAATTTCAGCTGTCACCAGCTCAGAGCTCTGGATCAGTGATATTTCTCTTTTTATTATAATTATGCTAAGATTAAACGTAATTACCTCCGAATTATGACACTGAATAAACCCAAGGCTCAAGTTACAGATAAGAAACCTTATTTCGATTTTTGGTCTGCTTGAGAAACTTCCCTGTGCCTTGAAAAGCAGCTCAAACCAACTGAGCTGTTGAAATAAATCCTTTTTTTTTTTTTTTTTTTTTTTTTTGACATCTTCAACCTGCTGAGTCCTCATCAATGGAGGAAAACCTTCAGGAACCAATGGAGAAGAACAAAGAATCCTGGAGCACATTCCTTGCTCTTCCCTGATTTCCATTATTTTCATTCTTAATGTTTGCCATAAATAAATTCAGTTTCTAAGTAATAACAATAATAATAATAACAACAACAATAATAATGACAACAACAATAACAACAACAACAACAATAATAATAACAACAACAACAACAATAATAGTAATAATAGTAATGATAATAATAATAACAACAGCAAAAAGAAAATGTAAAAAAATCAAATTTTTTTTTTTTTTAAAAAGGTAGCTCTGCCTTGTGGAGCAATGTCTGTCCAGCAAGTCTGAGCTCTTGTCCTCATGTGTCTGGAAAATATCTATTTATATCCAAAGTGCAGAGGCTTTTCCCAGTTTCCAGGTGGGAATTTGCTGGAGGTTGCTCTGGGCCCTCCTGGCGGGGCCAGACTGAGTCACCCTCCTGCTGCTGCACAGAAATTTGGGATTTCTTTTGCACTTGCTGCCTCTTTTCCTGCTGGTTTTTAAATTCCCTTGGTTTATGGCAGGGATGTGAAGCCAAGACCAGCTCCACTCCCTGAACTCCTCCCAGAATTCTGGGCTGAGATTTTGGCTCCTTGAACCAAACTCTCACCTCGTTCCCTCTTCAGAAGGCAAGGGATGGAAGTGCAGGCATCCAAATTCCCAGTTTCCATGATTTTTGTGTCTCTTCTCATCAGTATCAGCTCTCCAAACCCTTCTAGGTCTGGTCTAGTCCGTTCTCCAATTTAAAAAATCCACTTCCAGTTTGGTTTGATTGCATTTCATGTGTTCCCAGAACCGAATGTTTCCCTTCAAGCTGTGAAAGCTTCCCCTCAATTAACTGAATTCCATTTTTTTTAATCTGCATTCCCTGCTCCTGTTTTATTCACTGATAAACTAAAAGTCTTTCAGTTCTATCTCAGAATTCACTTTGAGATTCCTGTCCTGTGGGATTTGTGTCATTCCCAACATGGATATCTGCGTCCACCACCTCCCAGAGCATGGAATTCCTCCCCTCTCTGCCCCACCAAAAACAAGGGAACAAAATTCTTCCAGTGCTTTTCACCAGCACAGCTGGGAAAGGGCTCAGGCTGAGGGATGTGGGCACAGAAATGTCACAGTTTGGGTTTCACTGCCTGGACTGGGGCCTTTCCTAAGGAACTGTCTGGTTCCTGAGCCTGGATTAGGATCTCTCCTAAGGAATTTCTGGTTCCCAAACCTGGATTAGGATCTCTCCTAAGGAATTTCTGGTTCCTGAGCCTGGATTAGGATCTCTCCTAAGGAACTGTCTGGTTCCTGAGCCTGGATTAGGATCTCTCCTAAGGAATTTCTGGTTCCCAAACCTGGATTAGGATCTCTCCTAAGGAATTTCTGGTTCCTGAGCCTGGATTAGGATCTCTCCTAAGGAACTGTCTGGTTCCTGAGCCTGGATTAGGATCTCTCCTAAGGAATTTCTGGTTCCTGAGCCTGCCAAGAGCTGAGGCTGCTCCTGCTGTGGGACACAGGGAGTGTGGCAGTGTCTGACCTTTGCAGTTCTCTCTTGGGAAAGGGGAGACAAAAAGGCAAGAAATAAAGCAAACAAAGCCAGGAACAGCTCTGCAAGTGCCAGAAACAAAAGTCAGTGCAGATAGCAAGTTGAGGGGTTTTGTTTGGTTTTTTTTTTTTTTTCCCTCTTCTATTTTTAATTCTCTTGTTTCCATTTTTCTCTGGAACTCGTGGAAAGGATGAGTTGCTGGATAAGGAAAAGTGACTGAACTTGTGCTGAGACAGAAATAATCTGGGTAATCAGTGCAGGGAAGGGGGACACAAAACTACGTGACCACTGAGCTGAACTTTGGGCAAATCTCTGTCTGGGACATTTCCCTGCTTTTGCAGAGAGCTCCAGCCCCAAATCCAGTCTCAGGGCAGTGTTATTCCAAGAATTCATCTTTGAAAGCCCAGCAGAATTCGTTTGGATTGCTAATTTCCTCAGTGGAGGAAATCCACGGGTTAGCACACGAGGTATCCAGTTGCAGGCTCTCTGAGGAGTGGGAAATCACTTCCCAAACGTGCCTAATAGCCCTGGGGTGGAGAAATTATTAGTGCTGATTACACCCTGAACCAACAAACCATCAAAGGAGATCCCAGCCAGGGATGTGGCTGCTGAAAGAGCAGGAAAATGGATGGGAGAGTGGGGAGAGCAGGGCTCCACGCTGCTCTTGCTGTGTTTTGTCCCTGGGTAGAGCCACATCAGTGGCTAAATTACATTTCTGTCAGCAAAGGTCTTCAAGGAGGAGCTTGTAATTGCCAGCATGGAGGAGTCGTGCATGGCTTTCATCCAGTTCTCTGCTTTTTGGGACCTTTGGAAAGATGGAAACCAGCTCGTTTTTACCTCCAGACTGACCCTGGATCTCCTGACTTGTAGAATTAATGGAACTCTGGGCATGGCAGTTCCAGTCATGGGATGGGGACAGATCCCACATGGGATGGGGACAGTTCCCACATGGGATGGGGACAGATCCCACATGGGATGGGAACACTGTTGCTCATCCAGGTCGTGGGGAGGGCTCCACCTGGCCTTGGACACTGCCAGGGATCCAGGACCAGCCACAGCTTCTCTGGGAATTCCCTTCCAGGGCCTCCCCACCCTCCCAGGGAGAGATGGATAGGAATTTATAATGGCTCTGTCCTCAAAGATCCCAAATCCCCACCTAAGAGCAGTTTAAATCTGCAAAATACTCCAGGACAACCAGGGAAACTCAGGGGTGGTGAGGCCTGAACTTCCTGACTCAAAGAGGGATTTTCCTGGAGAATTTGAACTGGATCCCTGCAGGGAGCCCTGTCCCTCCCTGGGGAGTTAAGTCAGGCTTTACAAGTCTGGGGAACTGCCAGGGCTTGAAGCTGTCCCCTTTGGAAACATCCCAAAGGACAATTCCTCAGGCTGGGACTTCAGCTGCCCCTCCACTGGAAGATATTCCTGGACAATTCCCATATCTTGGATTTCAGGGGTTGGTGATGGCTGACTTGGAAGGATGGGGGAAAGGAACCCATGTCCCGATTGCTGGAATTCCCGAGGTTGGACTCTCAGGATTGACACTTGCCTTGAGCTCAGACACCTCCAGGAGAGCTCCAGATCCCTCTGGATCTCTCAGGTTTCCTCTGGGACACTCCAGGGTGTCCTTGTGGGTGTCTGTCCCATGGGGACAGCAGCATCTGTCCCCCAGCTGGGACATTCCCAAGGAAATGGCATCTCCCCTGGAAAAACCTTGTTTTTCCCAGGGTGGAGATGAGGAGCAGTCGTGAGTAGGTGATACCTGTGGCTGATCCAAGGAGGTTTTGTGCTCACCTGTCATCAAATCCACATCCTGAAAACAGCATCCCAGGGAAAATCCTGGAGAATTTACGAGAAATCTGTCCCCACTTAAAAAAAAGAAATCAATAAAATTTCAATAAACCTTTACAAACAACCACACCCTCCTTCAGTGATTTAATGTTTGAGGTGCAGACAAACCACATGAGCACACAACCCAATTCTGATCCTTCTCACCAGGAACTGGTGCTGCTCCACTGGGAAAAACAGGATTCCTTCAGGAGTGAGAGATCTGCAGAGTTCTCAGCCCCCAGGGCCTCAAGGTTAGTGGATTTTCTGTTGCATCGTTTTGAAAACCATTGGAACTGCAGCAGGATGGGACATTATTGTGGAGGATAAAAATCCCCTGCGAGGAACCTCACAAGGATGTGGAAAAGTGTTTCCAAAAGCAAGGTAAGCAGAGGAATCTGTATTTTCCCTGATTTATTGTCTCTCCACCATCCTGGATGGAAGAGGAGCCTCGATTTATTTGCACCTTGCACGAGAAATAATTATTATTTTTAATTCTTCCTAATGATTGGAATTTGTAATAAATTGACAACATCACAAAGGGCAGAGTGAGAAAGAGCAACTCCAGAGCTGGGTGTGAATTATTCTCCTGTTTGAGTTTGCTGCTGAGCTCATGTTGATTGGGTTTAATCACAGGTTCAAGGACAGCTTTCAGCCCTACCAGGAATGAGAGAATTCCCTGAGTCTCTTCCCAGTGCTGGGTTTTCCTTGCTCAAGAGCTGCACTCAGATCACCAGAGTTCGGGTTTTGTCTTCTTTCCTATTTTATCCACGTTATTTTAGAAGATGCAGTGCAGAACGAGGAGGATTTCATGTGAGTGAAGGGGTGAGGAGGAGAAAATCCAAACTGTTTTGGCTCTGGGAGCTCCCAGGGTTTCCCTCTGCAGCCTGTGGAGACAGGGAAGTGGAAAGGAGCAGGAAAGGAAAATCCAAGGCAGGGAAAGCACTTGAAGGCATTTCCCATCCATCCCTCCCCTCTTGTGCAGCACCTCCCACTCCAGGGCAGGAAAAGCACAAAAAGTCAGGAAATGATGAGGACAGAATTCGTTTTTAATTTGCGGGTTTTTTTCAGGTTTTAATAATCCCCGATGCTGTTAATAATACATTTATATTCCTCTAAAGAACAGAAATAAGAAACTTCCTTTTTTTTCTAAGGTAGTGCTTGTTCAGGGGGTTAAACCTTCTCCCAGGTGCTATTCTAAAAAAAGAGCAAGGATTTAAATTCCAGGAATTTCAGTCTGCAGGACAATAATAATAATAATAATAAAAAAAAGCTTTATTTGAAGCTTGGGTAGGTCTGGATTTTCAGTGTCTACGACCTCCCTCCCCCCTAAAATAACACTTCAACCACGGTGAGGGAAACCTCAGGCCAAGTTTTACAACTTAAACACATGCAGAAGTGCTTATGCAACTGCTGCCTTCAAAATGAACTCAGCTTTCGGGTGAAAAATGAGAGTTTTGGGACACTGAGGGTGTCCAGACTGGTCTGGAGGTGTGCTGGCACCTTTGGGGGTTTCACACCTTGGCTTCTGTGCTTTGGGATGGTGCCAGGAGGGAGCTCAGAGGGATTTCTGTGCCTCCCTGGATGTCATTTCAGGTTGGGCAGGAGGGAACTTGAGGAGATGAGCAGCACCTCCTTGAGTTACTGTCTGCAGGTTAAAGCAACAGCAGAAAAAATGGGGGGAGAGAGAGACAAAAACAAACAAACAAAAAAAGCCCCACAAACATAAAAGGCAAAAAACCCCAAAACAAACAAAAAACACAAAACACCCACCAAACCAACCAACCAACAACAACAAAAAATAGGGATAAAAATCCAGTCTCTTTTTTTTCCCAGCTGGTTCCATCTGTGTGGCCTGCTCTGCTGGGGAATTCCTGCTTTGGGGCATCTCCAGAGCTCCCAAAGGGCTGATGGAGATGTGTTGGAAGGGCTCATCAGCTTCTTCCTTCTGGAGACCTTAAAACGTGACCCCGGAGGTTCTGGCGGCCCCGTGGCCCTGGGACGTGTCTTTGCCACAGAGTCCCTGGGGCAGCCCGGAGTGAGAGCAGAGCTCTGGAGCTGCACTCTTGGCTTTTCCCCAGCCTGAGGGATATTCAGTGCTGGCCCAGAGCCCCTGGGATTAGCAGAGAATTGTTTTCCTCGGGGATTTGGGGGAATCTCCATCCTTGGCTTCCCCCATCTCGTGCTGGGTTCACCCCGTGAGCAGGAGCGGGTGAGGAATCCATCACCTCCTGAGGTTTCCCGTTTTTCCCTTTCGTGCCGTGGCACCAGGGCCTTCCGGAGGGAGTTTGCAGCTGTGGGCTCCAAAGGAAAAGGATGGAGTCCACGGGAGCACTGTCAGCCCCCCCTGAGCAGCAGGTAATTAAAAAGCACTAATTACACCCTGCCTTGGGGAGCTCCACTGGCATGGGCACAAGCTCTTCCTGCTGGCCAGGACACTGGGAACGACTCCAGGGTCACTCTGGGATCTTTTGGAACAGCAGTGAGGGTGCAAACACAGGGACAGCCCCAGCTTTGGGTGTTGTTTTATTCTGGAGAGCTGGATTTGAACAACACAACCCCCTGGGGACGAGCTGCTGTCCTGGTTTTGGTTTTGGTTTTGCTAATCTGGGTTTTCCCAGGGCTTGTTTGACTTTAAATGTGATTTTACAGAGGCGTGTTCAGCTCTTTTAAGTGGTTTAACAGGGTGTCAATGCTCAGATATTCAAACATTCGAATATTGAGGTGGTTGGTTCTGTCAGGTGTGAGGGAAGCTGCCAAGATCCTACAGGGAAGCCCTTCCACAGCTCCTGGACTCCCTCCCCAGCTGAAAACCACATTAAACCACAGCGCTCTCCACCCCTCATCTCTGTGAATGCACATTTAAAAATCATTATCAAAATTACATTCAACATACAACCTAGAACAATAAAAATTTTTAAGTGAAACAGAAGGAAAACATTTCTTAGACCAGCCTCCACCCCTAAACATTTCAGTGTAATTACAATATAAATTTTCTGCTATCATTCTACTCAACCTTATGACTTCATACTTGCTTTGCCCTTCATGTCTCCTCATTAATCCTTACCTCACATCTCTCATCAATTCCCTTGGATCTCCACCAAAAGATGTTTTGGTTAAAGTGGGCAGAAACACCAATTGAGTGGACTGGTTTTGGGTTGCTAATCTGAGTTTTCCCAGTTTGACTTTAAATGTGATTTTACAGAGGCGTGTTCAGTTCTTTTAAATGGTTTAACAGGGTGTCAATACTCAAATGTTCAAATATTCAAACATTCAAATATTCGAATGTTCAAACATTCAAATATTGAGGTGGTTGGTTCTGTCAGGTGGGATGGAAGCTGCCAAGCTCCTACAGGGAAGCCCTTCCACAGCTCCTGGATTCCCTCCAGAGTGCTCTTTTCACATCACCCTCCCTCAGCTGGGCCTGAGCAGGACAAAACTGGGGGGTTAATTTGGATTTTTGCCTGCTGCAGTTGGTTGGAGTCACTCTGTAGCTGTCTCTGCTCTGGCCCATTCCAGAGCAGGAGGTGGCACAAGGAACCTGCATCCAAATAACGTCTGGGGTTTGTGTTTTCTCTTCTTGGGGCCATCTGGAAAATGGACAATTCCAATATCTTGGATTCCAGGGCTTGGTAACGGCTGACTTGGAAGGGTGGGGGAGAAAGAGCCCATGTCCTGACGGCTGGAATTGGGATTGTCACTTGCCTTGACCTCACAGTGAGAGGTGCTGGTGCTCCCAGCAGGGAGGGGAACATCCCTTACTGGGCCAGCTGGGATTTTCCACGGAGTTCTGTTCCTGCACATAATTCCCACCGTGCTTTATGAGCCTTTGGTGCCTGCTCCTTTGCAGATCCTGGGAAAACTGCTGCCAAAACCCAAATGTTCTGCCAGCCAAAACCCAGCCAGGGGTGAGGAGCAGCTGAGGAGAATCCCGGTGGAGTGAATGATCCCAGAGCTCTTGGATCAGCTGTGCACAAATTCATTTAATGCCAATAAAGCCTCTCCTCCCAGTGAAGGGAGCAGCTCCTGGCTGGAATGCCCCTGGATGGGCTGGACTGGGAGGGAGGCTGAGCTCAGCCAAGGGCAGAAACGCTTCAGTTGTGCTGAATTCCATGTGCCAAACCTCCAGGTGCCTCTCCAGGCTCGGGTCTGGCTGGTGGGGAGGGTGATCCATGTGTGCCCCTGCCCTTGGGATGGATAATCCCAGCCTTGGCTTTGCTCAAGGTGAAAATAATGAGCTTGGAAACCTCTCCTTTAAAAGCAGAGCAGCCTTATGGTTGTTCCCTTGGGGTTTGGTTCCACCAGCTCCCAGGATCTGTTTTTCCACAGGGCTGGCGAGCTGGAATCTTGATCTTGGAATGATGGGAGCAGAGCCCGAGCTGAGCCTGTCAGCTCGGGGGAGCCATAAAAAAGGAACTGAGAGTTCAAGCACACAAAACCTGGAATCCTGGAGAGGGGGAGCTCATGGAGACACCCTCTCCATGGCAGGACACTGTGCTTTATGGGGCCGGGCTGCTCTGCCTGGCTGCACATCCCACACGGACTCTGTGGAGCTGCAGGAAGCAGCTCAAACTCGGGATAAACCAGGAAGATGTTTTTAAAGCAAAACCAGGTGTTAATCAGGGCTCTGGGAATATTTCAGGTGCCTCCTCCCATCCCTCTGGATGTACAGAATCCATCTCCAGCAGGATGGAGAATTCCCTAGGAAAAAAAAAGGATCCAGGCTGCAAACCCAGGATCTCCATCCCAGACAGGGAATTTGCTTTGATTCCCTTCTGTCCCTGGAGCAGCTGCCACACTTATCCCACAGACGGGGACATTCCAGCTCTGCCCAAAGCCTGGTTTGTGGTGTGCTGTCCCAGCTGCTGGATGTGTCTGGAGCCTGTGGTGCCCAGCATGGGATTGGTTTCCTTCCTGCAAACCAGTTTGGGACTGGTGCTGGGAGCCGAGGAGCTGCCAGAAACCTGGTGGAAAAAAAATCCCAAAGTCTTCCCTTGCAGGGCACAGCGGGCCTGGGGCTTTAGGAACCTGTTCCAGCATTCCTGTGGCATTTCCCCATCTTGACCAGGGCACAAAGCCCATCCCTGGAAGTGTCCCAGGCCAGGCTGGATGGGGCTTGGAGCACCCTGGGCTAGTGGAGGGTGTCAGGGTTGGGACAAGCTGAGCTTTGAGGTCACTTCCACCCCAAAGCTTTGGGCAGAGGGCTCTGTCCAGGTTTACCAGGTGGGAATTGGCTGGGAGAAATTCCAGCCTGGAATGGGGCAAAGGCTCTTTCATGTCCTTCCCAAGCCTTGGGAGTCCCCACTGAACCCGCGCAGCTCCCGCTGAGCGAATCCAAAGGTTATTCCATCCCTGTCCTGTGGCCCAGGCAGCCCTGGAGCCATCAGCAACGTGCCTTCAGGAGCTGGGGAGGGCCCCCAGGATCCCAAACATCCCAAAAATCCATCAGGATCTGTGCTCCGTGTGCACAGCCCCAGTGTGCTGGAACGATCCCGGAGCTGCTCCTAGACACAAACTGGGAACAAACATTCCTCTCCAGGGTTTCACCCCTCAGCTGCACCAGCTGAAACAATCCAGGCCCTCCTGGGGCTCGTGGCCTTGTCCTTTGTGTCTGTGTTGGGAACCAAGCTGATTCCTGTCAGGAAGATAAATGTTGTCTCCGAAGCTCCGATAAGGATGAAATCTGTCCTTTGCCGAGGGCTCTGCAGAGCTCTGGGGGAATGCAGTTGGAAAATCAGGATCAGGCTTGCCAGCAGCATGGAGGCTGACCCAGGGGGTTGGATTTTTTAGGAGGAAAGTGGATGTGAATTCTTTATTTGGAGTCATTTCCCCGTTTTCATCCCGTTCCCATCCTGGTGGAGTGGGATGAATGTTTCTGGGGGATCACTTACAGTCAGGGATATTCTGGTGAGCAAAGTCTTGGAAGCAGGAGGGCAGATCCCAAAAGGTCTGTTTATCCCTGGATATGGAGAAGCTGAGTGTGCTGGCCTCCATCCCATTCCCACAGCCGGTGTCCACCTGAGCAAACCCCATCAACATCTGGGGGTGTCCAGTGGGGTGGAGGCTGTGGCAGCCTGGATTCACCACCTCTGCCACTGAAGCAAAGAAATGTCCTTAAAACTCCTGGTGAGCCCTTTTTAGTGAGTGTAGGTGGTGAGAAATACAAAATTTCCCAAATAAAATCAGCAAAATGCTGGGTGGGCAGCCCTGGTTCCCTTGGCTTCCTTAAAAACACAGCTCTTAATGGATCTGCTGGAAAGTTTTTGAGATGCTGTTTGAAGTCTGGGCCAGTTTTATGTTTTATGCAGGAATTTGGCTACAGGAAGTCTTGGTTCTTTCACGTATTTTGTATCAAAAGCCCTTTATAGACCAAATAATCCTTTTTCCATGGCAGAGCCTCTGCCCCGTGCCCAGATTACTCCAACCTGCTCATGCTGATGAGATGATTTCTGCCTAAAAGACAAATTTGTAGATTTTTTTGTTCGTTTTGTTCAATTTCCAGGCTTTCGCTGTTTTCCAGGGACATTTTCACGGGGTATTTTCGTGGGAAAATCCCCAGGAATTTTGAGGGGAAGTCAGGGCTCCCGAGAAGCTGGGAACACACTGAACACAAGTGATGCTGCGTCTCTTCCAGCGCTGTGTAAGGAACTAAATACGGTGAAAAATAAAATTCAGTGGGATCAGGGGAGAGGAACAGGAAAGGAGACAGGAGAGGAGAGGCTCAGAAGAGTTGGAGCACCCCTGAGTTCAGCCCTCAGAGCCCTGGAGTCACCTCCGCTGGCACTGATGGGAAATCCTCGACAAAAATTCCTGTGGTTTCCCAGCTCCTGAGCTGCCGGGGGTTCGCACCATTCCCACCATTCCCGAAGGCAGCCGCCCCTTCAGGAATCCCTCTCTGGATCCGGCAGCTGCGGCTGCTCCATCCCGCCCCGCACACGCTGATAACGAGCTGGGCCAGGCCCTTATCAGCATCCCGCTGACATCCCCGGCACGGCGAGGAGAGCTCGGGATGCTGCAGGCACCGGGAGCCTCCCGCCGCCTCCCGGGACATGCGACATCCACCAGGGATGTGCGGGGATGTACAGGGATGATGTGCAGGGATGATGTGCAGGGATGATGTGCAGGGATGTGCAGGGATGTGCAGGATGTGCAGGATGTGCAGGGATGATGTGCAGGGATGTGCAGGATGTGCAGGGATGTGCAGGATGTGCAGGATGTGCAGGGATGATGTGCAGGATGTGCAGGGATGATGTGCAGGGATGTGCAGGGATGATGTGCAGGATGTGCAGGGATGATGTGCAGGGATGATGTGCAGGGATGATGTGCAGGGATGTGCAGGGATGTGCAGGGATGATGTGCAGGGATGTGCAGGGATGTGCAGGGATGTGCAGGGATGTGCAGGGATGATGTGCAGGATGTGCAGGGATGTGCAGGGATGTACAGGGATGATGTGCAGGATGTGCAGGGATGTGCAGGGATGTACAGGGATGATGTGCAGGATGTGCAGGGATGTGCAGGGATGATGTGCAGGATGTGCAGGGATGATGTGCAGGGATGATGTGCAGGGATGATGTGCAGGGATGATGTGCAGGGATGTGCAGGGATGTGCAGGGATGATGTGCAGGGATGTGCAGGGATGATGTGCAGGGATGTGCAGGGATGTGCAGAGATGATGTGCAGGATGTGCAGGGATGATGTGCAGGGATGTGCAGGGATGATGTGCAGGGATGTGCAGGGATGATGTGCAGGGATGATGTGCAGGGATGTGCAGGGATGATGTGCAGGGATGATGTGCAGGATGTGCAGGGATGTGCAGAGATGATGTGCAGGATGTGCAGGGATGATGTGCAGGGATGTGCAGGGATGATGTGCAGGGATGTGCAGGGATGATGTGCAGGGATGTGCAGGGATGTGCAGGGATGATGTGCAGGGATGTGCAGGGATGTGCAGGGATGATGTGCAGGATGTGCAGGGATGATGTGCAGGGATGGGACCGCTCCCGGCAGGAGCCAGGAACAAAACGGGAATGACCTGCGGGAGATGGGATGACAGAGATAAGGATGTGGTTTTCCATGAAAACGGGAGGGGAACGTTCCCGTCCCGCAGCTCGTTCGCAGCTCTGTGTGGGGATGGAGCCGGCAGGGCTCCAGATGTGGCCGGGAATGAGATCCCAGGGACTGCAAATCCCGGCTGGGTTTTTGGCTCCTGGGAAGGTCCCGACGTGGCTTTGCAGGGCTGGAAAATCGGGAGAAGGCAAATTCCTGAGTGTTTTTTTCAGCGGGAATTTGGCTCTTCCAGTGCTGGAATCCAGGCTCCAGTGTAAGAGCAGGAATTTGCTGTTTCAGTGGGAGCAGGCAGAAATCAAGCTCTCCGTGGTGACATTTAGTGAAGTGTCAGGGACATCCCCCTGCATCAGCCTGGATTTCCCGTGGGGGTGGATGTTGGCAAAGTCTCCTGGACACCCAGCCTGAGGGGTGGGATCAGTATTCCCAGTATATCCCAGTACAGTGCCAGGCTGGACTGGTCATCCCTGGATCTTGTAGCCTCTCCCCAGCCACTGCAAGGCTTTTCCAGAAGGAAACTCCGCATCCACTTTATCCTTTGCCCATTCCCAACTGTGTGGTTCAGTGGTAACCTCGGGTTCCAGCCAGGAAAATCCCTCCAAGGCCAGCCCAGGTGTGCCAGCACTGCAGAGTGGAGCATCCCTGTCCTCTGCTCCCAATTTTCCAGTCGGAGCCCGGACTGCCAGGACACAGAAACTGCTGGACAGACCCATCCCCATTTCACAAAATTGTGGAGTCAGGAAATCAGGATCACTGAGGGTGGAAAAGAGCTCCGGGATCATGGAGTTCACCCTGTGCCCAATCCCCACCTTGACCCCAGCCCAGAGCTCTGAGTGCCACCTCCAGGAATTCCTGGGACACCTCCAGGGATGGGCACTCCAAACCTCCCTGGGCACTTCCAATTCCTGAGCACCCTTTCCATGGGGAAATTCCTGCTGCTGTCCACCCTGATCCTCCCCTGGCCCAGCCTGAGGCCGTTCCCTCTGCTCCTGTCCCTGTTCCCTGGGAGCAGAGCCCGACCTGGGGATGTCCCCTCCTGTCAGGGAGCTGTGCAGAGCCAGAAATTCCCCCTGAGCTTCCTTTTCTCCAGGCTGAGCCCCTTTCCCAGCTCCCTCAGGATTCTCCATTCCCTTCCCCAGAGTCCCAAATGCTCCAAACTGCACTTCCATCACACACAAACCTCTCAAAACTCCATTTTATTTCACAAACGGCACAACGCTGCTCCCCTGGACCAATCCTTTGTCCCAAGGCTGCATTGAGGAGCCAGGTTCAGCTTTGCTTGAACTCTTGGGAAGGCAGCCCTTGGAGCCAGGGCCTCTCCCGACCTTCCTGGAGCTCTCACATGTGCGGAGCAGAGCCGGAGCCTCGCCCGCTCCGAGTGCATCATGACCTCAGTTAAGCAAACACTTGCTGTAATCGCCTCCAGATCTGCCCTGGCTTTGATCAGCTGCAGGATCACTTTATCTTATGATATAAATATGTAAAACATCCATTTGTTTTCGGGCAGGATGCAAATAAATCATTGCGTAAGTTCGGGCCCAAGAGCGAGGAGCGCGGCCATGGCTCCAGAACTCCCCAGGCTCCACCTCCTGGAAGGTCATTCCTGCAGGAACACGGCGTTGCTCTTCCCTACTTTGCTTTATCCCGGTGGTTCCTGTCACTCTTGGACAGCTCTGGGTGCTCCCAGTGGAGCGGTGACGCCGGTGTGGACGTGGTGCCGGTGCCGTCCCATGGGAACCGTCCATCCCAGTCCCACCCAGCGCTCCAAAACCAGCTCCAAACTCCTGCTGGGGTCACTCAGAAGGTCTGGTGGTCATTGCTGTGGTGGTCACCTCCCAGCCCTGCCACCCATTCCACATTCAGCTCATTCCCAACACGCTTTTGCTGTTTCCACAGGAATCATTTATCAGGCAAAGAGGGTTCCTTTTCGACCCTCTGGCTCTTTCCCCGCTGCCCATGCCCAGCCCAGCCCCTGATCCTGCTGCTCCTGGTGGGATTTCATCCCTGCATCCCGTTGGCTGTGACCCCCCAAGCCTGGAGCCCTTCCCCAGGGATGGCCAAGGCTGCAACAATTCCCAGTGGGAAGCTGCTGGGAGTGCTGCCAGGGTGGTTTTACAGAGGTTAAGCTGAGCCCAGAGCTCAGCAGCTCCTCTGTGGTGTCAGCCAGGCTTAAGTGCTTGGTTGGTTGATGGGAAATGGGGATTTGGGCTTTTCCCCAGCTGAGATTCCTCAAAATCAGCTTCCTCTGCCTGTTCCCAGCCCAGGCACGAGCACAGTCCCTGGCTGAGGTGTCAGGGAAGGGAACCTCTTGACAAATTATGAAAAACCAACAGCTGATGACTGGGGAATCTCATCTGCTGAGCCAGGAGAGGCAGATGAATATTCCCATTTTTCCAGAGCTAAGGAAGGATCGGGGTCCCCACCAGCTGTGTTCTCCGAAGGTCTGGCAGCACCTTCCCAAGAGAGAAGGGATTTTGGGCAGTTCTGGCCTCGTTCCTGCTTGTGGCCTTATATCCCACCTTCCTGCAGCTCCTGGATTTTAACGGGGTGCCCAGAAAAGCTGTGGATTCCTCATCCCTGGAAGTGTCCCAGGCCAGGCTAGACGGGGCTTGGAGCACCCTGGGATAGTGGAAGGTGTCCCATGGCAGGAGTGGGACTGGATGAGCTTCAAGGTCCCTGAGATTCCCACCCATTCTGTGGATTCTGTGATTTTTTTTCCCCCTCATTATTAAAAGGATTTTCCAGTCCTTATCCCAAATGCTGTGCTGCATTTTGGGGCAGAGCCATGCCCATGTTCCCATTCCCCTAAATAACAATTCCAGAGAAGAACATAGAGACAAGGGTAGGAATCAATATTCCAGTGCTGCTCCAGGATGTCCTGGAAGGGGAGCAGGGGGAGCTTTGGGGAGATAAGATTGGGTGCATAAAACAGTGCCAGATGATTAATGAACCTTTGTCCTGGTGAGGGAGATAAAACCCCTGGAGCTGCTGCCCCCTGCTAACAGCTTTTCCATCACGTTGGAAAGATTTTTCCTCGTTCCAGAGGTATTTCATTATCTGTCTTTATCCAAGGGCAGATGGAATTGGAAATCTCCCCCAGCCCTGTTTTGCTCTCACACCAGAGCTCCTCCCTCTGCTGCTTGTTCTGTTTTGTCACCTCTGCAGGCTCCAGAGCTGGGAGGAATCCACAGCAGTTACTGAGATCCCACTTCTCCTCCTTCCCAGATTTCCAGCAGGGTTTTTGATCTCCTGGCTGCCCCTGCTGATGGATCCCTGGCTGTTCCCAGGCTGTTCCCAAGGGTGGAGGGAAAGGTGGATCCACACCAGAGCTTTGTCATTCCAGAGTGATTTTCACCTGGAAAAGAGAGGCAATGAGGCAGAGCACCCAGGGCACTTCCAGGGTTTTTAATCTGGGATGGAGTGGGAGAAGACACCGGGATTTGGATGGACAGAGCTCTGGAGCCTTTGGAGCTTGGAAAATCCCTGGGGCCTGGAAAAGGCTCTCCTCCTCTTCCAGCTCAACCTCCTCCTCTCTTCCTTTCCAGTTTGCCACATCTGATCCAAGGAAAACCCTCATGACAGGGTCAGGCTTGGATCAGTCCCTCTGGGAATTCAGGAATTCTCCAAGGAGGCAGCCGAGCTGGAAGGTTGAGGACACTGCTGAGGACTTGGGAGTGGGATGCTCTGGATGCTGAAACCTCCATTTTTCCATGGAATTCCCTTGGAATTCTTGTCACACGATCAGCACAATCCGTGGCACTGTCCCTGTGAGGTGAAGCTGTTCACACTTAAATATTTTTTAATGTGTTTTCCCTTTTTCTTCAGACTTTCAGTTGCAGAGCAGGTTGTGTTTTGTAACTTTACCCAACAACATTCCAGACGAACCTGTGGATGCTGGAAATGCCATTTCCCTCAGTTTTGGCAGATTTTACAGAGTCCAATGAGGCTCCCAGAAATGAGGAGCTCAATTTCCCTGTAAGGTGAAGGTTTCAGCAGGAATCCATAGGAACATCCTCTGCTGGCATGAGCAGTGTTACTTTTATCCCCATCGAATTCCTGGATTTCAGCGAGTTTACTCCAAATTTATTTCCAGGACAGGGCTTGGAGCAACCTGGGATGGTGGGAGGTGTCCCTGCCCATGGAATGGGATGAGTTTTAAAGTCTCTTCCAAACCAAATTCTACAATTCCACACAGTGTGAGGTCACAGCCAGGCTGCTAAAGGAAGAGAAATCTTTAAATGTTTGCTGCCTGCTTGGATGAAAGGAATGTCAGGGCTAGAAATAAATTCCAAGTGGAATTTAAAAAGAAGACTATTTTGGGAGAGGTGGGAAGGACAACAACAAATCCAGGGACAAAGGTGTGGGGAGTGCAGGGACAGGGGGGCTGTGGGGAGAAAAATGGGGATTTGACAGCTGGAATGGCTCCCCTGAAGGCAGGGTAGATGGCATTTTGGGAAGGAATTCTTCCCTGTGAGGGTAGGGAGGCCCTGGAATGGATTCCCAGAGAAGTTGTGGATCCCTGGAAGTGTCCAAGGCCGGGTTGGACAGGGCTGGGAGCACCCTGGGATTGTGGAAGGTGTCCCTGCCATGGCAGGGGTGGGATGGGATGATCTTTTCTCCTTTCTTTTGGAGAAAACCCCTGGAAAAATGGGATAACCCCAGCGAGCAGCTGGCTCTGGGGGATCCTCCGTGCAAAGCCGGGCTCAGCACGAGGCAGGACCAGAGCATCCCTTGGGCTGCTCCTGTTCCCTGAGCAAGGAACCCATCCACGGGCAACCCCGAGGAGAGGGATCCCTAGGGACGCCCTTCCCTGGGTGCCCTCCAGGCGCTGCCATCGGTGCCCGGGAGCAGCAGGAGGAGATGATGGGGATGGGGATGGGGATGGGGTTGGGACAGTCCCGCCCATCCCGTTTTCCCACCTGGCAGCGGGACTGAAGCCGCCCATAATTTCCAGTTCCCTGCTGGGCGCAGTTTCTGGTGAAGGTGCTGCAGGGAGCTGGCGTTCATTCCTCATTTCTGAGTTTTTAGGGACAGTAAGCGAATTCAAGGATGATTTTCCCCTTCCTGGCGGGCTGCGGAGGTCTTGGAGACCGCCTGGATTTTGGGGATGAGGGAATTTTTGTGTCCTCTTTGGGAACCTTGGGCATCTTCCAGCGCTGTCCTTCCCTTCGTGAGAAGGAGCTCACAGGTCAGTGACGTCTCTGTGTCCCCAAAGTGCCCCTGCTGGAGCTGAGGGGATTGGGATTTTTCCTGGGATCTGAGAGGATTGGGAATTCCTGAGGTTTGAGGGGACTGAGAATTCCTAGGATGTGCGGGGGGTTTGAGCTCATTGGGATTTTCCCTGGGATGTGCGGGGGGTTTGAGCTCATTGGGATTTTCCCTGGGATGTGCGGGGGTTTGAGCTCATTAGGATTTTCCCTGGGATGTGCGGGGGGTTTGAGCTCATTGGGATTTTCCCTGCGATGTGTGGGGGTTTGAGCTCATTGGGATTTTCCCTGGGATGTGTGGGGGGTTTGAGCTCATTGGGATTTTCCCTGGGATGTGCGGGGGTTTGAGCTCATTGGGATTTTCCCTGGGATGTGCGGGGGGTTTGAGCTCATTGGGATTTTCCCTGGGATGTGCGGGAGGGAGGCTGAGCCGCGCCTTGGGGTCCCGCTCGGATTTAGGAGCACTCGGAGCTGTCTGGGATGCGAAGCTCGTCCTGCTCCTTCCCCTCTCCTCGGAGCAGGGGTCGGTGCCAGCCCCTCGGGCCTGGGGCTGGGAATGTTCGGGATGCGGGAACAATTCCTGCCCCACGGGATATTCCCTGCTCCGCTCCGTTTTCCTCTCCCTTTGTCCCAAACCTCATCCCTGGTGCTCCGCTGGCACCCCAAGGTACGGCTGTTTTTTCTCCCAATTCCCTTTTTGAATCAGTTTCGGCTGTTTGCAGGTGGTTCTCATGAATATCTGGTTTTTATCGGGCTGGGTTTTGCTGTTTTCCTCTTTTATTCCTCTCCCCGTGTCCCGTGAGCTCCGCTTGAGCAGTGTCCCTGAAATCCGAATTTTTGGGTTGTCTCTGCTCCCCTTTGGAAAGAAGCAACATTCTACCGCTAAAAATCCCCTTTTTAAAAAAAAAAAAAAAAAAATTGTTATTGTACTAAAAAAAAAACCAAAAAAACAACACAAATCCAAGCCTTTCGTGCTCTCTGGACCCGGCTGGGTTTGCTTGGGTGCTTCCAATCCAGGCTGGAAATTTTTTTTGGGGGGGGAGCAGGAGTGGCCCCATCCCAGGCTCTGCCCCGTTCCAGCCTTCCCCATCTGGAAAAAGGGGAACAAAAGAGCTTTGTGTTCCCTCTGGACTGAAATCCTTGGGAGCTGTGCAGGAAAAAGCAGCGGCTCGGCCAAAATTCTGGGAATCCGCCTGCAAGATTTTCATGGATTTAACGCGCTTTGGAGGCGATGCTTTTGGGAACGCTTTTCAGGATGGTTTTTCTCCCCCTTTTAAAATTTTATTTTATTTTATTTTAATTTTGGAAGTCGCTTTTGCTTTTCCTTCCCCAGCTGGAATCGCTTGAGCTCATCAGCACCAGCTAATGGAGTAATTAACCCCCAGGTGCCGCCACTTTGGGGCTCATTAAGGGAAAAACGGCCCCGTGCCTTCCCTGGGATCCTTCCCAGGCTGTTCTGGGGTTTCTGCTCCAAAGGGAATTGTCAGCAATGCGAGGAGGAAAGCGAGTGGGGGACACCGCATCCTGGAGTTTCTCTGGGTTTTCTCCTTGGCGGGAGGGCACAGGGAAGACCCGAGCTGTTTAAATCTGGAAATTGGGCTTGAGCTGCAGATTTCTCCCAAGTGAATCCATCCTGCCTGTCTGGAAGTGGAATATTGGATACCTGGAGAGCTTTAAAGTTCCTTTATGTGTGGCCACAGGGTCTGGATGTTTCTAGGATTAAAGAGCAGCTGAGCTGGGCTTCTAAATTTTCTTTTTAAATTTTCTTTTTAATTTTTTTCCGAAATTTTTTTCCGAAATTTTTTTCCGAAATTTTTTTCCGAAATTTTTTTCCGAAATTTTTTTCTGAAATTTTTCTAAATTTTTCCTAAAATTTTTTCTACAATTTTTCCTAAAATTTTTTCTACAATTTCTCTTTTGTTTCGAGAGCCTCTGATTCAGTTGTGGGCTTGCCTTCACTTGTCAGGTGTTTGAAGAGCTTCATAAACCTCATTTCGAGGTCCTGGAATTTTTTTGGCTGCACTCTTGAACCCGTGCAACTCGTGTCCATCCTTTTACGAGAGAAAAAAGGGGGGGGGGGGAACAAACCAAAAATCCTGGGAAATTTCCAGGGATTCAGGGATTTGGGATCCTGTCCCCGGGTGCTGGCACTGCTGGGTTGGGTGTCCTGAGTGAAGCCAGCCCAGGATTTCACCCCCTCCAGGGCTGGGAGGCTGCGGTGCCACCCCTGGAACCCAAAAATTGGAATTTATTGTCACCTGCAGCGCCCAGGGAGAGAATTGGGATGGGAGAGCCTGGAGATGGGGACGAGCGGGACCTGGGTGAATCCCAAATCCTGGCAGCTTTTCCAAACGGCTGCTGAGCTCCATTTCTCCCTCCTGACACCGAATTCCGGCCGGGGTGGCAGCAGGGCAGTGCCAGGGGTGCAGGAGCAGCACATCTGCAGCACAGCTGGCTCAGCATCCCCGGGCTCTGCCGGGGCAAATGTGGAAAGAAATGGATTTTATTTGGGATCAGGTTGCAGCACAGCCCTGATAAACGAACATCCCATTTTCCCCAGATGGAGGAACCCGATCCTGGAGGTATCAGTGCATCTTTTAATGGCCTTGCTCTGAGAAACACAAGGATTCTGTTGAAATGGGATTTTAATGGTCCCTCTTTTTTTTTTTTTTTTTTTTTTTCCCTGCTTCTCCCTGCAAAGCCTCTTGAGCTGAGAGGGAGGCAGGGGATGGTTGGAATGCTGGTTCTTTGTGGGCAGCCCGGTTAAAATCTAATTATCCTGATTATCAGGCAGTAAAAGGCTCGCTGAGAGGAAAAAAAAAAAAGGGTTTTTATTTCTATTTATTTGACAGCAAACCTGAAATGCATCACTTGATACCATAACTGAGCTCTATTCACCCATTTCTGCCATTCCAACAAAAAAAAAAAAAAAAAGGGAAGTTTGATGCTCCCTTTAATACCAAGAACTACAAAAAAAAAAAAAGGTCAATTAAAGTTTTACTGGCTTGTTAATTCAAGCTGTTCACTCAAAGTGCATCTTTCCCATGCAATGGCCCGACCTAAAAATGTGCTTTATTTGGGCTGGGAGATAAATGGCTCATCCAGGGAGACTGCAGGCTCTGGAGAAGATCCTGGATACTTGGGATAAAAGCAGCAAAATGGGCACGGAATGATGCAAATGAGAAAAGTTTGCTAAATCCAGGGTGGGAATGTGGATTCAGGCACTTGATCCTTGGTTTTGGAGGTTCCCTTTTCAGAATTTGTTTTCTTGCTCACACGAGGTGAAACTTTCCCTGAGTCAGGCTCTGCTCCCAGGAAAACAAGGGAAGGACAAGAGGAACCTGGCCCAGGTTGTGCCAGGACAGGTTTAGGTTGGATTTTGGGATAAATTCTTGCCCAGAAGGGTTGGCCAGGCTGGCACAGCTGCCCAGGGCAGTGGTGGAGTTCCCATTCCTGGAGGGATTTTAAAGCCACACTGAAATAGCAGACTTTTAAAATTTACACTCCTAGCTGCCATAAAATTTCTAAAATCAAGGAATATTGTCCTTTCCTTCCCTCCCCATCCCAGTTTTCCTGCCTTTGTCTTCCCCAGGTCCCACAGCTGCTGTGGCACAGTCAGGATCCAAACCTGGATCTTCCCAAATCCACCCCAAAATTGTGGCCTTAGGAGAGGGAGGAGGGTGGGAAGCTCTGATGGGACGGAGCTGGGTCCCAGTTGATCCAGGTGAAACTGCGGGAAGAGAGGACAGGTTATCCTGGAATTCTTCTGTCTTTATGGAGGTTAAAATTCAGGAATTGTCTTTAGAATCTGAGGGGTTTTTTATATCCCTGTGGCAAACAAGTAACTCATCCCTGGGGCTCCAAACCCTTCCTGGAATCCCTCCTGGGAGCTCCACCTGTGCCTTGGGATGGGAATGCTGCTGGAGGGAAGGTTAAAAATGCCCAGAAAACAAAATCTGGGCTTTGTACAGATCCATAGTTCTTGAGTTCCACACAGGAATGAAAACAAGACCTTGGAGGCTGAGGGTTTGTTCCTTTGGTGTTGGAGTGATTTTCCTTTTTTTTTTTTTTTTAATGGAATGGTGTCCAAAACCATGAGGTTTTTGGATAGGAAAGGCTCCCCCTCCCACCACTCTGCCTCCCTCCATCCCTCTGGAGGCAGCTAAGGGATCGTGCTGGACCTGGGATTCTGTTCCACCAAATGCTGTCGGAATTAATCCCAGTCCCTGTGGATTGTTTGGGCAGAAAACATCAAGTTCCTTCCATGCAGCCAAGAAGAACCATGTCCTGAGCCCTAATCCCAAAAATATATTTAAAAAAAAATAAAATACTGGGATGAAAACTTCACTGCCAGCCAGCAAAGATGGTCCTGCTTCAATTGAGTGCCACAGGAAACTTCCCATGCCTGATTCCCTGTTGGAATTGGGGATGGTGGAAGCACAGCTGGTGGCTCCTGGATCTGAGCCACTCGTGGGACCTGGAGGGGCTGGAATGTCCCCACCTGCCAGGAGAGGAGCCCTGGGCTCTTGGGATGCTGGCACTGAGGTGAATCCCGTGGTTCTGCTTTCCCTTTGGATAAAGCCCTGTTTTTCCAAAGGGCTCCAAGCCTTTTCCAAGTGTAACTCTTGGCTCCTGGAGGCTTTGGCACAGGACGGAGCTGCAGGAGGTGGTGGCTGCCAGCTCTGCTGTGAAAACACTGATCCAGAATCCCTTGGGAACTCATCCCAAGGGGATCCCGCTGCCCCAGATTCTGCTGAGGTGGAGCCTCCACTCCAGAGTGCCTTTGGTCTGCTCCCAGCGTGGATCCAGAGCACGTGGAATGTGCAGGGAGCTTTGATTTCCTTGGAGAGCCATCGTGGCCACACCTGCTGCCACATGGTTGGGTTTTTTCCTGCTCTCATTCCCTGATCCTTTTGGAGGAGTTTCCTAGCATCGAGCTAGGAATGGCTGGGAGAATCCAGGAATTTATCAGACACCTGGAAGACTCTGGAGGCAAATATTTGCTGGGACGAGCAGCTTTTCCTCTTTGGAGTTCCCCTGTGTTCAAGGCAGGGTTGATTTTGGAGGGGATGTGATGCCGTGGGAAAGGCGTTTTTGTGGAATTCCTGGAATAGCACTCGGGAAGAGCAGGGTGTCTGCAGCTCCCTGGGTGAGTTTGCAGCGGGGGCTCTCTGGGAAGGAGCTGAGGGTTGGTGCTGCTCCCAGCTGGAATTCCTGCCCTCGGGAGTCTCCCAGTGCTTCCAGAGCTTTTGGGGGTGTTTTGGCTTCCTGGAGGTGTCACCTCCCCATCCTGGAAATGGGATGAAAAATCAGGCATGGGAATTCTGGTGGGCTTGTTCAGGGGATCCCCAATGGCTGAACCATGGAATGGGTTGGGTGGGATCTCTGAAGGTCCTCAAGTCCTGCCAGGAGGATTTCCAAATTTCCACTGTCCCAGGGTGCTCCAGCCTGGCCTTGGACACTTCCAGGGATCCAGGGGCAGCCACAGCTTCTCTGGGCAACCTGTGCCAGGGCCTCAGCACCTCCCAGGGAGGAATTCCTTCCCAATATCCCATCTAAGAGCAGTGGGAAGCCATTCCCTGTGTCCTGTCCCTCCATCCCTTGTCCCCAGTCCCTCTCCAGCTCTCCTGGAGCCCCTTCAGGCACTGCCAGGGGCTCTGAGCTCTCCCTGGATCAGCTGAACACCCCCAGCTCTCCCAGAGAGGCTCCAACCCTCAGAGCATCTCCTTGGTCTCCTCTGGACTCTCTCCAGCAGCTCTGAGTCCTGATGCTGGAGTTCCCAGAGGTCCTGCGGGGTCTCACCTGAGCAGGACAGAAGGGAGGAGTCCCCTCCCTCCCCTGGTGACCCCAGCACAGGAGAATTCCCTGTGTCACCTCCTGCCATCTCTGGGTGCCATCCCCCCCTTCCCAGGAGGGTTTTCCTCTCTGTCTGTGCCTTGGACAAGGTTCAAACCAAGAGAAATGGGATTGAAATCCCATTTCAAACTGGGATTTAGCCCAGTCCAGGTGTGGTGGTGACATCTGCTCACCTGGGCACTGCTGCAGCTGCAGGAGAAGATTCCCTGCTGTTGATGGCCCATGTGTGCAGGCCCTGCCACGGGAAAGGAATTGTTTGATGGGGGCAGGAATTGTTCCATGGAGCAGGAATATTTCCACTCCAACCCTCCTCTTTTGGGCAAAGGACAGCCCAGGCCCATTTCTCCAGCCTTGCTTTCATTAGTGCAGGGCTGCACTTCATCAAGCTCCATAAATATTTATATCCTGAGCATTCCTTGGAGCATTCCAAACCCTGATTTCAGATACTTTACGTGTTTTGTTGTGCAACAGCTTCGACAGGGACGCTCTGACAGGGAATTCCCTGGTGCTCAGCAGGACCAGGAGGGGCACATTCCCCTCTGGATGTGTTTGTGATCCTGGTTGGAGCTGCCCTTCCTTCCCTCAGTGTTCCCTGCGTGGGTGTGGAGCAAAGCTCGCTCAGGGATTCCCCCATGGATGCTCCAAGTCCAAAGGATTTGCAGCTCTGCCAACCCCGAACGCTCAGAAATCAGCAGCCGTTCCCAAAAAAAATCACGGATTTGTGATAAATAAAGGAACAGAGGGGGGTTTGAGCTCGTTTGCCAAGAGCTGTGGTTCTGGGTGAGATCATGGAATGGGTTGGGTGGGAAGGGACCTTCCACTCTCCCAGGGAGCTCCAAGCCTGGAACACTTCCAGGGATGTGTCCCCTCACTTCACAGGCAGGAAGGGCCAATGTTGGCTCTGATGGATGAGGATTTATTGGGATTTTTAGTGGCATTTGGATTTTGGAGCGTGTTCTTGCTGCTCTAAATGAACCTGGTTGGTTGTTGAGCCATCAGTGCCAATGGAGAGCACTGGGAACGACAATCATGGAATTACAGGATGATTTTCATTGGAAAAGACCTTTGAGATCATTGAGGCCAAGTGTGTCCTGAAGTTTTGGGTGTTTAACTGTTAATTTTATTTTTTTAACTGTGAAAATGAAAATAAAATTGTATTTCCTGAAGGTTTTCCTCGAGTTTTGTGGAGTAAATGGGAGGTGTGGCCATTCCTAATATTTGTACTCCCAAAAAATTCCCTAGTTTGGTGGAAGAAGGAATCAGCTGCTGAAGGAACCTGTCCCTGTAACTCCCATATGAAAGAATTCCTTTGAGGCTGTTCCAGATTTTTCTTCCAAACCTTGTATTTGTAAGAATGACTTATTTTTGCAGAATAAAAAGAGGCGGGATTAGTAATAATCATTAATAATCATTATTATAAATAATTAAAATTATTATTCTCAGAAGTCCCTGGTGTAAAGAAAAACACAACCTCAAAATCTCTGCTACTTAATCACTAAATCTAAGTGTTGACAGCTTTAATGAGTTAATTATATTTATTTTATTCCATTGGAAAAGATCTTTATTTCAAATTTTAACAGAATATTAATTTTCCTTCTCTCTTTTTCCAGGCAGGATTATTGACTGCACACTGTGGGAATTCACCTCCTGAACACCTGCACCAGGTACTGCATTTCTTTCATTGCTTTTCTGTGCTGTTTTCCCACTGAATGTCACTTCCAAAGGTTTTATTGCTGGAATATTTGTGCTGTGCTTGGACTTGAACTTTGCTTTTGGAGGTCTGGACTCTGTATTTTGCCCACTGGCGTCCCAGATTTTAATTGCAGGAAGAGGTGATGGACTCTTGGAAACAGGAATATTGTGCAGGGTGAACTGCGACTCTTGGAGACCTTGGAAAAAACAGGATTTTTATTTGCAGTTGTTTCTGGATTTCGGTGAGGGCCCTTGGAGTCAGGGATATTGTTCAGGGTGACTCGAGGTTCATGGAGACTTTGGAAAACCCAGGATTTTTATTCCCTGTTGTTCCCAAAGCTCATGGAGAGGGCCCTTGGAAACAGAGATATTGTGCAGGGTGACCTGAGGTTCATGGAGGCCTTGGAAATCCCAGGATCTTTATTCCCAGTGGTTCCTGGATTTCGGTGAGGGCCCTTGGAGAGAGGGATATTGCTCAGGGTGATGTGAGGTTCATGGAGACTTTGGAAAACCCAGGATCTTTATCCTGGAGCGCGTGGTGAGGCCGGATGAGCACCTGGGCGTCTCCAGCGCTCTCTCCCCGTGCCTGTGTAACTCAATCCCCTTCGCAGCTGTTCCCGATCCCAGACGGAGCCTGTCAGGAGGAGCAGCCCCACGTGTGACCCGAGCCATCCCCGTGGCTCCAGTGTCTGAAATCCTTTCATGCTCCTGTCAGCCCGAGCCCCCCGCCCGTTCCATCACCTCCGAGTTCTGGCATGTGCCGGCACCACGGCGCCCCAGGCAAACCGGGAAGCGCTTGACCAATTTCTGGGATGGCTTTCAGATGGGATTTTATTGGTTTATGAATTGTTACCTCTGTTTCCTCTCCTAAACGAGGCTGCAGAAGTACGAGAGGGAATCGAGGCCAACTCTGCCTCTTTCCCAACACGGGGAAGCCGATCCCGTGCATCGGCCCCGCTCCCATCACGTGCTCGCCCTCCACGGATATCTTTCAATCCCAAACCCACTGCTGTGCTTCGCTGGTGTTTTTTGCTCCTTTGTTTATTCCCCAGCCGCCGGGGATGAGCGCAGAATCCCGCTGGCAGGAACATTTGTGGGAAATCACATCAACGTTGCACGTTTGCGCGAGGCCAAATCCACCAGAGAGCCCCCGGCGAGCGCGAGCGCGGCCACGGAGCAGATTCTGTTCCCATTACTCACCAGAGAGGCTCGCTGGGTGTTTATAGCTGCTGGGTGGGCAAGAAAGTTGGGAAGAGTTGGGATTTGTCGGAGCCTTTGATGGTTGGGGCTGGGTGGGGATGAAAGCAGCTGGCCTGGGTTGAGTGATGGGGTGGCACGGGTAGCCCTGACTCGTGGTAACCCCTTTGTGTCTGGAGTAACTCATTTCTGTCCCTGGTAACTCATTTCTCTCTGGAGTAACTCATTTCTCATCATGGTAACTCATTTCTTTTTGGGGCAACTCCTTTCTCTTTGGGGCAGCTCATTTCTGTCTGTGGCAACTATTTTAGTTCTGGAGTAATTCATTTGTCTTTGGGGCAGCTCGTTTCTGTTTGGGGCAACTCGATTCTCTCTGGAGTAACTCATTTCTGTCTGTGGTAACTCATTTCTGTCTGTGGTAACTCATTTCTGTCTGGAGTAATTCATTTCTGTCTGTGGTAACTCTTTTCTGTCTGTGGTAACTCTTTTCTGTCTGTGGTAACTCTTTTCTGTCTGTGGTAACTCTTTTCTGTCTGGAGTAACTCACTTCTGTCCGTGGTAACTCACTTCTCTCTGGAGTAACTCCTTTTTCTCTCTGGTGACTTGGATTTGCCTGCTCAGCCGGTTCCTCAGAGCTGCTGGAAAGCTCCAAGTCAGTTTTATGGATTGTTATGACTCGCCCTAAGAGCCGGATTTGCCCTAAGGGAAACGCGATGACTTTATTTAGCAATTCCCACCTAAAGCCTGTGCTCCTGGAGAGCTGCTCCGGAGTGATGCTTGGGCCCAAACTCTCTGCTCCCACTGCCCTGGGCTGATAGATAATTCTGTGTTTTCCTGCTTCTCTCCTTGGAAAATCCTGGGAAAAGCAGCCTTAATGCTCAGACTGGACTTCACAGCTGAGTACAGCCTGCCTTGATGGCTCTGTTTTCCTGCAGGGGAGGAGGAAGCCCCAGTAAACAGTTCCAGTTGTGGTTCTGGAGGCAAATGCGGGTTCTAGTGGACACTTCTTAAAGGGAGGTCAAGCAAAAGTTGCCTCATCCTTGAAGGATTTGCTTGACAAAGGTAGCTGGAATAAAGCCGGGTGTTTTTTCTGGAGGGCTGGCTGTGTATCTGAGGAGAACAATTCATGTTTTACGGGCTGAAGCCACACCAAGGGGATCCAAAACTAGCTGAGACATCTGAAATAAAAATATTCCTCATCAGGGAGGTTGGTGCTTGAGAGCTCAGCTCGCTCTTGTTCCATCTCCTCATAAAATAAAGATAAAATTCATAAAATTCCCCGGTAAATTTCTGATAAAAGTCCTGATAAAATTCCTGCTGCTGGAGCTGTGCACAGCTCAGCCTTGGCTGGAAAGTGCAGGGTGCTGGTCCAGGAGCTCTGCCCTGTGCTCTGGGAGCTCTGGAAAGCTCAGCCCACGGAAATGAAATGGGCTTGGATGAAGCTGGAGCTGGGATTGAGGCAGGGGGTGCTCCCAATGGCGCTGCCAAGGGAATAAAACCTTTGGGAAGGGCAGGATGAACTTCCAGCAGGGCAGGGAAAGGTCAGTGGGGTGCTGGGATGGGTGTGAAGGGAAGCCTCGTGTCCCTCACTAAACCATGGGGGGGATTGGTTCCTATTTTTCTTTTCCAAGGGATGTCAAAGAGTGGAAGTTAGTATAAAAAAAAGGGCTAAAAAGGAAAAAGAGAGAGCAAGAGATTGAAAAGCTCTTAATCCACTGCATTTCTGAAGAAAAAACACTAAAATATATTATATGGAAAGGCTTGGTATTTATGCACTGGGATCACTTTGAGAGAGAAAACTTAGGAAACAAAAGGATGAGATCAAGTGAGAATCCCAGCTGGAAGCTGAACCCCAGCACGTTCTGCCTTGGCCACAGCCCAGGGATGTGATGGAAGTGCCACTGAGGATTTGCTGTCCCCTGCTGCTCCTCAAACCAGGCCTGCATGGGAGGCTGCTCAGCCAGGACCCCACTTTTAGGATTTTCTGTAGTTTTTTGGGGTTTTATGGAGTGGGGAAATGGGATTGTTGGCGTGGTGCAGGAGGTCAGCGCAGATGAGTTCATGGTCCCTTCAGGACTCGCAGCCTTGTGAAGAAATGCACTTGAAAATCCTCTTGTATTATTTCAGACACTTGAAAATCCTCTTTTGCTCCAGAGGAAGGGATTGTTGTTCCTGGAGATTTGCAGGAGGTTGAGACTTGGAGCCACAGGAAGGTCCTTGTTGGCTGGAGGGTCCCACCACAAGGGGCTGCTCCTGTGTGTTCCTCAAGGGAGTGAAGTTCTTGGAGCTCATTATTCTAACGGGTTTTCTCTCATTAGACATCACAAAATAATATTTAGAGGACAGACTGGCCAAGGAAAGTTGCTGGATATTTTTAGGTGTCTTTGTATTACGAATTTTTGGATTTGAGGGTGGTTTGGTGCACTGCTCTGGGAGCTCTGAAATGAGAAATGGATTTTAAGGGAAAGGAAACTGTCTCCTTTTCCTTCTCTTCCTTTCAGTCTGATTTATCTCCAGACATCTCCATAGGGACCATTCCACTTGTCATGTTCTGAGTTCCATCAGAACAGCTCTGAGACAGAGGGTGGTGATAAATCCCCCCTTAAACCCCATTTGTTCACTTCCCAAAATAAATCAGTTGGGGAAAGAAAATATTTGTGTAGCAAAACCAGGGGGAAAAAAACCCCAATTTCCAGGTCACGTGTGTGACTGGTGATCAGTGGCTGAGTGGTTCCTGGGGATGTCCTGGAAAATCAAAAAGTGATTGAAGGGTTCTTGGGGATGTCCTGAAAAATCCAAAAGGGGCTGAAGAGTTCTTGGGGATGTCCTGGAAAACCAAAAAGGGGCTGAAGGGTTCTTGGGGATGTCCTGGAAAACCAAAAAGGGGCTGAAGGGTTCTTGGGGATGTCCTGGAAAACCAAAAAGTGATTGAAGAGTTCTTGGGGATGTTCTGGAAAATCCAAAAGGGGATGAAGAGCTCTTGGAGATGTCCTGGAAAACCAAAAAATGATTGAAGGGTTTTTGGGGATGTCCTGGAAAGTCCAGAAGGGGCTCAGTGGTTCCTGGGTTTGCCCTGAGCTGGCTGTGGCCACTGGGGTGGCAGAGCAGTGGCCACCCAGGATGGCAGTGCCAGGGATTCCCAACTCCAAACAACATCCAGCCCAGAAAGAGGAAAACCCCCCAAAAATCAGCCAGAATGACTGCACCGATCAATTGTTTTGACCACTTAGCTCCAAGATTTGAAAAGCTTTCACGGGAACGGGTGGGGAAGCGGCTGCTCTGGGGGGGCAGGAGATGGGATGTGGGGACCCTGTGCCTCAGTGGGAGCACCCCTGTCCTCTCAGGAGCCCTGCAGAAGTTTTCTTTTTATCCCAAACGGAGCAATTTCCTGCCTTGCCCCTGCTGCAGTGTGCCTGCGCTTCCCCAGGAGCCCTGCAGCAGCAGGAATGTGGCATCTGTCAACACCTGCAGGAGAAACAGGAGCTGGGGAACGGGAGAAACAGGGAAACAGGAGCTGGCTGAAATCATTTCATTATTTACGTGCTGCTCCCTGAGCCCGGGGGAGCTGCAGGAGCAGCCTGGATTTTGGGCAACGCAGGATTTTGGGCTCAGAGGGCAGAGGAGGTGGCAGAAATGCAGGTGGTGAAAGCAAACCCCAGCCTGTGGTGGCACCAGGGGGATCTGGAATTACTAAAAGGAGCAGATTCCAGATTTTTTAGTTGTTTTTTTTTTAGTCTGGGGTAGCTGCAGCTCTGTGGGAGGTCTCTTACACCTGTTTGGAAATTTGCTTTTTTGGCCAAAACCTTTCCCCTGTCCCATCCTGAAGTGTTGGCACCTCTTGGAATCACAGATTGGAGACCCTGGAGTGTCACTTGAATTTCCTGCCAGTTACTTTCCAGTGGATTTAATCCAAGTTTTTTCGATCCGTTTGTTTAAACATTAAAATACTGGGCTAAATCTGGATGAATTCTCCCTCCTGGGATGCACCTGGGAGTCTCCTGAAGGTTTTTATGCTGTGTGAAATCTCCATCACACTTGATTTATCCAGTGCAGGTGCCACCACAAAATTAAAAAAAAACAAAACAAAACAAACAAACAAACAAAAAAACCCCAACAAACCAAACCAAAAAAAAACAACAAAAAAACCCAAAATAAAAACAAACAAACAAACAAAAAAACCCCAAAAAAACCAATAAAATAAAAAAAAAAAACAAAACAAAAAACCACAACCAAACCTTGTCCTGAATCCTCTCTTGTAGTGCTGGGTTTATTGTTTAAACTTTAAATATTGGGCTAAACTTGAATAAGTTTCTGTGCTGGTTATGCATTGAAGGCACCTGGGGTAGGGCATACTAGGAAGTTTTTCTCCATGAATTAAAATTATTAAAATTATATTAAAATTGGCAAACCTAAACTATGACATTTGTTGGTGCATTGGCCAGGAAATTCAAACTAAACCAAGACAGTTTCCGCTCCTGGATTGAACCTGGGAATCTCCTGAAGGTTTTTTAAGGCCCTGTGGAATTTCCATTACAACTGATTAATGCCCCCAGCAAAAAAATAAAATAAAATAAAAATAAAAATAAAATAAAATAAAATGAAATGAAATAAAATAAAATAATTTAAAAAATAAAATAATTAAAATAAAAAAATAAAATAAAATGAAATAAAATAAAATAAAAATTAAAATAAATTAAATAAAATAAAAATAAAAATAAATAAAATAAAATAAAATAAAAATTAAATTAAATTAAAATGAAATTAAAATAAAATAAAATGAAATGAAATAAAATAAAATGAAATAAAATAAAATAAAAATAAAATAAATAAAATAAAATAAAATAAAAATTAAATTAAATTAAAATGAAATTAAAATAAAATAAAATGAAATGAAATAAAATAAAATAAAAATAAAATAAATAAAATAAAATAAAATGAAATTAAAATAAAATGAAATGAAATGAAATAAAATAAAATGAAATAAAATAAAATAAAATAAAAATTAAATTAAATTAAAATAAATAAAATAAAATGAAATTAAAATAAAATGAAATAAAATAAAATAAAAATTAAATTAAATTAAATTTAATTTAAATTAAATTAAAATAAATAAAATAAAATAAAATTTAAATAAAATAAAATAAAATTTCAATAAAAGAAAATAAAATTAAAAAATAAAATAAAGTAAAATAAAATAAAATAAAATAAAATAATAAATTCATTGCCCTGAGTCAGCTCCCGTCTCATGATGCCTGAAAAATGAGACCTTGGCAAGATAAGTGCCTCGGTTCATCATTCCCTGCCCAAATCCTGCTGCTGCTGGGCAGGGGAGGGAAGGATGTCCTGGAAGGAGTTGAGGATGATGATTCCATCCTCTTGTGGCTCCGCGGGGGATTCTCCAGAGCAGCTCCGGTGGCTTGGGCTGAGCTCAGGACGGGTTTGAGCTGAGCCTCCAGAACTGTGCCCTCTCGTGAGCTCACGGGGCTGGCAGTGCAGCCCCTTCCCAAATTCCTGCCGGGCTCGGGGGCTGCGGGAGGGATTCAGCCTGACCTGTGCGTGCACAGCTTCGTCCTTTGTGGTATCGTCCTCCCTGTGGCACGATGGCTCTAAAGGTTTTTATGGCTGAGGTTTTAAATTGTATAAATGAACGAGCTCTCTTTTTATACTTTATGGTTTAACACACTCCATTTCATTTCATTTCATTTCGTTTCGTTTCGTTTCATTTCATTTCATTTCGTTTCATTTCATTTTTAAAATTCTAATAGGTGAAAAGCCTAATGAGTGGCTGTATTTTATTTTATTTTATTTTATTTTATTTTATTTTATTTTATTTTATTTAGATGTTGAAGCTGGCAGAGATTGCTCTGTCTGGCAGCAGCTGAGCTCATGTGCCCAGAACCAGAGGTTTAAGGTATAGATCCCAATTTCAGAATGATCCCAGAAGAGAAAACTCAACGTTAATATTTGCATTTCTGGGTGGTTTTGGTTTGTTTTTTTTTTTTTTCCCCATCATTGTCGGTGCTGTGGGATTGCTTGAAGTGCTTGGTGAGGTTCAAATCCTCATTTTCCCAGAGAATTTACAGATTCCAAACCTGTGCCTTCTCTCCTGTGCTGCTCTTTGGGCACAGCCTCCCAGTCCCGCCCAGTTGCTCCATCATTCCACTGGCTGGGGATAATAAATCCCATTCCTCATGGAATCACTGAGGCTGGAAAAGAGCTCCAGGACTGTCCATTCCAACCACTGCTGGTCCTCATGGTGTCCTCTCCCCATTTATTCCCATCTTTTACTCCTGGCCACTCTTTGCACGATCTGAGTTTGGTTCTTTCTGCAGAGATTTATCAGGGTGAAGTTATCCAGCCTGGAGCTTTTTCTGCTCCGTGGACAGATGTTGTTTTATATCTGGGTAAATACAGAGAAATCAACTTCATTCCATGCCCATATGTGAAATAAAAACACTGCGGTGCTTTGAAGTCCTATAATAAACGGACCTACAAATTAATATCCTTTGGGATTGCGGCAGAACCCGTGCTGGGAATTAACTTGATTTCGGGGGGTGTTTTCTGACCAGATTTAAAAATAATTAATCTGGTCAAACTTGGACTTTTGATGAGCTTTTCAGTGCCGCTTCGCTGGTGCTTCCTCCCTGCCTCAGGAGAGCGGAGTGTGCCTGATTTTCCCTGTGATGTGGGAATGTTTTCCAGCGGGACGGACGGAGGCTGTCCCGAGGTGGAGGAATGCATGTTGAATAAACAGCCAGCGTGGGGCCTGCTCGCCTCGGGTGTGTTTGCCTGGTTTTTAGGAAGGGGGATGTGTTTGGAGGCAGCATTTGGGCTTTGCACTCGTTCCAAGGGCTGAGATCCCGCGCTTGGATCCAGCCAAGGGAAGTCAGGAGGGGACTGGAATTGCATCAAGCAGGGATGTTGTCCATGTGGATGAGCTTGGAGCCGCGTCCTGTCCAACATCTTTAGCATCTTGCTGTCCAGGGTTGGCCCGGATGACCTTTAATGTCCCTTCTGACCCAAATTATCCCAAATTTCTGTGGGATCTGGGCTTTCATTGGTGGCATTTCCCTGTGCTTTGCTTCCAGCACAACTCCTGATCTGTGAGGATGGAGATTCCGGAGCGAACCTCGTGGAGGTTCCTCACAGCCCCAGCATGGTGGGGGAAACAACCAAACCCTTTTTGATTTTTTTGGCCAAGTGGGACAATGGAAATTCCCATTCCAGGGGCTGGGTGCCTCCAACCCAAACCCATCCTGTGGAAGCTCTGGCCTTGCAGAGGAGCTGAATCCAAAGCAGCTCCAGGGATTCTTTCCCAGAGAGTGGCTGTGGGTGGGGTTGGAACCCAGGCTGCCTTCTGGGTCAGAAGGGGCAGATGGACCAGGAAAAATCCCTGGGAATGCTGGTGCTGTGCCCCAAGACGATGCTGAGACAAGAGGCTGCTCAGGGCAGAGTGCAGGATTTAACCTGGGAATCTCTGGAAGGGAATTTTCCTTCTGTTCCTGCTCAAGTCAGGTAAAATGACTTGGCGCACACATTTCTTCAGTTTGAGTTGCTTCCCATTTTTCTCTTGGAAGGCAGGCAGGAAGATCCTGGGCATTGGGGAACCAGGGTGGGAAGGGCTGGAGCTGCACCTTTGCCTCTGCTGTTCATTGATTACAGAAATTTTCACTCAGAGCTCGGTGCTGACTCCAGAGTGGAAAGGGAGCACTAATCCCAACCACGGGAGGGACAAAATCCTGGGATATTCCCTTCTGGGAAGGCTGGCTGGTGCCACAGGGTGCAGCACTGGGCTGTGCTGGTCCATGCTGGGCTGGGCTGGCCCAGCAGCTGCTGAGGCCTGAGAGCTCTGAATTTCACTCCTGAATTTCTTGTGGCACCAGAATTCTCTCCCTGACATCGTGCCTGCACGCAAAAGCTGCACCAGCAATTCCATGTTCTTATAATCCCCCCGCTCGGATAAAAATCAGATGGGAACAAATGTGCAGCACACGAGGACTAAAGACTTTTATTACAATATCTTTTTAATTATCAAGGTGGGGAATCACGTTTTACAAAGTCCAATAAATTGAATTTTATTCTGCTTTGTGTGAGGACTTATTTAATAGCAGATTACATGAGATGCTGACACAATTCCCCTTTCTTTCTCGGAGGTTTATCTGTCGTTGTTGAACTCTGGGAAAACGAGCTGGGAATGGAAGCAGAGGGCTGCAGATCTAATCCAAGGGATGGTTCATGTTCATGGTTTAGATTAGCCCAGTTTAATTCCAGACTGTGTGCACTTGGAGCAGCTGGGAAGCCCAGAGCAGGCAGTTGGGCTTTATTAGGAGTGAGCTCCTGCTCCTCCATCGGCGCTTTGGGAAGTCTCAGATCCTGAACTGTGGCTGTTTGCTTTGGAAGGAGCTCCAGTTCTGCTCCTCGCTCTTGGAATTTGGGGCTTCTGTGGAGCCACCTGCCCTGGGCAGGAGTGGAGAGGGGGTGGGTTTGGGTTATCCTTGGAATCACGGGATGGTTGGGGTGGGAAGGGATCTTAAATCCCTTAAATCCATCCAGTTCCACCTTCTGCTGCCCAGCCTGGCTTGGGACCCTTCCAGGGATCCAGGGGCAGCCACAGCTGCTCTGGGAATTCCATCCCAGCCTCTCCCCAACTTACAGGGAAGTTTTCCTCCCCTGTATCCCATCTGACCCTGCTCTGGTGAAATCCCAGTACTCTGTGGGTTTGGGCTTTGCTGGGAATTTTTTTTTTCTCTAACACCGAGGTTTGTTCGCTGCATATTCAGCTCTGGGTGGTGAAAAGTTCCCCTCTTGGATTTCAGGTTTATTATTTGGATTTCTTTGGCTGTCTGCCCTGTTTCTGACAGTTTTCAGCCTCTGGGAGGGTCAGTCCCTACAAAAACAAACAAACAAAGCAAACTCCAAAAAACCAAAAACCAAACAAATGAAAAAACCCCAAATCCTTTCAGTTCTGGACGCTGCTCCAGACAAAAGTTAGGAGCAGTATTTGAGATACCAAGCTCTGTGTTTTGAGGGAATTGCACGTGGATCCCCTTCCCCAAATTTGTGCCTGGGAATGCAGCAGGCAAAACTGATCCCTGTGCTAAAAAATGGGAACATGAGCTCCAGTTGCAGCGGGGTTCCAACATGATCAGGTTTATATTCCCATTTTAACTCCTAGGGAAACTTTTGGAAGTGAAAACCAATCCTATAAACCCACAGAAGACCTTTCTGGCCCCATGGCTGCAGCGAGCACAGACATTTCAGAGATGATTTTCATATGCATGGAGTCATCTTAGAATTCTGGAAGGGAACAGTTTGTCTGGGATTCATAATAAATTATTCATCCTTTTATTACCATAATAATCGCTTTTTATGGTTACCCAAGTGAATGTTATTATGAAAGCACAGAAAAATCTATTAATTATTTTCCAGGTTTTTATAGTATTTCGTTTTTTCCTCGAATTTTTTATCTTTTCCCCATTCTGGAGGGTTTTTTGATGTTATCAGAAAGCAAAGTTATTTTTTTTTTTCCCAAAGATAGAAGTCTTTCTGCACACTTGCTTTGTGTATCAGAGCTGGAAGAACACGAGATCAACTTATCTAGGGAAAATGCCAGTCTGGAGGCCTCTTCCCTGCTTTTTGGTCCCTATGGATTTTGGGGTGTTTCCTTTAACCTTGTGTAGGTCCATAATTTTTTTATTAGAAAAATTTAAAAAATCACAAACATGGGGTGGGGTCTTAAAAATAAGAAATGTTGCCTTGTGCCAGGAAAACTGGAAACAGCCTGGAATGGAGGATTTTCCTCCTTTAATAGGAGGAGGGGTTAGTGCTGATTAATAGGAGCCTCCAAGGCCTAAATTTGTCCAAAGTTTAACAGGGATTTGTGTTAAATTTATAAATTCTTATTCACAACCTGGCTGTTGGAGGGCTGGATGTTTGTTGGTTGTTTTTTTTTTTGTTTTGTTTTGTTTTGTTTGGTTTTTTTTCCTGAAATGAATGATTCCTGTGTGGATTAGCAGCTCCCAGGGATGTTTACTTCCATATTTTTGACCAGCTTGGCCTATGGAAGCTCAGCCTTAGCAGGGCCTGAATGAGGGGAGGTTTAAGTTTATTTCCAACCCAAACCACTCCAGGATCTTCTGGAAATTTCTCTGAGAGCGTGGACTGGGTTGTTGCTCTGGGGTTTGCAATATTTCTGGCTTTGCAGGGAAAAGCTTCATGGAATGTTGTCGGACCAGGATATTTGGTGGTGTCAGAGGCTGGGAGAGCATGAAAAGGAAGGATAAATCTTGATTTTTGTGTCTCTTTGGTTGGGCTGGGTCTGGTGTAATGACAAATTCGAGGGGGTCTGTGAGTGATGTTCAGTCTGTGGAGCACTGAACTCCAGGGAATCTTGGAATAATCAAAGAATAACCTTGATTATCTTACAACCTGTAATATTTGAGGGGTAACCTTCATTATATCATAACCTGTAATAACTGAGGGACAACCTTCATTATATCATAACCTGTAATAATCAATGGATAACCTTGATTATATTATAACTTATTCTCACTTACAATAATCAAGGGATAACCTTGGAATTCTTCAGTGACATCAGCTCTCTTGGGTCATGGTTCAATCCTTGCATGGGCCTCATTTCAGAGCTGAATTTGATGATCCCTTCCCACTCGAAATCTCCAGTGAAGTGGGAATGAACAACACTTCCAGAATTCCCAAACTGTTGAAGAAAATCAGTTTTGAGCATTGAGTCTCCCGAGGGGATCCTGCTGGATGTGTCCACGTGGTTCTTGTGTGACCCCACACACAAAGAGGTTTGAGAGTGGGAAATGAGGATAAAAATCCCCAGCCCAGCTGGATGGTGGATCCCGGTTCATCCCATATCCCTGGTTAAACGTTTGTGAGCCAAGGTGGGTCTGGCAGGGCTGGGCTCAGCAGCAGAGCTCAGCACATTGCTAAGCTGAGGAGCAGGACTAACCCTGTGGAGCAGCCCTGGACACCTCAGGAGGAAAATTCTCCAGGAAACCTCACCTTGGGAGCTGCTTTGGTTCTGTGCATCCCTTTGGGTGCTGGGAAAGTGTCACCTTTTGGGATCTGGGGCACCTGTTGGGGTCTGTGCAAGGTCTGGGTCACCTTTTGGGACCTGAGTCAGCTTTTGGGGTCTGGGTCACCTTTTGGGGTCTGTGCAGGGTCTGAGTCACCTTTTGGGGTCTGTGCAAGGTCTGGGTCACCTTTTGGGACCTGAGTCAGCTTTTGGGGTCTGGGTCACCTTCTGGGATCTGTGCAGAGCCCATGCCAGTGCCCACCCTTCCCATTGTTTTTTTTAACCCTTCCAACACCCAGAAAATCCTGGATGAGTGCACTCCAGGCTTTTTATGGTGCTTCCTTCGTGGTCCTGCTTCATCCATGGACCAGCAGATTTGGAAGATCCAGTAGCCCTTTGACCACCTGGTTTGGATGTTGGCTTCTTGTCAACTGGGACGTGGCACTGGGAGCTGGGAGCAGCTGCTGGGAGCTGAATTCTCCCCTGCCAAATGCCAAGGAGCTGCTTCCCCAATTTTTTTTCCCTGTTCTGAGTTTATTATATTAATGGAGGAGAAGTGCTTCAAGCCCTCGGTGGTTGCTCAATGTAGCCTTTGGCACACGCAGCAGTGGTGGAAAAAAAGCAAACAGAAGTGTGAAGAGCCCGACAAAACACATGGAAAATATCTTGTATTATATAAATGGGCTCCATGCCTGTGCCTCAAGTGCTGCCTCTCATTCGAGTAAATTCCTCCCACTGAGGAAGCAGAAAAATCAGGAATTCAGAGGCAGGAGCAATGAGAAGGGGGAGCAGCTGGGTGTTTTGGAGGTGTTTTGCTCGCAGGGGGTTTGGACAGTGGTTGGGAGGAGAGTAAAGGAAGGAGGCACAATGGTCTGAAGGTTCTCTCTGAGAATGCACAGCAAAAAGAGATGCTTGAACAGGAAAATCACCACCCTGGGGTGTCAGGGGTTGGGGCTGTTGCAGAATCGGGCTGGGATGAGTTCCCCAGCTTGGCACTGAGATAAGAGCTTCATAAATGAGGTTACAAAACCCTTCAAAAACCTCAAACCTCCAAAAATAAAATGCCAAACAACAACAAAATAACCCAACAAAAATCCCAATGAAACAACATCCAGGAGCAGGAATCCTCAGGTAATTGGAATGGGAATGTTTTAGTGGTGAACATGGTGTTGTGGGGATAACGTTTGGATTTGATGTTCTGAGAGGCCTTTTCCAGCTTTAATGATTCCAGTGGCTCAAGAGGAACACAGGGATTTATAACTGAGCAGAAATGGTTTGGATTTTTTTGTTTTGTTCTCATAATCTGGGGGAGTTTCCTCCTCCCCATGTGGTGGCAGAGGTGGTGCACAGGTGAAGATCATTCCCAAGAGATCTGGTGCTACCTCTGGGATATCCAGGTAATTTCAGGAAAATTACCTTTGTAGTTCCTTCTGTGGTCCAGGGTTTTGGGGGTAAAGAACTCTGCAACCTCCCCTCTACATCCTGCAGAGAACTTCCTGCCTCTTATCCACCCCCTCCTATCCACTCTCTGCTTCCATCATCTTTCATCTGCCCTTAATTAACTTTCACTGTTGTGCTGAGCCTACAACATCCCAAGATTAACCTAAGAGGGAAAGTTCCCGGAGAATTGAAAAATCAATTTCTCTGCCTTCGTGTATCTGTCCAGGATCGAGATTCCAGCCAAGGCTGGAATTCATCCTCTGGTAGCTGATGGTATCGTGTCCACCTAAATCACCTTTCCAGAAGTGTTTGAGATGTGTTAGGCTGAATTCCCTGGCTGCCATCCCATTCCTGGTGGGATAGGGAAGCAGAGGGGTTGGAGTCGATGCTGACTCCTCCATTTCTGGCAAAAATCTGGTCGTGGAGCAAGAGGGAAATGCTGGCTGGTCAAAATTCCTGGGTGTCCTCATCCCTGACAACAGCTGAGCTCTGCTGTTTATAAAAAGGATTGAGGGCCTTGAGTTGGGCTTAGTCAGCTGCTGATCCCTGGGAACGAGGAAGGGGGGGTGTTGTTTCTCCATCTAATCACTTGCAGGCTTGTGATTACAACATTTAATGATGATGGCCGAGGTCAGTTTTTAATTAGCTGAGCCACATGATGGGCTCTCGCCGTGCCAGCAAAGCCTTTCCTCACTGATGTCTGGCGTGATGTTCCAGCAGAGCAGCTGTGCCAGTGAAAAGCTGGATTTATGGGTTAAATCACGCTGTGGATTTCCCAACCCCGAGCTGTTTTGCTCTGGTCTGGATGGGACGCGGCGGGTCCGGATTGCAGCGTGCAGCAAGTCCCTGTATTTGTCCAACGTGCTTGAGGAGCGAGCAGTAAATAGGAAAACTAAAAAACTCCTGAAGTCTTGGGAAGCTGGCAGATGTGGCTGTTACCAGGACTCACATGATGCCGTGGCCCGGTGGAAACGAGCCGTTCATTGAATCACATGTTTTTGTCCTGGTAACAACCAATAACACCCCGCTCCTTCCCAAAAACCCTAAATATAGTCCTGAGAACCTCCGAGCAGGGAGGATTGGCACCTCCCTTTGGCTGTGCCTTTTCCACAGGCCCCGTGTGATGGCTGGGATGCAGCTGGCCCGTGCCAGGAGCAGATGGCACAGCAGGCTGCTCGCTCCTGAGTCACTCAGCTTCTCCCTCTCCCCTTCCCTGCGAGGATCCCAGGCTGGATTCACGCCTCCAGCATGGATGGAAAGGTGTTGGAAAATGATGACTTTGGTTTTCCTGGCCCACACGTGGGTGATAACAACCCCCCCATCTCCCTCCCTGCCGTGGGATGGGCTGGAGGAGACGATTCCCTCTAGGATGAACCAGCCCCTTCCGAGCCGAACGCGCACATTTGTTTTCCTGAGCGTGCATCTCGACATGCTCCCTGTGCGCTCTGCCCCTGACCCTGCTCGCATGTGAGCTATAAAATTTTCCATTGATTTTCTGGAGGTCTGGAGCTTTCAGGCGAGGCTGGGTCCCTTTGAGCCACGCAGGTCTGGAGTGTGTTTAGGGGATGAGGCTTAGCCAAGTCTGAGGTTGCTCCGAGCTCTGCACGTGAGCAGAGCTTTCCTTATTGTGCTGCTCTGCCGAGCCATGGACGCATCCCTGGGGCGCTGCTCCTCAACCTGAGCTGAATTCTGGGGGGTTTCATCTCCCCTCAAAGTCTGGGGCTGGTCCCTGGTGAAGGCAGAGCTTCCAACCTGTTGCATCGTTGAGAAATTAATCAAATTTGGCTCTCGGACATCACTGCTGGGATTATTTTTTTTATGTTTCCCCGTAACATCACTTTGAAATTATGGTTCCTCAGTTGTTTTATATTTACCTCACTTTTGTAACCTGCTTTAGCCCAGTTTGTGATTGTTCCCTCACTTTTGTAGTCTGGTTTAGCCCAGTTTTTGATTGTCCCCTCGGTTTGTCACCAGGTTTTGCTCAGTTTGTGTTTTTTTCCCTCAGTTTGTCATCAGGTTTAGCCCAGTTTGTGTTTTCCCCTTCATTTTTGTCACCAGGTTTAGCCCAGTTTGTTTCTGCCTTCCTTAATTCCATCAGAAAAATCAAGGGTCCCCACCAGGAAAATCCTGCAGCCCTGACCTGGGGCACTTTCCTGCTCTAAAGAGAAAAGAAGGAATCTCCTGAAAATCTTTTTGCTCCCCACTCTGGCCAGTTCCTGACTCCCACTGGTCCCATTCCAAAGGAGATTTGCTGGATGAGATCCTTCCAGTTCACTCACGTTTAACTTTGAGTCTTTCACAGCACCCAAGATTCCCAGTAAGAAAAAACTGGAATATGTGGAAGTTTGTCCCCTATCTCTGATAATTCAACACCCGAGGGTTTTCCCACTGAAGTTTTGGTTGATGCAGAGCTGAGCTCAACTAAGGCTGGGTTTTGCCTCAAGGATTAACGCTGTGCTTTGTGCAGCTGAGCAGTGTTTTGTCCTCTGAGCCTGAGCTCTGGGGGAAGGTGGAGGGAAGAGCTGTTGGATTTACAGGAGCTGGTTGGGATGTCCCCCCTGCTCAGGGTGGGAGCTGTTCCTTCTTCTTTCTTGGCACCCAGAAAATAAGAATGGCTTGAAAATCCTCTGGAAAACTCAGAAATGAATTTGGATAATCCAAGATTTGCTCACTTTGGCACTGTCTGTTTGACAGGGCTGGCACAAATTCAACTCTTAAAATTCCTCAGGACCCCTGTAAAGATGAGGATGAATCCATTTCCTTGCATTTTTTGTTTGGAAAGACACTTGCTCAATCAAGAACTATATCCAGTTCCGCCCTTGGGGGAGAACAAAGAGCAGAATTTGGTGATGTTTGGGTTTTTTCCAGGCCACTTTGGGTTAAACTTTGAAGTTAATGGTTTTTCTGCTGAAAAACTCAGGGCTTGTGCAAGGAGATTCTAGGGAAGTGTTGAATCCAGCTGGGTCTGAAACAGGATACGGCTCCCACTGGGAGCTTTCCTTGTGTCTGGACAATGCCAGTGGCTTTCATGAGGATCTCATCTTTTCACCATCCCGACTTCCTTCTCTTATCACTACTGGCTTTACACACAAATTCCCATCACCAGGCGAGGGTTTGGAAGCTCTGATCCCAGCCCAGGATCTATTCCAAGGCTCTCTGAACGTGCCAGTCAGGAAGGCACTGGAGCATAGCCTGATATGAAATATTTTGAGTGTCCTGCTGTAGGTCTTGCCTTTATAAACAAGAGCCATTCCAGAAGTTTAGGGAGGATTGATAGGATCAGGATGTATTTGCAGGGGGGGCTGGCTCAGATGGAGCAGCTGTAACTCGCCCTCGGTGGGAAGCGGAATCTGCTGTGCTCCTTGTGTGGCTGTGAGGAAAAAAAGGCCTAAAAATGAAGAGAAACGTCTTGAGTTGAGATGTATTTTCGGGAAGAAAAAAAAGAAGCCTAAAAATGAAGAGAAACGACTTGAGTTGAGATGTATTTTCAGGAAGAAAAAAAAAAAGCCTAAAAATGAGGAGAAACTTCTTGAGATGCATTTTCAGGATGCAGTTTTACAGGAGGGATTCGGGATGTTCCAGGGGTGTGCTAAATAAATTCCAGTCTTAATTAAAAGGATGCACTCAATGTTTAATGAGTGCAAGCATATAGTTGGGGTATGAAGTGAAATGGAACATTGGGGATTTTGGGGAGAAATCCTTTCCTGTGAGAGGCCTTGGTAGAGGTTCCCAAAAAAAAGCTGTGGCTGCCCTGGATCCCTGGAAGTGTCCAAGGCCATGTTGGATGGAGTTTGGAGCACCCCGGGATATTGGAAGATGTCCCTGCCCATGACAGGAACGGAATGGGATGAACTTTAATGTCCCTTCCCAAACCATTCCATGATCCCTTCAGTGCTGGGCGTGCTCCACGTCCCAGCATCCAGGACCTGGGGAATCCAGCTGCTGTGGGAGCCTTTGGGAGCCCCTCCTGGCTGGAGAAAGCTCTGGAAGGTGTGGTGTGGGCATACCCACCTGGATGGAGGTGTTGGAATGACGCTGGAGGACACACACTGGAAGAGCTCCATGCCAGGACATCTTCCTGTGTCCCTCACTGGGATCATCAACCCCAAGCTCCGCGAGGTTGAGCGCATCTCTCCCACTTTTTTTTCCCCAGTTCCGTGGCGTAATGCCGCCACACCCTTTTGGAACAACGCTGGATCCTTGGGGAAAGGAGAAATGGATGGGGTGGGGAACCCTTGGTGGAGCTCCACACCCAGCCTTCAGCTGGCCCTGGCTCTGCTGGCCATCCCCATCCTGGGGAGCACCGGGGCTGCTCGGCCCCGCAGCTGGATCGGGGTTACAACACAAACACCCTCCGTTATCCCAGCTGGAACCGAAAGCGGCCGCGCGTTCCATGGGAAGCGGCCATGCCAGAACGGGGAGGTCAAGGCTGAGCAGTGTTTTTCTGGCAAAGGAAAATCCCGTCTGATGGAAGGCGGTGCCTTGGGGGAATCTCCGGAGCGGCGGGATGAGCTCCGAGAACGACTGGAGATAATGGGGCTTGGGGGAGGGGATTGAGCCAGGGAATATTGGAGAGGATCCAGTCCCCCGAGCCCAATGGTCACCCTTCTTCGGGATGAAGTCATTGGAAGCAGCACAACCGCTTATCCACAGGGCCAACCTGCTTCCAGGAGTTTTGGGATCATGGTTTGAATGGGTTTTTGTGTTCCCAGCCCACTGCGCCCACAGGTGCTGCTGGTGCTGCTTCATTTCCCCCTCAGAGCAGCTCCAGCTCCTCAAGTTCCCTTTTTTATTTTTTTTTAATTTTTTTTTTTTAAATCCAGGGAAAGGCTTTTAGCTCTTCTTTCTTGCAGAATGAGGTGCTCAGAGCTGTCAGCACCACACGAGCCATCCCTCCAGAAACAGTCCTGCATCCAAGGGGATGGAGGCAGTGTGTCAAAACATGTGGAAAAATCCCCCGGAGCTTCCAGTAGACGCTGGAATTATTAAAAACAAAAAAACACAGAGAAAGCATTTGTGGAACTCTGGAAAACACCACTGATAAGGATCTTTTCAGGGCTATTCCAACTTCTCCCATGGAAAGATGAGCTCAAAGTACCAAGGTTTGGGTCTGGATTTGCAGTTTTCCAGACTCTGGCGACTTGGAGCTTGGAATAATCTTTTGGCTTCTTGTGCAGTGGAAGAGGGACCAAAGCTCCAGCAGCAGGAGGCACCTGGAAGCTGCTGGAGGTGAGCATGGAGCTGGTCTTCTTTTCCTGGACAAGGATGAAGCCAATGTCCCAGTGATGGTCACAGCCCCTGGAATGGGCTCAGATGAGCTTTGGATGAGTTTTGGTTTTGCCCTGCAGAAATCCACAGCTTTTCCTTGTCGCTCCCCAGAACTGGACCCACTCTGAAGAGCAGCAATACATGGAAAATGGAATATTTTGCTTATTGAAGTCACTTGGAGAATTGCAGTTCCGAGGTTGGCAACCAGAGCTCGGAGAGGCTGAAGGAGCTGGAGAGTTCATTGTTCCCCTTTTCCAAGAGAAACTTCTACGTGTGCCAGCACTTTTATTTATAATGCTCAAATAAATGGAGTCCATTTAAAGGTATTATTGAGGGAGCAGCACTTCAAATATATCATTTTTATGTTATTAGGCTGCTCGGAGTGAGGTGTCCTACTGCAGGCAGATAATCCATCCCCCTGCCTGGATTCCAGGCTGGAACTTACTGGAAGCTTTGCACCACAAGAATCTGAGCGAAGGGATTGTTTTCAAGGAAAGAAAAAGGAGCTTGAGGAAAATAAGGCTGGAAGGCAGAACCTCAAACCACGGTGGAGAAATTTCCTGACAGCAGCTCCACGTCTTGTGACCACCTGATGGCTCCTGAGCTTTTTTGGGATTTCAGCAGATGCCCAAAGGGGAGCTCAGCTGGCTGGGAAGGGTTTGGGGTAGGCTGCACCTGGAGTTGGGGCCAGCTGTCCCCCTTCCTTCATTCCATCCATTCTTTATTTTGTTGGAACAAGGGAAATCCTGAAGGACTCCAGACGTTCTGAGAACATCAAATGATTGTGCTGACCTTTGTTCCTGGTGCTGGTGTCCTGTCCTGGGATCCGTGGGGTGAGGGAATGCTGCTGTCCTGTTGGGACAGGACTGGGGCAGCAAAGGTGGGGCAGGGAGAGCCAAGAACAAGCAGCCAGATATTCCAAGGAGCAGGAGAGAGGGAAGATGGGCTTGTTTGGGAGTGTCAGAGCAGGATCCCTGTGTCCAGCTGAATTCCCTGCAGCCAGGAATTCCCAGGGGCTGGTTCTGCACTGTGAAATCCATGAGATGATTCGGGAGCATCAGGGTTGTGCACATGGCCTGTGAATTCCTGATGGAAGAGTGGCCCAGGGCTGTGGCACATTATAAAGATAAAGAGGGATGATTCCCTGTGTATTTCCCCATTCTCACGGATGCAGAAATCAGGATTCAGCCCTGGTCAGAACTACCCCAATAACTGTTGGGATCTGGCAGGAAAAGCTTTTAAAAAGTGGGAAGAGAACTGATTTTGTGCCTGATTTTGTCAGAGAGGAGTTAAACTCCAGCCAAAGGGAGCCACAGAATTAAAGAGAGGAGCAAAAAAAGATGTAAATGTGTGAAGTGCAGAGGAAATTGGGAAATCATTTAATTCCCAGATCTTTGGGAGCAGGGGGGGGAGTCTGAGGAGCTGGTTCTGGTTTTCATCTGCTCCTGGTGCAGCCTTGTCCAACTTCCTCCAGCTTTTCCATGGATCTCAGTCCCTCAGGAGCTAAGACCAAGCCCAAAGGGTTTTGTTGTTTTTTTTTTTTTAACCAAAAAGGGGCTTTCATGTGAACATTGGAAGCTTAGGAAGAAACTCATTTATCTTGAGCTGTGCACCTTGGTGTGAGACTTCCAGGGAACTCCAGGGCTGCACCAGCTGGATACTGGAGGGCAAAGGGCTTGAGAGATGGAGGAGGAAGGAGATGGAGGGGAGAAGCTTCCTCTGGAAGCTCTTGGATGAGCTCTGTGTTCTTGAAAGAGTCCTTTAGTGCTATCAAGGAAGTGCCTGGAGGCTGAGGCTGGGATCTGTCATTCCCAGTGTGGTGCCCAGGCAGAACAAGAACCAGAGGAAAGAGCAAATGAGGTGAAGGAGGAGGCAGAATCCCAGATTCTGGATCAGGGTATCCAACCCCAGGATTTTCCAGGACTTCTCTTGCAGCTCTGGTGTCCCTGCAGCTGCAGGAAGGACCCGTCCTTGTGGCACGGCTCAGCTCCTGTCTGGTGGCTGTAAATTCCAGTCTCAGTGTTCCTGCCAGCAAATGTTTGATTCTTGGGGAATATCAGAACCTGGTGGCTGTGCAGGGGTGGTTGCAGTGAGATGGGATCAGGAGTTTGCAGCTGGGAATAAATGGACTGGGGGGATTGCAGGGCAAGGGAAGTTGTGAGCGTGGCTGAGAAGCCAAGGGGAACTTATCCACTTCAATTTATCCACAGAAATCTGTCTGCAAGGGTTCCTGCAGAGAGGAGCTTTTGGGTGAAATCCCCTTTTCCCCTCAGCAGCTTCCTCAGCAAATCCCAGGCTGTGAGCCCGGGGTGAGCACCAGGCTCCCTGGAAAAGCTCTGGAGCTCTCTTGCTTTGGTGGAACTCTTTCCCCTGGACCTGGGGCTGTTCCCAGCTCGTTCCCAGAGCAGCTGCTGCCCCAGTGGAAGTTGTTTGGAGCAATGTCCATGTATGAAATGGGGCTTTGCAGAAGGCATTCCCTGGGTTCAGCTCTCCTGGAGCTTTCCATGGCTCTGTTGCCTCTTCCCAGTGCTGAATCCAGCACAGGATGGGGATGGGGAATGCTGACAAATCCCAAACCTCGAGGCTGTTTGGGATCCACACCTGAGGACCAACCTTGGCTTTGGCTGCCTCCACCTCTTGTGCCCAGGGAATCTGTCCCAAAAAACTTCAGGTTTGGAAAAATCTCCCTGGTGTCCTCCAGGTGAGTCCTCCCAAGGATTTCAGCTGGAGGTGTGGCACTGCTCCCCTCATTCCCTTCTCCAGGATCTGGGACCTTCTGGGATTTCAGTTTCCCTCTCTGGTGCTGCAGCTCCAGCTGATTCTCCTTAGCCATGCAAAGAATAATTAATAAATGAGTTTTCCATCCATCCTGGAAGGGCCGTGGTTTTTATCCTAAAGTATCCTGAGGCTCAGGGTGGCTTTTTCTTTCCATGGAGGGTCAAAATAACTGGTTTTCCTGAGGTTTTATGTGTTTCTGGTGTGTCTTAGTGCCTGTTCTCTCCTTCCTGTGATAACAGCAGAACACTCCATTGCATTTTCCTTTTCTCCTCGAGGGTTTGATGGAATTCGGAGGTTTTATGGCACCTCTCCGGTCCTTACCATCTCATCCTCTCTTCCTCTTCCCCGTTTTTGGCCTCAGCAGCTGTAGATCCCCGAAATCCTTGTGAAAGCTTCACCTGATCCAGGTGGGAGCATTCACGGAGAACCACATTCCTTAGGGATGGATTTAATTGACACAAACTTCAAATTTGGTGCATTCTGTACAGATATTCCTGACCAAATGGTTAAAGTAAAGAAAAAGTGAGGGAACAGAAGTTTGCTTTGCCTGTTACTATTTTTATTTGCCTTTTACTGTGTGGTCACAGAAAAAAAGTTCTCCTTCTGCAATCCCAGAGTTTTCTTTCCCTCTCACCCTGATTTAGGGCAAAGGTTTGAGCTCCCCCCTCCCCCTGGCTCCTTTGAATGGGGGAAATGAGGAGGTTTCTTAGGAATATTCTGTTCCCTCTCTGTTTCCTGCCAGTTGGCATCTCTGCAGCCTCTCCACTGCTGCATATTTGGGGATGCAGGAGATTTCTCCTGATCTTTGAGGTTTGCTCGAATTTCTGTCAGCTCCTCTGGGCAAAACCACCCGGATTTAATTGGGAAAAGCCACCATGGAGCTGAACTGTTTCTGGCTGTGTTTGCTCGGGAAGGAGCAGCCTCTGCCTTGGGATCAGCTGTGTTTTGTCTGGGAGCTGTAGCAAACAGAATGATTTGGGGTTTTATTTGCATTCTGCACATCCAGCCCCTTGGAGTGCTCCAGGGTGGCATTTTTATCCCCATCCAGCTGCTTGCAGCTGGTTTCCTGCTGCCTGGGCTCCCAGATGTACTCAGCAGCTGCATCCAGCCCCACTTGTGGTTCCGTGGAGCTCGCTCGGAGCTTGGCAGGGACAGGAGGTGGGAGATGAGGAGGTGGCAGATCAGGAGGTGTTGGGGGAAGATGAAACAGGAAAACCTTATAGACATGATTGCCTGGCTAAAGATTTTGAGAATATGGAAACTCTAAGCGAGTTTGAAATGAAAGCAATCTCTGAGATACCAAACCTCAGTTACTGAACAGCTGAAAACAACAGCGGGGGCAGCTGAGAGTGATCCCTCTGGAGTGAACAATTCCCTCTGCCTGCACACAGCTCCAGGGTCAGAGCAGACCCTGCCAGCCTGGCAGAAGGGTCCCCAGAGGAGTTTGTAGGGTTTGAAAAGTAACACAGCGTGGCAATGTAATGATTCTTACAGGCTGTGGGTAAATGCTGTAGGATTTGTATCTTAGACTGGTCAGTGAAAATTAGAATATTCAGCACAGAAGAAGATTTCTTGTATTGTAGCGGGAACCTCGTGCTCTTACTCTTGCTCTCTCTCTTGCTCTCTCTTGCTCTTACTCTTGCTCTTCTTCTTGCTCTTACTTTTCTTTTTACTCTTGCTCTCACACTCACTCACTCTCACTCTCACTCTCACTCTCACTCTCACTCTCACTCTCTCTCACTCTCACTCACTCTCACACTCTCACTCTCACTCTCACTCTCACTCTCACTCTCACTCTCACTCTCTCTCACTCTGTCCATCCCAGGCTGCTCCAAACCCTGCCCAGCCTGGCCTTGGGCACTTCCAGGGATCCAGGAGCAGCCACAGCTTCTTTGGGAAATCCATCCCAGGGCCTCCCCACCCTCACAGGGGAGATGGAAGGGATGCTTTGGAATTCGAAAATGGCTTTTTTCCGCATTCTTTAACCCATCTGTGATCTGGGGGTGCTCTGGGATTTCCCCTGATCCACACTCCACGTGTCCAGCTGATGGGAAGCAGGAGGTGGAATGACATCACCCCACCCTGCGGGACCTTCATCCCACTTGACAGGAGCAAACCTCCCCCTTTCCTTTTTGTTTTTCCTTCTTTTTCTCTTTATGCAGAATCCCTGTCCTTTTCCAGAACAAAGGATGAATCCAGCTTGGAAAGTCCTAAAAGAGCCTCACTGTCACTTCTCCAGCTTTTATTCCCCTCTGGCTTCAGCTCCATCCTTTCCCAATTGCATCTTCTCTATTCCCTACCTTTGATTAGAAACAGGACCTTTTCCAAATCCTATTTAGGGTTTTAATAACCCTGAATACATCCTCTGAGCATTAAAAAAAAAAAAAAATTCCTCGTGGGAAGATCCCAGGTGAATCCTGGGTTCTTGAGAGCCAGATATTCCGTGCTGCTGGCTGGGTGCAGGATGAGGGGTGCAAAAAGGAATTATCTTCCTTGGAAACTTCCTATATTTTGGAAAAAAAAAAAAAAAAGTGGAATGGCTCCACGGTGACAGAGAAGCTGTGGCTGGCCCAGTCCTGGAAGTGTCCAAGGTCAGGCTGGATGGGGCTTGGAGCAGCCTGGAACAGTGGGAGGTGCCCCTGGGATGGGATGGGATGGGATGGGATGGGATGGGATGGGATGGGATGGGATGGGATGATCCTGAAGGTCCCTTCCAACCCAAAGCATTCCAGGATTCTCTCTGGGTTCTGAGAATTCCAGGATTCTCTCCTCCTTCTACTCTGGAGGGAATAACAATGCACTTGAGGGAACTGATGTGGAGTGTTGTCTATCCAAAATATTACTGGGAAAGGGGCAGTTTTTGTTTTCATGCCAGAAATGTAAATTATTACATTTTGACTGTAATTTTGTGAAGAATGGGAGCGGTGAAATTCCTCCCATCAACTGTTAATTAATTCTGACAAGAAAAGCAAACCAATTTTTCAATGGAATACTCTCTGTTTAAAACTCTTCGCTCCCCCTGAGGGTGTCCATAAACCTTCCTATTAAAATGTTATCAGTTCTGGGAAAACTTCCCATTATTCCTTCAGTCTTCCCTTCACCTGGAGCTGGATCTTTGTTGGGAATTTGAATGTGTTTTCTCCCCATCACCACTGAATGAATAATCCAATTCTTTTTGCCTGAGCTGCCTAAATGTGGAGCAAGCTCAGGTTTTGTCTTACGGGGTAAATTCCCAACAGGAATTACTGGATCCTGGAAGAGGGATTGGATTTCTTTCCATTGGGCCCTGAAACTGTGCCAGCCCCAGCACCTCCTGCTTTGGCTCAGGGCTGTTTATGGGCTGCAGCAGAATCTCTCTTTCTTCCAGACTTCCCCGAGATCTCTTCCCACCTGGAATTCTGAGCCACAGGAAGGCCATAAAACGTCTGCTCCTGTAACTCCTGTCAGACCTCCATGGCTTGTAATGGGATCTTTTCCCCACTAATTCCAATTTCCACCACTTGTGGTCACTGTGATTTGCCCATGGGATCCATGAGGTTTTTTTTGTTTTGTTTTGTTCTTTTTTCCCCTGGATAAATCATGTTGCACTTCCCTGCATTTTTTTCCAAATCCTTGGCATGGACACGGCTCCGTCTTTTCTCTGGGAAATCCTTGTGCTGCTCAGATCCATGGGAGCACATGGATCAGGACTGACAGGTTCATAGGGAGCTGGATCATCCTCCAGGAAACCCAGAGCTCTGGAGCACATCCACAAAACTCTTGGATCCCCCTGAGGTGTCAGCACGGCCCCCAGGCCTTGGCTGTGCTCCCATAAAACTGGGAATGCCATGAACTGGATCACTGCTGATATTCCAGACACCTCCATCCCAAACCTGTGCAGCCTCTTGGGATTCCAGCCTGGATATTGCTGCCCAGGAAACCTCTTCTTCTGGATTCCTAGAGAGTGGGAGAAGTTTCCAAGCTCCCAAGTTCAGCGGGGTTTTCTCACCTCCAAAAAATGCCTGGAGTTGAAATGTTGGCGATAAAAGATTTTTCAGGGCGTGGGTCCCTCTCCTGAACTCCCTGCTCATCCCAAGGAGCTGTGTCCAAATGAAAATGTGGAGTTTTGAGCAGGGAGGAAAAAAAAAATTTTTTTTTGCAAGGAACCAAGCAAGGAGAGGAGCTGCTGTTCTCTTCTTCCAGCTGATGCATTAGTGCTGAGTTCCCAAATATTCTGAAGGATAACAACCCTGAAAAGGTGGGAAGAGCTCAGCACGTGAGCAAATGGCTCTTGGATCTGTGTTTTTAATCAAACGGGATTCATGGTGTCTCCAAAACCCATTCCTGGGCACAGGAGTGGGATTTTTCCCACAAATTCTGTGGAGAAGAGCCGGGGCAGTGCCCAGGTTGGTGTTGGGCTCAAAGCCTGGCAGGATTTGGCCACTCTGAGTTTTTAGCTGTTTTTGCCATAATCCAAATCTGGATCCAATGCAGAATTCCATCTGCGCCTGCTGCTTGGAGCAGGGAGGGAGCACATCTGGCCAGATGTGCTGGAATGGGGTTTGCAGTGCGAGCCCAGCTGTGATGGTCTCATTGCCTTCGTGGTGGTGATACCCAGAACGTCCCAAAATTCTGCTTAAAAACAGCCCAGGATCTCTCCCCTTCCTCCCGTTGTGGCCAGAATCCCTGCAAATGGATTTTCAGGGAAGGGTTTTCAGTGTGGAACAGGGGAGAACCAGGGAGAAAAGTTACTCTGTGCTTTGTGCTCTGCTTTGGTTTCACCGTGTGGTTTAATCCAAATGTGTCTCTTGGGATCTGGAGGGAGCCTTTGCAAGGAAAAGGGGAATTTCTGAACTCAGCTACATGAGGATTGTTAGGAATCCTGGAGAATGGAAATGCGCTGGGTACCGAATAATTGAATTTATCCATCACTGAGTAACATAAATCAATGTTCCGTATAAACCTTTGTCCTGTCGCTTTCACAGATCCTTTCATATTGGCTTTGACTTTGGCTTTTTCCTCTGGATTCACTTGGAAAACACATTTTCCCAGGTGCCAGATGCTTTTGAGCATGAGGAACTTTTTTTTTTTTTTTAAGTAAGGACAATTCAGTATTTTTTTAATAAGTTGTAGTGCTTTAAGTGAAGAATTGAGTGGTGGAAGGTGTCCCTGCTCCTGGCAGGGGGTTGGAATGAGCTGAGCTTTGTTCCCTTCCAACCCAAACCATTCCACAATTCTGTGGAGGTGAGGTCATAAAAAGAGCCTGGACTTTGATCTCATTACATTTGGCTGGAATCTGCAAATCATGGGGAGGTTAAACTTTTCCAGAGCGATCCTTTGGAGCAAAGGCTGGTGGTGACCTTGGGAGGGAGCAGAGATGGAACCTGCCAGGATTTGCTTTCCTTGAATGTTGTGGGTTTTAGGATCAGCAGGGTGATGTGACACCAAATTGCTGCCCCAGGGGGGTTGGAGGTGACTTTTGGAGCAGGGTCCAGCACATCCACATGATGTCCACACCACTCAGATGTTCCCTTCCTGCTCTGCCAAATTTCCAGCTGCTCCAAATGAATGTTGAAGTTGCTCTGAGCTCATTGTCGAGGCAAACAGCTGGTGCTGTTGGAATATAGGTTTGGATGGGGCTCCTTGGGATGGGAATGTCATTAATGCCTTTGTGTGGAATAAATGAAATGAAATTAAATTCCTCCCGTGCGCCCTGCAGGATTTCAGTGCTCAGAGTTCAAGGGGAATGGGAAAAATCCCTTTAGTGGAGCTCTCAAAGTTGAGCTCCCACCAGGCTCTCACCACTTTGTGACCTGGGCATTGTGAGTGTCTGAAAATCCTCCTGAAATTCCAATTTCCTGCTCTTTATTGCTCAGGGAACATTCAGCCTAATAGGAGTCGGTAGGGAAAAGGCAGAGTTAAGATGATGATGATGATGATGATGATGATGATGATGATGATGATGATGATGATGATGATGATGATGATGGAGCTGCTGGGATTGCAGCTTTTCTGGGACTTTCCCTCACACGTGTGAAAATGAGGCATTTCCTGGTGTCTCCTGGGCTGTCAGCAGGCTCTTAGAGCTGGAATGAGTCGGGATAAACCTGGGATCCCTCCTCTCTGCTGGCTGAGCTTTCCTCACCTTCCTGCGGGGAGCAGAGGAAGGGGAATTGTACCAGGAGGAAAAATCCTCTCCTGGCTACAACCAGAAGGTGAAATCTGGATCTCCAAACTCTTTTCAACTCTGGGCATGTTGTTCACCATTCCTGAAATGCTCTCCCTAAAATGCAGGTGCCAACTCTTGGTTGCATCCCCACAACTTCCCCCTCAGCAGGGAGAGTCCAAGGTGGGAATTCCGCTGGCAGCATGGGATGTGCTGGGCCCTGTAACAAATATTGGGGTGTGAAGAAAGAGAAAAAGGGGAGTGGGGGGGTGTTGAAAGGAAGGAAAAGCCCACCTGCTTTGTTTTCAGCAGCCCTGAGTCCACTGTCTGTCCTCTGAACATCCTGCTCAGCAGCTGAGCCCTCTCCCCAGGGCTTTTCCACACCCCCTCTCCTTCCTTTCCTGCAGCAGAACGTGGCTCTGCAGATGGAGGTTGTTTGCTTTGTGGTTACAGATCTGCAGAGAAATTAAAAAGGGAGGGAGAAAAAAAATCCCCAACTTCTCCTTTTTTATTCAGTTTTTTTTCATCTTGGGTTTCACCAAACTCCAGGGCTGGGATGGGTGGTGAGCTCCCAGTGTGGAATTCCAGACTGGATTGGGTGGGAAGGGGCCCTAAAGCTCCTCCAGTTCCATGGGTTCAAAATTCCTCCCTGCCATGGGTTGTTCCAAGTTGCTCCAAGCCCTGTCCCTTGAGCTCTTCCAGGGATGAGGAATTCCCAGCTGCGAGCATCCAGGTGTGGGGAAGGAATGTGGGCAGGCAGGGAGGAATTGGGAGATGATTCCAAGGGAGGAATTGCTCTCCATGACCTTCCCCGTGCAGCTCCCAGGGCTGATGCTCCTCCAAGGATAAAGCTTGGATTAGGATTTTTTGGAATGGGAAAGAGCAGGACTGTGGTGTGGAGGCTTCCAAACTACACCCAGAGTATGCTACACCCTGACAAGTGAGTGCTCTCCCAGCTCCCCTTGGAATCTGTTGTTGATCCACGTTTGGGTTTGGCATTCAGGGATTGCAGCCCCTGGAGCTGCTGCCCCGACAGCACTGAGCATCCAGAGTCTCAGGAAATCTGGGAAGGAGCAGCCAACTGTGCCAGCCTTGTCCTTCCTTCTCCTCATCCCTCCTGGCACAACCTTCCAGCGGTGCAAAGGGATATGAAATTCCATCTCCCCACGCTGGAAGTGTTCCTTTGGGAGTGGGGTGAACGGCAGAGCTCGGAACAGCCGGGGAGTGTTTGTGGGACGACACAATTAATGACTGCCCCACTGATCGTACGGATGTGCTAAAAGTTCAGGACGTCCACTGGTGGGGAGTGGGCGAGTGGAGATGCTGTCAGGAGCGTGGGGATCCCTCCAGGACCACCCAGGAATGCTCCATCTTCCGGCAGATGTAGCTGGAGATTCCCAGTGCTGCCAGCTCTGCTTGAGGATGAGTGGGCAGGAGCGAGCGATCCCAAGGGCTGGAGCTTCCTGCTCGCGTCACAGGGATGCTGGGTGGGGAAGCAGGAGCAGGGATGCCGGGATAAGTAGGGATGGAGCCTGGACACTGCCGTGGGAGCTGCTGCTGAGAGCGGAGGTGCCATTGCCATGAGCCTGGAGAGGGATCTGGGAGAGACCTCCAGGAGAATCCCACCGCTGGGAGGGAATGTGGAGGCACTGACCTTCCAGGTGAGGGTCTTTCCCAGTTTGCCGCTTGTTTCCAAGCCCTGCCATCCACAGAGAGGGTGGCACAGAATTGTTCTGTTCCACGGAGCTGGAATTCCTCAGGAGGAACCTCGGAGTGAGCCCTGGGCTTTTGAGATGGTTCACAGTGGAGTTTTCCCTGTCCCCATCCCACCCATTCCTCCTAAAAGGAGGAATTCATCCTCATTCGTCCTCCTTCTTCCCCTCCGGGGATCTCCGAGGCCATTCCTGGAGGGATGAGGCAGCGAGGGGAGTTGGGATGGGGTGGGCACTTTGCTGGCTTGGTTGGGTTGGGGTTGGTTTGTTTGTTTGTTTGCTCCGAATGGTTTTCCTCTGGTTCCAGCTGGAGCCTTGCCCCGAGCTCCAGGGGATTTTATTTTTGGGGGGAATCAAAGGATATTTATGCTGTGAAATGCAAATGTGAGGGTGCCGTGCAAGGCAGGCTGAGGGCTTTGTGAATTTATATATTCATAATTATAAAAACCCTTTTATTTCCTTGGAATCCTGCGGCTGTGCTGCTCTAACAAAGTGAGCTCTGATTCAATTTGTGGTTCTTATCCAACCTGCAAACAAGGCTGACTTCTGGAAGTGCTTTAAAACCCATCAATTCCAGCAGGCTTTTCCTCTCAGAACTCATTACAGCACTTTCCTCCTTTGTTTCTTCCTGAGTCCCACATTGTAACTCAAGTATCCTGCCCTGGGATGCATCTCAGAGGTGAAATCCCTGGAATTCTGCATGGGTTTCACCACGGGATTCCTGCTCTGTTGCACTGAATGAATCTACTCAAACCCTTGGTTCTTTGGGGATTTTTATTTCAGTTGTTTTAACTAATTTTACATTATTCACCTCCCTTTTGTCGCCTGGTTTTCCATCTTTTACCTTTGCAGAGGTAAAGTCACGTGCAGTATCCTTATTGCTGAAATGAGCTTGAAGGTTCATTATGGCTCAAGGAAAACGAGCTGGGTTTTGTCCTCTGATTCATTGTTGTACCTGTCTTGACTTTGAAACAAATTAATAGGGAAAAATCTAATACAAGATGGAAATTTGGGGCATTATTTTAGTCTGGGGTGCTGTACAGCCCAGGGTGGCTGTGAGGCAGGGCAGGAGATGTAATTGCAGGGATGGGTTGGAGAAATCATTCCCTGGGAGGGTGGGGAGACCCTGGAATGAATTTCCCAGAGCAGGATGGATTTCCTGGATCCCTGGAAATGTCCCAGGCCAGGTTGGACGGGGCTTGGAGCACCCTGGGATAGTGGGAAGCATCCCTGACCTGGCAGGGGTGGGATGAGATGAATTCTGAGATCCTTCCCACCCAATTCTCTGAACTGGAGACAACTGCTCTGTACTCAGAGCTGCTGGCTGGAACTGGGAAATTGGGAATTTCAGGCTTAAAAACCAAAGCAGACCGGTAAGGGATGGATCCCTGTGGTGGGAGCCATGGAAAGCTCCTGTTGGGAGCAGTGGGATGCTGAGGAGCAGATGCAGCCAAGATGCTGCTCAAGCCCTCAGACACAGCCACATTCCCCCAGTCCCATTTCCCTCCCCTCTGGCCATTCTCTGGAAGTGAGGAATGCCAGGGATCTTCCTGAGGGATGTTGTGTCTGCAGACACAGGCTGCGAGTGCAGAGGTTTTCCAGCAGGCTGTTGTTTCCCCACAGTGAGTTTTTTGTTTTGGTCTCCCCATTCCTGGTAGCTGGGAGTTGTTTGCTGGACTGGCCACAATTCTGATTAAATCTGGATGGGTTGGGAAAAATCTGAGGGATTGTCTCTCCTTGGGAAAAAGGAGGTTGGCTCAGATTCAGGTGCTGTTTTCATCCCTAATGCAAAGGTACTCGTGGTCCAACCCAAAGTGTGAGAGCTCCTCACGTTCTCTGCCCCCCAGGGAAAGGGTTTTGTACAAAACGCTGCTCCCGTGGGGTTTTCCTCAAAGGGCAAATCTTCCACCAGTAAATTCCTCAAAATGAAATGTCCCAGCCTTGCAGTTCCAAACTCTGCTGGGAAAGGGGGAGGTGGAGCTGGTGACCTCCTGATCCACCTGGGTGGGAGGGAATGGGAAGGAGCTCAGAGGTGATCCCAGAGTGTGGAACGAGCCCTTGTAGGGCAGGGTCCCTCCAAGCACCCACGGCTGCAAGTTGCTCAGAGTTGGATTTATCATCTTTGAACTTTGCTTTTTAATCAGAACTGGAAAAGCAGCTTCTTTCTGCTCCATCCAGCATTTAAATCCCTTCTCCTGTGTGTGGAGAGGAGGATTTTGTCTGGGTTTGGGAGGACATTTGGAGACCCTTTTCCTGAGGAGATGCTGGAATCCTGAGTCATCCAGAGCATCCCAAGGACTCCATGTGCTTGCCTGGAGCTCTGTCCTAGCTCTGAGTTATGGTTTGGAGTTACAGCTTGAAGTTTGAGCAGATGGGTTCATCCTGCTCGGATCCCAGAGCAATAAACAACAAATAATTCACCGTGCACCAAGTCCCCAGAGTGCTCCTAAAGCCCTGAATCACTGTCTGGGGCTTTTCTCCCTCCATGCTAATGAACCTTTCTGTTTTCCACGGATATTTCTCCTCTGCAAGGGTGCTTTAACTCAAGAACTCCGGATTTAAAGTGAGACAGAGTTAGGCTTTGAGGCTGCAGAGTAAAAATTTCTCAGGAAATCTGAAAGAGATTTTTCTCAGCTGTTTGTGTCTCTGGGGGTGAAATTAGGTGACCTATATTCCATGGAAGGGCTGTAGGACAGGGCTCATCCCGAGGCAGGAATTTCACTCCCGATGAATAAAAATCAAATCAAAAAAGGAGGAAACCACATCTGACTCCTGATCCCGCTTGGACTCTGCCCGTTCCCAGGAGCCAGAGTGACTAATGGGATTGCTCCAGGGCAAGCTGGATGTTTCACTGGAGTAAAAATAAAATCCAGAAGCCCAGACTGATGTGTGTGACGTGAGTCATGCTCAGGCTTCTGCAGCTCCAGCCCTGCTCCGTGGGATCAGAGAGCAGATCCCTGCTGAGCTCCGTGCCAGGGCCAGGAAGGGCACGGAAAGCCCTGCAAAAAAACTTCTTTTTAAATAACTGTTAAAAAGGAGGTGACTCTGCCATGCTTGGATCTGCCCTGACTCCATGGCTGGAATATTGGGGTGTTATCCATGTTTTGGCACAGAGGACTGCTCAACCTCTTTGTGATACCAATTTTGGGGTTTTCTTGTTTTTGTTTTTGTTTTTTTTCCTCCTGGTGCAATTTCCCTTCCATTGAGATCCAGATTTCACCTTCTGGTTGTAGCCAGGAGAGGATTTTTCCTCCTGGTGCAATTCCCCTTCCTCTGCTCCCCGCAGGAAGGTGAGGAAAGCTCAGCCAGCAGAGAGGAGGGATCCCACTTTTGGGAGCTGGGATTGCTCCTTGCACAGCCACGTGTGGCATTCCCACTTTTGCAGGAGGTGCTGGGGCTTGGAGCAAGCTGGGATAGGGCAAGTGTCCCTGCCCATGGAACAGGAGGAGCTTTGAGGTCTTTTCCAACCCAAACCATTCCATGGTGGCTGCTGGAATGGCCAAAGGGAAAATGGGGTGAGCAAAGCGTGATGGCTCTGCAGGGAATTGTGGAATTGGCCAGTGGGGCTCGAACTGGGAATGGGAATGGGAATGGGAATGGGAATGGGAATGGGAATGGGAAGGGAAGGGAAGGGAAGGGAAGGGAAGGGAAGGGAAGGGAAGGGAAGGGAAGGGAAGGGAAGGGAAGGGAAGGGAAGGGAAGGGAAGGGAAGGGAAGGGAAGGGAAGGGAAGGGAAGGACAGGGAAGGACAGGGAAGGACAGGGAAGGACAGGGAAGGACAGGGAAGGACAGGGAAGGACTTTTCCCTCTCTCCATGCTCTCCATGAGCAGCAATGGCTGATGGAAACACAGAGGCACCTCCCAGACCTTGGCTCATTCTCCAGAGGTGTCCTGGTTCTGCTCCAGGAAGGATTTCACCCAAAATAGACCCAATCTGGCTCCAAACAGAGTGGGAACCACCCCAAGCCGGGGCTTTGAAGGCGCTCAGGTCATTTCACACTTGGGGGTGAAGATGGTGCCAAAGAAGGGCAAATATCCCAGATTTCCACCCAAAAGCAGGCAGGAGTTGATACCTTGGACCGTGCTGGGGTTGAGTCATTGAGTTTGGCTCCAGGAGAAATGAGCTGGAATCGCAGTCGGTGCAAACCAAACTGGATGAAGGCACAGGGAAGATGCCAAAAGTGGGAAAGGGTGCCAAGGTTTGGAGGGGTTGGGATGAATTCCTGCTGGGATGGAGCTCCCCTCCAGGAGGGGCAGGGGACAGTGACGCTGAGGGGCTGCTCTGGGGTGACACCATTAAAACGTTCTTGGGGAACACGATTATCCTCCTGTTCTTTGCACAAAACCAGAATAAAACCCTCCCGATAACTCTGCTGGGGAAATGTGGCTCGGGCTAGATAAAAATGAAGCTTTCTTTAAAAAAGAAAATCTTCCAGTAGTTTTTGGTTGTATAACACTGAAGGCATCACTTATTTCTTGCCAAACCCCCTGATAAGACCCCTCTGTGTTTTTCCTTTTAATTAAAACAAGGCTTTTTATGTACAAATAAAACATTGGTGCCATATTTTTCTTTTATGGAATATTATGTCATGGCAGGATTTGTGGTTGCTCCAGACACTGAATTCCCAGCGGGAGGGAAGTAAATCTCAAGTGCATTCTCCAGTTGTTTCCTCAACCACTCCTGATATAAAGAGGCCCAGTGCCTGCTCATAAATATTCCTGGTTTTCCGGAGGATCCTGGATGCCTCTGCTGCTCTAATGCTTTGGATTAAGAGTTGCAAGAGGGACATAAATTTAATCTCTGGACCTACAGAAAGGAAAAGGCTCTCTAAGTTTCAAAATATTTTTCTTTGCAATAAAAGCAGCAGAATTATTGATTGGAGCTCCTGGGACTTGTAGGTTTTTTTGTTTTGGTTTGGTTTGGTTTGGTTTGTTTTTTTTTTTTTTAAATTTAATTTTATTTTAGTTATAAATGCCCAGCAGCTGAGGCTGTTTATTATGTTCCAGCATAACCCCAGCCAGGGCTGCTCCCAGTTTTTTGGTGGCATTTGGATTTGTTGTCCAGGAAATGAGGCAAAAAGGAAGAAATATGGGAATTTTGTGTGGGGGACCCTTAGGGTTGGATCTGCAGGAGAAGGCCTGGAATGATCCAGCTCTTCTTGGTGGCCTTCCCCAGGGAGGGAAAAAAGAAAACCACTGGACAGGAGTGAGAAATCTGTGGGATTTTGGGAATTATTAGGACATGGAATCAGCAGCCCTGGAAGTGTTTATTAGACTAAAGGGAGTTGTGACTCAGGTTTTGGGGATGTTCAGGAAGTTCCTGTCCTGTTCAAGATTTTCATCCCTCTGTGGGGAACCTCCCACCCTGCCAGGCAGGGGGAGCAGAAATCCTGGGAGTTCGTGGGTGGGATTCCTGCAGGATTTGTAAGGAAAACTTCACACTGGAGAAGGGCTGGTGGCAGTTCCTGCCGAAACCTGGATTTTGGGATCTCGGGGAGCTGCCTCCCAACCTATGGATTTGTAGCATTACCGGAATATTTTTGATGGGTGAGGGGTTCTTGCTGTGCCTTGTGGGGTCTCAAATATTCTAATTCTATTCTAATATTCACTCTCCCAAATATTCTAATGCCTGATCCGGGCATTCCTGGGCTTGAATTCCAGCCAGTTTGCTGGAATGATGTCACTCATGGAGCTGGCATGAGGACAGGTCTCCTGACTTGCAATCCTAAACCACTTTCCACCTGCCTTTCCATCTTGGCTGCACTTGGAAGGAAGGAAAATCCATTGTTTCCCATCCCCCTCGATGCTTTGGGGCTGGGATGTGAAGGGTGCTGGTTTCCCTCCCAGGAAAGGTGAACTTGGAGTGTTCCTGGTGTGGTTTTTGGGCTGACTTTGAGTGTTTTTGGGGTGTCTTTGGGCCCCCTCTCTGCTGCTGGCAGGGTTTGACTCCTGCCCAGAGCAGCTGGCCCCTCTGCCCTTTCTCCACGAGCTTTTTCCAAGGGAAAACTCATAAAACACAAACTCTTTCTTCCCTGCTCCCCTCGTCTCCTGGCTCCCCCTGGCTCTCTCCCCAGAACACATTATTGGATTTTGGTGGAAATGCTCTGGGAGCCCCCCAGAGTTTCCATGGGGTCTCTCACCCTTCTCAGCTCCCTGATGCTGCCTGGGCTTCCCTTCCTTGGATTCTTTTTCTGGACTCTTCCCTTGTCCAGCTCCTCTTGTCCCTGATCTCTTTGATTCTCCTCTCTCAGCCTCTTCCTCCAGCAGTATTTTTTGTCAACCTGCTCTCCTTTCTCAGAGTTTCTTCCCTCTTTGGAGATTTTCTTTATTCTCTTTTCACCTTTTTTTTTTTTTTTATTATTGCCTTTCCAACTTAGGGAAAATCTCTACAAATACCTTTGAAGTAATTTCATCTTCCTTGCTCTGATGGCTGCAGCCAGGATTGGGGAAGTGCCAAGCAAACTTCCCAGAATTCTTCCACAGCTTCCTTTAACCCTAAAATCCTCTGTTCTCTCCTTCTTTAATTATCAAACTTCCCATGATATAGAATCCCAGAATTATTTGGATTGGGAAGGAATTAAAGCTCATCCAGTCCCACCCCTGACATGGGCAGGGACACCCTCCACTATCCCACGTTTTCCAGCCTGGTTTTGGACATTTCCAGGGATCCAAGGGCAGCCACAGCTCCTCTGGGCACCCTGTGCCAGTCCCTCCCCACCCTTCCAGCCAAGAATTGCTTCCCAATATCCCACCTAACCCTGCCCTGCTTCTTGGACTCCTTTGGCTTCCTGGAGCGTTCTCAAAGCAAAAAATTCCCTTCTCCATATGAAAAATCCACATTAACTGTCAAGGAGCTGATGGAATCTAAGGTCGGGGAGAAGTTGGGGGCAAGAGAGAGTTTAAAAGTTTTGGGATTAACATCAGGCAAGGAAAGGGAAAGGGGAAAAGCAGAACAATTCCACACTGAACATGTGGTTGCTCTTTTGCCTCATTGTGCATTGTCAGCCCAGTGATTTACACAGGGTGAAATCCATTCCAGAGCATGAGAGCAGATGAATAAATACGGGATTTTGGATATGCCTGAACAGATATTTGTCTCTAGGATGGCTCCCTGAAGGTGTGGCCTGTGTTTTGTGGATCAGCCACTTTCCAGGAGCAACGTGCTCCATCCCTGACACGGATTTGTGGCATCAGCAATTCCTAGAGCAGCTTCAGAGCAGGGAAAATGTTTGGTTTGGAGTTTCGGGCTTTTTTTTTTTTTTTCTAGCTCCGTCCTTTTCAGTGTCTATTTTTTAACTTAAAGTACATTCTTGGCTTGGCCAGGAAGGCAAACCAACCTTTCTTTTACGATCCTTTATTTGCCAAAGATATTAAAATGTATATATTTATATGTATCTCTATATATTCCTAGAGGAAGTTGCCAAAGCAAACCATCCTCACTGTGTGTCTGCTCCTGGGTAGCTCTGCCAAGGAGCAGGTCGGGGTTTTCCTCCTAATCCAGCCTCCATCTGGGACAGAAGCAAAGGAATGGGAGCAAAATCCAGGTGTTCCCAAATTGCTGGACTGGTACCTTCCCATGTCCTCCCAGGGCAGGGAAAAGCAGCAGTGTGGGATTGGTTGATGTTCTACCAACACTGCTTGGGAATATCCAAAGTTGAGCATTCCCAAGGGATCCTTGCCAAACTTTGGAATGTCTCAGTGACCAACATCTCAAACCAGCCCTGTGAGGATTCAGGGATTGAGGGGATGGAGCTGCAGGGATTGAGGGGATGGAGCTGCAGGGATTGAAGGGATGGAGCTGCAGGGACTGAAGGGATGGAGCTGCAGGGACTGAAGGGATGGAGCTGCAGGGATTGAAGGGATGGAGCTGCAGGGATTGAGGGGATGGAGCTGCAGGGATTGAAGGGATGGAGCTGCAGGGATTGAAGGGATAGAGCTGCAGGGATTGAAGGGATGGAGCTGCAGGGATTGAAGGGATGGAGCTGCAGGGACTGAAGGGATGGAGCTGCAGGGATTGAAGGGATGGAGCTGCAGGGATTGAAGGGATGGAGCTGCAGGGACTGAAGGGATGGAGCTGCAGGGATTGAAGGGATGGAGCTGCAGGGATTGAAGGGATGGAGCTGCAGGGATTGAGGGGATGGAGCTGCAGGGATTGAAGGGATGGAGCTGCAGGGATTGAAGGGATGGAGCTGCAGGGATTGAGGGGATGGAGCTGCAGGGATTGAAGGGATGGAGCTGCAGGGATTGAGGGGATGGAGCTGCAGGGATTGAAGGGATGGAGCTGCAGGGATTGAAGGGATGGAGCTGCAGGGATTGAAGGGATGGAGCTGCAGGGATTGAAGGGATGGAGCTGCTCCAGTGCTCAGGCGGGTGAGTCACAGCCCCTCTGAGTCACATCCCAGATCCATGATTTCATCGCTGGAGGTTCAGGCTGAAAGTGCCCCGAGGAGGGAGATTGATGACCCTGGAAGTGCAGAGGAGTGGGAGTGGGATGTTCATGGGGAGTGGAGCGAAGCTCCGAGCTGGATGAGGCCCACACGTACGGGGATGTGCTGATGTCACCGCATTGACAACGTGTGCTGGAAAGAAAAGCTCCAGGCTGCGATCTGCAGGTTCCTGGAAACTCTGAGGAGGATTTATTGCTCTGTGCTGCTGAATGGGGCTTCGCATCCGCCTTTCCCTGCCTTATCCCTAGGTTTTGCATGTGTGGTTTCGGTGCTGGAAGAGCGCTGGCTGCTCCGCGCAGCTCCGATCCCCGTGGATTGGAAGGGTGAGAACTCCCAGGAACAAAAATCCCTTCTTCAGCAGCTCCTGAAGTCCCCCAGCCCTTCCTAACCCTTCCAACTTCCCCGTGCCTGCAGCCAATTAATGACTTTATGGAAGTTCATCCCTTTAATTGTTTTGGGGCGTCGGCTTCTGCTGCTCCTGATGTTTTTCCTTGGCTCTTCCTGCTGGGAACACCTTGAGGCAGGCGGAGCACCACGCTCCATCCTGCTGTGTTCTGCAGAGAGGATTTCTAAAGAAATCCAGGCTGTGAAATCCCATCACTCTGCACCTGCTCTCCAGCCTAGAAAAGGGCTGGACAGGCTGGAATATTCACAGGGAGGTGGCAACCGAACAGTCAAAGCAAGGGTTGGGATAAACAGCAGAAGGTTCTATGCAGTTTGTCCTGGGATCTGTGGGGTTTCTCCACGTTGTGAGGGAATTTGAGCAGCCCCATCATTAACCTTGCTCAAAAATCAGGGATGAGCTCGAAATGAGATACCTGTGGTTTTCCCAAACCTTCCCAAGGGCAGGAATCTGGGATTGCCTCTATGGACAATTCCAAGAGTTCAATCACTCTGCCCCGAGACCCTGTTCTGGCCTCTACAACAAAAAGCAGTAACACAAAAGTAATGAAGGTTTGGGGAGCTGTTCTGGGGAGATCTCTCTGGTTTGTGTCAGAGACTGAAAGCTGGGCCTGGGGGTCTGCTTTAAACCCGATACAATCAGAAACAGCCCCTAAAAAAAAAAAAAAAAAAGGCCTGGTTAATTAAAGAACTCCTTAGTAGTGCAGTTTAAATAAAAGCCAGCAGCTCAAAGCCAGGGGATCTTGGGAGGAGATAAAGGCACCGGGAGAGGTGGATGCTCCCTGGCCTGGGGCATGAACAAAGCCCAGAGCAAAGCCAGATGTGGGCTGGGCTGGCCCCAATCCAGATGTGTGCGCTGAGCTCTGCCTACCTGGGACTGCAGCTGGAAGGGATGTGGGAATCCGGGGAGTGTGGGCAGGATGGGGAGATTTCCAGGGAGATTGGGATCAGAGGGGGAGATTTCCAGGGAGTCTGAGATCAGAGTGGGCAGTGCCAGGCTCACCAGCTGCTGTCCCCTACAGAGGGATGAGAGGATGGGATTTGGTCCTGCCCTCTTCCCTTGGGTGATGTTTCTCCCTCTGTTCCTGTCATTATTTCCTCCTTCAGGACCTGGGGGCTGTGAGGACCTGGCACCTGCAGATCCCAAATCCTGCCCGCTGTGTGTCCTGGGGATCCCTGTTGATGGGTTTGGCCTTGTCTCTGGGTAATTTACCTTCACCAAAAACTCTGGAGCAAGGGGCGCTGCACAGCCCTTCCAAACTCGAGGCTTTTCCCTGAATATTTCACTTAAGAACTCCCAGAATTCCTACTCGATATACTCCTATACAATCCTTTGGAATCTCACTGCCTCAAGTTTTTTCCTGCAGTAACTCCCTCTCCTTTGAATCCAGAGCTTCTCAGCACTGTGGTTCTCAATCACTTTGGGAGCTGGGTGAAAACTCCTGTGGTCCTTCCCATCTTTCCTTTGGATGCTCCTGTGGCCTTGCTGGAAAGCTGCTGCCAGCTCTTCTGCCCTTTGGTCTGGGCAAGGTGTGCTCAGTTCTGTTCATCCTGCGCTTGCATTTCCTTCCTCACTCTCCATCCCTGACCCCGAATCTTTTGGAGAACCCATTGTGGAGTGTGAAATGATGGGAATCTTGAGGAGTTCTGGATAAACCTGGCTGGAGCAGCCACAGCACAGCAGGTACCAGGCAATCCCCACCTGCCATTCCCAGCTCCTACTCCTGGCACAGATGGAGCCAGGAGCAACTTCCAGGGAAAACGGGAGGATGAAAAAACCCATTTGGATGTGAAAGCAGACGAGTTGTGCAGCTCTTCCCCCAAAACAAAAATAGCAGCTCCAAGTGCATTCAGAACAGTCCTGGCACTGCTCTTCCACGGATGGGAAGCACATTAGGAATTGTGCCTGCTCTGGAGCAAGCAGCTGTTATTGTGTCCACTGGAATCGTGGCAGTGAACACTTCCCTGCTGCCCTGGCATGGATTTGGATCTCTCCGGAGTAAATCAGACTGCAGGGAGGGTAGTGCTGTTGCTCTGTTTATGCCAGACCTGGCCTGGCTTTTCCAAGTCCCACTGGGTGGTTTTTGATACCCAGAAAACGAATCCTCAGCATGGATCTGACCCAACCTCATTTGGGTTGGATTTGAACTCTTCGCAAGCCGAGATCCAAACTTCCCAGCTGCACCCTCTAGTCCCTGATCCCAATCAAGCCCTGTCTCTGAGCCACCCACGGGCTGCAGGAAAAGGGGATTGGAAATCTGCTGGATTTCCCTGGGCTGGGCTCAGCTGGAAGTGTGAACAGAGTCAGACCTAACAGAGCTTTGGGTTGGGTTTGTTTTGAGGAGGGAGGGAGTTCCCATCTTGTGCTGGCCAGGTTCAGGAGCTGAGGCTGGACCAGCCCTGCTCGTACCCAGGACATTTCTGGGAATGTGGTGTCAAATCTGGGAGATCTTTGTTCCAGCCTCAGCCCTCTTGGGTCCTTGGGAAAGCTGATGAAGAGCAAGGAAGTTCTAAGGGAGAGAAAAGAGGGAGAAGGGATGGAGCAGAGCAGGGTATGGGGATTTTATAAAGGAAACAGCAGCATAAAACTTCTGAGAAAACTTTTCCCTTCAGTTTCTGCTGAAGTGGGAATCTCCTGCCATCCCTCAGTCCTCTCTTTACAAGGGATGTGCAAAATCAGACTGACCCAGGTTAAATGGAATTTTTCTGTGGTGGTTCCAACTGAGAGTGGCTCTTGCTGCCCCAGCCCTGAGCTGGGTGTGATTCAAGTTTCCCTGGGCAGGTTTTCCTACCCAGAACAGGAATATTTCATTTCTTTGACACTCAGAAGATCCCATCCTCAGCTATAACCTTTTTTCTGTTCCTGTTTAATCACTAGTTTTCCAAATTTTAGGGGCTTGGGGCAAGTATTATATGTGATGTGTTTCTTCTGGGCAATATTTCTATGAAAAAAATTTGATGTGTGCAGGTCAAGCCCATCCTTGAGTGGCAGGAGTTGTGCTGGATTTAATTTTTGGATATTATTCCTCACGGAACGTGCAAATTCTTGAGGTCTCCCTTCCCACAGAAGCAGATCTTTGCCAGGTGTGGTGTCTGTGTTGATGTTGCTGTCTAACAGGGGAATTTTGGGTGCTGCTTCACCTCTTCTCCTGGAGCAGCAGCAGTGCTGGGAACAGAGGAAAAGCCTTGGCTTGCAGGGAGCAGAATTTGGAGCACTTGAATTCCCAGGGTCACGGGTTTGCTGTTTTATGGGAGCCCATGTGCTGCTTTCCCAGCAGATGAAAAGATTTTGCTGTCAGCACTTTGAAAAACACCCAGAACAAACCAAACCCAAGTGGGACTCTGGGTCTGCCTTTGGCATCTCCTGGGGGTTTTTTTTGGGTCAAGCCACCACTGGAAAAATCCCCCAATTCCTTCCACTGGGAAAACCCACAAAATGGGCTGGCAAAGGGAGGACAATGCAGGCAGATGAACAGCCAGGTACATTCTTAGGGGCGTTTCCATGGACCATTTAACCAGTTTAAGCACCCAACAGGGCAAAATTCCCATCTCCTACACCTTTGTTTTTCCTGAATAAAGGGAAAAGATCAGTTTATCTCTTTATTTTCCTCTTAAGAACAAAGATGAACAGCATTAAATTGTTTTTATCAAAGTCCTTCTTAAAATGTTTCCACGCTGTGGCTTGGGAACATTTGGAGAGGATCCAAACCTGGATGTGGTGATGGAGATTTGAGCTGAGCTCAAATCCTGGAGCTTTGTTTTTGGAATCTGCAGAGATTTGGGCAGCTTCTTCCAGGATGAGGATTTTATTTGCCGAGAAATGCAATTTTGGGGTTGACTGCTGCTCTTTACTGAGTTGGCACCGGGAGCTCCTCTTTTCGTAAAGGGCAGCTCAGTTTTGTTCCTAAGTTTTCAGAGCTCAGTATTCCCATTCTTCCATTTCCCAGTAATGTTTTGTAGCCTCCAGACCTCCTTACAAAAGGCAAGAATGATCAGGATCACCAAACCAAAACGAAGGGATTGGTCATGCTTTGGGGTTGACCTGAACTTAAAGGATTATTTGGGGTTTTCTTTCGCTGAGCGGAAAAATAAATCCGGAGCTTTTCACTCCGAGTGCAAACATAACCTTCCCTCACCCCTGGAACGAGCCAGGGAATCTCATTGTGGGACTGTGGGATTGCAGAGCCAGTCTCCACGTCCCGGGTGCTTCTGCAGCTTTCTCGTCAGGAGGATGAATTAGGAGTTAATTAAAGCTTTGATTCCCGGATCCTCATTCCCTGAAGTCCCTGTCCTTGTCCATGCTCACTTTGTCCTTGAGCGCAGCCAGGTTCAATTTTTTTGTGAATGTCAGGAGGGCAGATTCAGAGCTCAATTAACTGGGTAATTAGCTCAATTAACACGCTGAGTTAAAGGCCAGGATGTGCTTTTTTGGAACTCGTTGCACTTCAGGGAAGCACTTTGAGCTGTGGGAATGCATCCATAAAATTCACTTCTTTCCCAACAAGTTAGCCCTGAGAGTTGAAGAGGATCCCTGCTGGGGTTTGGGCAGAGGGGCTGGAGGTTCCTGCTCCACGGAATTGATCTGTGCTGGTCTGGAATGGGAAGAGTCACAGAATGGAATCACAGGATGGGTTGGGAGGGATCTCAGTCCAGGGGGAGTCCAGGCTGCTCCACGGGAGCTTTCCATGGGATGGATGATCTGGTGTGGGAGCACAGTGCTGGCTGTGTCCCGGCGCTGGCAGAGCCTGGAACAGGCAGTGCAGGATGCAGCGGGACGCTGGGACACTCAGCTCTGCCATTCCCACCTGGCCAGCAGCAATCCCAGCTGGAGAATCCACCGAGGCTCCCTGCCAGTGCTGTCACCCACAGCCTCAGCCTTCCCGGGGGATCGGCGCTCTGAGGAGGAGGAGGAGGAGGAGGAGGAGGAATGGAAGGATTGCTTCATTCCTGTCAGCACCTCCCCATCCAGGCAGCGCTGCCTCTTGGAATGTGGGAATCTCGTCCCTGGCTGGAGCTGGAGCTGAGCTGAGCTGAGCTGAGCTGAGCTGAGCTGAGCTGAGCTGAGCTGGTGGTGTCACAGCCTGGGAGCTCCAGCAGGGCTGTGCTGACAAGTGATGGCTCTGCTGGAGGTGCTGACAGATTCCAGGGGAGATCCTGGGGCCAGGTTCTGCTCCTGGATGTCTGGAAAACCAGCACACTCCCATCTCCTCCATCTTCCAGCTCTTTCCCTGCTGCTTTTCATTTCATTGCCCATCTCTCTTCATTTACAGACTCCCTTTTGGGAGATGTCTCTCTTGCATCTTCCTCTTGCTCATCCCTCACATTTCCCCTCCCTTGCTTCTCCGGCTTTGCTGTCAGAAGCAGTTTGTCCCTGATTTTCCATCTTTATTAATGACACATCTCTTAATCCTCGGGGCTTGCTTTTTCTCCCAAATTCCTGCTGCAGTTGCATCTCCCAGCTTTACCCGGGAGTTGGGGAATGTGGCGTGGGGGGGTTCCTGTGTGAGAGCTTGGGGTTTCATGGCCTCCTGCCCCTTCTCAAATCCATGCAAAACAAGGTCAATATTCCCTGTCCCGCCATTTGATGGATTGGAAATGCGCAAACCTCACTTAAACTGAAAGACAAAACCATTCCTGGGTTTGCTCAAGTCTCCCTGATGTGCAGAAAATAAATATTGAAATTATTCCTGAGGGCCAGCTCCCTCATGTGATGAAGCCACCAAAGAGTTTTAGGTGGCTTTAAGGGCAGGAAGCTGCATCAGGGGAGGGTTAGGTTGGATTTTAGGGAGAAGTTCTTCCCCAGAGGGTGGAACAGGCTCCTCAGGGAATGGCCACTGCTCCAGGAGTGTTTGGACAATGCTCTCAGGGATGCTCAGGGTAGGGTTGTTCAGGTGCCTGTGCAGGGCCAGGAGCTGCATTTGGATGATCCATGTGGCTCCAACTCACTTAATTTCGTTTATTTCTGTATTTTTGCAAAAAAAAAAAAAAAAAGCTCCTAAAAAGCAGCTGTGGGTGATCCCCCTGTTCCTGTGGAGCTCGAGATCCCTCTGGGAATTAGGGAGACACACAGTGCAGCCCTGCAGTGGGGAATGTGCCTCTGTGGATGCTCCTTTCCACTCCAAAGCCCCAATATCCGGATGTCTGGGGCAGGGAGGCTCTGCAGACATCAAACCCTTTTTCCTATTCCCCTTTCAGGTCAGCTCTGCCTTTCCTTGGATGGAGTGAAAACAAACAGATGTTCCCAGAGAGCTGGGCTGACCTGGAAACCATTAATTAGGGAGTGAGGGAAAAAGGAGAGTGCAGGGTTTGGATTTCCTTTAAGGAGAACTATTTTTAGGCTCAGGACAAGTTAACAGCAACCTGCTGCTGGGGCCAGTGGGGAAAACAAGGAATAATGGTTTCCTTTAGGAGAGGGGTGGCTCCTGGAGTGCTGTGATTCCTGGGATTAGTTGAAGTGAAGTTTAGATACATTAATTTGGTGGGGAGAAAGTGTGGATGGGCGTCCCTCATCTTGGTCTGGAAGAATCATAGGGTCATGGAATGGTTTGGGTTGGAAGGAAACTCTAAGCTCCTGTCATTCCATGGGCAGGGACACCTCCCGGTGTCCCAGTTTACTCCGTGCCCTGTCCAGCCTGGAACATTTCCAGGGATCCAGGGGCAGCCACAGCTCCTCTGTGCCAGGGCCTCCCCCGACTCCTCGTAAACCTTTACCTGCTTCAGATCCCAATCCTTTTGTGGGACTGTTTTTGTGGGATTGTCTCTTCCCACCAGCTAAACCAAGCTTCCTTTTGGGCTCTGGGTTTTGTTTGTTTTTGTTTGTTTGTTTGTTTTTTGTTTTTTTTGGTGACAGCCTGGCAGATTTCCAGAGCTGTGCCATCCCTCTGCCTCCGTGCAGGGCAGGACAGGGGAGTTAATCCCAGCCTTGCTTCCCCCCACAGCTGCATTCCCAAGGCTCAGCCCAAGTGGGAAGCTCGTGGGCTTGTGTGAAATGACCCCAGCTCGGTTTGTCCTGTCCTGCTCAGCCCTGGCAGCCCAAAGGTCACACGAGCTGTTCTGAGCTGCATCCCAAACACCTGGATCCAGTTCCTAGAAACCTGAGAGCCGTGGAAGCAGCACACGGAAGGGCAGGGCTGGAGCAGCCCTGGGGAACGTGTGGGAGTCCTGGTGTGGTGTCCAGCTCTGGAACCTCCCCAGCTCCATCCTCGGGGAGGGATCTGAGCTGTCCTGGAGAACTCAGGCCAAGGAGCAGGGAGATGAGGAGCAGCACAAAGCCAGGAATGCAGAGCAGGAATAGTGGGAATAGTGGGGATGGTGATCCCTGGTGATGGCATCCACGCTTGGCCATGGCTTGGCACTGCCCTCTCTTCGTGTTATCCGTGCTGCCCAGGCAGCTTTTGCTGCCTGAGGATCCGGGGAATTGTGTGGCAGCACTGAGGATGTCCAGGCAGGTGTTAAAGCCTGGCTCTGTGTGCTCACAGATGTTTTCCAGCACAAAGCCAGGGCCTGGGGTGGGGTATTTCTGTGGGAGTTTTTTCTCCTCTCTCTGCTTTTTTTGGAGGTTTAATCATCACAGTTCCCCTGCCTCGTGCTGGGGGGAGCAGCGCAGGTCAGAATTTGCTGTCACCTTGGCCCTGAGTAGCCCTGGAGTAACTCAGTGTCCCCAGCGCGGCAGAGCTGCGGTTCCCTGGGAAGAGGAGATTTTCAGTAAATGTGTCTGACTTCTCCTAAGCATCACATTCCTGCCTCCTCTGGAAATCAATCACCCTTCTGTCAGAACCTGCCCTCTCCCCCAGCCCAGGCCTGCAAGGCTGCAGTTCCATGGAATTCAATCACATTTTTTGGGAACAAGACTTGACTTGCTGCCCTGGGCAGGAGCTGATGGACGGGGCTTGTTTTTGTGCTGTCATGGAAGCACTGTGGGTTCACCCAGATTTAATCATTGCAGGGGCAGGGAGTTCCCTTCTGTAGCTGAATCCATGTCAGGCCAGGCAGGAGGAGAGGGGCTGAAGGAGTTGGATCATTGGAAAGGCTCATGCCTGTGTGTGTGTATTGTGTTAAAAGGTGTTTAATCCTATAAAATTCCTGCTTGTAACGCTGCCACAATCCCATCCCTGGGTCATCACAATCCCTGGATCAACATCCCTTCTGTGTTGCTTTGGGATGGGGAGGCAGCTGAGCCCAGCTTTCCTTTCCTTTCCTTTCCTTTCCTTTCCTTTCCTTTCCTTTCCTTTCCTTTCCTTTCCTTTCCTTTCCTTTCCTTTCCTTTCCTTTCCTTTCCTTTCCTTTCCTTTCCTTTCCTTTCCTTTCCTTTCCTTTCCTTTCCCTTTCCTTTCCTTTCCTTTCCTTTCCTTTCCTTTCCTTTCCTTTCCTTTCCTTTCCTTTCCTTTCCTTTCCTTTCCTTTCCTTTCCTTTCCTTTCCTTTCCTTTCCTTTCCTTTCCTTTCCTTTCCTTTCCTTTCCTTTCCTTTCCTTTCCTTTCCTTTCCTTTCCTTTCCTTTCCTTTCCTTTCCTTTCCTTTCCTTTTCCTTTCCTTTTCCTTTCCTTTCCTTTCCTTTCCTTTCCCAGTATCCACACTTATCTGTCCAAGTTTTAAAAATACCTGTATTTACACTGCATTATTCGAAGAAGGACTGATTTTTCCTTCAGCTCTTTTCCAATCCACTTTCACATTTCCCTACAATAAGATTTGGGATGGTTAGTGCTTATTGGGAATTTATTTTGCATTCATACCTGTTTCAGATGTTTTGAAAATTGATCTAATAACATTTATTGGCTTTGAAAATGTGAACATTTCCTTTGCTAAGGACTATGAATTAATGACTTCTCGCTTCATAGCAATCCTGGGGGTTATGTTAGTGATTTTGGTTTGTCAGGAATTCACCTTGAAATTACATATATTCATATAAAGTACAGGTGAGTGCCTGTGGCAGTGGGACAAGGTGCTCTCGGGTGCTTCTTCTTCCCTGTGCAGCCAAGAAAAACATCAGGAAGGATGGAATTGCAGAGCCCAGGGGGAGAGTGGAGCTGTGCCTTCCAGCACATCCTTAAAACTGTGAGGTCGTGGAATGGTTTGGGTTGGAAGGAGCCTTAAGGATCATCTCATTCCTGCCCTGCCATGGGGACACTTCCACTAACCCAGGCTGCTCAAACCTGGCCTGGAAAACTTGCAGGGATGGGGAAAAGCCACAGCTTTTCTGGGCACCCTGTGCCAGTGTTTTCCCACCCCCATAACAAATCTCCACCTGCTTCAGATCCCAATCCAGTTATGGGATTGTTTGGCTTATTTTTTTGGGATTGAATTTTCTCCCAGCTAAGATGAATTTATTTTGGGGCTTGGGGTTGCTTGTACCTCTTGGGAACAACCTGGCAGGTGTCCAGACCCCCTCTGCAGGTGAAATACCTGCAGCAGAGCTTAGATCTTGTGTCCAAGTCATTTCCACTGCTGCAGCATGGATTTGCTGGGAGATGCAATGGAATTTTTTGGTGTCATCTCTCGTGAATGAGGAAAATTCATGGCATAATCACAGCTGCTGAGCATGAATTGTGTTATTCTGCATGTCTTCTTTTTTTATTTTTTTTAAATAAAACGTGGTTTGGCTGAATAATGTGAACAATTTGAGCATTTTCTACAGGGCTAAATCGCAGGGATGTTTGTTTAACCTACAGCAGCAGACCCCAGATCCGTGGGGTTTGATTTGAACGCGTGTTTTACATAGGTGAGATGACAAGGTTATTAAAAATGGAGCCATTGTGGATGTAAGACATAAACAGCAGTGGAACCTCTGAGGAGGCTTTTCCTTCCCCTCAGCACAGCCAAAAGCTGAGAGATCTCAGAATCATGGAATGGTTTGGGTGGGAAGATCATCCAGTTCCACTATCCCCGGTTTCTCCAAGCCCCATCCAACCTGGCCTTGGGCTCCTCTGAGAATCTGTGCCAGGGCTTCCCCACCTTCATCCTTAGGGAAAAGAACAGATTTTCTTGGTTGTTTTGGTTGTTTTGGGGGATGTGTGAGTCTGAATTTCCTACAAATATGGAGTTGTCTACGTGGGAATAGATTTGGGGCTGAGCTCCAGGCAGGAGCTGTTTATAAGGTCTGGAAAACTTTGGGACAAAGGACAGGTGGAGGTGGCATGCAGGAGCAGAGGGAGGATCCTGAGGGGATTGATTTTATGTCCCCCTTGAATCAAACTCCTCAGAGCTGTGATTTCGAGCCGTGTCCATCATCCTGTAAACAAATCTTTACCTCAGAGCACGACCCAGCTGCAGCTGAGCAGGAACACCAACAACACGAATTTCCACATCTCCCCTTTCCTCACCTTCCTGGTGAGGAAAACAAGGGATCACCCAGCAGAGGGACACGGGATGTATTCCTGAGCCCTCCGTGCCTCCTGCAAGTCAGGTTTCATCCTTCCCCCGTGTTTCCGTGTTAATTCTGAGGATAATCCATGCTCAGGCTGGTGGAATGCTCTTGGAGCAATCTGCTGTGGGGTTTTATTATTTTTTTTTAGGTTATGATGCACTTGTGGTTCTTCCTGCCTTGGTGCTGATGGAGATTCCCAGCAGCTTGGAAGACTGGTTAAAGACCTTTAGAGGAATTTGAAATCTGTGGGATGAGGCAGTGAGGGCTGGGAGAGGGAGGTGCTGCTGGAGAGCCCCAGCCAGCAGCTCCGAGGATGGGCTGGAGGACACGGGGAGTGTGCCAGGATCACATCCAGGTGCACTTCCCAAAATTCAGCTGCTTCTGGCCCTCAGGAGAAAGTGGGAACACCAGGACTTGCCCTTTCCAAGGTGTCTTATTTGTGCTTCCAAAAAATAAAGGAAGGAGAAGAAAATCAGTCGCTGGATTTCAGTTTTACTGGAATAAAAGCACCACCCTGGTAATTAATAATTAATATTCTCCTTTAATTAGTCATTAGTATTCTCCCTCTACCTTCTCTGGAGGCAGATGTTTGGTTTGAAGCATCTCTGTTGCGTGTGTGAGAGAAATCTTAGGAGCAGTCCGAGCATTCCTGCAAATCTGGGGGGAATCCTGATTGCTTCCCATCCCAGAACCACTTGGAAAAATGCCCTGTGGCCCCGTGCCCTCTGTGAAGTGCTGTGTGATGACATGCTCTGAGTCTCATCCCAGAGATCCCAAATTATCCTGCTTTTTTTTCAATAATCTTCTCGCGTGTCACTACCTGCCTGTGCAAAAGGTCACTTCCCCTCTATTTTCCAATTCCTCTTTAAGCACTTGAGGGACTCCAAGCTCTCCCTGGAGCTTTCCCTTCTCCGTGCTGAACATCTTTGTGTTCTCCTCTGGATCTCTTTGTCCTTCTCGTGCTCAGGACCCCGGATCTGGAATCAGGATTAGATTTTTGAGCTCGTTTTTCCAGCAAGACAACATTTCCACGGCACAGATCCAAAGGTGGTCCCCACTGGGAAAAAAAACCCAAAAAAAACCCTCAAAAAACTGTGGAAAAGTTAAGGCACCTCCTGTTGGAATTGTCACTGAGCTGATGAACCTGTGCCACCAAACCTTGACTGTGGGGACAGCTCTGCCCCAAGGCTCCTCAGCTGCCTTGGCACTCATTCCAAAACATCCTTGGAGCAGCAGGACGAGCTGGATCCTCCTTCCAGACACAATGAGGGGGATCCTCCTTCCATTCCTGGAGGAAAATCCAGGAGATGGGAAACTGGGAAACCAGCAGCTCCCACCCGGCCTCTCCCAAACTTCCCGCTTGTCCCTTTTGGGTTTATTTATTTTGCCCATAACTCAGGAACTCGTTTGTACTTCTGGAATATCTCGTGGAGCCCCTGAGTTCCTGGGTGTTACCAGCTGGCCCTAAATTCCAGTTCTCCGGGGATTTTTGCCCTAAATTCCGAGGAGGGGAATCCTTCTGACAAGCTCTTTGCGTGCGGAGCAGCTTTGTCCGGAGGCCTTGGCTGCTGCCAGGGAATCCAGAGGCTTCCCTGGGATTTGCACAGCTCCCTCCTCCTCCACCACGGCTGGCTTGGGAAGAGGAGGAGGGAAGAGAAATCCGTGAGGGGAAGGGGTTGTCCCACCCTGTGTCCCTAATCCTGGGTGGTGTTGGGGGCAGGATGTGCTGCATCCCAGCCAGTCCACGTAGCTCCTCCAGACATCCCTGGAATGCTCATCCCTGCAAACAGTTGGATGAGGCTCTGAGTGAAGATGTCCCTGCTCGTTTCGGGGCCTGGAAGTTTCCTTTCCAACCCGAATTTATTCCGTGATCCACACCTGATGTGGATCCCGTGGTTTGTTCCCAAAGTGCTGCTGGGAGGAAAAGTCGGAGCCCAAAATCCTCACGGATTTGGGAGCACAGCTCATTCTGTTTATGGAATAACTTTTTCTAATAGAGAGGTTTTTAGATTCAATAATCACAGGTGATTCTCATTTGGGCTCTTATTCTGGCATTAAGACTCGGTCAGAGTGTTTTATTTTATTTTATTTAATATTGCAAGGTAGAGAGCATTCAAAGATTATCAAAATATTCATTTGCACAGACTGAGCCATGCTCAGGGAGCCCCAGGCCACTGATCCTCTAAAGCAGCTGGTGCCGAGCTCTGCCAGGGCTGGGTTCACATCTGGACACCTGATCCAGGCTTTTCCTGCCCATCCCAAGATCCAGCTGTGGGGGGGTTCAGCGGAGCAGCCGGCACGGGGTGGGAGGAGAGGGAAATTCTCCCAGGGAACTGAGGCAGCACAAGCTTTGCTCTGGAGGTGACACCTTGTCCTGAGGCTAATGGGAAACATTTGTGGGAATGCTCAGGGAAAAGAGGTGTTTTTAACAGAATTCCAGCTTGGTGCTACTGCTTCCAGGAAGTTTGTCAGGATCCCTTTAATTCCTGCAGCACTTCGGTGACTGGAGCTACAAGAAAAGAGAAAACTTGGATTTTTTTTTCTCCTTGAGAGAATGAAACACAACAAGGAAATCTGTTCCCAAATGGCTGATATCTTCTGGGAAAAGGGATCGTTTTAATTAAATCTTCATTTGTCATCCAGGCAGAGCCGTGACATCTGTCAGGGCTTTGATCAGCTCCCACACCTGACTCGCGTGCAGCAGCTCCCTTCCCAAACATCCACAGCTGTTTGCTGGAGCCTGGAAGCAGTGCCAAGAGATTGGAAGGTGCTGCCAGAAAAAACTCAAGTTGACGAATGGGAATTACCCTTCCTGGGATGGCTGGGAGTGTTTTTAGGAAGTCGAAATCTCTTGCTGGTCTCTGGCAAGTCATTTGTATTCCAGGCAGGATCAGGCAATCACCTCCCGTTTTATTTTATTTGATTTTAGTTTGTTTGGTTTTAGTGGAGCACCCTCAGCTCCGTGTTTTCCTTGAGCAGGTGAGTGGGAATTGTGCCCATATCCTGATGTGGGAGCTGGAGCTCAGGGCAGCTGGGAAGGAGGAAATTTCTGTGTGTGGCATCACTTTATTCCTGTTCCTTCATTTATCCCACCCTCCCGGCCTGTAATCCCTGCCTTCCCACATCCCTGGAAGCGTGGCAAGCCCTTGGAAGTGCTCTGAGTTTTTTTTTATGGAATGTCATCTTTCAGTGTCACCTCCGTGGCTCCTCAGGGAGAGCAAAGCTCCCCGTGGTTTTCAGGGAAGTCCTGGAGTGCTGTGCTTGGCCCGGGGAATGTGGAGAGATGAGGAGATGAATTTTCCATCCTCAAATCAGTCACCTAGACTGGGACTTCTCCCTTCTTTTCCTTCTGGCCCTGGTTCCCTTGGGATGAGTTGTGTGGCACTGGATCTGCACATCTGCTGCCCTGGAGCTGGATCTGGAATGCCCCAGATCCCTGGAGCTGGATCTGGAATGCCCCAGATCCCTGGAGCTGGGGGGCTGGAATGCCCCAGATCCCTAAAGCTGGGTCTGGAATGACCCGGATCCCTGGAGCTGGGGCTGGAATGCCCCAGATCCCTAAAGCTGGGGCTGGAATGCTGATGTGCTCCTCCTGCTAGCGCAAGACCCTTATTTTTGTTATCTTTTTGTGCACACACATTAAAAAAAAAAAAACAACAATGTCTTTTTTCACTCCATTGAGCACCAGATCCAAGGAAAGGAAAAGTGCGAGGAAAAGAGGAGTTGTCAGCCCTGCCCCCTGCCAGAAAGGTTTGGAGATCTCAGCAGAAGAAAATGATCTTTTAGTCTGCCACCTATATCTGCAGAGTTCAGGACGTGGAATTCCGATTCCAGGTCCAGATGACGTTACTGAAATAACAGAAATGTGGGAAGAGGGCTCCTAAACTTCCCACGGAGCCTCAGGGAGGGCTGGATTTGCAGAGCAGCAGTAGCTGCAGGGAGGATGGAATTTGTCTCTGTGGCATTCTCTGCTCCTGGAGCTGGGGATGGATGAGCCCGGACAGCCAAGGACGAGCGTGCTCCTGTCTCTCTGAATTTTAAAGGATATGCTACTGGAAGTGTGGAAAATGGCTTTCACTGGAGCTGGAATTCCTCACAGAGCTGCTCAGGGCCCTGTCTGGAATTAGGAAACTCATGGGGTTTCTCTTCTGTTGTAGAATTAACTCGAAAGTCTGAGGGTTTTTCCCTTTCCTTCAGCCCTGTTGTAACTGGAGTCTCTGATGCTTTCCCTGGTGATATTCCCTGATTTCTCCTGCCTCTTTCCTGGTTCTCCAGGTCTCTGCCGCGGTTCTGTGCATGTTTCAGAACCATAAACATGATGGATCCCTGTTTTTTAGTCAGCTGTTGAATTATTTATGGATCTGCTGGGATGCTGGAGCTGCCAGCTCCAGGCACGAAGCCAGCAGGGAGCGGAGCCAAACTGGGAAAGGGAAAAGCCTTCCACACTCGGAGCTGAACTCGGGGAACCTCAGGGGTGGGATCCTCCAGGGTCAACATCCTCCAGCAGGTCTGGAGCATCCCTCAGGAGCAACATCCCCCGCTCTGGAATGCCGGCAGTGGGAAGGGCTGGAATTCCACACGCTGTGCAATGAGATGGATTTGGTTTTAAAATCCCGGGAAAAGCTGCAGTGTCTGGGCTGAAGTGTTTTCCAGCTGTTCCCTGGCGGGGGGGGGGGGGGGGGCGGGATGCCACAAGCCAAGGCTGAGGTTTCCAGGGAGGAGCTGATACTTCCAATGTCAGGGTGACACGCAGGGAGCACGCCCAGGGCTCCAGGACAGCTGGGATGTGGGGTTTGGGGTTTGGGATTTGGGATTTGGGGCTGGGAAAGCCACGTGTGGATGTGGGAGGTCTGCGCCAGGGACTGGGCAGTGTGGATGGGATCCAGGCTGGAGGGGCAGGAGGATGAGGAGTCTGGAGCAAGTTCCTCTGGCAGGATCCTGCGGGACACCAGGCACAGCAGCTGCTGCTCCTCATCCTCCCTCTCCCCACAGGATCAGTCCTTTGGGATCCCTGTCCCCACAGGATCAGCTTTTTGGGATCAGTCCTTTGGGATCACTCACTGTTGGTTGATTTTTCTCCTTGAAAACCTTTCAGGAGAGCAGCTTTGTCCAGCTCCCAGGTGGAGGTGGGAAGATATTTTGGAATGTGCTCCCAGACCTGTTCTAAGGGGTGGTGTCAAACGGGGATTTGAGAGGGTTCTGAACTCCTGCCTGCTCCAGGCTTTGCTGTGAATCCACGACCCTCCATGGATTTTGGGGCTGGAGCAAACTTGGGTGAAGTAAGAACACGCCAAGACAAACTTCGGGTGGAATCCACCTAAAAGACACAAGAGGTGGGCACAGGTGGGGTTTGCAAAGGTGATTTCCCAGCCAGACCTGGAGCCAGGAGCCAATGGATGCAGGGAAAAGCCTTGGGGAAGAGCCTGGGAATGGGAGCTGTAGGTAGGGCTGCATTCCCGGTGCGTTGCAGGGATAAAAGTGCATTTTTGAGCTGAGCTCAGCCCCTGCCAAGGGACACGGGGCCAGCTCCAGATGCCTGCTCTGAACCTCCAAACAGTCCCACATTGTTGGGCCCCTGAGTCACCCTTGTGTCAACACCAGGACAAGCCAAGCATATTATTCCTTATGGCTGGAAAAGACAATTCCTGCTTTTTTAAATTCCCATTTCACCTCCAGGTTTGGCATCCAGGAGCCAGAACTGTGGGGTTGTGTGAGGGAAAGGGAACCACACCAGACCTGGGTTGGGGACAAAGATGCCTTCCTAAAATATCCTCTGATGTCACAGCTCCCGGGTGTGGATTTTTGGAAGAGGGAGAGGACAGGCTGGGACTCCTGCTGGGAAAAAAAATAAACAGAGAGGAGAAGTCTCCCATTGATTTGGTCTCCTGAGGAATTAGGCAGGAATTTGCTTCACATCCCTGCATATTTTTCTCCTTACCTCTCCTGAGACTGAGGGAGGAATTTTAAGCTTCCCAAAAACTCAGCCCTATTTTTTTTGAGGAGCACAAGGACAACCCAGACTGAGGGTGGGAATCCCAGTGGGCAGAGGATTATTGGAAACTCTAGGCAGCTGTCAAAGTTTCAAAATTCAAATAAATAAAAGCCAGTGGTGGCTGGGGGCTGGCAGCAGTGGCAGGGCAGGAAAACCTTGGACATGATCCACCTGGAAAACATGGCTTGATCCACCCGTGCAGCAGGGCTGAGGGCAATAATCATGGAATGGTTTGGGTTGGAAGGGACCTTAAGAATCACCCAGTTCTATCCATGGGCTGGGACACCTTCCACTGTCCCAGGTTGCTCCAACCTGGCCTTGGACACTTCCAGGGGCCCAGGGGCAGCCACATCTTCTTCTCTTCCCTCCCAGGGAAGGGCTCCCATTCCGCCTTGTCCTGGCACTCGGAGTTCTTGGCACCTTCTGCAGCTTTCCTGGAGCAAGGGGCTCCAAGGTCTCCCTGGAATCTCCAGGCTGGACAATTGGTTCATTCCCTGCTCCCTGCACAAACCTCATCCTGCTCTCATGTTTGCTTGGGAGAACTTTGGGTTTTCCCTGCGCTTCCAGTGAGGAACTGCGAACTCCTTCCCCCTTTTCTTCTCCCTTTGGAAAAATGCTCCTGACCCAGCTCCCCACCCATGTCCCTGCTGTGGGGCAAGCCCAGTGCTTGGCCCATGGAACGTGGAAAACCCTTCCCGTGGGGCTGGAGCTGCCTGTGGAGGCTCAGGGTTCAGGGATGTGTTGGATTGGAGCTCCCTCCTGCTCCTTTGGGAAGCAAAGTTCTCCTGGTGTCCCTGCAGGGATTCAGAGGATGCTGGGATGAGATGGGACCAGGATGAGCCATTCCAGGATGTGGATCATGCCCTGCTGGGGGGTGGGAAGCAGGTCTGGTGTGACACCTGCAGCATTCCAAAGCTCATGGAGCACATCCCCGCTCCAGGTCCAGCATCGCCCTGGCCGAGCGCTCCTGCCCTGGGAATCTCCCAAAGTGTTCCCGTGCTCTGTGGGGGAATCCACGGAGCAAATCCCACTGTTCCTGCTGGGAAGCATCAGGAGGTGGTGCTGGAAGAGCTGACAGCTCCTTCCTCATCCAACGGTGGCCCTACAAAACCGGGATGAGCACCAGGTCCTTCGACAGCATGCAAAGGAGTGGGGAATGTTCTCCTCAGGGATGTGAGCTCAGGGCTCCAACACAAACAGGAGAGAAGACAGGGAGGGTGTTTCAGGGAAGCTGGAATGGCTCTGGGATTCAGGCTGGTGCCGTCTGGGTGGGCAGGAATCCATGCCAAGGGTGGGCAGGGAGGGTAAAAACCTTGGTGGCATTAGGAAATTCCATTAAAAATTAATATTTTCTCCTGACCTTTCAGTTTCTGGAAAGGCAGGCACAATAAACAAACGTGGAAGGGAGGAGCTGGTGCTGGAATATGAGGCTGGAGCAGAGTGGAAAGTGGAAAGCAAACAAGGAAGCAATTAAGGGCACAATGAAGGGAATTAAGCACCGTGCACTTCATTCCGGAGTTATTTATATTCTGAGGCAGAACTAAAAATAAACATAGGATTTCCACAAGGAAAACAAGCTCAGTTCCCTCTTTTAAACAACTTCATGGAGCTGTGATGGTTACAAATGGAGAAATTCCTTGGATCTCCTTCTCCATGTCTCAGTTCTTGCCTGCAGCGGGGATTTTACAGCTGGGAATGTGGGATTGCAGAGCTCTGGGAAGGCTCTGCTGGGGCTCCTGTGGCATTCCAGAGCAGGGCAATCGCTGCTTTCCAAGTAGAAGTCCCACTCTGGAGCTTCTGGATACCACCAGGCTCTAAAGGTGAAGGAATCATCCTTGTGATGCTTGGCTTGGAGCCAGGACTGCGATGGGACCGACTCAAACATCCTGGAGGAGATTCCAGGGTAGCAAAGAGCAGCTCCCGGGGGTTGGTGGAGGCAATCTGGGAAGGGCAGAATTTTCTCTGGGAAAACTGCAGGTGTGGGGTCTGAGCCCCCTCAGGGATCTCCTCCAGGGCTTCAGTGCTCGTCGTGGATTTACTGAACTGGGATTTGAAGGGAGGAAAATGGGATTTGGAGGTTGTGAACGCCCAAGAAAATTTGGGCCTTTGAAGTGCATGGAGATGCGTGAGGAGATCCAGGTGGATTTAGCTTCTTGTGGGAATTATCCTGGATGGGATAACGTTGATCCTTCCACTGTGAGTCCTTCTCATGGTGCTCCTGGCTTGAGGCAGAATCCCTCTGAGCAGGCAGGAATCCTGGAATGGTCTGGGTTGGGAGGGACCTTCCAAGGTCACCTTGTCCAACCCCTCCTTGATGAACAGGGACAGCTTCCTGAGGAGCCAGCAGCATTCCCATCTCCCTGTAAACACCGGGGCGTGTTCCTGTTGGAAACGCCAAATCCTTTCCAAATCCTGGTTTTCCAACCTCTGGGGCACAGAAGGGTGGTTCAAGGTGTTTTTCCCATTCCTTGTTCCCATTTTGCCTGCAGGCACTGCCTGTGTCCGTGCTGGGATGGGGACTGTCGCCATAATCTTGGATCATTTATGGATCCAACTTCAGCTGTTGAACCCCACTTTTGGAAGTGAGAATTCCCTCCTGGCATGAAGGGTTGGCACTGGTCTGTCCTGGATAATTTTGATATCCAGAGTTTGGAATCTCCTCCCTGCTGAGCTGCTGGGGAAAGTGGGGGTGACAGAACTTTGCAAATTTATTCCTTCTGCTCCAGAATTGCCTGGGATCCTTTTGGATCATCCGAAATCCGTGTTGCTTGTGGGAACTGTTAATGTGCATAGAGCTTGGGAGATGTTATGGAAGGGCTGACCAGTGCTAGACACTGCTATTAATTCTCTCAAATTCAGGTTGTTGTTGTTTGGTCTGAGGGCAGGATTGTGATTCCCAGTGATCCCAGGAGGAGCAGTCAATGGAGTTGAACTCAGGAACACGTGGGGAAAGTGGATGTGGATATTTCTGGAATGTTTATGCTTTTTCTCTTCCAAGTTCAGAGGGAGGATGGGAAACATCCCAGGCCAGTTGCTTTGGAGCCATCAGAAAGGAGTGGAAATGAGGTGGAAATACAAAGATCAAGTGTGCCGAGTGCTGCTTGTTCTAAATCCTTCACTCCTTGAGTTTCCAGACCCTGGATACTTGATCCAGGCACTTCAGTCTCTTATTAATTAATTGATGTGTTTATGTATTATTTATTTATTTATTTATTTATTTATTACCTTCCTGCTGCTTTTCTCAGGCTGCCACTTTAAGGACAGAGATGTCCCAAAGAAAGACACCAAAAAAAAAACACAGTCTCTTGCTTAGCAAGTTAAGGGAGGTGGGATTCCAAATCCCAGGTCAGCTTCTTCCCCCTCTGGACCAGTTTCAGTCCTGGGAGCTCCTGCTGGGATTCCCCTGCTTATGTGCTACCCAAAATGTGTCTCAGGCCTCTCCCCTACTTGAAAATTCGGGTGTGGGGTTGAGGTTGAGCTTGAGGTCCCCTTGTTCTAGGAAGGTGGGATCCTTCCTAGGGCTGGACCAGGAGCTGTCCCTTGATCCACAGCCTCTTTTGGTGATTCCTGATGTTCCTGTCCCGTGTCAGCTCCCTGGAAGCAGCACAGATCCCCCTGGACTCACTCAGTTCTCCCTCCTTAAATTCCCCCTGAATTTCCACCCAAATGGATTTTGGTTTTTCTCCTCTCCTGCACTGTTGGTTTGTCTCGTTTGGGCTGTGAAAAACTCCAGATTATCTCCAGCTAAGGAATAAATTGGAGGGAATTGTTCCCTGTGGCTGCTCCTGGAGCCCTGGCAGTGCCCAAGGCAGGTTGGACATTGGGGCTTGGAGCCCATGGGGACAGTGGAAGGTTTGGAAGTGGATGATCTTTAAGGCCCTTCCAACCCAAACCATTCCATGATTCCATAAAACCAATCATAGCTAAAAATCCCTTGAGGTGCTGAGGAGCTTTGGGAGCTGTGCTAACCCTGGACAGTGGGAAAATGAACCCATTTTCCTCCGATTTCCTTTGTTGCTGTCCCAAACTTGCATTCACTGAGAATTTTCAGGAATGTGACATTGCCTATGGTGCTGAATCCTTGCCTAGACTGTGGTGGTGATGCACAGGGATGTGGAACAGATTTATTCCTTTCCTCTGGAGTTTGCTGTTGCATCTTTGCTCAGCTGTGATCTTTTCCTTCTGCTCTTTCCCTCAGTCATTCCCTCCCCAGCCGCATCCCTGACCTCTGCTCCACATTTTTTAAGGCTGGAAAAGCCCAGAGAGGTGATTTATTGTCCTGTACAGACAGGATTGCATCTCATTACCTCCCACTTGGAAGTGATTTTTCCACTTTTTGTCCTTGAGCTGTTGCACAACCCCCCTGGCAGAGGCACGGTGCTGGGCAGGGATGAGGGATGTGCTGGGAATTCCTGCTGGGAGCAGCCTTTGGAGCCTCCTGAGGACCAGAATGGGTTTTGTGGGTAAAGAGAGGGAAAGGAGGCTGGGTTAGGGTTGGTCATTTCTGTGCCACGAGGATTTTGGGGGTTGCTGACACCCTTTCCCCCTGTAAAATACATCCTTTGGGGACAGAGGAGGGAAAATCCCTAGGGAATGAGGCACCATTTTGAGGGAAAGCCATCCCAACCAAGCTAAGCCTGAGCCTGAGACCATTTTCCACAACTCCCTCCATGGGCTGGCGTCACGGTCACCAACTGGGCCTGTCAGGAATGATTTAAACCCAACCCAAACAGTGGCAGGATCCAAAACTGCCATGGGAACCATGGGAAAAAAGGCAGGAAAAGGATGCTCTGCCTCTGGCAAGCCCTGCTCCTTGCTGGCTCCTGCTTTGCATTAAGCTGGGACTTACAAAACCAAACAAACAACTCTCCCTGCTGAGGGGAACAGAGGGGAGGGCACTGGGAGCGGGGCTGTGTCTCGGATTTGGGATTTTCAGGGATCACAGTCCGTGGAAAAGCTGAGCTGCTGCAGCGTGGTTTGTGTGAAATGTTCTTTTTTCATCCCGTGCAGAAGCCACGGATGTGCAGGGAGCTCACGGCACACGCTGGGTTTGTTCCTTTTTTTTTTTTTTCTATCACATTTTTTAGAGGTTAAAGTTTTCGGGATTTGGGAGGGGGTAATTCTTAGGATGGTTAGAACTTCTTCTTCCTTGGAAATTCTCCTAAATCCCGCTCAGAAATGCGTATGAAAGGACGAGGTGGTTGAAAGCAAAGCAAACCATTTGTAGCAATCCAAGATGAATTTGTAACACTTCTTAACGAGCTGAAAATTTGGAGAGCAATGATTTCCAGTCACTCAACATTTTTGAGAGGATGATTTCAAGAGGTTGTCGACAAATAGTAGCTCTTGTCTTGGTCCTGCATTCCCAGGGGGAATTTCCAGTCCCAAAGTCGGAGATGCGATTCAGTCCAAGCTTTAATTTTCTGGTGTTTTGTGTGTTTGGTACGAGGCGTTTCTGGAGCCCCACCACAATTGTTCTCCCATTAGCACTGAAACCCAAATCCTTCTCTGAAACAGGAAAACGTGGGGATGTGGGACTGGGAATGGATTCAGGAATGGGAATGGGTGTGGGACTGGGAATGGGTGTGGGATTGGGAATGGATTCGGGATTGGGAATGGATTTGGGATTGGGAACAGGTGTGGGACTGGGAATGGATTCGGGAATGGGAATGGGTGTGGGATTGGGAATGGGTGTGGGATTGGGAATGGATTCGGGATTGGGAACAGGTGTGGGACTGGGAACAGGTGTGGGACTGGGAACAGATTCGGGACTGGGAATGGATTTGGGATTGGGAATGGGATTGGGAATGGGACTGGGATTGGGAATGGGACTGGGAATGGCTGTGGTGCTGGTTGTTGGTGGTGAGGGTGAGCTCAGGTCGGATTGAGCTTGGTCCCACCTCAGGTGACACCAAGGGACATTGGGCAGAGCCGTGGGGCAGAACTGGAGCAAAACCAGTTTGTAGATGGCTCAGAATTTGGGATGTGGGGAGAGAACGAAGACCTGGGGGAGTTGTGGGGTTTTGGTGGCTCCCCAGTGGGATGAGCTGTGTGGGGACAGCCCAGGTTTGCAGCTCCCTCCCCAGCCCTGCTCTCCAGGATCAACTCCAGCTCCTAAATCTCCGGCTCAGCAGGGAGCACTTGTGCCCTGAACTAATCAGGGACGGGTTCAAATCCCACAAACACCCTCCCCCTCGTTAGGGACCCCCTCATTAACAGGGAGCAGCGCCTGGGGATTGTGCTGCAGCCCAAGGGGGCAGGAATTCCTGAGGAATTCCTGCCTCTCCTTTGTGCCCTGCTAATGATTTAATTGGCAATTAGCCAGGCCAGGGCTCACTTTGTGGATCACAAAGCCAAGGCGTGGACATGGATTGGTATTCGCCATGGAAATGAGGAATTTGGAGGATTTGTGTGAGGAAGAGCTTCTTTCCCTTCTCTCCACCTGTCCTGCTGTTGTGTTGACTCAGTGCTGCTCTCCTTTTTTTCCAAAATCCCCTTCCCATCTCTCCTTTTGGATACATTCTCTTCCACTTATACCATGCTGTCCTGCCGCAGCCCTGGGTTTTAAAGGATTTGGGCGGAAACAGAGTCAGGTCACACTTTACAGGAAAAAAAAAAAAAATGGAGTTTGTGCCCAGTGGTGTCATTGTGGGATGTGGAGGTGCCAGGCAGAAATTCCTGATTAAGGAATTGGGCTGAGGCAGGTCCTCTAGACCCAGACTTGTCCTGCTGAATGCTCTCAGGATTTCTCCAGGAAGCTCCAGCAGCATTCCTGGGATGCCATCCCAGAGGGATGTGTGCAAGGGCAGAGCCTCTGTGTTTGCCCAGGTTGTGTCAGTGGGAACCAGGCAACAGATTCCTTTAAAAAGTGGGATTTTGGAGAGGTAAAACGTGCAGCTGGAGCCCCTTCCAGATGTGTGAGGAGAAGGGGAGCATGCAAATGCCTTAAAATACCATTTAAATACCATTAAATAGCATTTAAATTCCATTTATTCCCCGGTGCTGGGGGTCACCCCAGAAAACCCTTTAACACTTCCACCCAGATGTGTTTGGGTGCTGATGGGTCCCCACTCATTTGCTTTAAAAGCCAAAACTCACTCACAGCTGCTTGAAAAATCAACAGGGACGTTTTGTAGAAGGAACAATAACATTGAAGGAAGGAATCCCTGATGGATTTTCCCAACCTTTTGCTGCTTAATGAACCAACTGATTGAGCCTGTGGGGTTGAAATAATCCTTCCAAGCACTTTGGAGCCATCCCATTAAGTCAGGGGAAAGATTTTACAGCACAATTTTTATTAATGAACCCAGACTTTGTTGTCAGAGGGAGAATTGGGGCTTTCTGCAAACCGACTTGAGGCGCAGGTGAAGAAATTTAATTTCTTGCCCTGCATTTTCAGCTGACACCTCATCATCAATAAAAGTTGTAATGTTTCTTTCTCTTCTTTCCTTATGAACTGAGGGACAATGGAGAGGTTTGTAGGAGGAAAATCCCCTGAACCCTGTTTAATGCAAAGATGACTCCTCCTTCATCTCAGGAAATCCCTCAGCTGCTGGTTTTTTTGGTTTTTTTTAGGCTGGGGGGGCAAAAAATAAAACCAAAAAAACAAACACAGAGTGTTTATGATATTCTTAAACCCTTCCTTAAAATATGCTTTTGGCCACTTCCAGGGACAAAAAATCTGAGCTGGGCTGGACCTTGGAAAGTCATTATCACCCCCGGTGTGGTCAGGGTGCTGCTGTCTGTAATTAATGCTGGGGAAGTGTTGAGGGATGGCTGAACAGAGGGGGTTTTGTTGTCACCATCCTCACCCTGCTTTTCTTCCCCCCCTTTTCCTCAGCTGCTCCCTGGATTTTCCTGCGGCTGTGGTTCCTCCAGCCTTTCTCAAGAGGTCAGTCTTGGCTGCCTTTCGTGGGTTTGATCTCCCACCTTGCACTCCTGAGGGTGGAATTTCTTTCGCCTTGGATGCAGGAGCAGGGTCAGCTCCATCGTGGAGTGCAGCAAAACCTTCCCCACATTTCCAGGTTTAGGGTTTCCTGTCTGTGTGACCTTTCATGTTGCTGCTGATCCTCTCCCAAATCCAAGGAAAGGGAATTCAGTGAATAATTTTGTGTGGAAGGAACTGACAGGGACCCCGCAGATCTGAGCAGGGGCAAAAGCACTGGTGGGATTTGAGTTCCCTGAAAAAGATGTAAAAGCTCTGGATCCACATAAATCCTTGGAATACCTGCAGATCTACTTCACTCCTCACCAGAGATCCCTCTCAAAAATACAAATTAGGATCCGAGTTGAAAATCTTTCCCCTGTTGTGAAAGCCAAGGACAAAGCTCCCCTTTCCTTAGGTGGGACCAGGATTCCCAGCCCTGCCAAAGCCTGTTGGACCTCGGAGCAGGCAGGGAATGAGGAAAGCTGCTCCACAGTGACCCAGACAGGCTGTGGGTGAAGCCTGTGAGGAAAGAGCCCCTGGGGAGGAGGCAGCATCCTCCTCATTCCCACCAAAGCCATTTTGGCTCCCAGTTGCCAAAGCAGCGCCAAGCCCCAGTGACCTTTCATCCTCCTCGCTGTGCTCCGAAGATTTACAGTGGAAAAAAGCTCCTTTTTGTCAGGGAATCTTGCTCCTTCCTCCCAGGAGAGCCTCCAGGCGTGGTGACTCAGCCCTTCAGCATCCCGGCTTCCCGGATCCCTCCGGCTCCGGCTCCGGGAGAATCCTGCGCTCGCCTCGCCTCGGAGCTGGGCTGATGTCACCTCCTGCTCTGGCTTCCCTCAGCTTTCCAAGCTGCCCAGAGTTCACAGCTTTGATCTCAGCTCTCCGTCACCGCTCCTGGCTCGAGCCCCGACTGGCTTCTCCTGGAATGATGACATTTTAAAAAGGCTTTGGAATGACAGAGGTCCCAAAGTCCCAGAGGAGACGGAGGTGAAGCTTGCTGGAAGTCAGGACTTGGCTTTCCAGAAGATCCAAGTCACTGCCCGCCTGTTTCAGGCAGAGCTGCAAACCACAGTCAGCATTTGGAAAGGGAATTTTCACTTCCAGATATTCTCTACAAGGCATCCTGCAGGGCAAACCCTTGGAGGAGGAATTCTGGGCTTCTGGGATAAGTGGAAAAATCAGTACACTGAAGTTGGGAAGGAGACTGCTGCTCCTCAGTTAAAACAAACTGGAAGATGGGTCTGAGTCCTGGAGGGGAATCCGGGACAGATTTCCAACACCTCAATCAGGTGCTGAAGTTCCTTGGGATGAACGGATCGCCACGTGGCTGCCACAGACTGGGTGGATCCCAGTGGGGACCAGTGCCTTGGGAATGGGGGAGGTGTTGATTGTCTCCTGTTGCTCCGTCCCAGCAGAATTGTTGGGAACTTTAGGGTGGAAAGCTGTGCCAGCACAACACGTGAGAGCAGAGCTGGGCTTTTCCTTCCCACCAAATCTCTCCTTGATTTGTGCTGTGCCTGTTCAGCCATGAGGAATTCCAGCACTGGAAGATGGACGGAGTTCTCTGGGTCATGCTGTTAATGAGGCCACCGTGTTGATCAAACCTCAGCCTGGAACATTATCCCAGACAAATCCCTCCCTCCCTCTGCCCTGGCTGAGTGGACAGACCAGAGAAAGTCCTCCAGACTCATTTTTTGGGATTCTGATGGAGGTGGAGCAGGGCTGGTGCCAGAGATTGCACAACTCTGCCCGATTCACACCAGCTCCAGACCAGCAGTGGATGCCTGGTGAGGGCTCATTAGGGATAATGAATAATTAGGTGTGAAATTTTCAGGAATGGCAACCCCAGGGATGCAGAGGAGTGTGGGAACGAAGGGAGGAGTGGAGAGGGATCCCATTTAGCACCAGTTCAGTCTGCAGCCTGGGTTTTCTGTAGGAAACTGGCAGTGCTGGCGTGAGGAAAACAGGTGACCTGGGAAATGCTTGGATTTCCTTCTCTTCCCCTCCAGCTTTTCCCCAGTGGTGCTGATCTGCCAGCTCAGCTCTGAGAAGAGTCACATCCAGCGCTTCCAGCCAGGAACTCCAGCCCAAATCCCTGGGCTTTGCTAACAGCCCAATATTGTGTCAGATTCCAGGCCACCCGTGAACCTCGGAGAAATCCAAAATGCCAGGAAACCTCCATGTCCAGCTCTTTCAAAGGGATCCAGAGCCACAGAGAGGTCACAAGCTGCAGCTTGTGGTGCTCCCAGTTGGGTTTGTGGTGGAGTCTCCCTCTCTGGAGATATTCCAGAGCCATCTGGACACTACCCAGCACACAGATGACCCAGTGTGGTCCTTTCCAAACCGTCCCACCCTGGGATTCTGTGACGTAGGTCATGATGGTGAAGGTGTTTTCTGGGAAGGATAGAGACAAGCTGGTCCAGGGTAATTTTTCCATGGCTTTTAGCTGCTCTCAAGGCTGGAAGGAGGGCGTGAACTGTGTTGGCATCTCAGCAGGTACCCAGGAATTATCCCAACAATTCCCTCTACTCCAGATGTGATGAGAGATTTCAGATTGCTGCTTCCCAAACCAGCATCCAGGAAGGGATGCTGCTTCTTCCATGGCTTCTGACAGCCACAAGTTGAAGGGAAAACCCCAAAATTCCTCTTCATTGGAAATCTCCCCAATGTCCAAACTATTTTTGTTGCCTGCACTCATCAGACCACTGCAGGGGTCAAAGAGGTTTCACATTTTGTTGCTGTTTTTCAGTTTTGGGACTTTTCCCCTACAATTTATAAAGTCCCAAAGCCAGTGCATTCAAAATTGCTGAGTGAGGGAATTATTTGGAGCAGCTCTTTGGAGGGACTCTTGTTTTACGTGGAAAATGTGTTGATTTGGGCAGGTGCCAACCAGGAAATTCCAAAAAAGCTGGAGATGGCCCCGTTACAAACAGTTTAACCAACCTCAGATGTCCCTTCGCTATCGGAATAGGGAGCACATGGTCCAGGAAATAATGAGATAATTAAAAATACACAGAAATTAAACCCTTTGGCTGCCTCTGGGAAACACTGAGTCCAGTGGTTCCAGCTGAAATCTCCCAGTTGCCCCCATTTGTTGGGATGGGCGTTTTTCCTGTCAAGATCCGAGGTTGGGTTTTGCACCTCACTCAGATCCTGCACTTTCCTCCTGAGGAAAGGCTGGATGAGAGGCTGAGGCAAAACAGGGATGAGGCACAAGGAGTGGGCAGGAGGAGGGATGTGGTTGGAAAAAGTGGGAGAGACGAGCGCCCATCCAAGGAGAGCTGCACTTCCCTCTTCTCTTGCCTGACCCCTGTCCTGCTGCTTCACTCCTGGAGCCTAAAAACCTAGGCAAGGAGGAATTAAGGCAGAAAAATCTCAGGAAAACTCTCAGCCCTCAAAGCAGGGAGCCTGGAGTTGGGTTTTCCATCTCTCCTTTGGTATTCCAGGAGTTGTGAGCCCGTTTAAGGAGGAGCCTGCTGGGTGCTCTCATGGGTTGTGAAGAAATCAGGTCACTTGTCCCTGTGCCAAAAGATGGATCCAGGAGTCCTACTCTGGGCATCCAGCTATGGGAATATTGTCCCAGTTTTTCCTTCGTGTGTCTGGGCTTCTGTTCCTGGGGCTGGGATCAGCACATGTGTGTTTCCCCATTAGAGGGAGGAGGAGGCAGAAACTCCAGAGGAGGTGTCAAATCACAAGGATTGGGAAAGGTCTTCTACCCCCTTCCATGGTGGTGGGAAGGATTGGAGATGTCAGGCATGAGGGATGTCTCCATGGCTTGATGCTGAGATCTTGGGGTGGAATTATCTGGGGTCTGGAGGGGATCCTGCACTTGGGGATCCCCACCCTTGGAGCATCCATCAGTCTCGGAGCATGGATTGGGAGCACAGCATTCCCTGAGCCTGGGAGGGAGCAGTGAGCCGTGCACTTGGACATCTTCAGTCCTTTCCTCATGGAGCTCCAGCGTCAACCTCGAGCATTTTGGGGAGTTTGAAGCCATTTTTAGCTGCCAAGGGGAAGGGAGGGAGAGAGAAATTCCAGGAGGCTGGAGCGGCATTCCCGACACAATGGGAACTTTTCTTAGCAATTTTCCACTGTGCTGCAAATGGCAAAGATCACGGCTATATTTGCACGTCTCAGACTGTCCTGGGGAATTCACTTCCCCTGTGCTGGGGTAATAATTTTCGCATCACAATAATTTCAGCGTTGGGAGCGGATAAAAAAAAAAAATCTTTCCATCTGACATCTTTGCTCTTAGCTGGTGTTCAACCTCCAAAAGCCCCAGATTTGAGAAAGGTGTTCTGCGTGGGATCAAGAGGAGGTGGCAGGCAGGCAGTGCCTGTGCTCCAAGGTGGATTGGACTGCTCAGCCCAGTGCATTCCCGGCTGGAGTGACAACAGGGACATTTTTTACTCTGGGATAAGTCAGGACTGGACCAGAGTTAGGCTTGGTTCTGCGGAGGACCTGCAGCTCTTGACAGCCTGAAAGCAATTAGCCCAAGAAGACAAAGCAGAACCAACTGGGAGTGGTTGCAACTTCCAGGACTGTTGGATCAGGCTCTGCTTGACTCCAGGCCATGGCCCTGCTGGGGTTTTTCCACCCCCCAGTTTGAGATTTTGCCCAGTGTTTGCTGCAGGGAGAGTTGTGTGGATGGAGCTGCCATGGGACCTGCATGAGCCCCAAAACACTGCGTGAGGGCAGGGTGGAGGCTCAGAGGGCTCTGCCTCTCCCTGTCTTCACAGGAGGTAGGGTTTGGCCCCTTCTCCCAGGGAACAAGGGCTTTGGGAAGGTGCTCAAGCTCCAGGATGAGCTTCCTGGGCTTTGTAAACTAAATGAGAGTAGTTTTAGATGGAATTTTGGGAAGGAATTGTTCCCTGGGAGGATAGTGAGGCCCTGGCACAGGGTGCCCAGAGCAGCTGTGGCTGCCCCTGGATCCCTGGAATGTCCAAGGCCAGGTTGGACACTGGGGCTGGGAGCAGCCTGGGCCAGTGGGAGGTGTCCCTGCCATGGATCAGACTTGGAACATGATGATCTTTTAGATCATTTCCAACCCAAACCATTCCATGATTCCATGATTCCATGCAGACCAGGTGCTGTATGGATAAGACACCTCCCTGCACTCTGCTCTGCTGGTCCAAGCCCCATCCCTGGTGCACAAGCCCAAGGGAAAGGACACATTCCCAACAGCGGGAGGGTCGCAATGGCACTGGGGCTGTGGAGCATCTGTTTGGCTGCTCTGCTCTCAGAAAAGTCCTTCACATTCCTGACATCTGGACAGCAAATGGCCCCTCCTGGGGGAGCTCAGGTTTGACCTTTGCTCCTCTTGTCGAAGAACAAATCGAAGACAAATATGGAACATTTGCTCTGGGAACCTCCTGTCAGCGCCACGGAGAGGTCGGGAGCTGGCTTGGCTGTCCTGCTCCTGTCATGGATTTATGGAAGTGTGGATGGAAATTCCCAGCCTGGAGCTCATTCCTTGTGTTTGGCTGAGGCTGGGGAAGACAGAGCCTCTCTTTGAAGGGGGGGAATTGAGGATGTTAGTGTTTTAGATCCATGGATTTTGGTGGTAATGGAGCAGCGAGTCCCACCCCGTGCCAGGACAATGTGCTCCTTCATGGCATGGTCACCTCTTCCAGGGGTCCTTGGGTTCATGGCCTGAGTGGCTGAGATGATGGAGATCGATTAAATCGCACAATTAATGGCATTTATTAAATAATTGTCTGTTTTATCCTCCTTTTGCCTTTCACCCACGGGGCTGATGCTGAGCTCTGCACATACTCTTGCACAGGCAAAGCCCGGATCCAGCATTTTCTTTGGAGTATGGATTTGGACCAGCAAGTTTCATTTTTTTTGGGTTGGTCCATGGTTTTCTTCCAGTTCCCATTGGCTCTTCCAGACAGCCCTGGGGGACTTTCCTTTTGTGCCAAAAAATGGAGCTTTGACAGTCAACCAAAACAACCCCAACCCTCCATCGTGGAAAACTAAGGAATGTTTTTTTCCTTTTTGTTTTTTTGTTATTATTTGTGACATGACTTTGGTTCAGAACACAAAGCCTGGTCTGCATCCTGCCTCTCCAACGCTGTCCCAGATTTTGGCAGCAGATCTGGCGTCAGATGGTCCCAAGCAGATGAGTTTAATTAGGCCAGGCTCAGTGGCAGATCCCTGGGATGCCCAATCCCTGCCTCCTTCCCTCCTTTCTTCAGTCATCAATGAAGCCATTGAGAGAACCTTTGATAAATAAACAACAAAAAAGCATTTTTGAACAGACAGTGGGATGGAAAATGACTCAGAGGAAAACAGGGGTAAAGTCCACTCTAGGATTAGGCATTCCATGCGTCGAGTTTTTGCTGGGGCTCCAGGAATGCTGTGGTTTTTCTCTCAGGATGATGCCAGTGTGGAATGATGTCACTGTGGAGTATTTGGTCAGGAGGAGCTGATGGTTACTCACAAATTTAGGTCTTTCAGCATCTGGAAAATCCGTGGCTAGCAGTTTTTGGGAGGCTCCAGGCAATTATTGCCATCAGTGTTTCCAGCCTGCCTGAATGCCATGAAAACTGCTGGAGTCGTGCTTGCTCTCCTCCTTCATTTTTGTAGGACCTACTTTTTTTTTTCCCTTGGGATTGGGTGCAAACAAACTGGGCAGGATCCTTAGTGTTGGTTTAGTCCTCCCAAAGGATGGATCCCGTCCTGGGGGGAATGGGCGTGATGTTATTGGGAACGTAGAGGATAATCCTGAAGGGATGGAGGAAAATCAGGAGAAATACCCTGCACAGTGAAAATTGGGTGGTGATCACCAAAAAGGCTTTGGGAGGAGAAACCTGAATCCATTAACCCTTGATCCTCCTCTGGGAATTTTAATGGGAAAAAGAACATTTCCAGGGACACTTGCACTTGCTCCAGAGACTCTTCTGCAGAGTTGAGGAGATTCCTGAGGGGGATGGTGCCCAGTTTGCCTTTCCTTGTATCCTGTGATCCTTGTTTTCAACAATAATCCCTAAACCCACTACTGTATCCATTTTTTAGGAGGTGCTTCCTTCCCATAATTTATGTGGACTGATCACTAGAAAGGGGGAATTTAAAAAACCTTTTTACAATTCAGTTTCCCACCTCCGTGTGCAAAAAAAAAAAAATTCTCCATTGTGGTGATCCTAACTCTAGGAATTATAATTCTGTGATTGGTTTGGTGGCTTCATCACTTCTCCCTCATCATCTGTACCTGCCTGAGGCCTCATGTAAAATACAAATATAAACCCACAGAATGTAATTATAAACTTTATAAATAAATTATTGGAGAATCCTGCAATGGTTTGGACTGGGAGGGACCTTAAATCTCATCCCATCCCTCCCCCTGCCATGGGAAGGGACAATTTCCACCATCCCAGGCTGCACAATTGTTGCTGTTCACACATAAAATGTGGATTGGTGATAAAAGGAGGGAAGAGGCACCAGGTGGGTTCATTTCCAGAGGCTCCCAGCGCTGGGATGAGCTGCTGCATTCCCAGGATGGGGCAGCATCCAGGTGGTGCAGGAATAACGTGGCCCAAGGACAGCACCAGCTGGGAAAAGCCCTTCTGGCCACATCCCATCATGGGAATGGCATGTGCCATTCCTTCCATCCAGTTATTCTTCACAGGCTCGTTGACCTGGAAGTAAACTCTTGGAAAAGTTGGGATTCCAGCCTGTCCGACTCCGAGCAGGGAGCGGCGAGGCTCCGGGGCAAGGGGCAGGCGTGTGGGGGAAGCCAGCTTGCCATCCCCACGGATGTTTTTAGGGGATTAAGGAGGGAGTGATGGCTCTCCAGGCCTGTCTCAAGGTTGAGGAATTACCTGGAGGGCCCTCTGGAATCCATTTTTGGATGACTGGAGATTTTTTCCTATCTGCAGTGACAGGAGGCGAGTCCAGCAGGATGGAAACGGCCCCGGAGCTGTCAGAGGAGTGATGGCAGCTCCCTGTGGATCCATGGAAAACTGATCCATGCCTGCACTGGGAGCTGGGAACAGCTCTGCCCCTTGCCATGGGGGACAGGGGACACCCAGCCCGTGCCTCAGGCTGTGGCCTCCGCTACTTGGGTTTGGAGAGGAACGGAGTGGGAAGGAGGAATGAGTGAAAATTCCCGCTTTTCCTGAGGTTCAGCGTTGCCTGATCTCTGGGAAATGCCCACGTGTAGCACAGTGTTTGGAGTGGCACAGTTTGGGTCTGCAGCCCTTAGGTCATCCCCACGGGTCTGGAGGAACCACTCCTCCCACTGGAGGCTGGGGACTGGAATGATGGGAAGTGTTTGGGGAGAGACAGGGAATTTTGGGGGGCTCTAAGGAGCCCTCATTTCATCCACAGCATCGTCCCAGAGGTGTAACTTCCTGGGAAACCTTTCCTAGCCCCATTCCCGGGGAACAGGACCAGTTCCACTGTCACAAGGGATTTTTGCTCTGCCTTGCAGCTTTTCCTCCTCGCATTCCTCAGGCACTTGGCCTTGTTGCTGTCCCATTGCTGAGATCCCTGGATAAAGAGAAAAGCGGGAAAACAGAGGAGCAGCAACACAGATCTTCCTGTTTGCTAAAAAAAAAATTAAAAAATTAAAAATCTAAAAATTTAAAAAAAAACTTCAAAAGGCTTAATGGTATGTTTTGGATATTTTATTCATCCCAAAGGTGTCCAGGGGCAGATGAGGGGCTGGGACTGGAGCAGGAGCCTGGATTGACACTGAGACCATCCTAGACAGCTCTGATTCCCACTGCAGCGTGGATCCAGCCAGGGAAGGTAAGGAAACAGCTCCTCATTTTTTTCTGGACTGGTAAATCAGATGACAAAGTGAGGAATGTTTCCTCATGTTTAGGTCTCGTCCGTGGACTTTGCTTGTGAGGTTTTGGTCGCTGTCAGCCCTGGCTGCTCCCTGATTCCCACATCCATGAGGATTGAGCCTTCCTTTCCCAATGGATCTGTTGGGTTGTGACGACTTTTATAGGTTGAGCCCAAATTATCCTGCGCCTTCCCAAACAATTCCTCTGCAGGAACCTGTGAAATCCAGCGCTCCAATCCCACAGTTGGGAAGCAGGGAATATCTCAGGTGGAATCCTGACCAGTGGGGTTGCATGCGTGACGCTGTTTCCATGTTCTCCTGGGTGCTCTGCTCCCATGTGTGGAACACTTTCCGTGTTTTTGGGGTGGAAGGATGTGTTTGCAGCCCAAAATCTGACCTAATTTTTCCTTGTGCTGTATCATTCCCAATCCAGCATCCCAGGATTTTATGACAGTTCTTTCCTGCAGGAAAAATAGATATGGGGAGAGGAAACAAAATAATTTTAGAAACTGAGCAACACTGAGCACCCTCCAAGTAAGGGCTGCTCCTCCAATGGCCTCAAGTTGTGCCAGGGGAGGTTTTGGGTTGGATTTTAGGGAAAATCTCTGCCTGGAAAGGGTTGTCAACCTCAGCAGTGGTAGAGGGATCAAATCCCTGAAGGGATTTGAGAACCGTGTGGATGTGGGGACGTGGTGGGTGATGGCTTTGGAAATGCTGAGGAAATGATGGGTCGGGTTCAATCTTGGAGGGCTACTCCAATTGGAATGATTTCATGATTTTAAGAAAATATGGGACAGAGATGGCGATTCATGGAAGGTCCTGTGCTGTGCAGAGGTTTTGGTTGCTGGGCAGGTCTTGTGGGCAACCCTGAAAAAAAAAAAACAACCAAAAATCCCAAACCCGGGATGCGTTTGGGAACAAAACCATTCAAAAGCCATGCAAAAGAACCGCTTCCCTTTCCAGCTCCTCGGGGGTTGGAACTCGTGTGGAAAAAGATGTTGTGAGTTACTGGTGATGAATGAGCCTCCGGCAGCCCCATTAATCAACGCTAATCATCGGGGTTGTTTGGGGAGTGGGAATTTGTCCGTGCCGGGGTTGATTCCTGTGTGGAACAAATGGCTTTATCGGGATCTGCTCCGGACTTGGACAGGAATCAGGTGCCTGATGTTTGCTTGACCGTCTGATGACTCAGGAAAATCAGGAGGGCCCAGCAGAGCTTTTGCTGGCATGGGAAGCTCCAGGGAATCCTTCCAAAACCAGCTCCACAGGCGGATTCATGTCCCTGTCGGTTCTTGGGGGGATTTTTCCCGGGATTTTTAGCTCCGGTTTTGATTTACTTCTGCTGAGTGTGTGCGTTGGCATCTGGGCATCTCTGTGGTGTAGAGATGTGATTCCAAGAGAATGATTTATTTCAAGTTGTTGCTCCATGAAAATCCTCTCTCCAGAGGCTCCACGGCCATTCTGCATCATTCCCACTCCTAAATCCCTGTGAAGGATTTTTGCTTGTTCGGGAAAATCAGTCTCCTGCTTTGCAAAACATAGGTGTGACAGAAAAGATCATTCCAAAGGTTTTCCCAGCTTTATTCCTGTAAAACCGGTGAAATTCTCCATCCAGGAGACTGGGGAGGGATTCAAGGTGGAAAGCAAGGGGTGAATTCCCGTTTTGTGGTCCCACAAGTTTCAAGGACAATTTCCATGCGTAGAACTCCCATCAAGCCCAGTGTAAGGATCCCACCAAGCCAAGTGCAGACTTCCAGGGTACTGGGTTGATGGAAAAGCTGAACTTTCTGTGCCCTTTTTGCACAGATTTCCTTGTGCCGGCAAAAGGAACAGGAAACTCCTTGGTGAGCCCTGATCCCTGGATCATCTGTTCTGAAAACAAAGCTGGATAGGAAGGAAAACAGGATATAAAGTTATATCCCACTTTTTTACCACAGGGTTGGAAAAGGTTGAGGAGGCCACCAGGAATCAAAATTTTAGGGAAGCAGCAGCCCAGGAGCTGCTCTTGGCCAGGGACGCTTCCACCGACCGCAATCCACATGAACATTTTTTTATGGTGGAATTGGGATGACGGCACAGAAAAATAAGAACTCAAGGAAGAAAAATTCCCATAAAATGGTGTGGAAATCCCCATTCCCTTCCCAGCCCTGCCTCCATCCCTGTGAAAGAGCCTTTATGGACCTCATGTGTCAGCAAAGGCTCGGCTTTGGGTTTATCCGTTTGTCTCAGCGCTCCAGGGACCTCTGTGCTGTGCAATTCCCGAGGTTTATTTGCTCTCCTGAAGAGCTGATAGCTGGATCTATCCCCAAAATCAACACTTTGGATGGTGCTGTTTATTTAATGACCTTCCCTCACTTCGGAGTGATTAAGTCCGTCTGCGGCCGAGTGTTTTGCTTAGCGTTAAATTCCCGTTATTTTGGGAAGTTCATTTCCACACTGCGTCTTCCCAGTTGCCTTCCTGTAAGTGAGGAGGGTGGCTTTGGATCCAGGTTTTCCTCCCCTCCTCTCTGCTCCTCCTGGATTGCAATTTTCCCTTCCTGGCTTGCGAGCAGCTTCCAAATTCTGTCTCTCGGAGCATGAAAATCCACCTTGGAACGAGAGGATTTCTCTAGGAAAGCCCAAAATCTTCCTGCTGCCGTGGGAAAGATGCTCCAAACCTGCATCCCTTCATGGCATTGGGATATCCCAAAATCCAGTCCTTTGCAGAACCTCCCAGGATGGTGGTGGCACCAAGGTTCAAGGACCTCTTGACCTCTGTCCGTCTGTCCTGACAAACCATGACTCCAGTGGTGACATTTGGGATCCAGGGGTGGGATTTTCCCCGTGTGAGATCCCATGGAGGCTGAATTCGGGGTGGGACAGCAGGACCAAGCCCTGCCACAGCAGCCCTGTTCCACCTGGAGGTGAAAGCAAATTCCAGCGGGATTTGTACAGCAGCAGCTCATCCCAAAAAAAAACCCAGAGGGGAGATTTCCCTGGCAGGGCTCTATTGAGGGAGAGAATCCATGCTGGGAAAGCAGAGGGATGTGGAAATGTGGGGAGCTGCTCCTCTGGGAGAGGAGGCTGCTGCTCTCCAGGGTCCATCCCAATCCCTGCTCCTTCTGCAGGACACTGAGCCCTTTGGCTCAGATGTGGGGATTGGGATTAGGGATCTCTCCTGGCTGGAATTAAAGATTTCCCATGGTTGGAATTAGAGATCTCTCCTGGCTGGAATTCGGGATCTTCTCTGGTTGGAATTAAGGATTTTCCTTGGCTGGAATTAGGGATCTCTCCTGCCTAGAATTAGGGATCTCTTCTGGTTGCAATTTGGGATCTCCTGTGGTTGAAGATCCCTAATTGGAATTAGGGATCCTGATTGGAATTAGGGATCTCTCCTACCTCAAATTAGGGCTCTCCTCTGGTTGGAATAAGGGATCTCCTCTAGCTGGAGGTCTCTAATTGGAATTAGGGATCCTGGTTGGAATTAGGGATCTCCTCTGACTGGTATTGGGGATCTCCTTTCCCAGGGTACAGATTCCATTTGGGTTTGAATTTTTTTGCTCCTGCCCTGCAGCTCTGTCCAAGCTGTTCCTTCCCTGGGCTCTCTCGAGCTGCCTCCTCCTCAAAAATTTCCCCATTTGGAGAATTTATCCTAAATATCCCCAATGAATCCATCCTGGATATCTGATATTCACCCTTCAACCTTCTCACAGCTCGTGGGTGATTTGTAGAATCCTCATTATTTCAGTTCAGAGTAATTTATGGGAATGAAGTCGCCCAGATTAACTGGAATTACAATTCCAAGTGCTCAGGACTTTGGGGGAAGTTGGGACTGTTGTTTGAGGTGCTTTTTGGGATAACAGCTCCCTGTTAACTCCAGAACACAGCAATGAAGGAGCCTGGGATTTGATCCACAGAATCACAGAATGGTTTGGGTTGGAATTTAGTTAAAAGTGATTTATTCCAATTCCACCTTCCACTAAGACACTTTGTTCCTACAATAACAAAAAAAAACAAACCAAAAAAACCAAACAAAAAAACCAACCAAACAAAAAAACCCAACAAACAAAAACCCAAAAACCAAATAAACAAAAACAAACAACAACAAAAAAATCAACCCTTCTGCTCTTTCTAGAGATATTTTACACTTAAATATTTCTCCAACGGAAATTAATCCTGAATTTATGTGGATAAACACCCAAAATGGAATCATGTATCCTGTAAGACTTCCAGGAAATTAGCACAAGTGAATTACCCCAAACAAAATTACCCTGCCCAGAGCACGTGTGTTCCAAGGGAGGGTTTGCAAATCAGCAGAGAAGGTTGGAGGTTTTTTTTTTTTTCTCTTGGAAATTTAATGGATCTCATCATTTTGCACAGCCCTACTGGAAATAGGAAAGAGCCTGCCTTGTCCAATTAGGAATTAGAAGGAGAGCAGCAACAGGGAGAAAGATTTCTATTTGTATAAAAAAAAAAAAACTACAAAGAAGGAAAAGTGAAGTTGTTCTTGAGCTCCATGAAACCCTGCTGGACTGGGAATTCTCTCCAACGCAGCAGTATTTACTGGTACCAAAAAATTGCTGGGAATTCATTGCCAAAAAAATGAATTAAAAATGCACCCGCAGAATTCCTGCTGCTTTTTGGCTGTGCCCTCCTCTCCCTGACAGCTCCATCCTCCCATCCCAGAGCCCTGGGATTTGCTCCCCCCAAACCCATCCTGGGTTTCGGAGGCTGTGCCAGGGCTGTGGCTGCTGCCAGGTGAGATCTGTCAGCCCCACCCCACAGGTACCACCAGTGACAGCTCAGGGAGCAGCAACTCCCAGCTCCTGGAAAGGTTTTCTTTTCCCCCTGTGAAAGTTCACAGCGAGGTCAGTGCACTCCAGAGGGTTTGGTTTTTTTTTTTAATTTTTTTTGTTTTGTTTTTTTTGTTGTTGTTTGGTCCTTTGGAAGGTTTTTTTGTTTGTTTGTTTTTTGTTGGGGTTTTTGTTTGGTTGATTCGTTGGTTTGGTTTTCTTGGTTGGTTTGTTGTTTTTTCGGTTTTTTGGGTTTTTTTTGTGTTTTTGTTGTTGCTATTGCTGTCACAGCGGGGAATTCTCTGGCTCAGCCTCTTTCCTCCCAGTGGAAACTCCTTGGCAGGTGAAGTGTAGATTCACCTGCCTCACCTCAGGCAGACCCCAAACCTGAGCTGCTCCTCCCGGAATAACCATGGGAAGGCACCTGGAATGTCCCAAAATGGGTGGCTGTGGGGTCTATGTGAGCATCAGGAGTCCCCAGGACACGGGGAATGAGAGGATGCAAATTCCAGCCACTCCTGGATGTGTCTGAGCAGCCTCTGGATCCCCTAGGACTCAGTGCAGGGATTCAGGATTTCACTGGGACCTCCTTAGAATTCCCAAGGGAAATCCCTCTGGATGAGGCAGGAAGATTTCCCTGTCTCAGGACATTTTGCTGCTCCAGCACCGTCCCAGTCAAGCTCCCAGCACTTGGAATCAGCTGCTCCAGGGCTCTGTCTGGACAGGCTGTTTTCTGCACCAAAATGTAGCCGTTGGATATGAAATTTTTTTGGCTTCCAGTGAATTATTGGAGTGGTGGATTTGATGTGGGATGGACTAAAATTTCCCCCACTCCCTGTGCAGCCATCTCCCCTAAAGAAATTCCCTCCCTTTGTTATGTCTCATTGTCTTCTCTGGCACTTGGAATTGCGAGATTTTCCCATCTCTCTCTTTGGCATCTTTCCATGCTCTCCAAATTCCGCGGTGATTCCCGCTCTGGGACTTGACTCCAGGACCATGGGAAAGGCTCCGTGGCTGGGATGGAGCAGGGATGTGGCTGGGGAGAGGCAGCTCTGACCCTGCAGGGGCTGGGCTGGGTGAGGAACACGCAGGAGGTGCTGCTGCAAGGAATCCACATTTGATCCCTCTTTTTATTCTTCAGACACATCAGTCCCCACTTTGGCACAGCACAAAGGGGGCTGGAGCTGGGCACTGGTTGTGTCCAATAACTCCAGAGAATTATCTCAGTTTCCAGCACTACCAGGTCATGGAATCACGGAAAGTTTGGGATGGGAGGGATCTTTAAAGCTCATTTGGTTGTGCACGGGGTGGGGACATCTTCACCTGGAGGAGGTGGCTCAGGTTGAACATTCCCAGGGAAACACAAATCATTCCAGGCTGGGAACTGCAGTGGATGGAAAAGATCCCAAGGCAGAGCCCCAGCAGAGCCAGGAGCTCCGGGGGTGACAATTCCCATGGGGAAATGGATGCACCAGCTTCCTCAGGAGCCTTTGTTTCCAGCTGGAAATCCTTTCCTGGAGCTGGAATAAAGTGAGATTTCCCCCAAAGAGAGCAGAATCCACGGATATCCCAGCGTGATGCTGGTCCTGCTGTGCCTCCATCCCTCTGGAACCTGCAGGGATACAAACCTGGGCTTCTCCTTGGCTCTGCCACTCCCTCTGGAGGTTATTCCCAATCCGGTGCATTTTTTTTTTTTTTATTTTTGCATCAAATGAGGTTTCCCAATCCTTGGATAAGATCTGCCTTGCCCTCAGTGGAGTCATTAATTCAATCTGCTGCAGTAGCACGTTAATTGGGTTAAATTAGTGTGCCAGTCCCAGGAGCAGTGGGATAAAGCTCTTTATTGTGTGCTGGGTGGGATCCTGGTCCTTATCTCTTATCTCCTGCTCTGTCTCCCAGTGCATCCTGTCTCCCAGTCATTCCCGGTGCCAGCATTCCAGCAATCCCCAGTTAAATGCTCCACACTGCCTTAAAACCTCGTGGTTGTGGCTCGACTGCCAGAAAAAGCAGAGTTAAAATTAGTCAGAGTTAATCATGAGTTTAATCAGAGTTAATAAAATTCAAACCAGAGTTCGATGGCTTGTGTTGTGCCAGGTGTGATGATGATCCCAAATTCTGTGTGATGTCCCTTATCCTTCATCCCTGTGTCCCATATTCTTATCCCCCCTGAGCTCTGCTCTTTGTAGGACCAAGCTGAGCTTTGGCAGGAGAGTCTGATCCATGGAAAACCTGGCTTTGTGCCTGGGAATGGGTGAAAGGATTCACTCAGGTGCTCTGCAGTGAGCAGGGAGTCCAGGCAGGATGATCCCAGCATGGATTGTCCCAGTGCCAGCTCTGCCTTGGAGGACACCACCAATCCCAAAAAAAAATCCCGGTTCTTTTTTCCAGCTTAGCAGACAGATTTAGACAAAATAATAAATGTCCAAATCCATTTTCCTGCTTCTTTTCCTTTAATGCATCGTGAAAGGTCTTTGAACACAATTCCAAGCCCTCTAAGCAATCCCATATCCCCCATCCTCCCGCTCCGATGCACCTGAGCTCCCCTCCAGGAGCTGCCTTGGCTTCATTCCCAAAAACAAGGGCTGGGAAATTTTCCCTTTCACAACCTTCCCGTCGTTTTCCAGAGGATCCTTGCTCAGGCCCAGCACAGGATCCAGGCATCCCCCCCAGCTCTGCTCCTTGGCTCTTTCAGGGCTGGAATTCAGCTTTAAAAAATGCTTGGTCTGAGGGATCCGGGTGTTTCTGGTTGTGCAGCTTCCAGAGGCTCATCCATGGAAAACAGCAATGGGAAAAACAGATCTGGGAGGTTTTCAGTCATAAAGCACAGAAATAAAATGCCCTCAGTGAGCAGAGTTCACAGGCAGGACGAAGGCTCCCAAAACCATCCAGGTTTTCCTGGTTTTTGCAGGGTAATAATGTTTTTCATGGGTTATTTGGATAAGATTGAGAAACAAAGCCAAATAAATAAATAAACAAATAAATAAAATAAAAATTTCCAGCCCTTAAAGATCCTGGCATCCCATCTTGCCAACATCCCAGGTCCTGGGAGAGCTGGAGCTGTAGCTGGGAGCTGCCCAAATCAAGGAAAAAGTGCAACCCCAAGTTCTGGCTGCTCCTACACAGCACAGCTGATTTAAGGAATTGTGTGAGTGCCAGCAGGGAATTCCTGACTGTCCTGGATCCGGGCTGTTGGACAATTACCCCAGAACAGCACTAATTGCAGCTGCACTAACGAGCTTTTCCCAAGCACCACATCCCAGCTCCCCCTCTCCTTCCGCCCATCCCATTCCTTCTTCCAGCATCGTTGTGTTTTCCTGGAATTTGCCAATTATCCGGTGACAATCCTTAATTATGGAATGCTCGTGGAGCATCCCTGGCTGTGAAAAACTCCCAGGAATTGGGATTGTTTATTTGTGGGAAGCAACAGCCAGGACCTCTCATTCCACATTTCCCATTTGTCTCAATCAGGGAGATTTCCACACCTCGGCATTCCTGGCAAACCAAGGAGTTCCCTCTGGAGCTTTCCTGCCATTTTTCCATATTTTTTTTTTTCTTTTCCTGCCTCTCCACATCTTTGGAGAGAAATTCCTGCCTCTCCTCCCATGCTGTCATCTCTGGGCAGGGTCCTGGGGGTGGCTCTGAACCTCTGAATCCATCTTGTGCTCCAACAGCAATTCCTGCCCCACTGTTCCATCCCCAGCTCCAAGAAAATATCCAGGAAAAAGCTCCAGGAAAAAGCAGGACACCTGTGGATATTTGCATTGATAACAGAGTTCCGAGCCATTAATTCATTGATTTTTTGGGACAGATTTGGTTCAAATCTCATTTATGGCTCATTTTGGCTGCTGCTGAAGGGTAAATTATGGATTCCGGGACTTTTTCCTATTTTTGGAAAAAAGTGGGATTTGACATCCCCAGGCAGCTTTGGGGACAGCACAGGCAGGAAATAGAGGGAAAATCAGGATTAGAATCCACCAGCACTGGGAGAGGGGAGACAAAAGCTTTTTTTTTAATTATTATTATTATTATTATTATTATTATTCCAGTTTAGAGCGTTTTATTTACAGGGATGGGAAAGGGTTTTCCAGCTCTCTGCTGGGATTTCATTGGTGTGCAGGGACAGGATGTGGATTCAAGGATTCATTCCCAAAACCTGCTCCTGCCCCACTTTGAACCCAGCCTGCCTCAGCCTGGGGCTCCCCAATTCCTCACATCCCTGGGGGCAGAGCCACCATTCCCACCATGGATCGAGGTTTTATGGGATTCAGCAATCCAGGGGCTGCCCCAGCAGTTTTGGAAAGGGAATTCTATTATTTTTTGAAATTTTATTTCATTGTTATTTAAATTTTGTTATTTTTTTCCCTAAATTTTATTTCATTTTCATTATTTTCTTGATGTTCATTTTATTTGTATTTTTTGTCTTTTTATTTTACTTATTTCATTTATTATTTTACTTAATTCCATCCCGGCCTCTCTCCACCCTCAGAGAGAAGAACCTTTCCCAAAATTCCCATTTATCTTCCTCTCCTCCCTCCCTTCCTTCCTTCCTTCCTTCCTTCCTTCCTTCCTTCCTTCCTTCCTTCCTTCCTTCCTTCCTTCCTTCCTTCCTTCCTTCCTTCCTTCCTTCCTTCTTTCCTTCCTTCCTTCCTTCCTTCCCCAAAAATTCCAGTGCAGGTTGCAGATTCCAGCTCCTCACAATGGGCAGGGTGGATCCCTCACTTTCCTGTGACATCATTTTATCCTTCATCCATAAAATATTCCCTGGAATGTCTGTTCCCAGAATGAATCCCTGTCTGAGGTCATGGATCACTGGATTTTTCCTCCCAACCCAAAGCCTTGTGCTCAGGATTTGCCTCAAAGCTTCCAAACCCCAGCAGAGGGAATTTGGGATATTCCCACTGCAGGTTTAATCCCAAAGTTTAGGGATTTGTGCTAAAAGGGTCTTGAGAAAGTGAATGGGAAATGGAAACAATCCCATGAAATCAGGATTTGGAAAACCCCAGGCAGCTTTAGGGACAGCACAAGGGTGGCTTTGCAATGCTGTGCCAGAGGGAAAATTATCAATATTTTTTAAAATATAGAAAATTATAAAAAATAGAGGGAAAATTATCCACATGGGTCTGGGCAAAAGGGTGAGGAAAGCTCTTTGCCACTTTGGCTTTGCAGGACATCAAATGCTTTTCCTTCTGTCCCGTGGAATTTGCTTCCAGGGGGGAATTTTGACATTCCCTCCCCCTCCTTTGCTCTTTTTCTGCTGGAGCATCCTGGTTTCAGCAAGGTTTCCAGATTTTCTTTTTCCACGATGTAACCTTTTAAAAATTCTTCTCCCCTTAGGAATCTTGGGATGTTTCAGGTTTCCTTGGCCAATCCAGAGCCTTGTGGAGCTCAAGCTGTTCCTTTGAAGCCACAAAAGGCTCAAATGCAACCTAAGGAATTTGCTACCAGAAAGGGTGGAAAATTCCCCCTCAGGGATGTTCCCTGCCGGATTCGGTGGCGAGAAAAGGGGAGGGGAATAAAAAAGGGCAGGAAAATAAAAATGAGGAATAACTCGGCATTCGGGACCCAATAAAAACAGGGAATCTTAAAGCAAAATGAAAAAAAAAATGGAAAAGGTTTACGGGTGTTTGAGGAAAGGTCAGATTTTAGTGGGTTTCCTCCCAAGAAGGTCGGAATTTCAAAAGATTGATCAAGAAATGGTCCCTGCCTGGTTCTGCTGAGCAAAAAGTGGAGGTTGTGGGGTAGAAGTGGTGAGGAATCCCATGCATTTTGAATTTGCTGGAATTCATTAATTCCTCTCTCATTGTCTGGAGATAAAGCTTTGCTCAGATCCACGGTGGGGATGCTGGGATGGGGCTTCAGCTCAGGGCCATCTCAAGACACCCGTAAATAATTGGAATTAGGAACTGATTTTCCAGGACCAGCTCCTTGGGTCCCATGGGGATGTGATGGAAAAATGGAAACACCAGCCTGGGGACAGGATCTGCAACACTTCCTCATCCCAAACATTCCTGAGGGGGTTGCTCCTGCTCTTGTCTGGATTCTCCATTTGGAGATTGTCATGTCTTCGACAGAACTATTTCAGTCTGATCCAGCTTGTTCTTGATCCCTCCAAACCAAATCCAAAAATCCCACCTCACATGGAATCATGGAATGGTTTGGGTTGGAAGGGACCTTAAAGCTCATCCAGTTCCATCCCTGCCATGGGCAGGGACATCGTCCGCTCTTCCAGAATGCTCCAAGCCCCAATGTCCAGTCCAGGGATCCAGGACAGCCACAGCTGCTCTGGGAATTCCAGCACAGGAATCCTCTCCCTTCCTGCAAAGTCCTGATGAACTCAAACACCCGGCCTGACACATCCCAGCATCTCCAGGAGCCCCTCTGGGCAAACCTCGGCTCAAGGAGAGGCAGGAGAGGGAATTCCAGGCTGATAAAAATCTTCCTGGGTGGAAAATCCCACCTCAGCCCCTTTTTGGTGACACGATCCCAACTCTGCACTTTCCCTTCCAAAGGCTGAGCTGGATCTCCCGCTCTGTGCTCCGGCTCTGGCTTTTACTGGTTTTCCTTGGGAGCAATGGGGATTTGCACGTTCAGACAACCTCCTGATGCTCATCTGGCAGCAGGCAGGCCTGGATGCAGCGTAGGAAAGTTCCTTTGTCTCCTGTTTCCATTTTTCTTGGAAGGGAGGGCAGCGCGAGAGGCGGCGACCGAGGAACAAGGGGCTCGCATCCACCGGCCAGATTCCTGCATCCAGCAGCTCAAAGCAGGGAAAGGGATTTATCCCTGATTGCAGCTTTGGCTTGGAGGTCACAGCTGTGATGGGTGCTGGCTGGAAAACTCCAGGGAGGATTCCCCTCCGGTGGCTGGATCCACAGCAGGATGGGGAGAGGGATGGAGCAGTGGCATGAGCATGGAAAACAGCGCCCAGCAGGAATTCAGGTCCCCAAATCCTGGGACAGCAGCACCCCAAATCCTGGAGCAGTTGTGCCCCAAATCCTGGAACAGTAGCACCCCAAATCCCATGGTACTCACTGACTCCCTCAAATCCCCACCTGCCAGAGATTCCTGGAGTTTCCCAGGTTCATTCGGGCTAAAAATGATGGAACTGGAAGCCCAAGGAAACGTTGACAGAGTGAGGAGAGAAGAGAACAGAAAATTCCCCCTATTTTTTTTTTCCCCAATGGAATTTTTTTCGAAGGCAGCATCCCTTTGCCTGGCGAAATCTGACTCAGGAATTTTGCCTCCTTGAGGCTGGCAGGGCTGGCAGCGGGACAGAAACGTTTGCTCTAAGAAAACTTGGCAGAAAGCTGGATTTCCATTAAAAAAAAACCAACCCAAACAAGAAATCGAGTTAATCCCTTCATTTTCTCTGCAGCTTTTCCCTCCTGAGCTGCCTTTCCACTGCCTGCCTGGGTGTGTTTCGGATCCTAGGTGCCTCCCAGCAATTAAGTGGAGTTAAAATTCCTTCCTGACCTTGGGTTTATCGGGCTGCAGCGCTCAGGTTTGGCATCTGTCAGGCTGCTAAAAACAACATCCTGCGTGCTGGGGCTGGTCCCTGAAGCCTGGGGGCACAGGGGGATCCGGGAGGTGGAATTGCAGAACCACAGGCTGCTGGAAAATCCAGGAGGAGGAGGAGGAGGAGGAGGAGGAGGACCCGACAGACACTCCCAAGACATACCTGTCCTTTTGGCTCTGCCTTTGGAATTCCTCATCCTCGTGTGGACGAAGAGTTGGCTCTTCCTGGCCTCTTCTCCTGATAAATCCAGAGGTGGGCCAGCCACAGAATCATGGAATGGTTTGGGATTGGAAGGGATCTTGAAGCTCATCCCATTCCACCTTCAGTGGAGAACCTTCCACTATCCCAGGTTGCTGCAATCCCCAATGTCCAGCTTGGCCTTGGAGACTTCCAGGGATCCAGGGACAGCCACAGCTTCTCCAGAAAACCTCTGCCAAAGCCTCCCCACCCTGACAGGGAAGAAAGCATCCATGTATCCTAGGAGACAAATCTTCATCCCAAATATTCCCCTGGGGGTATTTCTGATGGTGGCTGGGACTGGTTTGCCCGTGGGGAAGTGGAAAATGGGATTTTCTAGCTGCCTGTGGTGGATGCTCGTGTCAATCCCAATGGGATGACATCCAGAGGTTTGGGTGGGATCAACATCTCATCTTTGTGTGGCTCAAATAATCTTTAGATCTGGAAAAAGTAAAAGAAACTGGGACAGTGCTTTGGGATTTGGCTGTAAAATTGAGGAGTTGCTTTAGGTCCCTATGGGACGTGGCTTCTTGTAAGGGAAGATGGTTTGGGAGAGGGAGATATTTATCAGGAATGAAATAACCAGGCAGTAGAGGATACAAAATCGGCCCAGATTCCCAGAATCCATCTAAACCTGGCATTTTTTAGACTATGTGTGTGGGAAATGTCCTCTGCTCATGTGAGGGGCCAGACCCTCTTCCCCCAAAACTCCACAAAACCCAGGTTACATGGGATTTGGAAGTAAAAACTTCCTCTGACCAAACTTTATGGTTTCATTGCCCCTGTAAAACTGGGAAATCACCACATTTTCATTGGGAATCAACTGTTCTGCCCCAGCTCCGAGCAACGAGTTCTCCTTCAGCAGAGCTGCTGCTCCATCTGTCCAAGGGGAGCAAAAATTCCAACCCAAACCTTTCAAAAATATCCCAGAAATGGCTTGTTTTGGCTGGATTGTTCCCGTGAACTTGCTCCAAGCTGGCAGGGAAGCGAGGAAGATCTGCTGGAGCAGTGTGGATGTGGGCGAGCACTGGAGCATGGAGAAGCCCTGGAAAGTTTGGGTGGATTTGGAGGAGAGCGGCTTTTTGGGATGGTGTGTGGAGGGAAAAGCAACTTTTCCATGGATCAAGCTGAATCTGAGGGCTCTTAAAACCAACAGGCCAAGATGCCACTTAAGGAATTCTCAAATTCCTCCTGCTTTGGTGGATAATAATCCCAGAAATAAACCCCTTTCCCTCCATGGGAAGCAAAGCAAATATCTTGAAAAAACAAATTTGGTGCTGAAAGATTTTAATTCTCCAGCTCAGGCCAGTCCCAGAAAAATCCTTTTTTTTCCTCCTTTTTCCTTGATTTCTGTTCTTCCACAAAGCTTTTAAAGGAAATGATACCAGCAGCAGGAGAGGAGCCCAGTGGATCGTGCCAAACCCTATCCAAACAACCCTGCAGCCTCGAGCTGCTCCCGGCTGGATCCTGGAATTCTTTCCTGCTGGCTGATAACGTGAGCGTGATTCACACTCTGGCAGATCCGTGTCAGCTCCACTCGAGCCCTCACAGCTCCTTTCTAATGCAATTCCCTTGGGTTTTCACTGGAGACCTTGGGAAAGGGAGGGCAAGAGAGGCTGGTGGGGATTGGGAATGCTCAGGGGTCGCTTTTTGGGGTCACTTTTCTGGATTGCTTTTTTGGGGTTGCTTTTTGAGGTCGCTTTTTGGGGTCGCTTTTTGCCACCCAGGGTCTCTCAGACAGGACTGGGGTGCAGGAATGATGCCTTGGATGGAGCTGCCCCGCAGCACTTCCCTGCACGGTGGCATTTCCCAGATTTTCCTTGGATATCGTGGTTAGGAAGAGTTGTTGAAATCGTGCAGGGATGGAGGAAGCGCAAAAAAAAAGGCTTTTCCCAAAGTTTTGCTGCTGTGCTCTGATCCTGTCCCCGGCTCCGGGTGACTCCAGCAGGAATTTTGCACCCTTTCAGTGCCGTGGCTTTGCAAAGCTGGGACTGACTGGCACCAGGGTCCCTTCTGCTTCCAAGGAAATGGGTTTTGGAGGGCAGAGTTGGGAATGGAGGTAATCCCTGGGTTGTTTTATAAAGGTCACGTGGCTCTGGCTGCCCGCAGGAAATTATTGTGCCCCAACTCCAGGAGTTAAGACAGGGGAAGAAGAAATCCCTGGGAAACAAAACAAAGGGAAAGATGAGAGTCCTGAGAAATCCAGGCTGTCCTGTAGCGAGGCAGCGTGGATGGAAGGGAAATTCTGATCGGAACAGTTTTGTTGAAAGGAAAAAGAAGGACACGGATCCTGTGCCACTTCCCTTGAGCACTGAAGTGAAAAACATCCTAAAATACCTGGAACATCACAAAATTCCACCTGGGAATTGCAGCACCCTCGGTTTCCTTTGAAAAGATCAAAATGCTGCAAATAATTGAGGTGAATTTGTGAGGCTCTATGTTCCCCAAAACAGGTTTTTCCCACGGCTTTTCAGCTCATCCAGTTTTTGCTCGGAACTTCCTTCAGAGTGTTCCCCCCTCCAAGTTCACTGGAATTTGCAGTGAACAAAAGAAATCTGTTTTTCCAGGCCCCCCACCTGAGACTGGGATGTTTTACTGGGAGTTTGGATTAGCAAAGTGCTGAGTGGTGATTTTTGTTCTGGAAAAGTCCCCTTTTTCCATGGGAATTGGGCTTCTAAGCAGGAATTGCTGGGAACAGCAAATCTTCCATGGTTTATTGGTCTGTGCTGGGTTTGGCCAGGGATTGGCATCTCCATGGCTGCTCCTGGGGGTTGTGCTGGGTCTCAGAGCTTGGAGATCATATTTTCTGGAATAAGGCATGAATAAAATAAAAATAAAAATAAAAATAAAATAAAATAAAACAGAATAAAACAGCTAAAGCAATTCTGGAACTATACCATGCAAAACAAAACCTACAACTTTTCCAAGCATTTCACCATTCCAGACTGATTAAATCCCAGCCAAACATCAGCAGCTTCCCTGCACCTGAGGTGCTGGGAGAAAGCAAACTCTAGCATGGAGAAAGAGGGGGAAAAAAGGCATTTCCAGCTTCCAAAGGGTGATGGATATCCCAAGAAAATAGGGCCGTGGCTGCTGAAATCATGCTGGGAAAGTTGATGTGACCTGGCTGGGTCGTGGTTGAATCCTGTCCTTTCTCAGCCCTCAGTGAAGGAATTGGAGATGCTTGGAAAACATCCTGGGAAGGGGCTGGATCTGTCCCTCTGTGGGGTTTGTTTACTTTAGTCTGGGGCGAAGCTTCTTCAGAGCTTTGGAAGCGTTTCCCAGCGCGTCCGTCGGCTGCTCCTCACGGAATCTGCATTTTTCCCGGTGACCCTCTGTACTGTCCGTGGCCTCTCCTCGTCCCCTCCTCCTCCTCCCCTTGGCAGCAACGGTGTCAACAAAAGTCTGCTCCCAAAAATACAGCCTGACCATTTTCTGCTCAATTTTGGGGGCAGTTTTTCCCCTGCTGTTGTCCCAGGTCAATGGATGGATGATGGATGGATGATGGATGGATGATGGATGGATGGATGGATGATGGATGGATGGATGGATGATGGATGGATGGATGGATGGATGGATGGATGGATGGATGGATGGATGATGGATGGATCCCACTGTTGGAAATTTGGGGTCAACAGCTGGGGCTGCTTCCCCTCAGCAGGGCTCTGCCACATGTGGGGAGAAGGGAGCTGCTGCTGGGAAAATTCCTCAAGGAATTCTCTCTGAGATGGAGAGAACGAGTCTGGATGGGAGGACTGTGCTTTGAGGTAAAATCCCTGGCTTTGGGGTGGGGCTGCTGGATTACGTGGGAACGCTCCTGGATTATGTGGGAATGCTCCATGTGATGCTCCAACCTGTTCCTCTCTGTGTGCTTGGATGATGTTGAAGCATTCCTGCAGGGATTTTCTTGAGAAGCAAAGCTCATCTTCTCAGAAACATCCATGTCCAAGGTTCCATCAGCTCTTTATGGTTGCTCTGGAAGGCAACTCCACCACGGCATTCCCAGGAGGATCTTCCCATCCATCTGAGGATAAGGAGAACCAACGAGGGGCGGAGGCAGCAGATCTGGGCTCTCTCCCCTCCGGAATGACGGCATCGGTTGTGGGATTGAGAGGATGAAAACTAGGATGAACTCTCTCCAAGAGGGTGGAGGGAACACCCAGGGGATGGTGGCAGAGATTTGGCTTTCCCCAAACAGCTGGGAGCAGCCAGCTCCACACACTCCGAATTATCCTGCTGGGCGACTTCCAGCGCTCGGTTCCCATTGAATTCCTGGCCCCGGAGCGTTATTGTCAGGATGCTTTTGTCTGACTCAGGCCACTCCAATCCCACCCCAAAGTGTCTCCCAGCCTCCTCCCAGCCAGGAGCACAGTGGCTGCTGGGTTTCGAGGAAGCCTCCTGCTTCCCTGTTCCTTCTCTGTCAGCTTTTCCTCACCCTCCCACTTTTGGGGCAGGCTGGAGCTCATCCATGGGATCTTGGAGCCCATCCATGAGATCTTGGAGCCCATCCATGGGATCTGCTGGTCTATTGTTTGACTGCTTCCTCACCAGCTTTTGTCTGGTTGCTTTTTTGGGACCGGCTCAGTGAGAGCTGTTCTCAAGGAGATACTCAGAGAATCCCAGAAAATCAGGAAAATATGGCTGCTGGAAGTGTCAGAGCCTGTTTACTGTGCCAGATGTGCCCTTTCTGCTCCCTCTCCTTCACCATTCCTCTCACTCTGGGTTGGTTTTGCCAGGAATTCTCAAGGCTTTAAATAGCAATTCCAGAATGGCAGCAGCTGGTGAGGAGCTGAGTCCATCCCCACCCGTCAGCCTGGCCATGCTCCATGGGAATCCCTGAAACTTGGCCACCAGAGGCACTTTGGGAAGGGCAGAGCCTCTGGAGAGCCACCAAGAAGCCACCCAAAGCCTCCCCCACCCACCAAGGTTTTCCCAGCTTTAACACTGGGAATGGGCTTGGGATGGGAGAGTTGGAAGTCCCAAACATCCCCACGTGATCTTTGCAGAGGCTGTAGATCCACAGGTTCACAAGTTTGCTGAGGTTAGAAAAGAGCTCCAAGATCATTTGATCCAGCCTGGGACTGATCCCCACCTTGCCACCAGGAGAGGCTGCAGAAGGAATTCCTGTGGGAATGACTGGACCATATTTATTTATTTATTCCATAAATTTCCATGTGGAAGGAGCCCTTTCTGAAGTGCTGGCACCACTGCAGAGCTCTGGGGGAGATGCCAAGGCAGCAAGAAGACCAAGACCCCTCTGCAAGGTGTGCTCACCTCATTGACACCCTGGAAGTTGTCCCTAAAACATCCCTGAGGATGGATTTTAGGGAAAAGGGAGAATGTGCTCCAAGACCTTGCTATTGCTGGAAGGGATTTCAGGCCCTGCTGCCCTGAGCTCACACACCAAACTGCAGAAGCCCTTCACCCTCCCAGGTGCCACCTTGTCCTTTTTTTAGGGGCTATCCACCCCAAATTCCAAGGCTGGGGTTTCTCCCATGTGCCCTATGGAGGGACAAAGATCCCACATGAGAAGCCTCCAAACATCCCTGCAGTTTTCCAGCACCACTGGGAGGCCGTGGCCACCCAAAAGGAGTGGCCAGTATCAAACATCTGGGTCTGATATCTCAGTTTACCACAGGCTGGTTGGGAGTCACATTCATGGCACGTGAAGTCATCTGGTGTCCTCTGGCGATGCTTCCCTGCAGCACAAAGTGGCTCCCTCAGATCCCGCCCCTCATCCCACTCGGTCTTTGCATCCCTTTGGCTGCGAGGAGACTGAGGGGAAAAAAACAAGCTGTGTTGACTTGAGCATTGTGTGAAAGTATTTTCCCATCGTTTTCCATGAAAAGCATGATTTAATTAACATTTTTAGATGTTTATTATTGAAGAAAGCCCACGCTACTGCTGCCGCCTGAGTTGGCTTTTTTTTTGCTTGTTTGTTTCCCTCGGTTTTCCCCAACTTCTGTTTGTTATGAAAGAGTTGAGTCACATTCCGTGGGATAGCTGGGAGGGAGGGCAAAGGATGGATGGATGAATGGATGGATGGATGGATGGATGGATGGATGGATGATGGATGGATGGATGGATGGATGGATGGATGGATGATGGATGGATGATGGATGGATGGATGGATGGATGGATGATGGATGGATGGATGGATGGATGGATGGATGGATGATGGATGGATGGATGGATGATGGATGGATGGATGGATGGATGGATGATGGATGGATGGATGGATGGATGGATGATGGATGGATGATGGATGGATGGATGGATGGATGGATGATGGATGGATGGATGGATGGATGGATGATGGATGGATGATGGATGAATGGATGGATGGATGGATGGATGGATGGATGGATGGATGATGGATGGATGGATGGATGGATGGATGATGGATGGATGGATGGATGGATGATGGATGGATGGATGATGGATGGATGGATGGATGGATGATGGATGGATGGATGGATGATGGATGGATGGATGGATGGATGGATGATGGATGGATGATGGATGAATGGATGGATGGATGGATGGATGGATGGATGGATGATGGATGGATGGATGGATGGATGGATGATGGATGGATGGATGGATGGATGATGGATGGATGGATGATGGATGGATGGATGGATGGATGGATGATGGATGGATGGATGGATGATGGATGGATGGATGGATGGATGGATGGATGGATGATGGATGGATGGATGGATGGATGGATGATGGATGGATGGATGGATGGATGGATGGATGATGGATGGATGGATGGATGGATGATGGATGGATGGATGGATGGATGGATGGATGGATGATGGATGATGGATGGATAATGGATGGATAGATGGATGATGGATGATGGATGCATGTATGGAGAGATGGATGGAGAGCACCCACCCATTCCAACCTGCTCCACCTGGGAATTTGTAGGGTCAGGAATAGCTTTAAGTGGCCTTCAAATCCCCAGAATGGCATTGCTTTGGTGGTTACACTGCAGGTGTGAGAAGGTCCGTAGACCTTTCCATGGTTATCATGGAGTCTGGGAAGAGACCTTTCTGATCTGACACCTCCGGTTTAAGCAGCATTTCTTGGGATTTATGGCTTTTGAATCACTGATTCTTGACTTCAGAAGGAAGTGTTGGGATACATGCTTCCAAAGGGAGATCACCCAAACCCAGGACAGGAATCGAGGTCTTGGTGAGGATCTGATGTCCTGACCTCAGCAGAGCTGCTGGGAAAAGGAGATTTTTAAGAGATTTGGAACTGTAAGGGGGAGTGCCAGCCTGGTTCCTGATGGGATGGGAAAATCCAGTGGACAAACCCCCTCCATCCATCCCAGCAGGATGAACTGAGGTGTCACCAGTGGCTTGGCAGTGGAGGTGGATTTCAGGATGCTGTGAGGTCTGTCCAAGTTCCTAGGAGCTCTTTTCCAATTTCACAAAGGAAATTAAAACATAAACTTTGGTCAGAGGAGGCGTTCTCACCTAAAAATCCCACCCAACCTAGCTTCCTGGGAAAGCCCCTGTGGATTTCATGGAGTGGGCGAAAGGGGGTCCATTCCCAATCTCCTCTAAGCATGACTTGACCTGATTTTGAGGGTTCACAAAACCCTTTTCATTCCTTTTGGGGATCCAGCAAATCCCATTCAAGTTCCTGGTGAGGGTCCACAAACCCTGTCCAGTTCCTGACTCAGCTCTCCTGGAGACCCCTTGGTCTCTGAGGAGGTTGGTGACAGATTTGTGCCATTGTCTGGCCTAAAGGGCACAGACTTGGATGCTGGCTCTCAAAACCAACATCTTCAGGTGGAATATTTCAGGTCTGGATCAGTGCTGTTTAGGGCCAAAAAAATATTCCAAAATTGAGGTCCAAAGTCCATTTTTGTCTCCAGGCCTCTGCTCAAGGAGGGGGGTGGTGGGAGTTGTAGGGTTGTTCTCATGTAGCAGGGGTGGGATTTTGTGCTGCTTTGTGGCTTTGCTTAAAAATAAAATAAAAAAAAAAAAACAGAAAGAGAAAGAGAAAGGAGAAAAGAAAGAAAATCCATTTTTAGCCCTTTAAGCACATCCTTAACCTCACACCAGCTCCAGAGGCTCCCCCGCACCAGCGCTGAGGCTTTACTCATCAGGAAAGTAAACACGGGCTTAAGGGCTCTGAAACAACTTAAATCCCAAAAAACCCACCCTGGAGGACAGGGATAAACAGTGCTCCAATGTTATCGTTTGTGCAGGGGGTGCTGGACGAGGCCATGACCGCAAGAGGTTCCTCCCCAGCCCGGGAAAGTGCCTGGGAGTTTGGCTGGGAGCAGCTGGAGCAGGGAATGGATTTGTTTGGCATCGTCTGCCTTTATAAACAGCCCCCCGTCTTCTGGGGGGGCCCCATCTTAGGGGTGGGTGCTGGTGGGTCCATCAGTAAGGTGGGTTTGGAAAATTCCCTCTGCCTGATCCTGATCCTCCGCAGCCAGCGCCGTTTCCAGAGGGTCCCAAAATGGGTCTCAGTCAGCTCTGGCTGGGTGGGAGCCGATCCTGAGGAGGTTCTTGGACCCCGTGTGGGATTTCGTGCTGGTTAATGGTAGGGCTGGGTGATCTTGGAGGTCTTTCCCAGCCCCAATGATTCTGGGATTCTCCTCCGTGCGTCAAACCTGCTCCGGGAGCTTGCGCCTCTCTGCGCCAGGAGACGCCGTAGGAAGCAGGGAAGGTGTGTACACATATTTATATCCCAGAAGAAAACCCAGCCCTTGGAGGCTGGGATTGCAGAGGGGCCCTCTCCTCGTCTCTCTCTGGGGCTAAAGATAGTCCTGAGTGCAGCTGAGCTGTGAATCAGGAGGAAAAAATGTGGGTCAGCTCCTGAACGGAGGAGCAGGGAACGCTCCGAGACTCGGCTGCTCCCGACCTCGCTGTGTCAGGGAGGAATCGGGGACCCCAGCAGAACCCAGAGCTGCTCCTGATCCTGCTCCAGAGGCTTCAGGAAAGGCTCCCAAACCGCCAGGATCGATGGATTGTGGGGCTGGGGTCTCAGCGGGGTTAACTGGGGGCTTTTCCCTGGGGATGCAGTTGGGGCTGGGATCCAAGTGGTTAAACCTGGAATTCTCAATGCGTGGACGTGCTCGTGTGTGTGCTTGGTGGGACATCTGCGTGTGCCAGGACAGGGTGACCGCAGGCACGTGTCTGTGGACACACTGATGGTCACTCCTGTCCAGGGACACACTGAGGGGGACATGGATGGACACACATGTCCTGCACGCATGGATGGACACACTGATGGTCACACGTGTCCTGCACACGTGGATGGACACAAGTGCGAGTCCCTCTTTTAAATCCACTTTTTTCCTATCCCACTGTTGCAAAATCCACTCCCGTTTTTCCTTGTCAGAGAAAAAGTGCCATGGAATCAGAACCAGACAGAATCCCAAAGGACAGGCGGGAGGCTGGAGCTGGGATCCCTTGGAAGTGTCCCTGTCCCCGTCCCTGTCCCACGCTCCTGATGTGCTCACAGAGGAGTTGCTCTGGTTTTCCCTGCTTTGCTTTCCCCTTTTCTCTCCCAGGAGTGGGTTTTCCCTCTTAAAGGCAGCTCTGTTCCTAAAAACACGAGGAAGAGGATGAAGGCAGCTGTGGCATTTCTGGAGGGTGGCATCACCTGGCGCCCGCTGGGTCACAAAATCATGGAATGGGTTGGGTTGGAGGGGACTTTAAGCTCATCCCATTCCCTGAACCATGGGCAGGGGCACATCCCACTCTCCGGGGTTGTTCCAAACCCCATCCAACCTGGAATCACACCTCCCCAAACGTGCAAGGGACATTTGGTGCCATGTCTCGGGGTAATCAGTGCCTGAACCGCTTCACTCTCTCCCAAAAAACAACAAGTACAGATTGGGAATCCCATCCCTGCTTTTCCCTTTCCCTCCGCCGCCTCTGGAAGGTCCTGGCGGAGCTCGGAGGTTGAGGAGGCAGAACCGGGACGTGCTGGGAGCCGTGACCTGCAGATCCTGGGAGCAGGAATTGCCGTGGGACAGCCGCTGCCTCCTGCTCCAGCTGTGCCGCCGCTGTCCCGAGCATTTCCATCCTTCCCCAAACCCCGGCGCCAGGAAATAGTTAACCACTCCAGGATTTTGATTAGCAGAGCCTTAAAGTCAGTAAAAAAGACAGTCGGGGAGAACTCTCAGGAGCATGCTAATGAAGTGAAGTCATCCGCACACACCAGAGGAGTATCCATGCCTGCTCCACGCCGGAGGATTCCCGGAGCCCGGCGCAGGTGGAGCGGGGACCCGCGGCTCGGCTGTCCCGACACCTTCGCTCCCCTCCCTTTGGATATTGCCACGCTTTCCCTGGGATTCTTTTTTTTTTTTTTTTTTTTTTTTCGCCTCACTGGAGCTTAATGATATTTCCAGCTCGGCGGGAGCTGCGGGAAGACTGGAGATAGTGCAGAGAGAGGCTTGGAAAAGCAGCAAAGGCAGCTCCCGGCTCTGCGGGAAAGGTGAGGGCATTCTCTTGGAAAATCCCTTCTTCTCTCGGAAAATCCCTTCTTCTCTTGGAAAATCACTTGGGTTTCTCTCTATTCTCTCTATGGCCGGCGCTTGGGCTGTGGCACTGCTGGGAGTGGGGAAAAAGGGGGAAGCAAAAGGTGCTGGCTGTGCAGCTGGAAAATTTGGGGAGCTAGGTCTGGGGTTGGAGATGTCCTGGTGAATCCGGCAGTGTCCAGGTATGGAACTGGAGCAGCCACCTTAATCCCACTTGGAAAAAACAGTGGGCAGCTTTTAGAGCATTTAAAAAAGTTCTTGTCTTCTTGTGGGACTCTGCAAAGAAACCGTGCAAAGGTTGGATCCTTTCTTTTGGGATCGGCACCTCGCGGGTCCTACCTTTGCTGTAAAAATTGGAGTTTTGGGGATAATTCAGAAACTTAGGACAGAGCTAAGTTTTAGTCAAGCCTGAGGGCTAAACCCTGTAACTCCAGCGTGGCCAAATCCACGGTGAAGCTGATGAGTTGCCAGGGCTGTTTAATTTATGAAGTCCCCCCACAAAAACATTGCAGTTTTGTTTATGGGAAATGCAAGAAAAATATGCAGACGAGGTTTTGCTCCTAAACAGCCGAGGTTAACCCGTTCAGGATGATGATTCCAGGATTATTCCTGGGATAAACTGAGCCCAGATCACTTTCCAGCGGTTAGAAACGAGCTGGTGACTCAGTGGCTGCCTCGGGTTTAGCACTGTGCGGATTCTCAGTCTGGCTGTTCCCAAATTTTGTGTTTTCTGCCTCATGGAATTTTAATTTTCCTTTCGGAGAAGTGTCCAAGCTTGTGGCATTGCAAGGATTTCAAGGCAGGCACTCGTGCGGCTCCTGGGTTTCAGAGATCTCCTGGAATACTCCACTCCTTTCTGCAAAAATGCATCTGTAAAAAACACAATCTTCTGATTTTATCCCTATGGGTTTAACAAGATGTCAGCATTTACTGGATTTTTGGGCCTAGGGACTCAGAGCAGCGCTGGTGACAGGATTACATTTTTAATACTCTGTAGAAGCATTGTTTCCTCATATCCCAAAAAATGAGAGTTACTCTAAAAGCAATATCTCTGTCCCAAAGCAGCGCCCTGCAAACCCCATCCCTGGAAAACATCTCCGTGTTCCCCTGCTGTGCTTGTGGCTTCACCTTCCTGGGAAGTTTGTCCCTTTTCAGGATCCCTTGATTTCCCCTCAAGGAAAGGCACCTTGTCTATGTGCATTGCACATTAAGGTGACATCTCTGTGACCCTGTGGTCACAAGCCCAGGTGACCAGATTTGGGGAAGAGATTTTTCCCTGTGAGGGTGGGCAGGGTGCCCAGAGAAGCCGTGGCTGCCCCTGGATCTCTGGAAGTGTCCAAGGCCAGGTTGGACAGGGCTTGGGATAGTGGAAGGTGTCCAAGATGGAACTGGATAATCCTCAGTGTCCCTCCCAGTCCCATTCTGGGATGCTGGAATTCCCTGACCCTTGGTGATGTGTGCCATCTCTGTGCCACCTTCCCAGCCCAGCTTCCCTCTCCCAGCTCTCAGGGTGATCCTGACTTTCCCTAAATCCAAGATTCCCCTGGTATGTCCTGCCTAATCTGGGCTTGTGGCTCCACCGAGCTGCCCAAGGAATGAGCTAAAATTCCCAATTCGTCCTTTTTTCATGTGGGTAGGATCTGATCTCCACACTCAGCAGCGAGTCCAGATGTGGCCAGCTGTGGGTGGCAAAGCCTGACCACTGGGTCAGCTCTGGCTGCCTCCGGAGGGAGGTGGGAACATGTTTCAGAACCTGGAATGCTGGAATGCTCCTCTTCCCAACCAGTACATGGATTTTGTCCATCTCCCAAGACCAATTTCAGCTGGAACTGCTCCAGAACCTTCCGGTTGTGCATCCCATGTGAACACCCCGGACAGTCCTTGCGCCATTGGGATTTTTCCTGCAGATTCCGGGGAGTCTGTAGGACTCTGAGACCCAAAAAATCAGCCAGGGGAGAGCTTTCCCGTGGGCTTCAAACCCTCTTGGAATGTCCCCCATCCCTTTTGGCTGGCGGTGCTTGGAGCAGAAAGGTGTTAAAGGGCGCGTGGCCACTACTAAGCAACAGTTACCAACAACCTTAGGCAAATAAAATGCGGGAGATTATGGAAACAGGGAGCAGCAGCCGCTTCCCTGGGTGAGTCAGGAGAGGGTGGCTGCTGCTCCCTGCTCCTTCCTCGATGACAGCATCCACACATCCAGCCCTTGGAGACTGCAGATCCTGGGATATTTATGATGCTTTCACATCACGAGCGTTTTTCTCTGGCTGCTGTCAGAGCGGGAGCGAGGAGCTGGGATTTGCATGTTCCCATCCTCTCTGGGCTGGGGTTTTAGGGCTGTTACGGGATGTTCCTGGTGCCATGGGCTCTTTCCCTGGGAATTTTGGGCTCCTTGAAGGTCATGGAGCCTTGACTCGGTGCCTGAGCTGAGAGGGAAATCCAGGTGTGGAAGGAAGGGCATTATCCCAGCAGTGTGTGACACAGATTCCCAAGGATTGGATTGCTCTGGGATAATTTTGGGGAGGCCCTGGTACAGGATTTCGGGAGAAGTTGTGGTTGCTCCATCCCTGAAAGTGTCCCAGGCCAGGCTGGAGCAGCCTGGGCTAGTGGAAAGTGTCCTTGCCCATGGCAGGGGTGACACTGGATGAGCTTTAAGCTTCCCACCCAAACCATTCCATGATTCTGTTCCACAGAATTCTCCCCCAGGGCTGAGTATTCCCAGGGTAATGCTTGGCCTCCATCCAAACCTGGGAAGCCAAGAATCACTTTTGGAGGTGCCCATCCTGCTGCTGGTTCCCATTCCAGGGAATACCAAGTGAACACAAAACTGACACTTACTTGAAACCTCTAAAAATCAGTGATTTTATCCAGTGGCTTCCAGCCCTTCCAGCAGCAGCAGCAGCAGCAGCAGCAGCAGCAGAGCCATCCTGGGAAAGCTGCATTTTCCAAGTGCAGGTGGATTTATTTCAGCCCTGAGCTGCCATTCCCTAGCTCCATATCAATGACATCCATGGACATTTTTCCATCTGTCCAAGCCCATTTGCAGAGGCGTTCCCTGGATCTGCTGGCATCTTGTGCTCCCAGAATCTCCCAGGATTTGGGTACAGCAAAGAAAAGTTGCTGCAAGAAAAGTGTCTGTGCCAGGGCTGCTTCACCATCCCACAGGCTGTGCTGCAGGCTCTGGCTTCCCAGTGATCCTGGCTGTGGAAAAACGATGGGATTTGGGTTGGTGGAGGGGACCTGGCTCCTGCAGTGGTGTGGTTGTGACCTTCCATGACTCCCGTGCCCTCTCCAAAGTGGAAATTTTGGGCTGTGGAGCATGAGCAGAACCCAGCTCCTCCAGGAGAGGCACAGAAAAGAGGCAGAAAATCAGGAAATCCCAGGGAGCAGGGAAGTGCTGCTGCTTTTCCCAACACATCCCACCACAGAGCCCGTTCCTCCTCACCCTGGGAATTGCTTTCACCAATGCTGCATTCCCATCCTTACTCATCCTGCCACTCTTCACCGTTCCTGTGGATGCTCCCTCGCCTTCCCAGCCTCGCTCATCCCAAGAGCTGCTAAGGATCCTCTGGAATTTGTGGCTGCCACCTCCAGGTTTTCCTGGGCAGGTCACACTTGTGAAAAGGATGGACATCTTTATCCAGGTGCCTCTGGAGCCGTTGTCCCTTTGCCCTCCATCCTCTGGCATCACCCAGGAGCCCGTCTGGCTGCAGTGACAGCCCCGAGGACCTGGCTGAGAGGTGACGTCCCTGCAGGACGTGGCACTGCCCAATGTCCTGGGATGTGGGAAAGGCTTGGAGGAGCCTCTTCCAGAGCTTCCAGCTTTGCCTTGGAAGGACGGGGAGTAGGAGCCAGATCCAGCACAGGGACTTGGTTCAGAGAATGACCCCAGCTCCTTCAGATTCACTCCTCTGGGAAGTCGGGATGAGGGGATTCCAAGCCCTTGGAAGCTTCTGGTTTTGTGGGAATTTGGGGTGGCAGGGGCTGTGGGGGCAGAGGTGGCCCTGTCCCCTCCGTGCTGCATCCCTTGGGATGACACGTGAGGCAATCCCTGGGAAGATCCAGCATATCTCAGGAGCTTCCTTCCCTCCGAGATGAGGAATTTCCCGGATGCCACACGGGAGATGAACCCATCCCAGTTACATTCCCGCTGCTCCAGAGCCTCGATGCACACAGGTCCTGTAGGATTCCAGCTGGGAAACGCAGCTCTGGATGCTGTCTCTGTGCTGTGCTGTGGATGGGATCATCTCACAGGACGGATCTCTGCTTCCCTGAGGGAATTTTTTCCCCTGTGCTTGACACCCGCGTGTGTCCCATTTTTGCATCCTAAACACAATTCCTGCGCCTGCATCCATGGGACCTTTCTCAAAGCATCCTGACTTCCCTCTTGGCTTCCAGGCTCAGGGAGAAACGCACTTTCAAGAGATGGAGTTCTATCCCATGCGTTGATTACAAGGGAATAGAAGGCGAGGCTTTAGTTTGAGTTTATCCTGATTAAAGTGCAGGACAAAGCTTGGGATCACCGCGGCAGCGCTCTCCTTGGTTCCCAAAGGATTCCCGGGGGGAACACGATCCAGGAAGGCTCCCGAGCAGGTTTCGGACAGCAGCCGGCGTTTTGGGGCGAGAAGCTGAAATCCTGGAGTACAACATCGCCACCTGTTTGCCACACGCGAGTGTACAGCGGGAAAAATCCCGGCTGGATGGATCCCAGCGGCGTTCGTGATGGATCCCGGCAAGATGCGGCTCCACGGGGATGTTTCCCATCAGGGTGAGCTCCAGCGGCAAGAACCCATCAGGAGATAAATCCCTTTGGACAGCCCCAAATCAGGATGAGGCTTAGCAGGATGCAAACATCAGGATACATTCCATTGGGATGCAGCTGCCTCTGGATCAACACTCCCCCAGGCTGCATCCCACCAGGATGCGTCCCGCTATGCTGCATCCCATCAGGATGTATCCCACCAGGATGCAACCCCACCAAGGAGCCCCGTATCAGGATGGAGCCCACTGGAAAGTCCCAAATCAGGTGAATCCCACCAGGATATAACCCCATCCCACCAGGATGCATTCCATGGGACAGCTCTCCATCAGGATGAAAACCCAAAGTTCAGGGTCGCCCTCGTGTCGTGTGGGGTCACTGAAAGCCCTCAGAGCCTCCAAATAAAATCCCAGAATTATTTGGGTTGGAAGGATCTTAAAGCCCATCCAGTCCCACCCCTGCCATGGGCAGGGACACCTTCCACTGTCCCAGGTTGCTCCAAGCCCCAGTGTCCAGCCTGGCCTTGGACACTTCCAGGGATCCAGGGGCAGCCACAGCTGCTCTGGGCACCCTATGCTAGTCCTCAGCACCCTCCCAGGGAGCAATTCCTTCCCAAAATCCCATCTATCCCTGCCTTCAGGCAGTGGGAAGCCATTCCCTGTGTCCTATTGCAACAGGCCCTGCTTAAAAGTTGGGATCTTTCAGACATGAGACAATAAACTGAGGATTCCCCCCAGGCTGGGTTTATCTTCCTTCCCTCAGAGCTCACAGCTGTTCTGTGCCCACACAGCACGTGCAGGATATTCCAAACCTTGGGATAAACACCCCGTGCTTCCCCCATTTCCATGGATAACGTGCTCATGGATTAAGTGTCAGGCTTTTGTTTGAAAGAAGCCTTCAGGAAAATGACTCCTCGAGAGCTCTGTGTGTTTAAATTTGTCAGGATTTGAAATATTTGGATTCCGTGGATGAGTCCGGACATTTAATGGGCAGCCCTTGAATGGAAAGCTCTGGCTGCTGCTGCAGGAGGGGGGTGTGGGCCCACTCCCCCCCTCTGGAAAATGGGAATGAGCCAATGGACATTGTTCATTAGTGGGGATTTATGGCACCAATCTGCTACTGTTTGGTCGGGACAAACAGCCCTAAGTGGGATTTTCATGCTGGAAAAGCGACCCTGGAGCTGGGGCTGCTTCCCAGCTGCTCGCAGAGGGCTGAGTTCCCTCTTCAGGGCAGCACAGGGAATAACTGGAGCCAAGAACCACGGGGATTTGGTGTAGGAAGAAGAAATAAGGTCAGGTTGGTGGATTGGGGTCCTTCACCCGTGCTGCGTTTTCTCCCGGGAAGTTTTTGGTTGGGGAACTCGCTCCTGGTTTTCCCTTTGCTGCTTTTGCTCTGAAGATGTGCCAGTGTTTTTCCAAATTCAAATCACTCCGTGCCAGGGCTGGTCCCGGATCCAGCTGCTCAGGGATGGAGGTCCCGCTCCCCCAGGAGCTGGGGATGTGCTGGATTCTCCTGGTGCTCTTCAGAAACATCCCAAAAAGGGTTCTGGGATTTGGGGCTGAGTGGTCCAGGCTGGTGGCACCATGCTGGGGGACAGGGAAGGTTGGGGTCACGCAGGGCTGTGGACATGGAAAGACTTTTTGGGGCAGTGGAACCCAAAAGTGGCTCAGTCTCCACCTCCAGATTCCCAAGTGGGTTTTGGGTGGCTGAAACCACCTCATCTTTCCTCCATGCAGATGGATCCATAGAATTGTTCTCTCTTGGTTTGGAGCTCCAGGAATGTTGGCCAAAGCCATGTTCTAAATGTTTTTCCCTCCATTTCTGCTGGGATTGGGTCTGTGCCACTGGAAATGGGGCATTTCTGGGCAGAGCAGCACCAAACCCCCTCCTCTTCCCACCACTGAGGTCAGAGGTCTTTCCTCTCATCCCTGAGGGTCTCTTCATTCTTTTCCCAGTCCCCATCCTGTATTAAAACCATGGAATGGGTTGGAAGGCACCTTAAAGCTCATCCAGTTCCAAACTTGGCACCTTCCCCTATCCCAGGTTGCTCCAAATCCCATCAGCCTGGCCTTGGACACCTCCAGGGATGGGAACTCCAAACCTCCCTGGGCAGTTCCATCTTTTCCATGCAGAAATTCCTCCCGAAGTCCGAGCTGAGCCTCCCCTGGCACAGCTTGAGGCCACATCCTTTTGTCCTGCCAGCACTTTGTCACCTTGAACCCCCCACGGGAGATGGGTGGCCCTGGGGCCGTGTGCTGGGAGGTTGTTGGGAGCCCTTTGTGTAGAGCTGGAATTGTTCTCCCCATTGTTGTTATGCAAAGCCAAGTCCTAAAAAAATATTGAATTTCCTCAGCCATAATTTGGAGGAAAAGCCCTCCTCTGGAATTCTGCAGTGTTTGGGGGGTGTCCCTCCATCCCAAGCACCTCAGGCTGGGAATGAAGTCTGTGTAGAGCAAAGAGCCAGACCAGGGCAGAAACATCCTCCTCCTCCTCTTTTCATGACTTTGTAACCCTCCAGCAGCTCAAAACCCTCTGAAAAGCTGCTTTTGATTCACATACTCCAAAAAAAATCAGGCTGAGCCACTATGGCTCCAATAAAACTTTAAAGAGGGTCTGGACTTGGTGGTGGGAATGAGCTGGGATGGAAATGGGAATGAAGGAAAGCCTGGTTGGTGTAAGGAGAAATTTGGGAAGGCTGTCGTTGTGGTGACATTGGGGGATGCAGCAGGACTGGATAGAGTGTCCCAAGTCCCCAGAGCATCCTTGTTCCAGCTCTGGATCAGCCATGACCCATCCAGAGTAGCTCTGGGATGATCCCTGCAGGACTGGAGCACGGCCAGGTCCAGGATAGGAGGCAGAGGAAGGTGCTGTTCCCCTCTCATTGCTCTTGTTCAACTCCTAATGCCCTAAAAATAGAAAGGCCAAGGATTGGATTCCAGCCAGGTTTGGGGAGGGCTGGAGGCAGGAATGGGCTGGGGGTTGCCCCAGCCTCTGCAGGTGACACCCAGGAGGTTTGCTTGGCAATGATGGAGCTGGAAAATCCAGGATTAACTCAGCTTATTGGAGCTGGAAAAGGATGATCTGTCCTGTTGCTGTGCCAAGCACAGTCCCTGGGACAAAGAACTCCAGGCAGGTGACCCCAGAGTGGCCAGAGGGTGCCAGGCTGCCCTGAGGGGAAGGTGTTGCCTCACTCCTGGAAGATTCCCAGCTTTTCTTTTCCAAGGACACTCTGAGATCTCCCCCAGGGATCCCAGTGCAGAAATGGAAATGCCAAAGTGGGCACAGCTCTGCCATGGAATCGATGCTGAACCCTTGGGGACGATGGCTCCTGCTCCTGTCAATGCCAGCAGCCCCTGGAGTCACCTCTGGCACGGGATGTGCATCCCAGCAGCCCAGGTGACACGGGAAGGGAGCAGGAGCCGGGTCTGCCTGAGCCCCATCCCAGCTGGATGCTCCAGAGCATCCCTTCAACCCCAAAGGCACAGGAAAGGGTTTGGCACCTCCACGGTGCCTATTTTGGCACAATCCCAATCTTCCTGCATCTAAATAGCTGGAAAATTGAGCCCTGGAGTTTCACTTCTGTCAGGTCAGACCGGTGATGGAGCCCTGGATACTTGGTGATTCCTGGAGGGAAGGGGAATCAGGGAGCTGGGAATGGGGACAAATCCGAGACCACCGCACTGGCATCGGGGCACCAGCAGGATGCCACATCCCTCCAAACCCAACAGGAGCCTCGGGAATGGGGCAGAGCACTAGGGCCACCCCCCAGTGACCCCTCCAGTGCCACCAGTTCCCCAGAGCCACATTTCCCTCCTGCCCATTCCCAGCCTCGCTCCGTTCCCTGCTCCCGGGCATAGGGTTGGAGTTTTTTTGGCTCAGCAGAGGCCCGGTGAGCTTTGGTTGTTTTGGTTCCAGTTCAAAAGGAAGCTTGAAAGCAGCCGTGGCTCCGTGTCCCAATCCCAAATCCGCACGTCCCAGCTGGGCCAGCGCAGCCAACAGCAAAATCCTCACGTCAGCTCCAGCTGGGGAGAGCCCAGAGGAGAGCAGCCAGATCCCAATCCCGGGGTATCCAGGAGCAGATCCCAGTCCCGGGGTATCCAGGAGCAGATCCCAGTCCTGGGGTATCCAAGAGCAGATCCCAGTCCCGGGGTATCCAGGAGCAGATCCCAGTCCTGGGGTATCCAAGAGCAGATCCCAGTCCTGGGGTATCCAGGAGCAGATCCCAGTCCTGGGGTATCCAGGAGCAGATCCCAGTCCTGAGGTATCCAAGAGCAGATCCCAGTCCCATGGTATCCAGCAGCTGGATCCCAGTCTCATCCAGCAGCTGGATCCCAGTCTCATCCAGCAGCAATTCCCAGTCCCGTGCCGTGACGAGGAGGAATTTGGGAGCAGCCCCAGCCTGGGGGGAACTCACCCTGGGGCTCCCCTTTTGCTCCCTTGGATGGGAACTGTCCAGGGCTTGTCCTGGGTCAGTGCTTGGATCACCGGGAGCTGCTCCAGTGCAGCAGGAGCAGCAGGAATGTGGCCCTGTAGAATCCCATATCCCAACCCAGGCAGGGAGATCCCAGCAGCTCCAGGAGGGACTTGGTGGCTCTCGGTTATCAGTGGTGTTGTGGATCCATCTTTCACCAATCCAGCCCTTTTTTTTCCATGCAAATGTGCCCGTTTCCAAGGCAATGAGGGGATGGGAAGCCATCAGCCTGTCCACATCTGGCCTAGAAAACATCTGACACACAGGAGCTGCAGATGTTGAGCAGGGAGAAACATCTGGGCTGCTTTGAGAGAGGGAGCCAGAAATTCATTGAATGGGAGACAGCACCCAGCGGGGCCAGGGAGCTTCCATGGGGCAAAATCCCACCCCACAGCCCCTCTCCTCCCTGGAATAACCCTGCTCTGATCCTCCTCTGCCATTCCAAAACTGCTGAAACCCCAGGAGGGGCTCCCACAGAGATTCCTAAAGGACAAACCCACAAGGAGACCTCCCTGGATGACCACGGGTATCTCAAACTGCAGCTCCAACACGGGGCCATCCACCCAAATCCATGTGTCCAGAGCTGGCCCCCGATCCCAGGGCATCACCAGCACAGCTTCCTTCCCAGGAGCCTCAGTTTCCCCATCCACAAAGTGGGAATTCTGGCTCGGGCACATCCCTGGCCTCATGCCTCAGTTTCCCCATCCATCAGTTGGGAATGCTGGGTTCATACCCAGCCAGGCTGGCACATTCCATCGAGCACTGACCTACTTCCCCCCGGCAGAACTTTCTGCTCCACTTATCTGACCCAGCACCTTTTTGTTTGCCTAAAGCAGGGAACGTTTCCCCTCGGCCAAGCCGGGCACACACACGGGGGGGAATGTTTGCTGGAGACACAAACCTCTGCTCTGTGCATCCCTGGAGGAATCCAGAGCCCTTTCCCCACTGCAAAATCCACCCTGGAACGCTGCCACCTTTGGCTTTGCCCCCTTTTCCCCCCATCCCTCTCGTCGTGCAGGGGACAGGGAGCAGAAAGGTGACATTGTTCCATCCTGGAAGCAGCAGCAGCATCCCAGCTCCCGGGCTCTGTGGCTGCTTCAGTCATGGATGTTTGCATATGTTAAAAATATTTAGTCCAGTGCTAAAAAAAATATTATCCCCGAGCTTTTGGGGCCAGCTGAGCATAATGGCACCTATGTATCCGTGGGGCACAGAGGGCTCCTCTTTGCCTCTGGAGCTGCAGCAGGGATGCTGGGAGTGATCCCGGGGCTGCTGCCTGCTGGGAATGTTCTTCTCCCCCTTGGAGAGGGGTTAGGGCCAAGGGGGAGCTTTGTGGGGCAGTGGGATGTGCAGGGCAGGAGGGATGAAAGGTCAAACAAAGGTGTTGGTCCTAGGAAAAAAAGGTCGTAAAAAACTGGGACAAGTGCTGTATTGTCAGCTGGATGAGCAGGGGAACGGCCCTGCTCCCCAAATCCGTGGAAACGGGATTTGGAATCCATGGAGAGGAGGGCTGAGACCTCCCCAGCCCGTTCCACCCCTTCCCAGCCTCATGCAGGCTTTGCCCGTGCTCTGGAGGTGCCCAGAACTTCTGGGAATGGGGAGAAGCTTCCCGCTGAGTTTCACAGAAAGAATTCCAAGCCGGCTGAGAGTGTGGGAGGGAAAACATTTCCCCGGAGTAACCTCTGAGGAAGAGGAGCAGGAGAAAGGAGAGCGGAGTTTGTTCTGGCTGCAGGAGGAAGACAACAGCGAGCGAGGCCACGGGATTTTTGTGCAGGAGCACTAAGGAATCATTTCCTCGGCTTTTTTCCCTTACATATTTATTTTTCAAGCGGGAAAAGGAGCTGGAGGAGGGCGTGGAGGTGAAATAATCCTGGCTGGAGAGTGTGAAGGGATCATTATACCCCCGTCCTTGGGCTTTTTTTGGAGGTTTTTTCCCCCCTTTTCCGAGGGTTCTGGGAGCAGCCTGTGGACACTGCAGCCATTCATGGCTCGGCTGGGGGTGTGTGGGGCGCAGGAGACGGGAATAATTCCTGCACAATATGGAGCAGGGAAAAATAGGCCGGTTGTCTGAGGTGGATGGAGCTCGATGTATGGAAGTGTGAGAGCATCAATGCAGCCATTTATGAGCCGGGCTTTTTTCCCCCCTGAATAAACTCCACAGCTCCGAGGAAAAATGTAAATGTTCGGGAGTCCTCGGAGAGAGAATTTCAGGAAAAAATAAGGACAGCTTTCAGTGCTGGGTGAGCAGCCTCCTGCAGCCCCCCCACTGCTGATCCTGGGATTATTTTTCCTCCCTTCCTGCAGCTCCTCCGTGGTTCTCCCTGTCCCCACTTAAAGGGAATTGTGTCCCACGGAACATTCCCAGCTTTGGAGCTCAGGAACTCCTCCGGCCCCGGTGCCGTCGGCTCCCCTGGAGCAGTGTGAAAGGTTCCATTCATCCCTGCCCTGCTTCCCTCTGGAGTCACCACACCCTGGGACTCTGCTCCTCTGCTCTTTCCATAGCAGCATTCCCAGATGGAAGGGCTGGGAAGGGATGCTCCAACATTGTCTTGGCGTAGGGATGATCCCCCCCTGCCTTGGTCTCTGATTTCCAGCCTGGAGCTGCTTGGATTTGGGGTTGGAGGAACCTGAAAGAGCAAGAAAATGGGGAAGATGAGTGGTGCTGCTGCAAAATTCCCACTCGTGACTGGATGGGCTTGGAACAACCTGGGATTTCCTGCCCGTGGAATGGGATGGGATGGGATGGTCCCTTCCAGCCCAAACCATCCTGGAATTCCATAAATCCTGGCTGCTCTCTGGGATTGGATCCTTGGAACCACCTCACTGCAGTGGTGGGAAAATCCTGGAGGAGCAGAGAAATCAGGAAGCCAAATCCTGATTTCGTGGCAGTGATCCTGCAAATTGCCAGATGCTGGGAGCCTCTGGATGAAAGGGATCAAATCAGGGGGGAAAATGTTCCATATGAACCAGCACATTAATGGAGGGTAATTAACATATAATTATAATTAATTTAAAAATTACACATCCAGCTGTACTTGGAAAACATTTTTTTAAGGATAAGAGGAAGATGGTTCCGAGCCCACCTGTTTCCTGGAAAATCCCCAAGTGAGTTAGATGAGCATGGAAGAAATTCCATGTGCCAAAGACCAGGGCACTTCCACCCTGCATCCAAAGCTGATGGGGTTGTCTCCCCTTTGGGGAGAAAACCACAATTCCTTGGGAGACAGGGAATTCTGAGGCCTCCAGAGGATGGTGGGGGGTTTCTCTGAGTGCAGGTTTTAGGGAGTATTTCTTGGTGAGGTGATTCCTGCAGGGCTGGGAAGGGAGGAGCCATCCCGGGGGTTTTGTTGTGCACAGTGAGAAGCTGCCCTGGGACAATTCCAGGGGGGATCATCCCAAATCCATGCACGAATTTTTAATTGCATTGTTTTGCCCTCGGAATGAGGCTACCAAAAATATCCAGAAGCTGGAGCCAAGACACAGGGCAGCTCCAAAGTTTCTCTGGATTTCCCTCAGGAGCATTTTTCCCTCCTCCATCCCTGCTCCTGGGTGGGAGTGCTCCATTCCCAGGGATATTTGCCACGTGGAAGCTGAAATCCGGCCCAGGGTACCCCTTTTCCCTGGAATATCTGGGATGGGTGTATGGGTTTGCTGTTCAGGGGATGGACTGGGAAAAATCCTCAAGGATTTTCCTTTCCTCAAGATAAAATCAGGGAAAGAGCCCCACGTGTGTTGGACTTGGAAAAGAAGCAGCTAAACCAGTGCAGCACTGAGAGGGCACTGGGAGAACTGGGATGCCACCAGCAGCATCCAGGAGTGTTCCCCCATGGAGAGCTCAGGATTGTTGGGATGTGCTGGAGGCAAAGTGGGGAAAAGAAAATAATATTTTAGTTCTGGGTTTCATCCAAAATAGGATTTGGATTGAATTGTGAAGGCTTTGGATCTGAAAGAGTGGCTCTTATTTTATAGATTTATTTTATACGTACATATATATATATATATATATGTATGTATATATTTATATATGCATATATCCCATGTATTGTATATACCATATATATTATATATATATATTCTATTTTAATACCTTTCCATACACATCATAAATTATGTTCACCATATTTTTCTATGTATCCACACTTCATCTGTTATCTAGATCTCGTATTTTTAATATATTTATTCACACACACCCCATATTTCTAGAGGGGTTTGAAGAGCAAACCCAGGGATCTGAGGCTTTCCATGTCCCAGCCGTATCCCAGAGATGCCAGGAAATGTTTGCTCTCTTCTAGGGCTGGAAAAATACCAAAAAACGGAGGGGAAAAAAAGTTGTTAAACTCCCGATAATTAAATGTGAGCAATTCAAACCCAGTCAGGAGTTGGTGCATCCTGGTTATCGCCATTCAAAATGGCCATTCCCAAGGATTTCCGAGGATCTCCAAGGATTTCCAAGGATTTCCAAGGATTTCTGCAGGTGCTGCTGTAAACAAGGATCTGACTTTCCAGGGGCTTGGATGGGCTCCAGGCCAGGGCTTTGATTGCAATTCCAGTCGATTGCCGGGATGAAAGGAGAGCTCTCCATGCTTGAGGAGCTCCAGGAATATTCCAGAGACTCAGGAATACTCCAGAGATCCAGGAGTACTCAGGGGAGCTCTGGGAATACTCTGGGGAGCTTCAGGAGTACTCCAGGGAGCTCAAGGAATACTCCAGGGAATCCCAGGAATACTCCAGAGAATCCTAGCTCTGGGAAGCTCTGGGAATACTACAGGAAATCCCAGGAATACTCTGGGGAGCTCTAGGAATACTCCAGGGAGCTCTGGGAATACTCCAGAGAATCCCAGGAATACTTGGGGGAACTCAGAATACTCCAGGGAGCTCTGGGAATACTCCAGGGAGCTCTGGGAATACTCCAGAGAATCCCAGGAATACTCCAGGGAGCTCTGGGAATACTCCAGGGAGCTCTGGGAATACTCCAGGGAGTTCTGGGAATACTCCAGGAAATCCCAGGAACACTCAGGGGAGCTGAACCCCGGGATGATGGCACTGGGTGCCGTGGGAAACGCGCTGAGCTCGGAATCAAACGTTCCATTATTTCAGAATTCATTCATTAATTTACCCTGAGATTTGGGGGGGGGGGGGGGGGGGGGGGGGTGGGTCAAGCCTCCCAAATCCTCATGCCCGGAGCGGGAGCATTTCCCCGAGTTGGGCCAAGGCAGGATTTGCTCCTCAGAGCAGCCAGAGCTGCCCCCAGAGGTGGCTCTGGATCCACTCCGGGGCTCCTGGAGCTCCTTTGATATCGGAACCCGAACCTGGCAGCGCTCCCCGCTCTGGCAGCGCTTTGGAGGCGTTCCAGAGGGGCCTGGAAATGCAATCCATTATCTGATAGTTGGGAGCAGCTTTTTTAATTAAAGCTCTGGCCAAGGGCTGATTGCAGAGGTGTGGGGGGTGGGAGCTGTCCCCAGGGACTTGGCACATCCCGGCCCTTGGCACCCTGGGCAGCTCCAGGGCTCACTTTTCCTCCGGTGGCACATTTGGAATGAAGCCTTTTTGGCCCCTCCTATCCACTTTTCCTCCCTTTCTGTTCCCTGGTTTTACCCTTTTCTATCTCCCCCTCCCCGCTTTCTGTGCCCTTTTTCTCCCATTCCCTTTTTTTCCTTTCTGTACCATTTCCCTCACTTCTATTCCTTCCCTCCCTTTAATTTATTTCCTTTCGCCTCATTCTATCCCACTTCCCTCCCTTTCTGTCACCTTTATTTCATTTTCCATTCTTTTCCCTGTCTATCCCCATTTCCCCTTTCCTTTCCTTTCCTTTCCTTTCCTTTCCTTTCCTTTCCTTTCCTTTCCTTTCCTTTCCTTTCCTTTCCTTTCCTTTCCTTTCCTTTCCTTTCCTTTCCTTTCCTTTCCTTTCCTTTCCTTTCCTTTCCTTTCCTTTCCTTTCCTTTCCTTTCCTTTCCTTTCCTTTCCCCTTGCTCTATCCCTTTTTCTCTATCCTTTTTACTCCCTTTCCATCACTTTTTCTTTTTCCCTTTCTATCCTTTTTTCCCTTTCTATCCCATTTCCCCCTTTCTAGCCCTCTTTATTCCTTTCCCCTTAACATCCCTTTTTCCTCCTTTTCCTCCTTTTCTATCCCTCTTTTTCCACCCCTTTCCATAATTTCCTCCCTTTCCATCTTTTTTCCCGCTTTCCCTTTCTATCCTTTTCCTCCTTTTCCTCCCTCCCTACCTCTTTTTTCACCCTGTCCTTTCCCCCTTTCTCTTTCCCCCTCTATCTTTTTCCTTTGTCTTTTCCTTCCCCATTGCTTTTTCTTCTTTCTCCCCTTCTTTCCCTTTTCCCTCCCTCCTTCCCTTCCTCACCCCTTCCACCCTTCCCCCTTTCCCTTTTCTACCTGTTCTCCATTCCCTTTCCCTCCCCTTTCTACCCATTTTTTCTTCCCCTTTCCCTTTTTCCCCTTTCCAACCCATTTTTTCCCTTTTCCCCATTTCCTACCCTTTCCCCTTTCCCGTTCCCCCTTTCCTACCAATTTCTTCTTTCCCTTTCCCTTTTCCCCTTTTCTACCCATTTTTCTCTCCCTTTTCCCTTTTCTACCTATTTCTTCTTTCCTTTCCCCTTTTCCCTTTTCTACCCACTTCTCTTTCCTTTCCTCCTTTCCCACCCATTTCTTCTTTCCCTTTCCCCCCTTCCTACCCTTTTCCCCTTTCCTTTTTTTTTATTTACCTAGTTTTTCTTTCCCTTTCTACCCCTTTTCCACCTTTTTTTTTTTTTTCCTTTTTCTTTCCCATTTCCCCCTTTCTCCCCCTCTCCGGTGCCGGTGGAGCGGAGCATTCCCTGTCTCCTGCGCTCCTCTCCTTCTCCCGTATCCCAACTTCTGTGCGCTACTGGCTGGTGCCGCTCGAGGGGCGTGAGCAGCTCCGTGCCTGTGGTCAGTGATGAAGACTTTCTGCTCTTTTCATCCCCACAGCACGGAGCCACCGCTCAGGGCCAGCCGGCAGCTCCTAATTCCCGACTTTCGCCTTTTCCAGCCCTTTTTCCAGGAGAATGCAGCCTTCCCCTCCCGCCGCTTTATGATGAGGTGAGTAAATTCACTTTTCCATCGTCGCTTTGCTGTCTGATGTCATAAAAGTGGGATTTTTTTTTTCTTTTTTCCCCCCTCGGGGGAAGCCTGGGGGGGAAAGGAGAATGTGCTGTTTGTTGTTGGGGGTTCACTCCAGCGCTTTTCCCAGGGTTTGTTCCCCTCGGCATTCCCGGCTGGAAGCTCCTGCAGACACAACTTTCCCCCCCTCCCGTTCCCCCCACTCTCTCTGGCTCATTCAATGACTCAACGAGGTTTGTCAGAGTTAAAAAATGATGCTCTTTGCTCAAACTATTCGGGATATTTGTGTCATCCCAGAACTTCCAGAGGGAAAATCGTTACCATTCCCATTCCCATTCGTGTCCCGGGCCCCCTCTCCGGGCTGCTCCTGCTCCTGGACCCCCCCCCCCGCCCCCCCCGGCCGCTCTTTGCTGCTGTCACCGCCCGCCCACGGTGCCACCTCTGCCAGGAAAGTGTCGCCTTGTCCCGGCAGAGCCACCCCCGGCAGAGCAGGAGTTAATCCAACCCCCCCTCTTTTCCCTCCACCCTCGCCTTCAGCTGCAAAAAATATGAAGTGAGGATGGATCCGCTCATCTGCTGAGCAGAGAAGTCGCTTTGATGTCGGTCCTGCTGTCGGTCCTTCCTTCCCCCCCTTAACCCTTCTGCCGGTTCCTGCCTGGAATTCTGGAATTGCGGCCGCCTCCCGCGCCGGGAATTCCGTGTGCGTGGCAGGGGGACACGCGGGGGGCTGGAATTTCCTTTTTATTCGCACCCCATTCCCGGGATGCGCATCCCTGTAGGGCTTGGGGTGGGTGGGGGGGGGTGACACCGAGGGGGTGGCGAGCGCGCTGTCACCTGTGGTGGCCCGAGAGGGCTGAGCTCGGATGTGTTGGGTGTTGTTGGGATGGGATTTTTCCTCGGGGGAGGATTTAAGGGGGCTTTAACCCCGTTTTTCCGCCGCTGGAGAAAAGCGCCGCTGCCGCTTTAAGGCAGAAGTGTCCCTTTAAGTGACTTTCCATTTGCTGTGTTGGAGAGCCGAGAATTCGGTTTCCCAGATTTCCTCTGAACTGTGTGCAGGAGGCAGAGGGAGTTAAAAATTACTCGGCGAACCTTCAGCAACTGCAAGGCGGAGAGGGGGAAAAAAAAAAAAAGGCGGGGGGGAAATGAGATTATGGGGAGAAATTATGTGTAGGGGACAAACTGAGATTTGTGCGGTGGGGGGGAAGGTTTAGGGAAGAAATAGAAGAGATTTAGGAAAGAAAATAAAGGCGATTTAGGGAAGAAAAAAAAGGCGTCTGCTACTGTCCCCCTTTGGCTTCCTCGTGTTTTTCCCAAATCCCTGCCTGGGGAGCAGAGAAATAGGATGGTGGGGAATACAGGGAGCTGGGAGGATGCAACAGCCCGGGTACCCAGGGGTTAACAGCCCTCACCAGCTGGGGAGCATCATAAATTGCAGCCCTTCCCCACCAAATTAATTCGCACTTTCTTTTCCTCATGTTTGCCCGAGGAAGAGTGAAGGAAAAAAAAATAAAAGTAAAAAATAGGGAAAAGAAGAGGAAACGGGGGGAAAAAAAGTCCTTAAATAAATAATGTGGCTGGAAGGGGCTGGGGGAGGCTCTGGTTCCTCAATTAGCCGGGAATCGCCTTCTCCCGACCAAGGGAAGGCAGCAGCGCGTTTGAGCCTCTGGATTTGTGGAGCTCTCTCCAAGTGCCAAGTCTGGTTGTGCGGGACTTTGGAGGGGTAGGTGGAGGAATCCGAGCGGCTCGGCTCCCTTAACTCCTTCGGAGCCGAGAGGATTTGGGAACGCGGCTCGGGCAGCGCCGAGCCCAGCGGTGGCTCCGGGGGCACGGAGGGTTTGGGCAGGGGAGAGCTCGGGAGAGGAGATTCCTGAGGCTGGGAATTCACCTGCGCTGCTGCAGGAATGCCGGGTGGGATCAGCCGGGATCGGGGGGAGCTGAGCTCATTTGTCACAGTCATTAATTGGGAATGCGCGGGATTGGGGTCACGGAGGGGTTTTGGGGGTGTGCAGGAGGTCAGGGGGTATCCGTGATCCTCGTGCATGGAAAGGCAAGCTCAGGGATTTTGGGAATGTGCAGGTCAGGGGCTTGGAAAGGGAAGCTCAGGGATTTTGGGGATCAGCAGAAGGCCAGGAGGTATTCATGATCCTCATGCTTGAGAGGAGAAGCTCAAGGGCTTTGGGGATGTTCAGGTCAGGGGTTTGGAAAGGGAAGCTCAGGGAATTTGCAGGAAGTCAGGAGGTATCTGTGTTCCTTGTGATGGAAAGGGAAACTCAGGAATTTTGGGGATGTGCAGGAGGTCAGGAGGCGTCCATGATCCTCCTCCTGGGAGGAGAAGCTCAGGGGTTTTGGGGGTGTGCAGGAGGTCAGGGGATATCCGTGATCCTCGTGCCTGGGAAGGGGAGCTGGGGATTGTGCTGTCCACATCCATGTGATCCACATCCCAGCCCCTGGTAAGCGTGGAATAATCGTGGCAGGAATTGCTTTGGGCACCCAGTTTGAATTCCCACTCAGGCATGGGAAGGACTCTCCTGTCGTTCCCGAGGAAGGGCAGATGGAAAGGGGAGCTGGATGAGGAATGGCCAGTGCTGTTCCTTGTCCCTCAACACCCGCTCACGTGGACGTGGCTTCCCAGGAAGTCTGAGCCCTTCTGTTATCCCAAGCACAGCAGGGATTGGTGCCTGTGGAGAGGAAACAGCCTGGAGGGGTTGTTTGGGGTTTCCCCCTGAATTCCAGCTGCTGGAATGTGGGAATTCCTACGGGGCTGCTGTGGTCAGGTCAACACCCACAGCTCCAACAGTTGAGCAGAATTCCCTATGACACCAGGAATCTGTGTCCCCCTTCTCCACATCCCAGAGGAGCTGGAAAAGCAACATCCAAGCCCAGGTGTGGTGATGCAGAGCCAGGATTCTGGGAAGCATGGACAGCAGAATGGCTGGGAGACGGTTTGGATCGTGTGAGGATTCCACCAGGGCTGGGTTTCCCTTTGGAGCATCTCCTGAGGGCACTGGCATCCAGAGCCTCAGGCTTTGGAACAGAGAATCCATGAGCAAAAAGCTGAAAACCAAGAACCTGAAGTATCCCAGAAGAGGATGGCTCATTTATATCCAAGAAAACCATCCAGATTTACTCCAGCTCCAGCTGCAAAGGGAATATCCAGCCCAGAGCTTTAGGATGCAGTCAGTGCTGAGCATTCCCACGTGTGGCTGTTCCCACACCATTCCCTGTGGATGCACTCCGACGCACCGGGACAGACAAACCCCACGTGGGTGAACTCTGCTCTTCTCCCTTCTCCAGGATCCTGCTCCATAGAGGTGGAATCCAGCCGGGCCTGCCCTGTCCCCTGTGTTTTCCTTTGGGTTTCAATCTGTTTTCTTTGGGTTCCAGCGCTGGTTCCTGGGCAGCTGGGATCGGGAATGTGGCCCTGGGGATGCAGCACGGGAGCGCCCAGAGCTGGCAGGGCCAGGGGCAGGTGTTTGCTCTGCTCCTCCAGCTGCTCCTGTGCCAATCCTTCCTGCATTCCAGCCTGGCACCTGCTCCTTCCCTTCTCCTGGTCTTTCCCAGCCCTGTGTCCTGTGTCTATGAACAGGATGGGTGTGGGTGTATCCCTGACCAAAAGCAGCTCCTCGAGGGAGATCTTCTCCAGAGGCTCCTGGAAGATTCAGCGCCAATGTCCCCTTCAAATCCCAGCCTCTTTTTGGGTTGGATCTGCTGCTTTTTCATTAAGGGGAGCTGCCTGTCCTTCCCTCTGCTGTGGATGTGTGGAGCTGTCGGGACAAATGCGATGGCTGGAATTACTTAAGGAATTATTTAAGGCCCTTTCCAGTCAAACTGTGATGTTTAATGAGTATCTTCCCATGCCTGGGATCCAACCAGGCTGGAGCAGCACCCAGGGCTGGCCCAGGGCTTCCTGCTCCAAAACACCTCCCTGGGAGGGACGTTCCTGCTGGAATTCCAGAGAATCATGGAATCGCAGAATGGTTTGGGTGGACAGAGACTTTGGGACTGTGTGGAAGTGCCCAGCTGAGCCCGGGGTGCAGGGATGGATCAGCTGGGAAGTTCTAACTGGAGTATCCATGGCAGGGAGAAGGTTGGAGGGGAAACTGAGACAGCACTGGTTCAGATCCAGGTGTTCTCCCATCCCTTTTCCATCTTTCCTGGGATCCTTTTGGCCTCCTGGCCCTCCAGCCCAACCTTAGCCAAGTGTCCTCACACTGGTGGCTGTGCCAGCTGGGCTGTCAGGTATTTTTTTTCCTCTAACCCAGGGAATTTGGCTTTCCTGAATGTTTTCCTGAGCTTTGCCAGAGTTTATCCCTCCCTCACCCATTAGTGATGGATGAAATGATAAACCCAGAGCGGGATTTCCACGGAGATCCCAATTCCCATGGCAATTATCAGGGATAAACACAAATCCCTGTTGTGCCCTGGCTTGGAGCACCTCCTGACCTCCCTCAGAGCCAGAGATTCATCCCTGGGGTTCAGAGGGAAGGGCTGGAAGGAGCTGGAACATCCCTAAACCTGCCTATGCATCCTTGTGACCCAGGGCTGCTGGATGGGACAGGCAATTCCCACATCCCACTGGGATGATTTTCCCTCTTGACATTTCCCTCCCATGCCGACCATCCCTGCCCTGTTTCCCATTTCCTCTGCATCCCGAGGAAGGCTCGGGGCTGCTCCTGGGCTGTCCCAGTGCCTGAGGGACACAAAGAGCTGCTGTTCCAGCTGCAGCTGCTCCCAGCACAATGGGGTTTTCCTTGGCCAGAGTCCAGAGGGAGAAGGTGACAGAGGATTCCCACATTTTCCTGGAGAAAGTGTCCAGCTCGGTGATGCTGCTGCTGAGCCCATCCTGGGGGCTGGAACTGCTGGGAAGGGGATGGGATATGGGAGATGTGGGAAGTGTGTGAGCTGGCTCTCTGCCTCATCCATCCCATTGCCATTCTCTTGGGAATTACAAAAATCCTGGATTTATAAGTGGAGCATCAATACGGAAAATTTGGGGGGGGGGGTTGTCCATCTCCATTGGCATTAATCCATTAATTCCTCCAGCATTTGGGAGGAAGAAACCCCTTTTCCATAATATTGTCCCCCCAGCTGCAGCAGAGCAGCAAGTGGTGATTCCCAATGGTGTTCCCAGGAACACCAGGGGTTTATTCCATGGATAAAATCCTTCTGAGCAGGTGTCAGTGTCTTCTTCTCCCTCTGGGATAGGGAAGTGTTTCCTGGACATTTATTGTGCTGCACTGGAGGGACCATCCAGGACCTGTGAGCAAGGAATTTCCAGCAAGGAATTGTGAGTGGGGAATGGTGAGCAAGGAATGGTGAGCAAGGAATAATGAACAAGCAAGTGTGAGTAGGGAATTCTGAGCAAGGAATTGCAAGGAAGGAATTGTGAAGGATCCAGTTGGAAGCATGGAATTGCAAGCAAGGAATTGTGAGTAAGGAGCAAAGAGCAAGGTGTGTTTTCTCAGGAGAATCCTGGAGGGATCCCTTCCCCCAGCTCGCTGCTTTTCCCTCTCCAGCGTATTTTTAGAAGCAACACGAGTGGTGCTGGGGATGCCTGCAGGTGCTCTGCATCCCGGGAGTATCCATGGAAAATATCCAAGGAAAAAGTGCCTGGGTGGCACCTGAGCCAGAGCAGTGATCCTGGGGTTTGTCATTGCCAGGGGAGCTGGGAGAGATCCTGCCTAGAGCTTAAATCCAGTTTTAATGCAAAAACTGGGAGCCTTCAGCTCAGGATCCCTGCTGGAGGAAAGATTCCCGGAGGAAACATCACTCCCATGACCCCAGCTCCAGGCAGAGCATGTGGGGAGGGCCTGGGGAGCAGGGATGAGGAATCTGGGAAGAGGTTACGAAATCCATGGTGAAATCCCTGTCCTGTGAGAGCCTGGAGCAGCCTCTGGCCACCAGTGTCAAATCCCTGCTTCAATCCAGCTGCAGGCTCCCGGGATGAGGCCAGGATCCCTCAGCCGGGCCGCTGGCAGGGAAGAGCAGGAATCTTAATTTATCCCATCCTTTCCATCCCAAAGCACTTCCCCGGTCCAGGCGATCCCTGCTGCCAGCTGCTTGCTGCAATCCCTTCCCTCCCCTCCCCAGGATGATTCCTGGGCTGTGACGGCAGCAGGAGGCAGGGGCAGGTTCCTCTGGAAAATCTCCTTTTCCAGCAGGGAGGATTCCTCAATGGGGGATGTGGCCAGAGCTCCCCGGATGGGTTGGGAATGTGGGCCAGGGAAAGTTTCCCAACTCGGAGTTCACCCCAAGGTCCCTGGGAGGGTTACAGGGCTCCAAGCCAGGCTGCATCCCAAGGGATTTTTTCAATGGAAGGTTCCCCCCCTGGCTCTCAGGGTGTCACTGCTGGCAGCACTGGAGCCATCCAAGGAATTCTGGCACATCCAAAGGCAGCAGGAGCTTCCCTGAGCACCGGGCAGTGGCAGCAGCCATGTGAGGGCTTGGCTTGTGGGGGATATCTCCATGGAGTCCTGCATCCCACTGGGATAGCTCCAGGATAAACCCTGGAGGCAGGAATGGCTGGAACCACATCCCAGTGAATGCTGGATGTTGGGGATGAAATCCCAGTAGGAACTGGATGTGGGAATGCACATCCCAATGGGAACTGGATGTTGAGGATGAAATCCCAATCCATCCAAATCCATCCGAGGTGCACAGCTGAGCATCCCCTCTGATTTTAACACAAGGGCTGGATTTTCCTGCAGCAGCAGCTGATCTCCAACAGCCAGGAATGCTCAGAGGAAGCGATTTTATTTTCCCTCCCCTTGCTGGATTTCCGAGGACGCTGCCTTTGATCCTGATTCCCGATGTTATCAAGGAGGAAGCTGCAGCTCCTTTGAAGTGGGCCTGGAACCTTGGGGGGGTTTCAACCTTCAGCAGCAGGGTTGGGGCACCCCGGCTCCGTATCCAGGGATTGTGGCCACCAAGGGGTGGCCAGGGCACTGCTCACACCCTGTTTTGGGAGGAAAACAGAGGATTTACTGCCTGGAGGAGCCCAGATGTGGCTGGGTGGGATTTGGGTGTCCTGCTGCTGTTGGGAACATCTGGCCTTGCTGCTGTGTCCCGGGGCAGTGGAAATGGGTCATGTCCTGATTCCGGAGGAGCTGCCTGGCTTTGGGATGAGGTTTTCAGGGCTGGGCTCGTCTGGGTCATTGTAAAACTCCTTTGTGCTTTGGGGCTGTGGCTGCCTGCCCTAAAATTGACCCCAAAAAGGCACCTTCTTCTTTTGGAGCTGCAGAAATGACTCTGTGATGGGACTAGCCCTGAGGAACCATCACTGGGATCATGGACTGAAATCATGGGAATGTGGATGGGTTTGGGTCAGTTCCCAAACGAGTCCCACACCATGGAATGTGGGACACAAGAGTCCCCATGGGTCTGTTTGGAGTCTTTTTGTTCATTACTCCATTAAAAAATCAGGATGCTGTTGTAGCAGCCCCAGAGAGCTTTGGGGGGAGCTCTTCACAGCATCCCCCTGCCTGCCAGGCCTGGGAACTTTCCCAAAATCCCTGACTCCTGGAATATCTTCCTGTCAGAGCTGCCCCCAAAGAACTCCACGCTCTGGCCTGGATGTCCCAGCAGGGGCAGCCTGGAGCCATGTCCAGCCTTCCTGGGAAGTCATTCCCATCTGAGCCAGGTGCTCCCTTCTCCCACAGATCCAGCCTTCCTGGGAAGCCACCTTGGAGTGGCACGGGGCAAGCGGGAGCCCAGGACAATCAGGAACGGCCTCTGCAGCCTTTGACATTTTCTGTGCCAGGGAATTCTGCCCATGCAGAGCTCCAGAGGTGCCCAAGCAGGATCTGAGGAGATCTCAGGGGACACAGAAGAGGAGCCCAGAGCGTGCCCACGGCTCAGAGCTGGCTCCAGGGAAGCTGCAGGATGCTCCCAGCCTCGGGAGGAGCTCTGTGCCTTGGGAATCCTCATCCTGCACCCAGCACCGTCCCTCAGTCCTGCTCCATCCCTCTCCATGGGGACGCAGACTGCAAAGGCTGCAGGAGCTCTGGAGGAGAGGATCCGTCCACATGCAGTGCTTGGAATGCTGCAGGATGAGGGAGTGATGGGTGCCCGGAATTCCAGGGTCTCTCTCATGGGAGCTGTCACTCCACAAACTTTCCCTGTGCTTCCCGTGGGCTCCGCTCGGGGAGGAGCTGCCAGGAATGCTGTCCCAGCAGTGGGGTTGGTGTCCTGGGGAAGGCAGGATCTGCTCCAGAGCATCACCCAAACACCTGCCAGGGTTGATTCCCGTGCCAAGGCTTGGTGATCCCGTCCCCTCTGCCTTGCTCCCTGGGAAAATTCCCTCTGGGGCTGGAAGCGTGCTGGACATATCCATGAACCCACGCCAATTCTTCTGGATTCCAGTCCTGTATTTAAAGCTCCAGGTGGTTTTTCAGCCCAGAAAATCCTGACTTTTCCCTCACTCCCAGCACCCACAGCTCTGTCTGGGGCTGAACTTTTGCCCTGCAGACACAGCCAGATTTAATCGTGCCCCATAAAGCAGCTCCAGCTCTTCTCTCCAGGAAGGCTCATGAGGAAGATGGAAAATAGGTCCTTAATGCCCTAAGAATTCATCTCTCTTCCCCCATCTTTCCTTCCATGAACTTTTAAGCTCATCCAAAATGCTCCATACATTGATGGCAGGGCCGGGATGCTGCAGTTTTGCCAGGAGGGCAGGATTTCCATGGAGTTCTAAGTGGAAGCAAATGGTTTTAAAGGAAATTAAATTTACAGCTCTATAAAAAAAAAAAAGGCATTTTATTGCTTTGCTTTGCCTGTCAGTCGGGAGGGGCAGGGGATAAAGGAATGCTCAGAGGCTGGAGGCAAAGAGGAGCAAACCCATGGATCACCAGGTGGATGGATTTGGCTCCTGGAAAATCCTGGATGCTTGGAAGTGATGCTTAGGATGCTTCATGCTCTTACATGTTGGCTGTGGACGTGGACACGGCAACACCTCAGGGTTTATTTATGGGGAAAAACAGCAAATCCCAAGGATTTATTAATGAATCTCTTCCCGTGGCATTGATTGGAGTAAACAGTGCCATTGGATAACCATGGAGCCAACAGGACTGGGAGGGAGAGGAGGGGTTGGTGCCTTCATGTTCCAGGCAAGGAGAAGCCTGTGGGGTCTGTCTGGATCAGTCTGTGCTGTGTCCAAAGGAGCTGGGAAGGTCCCGTGGGATGGGAGAAGGTGACAGCCAGTGACATCCAGGGACCTCAGCCCCAGTGCAAACCCCTCAGCATTACAGGAGCATCCCTGCTTTGGGATGCCTGGATGGGGCTGGATGCAGGAGGAGCTGGAGGCTCAGCCTGGGCTCGTTCTCCACCACATTTGGGGCTGCACGTCCCCCTCGTTCCCAGGCAAATCCTTCCCGGAGCTGGGCAGCCACCAGGGGCAGCTGGGTGACATTTCCCCATTGTGCCCTGGCTCAGGGGATGCTGAGGTGGCTGAGGGGGTTTTACCTCTTCCCGAGCTCCGGAGGGAAGCAGGAAGCTCCCCCAGCTCCAGCACTCCCAGCTGTGTCAATAGAGGAGCCAGGAACAAAGGGGCTCTTTCTTCTCCTCTGTTTGTGCAGGGGGGGACAGTGGCAGTGGCACTGGGGACAGTGGCTGCTGGGGACAGGCGTGTGCAAGGCTCAGCCACAGCTTGCTGGGATGGGATGAGGGGATCCAGGCTCTGTTTGTACCTTTATGTCCGTTATTATTTTATTATTGAATATATTCAGTTGTTACATATTATGGGAGGTTTATATGTGGGAGAGTTAAGTCACAGCATCCCTGAAGTGTCCCAGGCCAGGTTGGACACTGGGGCTTGGGGACAGTGGAAGGTGTCCCTGTCCACGGAATGAGATGAGCTTTAAGATCCCTTCCCTCCTGTGATTCCATGATATTTATTAATATATGCATGAATACGGATTTCCTTTTGGGGCTTTGTTGAGAGCAGATCACTGAAGGAAAGGAAGAGCTGTCTCCTGAGACAGGATTTTTCCCAAATATCTTCCTTGGTGCCACCAGGATCTGGGGTGGCTGTGCACCCCTGGCTCTGCTGGTCCCTCCTCCCCTCCGTGCCTCTCCCACGTTCTCTCCATCCCCACCTCCAAGGATCCCCCCCGACAGGAGCGTGTGACACATCCCAGCACAAAGCACTGAGGGACACCACGGGGACAATGCCAGGCTCTGGCTGCTCCTCTCCCATCCTGCAGGAACTTCTGGAGGGCTTTGCAGGGCTCGAGCAGCTCTCTCTGACCTCACCAGGGCATCTCCCAAGGATGCTGCCGCTCCTGCCTGAGCTCCAGAGGGCTCTGGAGCAGCAGCTGGTCCCCGGGAAGCTCCTGTGCCCTCCCTGTGCCCTCGGGAGCAGGACCTGAGCCCAGCCCAGGTGCTGCAGCCTTGGGGGTTCCTGTGCTGCGCTTCCTCCTCCTCGGAGCTCCAGGAATCCTCTCCAGCCCTGGTGTCAGCTGTGAAAACAAGAGGAGCCCCTTCCTGCGCAGGCCAGGGAAGTGTCCGGTCCCCCCGGCACAGCTCCGGCTCTGGAGTGAGGAGCTGAGGGCTCCCAGCGCTGGGAGCACTGGGAGCACTGGGAAGCCTGGCTTTGGCCACTGGAGGATGCCCAGCCTGGTTGCCAGATCCCGAAAATCGGATTCTGGGATTGAAGTGATGGAGTGGGAGAGCTGAGTCACTGTTTCCATGCATTTTAAAGGGAGAAGCTTGGAGGGCACCCAAGTCCTGGTGGGAACACGAAGCTTCTCCCATTTTTTCTCCCCAAGTCTATTCCTGCATTTTAAACCACAGATTTCGGGATCTCATCCCTGCTCTTGGCACTGCTGTCGTCCTGGAGCCATCCTGGACATCCCAGATTCTGTCTGTGCTTTCCACCTGCCAGGGAAATGTGGGAATGTGCTCCAGGTCTGCTTCTCCCCTCTGGATAAATCCACTGAAGCTTCTTTTGGCTCCACCTTGAACCCCAGGATGTGTGGGAGGAGGCTCTGCCCAAGCCAGTGTGCACCTGCTTGCGTCAAACTGGGAACAACTGGGATTCTTCCCCTTGGATCCCGATTTTCTCCGTAGCCAAGGCTGGATTTGGTGGCACTGTCCCCATTGTGACATCCCTGCTGTGACACCAGGCTGTGACATCCATCCCTTTTCCACAGGGTGTCCAGGGCTCCGAGGATGAGTCAGGCAGCGAGGGGACGAAGCAGAGCTGAACAGAGCGGTTCCCATTCCCACCTGGCCTTGGGAAGCAGTGGATTGATGGGAGCATCCATGGGGATATCAACCAGCAGCTCTTCCGTGTCCTCTCCACGCCTGATTCCCACACACAGATCCATGGAAATCTCAGGACTGACAGGGACAATCATTCCTGGCTGCTCCAAAGGCTTCTCCAGCAGGAGAAAGGGAGTCCCAGGGAGAGGGGAACGTTTGTTCCTAAAAAAAAAAAAAAAAAAAAAAAAAAAAAAAAAAAAAAAACACCTCCCTGCATGGAGCAGAGATGGATTTTGGCGGCTCCTTCCCCAGCTGGATGCTCTGGATGCTCTGGATGCTCTGCCCTTGACCCAAGGGTCACCTCTGGGGGACAAACCTGTTGTCCCCCGAGCTCCGAGGATGCCGTGGAGCTGCAATTCCCGGGATTTCACGGCGGCTCCCGGTGCTCAGCCGCTGGTTGGCAGAGGAAAACAATGCCCTGTAATTAAAGAGCCTCTTAATTGCAGCGCTACACGCGGCTCTTCCGCTGCTTTCTAAGTTTGGGGCAGTAATTACAGCAGCAGGGAAAGGCAGCAGCTGCGGCCCCGCCGCGCCAAGCCCTGCCTTCCAGGGATTCTTGGATTTGACCGTCTCAATCCTGGGCTCAAGCCTGGCATGGGATGAAAGGGAAAATCAAATCAACCCCCAGGATCTGCCTGGGCAGAGCCCCTGCAGCCCCGCCGGGCTCCCAGGGCAGAGTTTGTTCTTCTTTTTCCTCTCTTTTCCTCCTTTTTTTTTTTTTTTTTTTTTGTGTGTGTGTGTGTGTGTGTGGTTGTTTTTTGGGGGTTTTTTTTGGTTTTTTTTTCTATTTTTTTTTTTTTTGCAAAGCGGCTTTAAAAACAACAACGACAACAAAGAAGAAGGAAAAAAAGAAAAGAAAAAACAAGAAAAAAACCAGGGGAGGTTCTGTCCTACTCAATCCTTGCAAGTCTCCGTTTGGAAACAGCAGGCAGGAAGATTAAAGAGTGCCTGGAAAGCCGGGCTGGGTGTCAGGATGCTGGGAGAGGACACGGCCAGGATGGAGCTGTCCTCTTGTCCTCCTGCTGTCTGTCCGTGTCCCCGTTTTTGAGGAGATTCCACGCTGGTGAATCCTTTTCCCTCTGGTTTGTAGGGTTGGTTTATTTGGGATCAGCCCGCAGCATCCCCAGGGAGCTCGGATCGCTGCAGACTCATCCTGCCCCTGCAGGAGATGGAATTGCGGGCACGGCCATGGCAGGCACACACCCACACCCAGATTTCATGTTTTCCCTGGGTTTTTTGTTTTGGTTTGTTTTGTTTTGTTGTTTTTTGGTTTTTTTTCACCCCGTGGCTTTGAGGAATCCCGGGATAAACGCCACTTTCTGTGGCAAAAGGAGGATGTTTTTCAGGGGAGGGAAGCTGAATCCCGGCTGTGTTTTCGGTGTCCCAGATCCCGAATGTTTTCCATCACACAGGCAGGTTTGTGCGGCATCACCTGGGCAGGAAGGAGCGGGGAAAAGCGATACCCCATGGGGAGGTCCTTCTCCAACACCCCCTTTCCCAAAATCCAGAAGCAGCCGGGCTTTTAATGGAAGAAGCAGCCACTTTACAGCAACTCCTGCTCCATGTGGGAAAATTATTACTTGCAACGTTTGGCTGGAAAAGGGAGAGAAAGGAACAGCACAAATGAGAGATGCACGAAGTTATTCCTTATTCTCATACAGGGATGAAGATCCCACATGACTTTTCCCTGCAAAAAAATCTCTTCCCAGAGCTTTAAATCTCTCCAGGTAAAGGAAAGAATGCTCTTGGTCTGTGAATTCACTGGGAAAATATGTGGGGTTTGGTGGCATTGCTAAAGGGCTGAGGGAAAGGAATCCTTTCCGGTGTCCATGGGATTAGGTATTGTCTGGGATTCTTTCTGTGGACAGGAAAAATATTCCTGGGATGAGTGTGGCCCTTCAGACAGGGAATGATGTCCTGACCCCCTTCCCTCTCCTCCCTACCTTGGCAGGCTGGAGAGAAACCATTAATGAGTGGTTTTCACCTTTTTTTTTTTTTAATGTTTATTTTTATTAATTGTCGCTGTTGGGAAGAATTCCGTTTTCCAGCCAAGATATAAAACCATCCATTTTTCTTCAGACTCCCAGAGGATTGGGTTGTTTCATTCCTCCTTCAGTGGCTGAAGATGAGGAAAGGGATGAGTCGCATGGATCCCACTCCCTGGTGGTGCTGCTCACCCCAGGCTGGGGGAAATTCCCAGATTCCCTCAGTTCTGTACTTCCCAACACCTTTTCCCATGCAGCATCCCTCAGCACAGGGATTCAGCTCCGGGAGCTGTGGGAAGGGCAGCAGCATCCTTTCCTCAGACCTCCAAGACAACACTTTAAAATCTCCCTGTTCTGCCTGAAAACCACATCCCAAAGCAGAAGGGAAATTCCCAATCCTTGCTTTGCATCCCTAAAGAGGGACATGGTCCTGGAGCAGTAGCTGGACCAAGAGAGCAGGAACAAGCTTGGACTCCAAGAGCTTTTCCAGTTCATTCAGCACCAGCAAAGGGAAAATATTGACAGGATGCCATTCTTCAACCCTAGGCTTATTTTTTATTTTTTGCCTGATGAAAGAAAAATCCAGCAGCTTGAGGAAGGGGATTTTGTCGCTTGGAGTGTCTCTGGAGAAAACATTCCTGGGAGCAAACAGAGTCTGGATTTGTCTGGGCCATGAATATTGGCATTATTCGGCCTGGCTCGTGCACGGGCGGGGCCTGGGGAAGCAGAAAAGCAGGAAAAGCAGCAGGAGAAGCGGCACAGAGGGATTGGGATGGCTCAGGGCTGGAGCACGGGGATGTGTCCGTGTCCCACATCTGCCACCCAGCAGCTGGAGCAGCAGGAAGGGCTGGAAATCCCTCGGCGGGATGGTTTCCATTCCTGGCCCTTTGAAGTTCCAGGCATGTGCCGGGTTCGTGCTCGGCACCTGCAAACCTGACCCGGCTTGGGGGCTGGAGGGAGCCGGGAAAACCGATGGGAAACGCGCCGGGATTGAGCGCGGCTCCTCCCGACCCCAAACCCGGGGTGCAGCAGCGGGGTGTGCCAACCCATCCCGCTTTTCCGTGGCTTTTCCGTGGCTTTTCCGTGGCTTTTCCGTGGCTTTTCCGTGGCTTTGGCACGGCCGGCACTGCCCGGGGCCAGGCTGGCACTGCCCGGGGCCGGAGCTGGCCCCGCTCCTCCCGGCTGGAGCTGCTCCCTGGATCCCGCCCGGCTGCTGCAGCGGCATCCTTGAAGTTGTCCATGAATGTGTCTCTGTTCCCCAGGCTTTTTATAGCTCCGAGCGTTTTTCTTGGCCCCGGGAGCTGCTGCTCCCGTGGAGAACAGAGAGCATCGCTCAGCGCCGGCCGCGGGGGCTGCGGCAGGACAGGTTTTTGGGATTCTTCTTCCCAAAATTCAGTTCCCCCCCCGCTGTGGCTCTGCCCTGGCGCTGGTTTGGTTTGTAGCTCAGACGTGACAGAGCACAAGGAGCGTCCTGGATTGATTATCCATCCCTTTCCTAAACTTTTCCCTCCGTGGCACATCCCTGCTGCCTTCCAAGAGCCGTGGATTCCAGGCAGACTCCGTGTGAGGTGATGGCAAATTTGGCTTCAGGCAGCAGCTCCAGCTGGAGGAAGCCAAACCGGGTCTTTCTCCACCAAAATCCCCACAGCTCCACTCCCATCTCCATCAGTGCAGCTCCCCACGGGATGTGGTAGCCACTGCAGCATCCGTGGCTGGGAGAGGGAGCCTGAAGGAAAGGAGACCCCAGAGTTCCAAAGCTGCCTTCCCCACTCTGTGGGATGGGATTCCCTTCCCTAAGAACCCTCTGCATCCCCTTCAGCACTGGCTGAGCACTGGGAACAGGCTCAGCAGAGGTGGCAGCTGAGCACCCTGTCACCCCCAGGGGGACACAGGCAGCACCCAAGGGCCACCCCAGCCACGTCCCACCAGGGATCCCCCAAATCCGCCCATCCCCAGTGCCAGCACAATTTAAAAAGTCTTCCACATTTGGGTTCAGCTCAGCTTTTTTGAGTCCCAGAGCCGAGGGGAGCAGCGGGGCTTTGCAGGGGCAGGCCGGGGTTAAAGCTTGGGGTTAGAGCCAGCCTGAGTTTAAGTCCAGCCCAGCAGGGGACAGGTTTTCAGCAAAATCCCCCCAGCCCGTGCTCCGGTGAAATCGGACCCGGCCCCCACCAAGCCAGGGTTTGTCCTCGCAGCATTTTCGGAATGTTTCGCATTCGGGAGACACCCGAGGAATGTGTGCTGGGGAGGGCGGGCAGGAGGGGATAGAGCCCCTTCTGCAGGGCTGGCCCCGCTCGGACCCCGCTGAAAACGCGTTCGTTCCGTGAAAAGAGCAACTGCGGCTTCTTGCAGCACCTCCCCGTGGGATTGGTACCCCCAGAGCATCCCCCGAGCTCCGAACCTGCAGCCAAGCGTTCTTTGGGAGCAGGAGCGGCTCTCCCCATCCCCATCCTCATCCTCCTCCTCCTCCTCCTCTTCCTCCCTGAACCCCTCGCCAAAAGTTGGCACCTCACGGGCGGTTCCTTTCAGACACCTTTGCTTCCCTCTGCAGGAAAACTCCATCCATTACAAGTTGGCCTCTCTGAATCCCGTTATCCCGAAAAACTGGACCCCAGCAGGGATGGAAGTGCTGCCGGGGGGGGGGGGCAAGTTCATGTCTGCACAACGTGGCCTGCCAGAGCCACCGGCTACTTTTATCTCCATCACTTGACTATTATATTTAATCAGGAAAGGGGGGATATTATATATATATTTTTTTTAATTTGAAATCCACTTTTCTTTTATAGAGAGCAAATTATAATCACTTTTAATTGAAAAAAAAAACCTTAAAAAAAAAGCTGATAATATTCTGCACCAAATTTCTGGCAGAGAATAATTAACAGTGCAATAAATCCCCAAAGGAAATGCTCATTAATCTTGTCTTCCCGAAGCAAATTTCAGAGGAGAACTGATTGAAAACATTGCTAATAATTATAGGAAAGTTGACAGCTTAAAAGCCCCCAAATCTGGCAGCAGTCTCCTCCTATCAGATCCTGTGGGAACTGGTTCATGCTGGACGGGAGCATCCAGGACCGCGTTGGGAGGGATGGGAGCTCTCGGGATGGGAGGGATGCGAGTCTGCAGGGATGGGTCTGGCTGTGGCTCATCCCGGGATTCTGGAGTGGCAGGATCATCCAAAGTTAGGTTGGTGGGCTCAGAGCATCTGTGCTGGGGCTGCTGGTCTATGCTGGGGTGGTCCTTGTGTCATCCGTGATCCTTGGATCTTGTTCTTCCCAGGGTCCTTGTGGTTCCCGTGGCCCTTGTGCCACCTATGGATCTTGTTCTTCCCATTGCTCTTGTGCCTCCTGTGGTCCTTGTGTCATCCTTGGTCCTTGTTCTTCCTGTGGTCCTTGTGCCATTCCTGGTCCTATGGATCTTGTTCTTCCAAGTGTTCTTCTGCTTCCCATGGTCCTCATGTGTCTCGTGGTCCTTGTACCATCCACAATCCTTGGATCTTGCTCTTCCTGTGGTCCTTCTGCTTCCCATGGTCCCTGGATCTTGTTCTTCCCATTTCTCTTCTGCTTCCTGTGGTCCTTGTGTTTGCTGTGATCCTTGTGCCATCCATGGTCCTTGTACTTCCCGTGCTTGTGCTTCCCGTGGTCCTTGTGTCATCCTTTGTCCTTGGATCTTGTTCTTCCCATTGCTCTTGTGCTTCCCGTGGTCCTTGTGCCATTCCTGGTCCTTGTGCCACCAAGAATCCTTGTGTTTCCCGTGGTCCTTGTGCCATCCATGGTCCCTCCAAGCCCCAGGTGAGATCCTGCCTCTCCATCAGCCGAATCCCAGCTGTGTCCAGGTCTCTGGACCTCTGCATCCCTTCAGCCTGAGTGTTTCAGTTTGGGAACTTCAGCTGGGGAAGGAACACCAGGATTTCCCTGCCCTGGCTCTGCTGGGAGCTGCTGATCCCTCCGGGCCTGTTGGGGCTCAGCAGGGCCCGTGGTCCTGGGAACAGCCAGGACCAGGATGAGACCTGCAGGGAAGTGGCTGCCTCCGTCCCTCATCCACTCCAGGGGCTCACAGCATCCAAAGGAATTTCTGGATTTGTGATCCCATTCATGCCCTGACCCCAGCTGAAGCCTGTGATGTTTAATTGCATGGAGCCAATTAATTTCTGTCAGTGATCCCTGTGTGTGTGTGTGTGTGTGTGTGTGTGTGTGTGTGTGTGCGTGTGCGCGTGTGCCCAAAGGCAGAACCACCCCCATCCCTGAGCAGCCGCTCCCAAGGAGAGGAGCAGGGATGCCAAAAGGACAAGGAGCTAAATGAGGCTTGGGTGAAAATCCCGGGATGTGCTCATCGTTCTCAGGTTTCCTGTCCCTGTTTGACCAGGGCTGGGAGCTTGGAGCAGACCCAGCCTCTGCCGGGAGGAAGGAAATGTGAGATTGGCCTGGGAGTGCTGTCATTGCCTGGGATTTTTGGCTTTTTTTCTCCCATTTTGAGGGGTCACGGGAGGCTGGGAGGGAAATGTGGAGTGAGGCCTGATTCTGGGATATTGGGGGAGGAAATGTGGGATCACGGGACACTGGTGATGGCCAGGGGTCAGCTGGGGGTGTGGATAGTCCTGGTGTGGCCTCTGAGCTCCCCTTCCCCCAAATTCCATCCCTGATCCCCATCCCCAGCAGCACGGAATCATCTCCCCCCTCCTGCCAGCAGCTCCTCTCAGTATCCTGTGCACAGAGGTTTCCAGGGACAAATTTTCCTTACATTTAAACCGAAAGTGAACCAGAGAGAGGAAAACCCTCCCTTTTGACTCCAGCAAATTCCCTCTTGGATAAGGAATGTGCCCAGGTGAGGCAGCCCTGGGGATGAGGACATTTCCCACCAGGAATGTTTAATACCTGTTCAAGTCCCAGGGAAAGGGAGCACTTCATTTCAGTTCTGGGCCCTCAAATGCTGAGGGATGTGCTCATCTCAGAGCCAGAGCCCACTCGGGCACGGTGCCTTTGTCCAGATAAGCAGGAAATTTTGGGAAAATCTTGGGCAGAGGATGTGGTGCCTCCTGCTCTGCCTGTGCCCAGCAGGATGGGGGCTGATCACCAGGGATGAGCTGCTCCCAGAGCCCTGCACTGCCCCAGCACCCTGAGGGATCCCAGCTTTATCAGGGAATCCTGGAATGGTTTGGGTTGGAAGGGATCTTAAAGCTCATCTCATTCCACCCCTTGTCTTCCACTGCCCCAGGCTGCTCCAAGCCCGTCCAGCCTGGCCTTGGACACTCCGAGGGATCCAGGAGCAGCCACAGCTTCTCTGGGAATTCCATCCCAGTTCCTCCCCACCCTCCCAGACAAGAATTCCTTCCAAATATCCCATCTAAACCTCCTTTTTTTTTTTTTTTTCTTCAGTTTAAAGCCATTCCCCATCCTGCCTCTCCATGTAAAACTCCTCACCCAACCTGGTGTCTGAGGAGTTCATTTGGATTTTTTTGGATATTTTGGCCAGGGTTCCACCTGCTCCAGGCAGGTTCTGTCATCTCAGGGACCCCAGGGTCCCCTCCCAGCTGCTCTTTGTCACCCAGAGCCATCATTTCCATGAGGCAGCTGCTCTGGCCCTGGCTGCCCCTTTTATCTGGGCTCTGTTAAATGATCTCAAATATGTGATATGATAAAGACAAACAAAACACCCGCTCAATTTAGTCCACCCTAATGCCAGACTCTACTTTTACCCAAGTAATTAAGATTAATGCAGTTGATAATTTAGGAAGTATTCTTAAATGTACCCTTCTGGCAGCATCTAACATGTAATTTTACCTTCGAAGATTTATCGGAGCACTTAGGTAACAGATAGGTCCTTAGCAAACAGGAGCATTTAGAAGGAAAATGAAAGATTAATATTCCTTAAATAAATGGCAGAAGAAGTCAGGCTTTATTCCAGCCCCACAAAGATGCTGCTGTCAGCCCCAGCTCTGCTGCTGATCCCCAGGAAGATTAAATCCAGCCTCGGGCCGGGCAGGTCTCAGATGTCCGATGCCTCTGGATTTTTAGGGATGCAGACACTCTGAAGGGCATCTAAACACGGCAGCCCTTATTTTAGGGGGATGTGGGAGCTGCCTCTCACTTGGAAGCAGCACAGGATGCAGCTCCTGGCTCTGCCCTTGCTCCCCCAAGGAGGATGTGTGGATCCAACCCCGATTTTCCTGGGGTGGCTCCCGCCTGGCAGCTCCCGGCCCCGCCTGGCACATCCCAGTTGCTTTTCCCATTCCGTGATGGGCGAGGAAAGCAGAGCTGACCCCTGGGAGAGCCTCCCCTCTCCCTGTTCCAGCCTTCCCATCTCCTTTGGAGAACTCTCTGGTGCTGTGGGATGGGATGGGATGGGATGGGATGGGATGGGATGGGATGGGATGGGATGGGATGGGATGGGATGGGATGGGATGGGATGGGATGGGATGGGATGGGATGGGATGGGATGGGATGGGACTGGAGTGAGAGTCTGTAGCTGACACCCAGCTCCTAGACCAGGGAATTGCCAGCTCACCCCGAGCCATCCATCCCTGGCATTGGGATGGTCTCCAGCTGGAGCTGAGCCCTGTCTGGTGTCTCCTCCTCTCCCCCCCATCCCAGCCACCTCCGCCGTGCTGGATCCCAGACCTGCAACCTCCTCTGGAAGTGCCTCGGGGTTGGGAGAGGACCCTGGGCATGGAGCCGAGACAGTGGCTTGTGACACCAGCTGGTGACACCCCTGCATCCCCTGGGGTGTCCCGAGAGCTGACAGGCTCAGCCTCTCCTCTTCCTCCTCCTCCTCCTCCTCTCTGATTGTGCATGCTGAGGAAGGATTAGGACCCTGCAAAATCTGCATCCCCAGTGAATGCTGGATCCTCACCAGTCTGGAAATCCAGAGCTGCTCAGATCCAGCAAATCAATTTTGGATCATTGTGAGCAGGAAAGAGACTTTCTGAACAACCTTCCAACTTCCCCGGGCCAGAAAAATCCACTGGAATTCACTTCTTGCCCAAACACAGCCAGACCAGAACATTCAGGACCATGTCCGTGTGTCCCTTTGTACCTGTGTGTGTCCCTCTGTGTGTCTGCATCCCCAAAATCCTTCCAGCCTCTCTCCCAAGGTCCTTTTCAAGCTCTCAGCACCAAGACTTGGTTCCTTCCCACTGTGGTGTCTCCCCAAGGGATCCCTCCCAGTTTTTCTGTCCCCACTCCCAGCTGCCCTCCTTGGGGGTGAGCAGGGCCCAGGACTGGCAAGGGAAGTGTCCCATCCCCCTGGATGTGATGCTCCCACTGCTGCCTCGTGTCCTGGCAGGAAGCAGAGCCCTGATCCTGCTTTTCTCTGTCTGGGAAAGGGGTTAACAGAGGAGGGTTTGATATGATCCATGTTTTCTTCTTCAAACAGTGGGAGGTCAACTCCAGGCCAGAGCTGGGCCTGGCAGGGAGGGAACAGCCAGCCTTTTAAATCCCCATCTTTACCCAAACGTGTGGAAAAGCTCCTTCTGGGGGGGCAGGGAGGGTTGGGAATGGCAGGGGCAGGAGTGTGGGATCAGACCCAGCTGGGAGAGGTTGGCAGCTCCCTGTGCCCAAGGTGTACCCGGGGTTGGGCTTTGGGCTTTGGCCATCCTCAGTTTCCTTCTCCTCCTCCTCCTCCTCCTCTTACTCCATCATTTCCTGCCTCTCAGGGCTATATCCTGGCTATGGATAGGATGAACCCCAAAGGCATCAGCTCTGCAGGATCCCAGTGGGATGCAGGGATGGAGCAGAGGGGGCGATGGAATCCCATCTCCTCAATTTCTTCATTCCCACAGAGCCCAGTCAAAGCCTGGGGGACCTGGCTGGGGGTGGCCAGGATGGGAATTTTGGGGTGGAATCCCCCCTTTTGGCACTGAGTGCTCCCCACACGCCTCAGCACCACAGCCAAGCCAAACGCAGATTCCTGACATATTTTTCTCTTTCCTTTGCAGCCAAGAAATTCATTTTTCATGGGAGGTGAAAGTGAGTCCCGGCAGTAGCTGAGCACGGAGGGTGCCAAGGTAGGGGCCAGCTGACAGCAGGGGCTCAGATGCTATTTTTGGGAGCCAGACTCTCTCCTCCCCATCCCAGATGGGCTCTGGGAATGCCTCTGGCTGCAGGGATACTCAGGGACCTTCTCTGGCCCTGCAGCTGCTCAGTGGCAGGAGGGAGGGAGTTTAAAGAGGCTGGAGAAGGGGCCAGTTCACAAGGGAAGGGATTTTTCCCAGCTCCAGATGAAGCCATGCTGGGTCAGATCGATCTGTCTGGGTGGGAATTCAATCCTTCAGGCAGGGGTTAAAGCCTCATTTGGGGACAAAGTGTGTTCAGAGTCACTCTCGTGCCACCTGGGGCTACTGAAAGCCCACAGAGCTGGGGGGGGGGGTTCTGTGTGGGATCCGGTCATGGAACCCCAGAATGATTTGGGTTGAGAGGGACCTTAAAGCTCTTCCACCCCCTGCCATGGGCAGGGACACCTTCCACTATCCCAGGGTGCTCCAGACCTTGTCCAATCTGGCCTTGGACACTTCCAGGGATCCAGAGGCAGCCACAGCTGCTCTGGGCACCCTGTGCCAGGGCCTCAGCACCTCCCAGGGAGGAATTCCTTCCCAATATCCCATTTAGCCCTGCCCCTCTATCAGTATGAAGCCATTCCCTGTATCCTGTCTCTCCATCCCGTGTCCAGAGTCCCTCTCCAGCTCTCCCTGAGCCCCTTTAGGCCCTGGAATGCTGCTCCCCACCCATCTCCCTCCCACCAGCACAGCAAAGGGCATTCCCCTGGCAGTTGCCACCCAGTTGGAATCCTGAGTTTTTTCCAGCCACCCACTCCCACGCCTGTCCCTGATCCCTAAGCCGAGCTGCCACGGTCCTGACTGTGACAGCAGCAGCTCCATGGAATCATGGAATATCCTGAGCTGGGAGGGACCCAAAGGATCGTCCATCCAACACCTGTTTCTGCACAGAAACCTCAACAATCCCACCCTGAGCATCCCTGGGAGGGTTTTCCAAACGCTCCTGGAGCTCTGGGGCCGTGCCCGTTCCCTGGGGAGCCTGGGCAGTGCCCAGCACCCTCTGGGGGAAGAACCTTTCCTGATCTCCAACCTAAAATTCCCTGGCACGGCTCCAGCCCCTCCCTGGGTGCTGTCCCTGTCCCAGAGCCCCATCCCGGGCTGGTTTATTCCCCTTGCAGGAGCAGTCCCTGAGCTCACCTGCCCCAAACCTCAAGCAGCCCCTGGAGCCCACCCCTAGCAGAGCCCCTCACCCCAGACCCCTGCACGTGTCCCAGCCCCAGCAGGGCCGCCCTGGGCACTGTCCAGAGGCACAGCAGGAACAGTCCCTGCCCTGTAATCAGGATCCAGCAGCGACAGGCGGGGGGAGCGCTCTCGGGCTGATTTCCAGATGCAGCTGAGTCACCGAGAGTAACCGGCTCGCCAAGGTCAGGCAGGGGAGAGGCCGAGCCTAGCGCTGAGCCCGGCTTTGCCAGGCCCCCCCTCTGCCCACCATGGGAAGGAGTCATTCCCTCTGCCCGATCAGGAGCTGGAGTTTCTTTTGCGCGATGTTTGGCTTTCTCCTGCTCGCACAGCCATTCCGTGTGCTGCTTCCAGCAGAGCAGGGATTTACCCTGGGGAGATGCTTCCCCTGTCGCCGCCCTGCTTGTGGTGGGCACCTGGCTGTCCCCTCCCCACCCTGGTGGCCCCTCTAGGGTGTCCCACAAGAGCCGCTGGTGGCATCCCAGCTGTTCTCCCGTGGGAAGGAGCCTTCCTCCATGCTGGGAGCGCTGTGCTCCCCTGGGATTTGCACCCTGCAGAGGGATTGGGATGCTCTGAGGTGCTCAGGGACCCTCAGCTCAGCCCTGCCCCGTGGGCACAGCGAGCTCCGGAGGCACCAGGAGCTGCTGTGGCTGCGGTGCCAGGGCCGGTGAATCACAACCTGTCTGGCACGTTGGGCTCCCGGCAGGACGGGACCTGCCCTGCCAAGCACCAGGCACGGCTCTGCTTTGCCAGCCAGGCTGCTGCCACCACTGCTGGCTGTGTCACCTGTCCCCGAGCCCCAGAGGGGCTGCAGGAGACCCCAGGTCTCCTCTCAGAGAGACAGGATGCTCCAAGCCCCCAGCAGGGCACGCAAATGCGGGTGGGGGTGGCTCTCCTTGCAGCCTGGCAATAATCACAGTAGGTTTTAAAAAAGCCAGACTCCCTTTCCATCCCTTTCCACCTCCTCTTCCCGGAGCTGAAATGGCAAAATCCATGAACTTATGCCAGTGTTAACCTCAGCCTGGTGCTGAGGGCAGGCTGGGGCTGTAAAAGCCGGAGGGAACAGTCCCAGTTTTCATTTATTTCTGGGTTTCCCATCCCATGGGGGGTGAACTGTGCTTGTGCCAGATCCATAACCCCTCGGGGGATGGATGCAGGAGCTGCCTGGGGAATATCACTTTAAATCATCACGCCCAGCCCTCCTTATCAATCACCCCATCGGAGCTGCGTCAATCACCTCAATGGAGCTGAGGGCCGGGATTTCCCTGCTCCCAGGGCTGCTGGGCCACCTCCGAGTGATGCCCCGTGGCCACAGCCAGCGGGAGGGACCCCCAGGCAGGGACAGGAGACCCCCAAGCCCTTGTAAGGAGATCTGGGCAAACAAATCCCGATTTTGCACATTGTCCTTATATCTATGCACCATCTGTGATTTGCATGGAGTAAATTCACACCCATTTCCTGCCCAGGCTCTGCCACCACCAGCAGGACGTGGATCCCATCAGCAGTGGGACAGTCCTGCGTGCCACCAGCCCTGCTGTCCCCATCCCCATCCCTCTGCCAGCACAGGGACCAGGATGTTTGTGTCTCCTGGAACTTAGCACCGTCCCCATCCTGCCCTTGCCATGCAAATCCTGCAGCTTTCCAGCCACACCGACGAGCCTTTCCCTCGCAAAAAAAAAAAAAAAAAAAAAGGCTCCTTTATGTGGCTGAAAAGCCCGACTGTGATAATGTAGCGAGTGCTGGCCTTGGGTATTTTATCTTGGCAAGGAGCCTTTGCAAATTTAAACAGCAGCGGACGGGCTCTGGAGTTGTGGCTGGCTGAGACATAAGTGGGGCATTGTTTTCCCAGCAGAGCCCTTTGTGCCAAAGGGCCGCGTGTGAGCTTTGGCCGCCGAGCAGGCACGCTCGGCTCCGACCCCACCGGCCCCGGATCCGTTTCACTCGGCAGGGTGTGAAATCGGGGAGGAATTCAGGCCTGGGAGCTTGAACCAGAGAGGGGATGCCCAGGAGCGCTGCTGCATCCCTGCAGGAGCAGGGGGGATGGAGCCGCCCCTCTCTATCCCGAATATTGTTATTAATGCAGGATTTGGGTGCTCGTCCCAGATTCCAGGTGGGAATGGGGAGATGAGATCCTGGATAGATGCAGGGTGCTCTCCTTTTCTTTGGAAAATCTTCTGTGCTCAGGTCACTCCTGGGCAGGATGGGTGAGCCCAGTAGGGTTGGGGTCTGTGGGAATTACATCCAGAAGGAGAGGAATAAACTGAATTTCCTGCTCCTCACGCACTCCAAACAGTGCCGTGCCTTGACCCACTGCAGCAGATGCTAAAGAAGCACTTCCAGTGAGGGAGGAGAAAAAACCCTCACTGTTTCCAGCAGACTTCTCTTTAAAAAAAAAAAAAAAAAAAGGCTCTTTAAAGCAAAACTTTGCCCTTCTTTTTATTAAAACATTTTTCGTATAAAATCCTGGTGGCGCCTTTTAAAAGGCTGCTCTTGACTCGTGTTCCGTGTCCAACGCCCCGAGGTCTGGGTTGTAAAATCAGCTGGGAAATTCGGGACTCAGCTTTCCTGTTTTTGCCTCCTTAATTGCATCTAAAATTTCCAGGGCAGTTCGCAGGGAGGGTGGTAAAGTCCTTTCTCCAAGGATTTCAGAGCCGCGAGGGGCATCTCCAAGGGGAAAGTGGTGGAGCAAGAACATTTTCCTGCAGCAGCGGGGACTTGGGGACGCGGGAACATGAGGACACAGGCACACGGGGACAGAGAGCCCTTCCCAGGATGCCTCTTCCAGCCCATCCCGGCTGCCCTTCCCACTAATCCGTAGGTGGAGCTCTTCTGTCATCTTTTTCTGCTTATGTTGCTAAGAAGTAACCCAGAAATAGCTTTCCCGGGGAGGGAAAAAAGTGCTTCCTCAGCAGCTTTTGTCAGAGGTGAACCGCTCTGAGCATCCTTTGAAGAGCCCGAAGCTGCAGGGCTTCACCCCGGCGGGGTTTGCGATGCCCTTTCCTCCAACCGCAGTCCAAGAAAAAGAGCCAAAATCTCTCCGGTGCCTCCCCTGGCCCTTTCCCCGACTGACATCCAGCCTTCCCCTCTTGTCTCCTGTTCCCTGCAGGTCTGAAAGGATGCGGCAGAGCCTCGCCCGCCCTCGGGACCCGCCCGCAGCCCGGCCCCGGGGAGCTGCTGCCCCCCTGCCCGCCCCGGTGCCCATCGGTGGAGGACCATGCCCGTGACCGGGGCACGGCAGCTCGCAGCGGGACGGGACAGCGGGGCTCTGTAGCCTTGTCCCCTCTTCGGTATCATGACCGGAGAGACCCAGCATGTTTACACTATCGGCGATACTGAGGCCGGCCCCAAAGAGCCCGACAAGGACTTTGGCCGTGAAAGCTGCGGGGACAAGGATGGGAGAGCGCTGGGCGGGGAGGGGACATCCCCCTTCCCTAAGGACAAGGAGCCCCACAGCCAGCGGGAAGCCGTGATCCGGCCGCAGCAAGCGGGGAAAATCGACTTCAAATCCCTCCAGCGCAAGGCCGAGTTCGGCAATGACGGCACCTGGGGAGAGGTCAAGGGCAGCGCTCTGTCCCCGCCGGGGAAGGGGCGAGCCCGGGAGCGCAGCCGGCGCTCGGGGAAGGGCGAGCGGGGCCACCAGCAGCTCTACCGGCTCAGCATCGCCGGCACCCGGCCCAGCCCCACCATCGGCATCGCCTACCCCCAGCAGAAGGTGACACCCCCGAAGAAACCCGAGGTGGCCCCCGCGGCCGGCAGCTGCCGCTTCCACGTGCCCAGCATCCCCCAGCGCGACGGCGAGCTCCGGCCAGAAGGACTCGGCTTCGGCCGCTGCTTCCCCGACGCTGCCGGCGGCCGCAGCTCCAGCGGTTATACCTCACAGCCCGGGCCCCTCCTCGGCCCCAAGGGACAGCCCCCCACCGCCGGCATCCCCCTCAAGAGCCCCGGCACCCACGGGCAGCTACATTATTTAGAGTTCCAGGCAAACCGGGCCGAGTCCTGGCCTTCCCCGGAGAAGAGCTTTGCAGGTGCTACCTACGGGATCTCGGTGCAGAAGCCCAGCTCTTTTTCCGAGGGTGGCAAAGCAGCTGTGCACGGTCTGGGGGCTTTGCCGTGCCAGCTGCCGTTCCAGCTGCTGCACGAGGTGGGGAAGGAGCCGTTCCGCAGCAACGCGGGCAGCCAGGAGTTCCTGGATGTGGGAATCGCCACTGGCACCCAGCTGGCTCCAGCTGCCTTCTCCTTCCACTCGTCCCCCAGAGAGTGGCCAGAGGAGCCGCTGAGCGGGGGTTCCTACGAGAGCGTGTCCCCCGAGGGGAGGCTCTACGGGCTGCCCGTGCCCCTGGCACCGGCGCCCTTCCTGCACCCGCCACCTCCGCCAGCTCTGCACCACGGCCCCTTGCCCTGCTTCAAGGGCAGGGCCGAGCGTCCCGCCGACCCCACTGGTGCTCTCCCGTCGTCTGGTGCTATCGACCAAAACCCAAGCACTTTCCAAGAAAGCCAAGCTGTTTTTCCGTCTAGTTTACACTCGCCTACCATGCCAAAGCCGGTGGGGAAGAGGCAAGCCTCGGCCAAGGATGGAGTCCCCAGCCCGCGGCTGCTGGTGCAGAGCAGCCCCCTGAGAAGGACAGTGCCACCAAACTCCCTGTCCCAAGTGCACTTTCAGAGCAAGGCCTATTGCAGTTCCCCCGCGGGCAGCAGCGGCGCGGGAGCCGTGCCTTTCGAGACGAGCGTTCCCACTACAGCACCCACCCACCCCAGGCTTGTGCAAGCTTGGGAAGGTGCCACGAAGGCGTTTTCTCCCATGGACCAGAATTCAGCACCTTATTCAAACCCTGTTGGAAACCAGTTCTCATTCGAGTGCCAGTCTGGCCCCGAGCAGAGGCAGCACAGGCAGAAAAATGCCAGGCTGCCTTGGCGGCAGATGCACCTCCCTTCTGCGATGCCCGGTGCCAACAGGCTGGAGCTGTCAAGACACATCAGCAGCCAGAAGCTCCCCTTCCCCCCGGGCACGTCGGACTGGCAGGGCAGCGGGAAAGCCCAGAAAGGGCCCCCCATAAGCAATTCTCCAGGGTACCACAGCAAAAAGCTGTTATCGGGAGAGAGCCTCCAGAGGGGAGATCCCGGCGTGACGGGAGCTTTCTCCTTTGACAGTGGGAAGGAACCAGGGTCTCCTGCCTGCGACTCAAGAAGCAAAGCCCTGTTCTACACTATTGCTCAAGCAGGTCCTCCTCCTCCTCCTCCCTCAAGGAGTTCATCGGGCTCAGGGCTGGTCCTGCCACCATCAGCTTTGGTGGCTGCCTCCCCTTGCGAGTCCCCTCTGCCATCCCCTGTCCCCAACCCCACGTGTGGCAGCACCTGCTCGTCGCTGTCCCCCATGTCCAGCAGCCCACTCAACCCTGGCTTTGAGGACAGCCAGATGTCCGGACCGCTGACCCCCTCACCCTTCTTCCAGCACCCCTGCCATGCCAAGGATGCCAACAAAGCCTTCCACCCCTCTGAGGTTCTGAGTCCCAGCTCGCTTCATTACCACCCCCCAGACTCTGTCAAGTCCTTCAGCTTCCCTCCAGATGCTCTGAAAGACGACAGCCTCCTGAAATGTGCCCCGGCCAGCCCGTTCCACAAACCCAGCGGGGAGGTGCCCAAAGGACGCTCAGATGGGCTGGATGGGGAGCAGCCTCCACCACCATACTCCTCCCATCACCTGCTGGCCACTTCCCTGAGCAGTGCCAGCCTGGACCAGCTGGATGTGCTGCTGACCTGCAGGCAATGTGACCAGAACTACAGCAACCTGTCCTCCTTCCTGCAGCACCGCCAGTTCTGCACCTCCCACCCCGCTGCCCAGGGAGAGCCCAAGGATGCTCCCCGGGCAGCCGAGGGGCGCAAAGCACTCCCTGCAGAGCCTCCCAAACCCCCCAGCCTGGCGCTCTCTCCAGACCCCCAGGGACATCTGCTGGCATTAAACAAGAGCGATGAATTCTTGCTGGATGGGGAAGGCAAAAGCGAGGGCAAGGAGGATGCTCTGAAGGGCGGCCTCTTCCACAGCCTGGCCAGCAGCTCCCTCCCGCTCAGCGCCTCCGACCTGGACATTGACGACGCCAAGCTGGACAGCCTGATCACCGAGGCCCTCAATGGCCTGGGATACCAGTCAGATAACCCGGAGATCGACAGCAGCTTCATCGACGTGTTCGCTGATGAGGAGCTGCCGGGCGTGAAGGCGGCTGGAGGGGGGACGGCACACAAAGCCAAGGAAGGCCTGGCCTCAGAGAGCAAATCCAAGCAGGCAGCAGAGGAGAAGGCAGCAGGAGAGGCCAAGGCTGGTTGCCTTTGTGAAGATGGGGAGCAGGTGAAGAGAGGGGCAGGAAAGCAGCACCTTCACAAAGGGAGGGTGGCGCCGCAGGAGCCGGATCCTGTGGCAGAGGGAGCACAGAGGACAGCCAAGCTGAGGGCAGGCAGGAAGAACAGTATCCCACCAGCCACCACCTCCAGCCAAAAGCATCCCAAGAAACTCAACCAACACCCCCCAGTGAAGAGCGAGGTGGGGCCAGGCATCACCACCAAGGGCTCCAAGGCACCGCGGTTCTCCATGAAGGACATGAAGAAGCGGAAGCCCCGAAGCGGGACGTGGAGCAAGGAGCTCATCCACAAGATAGTGCAGCAGAAGAACAAGTTCCACAAACTGCAGGTGAAGAGTAGCAAGCAGGCCCAGCTCCCCCAGGCCACCGAGAGGCCTCTGGCAGCCCCCAAGGAGGGCAGGCTGCGGGAATACGACTACGTGTCTGACTCAGATGAGGAGGGGGCAGAGTGCAGCAAGCCCCGGGGCAGGAAGAAGGCACGGGGCACGGGATTCATGGGGAGGAGCAAGTACAGCTTCAGCACAAAACGCCTGGGCAGAAGAGAGAGAGCCAGAGAGAAAGACCCAGCCTGGAGCTACAGCCAGAAAAGGGAGGCACAGGAGGATGGAGATGTCCCGAGTCAGGAGGATGCTGAGAAAGAGGATTGTGCTGCCAGACCCCGAAGGCAGAGCAACCACTCATCTGCTGGCAGCAACCACAGCGTGCCCAGAGAGATGGGCACAAGCCCACTCTGTGCTGGTGGGGCTGGTGACAAGGGTGGCACCCAGAGGAGGAGGCGCTCGGGCAGCCCAGCCCATGTGCCAAGGACTCCCCTCAGCCCTCCCCAGGACAGCAGCCCAAAGAAGAGCCAGGAGAGCAAAGAGGACATTCCCAGGGGGAGCAGGAGGTTTGGCTCAGCCAAACCTTTGCTGGCAAGCTCCAGGACGCGGCCGAGTACAGGACCAGATGTTGCTGCCATGGACTGTGCAAAGGAGGAGCTGTCACCGCACCCCCAGGAAAGGCAAATGCCCAGCACGGCCACCCCAGGCAGGAGCCCTGCCAGCTTCTCCTCTAAGGAGGGGGTAGAAGAGCCCAGAGGAGCAGCAAAGCTCCCAGATGAGGCAGGAGAACCCACCCTGCAGGCTCAGGGCTCTCCTGAGCTCACCATGGACCACCAGAGGCACCAGTTTGCCCCTTTCCCAAGTGAAGGGCTGAAATACCACACAGAGGAGGGGGTCACTCCAGCCCAGAGCGGTAACAAATCGAGTCCTGGCCACGGGAGTGCCACCTGCTCAGAAGCAGGAATCAAGTATGTGAAGGGACAGGGGCTCTGTGACAGTCAGAAGGATTATCCCACATCAGCTCCCACCTACGGGGGGGATGCAGTGGGAATGATGCTCACTGCCAAGGTGCCTGATCCTTTTGTCAACAGTGACAGCGTGCTTTTTGATCCCAAAGGCCTTCCCGGTCACTACGATGAGAACAACCTCTTCCCAAAGCCCCCAGCCCTGGGCTCCTCCCACATGGATGACATGTACCTGTGCCGGGATGACATCAGCACCAGCTCCTTCGAGCAGAAACACTCCAGCATCTCCCCTTTCGCCACGGAAATGCCGCAGGGCAAAGTGTCCTCCCCTCTCAGCTTTGACTCCTCGTCAATATTCGGAGAGCTCCCAGTGTCCGAGTTTGATCCGTACGAGAGCAAGGATGGATGTGTGACAACATTCCCCTGTCCCGGGAGCGCCTCCCGCAAGCTGCTGCCATTCGAGCAACCCTACCCACCCTTCCTGCCAGAGAAAGACTGGTCCCTCATGGAGGAGGTGGCTCCCATGATGCCAGAAGACATGAGTCAGTTCCACAGCCTCTCCATGGAGAAGCCACCAGCCAAGAAATTCCCCGAGGAAGGAGCTGTCCCCAGCAGCCAGCTGTCCCTGCCGCTGCCGGACAGGATCATGGATTACGGCGTGACTTTCATGAGCAACATTTCAGATGACGAGCTGGAGATCAAGCGCTTGGTCACGGAGCTGGAAAGCCAACTGCAAACCAGCAAGTTGGACTCTGAGGTGTCCATCACCCTCCAGAAATCTGAGCCAAACGTGGCTGTCCACCTGCGAGCGCAGGGCTCCGGGCAGTTCCCGGCGCTGCCGGGAGAGCCAGAGGCAGGCCAGGAGAAAGGGTTGTTTTTGGCAGGTGAGCTGGGCAGATCGAGCCTCTGTATTGGGGAGAAGCTGGCAGGGGAGAAGCCGGACGTGGTGACCACCTGTGAGGGCTATGAGAGACCCAGGGAGCCCTGGCTGGAGCTGGGCTCACTGGAAACTGGGATGTGCACCCCAGCCCCGCTGGCCACGAACCATTTCTGCTCCAAAGACAGCAGTGAGCAGCTCCAGGGAACTGCAGCCACTGAGGAAAGAGACCTCAGGAAGATAGAAAAAGGCTCTTCTTCCAAAAGTCTACCTGGCTCAAGCACAGCTGACCAAACAGAGGCTCCCATCTACAATGGCTCTGTGACAAAAAGCCCTCCTCTTGTCAACAACTCTGTGTTCCCCAAGAACATGGATGCAGCAGAAGTAACCAAAGACCCTCTACCATCCCTGCCACACCAGTTTGGAGCCAAGGACTTCCCTGTGCAGGGGAAAGCAGATCCTGATCCTGCAGAGCTGGAGAAGTTTGATGTCCATCTTCCAAATCCTAAGCCTCAATTCGGCTTTCAGCAGTGTCCCGCCCCAGCCTTGGATCTCGCCTTTTCACCTCATGTCAAAGAGGTCCCAGATACAGAAGAAAAACCGTTAAGCAGGACTGAGGCCCCCAAAACAGTGAAAAATGCTGTGGATTTCAAAGGGGGTTGTGGTGAGCCTGTGCTGGTGGAGGAAATAGAGGAGAGGAAGAGTGCCAACAGCTGTGAAAGCCCTGCACCCAGTGACAAAGCCAGCAAGCCCAAAGTGCTGCTGTTTGAGATGCTGAGTGTGCCCAAGGAGAGCGACCGCCCTTCCCAGGAGATGATGGTGGCATCCCAGGAGACCTCTGCCAACCCTCTGCAGCAGCTCCAGCTCTTCGTTGCCCGCACGGTGAAGAACAACGAGGAGGAGCTGTTGATGCCGTGCTTCCCCGGGCTGTTGGCTCCCAGCCACCCCTCTGCCACCACCCACATCCAGGTGGAACACCAGGAGCAGAGCAGTGGTGCCTTGGAAGGGGAAGATCAGACCCAAGGGGAAGGGGATACCCCCACTGGAAGTAGCACTGGAAAAATCGCTGCTCCAGGGAAAGAGGGGCTTTCTCTCAGTGAATTAGAGCAGCTGGAGTCGCTGGATGCAGAGGGTTCTCACTGTGCAAAACAATCCACGTCGGCAAAGCCGGAGCTGCAAAATAATGTAACAGAGCTGCAGCACTTAGCAAATGAAGCCCCGGAGCCGAGGGACATTAATATCCCTGCAGATGGTGTTTCCCAGGAGCGTAATGACCTCTCACCACCCAACAGCACCGCGCTGACCTCGCTGCCAGGGCAGGCAAGGAAAGCTGATCAGCTCGGGGAAGAGCAGGAGGGAGATGACACAACGACCTTGGCATTTAGGAAACATGAGCAATCCCATCCCAGCCGTGGTTTGCTTGAGGGAGAAACGCTGGGCAGAGAAGAGGAAGAGAGGCTGGAAAGGAGTGGGATGGGGAAGGGGGCACAGCACTTTGGCAGTGCTCCCACAAGTCCTGTCAGCTCCCTTGGTCCCTCTGGGGGGGATCTTCACCAGGATCACAGCTTGGGGATGGAGATAAAAGCCAGCACAGTCAGTGCAGATGTTCCCAGAGAAGGGAATGGCAAGTTGTCCCTCAATGGCTGTCATTACACGGTCGAATCTCCGGCCAGCCTGCTCTTGCCAGCCAAATATTCCGACCTCAAATGCCTGCAGAGCAGTGGGGTTCAGAGGGGAGAGGTCCCTAACTTTGGCACTCAGCTCTCAGGTGAGAAGAAACATGGCTCCTCTCTGCCTGCAACACCAAGTTCATTTGTCACAAATAGTTGTCCTCCCGAGGCCAGCAGCCATCGCATCCATCACGCCGTGAGCCCAGCAGAGCAGGGGACATGGGAAAGGGCTCCCACCTTCCCTCCCTCGCTCCATCACTGTGGGGCTGTGCCGATGGAAGCGGCTGAAGAACATCCTCATCACCTCCCTGATGGTGTTTTGGGTAGCTATGAACCACCTGGACCAGAGGAGACAGTGAGACCCTGCACTCTGCTGCATGGTGATGGTCTGGTGGGCTCTGCCTTGGAGATGGGTGGTTCCCAGGAACCTCCTGCAAAGGACTGTTCTCCTCCCTGCTCACCTCCTTTCCACCAAAAGGCTGCTGGGAAAGAGGTGCCCAAAAACACCAGTGCTGCGCTGCCAAATTTTAAAGAAAACCATGAATGTGCCACCACAGACACAGTCGTTAGCTCCACCCCTCCAGAAATGCATGATTATCCAACCCAGCCCACAGGGGATTTTCAGCCCATGGAAGAAAGGGAGGTCAACCTGAACCAAGAGAACAAACTTGAAAACTGCTCCCATGTCAGGAATAAGCAGCAGAGTGAACCAGAGGCTTTGTCCAATGGTTTTGCTGTTCAGGACATGTCAGCTGCCATCAGCAGAGGTCTTACAAGGGTTGGAGACCTTGGTCCTGCTGAATTAAATGGCCACGAGTTTTCAGGGGCAGCAGAAGTGAGACTTGGTCTTTCCAAAACCACAGAGAGTGAAAAAAAGAGTTTAAAAGGAGGGAAATCCAAAAGCCATGGCACTGCAGAAGCTGGGGGTTGTGTGTTAAACAGCGTGGGCCAAGGAGAGGAGTGCACATCCAGCAATACTCCAGACCCATCCCAAAATGAACTCCACAAAGGAAAAAAGCCCAATGGACTCCCAGTGACCTGTGACATTTGTTCAGCCACTTTCCGGTCCAAGCCTGGCCTGACCAGGCACAAAGCTGTCAAGCACCAGGTGAAGAATAGTGGTTTGCCACAGTCCAGCAAGATTCCCAGGTCCCCTCTGATTCCCGCACACGAGACACCAAAAGCATCCAAAAAGGTGCCCAGGAGGAGCCTGAAGGCGTCAGTCAGAAACAAAACCTGCAGCTCACAAGTGCCAACCTCCACCATTGAACACATTCCCAAGAAAATACTCCCAGACCTGGAGAAAGAGCCCAGCACGCAGATGCAGGAGTTGGTGAGCAGAGTGCTCAGCGACCTCAGCGTGATCTCCTTGGAGATGTCCCAGGAGCTGCACCACTCATGTGTCCTGCAGAGGGAGGTGAAGGCAAAGGGACCGCACCTGGAGGTGAGTGGATCGGGAGAGGCAGTGTCTGGAAAGCTGGATTTGGGATGGCAGATCAGGAAAGGAGAAAAGGGCAGAAGGAGCCAAAGCAAAGATCCTGGAGAGGAGAACAGCTCTTCTGGGAAGCAGCTCAACAGGAAAGTGAGACGGAGGAAAGCAAAGGTGTTTCCCAGCAGGAAAGAGCCCGATGGTCCCTGTGAGCCGGAGAACAACACAGGTCCTGCTGCCCTCAGCTCCAGCCTGCCCGGGATCATGGAGGGCTTGCACGAGCCTGATGGTTACATCTCCACAGAGGAGCAAAACAGGACCAGCACAGCCCAGCACTCCCTAAAAGCCAAAGAGTCCTCTTGTGCAGAAGACCTGGACAGAAGGATGGGGTCTCTAAAGGAGATGGTCAGCAAGGAGACAGCCACAGGCACGGTCGTCTGTCCTGGGGAGGTGGAAGATCCTGATGCAGCAGAAGACACTCAGGCTGGCAAAAAATGGATTGGCGGGTTTGTGAAGCAAGTGGCGAAAGGATGGGGCAAAGTGGGCACAGAGCAGCATTGTGGTGCTGATGGCACAGAGAACGTGGATGCTAGGACAGGGGACAGTCCTGCGGCAGGCAGTGACACCAGGAACTGGAGCAGTGCCCGGCAGGCTCCCACAGCTCCTGCCGAGGGGGCTTTGCTGCTGGAGAACCATGATTTGGGAGCCACCCAAAATGTTTCTGGGCATGGTGCTCTGCAGACCACGCCGGGGACCAGCCCTCCTCCTGCAGAGTCAAAGCGGTGGGTGAAGGCAGATGTGCCACCAGGCAGGGAGCACTGCGGGGACAGCACGGCCACCTCAGACCTCCAGAACTTTTTTGACGACGATTCCACATTCTCCCAGCTGTTTCCCAGGGATGAGCAGTGCGTCCGGAGGAAGTGCACGCGGGTGTACGGCAAGCGCAGCAAGAAACCCAAACCTGTCCCCAAGGTCAACCTGCAGCCAGCAGGGGCCATTGACCTCTTCACCATCCGCCTGGCTTCTGACCTCAGCGACACCAGCTCCTTCTGTGTCACCAGGGAGGACTCTTGTGAGTACGAGACCATCTCCGTTGATGATGCCCTGATGCTGAACATGTGCCATGGCAGCAAGGCAAAGAGCGGAGATGCTGCTCCAAACGGCTCTAAAAGCATCGAGCTGAGGTTGGACCAGGAGTCGGCCGAGCAAGGGAAGGAGGACATTGATCTGGAGGACAACATGCTGACCTTCTTGTGCCAAAACAGCCACGCGGACAGCATCCCCAGCCTGAACATCTGGGGCAGTCTGGAGAAGGAAGGGGAAAGCCTGTCTGCCGAGGACATGTTTGATCCTCTGATGGACCTTGAGGATGAGCACTCGCTCCAAGAAGTGAACTCTGAGTCCCCTGACCTGGCAGAGGGGTCCTACAATGCCAAGGATAACGGGGATTCAGATTCCCCCGAATTTCACACCATCGACATTGAGATGCTTAATGCAAAGCTGAAAATGAGAGATGTGTGCTTCTTCAGCCCTTGCGAGGATCTTGCTGGCCATGGCGAGGACAACACTGTGAGTTTGAAGCCAAAGTCGGGCAAGCACAGGAGCAAGCTGGAAGATGGAAAATTGGGGAAAAACCGCGGGGAGATAACCATCAAAACCAAAGACAAGCAGTACAAATGCAAAGTTTGCTTCCAGTGGTTCCTGACCTTGGGAGAGCTGGACTTCCACAAGCTCTCCCACAATCCTTCCCCTCCTCCCACCTGCTACATGTGCGTCCAGCGCAAATTCAGCTCCCGGGAGCAGCTCCGGGACCACCTGAAGGAGAAGCACGCCAGGAACAAAGCCGGGCTGTGGGCGTGCGGGATGTGCCTGAAGGAGATCTCCGACGTCTGGATGTACAACGAGCACCTGCGGGAACACGCCACCCAGTTTGCGCGCAAGGGGCAGGCGCAGAAGTCGGTGATGGGCTTGCCGGGCTGCTTCGGTGAGGACAACGCCGCCGTCACCCACTTCCTCAACACCATCATGTATCGGAAACCCGGCAGATCCTCCCGGCATGGCAATCCCAGCGGCCGGCATGGGGTGAGCAGAGAGAGCAAGAGCCCCAAGGATGTGCCCCCAGAGCAGGAGAAGGTGATGAAAGACCCCTTGGAATGCAACGTCAAAGTGAAGCCACCGGCACCCAGCTCCTCCAAAGCATCCCCCAGCCTGTCTCCAGAGCACACGGCAAAAAGCGAAAACACCCCAAAATCTGTCCCCATGCACCCAGACTGCAAAGATCCTTCCCGGGACTGCCATCACTGTGGCAAACAGTTCCCCAAACCCTTCAAGCTCCAGCGGCACTTGGTTGTGCACAGCCTGCAGAAGATTTATTTGTGCCACAAGTGCCCCATGTTCTACCAAGAGACCAAAGAGCTGCGGAGCCACCTGAGCCAGGAGCACGGCGTGGTGGAGGAGCAGGAGATCAAGCACACCACCCTATACGCCTGCGAGCTCTGCGCCGACGTCATGCATGTCATCAAGAAGTCCTTCATCTGCAGCATGTGCAACTACACCTTCTCCAAGAAGGAGCAGTATGACCGGCACATGGAGAAGCACCTGGCGGGCAGCAACAAGACTTTCAAATTCCGAGGGGTCATGAGGCCTGGCACTGCCTGCAGGGAGGGCAGGGAGAAGGTGAAGGAGGACGGATCTCTCCGGGAGGGAATGCCACCCAGCAAGAAGCGGAAGGTGACTCACCATGGCAGCTCAATCCCACACGAGTCACCAGTCCACCTGGACTCCACAGGTGACCTTCAGCTGGTAGAAGCTGGAAGCCCCAGCCTGCAGGTTCCCTCTGCCTCCTTCCCAACAGCCCCTGGAGACCTGGGAGCACCCCAGCCCTCCATCAAAGCAGAAGTTCTGGTGGATGACTTCTCAGAGCTCCTGGCAGAGATGGAGAAGTCCCCATTTGACCCCTTGCCACCACCGCCCTGTCTGTCCCCATCTCTGCCTCCAGGTGCTGCGGGCAGCCCCGAGCTTGGCAACATTGCTGGGCTGTCCATGGAGGAGCTGGAGAAAGGAGCCTTTGATGGGAAACCACTTCCTTTCTTGGACTCGCCTGAATTTCCCATGGACCTTGCTGGCTTGGCTTGTCACCAGGCCACCAACCAAAAACTGCCCCCTCCCCTCCTGACGCAGAAACATGGCTGCGCCGATGCCCATAAAAAAACAAGCACAGGCAATGAGGATGAATACAGGGCCTGTATCTTGGAAAATTCCAGCACAGACACTGACGCCGTGGATGAGATCCCTTTACTGCAGCTTGCCAAGAAGGTCTCAGAGCTTCCTTCCCCTAAAGCAGAGTCTCCGCAAGCCATGGAGACCCACAAATGGGACAACCCCAGTGCCAGTGAAGGATCTGCCTGGGAAGGTGCAGCTAAGCCCGTGTCTCCAGAAGGAGTCCACCAGCCCCTGGCCCCAAAGGACAAGACAGCATCACCCATGCCCAACAGAGCTTCCAAAGATTCCGTGCCACCAAAGAAGAGCGTGGGTAGTGAGGCTGCTCCTGATGCAGGCAGCGCCGAGGAGGGTCAGCAGCCCATCTCAGGGAAGGAGAAATCTGTGCCTGAGGCTAAGGACAGCAGCACTAACGCCAACGACCAAGGCGGCAACCCAGGCAGATCCAGCAGCCACCAGCCCAGAGGTGAGGTGGCCAGCAACACCATGAGGCACAGCCATGAGGAGCCAGGCAGAGCGTCCAGCAAGCTTCACCCCAAGAGGAGGAAAGAACACAGATCCTTGAGCCACCGGAGCAGCTCTGGCTCCCGGGAGAACATGGAAGGAGACGGGAAGAAGAAGAAAACCCGGCCACCATGCCCGGCGAGGAGAGAGAGCACCGCTGAGCTCAAACGTGGCAGCTGGAGCAACGCCGAGGCTCCCGCCCTGTCCCCTGGCAGGAGGGACACGCACTGCAGCAAGCTGGGGCCCAAGCCCAGAACGGGCCCCCAGCTGAAGAAGATGGTCCTGGACCCTTACAACCAAAAGAAAGGGGAGCTCCGCCACGCCAACGGGGACATGAAGCGCAGGAAGGCCATTCTGGGCAAGAGCCTCCACCAAGTGTTGGCCAAGGGGCCAGCGCCATCCCCGCGTGGCTCCTGGCACGGGTCCCGCGCTGCCCGCGGGGCCAAGGCGGCCGGCCAGGCCAGCTACCGCAGTGCCGAGTCCCAGAACAACCTGCTCAGCCAACTCTTTGGGCAAAAATTAACCAGCTTTAAAATTCCTTTAAGAAGAGATACTTCAGAATAATTTATGGAAGTGACTTATGGTGATCCTCAGCTGCTTTCATGGGGTTTGCAAGGGAAAAATTATCAAAGTATTAAATTCGTTTGTGTAGCATGATTTCTCTGTCTAGCTTAAATGAACTTGCACTGCAGCCTCTGTGAAATAGTTCGCTTTGTGTCTACTAATCTACTTTAATTCACCTGATTTATCATGCAAATGCTAGAACTTTGATGTTGCTGATGATTTTCATGAACTGAAATTGTAATCGCTTTGGGCAGACTGAATCGTCGAGAGCAATTGCTTTATTGCAGAAGTGCTGAGGTTATAAGGATACTTGCAAATCTCAGACCCTTTTGAGTCTGTGTCTGTGTTATCTTTGTACAAAGTACTTGAAGAGATGAACTTCATTCCGTAGACGTCTTATTCATAAGGTGCAGTACACTGTAGAAAGCAAAAAAAAAAAAAAAAAAAAATTTTTTTGGAAGATTTTGCACAAATAATCCTGTACAATTCATTTAATTGGGAGCTGGCCTAAGCGATGATACAATTAAAAAATTAAATTAAGACCCAAGTGTCCTATATTTTGACAGCCATCCCTAAGAATTTTGTTTCTACATCGTCAAGAGAAGAACGACCCAGCTCTGGGGTTCTGGAGCTGTCGGAGCCCTCCAGAGGATGCTGCCACTCTTTGACCACTGTAGACGATGGGACTGGAGGAGAAGCGTCCCCGCGAGCAAACTGCACCTTGACACTTGTGACAAACTCTGATTTTTTTTTTAGGGTTTTTGGGGTGGGTTTTTATGTGTGTGTGTGTGTGTGCGTGTGTTTCTTCTTTTTGTTTGTGGGGTTTTGGTTTGGTTTGGTTTTTTTTTTTTTTTTGTGCAACGAGAAAACTGTGCCAATTTACCGCAGCGAAACCCGGTACTGTCTAAGTGCCCTCAACGGTATCACTTCTAAACTCTCTTACTGCATTGACGTAGTGGCTCTATAGGTATCCGCTTGTACTATGCAGTTACTGGTGCTATTCTTCATTTGTAATGTGAATACAGACTTCCTTGATTAAAAAAAAAAATTAAATTGGTAGGAAGAAGCCATTACCTGTCAAAAAAAATGGAGCAGGAAAAGAGAATTAAAAAAAAGTCAGCTCGAAGGGAAAAACATTCAGCTTTAGGGAAGAAATCCAACTTGGGGAAATACAACTCTAGTTAAAAAAAAAGAACTTTAAGGAAAAAAAAATCAACTTTAGGGAAAAAACTCCTCTATGCTGGTACTCATAGTGTTGAAAAGGTTACGTCACATTAAATGAGCATGTTCTACAACCAAACTTTTGGATCCAGAAAGAAATCTCAGGTGCAAATGAGGACATGGAAAGATTTTATTGAAATACTCCCAAGTCAAGGAGGTGAAGTAATGCACTGATGCGAAATGAACAGTCAGAGTACTTTGCGTCTGTCCTGCAATGATTTTTTTGTTTGTTTTAGAGTTAAAAGGAAAAAAAAAGAGGCTTTATTCTGTTAATATGTATCTTTACAATCCTTTGTATTGTATAAAAAAACCTATTGTAGGTAATTTACCTTGGGTGCAATGTGTTCTGTCAAAAGTTTTTATTTTGATATTTTGTCCAGAGAAGCAGAGAGAGAGCAGGAAATGCCGTTTTATGATGTTGTCCGTGTGCTTTTAAAGTGCCTCTTTAATATTGTGAAATAAAGTATGAGATAAAAATATGGGGTGGTACTGTAAAGTCATCCGTGATTAATCTTTTCAAATATATTCCAATATTTTCACAGAAATTCCCTGTCTGCGTGGTGTTTGTGGGATGTTTGAGGTGACCTTGGTGCCACTGCTGTCATCTCAATGGTCTGAAAAATGTTGGAGCCTCTCAACAGTGAAGATGCTCCTGCAGTTCCTCTTCCTCACAGATCTTGTCTGAGTGCAGCTCATGGCAGAAGAGTCTTGTCCCTGTGGGGGGAAACCCAAGGTGATGATGGTGTTGGTGGTGGCCTGGTTTGGTGGTCATCAGCTGGTGATGGCACAGTTTGGTCATCACCAGTTGGTGATGGTGGTGGCACAGTTTGGTCATCATCCACTCGTGATGGTGGTGATAATTACCTAGTTCAGTGACTGAGTGTTGATGGCCCAGTTTGGTGACCAGTTTGTGGTGAAGGTGGCAACAGTGATGGTGATGGTGTTGGTGGTGATGATGACAGCCTGGTTTAACCATCCCCCATTGGTGATGGTAATGGCGACAGCCCAGTTTGCTCATCCCAGATTTATTATGGTGGTGGTGATGATGATGATGATGGCGATAAGGATGATGGTGCTGGTGAGGGCCCATTTTTCTCATCCCCATTTGATGATGATGATGGTGATGATGGCAGTGTTGGTGATGATGATGATGCTGGTGGTGGTGGTGATGATGATGGCGATGGCCCACTTTGCTCGTCCCTATTTGTTGAGGGATGGTGATGATGACAGTGTTGGTGCTACTGGTTATGATGATGATGATGGTGGTGGTGGTGGTGGTGGTGGTGGTGGTGGTGGTGAGGGCCCACTTTGCTCATCCCCATTTGATGACGGATGGTGACAATGACAGTGTTGGTGCTACTGGTGATGATGATGATGGTGATGATGATGACGGTGTTGGTGCTGCTGCTGGTGACGATGATGGTGATTGATGATGAAGACGGTGCTGATGAAGGCCCAGATCTCCTGTCCGTACTTTGTCCTCGAGCTGACCTCTGCAGCCCCGCTGGGCTGGGGTAGGAGCCACCACAAGGGCGGTGTATCCCATCCTTTAATTACTGCTGCAATCACAACACGGAGCCGCTGTCAGTGAGAGATAGCTCGGCACCGCCGGCTGGGATCCTCGCCACTCGGGGCTTGTAACTAAAACTGCAGGATTAATTTGATTAATTGATAGAATTATTTTCCAAACTACTCTTTTGTTTATGGAGGCTTAAAATGCTTGCCGCCTGCACCCTCCTGGTGTGTTGCAGAGTGGAGATAAAGTGGCTGAAAATAATTAGTATGGCTTAATTTAGGGAAAAAAATAACCTCAAAAGAATTTTGCAGAAAATTTAAGGCGGCACATTTTACTTTGTTTTGGCAGGAAATATTATGGAGCTGGAAATGGGACTTTTATGTTTTCCCTGTGCAGTATTTCACCAGGGCAGCAAACCTGCAGGGCGGAGGAGGAGAATTTCATGGCTGGTTGTTGCCAGAGCTCTCCCACACCTCCAGATTCATCACCTGGGCACCTGGAAATGAATCTCCTGGGAGCCAGGGGAATGCTGAAGGGATGACACCCATCTCCAGGGCCCTGGGATGGGTGCAGGGACCCCTTCCCAAAGCTGCACCCATTTTAAGGAAGCCCGGGACATGAATGACACCCACCTTGGTCTCTTCTCCCTATGGGATGATGTTGGCATCATCCCCACATCTCTGGGGGCTGAATTATTCAATTAATCCTTTCCCTTCTAAATGTGAGTAGTTTTTTCCCCTCCATTCTTTCCCCCTGCTCTCACCCACATCCCACTCCCTCAGTCCCCCCCACCCACCAGCTCCTTTGAGTTCCCTAAAGCCCCCGGGTTTTGCTGAGTCCTGAATTATCCAGCAGCGTTTGTCACTTGGAAGATTGCAGTCCCCTGTCACTGTAATTCCAGTGAGGATGCAAAGCCGGGCAGCTTCTCCCTGCTGGGGATTAACTCCCTACTCGGTGGGGGCCAGCAGCACAGGGGGGGTCTCTTGGGACCTGGCACGTCCGGGGGTCCCAACCCTGCATCCCCTGGGATTTGGGGCCAGACTGCAGCGTCCTCAGCCCGGATCCGCATCCCGAGGGATGGGACAACTCCACAGCCGGCCCCAGGGGTTACAGGGAGGGTCTGATGGGACTTGATGGAGCCCCTCAGGGGCTGGATTTCTTGGCTTCTTGCCACCACCCTAAATTTTCCTCAAGCTGTTTGCTCTTCAACCCCCTCCCCCTCCCCTTCCCAAATCCAGCCAGCATTTCTTTTCTCAGCCCCACATCCAAGTTTCTGAGCCGGAGGTGCTTTAAGCCTCTCCATAAAGCCTGGAGGATAACGGGATCCACCATGGTTGTCACGCTGCAAGCAGGGGCTGAAGATTTAGAAATTTCTTTTTTCTTGCTTTTGAGTCAAATCTGGCCGTTCCTTGCACAGCAGGAATTTGAAGCCCAGCTCTCACCTTCCTCCCCGGGGGGCGTGGCAGGGACCACACTCAGCAGTGGGATCCTGCACCCCTGATGCTGAATTCATGCAGGAAAACCTGGAGCTCTGGGGGCTGTGAAGGGTGGGAACAGGAGCACAGGAGCCTTGCAGCCCCCAGGATTGCCATCCTGCCAGCAGTGATGCTCCTGAAGCCTGGGAATTGGTTGGATTGCTCCTTTTGGGAGTTAGACCATCATTCCTACAGATGGAGATCAATAAGAGAGAAGGGGAAATAAGCACTGAGACATCCCAGGCTTGGATTTGGGGTGTAGGGGCAGCTCATCCATATTCCTACCAGGTTCCAGGATGCCCCATCCAGCATCATTCGTGCCAGGAGAGGTTCGGGTTGGATATTAGAGGTTTGTCCAGCCCTGGCACAGCTGCTCAAGGCAGTGGCAGAGTCCCCATTCCTGGAGGGATTTAAAAGCCACACGGATGTGGCACCTGGGGACATGGTTCAGCGGTGGCCTTGGCAGCACTGAGGCTCGATGATCTTGGAGGCTTTTCAAACCTAAATAATTCCACGGTTGGGATTTGTTTTAATCCACCATGGCTCCCAGGAGCCTGGAATTCCACAGCAGCCTCTCTGCACAGGAGATGCCCAAGCCATGCCCAAGTAATGGAGGGACATGCCCAAACCCTTCCCAAACCATACCCAAGTCACGCCCAGGCTTTGCTCCTGCCATGTCCTACCCATGTCACATCCATACCCAAGCCACAGAGGACCCCAGGCTCTTGGCAGCCACCCAAAACTGAGCCACAGGCAGGTGACAAGTGGCACCCAGGGCCAGGTTGTCCTGCCAGCAGGTGGCAGGGCCCTTCTGCAGGTGGGGCACCGTGGTGCCAGTCCTCCCTCTTGGGATAAAAAAAACAAACAAAAACAACTTTGTTTGAAAGACAGTTGTCTGCTAAGGAAGGCAGGAAATGGAAAATGTAAACCCCCTCCCTCCTAATTATTATAATTTTGAAATTAAGGAGCTCTCAAGCAGAGATGTGGGAATAGGAATAACAGTTCTTTTACTGGGAGAATTAAAATGAAAATACAGCAATAAAAAAAAAAATCGGGAGAGTCAGATTACAATGTGACACCCTGTTGGTGTAGGGTGTTGGAGCAGTCCCATTAAGTGGTGGCTGCAGTCCTGCAGTGACAGATGTGGTTCTGTTGGAGCAGTGCTCCTGTAGAAGGTGCAGTTTTCCTCTCAAGGTCCAGTGGTGACGTAGAAGAGTCTGGTTTTCCTCTGGAATCCAGTGGGAAAAGGCTGCTCTGATGTTCCAAATCTCAGATTTTAGCCAGGTAGGAAATTCTCGGCTCCTCCCCCTGGATGGGATGGTGTGGTTTTATCAGTCATGCAGTGGGACTCAATGGCCCATTGACAGAAAATATTCCCCCCTGGAGATAAAGATCACCGCCCCACCTGGTTTCAACAGCTGGTGATAGAATACTTTTGGCTACATCCTACATTGCAACCCAATACAAATAGGATATTTTGAGCTGGGGAAAAAAAAAAAAATAAACAACCAGGTTTTGGAGCCTTGGCAGACTGGCTGGTACCAGGGGCTCAGCACAGCCCCCCAAAATCCTCCCCCAGCTATCCCTGATCCCTGAAATCCAACGGAGGCATCGCCTCGGCTCTTCCCATTGACATTCCTGCACCGCCACCTCCTCTCGCCGCGTCTCTAATAATATCAGGCCAGATTAATTGGCACTAATACAAATGTACACAGCTCCATAAAAAGATGTCACCTCGCTCACAATGAGGGGAACGGCTGCTCCCGCATTATCTCTGCTCTGCAGGCGTGTAATTCACTCCTCGGGAAAACACGCTATTTATTCGGCTCCCCTATAACAATCTCTCTGCAAACACCACGGCATCGGGAAGGGAGCAGGGAGACACCCAGCCCTGTCGCTGTCACCACCGCCGTGATGCTTGTCCCCTTCCATGGGTCCCTCCAGGGGATGGGGCAGAGGGATGCGGGATTTGGGAATGTCCCCCGTGCCGGGATCCACCGCTTGGGTGAAAATTGTCAGGCCTGGAGGGGTCTAAGTGGCCCTGGGATGGTGCAACAAAAGGGAATTAAAGGGATATTGGCAAGGAATGTGCCAGGTGAAGGGTTTCAACACGTTTCCTTCGCTCCCCAGGGCAGGGCAGCAGCACCCACCGGCTCCAGCGAGGCTTTTTGAGCATTTTTGGGGGAGGACATGCAGCCCCCCCGCGGATGTGACAATGTCACCACGTCCCCTCGAGATGCTGCCACTGCTTCTTCCAGCACAGAGAACCGGGGGCAGCCCTCATGGCCCTGCTGCATCCTGCGGAGAGGAAATTCGGGCACCTCGTCAGTGTTCGCTCAGCCCCAGCCCCCCGAATCCATGCGATTAATGATGCTGTGTTTAATTAAATGGTTGTCTAATTATCTTGGCGTAAGCAAACACGCCAGGTGAGCGCCACGGGAGCTGCCGTGCCGCTGGAGATCCATGGATGTGCCAGAGGACCCGGCTGGATCTGCGGTGACCCCCAACCCCAAAATCCCTGGAGCGGAGCCGGGGGGAGGCTGGAGACCCCCGAAAGAACCAGGGGTGGATTTTGGCTCACCAGCAGCAGCCCCTGATGGAGTCAGAACCATCACGAGTGACACAGAGCAGAGACCACCCCGGGCTCCTTGGGCCGGACCCAGCAAAGCCGGGCTGGGAAGGAAGGGAAGGGAAAGGCTCTGGAAGCAGAGCTGCTCCCCCGGGGGGTTTGGTCTCCAGGAAGGCGGCGATTCGAGGCCACCCGAGGTGAAAGGCGCCGCCAGGTTCGTTTTGGGGGGTGGTCAGCCAAGGGGGGAGGGCAGCAGAGCTTGTCCTCAGCAGCATCTCCCTCCTTCCACAGGGTTTTTTTTTTTTTTTCTCCCCTGGATCTCTTCTTAATTCCTAACTTAATTTCTTTTGACATCCTCATTGCCGGTTTGACCTCTTTACTGGAATCATGTGCTGCTTAAAACTCATTATCCCACCATTGAAACAGGAAGTTAATTAAAAACCCTTTAAAAAAAAAAAAAGAAAGAAAAAAAAAGAAAAAAAGAAAAGGGGGAAAAAAGCACATGCTCTGTCCGGGGACAGATGGAGAAGGGATATGACCAAGCTGTGCCATATACTCACAGCCCACCAGCCCCCTCCATTGATCCAAAAACTCCATCACTTTTTGGGGACCACCAGCCATTGCCACAGGCAAATCCCCCTCATCCAAGATCAGTCATGGACAAGGTCCAGTTTGGGACAAATTTTTATTTTTTCATAGGAAAATCTTCCCATCATGGATCCAAAATCGATCTAATCCTGTTTAACCGAAGTTTCACCCCAAAATTTCTTCACGCTCACAGGTCACCTGAATGGGATGATTCCAAGGGGGGACCTCAGGACCCCTACACCACCCCAGGGTGTCCCCAAACCCGAGTCGGGGTCACGGTGGCCACAGAAGTTACGAGTGGGAGGTTTTGTGCCTTTCATCTGGAAATGAGAGGAGTTCTAAGGGATCCAAAAGAGAGCCCCTAGAAACCCCACAGAAAGGTTTGGGGGGTCCCCATAAGAGGATCATCAAAAGGTGAATTGGGACCCCGTGAGGGCACTGAGATCCTAGCAGGGAGAGGTTGCTGTGAGCGTGGGAGCTTCCAGAGACGCCACAAGCGATCCCAAAGGGGAAATTTATGGAACCCAAAGAAAGACTGAGGCCCCCGAAGGCAGAGTCTGGGATGCTGAGGATGAATCGCAAAACCCGAAAGGAGGGTTCGACATAACGGGGTGGGGTTCAGAGACCCACAGCAGAGACCGGAGCCTCACAGGGCACCCCGAGCAGGGCTGGGGAACACGCGGGACATTTTTGGGGACCCCACAGTGTGTGTGTGTGGGGGGGGGGGGGGGCACGAAACCCCCGCGGGGATGGAGCCACGAGGCCACGCCCCCTTCTCTCAATTAACCACGCCCCCTCGTGCGGCCCCGCCCCGGCGCGCGCGCCATCCGGTGGGCGCGGCCAGAGGGGGGCGGGGACCTATGGGCGGCCGCGGTGTCGGCGCTGGCCCCGCCCCCTCCGGAGCGCTCCGCGGGTTTGATCCGGCGCGGCGCCCATTGAGAAAATCCCGCGGCGGCGGCGGCGGCGGCTTCGCTCCGCCGAGCACGGCCCGGCCCGGCCCGGCCCCGGCCCCGGCCCCGCGGGCGGGCGGGCGGGCATGCGAGCAGCCGGGGGCCCGCCCGCCGCCACCCACCTGCCGCCCGCCCAGCCGCCAGCCGGGGCGCCGGGCTCGCCCCTCGCCGAGCGATGTCCAGGAGGAAACAGAGCAAGCCCCGGCAGATCAAACGTGAGTTGTCGCTACTGGTATCCGCCTACCCCAGTTCTGTGCTGGCCACGCCGTACTCCCCCCACCCCACCTTATTTTTTTTTTTTTTTTTTTTTTTTTTTTTTTTTTTTTTTTTTTTGCACCACCCCTTCGGCGGCAGCGCTCCCGTACCTCCTTCTCCCCCGGTACCCCCGGGATACGCCAGGCATCCACCCGGGATGGTCGCCCTGCGTCCCGTTCCTGCTCACCCGCCTTGGTCTGTGTCCCCGCCGCTTCCTCCTCCTGCGCCGCCTCCCCCCCGCCAGCGCGGTGGCTCCGGTACCGGCTCCCGATGGGGGCCTCGATAAGGCTTTAAAATATTCTGTTCTGCAAGTCCCGTCCTGATAACATCTCTCTGTCGGGACGGCCTGAAATTGTGATCTTATCTCTCCCATCCTGCCTCCCATCCAGCGCCTGCAGCCGGGACCGGGGGCTCCCCAAACCCGCCCCCCCCCCCCCCCCCCCCCCCGGGGGCTCCCCATTGCCGCCGGGCCACCCCAGCCCTGCCCAGGGCTCCTTACCGTGTCAGCGGCTCCCCATCCCCACTGGGGTATCCCAGCCCTGCCAAGGGCTCCTCACCGCGGGGACAGCACCCCGACCCTTCCCGGAGCTCCCCTTCCCGCATGGGGACCCCCATTTACCTGGGCGCTGCTGGACCCGCCGTGCCATGGTCCCCATGTGCCATGGTCCCCATGTGCCATCGTCCCCATGTGCCATCCTCCCCACCGGCCACGCTGTCCTTGACCCTCCACCCTGCGCAGTGCCCCCTCCCCAAATCCCGCTTTGCATCCCAGCCCAGGTGGGACGTGGCCATAAGGCACGGCCCCGGGGTCCCAAGGGACTTTGGCCACATCCCCGTCGCGCCCTGTGGAACGGTGATTGCCGAGGGTCGCGCTGCCCACCGTCCGGCCCATCAGCCAGGCTCTTGTTTTGCTCCAGTCAGGATGTACCAGCAAGGCAGAGAAATCCTGCAAAGTGTTGGAAGTTTTTCGGTGCCGGGCTCAGCCTGGCTTTTCTCCTTCCTCTCCGGTGTGTGTGTGTGTGTGTGTGTGTTTTTCTTTCCCCCTCGAGTCGATGGAAGCTGGTGATAAGAGGGAGATGGGAGGATAGGGAAGGCTGGCCACCATGTGATAATCTACCTTTATCTTTCTCCTGAAATAATTGCAAGGCTGAGTTGCACCTACCTGTTTCCCTGCCTGGGGTGATTGCTGTGGTGATAACACTCAGCTAGACTTTTACCCGGGGAGAGTTAAAAATAGTCCCAGCTGCCTTTTTTTTTTTTTTTTTTTTTTTCGGGATACTTTTCTCCTCTGGCTTTATCCAACTTCCGCGGCTTTATTTCTGCAAAAAGCCCTGCCTGGGTAACTCCAGCTCGTCCAACCGGGAGCGTTCAGACCGGAGCGAGCGGTAGCGCTGGAATGACACTGCTCCCTCCCTGCGGGAACTGGTGGGATGCCTGATCCCAGCAACCACCAGCGCGGACTTTATGGGGCAAACTGGGGCAGGACAAAGCCGTGGCAGCTCGGCCGGGCGGCGGCGGCTCCTCGTATCTCCTTCCTCTGCTGCTTTTCTGCAGAGATGTGAAGAAATGATAAAGTGGGAGGCTGATCTCAGGCCGCCGGCGATGGCCAAAACTGATTAAAGAGCTGAGAGCTTGGAAGCCTTCCTGTATGTGTCAACATGAAAACAGTCATTAGAGGCGGCGAGCGCGGCGAGAGCGCCCTGCCGCTGCTCCATCAGGGAAGGTATGCATGAATCAGGGCTCCGGTAACCAGACTCCTCTCATGTACAGACCGGACCTGTTTCCACAAAGTCTATCCTTCTTATCATCTCGGCTGGAGCATTAAAAACCTCCTCCAGATTGGTATCTTGCTGATTTTATTTTCCTGGGTGACGCGATGTTCTCGCTCTGGGCTTCGCCTTCTCTTGTGGGGTTGGGGTTTTGTTGGTTTTTTTTTTGTTTTTGTTTTTGCTTTTTTTTTTTTTTTTTTTTTTTTTTTTTGAAGCCCGATGCGAGGCGCAGATTAAGGCTCGCGGGGAGATCGCCGGGAGAGCGGGCGATCGCCAGCAGAGATAAGACAAAGATCAGACACCGGACTATATTTAACCAGCTGCTTTAACCTTCTTTTCCTTCGTGCCTTTCCGGGCTGGAGCCGTGCGGGGATGGAGGGACCGGGGCTGCCGCTCCCTCCCTCCCTCCCTCCGAACCCCCCCGGCAGCGGTGGGCAAGGTTTGAAAGCCGATTGCATCGCGATAGTGGCTTTTGATAGCAGAGAAAACACCCCGAGCGTCTCTCCCTTTCATTTTCTGGGGGTTCCTGCCCGCAGAGGACAGTTTCTTGCCATCCCTGCCTGTACCACCAACCTCCCTGCAGCTGCTGCTGCTGCTTTATGGGGTGGTTTTTTTTTTTTTTCTCTCTCTCTCTCTTTTTTCTTTTTTTTTTTTGTGTGTGTCTGTCTTTTGTTCTGCTGGCAGATAGATGTGAGGGGCTGATAGAGAGCAGGAGCTGATCTCCAACCCAGATAGCCTGTTATATTTATTAACTTCAAACATGGGAGCGCGGGCGCCCAGCTGATGAGCGAGGCTCTGGCAGCTGCCGGTGCTTTCGCAGCGCCGGGTCCTGCGATGGGGGAGCCTGATAAGAGGGAGATTGATCTCATCGCGCTGATGTGCCTCCCCCTCCCTTGTTCTTTTAATACAGATTTTTTTGTTGTTGTTGTTCCTAAGCGAGCTAGAAGCGAATGTTTTGTCATAGTTGCAGGGGCCTGTTTGTGGTTATTATTTTTTTTTTATGGTGGGGTTTTGTTGGTTTTTTTTTTTCCCCTTTTTATTCTGCGCTCAGCTGCAGTAGATCTGAGCTCCTGATAAAAGCGCCAAGCCCCGATCTCCATCCTGATAGAGACTGCCAGGCTTGATAAGGACCACTTATCTCTCCCCGCCAGGCCGGAGCAGGATTCGCTACAACAACAAACACAGCAAAGAGGGGCAAAAGGGCTCCAACAATTTGTTCCACTGCAGATGTGATTAACGCAGGCGCTTTAATTATCTGATGGGGGGCAGCTGCATGTGTGTTTTTATTTCTCAAGGTGGTGGGGTGGATCTCCCCCCCTCCACGTGCTCTGTGAAACGAGCTGGGTCGAGAAGCCGAGCTCTCCCAGCTCCTGTTATCGGCTGCAGATGTTGCATTAGTTTGATGAGAGTTCTGACTTTTTTTTTTTTTTTTTTTTTTTTTTTTTTTTTTTTTGATGATTATCTCCCCTTCTGCTCCGCCGAGCGAACGCACGGGGCTGGGTGGGGGGAGGTGAAAACACCGTCGTATTTTTGCATGTGGATTTTCTTTAATTGCTATTAGATGGTGTCAGATAACGAGTGCGATCTGCGCTGTTAAAGCCGCCGGTCTTTTCAGGGGGTGTTTTGGGCTGCGTGGTTTTATTTTTTTTCCCTTTCCTCCTGCGCTCCCGCCCGCTCGCCGGTCCCGCGTGGGCTCGGTGGCGATGCCGGGAAGGGGATGGGGGAGCCGGGCAGGGGGTGCCCGTGGGAACCGTCCTTCCCGGGAGCTTGGAAAACTGCCTTTCCTCTAAAGATGACAGTGGCCAACCCAGAGTCTATTTTTAGCGGCGGCGTGGTGAGCCGGTGGCGTGGGATGCTCCCGGCACGCCTCCTGCCCGATCCTTCCCTTCCCTGAGTCGCTCCTTCCCTTTCAGGTGACTCTGCTTCAGCCTCCTCTGCTTGCTGATTTTTTTGGGGGAATTTTTTTTGGGTTTTTGTTTTTGGGTTTTTTTTGGGGTTTTTTTTGCCTGTTTTTCCCTCTGCGCTCTGATACAGCCGCACTTTTCCATCCCCACCACCTCCGTGCCTCAGTTTCCCCATCCACGCCTCCGGGCCGGGGTGGGTGGGGGGTGTTTGGGGAGGTGCTACCCCGGGATGCTCCGTGGGGTGGAGATGGTTTGCTCCCGGGATGAGCCGAGTACCGGCAGAGCCTCCCAGCTCCGCTCCCAAAACCGGAATTTTCTGCACATCCCGGGGCTCCTTCAGCCTCCCGGCCCCCCCGTACCCCACTCCTGGCATCCCGAGGGTGGCATCCCCGTGTCCCACGTGTCTGCTACACCCACGGGTGCTGCCTGCCTGCCAACCCCTCCCCTCTTGTGCAAACATCCCGAGGCATTTGCCAGCCTTGGCGCGGTGGCATCCGACTGGCACCGGCGGCTCCTCGGAGCTGGCAGGGGTGAGGGTGGCAAAGCCCTGTGGCACAGCTGCCCCCGCAGTGGCTTTGCCCATCCTGGCTGTCACTGTCCTCTTGGGGTGCGCCGCGGGTGACATCAGGGGCTCCCAGGGCTGTGGGGTGGGGTAGTGACCCGTGGGTACTGGTGGGATACTGGTGGGATGCACCCGGCAGAGCCCACCGTGGGGAGTTTTGTCCCAGCCATCCCCAGGTGTTTCCTACAAGCCGCACTCCTGCTCAGTGGAGGCTCTGCACCAACCTTAGGTGATGGTGGAAGAAGTTTCCCTCTCCTTCCTTAGCCAGTGCTCCAGGTGTGAGCATCCCTGCAGGCCCCAGCTCCAGGAGAATTGGCACCTGGTGGCCAAGGGGACAGCTCAGAGCAGGAAATCCGTTCACACCATAGATAATGGAGCAATAGCGCTGGTGGCCAGTGCTGCCTGCCAGCCATGAGCCACTGCATCCCTCAATGCCAGGGCACCCTGCAAACCCTCTTGGGACCGTGCTCGGGGTATATCCCAGGATGGCTCTTGCTGGCCATCCCCATCTCAGCAGCGGGCAGGGAGGATGAGGGGGATGCTGGAGGAGCGAGGGCTGGAGCTGGGCTGGCCATGGCTGAACCAGTTCTGCCGAGAGCCCGGCACGTCCCTGCTGGAGCCGCGCCGGCGAGGGAGGCTCCGGAGGCTTTGCCAGGCGGCTCCTTCGAGGGCCCGTGGGTGCCAGGGCTGGGTTGGTTTTGTGCCTGCTGCTGCTTTTCCACCTCCTGAGCCCCCGGGGGACGCCTCCACGCCGTCCCCAGCCCGGGCACACCGGGCAGGCGCAGAGCCGAGGCGACGGAGCGTCCCTGGCATCCCGGGGATGCCACCTCCAGCCGGGATTTGCACCTCAGGATCCGAAGTGGCGAGGTTGGGCAAGGTCTTATTTTCCATGGTGAATCACGAGGCCACCTAGCAAGCTGCAGCTTTGCCTTTGGCCAAGTTGTGATGCGGCCAGCTCGGCAATCAGGGCTTGGGAAGAAAGCAATCCTTTCCCCATGGGTGTTGCAGGAATTGTGCAAGGAGGCAGTGCCACGACAGGAGTGATCTGAGGTTCCTGGAGGGGGCAGCCCCTGGGATGCCACAGCAGCACCCCAAAGGCATCACTGTGTCAACATCTGTCTTGGCACAGGAATTTCCGTGCCCTGGGACATTCCCAGCCCTGAGGGGACACCCACATCCCTGGGAGAGGAAAGGACAACGCTGCCCAAACTGGGAGCAGGCAGGGCTGGGGATGGAGCTGCTGGGCCCTGCGTGGTGTTGGTGGATTTGGGGTCAAACGTAGCCGTGCTGGCTGAAGGAAGAGGATGTTTTCAGGATGTTTTTCATGCGTGCGGTCCATCCTGCTGAAAAAAAAAAAAAAAAACCACAACATGATCCGCCTTGGAAAAGATTGGATGGGGCGTTGCTGTGGAGGGAAAAGCAGCCCAGACCTTCCACAGAGGCACAGCCAGGGCTGAGAGCTGATGCTGCCCAGAGAGAGGGATGTGAACAACGGGGGCACGGCCAGAGCGAGGAACCTGGAGCTCCTTGGAATTCAATATTTAAGAAGATAAATTGGAGAAGGCCTCTGTGCCAGCCCTGCACCGCACTCCACCTCTGCTCCATGCCAAGAGCATGGATTTTTCTTCCTGTGGGGCCAAGAAATCAGCTCCCCTCACTTAGGGGAAGAGCAGGAGTGGGAGCAGGAGGCCAATATCTCTTTTTTTTTTTTTTTTTTTTTTTTTTTTTTTTTTTTTTTCTGCACCACATCCCATGACTCCTTTTGCTGCCTGACTCAGGGCTTTTGGCCGCTCCAGCTTGGCCAGCCTGTGTCCTGCTGCTCCTTTTATCAGGAAAGTTCAAGTGTTTCGGGGTAATACAGTTCCCTCTTCCGATGGCTGCCCAGCAAAGGCTCCACATTGTTCCTGCAGCAACATGTTTTTTTGGAAGGGCTGAAATGGCGAAAGGAATGCAACTGCTGACCTTGGGCTGCAGTGGGGTTAAGGAGTGTGTGCCTATGAGTCACTCCAGATAAGAGCCTTCCACGGCTTTTTTCCTCCAAAATAATTCTTTATCTCCTCTTTCTCACATCAACATATTTTCTTGACATCTCCCATTCGATAGCTCGTGGAGGAAATGTGCTCCTCTAATTTGTTCATCTGATGAAATGTAGATCCATTGTTTTCCCTCGGCCTTGGCCGGCTAGGAGCGTGACCCCGGAATCTGGGGCTGTGCCCAGGGCTTGGGGCTGCTCAGTGGGGTCATGGCCTGGAGATTTTGGGGTCAATGTGTGGGGTTTTGGGATGTTCGATGGGGTCGGTGCCTGGAGCTTTGGCAGTATTTGGGATTGGTGCCTGCAGTTTTGGGGATGCTTGGTGGGGTCGGTGCCTGGAGACTTTTGGGATGTTCAGTGGGGTCAGTGCCTGGAGCTTTGGGAATGTTTAGGAATGCTGCCTGCAGTTTTGGGAATGCAAACCCAGGGTTTGGGGATGTTTGGTGGGGTGGGTACCCCTTGCTTTAGGGATGGGCTTTGGGGTTGGTGACCAGGATTTTGGGAATGTTTGGCACCCTGCACTTTGGGGGTGCCCAACAGATTCAGTGCCTGGGGCTTTAAGGATGTGCCTTGGGGTCAGTGCCCAGGAATTTATGGATGCTTGAAGGAGTTTGGGGATGCACCTTAGGGCTGTGCCTGAGGCTTTGGGGATGCTCAGCAGGGTCAGTCCCTGTAGCTTTAGGAACGAACCTTGGGATGGTACCCAGGGTTTTGGGATGGTACCCAGGGTTTAGGGATGGTACCCAGGGTTTTGGGATGCTCGATGAGATTGGTGCCTGGGTTTTTGGGGACACTTCTCTGGCTCAGTCCCTGGGGTTCGGGAATGTGCTTTAGGGTCGATACCCAGATCTTTTGGGATGCTCAGTGGGGTCAGTCCCCACTGTTCCTTCAGGACAACACCCCGAGCTTTTGGAATGCGATACCGGGAGCAGCAGCGGGGAGAGCATCCCCACCTCTGGAAAAACCACTTTTTTTTTCCCTCCCCTCCTTGCTCCGCCGGGAAGTTTGGCCGCTCTCTCTTCTCCATCTCCCAGCCGAGGCCTCTCATGCTCCTCGCAGCTCCTATGATAATGCGGAAAGTTGAACTGGCCCCATTACTGCGCTGCGATGGTTGCCTCGATAAGGTGCCGATAATGGCAGCGATAGCGGCAGCTCGGTAGCCAATGGCTCTGCCGCTCCTGCCATTAACATTCCCCACCACGGCCGGGCTCGGAGCTGCCTATCTGCTCTCCATTTCCACTCCTCCGCTAGATAAGAATGGAAATACTGACTTCATAGCTCACTGATTAAAGTGTCTGGATTTCTTGATAATACACAGATAAATTATGTTTTTCAAAAAGAAGGTAGGGAAAGGGAGTGCGAGGGGAGGGAAAAACCTCCAGTCCATTTTTTTTTTTTATTTTTTTTTCTCTTCCTTTCCTCTTTCTGGCCGTGCCATGGGAGTTGGGTTTTTGCTGCTCCAAAATGCCCTTTCCAGCCGGAAGGCAGAGCTCTGTGAGGCTCCCTCAGGAATGGGGGCACAAAGGATTTTTGGGAGCCACGTGGGTGGAGTGTAGGGCAGGTCCAGTTCGGTCCCTGTGCTGGGATGGAGATGCTGTTCCTGCATCCAGGGACCTGCTGGGATCCTGGTGGTGCCCGGGGCATCTCAGGTGGGATCTGTCCCCAAGCTGGCAGGACCCAGGGATGCTCAGGAAGCATCTCCATTTCTCCATCTGGCTCTGCTGCAGGATTCTGCCCTGGGTACTTCAGAGCAGCCTCATCCCACCGCCCCATCCATCCTCAACTCGCTGACTTTCGTCACTCATCCTCCCCACTGGAGCAAACAGAGCTTCCAGGCTTTTTGGTTTGGAAAAGGTATCGACCGTGAGCCTCTGAGTTTGTTTCATCTAAATATAAAACTAAAGAGCAAACAGTATAAAGTTCATTTTTTAATGTGCTGCCCCATTCCAGTTGGGCTGCTCCCTTTATTTTTTTTAGGGGAACTGTGATAAAAAGCAGAGATAAAGCCAGGACTGTTTTGTGTAGGAGTCTGTATCTGTGTTATCTATCTCCCTTTTTCACTCTCCGAGCAGCTCTGTTGTTTTTCGCTCTTATCTTGCTCCACCAAAATGCCAAGAACAGGAAAAAAAAAAAATAGAAAAAAAGAAAGAGAAAGAGGCAGTGCAGGCACGTTTGCACAGAGAGAACTCGGCATCCATGGAGCTGGGCAGGAGAAGGGATGGGGTGCTGGGAGGGCAGGGAGGGATTTTGAGAGCAGAGCTGTCCCAGGGATTTCCACGTGCCAGGCTCGGTGCCACCCAACCTGGCTGTGCCCTCTGAGGGTCCTTCCCTGCCCCTGGAGCCCCCACGGTTCCTGCTTGTGTCCCTGGAGTGCTCCAGGATGGCTCTGGGAGCTGGGATCGGGCATCCTGAGGGTCTGGGAGCAGCAGGGACATCCCAGCCAGAGCATCCTTGTCCTCATCCTTGTCTCCATCCCTCCAGCCTTGTCACTCTGGGCTGTCACAGGCTGAAGGGCTCGGGGTGAACACTGAAAACCATCCCTGTTCCCTTTGCGTCGCTTTTGGGAGTGAGATGGACCTAGCAGGACCTGGAGCTGCTTCCCACAGGAAGGGGGATGGCTCTGCCTTAGTTCTCCAGGGTAATTTGTCGCTGGATTAGCCCAGAGCTTGACCTCTGTCCCTGCTGTCACCTGGTATTGATGTGCTGCTGCCTGAGCATCCCCACCCCCAGCCGTTCTGGAATGTCTTTATTCCAGGTGGGAGAAGGATCCAAATTGAGGTTTTCACCCCGTTCTGCCCTTTGACAGGGAGCAGGGGTGGCGTGCTTGGAGCCTGATCTTCACAGATGGAATTTTGGAATTTCTTTCCCACATTGGTGCATATCCAGCTGCTCCCGAAGCGCCCACATCCTGGATCACCACGGGGATAAACACCTCAAAACTGCTCTTGGATGGGGCTTGGATGGAGACAGCTTTGGTCTCCATCCCAGTAAGGCCTGGTCCTCCTCTCCCGGTCTCACCAGGTGCCTCAGTTTCCCTGCTGTGCCCCGAGCAGGCTCCGTGCGCTGTCCAGCCGGGCCCACGTTCAGCGCATCCCTTCTCCCGGAGCAATCCCATCCATCCTGCTGCGCCAGGGACGGCTCCATTCCGCTCTCTCCAAATCTATCAGGGCCTTATCGACCCCATCTGAAACCTAAAGTCACTCCATTGTCATTGTCCCTGGATTTCCTCCCTCGTTCTTTCCCCCTCGCTGGCGCGCGGTTGATCCGCCGGCCGTTCCTATTGGGAACGGCGGCCCCCGGAGCGCCCCAATCTCCCGGAATCTCTCGGTGGTTTATCGGTCCATCGGAGCCGGGGCTGGCGGGGCCGGCGCTGGCGCCGTTCGCTGCTGATAAAGTTACAGAGTTCAGGCAGTGATGAATGTTCAGTAACTGCACCCGCCGCGATCCCGCCTGGGCTTGGCAGCGCGAGCAGCTCCGGCTGAAACCAATCCCTCTCCTATCAGCAGCGCTGCTTTTTCTCAGGCTCAGCCTCTCCCCGCTTTCTGCTCTTCCCTGGGGGCTCCCCTGGGGCTGCACAGCACCGAAGGATGCTCCGTCCCAGGAGTGGTTTCTGGATTTCGCCCTGGAGTGGGTTGGGTTTGGGATGGAACTTAAAGTTCATACGGGTCCAGGGTCGGGAACTTCCCCCAGACCGGTGGCGGTTGGGATAGAGCAGCTCCTCGTCCCATCTCAAGAAATCCCATCCCAGCCTTCCCAACGCCTCCATTCCCGCCCTGTCCTTCATTTCCCATCCTGGAAAAATTAGGCCTAAGTATATTATAAATTTAATCGTTAATAATTATTGTGAATACCATCCCTTGAACATTGGTGGCTCATGCCCCACCATCTCTACACTCCCACTACTCTTTATTTCCCTCCTGGTGTAAATTAGGCCTAATAGATTATAAATGTGATAATATTAATCATTATAAAACCCCTCATGAGCAGTTGGGGCATCTCCCCATCAAGAATTACAGCATCACCCAGCACCTCTATCCCCTATTCCCCTCCTGCATAAATTAGGCCTAAATACAAAAATGTATTAAGCCTATAAATTTAATTTATAAACTGTTATAAATATCCCCCATCAGTGATCCCAGCATGCCTACCACCTCCTGGATAAACCAGTAATAATTTAATCCCAAATCCTGATCAATACATTATAAATCCCTCACTTCGGACCTTCCAATTCTCCAACCATCCTTTTTTTTTTTGTTTCCTCGCCCTCTTTCCCCAGGGCACCACAGGCAGGGTCAGGGTGAGTTTTATCTGGAGGTGATGGAGAAGGGCCCCAAATTTGAGATAAAGCCCCCTGGGGCCGGCCCCAGCCGCTATCGGCTCCATGCACGGGGCTGATCTTTCATGGGGAGATATCCATGGGAAGAGCCCAGCCTGGGATGCTGCAGCCAGCCTGATAGGGGAGAGGGATGATTTGTGCTCAGAAAAGCCAATTTTCCTCCCAGACAATTCCAGACTATTGGAATTTAGTGCAGCATCCCCGAGAGGAGATGTCCTGTGTGATCAGTAACGCTTCCGCCAAAACCAAACCTCGTTTGTCCCGGCTTGGCATTCCCAATCCGCAGGAAAAGACGGAGCAGCCGAGGTCGTTGGTAAAACAAACATTTGTAGGGCCCAGGGAGGAATTGGGTGAGAAGAGCAGGCGGGTGGCCCATCAGATACCGGGATTTGCAGCCCGGGTTGTTCTCCGGGTGTTTCTGGCTCCGCATGGCCCCGCTGCCAGACCCTGGGGAATCCCGGGATGCTCCAGATCCCACCAAACCACCAGGGCTGAAGGAACTGCTGGGACTGGCTCCAGGAGCATCTTTCTCTGCTCCTGCAGCTCTTGGCTCCACCATTTGGGGGAAAAAGAAGTGATTTAGGGACAGCGAGGAAGGGATGCCGGAGTGGAATTCCCACATTTCCAGCATGACGTGATGGATGAGCATCCTGGTGAGGTTTTGTGCATCCCAAAACCTGGTTTGCAGCCTTGCCCACCTGCTTTTGGGTTGCTTTTCATCATCAACATTATTATTATTATTATTATTATTGTTGTTGTTGTTGTTATTGTTATTATTGTTATTATTATTATTATTATTATTATTGTTGTTATTATTGGCTGTTTTTTAATTGGAAGAGGATGGTGCCAGCGCAGGGATGAGGAGGAGCTGGAAGGATGGAGAAGGGATCCTCCATTCTGTTGCCTGCCTGCTGGGGCTGAAATATCCCCCAGGATGCCCTGGCACAGCTGGGATGTCCCCACTGTCCCCCCCAGTGACACCCAGAGCCAAGGCTGAGCTTTGAGGTGCCTGGAGAGAAGGTTGGGGATGTGAGGCCACCCAGCTCCAGACTCTGTCCCTCATTCCCTGGCTCCTGGAGCCTTCCTTAGGCTCATCCCCTGCCCAATGGGACTTGGAGGAATTTTTATTTTTAGAAATAAGGATGGTGGATTCCCAGAAGGGTTTGGGTTGGAAGGACCTTAAAGCTCATCTCCTTCCTCCCCCTCCACGGGCAGGGACACATTCCATTTAGCCCAGGTTGCTCCAAGCCCCATCCAACCTGGCCTTGAACGCTTCCAGAGATGGGAACTGGAAGGAGTCAGATGGGAAATTTTTATTTAAATTCGTATTTAAAAATAAACACTTGGACCTGACGGCAGCGCCGAGCGCCAGCCGGCGAAGGCAGGTTGCCACCAGCCTGCACGTGTTCCCAATCCTGCTTTCCACCATGGGAACTCCTCCTCCTCCTCTTCCTCCTCCTCCTCCCTGCTCCAGAGCCGGTGGGAAAGTCTGTGGCTGTTGCTATTTTCTATCTGTTATCAAGGCCTCTTATCACTTTGCTCTTGTCTCTGTGCCGGCTCTCCGAGCGCCCAGGGTCTTGCTCTTGGCAGCTTGGAAAGCTCCCCCCTCCTCCTCCTCCTTGATTCCCTATATTCTTTTGCCTTTTATTTAATTTACCTGCTAAGCACAAAGAATCAAGAAAAGCTTTATTGTTCCTGTGCTGGGAGAACCTTAATTGGAGAGCAGTGATCAAATCATTACCTGGATAATGCCGGGTTTCCCTGGGAATGCCGACCCTCAGCCCAGCCCTGGTGACATGGGCACATTGCCTCAGCTTCCTGCAAGTTTTTAAAGTCACTCTTCTTTTTTTTTTTTTTTTTTTTTTTTTGAGGGAAAAAAGGAAGAAAAAAAAAAAAGAAATCCTAGCTCGTTATCAATAAAAAAAAAGGAGGGAGGGAGAAGAGTTAATCGTCGAAGCGGAGTATCTTGGAAGGGAGCGTTTTTTGGCTCTTCCCCTCTCTGTAAAACCAGCCTCAGTAATTCAGTTTTAAAGCATGAAAAAAGGGAGTTGATGAAATTCCACTATCAGCACTGAACCAATATGCAAAATATCTCGCTGAGAATCAAATAGCTATTATGTTTTCATTTCCATTTCAGCGTATTTGCTTAATGAAGAATAGACAGATCAGGCCAGCCGAGGGAGGCTGTGTGCGGTGATAACTGTGCAGGGCTCCCAGCAATCCTGGGCAAGTGACGCTCCGCTCCTGCTCTGTGCTCCCTCTCCCTCACTTGCATTTTTTTTTTCCTCCTTTTTTCCCCTTTTTTTTGATTTTTTTTTTCCCAGTGGTTGGTTTAACCCGCGCGGCTGGGAGCGCTGGCAGCGCGTCCCTGGGGGTTGGTGAGGAGTGGGGTGCTGTAGTGGGGTTGGGATCTATCCAAAGACACAATTTTGGGGTGCTGGTGATCACCCAGCCTCCCCGTGGTCCCCAAAGCCCTGGTTTTACATGGTGGGGTTTATCTGGAGCATCCCCATCTCCCTTGTGCTTGGGAGTGTTTTGGGGTGGGATGCATCCAGGGACTGTGTGAGATCATTCCAGGATGCTGTTGGCCACCAACCATCCCTATACCAGGTTTGACACGGTTGCATTTATATGGAGCATCCTCATCTTCCTCATGGCTGGGCCTCAGTGTTTTGGGGTGGGATGTGGGTGGTCCCAGGATGCATCCAGGGATCACAGCGACAAGATTCTGGGATTGTTGATTCCCCATCATCCCTGCTGGGGTATCCAAACCACAGTACCCAAACCCCAGCTGGATTTGGATGGAGCATCCCCATCTCCTTCCTGCATGGGAGTGGATATTTCAAAGTGGCATTTGGGTCATCCCAGGATGCATCCAGGGACCCCCATGCTGTGGTACTGGGATGCTGTTGGCCACCTTTCATCCCTGTAGGAACTTGGTGATACTGCAGGACCTAAACCCCAGCTGGATTTATATGGGGCATTTAGTTGGGTTTATATGGGGAATCCAGATGGATTTATAACGGGGCATTTAGTTGGGTTTATATGGGGCACTTAACTGGATCTATATGGGGCATTTAGCTGTATTTATGTGGGGCACCTCCATTTCCCTCCTGGCTAGGGATGGGTATTTTGGGGTGGGGTATGGGATGCATCCAAGGACCACGGATGGGTATTTTGGGGTGGGATATGGGATGCATCCAAGGACCACGGATGGGATGCTGTTGGCTGCCCATCATCCCTGTAGGCCACAGTACTGTGATACCCAAAGCCATCCCCATCCTCCTCCTGCTGCCTGCTGGTCCCAGCAGGATGTGGGTGGTCTCAGCACCCTTGGGTGGGTCCCAGGTACCCTCCTGGTCCCACCCATCCCTTCCCAGCCCCATCCACCCCTCCCTGGGCAGGCTGGAGGTGCCAAACCCCAGTGCAGGCGAGCGTTGGGTTAACTTTATCAGAAGCCCAAGAGCCGTGAAGGCGTGAAGGAAGAAATTAGCCTAACAATGTTTCATTTACAGCGGGAGAAACGATTTGTTAGCTGGCGATTGTTTCTGAATATTATCAGAGCCTTTTTAATTGTGCTGGAACTGAAATTAGCAGAATTAGAATAAATTGCCTTCCCTTCTCCGGCAGCCTCTTTATTCACGCTCATTGTTGTGTGCTTTGTATAGATTATGGGCTCTTTGTTCTGCTGCTGTAAATATACATGCCTGGAGTCACGGCGAGCAGCTGAGGTCTGCAGTCGGGCTGGCCCTGCTCTGATCCCCCCCTGATCCCCCCATCCTGTGCCTGGCTGGGCCCTGGGCAGCCCCGGTGGCACCGCGGCGTCGTGCGGCGCCAGCCATGTGTGCCACCACTGCTGGGTCTTGCTTGCCTGGCTGGGGGATGCTGTGTCACCATGGAAACGGCCAAGAGGGATGGCAGGGCCGGGGGGGTGTCCCTCTGTTTGTCCCCTGCGTCCCCCCTGCAGTGTCATCCCCGTGGGTCTGCGTGCCCTGTCAGGTATGGGGTGGTGGGGACCATTTCTGGGGGCCCTTTTGGGGACAGGTGATGCCACACCTGTGTGCACAGGACCCTTCTTGCTGCCAGGTTGATTCCCCGCAGTGCCTCAGGGAGGGGACAGGGAACACCTGGAGCAAGACATGGGCAGCTCTTCAAGGGGACAGTGTACCCCAGGGAGGTACAGGGTACATCCTCAGCAGGGACGGCTGAGCAGGGCTTTCCCTTCCTTCCCTGTGGATTTCCTCCCAGCATCCTGACTTCCCAACTGGGAAAACCCCCTGGCATCTTTTCCCCCTGGTTGTCCCCTCCTAACCGCCCTGTCCATGTTCCCACAGGTTCCCTGGCAGCAATGGAGGAAGGTGAGGATGCCCCAGTGGGGGACAAGAGCCCCTCGGAGAGGGACGGGGCCACCTCGGACTGCGAGGGCTCGGCCGAGCGAGACACCTCCAGCCCCCCCGGCAGTGAAGGTGAGCCCCGGGGCTGTCCCTGCTGTCCCCTGCCCATGGGGACAGGCTCTGCCACCAGAGTAACCTACTGGGCATTGTGTCTGCTGCTGGGGCACGGTGTTAATTAGCTAAGGAAGCAGCCTGGCCACCCCTCGGGACTGAAAGACCAGTGACACCCCCGTGTCCCTGGGGGAGATCCATCCCTCTGGGCAGCCTCTGGCCAGTGGCAGGACACCTTGGGGACAGCCCAGGTTGCAAAGTCGTGTCCCTTGGGGTGTACAGTGACATAATTGGGGTTTAAAGTGGCTTTTCCCAGGGACTTAAGGTGACCCTTTGGGATATAAGGTGATCACTTTGGGTGCAAAGTGACCCCTTAGGTACAAGATAACCCTTCCCCCTACCTTGGGGTGCAAAGTCTCATTCCCTTAAGGTGCAAAGTGTCCCATCCCAGGGATGCAGAGTGACCTCTCAGGGTACAAAGTCTCATCCATTGGAATACAAAGTTCCTCTCCCTGCCCAAGATCAAAACCACATCCCTTGGGGTGCAAAGTTCCTCCAACCCAGAGGCACAAAGTCACGTCCCATGGTGTACCAAGCGACTCCCCCAGGGCACCAGGCAGCCCCAGAGGCCACAGGTGGTGGCCCTGGCCATGCCGTGGGTGGGCTGGGGGCACGGGGCCGTCGGTGGCACCGTGGTGGCCACGCAGCCGCCAGGCTGCCGCCGTGCCGCGCCCCAAAGGTGGCTGCGACTCAGGGCCGGGCTGAAACAGTCCCAGATATCCTTCAAGTTCCTTCCTGTGGAGGTGGGGGCAAATCCCAATCAGTTAATGTTTGCAGTGCCCTTTGAGATAACCACGCCGGGGCAAGGCTGCGCCAGCTCGCCGAGCTGCAGCCGCGGCTCCCGGCAAGCCCCGGTGCTGCATCTGGGGGTAAAAGTGTCCCCAAAATCAGGGCAGCCAGGCCACGGTGCAGCGAGGAACCTCAGCAGCTGGGGCAGGGAAGGACCCCGATAGCCAGGGCAGGGAGTGGACCCTGATAGCTGGAGCAAGGAGAGACCCCGATTTCAGGGGAAGGACCCCAACAGCCAGGGCAGGGAAGAGATCCTACAGCAAAGCAGGGAAGGGAGCCTGATAATTGAAACGGGGAGGGAACCTGATAAGTGGAGCAGGGAAGGGACCCCACTATCTGAGTCAGGGAGGTCTCCCAGGCAAACTTTGCTCTGTGCTGGAGAGAAGCGAGGGCTCTTATCTGATGGGGCAGCCGGGCTGGGGGCGAGGAGCTGGAGCCGGGGCGCGGAGCTGCACCTGGCACTGGCCTGCCTCGATAAAGAGGTGATAGCAGAGATAAGGCCCAGCAGCAATAACGGCCACTAAAGCTTTCAGCGCGATGGATAAAAATCGATATGCCAGGCACTTTGATTTATAGCCAAAAATAATAGGACTTTTATACCCGGTGATTGATTTATTTGATGTTAATCATGGCGCTTATCACCTGTATTAATAATCTGCAATGGCGGTGACGTCACCCCTGGGTGGCCGCGGTGGCGCCGATCGATTGGGCTCCGTGCTGCTCGATCCGCCCGGGACGCCAAGGCAAACATGTACTTTGGGCACTAATCTGCCACACTGTCATATGCAGATTGGCTTTATCGGCCCATCTCCAGCAGCAGTTAATGGAGAAAATAATTGTTATAGTTGCTATGAATACGCCGCAAATAGAGCCGTGAAGGGAGGCGCTGGCCCGGGGTGTGCCAGGGGTTTACGGTGGGTGATGTTTGGGGTGGAGGGGTTGGGCTGGATTGATGGGGCTTTATCAGGGGAATGGGGGGGAATCCTCTGCCTGTGCCCGTCATGGCCCCGGGTGTTGCTGGTCCCCTGTGGAATGCTGCTTCTGGAATTCCCTGCTCGTGACCTGCTGCCTTCCCCCTCCTGCTGCAGAGTCCAGAGATGCTCTGGAGAGTCCGGAGAAGGAGCCGGAGAAGCTGGATCCTGGAGAAAACCCCCAAGAGCCAGACATCTGGAACGGGCCAGGTGAGTGTCTGGCGTGGGGCCATCCCACTCCATCCCAGTATCCTGACTGGATCTGCTGGAGCAGCCCTCAAGCATTCACCTCCTCTTGCAAACACCAGTATGAGGAGGACTGGGAGCTGGGCAGGCTGCAAACCCCAGACCTCCTGCTGGAGGGTAGGTGTGAGGTGACGGTTTTCATCCCTGACATCTGTGGAGTGCTGTTGGGATGATAAAAACCATGGACTTGGGAGCAGCAGGGATGCCATCCCCACAGCTGGCATTACACCCCCCTGGCATTGGCAGGGTTTGGGCTCATCCTGCGTCGCACCAGGGCACTTCAACAACATCCTGGCAACCACAAGAGCGACGCTGGGGTGGTTTGGTGATGGTTATCAAAACCCCAAGGAGCAAATTCAGCCTCTATCTCCCCCTGGTATCTCCACGCTGGGGCCGCGGGTACCGGGACACCGGCGAGGCCGGGCTGGCCCTGTGGGCACCCCCAGCCCTATCACCCACTATCTCCAAAGCCACGGGGTTACAGACGTGTGCCACATGGATTCACAGAACCACGGGATGCCTGGGCTTGGAAGGGAGCTCTGGGGGTCACCCAGCCCAAGGCAGGGGCACCCAGAGCAGGTGACACAGGAACACATCCAGGTGGGTTTGGAATGTCTCCGGACAGGGAGACCCCACACCCTCCCTGGGCGGCTGTGCCAGGGCTCCGCCACCCTCCATGGGATGTTCTTCCTCCTGCTGAGGTAGTTAGTTCGTGGCCATCATTCCTTAATTGGAGCTGTGGGTTGTTCCACTGGGAACAGCCCCTGGCAGGTGGATGGGGGTGGGACCAAGGGGGGGGGTCCTGAGACCCCTCCAAGGGTGATTGTGCCACATTTCACACCCCGCTCCTCCCAGGGGAGCGTTGGGAAGTGGCGACACCACTTCAGGCCAGCAATCCCCCTTTGGGCATGGATGCACCGGGCAGGTCCCGCTGTGTCCCCAAGGCCACCGAGCTGCAGCTGCTGCAGGAGCCCTGGGAAGTGGTGGCTGCCAGCACACGTGCTCCTGTCCTGCAGCTGCCCAAATGCTCACGGGAACCCCGCTCCCACTTCCAGCCCCGGCTGAGGGGAAGGGAAGCTCCTGCCGACCCCGCTGATATCCCAGCCCTTCCTGCAGGAAGGAGCTGCGAGGCCACCCCCGGCTCTCCTTATCTGCTCCCAGCCCTTTGCTCCTGGGGCAGGGCAGGAGGGGGGCTGTGACTCCGACCCCACAGATTTCCCCCCCCCCCCCCATTCCTAGGGGGTCAGCACACCCCTCATCCCAAACCCCCAAAAAAGAACCAGCCGGCCCCGCTGAGACCGTGCCTCCCCTTCCCCCTCTCAGAGAGCGGGTTATTTGCATTCTTTATGTAAAAGAGATTTTATTATCATCCCCTGGCAGCCCATCTCTATTCTGGTAATTGGAGTGGTATTAATTTCGGTGTGGCTGGGAGTTGCTGGCGGTCCGGCGATGCCGTGCCGATAGGGTGTTCCTCTCCCGCCAACCGCCGCGATAGCCCCGGTATCAGGAGCTCTGCAGGCTCCCCACTTATCAGGGATGGAGCTGCCCAAAAGGGAAGCTCGGAGCAGCCTGAATTTTTCTGCTTTATCTGGCAGGATCCGCCGGGTGTCAGCGATGGCGGCCGCGAGGATGGGGTGGGGAATTGGGGGAGGCTTTGTTCGTACCCTGCGGGAGGTTTGGGGGGTCACTGGGTCACCCCCGCTGTGGGTTGGTGACCCCAAAGGTCATCCCGGTGTTCCAGAGGGGATGTGACCTGCCAGGACTTCGCCGTGGCCCCACGTGGCAGGAGGGAGAAGGAGGATTTTGGTTTATCTTTGAAATGATCGTGTTCCCTGGAAGGGGCTGCAGCTCCTCGAGTTCCCAGGAGCTGGAGGCTGAAATCCTGAACTTGGGAGCCTTTAGGGATGTGCCACCCCTTCATCCGGGGTGCTGGGACAACCTGGCTCCGTTCTGCTTCCCAATGGGATCACGGGATGGAGCGTGGCCACGCTTTGTGCTCCCTCCATCCTTTGGCAGGGCTGGAGACAGGATGCCTGTCCTTCCCAGATTCCCCCAAACCATCCCAAATTCCCCCAAACCCTTCCCCACAGCCCCTCCATCCATGCCTCAGGTTTCCATCTTTCCCACTCCTTTGGGTTTGCTCTGGAGAAGGGCAGGTAGCAGAGAATTTCGGGAGCACCCACAGCCTCCAGCTGCCATCCCAGGGCTGTCCCCTCCCTCCTATCCCTGCCTGGCCAATCTCAGCAATTCCAGCCAGTTTTCCCAGAAGGATGAGACCAAAAAACTCTGGCAAATTTCAAATAGAGCTGTGGCAGGAATGCAGCAGAGGAGAGCCCTGCTGAGGGACAGGCTGTTCAAGCTCATGATGAGCCAGCAGAGAATTCCCACCTGGGAATCCTGGATTCTTGCCTTTCCATCTAGTGGGATGAAACTTTTTGCTTTTGTCCTTGTGGGAATACCACAGGCAGGGACAGGATTGGAGGAGCTGTGACCAAACCCAGAGTGGCTTTTGGGTTATCCCACCCAGCCGTGTCCCACCTGGGAATTCCCAGGGAATTCTTCACCCCCTTTCCTACATCAGCATCAATGTTTGCAGCTCCACCTTGCTGAACCCCAACTCCTGCTGCTGTCTTGCCTGTTTGGACTTTATTTAATAATTAATTACTAATTATTAAATATTCATTTAACGTTTCCTCAGGGTGGTAATGATGGTTCTGGGTTGATTACAGACCTCAGGCTCCTCTCCCGATCCCCCAAACCCATCCTCACCCCCATCTTCCATATCAGGATGGCACAGAGCAACTCCTCTTTTTTTTTTTTTTTTTATTTTGTGGTGTATCTAATTAAAACTCCCAAGTCCTTTTTTTTCCCCCCCGTTTTCCTCCCAGCTCCCCCTTCCCTCGTGCTCCCACTCCCCTTTAGTTGTGTTTATCTCCCTCTTCAATAATCTCTGGCTGCGCAGAGTTTGTCTGGAAACCTCAAGGTTTATTATCGGGGTGAGCAGGGCACAATGGGGGGGACAGCTCGTCCGGGGGGGGATGAGACATGGCCCCCACCACATCTGCCCCATCCCTCCCCCTCCACCCTGGTATGTGTGGGTGGGAAAAATAATTCCAGCTATTCTGTTTTATCGCTGGGAGCAGAGCAGCACAGAGTTGTGTTTGTGGGAGATTGCTGGGGGATGGGGGAGCTGGGATTGAGGGAATTGGCACCCCCACCGTCCCAAATCAGGGGGTGCCCAGCACCCTGAAATCCTCCCCCTGCCCTGGTGTGTGTCCAGCAAATCCTCTTGCCAAAGGCAGCGGGGTGGGGACGATCCCAGCACTGTTGGGGGCACCTGTCCTGGGTTTGGGACATGGAAGAGCACCTGTCCCTGCTGGGGGATGTCCCAAGTGTCACCCCATGTCTGGGGGTGCAGGGTGGAGGGGACAGTTTGGGGACACTGGTATGGTGAAAGGGACGCTCCTGCTGGTCTGGGGATGTTGCTGAGTGGAAGGATGATCAGACCAGTTTGGGGACACAGCTGGGGTGGAGGGATGCTCAGGGATGTATGGGGACAGTGACAGTGTGGAGGGGTGCTCAGGGATTTTGGGGACAGTGACAGTGTGGAGGAGGGATGCTCAGGGATCTGTTCCCATTTCCCCGGAGCAATGCCTTGCACTCTTGTGGTGAGAGCCCTGAGGGCGATGCTGCCAGGCTGGTGTTGATTGAAAGCTGTCACTGCTCTGCCCTGGCTGGATCTGAGAGCTGGTGAGGATTTGAGGCTTGGACTCCCCTCCTCCATCAGGGTACCCCCCCCGGGGCTGTGGCAGGGTCCCCCCCTCCATCCTCTCCCCTTTCCGGACGGGATATCTTCCCTGTGCATCGGCTCCGGGGGCCCCTGCACTCCCCCTCCTCCCCCTCTCCGGCTTCCTGCCCCCCCAGTGCCCTCTTCCCGCTGCCTGGGCACAGCCAGGGGTCCCAGCAGCCCCAGGAGAAGGGACGGGGCAGGGAGAGGGTGTCCCTGGCACAGGGGTCCCACCACCCTGACAAGCCCTGGGGAAGCCAGGATGTTTTCCTCCTTCCCATCCTTCCTGAGTGCTTTCTGGTGGTTTTCCCAGTGTTTGTTCCTGTCCCCAGCCCTGTGGTCACAGGTCCCCTGTGTTTCCTGGTTGTCCCTTGTGAGGAGGACCCTGGGAACAGGGGCTGCCTTGGGATGGCAGCACCCCAGGCATGGGAACCCTTTGGGATGGGGTCCGTGAGTGGGGACAGCAGGGACAGGGCACCCCTGGCTGGAAGCCCCAGCGAAGCCAGGGAGTTTTTTCCTGCTTCTCATTCTCCCTGAGCCTTTTCTGATCTTATTCTCAGTGTTTATATCCACATCCCTGCAGGCACAGGTCCCAGTTGTTTCCTGGGATCAGAACCCTCTGGATATGGGGACCCCCTCCCAGCCCCATCCCAGCAAGGCACAGCAACACCCCAAAGGCAAACGTCCTGGGAATTCTTATCAGCCCATCCTGCTGGGGCAGGGCAGCCCAGCAGCTTCCGTGGGGCAATCCTGGGGAGCACGTGGCACAGGCAGCACCTGCCAGCTGTTCCCCACATCTGGCGAGCGGGCAGCAGGTCCTTTTGGGGTGCAGCCCCTCCTGTGTGTCCATTCCTGCTGTCCAGCCCCCCCGGGCAGCGGGTGGTGCCCGCTCCAGGCACTGGGCAGGGCTCAGCTGCTCCATTATCCGGGGGCAGGGTTCAGCCTGATAAGGAGTCGCTTTTGGACTCGGGCAGCAAACAATCAATAAGTGGCAAGCGATGGGCAGGAGAGATAAAAGCAGAAATCCCCCCTCGGCTCCCACCCCCCTAGGGCGTCCCCAGCACCCCAAACCGGGGCTCAGCTCTGCCACAGCCATCCCCTCTCTATCCACAACCAAACGCAGGCTGAGCCCAAGCAGGCGCAGCCCAGCAAGGCTCGATTTAAACCCTCCTCACTCCTTTGTCGTCCCCAAGGCTGCCCTGATTACTCGAGCACCCAGGACAGCAAAGCTGGGATAATCTCCTTAGCCCCTTTGGAGAGATTTCCCTTTGTGAGCGGAGGTGAAGAGTGGAGATGCTGCGTGTTCACAGCTTAAGACTCTTCCCAATCGGCTCCCTCCATCTTATCGGAGCGGTGCCATCACATCATTGCAGTAGTTGAGTTGTCAGGATTTATTCCTTCCGCCGCGCTCGCCGCTTCTAAAAACAGCAGCTGGGGCTGGGACGGGGCTGCCAGGGGGAACTGGGGGCAACTGGGGCTTCTCCAGCTTGGATTTCCCCAGGCAGGAATAGCAGAGCCATGGGAGGTTGGGTACCCATGGATGGATCCATCCATCCATCCATCCATCATTCATCCATCCATCCATCCCTCCCTCCCTCCATCCCACTGCCAGGCCAGCTCCCACAGCCACCCATGTTTGCTCCTGGATGTTCCAGGGGTGCAGCCACATCCAGGCACCCCCATTTGCTTTCCTTGCAGGAGGGAAGGGCAGAGGGGCCCAAGACAAACCCATCCATCCTACCCCATCCCATTCCAAGCTGCTCCCACATCCCTCTGCATCAACTGCATCCACAGGGCTTGAACCACCTCCAAATGAACTGTTTGGCCCCCTTGGCAGAGATCTGGGCTTAGAGTTCCATCCATCCATCCATCCATCCATCCATCCATCCATCCATCCATCCATCCATCCTTCCCTCCATCCCCATTTCCCAGTCTCTCCATCCCCAGGGCTGGTGCCAGATCTGGCTCGTGGCCCCCCAGGCTGGCACAGGGTGCTGAGTTTAATCGGAACAAGGCGGCTGATCCTGGGATGTGATCCCATGACACACTGATAGCAGTATTTATCCTGATAGTATCCAGGCAGCTGCAAACACTGCAGGGACCTCCGAGCCTGGGTGCCCACTGAGGGGCAGAGCAGCTGGTTTGGATGTGGTTCAGATCCTCTGGATGCAGTTGAGGCAAAGGGATGTGGGAACAGCTTGGAATGGGATGGGGTGGAATGAGTGGGTTTGTCTGGGGGGCCTCTGCCTTTCCCTTCTCCTTGCTCCCACAAGGAAAACAAATGAGGATGCCTGGATGTGGCTGCATCTCCAGAGCTTCCAGGAGGAACTGGCCCAGCTCTGTGCTGCTCCCAGCAGTGCCATTCCTGTCCCTGGCCGTGGGAATGCTGTGGTCACCGTGTCTCTGGGCTCTGGCTGTTCATTTCCATCACACCCCGTGCTGGAGGAAGGCTCAGTGATGCCTCTCTGGATTTGTGCATCCCCACAGGCTCCCTCCCTCCCCTGTGCCCACCCTGGACCCTCGGGATGGGCAGGGATGCGGGTGCCTGCCTGGCCAGGGGGTGGTGACAGGATTAATCTTTGCTCCTGACACAGCTCAACCCATTCCTTTGGAATCTCCCGATGGGAAGATAAGGCAGGAGCAGCCCTGAGTTCCCGAGGTTTGTGCCACACCAGGCAGGTGCACCTGGCTCTCAGGGGGCTTTTCCCTCCTTCCTCCCTTCCTTTTTCCCTCCCTTCCTTCCTTCCTGCTTCTTTTCTCTTCGCCCCAGAACAAACAGGCTGGTCCCTGCCCAATTTGGTTAATGAGCTGGGAGATAAGCTCTGCTCCCGTGATAACGAGGGACCGATGGCCAGGTGAGATACCTGGGGGATGTTCACCTGCCAGGGGATCCTCACAGGGAGCTGCAGCTCACAGACTTTGCTCCAGGACACCCCAGGGGCTGGCAGCAGTTCTTCCCAACCTTGCAGGCAGTGGGATGTGGCTGGATCCACGGTGGGATCGCTCCCTGGGGGTCCCCACGTGGGGACACAGCTTGCTGGTTTTGGGCTTTGCTCCCAGGGTCGAACGTGCAGCATCTCCCAGACCTCCCCATCATTTTCCCTGTTCCTACTCAGTAGTGCTGCGTGTTTAGCTGGAGAAAAAAAAAATCATCTTTTCCCTCCTTTTTTTCCCTTGCTGTGTTAACATGGGTGCAGCACAGGGGCTCTGGCAGCATCCCTGGCTGGCACATGGCACTCATCCTACTGGAGGAGCTCTCAGCTCCACAGAGCAGGGGTTCAGCACCATTAGTGGGGTTCCAGCACCCCGTTTTTGGGTAGGTGGAGGCTGTGGGGTGCTGGCAGGAACAGGGCTGGCTCCAGCAGCACTATTTTTGTCCCCCTGTCTGGAACGGTTTTCTCTTTATCAGCGCCTGCGTGTTTTCTCTGCTGGGGATTGATACACACAAGATGAAGTGCTCTGACATGGGAAGTGTCAGGCGAATGCTCTTATCTCAGAGACATGGTCTCCTGACCCAAACGCTGCTGATTACCAGTGAGACGGGGAAGGGGGGGGCACCCACAGGGGGACGTGGCCGTTGGGCTCCGGTCCCCAAAAGCAGCCGGGATATTTGGGCTGGCAAAGTCAGAGGGGAGCCAGCACTGCTGGAGCAATCCTGGGGAAAGGGGAGGGGATGCTGAGGCTGGAGGGAGTCCAGCACCCTGGCAGCAGTTTGGGAATCGGATGGGAAGGTGCTGGAAATGTGGAATAACGTGAGGGTCTGACTGCCCCGCTCAGCCCCGAGGCCACTCTGGTGGTCACTCTGCTCCCTGCTGCTGCTCTTCCTCAGGCTCGGTTTGTGCCAATCCCAACACTTCCTCAAAGACCTCATCACTCCTCCTCTTCCTCCTCCTCTTCCTCCTCCTCCTCCCTGTGTTGAGGTGGAGCTGATGAGGAAACGGGCAGGGGGATGCAGGGCAGGAGGATGCCAGGAATGTGGGGGATGTAGGGTGGGAGGATGCCAGGGATGCAGGGCAGGCACAGCCCGTGCCATGCTCACTCCCAAAACCCCTCTGCAGGGATGAAATCCCAGCTAGAAGCAGAGCTGGGATCTCCATGGCCAGGATGGCTTTGGGAGCACTGCGGCTCCAAGGGCTCCCAGGATTTGGGGAGGGAGCTGGGGCAGAGCCCATCACACTGCTGTGCTGGGAGCTGTGGCATCGGGATGGAGGGTGGCAGGGACCAGCCTGGTGACCCCAAATACCTCGGGGAGCCTGGATACCTTCCCAGACCTCCCAGTGGGCAGAGGGTTTTGCCGAGCTGGCACTGGTTCCTCCCCCGGGATGTGCTCCAAGCAGTCCCCAGTGGCCCTGGATGGACGGAGGGGACCCGTGGGTGCCAGTGGCACCTGGGTGATGGCAGGTGACACCACCCAGCGCTCCCAGTCGCTCACCTCAGCTCACCCCAGCGCCGAGAGGATCCAGTTGTCAGCCCTGCTAATAAACACATCAGATTTCAATCTCCACAGCCATGGGATCGCCTTTTCCTCCCCGCGCTCTCGGCTCCAAAGGCAATTTTGCCTTCAGCCAACGCAGCCTCCTCCCTGCCCACGGCACCCGGGACCGGCTGCATCCCCTCGGGGCTTTAGGGGGCTCTTTGTCCCGCAGTTCTGGGGTGGAGGATGATCCCGCTCGGCTCGGGCTGGGTTTGGCTCGCTGTGCCCGGGGAGCAGCTCGGTTTTTGGGGGGCAGCAGCCGGCGAGGGGCAGGCAGCACATCCATCTGGGTATTGGTTACCTGCCATCTTATCTGCGCTCCCAAAGACAAAAGCACAGTTAAAACATTTTCGAGCAGCCTTCATAGCGTATTCACGTGTTATCTAACCCATTAAACCAGAGCCTTATCAGATAATCAAAGCCATTAAGCCCTGAAGCTGCTGCGACTTTGGGTGCAGGGATGGGAAACGCTCCTTCCACTTCACAGTGCCGGGCCCGGGACCCCCGGGAAGGGGATGGATCCCCCCTAGGACACATCCCGGCTCCCCACATCCCCCAGGATATGGATCCCCCCTAGGACACATCCCGGCTCCCCACATCCCCCAGGATATGGATCCCCCCTAGGACACAGCCCGGCTCCCCACATCCCCCAGGATATGGATCCCCCCTAGAACACAGCCCGGCTCCCCACATCCCCCAGGATATGGATCCCCCCTAGGACACAGCCCGGCTCCCCACATCCCCCAGGATATGGATCCCCCCTAGAACACAGCCCGGCTCCCCACATCCCCCAGGATATGGATCCCCCCTAGGACACAGCCCGGCTCCCCACATCCCCCAGGATATGGATCCCCCCTAGAACACAGCCCGGCTCCCCACATCCCCCAGGATATGGATCCCCCCTAGGACACATCCCGGCTCCCCACATCCCCCAGGATATGGATCCCCCCTAGAACACAGCCCGGCTCTCCACATCCCCCAGGATTTGGGGTGCTGCGGGCCGGGGGGTTTGGGGCACATCCCGCTGATGCTGTGCGTGTCTCCCGCAGATGAGCTGGCTCTGGAGGTGCAGGATGGGCAGAGACAGGTGCGGACCCGCAGGAACCTCCCCGAAGGATTCTCCTGGGGCCCCTTCCAGGGCAGCATCCACAGCGAGCCGGCATCACCGGGGCACGGCGACACGGTAAGGAGCACCCCGAGGGCACGGTGGGTATGGGGCAAGTCCTGAGGAAACAAATTCTTTGGGGAAAGAGGTCCCTGCTTGAGCTCCTCAGCGCTGGGAATCTCCTGGTTTGAGTGCCCAAGGGTTTCCCTGGAGCCCAGAACATTCCCAAGGCAGGGGACAGGATGGTCCCATCCCCTCTGTTGGGCTGCCTGGTGGCTGTCACCTGTCCCCTCACAGAGGAGATGGCATCGTTTCTCAGCCCAGAAATGCTTCCTGGGGAACTCTGGTTGTGCCTGGAAAGCACCAGCAGCAGTGGGGAAGGGGCAGGAGGGGAGTACCGAGGGGACACCGGGGGCTGGTGGCTGTTGGTGCCATCACCGCGTGGAGCAGCAGAGGAGGGAAGTGTCCATGAGTGTCACTCTGGGTGTTTTTAGGTTTTCTGGATCCTCCATCCCAGCCACATCCTTCCCTCCACAGCCCCCCCACCAGCTGCACACAGGCAGCTCCAACCCAGGATCCTCAAACCCTGGCTCCATCCCCACCTCTTCCTCCTCCTCCTCCTCCTCCTCCGCCCCTTCTCTCCTTTGCTCTTTTTTTTTTCTTTACTCTTTTTTTTAAGCTCAGGCCCGTTTATCTTTGCTGAATTAAATCCTTGATTAACCCTTATCTGCCCAGTTTGGCTCCCTATCTCCTGCTTGGCGCCGTGTGTCCAGACACCCGGTACAGGATGATTGATTTCCCGAAGATATGTGCAGCTTTTTTCTGATACTTCATTTATTGTCTAAATATTTTTGCTCCCATTTCAGCAGCTCCCTTATCGAGCCCGGCTGATGATTCCCAGCCCTGCTCTCCTCTGCCACTCTCCTCCCTCCCTATCTCTGCTCAGGGAAGGGAGGAAGGAATTTCAGCCCCATCCCTGATAGGGGCTGTCACCCTCAGGTCCCTTCCTCTTTGTTGTTGGCGGCCGTGGGGGGCATGTGTAGGGGGTGTCCCCCAAATCCTGCCTGGCTCTGCTCTTCATCTCCATGTGGGAAATGATCCCAGCCTGGGGTTTTAGTGGGTGGCTTTAATATTACGTGGCGTGGAGCACCATGTGTCCCCATCACCTGCTGATGGAGAAGGAGGGAAAAGAGGAGGAGGAGGAGAAGGGGGAAGATGCTTACCCACCCCCACTTGATCACACAGGGCTCCCCCAAAAGATCCTTGCTCAGGAGGGTGTGGAAACCGTTTCCACTGACAGGCAGCTCAGGGGTGCCAAGGGAAGGTGAAGCCCCTTTGGGGCTGTCCCCTGGGTCCATCCATGCCCTGTGTCCCCCAGGCCGGGCTCAGCGAGGGCAGGGGCTGGGCAGGGCCCGTGCGGATGCACCCTCCCGGCGGATGCAGAGCAGATAGGGTTTCAGATAGGGTTTCTGATGGTTATCAGCCGTGTGGAGAGGAGACAGCGACCTCTTTGTTCCAGGGAGAACAAGGACGAGCTTCACTCCGGGGCTGGGGCCACTGCAGGGAGGTGGGGTGGGCACCCTGGGGTGCCGGGAGCACCTTGGGGTGCTGCAGGGTCCTGGGCAGTGCGGGCAGACCCCTACATCATGGGGAGGCAAAATTGCAAAGGGATTCTCCTCTCCCCGAGGGTGCTCTGCCCGTGTGGCACCAGCAGTGCCCATCACTGTGTCCCATGCTGGGGGTCCCAAAGCCCCCCCAGCCCCATTTCCCATGTCCACAGGGGGGGGGTTCTACTACTGTGAGAGTTGAACACACCTGTGCCCCTGTCACACGTGTGCCAGTGTGTCATACATGTCCCAGTGTGTCACACCCATGTGCCAATGTGTCACACCCATGTCCCAGTGTGTCAGACTCATGTGCCAGTGTGTCACACGTGCCAGTATGTCACACCCGTGTTGCCAGTGTGTCACACACATGTGTACCAGTGTGTCACACGTGCTGGGGGCTTTATCACGCTGCCAGCACTTGGCTCCTGGCAGTCATAAGGCCCCAACTGGCTGCGACTGTCAGGCTGAGTTGGAGGGGTTGGAAATATTGGGATGGATAATTAGATTTCATATCGTTACTGCAGCAGCCATCGGAGGATCAGGGAGATTAATTTCCCCCCCTTTGTGCTCATTAATATTCATTAGAATGCGGGGAGGCTGAGCTGGGCATGGGCTGAGCAGGGAGAGCTGTGACCCCCCCCCCCCCCCCCCGGCAGCCCCTCAGTGTGACCCCAGCCCATTTTGGGGAGCGCTGTGACCCCCCCTGGCAGCCCCTCAGTGTGACCCCCATGCTGACCCCTGTCTCTGCCCCACAGAGCCCCCCTGTGACGCTGGTGCTGGGGGATGAGAGCTGCTGGCTGTCCCACCTGCCCCTCGTGCCCGGAGAGCCCGATGCCAACGCTGTCATCTACAGGAAAGGTTGGTACTGGGGGGAGTGGGGTTGGGAGGGGAGGGGTCCCCATCTGTGTCCCCTGTCCCACTGCTGGCTGTCCCTGGGCTTGTCCCTGTCCCAGCTTCCCTGGCTGGCTGCTGCCAGCAGGGCTGGGGAGGGTCCCAGCAGGGATGAGCACAGGGATGGATGTAAAGATGGGCACAAAGGTTCAGGGATGGGCACGAGGGTTGGCACAGGGGTGAGTGCAGAAGTGGGTGTAAGGATGGATGGATGCAGGGATGGATGCAGGGATGGATGCAGAGATGGACATGACGATGGGCACAAGAATGGATGCAGGGATGAGCACAGGAATGGGTGCAGGGATGGGCACAAGAATGGATGCAGGGATGAGCACAGGAATGGGTGCAGGGAGGGGATGTAGGGATGTTGCAGGGATGGATGCAGGAATGTACACAGGGATGTCACAGGGCTGGGCACTGTGCTGTGTGCAGAAATGGATGCAGAGACGCACACAGGGATGTCACAAGGATGGGCACTGGGCTGTGTGCAGGGATGGGCGCAGGAATGGATGCAGGGACGGGTGTAGGGATGTCGCAGGGATGGATGCAGAGATGCACAGAGGGATGTCGCAGGGATGGATGCAGAGATGCACACAGGGATGTCGCAGGGCTGGGCACTGTGCTATGTGCAGGGATGGGCACAAGCCGAGCGGCGGCTCCGGGCGGGCTCTGCGGGGCTCAGCACGGGCAGACACCGCCATCTCCAGGCCATGGCCGGGAGGAAGGAGCGGCCGCTGCCGGGACCGCGGGGACAAGGCGGGACAGAGGGGCCGGGCCAGGCAGGCGGCAGGACGGGATCCGGCGATCCCTGCTCACTCAGCGCTGTCCCCCTTTCCAGACGAAGCCCTGTGGTGCCGCACGACGCGCTCGCTGCGGGAGGACGAGCCCCTGAGCGCCTTCGTGGTGGCAGAGCCGCCAGCTGTCCCCAACCACGGCGTGAAAGCAGAGCCTGGAGAGTCCCCGTACCCGGCAGCGCTGCACTCGGACATCCAGCTGCTGCCACAGCAGGCTGGCATGGCTGCCATCCTGGCCACCGCCGTGGTCAACAGTGAGTCCAGGGACATGCGGGGAGAGACACGTGGAGAGAGACACATGGGGAGGGACGCATGGAGAGGGACACGCAGAGAGGGACACAGAGGGGGACACACAGGGAGGGACATGCAGGGGGGGACACGCAGGGAGGGACACAGAGAGGGACACACAGGGAGGGACACACAGGGAGGGACACGCAGGGAGGGACACGCAGGGAGGGACACAGAGAGGGACACACAGGGAGGGACACGCAGGGGGGGACACGCAGGGAGGGACACAGAGAGGGACACACAGGGAGGGACACAGAGAGGGACACACAGGGAGGGACACGCAGGGAGGGACACGCAGGGAGGGACACGCAGGGAGGGACACACAGGGAGGGACACGCAGGGAGGGACACGCAGGGAGGGACACAGAGAGGGACACACAGGGAGGGACACGCAGGGGGGGACACGCAGGGAGGGACACAGAGAGGGACACACAGGGAGGGACACGCAGGGAGGGACACGCAGGGAGGGACACAGAGAGGGACACACAGGGAGGGACACAGGGAGAGGGACATGCGGAGAGGGACACGCAGGGAGGGACACAGAGAGAGACACACAGGAAGGGACACACAGGGGGGGACACGCAGGGAGGGACACGGAGAGGGACACATGGAGAGGGACACACAGGGAGGGACATGCAGCACTGCAGCCCTGCTGGCGCTCCCCAGCCTGTCACAGAAGCAATGTCCCCGTCACTTGCTCCCCACAGAGGACGTGTTCCCCTGCAAGGACTGCGGGATCTGGTACCGGAGCGAGCGGAACCTCCAGGCCCACCTGATGTACTACTGTGCCAGCCGGCAGAGCGCCGGTGCCGGCTCCCCAGCCCTGGATGAGAAACCCAAGGAGACTTATCCCAACGAGAGGGTGTGCCCCTTCCCTCAGTGCAAGAAGAGTTGTCCCAGTGCCAGCTCCCTGGAGATCCACATGCGGAGTCATAGTGGTATGACACGGCATGGCATGGCATGGCATGGCATGGCAGTCCTCCTCTGGAGGCTCTGGGGTGGCAGCATGGTGACCAGTTGGAGGAGGTTGAGCTGCTGGAGGGGCAGGGAGGATGCAGGGCTTGATGGAGCACATTTACCAGTGGGATGAGGTTCTCCCCAGCTGGGTCACTGGTTTGCTACAGCTCACTTGTAGGTCTTCCCCCATCTCAGAGCTGTAGAGACAGAGGGAATTAGCTTTGTGAGGTGGCCCTGTGGGTATCCCCACAGTCCCTGTCCCCCTTCCCTCAGCACTGAGTGTCCATCTGTCCGGCAGGAGAGCGGCCGTTCGTCTGCCTGATCTGCCTGTCCGCCTTCACCACCAAAGCCAACTGTGAGCGGCACCTGAAGGTGCACACAGACACCCTGAACGGTGAGTGTCCCGTGGGGACAGCCCTGGGGTGGGCACTGTCCTTCCTGCCCTGCCCGCTCAGCCCAGTGCCCTGTCCCCTCAGGTGTCTGCCACAGCTGTGGCTTCATCTCCACCACGAGGGACATCCTGTACAGCCACCTGGTCACCAACCACATGATCTGCCAGCCTGGCTCCAAGGGAGAGGTGTTCTCACCTGGATCAGCCCTTCCTGCTGCCAAACCCCTCACTCCCGGTGAGTCCTGGGGCTGTGGCCGTGGGGGACACGGGATGGCATTGTCACCAAGGGCTTGTCCCCAGCTGTGTCTGGTGGTGGGAAGGGATCTGGCAATGGTACAGTGTACCTGTGCCAGGATATTGGGAATGGGGAACAGAGCAGGATCCCTGTGCCAGGGGTATTGGGAACAGGACACGGCAAGCATCTCTCTTCCAGGATGTATGGAACAGGGAACAGGGTGAGGATCCCTGCTCTGGGGGTGTCACTAACAGGGGTACAGGGCAGCATCCCTATGCTGGGGCTCTCAGTGACACAAGTGCTGATCATCCCTGTGCCAGGGCTCTCGGTGACACTGTGGCCTCTGTCCCCCTGCAGGGCTGAGCCAGCCGAACAGCGTGTCCCTTCGGAAGTGCAGCCTGAGCGCGTTCCTGCCCGAGGCACTGCCAGCCCTGCCCCAGCACGTGGTGCTGCCCTGCCCCGACACCACCCCGGTACCGGTACCGGCACCGCCCGCCTCACCCCCCGACCCCAGGGCGGGCAAACTCTCACCCCCAGCCCAGCCGCAGAACGGGGAAGGACCTTCATCAGCATCCTCCTCATCATCCTCCTCCTCTACGTCTGGCGAGCCCGTGCGCATCAAGGAGGAGCCGGCCGGCAGCCCGGCCAGCGAGGCGGAGGCGACCAAGAGCGGGGAGGGGGCCAGCAGCCCCGACCCCGGCTCCCGGACCTCGTCCCCCCGCAGCCTGTCCTCGGCCAAGGTCAAGTCGGAGCTGGCCAGCCCCACGCCGGGCTCCAGCCCCGTGCCCAGCGAGCCGGGGACGGGCACGGCCGGCGGCACCGTCTTCCTCCCGCAGTACGTGTTCGGCCACGAGGCCGCGGTGGTGCCGCAGGCGTCGGAGATCCTGGCCAAGATGTCAGAGCTGGTGCACAGCCGGCTGAAGCAGGGCCACGGGGGCACGGTGCCACCCGCCATCTACACAGGCACGCCGGTGCCCAAGGGGGCCACCTGCTTCGAGTGCGAGATCACCTTCAACAACATCAACAACTACTACGTGCACAAGCGCCTGTACTGCTCCAGCCGGCACCTGGCCGAGGACAGCTCCCCTGGGCCACGCAAGCTCAAGGCCCCCCCTGGGGTGCCCAAGGGTCCCTCCACCCCGGGGACGTTGCTGTCCTCTCCGGCGGGCAACGGGCAGGGCCCGGCAGCGGGGGACGGGGACGCCGGCCACGATGCCACCCCTCCGGCCACTGCGCCGGAGGGCAAGGCTGAAGAGGGGGGCACCAAAGCGGGGTCCCCCGAGGTGGAGGGGGGGTCGGGGCGGTGCAGCGAGGACAGCCAAAGCCCCGGCAGCTCGGCGGGGGACGACGGGGACGAGGACCCCAGCAAGACGCTGTGCGAGGCGTGCAACATCCGCTTCAGCCGCCACGAGACCTACGTGGTGCACAAGCGCTTCTACTGCGCCTCCCGGCACGATCCCCCCCTGCGCCGCCCCGCCGCCCCCAAAGTGCCCTTCCTGCCGCAGCCTCTGCGCACCCGCAAGCGCCGCAAGCTCTACGAGATCCACGGCGCCGCTCGCCGCCCTGCCGAACCCCCACCGGCCCCGGAGCCGCCGTCCGCGGAGCCGCCCGCGGCCGCCCCTGAGCCCCAGGCCAGCCCCGACGCCGAGGGTCCCATCGACCTGAGCAAGAAGCCGCGGTGGCAGAGTGAGCCGGCACCGACGCCGGTACCGGCACCGCTGCTGCCCTTGGCCGACTACCACGAGTGCACCGCGTGCCGCATCAGCTTCAACAGCCTGGACGCGTACCTGGCGCACAAGAAGTACCAGTGCCCGGCCACGCCGCTGCAGCCCCGCACCCTGGAGCACCTGCAGAAGATGAAGGGGGCCGTGACCACCCCACTCAAGGGCCGGCACAGCCCCGGTAGCCCCGGTGATGGGGACCCTGAAGGAGGGGTGAGGGTGAGGGCGGCCCCGGCGGGGAGCCCCGGTATCCCCTACCCCGGGGCGGACTCGCTGCAGCGTCACCCCAAAGGTCCCCTGCCACCACCGGGTGCCAAAGGTCCCCTCGCTGCCTGTCCCTACTGTCCCCTCAATGGGGCCATCAAGGGCGACCTCCTCGAGCACTTCCGAAACGCCCACGGGCTCTTTGTGGCCAAGCCGCCGGCGGGGGCCGGGCAGGGGCTCCAGGACACGCCGGCCCCCGGAGCCGGTGCTGGCAGGACACCCGAGCCCCCCCTGCCCACGGCGTCCCCGCCTCGCCCACCCGGCCCCCGTCTCCGCAGGGACAGCCTCAGCACCAAGGAGGGACGGGACAGTCCCCGGCCCCCCGGATCCCCCCGGGCCCCCACCTCGCCCGGAGCCCCCGAGGGATTGCGGGAAGCCACCCGCAAGCCCCCCACGCCCCCCGCCTACACGGACAGGGGGGTGCAGACCCCCCCGGCCAAGGCTGTGCCCAGCCCGGTGCCCAACGGCAACCACAGGTACTGTCGCCTCTGCAACATCAAGTTCAGCAGCCTGTCCACCTTCATCGCCCACAAGAAGTATTACTGCTCCTCCCACGCCGCCGAGCACGTCAAGTAACCCCCCCCCCAGAGCCCCCCAGAACCGCTCGGGGGGGCTGCAGGGGCTGGGGGCTGGAACAGTGCCTGACACCCCCTGCCCTGTGCAGGGGTTGGAGTGATGGAGGACCCCCTCACCCCAGGAGGCTCCATTGGGGAAGCTTCAGCATCTGGAGCTCCAAAGTTCACCCCAGATGGGGGGTGAGGACCCTGGTGGTGGGGGTCAGTCCCCACCTGTGCCCCGGGGGAAACTGAGGCAGGGGGACAGTGCACAGCCCTGCCTTTGGGGCTGCAGGAGGCTTTTCCCCCAGGTAGACACTACGGGTCTCGGGTGGGGGCGTGGGGGGCACGGGCTTAGCCCTGGCACCCCAGGAAATCTTGGGGTGCTCTCACCACAGAGCGGACCCTGCACAGAGCCAGTGAGGACGGAACTGCCCTGGGAACTGTGTGTATAAGTGTGTACAGAAATAAATATGTCTGCTAAACATCTGTGTAGGGCGGGGGACACTGCAGGGGCTGGCACCTCGAGGGGCTGGGGGCATGGGGACGTCGGGTGGGGACAGCCACGGGTGACAGCAGCTGTATCAGGGCAGGGCATGATGTCCCCACACTGTCCCCCGTGGCCCTGGGTGGCACCTTCATCAACCCAGGGATGTCACGCATCTGTGCCATGGGGCAAAGTCACTGCTCCCAGATGGAGCTCAGCTGATGCTGATGGCTCATTAATTATCAAGCTAATTAAGACCGGGTGGGGCTCAGCTCTTTGCTACATGAGCAGTTCCTGTGCTGAAACTCCAGACCCTGCAGTGGATGCCCAGGTGAGTGTGGCTCAGGTGTCACCCACAATGTGACACGGGAGGATGGCCCTCAGGGACTCCCAGAGCATGGCTTCTCACCTCTTCACAGCTGGTCCCAGTGCTTCCCAGTATTCCCAGTCCAGCACAGACAGGCAGTGGGTTGTTCCCTTCCCTCCCTCCCTCCCACCCTCTCTGGCAGGGGTGCTGCTTCAGGATCTTTCTGGCCCCCCTTTGCACACTCAGGGACAGTCCCCAAGGACCAGGTCACTGGAGCCCAGTGCCCCCAGCTCTGTTTGTTTCCCAACTGCTCTCCCTGGAGCTGCCAGGCCCTTGGGATGCCCCTGGACAAGGCCAGACCAGCATCAGCCCCCGGGGTTGGGCAAGGCTGGGGTGGGCACTGCCCCTGCCCAGGGCTGCCACCGGGGACCGTGGGGACTGGAACACCCCCTCCAGGGCACGAGGACTGTCCCCCTGTGCCAGCCCTGCACAGACAGGGGCACAAAGAGCAGGGAAGGGACAGACATGGTGCCAGCTGGCATCAGGGCAGGGGCTTTGGGGTTTGCCCCAGCACTGTAGTGTGGGTGGCTGCAGTGCCAGGGGAGTCTCAGTTCTGTGCCAAGGGCTGGGAGCCAGGCTCGAGGAGGAGGAGGATGAAGGCAGCAGCTCCCCTGGGGAAGCGCTTGCAACAGGTCCCTGCTCACACCTCTTACAGCACCAGCTCAGGGTGCCAAGTAGTGCAAGGGCTGCATGTCCTGGATGTCCCCCACCCCCCCTTAAAGATGACACAAAATGGAGCTGAATTCAGAAGAATTTTACTTAAATAAATATATTTACAGAGCAGCAGCTATCCCAGAGCAGATTTGGCCACACTCAGCCAGCGGAGTGCAAGGAGAGGCTGTGCCAGGCACTGTGGCAGCCTCTGCCCAAGCATTGACCTAGTGGGACCCCCCAGGGGTTGGGGGGACAGAGGAGGGGACAGGGCAAGCCAGCCAGCCCTCACTGCAACATCTTCTTGTAGGGAAGGGCAGGGAGGCTGCAGGGCAGGAGGTTCTGAAGGGGCAGCGGGTTCTTTTCCTCTTCCTTCTGCTCCTCCTCGGTGGCATCCAGGAGCTGCTGCATGTAGCACGAGGTGCCCAGCAGGACGTGGCCAGTGGCCTGCATGGTGAACAGTCCCCAGCGCAGGGCTTCCCTGGGCAGGGAGAAAAGGGGTCAGAGTGCCAGGGAAGGGCTGGGCAGTGTCCCCCTGCTCCCCCAGTGTCCCCAGCCCCCCACACTCACTTCACCAGGCGCCGGGCCCCGTAGCAGCGCAGGTCATAGGACATGCTGTAGGTGCCATACAGGGTGGCTTTGACGTTGAGGCAGCCCAGGTCCTTCGGGTGGGTCTTGTACAGGTCGAAGGTGACACAGGCGACGTCGATCCTGCGCGGGGGCTTGCGGGACAGGCCCACCTGGTAGCCCCGTGCCTACGGAAGAGCGGCACCGCGGTCACCCGCGGCACCCCACCCTCCCAATCCCACCTCCGGTGTGGGACAGGCAGGACACAAACCAACCTCCTCACCCTCTCAGGGTTCTCCTCACCTTGGGGGCAGTCCAGGTTTGCTCCTTGCTCAGGGCCATCAGTGCCGTGTTCTCCTCCAGCGTCCGGAAGAACGACTCTGTCTCCACCGCAGTGCCGTCCTCATCCAGCACCAGCACGATGGGCGCCGGCAGCTCCAGGGCACTCTGAGCCTGCAGAGGGGCTGGGGGTGAGCAGGGGCGGGGGGGACAGAGCCCAGACAGGCAGACAGAGGCCTGACAGACAGACAGACCTGGCGGAGCAGCTCGGCGAGGCTCGGGGCCATGACGCCCTTGCGCAGGCTGCGGTCCCAGTTGCACACACGGTACGGCCGGGGTGGTGGGGCCGGGCTCGCCAGCAGCTGCTGGGTCATGGAGGCACTGGCTGAGACACATCTGGGAAGGGATACAGGGACTGGGATGTTCTGAGAGCTAACGCAGCCCCCCTGGCAGTGGCAGCATCCAGGGAGCAGGGAGGGCTCTGGTGGAATGTCCCCCATCCTGGAAACAGGGGTTCCACCACGGCACTTACTTGGACACGGGGGCAGCCAGGCGCTGGCTCAGGGATTTGGCGTAATCCATCTTCCAAGGAGCAGCCTGTGGGAGGAAGGACAGTGGTCCCAGTCAGCTCCTGTCTGCTCAGAACCTGTTCCCACCAGCACGTTCAACTCTCCTCCAGGGGATCTTCCACTCCTTTCAGCTCCTGTCTGCTCTAGATGTCCTCGCTGGCAATTCCAGTGACAGAATTGAGCCTGAGCTCTGTCACCTCTGCCTTTACAGGGGCTGGTCCTGCCCTTTGGCCAGGGCCAGGCCAGTGGTGGCAGCCTGGCCAGAGTCCCCTGCCAGCACGTCTCTTGCGTAAAGGGACACGTGGGAGCCTGAGTCAGCGCTGGAGCAAAGGTGAGACATCAGCCCTGGGCTCTGAGCTGGCAACCAGGACTTTGGGAGTCAGAGACATCCGTGGGAGCACCCCCAACCCTGCTGATCCACGGACATCTCCAGCCAGGAGCCTGCTGAGGGGCTCCAGGGGTATCTCCAGCCAAGAACCTCATGTGGAGCCCATTCCCCCATTCCCCTCACCTCCAGCAAACACCAACTCTTCTCCCCAGGATCATGTCCTCACCTCACCTTATATACCTGTCGCAGAGACTCCTCCCCCCCCCCGGCCGCACCCCCTCCAGCCCAGCCAGTCCCAGCCGGGGGATCCAGAGCTGATGGAACTGTCCCGATGATGTCCGTGCGGGAGTGGGACGTGGGCCGGCTGGAGAAGGGAATGCTGAGAGGGGATCCATACAAATATCTCCATGGGGTGTCACAGGACGGTGCCAGACTCTTTGCAGTCCAGTGGCTCCAGCCAGGTCCAGTGGATCTTTTCCTGGCCAGCGACAGGAAGAGGAGCAGTGGCCATAAACCAAAGCACGAGAAGTTCCCTCTCAACACGAGGAAGAACTTCCCATGCAGGGTGGCAGAGCCCTGGCACAGCTGCCCAGGGAAGGTGTGGGGTCTCCCTGTCCGGAGACATTCCAAACCCACCTGGATGTGTTCCTGTGTCACCTGCTCCAGGTGTGCCTCTCCCTTCCACCCCAAACCTCCCCCGATCCCGCGGATTCCCCGCGCTGTGCACATCTGGAGCCCCCCACCAACATCTGTCCAGCCACGCGTGTGCGCGGAACCTTGCACCTCCCTCCACGTGCGCGCCTGCACACACTCCCCGCGTTCGCACCTTGACACCTTCACCTGTGCGCGCACACCTGCGCTCCTTCCTTGCCGTGCGCGGCCCCTTTAAGGCGGGCGGGGGGTGGAGGGGGGGGGGGAAGCAGAGCGCGCGCTCCCCCCTCCCCTCGCGCCGCCGGGGCCCGTCGCGCGTGGATGACGTCACGCCATGGCCGCCCTGCGCCGCCGCGAGTAGAGGCCGCTCCGCCGCCCCGTCCCGCTCTGCCGCCGCCGCCCCGCCGGCCCCGCCGGCTCCTGCCGCTCCTCGGCCCGCCCCCGCCGCGCCCCGCACCGCGCCGGGCCCCCGCCGCTCCCCGACACCGGTGAGGCACCGCCCGCGCCTCCGCGGCCTAGCGCTTGGGAGGGGGGGCGGGCCCGGGCCCGGCGAGGGGAGGGGGAGGGGGAAGCGCGGGGTGCGGGCGGCCCCGGGGAGGGGGGACAGGGGACAGCCCCGGGAATGGCTCGGGGAGGGCGGTGGGGAGAGGAGGAGAGGGCCCGGCGCTGCTTTCAAAGGGGGTCGGGATATGCGCGAGAAGGCTGGAGGGCGTTTGGGGATGGCAGAGTGGGGAAATCAATGAATTGTCCCCATTTCTTTGGGATAATGAATGGGAAGGGGCGCGCACGGATTTGGGGGGAGCTGTAGGTCTGGGTGGATGTTGCGGGCCAGCCGGGACAGGCTCCAGGAGTGCAGGTGGCTCTGACTGTCCCCCCTCCTCAGGCACCGGGGACAGGGACAGCGCCAGCAGCCGCGCCCGGGGGCACAGCAGGAGGAGCCCAGCCTGGCAGGAGACCCTCCGAGGTGAGGGGGGCGTGGGGGGGACACAAACTGGGCACCCCACAGCAGCACCAGCTGCACGTGGGGGCGCAGTCCAGGCCTATATTTGGGGTTTGGCACCTGTGGGGTCAGTTCTGGAGTGAGTTTGGGGTTTGGCACCTGTGAGTTCAGATCTGAATGGATTAGGGGTCCATCACCTGCAGGGTCAGTTCAGAATGGGTCTGGGGTCCGTCACCTGCAGGGTCAGTTCTGGGATGAGTTTGGGGTCTGTCACCTGCAGGGTCAGTTCCCAGGTGTGTCTCCTCAGAGCTGTAGCACAGCCAGCACCTCCAGGGTGTGGATGCTTTCTTCCTAAGGTTTGCCTAGATTCAGGGAAAGGGTCCCCATTTATCAGGACAGCTCCTTGCCAAACTGCTGTTTCAAAAATCAGTCTTCTGAGTGGGATTATCCCAAATCCTGCCTGGTCCAGGTATCACCCTGCTGGTTGTCTGTTGCTGATGCCCTGAGAACTCAAACTCAGCATTTGCTGGGGGAGAGCTGCAGGAAGGAGACATAGGAAAAAACCAAACCAACTGCAGCTGCTTTTCCCTTCAGGTCCCCAATACAAATCCATGGGGAACATTTCCCTTTGGAGCTCTCCGAGCTCTTTTTCAAACCTAGCTCTTGGAAATGCCTCTCACCATCAAACTGACCCCACAGGGCAGCTGAGTTTGGGGCGTTAAAGGGTGCCCTGAGAGCTGCTGATTTCCCTGGGCATGGCAGAGAAATGAGGATTTTGGTTAATTAACTCTAGTTAGCAACTGAAATTCCAGTCAGGACAGAGCTGCACACAAGTTCATCCTTTCAGTGTTCCCTGTTTCCTCTTTCCTGGATCCTGGGGAATTTGATTTTGCTGCTCTTCCGTGCTTTTCTCCGTGTTGGTTCCTGCCCTTGGTTTCTGCTTTGCCTCTGTTTTTGCAGTTCTTTGTTCCCTAAATCTTTTTGTGCTGCCTTTCTCTCCTCACCTGTCCTGTCAGCACTATTCCCATTCACTCTCCTCAGCTCCCTCATTGTTCCTGCCTGCACCTAGACCCTGCTCCAGAACTTTTCTGCTCTGCTTTAACCCCTGGATTTCATGGATCTGATTCACAGGCGCTCTTTGCCTTTTAGGAAGTGGATTTTATCCTTTTATCCTAAATATTTCAGCCTGAAGGAAAGAGCCTCATCTCTTTTTTCCTTCCCATCTGTCCTGTGATCTCCCCTAGGGCTGCAAGGGGGACAGAAATTGGGAATGCACTTGGTTTCTCATATCCATGAAAATTGTAGTGTTTTAAAGCTGAAATTGGTGGCTTTGCCCAGCTCCAGGTTTTTGTAGGAACTCAGTTCCTGGCTGGAATTTCTTCCTTTTTAGTTTTGCACCTCTTGATGCATTTAATTAACAAAAGAGAAGAAGTTGGGCCTGATTTTGCTGAAGGTAAAAATTCCTGCTCTGATTCCTCTGGCCTTGCAAAAATTACCTGGCAGAAATGTGATGTTCAGGATATTATTTAAAATGTATCCTAGGATTTCCTGGTGAGGTGGAAGTGGAGTTTTAAAAGCAACTTAAGTAGCAAAGGGCTTTTCTCTCCTTGCATTTAGTGCTGTGCTGAGGCTGCTTAATCCCAGTGCTCCAAGTTAAAAAATCTTGGATATCATTAAGCTTCGATAAAAATATCTTACAAAGGAAGTGTAGCAGGTGAATTTAAATTTCTGTAGCATCTCCACGAATTTCTCCACCCCTTTTTAAGGGGAAAATGTGTAATTTTAGATGTTTCTAAGAAGGCTGGGTGGTTTTAGTGGCAATAAATTTGCTCCTTCTTGGTACATCCAGGCATGGTGAGGATGGCCAGGTAGGAGGAGGATTCTGTCCCACCTTGTGCAAGCTGTGGAACTCTGATAAATTCAAGAGCAGTTCGTGCTTCATTCCCTAATCTGAAATATTCCAGAGCCCAGGCCATGAAACTTCCAAGTCACTGATGCTGTGGAACTAAAATCTCCTCATTCAGTGGGAATGGATGGGAAATTCTGCTGCCATCTCCTCAATTTTTTCCCTGAGAACCTGTGACCTGCTTCAAAGAGGCTTTCAGTTCACTGAGGCATACCCAAAAACAAGGAATTTATTTTTTTTTTTACCTGAAAATAGCCTTTCTTTCTTGCATTTACTCCCCAACCTCCCTGTGGAAAAGCTGGCCCAGCTCTAGCCTGGGAGCAGGAGAAGTTTGTGAGCCTGGCTGGAATTCCCAGTGCCCTGTGCTGCTCCAGGCTGCCTCAGACACACAGGAAAGGAATATTTGGAATATTTGACACACTTTGAGCAAATGGAGCCAGTTTTGGAACAGAAATAGTTGTGCAGCTGGGACCAAAGGCAGCTTTGCCTGAATTTTCAAGATTTTTGAAAGATAAAAGGCTGCTCAGTGAGAGGCATTAATACATCCCTGCCTCTTGCCTGAGCTGCAAATCAAACAAGCTTATCTTAGGAGTTAATTTTTTGCTTTTATAACTGGTTTTGCATCAGGAAGAAACTGGCTCAGTTTCAAGGCACAAAAAAAGGCCAAGTTTATGATGAGGGAGGGATGAAATCTGGGGGTTTCTGCTCTGCCACTTCTGTCACTGCTGCTTGATTTTGAATACTTCCATGGAATCAGTTTTTCTCAGGTTTTTGTGATATTTGTGTTTCTCCTAAAGGACAGCAGAAAGCAATTTTAAAAACCCCAAATATTAAAAAAATCCAAACAACCCCCAAAAAGCACCTCCCCCCCCAAAAAAAAAAAACAACCAACTTTCAGGATTTCATAAATTTGGGATAAACTGTGAAACTGTGATTTGTAGTTTAAAAACCATATCAAAAACAAAAAAAAAAAACCCAAAAAACATAAACCACTCTTGCAGAATTCCAAAGATTTGGAATAAATTGATTTGCAGATTATTTTAACACTTAAAACTGGAATTAAACTTGCTGTCCTGTTCCATCATTAGGCAGTCTTCCTTTTAATTTCCACCTCCCAATTTATTTTTTTTTCCTGCTGCTGATTTTACCTGTGGACATCTGGGCTTTGTTTTGGGGCATTTCCATGCAGGGTTAAGATTGCTGCCAAAATCTACTTGGTTGGTTTTGGGGAATCTTGGAGCAGCAGCCCAATCCCTGAATCCAAGGAAATATTCCCCAAAAAACCCTCCCTGCCTGGATTTTTTTAATCCTTCTCACTTTGGGTCATCATTTATTGTGTTTCTTATCATTTCTGCTGATGGAAATTAATAGGAAATTATTACAAATGCTGGATGCTCTGGATTTTATAAAAGCTGCTGTGGAGGTCAGTGTTTTATATTCTTCACCATCTGAATTTCTTTGTTTCCTCCCATCCCTTTAAAGGTCTCCATGTCAAACACAAAAAGCCATTTGCTTCACTTAAATACTCTTTTTTTTTAACTCTTTTTTTTTTTTTGTGCTGCTTATTTGCAAGAAAACAGAAAACAAATTTCCTGAGTCCACGTGGCCCTGGCAGCTTTGATATTTCTGGTGGCCTCTCCAGGCTGACCTTTGTGTTCACACAAAGTCACTTCTCAGGCACTTGGGCAATTAAAATCCCCACTCTGAACTGGATCTTAAAGCCAATATTAATTTGTGCAGGAATTTATGAGCTCAGCATCAGGCTTGATGTGCTCAATAAAGGAGATAATTTGCTTTAGATCCATCCTGCTTGGAGCTGTTCTGTCAGGAGGCAACTTCTGTCTTTTCATTTGGGTTTGGGAAATCAAAACTTTGCTGGTGAGCAAGAACCAGCTTCAGCATGCAAAGAAACAAGAGGAGCTGGGAGGAAGCTCAAAATGAATTTTCTGCTGCTCTGGGCCCTGCTGATGTTGGGATCACCTCGTTTTTATCAATTAACTGCTACCAGCAGGGCTCTGAGGGCTTGGGGAGAGCAAAGTCAGTCCTAAAATACAGCTTAAGGTGCTTCTGGGGGTGGTTTATTTTCTGGTTTTAACTCCTCTGCAGACTTCCCACAGTATAAGGAGCAGCATTTTCTGGAGTGGGATTTTTATCTTAGGAGTTTGCAGCAAATTGCCAGAAGATTTTGGGGGTCCAGGTGCTGGGAAGGCTCAGTTTGCTTTACCTGGGGCAGTGTTTGGTTTGTCTGTGGTGGCTTTTGAATGGGAAATCACCTTTCCTGTGCAAAACTAGTTGGACAAACAGGGAAAAGGGTCAGGAAAAGGTGAAATAGCAACTTAATAAAAGAGTAATAAACTGTGGATAGCTGGATGTATTTCAAGCAGCAATATTGTCTGACATTTGTAGTGTTTCTGCTCCAAGGGTTTTAAAAATAACAGGTGAAACTCTGCTCATTTATGCCATGGTTTTGTGGCAGCACTAAATGAGTTTGCAGAGAGCAGCTGGAGTGAAACATGGGACACATTAAAATGAAGATGATTTGTAATTCTGTGACTTTTCTTTAGGGTATTTGGAGCTTTTGTGTGGATGTGTCCCACTCAGCTCAGCCAGTTCCAGTCAGGCACTTCTATAATTTATGGGGATTTTGTTTCTGGAGTAAAAGAAATTAATGTGTGGCCCAGGTTTTTTCCTGCTTTGCACCCTGCCCTTTTCTGGTGGATTTATTGGATTTTTTTCTTGGCCAACTTGAGATTTTTAAAGTGTCCCAAGCACATGTTTCGACATCTTATAGAAAAGTCTCAGTGCAAGCAGCTGGGTCTGCTCCTCTGAAGAAATTTTGGGGTCTTTACTGAAGGTTCTGTCCCCTCAGGTGACACCCCACCTGCAGAGCTGCCCCAGCCCTGGGCCCAGCACAGGGAGAGAGCGCAGAGGAGGATCCAGGATGATCCCAGGGATGGAGCAGCTCTGCTGGGAGTGAAGGCTGGGAGAGCTGGGATTGTTCACCTGGAGAGAAGCTTTTGGGTGGCATCAGTGTGGCCTTGCAGGGCCTGAAGGAGCTGCAGGAAACATGGAGAAGGACTTTGGACAAGGGATGGAGTGACAGGACACAGGGAATGGCCTCAGGCTGAAGGAATGCAGGTCTAGGTGGGATTTGGGGAAGGAATTGTTAGCTGGGACAGGGTGCCCAGAGCAGCTGTGGTTGCCCCTGGATCCCTTGAGGTGTCCAAGGCCAGGTTGGACATTGGGTTTTGGAAACTTGGGATAGTGGAAGGTGTCCCTGCCATGGCAGGGGGTGGAATGGGAGCTTTATGATCCCTCCCAACCCAAACCAGTCTGGGATCCTGTGAAATTCCATCCTCAAGCTCTGTCGGTGTCTGTGAAGGGCAGCGCACTCCAGTCTGGGACAATACTGGAATCAGTTCTTTGTGCAGTTTAAACTCTGAATTTGCCTCTTGAAGGCTCTGTGAGAAACCATATTCCTGAATTTGTGGAATCCCAGAATGGTTTGGTTTGGAGGGGACCTTAAAGCTCCTCTCATTCCAAACCTCTGCCATGGGCAGGGCTGGACCCACTCACTGCTTTGGGTTCCTCAGGGCCCCATCCAACCTGGCTTTCCAGGAATTCTGAGAACCTTTCTTGAGGAAGCAAAGCACAGGAGAAGGAGCTCCTTCAGGGTGCTGTTTGCCTGGTTTCCCAGTTTGCTCCCCATAACCAGAGGTGTTCTGTTCCCTGCAGACTCTCAGGGACTGATGGACGTTTCCGACAGCCCGGAGCGAAACCCCTGCTCTCCTGAGGAAGAGGACCAGCAGCTTTCCGATGAGGAGGTCCTGAAGGAGAGCGGCTCAGAGCGGGAACTCGATGGGGAGGGTGGCCAGGGGAGCCTCCTGGGCGAGGAGGAGGATGCAGGCAGGGCCCTGAGCCGGGGGGAAGAGGAGAACCACTCGGATGAGGAGGATCGGCTGAGCGAGGCCAAGTCGCAGGAATCCGACACCAACGAGCAGAGCGTGGAGCTGAAGAGCCCCCAGCCCCATAAAGGATTGGAGGAAGACAGGACAAATGACCTGGAAGTGTCCTCTGTCACCAGGGAGCTGGATGAGCACGAGCTGGACTATGATGAGGAGGTTCCTGAGGAACCCAGTGCTGCTGCTGCAGAGGAGGACGGGGAGAAAGCTGCTGGGGAGGATGATGAGGAAGAGGAGAAAGGAGATGATGCCCCTGAAGATGAGAAGAAGTCCAGCAGCAAAAGTGATGATGAGAAGGATGGGCAGGATGCCCCCAAGGAGAAGAAGAAAGAAGAGGATGATGGGGAAATTGATGATGGAGAAATCGATGTAAGTAGGAGGTGGGCAGAGCCCTGGGGGGTTCAGAGCTGGTTGCCTCTCCCATTGCAATTTCTTCCTCCTCCTGGTGGGAATATCCCTGTCCCCAGGGTGCAGGGGACCCTTTTCCTTGGAGCTAAGGCCAGAGCATGGAGCAGGCCCTGATCTCAGGGGTTGGGCCCTCATGCTGAACCAAAACTTTGTGCCAGAGCCATCGAAGTGAGCTTTGTTCCCTCTCACTCTGGGGAGACTCCAGTGCTTTAAGAAGCTGCCCTGCCTCTGCTCCAGGAGGACCTGGGAATGATGCTGACAGCAAATCCCATGGATTGGGTGTCCAGGAGCTGTTCAGATCGAGGGGCTGGTGCTGGAGGGTGGTTGTGGTGCTCCAGCCATCAGGTGTGTGGGAAACCCTGATCCTGAGCTGTTCGTGGGGCTCCAGCAGCATCTGGGTGCATGGAAGTGGAATGAAAGGTGCTGGGATTTCTGGAAAATACCCAATGCATGGTTTGGGGATGGGCTCAGGGATGTGCAGTGTTTCACATCCCTGAACAAACCAAGATATTCAGAAGAATCAAAAGTGGGGTTTAGTTGGGAAAACACAACATTTAGCCATGGTTGTGTTCAGCAGGGAGCTCTGCAGAGCAGCAGCTGTTTTGTGCAGCTTAACAGCAATTTCCTCCTTTTCCATGAAGAAAACAGGGCAAAGGAATTCCAGTGAAAACCTTCCTGTGGGCTCCTGGTCTGGAATTGCATCCCAATGGTGGGAGTGTCAAGAGAAATTGCTGGTGCAGAGCACCTGAGCTGGCTCTCCATTCCAGAATTCCACCTGCACAGCTGGACTGGGGTGTGGGAATATCCTGGGGCCATGCAGGGAGTGTGCTGGGGTCACTGCTGGAGCTCCTCAGCTGAGCAGGGGAGATGCTCTGTCCTTCCAGGCCCCATTCCTGTGGGTCTGACCTGGCCACAGGACCCTGGGAAGCTCCTGGAGTCCCACTGGACAGACCCTCTTCCCTTTTCTTTAAAGAATCATATTTTCTGGTTTTTTTACTCTTCATAGTTCATTGCTCTCAAAAATACCTTAATTTTTCTTCTTCATGCCCGTCCTGGCAGGTGATTTTGTTCAACACATGTTTTCCAAAGGTTTTGTGTATTCCTGAATCACTTAGAAGGAATTCCAGCACGTGATGGGCAGAAAAAAAACATTCCTGGAGTCCTGATTCCATGCCTGCTCCTTGATTAAAATATGAATGCTCTCCTTTGGAGCCTGAGGCATTCTTGGGAGCTCTCCTCACAGAGCAGGAGATGAATCTGTACCCTGGTTTTCATACATTAACTCATAACAGCATTCTCAGCTGCCTGATTCCAAGGAGACCTCCCAGAAATAAATACTTCCCCTTTTGTTCCAGACTTCACACAGCTCTTTTGAAATCAGCAGAGTGGAGCTGGTTCTCCCATTCATGCAGCACTTAAAGCCATCCCCAGCTTTGGGGAAAACTTCAAGCTCTGCATTTTCTTCTGCTTTCAGCCTCCTGATGTGGAGGGAGGGGAATATTAATGCAAATTTTAATTGGAATATAAGTGCTGGTTTTTAAATCCATGGCTGTTGAGGAGAGCTCTCTCTCCCTGTCTGGCTCAGGAATGCAGCAGGAGAGGCTCTTCACCCACCTCTCTTTGCTCCTGTGTTTGTCTACAGCCAAGGGATGGCTTTTTTTCCTCCTTTCCAGCTGCTCAATGGATCAAAGGAGAGAATTTTTCCTCATCTTTTCCACCCAGAAAACAGCTGTTGCCAGGCAGAGGGAAGGCCCATCCAGATGCTCCCTTTGCACGTGCTGAAAATAGGGAAATGGAGGCAGAGAGAAGGAAAACCAGGATGTCCTTTAGGATCAAATCCTGGTTTCCTGGCTAGATACCTCTATTTTTTTCCTTGGGGAACAGAAGAAAATGCTGGTACTTGAAAGTTTCTTCTGGAGGTGTTTCATGGCTGTTATTTCTTAATCTTGAAGCAACCTCCAGCTACCAGAATTTATTCCTGGTATTACAGTCCCTGAGGATGAGGCAGAGTTTTGTTTGAGCTGGTTCCCAACTCCAGTGTGGAGCTGAGGAGCAGAAGGGAAGGTGGAGATGACTGGAAGAAATCTGTTGGACTAATCCTGAAAAGTTCATTTGTGAGATTGTCCCTGGAGAGAGACTTTGGGCAGGGGTATGGAGGGATAGAACGAGGTGGAACTGGCTGGATTAGATGGGATATTGGGAAGAAATTCCTCCCTGTGATGGTGCTGAGGCCCTGGCACAGGTGCCCAGAGAAGCTGTGGTTGCCCCTGGATCCCTGGAAGTGTCCAAGGCCAGGCTGGACAGGGCTTGGAGCAGCCTGGGATGGTGGAAAGTGCTTTTGCAGCCACCTGGAATCTTGTGTCTTCACCTTGTGCAGGTGCTCTGGGGCATTCCTTGTAACCTGACCTTGTTTTTATCCCGTGGTTTTGCCCCAGGGCGGCTCTCAGTGACTGATGTTTGAGCAGACTGGGAAATGTCAGGTCCTGCAGGGAGTGCCCCCCATGAAATATCAGCTTTGTCTGTTCCAGGATGATGATTTGGAAGAAGGAGAAGTTAAAGACCCCAACGACAGGAAAGTGAGGCCACGCCCCACCTGCCGCTTCTTCATGAAAGGTAACCACACTCTGAGGATGAGAAGGCCAAAGCTGCTGCAATTGCTCCTGTCTGTTTTTTTTTTTTTCCCTTTCCCTCCATTAAGTTGCTTTTCCATGATAAATTCTGCCCCAGGCATCCTCAGTGTCACTTTTCTATTTCTTGGTGGTCAAAGCTGAATTTTCATGGAGCCACTACACAAAAATGGCTTTGTCCTCAGCGTGGTGAGCCTGGAGGAGGTAAATAAAGGGAAACTTGCAGTGGTTTTTGGAATAAAACAGAGAAGCTGTGGCTGCCCCATCCCTGGGAGGGTGCAAGGCCAGGCTGGACAGAGCTTGGAGCAACCTGGGATAGTGGAAAGTGTTGGAATTGGAGCTGGATGAGCTTTAAGACCCTTCCAGCCCAAAGCACTCCATGGTTCTGCTCCCTGCCTCACCACTGTTTGTTTGGGATGTGCTGTGGTGCTTGCTTTGCTCTCAGGTTTCCTGTGAAAGGCAAAGCTCCTAATTAGAAATGTTTTTCATTAACAAATGAGGATCTCATAAGCTTATTCCTACACCTGATTAGCAGTGTGTGTCCATCCCTCCCTTCTCCCCTCTGGAATAAGGGTCTTGTACATTGATCCATCTGTGTCTGGATCTGTTTGTCCCCTCTGGCAGGTGGAGAGTGACGAATATCTCTCCATGTGTGTGAAAATTTACCTGTGGGTAAATTTAAATCACCTTGGGTGATTTACCTGTGTAAATCCCAACCAAGCTGGAGAGTAGAAAAATCAAACACATCAAACAACATTATTCCTGTAAGGATTTGAAATGCCTGGTGGGGGTTGTCATGGTTATGGGGCTGAAGTGCTGCTTGCTTTTGGGAAGAGGGATCTAACATCTGTGTGTTCCTACAGGACACTGCACCTGGGGCATGAACTGTCGTTTTATCCACCCCGGAGTGAACGATAAAGGAAATTACTCCTTGATCTCCAAACCTGAGCCCTTCTCCCCCAATGGTGCCCCTCCCATGGGCCCTCACCCGCTGATGCCAGCCAACCCCTGGGTATGGAATCTCTTCTCTGGGTTTATGGCTCCTTCACCACCCTCCCCACCCCTGGGAATGTTCAAAGGGGGGTTTTGGAGAACCTGCTCTAGTGGAAAATGGCTCTTCCAGTGGAACAAGATGAGCTTCGAGGTCTCTTCCTACCCAAACCATTCCACAATTCTGTGATTTTGCTCTCTCTTTTTTTTTTTTTTTTGAGATAATACCTCAGCAAAATCCAACCCAGAGTTGGATGTGTGATTTTTAAATGGTGATTTTGGAGTTGCCAGTAGAGGGGGGTAATTTTCCATGGTTTCTCAGCTTGGATCTCTGGATTAACTCTGAGGTAGCTTTACAAAGCACAGCTTTGCTGTTTAAAATTAACTCACATGTCTTTTATTGCTCTCCTCACCTTTCCAACAGGGAGGCCCAGTGGTTGATGAAATTTTACCTCCACCTCCTCCAGACCCTCCAACAGAAAGTGCCTGGGAGAGGGGGCTCCGGCACGCTAAAGAGGTAAATTCCTTCCTCAGGGAGTTGCTGCTGGCTCCAAAACCCACTGGAAAAACCTCTTTTTGGAGCATGAGTGTCTTGTTGTACATCACAATTGTTAGACAGCCAAGAGGAGCTCAAATCCAGTTTGGGGGGGTGTTATATTTTAAAAATAGTGGGAATTTGTGGCCTTCAAGTCCAGTCCTCCACAAAGCAAAGCTTTGAGCTGATCCAGTTTCCCTCCCTTCAGTACCTGTTTCTCCAGTTTGTGATCACTGCAGGAGGGAAACTTCTGTTTCCTGCTGTTCTGAGCTGCTGGAATAGGGAATTAATCAGGAAGGGTCCAGTACTCTGCACATTCTGAGGGAATAAGGTGCTCTAGCTGCAGAAAATCTCCCGAGGGCAGGAATTTTGAATATTACAATTTCTCCCTGCCCCAGGAGAGGGGGATTTTTTAATATGACCGTTTCTCCCTTCTCTCCTCACGCTGTTTTTCTGTGCTTTGACAGGTATTAAAAAAAGCAACCATGAGGAAAGAGCAGGAGCCTGACTTTGAGGAGAAGAGATTCACTGTGACCATTGGAGAGGACGAGAGGGAATTCGACAAGGAGAACGAGTTTTTCCGGGACTGGAATTACCGCATCACCAGAGATGTCCGGGACCCCACGTAAGAAACACTCCTGGCTTTGCTCCAGGGATAGCTGGGTGGGAATGCAGTGCACTGAGGCTGCCTGGGCTTCACTCCTCTCTCCAAAATGAGGGAATGTCACCTCCAAAACGTGGCAGCAGCTTCCCTGAAGTGGGAAGTTTAAAACTTGAGCTGCCTCCGCTCGCTCCGGTTCAACCCTACCTGCCTTCCCAGTCTCCTTTAACCCTTCCTGCTTCCTTGGAATTCTCCCTCCTGAGCTCTCTCCAGCTCTGCATTTCCTCCCTCACACCAGTGTGTTCTTCCAGCTTTTTTTCCCTCTTTTTTTTCCTTATCCCAACCATTAGAATTTAAAAATATTCAAGCTGAGGCTGCGAAGTTGGAGCATGTTCAGGGTGCAGGAGCTGATGGCCCCAGCTGGGCCTTCCTTTGCAGAACTGGTTTAACAAACACCTCAACTGGTCCCAGTTAAACTGGGCACTGGGCAGAAGCAAAGCTGGTACCTGGCCACAGCAAGCACCCTACATTTAAGTGTTCAGGTGTTTGGGGTTTTAAGAGAAAATTGTGAAGGTGCTGGAGACCTCAGACCCAGCTCTGGGAAATTGTTTGGTAGTTCTCAAGCCAAGAAAAGGAGTGGGAAGAGAATTTTTGGGAAAGAGGCTTGGATTCTGCAGGAATACAGGTGGATTTGTGTCTCCTTGCTTGTGTATCCTCATTCTTCCTACATGGACAGGTTATGGAAATATTTCCATTCCCAGAGGGTTTGCAAGGCTTAGTTCTGTTTATTTCAGAGTGGATGAATTACAAAAAAAAAAAAAATCTCTGAAAAGGAGTAGATTAAGCTTTTGATCAATATTGTTTGATTTGCTCTGGAGTGCAATTCCTTTCCCTAATTAAAAAAAACCAAAAAAATTAAAATAAACAAAAAACCCGCACCTGTCCTCAGTTTTGCAGCCTGAAAGAAAAAAATTTCTAAAATATTAATATTTTCATGAGTTTAATTAGCTCTGGATCTTGGCCTTGTGTTCTTCTCAGAGGCACCTGGAGTTTATCCCCAAAGTTCTGAGGGCTGTTCATCCATTTTCTTTATTTTATGACTGTCCTGTAAAATGTATTTTGGGCCTCTCTGATGTAGGAATTGTTAAGAGCAGGCCTGGTTTTCTTATAATTCAGAAAAAAAAAAAAAGTATTGCACATAACCAGTGTTAAACAAAAGTCATCCAACAGCTGGAATTCCTGAAAATTCCAGGCTGTGGCATTAAAATATCTTCACTGTGTGTGAAGGGAAAAGTTATTAATCTGCTGCTGTAAACTCTAGAAAATGCTGATTTTTCTCCCTCACACACAATTTATTGCCCAGTTGGACACCTTGCAGCCAACTGAGCACTGGAAGTGCAGCTGGGATGTGGAAAATGATTTCAGCACTGTCTTGTGACATGTGGAGTTGTCTCAGTAGTTCATGAATCCCTTTTTCTTTTTTGAATAACTATAGGGAGGTGGACATCAAAGAAAACATTAACTATGGGTAAGCAGGTCTTTGATTCTAGTACTGTTACAACTGTAAAAAAATTTTCCTTTGCTTTTTTTTCCATTGCACTTCCTCCAACTTCCAAGGCCACAGACAGACCACTGTCCCCCCAGTGGATATATTGGATTATTTTTGGGGTGATACCAATTATTTTCTAATTATTTAAGCGCTGAATTACCCAAACACAGCAGTGATCCTTTTTGAAATAAAAAAACAAAACCCCACCAATATTATAGAAAGGGGAAATTTGGGCTGGAGGCTGTGTGAAAAAGCAGAGTTTCCTTTCTGCTGTGGATTGAGATGTTTTTCTGTCTCTTTGAACACCTGATGTAGTTGAATCCAGTCTGGTTTGGGCAATCAGGAGTTTGTTGCTGACTGAAGCATCCCAAATCCTGGTTCTCCTTCCATTGGCTTATTGCTTCAGTCCAAAAGAGAAATCCTAAATTATTTCAAAGCACTGAAAGAAATACGCTGGAGTCACAAGGCAGCACCTACATCTTAACCTGATTTAGGTCACTTGGCACTTTTAAAATGCAAAAAGTGGCCCTTTATTCCTTTTTTTGAATAAATCAGAGTCTCATTATGGAGAATCTGGAATCTGGGAGCACTTGCTGTGTAATCATAGCTCTGCCACTGACTCCTCTGTGGCCCTGGAAGTTTCTTATTCCCTGTACCCACCTCCCCATCCTCACAGTGGATCTGATATTTGCACTCCAGGTGGTTGGATGTTGTTGAGTTGGGGAATTAAAACCATCAAACAATGTCAATAGAAAGCAGGAAATGGAGGAAACAGCTGTAAGGAGGAGGGAGTTTCAGTCCTTTTCCTCCCCCAAAATCCTTAGTTCTGCAGTTGTGTGCGTGCCATGGCTGGGCCAGCAGCTGATTCTGATTCCCACTGGAGAACATCAGCTGGAGAAGTGCTGCCTTCATTCCAAGGGGTAATTCCAGGTCCAGAGTGTTGCTGACCTTCCCCCAAAGCTCCACTTCTCCCTTTGGGAAGCTCAGCACCAGCTCCTGTCCTGTACTGGTGGCACTGGCATGCAGCCATCACTCCAGGGGCAGGGAACTGGGGGATCTTCATCCCTTCCACTCCTGAAGGTGTTTGGGATGAGCTGTGGGGTGCTTGGGCAGAAATCCCAGCTCTCAATCAATGAGGCAGAGCATGTCCTGCTCCCTGGCAGGGGCTCTCAAGAGCACTTTTTGTGTTTCCACCACATTGATTTGAAGGCTGAATTTTTGGTAGCTTTGTTGTTTTGGTTTTTTGTTGTTTTTTGTGTGCGTGTTTATCAAGAAAGGTTTGTGCTTTTGTCTGATAAGCCTCACTTTAAAAGGAAAAAAAGACTGTTGAGTGTTTGGTTGGGCTGTGTAGAAAATAAACATCTCTGTGCAGCCCTGCTGCATTGAACGTGGTTTTCTTGTCACAGTGACTGAGCTGACCTAGAGCACGCAGTTTTTGTGGTGCCAAGGTGCCATTTCCCTCTCTAACATTCCCTGTTTTTCATTGTAGGCTTGATCCCTATGCAGATCCCTATTATGACTATGAAATAGAGCGTTTCTGGCGTGGTGGGCAGTATGAGAATTTCAGGGTTCAGTACACAGACCCCGATCCCTACCGTAACTACAGAGTAAGTAAGGAAATTCCCCCTTCCCCCTTTTCCTTCCTGACTTTCTTCCAGGTTCTTCTGGGCCTTGAGCAGTGCTTGAAACAACAGTTTTCAAAGAGTTAAATCTTGGCTTAATTCCAGCACAGAGCACTGGAGGTGAGGGGAGGGGAGGAGAGGGGAGGGAAGGATGTTCTGTTCCAGCACCCTGAGGGCAAAAGCATCACTCCAGGTTTGGGAATGAGGTTGGGAAGCTGCCTGATGGAAAAGGATGTGGAGTGCTGGTGGATAGTGGCTGAGAAGGCCACTGTCACCTGGCTGGCACCAGCCCTGGCACGGCCACAGCCCCAGGGCAGGGATTGTCCCCTGGGGCACAGCTGGAATTCTGGTCAGGTTTGGGCCCCTCCAAGACACACATTGAGGGGCTGGAGCGTGTCCAGGGAAGGGAATAGAGCTGGGAAGGGGCTGGAGAATTCCTGAGGGAGCTGGGAAAGGGGCTCAGCCTGGAGAAAAGGAGGCTCAGGGGGAATTTCTGGCTCTGCACAACTCCCTGACAGGAGGGGACAGCCCCAGGTCGGGCTCTGCTCCCAGGGAACAGGGACAGGAGGAGAGGGAACGGCCTCACGTTGTACCAGGAAATTATTAGATTGTATTTTAGGAGAATTATTTCATGGGCAAGAGGATGTAAAGGATTGGAAAACACTGCCCAGGAAAGTGGTAGAGTCCCCACCCCTGGAAGTGTTCAAAAAACCTGTGGATGTGGCACTTGGGGACAGGGTCAGTGGTGACCTTGGTGGTGGTGCTGGGCTGAGGGTTGCACTTGATGATCTAAAGATGTTTTCCAACCTTATCAATTCCATGTCTGAGATGGGAAGGTGGTTCCTCCTCATGCTCCTTGGCTGCTCCTCAGTGTTGAGCAGTTGAGCAGTGCTTGGACATCTTGGAGAGGGAGGAAGTTTCCAGGAAATGAGGGAAGAGTTCCTTGTTAATTGTTGGGAAGGAGAGGATTAGATTTGGGCAGGCGTGCTCTGTGTGTGCCAGCAGAGGCTCCAGCCTGGCTGTGCAGTGCTGCTGGATTGAGGCACAGGAAAGCAGCAGCCAGGTGCTGAAATCCCAGGAATTGGGTGGTGCTGTACCAGGCACTGGATGAAAGCAAGGCTCTGAACCCTTTCCCTGCTCTTCCTTTTCCCCTCATGCAAACTTTGTGCCTCTGGAGCAGTGGCCAAACCAACCAGTCCTGCTCAGGGGGGAGCTTTTCAGTGCTTTCCATCAAATCCTTTCAAAAGTAGCTTTTCCTTTACTCCAAATCCTCGTTTTCTGCAGAAACAGTGCCCAGAGCTGAGCCTGGGCCTCGCTGTGGCCACACATGACCAATTATTTTCCTGATGCTCATTTGCAAAGTTAATTAGCTGGTTACAGAAATGATCAGCAACGAGAGGAATTACTTGTAAACATCTGCGTATTTATTTAATAAGCTTAATAAACCAAATTAATCCAAGCATGGCCTTTGAAAACAGCAGCTGTGTGGGACATGCTGCTGTGTTTGTGTCCAGGTTCTGCTCAGCAGGATCCGGATTATTGATTGATCTCCACGTCGTGGAATTGCAGATTTATTGGTTGATCTCCGTGTCGTCGAATTGCAGATTATTGATCCCAGTCCTTTACAGAGGGAGGGCGGATGTAATTCCTGTCATCCCCAGGCTGTCTGGGATCTGCTTTATCTCCGTTGTTTTTTCGTTTTTTGTTTTTTTTTCAAGGAAAGAGAGCGAGAACGGGAAAGGGAAAGAGAGAACAGACAACGGGAGCGGGAACGGGAGCGGGAGCGAGAGCGAGAGAGGGAGCGGCGGCAGCGGGAGCGGGAACGGGAGCGGGAGCGCGAGCGCGACAAGGAGAGACAGCGGCGGAAAGAAGAGTGGGAACGGGAACGGGAGCGAGTGAAGAGGGACGAGAAGGACAGGCAGCACAGAGATCGCGACAGGGACCGCGATCGCGACAGGGACCGCGACAAGGACAAGGACAAGGCAAAGCCGCGGTCGCCGCTGCTCCCGGGGTAAGTGCGTGCTGGGATCCTGGGGGGGGTGTGTGTGTGTGTGTGTCACTGCTGAGGAAAGCAGTGGCTGATGAGCTTCGTGGCCACTAAGTGGAGCTAAAACATCGGTGACAATGAGAGTGTGTAACCTGACCCTGAAAGCAGCAGTGTCCTTTGGGATGGAGGTGTTCGGGTCCTCCCTCTTCCCCTTGGGATGGAGAGGTTTTGGGAGGGTGAGGGAATCTACATAGGAGTCCTGTGGTGACTCCCTTTGAGGGCTTGAGAAATGTCTGTCACAAGAGCCAGAGCTGCTTTGGGAGTCTGTGGATAGCAAAAGTATCTGGAGATTTAAGTACAGCTGGAAAAGGATGAGGGAATCCTGCAAGTTGTTTCCTTGGGAGTGACTGTGGTGATTCCCTTTAAAACCTTCAGAAAAGTCTGTCACAAGAGCCAGAGCTGCTCTGAGTTTGTGGATAGCAAAAGTATCTGGAGATTTAAGTACAGCTGGAAAAGGTGAAGGAGTTATCCTTGTAATGAGTCTCTGCTTGGCGGAATTGCAGCATGAAACAAAACCTGAGTTTGTTTCCTGTGACCACCCACTGTTTGTGGAAATCCCAGCTGTGACCTGTGTGAAAGAGAAAATGGAACCAGATAGACTGAAAGTGCAGGAACGTGATTACTGTTTTGTTCCCCTGTCAATGATTTATGAGCCCTGCTTTCCCAGCCTCTCCTGTCTGAGGCACATTTGTAAAGCCCTGGATGAATATCCCAGTGGAATGGAAGTTCTGATGTCACAACCTCGTTTGGTTCAGAATCATGGAAAAGTATCACATTTTTTGTAGAGGGACGTCTTGGAGCAACCTGGTCTAGTGGAAAGTCCCTGCCAATGGCAAGGGGGTGAAATGAGGTGAACTTCAGTCCTTCTCAGCCCAACCCATTCCATGATTTTGTGATCTCCAGGAAAACTGCTTAACAGTTTCTTGGGAAGAGTGGCAGATGGAGACTCCCACAGCATGTGGAGCACCGTGGGGATGCACAGGCATGTGTAGGACAAAGACAAGGATTCACTGGAGCTCTTTCCTGCTGCCTGGTGTCTGTTGTTCCTCTGCACTGGAGGAAGGTGTGAAACACGTTGGGCATGAGGAAGAGTTGGATCAACAAAGAGCAGGGTTAAGAATGCCAGGAATGAGGCTCCACATGGAATCAGGTGGTTTCAGGTGGGAGCAGGGCTTAGTCCTGAATCCCTCCCAGAATTTTTATGTGCATTACTGAAAGAATAGCTGATTTTTGACCCTCTTTCCCAAGAGGAAATGACAGTTTCAGAACAGCCTGGAGGAGCAGCAGCAGCTCCAGAGCAGTTATAGGAATACCATAATTACACGTTCCGTTTAATTATAATCTTCTCTTAACAACCACGACTTGTGCACCTTAATTACCACATTGCCTGGTGGTTTGTGCTCTCTTGGCTTGGTGATGGGACAGATCTTGTCCAGACCCATGTGATGGAGATGATGTCAATGAAAGTGATGTCACCTGCTTGGCAGCTCAGGGTCATGAGTCGGTGACAGTCACTGTGACCCAAGGCTGAGCCTTGGCTGCTCCCTCCCTTGGCACTCCTGGAGTGCTGGGGCAGGGCTCTGTTGGGAGAGTTTGGGCTTCTAGTGCTGCCCAAAGGGTGCTGGGTAGGAGCAGGAGCTGTGCTCATCAATCTTGGATCCATCTCATTCCATGAAACCACGTGGGAGCCCAGAGATGGGATTGACAGCATTCAGAGGATACACATTCCCTGCTTCCTTCAGGCACAAGGGAGCTGGGAATGTCTCTTGTATCTCCAGAATTCCATCATCCTTTAGATGAACTTTCAAAAATAGTTTCTGATGCACCTCTTTCCTTTATTTGTTTCAAGTCTTCTGTGGAAAGGGACTTTTCAAAGGGCATGGCATGACAGGGCAAGAGGAAGTCGCCTTAAGTTCAAGGGAATGCAGGGTTAGATGGGATATTGGGAAAGAGTTCCTCCCTGTGAGCGTGGTGAGGCCCTGGTGCAGGTTGCCCATGTTGGAAGGGACCCTAAAGCCCATCCCATCCCATCCTCTGCTGTAGGATTTCAGTTCCCATGGTGGACATCCATACTGACATGACCCCATCCCGCAGCTCTGCTGGTGTCTGGATGTCTGTGGAGAAAACAAACCCGCAGGAAGAAGTTTTGCAAAAGCTTTTGAACAAGTGAAAGCATAATTCCAGCTTCTCCCTTGGAGGGCACATCCCTCATCTGCTGTCACTTGGCGTTTCCCCAGGAGTCCCCGTCACGCTCGTGCTGTGACCTGGCTCTGGGCTGTGTCCCACGTCACTTTGTGACCAGCTCCCGACTTCCTCGTGGCAGTGCAGTGGCTCGAGCCATCTCACCTTTTCTCCAGATGCCTCCGTGCCAGGCTCCAGAGGGGCAGCTTTGGCCTCCTGGGACTGAGCAGCTCCCGAGCTTGTTTAACGTGTCAAACCTGGGATTGCTCCGTGCTTCCAGGGAAGCAGGATGCACAGCAGTGCCACAGCACACACCTGTGCCTCTATTTATAGACTCTGGGCTTTCCCTAATTGCTGGATCCCAGCTTTTGGCAGGACCAGCCTCTCCGGGTGGCGCTGGGGGCTGGCTCGTGCCTCGGCTGCCTGTTGGTATTCCTGCTGCTTCCAGGGCCCTGCTCACTAGTGAGCTTGGAGAATTCCTTCACAGAGCTGGGAGAGCTGCTCCAGAGAGAGAGAGCTGGGAGAGCTGCTCCAGAGAGAGAGAGCTGGGAGAGCTGCTCCAGAGAGAGAGAGCTGGGAGAGCTGCTCCAGAGAGAGAGAGCTGGGAGAGCTGCTCCAGAGAGAGAGAGCTGGGAGAGCTGCTCCAGAGAGAGAGAGCTGGGAGAGCTGCTCCAGAGAGAGAGAGCTGGGAGAGCTGCTCCAGAGAGAGAGAGCTGGGAGAGCTGCTCCAGAGAGAGAGAGCTGGGAGAGCTGCTCCAGAGACAGAGGAATAGAATTTAACAAAGATTTAAACCCTGATGTATTCAGGGACAAGCATTTCTCTTTGAACCTTTGGAAAGAAGAGGCTGCAGTGTTTGAGCTCCAGTGGGATTGTCACATGTGGATTGGCCTTTTTGGAAGGAATTTAAAAAATTGTCTTTCAGTACCTGTAGGGAGCCACCAAGAAAGAGGGAGAAGGACTTTGAACAAGAACATGGAGTGTAAGGACAAAGGGGAGATGGATTCAAACTGGCAGAGAAGAGGTTTAGATGGGATCGTGGGAAGAAATTCCTCCCTGTGAGGGTGGGCAGGCCCTGGCACAGGTTGCCCAGAGAAGCTGTGGCAGCCCCTGGATCCCTGGAAGTGTCCAAGGCCAGGTTGGAGCAACCTGGAGCTTGGAAGGAGTCCCTGCCCATGGCAGGGGGTGGAATGAGATGAGCTTTAAGATGTATTCCAACCCAAACCATTCCATGATTCTCTGAATGTTCAGTTGCTGTTTTAAGCATTGGGTTGGGCTTTTTTTTCCCCCCAAGCTTAAGATGAGCACTCCAAGAAGTTTAAAATCTGAGATTGCACTGCTGGTAAAACTGTTCCTCCCCCTCCTCCTCCTCCCTCCTCAGGCATTGAACACTCAAACAAGCCAGGACACTTTATGATAAATTAGAGGGATAACTTGGCTGTCTGTCCTCCTGCTCCCATCCCCAGAACGAGTTCTGATGCCCCAGGCTGGGCCTGATTTTTGCTGAGTGCAGAATTCCCTTTTTTTCTCTCCAGCTTGCCAGTGGAGCTCCCTGTTGTGCAAAGCCTTTCAGGGATAAAGAAGTGACATGAAATATGTCCTCTGAAGAAACTTAGAGCAGTGCAAGATGTTCTGACCCTTAGCTGGGGGTGAGAGCTCTTGAAATAATTTGCTTTAATCCTTTCTGTTGTCATAGGCCTTTATCTGAGGGAATCTGTTCCAGGAGCTCATGAAGCAGCCCAGTGTTGTGGGATCTTGGTGGGTGAAAAAGGTCCATGAGATGGGCATTGGTTTCTTTCCCACCTGGATCTCCTCTCCAAGGAGTGCTGGGGGTTCTGGTGGGGAGCAGCATGGCAAAATGAACCTTGGGGTGAGACATTGTCATCTCCAGTCTTGGAATTTGTCCTGATGTCTGACCTGAAAGCTCTTCCCACAAAGACCAGACAAGCTTCAAGCTGGGCCTGGGGAGGCTCAGGTTGGACATCAGGAGGAATTTCTTCATGGAAAAAGTGACTGAAATGGGCTGCCCAAGGAGATGGTGGAGTCCACATCCCTGGAGGTGTCCAAGGAAGGACTGGACGTGGCACAGGCTGGACTTGATGACTTTGGAGCTCATTTCCAGCCCCAGTGATTCTGGGATTCTCATGGTATGGAGCCCAAATTCCATGGAATACCAGTGCCAGGTGGGATGATGAGAGGGAGGGGCTGTTGTCCTCTGAAGGTGCCAGGAAGGAGCAGTGTCTGAGGAAGGAGCAGTGTCTGACAGACCATCCTATCATTATCACACATACCACTCTTTTTTTGGAAGGAAGTTCCCTCAGTCAGGACTAAAACTATTAATGGAGAGCACTTAGGCAGCCATTAAAAACCAAAATAACCCTGTGAGCGGGGGATTCAGACAATTGACAGCAGAGTCAGAAAGGACAAATCATAAATCCTTGTAAAACCTTTCCAGAAAGGAGCCTTGAGCTTATTCCCAGCTGTTCCTGAGGTGTCACCTGGAGTGTGAGGTGCTGCAGATTGCAGGTTAAGGTTACGTGATCCCATGGCCGTGCTCACCCTTGTGTTGTTTTCTCAGGCTGGTTCAAGTTGACTTTGTTAATCTCTGAGCACGTTAATGAGCAGGATAACCCAGGCTCTGGAATCAGTGCAGGTTATCCAGTCAGAAAGTGATGGAATGAGCTTGATTAGATAAAGGAGTGGCAAAAAGAAGGGAATGCAAATGGAGTGATTCACGGTGCTGTGTGCATCACAAAGCAACTGAGCTCCTTTTTTTGGGGGGAAGAATCTCTAACTCTCAGTGTTCCTGTTGTTGTCTTTCCTGAGAGTTTCTGGTAGTCTCTCCATGCTGCCAGATGGATTTGTTCCCTATTTTTTGGATGTAGAGGCTCTGAATGAAGGTAGCTGTCAGTCAGTTTTGGGGGGCTAAGTGCTGGCATCTCATCCTACCTAAAGATGGGAGAATAGTGGATTTTGGATCCTCTTAGTTTTCCCTGTGGAAATCTCAGTTATTTTCTAGAATAAATCCTGATTTGTTCCTCTTTGTCCTGCCACTGGGGGAAGAGCAGGCAGGGCAGACGTGTGCGTGCTCTTCCTGGTTTTGGAGTTGGTAAAACCCTGGAATGCCCTGATTTAGCCTTGTATCCATGAAAATTGAGTAAAAGGGGGGAAAATCAGCCTCCATCCAGGGACATGGATTTGCTCTGAAGGTGTCTGCACCTCCCTGGGCAGCTTCCAAGGGCTGTTGGGTTTCCCAGGCTGAGATGGGTTTTATCTGCTCCAGCTGGAGCTGGACCTCTGCTCCTGCACCCTCCAGGTGTTCCAGGACTGCTCAGAGAAGAAATTCCCTTCTTTTCACGTACAGAGCACATCCAGTGTCACTCCAAGGTTCTTTGGAATCTCAGTCTAGTGCCCTGCATGGAAGCTCTGCTGTGATAAACACGATAACGACTTGTTTACGTCCCTGTTTTTTTGTGGTGCAGCTGCCAGCCAGAGCCATGGAACCTGCTTAGACAGCTTTGCTTTCATTTCTGCTCCCAGGACTTGGGGGAAGTTGGTGATAAGAACAGCTCTGCTCTGGAGCCAGGCTTGGAGAGCTGGGAGTGTTCAGCTTGGAGAAGTGAAGGCTCCAGGAAAGCTGGAGAGGGACTGGGGACAAGGGGGTGGAGGGACAGGACACAGGGAATGGCTTCCACTGCTGGATTAGATGGGATATTGGAAAGGAGTTCTTCCCTTTGAGGATGGAAATTGCCCAGAGAAGCTGTGGCTGCCTCATCCTGAAAGTGCCCCAGGTCAGGTGGATGGGACTTGGACCAGTGGAAGGTGTCCCTGCACAGGGTCTGGATGAGTTTTAATGTTCCTTCCCACCCAAACCATTTTGTGATTCCGTGATGATAAAGTCTGTGAATCAAAGCAAGCTTTCCAAGTTCACAAAACTGGAATTTCTGTTGGTCCTTACGGTTCTTGAGCTACTGCCTCCACTTCCCCAGCAGCAGGAGAAGAGTTTCATAACCCTGAATCGAGATGAAGGGCAGTGAGTGACTCGGATGTGGATCTCAAGGTTTGTGATTTTTCTTTAGCATGTCAGAGATGGAGTTACTGGGAGATACCCCAGCCTGGATTTTAGTGGAACAAGGTAATTCCAGGGCAGGATCACTGGCACATTCTGGGGGCAGGATGGCTGCCTCCTGCTCCTGGAGAGGAGGCTCTCCAGGTGTCAAATGCTCAGCCCTTAGGGGAGATGCCATCTCAGATAGCTTTATCTCCCTGCTGGGATGATTTCATCCTGGAGGTTCAGATTGTATCTCTACTCTTTAATTTCCAAGCCTCTCCCCATCTGGCTTTGAAGAAATCCTTCCTTTTTTTTTCTTTTTTTTTTCCTTTTTTTTTTTTTAAGTGACTGATAACTCAGCTTCAGATGGAAACAGTTTGAGAAAAGCATTTTCCATGCTAATATTTCACCAGTATTGGGCAGCAGCTCCAAAGCCCAGCATTCCCCATCCTGAACACACGTAGGTGCCTTTCCAGAGCTGTTGTCCCTCTCCATTACTCCAAGACAGGAAAAGGTCCTGCGTGCTTGCACTCTGCTGGAATTTATTTTGCAGCAATTACAGGTCCCTTCACAGCTGCCTTGACACATGGCTCCAGTCATTCCTCGAGTCCACTTCCTCTGGAAAATTCCACTTGCTGCTGAAGGAAAAGCGCTGCTGACGCAATCCCAGCTTTCCTGCTTAGAAACACAAAGGCTGTTAAATCATCCCTGGACTTTCCTCCTGGAGAAAACTGAGCTGGAAGAGCAGCCCTGGAGCCAGGCTGACATCACTGCTGCCCAGGGGTGATCAGGTTTGGTTCCCTGTCCCACGGGGTGGGGAAGGACTGGAAGTGCTTTCCCCAGGATGCTCATTTTCCCCTCCAAGATTAGAAATTCTTCATTTCTAATGCAGTATTTGCATAGTACATGAGGAGAACTTGAGCTGGGCAGCTCTTGTTTTCTCCCCCCTCCAAAGTTTTGTTGGACTCAGTGACGTGCTTCAGCTGGGTTTCTTTGGGTGGTTTTTGTTTTTTTGTTTTTTGGGGTTTTTTTCGGTTTTTTTTCTTTTTTTTTTTTTGGTGGGGGGGAGGCAGATTTTTTTGGCAGCTGGCTGAGCCACGCCTGGGGTGCTGCCAGCTGGAGCTGCCTCTGCTCCTCTCCCTGCCAAAGCCAAGTTCAGCCTCACTTCTCCTGATTGCTGTCATTACATTCCAGCCAAATGGGCATCAGCGTGTTCCTTCTGGAAAAGAAAACTTTTAGTGTATTTAAGGGTAAAATTGCCTTTGGAAGCTGCTGCCCGAGTGATTCTTGAGGATCTGGGTGGAAATTTTGCTTTTGGTCACTCTTGTTTTGTCTTTTCTTCCCTCTAATTTTTTTTTTAAGACCTTGTGGAAGAGACTTAGGAATTAATTCTGAAATATTTCAATTGTTTCCTAAAAATTGGAGTTTGGTGAAAAAGATTGGGATGAGCACAAGGCTTCTTGGCCACTCTTTGTGCTGAAGTGTGTAAGGTTTGCCAGCAGCCTGGGCAGCTGTGAGGGTGAGGATGAACTCCTGAGCTGATCCCATGGCTCACCAGCCCTGGAATTCTTCCCTCATTTTCACCATGGCTCAGCCCTTTCCGTGGGCAGGTTGATGTCACTGACTCAGCAGCAAACCATCCTTATTTTTTAATGTATTGAATTAAGGAGCTGGGAGCTCCACCAAGCACCAGGTCCAGCACAAAATGGCCTGGCTGTAAGAGTGAAAGCGAGGAGAAATCCTCCCCTCCTCAACTCCCAGCCGTGGGACTTGGCCAGGCTGGGATTGGGATGTTCCTCTAGGGAGCTGCTCCAGCTCACTTTCCATTTTACCTCCTGAATTCCACTGGAGAAGACAAGTTCAGCAGCATCAGATCCCAGTTTTAGGTGGAACAAGTTTCTTTGGTGATGCCATGCATTGGAAGCTCTGATGAAAGGCTTTGAAATTGTCCTGACGGGAGAAACATCTTCCTTGTCTGTAGCATTTAGTGCTGAGTCAAAAAGCCAAGCACACCCCAAAACCAGCCTTACTGTTGTGGTTTTCCTGGGGAAAAACCTTTCCTCCAGAAAGTGACTTCATCCAGAGGGAATTGCATCAAACCAGGTAATAGGTGCAAGTGAGTGAGATTTGCTTTCAGAGTCATCCCTGTTCCCAGCTGGCACCCAAGCTCTGGAGTTCAGCTGGAGTTGTTCCAGCTCCTAGCATGAGCTGTTGGATGTGAATTGGAGTTGGTTTGAAGGGAGAAGTCCTGTAACATGCTTTTTCTTTCTGAAAACTGCTCCAGGAGGGAGTTGAGCCTGGAGAGGTGTGAAGGCATTCATTAGTTCATGGACTCATGGAATAAATAGCCTGAGCTGGGAGGGACATACAGGGATCTTCAGCTTGGTCCTGCCCAGGACACCCCAAAATCCAATCCTGAGCAGTGTCCAAACTCTCCTGGAGCTCTGTGCCCATTCCCTGGGGAGCCTGGGCACCCTTTGGGTGGGAAGATCCTGATCTTTCCTGATCTCCAACCTGAACCTGCCTGACACAGCTGTTGGCTTCCAGATTTGTCATTTTGGACACTGCAGGAGAAACTTCTCCAGAAGTTTTATCCTGGATAAAGCTGCCTCTTTGCCTGCCTGTGCCAGCAGAATATTCCAGGCTGTGATCCCAAGGGAAAGGACATTGGATCAGGATATTGGACATTATCCACAAGCATCTTCACGTGGTTTTCTCTCCTCCTTTCCTTGCTCTTTATCCTGCTGCTTCATGCAAGGTGTGGAGGCTTTTCCCAATCTTCCTTTTATTCTTTTTCTGCACTTGGTTGAGTCAAGGATATTACAGAGGTTAAATTCCAAATGGATTTGTAAACATCTGCTGGAAGGAGCCCTTGAGCCCAGCTTGGACTGTTTACTGTTACCAGGTTATAAAGAACAGAATGTGTCTCAACCACATATTCCAAGTGTGGTGTTCCTCCAAGGTGAAATACTTGTGGAATTGTGGCTAAAACTTGGAAAACTGGAGCAGTCCACTGCAGATGCCCTGTGCTGAGTTAAACAGTTTGTGTTGGAGCAGTGCTGGGAAAGGGGGAGCATGGGATGGGGCTGCTGGGAATAAAGCTGAGCCATGACCCTGCCTGGGATTCCCTTCCTGGGCACTCAGCACTTGTGTGTGGAATGGAGGTATCCAAGTCTGCTCTGCTGGAGTTGGAATGAGATTTGTGGGAGGGGTGAACGTGAAAGGAGGGGTTTTCCTCTGAATATTCCAAGGGAGTTGTGGGACAAAGAGTAAAATTGCTTTTACATCAGCAGAGATAAGGAAAGAGTCAGATGCTGGATTTTTAGGTCAGCACATCCCAGTACTGGCTTGGGGAAGAGGAAACTCTGCCAAAAAGGAGTGGATGAGGCTTCTGTGAGGCGTGAAGTCTTCAAAGGACAGGCTCCTGAGCAAGACCTTTCATTATCCTGGGGTTTGTTGAAGTGTCCCTGGAATTACTAGAAAACTTGGAGGTGGCTTTTTTATCTCAAAAAGCTAGAGGAAGTTGTGTGGGGAGTGGTTGCTTCAGTGGTGTGAGTAATGGGGTGGTACTGGCTGAACCCAGCGGGGGAAGGGGCCTTTCCTTCCCCAAATTCCCAGGAAACTCATTGCTTTGAGGAAAGGAATAAATGTATCATTGCCCTGCTAATTTGGTGACTGCATGAGACTTCAGAAAGCTTTAAGCCCTCACAAACTCTGCCTGAAACTGCAGGGAGAAGGTTAGAAGCAGGTAATTGAGGAGTTGAGTGCAGGTTAGAGTGAGGGCAAGGAAAAATTCCGGGTTAAATCACCCAGAGATAAGAGAGGCAATAAAGTCTCAGCCTCAAGAAACTCATCCTGGAGTACTTAAGGAAGTGTCTGGTGCTGAAAAGCTGGCCCTGGATTATTTTCAGAAGTTTGGAGAGGAGAAAGGAAACCTGGAGAACCAAAAAAGGGGAAATGAAAGTAGGACCCTTAAATAGAAAGGGAGGAGATGGATGAAGAGTAAAGCTTGGTTGGGCACCTCATTTGAGCACCCAGAGAAAAAGCCAGGGATGAACCAGCCTGGTTTATGGCCAGCTGGGGAGGGAAGTGTCCCCTTGGGAAAGGTGACAGGAGGTCACTGTGTCTTGGCTTGTGACAGCCCCACGGGGTGTCCTGGTAATGGGAATATTGGGGTGATCCAGGCTTGGTGGTGACTCCTCTCCATTGCACCAGGCTGGGCTTGCTCCAGCTCTGTGCTGCTATAGGGAGGACCAGGTTTCCCATTCCCTTTCCTCTGGCTTGTGTCTAGTCCTTGGAGGCCAAGAGCTGAGCCTGGAATCAGCCAGGAGTGTCACAAAGTGCTTAGTGGGACACAGGAGTTCAGAAGATGATGGCTTTGTTGGTTTACAGAGCAGCACTGGCTTGTCACTGTTCACAAACAGAGTTCATCTAACACTTCATCACCCCAGAATGGTGCTGGAATCCCACAGGGGATATAAGGAGCTGTAAGGAATTAATCTAAAGGATGAATTCAGATTTCTCCATGGCCCTGTATGTTCATTAATCCATTTTCTTATAACACGTTGATCATTTCTGCTGTTTTTCCCTTGAGTACCTCCCTTTCCAAAGCCCAGCTGCTGACCTCCTCCTCGTTTTGCAGCCGCCAGCCCGAGGCACCAAAGAAGGACAAGGAGGCCACAGCCCTGGGCACTGCTCCATCCAAGAGGGCAGATGAGTGGAAGGATCCCTGGCGCCGATCCAAATCCCCCAAAAAGAAACTGGGAGTGTCCGTGTCCCCCAGCAGGGCACGGAGGCGCCGGAAAACCTCGGCTTCCTCAGCCTCTGCTTCTGGCTCCTCCAGGTGAGCCAAGGGGGGAGAGTCTGGAGTGGGATGGGGCTCCTTGGTGGCCAGGGAAAGGTGTGGAGGTGACACAACAAGAGCTGCACTCACTTTGTCACTATGGTCCCTGTGCCTAGAGTGAGTTCCACCCCAGGAACAGGAGGTCTTAGATGTGGCCAGAGCTATGGCTCCATGGCTTTGTTTGGCTGTCAGATTGCATTGGAAGGAAGAGAGGGAGGTCTTTTGCATAGGATAAAAAGGATTTATTACTCTGGGGAATCTGGGGGGCAAAAAGACAAAAATGGAGAAGGTGCAGTGACTCAGATATGGGGGAGGTTCAAGGGGAAGGTACAAACTGTTAGCAAATTGGAGAAATTCTGGGGAGGGGGGTAAAAGGCAGGGTTCACAAAGGCATTGTCCAATGAGGGAGGTAGGGGTGAAAACTGGGTCACATGGACTAATGAGACATTGAGTTTTAAGGGTTTTCCAGTGGGGAATTTCAAGCAGGGGGTTGGCACAAGGCAGGATTGACAAGGAGTTCAGGGCAGACTGACAGGGTGGGTGAGAGGGCACAACCCAGACCAAACCATTCACCTGAGCAGTAACAGAACACACCATTAACAAGAAACACACTGCAGCATGGAAGTGTTTGGAACAGGTTGTCCAGACAGGTTGTGAGTTCTCCATCCTAGGGATAGTGGAAGTGGATGATCCTTGGATGAGCCCTGGATGATCCTTGAGGTCTCTTCCAAAACAAACCATTCCAGGGTTTTATATTTGGGAAAGCAGTTCAAGATTTTGCTCAGGAACACCTTATGGACGTGTGGTGAGAAGGAAGCCAAAGCAGGCAGGGAGCTGTGGGAGCTCTGCTGTGATTGTTGGAGCTCAGGAGAAGTCCCTGGAAAAACCACTTTTCCAGGGAATTAGAGCTGGATGCAGTCTGCATGATAGCAACTCACCTAGATGAAAACTGACCTCAATAGGAGCAGCAAGAACTGGGAGCTGTAAAAATTGGATCCTGGTCACTCTGGGGTGGATGGAGGGAGGAGTTGAGCTCACTCCAGTAAGAGCAGGTTGATGCTACTGGGAGAACTGGGATTGTGGAGGTTTGACAGAGCTTTGGAGGGTTGGAATGGGGCTTGGAAACCAACGGTGTGAAATAAGATAAAAACCACCTTTCAGAAAGAACCTCCCTGAATCTGGGAGCCTCAAGGCACAAACTGGATCCATTCCTTTAAATGCTTGAACTTGAAGCTCCTGAAAGAGGGGGGAAGTATCCAGGAGGAATGAGGAACATGTTAAATTGGAGATAGACATCTAAAAGCCAGAGCCCTCCTGAAGCAGATTTTCCTGCTGGGATCACTGCACCTAGTCAGGTGATCTGTCAGGGAATTGTCCAGGGAAAAGGCTCAAAATATATGGAAGCAGTTCTCAAAAAGAACAGAAAATCAGTAATTCAAGGAAGGGAGGCTTATTTAAGGGTGCAAAGAGAGTAGCAGCAACAGGATCCCCCTTCAAAGAAAAAGGGGATTTGAGGAGACACTAAATCCTGACAGTTCCCTGAGGAGAAGACTGGTGGGGTTTGGAGCAGCACTTGGGAAGAACATCTTTGGAAACAAGACCTTGAGGGCTTTTCGGGAAGCTGTGAAGTTTAATATTTCTCTTGAGGAAGCTCTGAATTTTAATATTTTTCTCCCAGGTCCTCTTCTCGTTCATCCACCTACTCTGGGTCCGGCTCCTCCCGCTCGCGCTCCAGATCCTCCTCCTACAGCTCCTACTCCAGTCGCTCCTCCAGGCACAGCTCTTTCTCAGGCAGCAGGTCCAGGTAGTGACTCCTGGGACTGGGAACCAACGGTGGGATGGTTTCCAAATGCTTCCTGACAGTTCCTTTTTGCCCCGTTGAAATGAACCATTCCAAGGAGTTGGCTGAGCGAGGGAGGCTGTGGTGGTTGGATGAAGGAGACGTGTCAGCCACCCCCTCCTCTCCCCGGTGCTCCCACCCACGGGTGCAGTGCTGTTGTGGCTGGGTGCTTTCCCATGCCTGTGGTGGATTAACATCTCCCATCACTTGCATTTGCTGCTTGGAAGAAGTTCAGCAACATCTCTTTTCTGTGGTGCTGGAATTTCTATTTCAAGAGGCAAATCCCGTTTCTTTATTAAAGCAGTTCTGTCTTGTAATAGTCCTGACACTTCAAAGTAGCAATCCAGTGTCCCATGCTGATTAAGATTTATTCCTCTGCAACTTCCTTGCCCCTGCAAACAGTGTCCCAAGCCTGGAATATCCACAGTAGGAGAGCTGGCTCCTTAGATAGGAGCTGAAGCCATACAGGTACCCAGAGCAGATTCCACAGGTGATGGCAGAGCACACTGTCACTTCCTAGGAAAAGCTCAGCTGGGAGCTGATTCCATCTGGGAAGCAGAATGAGCTTCCCCATCCATCCCTGCTCAGGCCAGGACAGCACCAGTGTGGGTGACACCCTTGGCTGCCTCTCCCTGAGGTGGCAGAGTGAGGAGCACCCTGTGCCCAGCTGTCCCCAGTGTCACACAAGAGTCAGGCTGCTGGAGGCACTGGGATGCAGCAGAAGCACTTCCAGTCTTGGCCCTGGGGTGAATCACCCCAACCCCAGCCCGTGGTATGTGCTCAGGGGCTCAGGAAACAGCTCCTGCCCGTGATTGTCACCTTTGGGATGCACCACTTCGTGCTGCTTCTTGTGTTCCAGAAATCACAGATCACTGTTAGCTTTAGGTGTATTTTTTGTCTGATTCTCCCAAGTTTCTTTTGGTTTAGTTGCTGTTTAAAGGATGAACTAACTGCTCTGGGAGTTACAGGACATAATGTGATGAACATAAAACTTAAAATCCTGCTCGTTTTCCTGTGTATTCTCCCTAAGGAGAGAATAGAGAGGATGGAGACAGCCTCAGGTATTTCTGTGGAATACCTGGAGTGCCTCTCCTCTAGTTGATCCTATTTTTATTTCTGTTTCCTACTTTTCCCACTGCCTGATGACAGAAGTTGACTTTTGTTGCCCGGAGTCCAAATATCAAACCAAGAGAAGCTCAGGACAAGTTCCTGGGGAGGGGGGAGTGGTGGCTGAATGCCCTGAGAGCCAGGAAAAGCTCCTGCAATCCCAGAGGCTGAGCTGAGTGATGTCTCCTTCCTTTCCAGGTCAAGGTCCTTCTCATCTTCCCCCTCTCCTTCTCCAACACCATCTCCTCACAAGCCACTGGTGAAGGCTAAAGGGGAATTATTGCCACCTCCTGGGAAAGGGTAAGGATCCATCTTCCTCTGGATACCTCTGAAGAGGGTTCACACAAGCCCTTCTGACCTTCAGGGGCCTTAAACTTTGAAGGAGTGCAGGATTAGATGGAATATTGGGAAGGAATTGTTCCTCTGAGGGTGGGGAGGCCCTGGATCCCTGTGAGTGTCCAAGGTTGGATGGGGCTTGGAGCAGCCTGGGATAGTGGAAGGTGTCCCATGGCAGGGACTGGAACAGGGTCTTTGAGGTCCCTTCCCATCCAAATCCTCATTCTGGGGTTCTAAACCTGATTGAGTTTAAGAAAGAAATGAAAGATGCTCTCTTTATTGAAAAGTTTTTGGCTTGGCAAATTTAATTTAATAATGACACTTTCAGTTCTTAAATCAGAGTTAAATTGTACAAGTATCTTTAAATGTTACCTGTTACACAAGTGTTTAAACACATGATTTACTGCTGGAACATTCTCTGTGTGCAGATATATTTGTATAATCTAAAGGTACATAATAGGAGCTATAAGACAGTTAAAATTCCTCCCTTTGCTTTGGCTTTGGTTAATCCACAGCCTCAGAATAAAAAAATGGTTCAGCCTCATCAACTTTTTACACTGGAGACGGATGAAAACAGGACTGCAGCTCTCTGCAGCTGGGTTTGGCACATTCTGACAGCCCTGCTGCTCTTTTAAATTCCTGAAATTGCTATTTCACAAACCCTGCAGTGGCAAATTATGGGGACGTTGGAGGGTGACACAACACCATAGTGATGTCACCTCTTCTAAGCTGACCTGCAAATAAATGACACCATGGGAATCCCCCTGAATTCTCCAGAATTTGGGACAATCCTCTTTGTCACAATTCTTGTCCCTTATTATCCTGCCTTTTGGGGTTTTTTCTTCTCCACTTGGGGCTCAGCACTCTGATGGCCCTGCAGTGGTGTCTGCTCCCTCCCAGTGCTCCTGGTTTGGTGGCACCAGGGCAGCCTGCCCCCAGCACAGGGATTATTGTCACTGGATAACGTGCCATGGGCTTAATCCTGTGTTCTGCAGGGAGGGGAGAACTGCAGATACTGAGCACAGGAGGAGGAGGAGGAGTCACCTGTGTGTGCAGACAGCACCTCCTCCCCAGTTAATGGGTGTGAATCAGTGCTGGGATCTTCCAGGGCCTGAAGGGGCTGTGGACAAGGGCTGGAGGGATAGGACACAGGGAATGGCTTCCCACTGCCAGAGGGCAGAGTTAGATGGGATATTTGGGATAAATCCTTCCCTGTGAGGTGCTCAGGCCCTGGCACAGGGTGCCCAGAGCAGCTGTGGCTGCCCCTGGATCCCTGGAAGTGTCCAAGGCCAGGTTGGACATTGGGGCTTGGAGCAGCCTGGGACAGTGGAAGGTGTCCCTGCCCATGGCAGGGGTTGGAATATGATCTTCAAGGTGTTTCCAACCCAAACCATTCCAGGATCATACTTGGAGCAGTGTCCAGCTGTCAGAGCAGAGGTTGGAGTGCTCCAAGCCCCAAGGAGCCAGGGCCATTGCCATCTCCTGCAGTGGCTTTTGGATAACACAGTGGTGTTCCCATCCACTTTTCCACAGGGAACACAAGCCAAAGGACAGATCCAAGGCTGTTCTGCACCCTCCTGATCTATATGCTGGACTTAAAAAGAGAATTTTGCATTTACTGTGAGCATTTCATTCTGAAGCCTGACTGGCACAGATTTTAAGCAGGTGTGAGTGTCTGGGATAAAAATGATGGAATTAAATGGATAAGAAACAACATTTCCACCCAGTTTGCTTCAGGAGTTAATTTACAAGTGAAATATCTCCAAAATTGTACAGTAATTTCTCTGAAAAGGTTAATTGATTGAGAATATGGAGAACAAATCCCTTTAGGGAAATCTGTGGTGTTTGTGTTTTGGTGAAACAGCCAAGTGTTTGTAGCTGCAGGAATCACATCAAGGCCAGGCTGGATGGGGTTTGGAGTAACCTGGTATAGTGGAAGGTGTCCCATGGAATGGAGAGTAGTGGGATGATTTTTAAGGTCCCTTCTAGCCCAAACCATTCCAGAATTCCATCATCTCTAGAATATTAAACAGCAACAAACCTGAGCACATCATTTCTGGGGATGTCCCTGCTCTGTGCTCACCCCCTGGGATCACACACCTGAAGTTTTTTGGGTTTTTTTAATTTTTTTTTTTCCCAGGGAAAAATCCGTGAAGAAACTCACTGCCCTCCCAGTCCCTCAGCCACTCACAAAAATTACAACAGCAGCCCCAGAGCCAGCCAAGCCAGGGGATAATCGGGAAGCAAGGAGGAAGGAACGACAGACAAGGACTCCACCCAGGAGGTGAGACATGGGGGGTAGAGTGAGGCTTCATCTCATGGGAGATCCAGCAAATCCCAGGTTTCGGTCTCCAGGAAAATCCAGCAAATCCCACACTCCCAGTGTTAAGGGAGCAATTAATCTCTTGGAGTAGGGAGAACAGGGGAAGAGAGCTGGGCTGGAATGTTCCTGATTTGCCATGAGTGGCTCCTGCCTGTGGGGGCTGGGGAGGGAGGATGGAGTGGGTGGGATACAGGAAATGTGGCAAAATCAGTGTGGGAGTGGGGAAAAAAAGGCATTATGGGAGCTGCTGCTTGTGGAGGTGGCACAGTGAGGAAAAAGGAATGTGTGGGATCTCTTTGGTCCCCACCACAGAACACCATTCCCAGGAACATTCCCCACCACAGAACACCATTCCCAGGAACATTCCCCACCACAGAACACCATTCCCAGGAACATTCCCCACCACAGAACACCATTCCCAGAAACATTCCCCACCACAGAACACCATTCCCAGGAACATTCCCCACCACAGAACACCATTCCCAGGAACATTCCCCACCACAGAACACCATTCCCAGAAACATTCCCCACCACAGAACACCATTCCCAGGAACATTCCCCACCACAGAACACCATTCCCAGTACATCAGCTGGGACAAGTGGTGGCAGGGGCCCATCACCCCTCAGGGAGGGCTGGGTGTCAATCAGAGGGTGCTGAGCCAATCTCTGGTTTTCTCCTGGGGTTTTTCCCCCCCTCTCTCTCGTTCCCATTCCAGTTCTCATTCTGGGAGGGGTGTTTGCTGCCTTGCAGGAGGACCATGAGTGGCAGCATCAGTGGCAGTGCCAGCAGCTACAGCGGGTCCAGCTCCCGATCGAGGTCCTTGTCCCGGTCTCTGTCCAGATCTCATTCCAGATCATCCTCTGCCTCAGTCTCCCATTCTCCCTCTGGGTCAAGGAAATCCAGGTACAGCCCTGAGCCTTCGTGACCTTCATTATCCAGCAGAGATGGTAACTGTTGTTCACTGGTTTGGTTTCTGGCGGTGGAAATTCTCCAGCAGCACAAGCTGCAGGTGCCTCAAAGGTGGGACAAGGATGGGTTTGTGCTCCAGATCCCAAGTCCTGAATTGTGATGGGAATAGAGTGTTGGAGTGATAGAACAAGATCTAATGTCCTTAAACTGATAGAAGGGATATTTAGGTGGGATATTTGGGGAAAATGCTTCCCTGTGAGGATGGGGAGGCCCTGGCACAGGTCGCCCAGAGAAGCTTTGGATGTCCCATTCCTGCAAGTGTCCAAGGCAAATTTGGACAGGACTTGGAGCAGCCTGGTCTTTTCAGAGTTGTTGGGGTTGCAACTGGATGATCTTTAAGGTCCCTTCCAGTCCAAACCATTCCATGATTCCCTGATATTTCCCATGTGATTTATTCAAGGAAATAATGCTGTCATGTGAGTCCAAGTACCCGTTTAACCTAAATGGTGTCCAGAACATCTCCTCCTGGCTGGGGTGATCCCACATCCTAATTAAACTGCATATGAACAGTTTCAGGCTATGGAGCTTGGCTCTCCTGAGCCTCTCCTACCTCTGGTTCCTGTGTGTCCTTAGGGGAGAGATGCTTGTTCTGTCAGGAGAGGTAGGTCAGAAAATCCCTAAAAGGCCCAGCTAATCATATTTTTCCTTTGCTGGCAAAGTTGCAGGTCCAGTTCCTTTGTGTTTAGCCCCAGGTGAATAGTTCCAAGGCTGTTGGTGTCTGTGGGATGTGTAAACAGCAAACTCCTTCCAGCAAAGAGAAACAAACCACTCTCAAGTGATTCCTGTAGGATTTTTCACCTCTTCACACAGAGGATTCCCTGAATCCTCACAGGCAGAGCCTTGAAACACAACACTTCCTTGGCACACAGGTGTAAGGGTAGTCCTCTTTAGTGATGTAAAACCAGTGGATGGAGCAGGATTTGGCTCTGAGCAGCTGCAGATTCCCATCTGTGAACTCTGGAGCTCCAAGGTTCAACATCCGCCGTTATTTTACAGAAATCCCGGCTTGTTTACGCCGAGCTTGTCACATTCATCAGCTCAGCCAGGGGTGATGCAAGAGCTTCAGAGAGCAGCAGGGCATGGATGGGAAATGTGAGCACGCTGGGGCTGCCTGTGCTGCTCCTGTGGGAAGGGGGAAATGTGGGAAATGCACTGTGTGCCCACACCAGCTTTGCTGGGCCAGCCCGGTGGCCTGGAGGAGTTCTTGGCTCATCCTGGCACCGTTGGAATAATCCATGAGACCTCTCAGAACTCAGCTCCTAGTGCCAGGGGGTAAAGGCTGCAGAGGGGTTGGTCTGTGCTGAAGCTACCACAGCCCCTTCAGTCATCCCCATGCAGCTTCCAGCCAGGGAGCCTGGGCCTTGCTGGCAGAGCAGGTCGGTGTGGCCCGTGGAGCAGGCTGGAGAGGCTGCCTGAATATTCATGGAGTGGGATGGTTTGGCTTGGAAGGGAGCTTAAAGCTCATCCCGTCTAACTCTCTGCCATCTTCCACTAGATCAGCTTGTTCCAACCCTGTCCAGCCTGGCTTGAACACTTTCTGGGATAGGCCCTGGTAGGAGATTTCCACCTTGGAGGCATCTCCCTGTGGTTATCAGTCGTGACAGTGGATGTGTGCCAACAGCAGAAACCCTGCCAGGGAACCCTTGCCCTGAGCTGTAACACTGACCTGGATGTGCCAGCGCACTCCCTGCTTTCACTCCTTGTTTTCCTGGGCAAACAGTGACCTGTTTGCACATTGCCCTAATCCTGGCTATAAATAATCATTACTTTCTAGGCCTGCACCCAACAGCTTCTGAGATTTTTCATACCAGCAGCACCCCAGGACACACGGCCTATGTTTGTCACTACCTGTCGAGCTTCCCAACATCCAGCCACGCAGGGAAATGCAAAAAGGCCTCATTGCCTTCCTGGGAGTGAAGAGCTGTTGATTTTTGGCAGGTCCCTGAGCGTGAGCAGCGTTTCCTCAGTGTCCAGTGCCTCGTCCAGCAGCAGCTCCGTGCGCAGCGCTGACTCCGAGGACATGTACGCAGACCTGGCCAGCCCCGTGTCCTCGGCCAGCTCCCGCTCCCCCACCCCGGCCCAGCAGAAGAAAGGTACAGGCAAACCTGCTTTGATGGAGTTTTATCCCTCTAAGGAGTCTTTTGGAGGAGAAGGGAGGAGCAGAGATGCTTTCCTGAGAATGTTTTGGGCTCCTGGAGAATCGTTGAGCAGAGGTCCTTTGAGATTGTGGAGTAAATTAAAGTCCATGTCCTTCCACCCCTGTGCCTCTGGTTGTCTCATCCCTTTTCCTGCCTGGCAGTTTTGTTTCTCCCTCACCTCATTCTCCTTCACCCTTGGAAGGTGACATAAATTTGGACAACCCCAGCGTCACCTTGCTCTTACCTCTGCTCATTCAACCATAGCAGAGTCTGTGGCAGAAGCCTTTTGTTCTTTGCCTTTTCTGCTCCTCTCTGTGGAAATGCTGGTTTCCTGAATCCCTTAACCTCAGGCCCATGAGCTGAGTTAACTGCTGTGAGCTTTTCTATCCCTGGAGCAGCATCTTCTTGCCCAAAGGGAGAGCAGTCAACAGGAATCATTCCCAAGTCATCCCTTGTGCTCTCTGCTTTCAACAGGAAAGTCAAAAAAAGAAGACAGTGCTAAAGAGGAGAAGAGGAAACGGGATGTGCCCGCTCAGCTCCTGAAATCAGCCAAACCCACCCCGGGAAGCAAAGCCCAGCAGCCACCCCAGGGTCAGCAGCCCTCGGCCCCCCAGGCACAGCAGGGAGGCTTCAGCGGCCACAAGGAGATCAAACTGACTCTCCTGAACAAGGTGGGATTCCCTGGGGATTCCCTGGTGCCTGGGATTCCCTGCTCCTGGGGGCCCGAGCAGTGGAGGGGGGATGGAGCCTGGCAAGAGGGGGATGGATCCTGGTGGGAGAGGAGCTCCAGGCTCAGAGCTGTTGGGATGATCTCAGCCAGGAGAGTCTGTGGCTGGCTTGGAGGGTGGCACACAGAACCAGTCTGGCAGCACACACCCTGTGGTGGCTTCACTTTGGGGCTGTGTTGGCGGCTTCCCTGGGGCACATTCCTGCTGCAGCTTCCAGGCTCTTCCCCGCTTGCTCGAAGGTCCCGCGTGTGCCGGGGCCTTTCCCACTGGGAGATGCTCTGGGAGCACTTCCTGTGCCAGAGCAGGCTGGGAACAGCCAGGCACAGAGTCCAGAGGGAGAAGGGGCAAGTGCTTGGGGTGCCCACCTGGCTCTTCCCCCTCCTCTCTGATCCCACTGCCCCGCTTTGGAGCCCTCGGTGCAGATCCCAACCTACAGCAAGTGTGGGGGAGTTGGGCCTCGTGGGGTTTGGTGTCGGGGCAGGGTGTTGGCCCCATCACATGGGCAGGTTCCTGTTTTTGATATTTTGTTCTGCCAGCCCAAATTCCCCAGCGCAGTCTGAGGCTGCAGATTTCTCTACTTCCCTGTGCTCTGACGTGAGGAGGCTTTATCGGAGGCAGGAAGCTGCTCTGGAGGGAGGAGTGTGCACTGACACATGACAGCCTGGAAAAGGCACGGCTCCGCATGCCTCCTTCACATCTGCTATCCTTGGTGCTGCTGGAAAAAAAAAAAAAACATCCCAAAAAGCTGCTGTTTTCATGTTCCTGTTCTGAAATTAGTACAGGCTTAACCCCAGTGCAGGGGGGTGTTGCTGTTGGCTTCTGGTGGTTGGGAATTAGGTGGATTTAGGGATGGCTGGGACTGGTGTATGCAGAGTTTATTGGGAAAGGTGTTTGCAGGAGCCGGGCAGCACATCCCAGGGACCGGCTGTGCCCGTTTCCCTCTCCAGAGGGAAGTGGCTGCTCAGCTCCGTTGTTTCAATTCCATTGCAGGCAGCTGACAAAGGAAGCAGGAAGAGATACGAGCCAGCAGACAAAGAGAGGCCAACCTCTCCTCCAGCCAAACGGGCCAACCTGTCACCTGACAGAGGTGAGGCATCAGCCAGCCCGGGCTCCTGCTTCCCAGCAGCTGCAAAGATCCTTTGCAGTCATCCCAAAACCTCAGAGTGGGATTGCCTCCAGATAAAGGGGGGGTATTGAGCATCCTGCTGCAAAAACACAGCAGAGGTGAGGTCCTGGGCAGGCCAGTGCCAGCCTTGCCACACTGGCCCAGTCACACTGTGTGGCTCATTGACTGTGTCCCTGTAAGTCTTCTCCAAAATTATAATCCCTTGGCTTTGGAGACAAGGAGTTCTCACCTCCACATCCACCCCACAGCCTCCTGCTCCCTGCTGCTGGCCTTGGATGTGGCTGTGGAAATTAGGTTTAGGTTTGGATATCAGGGAATATTTTCACCAGAAAGAATTGGAAAAGACTGTGAGGGGGGATGTCCCCATCCCTGGAAGTGTTAAAAAAACATGGATGTGGCAGTTGGGGACAGAGTTAGTGGTGACCGTGGTGGTTTTGGGCTAAAGGTTGGAGTGGATGATCCTAAAGATCTCTTCCAACCCTCAGCCATTCCGTGATTCCGAGTCACAGGAGTTTCCTTTAGTGCATCCTGGAGTTTTCCCAGCCCCGTATCCCATGGGGAGCTGTCCCTGCTTCGAAAGGCTGGGCTGCAGGGATGCAATCCCTGCCTGCATCAGCCAGCCTGGGAAATGAGCTGATTGCCCCACCTCTGGGTGACACAACCCGCTCTGCCCTGGATGTTTAGAAAGACCTGGGCTTTCCAAGTGCTCTCCTGAGCCTCAGTCCTCCCCCAGCAGCAGGAACAGCTTGGAAAACCGAGCTGGCAGCCACAGCCAGGGACCTCAGTGCCACCCTCCAGCCTTTGCTGTGGCTGCCAAGAGGCAGAGGGGGTGTGGGGGGAGTTGGCAACCAGAGGTGGCTGCTGGTGACGTTGGAGCTGCCACGTGATGTTGTTTTCCCTGGTGGCTCAGCTGTAGGTGGATCTTGTTGACTCTGGGTGCCAGCCAGCAGAAGGTCTGTGCTAATAACCTGCAACATTCACCTCCTGCAAGGGCAGCCTGCAAGGGACTGCCCGAGGTTGAAGTTCACTGGGGTCTGGTTCACACACGAGTGACGAGGCCAGGCCAGTGCAGTTTCCAGGTTTCCAGAGGGACATCAGTGTCATCCTCTGCTCTTTTTTTTTTGTTGTTGTTTTTTTTGGTTTTTTTTTTTTTTGTTCAAAAGCAGTTTTTAAGCTGTAGCAAATCACAGAAGCACAGATTGGTTTGGGCTGGAAGGGACCAAACACCAGGGAAACCTTCCACTAGCCCAGGTTCCTCCAAGCCCCATCCAGCCAGGCCTTGAACGCTTCCAGAGATCGGGAGTCCAGCCATGGAGCCCCAAATCCAATGGCAAAGGTGCCTTGGGACTGAGCCCCTCAACATCCCAGCACCAAACTGGTCAGTGGTGGTGGCCAGAGTGTGTCACCTGCTCTGTAACCTGCACCTGGGGGCTGAGGCTGTCCCAGTGTCCATCCTCAGGAGCAGAGGGATGCCCTGGCACACCCAGGGGCTGCTGCCACGAGGGACTGGGCGCCTTTGCTACCTGAGGTGCTGCTTCAGCTGAGGTCAATGCAGGGTGGCAGCTCCACAGGCTGCCTGCCAGGTAGAATTCCCTCTCAGTTCCTGGGATAACCCAGCTTCTCCCCAGCATCCCTGAGTGCCCAGGGCAGCTCTCTTGAGGCAGGGCCTGGCAGTTGAGTGCTGAACAAACACGGGGGTGCTGCTGCCTCGGGGGAGGCCCCGCTGGCTCCGAAAGCAGCAGAGCTGCCCTCACCTGTCACTGCTGGAGCCAGTACACCCTGCGACCTGCCAGGGCAGAGCCAGCAGCTCTGCAGGCACAGAGTGCCATGGAAGAGCCTTATTCCAGCAGCTGGAAGCTGAAGAAGGCCAGTGGAAGGTGGTGTGTTCAGGTGACTGTGGGGCACAGCTCTGCCTGGCTTCTCTGCTCCCCCTGAGGTGCAGGGGCGCACTAAGTTTTTTCCAGCTGCTGCTGGACTTGTTTTTTTTTTTTTTTTTTTGGCACAATCACTGTGGGCAGGGGGTAACCTGTGCCTTGGTGACAAGCAGGAAAATGAAGGAATGTCCTTTTGCTCTCTCCCACCAGGGTCTCGTGATAGGAAGGTGACCGGGAGACTCTCATCCCCCAAACAGGAGCGGCAGCGAGGCCAGAACCCAAAACCTTCCCCTGCACAGGCAGACAGGTGAGTGTTGCTGCTTCTGCTGGGCCTCCCACCTCTCCAGGGCCTCCAGCCCTGCTCCTCCAGGAGCTCCAGCCCTGCTCCCAGGCTCTGCCAGGACAGCAGGTCCAGTTGCCATGGAACACAGCCCGAGGAAGGATGCCAGGGGTTCGTGCAGAGGCTCTGGCTGGGCTGTTCCAGCTGGGAGAAGAGCAGGAGCCAAGTGGGTCAGGAGTGAGCTAAGCCAGTGCCTCTGCAGCTCGTTAACACAGTGTTAATGAGCAACAGAGTGCAAGCCCCTCTGCCCAGCTCCTCCTGGCTGCAGGGTGCCCGATTCCCCTTTCCCCAGCCTGAGCTTTTCACACCCTGAGCTGCTCCCCTTGCTGCTGTGACATATTCAGATGTGTCCCCTGCATGGGACAGAGCAGTGCCAGCCCTGGCTTTGCACCTTGCCATGCAGGTGCCAGGTGACCAGCTCAGGTAATTCCTGGCAGGCTGTGCCTGCTGCAATATCCCAGTGCAGGACTGGGTGTGTGGCTCCGAGGGCTCGAGGGTTGTGGATCTCCTCCAAGGATCTCTGGGAGCAAACATCACAGGGAAAGGGGCTGAAGGGTTTGGGATTGAGGGGCTGCTCTCCCCTCTGGGTCTCATAGCTCACTGCAGCCACGAGCTGGCACTGAGTTTAATCTTGGGAATCCCCATGGAATAGCTGATTTTTTTTTTACTGTTTCAGCCACTTTTCAACCCAAGGCCTCCTCCTGTCTCCGGCCTCTTTGCTCCCACCTGCTCCTGAAGCCACCTGTTAGATATGGCACTTCCTAGTATTTTAGTTTAGCTCAGAAATTTGGGAGAAATCCCTCTCTGTGAGGGTGAGGAGGCCCTGGCACAGGTTGCCCAGAGAAACTGGATCCCTGGAAATGTCCCAAGTCCAGGTTGGAGCAACCTGGGCTAGTGAAAGGTGTTCCTACCCATGGAGGAAAGAGATGATTTTTAAGATCCTTTGCCATACAAATCCCATGATCCCAGCATGGTTTAATGTGAACAGTGGGACTTAACACTCTGAATCTTAAATTCCCACAGAGCCTTTGGGATGTCCCCAGCTCCTTTCACTCCCACCTTGCTCTCTCTCCCTGCAGGAAACGCCAGCTGTCCCCTCAATCCAAGAGCTCCAGCAAAGTCACGAGCGTGCCGGGCAAGGGCTCAGAGCCTGGTCCTGCAGCTGCCAAGGGCAGCAAATCCAGCACCTTGTCCCGGCGGGAGGAGCTCCTGAAACAGCTCAAGGCGGTGGAAGACGCCATCGCCCGCAAAAGGGCCAAAATCCCAGGAAAAGTATAGTGGGCCGTGCCCCTGTAGTGACTGTTGATGTTTTTATAAATAGTGGAGAAAGAGGAAAAAAAAAAAAAAAAAAAAAAAAAAAAGAGAAAAAAAAGAGAAAAAAAACCAACCAAACAAACAAAAAACCAAGCGGCCGCTTTGGGATTTTGCGGTTCCTCGTCTTCTTTTTTTGGGGGTTTTTTTGTTGTTTGTTTTGTTTTGTTTTGTTTTGTTTTGGCCGCGGTTCTTTTTAAAAAACCCACACGTGCAAAACAACAACAACAAAAACAAATAAATTAAGGAAGTTTTTGTCCAGCTGGGGAAAGACCCCCGCAATGAAATGGCTCCAGGAGGGCTCTGGAGCCGTGTGGATTCTGCACAGAGGACTCCAGTCCCGTGGGATGCTCCCACTTGTCCCGTGTCCCCTCTCCTCTTTGCTAGCCTCGAGTTGTATTCTCCTAGTTAGCCCTGCTGTGTGTCGAGTGTCTTCAGCAATGCAGTTCTAGTCCCGTGTGCCGAGAGAGCCGAAAACTGCTGTGAACTGCTGGCAACGCCCCTCCTCCTCCCCCAGGAAAAAACAAAACAAAATATATATATATATATATATATATTCCTGCCTCAGTCCCCTCGGGAATGACCTGTCCTTTCTTTGGAGCAGGGGATCGGTTCAGTTGATTTCCCAGGAGCCCTGCAGGTGTTGTGGACATGTCTGGCTGCCAGGAGGGTCCTTCTTCCTTTGATTTTTTCCGGTTTTTTTTTTTTTTTCCCTTGTTCTTTTTTTTTTCTTTTTTTTTTTTTTTTTTTTTTTTGAGGGATCTCCCTGAAATAAAATATTTTGATAACCAGTTTTACCTTTCCCTGCTCTTCTCTCTATCTCCCCTGCCTTGGGGAGGGGTCTGTATTTTGGGGATTTTTGGGGCACGAGCAGCTCCGTGGAGCTGGAAAAGCTGCTCTGTTTGCTGGGGGAGCACCCAGTGTGAAACCAGCATCCCACTGGTGTGTGACTGGGGGGCTCTGCAGCCTCTGCTCTGCCTGGCATCATGGGGGGGATCCCTCTGATAAATCCCCCCCAATTTAGGGAGTAATGTTTAAGGTCCCAATGGATTTCCCAGGCTCCTTGTTCCCAGTATGGAACCAGTATCCTACTGGTGTGAAGTGTTACTGGGGGGCATCAGCTGGGGTACCTCTGCCAGACCCCCTCTCATCCAGAGAACAATTTTTTGGGGTCCCTGGGATTTCCCATCCCCTGGAATTCCCCATCCCCTGAAATTCCCCGTTCTCCAGCCCTGCTCCTTGCTCCCAGTATGAAACCAGCATCCCAGTGCTGCTGTCGGGAGTTCACTGGGCCATCCCGGAGGGATGATGGCAGCCCTCGAGCCCTTCCCAGGGTTGCCCAATTTGGGATTTCTGCCCGGGAATGCGGCGGTGATCTCACAGCGCCGGTGACACAACAGGGCACGGCCTGGGGGATGCCAGCGCCGGTGTCACCGGGACACCCGGACACCCCTTCCCACCTCCCTGCCGCAATCCCGGAGGTGTGAGGCTCCCGTATTCCCGGCTGGCACACGTGCGGGGAGGGAGAAGGAAGTGCCGGCCCTCGGGGAGGAGGAAGGAACCTGGAGCTGGAGTTTCCAGGTGTGTGCACATCACCTGCCCGGCCCTATAAAAAGGAGGCGGCGGCGGCAGCGCTGCCACTCGGCCGCTTCATCCCTGGGGCTGCACTTCCCAAGGGACCCCCCACCCCAAAAAACACCACAAATCTGGCGTGATCCTTTCCCTAAATTTGGGCGCGTTCCCTGTCACACCTCTCTCCCCACACCTCCCAAAAAAATCAACCAAAATGTTGGCGTGGTCCTTCAACACCTGGCTGATGGTAACGTGGGGTTTGGGGTGGCTGGGGGATGTTGGGGGTGACGGGAGAAAGTTTGGGGTGGGGTGGGATTGTGTGTTGTATGTCATGTGTGGGGTTCTGTGTGCGTGTTTTATGTGTGTTGTATGTCATGTGTGGGGTTCTGTGTGCGTGTTTTATGTGTGTTGTATGTCATGTGTGGGGTTCTGTGTACGTGTTTTATGTGTGTTACATGTCATGTGGGGTTCTATGTCAATGTTTTATGTGTTATATGTTGTGTGGGGTTCTGTGTCAATGTTTTATGTGTGTTGTATGTCATGTGTGGGGTTATCTATGTGATTTCTGTATGTGTTACACACCACATGCACAGCTCTGTGTGATTTTATTTTCTGTGTTTATTTTATGTTACACACCATGTGCACAGCTCTGTGTGATTTTATTTTGTGTGTTTATTTTATATTACACACCATGTGCACAGCTCTGTATGATTTTATTTTCTGTGTTATTTTTATGTTACACACCACGTGCACAGCTCTGTGTGATTTTATTTTCTCTGTTTATTTTATGTTACACACCACGTGCACAGCTCTGTGTGATTTTATTTTCTGTGTTTATTTTATGTTACACACCACGTGCACAGCTCTGTGTGATTTTATTTTCTGTGTGGTTTTTCTGCGTTGCACACCATGTGCAGGGCTCTGTGTCTCTCACAGAAATATATATTTATATGTTTAGATGTGTTTATATGTATTTATATATATTTATATCTATGTCAGTGCTGTGTGTGTGTGCATTGCTGGTCTGTGCTGTGTCTGTCTGTGTTTATGTCTATTTATATGTGTTTATATGTATTTTTCTCTATTTATGTGTGTCTGTAAGTGTTTATCTGTATTTATATGTGTTTATACGTGTCTATATATAGTTATGTTTATTTTATATACTTAATTTTAAAATATTTAGGTATGTAAATTTATAGCTTTATAATTTTGCTTCTAATTTATTTTATTCATTATATTTAACTTTATTTTTATTTGTTTATTTATATTATACATATTTCTATTTTTATTCACATTATTTCCTTCTATTCTTTCTTTCCACTATTTATTTTAGTTCTGGGGGTTGTTTATCTTTTATTTGCTATTTCATTCACACACACGCAGGTGTTTTCAGTGTCTGTGTGGGTGTGAATGCACAGGATCAGCTGCAGCTCTGTGTGCACAGATATTTCCTACTCCTGTAGGGGTAGGGACAGCATACTGTGCTATGTATATGTATAGAAATTTAGAAAAATAGAAAAAGAGAAATATAGAAAAATATTTTTATTTTTATATGTATACTGTGCTATACGTACATATGAATATATATATTTGAAATATATAAACTATACACACATACATATAATATATATGTATATATATACTGTGTTTTATAGTCATACATAAACATATGTATGATATATACTATATTATTTATACTATACAAGATATAATTTATTTAAAAATACTGAAAATAAAAACTATATAAAATATAGTTTATATATAGTTATACATACGGTCTAGCACATGGACATAGCCATACATTTTTAAATTCCATTTACTATCTATTATCTGTTATCGATTATCTATTACCACATATATTAAATTATACACTGTGTATGTTATAGATTTTATGAGATATGTTGTGCATTTTATACATAATATATAATTTCATTATAATATATATAGTATACAATATACATTTTACATAGTCTATATTTGTCTAATATATATTTATATATTATACATTATATAGTATACAATTGGGTGGGGATCTATAGGTGGGTCCTGGCCCTCGGCCTGTATATACCCAATTTATAAATATATAAATGTATATTTTGTATTCTGTGTGTGTGCAGGCAGTCTTTGTGTATGTACAGCTCTCTGTACGTGTATTTCTTTTTTCTGTGTTTGTATATAGATCTATTTCTATTAGGTATAGATATCTATATATCAATATATATAGATAGATATATAAATATAATCTATCTATTTTTATATATATTCTGTGTGTATACTCTGTGTGTGTGGACAGTCCCTATGTACAGGTTTATATATTTTTTCTGTGTTTGTATTTGTGTATATCTATATCTCTTATATATATACATATACAGATATATGTATTTATATCTATCTATCTATATATTGATACCTATCTATATCTATTTATATCTATCTATATCTATATATCTATATCTATATCCTGTGTGTACAGGCAGTCCCTATATGTGTACATCTCTCTTTATAGGTATTTTTTTCTCTCTTTGCATATATGTATTTCTATATCTATTATATATATATGTAAAAATAGATATAGATATATAGATATACAGATATACATATAGATATACAGATAGATATAACTCTTTATATAGATACCTATATATATATATCTATATCTAACTATTTCTATCTATCTAAATCTAGATCTATCTATTTATCTGTAACTATATCCTGTGTGTACAGCTGTGTGTGCAGGCAGTCCCTGTGTATATACATCTCTGTGTGTGTGTGTATATATTTTTTTCTGTGTTTGTGTATATAGATAGATAGATACATAGATATATAGATACATAGATATATAGATATATAGATATATAGATATATAGATGATCTATAGATGGATGGATAGATGATATATAGATAAATAGATAAATAGATAAATAGATAAATAGATAAATAGATAAATAATAGATAAATAGATAGATAGATTCTGTGTTTGTTACACAGTGTGTGTTCCTGTCCTGCAAACCTGTGCCACTTTTTTGGGATGGAGGGTGTGATATCCCTGTGTGTCCCTGTCCCATTCGGTGTCACTGGGACTGTGTGTCCCTGTCCCTTTCGGTGTCACTGGCGCTCTGTGCTGTCCCCACAGGGCTGGCCGTGTGTCCTGTCCCTTTTGGCGGTGCTGGGGCAGTGCCGGGGGCTGCGGCGCCCCTCGGCCGGCTCTGCCCACTCCTCCGTGCGCTGCTACAGCGGGGCCGAGCTGGGGGACGAGGCTCCGGCGCAGCTCCTGGGGCGCAGCCTGCGCTGGGACCGCCACGTGTCGGTGCAGCTGGTGCCACATCTGGAACAGCTGGAGGCCAGCGGGGCCCGGCGGCTCCGGCGGCACCGCCCGCACGCGTGTCCCGCTCTGTCCCTGCGCTCCGGGCTCCGCAGCGAGCCCCACGAGCGCTCCATCTCCCCGTGGCGTTACCGGTGAGCGTCCGCACGCCTCGGGTGTGCCTCTCCCTCCCTTCCCGCCGGCTCCATCCCAGCCGGGAGGAGCCGGCGGCGCAAGGCAAAGTGCGCCCGTGTCCCCCGCAGCATCGACGAGGACGAGAACCGCTACCCACGCAAGTTGGCCTTCGCCGAGTGCCTGTGCAGCGGCTGCGTGGATGCGAAAACCGGCCGGGAGACCACGTCGCTCAACTCGGTGACGATCCACCAGACCGTGCTGGTGCTGCGGCGCAAGCCGTGCCCGCGGCCAGCGGGGCTGGGGCTGGTCACGCTGGAGGTGGATTACATCCGAGTGCCCGTGGGCTGCACCTGCGTCCTGCCCCGCACGGCGTTCTGAGCTTCCCCACCCCGCACCGCCCCCCATGCGTGACCGTGTCACCGCCCGGCCCCCGCCCGTGCTTGTTTTAGAGCACCCGACCCCGCCAGGGTGTCCCCTTCCCTGGTTATTTATGACTTATTTATAAGCCTTGCTGCCGGGGGGAGGGGAGGGGGGCTTTTTGTGCCCCCCCTATTTATTGCTGGCACTCACTCCCCCCCCCACACTAGCCACGGCTGTGCCTCCAGGGCCAGCATCGCCCCACGGTGCTCCAGGTGCCCCCGGCTGGACCCTGTGAGTGCTGCCCAGGCACTCACTGGTTATTTATTCCCCCCCAAAAAACTATTTATTGTCTCCTCCCCGGTGCTATTTAATGCTGCAAATAAAAGCCAACAACCCCTGGCACAGCCCTCGCTCTGCTCCCAGCCCAGTGCATTGGGATGTTGGGAATTGGGGCACAGGGACCGAGGGACATCCGTGGGCAGTGCCCAGCTGTGGGACACGGTGGGCAAGAGCATCCCAGTGCACCCAGTGCAGCAGGGCAGGATGAACTGGGAGGTGATGGGGAGGCCGGCAGGGCACAGGGGTGCCCCACACCCCCAGCCCCAGGGGGACCCAGCCCTGGCATCCGGACACCCACACCTTTCCCATGGCTCTGGCCCCAGGCACCACATCCCACGGACCTGGTGCCACTTGCCAGGGCCACTCCACCTGTGCTGGCAGCACCTAAGGGGGGCCCTGGGCCACCTGCACCCCCTGAGGGACCAGGGTCTGTGTGGGGAGGGGGCAGAGGGGGGCCTGGAGCAGCTGCTGATCCCAGTGGGATCAAGGATTTGGCACCCACGAGTCAGACTGGGAAGGGAAATGCTCCCCCCATTCCCTGCTGGGGGTTATCCCAGGTTTTGGGGGCTCCTTTGGGACTCGCTGTGCAGCTCCAGTGCAGGGAGTTCCACCCAGTTCCACCCCACTGTTGGCCCCATAGGGATTTTGGGAAGGGACCCTGCTGTGGCCATACTCAGCACATCCACATCCTCGATTTGCCCATTATTGCAGTGTTTGTCCTCAAAACACCTCCCCAGTCCTGTCCCAGCTGCCCCAGAGCAGGGCGGGAATGGGAGGATTCCCCCTGGAGCAGGAGGCAGGGGGAGCCGGTGCCTTTCCCACTTTTTTATTGCAACAGCAACTGCAGAAATGACAAAAAAAAAACAGGGAGAGCTGGAGCAGAGCTTCCTGATCCCCCCCAGGTACTGGGGATTCTCTGAGAGCTGGAGTTCCATAGGGATTTGGGGATCCCCCAGGGACCTGGGGGTTGCTTGGAGAGTTGGGACCCTCAGGGAGCTGAGCATGCCCAGGGATTTGGGGCTTCCCAGGAGCTGAGGAGCCCCTGGAAACAGGAGACTCAGGGAGCTAAGAATTCCTAAGGATTTGAAGGATCCTTAGGAGTTGGGAAGCCCTCGGAGGCTGCAGCCCCCACAGGAAGCTGAACATCCATGGGGATTTGGTGAGGTCCAGGAGCTGGGAAGTTCCTGGGAGCTGGAGACCCCACAGCGAGTTGAGCAGCCCCAGCGATTTGGGAATCTCCAAAAGCTGGGAAGCCCCTGGGGACTGGAAACCCCACAGGGAACATCACATCACTGGGAATTTGGGAGATGAGCATCTTAGGGGACTGGGGGATCCCTAGGAGATGGAGATCCTACAAGGGAGCTGAGCATTGCTGGGGATTTGGAGATGCCCACAGCATCACTGGGGATTTGGGAATCCCTTGGGAAACTGGGGAGCCCAGGGGGAACTGATGATCCCAGGGATCTGAGCATCACCAGGAGCTAGGGACCCACACCAAGGAGCTCAGCACCCTCAGGGTTTAGGGGATCCCTGCAGTGGATCCAGGAACAGCTGGGAAGCAGCAGCAGGGCAGCAGGGCAGGAGGATCCCCCATTATTCCACTTCCACAGGGATGGGGTTCACCTGCCCCCCCACCTCTGGCTGCTTCTTGCGGGCGTCGGGGGGAGGCCGGGGTGGGGGGTTGCTGGGGGGCTGCTTGATGGTGCCCCCCACTTGTGGCCGCTCCTGGGGCTTCTGCTCAATGGGTCTCCACTCCTCACCTCGAACTGCAGCCTGTGGGGTCAGGAATATTACCAAGGAACAAGCCCCACCCCAAAAAGAGGTCATCTAGGGCAGGGAAAGCACAGCTGGGACCAGAGTGGGGGGAGGAGGATGTGACACCCTGCCATCCACCCCAATTGGTTTTCCTACAGCCCAATCTGGGAATGCTCCTTGGAATTCACATGGTCCATGGGTTTAGGGGTGCTCTCCTCCTCCCAGCCACCCAAAATCCCCAAAACCCTTCTGCACTCACCAGCAGGTAGATGCCACTGGCAATGCCCAGGCAGACGGTGCCCAGGATGGTGGAGAGGAGGAAACCAGCAGGGACAGCCAGGCTGTGACAGAGATTTGGTGTTCAGAGGGAGTTGGGGGAGCCCAGTCCCCAGTCCCCAGCCTGCACCCCACTCACGCGGCGTGAAGGATGGCTCGGATGTAGTAATTCCTGGTGAGGGGCCCAAACAGCTTCACCACGGCTGTCAGGTACTTCTGGCCACTGCAGGGTGACAGCAGGGGGTCACAGGGGGTGTCCCCACCCTGGGGGGACATCCAACCTCCATGGACCCCCATCTCCACAAGGATCAACCCACCCGTGGGATCCAGCTCTGCTCCCACATCCCTGTGTTTGGGGGAGGTATCAGGACCCCCAATTCCAAGGATTCCAGGGGACACAGCACTCACCACCTCTCCATGGTGGAGCCCTTTTTCCGCTTGCTCCTGGGATACTCGAGCAGGCAGACCAGGACACCTGCAGCGCTGCCGGGGAGTCAAGGAAAGGATCGGACCGGGAATAGCCCCAAGGAACAACCCACATCCCAAAAAGGGGCTGTGTGGGGCAGGGAACGCACAGCTGGGACCAGGGTGGGGAGATAAGGATGTGACCCCACCCCGTACACGCCATCCAGGGCTTTCCCGCATCCTGGGAATGCTGTCGGGAAGGATACATGGAATACGCTGCGAAGTACCAGCCCTTGAACTGCCCCGCCACGGCCACGATCCCGCCCGTCAGCAGAACTGCGGGAACAGCCGGGATGGAGGGGTCAGACCGGGACACGGCCCCCAGGCCAGGAGAGAGACCCCAACCCGGGGTACAACCCCCAAAACCAGGACACAAACCCTCAAACCACGATACAAACCCCCAGCCCGGGATACAGCTCCCAAAACCTCGGATACAACCCCGAATTCAGGATATGCCCACCCCCCCCCCCCCCCAAAAACCCCCAACCGGGAATTACGGCCCTGGGGACTCTGACACACGAGACCCCCTGGATACAGGGAAGGGAACTGCGGGTTCCACGGCCCCAAGGATTCCAATGTGCGGGACCCCCTGGATTCAGGGAACTCCAGCGCCTTGGGGGAGGTTTTGGTCTCGTGGCCAGAGGAAAAGTGGAGGAGGAGAGGACGGAACCGAGGAAGAGAGGGCAGAGGAGGAAGAGAAAAGGAGGAAGCGGAGGCTTCCGGGACTTCCCGGCCGTCCCCGGTGCCTCCCGCCCGCATGCCCCAGCCCGGTGAGACCGGGAGCACTCCCCCAAATCCCCCTAACTCCCTGCAGCCCCCGGGGATTTTCTGAAGTGCCCGAGTCTCCTCCACTCGCCCAGCCCCGGCTCTCCGAGCCCCCCGAACTCACTGAGCCCGGCGGCGAGCGCCTGCTCGTTCGCCCACATGGCCCACTCGATCTGCCCCATGGCCCGCAGCGGAACCGGCCGGCCCGAGCGCCTTCGGCTACTCCCGGCTCCGCTCGAGCGGGTTCGGCCGCTCCCGGCCCGGTCCGGTCCGGTTCGGCTGTGCTCGGCTCAGCCCGATGGGATCCTGCTCCTCCCGTTCGGCCCGATGGGGTTCGGTTCGGCCCGATGGGGCTCGCTCCGCTCTGCCCGCTGGAGCCCGGCCCGTCCCGGTTCGGCTCCGCCCGGACGGTCCCGACCCGGAAGGCGGGTGAGGCGTTACCACTCGGGCCACGCCCCTTTCGTGGTAACCACGCCCTCTTTCGCACAGGCCACGCCCCCGAGGGGACAGGGCACCGAGCCGGGGACACGGGACACTGGGGTGACAGGGCTGGCGCGGAGGGACAGGGTCAGCACGATCCGGGGACACGGGATCAGCCCCAGGGACACGGGGACATCGGGGGCCATGCCGGGGAACAGGATCGGTCCCAGCAGCTGGAACATTTGAAGGATGGGGACGGGATCAGTCCTGCAAGGAACAGGGAGGGGACACGGGATGTGGGATGTGCAAGGGACGGGGCCATGTGGAAGGACACAAGGACACATATGCCTTGGGGGCATATGGGACAGGAGATACCCCACAAGGGACACAGGGGTCATGCGGGGTGACAGGGCCGTGCAGAGGAACAGGATCAGTCCCAGGGACTGTCCCCATCTCCTGTTCCCCCCCAGCAGCACACACAGAACCCGACACCCCAAAACAGCACTGGAACCAGGAACCCTCTATTCCCTTACAAAAGATTAAAAAGCCAGCCCCGGGGTCACATGCTGCCCCAGGGCTGGGGACAGCTTTGCAGCAGGCGTGGCTCAGGGTCCTGAGGCCTGCTGGTGGCACCAGCAGAGTTCCCCCGGTGTGTCCTGGCTGTTCCAGAATGTCACCGGGGTCAGGCACGGCTCCGGGGCAGCCCATCCGCTCCCAGGAGGTGCTGGCTGGGGTCATCCACGAGCTGGGGACCAGGGCCAGGCTGTGGGACAGGACACGGGTCAGGGTCATGTAGGGCCGCCCATGCTCTGGGCCCCTCGGACCCCAAAAGGTCACCCCATGGGTGGTGCCAGTGGGAATATGTCCAGAAATCGGGTCTTGCACACCCACCTGGGGATGGGGACAGGGATGGGGTCCCACACACAGCCCTGGGGATGGGGACAGGGCCCTACAGCCCCTGGGGATGGGGACAGGGATGGGGTCCCACAGACACCCTTGCGGATGTGGATAGGGTGCTACACACTCCCTTAGGAATTGGAACAGGGACAGGGTCCTGGACACCCCTGGGGACAGCAGTGGGGTCCCACCACCCCGTTGGGGCCAGAGATGGGGTCAGACCCCACCACACAGGCCATGTCCCCCAAGACACATTCCCCCAACCCCCCATCCCCTCACCTTGGTGTGCAGGATGTACTGGACAGCCCCTGGCACAGGCTCAGTGACCACGGCAGCCACCAGCTCCTGTGACAGCGTGGCCGAGCCCACGGGCAGCCCCCGGACAAACCTGTGGCACGGCAAGTGTGTCACTGCCTGCGTCAACACCACCTCCCCATGCCCCACCAGTAAGAAGTGAGGTTCCCTTACTGGTCCCCATTGGTGGCAGGGGGGAAGCTGCGCCTCACCACCTCCACAAACTCAGCCACGGTGTCGGCCAGCGCGAAGATGACGGCGTTGGGGCCGGCGTCGAAGGTGTAGGCGACCTGTGGTGGCATTGTGGGGATGTGGGGACCTGGGGAAGGGTCCCCACGGTGCTGTGACACCCCCGGGGCCCTGCTGGTACCTTGGTGTGGCCGTGGTGGGCGTTGTAGCGATGTGCCAGCGCGATGATTTGGCGTGACAGGTCCGTGAGGTAGAAGATGGGCGGGAAGGTGTCGAGGCAGGTGGCGTGGAACTGGTTGCTGTCCCTCATGGCCAGCTGGCCAAAACCCTCAAAGTCCCGCTCCTGGATGTGCTGCATCATCTGGGCCAGGCGCTTGGGGACCACCACCTCTGCCCGGTGCTGCCACAGCAGGGGGGTCACCATCAGTCCTCTCCAGCGACACCCACGGCAGGCGGGTCGTGGTCATCCCAAAATCAGTGACAACCACAGCAAACAGGTTGTGGCCATCCCAGTTTTGTGATATCCATGGCAGGAGGGTCACAGCTACCCCAATTGAGTGACATCTACAACAGGTGGCTTGTGGTCACCCCAAATTTGGTGATACCCACAGCAGGAAGGTCACTGTCCCCCCAATTTGGTGACACCCTCAGCACTATGACCCTTTGGGTGACACTGCACACCCTCCAGCCTCATTCCAAGGGAAAGGGGACCCTGTCCCTGCCTGGGCAGGAAGAGTCCCCTGTCCCCCTACCTTCAGCAGGGGACTGGTCTCCACACTGGTCTGCATCCCCACCGTGCTGCCCACCGGCTTCTTCTCCCCACTCACCTGGGGGACACAGACAGTGGGACACAGCTCCTCCTGAGCACCCCGAGTCTCAAATCCCACTCAAATCCCCTGCCAGCCCCTCACCACCAGGACAAGGACACGGAGCTCCGGCCAGTGAGTCTCGGGGGCCACCTGGAGGGCCAGACTATCGGTGCCATCGGGGCGCTCCCCACGCTGCCACTGCACGAAGCCCCCGAACATGCTGCGACAGGCACTGCCCGAGCCCCGCCGGGCCACCTCGGACAGCTCCTCCTCCAGCCCATACAGCCGGGCCAGCGCCGACACTGCGGGGACAGGCAGAGGGGACACCCCTGTCACCCCTCCCAGTGCCACCAGAGCTGGGCCAGTCAGTGCACAGAGGGAACAACCCAGCCACCCCATCGCTCCCTCCCAGCGCCCTCCATGCCATACTGCCACAGGCAGAGGACGTGTCACAGCAAGGGCACATCCCTATCACCCCTCCCAACCAAGGAGGGGACAGAGCAGGGCTGGGGACACCCCCAGCCCCGTGCCCGGTCCCACAGCACACACCCAGGCAGGCATAGCCGGCGGCGGACGAGGCGAGCCCGGCGGCCGTGGGGAAGTTGTTCTCAGAGGCGATGTGGATTTTGTAGGAAAGGCTGAGCGCAGCCGTGTCCTCCCCGCCCCCGCGGCGCTTCCGGGCCAGGCGTCGCACTGGGGGGAACAGCAGGGTCAGGGGACAGCGGGGACACCGGGGACACCGGGGACACCCGCGGGAAGGGGACGCTCACCCTCGCGCAGACAGGCCTGGACCCGTGGGTGCCCCACGTCCGCCTCCTTCCCGTTGAGCCACAGCCGGTCCTCGGTGAAATCCCGGCTGGCGGCCGCTGTCGTGGTGGTCTTGAGCTGTGGGGAGAGAGGGAAAGGGACTCAGTACCCCTGGATGACTGGGGAGTTGATCCTAAACCCGATCCTGATCCTAAACCTGATGCTGACCCACCTGGTCCTGGTGCAGCGTCACGCTCAGGGAGGAGTTGATGGGCAGGATGAGGTCGGTGTCACGCTTGCCCCCTGAAAGAGAGCATGGCATGGAACGGCTTGAAATGGCATGGCACAGCTTGGAATGGCACGGCTTGGAATGGCATGGCATGAAACAGTCTGATGGCACTGACGGACACAGCAAAGCACGGCATGACAGCGCCTGGCTTGTCATGGCACAGCTTGGCACGGCCAGGAATTGCACGGCAAGCAGGGACTCTGCAGCACGGCCTGGCACGGCACGGCACGGTGTCACCTGGCAGGGCACAGCCGGACACGGCACAGCCCGGGATCCGTGCCCCCCGCGCAGGTGCCAAGCCCGCCCCGGCCCGTGTGCCCTGGCACTCACAGTATTTGATGACGGCGATGTTCACGGGGGCCGTGCAGGTGGCCATGACCAGTCCGCGCTCCACCGCCATCGCTGCCGCCGGCCGCCCTCAGGCCCCGCCCCCGCGCCGCACACGTGACCGTGGCGTGCGGAGGATCCCGCCTCACCATTGGTCGAGGGCTCAGCACCCGGTTCCCAACAGCCAATGGCAGCGATCGGACCACGGGAGGCCCCGCCCCCCGAGCGCGCTGGGCAGGGCCTGCGGGGCGCCATTTTTGAAATTGGCAAGAACCGCACATGCGCAGACTCTGTCGGTGGTTCCGGCGCTGCTCCGAGTCCTTTCCCCGTGTTCCCGGTACCGGCCCGGTTCCCAATGCTCCCCGCACCGCTCCATCCCCTGCAGCCCCCTGCCCTGGTAGCCCCAGTCCCCCCAGCATGGCCCCAGTATCCCCAGGACACCTCCAGTGCTCCCAAACTCGCTGTAACCTCCACACCCCAGTGCTCATGGATCCCAGTGCTCCCACCATCCCTTCAGTGCTTCCCCCGGCGGAGGCCACGCGTGGATGAAACTGCCTTTATTGAGAAAAATGGTTTGCTACAAATACGTCATCGAGTTAATTCTTCTTCAAAAAACAGGACGGCTAGTTAAAAGTTCTAATTATGCAAAAAAGTGGTCGGTGATGCAGTGGCGAGCATGGCCGGTGGGATCCACGGATCCCTGGCACGAAGGGATCCCTGGCACGGCCCCTCACAGCCGGGGCCTTAAAGTGCTTTACAAAAGCAGCTCTTGTTGCCCCTCCTCTGTCTCTATGGGGCAAAAAGGAGAAGGAAAAGCAGGAGAGAAGGAAGGAGCCCAAGGTTAGCAGTGCTGGCCCCGAAGCAGGGAGCTCTCACAGAGGCTGCTCCAGCAGCCCAGGGTCCCAGCTGAGCACAGGACAGGGAAAAGCTCCTGTGACCCTCCTGGAAGATGCCAGGGCTCTCCATCCCACGAGGAACACCTTCCAGGTGCCAGCAATGCAGGGCAGGTAAGAGAAGGTCTCATCCCTCCCTGCTGGCCTGGCTCCTGGAAGGGGAGCAGGGCAGCTCCAGCCCTTTCCCTGCCTTGCCTGGGGAGCTGAGTGTTCTCTGCAGGCTCCTCACAGGGCTGCAGATCCCAAAATCATCCAGTACTATGAAAATCAAAATAAAATCCAAGCCAGTATTGCTAGAGCAGAGCTGGAGCCAGGTTTTGGATAAAGCTCGTGAATTCTCCGAGCAGGGAGATGCAGAGGAGGCCTCTCACACCTCTATTCCCTGCACATCCTGCAGAAAGGCTCTCAGGAATCACCTCAACTCCACCACTGGGAGCCTCAGGCTCATCCCATGGCCAGTGCCATCTCCCTCCCAGCCTCTCCCAGCCCTCCAGAGCCAACTCCAGAAGCAGGGAGGAAGAAGGGCTGAGGGGAAGGGGCAGGAGGATCACTACGATTCTGTGGAGCACATTGGATCAACAGTGCCCCATTCCCAGGGAGGGATTACAACAGGGAGATGCAATCCCTTATTTCTGGGGGATAAGGAGCTCGGTGCTGGGGCCGGGATCCTGCATGGACAGACATTCCATGGACAGATCCAATCCAGCTGCTCCTGCCGAGTGCCAGCATGGCACAACCATCCTGCCTGCTCCCTCACAGGCAGAGGAAATCTGGTGAGGGAAGGGAAAGGTCCAGAAATATCCAAGAAAAGCGCAGAAATATCCAGGGATGTCCCAGAAAGATCCCTGCATTTCCCCCCCACCTCAGAGTCCGACACCCGCCGCTCCGGGATCCAGCTCCTGCCTCCTGATCCATTCCCAATCCACGTGTTCATTTGCTTGGGTTATTTGTGTAAAAAATAAAACTTTCTTAATAATGTTCCATAAAAATACTCTTGTCCCGGGTGGCAGATATTGCAGTGTGAAGGGGAACAGCTTCTGACCCCGCTCTAGAAAACGTGGAAAAGGCTTCGTGCTGCTTCGTGTAGAAAAAGGCAAAGATTTGGTATCCCAAGAGCCGGTACAAAACAAGGAAGGAGAGGGTTTCCCTGGATGCTGGATGCCATCCTCGAGGGCTCCTCTGAACCACTGTTCAGTCTCATCCCGGGATTCAGGTGAAGGAGGCAGCTCCAGCCTCCAGCATGGGGGTCAGGACAGTCTGACATCTCTAGAAAAAAATCCTTGGAGAGTTTAAAAAAAAAGATGCTCTGTTCTGTCTTCCTCCTTTTTAAAAGGATGTGGCTGATTCCAGTCCCAAATTAGGGTGTTTGGCATCCAATCTATCAGTTTCAGGTACCTATGCTGTTGCAACAGAGAGCAGGGACGAGTGTGCCAAAAAGCAGCTAGTAACACAGAGATCTGGACACAGGGATATGCTCTCAACACAGATATTCAATTCCTATCCAAGGATTGATCCTAGCCCTGTGGCACCAGCTCCTCTCTCCAGAGGTCTCTGCTCACTCATTATGACAACTGAAGAGGCTCCACCTTCTTAAACAAGGTGGGAATTGCAGCGGGAACAGAGCAGCAGTGGGAGGGATCCCAGAGTGTGTAGAAGGAGCCAGCGCAGGGAGAGGGATCAGCCTCAGTTCTCCGAGAGGGACAGAGCCAGGGCTGCCTGCAACGCTGCCTCCTCGTCGATGTTGTAATCCTGAAAATCAAACAGGGGAGCTCAGGAGAGCTGGCACAGCCAGGGCACGCTGTCCCCATGGAGCCCTGCCTGCTCCTGGTTGTGCCATGGAGCTCCCATTCCTCTGGCACACAGATCCCAGGAATGGCACCCGTGCTCTCTGGGGTGTCCTTTGTGCCCACATCCCTGTCCTGCGTGGAATCTCCCACCTGGCAGGAGAGATGGAACACATCCACACAGGCTGAGGCCAAAAGGTGAAGCTTTTTAGCAAGGTCATGGATTTTTGCAGAGCTCCAGGGTGGGTTTATCCAACACAGCTCCTGAAGTTGGGATATTCCTCTGTAAATGCCGGGAGATTCTTTTCCCTGACATCAATCCAATAAAAGCAAAATGGGAACAGAGCCTCCCCTGAGGCAAAGGCTGAGTCTCACAATTGCCCCCCACACAGGAGGGGTCAAGGAACCTCCATGTGCAACAACCAGACCCCCCACCAAACCCTGGGACTGGGCCGGTCCCACCCCCTCCTCCCAAAACCTCCAAGAAAAGGGGTTTTGTGTTAGAATTCCTCAGGGGAAGGGTTTCATGGAAAAAAACAAATTTGTGGAGCGCAGGAACAATTCCCTCTCCTCCTGGTGCGTGAGGACAACCTGGTGGGTGTGGGGGTGTCATGGGTGGGACACGTGTGCCCTGTGTCCCCATCCCAACAGGATGGGAAGGGCTGGTTTCACCACCTGGCATAGAACTCAGGGAGGGAGAGTGCCCCTTTTTTGGCTCAGGATCATGCTCACCACAAAGGTGTCGTAGGAGAACTTGTGCCTGTGGAGCAGGTGCTGCAGGAAGTTGGCACTCTTGTAGCTGGGATCCCCCCAGGGCATGGCAGAGCACACTGGGCACACCTGTGGGGGCACAGACACAGAATGGTGGCACCTGCACCAGAGAGGTGAAGGGTATCCCCCTTTCAAGCTCCATCCAACCTGGCCTTCAACACTTCCAGGGACCCAGGGGCAGCCACAGCTTCTCTGGGAACCTGTGCCAGGGCCTCCCCACCCTCACAGGGAAGGACTGCTCCCTGATATCCAACCCAAACCAAGTCTCTGGCATTTTGGATCCATTCCCCCTTGCCCCTGTCACTCCAGGCCCTTGCCAATACCCTCTCTCCACCTTTCCTGAAGGTCCTGGAAGGCCACAATTAGGTCTCCCTGAAGCTTATTTTTTCCAGGCTGAACAATCCCAATGTTCTCAGCCTTTCCTCATGGCAGAATTGCTCCATGCCTCTGATCAACGTGGTGATCTCCTCTGGAGTCACTCCAACAGCTCCAGATCCTTCCTGTGCTGAAGATCCCAAGCTCCCCACCTTGGTCAACCCAAAGGGAACAGGGAGAGGAAATCCAGCACCACTTGGTTTGCAGGAACAGAAGGATGGAGGCAGCTCATTCCAGGGAGCCTCAAGCAAAGCAGAGACAGATTCCCCACCTCCCAAAGGGATTTAAACCAGCTGTGCTTCCATAAACATCCATGCTGCTGGCCTGGGATGCTGCATCAGCCGGGGGTGGTTGGATTTCCAGAGCCATCACACACATCCCAGCATCACTCACCACTTTGTTGGGGTCATTTCTGTGGTTTTCCATGCAGTGCTTCACCAGCTCCTGCTGGTCCAGGTTCCGGGCTCCGCAGTACGGACACACGAACGTGGAGCGGTTGGGAATGTTGCTGAAGAGAGCAAGGATGAGCTCAGATCTGAGGGGAGGCTGGAATAACTCCTTCCAAACTAACACAGCACAGGTCTGTGACAGCAGAAGCCAGCCCAGCCCTTTCCCACCCCACCTCCCTGCTTTGGTGGATCCTTCATCCCACCCCACGCTCCGAAACCCAGAGCAGCAGTGCCAGGAGGGAAAAGGTGCTGCTCTTCCTCCCAGGGAAAGGCACAAAACACACCTGGATTTTAGGGCATGCAAGGAGGGACACGTTTCCCTATCCAAGGCACAGAAATACCTGGGAATAGGCTGGGATGTGGGGACAACTGGAACAAACTTGGGGCAGTTGGCCATCTGCTCCTGCACCTTGGCACAGGATGAGACATGAGAGCGCATTTTGGCCAGGGTCACCTGGAGAAGGAGGACAAGAAACATTCCTGGAGGTGCAGGAACACCTGCCAGGAGCCAGGACAGGAGCTGGCTTTGCTCAGCTGAGGTGGGAGTGACCTCTGGTCCATAGGGGATGACCCACAGCAGTGGGAATGCTGCACCCACCACCCCTCAGCTTGCAGGAAGGAGGTCTGGGGCAGCAGGGATCCCCAGAGGTTCTCTCCCCGTGCCCTGGGAGCAGAGCCCAACCCTCATCTGCTGTGCTCTCCTGTCAGGGAGTTGTACAGAGCCAGAAGGTCCCCCCTGAGCCTTGTCTGCTCCAAGCTGATCCTCCCCCAGCCCCTTCCCGAGCTCTGGACACATTCCAGAGGAGGATGGAGACAACGGGGACAATGGGGACAAGCAACTTTACCTTCTTGCTGCAGCCCCTGCAGGGAGCCTTGTAGGACGAGAGCTGCTTCTCCACGCTGGAAGCCTTCTCCACCTTTTTGGGATCGAAGGGCACGCGGCAGAGCGGGCACAGAGGGGAGGGCACCTGCAGGCAGGGCTGCAGGCATTCCCCACAAAACCTGGGGGCACACAGCGGCCCTGAGCACCCCGGGACAGCAGGACCCCAGCAGGGCACCCTGCTCCCCAGGACTCCCAACACCCCAAAAACCCAGGTGATACCTTAAGTTTTAGCTTTTTTATTTTCCAGATTCTGTACTACCTTGGTGTGCGACTCTGAACTTCCTATCGAGTACTACAAGTTCTGCTCACAGCTCAGTCACACAAAACAATCCTTTTGCAGCCCCAGAACCAAGGACACCGCTGCAGCTTCAGCCCCAAAAAGTGCAAACAGCAGAGAATTGAGGAGAAAATCTGGGAGGATGGGACTGCAGAACCTGGAGCTGGGATTGGACATGAACCCCAATGTAGAAATGGAGCAAAACTTATAAAAGTGTGAAAGCTCGTGACCTGGGGTCTATCTTGGGCAGAGCCACGGCCAGGCTTTTGTACTGCCCAAGGTGCATCTTTTGAAGGCCTTTTAACAAATCCCTACTTTATTCCTTTAACACTGTCTAGCCTCTGTTCCAGATCAGCCTCTCCAGGCATCACAGGGCTCTGCTGGGAGAACTGGGAGACGGGAGCAGGCGAGTCCCCAGGGAGCTCCCTGCAAGCACAGACTATTCCACTGCTCCAAGGCTGCATCTGAAAGCAGCCCAAGTCAGCGCTGAGTATCCAAGCCAGGTAGGAGCCTGGATCACCTCATTCCAAGGTCCTTGGAATCCCCAGGAGCAAAGGAATCCAAGGGCTGAGGAATCCCAGAAGCCCAGAGGAGGCAAAAGAGTCCCGTCCCCAAAATCCGATAATCCTGGTATTCCTGGCCCCTCCTCTCCAGTTCCAGCCACCAGGATCAGGAAAAGAAACACCCCAAAGCCTCTGTCACTGCAAGGGGAGCGGGTACGAGCAGGGGGGATCATGGAAGGGTCGGGGATCGCCCCCAGCAAGCAGGAGTGAGGCGGTGCTGGAGCCCCAAAGCCACAGGCCCTTGGGAATGCCCCCAAAATTAGATGGGAAAAGGGATCGAGATGTCCCCGAAATCCTGGGGGGACACGCGAACAAGTGTTTGGGGTGTCCTGGGGACAGGAGCCAGGTCTGGGAGCCGAGTAGAAGGGATGGGATGAGGATGCTGGTATGGGACGGTACGAGGGTCTCGGTACTGAACTGTGGCCGGTATGGGCTGGGGGTCCCGGTGCCGGCTAGGGTCACCGGGCAGAGAGCCCACAAGGAACCCAGCACAGCGCCCAGCCCCGCATCCCCCCCGTCCCCGGGGCCGGATCAGCCCGGGGGTCCCCGCCGCCCCCGCCCGGGCCCCGTCTCACGTGTGCCCGCAGCCCGCGATGCCGACGGCGCGGTGGAACACCTCGAGGCAGATGGGGCAGCTGAACTGAGCCTCCAGCGCCTCGGCCGCGGCCCCGGGCCCGGGGGTAGCGCGGGGAGCCCCGGCCGGGCCCTGCGGCCGCTGCGCCGCCGCCACCAGCAGGCTCCGGAACATGGCGGCGGCGGCGGCGGCCGGCGGGGCGGGTGCAACGTCACCGAGCTGCGCCGTCGCGTCATCACCGCGCGACGGGAGCGTACGGGGACACAGCGGGACCTGCCGAGACCGAGCGGAGCCGAGTGTGAGGCTGAGCGGGGCCGAACGAGGCCAAGCAGAGCCGAGTCCGAGACGAGTGGAGCCGAACGAAGCCGAGCGGGGCCGATCGGAGCCGAGTTCGAGCCGAGCGAAGCCGAACGAGGCCGAGCGGGGCCCGAGCCGATCAGGACCCCCGGGGAGTCGCCGGGATCCACCGGGACCGACCGGGACTCAGCAGGACCAACCGTGAGCGAGCGGAACTCACGTGGACACACCGGAATCCAGCGGGGCTGAGCGGCGCCGCCATGTGCGACGCGGCGGGTGACGGTGCCGGGTGCGGGGCGGACACGGAACCGCCGAGGCGCCGCCGCGCACCGGGAGACAGGTGAGAGTCCGGTCCGACCTCGGAATGGACGCCTTGGGGCCGCTTCCGATACTCCCCGCTATTCCGCCGGGCATCCCGCCCGTGCTCCCTCCGGTACCTCCCCAGTGCGTCCGCCAGCACCTCCCGGTACCGCCCCGGTGTCCCCCCGGTACTGCCCCGGTATCTCACCAGTGTCCCCCGGGGCTGCCTCTGGTGTTACCCTGGGTATCCCTCCAGTACTCCCCAATGTCACCTCTGATCCCCCGTTCCCGGTATCCCCCGGTAACATCCCTAGTGCTGCTCGAGGACCGGGACCTCCCCCCCGGGGATCAGGCCCCGGTGTCCCCGGTGACCGGCCGTGTCCCCACAGCCACCCCCGAAGCTGCATGAAGTGCGGGCAGGGCACGGCCGCCCTCGTCATCCGCGTCGGGGACCCATTCTGCCGGTAAGGGACCGGGCAGGGACAGGGGGATTGGGGACATCAGAAATTGGGGACATCGGAAATTGGGATCTCTGAGTCTTCAGAAGATGGGAACTTGGGGATATCCGTTGTTCTCAGGGGCATTGAGTGTCTGGAGCATTGGGATGTTGGGGCTGGAGACATTGGAGACTTCAAGCTTTGGGACATTGGGGCCAAACACCATCAAGGCTTGGGGACGTTGAGTTTTGAGGATAGAGGGAGGACAATAATGTTTGGGCATGTGGCTCATGAAGATCACTGGATCTCTGGGATGTCGGGGCCTGGGGACATTGTTTTCTGGAACACTGGTCTCGGGGACATCAAGGGGACTTCGGGGTGTGGGGACATGGGGTGTGGGGGTGTTGGCACAGGCCATAGCTCAGGAGTTCCCCTGTCCCCAGGGGCTGTTTCCGTGAGTACTTCGTGCACAAATTCCGTGCCATGCTGGGCAAGAACCGCGTCATCTTCCCAGGAGAGAAGGTACCGGGAGGGGGGACCCGGACAGAGCCGCCAGGGGTGGCCCCAGGGCCGGTGACTGTCCCTGCTGTCCCCACAGGTGCTGCTGGCAGTGTCAGGGGGCCCAGCCTCCAGTGCCATGGTCCGGCAGGTGCAGGAGGTGAGAGTGGGGGCTTGGAGGGGCTCGGGGGGTGCGTGGCTCGTTCCCACCTCACCCCACACCTCTGCCAGGGGCTCAGCCGGGAGGCGGCCAAGAGACTCCGCTTCGTCCCTGGCCTCGTCTACGTTGAGGGTGAGGGAGCCCTCCTGCTGCTCCATGTCCAGCTGCTCATTCCCAGCCCATTCCCTGTCCCGGTGCCTGTTCCCTGCCTCACTCCCCTTTCCAGCCTTGTTGCCTGTTCCCTGTTCCCTGTTCCCTGCCCCTCATACCTGTTCCCTGCCCCCTTCCTGGCCCCACTGTCTGTTCCCTGTCCTGCTGCCCCATTCCCAGCCCCACTCCCTGCTCCATCACCAACTCCCAGCACAGTGTCTCCTGCACTGTGCCAGGGCTGGGGTGCTGCTAACCCAGGAACAGGGCTGGGAATGTGACAGCAGCCCTGGCACTGTCCCCCTGCCTTCCAGAGGGAGCCGTGCGCAGGCAGAGCCCAGAGCAGCGGGAGCAGACCCTGGCCCAGATGGAGACCCTGCTGCAGGCCACCGGCTTCCCCTACCACCTGATCCACCTGGAGGAGGTAGTGGGGTGACATGGGGGCAGGTGCTGAGGTGAGGGGACACATCTGGACAACTTCCCCCTGTATCCCTCTCTGCCCTGCAGGCTCTGGAGCTGCCCCCATCCATCCTACAGCCGGGGCCAGAGCGTGCCAGCACATCCTGCCCATCTGGCCCTTCCTACAAGAAGGCTGTGGACAGCTTCATCCAGCAGCAGCGGCAGGATGGGGACAGTGGCACCTCTGTGGCTGGTCACAGCGCCGAGGACACACCAGCAGGATCCCCGGCCAGCCCCCGCCTGCCGGACACTGCCCAAACCCAGGAGCTGCTCCGCAGCTTTGAGGCCGTGGGGACGGCGACAGCACGGGAGGAGCTGCTGGAGATGCTGCGGTGAGGGACTGACCCTGCCCCGTGCCAGCACCAATGCCAGGTGGGCAGGGTGGCTCTGATCTGCTGTCACCTCATCCCCAGGACCCACCTGATCGTGCAGACAGCGCGGGACAGGGGCTATGCCAAGGTGATGATGGGCGAGAGCCTCACACGCGTGGCCATCAAACTTCTCACCAACCTCTCCCTGGGGCGTGGCGCCTTCCTTGCCGTGGACACGGTGAGCTGGGGACGGGCACCCACACCCAAGGGGTGACACGATGCCACCATGGAGGCATGGCTTGGTGGTGGCACAGTCCCCTGGCAGCCCTGCACCCAAAGGGTTTCACGGACCAGCGCCACGGTGACGTGATGGTGGTGAGACCCATGCGGGACTACACAGCTAAGGAGATCGCCTTCTACAACCACTTCTTCAGCGTCCCCACTGTCATTGTGCCACCCCTCTTCACCAAGGTAGGGGGGTCCCTTGGTGGGAAGCCCACACTCTGTGTCCCCACAGCAGGGACAGGACCCCCCAGTCCTGCCCTGCCCTCTCTGTTGGCTCCCACAGCACCGGGAAAAGCCCAGCATCCACCAGCTGGTCGAACGCTTCTTGCTGGGGCTGCAGGAGGAGTTCCCATCCACCATCAGCACCGTGTACAGGTAGGGGGTTCCCTCTGGGGGTATTGGGGGTGTGGGGGGATTGGGGTGCACCCACTCACCCTGTGTTGGCTGCAGGACCGGGGAGAAGCTGAGTCCAGAACCAGCCAAGGCCAGCAGCGAGTCCCAGCGCTGCCTCCTCTGCCTCTGTGGCCTGGACACTGACGGGGGTGAGTGGGGAGGGCACTGGGGGGCTCAGGGAGATTTGGGGACCAGCTCAGTGCACCCCTCAGTGACCCCCTGGCTCTTACAGAGGAGGAGTTGGCTCTGGAGCCCACACTGATCTTGGAGGAGCCAGCAGCAGGGTGAGTACATGGGCTAGGGGGGCATTCCAGGATTCCACAGTGGCACCGCTGAGTGTCCCTGTCCCACAGGGTTGAGAGCAAAGCTGCCTACATCCCCCTGCTGTGCTACAGCTGCCGCCTCACCTTCAAGGAGCTGGTGAGGTTTTGGCGTGCAGGGGGGTGGTTCTCGGGGGTGATGGGGGTCCCCAGGCTCACAAACCCTCTCGTGCAGGGTCCCCTTGACACGTTGCCACCCTATGTGCGCGCCGAGGGCCAGCGCAGGATCCGCAGGTACCAGGGCTGAGGTGCACCTCCCCACCTGCTCAGCCCTGAGGCTGTGTCCATCCAGTGTCCATCCCTTGCAGAGCTGAGATGGAGCAGGACCAGGAGAACCAGGAGTCCAGCAAGAGCTGAAGGAGTTGGGGACAGCAGGGGACACACTCCCATCCCACTGTGGAACTGCTGGGGCAGGTGCCACTCCTCAGGGATAGGCCAGAGGTTACTGAGGATTCTTGACGCCCAGGCAGCTGCTTTTATATCCCATTTCTGTCCCAGCAAAGGGCAGGGAGAGCCCCCACACCCCATTTATTGGGGGCTGGGGTGCAGGTCCCTGATCCCCCCCCCCACCTCCCTGCCCCAGCTACCTGTCAGCCACGGAGGCCTCAAGTTTGTTTTATTCAATATCTGTATAAATAAACCATTTGAATTAATAAAAACAAATAAACAAACAAACAAACCTGAAGTCACAAGTGTCTAAAGTCCAACTGGGGCTGCCAGCCCCCCTCAAACGTGGGGAGGCCACAACACAGGACCCCCATCCTGGAGGTGGGGAGGGGGCTATTGCTTGAATTCAACTTGGTTCTGGAGCAAGGCTGGGGCCAGCAGGGAAGGGGCACAGGCTGCCTCTTGATCCCCCCTCCCATCCCCACCTGGCAGCCAGGGGTCCCCACTGGGTGGGGGGGCCACCTCCTGTCCCCCTCCCCGGGAAGGCACAACATGGTCTGTGCAGGTCAGACGGCTTCAAAGCAACGTAAGAAAAACATCCTCCCTCCAAGGGAGCACCAGAACCCCACATCCCACTGCCTCCCAGGCCGGGATGTGACTCCAGCTGGGGGGGCTGGTTAAGGCATTGGCGGTGATGTCCCTGTCAGGGAGGGGCTGGAGCCCCTTCCCCTTAATTCTTCTCCCGTGTCCACTTGATCATGGTCTCGGGCGAGCGGTAGAGGAAGATGAGCTTGGCATAGAGCTCCTCCTCCAGCTCCAGCTCGCCCGTCTCCCTCACCAGGAAGATGTCCTGGCACAGCTTCAGGATGCGATCCACACAGGGCAGCTCCTCGAACATGATGGAGTGGGAGATCTCGCTGAAGAAGCCCCGCACGAACTTGCTGATCACCAGCACAATGGACACGTAGAGCCCCATGATCCTGCAAGTTGGGAGCACATCCTGGATCCCTGGATATCTCACCAGAGGGATATCCCTCTGGATCTCCCCCCTCCACCCTACGCTCCACATACCCATAGCCAGCCAGGAAGCCCAGGCTGGGGGGGCTGACTTTGTCGTTGAAGATGATCATGGGCAGGATGTTGCCCTCGTGGGGTGGGGCGTCCTTCAGCCTCAGCACCCACCACTCCACAAAGTGCTCACCAGGGACAGAGCCCCTGCGCTCCCGTTTCAGCTGCACCTCCACGTCCAGGTAGCTCTCCACATCATCTGGACAGGGTGACAGCATCAGGGCACAGCACAGTGGCTACTGTGCCATCACAGCCTCACTGTCCTTAGGGGCTGGCACCCAGCATGGCTACTGGTGTGCTCCCAGCGCTGATTTTTTAGGGAGGGGCACACTGGGACTGATGTCCTCCTCCCTGTCTTCAGAGAGGTGGCACCCAGTGCTCGTTTTCTTGTGGGGGACATTTTGGGACCTACCTGGCAGCAGCTGCTTGACAGGTTCAGCTTCGAGGCCAGTGGGTGCCCGGATGTATTTGGGGAAGAGTTTGGGCAATACCCTGAGAGAAAGTGGAGCGATGGAGGGAAGGTTTACACCATCCCACTGAGCACAGGGGTCCAGTCACAGTCACCCCCTCTGGGGACACTCACACGGGGTCATCCCTGGTGCCATCCAACATCTGGGCCAGCTCCAGGCGCTGGGGCGTGCCAGGCTCCAGGTCTGTGGTGTGTTTGCCATAGGCGTTCTCCACCGAGCCCCCCTTGCCCAGGTCCCTGCGGGCAGGAGAGGCTCAGTGTGGGCAGGGGGTGTGCAGGCAGGGCTGGCTCCTCCCTGGCCGTGCCCGAGGTACCTCTGGAAGCTCCAAGAGATGTGCACGGTGATGTCAGAGGAGCCGTTCTGCAGCTCCAGCCGCATCTGCTCGCGGCTGGGGGGGCTGATGCTCCACAGCGAGCCCGAGCTGCCCTCGATGCGGGCGGTCACGATGTCCTCGTCACCGTAGAGGGTGATGAACTGCATGGCCAACTGCCACCAGGGGTGGGGACATGGCTCAGCTCCTGCCCTGGGGGCTCAGCCAGCACCTGCCCCAGGCAGCCAGCAAGGATTTTTTGGGGTGGGGGGAGGAGGATTTACCGGATCGCTCTGGAACTCTGCCGTGAGCTTGTCGTAGTCCTCGGGGTTGAAGGGCTGGATGTATTGCTGCTGGGAGCTCGTGCTGAACAGAGGCTGGGGAGGGGTGGACAGGGGGACATCAGCCGGGCAGGGCACGCTGGTGTCCCCCATGTGGGCACCCCAACACCCACCCCCACATCCTCACCTCGTACCCCCCTAGCTTGAGGGTGACGGTGACATCGATGGGGTGGTTGATGACGCCCACCACGGAGCGTACCAGGGACATGAAGAGCAGCGGGAACCAGATGATGCCCACGAGGAAGAGGATGATGAGGCCGCCCATGCCGTACTTCACCACCTTCTTTTTCTTCTGCCCCTTGGGCTGGGGGTATTTCTGGGATGGGGGGAGATAGCACACTGTGTAGGGTGTGCTTGGAGGGGACCTCAACAGACCCCCAAAAGGGGTTTAGTGAGGGACCCTTCTTGGCATAGGGGCTGTACCTTCTCAGTCTCCCGGCTGCACTTGATGATGAAGATGTTGGCGTAGATGTCCTCCACACACATCCAGTTGGAGAGGGACAGCGTGGTGTCCGTCCACACCCAGTCCATGACGGCCCGCAGCTCCACCAGGAAGGGCACGAAGCGGAACCTGGGGGGACACGGGGACAGGGCAGTGGTACAGCAGCACCCTCGGAGTGCCTGGGGCTCCCTGTGGCCCCGTGCCCTACCCCTGGAAGAGGAAGAGGTTCAGGTGATTGTATTTCTTGGTGAGGAAGTTGCCCAGGATACGGGTGGGGTATCCACAGCGGATCTGGTAGGCCGACAGTCCAAAGTAGATGCACTTCACAAAGTACCACAGCTGGGCCACCGTGTTTTGGCGGAACAACCTGCAGGAGGGACGTGTCACTCTTCAGCCGCCAACCTGAGCCACCACCAGGGCTCAGGGACACCAAGGTGCCACACAAGGACCACGCCGTGCCATGGAATCCTTTGGGATGTACCTTTGGGTGACGGCAGGCAGGATGAAGAACATCCAGAAGTGGATGCCAAAGACCAGGGTGACCTGGAAGATGAGCTTGCCCAGCACGGTCTTGCGGAGGTAGAGCGCACGGTCGATGACCATGGTGGTGAACTGGAAGAGCAGCATGAACAGGAAAGCCTCCGGCACTTGGTTTTCCGACAGCGAGGAGGTGATGTCGGCGGCCGCCGAGTATTTCTGGGGTGCAGGACAGGTCAGGATGTGGCCCAGCCTCACCCCGTGGTGGAAGCATGACAGTCAGGGCCCTGTGGGACTTGCTGCTCACCCCAAAGGCCCAGAAGCCAAAGATGATGATGATGAAGTCAACCACGTCAGCCAGGAACATGTAGGCGTAGACGTCAGTGGCTGCATGGTTCTGCGTGTCCAAGATGTCCTGGAAGAACCTGTGCACTGGCTGGTACATGTTCTGTGCCCTGCAGGGACAGGGGACACAAGAGGACACAGGGGACAGGTGACTGGGACTGCACCCCAAAACCCCCACCCCAAACAGCACTGCCACGACTCACATGCTGAGGAAGAAGCCCTTGACCCGCAAGCCAAACTCCCTCAGCTTCCTGTGAGCGTAGCTCTCTTCTGACACTTCCTCCTCTTCCTCCTCGTCCCCTTGAAGTGAGGCACAGCATGGGTGACTGCCAGGGTCCTGCAGGGCCACATCCTGCCGGACCCCAGCACCCTGGGGGTGCCAGCCCTGCTCCTCACCATAGCATGAAGGTTGGGAACTGGTGCTCACCTTCCACTGGAACCATCTCCAGGGCTTCCCTCTCCTGCTGCCTCTTCCTCCTGAAGCGGAGCTGCGTGGCCCGGGTGCCCTCTTCCTGTTCCATGGACTCACCCCCCAGACCCAGCTCCAGATCTGGCCCCGTGGCTGCTGCCAGGGCTCCTGGCCGGGCTGGAGCCTCCAGCCCTTCCTCAGCCACCACCGGTGGTAGGGACATGGCTTCCTCCGGTTTCTCCTCCTTTTCCTTGTTCTCCCGCTTCTCCTCCGCCGTCTTCTCCTGGTCCCACAGCCCAAAGGACTGCAGAGGGACATGGTCAGGGGTCCTGCTGCACCACAGCCTCACACACCTCACTCCCCATCCTGCAGCACCAACTCCCACCAGCACTGGTGGGAAACCACAGCAGAGCCACCCAGCGCTCACTCGGTTCAGCCTGGAGCCCCCAGGAGCAAATCCAGCTCCCCCCAGATGCCCACCCACGGCCCAGGGCTCACCAGCAGCAGGGAGCGATGAAAGAAGAGGGCCAGGAGCTGCACGAGGTCATTCTTGATGTAGTGGGTGGACTTCTCCAAGCCCAGGATGCGTGGTGGGAAGAAGGGCTTGCCCTCGTGGCGCAGCATGGTGACATAGCCATTCCAGGGGAAGAACCCAAACTGGAAGAGGTATTTCACCACCACCATCATCTGTGGGGACACTGGGGTCAGTGGGTGGCAGCAGGGGCCGGGTGGCATCGTCCCTTCACTGGCCACCCCCTGCCCACCTCGGTGTAGATGATGGCGGTCATCCAGAAGCGCTTGGTGGGCCGTGGGATGGAAAGCATGGCCCAGAGGAAGACCAGGATGGGCAGGAAGACAGAGATGATGGAGGCGGTGATCACGTTGTTGACAATGATGACCAAGTAACAGAGCAGCTCGGAGTGGGCGGTCACACAGCGGTACCCGGCCAGCAGCAGCTTCAGGAACCGGTTGTGGGATTGGTAGAACCGCTCTGACTCCTCCAGCTCAGAGACACACACCCTCCTGCAGGGTGCAGGGCTGGGGTGAGCCCCCCTGCCAGCCCCCATCCCCATCCTGCCGTGCCCACACCCAACCGTCCCCACGTCCACCTGCTCTTGAGGAGCTCACTGGCAGTTCGCCTGCGCTGCCGGGGCACGGCCAGGAACTGCTGAGCATCAGCCACGTCCTCCAGGTTTGCCACCTGCTCCTGGCTGCTGGAAGAAGGGGTAGCTCTTAGGGACCCGCTGGGGATGACACAGGGACAGGGGTGAGCCCCCTGCCCCACCTGCGGCACTGGCCCTCAGGGGTTTCTATGCACCTGCCTGGAAGTGCTGCTTTGGGAATGTGCGGCCAAGAAGGTGGACAGGCTCAGCTCCTCTGAGAACTCCTCCGGTGGCATGTAGAGCTCATCTGGGAACCCCTCGTTTATCTCCTCTCCCTGTGGCAGGCAGGACGTCAGTGCCACCGTGGGGTGACACCCCCCATGCCCCGGTGTCACCCCGGGCTCACCTTGGCCAGGCGCTGTGCCATGACAAATCTCTCGAGGCGCAGGACATCAGACATGTCCGTGTGCTCCCGGGTGCAGGTGTCCAGCCACTGGGTCAGCCCATCCACCAGGGCCTGGCACAACAGCCACAGGAACCTCAGCGTGTTCAGTGCTCGCTGCAAGACGTTGCTCCGCTCTGCCAGGGCAAAAAGAAGGGTGGATGGTGACTCGTGCCCACTCGGACCTCCCCAGAACCGCCCCCGTGCTGCAGTCCTGCTGCCCACCTACCAGCAGAAGTTTCTATGTTCTCTACCTCCCGGCCTTCAGCCTCCTCAGCAGCCTCCACCTCTCTTCTTGCACCATCCTCTGCAAGAAGGATGAACATCATTTTTGGGGCTCTCCCATCCACCACCCCATCCCCTATCCCCCCACATCTACCTTAAAAACCAGGGTGGCCACCAAATAAGCTGCACAGCTTGTGCCCAACCCCACTGTAGCCATCAGAGAGTCCCCCACACACACTGGGAACACCCTGCCAGGGCACACAGCGGGCACCAGGCAGGGCTGTGTCCCCTCCTGCCCCCCCAGCCCTATTTTGGGGTGCCACACCCACCTGCAGTGCTCTCAGTGCTGGGTGGCCGTGGTTGCTCAGGCTGTTCCTGCTGCCGTAGCACTGTCCTGGTGTTGGTCACCCAGGCCTGGTAGGCGAGCTGGAGGGGGACAGGGGCCATCAGCACCCTGGGGACACTGCCAGCCCTCCAGCTGCTCTACAGTCCACCAGCCCTGCTCACCTGGAAAGCACTTGGCCTCTCCAGCCGTGGCTCCTCCTGCACCTCCTCCTCCTCCTCACTATCCGACTCGAAGAGGAAGTATTCCCCAGAATGCAGCACTACCAGGGGAGCACAAGGTGTCATGGCACAGCCAGGGCCATGGCAAGCCTGTCACACCCCAGGCTAGCCCTGCTGCCATCTCCCAGGGCTCTGCCTGGCACCGAGGACATCCATGGGGACATCAAAACCAACGACTCAACTGCCACGTCCCCAAAGCGGCATCATTCAGAGGTGACCAATGTCGGTGACCCCAAACCCAGCCTGGCACCCCCAGTCCAACAGCCCATTAGCGCTGGGGAGCAGAGAAGCCATGGTTAGTGCTCTGCAGCTGATCCTGGGGACAGGGGACATGCAGGGTGTCACCTTGGCCAAGCAGTGCCACCATCACCCCACAGGTGTTAGCGGTCCCGGCAGAGGGACCTCTCTGAGGGGCTGTGCCCCATTACGGCCCCGTGCCAGGGCTGTACCTGTGGCATGGTCTGACCACGGCTGCCACCAGCGCTCCCTCTGCCGGGATGGGTCTGTGGGATCGCCGGGATCTGTGGGATGGCAAACGGGGCTGAGGACGGCCACACTCGGGGCACCCACCCCGCCTGGGGGGCACTCATGGCAGGAGTGCCTCACCACAATGCCCCATGGGGCTCCACCACGACAGGTGTCAGTGATGGGTCACAGTGCCACCCGTGTATCCAGAAAGGGGTTGGGGACAGGGGAGGGACCCCACGGCTCTCACCTGATCTGGTCCCTTCCTGCCCCAGGCTGGTGTTGCGGGGCAGCCGCTCCTGGTGGTACTTCTGCTGCTTGGCTTGGATCCGCTCCATCCTGGAGGCACAGGATGCTTCAGGGCCTGCTTCCCCGAGCCCCCCAGGGGCACCCTATACGCAGGGGTGCCCCAAGGTGCAGGGAGAGGGGTCCCAGTGCCCCCCAAAACCCACTCACTGCCGCTTCAGCTGGTCCAGTGACTTCTTCTCGGCTCGCCGGTGTGAGTTCAGGCTCTTCATGATGCTGGCCTTGAACAGCGCCACACCCCTGGGGGACAGGGACAGTGGAGGGTCAGGGGGAACCCCCAGCAACCATGGGGATCCCCCCCCCCCCCAGATCCCCAATCCCACCTGGAAGCCTGCAGGGCAGAGGCTTGGAGGTTCCACATGACGTGTAAGTAGTAGGAGCTGAGGAAGATGCGGCGCTGGAGCAGGAGGAAGAAGAAGCAGATGCTGTCCCACATGATGCCAGCCTCCTCCACGGGCAGCGTGCAGTCGTGGTCCTTGTGCATCGCCTTGGCTGGCAGGCAGAGGTGCAGGCAGGTCAGGCAGCAGCCCAAGCCTGCAGCCCCCCAAGCCCCCCAGAGCAGCAACTCACGGTCATAGTAGCCCTTGACGGTGCAGACGAGGCTGAAGAGCTGGATGACCCAGCAGAAGTTGCTCTGCATTTGCTGCACGAAGACGCAGGACAGGAGCTGCAGGCAGAGAGGGCACACACAGCTCTGTCACCAGCCCAGGCACGCCCAGGCTGACCTGAGGAGAGGCACACGGACCACAACACACCGACAGCATGTTTTTGGAGATGATGATGGTGATGTTGTAGAGGATGAGGCAGTCCCAGAGCGCGAGGCGGGCGCGGGCTGTCTTGTGCAGCATGGCAGTGCCCGAGAGCAGCAGGTAGAAGCAGGCCAGCAGGTAACCCAGGCCAAAGAGGCTGATGCGGTTGGCACCGGTGATGAAAACCACCACGAGGACGACCCAGAAGAAGTAGTGGAAGACCACCACCTTCACCATGTCCAGGTAGGACCTGCAGATGGGGTGGTTGGAGTAGGGACCTTGTTCTTTCCCAGTATGGTCCCAGTCCCCCCCACCAGCCCTATCATGGGGGACAAAGGGCCTTATCCCAGGTTATGGCATAAAGCCTGTGAGGGTCCAGCACCATTACCAGGGGTGTCCTGGACCACCTCATCGCCTTCCAGAAAAGCCTCAGGGTGTTCCTGCTCCAGCCATCAGGGAGGTCATGTCCAAAGGGACCCTGGCCCAAAGGGGTTCCAGTCCCATTCTAGAGATCCCAGCCCAGCAGGTCCCACTGCCTGAAGGTCCCATCCTAGCCACGTCCCAGAGGATTTGCCATCCAAAGCTGGGATCTCATCTTGTCCCTACCCCAAAGGGTCCCATCCCAGGGGGGAACCCATCTTGTCCATACCCCAAAGTCTGGCATCACAAGGTTGGAATTCCAAGGGTGGGATTCTACCGCGTCCATACCCCAAGGGGTCTCACCCCAGCTGGGCCCCATCCCAGCTGCCCACGGAAGATCCCATTCCCATGACCCCAGCCCAGGTCGGGGTGCTATTTTGGGGGCACCCACTTGCAGTAGATGAAGTTTGGGGTGGGGTTGTCGTGGTCGTGCTCCCGGTCCAGCCGGTCGGAGTTGTCCCCGGCCGCCCGCAGCCACGGCTCGGAGCGCTCGGCCTCAAACACGCGCCACTGCTGGGCCGCGCACATCAGCAGCATGAAATCATCTGAGGGAACACGGCTCAGCCCGGGCCACACGCTGCCCCAAAACCCTGGTACCCCCCAAACCCTTCCCCGAGGCGTGGGGCATCCCAGTTCATTCTCATGAATGTGGCTTTCCCAGACCTCCTCTTTAACCAAGTGTGCATCTCCCCAGGTCCCTCCTTTTCCCAAAAGGGGGTGGGAAAACAATTCAGTTCCCCAAAAAAAGGGTGGGGTTTGCCATGACTCTTTCTCCAATGGGGTGTGTGTGATCTAAGCTCTATCTCCAGTGGAGTGGGGCTCTCAAAGCTCCTCTATCCTTCCTGCCTGTCCTTCCCCCTCCTGGAGGCAGGATGGCTGGGGAGGGACAGGGGCTGCAATAGGGTGACAGGTCACCCCATGGGCACAGAGGTGGAGTAGTGGGGGGAGCAGGACACTGCCACAGGCTGTGTCACCCCAGGAGCAGGGGACTGCCAGGGGCTAGAGCAGGGGGACAGGGCACCACACGGGGCTACTCACTGATGAGGTTGGTGGATTTGGGAGCCTGGAAGAAGTCAGGCAGGTAGAGCCACTTGACCAGCGCCGAGTTGAGGGGAATGGTCTCGCTCCAGCGCCATGGATAGTCTGGGGGGGGGGGGAGGGGGCAGGGTGCACAATCAGTGCCAAGCCCCCTCCTCCTGCCCCTTCCCAGGGCAGGCAAATGGTGCCCCACAGGAAGGCTGGGTGTGCCCCTTACCCATGCAGAGAGCAGGTGGCATCCCCAGGCACAGCAGGTACTGGTAGAGGAAGAAGATGACGAGGAAGAGGCAGTACTTGGGCCAGAGGCGGGCGATGGCCTCGCGCCGCCGCCGTGTCAGCATCACCACGAGCCAGCAGCCGTGCAGGATCACCAGGAAGTTCATCCGCTGCCCGATCACGTTCACGATCATCAGGAAGCAGATCTGGGGGCGCAGCGGGGCACAGGACTCAGCACCGGGGACGCTGTGAGCACCACGACCCCTCCCCACAAAAAGCCCACGCTCCCACCTCCAAGCCAAACTTGTAGTAGAAGTAGTTGATGAAGTATTTGGCGCAGCTGATGAGGTCCAGGTCGAGGTGCTCGCGGGAGATGTCCTCAAAGATGGTCTCGGTGACGGGGGCCACCAGCTGGTGCTGCTTGCGGTGGTACTGCTGGCGCCGGTACACCACGGCCTCGAACACCAGCAGCAGCAGCAGCAGCAGGTGGTTCTGCAGGGGGAACAGGGGATGCTCAGGACCGAGAATTCCCCTCCCAGGTGCTCCCCACAGTATCCCCGTGCCCACCTTGACGCAATCCCAGGTGGGGAAGCCCTTCCGGACACCGAACCAGTTGGCAGGGTCCACGAGGTCACGGTACAGCGTGGAGTTGCCCAGCTCCTCTGGGGTCAGGTTGGTGCTGTTGGGCAGGGGCTGCCAAGGGGAGCACCAGGGGATGGGTCAGTGCCCCTAGGACCCCCCCCCCCCCCCCCCCACATCCCCCATCCAGCTAGGGAGGCCCCCAAGAACCAGCCCCACTGGGCACACCTGGGTGCAGTTGCTGGAGTAGTCCTCGGGATCCACGATCTCAAGCTGGTAGAGCATCTTGCAGACGATGATGATGCAGGTCCAGATGGTGGAGAGGCACGAGGCCATGTGGCGGAAGCGGCAATAGGGCATGGCAAAGGCCCACAGCAGCACCAGCAAGAAGTTCATCAACGAGACCTGGGGCAGGGGCTGTGTCAGCACCTCGGGGGGCCGGGCTGAGCCCCCCAATCCTGCAGCCCCAAGGGTACCTCCTCCAGGGCCACCCAGACGGTGTAGAGAGCCACCATCTTGACGACGTGGAGCTCCAGCACGCGCCTCATGAAGATCTCCCCGCGCGTCATCGTGTCTGAGAAGGTCTGGCCCAGCACGATCAGGCGCTCCAGCACCAGCCCCCATTTGCTGGACTCTGTGGGACATGGACCCTCATGGACACCCCTGCAGCCTTGCTGGCTCTGAGGACACCCCAAACCCATCCCCGGTGTGTTCCTTTGCTCAGAGAACACCCCATTCCACAACCCCCCACACCTGGAGAACAACCCAATCCCTCCCTGCAACCTCCAGCCTCTTCCTGGCTCAGAGAGCATCCCAATCCATCCCTGTATCCTTCCAGACATGGAGGAGACCCCAACAAATCCCTGCACTACCCTGGTCCCATCCTGGCTTTCAGGACATCCCCCTCCACCCCCATGCCCTCCCAGCCCCTTCCCGGCTCAGAGGCTACCCCAGTCCATCCCCACACCCTCCCAGACTTGAAGGAAGCCCCAACCCATACCCTGAAATTCTCTTCCAGGCTTGGAGGACGCCCTAATCCATCTCCATACCCTCCCACTCTCGGATATCAACCCAAATCCAACTCCCTACCCTCCCAGGTCCCCCCTGGCTTGGAAGACACCCCGTCCCAGCCTGTCCCCCATTCCTGCCCTGTACCCAGGGAGTCGGTGTCGGAGTCTCTGGACTGGGTGGTCTCGGCAGCGGCCGCATCCCGCAGCAGGCGGCTCCCCTGCAGCTCCTCAGACCTGTGGGAAGCAGGGCTCAGAGCAGGGATGGCAGGCTCGGGGTGCAGGGGGGTCACCCAGCACTGGATCCTACCTGGGAATGTGGCAGGGGGCTGGAGAGGGGGTGTGGACACGTGCCAGGTCAGTGATGTGCATGAAGGGCTCGTGGAAGCAGTGGAGCTGGAGGGTGCAGGCCAGAAGGAAGAAACCAGTGATAAGGATGCTGGAGAAGAGCCTGGAGATGCTGATCTGCTCCAGGCCCACGTCACTCAGCCTGGATGGGGAGAGAAGGGTCAGCACAGGGTTTCTTCCACCCCACCCCAACCAGGCACCGAGGCTCAACCTCAACCTGCTCCGTGCCTCGGTGGTGCCACCACAGGGCTGGTGCCAGCAGGGACCCCATGGCAGGTGGGGGACACTCACTGGCTATCACTGAGGCTCGTCAGGTTCCTCCAGTACATGGGGAAGTCTTCAAATTGGTAGGTGTAGTTGCTGATGAGCACCAGCATGGTGTAGGCCACCACCAGCCACCAAAAACCCTTGAGCACCTTGCGCCACAGGCTGTAGTACACCTGCAGGGACAGGGACGTCAGCAGGGCCACCCTGGGGATGGCACAGACCCCCAGGAGTCCCCAGTTTCTCCACCTGGAACAGGATAATGCAGAGCAGGAAGAGGAGCATGTAGATGATCTTGGAGACGACGAGGCGCCCGGTAAAGGTCACCACGATGAACTTGGCAGCGCAGACCAGGATCCAGAACTTGGCAAAGAAATTCTTCACCACCTGCCCCAGGCTCTGCAGCACATCCCTCATCTGCCTGGTGTCTGTGGGGCACGGAGGGGCTGCAGGAGCTGGGCTGGGGCACTGGGGTGTCCCCTCCACAGCTGTGGGGTGCTCGATGTGGGGCAGTGTGGGTGACACCACCTCACCTGTGTCCGTGACTGACACCTCCATGAGTGGCGTGGCCAGGGACCTCCTCGTTAGCATCTTCTCCCTAACGAACTGCCGCAGCAGCATCCAGAAGGTGAGGGTGAGCAGGAGCTGTGGGGACAGGCAGTGAGCAGGGACAGGGGTGGGACAGTGCTGTTGGAACCCTGGAAACTGAGAATTTTAAACGTTCTGTGCTGACAGGCACTCACCCCCACCCCCCCCCCCCCCAGGAAAACACTGCTTTGGACCAGAGGCCATGGAGAAGGATTTCAAAATTAAATGAAAGAATTAAGATTGTGAGTGTGTAGTTTGAATAGAACTGTGTAATATCACATAGTGAAAAGCTGAGAATTTAAAGTTTTAAGATGTAGTAATATATATAGCAAAATGAAAGTTTTAGAAGAGAAGTTTAGTCCTTCTTCTTCATGAGTCTAAGTAATCTTTTGTAATTAAATAAAAGAACCCCACATTACAGGCCACAAGTAGTTAGTTATTAGGTTAAAAGTAAAAACAATTTAAGTAGCTTTTGTTAATTAAACAGTCAGCCTTTGTAAAAAAACAGGCCCAATTTTTAACTTATTAGCTTAAAACACTGTAAAACCCACAGCCTGTAAAAACATCATATAAACAAAAATTAATAAACACCTGACTCCAGACAAAAAATACCATGCCTCGAGCTTTTAATCCCAACTCTGAATAAATAAATAAATAAATAAATAAATAAATAAATAAAACACAGCACCGCACTTACCTTGACCCCCAGGGTTATGCAGGGGTACTTGGGGTGCACCAGCCCCAGCGGCTGCAGGCTCACTAAGCTGGTGTGGGTGGGCAGCTCTGGGGACAGCTCCATGGCCCACACGTACTGCAGGATGCACAGGCTGACGCCATAGAGCACCAGGAAGGGTGAGGAGATCATGGCGAAGCGCCGGCGGCTCCGCACCATCCAGATCAGGCACGCCGAGACCAGCAGCACGAAGGTCAGCCAGCTGCGGTAGATGATGCTCCACACCTGTGGGCAGGGAGGGTGAGGGCTCGGCCCAGGAGGTGTCCCCCACCATGTATGTGTCCCCCTCACCATGTCTGTGTCCCCTCCCCGTGTCCCCTCCCAGCTCTTTACCATCATGGCGATGAGGGCAGACAAGTAGCTCTGCTTCAGGAGGACGTGGCCCAAGGTGTGCAGGGGTAGCCAGGCTGTTGGATGCCTCCTGCTTGGCACAGGCGTGGGCAGAGGGAGGTGGCCCCGGGCTGCAGGCAGAGTTTGGGGAGAGGGAGTGTGAGATATACCACTGGGATGGGGAGAGGGAGTGTGAGATACACTCCTGGGATGGGGAGAGGGAGTGTGAGATACACTCCTGGGATGGGGAGAGGGAGTGTGAGATACACTCCTGGGATGGGGAGAGGGAGTGTGAGATACACTCCTGGGATGGGGAGAGGGAGCACGAGGCACCCCCAGGATGCAGGCAGGGTTTGGGGAGGGGCTGGGGTCAGGCTTACATGGGCTCTGGATGTGGACAGTGCAGTTCTCGCTGCTGCTGCTTGGCTTCCCGGTGTTGGGGAACAGCATGGGCTGAGGGCAGAGCGGGGTTAAAACCCACCTTGGCACCCTCATCCCACACCCATTCCCTGCACAGCCCCCCAGACCCACCTCGGCGTCCTCAGCCACGTGCTGAGTGTCCCTGGGCCAACTCTCCAGCTCCACCAGGTCCCTCGGGCTCGGCTGTGCCGTTGCCACAGTTCTCTGCGAGGGGCAGGAGCCAGCTCAGGGCACCCAGGGCCACCACTGGGGAGCAGGACCATGCCCCAGCCCCCTGCCAAGGTGGCCACACCACCTCCCCACCTCTCCCTGCACCAAGGCAGCAGCCAGGCACACATTGTCACCATAGTCACCATTGTCACCATCGGGGTGTGGCTCTGTCCTGCAGCCCCTCACCTTGGCATACAGCCAGCGCAGCTTCACCAGGGTGGCCATGGAGTAGTAGAGCAGCAGCAGGATGCCAGGGTTGGCATAGACAGGCCAGAGGTAGTTGGTGTTGAGGTCCAGGGTGTTGGGCTGGGAGCAGTTGTAGTACCGGATGATGTCATTGAACCCAAACACCCTGTGAGGGGACAGAAGAGGTGGCATTAACCCCCCCAGCCAGGACCAGAAGCCAGGACCCCATCGCTGTGCTGCCACCAGAGGGATGCTCTGGCTGCCCTCCCCGGGGTGGGACAGGACAGCTCACCCCATAGCCCAGGGGCACCCCGGGCACAGCTCCCTCCCCACGGACTCACCGTGCCCAGAGAGTGGGGGGTGGGAAGAGCCCCTGGACAAAGGGGGTCTGGTAGGCATAGAGGCACAGCAGGTGGCAGGCACCGTAGATGCTGACGACAACGCAGAAGACATTGAAGGCCTGGTGGCTACCAGGGAGGTGACAGGACCACCATGTGCACAGCCCAATGAAGAGCAGGAAGTAGACGCCGGAGGAGGCGGAGGGGTGGATGATCCCTGGGGAGCAGCACCCCGGGGTGGTCAGTGCACAGCCCAGCAGTCCCCTGGACCGAGCAGCATCCCACTGAAGCCAGCATCCCTTCCCCTTGGACTGAGTTTTCCACCTTGGACCAAGCATCTCCTTCCTCTTGGTCCAAGCTTTTCCCCTTGGACTCTAAATCTGTCCTCAGACCACGCATCACTCCTGCTTGGAATGAGCATCCCCTCTCTCCCCAGACCAAGCAACTCTTCCTCCACACATCAAGCATTTGAACCTTGGAGTGAGATTTCTCCCTTGGATTGAACATTCTCCCCCCTCATACCAAACATCCCGTCCCTCTGGACCAAGCATCCCTCCCGCCCTGCACTGAGCTTTCCCCCTTGGATGGAAAATCCTCCCCACATGGACCAAGCATCCCTTCCCTTGTGCTGAGCATCGCAACCACCCTGGATTGAGTATCCCCACTTCGGGCCAAGCATCCTCCCGTGCCCCCCACGTTCTGTGCCCACCTGCCAAGGCCAGCAGCAGGATGGCCAGGCCCTTGCCAGCCTCCCAGAGCAGCCAGTGAGCCTTGTCCCTCAGCCGGTTCCTCAGCCGCCTGTCCCTGTTGGCCGCGCGCCGGAGCCGCCCCACATCCTCCCCTTCCCTCTGCCAGGGAAAACCAGCCTCGTGTCAGCTCCACGACCTGATCCTGGGCAACTCCTGGCCGTGCCTCAGTTTCCCTGCTCTGGGGAGGGCAGGGGCGGCCCGCCAGGTGGGCAGTGCCCGGCACCTTGCCGTGTTTATCTCGTCAGCCAGCTGGAAAGCGCCTCCAAAGGGCAGTTGTTTTTCTTGGCTCAGGGATCCGTGTTCCCAGCACTGAGCTTTTTTCCAGGCTGCCTCCTGTGCCGGCCCTGGGCTCACAGCAAAGGCATCCAGGCTGGCCACTGCTCTGGTTACAGCCCGGCACGGCCAGGACCAGGCACGGCAGCCCCAAAGTGGGGCTGGGGGTGCCACTGGGGACGTGTCTGCCACACGCACAGTGTCCCCGTGACCTGCTGGCACTGCCAGGTGGGGCTGGCATGGCACGGCGTGGCACAGCACCCAGTGAGCTCCATCGGGGGGCCAGCAGCCCATAACTGCCCACTCCACTGTCCCAGCTGTTTGCCACGATCCCTGTGGCCATGCCAGAGCAAACACAGGCACTCCTCCATGGCTGAGTCACCCCAAGCTGTGTGACAATGACCAAGCCCTCCAAGATGGCCAAAACTGCCCCAAACTGGATCCCTGACCATTGGGGGTGTCCCCATACCAAGCTCCAGGCTGTGCCCAGGGAAGGGACAGGGACTCCCCGATGGGCTGTGGATGGTGGGATGTCCCCATGGTGGGATGTCCCCATGACAGTGGGGGCGGCTCTCACCCACTCAGAGGACTCCAGGGACTCAGGATTCCGTCTGGAGGTGGCAGGGCTGAGGCGGCCACACAGGCACAAGGACAGGGACGAGACCAGCAGGATGCCAACATCAGGTGCCACCAGCCGCACCGAGTTGGGAATGTCACTCAAATCTAGCCTGGGGGTAGAGCAGGGCAGAGGAGGGCTTAGGGGTGACCCCCCCCAGCCACTGCCAGCCCCCAGCCCCACATATGAGGGTGCCCTTACCTGGTGACCCCAATGTGACGAGCAAGGACCTCCCAGGAGCTGCCTGTGGGAAGGAGGGGCAGACCCTGCATGGGCAGGCTCTGAGCACACCACAACCATGGGGAGAACACTCCCATCCAGTGCAGTGGGCACCCTGGCATGGCACAGGGCATTCCCCAGAGCTGGCACGTGGCTGGGACCCTCAGCAGCCCCCCAGCAGAAGCAGGATGGGTCCCACATGTCACCAGCTTGAGGGTGCAGCCCCAGGGCAGCACAGGGAGCGGGGCTATGGGTGGGCACAACCAACCCATACTCACAGTTGGGCCCCAGCAGCTCATCCAGGACGGGCAGAGTGTACAGGCATATCTGGAAAACCAGGTGGGTGAGGAGGAAGATGATGCTGGTCCCCAGCAGAGCTTTGAGGATGCGGGTGGTGTGACCTGTGAGACACGGGCAAAGCTGTCACCCACCACGCAGGGACACCAGTAACCCCAGCAGAGACCCTGCACCCTCAGGGGGAGCTGGGAAGGGTGCACTGTGCCCAGAGATTCCAGGGTCAGGATCCCACCAGGGTTTTGTTCACCCAGCACAGCCCAAGGGCACCCCAAGAGCCAAAGCCCAGGAGCACCTTCCCTGTCCCTGCAGCACCCAGCTGGCACCTCCCTGGCCCTGCTGGGTCAGGATCACACTGGGGAGCAGTCAGCATCCCCATCCCTGCTGGAACATCCCATGGGAGGGGCTCCAGGGGTCCCCCCACACCCCAAATCCCCTCAGCCCTTCCACCAGCTGCAGCCATGCCCCCATCCCACCCGGCTCTCCGGGCCCTGTGCCCGTTTTCCTGGCCAGGGGGTGGGGTGGGCAGCGAGCCCACCACAGCTGCGAGCCGGCCTGGGGGCGGCCCCGGGCCAGCAGCTTTCCCTCCACTTGTTTTTTCCTGTAAATCCACACGAAGGCTCTCAGCAGTGCCGGGATCCAGGGCCGTGCGAGCCCATGAAATATTCAGAGGGTAAAGCTTTTAGCTGTGGCCGTGCCAGGCACTGGGGGTGGGGTCCAAGCCAGGCACAGGGGGGCTATGGGCACCTGCCCAGGTGTGGGTGACCCCCTGCAGCCACCACGACGCCCCAGTGCCCCGGGAAGGGTGCTGGGGCTGCTTGTGGTGTGCCCACACAGCCCAGCCCTGAGGTTTTTGGTTAATAAGGCTCCACATTGGAGCAGGAGGGCTATTCATAGCCCCGCTGGGCTATAATTAACAGAGAGAGGCTCCACACGGAGCCACACTGCCCAGCCAGGGTGAAACCACAGCCAAGGTGCCTGCAGGAGGGGGGTGGCAGCTCTCCTGCTGCCTGCCCCACCTGTCCCACCCCTGCAGCCCCAGGTGAGCCCCTTACCTGCGGTGAAGCGTGAGGAGGGCCCCGGGAACCAGGGCAGGAGCAGCAGGAAGAGCAGGTACACCAGGGAGAGGACATTGTAGCGGAAAAGGCAGGCTGGGGACAGAGGGACAGGGTTAATGACAGGGATGTGGCACCGGGAGGGTCCACAGGTGCACTCTCCCATCATGGGGATCCCCAAAAGAGAGGCATCCTAAAATGCCAGGTGGCACTGGGGTGATGCCAGGTAGGACAAGGGGGTAAACCCCAAAAAAGCGTTGTCAGAAAGAGGGACACAAGGCAGGACCTCAGGCTCTGCCACTCCTGGTGACCCATATGGGTGACAAGGACACGAGGGGACACCAGAGGTCCCAGACACATGGGGTGACAGGGCAAGGAGAGACATGAGAAAAATCTGCTGCATTTCCACATCATTTCCACAAAACCATGCTGAGTATTGCAGGGACCCCCACGGCCAGGCTGGGACCCCAGCAGGGCTGGCACAGCACCTGCCCCCAGCACAGCCCTGCTCTGGGTGTGCCACCAGCTCAGCACCTTCCCCCTCACTTATTTTTAGATCTAAATTACAGCTTGTTTGGAGGCACGAAACTACCGGAGGAGCCAGCGCCCTGCAGAGCTGTGACCGACAGGGACAGGGATGGGGACAGGGATGGGGACAGGGATGGGGACAGGGATGGGGACAGGGATGGGGACAGGGACGTGGTGGGGCAGCTGCCACCCCGGCTGGGGATGCAGCGTTCCTGTCACGTTCCTGTCACCACAGTGACAGTGACAGAGAGCAGCAGATGCACCGGCAGGAGCTGGGAGCACCCACAGGGCAGCACCAGCGAGACACCCCCGGCACCAGCACCTGCCTGGAGATGGGCAATGAGCTTTGACACCGAGCCCTGCTCCAGGACAATCCCCCAGCAATGGGGGATCCCTCTGGGACAGCCACAAGGAACTGGTGTTGGGGACAGCCAGGGCAGGGAGCTGCTCCTCTTGGCACCCCAAATGGGAAGGGGGTGACACGGAGGGGGGGCTCAGACCCCGTGGGACTGGGGGGGGTGGATGAGGGGGACCCGGCCAGGCGCCAGGGACGTGCAGCCCGGCACGGCCCTTCCTGTGTTTACGAGGTTTCAATGGGATAACACATCCTGGGGAGAGGGACAGCACAGCCGGGGGGGGACACGGCTCAACCCCCGGGGGACAGCGGGGCACCCTCGAATGGCATGGGGGTGGCAGGAGGGAGAGCCCAGGAATACCCCGGGACACATCCCACTCTGGGGTTAAAACCAGCTGCGGCCCCACAGCGGGGTCCCCACGTGTCCCCAAACCTGAGAAGCGCAGCCCGGCCCCGAGCAGGGGTGGGGGACACCGGGACTGTCACCAGCAGCAGCCACCTCCCCGCGGTGACCCCGGGACGGGACGCGTCACCTCCCGCAGCCGCTGCCGAGGGCTCCTGGCTGTTTCGGCAAACCATGATCTCATGGAGCAAATATTCCAGCCGAGAGGAGCCTTCCCGGCACGGGGGCGAGACGCTGCTGCGGCTTCCGTGGGAGCCAGGCAGGGCCCCTTGGCCACTGGCATCGCCGTGCCAGTGGCCACCCACCCCACTGCCCGCTTTGGGGTGACCCAGCCCCACCGTGAGCCCCTAGCCCTGCCACGGTCACGTCCTGGGTGCTGGTGACACCGAGGGCACGTGGTGGCATCGCTGGGAGTCCCAGTGAGAACACGGATCGCTGGGCACCGGGGGGACACCCACACGCTGACCCCGTTATTTGGTGCCGCCAGCATCCCCGGGACCCTGTGGCTTGCCAGCTCACCCTGCACCCCTCAGGCATCACCAGGAAATCTCCCACCAGTGCTGGATGGCTTCTACCAGCATGGAAAAGGAGGGAAAAAAGGTGGTGACACCCTGGATTTGGGGAGCACCGTTGGGAGCTGGCTTGGCACCCACCTGGCTGCAGCAGGGCATGCCATGCCATGCGTGCGTGGGCGCTGCACGCATCCTGCACAGTCGCAGGGAACCGGTTCCCTGCAGTGCTGACAGTGGGGAAAGTGCAGGCACAGGGAGAAAAACCAGTTTGGCGTGTGGGGAGAGTAAACCTGCCCTCTGAGCAGCCAGCTGGGTGGGTGCAGCACCCACAGCGCCCACGACACGCCGGGGTGTCTCTCTCTGAGCATTCACCTTGTTCCTTACGTCAGGTATCCCGGATTGGCACCCCAATTCCTGCTTGCTCACCCCTGTGACCCCAGGATCAGCCCCCATGCTGCCAGGAGTTCAGCACCAACCACAGCCAGCACGTGAAATATTAAGAACATTAATGAGCCAGGAGAATAAATTGCAGCACTGAGGAGCTGGGCAGGATGTGCCGGGGTTCCTCCATGCCAGCCTTAATTGAATTTCCCCGTGGGAGGGGACTGGGGTCACTGGGCACCACTGGCAAAGTGGGGGCAGCCAGGAGGAGCCGGCATCAGCGCCTTCCCCAGGGCACTGGGCAGGGAAGAGCGGCTGTGGGAGAGGACTGGGGTCTGGTGCAGCCCCCTCCCTGCAAACCAGGCACCATCCCACACCCAGCCAGCTTCCAGGATGGATCCGTACCCAGCTGCAGGGGCAAAGGGGGCTCCCCAGACCCCCACAGCAGCCCTGCACCATCGCCCTGCACCCAAACCGCGCTCGGCACCGGCGCGGCCGCTGCTCCACAGGGACCTGCGGCCGCTCAGGATTAATTAGCAAAGCTCTTTAATTCCCTGCCCTGCTCGCTCACACAGGGGCCCGTTACCTGCTGCCGGAGTCAGGCAGCTCTGCCAAGCTGCTTCTCAGCTCACCAGCCCCAGGTGGGGACCCCAGGGACCCTGACAGGGTCCTCGAGGTGTCACTTTGCTCTCAGGACTCGACTCTGCTGGCTGCAAACCAGAGGCAGGGTGAGGAACCCAGAGGCCTCACCCCAAAATCCTGTCAGTGTGGCTCTTCCTATCCCAAAATCTCATCAGCGTGGCTCTCCCTATCCCAAAATCCCATCAGCCCCAAAGTGACAAGCCCTTGGGCAAGCGGAGCTGGCCACAGGCACATTCCCAGCCCCAGCCTCAGCCCCGCTTTCCAGGAAAGAACAGCCCCACCGGTTCTCCCACCATATCCTGTTTTTGCGGAAAGTTCATCTGGATCCCGCCAGCTCCCGACCCTGCTCCTGGGAATGCTGCAGGAGATTCCCCAGGAGGGCTCTGGGCTGGGTGCCAGCCTGACAAATCCCAGCATCAGCCAGGAGCTTGTGCCATGGGACAGGGAATGCAGCAGCTCGGGGCACAAGTGCCAGGGGATATCCCCTTCCTTGGCACACGCCAGGATGGCACAGCCCATGCCACAGGGCTCCCAGAGCTGCAGGCTCAGAGCTGGGACACATGAGGACGCACATTCCCAGATACATTAACATTCCCAGAGGGGCCGTGACCGTGGCTGCCATATGGCAGTGCCCAAACCCTGGAGTCCTCACCCAAAGGGGACCTGCTGCACCCCTGGGGAGCCCCCCACCTCACTGGAGCTGTGGGGGCTCAGTCCTGGACACCCTGCATCTCCATCCAGTCCCATCCCCCTGCGCCCGGAAGAAAGCAGCAGTTACTGCTCTTGGAGACAGCAGTGGCTTTGCTTTTTTCTATTTTTTTTAATACAGTTTTTTTTTTCCCTTCTCTATTTTATTTCCCTCGGTTTTATAAAAAGCACCTGACCGCAGCAGGCAGCTGCTACAGCCCACGCTGGCACCCAGTTGGGCTCCAGCCCTGCAGCACTCGGGACCCCCAGGCACCCCCCAGCACCCTGGCAGGGCAGGGGGGGCTGAGTCCCCACATCAGGGGGTTTTGGGGGGCACCACATCCCCAGGGAGGGGGTGCCACCCTCACCCATCACTTCTGCCTGAGCACCACGGAGCCACAGCTGGCCCGGGGGGATCCATGGGTGTGGGATGTGCTGTGCTCCCCAGAAGGGCACAGGAAGGATGGAGCCGAGGTGGGCACACAGCCCATGGCACAGCCGGGCTGCGCCAGCCGTGGAGAGCTGCCCCGAGCCACACCGTGGGGCTATGAGTCCTGGGCCTCCACTCGCCCCGAGCTGGCCCGGAGCCTCGAGCAAACATCCTGCGGACGTTTGGGGAGAGCCAAACTGCCAGGGGAAGGAAGGGCTGCAGGCGGGCCGTGCTCCGGGGCAAATCCTCCCACCCAGGTGCAGCGGGACACAGAACCACAACCCTCCACCCCCCCACACACACACACCCGTGCCTCAGTTTCCCCCGGGTGCTCCTGCGAGACCCCTGGGCACTGCTGAGTCACCCCCCTCTCGCCAACCAGCTGGAGCAGGACGGAGTCCCCGCCCAAGCCCAAATTTAAACCAAGCCACCTACAAGCTCAATAGGGGGTACAGCAAAGCCACCAGTCTGGGGGGGGGGCGGGGAGAGGATCCGTGCCGAGCAGGGTGAAAAGCCAAGCAAGCCTGGCAGGATTTGGGGCCAAAGCAGCACGATTTGGAGCAGGGGGGCCCCACGGGAGGCAGCGCCCGGAGGCCACGTGTCACCCCAGGCACCCAGGGCACGCACCCGGCAGGTCCCGGGGAGCGCAGCCCCCTCGGCCAGCCCCGCTCCTGGGCTGGGTTATAATTATAATTAACCTCCTCACATCCTGCGCGATGCTCTGAGTCACTGCCCCAGCAAACCAAATGAAAAGCAGTTTTATCAAGAGTCACCCACTTCCTCTGCCAACGAGGCTTTGCCGAGAGGCAGCACTCCCCAAAACTCATCCCTGCTCCCCAAAACACAGCTGGGAACGGGGATGATGGGCTGGATGTGCCTCCCTCGGCCGGGCGCATGTCCCTCTCTCTCCAGGTGACAATATCCCAAAAAGTCATTCTAGGGGTACCCCAAAAACCATGCCAGAGCTTCCCGGGGTTCAGGCCCCCAGCACGGGTGGTGTGAGCCCAAACAGTCCCGGCCCGTGCCCGGCACAAGGAGCCCCTTGAACAATCCTATTTATAAAGAGGTTTTTCCTTTGCGTCTACGCAAACGCAGCCCCGAAGAGGCTCCGGAGGCAGCCGGGCTTCAAAGAGCCGATTCTTGTCCTGCGCGTCCCGGGACACGGGGATTTTCCAGGCCGGTGGCCAGCCGGTTGCCTCGGTGGGTGGCACATCTGCCATCAAAGGCCGACAGTGCTGGGAATGGGCTGGTGGCAGCTTGGGGACCGCAGAGCCACAGGGGTCGGGGTGGGCACTCAGCTTGCCGGGATCCAGCCGGGAATGGGGACAGGATGAGTGCCAGCTGTCCCCCCCGGGCATCGCCCACCCAAAGCAACCTCCGCATCCCCCACCTTGCGACCGCAGCAGAGCGAGTGTGGTGACACGAACTGGGTCACCTGCACCCCAAACACCCCCGGCTGTGGGGGACAGAAGGGGACACCAGCCCCGGAGAGTGGGGTCGCTCACGGGTGGAGACAGCGGGATTTAGTGCGATCCCCGCGGGGGAACCGCAACGCCGCCCGTCCCGGTACCGATCCCTCCCGGAGTCACCGGGCTCGGCTCCTGGCGGCGGGATCCTCTCACCCCGGACATCCCGGCTCTGCCCGCGTCCCTCGCTCCACGTGCCCAGGACAGCCCCGGGAGTGCCCCCCGAGCCACCCTCTCCACGGACAGGAGACACACCCGGGTCACCTTTAGGGGATCCCCGCACTCACCGGCGAGCAGAGCGAGCGGCAGCAGTAGCCAGTAGAGCCCGGCGCAGAGTCCCCGCCGGTTCATCCCGCCCGGCCGCCGCGGCGGGGGGAGCCCGGCCCGAGCCGTTCCGAGCCGTTCCGCCCCGCCGGGGCTGGGCTGGCCCCGGTACCGGTGCCCGGTCCCGCGGCGCTCCGAGGCGCTGCCCCCGCCCCGCTCCCGTCGCTTTATAAAGCGGCACCGCCCGCTCCCCCCCTCCTCCCCAGCGGGGCCGGCGCGGCCCCAGCGCCTCCCGCCGGCACCGCGCCCGCTGCTGCTACCGACACCGACACCGATACCGACACCGACACCAGTTGTCCCGGCTCAGCACGAGCCCACCCGCAGCCTCACGGCTTCCGCTTTGTGCGGTCGGGGCAAAAAAACAAAACAAAACAAACAAACAAACAAAAAATTCGACTTAAAAAAAAAAACACACAGAAAAAGAAACTAAGATAAGCAGAAGGGTTTCGTGTTTGTTTCGTCCGAAAGTGGAATGAAGAAGTCGGATGTTTGGTGAATGCTGGTTGTTGATTCCAGGGCTGAGAGCTGGTGCATGGAGGGGGGGGGGGGGGGGGGGGGGGGGGCTCGGGAGTGCTGCCCCAGGAGCTGGGGGCTGTGCTCCTTCCTGGCACTGGGAAACTGGAGAATTATCCCGTGTTCCTGGAGCTGGGTCCACAGTCCCACCTTCCCAGAGCTCGGTGTCCACTGCAGAGCCAGGTGCAGACCCACACCCCATGGAATTGGGAGCCCAGGTGTGGGGAGCTGGGGTCACATCTGGAGCTGGGCTGTGCTCAGTCCCAAATCCCAACCCAAATCCTGGTGGGAGGGCACCAGGCACAGCTGGCGGCACGGGCAGCGTGACCAGTGACACCTGGTAACCACCAGCCTCTAACAGGAACCATCGGTCCATGAAATTCTCCACATTCTTTGGCTGTGCTTGTTTTCCCAACACGCTTAATAAACTGGCATTCAGCTGGCACACTGTCAGACTGCTCCCCACTCTTCTCTGGGCTCCCTCCAAAATTCCAGGGCCTCCTCTCCGCACCCCAGACGTGCCCAAGTCCCAGCTATCCAGGTACCCCTGCCCATACCATAACCCCTAAAACAGGATGGGCCTGATGGCTCCCAAATGTGTGTATCCATGGGTTTGGCAGGCACAGCCCCTCGTGGGAGCATCCTTATCACGGGGACTCAGCTGCACCCACCCTCATCACTGAGATCCAGGGGGACCTGCTGCTGTACATTAAACACTCATCACAAAGATGTGAAGTTCAGCATTAACACCACATCCATGAGATGCGGATATGGGAATTACCTCTGCAAACAGCCCACTACACCCCCTGGCCAGCAGGGATCCACGAAAGGGTGGTGGTGCAGGCACCCGCACCAGTCTCTCACTCCCAACCCAGCACTGAGCACCCGCAGCCAGGCAGGAACGGAGGCTGTGGAAGCAAATGGGCACTGGGAATGGCACCCCAGAGCCCTGCCCTGCCCAGCTGAATCCGGCCCCGTTGCACTTTGCCAGCCTCGCTCAGGTTTTACGAGGGATGTGGGAGACCTGTGAGGCTCCGGAAAGTGCTGCGGGCACGGCCTGAGTGCCTGGTCTGGCAGTGATGGTCCGGAGGCTTCTCCCAGCTCCGGGCGCTGCCAACAGCACAGGGCCATGGCGAGGGGCAGGGGGTGCTGCAGCTGTCCCCCCAACCCCTCGAAAGACCCTGGAGGGTCTCCGTGCCACCATGGAGCTATCAGTGGAACCCACTCAGGGCTCGGCCCCATGTGCACTGGGAAGAGCAGAGGAGGAGGTGACCACGAGCACTATTCCAGATGGAAATTCCCTGCTTTTGCTCCACTAGCCCCAGCTGGAGTGGGCAACCTCCATCCCCGCCCAGGGCTCATCAGCCGGTCCCTGATCCAGCAATGCAGGAATCCTCCCCCGGACCCGTCTCACCTCCCCCCCAGACCCCCACGTGCAGCAGCGCTCCAGGGGACGCGGCCCCTTTAAGAGCTGAGTGGCGCCAAAGCAGTCTCACGTGACTTATCCCCGCCCCCCGGTGGGCGGGGCCTCGGCGCGCGGGCTCCCGCCAAGAGAGAAGCGCGCGGGACCGAGCCCACGTGTTCCTAGGACCGGGACCGGGATCGGGACCGGGACCGGGACCATGGCCCAGCTCCGCCTCACCGACTTCTTCGGCCAGACAAAAGCGCCCACCGGAGCCCCGGCCAAGCGCAGCGGCTGCCGCCGGCTCAAAGCCGCCCTCGCCGGTGCCCCGCTGCACCGGGAGGAGGATGAGGATGGTGCCCCGGCGGGACTCAGCGCCCCCGCTCTGCCGCTGCCCGGCTCCCCGCGCACCCCAGCCCGCGGGGGCTCCCCGGCCCTGCGGGGCCTGGCGGGAAGGAAGCGGAGCCGCCGGGACATGGAAGCGGAGTCGCCGGTCGGGGCCCGGCTCGGGGAACCGAGCAGGAAGTCGGCGCGGAAGAGGCTGGAGCTTCCCCGAGATGCGGAGCCGGGGTCTCCGGGAGCGGTATGGTGGGGCTGGGGATGCGCCGCTTCCTCTAGCATGCGGCCGTGAAATGGGATGGGGAGGATGAGGGTGTGGGGCCATAAAACAACAGCCCTGCAAGTATTCGACCCCTTTAACCCAGTGCACGACCCCCAAAACTCGCGCCCCCCTTGAGCCCTTCTGCCCTCGGGCTTGCCCCTTCTGCAGACCCCTCTATGGCTCCCACTCCCAGTGCAAGACTTTGGGGGTGCAAGGGAAGGGATCCGGGCGGGTGGATCCCCCGGCCATTCCCTAACTCTCTTCTCTTTTGCAGGCCACCAGCTCCTCGCCTCTGGCCACTCCTCGACCCCCCACACCCCTCTCACCGGACCTGGCCATGTCCCCCCCGGCCACCACCGCCGGCTGTGGACAGGACACGGGGACAGAGCCCGGCCCAGCCACCCCGGGGCCATCGCGGCGCCTGCAGCGGGTAGGGGCTGGTCCCAGCTCTGCTCCCGGTGTGGGTGGATTTGGTGCTGTGTGTCCCGCTCTGACCCTGTGTCCCCTCCCTGCCCAGGAGGACGTGGCCGAGCTGCAGGGGCGCCTGCAGAAGATGAAGGTGCTGGGCCAGGTGCCTTCTGTCCCCAGCGGGACCAGCAGTGACCTGCGGAGCCGCCTGGAGCGGGTGCGGCAGCTGGAGATGCATGTCCGGCAGAGGAGAGCGGCCACTGGGAACACTGGGGACACTGGGACAGCAGCTCCTGAGGGAGAGAGCAGGTGAGGAGCAGCTGCAGAAAGGATTTGAGGGGGGTCCCAGGAGCTGCCGCAGCTCTGAAGTGGTCTGAGGGGTGTGGGGACCCTGAGCATTGTCACAGCGATGTCCCTAGGTGCTGTGACCCCAATGCCTACTCAGAGAAGGGGTTTGGGATGGGGTGGAAGGTGAGCACTGCATCAGCAGCAGGACTCTGACCCCTGTCCTGTCCTTCCCTGCAGCAAGAAGCCCCCGGCGTACCAGCGGTTCCACACCCTGGCCCAGGACCTGCCCCCGGGGCTGACGCTGCCCTACAAGTTCAAGGTGCTGGCAGAGATGTTCCGCAGCGTGGACACCATCACTGGGATGCTCTTCAACCGCTCCGAGACCGTCACCTTTGCCAAGGTCAAGCAGGGCGTGCAGGACATGATGCGCAGGTGAGTTGGCAGCGGTGGGCGGCCGCTTTTGGGCTCCCAGCTGAAGTTCTCGGGGCTGGTGACTCTTGGGGGTCCCCAATCTCTGTGGTGCTGTCGCAGGCAGTTCGAGGAGCGGCACCTGGGGCAGATCAAGGCCGTGTATCCCAGCTCGTACCGGCTGCGCCAGGAGAAGAATGTCCCTACCTTTGGCAGCGGTGGGAAGAAGTCTGAATATCAGCTCACACTGGAGCCAGTGCTGGGGGAAGGTATGGACAGTTTGGGGTGCCCAGGAGCTGGGGTACGCTCAGTCCTGGCTGATCCCTGAAGCTGTAGGGATGCTCTCTGCTTGGTCCATTAAATGGAGTCTCTGAGCGTGTTGGAAGTGGGAAACAGGCTTGGGACAAGAGGGAGAATGCCCAGGCAGGGACTCAGCTCCGTGGCAGAGCTCTGATCCTGTCCTTCTGGAGGCTCCTGTGGTTTGTGCCCCTCTGGGGTGCTGTGGGTGACACTCGTGTCCCTCCTTGCAGAGGAGAAGGTGGATGGGCGCCCGCACCTGTCGGCATCACGGCTGCTGGAGCGCCGGAGAGAATTCCACCGTAACCTGGTGAACATCGTCAGGGAGCACCACAAGGTGAGGGGCACCTGGCACCCCCAGCCCTGGGTTTGTCACTGGTGCCATCCAGGCTGAAGGACACGGAAGTTCCTCTTGGGAGATGGACTCTGAATTCGCTCCTGCTGTCACCAAGCTGTGCTGACACCGCAGGGCAGTGGCTGCCTCTCCATTCCTGGTGCTGTGCCACAGCTCTCGCTTCTCTCCAGGCATTCCTGGCTGCCCTCAGCCCTCCCATGGTGGTGCCAGAGGAGAAGCTGACCCGGTGGCATCCCCGCTTCAACGTGGACGAGGTGCCGGACGTGAGCCCCGCGGAGCTGCCGCAGCCGCCGCGGGAGGACAGGCTGAGCACAGCCCAGGAGGTGCTGAGCACGGCCCGGGGGATGCTGAGCCCCAAGGTGAGGCAGGGCCAGGGGGCTGCCTCTGTCTGTTTCACCTCTGGGAAGGTGCGAGTGGCTTCCCACTACCAGAGGGCAGGGTGAGATGGGATACTGGGAAGGAATTGCTTCCTGGGAGGGTGGGCAGGCCCTGGCACAGGCTGCTCAGAGAATCTGTGGCTGCCCCTGGATCCCTGGAAGTGTCCAAGAGCAGGTTGGACACTGGGGCTTGGAGCAGCCTGGGCTTGCGGAAGGTGTCCCTGCCCATGGCAGGGGTAGAGGAATGAGAAGAGCTTTCAGGTCCTTTCTCACCCAGACCATTCCATGATTCCCTGAAGCACCCCAAACTCCCTGGTGCAGGCAGGATGGATCAGGATTGCTGGGCTGGGATCACTGTGCTGCCGGGGGCGGCAGAAGGGAAACTTCTCCTTCCTCCAGCCTGAACTGTAACCCAACTCCTCCTCCCTCTCCACATGAGCAGATGGAAAAAGCTCTTGCCAACCTGGCCCTACGAACGGCCGGAGCCGATGCGGGGGAACCGGCGCTTTCCAAAACCCCAACCCCTGCCAGCACCTCCAGCGCTCTCAAAGGGGTGTCCCAGGAGCTGCTGGACCGCGTGAGTCGCCCTGTCCTGGCCAAACCACGGGTTTTGGGGGGCGCTCCCTGTGCCCACGCCCCGCTCTCAGGGGGCTCACCCAGCGCTGGCGTCCCGCAGGTGCGGGCGAAGGAAGCGCGGCGGCTGCAGGCGCTGCTGACTCGGGATGCGCAGCAGGAGGAGCGGGCGGCGCGGCTGGCGAGGCTGCCGGCCATGGCACGAGTCCTGCGTGGTGTCTTTGTGGCCGAGAAGAAGGCGGCGCTCGGCATGGAGCTGCTCTGTGCCCGCCTGGCTGATAGCTGCTCCGAGCTGGTGGCGCCAGGTGGGAATTCCAGTGGGGGAAGCCTCGCTGTAGGAGGAGAGGGAGAGTGTGGGGAGGAGGGAGGTGAGATTTACCTTAGTGCTCCTCGCTGCAGGTGAGATGGAGAAACACGTGCGGCTCTTGGCGGAGGTGCTGCCTGACTGGGTGGGTGTCCACACCCTCAGGACGGACACCTACGTCAAGCTGGACAAAGAGAAGGACCTCGGCCTCGTCACGGAGAGGCTCAGCAAGGTGGCCAAGGAGGCCGGAGCTCTGTGAGCCCCTCAAGGGTTGAGGTTTTTTTTTCTGTGCAATCTCTGTGAAATGTAGCAAATCCCAACAGGGCTCTGGGTTCTGGGGTGGGGGCTGGAGGGAGGCTCGTCCTGAGTGGTGGTTGAGGAAGAGCAAAATGCCTTAATTTAACTAATTCCTGTGGTGGGATCCATGAGGAGTGTAGGTCCCCTAGTCCCTGAGCAGTCCTGTGTGTTAGGGTGATGAAAGCTGAGGTACTTTTCCCTTTCCTTCCCTGTGTTTTCCTGAAGGTTCAGTGCTTGAGGGGTCTCCTGAAGGTCCAATTTCAGAGGTTTCTTCCATTAACTGGGTCCTGGTGGGGTGAAGGCAGAACAGGGTGGGCTGAGAGGGTGACAAACAGGAAAGAGTAAAAGTCCCAAACTGATGGTTTTGGAGCTCTGGGCCTCGTTCTGTTTTTAAGGCAGGGAAAATGCATCTTCCAGTCCTCACTGGAAACAACTGCAGGACTTGTCAAAACACATTTGTATTAAAAGTTTTAAATATAGCTGACTTGTGTTAACCCAGTGCTCTTCCTCGTGGTTCTCCATGGCAATTGGCACTGGGAAGGGCTGAGTCCTCATCCAGCTCCTGGAGAAGGACTCACTGGAAAAAGTGAGCGTGGGTTTGCAGGGAGCTGAATGCAGCTTTTGTAAATGGGGCCAGGGGAGCAGCTCCTGCAGGGGCAGGGGCTGACAGGGGTCCAGGGTTTGGGTTTGGTTTTGTTTTCCCAGGGGAACTTCCAGGCCACTCAGCTGAAGTGGCTTGGGAAGAGGAATAAAGAGGGTGAGGATGGCTGCAGAGGTGCTGGGCTGGCACCACGCCTGGGTCGGGGCAGTGTGGGAGCAGGGGAGGGGTGGGAGCTGCCCAGGACCATGTCACACACACCTCACACTGCTCCCCAAGCCAGGCTGGGCTGGCTGGAGCTGGGGAGGACACCAGGGACCTGCAGGGAAAGGTGACTTCCTCATCCTTTCATCCCATGCTGCTCCTGTGCAGATTCCCCCACTTAAGTGCTGGGCTGGAATCTGGCAGCATCTGAGATCCCACAGCACTTCCTGAGGGAGCAAAAGGCCTTCCTCCTCCTCTTCCTCCTCCTCTTCCTCCTCCTCCAGGCCTGTGCAGCCCAGCTGGCCAGCACTGCTGGCAGGAGTGTGCCCGGTTTCCTGGGAAGAGGGGAAGGGATTAAACCCAACCCAGGGGCTGGGTGTGAGGCTGGGGGCTGTTGGTGCAGGCTGGGCTCTCAGCCATGCTCAGGGACCTCACAGTGGTGGAAAGGAGCTGGATTTCAACAGCTGGAGCTGAGGAGCAGGATTGGAAAGGAGCTGGAATCAGCAGCCTGGCAGCCATACTCAGGTCCCAGGAGAGCTCCCAGCAAGCTCCTGTTCTGCTCCTTGGGATAAAACCCTTCTCCCACCTGGAAACTGCCCCTGCCTAGCCTTGTCTCTCCAAGCAAATGACATCAGGGGCTGCTGGCAGCCCAGCCAGGGCACAGGCACCGTCCCCACGTTCCCTGATGTCACCTGCTGGCACTGCTGGGGCTGACGCTGCTTCCCCAGCACACAGCTGCTTTCCATGGCTCTTTGGGGTGGAATTGATTTTCCCTTCTCCACCACAGCAGGGACCCTCTCCTGGTGCCAAGTTTGTGAGGTGCTGCCTCCCCTGGCTCCCCACGTGCCCTGGTCCCCAGGGAATTGTGTTCCTCGGTGTAAACCGAGCAGCACGGAGGTGGCTTTTCAGGAAAGGGGGATGTAAAGAGCTGGAATAGTTCTTCCAAAGGGGAGGTGGCCCCAGGTGCTGGATGGGAAAGGGGAGCTGAGCTGAACAAGCCTCTCCAGCCAGAGGTCGGTGCAAAGTAAAGAAAAGGTACCTGAATGCTCGCTGGAAAACAATTCCAAGCATTTGGGAAATAAGGGAGAGATCACGCCACAGCCTTGCTCCACTGCCACCTGGGGCTGCAGGGAGACAATTCCAGGGGTCATTAACAGCTTCAGCCACTGCAAGAACAGCTCTGAGACAGTTTAGGAAACATAAAAAATACATCAATATTTATTTTACCCGTGAGTCCAGTCCCTGCTGGGCCAGGAACACAATCCCTGATGTTTTCAGGCTCGTGGAAGTTTTGGCACACAAGGATTTAGCTGTGACCAAACTGAACCGTGCTGGAGGAAGTATCTCCAAAGTCTCATCATCCATCACACACCTGGGCCCACTACACCAACCTTTCCTGTGGCTTCATCTGCACCAAACTCAGGCTCTGAACTGGCAGCAGCCTGATGGCCCAGAACAGCCCAGCAGGGGGAAAGCAGCAGCACAGGGGGTGGGATGTGGTGCAGGAGTGGGGAATTCATGAGAACAGAAGGTGCCTGTGGTGTCCAGGGAAGGAAAACACTGATTCAGCCACACCAGCACCATCCTGATTTAAGGACACAGCAGGCACTTCTTTCTCCTCAACAATTACAGCCCTGGTGTGAGAGCAACTTGTTCTGGTGTGAGTGACAGCACAGAGCCCATCCTGAGGTCAAAAACAGCAGGATTTGTCCCTTACAGAAATAATTGCTTTTTGTTCTTTGGGAATTTTTTAGCAGGTTCCTTGGAGGCTGACAGGCCCAGCCCAGGGAATGCTGGTGCCCTGTCAGAGCTCTCCTGCCTCAGCAGCAATGTCATCACTTTGGTCTCCTAAAATCCACAGCTTCAGTGAAGCTGCATCTTGGTCTCCACCCCTGCAATCAATCAGCCTGTTCCTTCTTCCCAAAAGGAGGAACTCCAAAAGGGATCATTACACTCCACACAGTGCTTATGAAATTTAGGACTGAAGAGCATCTGGCCATGCTCAAAACCTGTGTTTAACCCCCTTTCCCACCCCCTTGTGACATCCAGAGTCACTGATAAAGCCCCAGACTTGTTCCCAGTGCTCCCTTCTCCCTGCTCCTCCTCAGTCATACTGCAGCAGGGAGTAGAAAGGGATGGAATTGAGCTTTTCTGACCCTTTCAGGGCTTTTAACTCTATGATCACCAGGCACTCCAGGATTTCAGCCTTCAGACTCTTAAGCAGCTCGCAGGCAGCACACATGGTACCTGTGGAAGGGAGCAGAAACATCCTCACTCCAGGGGCAGCTTCCAGCCCCACAGCCACCCCTGCTGCTGCCAACAGGTTCTGGATACCAGAGAGGTCTGGATACCCCTGGAAGTGTCCAAAGCCAGGCTGGATGGGGTTTAGATCAACCTGGGCTCATGGGAGGTGGGGGTGGGATTGGATGGGATTTATCCCACACAGCCATTCCATGGTTCCATGAACACAGGTGTACATGGGTCACACATGCTTCCCTTACCTCCAGTTGCCAGCAAGTCATCCACAATCACCACTTTCTGTCCTGGTTCCACAGCATCGCTCTGGATTTCCAGTTCAGCCTGCTGGGAGCAAAGAGCAGCTTTGTTTTAGTCTGGCCTTGGAGAGAAACCCCTCACAAGCTGCTGGTTCATGCTGGAACACAGACCAGTCCTCAGCGACACTCAGCACCTAAAATCCCCAAAACCCCACCAATTCCAGCTACAGGGGAGCACCACAGAAACACAGAGCAGGGAGGGGATTGCTGGGCCAACCCTCTGGCACGCCAAGATCCTGAACTTTCATCATGTAAACGATGGTGGAATCTTATCCCAGAGCAGTTCTCCAGTGAGGAACATCCCCAGTCACACACTGGGGACCTCTGCCTAGAGCCAGCTCCCAATTGGCTCCTGTTTGGATGTGTCACATGAGCTTGTCCCATGCTGGGCTTGGCCCAAACAATCCTCATGGCTTAGGCCTGGCTTTGGGGGCTCTGCAGCAGTTAGTTCCTAGTGGCAGTAGCACAGATTGAGGCTCAGTCCTCGGAGCAGCCGTGGGGTTACGGGGTGGGATGGTGGAAGCCATGCGGGAGGGCTCTGACTTACAGCACTTACTGCCAGAGTGGGGAACACTCTCCGTGGTCATGCCCCTGAATTCAAGCCAAAGAAAGCCATTTAGCACCAAGTCTGAGCACCAAGCCCCTCAGAAGAAGCACAGCACGGCACCAAACATCACCCATGGGCACAAACTCCGACCGTGGCTCATTCCCAGGTTATCCACAGCATCAGAACCCAGCCTGGGACCGCCTCCCCACGGGTTTTAGCACCCCTGTCCCCCCCCCCCCAGCCTGAGCCCCTGCTCCTCCCAGGCCTTACCCTGCCATATTCCAGGCTGTAGGAGATGCACTGGGTGGAACCAGGGAGTTTCCCCTTTTTCCGCACGGGCACGAAGCCGATCCCCAACCTCTGTGCCAGGGGGGGCCCGATGAGGAACCCACGGGAGTCCAGGCCTGAGGGGGCAGAGCAGGAACCATGGAATTCCTGGAAAGCTTGGAAAATGTCTCTAAGACCATCAGGTCCAACCATTCCCCAGCATGGCCAAGGCCACCCTGAGCCATATCCTCGAGTGCCACATCCGTGTGGTTTTTTTTTGGAATGGTGACTCCACTGCTGCCTTGGGCAGCCTGTTCTGATACCAGGTCACCCTCTCAGTGATCATTTTCCCTCGTGTCAAACCTAAATCCCCCCAGGTGCAACTTGAGGCATTTTCCTCTTGTCCCATCCTCAGATCAGAGCCATTTCACAGGGGGAGGGTCTTGGCATGATCCCCCCCCAGTTTTATCCTCCCATTGCGGGGGGTGGGGGGGGGGAGGTTCCCAAAAGCAATTTGCTCAAGTCACTTCTGAGGGTAGAAAACACAGCCCAGTTCTCAGCCAGATGTGCTGGTGCTGGGCCCCAAGAGCCCATTTCCCTCCCCTGTGACCCTTTTCCTTAGAGATAAACCCTGGTATCAGTCAGGCCACACAAGCAGGAACTCTGCACCTCTGGGCAGGCTCCACTTATCACAGAACACCTGGGCCAGGTTTGGTCTGTGCTCCCTGAACCCTGGGCTGTGGCCCAGCCCAAGCACTTTGCCAGGTGAGCTGAGAGGTGTTGTGGCCACCAAGGTTATTTGTGCTGACCTGGAAAGGTTCCCTGAGGAAAACAAGCTGGGACATTGCAGGCACAGCAGCCTCTGCGTGCTCCCTCTTTTTTAACAATGAATTATGCAAATGGAACCCAAGTGTCAGAGGGCACCTGCCACATCCCAAACCAGTATTTCAGGAAATCACAGGAGGAGGTGAAGGGGATAAGCTGTCCTGGTGTTACCACATGACAGAGGCCAATATTCAGGTGATTTTTGTGTCCAAGGGCTACAACATTCCCAAGGGCCACCCCACACTTCCCCCCTGGGACACAGAACTCTGCCCTGGCCTCGGGTATGTCCAACCAACACTCACCCACAATGAAGTCGATTTTAGGGAAAGATGCCCTCACATGATCCTCCAGAAGATCAATCAAAGTCCTGAACGCCACAGGATCCTTCAGCAAGGGGCTGATATCGCTGCAGGAGGGAGGGCAGGGAGTGAGGGACCTGTGGGGGCTGCTCTGGGAATGGTCCTGAGCCCAGGGAATACTCAGCACCAGCCTGGTGCTGCCAGGGGCAGGCATGGGCAGCAGGGACAGGAGCTGGCAGCGAGTTCCCAGCCTGGCTCCATCACTGGTATCACTCCCAGCTCCTGGCTCCATCCCTGTGCCATCCCCGGTCCCATTCCCATTCCCTGTCCTGCTTCCAACTCCATTTTTTGGTCTAGTATTGGTTCTGCTTCCCCCCCCCCCCCCGCCCCAATCCCATCCCTGGCCGTGACTCTGGTCCATCCCCGCCCCATCACCGTCCTCATCCTTACCCCCATCCCCATCCGGTGCCCATTCCGTTCCCATCCCATTCCCCATCCCCGTTCCCACCCTGTCCCCCACCCCGTTCCCATCCCATTCCCATCCCCGTTCCCATCCCGCTGCCCATCCCGTTTCCATCCCATTCCCACCCTGTCCCCATCCCGTTCCCATCCTGTCCCCACCCTGTCCCCATTCCCGTTCCCATCCCGTTCCCATCCCCCTTACCACCCTGTCCCCATCCCGTTCCTACCCTGTGCCCATCCCGTTCCCATCCCCGTTCCCATCCCGGCCGCACCGGAACAGCACTCCGGGCTCGGGGAAGTCCGGGAAGGAGCGGACACGATCCCGCACCCTCCGCAGCCTCTGGTCGCTCATGGCGGCCCCGCCGTGCGCAGCCGCCGCAGCTCCGGCACCGCCGGCCGGGGCGGAGCGGAGCGGGACGGGGGCGGTGGCGGCGGCGGCTCCGCCCGGCCCGGGGCGGCTCCGGAGCGAGGGGGCAGCTGGGACAGAGAGCGGCAGGGCGCTTGGGATATGGGGGTTTGGTACTGCAGGGCACGGATGCTCCGTGCCCCCCGGTATTTGGAGCTCCGGTGTCCTGGAGCATTGAGCATCGGTGCCCCCGGGCATTGGAGCCTCAGTCCCCCTGGTATTTGGAGCTCTGGTACCCCGGAGCACTGAGCATCATTCCCTCGGTATTTGGAGCTCTGGTATCCCAGAGCATTGAGTATCATTTACCCCGTATTTGAAGCTGTGGTACCCCGGTATTTGGAGCTCTGGTATTCTAGAGTATGGAGCATTGCCCCCTTGGGCACAGAGAGCTCTGGTATGCCCGTGCACAGAGCCCCAAATTCCCAGTGCATGGAGGTGTGATACTGCAGGCATGGAGGTATCCCAGAGCCCCCAGAGCAGGAATGTCTGGTACCCCAGCACATGAGGCATCGTTACCCCCAGTGTGTGGAGCCCTGACTCCCTGGTGCCTGGAGCTCTGACACTTCATGCACAGAGCCCAGATTCCCCTGTGCACGGAGTTCTGATAACCCTGGTGCATGGAGCCCTGGCATCTTGGTGCACGGAGCTGCAATTCCCAGGTGCATGGAGCCCTGCCATGGCAAGGGATGGAGCCCCAGGCTCCCTTCTGAAGAGTTCCCAAGTACCTGCTCCATTTGAAGCTGCATTTCCCTGCCTGGCCCCGGCCTCAGAAAGGAGCTCCCTCTGCCTGGGGGTTCCATTTCCACCCCCTCACCCTGCCCAGCCTTCCACACACAGCAAGCTCCTCAGGACTTCACCATTTCCTGCTTTTCTATCACTCATCACCTCGTGTGAACTCCTGGACTCATTTTGTTGGTTAAACCCGTTGGTTGGGATGAGACTCACGAGGGATGATAAGACAGGCCCTGGGTTCTGGACCAACAGCTCCTGGTGTCACCGAGTCCTGGGCAGGTCAGGGAGCTCCCACAGCTCCCATCTCCCAGTTGTGAATGTTGTTTGGCCGTGCAAAATCCACCAAATGAGCAGAACTGTTCTTCCATTAGCAAATACACCTTGGATCTGCTCCAAACCCATCCGGGCAGGGCTTGCTGCAAAAAGCAGAAGCAGTTTGAGCCTGGAACACCCCTGGCTGAGCTCAGTGTTTGCTGCTGAGAGCTGTGACCAGGAAAACTTCACCCACACCCTCTGGACAGCCCTGTCATGAGCAGGGACACCTTCCACTAGCCCAGGATGCTCCAAGCCTCATCCAGGCCTAGCCTTGGACATTTCCAGGGATCCAGGGGCAGCCACAGCTTCTCTGGGCACCCTGTGCCAGGGCCTCAGTACCATCACAGGGAGGAATTTCTCCCTAATATCCTATCTAAACCCTTCCCTCTGGGGAAGCCAATCCCCCTTCCCGTGGCCCTTTTCCAAATCCCTCTCCAGCTCTCTCTGAACCCCTTCAGGCACTGGAAAGAGCCCTAAGGTCCCCCTGGAGCCTCCTCTTCCCCACGCTGAACAATCCCAACTCCTGTTAAGGGTAACTCCCTCTACTTCCAGACACAGCCCCTGCTCCCTTCACAACCATTCCCTCACACACTAAGATTTTCCCTGAGCTCAAATTATCTCTTTGGCACCAGAAGAATCCTCTGGGCAGCTGTCCTTCCACGGAGGAAGGACATGGAACCAGTGGAACCAGGGCTCTGCAGCACTCGTGCTCCCTGGGATGAGCTGGATGGGTTTTCCTGGTGACCTTACAAGCATAGCACTGGACAATGAGCTATTCCAGCAACTCCTCTTCTTCCTGGCAGATGGAATTGCTGATGGAATTTATCTGCCTACTCGTGGAAATAAATAAGCAGGAGCTTATTTCCTGGGAAAAAAAGGATCTTTTCAGTCTGCCAGGCAGCTCTGCTTCTGCCTCTCACTAACAGAGGGGCTGGAACAGGGGGTCTGTGTCACCCCTGTCCTGTTTGTGTCCCTCTCCACAATCCCATCCTCACTGCAGGAGACTCCACCACATTTTCCTAGAAGTTGAGTGAAGTTCCCAGGCCCCTCATGCCAACCAGACCCTGGCAAACCTTCACCAGGATGAGCTGCTGAGTGCCCCCACTGCTCCACCCCACAGCCAGGATCTCTCCTCCTCCTCCTCAGATGTGGATCAGTGTCTCCATCAGTTCTGCCAGGAAGGGCACAAAGGTTACACCAAATTGGACTTGTAGTGACCCAGCTGCTAGATATCATGGTCAAAAACCAACATTCCTGAGATTCCTGTCTGAACTCCTGATTTATCTCCCATCTCCAAGGATTCCAACTGCACCCACCAGCACAGACTGGACTGGAACACCCGAAGGAAATCAGTTTTCCCTGTGATTGTTCCACCTTTCAAACAACACTGCTGACTCCTACTGCAATTTCCATCTGCAAAGAACTTTCCTAGGACCCCTTTCCAAATGTGATGTCAAAGGGCTCTGGAATATCACCCGGGAGGTGACTCCACATCCGCTCGTGGCTCGGAGAGGTTCAGGGCTGATCCATGCCTGGCAAAGGAATCAGCACCTGGAATCTGGATTCCCCCAGGAGCCTCTGGGTTTGTCTCTTTTCTGGACGCCGAGGCCATCAGTGATTTAAAAGTGCTTTGAGATCCTGACAGGAGAGGTGTTATTAGCCAAGGAGCACAGAAACTGGCAATATAAAAGCTTGGGAACTAACTTTAATCAGCTTAACCAGGCAATTAAAGAGCTGTGCTGAGCCTGGAAGTTTCTGTTTTGTTCAGGATTCTAACACTTCAGTGTGAAGTGGAACAAAATGCCCTGAATTTCAACATCTCCCTTCCATGAGGGAAAAAGAGCACAAAAATTTCCCTGCAAATCCACTGGAATGTTTCATTTCAATCTCAGCTGAGGAAACTCATGCACTTTAAACCCTTTAAAAAAAAAAACAACAACAAATTTAAAGTATCTTATTTCAACACCAGAAGAATGCAGCTCCCCAGCCAGATCCCTGGGCTCGGGATAGAAGCCTCAGAGCTGGTTTTGTCCCCCTAAAAGAAGGAAAAAACGTCGTGATCCAGCTCTGCCTCCCTCGGAGCCCAAGGCAGCACCTCCTGCAGCAGGTTGGATCAGGCCCTTGGAGAAGACACAAAACTCCTCTCTCTCCCCTGGCCAGCCTGGATTTTGTGTCTGATCCAGAACTAATGGATTTGGCTTGCATTCCTCGCTGCTGGCTTTTATCTGCTCTCCCTTTCAGCTGGGAATTGTGCTACCAACCTCCTGTCACCCAGAGGGTGTTAAGTGATTCCAAGAGGGACAAAGGCTCTGAGAGCTGCCAGATTGCCTCTCTCCAAAAGCTGGAAGGCAGAGTTTTTTTATTCCCTCCTAAAAGACCACAAGCTTCTGGCTATGGATCCACCTTTATTTAGGATTTATATAATCCCAACTAGACTTCAAGCAACAAAACAACTTTAAATGATGGAAGGGGATATAAAGAAAACAGGCAAATGCAGCCTTGGTGTTTAAAATAGCCACTTTCCAAAGGAAAAAAGAACCCAAAATGGGATTTCAGTTCTTCCCTTGCAGCTGTCCATAAAACCTGACAGTTTAATTCAAGGGGCACCACAGTGTCGCCTCCTGATAACACAGAAAAACATCCAGTGCTACCAGAAAACAAAAGGAAAAGTCGATTTCCAAGTATTCTAACTGCTAGGAGAGATGGAAAACAGGCCATTCTAACTGCAGAACAGTTATTTGGAAGCTGAACAAGCAAAGGAACTCTTAAGAGAATGAAAGTGTGTTTAGTTTGTAAAGTTTCCCAGTGCTGAGGACAAGGGCAGGATCCCTGGGGAGGAATTGCTCTGCTGGCTGTGCTCCAGAGGCTGCTGGGGACTTTGCAGCCAAAAATCACCTCCCAGCACCCCAAAACTTCCTCTCCCACAAACTCTGTTCAGTTCTCACTTTCCACAGGTTCTTCTCCAGCTGCTGAAACTCTTTCATGGGGTTATTTCAACGCTGTTGTCACTGGGGAAAATAAGAATTTTCAACCTTGAGGGGATCCTTTATGTGAAACCAGGAATTTTGGGATGCTGTCCATGATGTTTGGGAAAGGCTGGAGGTGACAGGTATGGGCACTACCTCTTCCACTAGTGTCCCAAGTCCCACAGCCTCCTTCTTGGAGATAACCAGTTCCACTTCTTTTAGTCTAATCCCACAGAAACAGCCCCCAGGTTTTACCAGCAAATCCGTGAGCTTCCCTCATTCCAAACTTCCCATTTTCCCTCTGACACATTCCCAAGGCTCCCCTCGGACAGGCAGAGCTGAGTTCTCCTTCCCTGCTGCACTCAGGGCAGTTTGCAGGGCATTAACCTTGGCTCTAAGTGAGGGAACTGATCTGCTGCTTCCCAGTTCCAGCCTTCAGCTCCCCAAATTGTTGGTCCCCAGGGACCAATTTGTCACCGAAATAATCCATTTGTCGCTGCAGGATTTGAAATCAAGGCTCCACTTTTGCAGCCAGAGCCTGGAAATGCAGCTGGAGTTTTTCTATGATTATTAGTTCCATCCATTTCGGAAGCTTCTCTGCATGGAGGGTGGGATGATAACAGAGCCTCAGGGGCAGAGCTGGGAGGCTTGAGAGGCTCAGCTAATTGGAAATTAAAGGCAAGAAAGAAATTCTTTGGGCTCTTAGGCCAGGAAGATATTAAGCTTTTAGCGTTCAGCATAATAAACATAAAGAAAAGAACATCACAGCCCTAAACTCCAGCATTCCTTTGGCATTTCTGTCTCCTAGCTTGAGAACAGAAGGCACCATCAGACCAGTTCGGCTGCTGCAGGTCCCTGAGTGGGCAGGAAATCACTCCTGCCCCAGTTCCCAAACTGGGAAGCTCAGGATGGTTTTTAAGGTGGCCAGATGTGGCCACTTTGTGCCCTGAGTGGGCAGTGGGAGCTGCATGCACCATCCCCACCCCTGTGCTGGTCCTGGTTCACCCCCAGCCTCTGAACTGCACCATGTGGGCTGGGAGATTGATCCACGGTAAAAATAATTCCAGGAAAACAAACCGAGTTATTTTTAACCCCAGTCAGTCCCATGATCCAGGAGGTGAATCTGGGACAGTGCCCCAAAGCAATGGGTTACTCCCTTGGCTTACAGGTGAAATCACAGACTGCATTGCTGATAAATTAGTTTATTTTTCTTCATTAGTTCTTCACCTCACAACTTTTAAATCTGCACATTTTTAGAAAAGGCATTAATTTAAAATTCCTCCTATTATCCAGCTGTAAAACAACTATTCCTATGTACATTTAAAGCAGAAGCTTTGTCGTATTAAACCCTGATTATTTATTATCTGCTTCGTGTCCTTTTATTCTAAACAGACTCCATGGCTTCATTTACTTGCTTTCAAGTGCCAAATTTCCCTCCAGGATCTATGTCCTGAGATCATTCCAGGGAGGAATGAGGGTTTGCTGTGCTGGGAGAGGGGGACAAACCCTGTGGCTGCTCAGAGCAAGTTCTAGGGGCAAAGAAAGATCTTTCAAAGCGTAACTGTGAAAGAGAAAAGGAGGAAGCAGCAGGCAGGGAACAAGGATGAGGTGTCCAGAGCAAATTCTGGGGACTGAGGAGTGTGGCCAGGCCAGGACCCAGCTCTGATGCTGGGGGAACTCTTCCTAAGCAGCACAAAGTCCCACAAAATGCTGTTACCTCAGGAGGCTTCCAGGGCTGACAGGATTGCCAGGGAGTTGCAGCCATGGACTCCCTCCTCTGGTGGGAGTTTTGTAGTGAATGCAGAGCTCGGGTGACAGAATTGTGGAATCACAGTCACTGAGGTTGGAAAAGACCTTGGAGATCATCGGGTCCAACCCTGAGCCAAGCACCACAACCATGGTCACCTCAGTGCCACATCCACGTGGTTTTCAGCACTTCCAGGGATGGGGATATCACCACTGCCCTGTGCCAATGCTTTTCCCTCTTTCTTTGAATAAAACTCCCTGATAATCCTCCCTTGGCACAACTCTGCTCTATCCCTGTTCCCTGGGAGCAGAGCCCGACCTGGGGCTGTCCCCTCCTGTCAGGGAGTTGTGCAGAGCCAGAAATTCCCCCTGAGCCTCCTTTTCTCCGGGCTGAGCCCCTTTCCCAGCTCCCTCAGGAATTCTCCAGCCCCTTCCCAGCTCTATTCCCTTCCCTGGGCATGGAGAAGCCCTAAAGCAGAGGTGAAGCAGCCCCAGTAAATTGAGAGTTCTGATTTTATCTGGTTTTATCAGGTGTCCTGTGCTGACAAACCCACAACTGCTTCCAGCCCTCACCTCACCTCTGAGGGAGCTGCTGGCTAGATCTCCCAAGTCTTGAGCTGTGTCTAAACAAGCAGGAATGTTCTGGATGAGCTGGAAATGCCATGATATACTTGAATGACAATTAGGAACATCCTAAGAAATGTGGGCTATAAACAAATGTCACTTGCAGATGTGCAGGGATCCCTGAAATGCTGGCTGGGATTTCTGAGAGGTGGAACAGCAAGAGCTGACTCAAGTGCTGTTCTTACTCCAGTTTTATGGGATTATCCAGCTTCACGAGACACACACCAGGAATTACCATGGAGGAGATTACAGGTACATAAACCATAGGAATGGGGAGAATGGGAGTGTTTGGGATTACAGGAGAGCAGGAACAAGCAGCTGAGAGCCAGAGCCAGCAGAACACAGCAGCTGGCACAGAAGCAGAGCTCTCAAGCAGCTCCAAACTTAGCTTGGGAAGGAATTTGAGCTACTCCCAGGTACAGAGCACCTGGATTTTCCTAAGGCAGCACAACATCACCCAGAGAGGGCACGTGTACTGTGGAAAAGACTACAGGGGTGGAAGTAGAGCTGTTGGTGGGACAAATGGAGAATCATGGAATGGTTTGGGTGGGAAGGGATCTAAAAGCTCATCCTGTTCCACCCCCTGCCACAGGCAGGGACACCTTCCACTATCCCAGGCTGCTCCAAGCTTCTCTGGGCACCCTGTGCCAGGGCCTCTGCACCCTCACAGGGAACAATTCCTTCCTTACATCCAACCTGAATTTCCCCTCTTTCAGTCTGAACCCAAACATGCTCAGTGCTCCCTCCAGCTGGTGCCCTGAAGGCCCAGAGGAGCCTGGTTTTAATCCAGACAGGTTTATTGGAGACAGGGAAGGGTGTGGAACAGGCTCCAAGGCAGAGCAGGGATCTGCCCTGTGGAATTGAGCAAAGGCTCTGTGTTCCCCAGGAACTCTGGCTAAAGGAGAGCTACATCCAGGCTGGGGGAAGTTTGCACAAGGAGAATTCCTTGGAGAGCATGTGCTGGAAATGGGGTCAGGAGTTAAGGACTGATGCAAAGGGGCATTTCTGAGCCTGCACTTGCTGGGCCCAGAACACGAGATGGGAAGTGTGGCTTGGCCCAGCTTTAGCCCCAGATTTTTGGAAATTAAGGAAAACCCTGCAATGAACACCTCATCCCCAGCTGCCCACAAATGTCCTGTACCAATAATTAGGCAACAGAATCCTGGAATGATGTGGGTTGGAAAAGACCTGAAAGCTCATCCAGTGCAACCCCACTTCCACTGTCCCAGGTGGCTCCAAGCCCTGTCCAGCCTGGCCTTGGACACTTCCAGGGATCCAGGGGCAGCCACAGCTTCTCTGGGCACCCTGTGCCAGGGCCTCACCACCCTCCCAGGGAACAATTCCTTCCCAGTGTCCCATCTATCCCTGCCCTCTGGCAGTGGGAAGGCATTCCCCGTGTCCTGGCACTCCAGGCCCTTTCCCAAAGTGCCTCTCCAGCTCTTGGAGCTCCTTCAGGCACTGGCAGAGGCTGTAATCCTAATCCAACACTAACCTGAACACAATCCTCACCTTTCCTTACACCATAACCTAGGAAATCTTTGCAGCTACACGTGGATGGAATTCAGGGCATTCTCCCTGGATCCAAGCCCCTCAGCTTGAACAGGAGGGGATCCCTTGTTTGCACTCAGAACTCAAAAATTTCAGGGGAAAGGAAAACAAGTTGATGTCCAGAGTTCACAGTGGAAACAAAATGTTAAAACAACAAGTTACAGGCAAACAAAACATGGGCAGTTTGGGCAGGGCTGTCTGGCAGCTCTGAGTTTCCTGACCTGTCCCATGGCTCCTGTTGGGGCACCCAAGTAAGCAAGGTGGGCTGGAAGGAGCAGGAGTGATCCATGGCATTTTGGAGCTGATGGCAGAGTCGTGGTTATCCAGGGAGCTTTTACAGCTGAACCAATCCTCACTGGAGTTACCATTTAGGGAAAGAACTGGGAGAAGAGAGGAGCAGAGGCTAAACCCTGAGCACGAGGAATATAAACACTGGCCCTTTTGGAAGAGCAAGTGATGATATCATGCACACATCACACCCTTCCTGTGTAAACAGGAGTGCCAACAGGAACAGGCATTGGAAAGTGGATGTCCAGCTACCTCTGGGTAGCTCTGGAAGGCTGCAGCCATCAGTGAGGCCAAGAGCATTTCTTAGGATCAGACTCTGGTGCTTTCAGGCACTTCCCAAGCTTCTCACAGCCTGGAGGGGACCAATTCTGTTAAAAACAAACAAAGACAGAGAGATGATTCACACCAAGTATCTGCTAAGCTCTCACCCCAAGCAGCTCTTTATGATCCTCACAAAGACACTTTTATGTGCTGCTTGAAAAATGAAACTCCTCTTGCAGCCGAAGCCTCTGGGCTCATAAACTTCCCCACTCCAAACAGTGCTCAAATACAAGCTGGGAAAGGCTACAAATCCTGTGCAGCAGATGATTCCCTCTTCTGGGACACACCAGTCCTTCCTGGCCTCTCCCAGTCCAGTTTGCTGGGATGCTGGTGACCCTCCCGTCTCTCCTGTAGAAGCACAGAGAAACCAGACCAGGAGATTTTGGTGACATCCCTAGTTTTCCTGGGATTCCAGGGGAGTTCCCATTCTCAGCACTGCAATACCCAGGCACTTTCTTGAGGAAGCAAAAGGCAGCAGAAGGCCAAGGGTGTGAGAGAGATAAGAATGTTGGTATTTTAATGAGCATTTTGATGATGAATCCATGGGCAGATGGAGCAAGAAGCATTCCTGAGATACCTCTTCCACTGCACACCAAAACTATTTGTTTTACACATTTCTTAAGCTACCTGAATGTGCAGAACAGAAAAAGGACACCAGCAAGGATCCACCAGGATCCAGCAAGGAACCAGCACCCACTGCCAACCTCAGCTTCCAGAGGGATTAATGGAGGAAGGAACTTGGATAAATGAACATTTTTAATTTCATTGAGGTTTTGCCATTTAAAATTTGGGACTGTGGTCATGGGAAGGGCAAATAACAATTCCCATTTTACCTTCATGAATCTTTAGTGCTCATTGTCTGTCCCTCCCTCTCTCAGCTCTGTCCATCCATGGGACATTCCTACTGTCCCCTATTAAAGGCCAGTTCAACACTGACCTCTTGCCTTTCATTTTGCTGATTTTCACCCTGCAAGTATTTCTGTATTCTTGGAATTAAATTCCTATAGAAAGGAAACACTCAACCCCAGGGAAAAAAAAAAAAAAAAAAAAAAAAACACTGGAGCAGGTTTTTGTTCCATGGAGCTGACAACAGATGGCAGTGAGACACCAGCTATTCCTGCAGAGGAGCAGACACACAGGGAGCTGTGCTGGAGGCACCTCTGCACCGAGGGCTCCACAGGCTTTCAGAACAATTAATGTCGTTTTCTAAATCTGTTCCTCTGGTTTAAAATGTGCAGCCACGGCTGGAAAATTCAGAGCTCTCTGCAGAAGAAACTGAGAGCCAAAGGAACACATGAAATGAAATGTTTGTTCTTTTGAAAAAGCAGAACAATAAATGGTTTGTGCTGCACTCCCACAGTCCCAGTCCCGTTGCTGGTCTGTGCTGGGAGCCCTGGGGACACCACGTGTGCTGTGAGCCAGTCCAGCCCTGAGCTGCATGGAACAGCCTCTCCCACACTTCCAGAGCAGGAAAACCCAGCAGAGCCGGCTCTGGGGGACACTGCTGCTGGGATCCAGCACAGATGGGCTGCAAACATCTCCCCTGCTCTGGTGCTTCCATCAATCCTGGGCTGCAGGAGCTGCAGAACGATCCATCTGCTGTCCTGCAATCCTGCAATGGTTGGGTGGGAAGGGACCTTAAAGCTCATCCAGTGCCACCCCTGCTATGGGCAGGGACACCTTCCACTATCCCAGGTTGCTCCAAGCCCTGTCCAACCTGGCCTTGGACACTTCCAGGGATCCAGGGGCAGCCACAGCTGTTCTGGGTACCCTCACAGGGAAGGATTTCTTCCCAAAATCCCATCTATCCCTGTCTTCTGGCAGTGGGAAGCCATTCCCTCTTGTCCTGTCCCTGTGTGGCCTTGGACACTTCCTTGAACACTTTATGTGTAAGCAAAGACAATTCTTCTCCTCTCTTCCAAATACATCAAACAACCTTATCAAATAAACAGGTGACAGGAGATAGTACCAGTAAATGATCTTCATCTCCCAGCATCCCCCAAAAAACAGATTTAGGCCCCAGTCCACCCCAGCAACATAATCACTCCCTAAAGATCTGCTTATCTTCATTTCTGGCGCCTGATATTTTGGTGTAGTGACCACAGAGTTATCCTGGGAGGAGTGAACACAGATTGGAAAACTCCCCATGTTTCCTGCTGGGATTGAAACATTTCTCCTGGGATTAGGATCCCACAAGCTCACCTTCTGCCTCCGATGGCCTTCAATTTTTGAAGCAGTTTTGGAAGAAATGCCTTTGCAGTGCAGGGCTCTGGCAGCAGCCAGGCCCTGGGGACAGTGCCTGAATCCAAAAGGTCCCAGAGAAGCAGAGAACAGTGTTCATTAAGGGAAAAGTTGAATAAGGAAAGAAAACAACACCGAAACAATGGACCCTCAAATCTTTTTCCTATTTAACATCCAAAAATAAAGAGATGGGACAAAGCTAAGGGAAATTTTGCCTTGTTACTAAGGGGACACAGCTCCTCATTTTGTTCTTTTCTGGTGACAGACCAGAGGCAGCAGGTTCTGACTGAATCAGATTATTTCTGCATCAGGAAGATTTTGCTTGTTACTATTTTGTCTGTCAGCCCACAGACACATTCCCTCAGAAGACACAACCTCCTGTCAAGTGACAACCTCCCCCAGATTATCCAGTTTCCTTCCCAGGTTCTCAACAAACCAAGCAATGTTTGACAGGGAAGCCGAACTGTAACTTTCCAACAGGAGACTTGAAAGAGAAAACGGAACTGAAAATGTTCCTGAAAATTTCAATGAAGACTCTGGAAAATTCAGGCATGGAGGGGATTGGAGGAGACAGAGCAAGACTAAAGACACATCACTGAAAATGAGGCACTGTCCCAAAGAAGACTCAAAACAAAGAGGACGGGGTGAGATGGGATATTGGGGAAAAATTCCTCCCTGTGAGGATGGTAAAGGGCTGGCACAGCAGCTGTGGCTGCCCCTGGATCCCTGAAAGTGTCCAAGGCCAGGTCAGACAGGGCTTGGAGCACTTGGGATAGTGGAAAGTGTCCCTGCCCACAGCAGGGATGGGACTGCATGAACTCCAAGATCCTTTCCCACCCAAACCATTGCAGGATTCCATGACTGCAGGATTTTGAGGATTGCAGAAGGGGATTAGAAAGGAAAAGAAGGACCTGTCCTGTCTCTAAGCAAGGAAGCCACCAACAGGTAACTGTGCATCTCTTCTCCATCCCTTCCCAACACTGGCATTTTATGAAACCTTTACAAAATGTCTTTAAATCCAAAGATTCCCCGATGCGTTTGTGCTTTAGGGCACTCACCATGACAGCCTGGTCACACACGTTCAGCTGGGGCTGGCCTGGCACCAGGGTGGCCTTGTGCTGCTGGACCAGCCCTGAGATGTGCTCCACAGCCCTCTGGTATTCATCGCTGGCAAAACTGCAAGGGGAAAAGCACAGAGGTTACTGCTGGGGCTTCACTTTGATGTCCACATCACCAGGCTGGCCCACAAGACTTTCCCTGGGCCTCAAGGAGCAGGAGATGTGGAAACATCCTGCCAGCTGCCCACGGGTGTGTAGGGAATGAAATCCAGGCTGGCAAGGTGCAGGTGCTCTGCTTAGGGCAGGAATAGCAGTGGCTTGTCCTCCCCTGAAATCACCTGGCTCCAGACCAGCTCAGCTTTCCAAACTGCTGGTCCAGGGGTCCTGAATGTTTCCTCCTTGTGCAGATCTGGTAGGAGCTCATGTGGATTCCCAAGGGAGTTGTCTTAGCAAATAAAAGAGCATTTCTTTGCTGTCCTTGAGCTATCCCTTAAATGATTATCAAGGGAGACTTCCCAGACACAGGACAAACAGTTTCCCAGACAGCTCAGGACAGAAATTACCCAAGGCAACCCTTCCAGCGTGTCCCACCTGAGGTCAGCAGCTCTCCACACTCATCCCCCTCTCTTCCGAGAGCTCTCCTGGAACACCTGCCCCGGGCGGAGGCGTTTGTTGTAGGGAAGGGAATGTCAATATTTTGTTTTACAAGAGTGTTCTCAGGAAGGGTTTCAAACACAAACCCGGGCAAGTTAAACTCCACAACCACCAAGGAAATGAACTCAAATTATGCAAACAGAGAGGAGAAGAATAGAAGGGCCTTGTCCAAGACAAGAATACCTCCCCCATTCTACAACATGCCCCATCCACATTCTTCCATTTCAGCTTGATTATTCCAAGCTGGGACCCATCTGCCATGCCCCAAACGTGGTTAGAAATGACCAGATCCTGACCCACTCGATTCCTCCAGCAGGTATTTGTTGGAGTGGCTCAGGGTGCACTTCACTGATATCTCAAGTATTTCTAAAAAGCAGGATTCCAACAATGATCTCTCTTTGTCCATCATGTTAAGAGTCACTTTAAAAAAACCACCAAAATCACCACAGAGAGCTGCAAATTCCTTCTGAAGATAAAAGAAACAATGCAGCTGAGTCCTGACCTCGGGCTCCCTCTGCTCCCAGGCCAAGCTGGCCACCAGCCCCACACTCCAGCCAATTTCCTTCTTTGCAAAACAATCACATTTGGAAGGCCAGCGATGTGCCAAGCTTTTCCAGTAAAGCCCAGCTCGGCAGGCAGCCAGGGAGAGCTGATTGTGGGGCTGGGCTGAGCTGTGCTGAGAGAGAGCCCGGAAGGGAATGTGGGATGAGGAGCTGGAGCTGCTGCTCTCACACCCAGCTGGATGGATCCTGCTGCAGAGAGCTGAAGGACCACCCTGAAATCCAGAGCATCCTGAAAAGCTCCTGAATTCTGTGAAATATTACAATCCTGGAATGGTTTGGGTTGGAAGGGATTTAAAGCTCATCTCATCTGTCATGGGCAGAGACACCTTCCACTATTCCAGGTTGTTCCAAGCCCCATCCAACCTGGCCTTTGGCACTTCCAGGGATCCGGGGCAGCCACAGCTTCTCTGGGTGCCCTGTGCCAGGACCTCAGAACTCTCACAGGGAACAATTCCTTCCCAAAATCCCATCTAACACTACTCCACAGAGGTTGGTTTTCTTTTCTTGACCCCATGGATATCCCCATTCTGTGGGAGTTGGTTTTCCTGCCTTGGCTCCACGGCTCAGTTTTTCCTCAGATATTTCTGTTCAGCTCCACAACATGGCCCAAAATCCCACAAATCCATAGATTTGTGAAGTATTTACTGACTGCACAGGAGTTAAAACTGCCTCCAGCCCTAAGCAAGTGCATTTTGAGACAAAATCTGCAAGAGTGCCTGGAATTTGCATGTAAAATGGGGATAATTACCTCATGGTAATCAGTGTGAGCTGTTAAGGGAGCTGGGAACCTCTCCTACCTGGAGTCACATCCTTTCCTGGAATGCATATGCAAGCTGGGCTGCGAGACCAGGTTTGCTGCATTCCCTGTTCCAAAAAGAGGCGGAATTATCTGTACAGGTGTCTGGGCACCATTGTCTGTGAGGATGCAGCCCCGGTGCCTCCGGGGCGAGCTGCATTTCGTATTCCAGTTCAGCAATCCCGGCAAGGAGAGCTGGGAATAGCACTGCAAGAATGAGAGGGTGAGCAGGTGGTGTTGTGAGGAGTTTGCTAAAAGAGATCCCCCAGCGTCCATGAAATTATTCCACGCTCAGAACGAGGGAGCAGAGTGGACAAAGTCCAGGGTCATTACACTAATTGACACTTTACCTCCGGGAAGTCCCTGGAGATGCAATCAGGGCTGGATTGGAGCTCGGGGTCCCAGGCACAGGTGTGGGCTGTGCTTCCTTCATTTACTGTAATTGTGCCTTGGCAATCTGCTCCCATCCTCCCCCCAACAGCTCCTGGAACCTGCTCTGCTGCTTAACCCCAGCATGCCCTCCCAGCAAATCCAGCTCTGCAGGGAGGAGGGTTTGTCTCACACAGAGCAAAAACTCTGCTTTAATCCTCTGCTCCTTGGGCTTTCACCTTTGGGCATCATTCTCTGCCATCATTAAATGCACCCTCCAATGGATCAGCACCCAAACAAACCCAGGAGCATTTTCTGCAGGATCTCAGGATGTTTTACACCTCGTCCTGCTGATACACAGAGCAGTGTCTGTCCTGGGGCCGTGGTGAAACTGAGAGGACTGCAACAAAATATTATAAAAAATCCCATAATGGGATTCACAGAAACCTGACAGAGGGCTCTAGACCAAGCTGGACAAGGCTTGCAGCAGCCTGGTTTAGTGAAAGGTGATGAGCTTTAAACAGGATGAGCTTTAAAGGCCCCTTCCAATCCAAACCATTCCAGGATTCCATGATTCTAGGAACAGCAGCTCTCAGACTGATATGAAGTTATGGGAAGAGCATAAAATGTGGCTAATGATACCTTACTTCCTTCTCCCCTGAAATTATTTTAATTAAAACCATTATTTTTAATTGTAAAATACACTCAGATTCTGATAATTTGATTTTATCTGTTATCAGTGCTTTGAGGCTTCACAGCACCATGGCATCCAAGTCTTATTACTCAGTCTTCCTCAGTTCCTCTCTTCTATTATCAAGTTTATTTGCAATTTAAGGTCTGCACAATGCAGGAGGCAGAGGCAGGTTTGGGGCTCTGCTGCTGGAATTACTGGAGAGACTCAGAGGAGCCAAAGGAAAATAAATGAGGAATCAAAGGGTGAAGATGGCCCTTACCCCAAGTCACCTCTGGTCCAGCAGCATTTTGGGACCCAGATGCATCCCTGGAGGCATGAGTGGCATGTGGCCACTGAGCCATGGGAAACCTTGGAATTCCAGAATCATTCAGGTTGGACTCTCCAGGATCTGAGAGTCCAAGCTGTGATGATCAGCACATTCCTTGCAGCAAGGAGATATGATGGTGCTGATCTCCTCCACCTGCTCACCTATTTTCATGGAACTTTTCCTTCCCCAGCTCCCAGAATCCTGCTTTTCTGCTGGATTTCACTGCCAGGAATCCCAGCACTGAAATGGCAAAGGGGATGAAGGTAGAGTGAGTAGTAAAGCCTTCACCTGGGTGTGAACAGGTGACAGGAAATAACAGCTATCCACTGATCCTCCTGCTGGCTGCTCCTCTGCTATTCCTGAAGTTTCACTGGCAGTGCTATTCCTGAATCACAATTTATGTACTGTGTTCTTCAGGTCACTTTCTTGTGGCTACAGCACTGCCTGGTCCTGTCTCTGGGGAAGATGATGAAGATGATGACATCCATTTCAAACTGCATTTCGCATTTTTTTTTTTCCAGCTGGTTTGTGCAGCCTTTTTCTCCCAATATTCCTTTTCATGCAGCATCACTCCACCCAGAACACCTGAGGGCTGATGAAGCACGAGTTCCAGCTTGGTCCCAGAGACTGGGAAAGGGCAGCCACAGGCCCAGAGGTGTTTGTGTCCATTTCCAGTCTCCAGGCTGATGATTCTCCTCCCCAGGTGGATTCTATGTCCCTTTATTCTTCCCTCTGAGCTGGCTCTGTACCAGTCTCACCTGCTTCTTCCCACCTTGCTGCATCCAGCCCTGGCATAGCTGGTGCTCCATGGCTTTTATTGCCACCTCTGAGGCTCCTTAGCCACAATTTCCACACTTTTAGTGTCACCTCTCCTGTGGCAGCTGCTAATTTAGCCCTGCAATGCAGCTGGTACCATTTCTCTCTTTTCCAAGATGAGGAGTCAGCATCTCCCCTGGGCACAATTCTTGCTCTTTGTTATTATTCACATCTTCCCCCATTTTGCACCTTCTCTCTCTTCCCCACAGCCAGGTTTGTGCCCTGAGCACTAAGGTGAGACTGGCAACTTTTCTATCAGATCCTTTCCCCTTTAGCTTTCCTTCAGGAGCTCCTTCCCTTTTTTTTCTGGCTCCATAACCACTGCAATTACCTCTCTGATGATTTCCTGAATTTTCCATCTGCTCAAAATAGGCACTTGTGAGCTCTCTTCTTAATTAATGTGTTCTAAAATCATTATGTTCATCAACCAAGCCTTATCACTTCCATTTTCTTCCATAATAGTAAAATCCATTGCCCTAAGTAAAACACAGGAATTTTGATGTTCATAATTCAATAAACTCATTGCTCAGAGCAGAAGCTGCTAAAAACCTGGAGTAACAACAAGGTGTAAGCAGGCTGTACTTACCCTGTCCTCACTTGTTATTAAGCTTTGCACCTCTGGCTCAAACTGGCAGCATTTCAAAGATTTCTGTTATAAATTCTTTGGCTTCAAAACACTTTTTCTACTTCAGGCTGCATTAGGTATTTTACTAACTGTATTTTTCAGCTATGCCAGTTTTGCTTTTTAGATATATATATATATATATAGATATAATATAAAATCTTTGTGATGTTCTTGACTGGTAATGCAGTATTTCAGTAAATGTCTGTATAAACAATAATCTGACTCAGATAATAAAACTGACAACTGCTGGTGAAGATGGTACCAACAGATAATTTTACTGAATTTGTCACATTGGAGAAACAAGTTCCCTCTGTGGTACTTAGCACACACACACCACAACCCAAAGATAACAGAATCTGGCCAAGGGAAAACACCTATCAGATCTTTTAGTTCTGCATTTGGATAAATTTGGTAACAAGGGCAGTTATTGCATCCAGGGAGGAAACAAAGCCCAGACTCAGGGAAATGCTTCTGCTTTCTGTGCTGCCCAACACACATTCTGAGTTAAAGTTGAGAGCTATAAAAAGAGATTTTCTGTCCCCCAGCCTGCACTGATCTAGGTGACAAAAAGGCACAAAGGGTTCACTTTTCACCACCAAGGATGAGGTAACTCCTACACAAGGGTCTAAAGGGGCTCCAGAAGAGGGACTTTGGACAAGGGGTCCAAAGAGAGAGGCAGGACAGAGGGACAGATGGGATTTTGGGAAGGAATTGTTTCCTGGAAGGGTGGGCAGGCCCTGGCACAGGGTGACCAGAGAAGCCGTGGCTGCCCCTGGAAGTGTTCAAGGCCAGGCTGGACAGGGCTTGGAGCACCCTGGGACAGTGGAAGGGGTCCCTGCCCATGGCAGGGGGTGGCACTGGATGAGCTTTCAGGTTCCTCCAACCCAAACCACTGCAGGATTCTGTGACATTTCAAGGCAAAGGAGCAAACACAACTGTGCCCCTTGGCAGCAGATGGGGGGCAGGGGGGGATCCAGCCAAATCCAGAGGGACAGCAGCAGGAAAGGGAGTCCCAGCCTGGGACTGGGGCTGTTCCCAGAGCAGCTGAAGGCAGGGATGCAGCACAAGAAGGGAACACAAGGGCAGCGTGCTCAGCACTGCCAGACGTGTCCCCAACACGCTGCCAGGACCTGCCTGAGCAGTTTCTCACTGCATGGAAAGTGCTCCTGTGGGAGCTCCTTTTGCTGGGATTGTTTGCAGGCAGGCTCCAGGAAATGCAGTGAACAGTGTGAGGAAGAGGAAGGACTTGTCCTTCCTCACCAAGAATCCCGGGGAGCTGAACATGTTCCCTGCTGCTTCTGGGTCTTGCATCTTCAGGGATCCCATCAGCAGCCACTTCAACAGACTGAAAAGCTTTGTATGGTTTTTGGAAAAATGGGTTATTTATATCAACTCGTCTTCCTAACATAGAATAACAATCATGGAATGGTTTGGGTGGGAAGAGACCTTAAAATTCATCTTGTTCCAACCCTCATGAGATGACCCAAATAGTGGTGGGCTTGGCAGGGTCAGGTTAATGGCACTTGATGGTCCTAAGGGTCCAATCTTAAATATTCCCTGAACCTATAAAATTGCAGCCTTGAAGAACTGTCTCTGTGTGTCCTGCACGTGCAGTGTCACCACCCTGCAAGTCAGGTTTGCTGCTGATTCCTGAGATTCCCTGGTTCTGAAATCCCAAATATAGAAGCAGCAAATCCCTCTGGAGGTGCATGTGATGCCAAGCCCTCCTGAGCAGCAGTGACACCCACTGCTGGTGGCTTTACACGTGACCCCACTCCAAACTCATTTACATCAAAGAGAGATGACAGATTATTAAAACCATTTCAAAGGAGAAGAAAAGGCTGCACTAAATAAGGAATAAATGTAATAAAAAGTGAGCAAAAGCAGGCAGGGAGAGCAGAGCCAGCACATAGGGACAGACAGATGCAGGCTGGGAGCAGAATGCTGGATTCCCTTTGGAGAAACATTAGTGTCGGGACTCCCAGCAGGCTCCCTGCCAAGGGGGATAATTAAGCTAAATAAAAATACACACCAGGAACAGCTCCACAAATGAGGGTAATTTAATTACCACATTCGATAGAGGAGACCCACTTCCCATGAGTTTTCCATTGTGACCAGAGAGGAGACAATAGCAGCAGAACATGCTGGAGAAAGGAAGAGTGGTTTGCTAAAAAGAGGGTTTCTATTAGGGGCTGCATAATAAACACCAGCACAGCTCTCCATAATCGGGTCATAATCTCGCCATAAAATTCAATCAAGGCAACAGCTTGTGAATATCCAAAAAATCAATGCAACCATATGAGAAATGATTGCAGTTGGAACCCTGGAATTTATTTCAATGCTCACTCCACGGAGGTGGGAAGGAACAGCAGAATCACAGGGAAGCAGGTGCTGCACACACCTCTGAGGGGAGAGCTCCTCTGCCTCGAGTCCAGAGGAAACACAAATAGTATGACAGAATCCCAAAATCACAGAGAATTTAGAGTTCAGAGTTCTAGAGACCATCCAGTGCAATTCCCTGGCAAGGCAGGGTGACCTGGAGCAGGTGACAAAGGTGACACACACAGGCAAGCTACAGTTCAGTTACTGCTACCCATTTCTTTGATTTTCAGAAAAAGAGATTATTTCTATACACTCATTTCCTAAAACAGAACCACAGAACCCTGGAATGGTTGGGTTTGAAGGGACCTCAAAGCCCATCCAGTCACACCCCTGCCATGCCAAGGACACCTTCCATTATCCCAGACTGCTCCAAGCCCTGTCCAGCCTGGCCTTGGACACTTCCAGGGATCCAGGGACAGCCACAGGGTGTGGGTCTCAGCACCATCTCAGGGAGGATTTCCTTCCCAATATCCCACCTAACCCTGCCCTCTGGCAGTGGGAAGCCATTCCCCATGTCCTGGCACTCCAGGCCCTTGGGAAATAAAACAGTTGTTAAACTGCCTGGGTCTCACCTGGAATCCCAGCCCACTTTAGTTTCACTGAGTTGTATTTACAGCCCTGGAGCTGCAGCTGTGCTTTGTTCATTAGTGCTGGAATGCAGAGGGAGCAGAGCTCCCAAAGAGCTTTACCCACTGCTGATGCACCTCTAAAGTGCTCTGTTAAGCGAGAGAGAATGGAAATATTTTCCCTCCCCTCCTCTCTCCAGTGAAAACACTCAGTGGACAGCACAGGCTCAGATCCTCTGGAAGGAATGGGCTGAGTGTGTCCACTCAATTATTCAAACCAGTTGAGTAATTGCAGCCCTGTCAGCTTAGGAAACATCTCTGCCTCTCCAGGCTGCTGCACAAACCCAGTTGTGGGCAGGCAGTCCCAGCAGCACTTGTTCCCTCTTGATTTATTTCCACACTCTCCCTGTCAGAGCCACTGGTGAGGGATGAGGCTGCTTGTCCCTGGATTCGCTGCAGGGAGGGAGGAAAGGAGGGAGGTGGGGACACTTTGGGAGTGTTTTTTTTGGAGGTGGCAGGGTTCTTTGTAGGCTCTTCTGGCTGCTGACTGCATAAATCCTTGTGGGAATCTCTCAGGGCATGGTGTGTGCCAGAGATAAATATTACAATGGCAGGCTTAGAGGAAAATGGATTCAGACAGCCAGGAGAGCCCGAGGAAGGAGCAGGACTGGGCACAAAGTCCTCTTGCTAAAGACCCTCTGGAGAAGCTCCCTTAGCTGGGGTAGGAGACTGGAAGGTTACCAGTCTGCCCTGCAGAGATTCCAGCAGCACACAGCACTGGCTATTTCTTCCCTGGCCCCAAAACTCCCAGCTCCAAGGCACAGCTCCCCAGCAGCTCCGTTTGAATGTGCTGCACTCAGCCCCATCCTGTCCAAAAATTGGTGTTTTCCTCCTCCCTAAGGGGCTGCAGGACACAGAACAGGAACAACCAGGCTGACAAGTCCATGTGCACACCCATCTCACCTGACCACCAAAGCAAGCTTTTGTCTTTTCCTTTTCCAGCAGGAAAGCCATTATTTCCCAGCATTTCTGGGACAATTTTTAAGCAGATTTCAAGAAGCGCTACCAAAGCAAATAAATTTTGAACACTGCCACTGCTGAGTTTTCATAAAACCCCATTAAGTGGCTCACCTTAATGGGTACTTCTCACCAGGGTCCCTGCCCAGGTGGAAGAGCAGGGGCAGGTAAGTGTGCTCCTCCTGGGTGTGCGTTGTCACCCCAGCCACACTCTGGCCAGGACAGAAATCAATGCCCTGCAGGAAAAAGGAGAGAGATCATCAAAGGTGATGCAGGGCAGGCAGCAAAACTTGAGTTGATGCCACTTTCTCCAGCGAAACACCTACAGACCTCAGGATTATTTTAAACCAGGAGTCCACTTCAACCTACAAAACACATTCTGAGCTGATGGGGGAAAATAAGGTGAGCAAGTGGTGTTGCACTGACATAAGAGCTGAAGCAAGGCCATGCATTCTTGTCTTATAAAAATGTAATCCCAATAAAATATTCATTAAAATGAAGCGGCAGAACAAAAGACAAAGAGGTGGAAGCATTTAATTAAAAAAATCTGCACGTGGAAAGGATTTTCTGGCTGGTTTTTATGGCTTTGGAAGGCCCCAGGAAGATGGGATCACTTGGCACTTCTGATCAAAACCAAAACCCCAGGAGAGACATCCAGACACCCTGAGAGACAGCAGGCACCTGAAAGGATCAGTTTCTCCAAGAAATGAAGCAAATTTGGTTAATTTTATAAAAACTGGTGTGTTTTTAATTTGATTCATGGCAAGCTGGTATTGAGGGGCTCACCTGGGAGTGTGACAGTGGGGATGGAAGTAGTGTAGGAAGTGGAGACATTCCCACATTCCTGTCTCTGTGGGGCACAAGGTGGGATTTTCCCTGCAGCAGCAGTGGATTTGAAGGGCACAGCTCCTGGGAACCTTCCAGGGAAGGAGCTGGGAGCAGCAAGGGGTTAAGTGCTCGCTGGGCACCAGAGCTGCCAGCTCCATCTGCCCCCAGCCCTGGCAGCTCCCCTCCCTCCCCAGCAGCTCCCTAATTCCCTAATCCCTGGCCTGCAGCCTCCAGGGCCACCAGAGCCCATTTTAACCCCAGCAAGAGCCAAAAATGCAAAACTCATTTCCCTGGGCAGGCAATAAAGCAGGACCCCCCCAGCCCAGTCCAGCCCAGCCCAGCTCAGCCCAGTCCAGCCCAGCAAGGCCTGGCCCCAACTGGACTTGTTAAAGCTGGGTTTTACAATTCCAGCTCCCACGCTGATCCACACAATCCCAAACTGCCCCAAGACAGGGAGAGCAGGTAAATGGGAACGTTTCAGTGGGAGTGGGAAAGCAGCTGTAGCACTTGCTTAGAAAACAAACTGAAAAGGCTCTCTACAGATGTTGGTAGGATTTGATTGGCAAACAATTTTCTAAAAATACCCCGTGTTTTTAATGGACAGCTGGTCAGTGGAGCAGTTAATATTCTGCTTTTCAATAAAGCAAGAAGTTTAGGAGCCCATGAAATCCCATTTATCTGCACAGGGCTATAGATTCCTGAATCACTGACTGGAAAAAAAAAAGGGAGTTGCTTGATAGGTTGGAGTGGCCCTACCAATAATGGACTTTAAATGGATACAAAACTGATTGACCTTCCCACCCTGTGATGCCACAGGCCTCTGAAACACACAGGGAAAAGAGATTTTTGTGGGCTTTTTTTCCCACAAAAGGACCAGCTAATGAAAAGGTATCAAAGCCTCCATAGCATCCAAATTATAATTTGGATGCAAATCAAACAAGCAATTTAATTAAGAGCCTGCTAATTGGTACAATGCTCCTCGGCTGCAAATGCTTCAGTGTGAAAGATTTTCGTCTCTCGGGTGTTTGTTTAGACATTGCTCTGTTTCTGTTTTATCTTGTGTTTCCTAGGAAATCCTTGTAGCCCAGACTCCACAACAAAATCCCAAAGATTCCCAGGAAAGAAAGTGTTGGGATAATTTGCCTAAAGCCACCAGCCCAAAGCTACCTGTCATTCTAATTCAAGCACCCTCTTGAAAAGCAGTCTAGTAGAGAAAAGTCAAATGAATAAATAGGTAAATAAATAAAACCCCCAATAATACCTTTTTAGGATATTTCTAAGGCATTTCAACTTTATCCCTGCAAATAAAATGGAATATTGCTATTTTTATGTACTCTGTGGGTCGATATTCAACCTGCAGAGACAGTTTCAAGGATTTTACATTCATCAGCAAATGAGTAAAAAAAAATATAAATATATAAATTCAGTATTATTTATTTTGTATAGGTAGGTTTGGTGATGTCTGGAGCTGGAAAAGAGCCAAGAGCTGCCTAAGCCTGTCCTACCCACCAGGATAAAACCACCCAAATCCACTCTGCTGTTATCCCTGAAAGCTGTTTATTGTCAGACTGTTCATAGCAACATGCAGGGATCAATCATTTCAGCACATTCCTAATTTTTGTCCCTGCTCCTTATCCAAGGTAATGGCTGGAATCCCCATCCCTGGAGGGGGGCTCAGGAAAAGACTGGATGACACAGGTTGGACTCCATGACCCTGCAGGGCTTTTCCAACCTCCAGAATTCTGGGATCTGCAGGGTTCACTGGTCAAATACAGCACAAAGGCCACTCCCTGTGTTTCAGCAAACTCTTGGAGCTTTTCTCCTCTGTCACAAAAGCCTGAAATCCAAACCAGAAGCTCCTGTCTGGAGCATCTCCTGCCTTCTAAGGGAGCCCATACAGAGCATCAAGAGCAGCTCAGATCCTGCCCAGCTCTTACAGTGTTTTGCACCACCACAAAAACCTGTTTGCTGCAGGAGAGATTCCAACAATCCTTTCTTCCAATTATTCTGATTAAATCATAACGTTCCCTGCCCACCAGGTGAGCCTTCCAGCGACCACCATCCCTGTCCTTCTCAGCAATCACACAGCTCAGGTTGTTACTCCATCCCTGGGATGCAGCAGCCTTTGGTTGCACAGCTTTAATTTCCAGAGCAAATGGTCCACAGATGCTGTGTCAATATAGACATGAGACAAACACAGCCGGTTGCCAGTTCGGGCTCCTGGCCAAGAGATGGAATCACCACTTGTGTTAACGGGAGCCCTCTGGCAATTCCTGAGCCTGGCTCCAGCCCAGCAGCTCCGGCTGGCAGGAGCCACCCCAGCCCAGCTCTGCCTCCTGCTCAGCTCTCCTCGCTCCACCAGCACCAGCCAGGGCACCAAAAGCAGCTTCACTCTGCAAGGAGGAAAGCGCAGCTGGTAATTATGGCTGCAGTGTTGCTCTTCGCACAGGTTATAAACGGTGTCCTTGCCCTCCTGGCCATTCCCACTGAAATCCTCCTTGGGATGAGCAGTCAGCTCCAAGTGTGGGTGCCAAGCTTCAACCCCGTGCGCCCAAAATTGCTTCTAATGTGTTAAGAGGCTGGAAGAGCCCCGGGAGATGAGCAGCCCCCGGAGATGGGGGCTCCGATCGATGCCTGGTTCCTACGCTCAGAGGACCACAATGAAATGTCATTATTTGTGAGGTTCTACTTGACTTCACATGCCCGGCGCAGAAAAGGCTTTATCGATCCCTTCACGTGAAGGAGAAGGGCAATCGCAGAGCCTGACTGGAATAACCCCTTTGGCATTTCGAATTAAAACAATAGCGGCTGCTGGCAGGAGCCTCCTTTCAAGTCACAGGAGGAATCCCAGTGCAGGCTCCGAAGAAGCTGACAGCACAAAGGTTGATGTTATCAGCTCCTCTCCCGCAACCAAAGGGCGTTTTCCACGTTTTTTCCTTCATTATTTCCCCCCCCCCCCCCCCCTTCTTGCATCAGTGCTGTTGGGAGGCACAAGGGATGCTCTGTGCTGGATACTCTTGGTGGCAGGCAGAGAAAAGGAAATTTCCTTTCTCCTGCTACCTCCCATTCCTGCCTCCTCTACCCAGCACTAAATTAGGAAATTCCTGAGGACTTGCTGCCTACTCTGGTAAATTTATAGAAAACACTTCCCCCCCCCTTTCAGACACCTACTTTTTAAAAACCCCAGCATTTTACTGGTGACTGCCAGGAAAAGTCCTGTGTGTTTTCACTGTCCAAGAGGGATGTCCCCAGGTTTATCCCCAGTTCTCCCTTTGCTCCTGCACATGTGGCTATTTTTATCGCTGCTGATTTTTGCTACAATGGAAAAAAGGTGAACAACAATGGAAAAGCCTGATATCCAACAGTCCTAGAGCACCAGGGACTCAGCCTGGTGTGCAGGAGGGAGATTTTTCTGCCTCTATCAAGCTGTTTAAAAATACAAACACATTTTTCAAGTCAGGTTTTCTTTCATCTCTCTCTGTCCCATTTATCACCTCTTGAATGTCAGAGATGTCAAATTATGTAAACATGAGCCACCTAGATAGATGGAAGGCAGGTAAACAGCTCCAAATAAGCATCCTGTGCAATCCTCAGGGAAAATGTCCCACAGAATGCTTACTCCCACTTGATTCTGTGGAGTGAGCATTCCCTTTATGCCATCAAGAGAACATCCCCCCCCCCCCAAGAATCAAGAAATCCAGTTAATCCAGCAGAAAAGGCAGCATCAAGGTATCCTGCAGCACTGAGAGAGACTACAAGATTTCCTGACAGGAGTCAGACTAGAAAAATAAAATTGCTTGGGGGTTAAAAAATAAACAAACAAAACCTGGGAAGAACAGAACAGCACAATTCATCTGTGTGTCAGATGACAAGTCCTAATCCCAGGCCATAAGGCAGAGGATGCAGACCAGTAAGGGCATGTTGCTGTCATGGGACTGGAGGATGACTGTAAACCTGTGTGCTGCCTGCATGGGATGTTTCCAGAGTAAATATTCAAGTGCCAGATGGAGAGGAGCCTTCAGAGCCCTGTTCTGCTTTGCTAGGCTGTGCTTTCTGCAGGCTGTGTCTCCCTGGTACATTTTTATTTGTGTGTACATCCTTTATTGCTGAACCAACTCACACCCCAGTCAAACACAGCTTTCCAGGTGAGGGGCCACATCCTCCCTCACCATCCTGGTCATCCCAAACAGACCCAGGACAGCCATCAGCTCCCCAGCATCACCATGAAAATGGGGTTCTGGCTGCTTTAATGAGATCATCTCATCTGAAAGTCGAACAAAAATGTGGATTAAACCCAGGGCAACTTTTCTGTATCAGTGACTTTCCACACAGTCAATTAGCAAGGGAATTCTGAAAGTGAAAGGAGAGCTGGCTAAACCCTGTCTGTCAAAATCATGAAATATTCAACTACCCATAAAACAAACCTTTTCAAAATGTACAGGCAGCTGTTTTGCCACAGCTGGACAACTTCATCTCTCTTCCCAATGGATGACAAGAAAACCACATATTCCAGGTCTGAGTGGGGACCTTCACACAGAGAGTTTCATATCTGGAAGTCTCACTGGATTCACAACGAGGAGAGACATCTAAAGACCATACAATTAACAAATCCTCATTAGCTGGAGTTCTAGTGGGATGGCAAATCAACCTTATTGAACAAACAGGCCAACAGTCTGAATTCCAAATGCCACAGATGTGCATGGATTTATAGTTGTTTTTCAAATGGAATTAGCAAACAAAGTGGCCTTTTTGATTCCAGAGTCCAATATCAACACAGCTGGGAAGCCCAGTCACTGAAAGGGGGGACTGTGCTGTAAGGTGAGCTTAGAAACTCCTCCAGCAGGGCTGGGAACTGTGGAACTGCTCTGCATTCTGATTTATTTCTATTTTTAAACTTGTGAGGTTTGTAATTAATGGCTCGAGGACATGAGGAGAATTGGAACCAATCTCAGCCTCAGCTTCCTCTGCATGTTGTTAATGGCTGCTCTGGCCACTAATGTGCTCCAATTTTCCCCACATCAAGCTCATGTGATCCAAGCTGCAGGAAAGAGAGTGGATTTGTAATTGTCTCTCTGATGTACAGGATAATTGCTGACTTTTATCAGACAGCAGTTAAACAAAGACTTAGAAAGAAATAAATATTCCTTAATTGCAGCACTGCCACTGCTCACAGTGGGAGAGGCTCTGGAAGGAGTAGCTGGTCCCCATTATCACTGTTACACACTCAGAGATGTAGGAATGATTTGAGTTCCGTGCAGGGGTTTATTTATTTCCCAATTGGAAGTGTGGGTATGTGCTTTTATCACCACGGAGTGCAAGAATTCCTGTGGGAAGAGCAGGAGGCCACCCCTACACCCAAACACACAGAGGAGCTCCCAGTTCCACCCAGGGAAAACCCTCCACGAGTGATAAACAGGTTTTACTCACACACAAGACAAATAAATGATCTCATTTTATCTGTGTGGAATTAGCACTGAGACAGAGCATAAAATACACTTCTAGAGCCAACTTTCCTTTCCTCCTTGCTCCCTGTAAAACAAGCTTTGACTCCTGAAGCACTGCAGTCTGAAAAAGGACAAACACACACATTTACAGCCCTGAATGGAAATGACTCTCTTGGAGCTGAAGCTTCCTTCTACCCCCAGGACATCCCAATGAAAGAATCCCTGCACTTTTATTTCCACAAATGTCACCAGCACCTAGTTCTGCACCTGTGATGCCTTGAGGACCTTCTATAAGTTCAAAAAAAGGAAAAAAAAAATCATAAAAAAATAAATCGTGCAAACAATCCCTCCCCAAGCCCAGGCTGCTGTCAGGATTGCTGAGAGCTGGGCCTTAATGCTCTGGGTTCCTGTCTGAAGGGATCTGCAGCAAGGAACACGTGTGAAGCTGCCACTCAGCAAATGCCCCAGAGTTTAGAGCCAAGAAAGACACAAAAAGAAAAAGAAATAACAGTGTTAAACATCTGTGATCAGCCAGGAAATAAATAAAATAAATAACATGTTACACATAGTGTGATGTGGGCTCACGGAAGTGCTGATAGCAGATTAAACACATTTATTTGACTGTTTTCAACCACTGTTGTATGTTCCACTGTGCCTTTCCTACAGCTTTCCTTTTAAACCATCATAAACCAAACAAACTCATCCCAGTTCCAAGTTCAATAGTTCAAAATAGGTCTCAGGAACTGTGAGACTTGTGGTCAGTGTGGCATCAGGCTCCAGACTTTCCCAAGGGACCCAAAAGGATCAGGGAGTCCAACCATAGGTGAACATCTAAAAGCTCAGAATTCAGCAGGGAAGGTTTGATATTAAGGGGAATTAAGTGCTGATTAAAAGGACCACCCCTCAGAACAACCTGGAATTTGCTTGTTTTCCTCTCTTTATCCCTGATTTCAGGAGAGGGGGGTCCAGTCCCCTCACATTTTTTAGGATCACAGAATTACTCAGGTTGGAATATCCTCTAGGATCATCGAGCCCAACTGTTCCCCCAGCACTGCCAACCCATGTCCCCAAGTGCCACATCCATGTGGCTGTTAAACAGGGAGATTGGCATTCTACCACCTCCCTGGGCAGCTGTGCCAGGACTGGGCAGCCCTTTTGGGGCAGAAATATTTCTGATATCCAACAGAAACCTGCACAGCAGCTCTGGGAGCTCAGAGCAGACTGAAGCATGGTGACATCCCCCAGTTTACAGGGTGTCTGTCCCCAGGATCCCAGTGACTCCAAGACAGATCTCTGTGCCATTACCTTGCTGTGCTCCTCCCAGGAGTTGCTCCAGGTCCAGTAGTGAGCTTTGTAAAGCCCAGCTCTCACTGCCATCAGCTCATTGCCACGATAATAGAAAATGGGCCTGGAAGGAGAGCAGAGCTGCATGAGAAACACCAAGAGCCCGGGCTCAGCCTCCTGATAAGGGCCACAAACCCCTTAATGGCATCCCACTTCCCATGTGGATATCAGGCAGGAACAGGCTGCCTCCTAATAGTCTCCTCTGCAAGGTTTTCAATTAACATTTCTTAAAGTGTTCATCAAGTTGAGAGCTCACACGGTGCAAGAATGAAACATTATCCAGCTTGGCTGCCAGTGATTGTTAATCCTTGAACTCTCAGCCCCTGGGATTTCCTCTGGAGCGTGGCAGTTTCAACGTCAAACAGCTCTCAAGTGCCTGGCTGGGAGGGAAAAGTGGATTCAGGGGCTCTGGGATGCTCAGGCTCCTGTTCCCAGCTCCACAGCTCTGCCTTGGAGCTGCCAGTGTCACACAGGCAGGGTGGCCATGAGGACACCAGATGCTGGATGACATCTCTGAGAAACTCCACATGGAAAAACCTGGCAGCCAGACATGCTGTGTTTTTAATTCCTCTCCATTTCCCGCCCCCCCCCCCTTCCAAACCTCACTTTGCAGCATGTAAACACACAGCTAAAGCTGCATTTGTTCCCAGAGGTTTCCCTAATTAATAATTCATCCAGGAAATGCATCTCACTCGCTGCATCTGTGCTGTTCCCTGGGCATCCCAGCAAAGTTCCTGTTGGTTTTCCCAACAAAACACTCCTGTTTTTTTTTTTGAGGGAACAGCACAAAATTTTACTGGAAAGAACTATCTGCAGAAGAGGGGGTTGATTTGTTGGTGCAGCTCCTCTCTCCAGCTCTTCTGGGCTGCTGACAGGACATGAGGGTGGAGCTGTTTGTCGCTGTCAGAGGGAACCTTTGTCTTTCCTTCTCAAATGCCACTCCAAAAACGACTCACTCAGGTGATGCCACCTGGAAAAACCTGTCCCTAAATGCAAGGTGAAATGTAAATATCCCTGTGTGAATGGCCTCAGAGCTTTTCTAGCCTCACAGTAACAATGAGACTCGGTCCTTTGTCACCAAGAGCTGCCACCAGGAACAAAGGGGAAACTTCTTTGTCACAGGGAACAAAGGGAGAACGACTTGGTCCCCAGGAAGAACGGGGAAGCTGCGCCCAGAAAAGCCCATTCCTGCATCCTTAACACACCTGGAAAGTGAAATAAAGGCAGCAAGAGAGACCTGCCAAAGTGCAGCACCTGATCTAAACCAGTGCCATCAACATAACCTTCCAAAAATATTCCACACAGCACTCCAGTCTCCTTCTTGCCATCAGCAACCAATATTTGACCAGTTATTATGTGCCCCCCTGACTGAAGGTTTTAGGGTTTTTCCTTTTAAAAAAATACATTTTCTGTTTTGAAGGAGGATTCCAGCTTGTACTCAATATTCTGATAGAAATTATTTATTTTCCCAACCACCCCCCCCCTTCACTTTATCATTTTTAAGCTTAAAAGAACACAACTGCATCTCCTGGAAAGTTTGGGGGGGGGGGGGGGGGCTGTGAAAATTTTGTTCTGGTCATGTCTAGGGGTGAAAAAAAAGGAAGGAAAAAAGCCACAATGTGCTTTAAGTGACTGTTATTGTAACAAACAAGGGTTTGGTGACTGCACTGAAATTCCCTTTTAAAACAACAAAGAAACTTTCCAAACTTCCAGAAGATGGGCCAGGCTGTGTTTGAGGAACCTGCAAAGCTCTTGTCAGGTAACACTCAGGTGTGCTCCTTGCTTAACAGGGACAAAAGGAATTGCACAGCACAAAGGCTCTCATCCAACAAGGAAAATCCAAAAATGTTTTCCACGCTTCAGTTTCCTTGCTATCTCCCAAAGAATATGACTGTAGTCGGATTTCCCAGGCTGCCAAATTCCCGACCAAAATCCCCACTCCAAGACCTCTCTTGACCTCTGACACTTCCAATAAAGTATTTGTTGGCAGGATTTGCTGTCAGATCCTGGTGCCTGTGCCCAAGAGCTGACAGTACAGAAAGATTCCAAGTCTTTCACCCACATCTATCCCTGCAGAAGCATTCCCAGATCCAGGACCTTGGGAAGAGGATTTTCCTGGTGTTCCCAGGTCCTCTGCAGCAGCACAGCCTTCACCTCCCAGCTCTGCAGTAGGAGAAGGACCCAGCACACTCTGGGCAGCTTTTGCAGTGATAAATAATGGATTTTCCCCTAGCCAGGCTCCAGTTCTCAGGCTTTTATCTCCTCTCCTGCCATATGTTGTTCCAGGGATTCCTGCTAACCCTGTGACATTTTCATCTGTCCCCAGACTCCTCTGTATGGCAACATGCCACATGTCAGGAATTCCCACCTCAGCTTGTTCCAGCGGAGCAGGAGCGCAGTGGGAAGCTCTGCTGCTGCATCCATTCACTTTACATTAAATACTCGTGAGCTGGTGTTAAAAAATAAAAAACCAGCCCCAAATTTGGCATCCCTTCAGCCAGGAGCAAGGCTGGCAGCTCTGGGATAATCACTGACCTGTCAATTAGCTTGCCCTGAAGGATGACAGGTAAAAGGTCGATGCCATCAATCTGTCTGTCACTGGGAGGCTGCACACCCGCCAGGGAGAGGCTGGTGCTGAACAGATCCATCACACTGCCCAGCTGATGGCTGACCTGCAACAAAACAATCAACAGAAACACATTTGCAAAGAGCCCTTCAGGAAAACCTATATGGAAAGAGGTTCCCTCCAAAGCTCCCTGAAAAACCTCTCCCTTTGCACGGCTGCAGTCACCAGCAAACTCCTCTGAAAACAATAAAGCAAAGGAAATAATCCCTGTTTCTCCACTTCCAGGGAGAATTTGCATTCTGATTCTTATTTTTTTTCCCCCTCTCTCCTTCTTCTCACTCCTGTGTATCCCTTTTCCAGGCACGTGTTGTCACAGGGCTCAACTTAATTTAGCAAATTCCAGCTCACTTGTGGATTGAAAAATCAGCACTTACACCAAAGGAAAAAAAAAAAAAAAAAGTCCTTGATTTGTTCCCTTCTCCAGGTCATCTCTGGAGTCCAGAATACCCTGAGAGTTCCCAGAAAGCACAGGGATAGATGGATAATAACAAAAAGAGCCTGATGACTTCATCTGCAAACCATTTCCAACAATTCAAGAACTGTAAAGTTGTGGTATTTTTAGTCCATATTTTAATAAGGGAGAAAAACATCTGGGTTTAGCTTCAATGGAGATGTGCAAGGGTTTTTTTCCCCCCTTTTTCCTTACTTGGAAGCCATACTCGCCTCTATGCTTTTAATTATTTATATTTTAAAACCCTACAAAGTCTGTTCTGCCTGATTCTTTCTGAGTCTTTGCTCCCTCCCTGATTGTGGGAGCTGTTGCAGGGTGTTTAATTAGTGACACGCTCAGTTAAAGCAGATACTGCCAGATCAGGAGCACCAGGATGCACCAGCAGGAGATGTGACAGGAAAAGAGCATTTTTAACCACAGCACTTGTTGGGAAACAAGAAACCATTGGATACACCCCCACAGCAGTGAGTACCAAAGCACTCTCTGCCTAAAATCCAAGTCCAACCCCAAGAGAACGATGTTGGGACTATAAAAAGACTTTCAAGCTGTGATTCTTCTACTCACAAACAGACCCCCAGCCTCAAAGCTGACACAAATTATTTAAATGCAACAAATGATGACACGATAAAGGAATTTTTGTGAGATGCTGGCTCAAAATTAAAGATAAAAAACGGGCTACTAAACCTAGTATTAAGAGGCTGGGCTGAACAAAGTGAACACAAAGGAAGAATTAAGAAATTAAAAAAAAAAAAAACTGGAGAAAGCAACATGCAGGGGCCTAATTACAAGTTTAACATTACAATATCACATTACTTGATTACAGTCATTTCAATTTTTAATGGCTTTCATTCATCAGGAGGTGTTGGCAGGAACACATCTTATTAAAGCTGCATGCAAGAATCCTTCCACAATTCCTTGGGAGGAAACAAAGTGCAAAGCTCGAAGCACAGGAGGAAACCTGGCTGTGGAAATTCTTGGGAAGGCAGCTGGATCAGCTGACCAAGACCAACAGGTCCTGAGTTCAGGATTTATCCCTGGCCACTGCCTGGGAAAGGTCCTGCTCAGCCTGGCCTGGGGACAGGGACAAAGGGAGATGTCTCCCACAGAAGCTGTGGCTGCCCCAGTTCTGGAAGTGCTCAAAGCCAGCCTGGATGAGATTTGGAGAACATTTATTCCTTATTTTAGTGCAGTGTTTTCCTCTCCTTCAGATGATTTTAATCATCCAGTCCCACCTCCCGGCTCCAGCAGGGCCATCCCAGAGCACAGGGCACAGGAGGGAACTCCACATGCCCTCTGGGCACACAGGAAAGGTGGAAATCCCTGGGATCATCTCCTGCCCATCCCTCCTGAGCGATGGCTGGGCCCTGGGAGCAGAGCCTGGGCCCTGCTCTGTCCTGTCCCTGCTCAAGGACAAGGCTGAGGTCCCTCTGAGCCCTGTCCCAGGGACATGGCTGAGGTCCCCTTGAGCCCTGTCCCCCCAGGCTGGGCAGCCCCAGCTCACCAGGGCTGAAGTTCAGGCCATGAGCAGCTCCCAGCCCCTCGTGGGCTCGTTCCCACCCGCAGAGCTCCAACAGGAGCAGCTCCCACCCCTCCTGCTCCCCCCACCCAGCCCAGGAGCCAGCCCCTGGCTGAGCCCTTTTGTAATCAGAGCTCTCACAATTCCCACATCTCATCCAAAAGTCACTTTTCCTGGTGTGGCTCCGTCCCAGCGCCTCAATCTTTTGATAAGAGGCAATCGCTGACCCAGGGCTCGTGCCTTTAATGTCACCTCATTTATCCAGAGCGTGAGGACAATCCTGGGGGGCCACCATGCTCCCCTTGTCCCGGCCCTTATTAACCAGCACCAGATGTAGATGACTCTCTTTAATCATCCAATTACGTTCCTGGTCTCAGACAACATTTTTGCCATGAAGCAGAGAAAACTTCTTAAGGAAATTAAATGCCCATGCCATAGCCACTTGGATTTATCTGTGCTCTGCAGCACCACATTGAAGAAGGAAAAAAAGAAAAAAAAAAAAAAGGTTAATATTTCTATAAAACTTTGAAGTATTTTCAGAGAAAAAATAAAAAAATTACCATTTTTCTCCTGTCAACAGGGCTCTTTCATTCTAGTTGCTTTTCTCTTCTATTTATTTCATTTTTTTTCCAAGAAAAGAAAAAGAAAAAATCCAGAGAGGGCAACAGCCCAGAGAAAATAAATAATATATAAATGGAGGGAGATCAGATATTGCTGTATCAGTGAGGAACAGCCGGTATTACGCACGTAAGGACGGATTTTTTTCCCCCTCCTTCCCCCCCTTCTTTTTAATAAACTCTCAGTATCCACACAACGTCTTTAAGAAAATGAAATCCTTTTGCTGTGGGCCACAGCGCTGGAAGAAATAGTCCCCAGTGCTGTTATCAGTGCTTTCAAGCTTTAACTCTGAATCAAAGGCGACAATTAATAAAGTCGCCCCCGCCAGGAATGGAAAGGAGGAAAGCTAAATATTTGAAACTGGGTGAACAAATGTCAGGGTGTTTTTAAATAAAATCCTTTTACAGTTATCACAGCGAGCAGACCTGATATCCCTGTCTAATTCAATTTCAATTTGCGCCCCATGGGAGATAGGGAAGAAAAGGTTGCAATGCTGTCTTTGGGTTGATATGTTCTTTTCTCCTTCAGGAAGCAGGCACGAGAGGAAGGGGAGGAGGGTGAGGGGAGAGAGGGGGAGGATTCAAATACCAATAGAATATGATTTTTTTTTTTTTTTTCCCAGCTGGATCCTTCCAGAAGGCAGATGTGATGTGGGGAATGTTGAAACGCTGATTTGTTGTGAATTCACCTGGAAAACGGAGCCGAGGAGGGAAGTGCAGCGAGGCTGTTTGTGTGGGAATAAATATTCCTGCTGGGGGAGCAGAACTCACTGAGTGTTGATGCCAAGAGCAACACACACTCCTGAGGCATCTTTTCCCCTCCAAAAACCTGCAAACCAGCCAACTGCACCAATTATCCCGAGCTCCACAGAGAGCTGGCAGGTGCTCCCACCCTGTCCTCTCACTCTGTGTGTTTAGATCGAGGTGCTCCTTTATTCCAGCACATGAATGTGCTCTTCAATAAAAACAACCTCCCCCCAAGCCTTATGTTTTAATAGAATTATTAACAAACTGCCAGGCAGAATCATGAAATCAAGGAATGGTCTGAGTCAGAAGGGACCTCAAAGCTGATCCACCCCTGCCATGGGTAGGGACATCTCCCACTAGCCCAGGTTGTTCCAAGCCCCAGTGTTCAGCCTGGCCTTGGACACTTCCAGGGATCCAGGAGCAGCCACAGCTACTCTAGGCAGTTGTTCCAGGGCCTGCCCACCCTCCCAATACCCCATCTAACCTTCTCCTCTGGCAGTGGGAGGTCAGTCCCCCTTGTCCTGCCACTATCTGCTCATATAAAAAGTCCCTTTCCCTCCCGTTCCCAAGGCTGCAATGACATCTCCCTGGAGCATTCCCATCAGCATCAGAAGGAGCTTTCCATCCAATAACTGGATTTCACTGGCCAGAACACAAACTCTCCTTTCCTGGCTGCAGTTGTTCCACCTGAAACAACTCCTGGCCCATCCCTTGCTCCTCAGCTTGAAAGAAACAATCACTGCCCTGGGAGCAAACCCAGCTCAGGAAGGGACTTGACCCTTAAGCTTTGTGCTGAAGTTCAGATCTCCTACGCCTTTGTTTCCTTCAGCTCTTGAAAAGAAGGAGCAACAAGAGACTTTGAAGCAGCTTCCCCATATTTTACAGCTACTTTGAGTGCACAGGACTGGGGCTGAGCAGTTAAAACTCCTCCAGAAGATGGTGAAGCTACAGCAAGGTACAGGAAAAAAAAGCCAAAAATGTAGTGGTGGACACAAGTCTCTCACCTGTGGTCAGGGCTGCTGAGGGAGCAGTGCTGGAGCCTCGAAGGCATGAACACAAGCAGAAAACACAGGTGAGTTTCTATCACAGTTACTGAGCAGCAGATAATGAGGAATTTTTAGTTCAGCACGTGCTTAAGGGTGATACTGGCATGGTGGAGGAGGGATATGGGGTGCACCCCCAAATCTGGGAGCTCCAGGCACAGCTCAGCTGTCCAGCCCACCCTGCACACAAAGCTGTGCACAGCAATGCCTCTTCCCAGGAATTCAAGCAGCAGCTCCCAAAAACTACCTGGGAGAGGGGTCCCAGTCAGGAAGAAAAGCAGGCACAAGGATTTCTCTCTCCTCCTGTTCTTAATTATCCTCAGAATTACTACAATGGAAAGAATTTTTACATTTGGGCATTTTCTCGTCCCCATTTATAATGCATGTTTACTTTTAGCACATTATTTAGTTTGGACCCAGCAAACAAAACACTCAGCTGCAGTTTCATGTTCTCCTTTGCTAGCCCAGGGCTGTTGTACTTGGCTTGCAAAGGCTTTATGGAAATGTTTAAATTTAAACAAAAAGACTGTTTTCATTTCAAATTAGAAAAATAATAAACCATCCTTGGTAGGTTTGGTGAACTCTCGAAAAATAATGAAACCAAGCCACCCTCCTGCCCTCAGCTGCAGATCTGAGCTGCCTCATGGTCCTTCCTAAATGTAAATGATAAATTATCATTAGCCTGCCTCAATTAAACCACCCCAATGGAATGCAACTTCCACAAATGTTTTATTTATGGCCAGTTTGCAGGCTGGAGCACGGTGCCCAGTTAATGAAGGATCACTTTCTGCAGGGCTCAGAGATGCTCACCAGGGGGAGGGGGCTGTGCTGTCCCTGTGATCCTGCAGCAGGATTGATTGCATCCTTCTGTAATGAGAGCTGGGACAAGAGGGGCTGGCAGTGCCACCAGGGGGTTATTTTGAAGTGATCATATCTGCATTTGTGTGCAGGCAGCACAGAGCAATAATGTGGTGTCTAAACCTCTCTGAGTGGAACTTTCATCAAGCACCGAAGTGAGAGATGAGAGGGTCAAACCACTCAGTACCTCAGGGCATGGAGAGTGTGGGGAACAAATCCCTGCTCTTTACACTCCAATTTGTTCAAACACGTGAGAAATATCGAGGTCCAAAAGGGTGAAGGGTTTAAAAAGAGCAGGAAGACAAGAGCAGACCCTGAATGCTCACAGCAAAGTTGAGCACAGACCCTCTAAATGTAAATTTGCATTAAAATGACACCGATTTCTGAGGCAGCAGCAGCTCCTTATTCACCCAAGCACCTGGATTTGGGGCACAAACACTTTGGATTTGGTAAAAGTGTGAAGTAAAGCCCCCAGGGAGCTCTCCACTCCCCGAAGTGCCCAGGGCAGACACTCACCCCTCCTGCAGGGATGTGGCCGGGCCACCAGGCAATAGCAGGCTCCCTCATGCCACCCTCGAAGGTGGTTTGTTTGCCACACAGGAAAGGCCCATTGCTTCCTCCTAGGGACAGAAAAGAATCCTTAAATCCCACAAAAACACCAGCATTTCAAAAGGACATTGTCACCCAGGCTGGTTTGAAATGAATTCTCATTTCTGCATGGATGCTTTTTCAAACAACATGGCCAGAGTAGGGTTTTTGTCATTATTTCCTTGTTTGCTGTGTTGTGGTTTTGTTGTTTTTTTTTTTTTTTCAATATCCATCTGTGATGAAATTTTAGGAGTGTCTTTTCAGCACAGGGAGAAAGTGACAGTCAAACACACCTTGCCATCCACAACCAAATTAAAAACAAACCCCAAACAAACAGGAAATGCCTCACTGGTGTTTTCCTTCCCTCTAAGGGTGTAAACTGCTGTCTGTAACCAAAGGAAATCTGACACTTTCAGGCAGAAATAGCATTTTTTTAATAATGATTTTAAATTTTATAGTACCAGAACAATATTAGATGAAGGTATAAGAGTAAGAAAAATAACCCTGCATTCTCTGAATGGTCACTCTCAGAGATGTCCAGTGCTTTGCAGGAATATCTGGAGTTTTAACCCAACCCTGGAGCTCAGCTGGCCAAGGAACAACCAGGGAGATTTCATAATTGATTCCAGGTCACACAAAGTCAAAGCCAGTGGCTGAGCTGAAGTCAGAACTCAGGTTCAATAACCACAAACCAAGGCTGGCTCCAAAGAGAAGAGAGCAGGTTCTAAAATCAATTTGCAGTGATTTGTTTCAGAGAAACCATCACTTAAACAAAAGAAAATTTTTTAGGTAACAAAAAATGTTTCTCCTCTCGACATTTTTCATGATAGCTAAAGAATGAGGGACTCTTGAACTCACTCTAATTGCTCAGAAGGCTGAAATATGCATTTGGCAGATGGAGAGTAAACACCCTGCTAAGTTACTGAGCCTGGTCCTCAACAAATTACAGAATATTCCCTCCCTGACAGTGCAAATACACACAGGTAACAGCAACACTGGGGCAGCAAAATTTCCATTTGGCCAAGGACACCTCCTCCAACAGTGACCAGAAGCACTGAACATAAATTATCCCAAACATAAACATACTGGTTTTTGAGACATTCTGTCTTCTCATAACACAGACCCCACACACAGCAGTGTTGTTTTCTTTTTTTTTTTTTTTTTCTCCTCAGAGAGAGAGATTTAAGCCTTGATTTCCCAAGGCCAGGATTGTTCAGCTGAGCCTCACCTTGTTTGGGAGCTGAAATGAGAGCAGCCCCGTTATCAGAGGTGAAAAACACAAAGGTGTTCTCACTGATCCCCAGCTGCTGGAGGTGCTTCAGGATTTTCCCAATGCTGTCATCGATCTCTCGCACAGCATCCCCATACCTGAGGCAAAAGGAGATGCAAAACACTCAAAGCAGCAAAATAAAAGGGTCAGCACAATGTGTTCAGTGGATTTGATTTGTACCTGTGCTGCAGAAATCCTTCTCATGCATCAGGTTTTTCTGCTGTCACTGCAAACTTTTGTGTCTCTGGTCTGCAGAGAGCAGCCCCTCTGGGGTATTGAGGGTCAGGCTTTGCTCAGGTGGGAGCCACTCTTGGACAGAGAAATTCAGTCATAAAATTCACAAGGAGAGGCAAACCCACCTTGCCACAGACTGGGAGGTCCTAACTTGGTTTTCCTTACGGCTAGAAACTCTTTGAAGCAACACTCCCAGAGTCTATAGAACTATTTGCCTTCTCCAAACTGCATTTTTAGGAGTGCTTTTCTATTTGCTGGTCTGATTTACAGGCTTTTAAAACAGGCACTAATCATACAAAAGCCTTCTAAAAAATCATCCGTGTCACAGACAGCATTTCATTCCTCACACAACTGGCAAAGGAGCTTAGAGCCTCCCTCCTGCCCCTCGGGTCACGTGAGCTTCAATTCAGATTAAAGCCAAGTTATAAAAGAACAACCCAAGCAAATAATGCATTTCAGCACACAACAACTTGAGGAGTGATCCATCCCCTTGGATCTACCAACCACTGCTCAGGTTGGCTGTTCCAGCTGCTGGAGGTATGAATTAAAACAACCCCAGAAAGCAACATCCCCAAAAGCAGAACTTACAGCCCTCTCTGACTCGTGCCCAGGAACTGCTTGGAGGCATAAACAGGAGCATGGGTAGCATCAATTGCCCAGTATAAAAAGAATGGTTGCTGGCTGGCCTGCTGCTTGCTAATAAAATCCAGAGCTTCCTGTAAACAACAATAAAAATGAATTTATCCTCTGCCATTGAGATTTCTCAAAAAAAAAAAAAAAAAAGCATAAAGTCACCTTGGCTTAGAGGCCAGTACTAAAATAGTACCTGCAGGTAGAGCTGAGTCAAGTTGGCTTCACCTGTCTTCAGATCAATTTTGAACTCTTCATAGTATCTTAAGATAAAAGGAATCAGAGAGGGAAAAAAAAATCAATCCTAAGGAATAAACATCACAAAAAGGATTTTTTTCCCCTTTTATGTTCTTTTTTTCCCCTGCATAAGGAGGTGACAAACAAGTCACAGTTAACACTCAGCAAATTCTCTTCAGATATTGAAAATATGTCACCATAATTGTTCTTATAGGAGAAAGTGGTGACACAGCTTGATCCAAATTAATGACTTTAAGTTTTGGACAAACCTGAGGGACTGGCCTCTTGCTGTAAGGGGTAAAATGCTTAAAAATCACATGGTGATTCAAAAAGACCTGGCTGAAATGTGAATAAAATTTCAGAAGCACACAACAACTTTCAGTGAGACAGAGAAATGCTGGAAGCAGAACTTGGGCTGCTTTGGAAACATTATTTTAGAGGGATCTTCAGCCACCAGTAAAGCAGAGAAAGGGCTGGAGAAGTGCTCAGGGGAGTAGCAGCAGTGAAATGAGACAACACCAGAGTGAAAAATGAATGGACAAGAAGGGCCCAGACTGCAGACTGGGAGCAGGGAATGGAGTTATGCAAACACACAAAATGTTATTCCAAACAGGAAGAGAAGGAACAAAGAGGTCTTTCAGTACAGAATGGGAGCAGCTTCCAAGAGTGGAAGCCTTTAGGGTGCCAGGGATGAGCAAACAGCTCTGGGAGGGCAGCTCCACATCCCTACACCATCCACGTGACACTTGCAGCTTGGTCATGGGGTTGGAGGTTCATTAACCCCAGAATCATGGAATCATGGATGGTCTGGGTTGGAAGGACCCCTAAAGGTCTGTAATGGCAGCAGGGAGAGCAGTGGCAGTGCCAGGCAAGGAGCTGGGTTACCTGCCAACCATCTCCCAGTCCCTGTACACGGGGATGTTGGGGCGCTCTCTGCTGTCGTAGGGCCCAAAGTGACAATTTGGGGACCCAAACCACTCCTCAAAGCCGTGCCTCAGGGGGTGGAACTGGGGCCGGTGCCCCAGGTGCCTGGGAACAAAAGCAACAGGTCAGAGGGAAAATCCTACTGCAAAGAAGTCAAACCTCAGCTCATCAGAGCAGCATGCAAGAACACAGCCTCTGCTTAAAATCAAAACTCAAAGCATTTCAATCACATAAATGACTCCAGAGCAATGTTTTGAGCTCTCTCACACTTGTTGCAAGCACAGCCATGCAGACTCACCCCAGTGCTCACTTATATTCCATTTTATTTACTCTCCAATCACTGTTTTCCATTTTTTCCTTCCACTGGGGTCTTCTCCCATGCTGTCTGATGATCAGCACTGATGGACTACACTGCCCCAAACCACTGCAGAGATGCACATAATGTTTTACTTAAGGATTCTGATCTATGACAAGTCCTTTTTATCCCACTGAGCTGTAAAAACACAAGGCAGAGCTCATGAAATGCACCATTCCATCCTCATCCCCTTTATGGAGCATTCATGCTGCCAAAATGGTACAAAGAGACCTGAATGGAAATGAAATGAGGTTTTTGTGTGCACATGTGGACATAAAACACATTTAGCTACTCCTGATGACAGATCCTCTCTACTGTGCAGCTTGAAAATCCTCCATCCTTAACTTCCAGATGAAGCTCCTCTCTAATCTCCAGGTTTTGGACTGAAAATTCTACATTTCCTGCATTTATAGCACCTTGAAGACACAGAATTCCCATCCTGTCTGTCTCTAAAGGGGATCTTGGCAGCTCAGTGTTTATTTAATCATTGCATCTTCCCCTCACAAGCCTGGATCTGCCCTCCGTGCACCTTGTGCATCCCTCTTTGCACCTTCTCAACATAAAAGGCATAAATTGCATTCCCTGGAGTAAAACGATCCTTGGAGTTACTCTGAGCTGTTCCAAACTGATCTATTACAGAAAAAAATCCTCTTTTCACCTATGATTACAGCTTGATGATGTAACTGCCACTGCAGGTCTGGCCTGCAGGATTCCACCCTTTCCCCATTTGCAGACATGGGAACACAAAGTTATTCCTGGCTGTTTTACAACAGGAGAGATGGAAAAACATCTTATTCTAAGAAAGCCCTAAAAAAACTCACAGAGACATTAAACAAAGACTGAGATCCAGATCAGTCTCTGCATCTTACAGCACAAAAAACTGAGATTTAATGGAACACAACAAATTCCACGCTGGTCGTGGAAAATACTTGACTTGCAAACTTTTAATTAAACCATGGAATTTATTGTCACAGGAAAGCCTGAAAAGTCTTTAGAAGGGATGATGAAACAGTAAGAAAATTTTCTGCTGGAAAACCTCTGTGAGACTCCAGTTTTACCTTGCGTTTCTTTGCACATTTCCAGGGAACAGGTATCACTCCCAGCCGTGGCCAGGAGAAGTTTTCAGATGCACAATAACACCCTGAACATTCCTACTTTGTCCTATTCCTGCTAACAGCTGCAAGTCCTTCCAGATTTGCATTTTTTTACCAAAGAACTGGCACCAATCTGCATTTGCCTTGTTTATTCCTTTTCCCTGGGTGTATGAATTTCCATTTATTAGCACTGAACTGCAGCTGATTGCACCCAGTCCACTGAGCTGATCCTTCAGAGCCACTCTCCTGCTTGGATCTGTGTGCTGATAAATAATTCACTATCTTAGGATGTTTTTGCTTTCTTCCCAATTCCAGAAGGTGAATCCAACCACAATTCAAACTTTAACTTATTCATGAAACTGAAGAAATTCCCGTTACTTTCCACAGGAATTCAGTTTATTAATAAAAACCCTACATACAGCAAGAGTCAAAGATAAAAAACATGTAGATGCTCAAGACACATTCCAACAGAATATCCTGGTGCTTTCTGATTAAGTAAGTGGTGTGAGGTGGGGATAAAAGCACAGAGTTGAGTAGTTTATAAATACAAATATACACATGAAACCCCAACTCTTTGTACAAAGATATATGTAAGTACTTGTAATGGGAACACTCAGGAATTGATCCCAGCAGGAGGAAGATCCATCACACTTTCCAAAGTTGGACATTTGAGTTTTAAAACAGTTTTTTCCCCTTGTAATTCTGTTTTTTTTCTGCTGCTCCTTCCCAACCCACACGGAGTAAAATGTCAAAGCAAGAGCTCTCCAGATAAATTTACCATTTGCCAATGATCTTATTGGTGTAACCAGCTTTCTTCAGGAGCTCTGGAAGCAGCATCTCAGAATCTGGGATTCCTCCTACTATATCCTGTGGTGTGTATGCTGTGGAAAACAAATCAAAAACACCTTCCTGACTCTTCAAAATATTACAGCAAACAGCTCGTGTACTGGATCAGAAACAGGAATTAGTCTGGAGTCCCAGCAAAGTCATTCCTTGAAAGACCTCCCATGGGATGGAGTGAGCAAATTGATCCAGGGAGACCAAAGGGAGATTTTTTTACCTACTTGCGCATGAGGGCAAATAAAAAAGGGAGCTGCCAGCCCAGAGTGGAGCTGAGATCCTTGAAAGGGAGGTGTCATAGAAAACCAGGTGCTTTAGGGGTGGTCTTTATGTTGTAAATTTGCTTCGTGTTTTCTAAAATGAAGGCAGCTTTTTCCTAACTCAAATAACCAATAAAGGTGCTTAGACTGCAAGAGCTGATATATTACAGGTTGGACTTGATGGTGCCAAGGGTGTTTTCCAACCTAATTCATTCTGTGATGCTGAAAGAAATGAAGAGCCTCTCTCAGCCCCTGAGGCTCTCGGGTGTGACTTTGCTCTGGGAATCAAGCCCTGGCTGCTGATTCCTGCCCAGCCATGTCCCAGCACGTGGCATTTGTCACTCTGGGACCCAAATCCATCCAGGGATCTTCCCTGGAAGTACCACAGGCAAAAGCAAAACTGCTCTAAAACTGGGCAGAAATCTGCCTGCTGAATAAACCTGTGAGCAGCCAGTTCTCCCCTCTTGGTATTAACAGCCCCACCTGATTTTCCTTCATCAGACCCCAATTCCCCTGCCCAGAGGGAACACTTCTCAGCCAGCAGAAACAAATGGATCAAAGCAGCCTGGTTTATCCTCTTAATTTGAGGAGGAAGCAATAAAATTCACACACTTATTAGCAGCACTTAACAGGGTTTTGGTGGCACTTTGGAACACCCACGGGAAAGAAGATCCCCTTTGTCCAAAGAGAAACTTCCTACAAGACACAGAGGGAAATCAGGAGAGGAAGGAGATCAGGAGAGGCTCCTACCGTTCCTGGCGTGTCCATTTGTGGTGTAAAAGCCATTCCTGACTGGGAGCCGGCCTGTCAGCAGGGCTGCCCTTGCTGCAAACAACACAAACATTTCTTTACATCCATTCTCTGCTCAATATTCAGATTATTGTAGGAGGATGAGGCCAGCACTCTGAGTGGAGTGGGTCAGTGTCCTCCTCAATCACTCACACTCTCTCATGAGCCGTGGAGAGAATCAGTTCTGATGCATCATTTGAGTTATTCCAGCTGAAATTTGGCCCCTTTATTAAATTAGCAACACTGAAGAGTCATTCCTTTGAATAATCAATGGAGCAAGCCTTACATCTCAGTTCTATATATATTTATTATGTATTTAAGAGGAAATCCTAGCACAAACTGATTAGATGCTCAAGGCTAAGCTTTTGAGCTTGACTGAACAAAAATCATGAAATACAAAGAAAGAGCTGTCCAGCTTTGACAATAAAAGTCAAGTCCTGACTGCAGGGAATATTTAAACAGATGTTTAACTTCAAACACATGCAGTGCCACCACTGGATTAGCAGGATTTCAGGATATTTTAAATGCCTTTTCTGAGCAAGGACATCATCAACACACTGGCAAGTGCTACCCTAAATAAGAGCCCAAATAAAAAGCCCCTGTCCTTCATTTTTGCTTCAGTTCTTGGCAGCTAATCAGGTTTGAGGGGAAAAAAAGAAAGGAAAAAAAGGAAACCACCTCACAGAAAAAAATCAACAAGGAGAAAAATATCTGCCTCTCCCAGACCCGAACATTCCTTTTATCTCTTGTCCCTGTCCCAAGAGTCTTGTAAGACACCAGGGTCAAAAGCAGGACACAAACTGCTGCCTTTCCTTGCATGAAAATCTCACCAGAGCCAAGAGAATCAGACCAAATATGTCCAGCAACAGTTCAGATCCTGCTTTGTTTAACCCAGAATGAGAAAGATAAAAAAAAAAAAAAAATGCAATGACTGGGGCTGAATACTGAACTGAAATGGTATAAAAATCCTTTAGCTGGACTGATCACTGAACCAGTGCTTTGTATGAACTGAAAACTGTCGGTTTTCCAATCCAAACATAAATAAAAAGGGAGCAAAATGCAAGATCAAAGCAGAAAGTCCAATCTCTGGCCTGAGGGCAGTCACTGGTTTGGTTGTTAGTCCATGTCAGAGGCTGGCAAACACCCCAAACTCCTCAGAGGGAGATGTTTCTCATGCTTACATGGTTCAAACTGCAAATGTACTTACAGGGAGAGCAGAGGGGGCTGGCAGTATAAAAATCCAGGAAAAGCATCCCTTCTGCAGCCATCTGGTCTAGGTTAGGGGTTTCCTTAGAAGGCTCTCCGAAAACTCCCAAATCCCCCCAGCCCATCTGTAAAAGGAACACATCAGAACATGTCAAAGTCCCTTCCCACAATCACATTTTTTGTGTCCACATAACAATTTTGCTGCATCCCTTCATTTCTAAATTTTTACAGTGCTCATCTCCCTACTTGGCACTTCACAAATGTGACCAAAATGATCTCTGCCAGCCCTGTGGAGCAGGGAACTCTTACACTTTCCCCTGTTGGGTGGGAAATTGAGGCACACCCAGGAATAAATGATTTATGAACATGTATTAAAGCACTTGGAAGAAGCTCAGTGCCTTCACTCTTACTCAGAGGCCTGAGGCACACCCAGAGCAAGAAGGAAGAGGAAGTTACACGTGGTTTACTCGGGGTTGTGCAGCTGCCACGTCTGAGCCTTCAGTTCCTGCCCTGCTGTCTGTGCTGGAGCTCAGGATTCCACCTCAGCCTCTGGATCTATCCCTCTGCAGCACTGGAAATACAAGGGAAAGGCCTGAACTCAAAAGCAGCATTGCAGGAAAAGCAAAGAAGTGTTTCAAAAGCCAGAGACATCACAAGTCACTGTGCTTATCTGTAGGACTGGGGTTTCACCCTGCTCCTCCTCCTGATCCTGAGGGGTCACATCACACACCAGGAGAACCACAACATTCCCATCAGGGTGTCTGTGCTCACTGCTGAAAACCATTCCTGGGAAAAGCTTAATGAGGCACCACAGCTGCTGGGGCTTCTATTGTGCTTTGGAAAAGGCAAGAGGCTGCTCTGATCCAGGTGTGTGTCATGGATGCATCCAGATCCTCAGGAAACCATCTGGTGCCATCATTTTGGAAAACAGAACTATTGCAGAGCTGCAAAGATGGTTTCTGAGTTAAGGAGCAATTAAATGGTTCCCCCTGACACTGAAATGGATTCACCCCCAACTTCCTGGGGTTTTTTTTATCATCAAGGAAGAAAGACAAAAAGAATCTCACATTGCTTGAATTCCAGAGTCACGGAGGATCAAGGGGAAAAACCCAGGGAGATGCATTTTTAATGAACATATTAAATAAATCAATAGTTCACAGAAGCTGCAGACAGGAGCCTTGTGCTGCACCAGCACTTCCAGAGTGGGAAAATCCCTGCTCTGGAGAGCTTCCCTCTGGAAAATTATAAATGCCAGCTCAGGATGGGGAAATATTCCTGAATGGAAAACTTAGATCACAGGATCACTGAGGCTGGAAAATACTCCAAGTCCAAGCAGTGCCCAATCCCCACCTTGTCCCCAGCCCAGAGCACCGAGTGCCACATCCAGTCTTCCTTGGACACCTCCAGGGACACCAAAGCTCCCAGGGCAGCCCCTTCCAGAGACTGCCAGAGGCTCAGCTGGCTGGAAAAGCAAGGGACTATCCTGCTCAGGAATGTGGGAACACCATGGAAACAACAGGCAGGATAAACTGGCAAACTGGGACGGGTTTGCCCACCCTTGTGAGCTCCTTGAATAGCTTCAAACAGCTACAAACACACTTCCACCACAAACACACCTGGAAGATGACAGCAAATTATTAGGAGAGAAGCAAACTAGGTAGATGGCATTCAGTGACCTGAATGCGTTGGAAATAAATATAATTCCTTATCCATGTGGCCAAGGGTGTAAAATTGAAAAGATTTTGAGTTAGAAATAAATCTGTGATTGATTCTGCTCTTTAATAATTTATTGTCAGTTTTTTTTTTCTTCCCAGTTCAGAGAGTCAAAATGGGCAGAATTACTTTTCTTCTTGCTTAGTTTTTCAGGAGGCCACCAACCGCCTCCTTGTGACCAACAATTCTCAGGGTTGGAAGGGAGCTCTGGAGATCATCCAGCCCAAGACAGGGGCACGCCTGGAGCAGGTGACACAGGAACACATCCAGGTGGGTTTGGAATGTCTCCGGACAGGGAGACCCCACACCCTCCCTGGGCAGCTGTGCCAGGGCTCTGCCACCCTGCATGGGAAGTTCTTCCTCGTGTTGAGAGGGAACTTCTCGTGCTTTGGTTTATGGCCACTGCTCCTCTTCCTGTCGCTGGCCAGGAAAAGATCCACTGGACCTGGCTGGAGCCACTGGACTGCAAAGAGTCTGGCACCGTCCTGTGACACCCCATGGAGATATTTGTATGGATCCCCTCTCAGCATTCCCTTCTCCAGCCGGCCCACGTCCCACTCCCGCAGCGCCTCCTCACCGGGACAACGCTCCGGACCCCTCACACCCCCTCCCTCCACGTCACCACCCCCGCACCCACCGGGACCACCCCGCGGTGCCGCACTCACGTCGTCCATGAGGAGGAGGAGGATGTTGGGGGCAGTGGCGGCGGCGGCGCCCAGGGCCCAGCAGAGGCACAGCGGCCTCAGCGCCGCGCTCGCCATGGCAACCGGGCCCGCGCGAGCCACGTGACCGCCACGTGACCGCCACGTGACCGACCGCCCCCCCCCGCTCTCGCCCGCCTCACGTGACCCGGCGGGAGGGGCGGGGCCAAGATGGCGGTGTGCATCGCCGTGATCGCCAAGGAGGTGAGGGGGCACGGCCGGGCCGCGGGCACAGCGTGGGGGGGGATGAGGGGCACAGCGTGTCTCTGCTGGCGTCATACGGCCCGAGTGGGGCAGCGAGGTCTGAGCAGGGAATGGAGGCCGCAGGGTGTGGGGTTGAGGGGAACGGGGTCAGTGGGGTCTGGGGAAGGGTGAGGCGAAAGAGGCGGGGGCTCTGGTTCTGGGGTGTGAGCAGGGCTGTGGGGCCGGATGAGGTTGTGGGGTACAAGAGAGCGGAATGGGCAGGATTTCAGGTTGGGTTGAGAACAGGGGATCAGTAGGGTCCGGGGAAAGGTGTTCTGGGGTTTTAGGGTCTGAGCAGGACGGGGGCTGTGGGGTAGGGGAGAGGGGAATGGGCAGGATCTCAGGTTGTGGAGTCTGGATAGGGGTGAGGGAAGCGGAACAGAGCAGCCTCAGGGGCAGTGGGGCAGGCACTGGGCTGAAATGGGCTGGGCAGGAGCAGAACGGGAGCGGGGCTGGGGCAGGCAGCACAGGCACAGTGTGAGGGTGCTGCGGGCTTTTCCATGAGAGAGAGAGAAGGGTTTTCCATGAGAGAGAGAGGACAGGAGAGCAGAGAAACCTGAGCCTTGTGCAGCGCCTGTGCAAATGGTTCTCCTGCCACACAGGCAGCTGTGCTCCCAGAGGTGCTGCAGTGTGGGGAGGGGGCTGTGCTGGGAACAGAAATGGTTAAACAGCTCTGCCAGCAGCAGATGCCAGGCAGTGTGATTTGCTCTGCCCCCAGAATTACCCCCTGTACATCCGGAGTGTCCCCACAGAGAACGAGCTGAAGTTCCACTACACCGTGCACACCTCGCTGGACGTGGTGGATGAGAAGATCTCAGCCATGGGCAAAGCCCTGGTGGACCAGAGGGAGCTGTACCTGGGGCTCCTCTACCCCACTGAAGACTACAAGGTGTATCTTTGTCACACATTTGGCCAGGCCGTTGTGAGTTTAGTTTCATCACAGAATATCCTGAGCTGGAATGGATCATCCAGTCCAACCCCAGCCCTGCACAGACACCCCAACAATCCCACCTTGTGCATCCCTGGGAGCATTGTCCAAACTCTCCTGGAGCTCTGGCAGCCTCAGGGTCATGCCTATTCCCTCTGTGGGAAAAGAACTTTTCCCTGATCTCCAACCTAAACCAGTTCCAGCCATTCCCTAGGTTCTGCCCCTGCTCACAGGGAGAACGTGAAGAAATTCCCTCATGCGTCCTCTCAGTTTGTGCCTTTGGGCACATTGCAGCCTGGTTTAGTGGCTGTGCCAGGCCCTGCTGTGTGAGAAGCATGTCCTTAACCCCTGCCCAGCTATGGCTACGTGACCAACTCCAAGGTGAAGTTTGTCATGGTGGTGGATTCCTCCAACACAGCCCTGAGGGACAACGAGATCCGCAGTGTGAGTGCACCAAAGCAGAGCCACCTCAGTGGGTCTGCTCCTTCCAGCTCCTCAGGAAGTGCTGGGAAACAACAAATGAATGAATTCACCTCCACTCCCTTTTCAGATGTTCCGGAAGCTGCACAATTCCTACACTGACATCATGTGTAACCCTTTCTATAACCCTGGGGATAGGATCCATTCCAGGTGAGGGGCTTGGCCACATGGATCTGTCTCTTTGACACCATTCTGGAATTTTCAGGGCAGCTCTGATGCAACAGGACCAACCCTGTGGTTGGCCAGTTCAGGTGTATGTGCTTTAAGTACCTTAATGAGAACAGTGAAGTTGGATTTGGGATATTTCTACTCAGGAAAAACTCACGGTGTCATAAAGAATTATACTGAGCTCTCACTCCTACCTCAGAACTGAGGTTACAAACAGTAAGTAAAATAAAAAAAAACCAAAAAAAAACCAACCAAACAAAAAAAACCGTATTTTTGGGGGGGAGAAAAATGACCTGAAAATAGAGGTAAGCAATAGTTGGACTCGATGGTCTTAGAGGTCTTTAGCAAATGTAATAATTGTTAATATTGAAATGCAGTAGGTAAATAGGTTAAAGAGTGAACAAGTACCCTTGTCCAGGGTTTATTCTTGGGTAGGGACAAACATTCAGCACATGGAATTGCTCATCTGTGAGGATCAGTGTTCCCCATTCCCACTGTAACCTCACAGGGAATCTCAATAAATTGGGAGTTTCCATGGCCTTGGCAAGAACAACTTTGCAGAGACAGGGCAGCAGTCGGGATAAGTCCTGTGCTTACCTCAGCCTAATTACAAGTAATTAATCCCCCAACAGCCTGTGCTGTGAAGAGTAAACCCCATGTCCATCTTAGGGAAAGGCAGGCAGAGGAAGGGTGAGAAAGTGGTTTTGTTACAAAAACTGTGTATTCTGTGCTGTGCAGAATGAGCTGCTTCCTTTAATGATCTGTGTTTATTTCCCTCTCCAGAGCTTTTGATACTATGGTGAACTCCATGATGATGCAGGTGTGCTGAACCCCTTCCCACCCCCCTGGGAAACATTCCCTGTGTGCAGGAACATGCCTGCAGTGCTGTAAATAATTCCATTCTGTGTAATAATTTAAATTTAGCCTGTGTAAAATAAACCTGACACCTGCAAGGTTTGCCTGGATTTGTACTCGAGCAAACAGAAACCACTGCTCATAGAATCATGGGATGGTTTGGGTGGGAAGGGACATCTGCCACTGTCCCAGGCTGCTCCAAACCCCCCTGGAACAAGAGAAGCTCCAAGGTCCCTTCCAACTCAAACCTTTCTGGCAGCTTCCCTGCCTGGGCTGATTTCTGTGTCACTCAGTTTTGCTGTTACCACTTTGCACCTCATCCAGACACACTCCACAGCAATTCCCAGCCCAGGTAGAGCAGCTGGAATAAATCCACACATCCAGGGACAGATTAATTCTTCAGGGTTGCACAGCTGCCTGGCTCATCCCAAATTAATCTCTATTAGCATCTCCTCCCCTGCAGCTCCCTGCTGTTCTAATTGCAGACTCCCAAATCAGAAGCAGGTATTTCTATGGAATAAAGCACAAATTGCACTGGAAAAGCATCCCAGCTCCATCACTCCTCGTTCAGCAGAGGAGATGCAAGCAGGAGCAGGCACACAAACCTCTACTCCAAGCACCTCATCAGTTAAAAACCACAGAAACCAGCTAAAAAAAAAAAATAACAGAATTGCCCAGCCCCAGGGGATCCCGGAGCCTGGAGAAAGCCAGAACTGCACATGAAGTTCACACAGCAGGATCATTTATTTTAAAAATAAGTAACAGCTACAGATACTTTCTCAAACAGAACTTAAGTACATTTTACATTTTATCAGCAACCACCTGGAATATCATGGGAAGTTCAAGCCTCTCCCACCATCTCCACGAGGCACAGCTGTGTAGTGCTATCCACAAACATTTTCATCTAAAAAAGTGGCTGTTTTCAATCACAGAGATGGCAGCTCAATGTTGCCTCTTCTACAACAGAGTCCAAACACCCCAACGTATTTTTTTATTAAAAATAAGCTTAAAAATTTATAATCCTATCAAACGGAAGCCCTAGAAAAAAGCTGGTTTATAGTCTAAGCCTAAGGGGTAGCTCAAATCAAGGTCAGTCTCAGCAGCTCTGAGGACAATAACACAACATGAAGAGTTAAGGCCCCAAGCTTTAAAAAAAAAAAAAACAAAAAAAACAAACTAGAGATCTTAAAGAGGAGAAAAAAAAAAATCAGTGGGATTTCTAGCCTGGCAATGCCCCTGAGCTGTGAAAAGCTGCTTTAGGAGTCGTTTGCATCTGTTGCATCTGGGTTAGAGGAATCCTAACCAAGGATCCTAAAAGATTAGTGGGACAATTACATAATAAAACCCATTTCCAAGCCAAACTTCCCCCAGGAATGCTGTCTGCTGGGATTCCCAGCCTGCCTCTTTTAACACAAAGTTTTTCCTTTAAAAACACCTGGCTTCAGAGCTCATAAACACAAAATCAGCAGGAAAGGGAAGAGCCAGGAACAACCTTCCCTGGTACCCAGCTCCTTTGGTCTCAAGTCTCCAGCAGGGCTCACACCATCCCCAAATGTGACTCCAGAGCAGGAATGGTGATGGCAATAAAGAGGGAGACCAGACCAAATTTACACCAGTAAAGGTGATTTTGTAATGCTGCTACTGCAAGAAATAAAGTAAAATGAGGAGTTGCCAGCATCCTTTAACCCCAGGTGCTTGGAATAAAAGCAAGAGGGAGGGAAGAGGGGATTACTGACATCCAAAAATAAAAAAAAAGGGGGGGGGGAAGGGTTTTGTGACACCCAGGTCTTGTTTAACTACCACAGAGACAGAGGCTTCCAGAGAAACAATGGATGCTTCTTCCCTGGCCTGGATGTACAAATACAGCAAGCTAAAAACCAGACCCAAACCACATCAGGCTTCCCAAGGGGATGGTCACATCCATGGGGCTGATGAAAGAAAATGTCCCCAGCAATCAGATCTGGAGCTGCAACCCAAAACTTTCTCCTTTGATTTGGGAAAGGAAACAGTCCTTAGGATCTTAGAAGAAAAGGAAGCATCCAGCTGCTGCAGGGAGAGCTGAGAGAGGTTCACAAGCATGGTGGGCATGCAGCCAGCCAGGAGCCAAACCAAACCCTCCAGCACAGCCCTCTCCCATGGGAAAAGGAGGGGACTTGATGGTCTGGGAGAACTTTTCCTTTTCCAGGACAGTGTTCTCTGGAAGGAGCCTGTTCTCTGTGCAAACAATCCCAGGGGCAGAGCAGAGGTGGGATGAGCTCTCCTGGGATGCTGATAGGATGGAGCAGATCCCATCTTCCCTCCTGCAGCCCAGCACAGGGCTCACCAGTAATCCTCATGGCCAAGCAGATGGCATTTTAAAAATTAATCTATTTTTTGGCTTGGGTAGGCATCTTTTTTTTTTTTATCTCTCCAATCTCATCTCCTCTTTCCAGTCCCATTGGCATCACCAGGCAGTCCAGTCTTCTCTAATATGGAAAATACCAAGGCAGCAGCCTGGCCCGACCCCTAAACAGGAACAAAACCAACATCCTGAAGCACGGGGGCATCACTCCCTGCTCCTTCACTCTTCCAAGGACTGGGATTCCCCCCTCCTGCACAGCCACTCTGGGCTGCACCCCCAAAACCAAGCACAGCTCTGGGACTGGTCTGGCTGCAGGCAGTGTAATGCCCACTCACCACTGCCCAAATTCCTGCAGGGACAGGGTGGACAACTCCAAACGTCCAGACACTCCTTCCTGCCAGAGCCCTTCTCCATCCTCCCAGCCATGCCAGGGCAGGAGAGGCAAAACCGAGACTGAGGAGCAGGGAATCCCAGCCTGCTCCACACCTGAGGAACCTCCCACACCCAGAGACTCACCTGTAGGTCCTCCCTCGCACCCTGGGGTGCTGCCCATAGAAGCCTCCCCAGCGGCCCAGCCCTCCCCGGGCATGGAAATAGCCCCGGTAGCCCCCGCGGTCCGTGCTGCTGATGCCAGGCATGTTAGTCCTCTTGGGCAGCACCTGGAAGGTGGGGAGGGGCTGTTTGAGCTGGGATTTGGCACAGCCCCAGGTAGCCAGGGCTGGGAATGGGGGGGGGAAGCCCCCCAGGCATCCCTCCAGCTCTCACCTTGATGACACGGCCCCTGAACACGCTCTCGTCCAGCTCCACCGCAGCCTTCACAGAGCTCTGCTCCTCGAACTCGATGTAGGCATAGCTGTGAGGGAACGGTGTGAGCAGAGCCCCAGGGACACCCTGCACGCCCCCAGCCCACCCTGCACATGGCACTGACCCTTTGGGGTGGCCCGAGAACTTGTCACAGAGGATGGTGACACGGTTGATCTGCCCACAGCTGTTGAAGTGAGACTCCAGCTCTTCTGCTGTGCCCCCGTAATCCACCTGCAATGACAGCCCCAGGCCTCCCCTCGTGGGTGTGGGATCTAAACCCCATCATGAGAGGCAAAGGGCCCAGCTGGCCCCACTCACACCTCCCCAGCACAGCTCAGCCTCTGCCGAGGGTCAGAGCTGAGTGCTCCCACCTGGAACACAAATCCTGCCCTGCTGTGAAGGAACAAGCAACACCACAGAATCCACAGATTCCAGGGGGCTTTGGGGGAGCTGGCACTTGCAACAGATGAGCTGCAAGTGGCAGATAATGAGCCACATTTCCAGGCTGGGGTGGGAGAGGAGAAACTGGGATAGGAATGGGAACAGGCAGGCTTTGGTGGGGGATGATGGGCCCCATAGCAGGGATTTGGGACACCCAGCTGGGCACAGAGCAGTGGGAGGGGCTCCCACTTACATTGCCCACATAGATGGAACGCTGGTCAGCCTCCATCTTCTCCTTGGTTGTCAGTGGGAAGAGAGCTGTGGAGAAGAGGGATTTGTCATGGCCAGAGGGACACTTGCCTGTCTTCAGCACAGCCACCCCTGAGCTGACACACTGCAATACTCCTCAGATCCCTGCTCACATCCAGGTGTATCCAAATCCTCACACTACACTGCCTCCTCCTCTGCCCCTTTTATTCTCACAATGACTCTTCTACTGGGGCTGTTGGTACTAAACTCAATTACTTGATTGACCTAAATGCAATTAAATTAATTTACTACATCTGGGCCCACATATGTAGGAGGTAAGAGCTGACAGAATCTGCACTAGCAGCACACCAGGTCTTGGACCCCCCCCTCACCCACTATATGTGTCCAGTCCCAGGTGCCCAGAGAGGCAGAGCCAAATACTCTAGCTCCAGTTGTCACCTCGTGCCCCAGAGGTGTCCCTGGGGAGGCACAACAGCACCCAAGGACAACCCATACCTGCTTCTGAGCTCCTGAACAGGTGGTTCTCAGCTTCCAGCTGTAATTCCTTCAACCTCTCATCCTCCTTCTCTATTTCCCGCAGTTTGGCTTTGATGGCCTCCAGCTCCTGAATTTCAAACCAAGAATTGCAGGAGCAGCACACAGAGCAGGGACACCTCGGGTGTAAAAAGTTCTCTGTTTCCTTTGGACACCAGGGAAAACTGACTCCCCATCCAGGCAGGCACTCACCGGGTCCTGAACATCCTGCTCCTCCTCCGTGCTGTTCCCCTCCTGGGGGCTCGGATCTGAACCCTCATCTGCTGCCTTACACACAGATGCCACCTCTGCCACGTCCCAGGATGCTGCGTCCGCCTGCAGGGACGGTGGGTCCTGCCACCAGATCTCTGAAGTGTCCAGGAAGAGAGAACTGGGAGGGATAAGGGGCAAAAGGGCATTGAACCAACAGCCATTTAACGTATAAGCTAAAGCACAGCCTCAGCCAGGCAAAGGCTTCCAGGGCGTTTCCAGCAGAAGGATGAAGAAGTGACGTTAATCAAACACCCAGCTGGTTCTCTGTGCAGCTAAACCCCAGAAATCCAAAGCGGGACCAAAAGCTCTCCAGCTCATACCGAGTCCCATCTCATGGGACCTGCAGAGGCGACTGCCCGAGAAAAAAACCCCAGGGGCACACGGCCCGCGGGTAGGGAAGAGGCGGCAGGACACCAGCGGAACTGCCAGACTACACAGAAGGAGCAGCCGGGAGCTCTGCCTCCCGCAGCGAAAGCGAAGCCGCACCCTGCCCAACCCCCGAGGGGTTCACGGAGGGACGCGCCCTCCCACCTAAGCGAACGAGCTCGCCCACCCGGGAGCGGGAAGCCGGCTCCTCTGCAGCCCGGGGAGCCTCAGCGGCCGTCGCCGAGCGGTGGGCGAGCGGTGGGCGAGCAGCGGCCGAGCCGGGGCCATCCGGAGGCCCCGCGGGCCCCGCGCGCACCTGGCCCGGCCCCCGAACATGCTGCGCGCGGCTCGCGCGAGCGGCGACCACGTGCGGCTCTCCCGCCACCACGAGCGCGCCTGGCGCCCGCGCGCCACTTTCACACGTCAGCGGCCAATCAGAGCGGGGCGCGCGCCAGGCCCCGCCCCCGCTTGGAACGTCGGAGGCGGCCCCGGGGCCGAGGGTTCGAGACCCGGTAGAGACGTTCAGCTGGGTGTGGTTAACGTGGGCAGGGTCCGCTCCGCCCCTCCCGGTGTACCGACCCCGCTGGTGGTGCTGGGGGCTGTAGGGGGGTGCCCCGAGGGTGCGGCAGCAGCAGGTGGGACACATCCTTTTGAGCGCGCCTGAGTTTCCCCCACCGTGGATATCCTCCCTTCGCAGAGGGTGGCTCCAGGACTGTAATGAACCCCCCCAATATAATGAACCCCCAAGCCAGGGTTGGGGACAGGCTGCCAAGAGTGGGGGATGAGGACACCCAGCACAAGCCCAGGCAAGGGAGCCTCTGGTTGATATTAAATTGTCTTTATTACACAGATACAGAGTTAAGAACAGACATAACCTGAATCATAAAGTTTACATCTTTCACAGGTCAAACATACAGTACACTTAGAGAAAGCGGGGAACAGCAAGGGGGGGACAGCATGCCGAAGGAAAGTCCTACCACGTCATCTCTCTGGGCTGGTCGCACACCCCACGTCTGGCCCTGGTGGGGGGCTCCGGTTGCCAGCCCCTCAGGGCCCCCTCTCCCCGTGTCCCAGTGTCCCCATCCCAGGGCTGGCAGGGCAACAAGGGCAGGGCTCAGCCCCGCATGGGATCGGGGAAGAGATCACCAGGAAGGAGGGGAGACACTGGCACGACCCCCCCTCCCAGGGCCGTGGCGTTCGGTGACATCGGAGGAGCCCCCAGGGCTGCCACCGCCGGGGCTGGGGGGCACCCCATCACAGTACCTGGCACCTGGGAACACAGCGGCATCTTGTCCCCAGCCTCAGACCCACTGGGATCCAGAGAGGCACCCCGAGGGGAAGGGGGGGACCCCAGCAGCCCCCGGAGGAAGAAGAGGAGGAGGAGGAGGAGGAGGAGGAGGAGGAGATGCTGCAGGGGGAGTCTGGGGGGCTCTGGCAGTGATGGAGTAAAAGCCAGGCAAGTGTGGGACCCCCGCTCCAGCCTGGCCGGGATGCGGCGCTTTGGTTTCAGCTGGGATTTTGGGTTGGGAACGTGAGGAAGGTGCTGGAGAGGGGACCCCGGTGCCATGGCTGGCACCGGAGAGCCACGTCCCTCCTGCCACCTCCCCAGCTCGGTGCCACAGCCAGCACCCGGCTCCCTGGGCTCTGCCTCTCCACGGGCACGGGGACCTGGGACACTCTGTCCCCGTGTCCCCAACACAGTCCCTTTGCCCCAGCCGTGATGGGAGCAGCAGGAAACCCGGAGCTGTGAGCAGCCACGGGCACCTGATGTGGCACCCCTTGTCCCCTCCCTGCCCCGGCCAAGCTGTGCCAGCACCACGCCGCTCATCCACTGCCATCTCCAAGGTGCCACAAAGCCACCAAAGGGACACACAGCACATGGCACACGTCCCTTCCCCCTTCCACACCCCAAAAACACCATTTCGGAGGAAGCACCAGCACAGCATCACTGCAGCCCCGCGGCCGCTCCGTCCTCCCCGCAGCACAATTTTTTTTTTTTTTTTTTTTTTTTTTTTTTTTTTTTTTTTTTTTGGGAAATCTCACATTTAAAGCTGTCGTTCTGGTTCGGCCGACCGCTGAGGCTGTCCCGGCCGTCCCCGCCGGTCCCCTCCCTCCCCTCCCTCGGCTTTTGGTTTCAATGCAAGGTTCTGTAGGGTAGTTTTATTCTTATTAAAAGAAAAAAAAATCATCGTAATAATTCCGTAATGCCAAAAAAAGCAAACCAGCAGGGAGTGGACTGGAAAGGAGAGCAGTCCCTGTGGAAGTGCTCTCGCCCATGGTTTCCCGGCGAGGTGGAGGTAGAGAGGCAGAGCCCCGGCAGGAGCGGGGCCGGGGGCACACGTGGGGACAGGGGGGACACGGCGGGAGGGCAGGGACAGGCCGGACACCCGGGGCATCTGCAATACTCTTATATATTACCTCTTCTCAGGAAACGTAAGAAAAATAGACAATATTACATATGTCACACCATAAATAAAGTGAACAGTAACGGGAGGGGCACCTGGCGAAGCTCCCAGGGGTTGGGGGGCACAGAAACCACCCAGGGCGTGCACCAAGGTCTTGGGGGGCACTGAAATGTCCCCGGGGTTGGGCCAAGACCTTGGGGTGCGCAGGAACCCCTGGGGGGATGGCACCAAAGTCTTGGAGTGCACAGAACCTTCCCAGAAGGATGCACCAAGGTGTTGGGGTGCAGAGAAACCTCCTGGGGGGATGCACCAAATCCTCAGAAGAAGAACCCTGGGAGGATTCAGAGAGACCTCGGGGTGCACAGAAACCCCTCAGGGAGAAGCATCAAGGTCTAAGGGTGCACAGAACTCATCCGAGGTGATGCACCAAGATTTTGGGGTGCACAGAACCCTCCCAGGGGATGCACCAAGGCGTGCACAGACCCCCCAGCAGGGCTGGGTGCCGGTGGCACAGGACCAGTGACATCACCCTTGGCGTGTCCCAAGTTCTGCTGTGACCCAGCCCAGCCCTGTGACCACCAGCACAATCCCCCCAAGGGCCCCGAGCCCTTCCCTCCTCTTCCTCCCCTACGGAAAACACACAGGATGGGTTTTGCAAATGCAGGAAAACTACAGCTCCTCTCGATGCCAGGCCTCGCTCCGGCCAGCGCCACAGCTCCACGCTTCCTCCTCATCCTTTATTTGGCAAACGTCTCTTATTATTATCATCACTATCATTATTATTATTATTCATTTTTGGACCTCTGCAGACACTATTTACATTCACATTAGAGCACAGCACTGCTGCCTCCGCTCGGAGCTCGGACTTTCCGTATTGCACTTCCGTCCTCCGTGCCGCTCCAGCGAGGCAAAAATCCCAAATAATCCACATTGTCCTCGGCTGCTGCCTCGGCCAGGCAGGAGGCAGCGTTCCTTTTCCTTTCCTTTTCCTCTTAAAAATCCTTGTGAAACAAATCCAGCGTGGGGTGTGGGAGCAGCCTGGCAGTGAAGGGATGGGGGGGTCCCCCGACGGCTTCGGGGAGGGAGAAACCCAAAAATCTGTCTTTTAATTAACTTTTCTTAAAAAAAAAATCCTTTTTATTATTCTCTTTTTTCCTTTTTTTTTTTTTCCCAAAATCTCCTTTTGTTCTCCTTTTCCTGGGCAGAGGTAGAGATGTGCCGGCTCTGGCTGCGGTTCTCAGCCCCATCTCCCCCTCCCACACCTTGGGGGTTGGGGTTTTAGTAAAAAAACACCTTTTTTTTTTTTTTTTTTTGCTTTATTTTAATAGAAATTCTTTAAAGCCCCAGGGGCATGTCCATCCATCCTTGTGGGGAGGGGAAGGAAGCGACAACAGAACGAAACGAACTTTGGCAGTGGAGAGACGTTTGGATCTTCCTTGGTTTTGGATTTCCTTTGGAGCAGAGGTGAGTCTGGTCTGTTCTTGGCTAGCTAGCAAGGTAGTTACAGGTGAGCGTCCGTCACGCGTCGTCTGGTTTTTGGATTTTTCTTTTTTTTTTCTTTTTTTTTTTTCCTTTTTTACAATTTCTTACTTAAAGCCAAAAAGTCCGACGTTTTCTTTTTTATTTTCTTTATTTTTTTACAAAAAAAAAAAAGTAAAAAGAAAAAAAAGGAAGAGAGAAATGAAGAAAAGAAGGTTCTTTCCTCCTCCAAGTGAGCCCCTCAGCAGCATCAATGGGGGATGGGATCGGGCTGGTCTCTCCCCACAGCACTGCATGGTGAAGCTAGAGCCAAATCCCTCATCCAAAGAGCAAAAAAGGAAAAAAAAAAAAAACAGCCAAAAAACCCAAAAAATCCCAAACCACAATCCCCCAACCGATAGAAAACCAACCGAAAAAAGCCAAAACAAAGACTGAAGAAAGAACAGAGACCGGTATTTGCCTTAACTCCACTTAAAGCCCAGTTTGAGGATCCGTGAGGATTAGTTGTGAGAGCTAGAGAGGTCGTTTCGGAGGTCACACGAGTCAGGTAGCTGAGGAAATTGCAGCGGGTGCAGTCCGTGGCTCTGGCAGCCCGAGGGGGGCTCAGCGGGACGCGCTGTCCAGCGGCGCCGGCGTGGCCGGGGTGCCTGCACGGGACGCGGCCACCGAGCCCGCCTCGCTGGGGCTACTGGCCATGGTGGGCACCCCATCGGGCTGGCCCGGCCCGGGGGCAGCGGGGCCCGGCAGCCCCTGCAGAGTCTGCCCGCAGACGTGGTGGTGCTTCTCCCAATCCTTGTGCTGGCAGAAGGAGCCGCAGTAGCGTGCGGTGTTGCAGCCGCTGCACGTCTCGCTCGCCTTCCGCCCGCAGTTCCAGCAGCTCTGCGGGAATGGGGAACGCGCGGGGTCAGCTCTGGAGCGTGCAGCCCCTGGGTGGGCTGTGCAGCCTCACATGGGACTGGGCACTCCAACATCCCGGGTTGTACACAGCCGTCCCGGGTTGTACACAGCCGTCCCAGACTTTGCGCTCCATCCTGGACTATGTAAATCATCCCAGAATGTACACATCCATCCCAGTCTCTGCACATCTATGCCAGTCTCTGCACCCTTGTCCTGGACCATGCACATCCATCCCAGATCATGCACATCCATCCCAGTCTCTGCATTTCCATCCCAGACTCTGCATTTCCATCCCAGACTGTGCACCCCTGTCCAGGACCATGCACATCATCACAGTGTGTGCACATCCGCCCTGGACCGTGTGCATCCATCCCAGCCTCTGCACATCCATCCCAGACTGTGCATCCCTGTCCTGGACCAAGTAAATCATCTCAGAAAGTACACATCCACCCCAGTCTCTGCACATCTATCTCAGTCTGGGAAATCCATGCCAGACTGTGTACATCCATATTGGACCAGGCACACCCATTCTGGACCATGCTCCCCTAATCCCAGACCATACAAGCCTACCGTGCACAGCATCCCAGCCCATGCACATCATCCTAGACTGTATCCACATCCAGGACCATGCACCCCATCGCTGCCCACACCCCGCATCCCCATCTCAGTGCAGGAATTCCTCTCCTCCCATCCCACGGTGCTGCCGCAGACTCCCATTCCCATCCTCACACGCAGATGCTGCGACCTCAATTGCAGGAGGAGCAGACCATCAGTGCCACCAACCCGTCCCCCAAGGGTCCCCACCTCGCTGGAGTCCTCCTGCTGATTGATGACAGTGAGGGCATCCTCGGACGCCTGGCGCTTGGCCTCTGCCAGGGCCCGCTCCATCTTGGCGCGCTCCGTCGTGATCAGCTCGTGGGCTTTCCTCTCGGCATCCGACACGGCCTTCTGCAGCTCGGACATGGCCTGGCGCTTCACCTCGTTCACGGCTTCTTCTGGAAGGCAGCAGCCGAGCGTGTGGGGCGTGCCAGTACCCCGGCATCCCCCCTTCCCGCAAAACCACCCCAAATTCCTCTTGCGCCACAGGCATCCCCATGAGGGGAGCTGAAGCAGGGCCCTGCTGGCTCAGCACCGTGCCAAGGGCTGGTGCCCACTCTGCACTCACCAGCTTTCCTCCAGATCTCCTCGGGCATGTACCCGGAGAGCGGCCGCGGTGCAAAGTCCCGGTGAGCGTCTGCGAAGGAGAGGGGACAACATCAGGAGACGCCATCCCTTGGAACGCACCCGCCGGCAGCACCAGACCCCCGGGAGAACGGAACAGCGCGGGCACCCCGGAGAGGGGCGCAGCCCCCGCACGCGGCCCGCGACCCCGGGGGTCAGTACCTAACTGGGGAGCCTCGGTGGCGGTGGAGGAAGAGGAGGAGGAGTTGTGGGGCCGTGCGGAGGGGGGGCTGCCTTTCTTCATGTCCTCGGCGTCGCTGTAGCGCCGGATCCAGTGGTTGAGCTCCTCGCGATCGGCCTCCTGGCACCGCCGCAGCACCGTCAGCGACCGCCGCGTCTTCTCCACCATGTCCATGATGCAGTTCAGCAGCTGCGGGGGCAACAGCAGGGATGGGGTTTGGGCTCTGCTGCAGGCAGCTGCGGGGTTGTGGTGCCCGGCGCTGGGCAGAGCGGTTTGGGCTATGCCAGGCTGTGCCAGCTTCAGGGTGCTGTGCTGGATGTGGAAGCTGAGGATGCTCGGGAGGGACGCGATGGGGGTGGAGGGCAGAGCGGAGGGACGCACACACGGGACGGGGCAGGGACACCACGTACATTATTGAGGTGTTTCCACTCCTCCGCCCACTCCCGGTCCGTGAGCCGGTGGTCGATCACCTCCTCCTGCCGTGTCCCGTGCACGGCTGCAAGGCAAGAGCGGAGCAGGGTCAGCCCCTGCAGGACCCCTCTCCTTTCAGGGCGTCCCAGCCGCGTTCCCCCCGTGCACGGGGGCAGCAGGGCTCACCAGCGGGGCGCTGGCGCTCGCGGAGCTCCCGGGGGTCAGGGTGCCGGTAGGCGTCCCGGTAGTGGTGTGCCATGGCCATGTCCTCCAGGCGATAGTGCTGGGGCAGGGGGGGGCCGGCAGCGGGGTGCCCCAGCCCGTTTGGGGGGTGGCTCAGCCCATTGCTGGGGCTGTAGCGCTGCGCCGGGCTCATGGTGCACGGCCGCTTGCTGAGGTGCTCGGGGTGCAGGGGGTCTCGGTCCAAACCGTTCTCTTTGGTCCTGGATAGAGAAGAGGAGGTTGATCCTGTCCTAGAGCAACCTCCCCTTTTCAGGGATGCATCCCTGAAAAATCCCGCATGCCCTTCCCCGGCTGGCACCTGTCTGGCGTCCTCCTCTTGCCGCTCTCGCCCACCTCCAGGAGCAGCTCGGAGGAGTCGATGGGAGAGGAGGCGTTGGCGTCCAGCAGCAGCTGCTCGTGCTGGGCCAGGTACTGGGCCGGGGTCTGCTTGGCCATGCGGGCACAGTGCAGCAGCTCCCGCTGCAGCAGCGGCAGATTGGCCTGCAGGGGGGTGACAGTCCAGTCCACAGCCCCACTGCCCCCCCAAAGCAGCCTGGCTGTGCCCCCAGCTCACGACAGGCAGGGGGTGTGATGGGGTGTCTTCCCTTTGGGGTCCTGCTTGGTCCCTTGGGATGCCAGCAGCGTGCCCAGGGGGCCAGGTGGGCTTTTGGAGGACGTGTGTGGCACCCCACAGGGTTCAGACACAGCTTCAACAGAGCCCTCCTGCATCCTGGCAGAATGCATCATCCTGCATCCTGGATGCATCCTGGCAGAGCATAATCTCTGGGCCAGGTCATCCACTTCAGCTTCCCTGTCCCCATGACAGCTTCCCGGGGACTGCACCTGTGGGACCCCCAGCCTGGTGGCACCCAGAGCTGTAAGGATCAGCTGTAACTCCCACTCACCCACCCACCGTGTCCCCCCATGGCGCTGCAGCCTCAAGAGCAGCAGGAATTAAGCAGCAGTACCCCCTTCTGCCCGGCGCTCTGGCTGCCAGCCCTGGACTTTGCCTTAGGCAGCTGAGCTGTGGCCAAATCCCATCTGTGGGACACGTTAGCGCCCGAGCCGGAGCTGCAGTTGCGGTGAGCAGGGCTGGACCCTCCCTCCCCTTCCCTTCCCTGGCCGGGGGGGACGAGAAATCCCACAAAAACAGCAAGTCCCCAGTCTGGGAAGCACGCCGAGCCCGGCTGGTTGCAGTTAGGATAATGAGAAACATCTGGAGCGGGCGGTGGGAACAGCTGGGAACAGGGTGCCAGGGCGGCCAGCGCAGACGCTGCGCTCTTGGCACTGGGACAGCGGGGATGGATCCCAGCCTGCCTGGAGCCACAGGGCCACCAGTGCCTGCCGGGGCCTGGGGGTTCACCTTTCCCTGCTCCCATGGATCCCAAAAACGCTGCAAACTGAACAGGAGGGGAATGGGCTCTGCTGTCCCGCTCCAGTTCATCGTGGAGCAAATCACTCCAGCAGATTCCTGTGATGAGCATGGACCTCCACTCATGGACCCCTGCTCTGGGCGGGGGCTGAGATGCAGAGGTGGAAAAGGGGCTAATTTTGCACTTCTTAATTAGTCCTTTGTTAACAAGAGACAGGGGACACCAGGCTCAAACATCTGCTGGCAGTGCCAGTTCTGCCAACCGTGCCAGCACTGGGCAAATCCCTCTGGAGCGGGGTGACACTGCAGAGTCAATATGAAATTAAAAGGCAAATAAAAAAAAATAAGAGGGAATTTTTAATTAATTGCAAATGGCAACCAGCTGGGCCGACCCCTCACTTTATTGCAACCAGCCCTGGTCCTGTGTAACTCCACACGTGTGGGGGCACACATGTGCCTGGGGGGGACACGGGCAGACCCACAGGCAGCTGCCAGCCCCAAAGCTACCCCCAAATCCCCTGTGCTAAAATGCTGCCATAGATCCCACTGTGCCCAGGCTGGAGACCCACCTTGAGGAAGGGGATGACGAAGGGTCGCAGCGGGAAGTTGGTGGCCTCTTGGAGCTTGGCATGAAACTCCTCAATGGTGAGGGTGGAGTTCTGTGGGGACAGTCTGGGCTCAGCACTCCTGGCACAGACCCCTGCACCCCTGGGGGACACTTGGCTCTTCCTCCCCCATTCCTGCTGCCCTGCCAGGCTCACAGGAAAACCACACTCAAGGGAAAACCATCCTCAAGGCTTCACTGGCAATGCCAGCAGCCAGGACCAGCTCTGCCCTAGCTGTGCGGATCCCAGGAGATGCTGGGAAAACAACCCCCTTGTCTCCAGGATTTAGATCAATCTAGGCCCCTCTTTCCCTTTTAGCAGCATCTCCATCCCCAAAAGAAAACACAGGTTCTTCAGAGGGGGTCACCCTGTGGCTGACCCCACGGACGTACCACGAGCCCCAGGACGAGGGTGCGCACCCGCTCCCCGATCTCGGGGGAGATGTCATTCCCAAACTGCTGCAGGGTGGTGAGGAAGCGCTTGAGCTTGGAGAGCTGGCGTGCACCACAGGCTGGAGGGAGCTGGTGGGTGGACAGGGAGGCGCTGGAGGAGGTGGCCGGGCCGTTGCTGAACCCGTTGGGGGTGGACGGAGCCCCATTGATGGCGGTCGGTGAGTGGCTGCTCCCGTTCATCACTGGGGGGACAGGGAACAGGAGATCAGAGTGAGTGGCTGTGCCCTGGCACTGTGGGGACAAGGCTGGGATGGTAAGACTGCAGTGTCCTGCTGGGTAATGTGGGGCTGGCACCCGCTGGAAGGGTTCAGGATGCTCGTGAATCCCTGGGGTTGCATCCTGGACTGGTCCCAGTACTGTGGGGGCTGTGGGGAAGGAGGGGGTGCAGAGCATCCCCCAGAAGAGAGAGGGCCTGATCCAGCTCCTCAACAGCCAAGGCAGCCAAGGGAAGGGGCTCCATCCTGCCCTTGTGGGAGCTGCTCAGCACTTCCAGAGAGAACCCAGGAGCCTTTTCCCACAGAGCCCAGCCTGGCTTATAGAACATTCCCACCTCTGTCCCCAGTGCTGCCCAGGAAGGACAGGAGCTGCCTGAACACTGCACACTGGGAGATCCAGGGGGGCTATTTTGGGTACCAACCATCAGTGACAGACCCCTCCCTCCTGCACCAGCTCCACATGAGCACAGTGACCTTTTCCTGGCCAACATGGGTGACAACACACAACACCCATGTCCTGACCATGCAGGTGACAACACACATCACCATGTCCCAATACACATCACCATGTCCCAGTGGCACAGGTGACAATACACATCACCATGTCCCAACACACAAGACCATGTCCTGACCATGCAGGTGACAACACACATTTACCATGTCCCAGCACACATCACCATGTCCTGACCATGCAGGTGACAACACACATTTACCATGTCCCAGCACACATCACCGTGTCCAAACAGCGTGTCACCCCATAGCACGGCCGCGCCTGTCCCCGCTGGGCTCACACTGACCTGGGGGTGCTGCCCTGCCCTGCCAGCCCTGCCTGCTCCGGGGGGCTCCCACTCGTTCTCTGACCGGGCAGTGCCCTCCACCCGCTGAGGAGGTGCCAAAAATAACCCGGTGGCCACAACTGCTTTTATTCCCACAACAGGTGCGTGCCTAAGTTGGACACCACGCATGTCCCTGGGCAGGGATGGGGATGGGGGTTCACATCCCTGGGACAGGGCGAGGGGCTGGCGATGGGGAGCAGCCCCGGGGCTGTGGCTGCGCTCAGGTCTCTCATGAGAGCGGATGTTTCATTTTACTTACAAAGACAGACCATCGACCATTTCAAGCAACCATGAAAACGGCCGCGAGGCAGAAACGTCGGAGGGCCAGCGTCTCGATCTGCAAGCAGAATAAAACACGCTATGATGAGAGAGCAGAGGGGGCAGCTCTCAGCCCGGGGCCCTGCATGAGATGCTCCTCACCACTTTTGCCATGGGCAAAGCTGCCAGACCCACCAGGGACCTGGGTCCCTGTGTCCCATGGCAGCCACAGGGAGGGTTCAGGGGATGGATGCTCAGCTGCCAGATAAAGTCCTGACATCTCAGGGACCAAATTAGGTCCCCCAAGGCCAAGAACAACTGAAATGCTGTGGTGTCCATGCCAAGCTGCTCCATGCCCGCAGCCTTGTGTCTCAAACCCTGCTCTATGCTGAGCTGTGATGGAGAGGCCGCCTGCACCCCCAGCCCTGTATCTCAAATCTCTCTCTGTGCTGAGAGTGGTACAGAGGCCTCCTGCACCCCTGGTCTTTCATCCCAGACCCACACTTGGGCTGCCACATCAGCCACAGGGCTGGGACTGACACCCAAAGCCCCTCCAAGCACAGCCAAGCACGAGCTGATTTCTAGAGAGTCTGTCCAGAAGCGCTGCTGGGGGGCTGCAGGTGTCAGGGGATGGATCTCAGGGGTTATTTTGGGGATTTTTTTCTTCCCCACTGAATTTTTTCTGAGCAAGAAACAGCTACAAGCAAAACCCTCACACATGCGTGTGCCCAAGAAAAGTCTCAGCAGAATTAGAGCAGCCACTGGCAGTGGCCACTGCCACTCCTTCCAGGGGGCCAGCCTTGTCTCCTGCCTGTCTGGATCCTGCGCTGCATGTGCCTTGTCCATCCATGTGCCAGGATGGTGACACTGGCACGGTGACAGATCTCTGGTGCAAGCCCTGTGTGCAATGAGTGTACCTGGTGCCTCTGGGGCAGCCACCACCTTGGGTGGCTGTCCCCAGTCCAACTAGAGAGACTGAAATTCCCACCTGGAGTCCCCTGATGCCACCACGCCATAGCCTGGGCAGGGAAAGGAGGTCCCAGCCACTGTGGCTGGCCATGACACTGCCCTGCCACCACTGAGTGCCACACACAGAGGGACAGATGTGTCCCCACATGCATGGGACCCACCATGGGGCCATCTCCGATGCACAAGGACTCTTCCAACCATGCGCCAACATTTGGTGACTGGGTGGCAGAAGAGCCAGGGACCTCACAGGGCACTGCTGGCCATGGAAGCACGAACATGCTCCAGCCATGCTCAGGAATGTGCACCCAAGGAGAGCCTCCAGCCTGAGCACAGGTAATGTCACCTTGTGTCCCAGCCAGGTAACGTCACCCTGTGTCCCAGCCAGGCAACGTCATTCCATGTCCCAGCCAGGTAACGTCACCCCGTGTCCCAGCCAGCACAGCACTGGGCTCTGAGGACGCTGCTGGCCCCGGGTGCTGTGTGTGAGGAACTGAGGGGAGCTGGCAGCCCCATGCTGGCAGCCCCAGGCCGGTACTCACTGGTGCTGGGTGTGAAGGAGGGGTGGCGCGTGGCTCCCTGTGTGACAGCCGGCGGTGGCGGGGGCATGCTGGGCGGCGTGGAGCGAGCCTGCGTCTTCACATCGGCCGGCGAGTCGGGCATGGTGGCAGCCGGAATCTCCGCGTTATCTGTGGGAAGAGGACACGGGGTGGTGAGCAGGGTGTTCCAGGCAGGGCCACGATTCCCTGGCAAACAGAGGTCAGGGCAGAGGGGACACTTGTGGACCTCGGGTATCTCCGGCCCTGCTGTAGAACTCGGGTATCAGGGACAGTGGCTGGTGTCCTGTGTGCCACAGGACCTGCTCTTCATCTGGACAGCGCTGGGGACAGTCCTCTGTGCGGGGACACGGAGTGCTGGCACCAGGAGCAGGCACCGCTCTGTCCATGCAGTGCCAACCCTGCCCCAGCCCGTGTCACATCACTGCTGTCACAGCACGGCACCCTCCTGACACATCCTGGGAACTCCTGCTGCCAGCTGACCCCTCAGCATCCCTGACATCACCCAGGGATGGCACAGCCCCTGGCAGAGATCGTGGGATCACTACACCAGTGTTTAGTGGCAGTGGCAATAGCAGCACCCACACATCCACCAGTGACTGTCCCCACCAAGACCCGAGCAGCCCTGCAAGGTCAAATCCTGCAATCCAGGAATTGTGGAGCTCCTGGCCATTACCACTACCCCAGCGGGAATCTCCACCTCCCTCCCACCTCCCTGTGCTCCCAACCCCAAATAACACCCAGCAGGGCAGTGCATTCCGGGGGGAGTGTGCCAGAACCGTCCCCCCTGGGGGTGCAGGGTCTGGGCCCCGTGGCTGCCACGCTGGTGGTGATGGGTGGCCACAAGTGCTGGCAGCTGCGGGGATCTGTCACCGTGCCTGTGCCACCGCCAGCTCTGGCCAAAGATGGAAGCGGCCACCGCAGCCACCCCCGGCCATGGGGTTCCCCCCTGTGCCCCAGCCCGTCTGATAATCCAATAGTCATCCTTAATCCAAGGCAACTGTGAGGAGATTAATTGAACCCAGCCACAGCACACCGGGCTAAATGAAAGCAGGGCCTCGTCCCCACAGAGATGCTGTCGGGGCTGTGCCGCAGCCGGTGAGCACCAGATGGTGGTAGGAGCCAAAATCTCAGCTGGTCACCCACAGGATCCTTCTGGATGGCTGCAGCACCGTGGCTATCCCTCTCTGTCCACAGCACACTGGAATGCTGCAGACACCTGGATGTGCATGCTCCAGTTCCCTGTTTCTCGCTCCCTTCTCCCTCCCCAGCCCCAGGAGAAATCCCAAGACCACGTAGCTTCCCGCCCCCCAAAACCTCAGTTTCCTTACAGGGTCTGCCAGAATAAATGGTTTGTTTCAAAAAACACCTTTTATTTTTCTTTTCATGGAAATGTCCATCTCTGGGCAGAGCTTTGCCAGCTTTCCAGGCTTCCCCCATCATTCAGCAAGGCAGGATCCAGCTTCAACAGCAGAAGACAAGCCCTGAGCGTGCACAGAGTGTGACCCCGTGAGGGGGTCACAGCTGCCCCTCCATTCCACCCGATCCTTGCCTGCATCCCTGGCACCACCCCCGTCCTTGTCACAGCCCTGGCAGCATCCTTGCCTGCATGGTCCATGCCTGCATCCCCATCCCAGCTCGGGTGCCCCTCACTGCCCTGGCTCCACACGCATTCCCACACCAAGGGGAAAACATGGATACATTCATCCTGGCACTGACATGGCTTTTCCACAGCTTCCCATCAGCAGGAAAGTTTCCATGAAGCTGAGCAAGCACTCAGGGAAATGGGGCCTGGTTCTGGTTTTTCTTGTGTTTTCTTTTTTTTTTTTTTCTTTAAATTTTCCCTGAGGTGTTCACAACCCAAAAACGGCCAGGCAGGCACAGGAATGGGTCCAAATCCAATGGGATAAAGAGCTTGGAATGCCCAGAGGACCCAACCCAAGTCCTTTGCAGGATGGGATGAGCTCCAGGAGGGCAAAGGAGGTTTTGGGGAGCAAAGTGCAGCCTCCCCTCAGCACCTTCAAACAGCGATTCCCCAGCACAACTCCAACTCCACTGGAATTATTTTTCCCTTTATTTTTTTGTCTCTTTGGGGTAATTTGTCCCAGCCGCTCGGGGCCGTGTCTGTTTTCCTCCATCTGGTTTCCATTAGGTCTGTGCAGCCCAGATGAATAAGTAATAATATAAAAATAAAAGGATTAGTATTTTCTCCTGGGCTGGCGGGAGCGGCTGTTCCCCACCCTGCCCCCCGGGGCCAGCGGATGCTGGACCCCCGCACACCCCTGTGTGACCCCAAGCCCCCCATTTGTCACACGGCAGGGTTTAACCCCCGGCACTGCCCGGGCAAGGTCCCTGCTGGGGTGACACTGTCACACAGCCAAGCATTCCAGCGGGCGCACGGCATCCTGCAGCCTGGAGCCGTAGGGACAGGAGCAGTGCCGGAGGGATGGGGCTGGCAACCATCCCAGCCTGGCGTTTGCTCTTTCCCACAGCCCCAGGGAGCCCATCCAGCCACCACAAACCCGGGGCTCTGCCTCCTCCTTGGGCAACAAGTGGGATGAGCGTGGAACACCCGGGCCGGTTGCTCTGCCCTCCATTCCCCAGGGATGGGGATGAAGCAGGCACAGAGCTGCCCTGGATGTGGCCACTGGAAAGCTCCAGCTCCCTGCAGGCAAAGCTTCCCGGGTAAAGAAGGGGTTAAAGGGAATTCAGCGCCCGGCATCCTTCATGCTCTCCAAATGGCCACAAATGAAATCCAGATGCTGGAGGCGACGTCTCCCCAAGCCAGGCTGCCTCCAAAACAAAGGCAGGGAAGCATTCCTGCTCCTCAGCTGCCGCAGCCAGCGGGGCCAAGAACAACTCCACGATAAGATGGCAGGGCCGGAGCTGGCCCAGCTGGAGCAGGTTTGGAAGCGTGCAGTGCCTGAGGCCCGGCAGCAGTGCCGGCCACTTGCACCAGCCCGGCAGAGCTGGTGGGACCTCAGGGTACCATCAGCTCCCTCCTCCCCTGCACTCATCTTGATCCCCTCCCTGGGGCCGTGGTGACAAAGGTGACAAGAGGCACCTTGGAGTTCATCCCCAGTTGCACTCTGAGCAGGAGATAGCAGGATGTCAGCTGTGGGATGCTGACAGAAGGTGGGTTTAGGTGGGATATTGGGAAGGAATTCTTCCCTGGGAGGGTGGTGAGGCCCTGGCACAGGGTGCCCAGAGAAGCTGTGGCTGCCCCTGGACCCCTGGAAGTGTCCAAGGCCAGGCTGGACAGGGCTTGGAGGATCCTGGGACAGTGGAAGGTGTTCCTGCCCATGGCAGTGGAATGAGGTAAGATTTAAGGCCCTTCTCAGTCCAAACCATTCCATGATTCCAGGATGATGCTGGAGGGATGCTGCCCACCAGTCACCAGAGTGTTCCAGGTGCTCATTTTGGGGAGCCAACCTAGCAGGGATCAATCCACACTCAACACTCATCAGCACAAATGAAGCCCTTTAAAAGTAAATCAAATTAATCAAACTCTGCACAATTTGTAAAGGAGCCCACACCCAGCTGGCTCCAATCCTGGGGAGCCCCTGCAGGTCATCCCCACCTTTCCCACAGGCATCCCGAGACAGGTCCTGTGCCACCGGCCCAGCTGAGACACCTCCCACCAGCACAATTCCAGGGCAAAACAGATTTCCCCACACTCAGGTACACCCAAATTCACTTTGCTTTCCGAGCACCCACATCCCTGGAATGCCAGCACTGCCGGGAGATGCCCCACGGGCAATGCCCTCCCTCAGCTCCAGGCCATCAACTCCCAGCAAATCCCAAACTCCCTCGGTCCCCTTCATCCTCCCGTGGCGTGGCAGTGACAGCACGGCTCCACACGAGACAGCAGCACCAGCAGCCAGGCTCTCCACGCACCCCAAGCCCCCAAATCCCAATTTTCAAGCCAAAACCATCTACCCAGGGACCCAAACCAGCTGGCTCAGTGCCACCGAGGCAGTGCTAGCAGCTCCCGCTTGCCCCGAGCTGGCGTGGCTGAGAGTTGGGGATGGGTTTGATTTTTCCTCGAAACAACAACAAAAAAAAGCCAAAAAAAATAAAAATGGGGCGCCCTCTCTGTTTTACAAGCCTTCATTTGCTATTGTTTATGTAAACAGGTAAATTGTTTCGTATCTCAATTAAAAACATCTGCCACATAAATGAATACCAATTAACTCATCCTGTTTTTAATTACTCTGTTAATTACACACAGGCAGCAAAAAGGATGGCAGGGGAATAGGGAAAGCATGCTTACACCCCCCCTTCCCACCTTGCTCTTGGCAAGGATCCGAAATGTGCCCAGATAATGATGGATTAAGGTGAAAACCGTGGCTCCTGGCCAGCTCCGGCATGGTGGCTCCCTCCCGGGCTGTCTCTCACAGGCATTTCCCGGGATCCTCCGGAGACGTTTTGGAAACCCCAAGGCCCAAAGGGATGCCCCAAGGTCACCTCATCCCCCGCGGCACAGCCCCTCTGGCACTCGCGGTGCCAGCCCCGCGCTCGTTCTTCCAAACGCGTCCACGGGAGAGAACGAAACTTTGGGATGACCAGAGGAGTGAGGAGGCAACATCCTCATGGACCGAGCGCACCCTGGTGCTGCCCCTGGAGCCCTTCTGGCACCGAGGGCTCGCCCCCCGTGGGGGTGGGTGCCATCCCTGGCGAGGGACCCCGGGCGCCGCCGGCCGCCCCCCCCTCACGGCTGCGGGAAGCTTTCCAAGCGAGCAGATGGGGCAGGGAGCGGCGGCAGGAGGAGGAGGAGAGCAGAAAAGGCTATTTTCTCACGCTACATATTTTACAAGTCGAACATTTTGTGCATTTCAGCCCTGCCTGTAAAAGCATGGGGGACATGCTCAGCCCCGGGACTCGACGGCGGAGCCTGTGAGTCAACAGCGGCTGGCGACGACGTGGCTGCTGGAGGGGGGACGGGTTGGGAGGAGGGTCCCCCACGAGCAGGGACAGTTTTGGGGGGGGTCTCACTGACCTACTGGCCAGCAGCATCCAGCCAGGGCACAATACCTGCTGCAGTGTCGTGCCCGCTGCCACCGTCGGATTCATCCCACCGGGGTGGTACAGGGAGGTGGGCGCGCACACACACCCTGCTGCTCCCCAGCTGCCTTACACTCCTGGAAATTAAATATCCTGGCTAAACACCAGGAGTAAACAGTGCCGCGGGCAGCCCGGGAACACCTGGAGAGGAGCAGGGCTGGGGCTGACCCTGCCGGAGCTCCCCCACCCAGGAAACACCCACGCCTGGGCTGCACCCCAAAACCAGCCCAAAGCGCTGCCAAAGGGGCACCCCAAAACAGCCCCACGCCCCAACCGGGGATTTCTGCAGCCGTGTGCACTGAGATGCTCTACTCAAAGGTGGTCCTGATGGCTGGAGCAGGGACAAGCGGCACACGCAGCGGGTTCGGGGCATCCTGGAGGCAGAGAGTGGCTGGAGAAGGGAAAGTTCCCTCTCCACGCCCCGGCTCCGGCGGGGAGCTCCCGGAGAAGTCCCTGCAGCGTGGGAAAGCCGAGGCGCCGCAGGCTCCCCAGGGACCCGGTGCCAGGTCCTGCCCCACAGGCGCCAGGCTGGTACCGGCTCCGAGGGGGTGCCGGATCCGGCCCTGCTCTCCCACAGCCTCCAGGCTGCTGCCTCACCGACTCTTTGTCTATTTTTGAACCACGGGCTCCATTTCAAGGCGATTTTGCCCATGTGAAATTGAATCAAAGAACACAGGAAAGAATATTAATGGGAATTTTGCAAAATAAACAGGAAATCCCCGGGATGTTTTCTGGTCAGCATCTTCCGAAGGAAAGCTGAGGGTTTGTCAAGGTGGGGTTCCCCCTGGGGAGCCTGAGTGCAGTGGGAAGGACGGCAGAAAACAGCTTCAGGAAATCTAAAAATAACCCCAAGGCAGGCAATGGCACTAAGGCCAGGGCACACGGGCAGGGGTTGTCCTCTGTGCCACCAGCCTGTTCTTGCCTCTGGCTGGCAAGGATTGATCCCAGCTTGGGGACTCCTGTCCTCCCCATCCTGCTGGGCAGCTAAATCCATCTCACTCGTGAGATCCAGCCTGGAAAGCACAGGTCAGGCTGCAGCATCCGACCTGCAGCACCGACCGCATCCCCCCGGCCCCAGCAGCAGCGATTAAGCCGAGCTTAACCCTTGGGCTGTGCCTGGTCCCTCCCAGCCCCGTTCACGGTACCCAGCCCTGATCTGATACAAGCCCAGGCCTTGTGCTCCCTGTGACCGTGCTGCTTTGGCTGGGAGCTGAAGAGGGTCAGTGCTGCTGTGGGGGGATTTGTGTCCCTCCCAGGAGAGACCCAGCTCCTGCCCCACTGCCAGCACTCCCTGGAACCTGCACTTCCTGGTTGACTCGCTGCCAGTCCACTGATGCCTGCTAAGAGGTAAAATAACAAATATTTATGGCGTGCCTCTCCTCCCCGGGGCTCCCACAGCACCCAGACACCTTCCCGGGGTCGCTGCAGGACAGGGGACAGTGCAGACCCCAAGTGTCCCCAGACTTCAGCAGGGATTTACGGCGGCTGCTGGCAGCGAGTGGAGCCCAGGCCCCATTTCTATGGCACAGTCAGACACCCGCGGGATCCACGACGCCGGGATCCTGCCGGGGGTTTTCCACACGTGCAAACATCCACGGCTCAGAAACAGAATTCCAGGAACGTCGGCAGAGACCTGCCAGCCCCAGGTTCCCCCGTGGGACCCCTCCTGCCTGCAGCAGCTCAGCCCTGAAGTGGGGCTGAGCACCAGAATATTTTTCCATCCTGCAGCCTGGAAATTCCCGATGTAAGAGGCAAATCCTGCACCCACACGAGGCCTCCCCACTGCCCAAACCTGGCAGCCACCCCACACCAGCACCCAGAGCCATGGGAGAACAGCCTCTCCCCCGCCATGTCCTGGCTTTTCCCCGCTACAAACCAACATCTGCACTCACATTTTCCAAACAAAACACAGCCAACATCTGTCTGCTCCCGTGTGAAACCTTACCTGCCAGCATGGGAGGCAGCCGGCACGGAAAACCCCCTTGGCACAGCCAAGTTCACCCCCACTCGCCTCCCCAACCACGGAATTTCTCCCTGTGTGGAAACTCTCAGCAGGGAGACCTGCCTCACAAACCTCCGAGGATCCAAGAGCCCACCCCAGGCGGCAGCTCGGCTCCATGGGGCTCCTCACCCGAGCACCGTGGCTGTCAGCATCCTCCCCGGCTGCTGCTCCGTGCTTGCCGTGAGATTTCGGGATGGTTCCCCCATTTCTCCATGCCCTGTACCACAGCAGAGCTCAGCCCACCGCGGCGCCGAGCAGACGAATGTTTGCAGAGTGTCTTCAAGTCGCTCGACAAAGGAGCAGGGAATTAATATTCCTTTTAATTAAAGGCAGAAAAAAATCTCTTTGTTCCTGAACAGAGAGAAAACAACAGAGGGAAGAGCTCAGAAAGCTCTTCCTAAGCTGGAGAAGAGACCATCGCTTGGAATCAAAGACACTGTCAAAGCACACGTGACCTCGAATTAAAAAAACAAAATGAAACGCAGCAGCGGCAGTGGTTCCTCTCCGACAGCGAAGCAAAGTTGCAAAGTTTTTCTTGGCTAATAGAGGGAAAAAAAAGAATTCCAAGAAAAGGTGTGTTTAACTAGAGAAACGCTCTGCGGTATCCGAAGGCACCATCCAGCGGCGAGGGAATGACGGGAGGAGCTGCTTGTGCTCCGGCTCAGTGTCGCGGAGGAGCCACCGAGGAGCGCGGGGCCAGCCTGGCTCCATGGCTCCGCCGGCAGCATTCCCTTGGCAAAGCCGGGCTGCCCAGCTTAGCGTAATTCCAAAGGGAAAGCAAGAGCAGGCGGTGATGAATGGCAGCGCTGGAGACTCCCGAGCCAGCCTTCCTTCCCAAAATCCACGTCCAAACAAATGTCCAGAGAACGACTCTGCGAGCGTTCCCACCACAGCCCCGTGTCCCCCCCACGGACCCGTGTCCTCGCACATAAACACAGAACCAAGGGAGCTGGAGCTTCCCGAAGCAGCCCCGGGATTCCTCCCGCAAACTCTCCCAAGTGGGTCAGCTCCTCCTCGCCACCAAACACGGCTCCAGCTCCAAGCCCACGGCAGCCGGAGCGGGATGCGGAGCTGGCGGGCAGAGATGAGGGATGCAGGGATGACAAAGAGTTGGAATGCTGGGCAGGAGTGGGGAGCCACAGCCCGGAGGGGGGGGGGGGGTGTTCTGCTGGGGGGTGGGCACAAACTCGCGTGGGTTCCCGGGGACGCTGTGCCGCCCCACGCCGCCCCGGCGCTCGGGAAACGGCGACGGGGGACATGGAGGGGAGAGCAGGAAGCGCAGGGAAGAGGGGTCTGCATCCTGCCGCCCCCGCGGCAGCGCGGTGCGTGGGAGCGGGGCCCACGGGCGCGGCGATCCCGCTCCCGCTCTGCCTCCGCCGCGGAGCCGCTCCGAGCGCTCCGCCCGCTCGCCCCGGCTGTGCCCCCGCTCGCCCCGGCTGTGCCCCCGGCTCCCTCGCCGTGGCGGGCACTGCGCTGGCTCGGGCACACGGAGCATCCCCGTACCCCGCGCACCGGCAGCTGCCCCGACACCGGGAGCATCCTCCGGGCACCGGGAGCCTCCGACTCCCCTGCGCACCGGGGGGGCTCCCCGGACACCGGCAGCTTCCCCGACACCGGGAGACTCCCCCGGGTACCGAGAGCATCTCGGACTCCTGCACAACAGGAGCGTTCCCCGGGCACCGGGAGCCTCCCCGATTCTTTAGCGCCGGGAACATCCCCCGAGCATCAGGAGCATTCCCAGCTTCTTTTCCACAGGATCCTCTCCCCCGAGCACCGGGAGCCTCCGATTCCCAACGCACCGGGAGCATCCTCCGAACACCGGCGGTATCCACAGCCCCTCCGCCCTACGAGCCTCCCCGGGCACCGGGAACCTCCGATTCCCCTGTGCACCCAGAGCATCTCCCGAACACCGGGAGAATTCCAAGCGCCGCTTTCACCGGAGCCTCCGCGGGCACCGGCAGCCTTCCCGTCCCGTTCCCCGCTGGCGGACGGCACTTACCGTCCTGAGGTGCGGCGGAGGCGTGAGGTAAGTCCCAAGGCAGGGGCCGGCGGGGCCGGGAGGAGCGGGCAGAGCCGGCAGCGGCCCCCGGCGGCGGCGGCCCCGGCCCGCTTAAGGCCGGCGCTGGCGGAGCGCGGCCCCGCGGCGGCGGCTGCCCCCGGCACCTGCCCGCCGCCGCTCGCCGCCAGCTCCGGGGCCGCCGCTCGCCGCCAGCTCCGGGGGTCGGGGCGCTTCCCCTCCCCCCGGAGGGGGGGCACCGGAGAAGCGGGGGAGGGCGGAGAAGCCGCGGTAAATCCGCGGGGCCGCTTCACCCCCTGCGCGGTGCCCGGCGGCGCATCCTCCCGGAGCCGCGCCGCGGCCGTGGGGACCCCGCGGCCGCGCTCCGTGCCCGGCCGGGCCCCCGCAGCGCCGCCGCTGCTGCCGCCGCTGCCGCCCGGCCCGGAGTGAGCGGGGCCCGCCCGCGCCGCTGCCTTAGACCGGGGATCGCCGCCACCGCCAGGGGGCGCCCTGCCGCCGCCGCCGCCACCGGAGCGGGACCCCCGGGATGGGATAACGGGATGGGATAACGGGATGGGATGACGGGATGGGATGGGATGGGATGGGATGGGATGGGATGGGATGGGATGGGATGGGATGGGATGGGATGGGATGGGATGGGATGGGATAACATGATGGGGACACAGGGCTGCGTGGCACCAGCGCTCTTCACGGGGACATGGGGCTGCCCAGGGTTTAGGGGGTGCATGGGAACCTGGTGACACTATGGGGACTGGAAGGCCGTGCATAACAGTGTACAGGGCTTGGGGGATGCAGGGACTGGGGTTTTCAAAGTTGTCAGAGTTGGGGGTGCTAAAGATTGAGGGTTGCAAAACTGAGGGAAGGGGGCTGTATAGGGGCCAGGGTAAGGTGTTTTGGGGAGCTGCAAGAAGTTGTTTTGGGGAAGGTGGAGGGACTGCAAGAAAACCAGCCAGGACTTGTCTGGGGCCATGGGAATAGTCTAGGGGTTGGAGCAGGGTAGGGGTGTCTGCGAGGGGCTGGGAGGTTGCGGGGGGATGGAGCTGTGTTTGCTCAGCTTCCCTCTCCAGGGGCCCAGGGGCTGGGGTTGTACTGGAGCAGCCACAAGACCACAAGCACAGCCCTCAGAAACCCACATGCCCATCCCAGCTTGGCCTTGGAGTGCCCCCCACCCTGCTGGGGCTCTGAGGGGCTCCAGGGGCAGCTGCGTGCTGGGAATGCCGGTGGGACCCTCCCAGACAGTGGTGTGGGGCAGCGGTGCACATCTGGCTGCTTGGCACACCCCTGCCAGCTGAGGGACAGCGTTCAAATTTTCCCTCCCCAAATCCTACTACAGCGCTGCTGCTTGTCCGTGCACCGGGAGCACAATCCCCGTGAATTTCCCTGCGAGCCGCAGCCCTGCCTCTCCTCTGTGTGTAATTACTGTGCCTGGCAGCTGCTTCCCTTTGCGACTGCCCTGTGCCGGGTGTGTTACTCATCCCCGCCGCTTCCCAGGGACCGGGAGAGCTGCGGCTCTGCCAGGCGGAGTCACCCGGCACGGCTGCTGCACAGCCGGGCTTGGGTGGCACAGAACAGCTGCGTGGCCACTGGACAGCCAGAGAGTGGCCCTGGCGTGGCTGAGGTACAGACACTGTGTGGGCACTGACAGGGCACTGCATGGCCACTGCACAAGTGCTGCACGGCCTCTGTGTGACCACTGCATGGCCAGGAAATGGTCATTGCATGGCTTTTGTATGACCATTGCATGACCAGTAAATTGACATTTTTTGGCCAGTACATGACTTTTGCATGGTCTCTGTGTGACCACTGCATGGCCAGTAAATGCCAATTACATGGCCCCTGAGAGATCTTTCTATAGGTAGTAAATGATCATCACAAGGCCACTAAGTAACCATTCTGTGGCCACTATGGGGCCACCACACAGTCCCCAAATGACCACTGCATGGTCACTGCACAGCCCAGCTCCCCCCACTGATGGGGTCAGTGCAGGAGGAGCTGCAGAATCCTGACCCAGCCCCTTCAGCCTCAGCTCCAGTTTTCCATCCCTTGCTCCCAGAGGGCTCCCAGAGGGCTCCCAGAGGGTCTGTGGTTCTCCAGGCGCTGGTGCCCTCATTCCCACGGGGACCTCTCCTCAGGAGCCTCGTGCAGGTGCCACAGCCCCAGAGGAAAATCCGCCCTGCACAGCTGCACTCCCACCCCACCACAGCCCGGCTTTGCATGGGTGGCAGTGGCTGGCATATGCAAATGCCAGCACCACGTGTGCTTGGGGACACACACACTTGGACGTGCACTTGGACATGTGGTTCCCAGCTCGAGGTGAACCCTCAGCATCAGCAAGGTGGCCCAAGAGTGTTCCCAGAGTTCTGGGCTCCTTCGGGGTCAGGCCACTCTCTGGGAGAGCAGGGACCTGCTCTCAGCCCAGTCACACACCCAAGTGCAAACCTCACACACATCACAAACCCAGCCATGAGCCTGGCGATGACCAAACCCATCCCCTGTGAACTTCCAGCCCCCAGCCACGAGCACGTCACAGGGACCTGCCAGGAGCCATTACCACCTCCCCTTTATTTGGGGTGCAGCTGAAGGACATTAAACACCCCCTGCCCTGGCACCTCGTGCCCCAGGAGCCTCTCAAGCACTGTCAGGATGGGCAGGTGGCACTGTCACCCCACAGGACAGGGGAGGGTCCAGGAGAGAGCCACTGCATCCCCCCCCCAGCAGCGTTTGGGTGGCAGGGGCTGCTGCGTTCCTATTCCACGCACGCAGCCTGTAATTTTGGTCTATTGAAGTCATAATTCACTACTGTGAAAATAAACATTTGTGTTAGCTCGTTTTATTCGGCGGGGTTTGGCTGAATGTTAATAATTCCCCGCCGGCGGCTTTGCACGTGGCCTGGGATGCTGGGACAAAGCCCGGGCACCCGTGGCCGTGGCCACCTCCTTGCAGGCTTTGGGCGAGTTCTCACCCTCCTTTATACCCTATCCCTGGGATCCCCCGGATCCTGAAGGAGATGGGTAAAGCACAGCCACTTTGTACTAATCCAGGGAAAATGAAGATAAATGTAATTTTTAGACAGGTCCAGCACCTACTCAGACCCATCCCTGCCACTGGGTTTGTACTTTCGTGGGTGCTCCCACCACATGAAGGACACCTTGTCACCCACCCCGTGCCATCACCATGTAGGAGGACGCCTGGCCCCCCCACTCCCCCGGCTGTCCCCAGGGCTGTCCCCAGGGCTGTCCCCAGATCTCTCCCTGCTGGCTGCGAGGGGCTGGTGCTTCCCCTCGGCATTTGCATCTTCCCAGCCTTTATCTTTCTCCCGGTCTCTGTATTGCTGCAATTACAGACACTTTAAAACACAATGATCTGGCTGTTAGCGTGATGGATGACAGAACCTTTCTGTCTGGTTTAAATCATTGCTGAGAGTGAGCAAACTTCCCCGGGTTAACCCTTTCCTGCCCCAAACCCGCTCCCAGCCCGGTAGCGCTGTGAGCTCCACGGCCACCCATCCACCACACGCCTGGGTGTAATGGATGGGATAAAGGGGGGGTCTGGAATTCCTACGGAAAACATTCCCCCATCCCTCATCACTCATCCCCTTGGGGTTGGGGCTCCCTGGGTGCGTGGGGCAGGCGATGGGAGCAGCCCCGTCCCGGCAGAGCCGGTGGCCCCGCTCCGCTCCGCTGCGGTGGGAAATTAACGGCTGGGGGGAGATAAGCGCCTGCCAGAGCCCGATAGCGGGCTGGATCCATCCCAACCCCGGGCTGGCAATCCTTCCCCCGGCAAATCTGGAACCGGGGCAGGGCGAGGCCCCACTGCGTTCCCACCCGTGGGAGAGGGTGGAAACTCCGGTCCTGACTCGGTGTCGGTCACGCTGGCGCTTGATTGATGGCGTGATGAGCCCGGGGCGGGGATGAACCACACAAGTCGTGGTCATCCATGCTCCCTTTGTTGTGGGGAGGTGGCATCTCCCACTGCCGTGGATCCTGCCCGGTGCCCATCCATGCCTGCCCACCCCACAAGTGTCCCAGAGCCACGGGAGGATGTTACCATCACCCATCACTTGTCACCACCTCCATCCCTGCTGGACGTGCACATGGTGAGGTTGGATGGAGTGGTTTGGAGAGTGCCAAGGACCTGCCCCAGAGGCAGGGACATCCTAAGGCAGAGCCTGGGGAAGGAGAGCACTGAGGCCTTGGCATGGTGCGTGGCAGGAGATAAGAGGGGATCTGAGGGCAGATGAAGGCAACTGGTACCAAAACCTCACAGGAAATGGTCACCACCATGTGCCTTCCAGGCCCCACATCTGCTCCTGCACGTGACCCCCACCCACTATCAGAGTCACACACGAGGGCAGGGACTACACGGTGGGTGCTGGGCTCACGGTGCCGCCAAGGCACCCTTGAATGCCCTCTCTTGCCTCTACAGCCACCGTGGTGTCAGGGACGTTTTTGACACCTTGTGGGTGCCCAGCCATCAGTGATGATCTGGTGCTGTCCCTGTGCATCCCACTGGTGATTCACTGTCCCTTCCTCCTGGCTCTGTCAGAGCCCCGGCTCAGCCCCACGCTCCCCCGCGTGCTGGGATGAACTGATTGCTATTCCAGCTGCATCCCCTCTTCACAAACCTCAGGCTTTTTAAAAAGCACACAGTGCTGGTTTACCACACCTTGCCCCTCGCCAGGCTGGTGGCTCAGCCCTGTCCCTCCTCGGGCACCCAGTGCTGTGCCAGGTCCTGCCCCTGCCCACTCCCACGGGACAGTGTCTGCAGGTGAGGGCACCGAGCTGTGCCGGCGCTCAGCCCTGGTGTGCCACAGGTTTCCTGCATCACCCCCAGCGGGTCTGTCTGTCTGTCTGGGTATCTCAATCTCCTATCATTCCCTCTCGGGGAGCAGAGCATCCCTGGGTACTCTCTGAGTCCTTGCCAGATGTGGCAGTGCCAGTGGTGCCCTACAAGCAGAGCTTGGTGACAACGTGTGGCTCCTGTGTTCACAAGCTGCAAAGCCCTACACAGCTCCGGGCTCTCCAATCCCCATTTGCTTGCAGCATCCCTGCAGGGGCAGGGAGCTGCTGGGCTGGGAAGGGTCAGGGTGACCACGGATGGTCCCTGGCTGCAAGCACAGATGTGGTGGCCAAATCTCTGCCTAAACCCATCCTGGCACAAACACCGAGCACCGGGAGCCGGGCTGCAGCCCCCGGCGCTCTTCCCTTGGTACTTGGCTTGCAGCAGGAGCCCTGGTGCTGGATTTTCCTGCACGTTAATCCATCGGGGAATGCAGCAGGGAGATAAGGGGCTGGTGGGGAGCCAGCGGCCGGGGGAAGACGCTCGCCTGCCCACTGGCTATCGCCCGCCGCAGCTGCATCCGCCCGGGGACATCTGCTGGGCAGGAAGTGCTGTGCGCCAGCCTTTCCCAGGAAAGGGGCTTCGTTTGTGCCTGGCTTCCCTCCCTGACCACTCCTAGGGGTCCCCAGACTTGGGCTCACCCACCCTGCAGCCACTGGGCTGGAAGGAGCAGCCACACTGGCTGCTGAAGCTGATCCAGTGGATTTCCCTCAGCTTCCACATAGGAAAGGAAAAAAGTGTGTCTCCCATTAAAAGGGAAAAAAAAAATAAGAAAAAAACCAAACCAAAAACAAAATCCTGCTTTCCTTGCTGACAGATTCGTTCCTGCTTCGTGGCATTCAAAGGGAAACCACCCCCTACTGCTTATCATCTCTCTCGCCCTGCACTGCCGGCTCTGGAAAATCACCAGCTTGCCTTTAAAAATGGGATACTTCAGGATACAGCACCAATACTCTGGGTGCTTCAAGGTTTTGGGGCTGCCAGGGGCAAAGTTTCCATCTTTTCTTTGCCATGGAGAGCCTGGGAAGTGTTTTAAATGCAAAACAAAGATGACCACATGCTACCTTGATTCCAGGAGTCATTTTGGGGTGCATGAAGACACTGCTGGCACCTCCATGGCAGCAGCAACCAGTGGCAATGTCCTGCCAGCCTCATCCTTGACCAGCAGGAATTCACTGAGAGATGCTGAACAAAATCCCCTGAGCTACCCTTGGGCTCACAACAGGTCCACATTCCCCTTCACCCACCCTAACCTTGGGGACCACCTCCTTCCTGGCCCTCCCCATCCCACAGGCTGCATTGCTCCCAATAATGATGGGAATTTAATTAGCAGGCACTGCACTTCCAACACCTCACATCCCTGCAAAAATCAATGGGAGCTAGCAGGAGTTGGTGTGAGCCTGCCTTCACTTCAGCAGGCAGCTTGGATAGAGATCCAAGCCCTGGGGCTTCTTCAGAACCTTCCCAGGGCCAAAATGCTCCAGCCTGGGGCTCTGGCTATGTGGAGGCTGGTGCTGATCTGTGCCATGCCAGGCCATGCCACAGGGAGCCACGGCCTCATGCTGGGTGAACTCTTGGGTTTGTTACGAGGTGCAGAAGCGCCATGGCAGCAGAGGACATTGTGGCTGTCTCTGGCCACCTGCATCGTTTCCAAGTTCCCAGGCTAAAAGCAGGGCTTGTTATCAAGAGCAAAAAATGTGCCACCTCTGTTGTATTTCATTTCCCTTTCTCCACCTCTTCCCTGCCCGCTGTGCATCAGAGATAACAGCTCTCGGTGCCGGAGCTGGAGAGCGGGGCCGGCAACGGCCTCGCCTGCCCTATCACTGCCTCGCCGGCCGCAAGGAAATCAGGAAGTTTGCAGAGATATTTGGCCAACAAAATAAACATTTCTTCTGCCAAAAGCCTAACGGGCAGCCTGGCCAGCCCGCAGCAATCTGCACAGATCCCTGGCTGCAGCCTTCCGGAGCACAGTGCCCGCCGAGCCCCGCGGCCACGCTGCCTTATCGGAGCGTGCCCGTGCCTGGCATGTGCCAGCTCTGGGGACAGGGACCCCAGCGTGGCTCCCCCAGCCACGGTGAACCGGCACAACAGGTGTAGCACCCACGGTGCACCAAACCCTGCCCATGTGCTGTGCCAGCTGTGTCCCTGACCTGTGGGCACGTGCCAGGGGTGGGCAGGGGGCTGCGGCCGGAGCGCGGTGCCGGGGGAGCGGGGTGGGGAGTGAGGGGAAGCGAGGCACAGGGCCAGCATTGTTCACACCGGTGACTCAGCCGGCTCCACTTTCCTGCCTGTGCTGGGCATGGGCCCAGCAGAGCCCCCAAACCCCCCAGATCTGCCACAGCCCCTTGGCCTCAGTGCTTAGGGATGCTCCAGCACTGGGATTTGGGATGCTCCGTGCCCATGGAGCCTCTGCACTGCAAATTGTCAGCAGCACCTGGAGAGCTTGTGGGGTTGAATGTGAGCTGCTGATCCCAGAATGAGCACAAACACCCGACAAACACAGGGCTGAAGTGCTGGAAATAAAACATCCCCGGGGCTGATTGCTCGTTATGGAAAGGTATAATTGCAGAACAGGCTCTGAATGACAGTGAGCCCATGGAGCCCCATGGTGCCTTTGCCATGGGCTTGGCCATGTCCCAGCTCCCCATTCCCGCTGGCTGCTCCCCAAAGGATGCACTGACTGGTGCCAGCCACGTGCCACCCTCGGGAAGCACCTGCCTGCCCAAGGCTGCATTTGGCACTGGAGTGAGTCACCCCAATGGCACTGCCACGGCCACCACCACCTTCCTCCCACCTCTGCCTCTCACCTTGGCTGGTCCTGCGTGGTGCCCCGGCCCAAGAGGGGTCCCTGTCTGCTCTGGGGGGTCCCGAGGGGACGGTGGCAGCACCCCAAGTCTGCGAGCCCCACCGAGGCTGTTGCCACCAGCCCTGTCCCACGTGTGGGCAGGAGCTGTGCCGGGGATGCTGAGCTCCGGAGGGGCGCGGGGCGTCCTGCCCACTCGGCGCCTTCCCAGCCAGCAGGGCCACTCATGTGACGGCCGGGGCCGCGGTGGCAGCGGAGCCGTGTCCCATGGCGAGGGGAAGGTGAACAGCTGCCGGGCAGTGATAATGCGGCGGGTGGGGGTGGCCGGGCAGCTGCGCCCGTGTCCTTCCCCAACAGGAACCATCTGTGACCAAGCCCAGCTCTGCCTTCCCTATCAGCCATTCCGGTCTGACTTTCCAACAACTTCCCCTTCGTGCCGGCCTCGCTTCCTCACGGCGAGGAGCCGGTGCGGTGCAGCGGGGCACGGCAGGGCTGGCACGGCACAGCACGGCTGTCCTGGCACACCTTGGCACAGGCAGCGCCGTGCACGGCCCAACCGGCAGGCAAGGCGTGGTGTGGTTGTCCATTTGCAGCCTGGCACAGACACGGGGCTCGCCCCCCTCTCTGCAGCCCCTCTGCCGGGGATCATCCATGGGATGAGGTTTTCCCACAGCTGCTGCCGCCCTGATCTGCAGCTGCAGCATCTCCCCGACCTTCTCAGCACTTGGGGTGACCACCCCGTGCAACCCATCCCTGCACCCCCGAGCCAGGCCCCTCAGCACCAGCGTTTGGGCTCCCCAAGAGCTGTCAGTGAGAGAGAAACAACTTGTTAGAAACCCCAAAGGCGGCTCTGGGCTGCAGGTGGGAGGGAGGAAACGTGTCCTAAAAATACAGCAGCGCCTGCACGGTCCCCGAAGGTGGCTGAGCAGATGGCGTGTCTCGGCGGCCACCTGGGCTCCTGCAGATGGTACCCGGGGCTCCCCGCTTCGTGCCCCCCGCCCAGGGCTCGGGGGGGCCAGGAAGGGACGGGTGGAATTGGGGAGGAAGGTACTGGGGTATGGGGGTGTGCTGTGCTGTGGGGGCAAAGCGGGGTGTCACCAGCAGGGTCTCTGCCCTCTGGGTGCAGCCCCGAGCCCCAGGGGACATCGAGCGCTGTCTGGGTGCTGCAGGGAGATGAGGGGAAACCCCAGCACGGGGCTGATGTGCTGGGAAAAGGGCCACAAGCTACAAACCACAGCCTGACCCTTCCAGGACTGTGTGTTTGGGGGGAGACGGCACAGACGTCCCCAGCACAGTTTTGCCCCAGCCCCACATCCTGCATCCCAGCAATGCTGGGACACCCCAGCTCCTTTCTGCCCACCCTGGAGATGCCTGTGTCCTACCAGCACAGGCACAGCAGACTGAGTGTAGACTGAAGGCTGGCAGAGGTTTTGATAGGGTTTCCAGCAGTGTTTCAGGCTCTGTCTTCTTCCCCTTTTCTTTCTGGCCAGCCCAGGTGGGGTCTGTGTCATTGCTCAGGGTTTTGCCAAGCTGCCCCTTGGCCAGGGCCAGGCTCACCACGGACCACAGAGAGTGGCACTGCTGGGGAGTGTCCCAGGGCAGCGAGTCAAAACAAGAAGATTTCAGGGCCAGCCAGGAAAATCCCACCCAGCTGCGGCCCCGTGTCCCCGTGTCACCCCCTGGGAGGGTTTTCTCCACCAGGAAACAGAGAGCTCCTGCCCGGGCAGCTGCAGGGGCCGGGCTGGCAGGGAATGCCCCGGTGTGGGGGAGACCCCTGAGCTGTGCCCCAGAGCGCAGGGAACCCCCGGGGAGCCGGGTCTGGCTTGGAGGAGGGGGGAACCCCTGGAATCAGAATTCTGACTCACTGAGGGAGGGCAACCCCTGGGATCCCGGGGTCTGGCTCGGCGAGAGGAAACATCTGAGGTCTCCTAACACGGAAAGGAACCGCTGGGGGTGGAGGGCCCACCCTGGCATGGGGGAACCCCTGGGTTATGGGGTCTGCCCTGTCACAGGTGACCTGTCCCACCCACGCGCCGGGAGCCCGCCGGTTTCTGTCCGAGTCAGAGCTGCTCTTGCTGCCGAGCAGAAATTTCCCCCTGCTAAAGGAGAAGCAGGACGGGCTCCCACCACCCCCACACTCACAGCGAGGTGGGGGAAGGAGGACAGAAAGCCCCGAGGGGCGGTTGAGGTCTTGCCACCTTCACACGTACCGGGGCTGTGCCAGCCCTGTGCTCGGTGGGACATGCCATGGCATGGAACGGCACAGGATGGCACAGCAAGCTTCCCCAGGGCTGGAAATGCCCCTTGCTCATGTGCCCCACTGCCTGCAGTGTCCCACTGCCTTCCCTTTTCCATTTGAAAGCAATGGGTTTGGGAACAAGGGGGAAAAGGAAGCGGCAGCAACAACGGGTGAGCAAAACATCACTGTCAGCTGCCAGAGCCAAACCGAGACCTCCACCTCCCAAAAGGGGCTGGGATGGGGGCACGGCCCCAGCCTGGGCTTGGGATGGGGGTTTTATACGTTGCTGCTTAAATCTGCCTCTTCCAGCCCAGGGAAATGGGGATGCAGGAGCAAAGACAGAAGTTGGGAATGGGAAGGAGAGCGATGGCCAAGCCAGGGAGATGGGAGCTGCCGAGAGTTCACAGGGAACACAAAGACAAATTCTTTAAGGGGAAAAAAAAAAAAAAAAAGGAAAAGGGAAAAAAAAAGAAATCAAAGGGATGTGGAGAGGGAGATAAGAGGGAAGACAGAACAGGGAGACGGAGGGAGCGGAGAGGACGCGGGCAGAGGGAGGCAGGCGGCGCGGGGAGGCGAAGCGGGAGCCGGGGGAGCTGTCTGGCGCATCCCTATCGCCTCTCTCCATCGCGGGAGCCCAACCTCAAGTAGTTTTTCACTGAGATTGGAGTGATCAGGTAGGGCTGCCCTCGGCGGCAGCTGCGGGGCTGTGAATAAGCACCTGCTTATCTCTGCCCAGCGGCTGTGCGCGGCTGCAGATTGCGGGGGGACGGGAGCTGGCTGCCGGCTGCGATTTCCATATCAGCGCCCTGCAGCCGCCTGCGCCAAATAAACACAACAGCCCCACGGACAAAAGGTTAATTATCAATTTTCAGAAAGGGAGAGAGAGGGGAGGGGGAGAGGGGAGAGCAGCGGCCGTCGGCAGCCGCGGGGACGCGCAGCCGGGTTCTGATGGGGTGCTGGGCTCTGCGCCCCGGGCACAGCATCCCTGAGCATCCCCGGGGCTCTGCCGGTACCCGCCGGGCTTGGGGAGGGGTGGGGATGGGGATGGGACAGCCACAGAGATGACAATGAGGACAGATACCGGGATGGAGGCAGTGACAGGGATAGAGATAGGGATGGGGACCGGGATAAGGATGGAGGCAGGGATGAGGGCAGATACTGAATGAGGGAACAGGGATGGCTCTGTACAAGCACAGGAGCAGTTGGACTGGGGGGAAGACATAGGGGAAAGAAAAAGAACCTCTCCCAATACTCAGTTTCTGGCTGGGCAGAGGCCCGACTTGAAGAAGGCACATCCTCCTCCTCCCGAGGGCATGCAAGGCTCTTCTGGCTCCACTTCCCGCAGCCACATTTCTGTATTCAACAGCTTTCTCCTCTTATCAAAGCCACCATGAACTCCCAGCTCGTCTGGGCCACGGGGCCAGGGAGAGACAGGGAGGGAAGAGGTGCCGTTCTGGCCCCAGCCCCGGGGGAAGGAAGGACTGGGTGGTGGCATCACCCAGCTTGTAGCTCAGACCACGTGAAGCCACCAGGGATCCTCACGGATCCTCTCTTGATCACTGTGCCTGGGGTCAGGGCTTGTCCCTCTCTCCTGGCACTCAAGAGCTGGTAAATATGGCAGGGGGTCCCTGGTGCCACCCACCCTGTCCTTCACATTCATTCGGGGCTACAAACCCCCTCTCCTGATGCAGCCCTCCCTGCTCTGGGATGGTTTTCCCATCCTGCACGTCCCACTCTCAGCACACCCTGGCCAGGGAGCACTGCCCCGAGTGTGCCCGTGATGCTCCCAGCTCCCATGAGGACACACAGAACCCAAAAGAGCCTCACAGGGCAGCAGCCACACGGCCAGGAAGGCTCGAGCCCACACAGCACCAGATTTAGCCACAGACATCCTCCTAAAAATATCTAGGAGCTGGGAGGCTGCAGAGCTGAATCTGCTGCCACAGGGAGCAGGCTCAGAGCTCCAGCCCTCATCCTGTGGGGCTGGGATGGATGGAGCTGGGATGGATGGAGCTGGGATGGATGAAGCTGGGATGGATGGATGGATGGATGGATGGATGGATGGATGGATGGATGGATGGATGGAGCTGGGGTGAACAGAACTGGGGTGCACTGGACTGGCCCCAGCACAATTTGGCTTGAGGAGAATTTGGAGCCACCAGCTTGGAAGGATCCAGCTATCCCTGTGCCAACCTGATGCCAGGGCCAGGAGGACACCGGGGTGGAGATGAGATGCTCTTGGTGCTGGGGTGGCCCTGATCCACCAGGGAATTGGATGTGCAGCTGTGGATAAGAATAATGAGAGTTGATAACATTTAGCACCTTTAATGCAGGCAGAGCTCTGCAGCTCCCATCTGATGGGTGCAAGGAGAGGGTGTCCCTGGAGGATTTGGGGGAGAAGCTGGGGACAGAGCCAGGACTCAGAAAGCTGTGGTGCCTGACTGTGAGCTCTGGTGTGGCCCCAACCTGCCCCTCATCCCAAGAGGGACCCTGACCTCCAGCTGATAAAACAGGCTAAAAATACCAGGATAAATATGAGGGAATGCAGGCGGGGTGTGAGCATCCTGGGCTGGAGCAGCCAGCCCCCCCTCCAGCCTTGCCCAACCCCCCCCAAATAACCCCAGCCCAAAATACTAACCCGGAGCCCATCTGGTGTCCAACTGATGAGCACAGATGTGTTTGGGATTTCCGAGCCGGCTGGCAGCCGTTCAGACCTGTCGCAAGCTGCACCTGCTGCAGGATATTTTCCCTTCTGGATTTAATCCCCATCCCCCCAGCAGCCCCAGGCACGCCCCAGGGCTGGGCGGGCAGAAGGAGAACCCCCCCCAAGTGATGACCTTCCTGACCCATGCCCATCCCTGCTATAAATATGGATGTGGAAGCAGGGGAAGGGGGAATTAAATGCCCAAGAGGGGTCGTGCGGTGCCCAAATCTCAACCCCCCACCAAGGAAATGCCTGGGGGAGGGGTAGGGGTCACAGCCGCCCTCCCCCAGGATGGATTTCACCAGCTCTGGGTGTTCTGGGAAGGTTTCTGGGAGCATCCTCAGCTACAGAGACCCGAGCCTTTCATTGCAGGCTCTGAGCCCAAGGGATGCTCTGGGGTTTGGAAACTATCCAGTGCATTTCCCAGCCCCCTACCCATTGTCCCCCAATTAACACACCACTCTCATGTTTTAACGAGGCTCTCCCAGCTCAGATGTTGAACCGTGTGATGATCGTGGAGCCTGCGGAGGGAATAAACAGCAAATCCCCTTTTAAATGAAGGGCTCGCCGAGGGATTAGGAGCGAAGGGGTGGCCTGTCCCCCCCCTCCGTCCCCCCCGGGGGCTGCCTGTGCAGATATTCCGGGCAGGAGAGGCCTCGTCTGCCCGTCTGGCCCGTCTGAAGTGGTCCAGGGCGATAGGGAGTGATTAGGATTAGACACATCCAGGATGAGAGTTTTTTCACCAGATAGGGATGATAGATAATGGGACCCATGGGGAGGATTACGGTGCAGTCTCTCCAAGAGAGCAGCCATCTGTGTGTCTGTGTGTCCGTCTCCTGCCAGCTCTGCTGTCCCAGCGTGTTCAGCCGGGCTCTCCCTTGCCCGTGATGGGTCCTGGGATGGCAGCACTGACCTCCCGCCCCATCCCTGCCAGGATCATGTGGCAACAAAGGCTCGTGACCATCCGGGGTAGCCAAAGTGTAGTCCTGCAATGGACACAGCACCCAGCATCCCTGGGTACCCTGCATCCCTGTGGCACCCAGCACTCCTGCATCCCCGTGGTATCCAGCATCCCTGTGGTACCCAGCATCCCTGCATCCCTGTGGTATCCAGCATCCCTGCATCCCTGTGGTACCCACCATCCCTGCATCCCTGTGGTACCCACCATCCCTGCATCCCTGTGGTATCCAGCATCCCTGCATCCCTGTGGTACCCAGCATCCCTGTGGTACCCACCATCCCTGCATCCCTGTGGTACCCACTATCCCTGTGGTATCCCTGCATCCCTGCATCCCTGTGGTATCCACCATCCCTGTGGTACCCAGCATCCCTGCATGCCCCTGAGGCACTCAGCATCCCTGCATCCCTGGGGTGCTCAGCATCTCTGCACATCCCCGGGGCACTCAGCATTCCCTGGGGAATTCAGGCATCCTCCTGAAGTGTCCTTGGCTACCTCCATGCACCCGCACCCGCGATGCTGGATGCTGCCGAGGGGACAGGATGACACATCCCTGTGAGCACAACTTGGGACTTTGCCATCCCTTGACCTCCCCATCCCTGGAGTGAGATGAGCGCTGCCGGCCCAGCCTCCGCAGGGAGGAGAGTGGTGAGAACTGGCCCGTTCCCACCGCCCAGCATCCCACTCCCTCCCAGCTGCATTTTTCCCTGTTGAAGTCAGAGGCACCCGACAGAACCCCCGGGTCCTGCCAAGCACAAACATTTCCTATTTGGGATGTTCATGCTGCAGCCTCGGCCGTGACGCTGTCCCAGCGTGTGTGTGTGGCCAGAGGATCCCAGGGAAGGCTGGAGGATCCCAGGGAAAGCTGGAGGATCCCAGGGAAGGCTGTGCCCACCATAATTATGGGGAGGGAGAGAGAAAAAGAGAGAGAGAGAGAGAAAGAAAGAGAGAGAGAGAGAGAGTGGCATTTTGAAGTTTGGATAAAACCTTAATTGAAGTCTTGGCTGGTGTTAATTATATTAAAGGCAGAGTGAGCGATGGGCTTTTTATTAGTTAATGAGGATTTTCATTTTCCAGCAGAGGAGCCCTTTGATGTTTTCAGGACTAATGGCTGTTAAATTCAACTTATTCGCTTTGCCAATGGTGGAGGGTGATGGGGAGCAGGGGCTGCTCCAGTCACGGTGCCCAAAGCCCTGGGAGCCACCAGCTGCCGTGGAGAGAGGACGGGGATTCTCCCAGCACATCACCACCAGGGTCATGTGAGAACAAGGATTTGGGGCCATCCGGTGTGGGAGATGGGCTGTCCTGCACCTGAGCACAGCACCCAGCGCTCCTGTGTGTCCCTGTGAGCACAGCACCCAGCGTTCCTGTGTGTCCCTGTGGTGTTCAGGCATCCCCCTGCATCCCATAGATACTCAGCATCCTTGAACATCCCTTTGGGCACCCAGCACCCCCAGGCTACGTTCATGCAGCCTGTCCTGCTCTCCACGTGGATTTTTCCAGACTATCTCCAAACCCCATGCCAGGCTGCCTCCCTCCTCCCGCAGTTAGCATTTATTACGATTATTTTGCATTCATTACCCGCGGAGCCAGTGCTCTACCCCATCTGAAATCATGTGCAAATTCCCTCTGCATCACTTTTCCCAGCCTTGCAGGGGAAGGGCTGCACAGTGTGCAGGGAATATTCCGGGCTTGGGGAGCGCCGTCAGTGCCGGCCCCGCGCCCCAGCCACGTGGCCACACGGCTGCTCCCCAGCTGGATGATTTGTAGCATTAATCAAAACCCAGAGTACTTTGCATTTCAAATGCTGGTAGGGAAGAGCCAGGCAGGAATCTAGGCTTTGGGGAATATTCAGGAAGAAATCGGGTTTGTCCTCAGCCTCGCCTCGGCCCACAGCAGGTTCCGGGCTGGAAAATCAGTGGGTTCTCCCCACATGGCAGAATTCCAGGGAACCCAGCAGCTATTTAAGGAGTTTTTGGGGTGCACGGTAGGGCAGGATGGGGTGGGATGAGGGGTTGGTGGCAGTGGGCACAGGACCCTCTGCAGCAGCACTGAGAGCAGTAAGAGGTGTTCAAGGAGCAGGGAGGTCCCTCGAGGCTGGGTGAGGAGTGGTTGCTCCCCCCAGACCCCCCCAAATGGCAGCTCAGCCGCTCCTGGGGGACCACTCTGTGTGTGGCTGCCGTGGGGCAGGAGGGGAGGGTGGGGAGGGCTCTTTCCTGGTAATTACCCCTCGTCCTTCCCAGCCAGCTCATGGAGGGAGCCGGGGGGGACACAGCTTAAGCTATCAATGGTCTTGCCTTGATGGGAATAAAATATGCACTGAAAGACATGAAAATGGAGTAAATAAAAGAGATAAAAATGGAACGATCAAGCCAGCAACTTCTCCTCCTCTGATTAAAAAGAGGGAGTGGGGGGGGGAGAGGGGATGCGCTGAGCCCTTGAAGAGGCAGCTGCTGCTGCAGCCGCAGCCCTGATAAAGGGGTTGAGCAGCCTGTTTGGGAGAGATAAAGTGAAGTCCCAGCGTTTCCTGTCCTCAATCCAAGCCTTACCATCAATATTAATACAGCCTGACAAACTGGCGTTTAAGATAGAATAAATATAGACTGGTGCTGCTATTACCTAGACCTTATTAATCTGCTTGGAGGCATTTAAATGCCGTTAAAAATATGGAGTTTACTCGCTGGCACTTCAATAGCTTTACAATCCATCAGCGTTTTGTTTTCTACCCTCCTCCTCCCCTTCCCGAGGTGCTGGCTCTGGGTGCCCAATGACCTGTGCTGCTCCAGGCTGGGAGAGGGGAGCCAAGCAGGGAACTGAGGTGGGAGCTTGGATGTTGATGATGATGATGATGATGATGATGATGATGATGATGATGGGAGCTCAGCCTGGGACATGGAGACACAAACCCCTTGGAGATGGTGAATGGAGCATCCCAGGACCAAGAGCCAGAACCCTTCTGTCCAGGTGATGGAAAATTCACCTGTGTGCTCCTCACTAGGAGAAACTTGGGGCTCCCAGGTGCCAGCGAGCTCCCAGACAGGGAATCAGCCCCCTCCTCAGCCCCAGTCAGCCTGTGGGGTGGACAGCCTGCGGAATGCTCCTGGCATCATGGATCTGGACTGCCATATGTTGTGGCATCCACATGCTCCTTCCCTGCCAGCCTCAGGCCAGGGACCCTGCTTGGTGCCCAGCACTCTTCCCTGGGCTGTCCCCTCGTCTCAGCAGCCGCAGGGTGGTAGGAGCAGCTCTGGGTTCAGGAGTGCCCAGTGCATGGCAGGGTGTGGGGATGAATCCATGTGTGCCAAGAGAGGACCCCGGTGTGGGGCAGGACCCACGGGTGCCAGGCACGTGGTGGGGACATCGCCGTATGTGGCAGGACTTGTGGGTACCAGTTGGATCCAGTGAAACTCCAGTGTGGGGATGGATCCATGGGCGCCATGGCAGCGTGTGGGGCAGGACTGATGGGTGCTGGGCAGGGTTGTGGGTATGGGGCAGGACTGGTGAGTGCTGGGCAGGGTGGATGGGTGACAGGCACAGGGCAGGGTGTGGGGTGAGACCCCTGGGGGTGGAGCACACATCAGGGCATGGGGCAGGACCCCTGTGTGCCAGCACCCATCAGGGTGTGGTGCAGGACCCCCGGGTACCAGGGCCAGCACCCCCGGAGGTGGCGGGCGCAGATGGGGTGTGCGGGGCAGCGGGGCGGGAGCGGCGCTCATTAGACGTGTATTATTCATCGGCAGCTTCTGTCGCCTGCCATCTGCTCCGGCTGCGCGGCGGGCGGGCGGCAGCAGCCGAACGGGGCTGCGCGGCCCCGCTCCTGCTGTCACACCTGGGCTGCCACGGGAGCCGGCCCCGCTCGGGGGTGGGATGGCCCCGCTGTCCCCCGGGGTGATGCTCCACGGGGTGGCTACCTCGAGGCAGGAAAAGGGAAAAGTGACTGCACGCCCTGGGTCGTGCCGCGGGTGCCCTGGACTGTGGCACAGCCGGCGCTCAGCCCCGTCAAGATCGGGCTCTTCCCGATCCAGAGACAGCTCGGAGCTCAGATGTGGGGCATCCGTGCATCCCCGCAGAGCAGGATACTCCTCCTTGGAGCACTGCAGCCAAGCTCATCCCGTTTCCAAGCAACACCTTCATCCCCTCACCTTTTAATTAAAACACTTGATGAACTTTCTAATGCGAGCGTGGCAGCCCCGTGGGCTCTCCGGAGCTGCTGCCTGTGCAGGAGGTGAGGTCCCAGCACGGGGGATGTGCATTGTGCCACTGCCCCATTTCTTCCCCTCCTCTGCTTCCCATGGCTCACGTGGCATCCCCGGAGCTCCCGCCAAGCCAGGAGCTTTCTGCTCTACATTGATAATTGCCAGGTTTAATTACTTGGCAGCCAAATGACCTTTTGCATCTTTCAGCGAGGCCATGAAACATCCCTGAGTGGGAGCAGCCATGCAGTGGGAATGTGACAGGGCCGGCACACCACCAGCCTCACCCCAACAGGGGGACGGGGACAAGGCCAAGGTGAAAACAGGACCAAGGTGTCCGTGGGCAGGACCCTTCAATGCCCTCGGGGAGAGCTGGGAACTGCTCTCCATGGCCTGGGAGGGAGCATCCCTGGGACAGAGCTGCTCTGGGAGCCCCATCCCAACACAGGGTGCAGCTCCCTGGACATGGAGGGTCCCTGCTGCCCCTTTTCACTCCCAAGCTGCTTCTGGAGCAGCCTCATCCCTTCTCCTTCGCTTTCTCCTGGAAATAAGGTCCCTCAGCTCAGCAGAAGCTGATACCAGCCCACAGGCCGGGCACAGCCCTTGCCTGCACCTCGTTCTGTGTGCTCTGCCCGCTGCCAGCCTTTGCCTCTCCCTCCTGCAGAAAGGAGCCCTTCTCCTGGTGATAATTACGGAAAAGTTCAGTGCTGAGAGAGGCGGGGGGAGGGATGTATTAAAATGCATGCGCACAGCTTGGGCCTCGCAGCAGATGTTGGCATAATTAGAGAGGAAAAAATTATGAAATTAATTTGTGGTTCAATGTAAATTTTGGCGTTGGGGGGAAAGCTGGTGCGTGCTCCCTGGCTGCCACCGGGACTTGCCAGGGGTCTGGGGGAGCATCGAGCCCGGCGAGGGGGACGAGGGATGGGAAATGCCTGCCCTCAGAGAGGAGCGGGTTTGGCAGTGCTGTGTCCCAGCTCTGCCACGATGGAGAGATGAGGAACAGCCTGGGGAGGTGGTGACCAGCCCAGGGAGAGGGATCATGCCTGAGGAGATGGATCACCAGCCCAGGGAGAGGGACCTCCAGCCCAGGAAGCTGGGCCACCACCCTGGAGAGATGAACTGCCATTCCCTCCAAAGGAGTATGCAAACAGAGGAGGGCTGGGGAGGGAAAATAAAAAGCAGGGTCCAGCAATGGCCGTGTTTTGGAGTTTCTGTTGACTCCCACAAATATATGTTTGTTAATGCACTTAGTGTCACACACAGCCTGGGCGCCCTTCCCTTTTGGGGGCTGGTTGGGATTGTCCTTTCTGGGGACACACCTTGAGGTGTGCAAGGACCATCCTCTTGCACAGTGGTGACATTCCCAGACCACTCTGGAGCCAGACAAAGCTTTGCTTTCCCTACTCGGCTTTTCCCATCCCCTTTTCTTTCAGGAGATGAAAAGGCATTAATATCTGTCACCTCCCCCTGGCCCCCTCTGTCCCCAGAGAGGAGGTGCAGGCTCAGGTTTAAGCACCCATTGATCAGCACATTCTCCAGCCATGGCTCTACACAGCTCTGTGCCAGGGCTGGCTTTGGATGTCCCATGCCAGGTGGGCACCACCTGCCACCACCACCTGGGAAACCGGGGTCACCCCCAGGGTCCACGACTGTGCTTGGCTTGGCAGGGTGGGGAGAGGGGGGGCTTTGTGCTGCACCTTGCATCCCCAACTGTTGCAGGTGGCGTTTATTCAGGGGGACCCTGGATTTGTGCTGCTGAAGGAGAGAAGGAACTGCAGCAGGCAGGTGAGGATGGGTCAAACCTGAGGTCAAGGAAGATGTGTCCAACTCAGAACTTCCAAAACTCAGTATGCCCCCAAAACATGTCCCCAGACTATGGGAGAGCCCCCAGCTTGGCCCTGAACACCTCTAGAAATTCTGGGGCTTGCAACCCCCTGCTCTTCTCAGCTCTGTAGTGCCAGTTCCCCGGGGCAGCCCAAAGCACCAGCACACCAGGGAGGGGCACGAGCAGCCCCCGTGGGTGCCACGCTCTGGCTGTCCCTTCCCTCATCCTCCACAGCAGCTTCACCAGGTCTGGCCCTGCAGCCTGGGAGTCATTCCCACATCCCAGTTAATCTGTGGAATAAATGGAGGTGAATCTTTAGGATTTAGCTGGTGTGGACAGGCACGGTGGGGTAAGAGGAGAAGGGGTCTCCATGCCCCCCACACAGCGCTGGGCAGCTCTGGGAAACGAGAAATGAGGTTGGGGGAGCCCAGCAGAGACCCCCTGCACCCCTCACCCTCCTCCCGCGGCGCTGAGCAGAGCGGGTGCGCCAGGCAGGCGCGGGCACCGCGGGCACGGGCTCGTCCTGGTGCCCGTGTGCTCCTGGTGTGATTCCATCTGGCTCCATCTGCTCCCGGCCGGGCTCGGCGGGGCCGAATGTGGGTCGTGGCGAGCACGGGTGACACACCGCGGAGCGGCCGGGCAGCAGCTGATCCCCCCGGGCTGCGCGGGCTGTGCCGCCGGCCGGGATTACCCAGCTGCTGCCGAGCTGGCACGGGGACCGTCTCCTCCGAAAGGTTCCCTTCCAGGGGATTACGGATAATGCATCTGGAGCAGCACTCGCTCATCCAGGTTTGTGATTTATCTGAAAATCAAATTCCAGTAATCTCGCCTGCCATCTGGCCCCCGCGGACACGCGGCCGCCCCGGCGGGAGGGAGGCAGCGGGAGGCTCGGGGCGGGGGCTCCGTGTCCCTCCCCGAGCATCCCCTGAGGGAAGGACAGAGTGGGCTGGGGCTCCCTGAGGTGCTGCGAGGCCGCCTGGGAAGGAAATGCCCCAGGAAGCATTTTTGGGAGAGTGCGGAGGGCCAGGATGCGGCCAGGACCTGGAGAACTCGGCTCCTTGCAGGGACGTGCCCGTGTCCCTGTGCCCCACACATCCCTGGATGCCACGATGAGGGCAGGACCCGGAGAGTTCAAACCCGTGCGGGGATGGAAATTCCTGTGTCCCCACATATCCCTGGGTGCCGGGATGCGGGCAGCGCCCGAAGAGCTCCCTTCCTTGCAGGAACACAGGCAGGAGGAGGGGATAGGGAGGAGGTGACGACCCCTGCCCTGCCACGGGGACATCCTGGCAGCAGGGACGTCCCGTGGCCCAGCAGGGAAGGCAGAAGAGAGCAGGATCCATCCTTTCCCTCGGCAGGAGCGGCCCAGAGGGGAGCCGGAGCCCCCAGCATTCCCCTCCCTGCCCCTCATTCCCAGCTCATTAAGGCTCTCCCATTATTCTGACATTTTGTGCGCGTCACGTAGCGGGAAGAAGTAATTTACTTAGAAGAAATTAAAAGTTCATTTTAATTGAGCGCACACTGCAGTATGCAAATGCGGGCGCATTATGTACACTGATGCGGAGACAAAGGCTGTAATCAACTGTTAACCCTTTCCGAGCCAGCCCCGCGCTCCTCCGCAGCGCCGGCTCCGCTCCGGCCACTCCGGAGATCCCACAGCCACATTTGGGATGCGCCTCTTCCCCGCAGCTCCGCGCTCCTGGAGCAGGGGGCTGCCTAAACCCCCTGGGCATCGCTCCGTGCGGCTGGGATGCGGCAGTCAGACAGGGATGCCGAGGATGGAGCTGTCCCCAAATCGCTGGGATGCGCTGGGATGGCTCCGAGCCAGGGAGACAGGGTGGATGATGGGGCAGGCGGTCTCCAGGGGTGAGGAAGGCGTTTTGGGGAGCTGGGATGGAAGTGCAAAGGAGATATCCCTGGGGATACATGTCAGAGGCCAAAATAAGGCTAGTTGCAGCTGCGACCACCCTCAAATCCAGCAATACCTGGATAGCAGTAGCTGGATGTGAGGGTGGTCCAGCTGCGACGAGCCCGTGATATTCCCAACATCCTGTTGCTATTTTTTTAATGTTTTTTTTGCTACCTGTCAGACCTGAGATTTTTTTAATGGCAGTGCAAATGGAACTGGCTCACAGATGCGAGATGACAGCCCGCTGCAGGAGACAGACAAATTACCTCCAACCTCGGCTCAAGACGCCCACAGACTCCCAAACAAAGGGAGATGGTGTTTGGGGGGCTGTAAGGAGTTGTCAGTGCTCAGCCGGGCTGCCCACCCTGGTCCTTGGCTGCTCTTTGTGTGCAGTATCTGTGGGATCAGTGTGCCCTGACTCCATGGGACACTCCCACTGCGAAGGGGTTTGGGGAATGCACACGCTCATCCAACATCAGTTACGGGTGGATGATGTTAAAAATCAGAGAGACCTGAGGGCAAATGTGTCCCTTTGAGGGGGACACACCGAGGATGACTGAGTGGACCCATCCACTCTGTGTAGGAGGGATGACACTGCTAGGAATCCCTCCTCTGGCTTTGCCAAGGATGGCAGGGACAACCCGGGGATGGGACTCTGTCACCCTGAGGGGGTGACAATGGGTGACTTTTCAGCCTGGAATCACACGGGGAGGAGGGCTGGGGGGCACCTTGGAGCAGCCATCTCCACCTCAGCCGCCCTTCATCTGCCCTGTGCTCCCAGGAGCTGCCAGCCCAGGGCTCGCAGTGAGCTCCCGAGGGCAGCCCGGGTGGTCGGGAGGATTTAATTGCTGTGTGTAACCTTTGCAGCCCGTCCCACGTGCCGGCTGGGCGCCGGCTCTGCAGCTCCAGATGGCACCCGGAAAGAGTTAAGTCCGCTGTGATCAACAGCAAGAAGCAAGTGGTAAACAGTTTTTCTCTCCCTCTGCTAAATTAATATGCAAATTCCCCCCCTTCTCTCCCCCCTCCTTGCTTCGAAATTAGCGAGGTAGAATGCTTGGGCTAATTATGCATTCAAACGAGCAGGCTTCGTTAATGTGGCACTAAGAGGAGCCTGAAAATGATTGTGAGACGATGAAATTGAAATTGGAGCACGGCACTTCTAATGCATCTGGAGTCACTCTTGCGTGCCCCGGCAGATGTAACCTGGCAGTGACCGGCAGCTCCTGCCTGCACCCAGGCACCCGCAGCACCCAGCACCCCCAGAACCTCCTCCAGCTCCCCATCCCTCTCCAAAACCAAGCCCTTGGCAGGATTTCCCAGCCCGCTTCCTTGGGGATGGAAGGGTGGGATGGCCCTGAGCTGATGACCCAGAGCTCCTGGTGTGGGGTGGGGATGGGGCAGACAACACGGAGCATCCCCAGGGCCAGGAGAAGAGCTGGGATTAGGACTGATGGTGCTCCAGGTGAGCAGAGCAGGTCCTGGCACAGCCCTCGGAGTGGCCATGCAGGTCCCCTGGGTGATGCTGGCATCAGCCCCTGTGCTCCCATGGTCTGCAGCAGGGCTGGGAGAACGTTCTTCCTTCCCAGGCAGAATCCTGGCCCAAAGGCTGCCAGCAGGGCCTGGACATGTTTGGTAAAGCTCCATTTGTGCTTGCATGGATAAACCGCTGGATGGATAAAGCTTCTTCACTCCTGGGGATGCTGATTCCTGTTGGCTGCAGGAGGGTCACAGGGGAAATCCCATTCCCATTGCCACATCCCAGCTGATTTGGGGTTCAGCAGTTGTTGGCTCATCCCAGCAAGGATCAGGCTGGTGGCACCTCCACATCCATCACATCACGTGAGCCACAGCCCCAGGATTGTTCCACAGCAGGGAGGGATGGCACAGTGGCATCCAGGGCCAGGCTGGGGCAGTTCCTATGGGCCGGAGACCTGCAGAGGAAAAACGGGAGAAAAAGCTGAGGGTGACAGTAGGGAGATGTTTTATTTTTGGGGATGTATTAGGCTGAGGATGAGCAGCCACCAGCTGCAACGGGCACAGGGGATGATGAGGGATTCAGGGGAATACTGGCTCAGGATGTCACCAGCCCCAGTCTCCTCTGGGATAACTGCTCCCTGTCATCTGCACAGCCTTGCATTGCAGCCACCCAAGGGCTAAACCAAACTTCCCATGAGACAGCAGCAGCACCGTGGAATTTGCAGAGAGGGATGTTGGTGTTAAATATTCATCAGAGGTGTGGAATTTGCTGGAAACATCCATTAGGAGGTAATGCCCCATCCACAGCCCGCTCCACAGCCGGGCCATGCCGAGATGTGGGTGGAAGGCAGCAGGGGAGGGAGGCGGATGCTCCAGAGGAGGCTGCAGAGCCTAAACTAGATGCACTGCTAGGAATCGATGAGGAGCTACAGACTTTAGGCACTCAACCACCAGGAATGAAGAGAAGGAATAAACACACAAGGAGATTAATAACACCCCAGAAAGGAGGGGAAGGAATGGGGGAACAGCAGGGATACAGATCCATAAGGAAATTATCCCTGGGAGAGGGGTGGGATGGAGTGCCATGGTTTGGTCAGGAGGGATGTGGAGCTCCAGGAGCAATGCTGAGCATCCCAGAGGGATGCAGAGCAGTCCTGAGGACACACACCTTGGCAGGGGAGGCTGCTGGGCTCGGAGTGAGCTGTGGTGTGCCCAGGCAGGGCCAGGATCAGGGCATCCCATGGACATCCCAGGGGCACCGGGACCTGCCGCACCGGCCGTGCTCGGCAGCGTGCCCCGGGGTCGGGGCTGGCACACGGAGGGGGTTGTTTTCCTCATCTCTCCGGTAATTTTTCCCTCTGACTATGATGCATAGCGGTGCTAATTCGGCACGTTGCCATTAATTCCAGCACAGCTGCCGCTCTCTCCCTCAAGGCATTTCGCTAATACTCGGCTTCAGAGCCTCTCAGCAAATTAACATCATTTGTTCTGCAGAACATGTTTTATTTCTACACTACATGCATAGCTTATTACTCCTCCAGAAACTCGGGGTGTGCAGCGCCATGGGCATGGCCCTCCAGAGCCAGCCCTGCTCCCCAGCTCGCCGTGCCCATCTCTGGATGGGCACAGGGACACAGCACAGTCCCTTGTGCCACCTTGCACTGACCTGAGCTGGAGCTGCAAGGATTTTCTTCCGATGTTGGGATGCTGTGGTGCTGTTGGAGCACCAGAGCTGGTGATGTGAGGGGGGATAGTGGCAGTGTGCTGGTTCAGTCACTGGCTGGCATCTCCTGCATCCCCCTGGCACGATGCCACCTCTCAGTGCTCCTACATTTAGGGACAGTAGTGACGAGATGTCCCAGGATGTCTCGGCCAGGCTGGGGCTTGCTGGGTGTGACACTGAAAGGAACCAGGAACCCCCATCCCCAGAGGAACAGCTCAGATCCTCTGGGATGGAGCAGAGCAGCTCCCACATGGCCCTTGGTGCTGAACCCCGGGGCTGTCGGTAGGGGTTTGAGCTGGGCAGAGTGTCACCAGCCAGGCAGGGTGTCACCAGCCAGGCACAGGGTCCTGCCACCACCCACCAACCCGCACCCCCCGCCAGCGATAGTTTCAGGTCTTTCGCTTTGATTAAGGTTATTTAAGCTTTTTACCAAAACATAAAACCTGATTGTTTGCATAAACAACTTAATTGGATTATAGTGCACAGCATCGCTAATGCCGCGGGCTGGCTGGGAGCCGGCGGGAGCACGGAGCACCGGGAACACCGGGATGGGCAGGGGACTGGTGAGACCCCTCCGTGCTCCGGGCTCTGCATCCACCTGCCCGCTCCTCCCAGCCACGGAGGAACCCTCCTCGGGGCGGGTGAACGCTGTGTGAGGACACCGGTGTCCCCACACGTGGCTCTGGCTGTGTCCTTGCTGCTGCCTCACCTGCAAGGCGAGAGGGGACAAAGCCGCGCCCCGGCTCCGCTGGTGGGAGGAGGAAGAGGAAGGTGGAGGTGCCGAGCGGGAAGCAGGGGGCCGGTTGCTTTGCAGGAATGCTGCCTGCGCAGCGTTTCCATGGCTGGGAGCTGCAGAAGGCTTTCATGGCAAGAGGCGGAGAGGCTCCATGAATATTTCATTAGGAAAGCAATGTGGTGTGCTGCAGAGAACATCTGGCTGGAGTCCCTGGAGACCCCTGCCTTGTGCAGGAAGCAGGAACTGTGAAATACGGAGGAAAACGAGGGAGAGGGGGAGATGGGGGGATCATCCCGTGACGCGGGGAGCGTTCCTGCCCTCTTGGCCCTGCACTGAGCAGCGCGGGGCGGGCGCGGGGCTTTGTCCTCTGGGGAATGATGGGAGCTGGAAAGGCTGTGGTGGTGCCATCCAGGAGCAGGATCCTTCCCTGGACATTTTGGGGATCAGCTGCAGCAGGCTGCTGTGTTTAATCCCGATATTAAAAGCAGGAATAGGCAGAGCTGCTCCTCCAGCTCAGAGCTGAGTGGCCAGGTGATCGATCAGTCCAATGCTGGAGTATTGGGATGGGATGGGATGGGATGGGATGGGATGGGATGGGATGGGATGGGATGGGATGGGATGGGATGGGATGGGATGGGATGGGATGGGAAAGACATCTGTCGCCTCACTCCACATCACTCCCAGGGAAATGCTGATTCCCTTGAAGCTGCATGCTGGGATCCCTGCCTCAGCTCCTGCAGTGGAGGGTGCTGAGGTGCTGAAGGAGCTTTGTCTTGCTGGGACTGATGCAGAGTGGACTTCCCCGGGCACAGGGGTGCTGGTGGGAACAGCTGGGGTCCTTCAGGGGTGCAGAGCAGCAGGAATTGGGGCGCTGTGAGATTTGGGGTTGCCAACATCCCTGCTTCCCTTCAGTGCCAGCTCCTTTCCCTGGCACAGGCCAGGTTTGGTGGCCCTTAGGAACCCTTTTGTAGCCACTTCACACAGTGCCAGTGGAGTGGTGTTCCCCTGCAGTTCCTGGCTTGGGAATGGCTTCAACATTGCTCCTGCACCCTGGGCAGGCAGGAGGGCACACAGCAACTCCAGGTCTCTGCCCTGCACCCTCAACCCCCTCCCAAAGGCTCCCCACTGCCCCCCACACCCCCAGCCCCACACAAACACCCACTCACTCCCTGTCTCCTTCACCCAGCACCCTATGGCCACAACCCCAGCATTGTGCGAGTCCTGGCCATGGGATCACGAGCTTCCTGGCGTCCTGTAATCCTGCCCTTCCCTCCTCCTCCTCCTCCCCCCCCCCCCCCAGCATGGTCATGGATGCGAGGGCTCTCTGCCCTTTTTCCTTCTCACCCAGCCACCAGGCTATGCTCCGGGGCAGCCCCGGGCTGGGAGCAGGGAGCATTTCCCACGTGCCAGCGCTGCTGGTGGCAGGACTTTGGCTCACACCTCCTTCCCTGCAGCCCCGGCGCCTCCGCCAGCAGCAGACAAAGCCCAACCAAACAAAGCCACAACCTCGCTCGTGGCCCCGCGTTCGACAAAGCCTCTGTGCAACCCCAAGGAGAGCCCAGCCGGTACCCAGAGCCTGTGACTGCCCACGCCAGGGAGCAGTGCAGGCAGGGAACAGGGACAGGCCAGGCAGGAATGGCGGGACAGGCCAGGCAGGAGATGAAGGGACGGGCAGGGAGGCCGCGGGCAGCCTGCGCGGAGCGGAGCCGGCTGGGATGCAGAGCCTGGCACAGACACATGCACGCACACGCACACCCTGCAAAACGAAGGCAAATACCTCTCTCCTCTCCGGCTCCTCCGGTGCTGCCCATCCTGCCTCAGCCACGCCGTGCTTCCTCCACGCTGCCCGTCCTCCATGTGCCCACGCTGGGACGTGCTGCCAGACCCTCCTCTCCACCGCCGGTGGGTTTTGGCCCCCACTGCCTGCTGGCGTTTTGGCAGCCTCACCGCTCCAGCGATGGCATGTGTCCATTATTTTTTTTTCCTCTCTCCCTTTCACAATCCATCCTCCCCAGCCTTCTCTGCCGGTGCCTCCGGAGCTGCCTGCGGTGCCAGCTCGCAGGGAAATTGGCAGTGAACACGGCACAGGGATCCTCCCGCAGCTGACGGAGCCCTGCCAGGAGCAGGCAGCCCTTCTGCCAGCCACCAGCCTTGGCACGGGGGGCCGGGGGGCCGTGGGGGGCTGCCGAGGCTTGGCAGCCCTTCCCTGGCACTGCGCGCCACAGCCGCTGCCACAGCTCAGCTGCCAAATGCCAAATGGGGGGAGGAAAAGGGGAGAAGGCAGAGGAAGGAGTTGGCTTCGCTGTGCCCGGTGGCGGGGACCCACCAGGGACCCCTTCCCTTCGCCAAGACCAGCTGGGTGATGTCCTCGTCCCTCGGCGGAGGCTCTGGAGCCTGCCCGTGGTGCTGGCGTGGCATGGAGAGCCTGAACCCCGTCTGTCCCAAGTTGCGCCCCCAGCCCAGCTGGGAAAGCCCATCCCAGGGATGGCAAGCGCCGCCGCAGACCGGCAATGCTGCATGGCGAGGACGGCTCCCACAGACACACCTCTTACCCAGCATCCGTCTGCTGCTTAGGGGGGCCCGGGAAATTGGGAAGGGGAGAGCGGAGGAGGGACTTGTGGTGATGGGTGGGGGTTCTGGGGTGCCCTCTGGCCGTGCGTCGCCTGGCACGGCCGTCTCAGCCTAGTGCAACAGAGCATCCCCATCTCGTGCCAAAATCCTGGTTCAGTCATGCCATGACTCCATCCTAGCCAGCCGTTGGCGTGGCAGCCAACCCTGCTTTTCTGGCTTTTCTTCCCAAAACTCCTGGTTTGGGTGTCTTTTTGAAGGCAGAAGTGGGTATGTGGCTCGTGCCTCCACTGTAGCATGGGTGCTCCTGGTGCCAATGCCTTTAGAGGGCCCCTAGGGCCAAGGGACACTGCCAGGCAGGAGACAGGGAACAGCCCAGTTCCTGCTCAGTTCCTCCCAAAATCAGTCATTTACTGGGAGCCACTTTCACTGGGAGGCACAGGGGTGCTGGGGCAGGTACCAGGAGCACACAGAGAGCAGTGAGCATCCCTGATTAACAGCTTCACCCCTTAACCAGGGATGTCTTTAATGGAGTTGGCAGGAGGAGCCAGGAGCCCTCCATGGGGCAGGATGGAGTACGAATGGGTCCCAATGGCCCATCCCATCCTTCTGCTGTGCTTGACCCCATGTCCCTGGGTGGTGGCACATCCCAACCCAGGGATGTAGCAGCTGCTGGGATGGTAGTGATTGTGCCATAAGAATATTCCGGGAGCCACTCCAACGTGCTCCGTGCCCCCGTGCCCCGGTGGCTGTCCCTGGCCTGCCCGTGTCACACGTGCGCCTGCCATTTCCTCAGATAAGCAGCTAATCTCCATCAATCATAATTCCGGGCAATTATCATAATAGGGCCATTTTGCACTTATCCTCCCCACGTGATGCAGGAGCCACTTACGGCTCCACTTCACACCGAGCAGCTCCGAGCTGCTCCTGTCCCCAGGGAGTCCCCATGGCAATCGTGTCCCCTGCAGGCCCCTGGGGACAACCCGGCCCCACCGGTGGCAGCAGCGGCTGCAGCAGCGAATGCTCATTCTGGGAGGGATGCAGGCAAGGAAGGACCTCTGAAACATGGAGGAAAACGAGAGAAAGAGGGAGACCTTGCCCCTGCCTCGTGCCATCCCACAGAAGCACAGGGTTAAACCCCAAAATGGGGACTCAATCTGCTTTCTGCCACCACACAGCCCTGGCAGCCTCACGGTGGTGCCGATGCCACGTGGGTGTCATGGGGACAGGGCCAGCAGCCCCTGCTGACCTTCCACTGCCTGGCGGGGAGCAGCTTAGGGATGCTGGGAAGTGGTGAGGGATGAGACCCTCGGGTGGGGTATTAGATGGATGGAGAGCAAAGATTTCACCACCCCTGGTTTACAACACCCTGCTGAACAGCCACCAGGGGCCCTGGCACTGCTCTGGCTCTGTCCCTCCTTGGGGCGGAATGGGGATAGGGACACACTTCCCATGTTTTTTGGGTGTCCCACTGGGGATGGACAGGCACCCACTTTGCCGTGCTGCATCCTCACTCCAAGCAGTGCCACAGTGGAAGCTGCCGGTGCCCCCATCCCATCCCATCCCATCCCATCCCATCCCATCCCATCCCATCCCATCCCATCCCATCCCATCCCATCCCATCCCACCCACTACACAGCACTGGGATGAACTCGCCGTCACCCTGAGCATTCCCACATCCTAGTGGTGTTTGTGGTGTTTACACCATCCCAGTAATTACTTTCCTTTTTTTTTCCCTTTAATAAATACGGATGTGCCACAAGTAAACTCCAGCACAATAAAAGCTTTCTGCTGGATCCATAATTAATCACTGAGCTGAGCAAGGCAGGGAGGGCAGGCAGAAAACTCTCCTGCCAGCACGGGCTGTGGAGCTCACCCCAGCATGGGAGGGACCTGAGAATCCGTGGTGGTGGCTTGGGGACAACCCCATGTCCTGGGGCCCATGGCAGCAGCCGAGGCCAGGGTCTGTGGGTAGGCAGGGTGCTGCGCCCAGGTCTCAGTTTCCTCTCCCAGCTGTGAGGGCACATCTGGACCGAACCCTCCTCGATTCAGTGGTGGAGCAGCTCCTTCCCTCCCTCCCTCCCAGCCCTGAGGAGCAGAGTGTGGCCCCACAATCCCGGGGCGGCCAGCGGTGACCACAGCTGAGCCATGTCTCTGGGGATGTGGCCGGCTCCAGATGGCCACTGAGCACCAGGTGCCGGGGGCCAGAGGGACAGAGGGTGGCTGGGGGTGACATCTGCTGTGCACGTGGCCAGCTGGCCCCGCCGCCTGCCGCCATCGGGGAGGGACACAGCCCTGTCACACTCACGGGGTCACCCCCACGTGGTGGGGTCCCTACACACGCTGGAGGGGTCACTCTTGGCACATCCTTGGATGTCCCAGCTCTGTCCCCACCATGTGCACACTGTCCCTGCCAGGCCCTGCACTGCCATGGGGGCAACAGAGACCCCCACCGTGGGCACACACCCCGGGGAGGGGGCTCATCCCTGCAGGGCACCAGGGGAGGCTGGTGACAGATGGAGAGTATGGAGAATGACACTGGGGGTAGCAGGGCTGGGCTAGGTGCTGGCACTGGGGCCAACCTGGAGCTTCTGGGAGTGTGGGGAGCCCCCTGCAGCAGCTCTGCACAGGGCAGAAGGGTGAGGGGGGAGTGAATGGGGTGTAAAATGGGAAGGGTGTGAGAGCTACACAGTAGGGACGCAGCCTGGGATGGGGAGGAACTGGGGAATGGGGTGTGTGATGGGAAGGAACTGCAGAAGGAGCTGTGTGATGGGGAAGTGTGCAGTGGAGAGGAAATGGTGACAGGGCCATGTCATGGGGACGGAGCTGTGCACAGTTGAGAGACACAGAGGGATCTGTGCCATGGGGACATGAGAGATGGAGATGGAGTGGGAAGGGAGCCGTGCCATGGGGAGGAAGCGGTGCCCTGGCACTGTGGGAGCGGGGCTGTGCAGGAGTCTCGGGTGCTCTCCCTGCCCGCGCTGGGATCCCGGCCCCGTTTCCGCTCTCACCCCGCTGCACCTTCCACCGGGGCTGCGGCCTGGGTGGAAACACACCTGGGGAGGTGGGTGGGGGTCACCCCAGCCATGCCGCTTCACGGCCCAATGCGCACAGCCGCAAAAACACGGCTCCAGCATGGGAGCAGGGCCTGGGGGATGTGCCATGCGCCACCACAGGCACCTCTGTGTGTTCCTGAGCTGTGTCCCCAAGGTGTCTATGTGTCCCCAAGGTGTTTATGTGTCCCCAGGTGCTCTGTGCATCTCTGGGATCTCTGTGCATCCCCCGGGTGCCCATGTATGTAGGTTCCACGGGTCCAGGCCATCCGCGAACCCTGCCCAAATCCCGAAATCCTGCAGGAGAGGCGCACGGCCCCCGGACCCACGGGCAGAGATGGAAATCCATGTCGTCGCACACGCCCGCCATAACATCCGAGGACACTGGTGACACTCCAGAGGGCTGCAGGAACACTCAGCCCCGCGGTGCCCTGGTCCCGCCCCCCATGGGAGCTTTGGGGCCAAATCCCCGCAAATCAGATGCGGGGCGGCGGAACGTTCGTGCGCGGAACGTTCGGGTCGCGGCGCCGCGTTCCCGCCGGAGCTGTTCGCGGCCGGAGCGGTCCCCCGGCGGCAGGTGAGGCCCCGCGGGGCTGCGGGAGGCGGCGGGGCTGGGACGGCCCCGGGATGTCCCGAAGCCGGGGCGAGCCGGGGCCTGCTACCCTCGGTCCGGTGGGCTCGGCCCGGGCCCTCTTTCCCTCTGGGATTTGTTGGCTGCGGGGCTTGCGGCGGGGCCCCCGCGGTGCCTCGGGAATCGCGGGGAGAGGTTTCTTCCTCTTCCTGCTCTGGGATGTGCCGTGAGTAGGCTGCGGGCAGAGAGCTGGAGGGTGGGAATGCGCTCCGGAATGAGAGAAGAATAAAGCCCTGTGAGGGCGGGGAGGCCCTTGCACAGGGTGCCCAGAGAAGCTGTGGCTGCCCTTGGATCCCTGAGAGTGTCCGAGGCCACGTAGGACGGGGCTTGGAGCAGCCTGGGACAGTGGAAGGTGGCACTGGATGGGCTTTAAGGCCCTTTCCAATCCAAACCTTTCCGTAGTTTTTGTTTTGTGAGAAAGGCAGAACAGTCAGCATCTCGGGCACTATTTCTAAGTCTCTTAGTTACTTTTTTTATTTTCTAAGAATAAAGTATTTTTTAATGATTTTCTAAGAATAAAGTATTTTTTAATGATTTTCTAAGAATAAAGTCTTCTTTTATCTCTCTTGTAGAAACAGCCAGGAATCCCTTTGTATTCCCATGCCTGTAAATGAGGAAAGGGTGGAATCCTGCAGGTCAGACTCACACTGGCAATTCCACAGTCACAGCTGAAGTGATGATTATTCCTATAATAATTAAGTTTGGAACAGCTCAAAGTAACTCCAAGGATCATTTTACTCCAAGAAATGCATTTTATGCTCTATATGTGTAGAGAGTGCAGAGGGGGTTGCACAAAATGCACAGGGCTGGGCAGTGGGTCAGCTCCCAGTTTACACTGCTTTTGTTGTGCTCAGAGCTAGGGAGAGCTCTCAGCTGCTTTGAAATCTTCAGCCTGAGGAGGAGGGCTTGGATTTTCCTTTATAGGGGGATTTGAACCTTCCCTTGCAAGGCAGCAGAGCCACATCTCTGTATGCCCCCCACCTTCCTGTGGGTTCTAGGGACAAACTTTGTTTCCAGGTGTGCTGTGCAGAAGTTTGTGGCACCAAGTATCCCTGAGCAACAGGAGGGGTTGGAAAAACAGCCCCTGGATTTAATTCCCTGCCCTGAGTGTCTACATGTCATCACCCCCAGTTCTCTGAAACCCAGCATTCCCAGGCTGGCTGAAAGTGCTGCTGTTAATTGCTCCATGAAAAACAGACTGGTGGCAATAGGGTAATTTGATTTTTGGAAGGAGATGGAGGAACACAGAACACTGATAGCATCAGCCACCAGCTGATCCCAGGCAAACACAGGTTCCAGGTCATGCCCCTCTTAATGCTCAGGGCATTGACACCTTGCCATGGCCACAGGTTCAGTTTAAGGTTGGGTTTTTACATTTTAGTCTCTCCAGAGCGATGCAAAGATGTCACACAAGCTCTGCCTTGATCTGCTTTGTTTTTTTTCCATGCTGGTGGCAAATGTCAGGAGTTCCCACGGTCACCCCGCTCTGGGGCTGATGCTTCTCTGCCCCCCCAGATGTTTCCACCCTAAATCACAAACTTGTTTTGCAGAAGCAGAAATTGAGGTTGATTTGCAAAAGAAAATCTGAGCAAGGCCAGTGTCTGGGCGGGGAAATGCTCTGAAGATGGAGGGGAGTGACCGCAGGGCTCATGAAAAATAAACTCTTGTGCAGCCTGAGCTGCGGGCAGCCCTGGCCAGATCTTCCCTGGGCAGTTGCTGGGCTGGATTTCCTTTGTTCCAGCTCCTCCCCACAGTGGGAAGCTGGGCTGGGAGGCTCTTGGAGCTGAGCTGCTCCGCTAATAGGCGTTTATCAAAAAAAAAAAAAAAACAAGGGAAAAATCAGGTTGTTATTGCTGGCGTCAAGGAAGTGTCACGGATGCTCTTGGAGAGTGAGAGCTTGTCACCCTTGGGCTGCTTCCTCTTGCCCTGGAATCCCTCTGGGGATGTTTTGGTGCTGATTGGATTCTGTGCAGCAAACCCCTCTCTCTCCTGCCACAGCCCTGTCCTCTCCTCTCTGCTCACCGTTGCTGTATGGAGAGGCTGCTCCAGGCTGTGCAGAGGGGTTTAGGATTCTTCACAATTTCAATTTTTCTTCACAATTCTTCAATTCTTAGAACTGTGGAATGGTCTGGCTTGGAAAGGACCTTAAAGCCCATCTAATTTCAGCCCCTGCCTGCCAGCAGCTTGGGACACTGGAAGGTGTCCCTGCCCGTGGCAGGGGGTGGAGCTGGGTGGGCTGTGAGGTCCCTTCCAACCCAAACCGTTCTGGGATTCTATGAAAGCTGGTTCGTCATTTAAATCAGATGGATTTTAGGGATTGGAGGCTGTGTAGGGGAGGCTCTCTGCCTCCTGTTCTGTCATGTCAGAACCCAGGGATTCTCAGGCTGCCCAGGGTGTGGCACTCTGAGGCAGGGACATAATAATAGAGTGGATATTATTCAAATGGGGGCTGCCACTTTCCCTGGGTGGGAATAACCCCCTGGGAAATCCCTGCCTCTACTGACCTGCTCCCATCACTGCTTTCTGCAGAATTGCTTCAGTGCTGGCAGGATGCTGCTCCCCCTGCTCTTCCCCCAGGTGTGCCGGCCCCTCCGCTGCCTCCTCCGGGACCTGTCCCGCTGCAGATGGGATGGGAAGAGGGCTGGCTGCCCCCACAGGGCTCTGCACACAGCTTGGGCCACCTGCAGCAGTGACATCACCCCTGTGTTCACCAGGGCTCTGGCTTTTGGGGACAAAGTGGCCATCGTTGATCAGAACGGGGAGCACACATACAGGGACCTGCTCAGCCGGAGCCTCCGCTTGTCCCAGGAGATCTGCAGGGTCCTGGAGTGCCCCAGCAGGGACCTGAAGGAAGAGAGGATCTCATTTCTGTGCCCCAATGATGCCTCCTACGTGGTGGCCCAGTGGGCTTCGTGGATGAGCGGGGGCATAGCGGTGCCCCTGTACAGGAAACACCCCGTGCCCGAGCTGGAGTACGTGATCCAGGATTGCCAGAGCGCCCTGCTCATCGCAGCCGAGGAATTCCTGGGGAAAATAACCCCCAGTGCCAAGAAACTGCGAGTCCCAGTGCTGCCACTTCCCAGGTCTGGTGGTGATGGATCCACAAGCTCTGCAGCCACGGAGGAGGGGCCCTTATCAAGCTGTTCCTCGTGGAAGGACAGAGGTGCCATGATCATCTACACCAGTGGGACCACGGGGAGGCCCAAGGGTGTCCTCAGCACCCACGAGAACGTGCAGGCTGTGGTGAGTGCTGCTGCCCCCTGCCAAGCTCGGGTCAAAGCACAAAGCCTTTGAATCTGGAGGGGGTTTGGGGGTGCAAACACCTTTCCACTGCCAAATTCCTGCAGAGAGCCATAGGGCTGCAGCTTGGGAATCCTCCATGCTTGGAAGGTGAGCACACAGCAGTATTTGAGGCTCTAAACCTTGGCCTGTTCATGCTGCAGCTGCATCCTGAGGCAGGTGGATTCTCCTCCCTGCTTTGCTGGAAAGCAGAAGGGATGAAACCTGTTGTAAAAACCCTGATTTCTTTGCAGTTTGCTTTTCTACCTTCTGACTAGGGGAGAATCTTTGCTCCTAATTGGAAAATGTCTTAGCCCAGCCCAGTGCTGTGGGAAGCCTGTGCATTATTCAGCTCTGTATCCCCAAGGCAAAAAAATCCATTAGCTCTCAGAGCCAAAAGGAATTAAAAGTTTGAATAAGCCTGCTGACTACCTCACCACTTGGTTATCAGTGCCTGCAACTGCCAGACTGCTGCCATTAGGGAAGGAGGGCAGGGAATGCAGGAGAGCTGCTGCTGCTCTGGGTGCTCAGATCCTGCAGTGGCCCGACAGGAATGAAAGCCTTGATGGATGGAGCCAGGGCTTGGCTATATTGGGCAAAGAATCTGTTCCCTTACAAACATGATGATTATTTGGGGGGTGGGGGGGAGTGGCCTGAGCAGTCCCCATCCTTTGTGCTGTCCTGCAGGAAGTCTAAAAGCTGCTCCCTGCCCTGTGGAAGAGGATTGTGAGAGACACGACCAAATTCCACTGTTCAGATGCTTTTCTTATTTTTAGGTGGCTGGAAATAAGCTTTGCAGTTGCCAGCACTGGGCTCTGAAGGGCATTGTTGACCCAGAAACCTGATAATTATCCCTTCAGATAATTATCCCTTCAGAGCAGAGTGTTTTGGAAGCTTGATACTCCCATAATTTTTACTAACATGAAACCTGCATTCTGTTTATCAGCAGTTTCCTGCTCCTACTGATTATCCCTTACAGGTGCTAAAAGCCTGATGTCATCAGTGTCCTAACTATGGCAACAGAATTCTGGGAAAATTAGCTTTTTGATTACTATTTCTGCCAAATCTGCATGTGCAGCAGCAGATTAATATTTTTGTATGTCCTACTTAAAATCATTGTTGATATTTCTCAGTAACAAGAAAGGGCTTTGTTGATTTAAAGACATTTCCTGACAGGATGCTGAAGGTGTTCCTCTTGTGTTCTGCTGTTGTGGAGGGAATTTTTCTCACACTGATCCTAAAGGAAAGATTTTGTGCCCAGGCAGGCTTGGCATTCCTGCCAGGGAATTTGGGGCATGAATACCTCGGGAATACCTCAGGATAATCTTTTCTCCTGCCCTAAGGCTGCACTGTTTGTTTTCTTCTGCAGACCACGGGGCTGGTTGAGAAGTGGGAGTGGAAGAAGGAGGATGTGATCCTGCACGTGCTGCCTCTGCACCACGTCCACGGGGTGATCAATAAGCTGCTGTGCCCACTGTGGGTGGGAGCCACGTGCATCATGTTCCCGGAATTCAGCGCACACAAGGTGAGCCCAGGGGGAAATCCAGCAGTAGGACCCCAGGCACTGCACTCAGAGCAGCTCTGGGAATAAATTCCTAAAGAATCCCAGCCTCTTTAGCCACTGGCTGGGTGTGGTGAACAGCAAAGTGTGTTGGTTGGGTGCTCAGCCTGAGGTAAATGTGCTCTTCCAGAGGGTGCAGCTTGTGTAAGTGTGATGTTGGAGTGGGAATGCTACATTGCCCCTCTCAGCCCTGGGCTGGGGTCTGGCTGGGCTGGGTGGACCCTTCTGTGTGCCCACCAAGAGCATTTCCATCCAGAATTACGGTTGTGGATTTTCTTTATTTTTTTTTTTTTTAACTGCCAGGAAAGGTGGAGATACTGATTTTTCTCTTGTGTGTTAGTGGAGTGCTGCTTGCTGAATTTTTTAGTGACTTATATTTCCCCAAATCCCCAAAACACTGAGGCTAGGAAAGACCTCCAAGGTCACCAAGCCCACCCTGTGACCAATTCCCACTCTGTCAGCCAGCCCAGAGCACTGAGTGCCACGTCCAGTCGTGCCTTGAACATCTTCAGGGATTGATAGGGGCTCCACCACCTCCCTGGGCAGCCCCTTCCAAATTTTCCCCTTCCAGTCCTACATCCTTAGTGCTTTATATTGCATTACATGACAGAACACAGCCTTTTGAGTTTCGTGCAGCCCAGATAAGGGAAGTCCTGTTTTTCCTCACTTACATGGAAAGATGGCTCTTCCTCCTTGGAGAAACAAGAGTTAATAGAGCTGTTGGGTTGGACTCAGTGATGTGAGACAGAGTTTGCAGATCCAGACCTTCTTGCAGCTTTTAGGAAAAGTGGCAGGAGGGAAACCTTACTGAAATGATGCTCTTATGATGTTGTTTTCTATCTGAGCCAGGAAACACCAGTGCCAGGGTTCTGCTTCTCCTTTGCTCCCTGTGGCAGTGGCGCACGACGGAAAGAGAGGAAGGAAGGAGACAGACAGCATTAAAGGTGGAACAGGTTCTACATTTCCCAGCCCCTGGGATGCAGCACCATCCATCCACATGTCCCAGTGTCCTGGGTGGTGGCTGCAGTGTCACTGTTAAGGGACAGTTGGGTTTTCAGGTGCTGCTGCTCAGAGCAGAAAGGGAGCAGAAGTGTGTTGTTGTCACTGCAGAGTTCCCTGGGAAAGCCAAAGGAGCTTGTGCTCCTGCTCTCCCTCTCTGTTCATCCACGTGCTGGGAAGGCTTGTCCCATGGAAAGGACAAAGTGCACGGGTGTGGGGTACACCTGGAATCCTCTGGCTGTGCTGCTGCCAGGTGAGGGCGGGCCCAGCTCTGACAGGAGCGACCTCAGGGCCAGGTGATTCTCCATAGCTCATTTCTGCTTCTCAGAGCAGCAACCACAGAAAATGCACGCTTCCTTTTTCTGCCAGGATGGCTCTGACACCTGAGCACTGATCTTTTTTGGGGGGAACAGCCCCGCAATCTCAGCGGGGCAGCTCTGCACTTCCAGATTAAATTGGTAGAATGCTGTGGTAGAAGGCAGGAAGGTCCTGGCTGCCATAGCCCGTGCTTTCACCCCAAAGATTGCTGCCAAATTGTCCTCCCCGACTTCAGGGTGATCCCAGAGGCTCGGGGTGCAGCAGGGCTGTGCTGGAGCAGCGCTGGAGGTGCCGGCGAGAGGCGGGTCCGACGCGGAGAGGCTGGAGCGGAGCCTCTGGAGGGCGCGGTGCTCCACGTCCTGCGCCACCGGGGATGAATGCTCCCTCGTACCCTCCCGTTTTCCTCCGCTCTCTCTCCCGACATGTGCGAATCAATGAGCTGACGATGAGGGATGGGGTCGGGATCGGGGGAGCGGGACCCCTCTCCAGGCTGCTCTGATCAAAGCTGTCCCAGATGTGACACCAGGGACACGCGGGGACAGCACCGGGAGTGGCCGCTTGACCCTGGAGCTGAACTTGGGCAGAGAGGGCAGCAGCGCCGGCCGGGGCTCTCAGGTGCCGGGGGACTCTGGAGGGTGGCATTTGCTTCTCTGCTTTCTTTTATTCCCGTTTTTTTTTTATTTTTTTTTCCCCGAGGGCCTCCCCTGGGAGCTGCAAGTGGTTTGATCGACACTCCAAAGCGAGCACGGGAGGGTAAATAAGGCTTTCTCGTGGAGTTTATTGCAAGCTGCCTTTCAGTTCCACTCTATTTTCACCAGCTGTTTACAAAGTGCCCTTTGCTACTGAAATCAGCTTGCAGCAAAGCAGCAGTGGAGGATTTTGCCAAAAGAGCCCGAGTTTTGCTGTGTGCTTTTTTTCCTTGGCTGCACCTTGAGAAAGCAGCCAATTATAGTGTGATATAAAGAAACTCGACTGGCAGCTAAAACACTTGACAGGCTGATCAAAACAAGGCGAGGAACTTACTCTCAACCTGCTGCAGACATATTTAGCCTTGAGTGATACTGGCAAAGGTTCAAGAGAAACCACAGCAGCACGCCCGATGTGTGTTTGGTTTCTAATCACTAACACTTCATTATACAAAATAAATACTTTATTATTACAGTGTTTATTAAATTACATAATTTGCAGCGTGCCTTATAGTCGTGGATACAGATGGCAGTCTGGTTTTGGTGGTGGGAATAATGCTCTCTTTTTTTTTTTTTTTTTTTTTTTTTCACTGAGAAGACATTCCCATCCCCAGAGCAAGGCTTGCTTGTCATTCCCTGCCGTGCAGGGGTAGGAGGTGGCAGCTTTCAGACCTTTACGTCTGTTTTTGGGAGCTGTCCAAGGAAAGGTTAAAAATCAGGACTGTGGAGTAGCCCCAGTGTCCTGACCAACATCCTTCCTCTCACTAAAACAGCACCTGATGTCTGTGGCTACTGCTGAGGCCAGGAGGACTCATTAAAGTGTGCTGAGGTGCCTCAAGCGTGAAAGTTGCTGCATAAAATCAGATTCTTTTTATTAAATGAGGACATCCATTACGCTGCACTAGCTACTGTACATGTTATAATTCACTTTATAGCACCATCTGTTAAGACTGTCTTGCTTAAGCTTTTCGTAGCATTTTTTTATCGCAAGTTATTAAAAAATATGGCTGCATCTATTAATCATTTATTAATAAATGGACCCTTAGTTTCCAGAATTAGTGGGCTCATACGTGGTGTGCTGAGTCCTCTGGTGCTCGTGCTCCTTGGGGTGCAGTGTCCTCACAGGAAGCCCGTGGGAGCAGCATCCAGCACTCCTGTGTGTGTGCTGCTGGGGTTGGGAATGGCAGGGATGGCTCTGGGGGGAGACTTTTCAGCACAGGTGGGTGTGGAGCAGGCAGGAGAACAGCAGTGAGCCCAAGGGGTGTTCTGCCAGCAGCTGTATGGGGCACGGCTGGCTGTGATGTTACTGGTTTCTTGTTTTGTTGGTTTGCAGGGGTGAGAAGTGGGAGGGGAGAAACCTCCTCTGGATCCAGAGCAAGCTGCAGCCTCAGCATCCCTGATCCTCCTTCCATAACCTGCTCCCAAGCTGAGTTTACTCTTCCAGCTGTTCTGCTCCTGTTTGCATTTCTCAGCTGCTGCTGACCTGTCCCAGATGCTGGAGCAGGAATTTCTTTTCCAGGATTTTAAAGGTGCTGTGTTTGTACAACTTCTGTGCACTTTGGTGATCAGAGAAGAGGTGAATGTCTCTGTTAAGGAAGGAGTGGAGGGTGAGCTTTCTCTTCCTGGCCAAGTTCTTTTTGAAGGCTCTGAGCATCAGGGCTTGCACCAAGCACCCTCTGGAGCATCCATTCCCAGTGATTCCCTCCCTGCACCAGTTCAGGCACAGCCTGTGGTGTGAGTGTTGCTGCATGGCAGTGTCAGTGAGTCTGGACAGGCAGACCTGTGTGTCCCCTGTGCTTGCTGTGACAGTCACACATGATGCCCCCATTCCAGACAGGGCACTCCTTGGACATCTTGCAGCAAATTGTGATGTCAGTGTCTGGCTTACAGGATCCTCTGATGTGGTTTTTGGGCTAAGAGGATCCATTTTGGGCTTGAACAACAGGAAGAGCTTGTCTTTGCCTTTGACACCCTTGATCTTGCCTCGAGGAGATGATGTTCTAATGGCTAAAGGTTCCCTGTCAGCTCTCTGCACTGATAAACATGAGAGCAGATCCTGGGAGGTCTTCCAGCTTCCTGTGCAGACTGGGAAATAAGGGTACTGAAAAACCTGAAGGAAGAAACTTGCTCTGCTGAGTGATGGGAGAAGCTGATGGAAATCTCCACTCGGGGTGACCCAGTTGTGGCGTGTGCTGCCCGCTCAGCTCTGCTGGGCAGGTTTGAGTTGTGATGGGCTGCCTGTGCAGTGACAGCCCTGGCTGTGCCCTGCAACCCCTTCCATGATAAATATGCCAAGATGCAGATTTCCTGCCCTGCAGTTCCAGGAGCTGCTGTTTCAGTGCCAGCCTTGCTGCGTGTCTGACTTAAGGTGCTCCGAGGATCAAGCCCTCTAAAAACCATGCCCTGTTTTACAATGTCACACTGAAAGCCATCAGAATCATCTTGTTTTGATTCTTCTTTCTAGGGAAATAGGAATGCTGTGTGCCCAGAGGTGGTGTGTGATTCAGGACAAGCTTTCCCTGATATTCTGTCCCCCGTGGCACCTTTTCCCGGTGGTAGGAGGGAGCTGGAGACCTGGCACAGGAGAAGTGGGAGATGTTGCTCTGGGGGGCTGCTGCATCGTGTGCTCACAGCCCTGAATTCCTGAAGGCCAAGAAAGCCAGTGCTGTATCTGGGAGCAAACTTTGTCCTTGTCAGTGGTGGTCTCTGTGAGAGCCAGACTGGGCTGGGTGCTGGGGCTGTCTACCTTGGCTGGGCTGCACAGGGAAATCCAGGGCTCAGCAGTTGCTGTTGCCTGTGGGAAGGAGAAGCATGGACTGCACTGAGCCTCTCCCCTGGATCTGTCACTTCTGCAGACATCACTCTGGGCAGCTCTTTTGGTTTATTTTTAAAAGAAAAGCAAATCCAAGCGGAGGAGCCTGAGTTCCAATATCCAGGCATGCTGGGGATCATGGCCCCCCTCCAGTTTCAGCTGGAGAGAGGCTGGAAGTCTTTTCATCTGTTAATGGGAGGCTTCAGAGGAGTAATTTTATTTCAGACTCAAAGAGGAGTCGGTGGAGGGAGGAGCAGGTCACTAGTGAATGGATTATGTTTGATCACTTTCTCACAGACCTGGCTTTAAAAAGTTAGAGGTTTTCTTTCCCATCTCCCCAGATCTGCCGTCTGTCCTCAGCATCTGTTCCCAAGTAATGGCTTTTGATGTGTGTGGGGAAATATAAAAAATGGAACCAGAGCCTGTCATATTTACTTATATTTCCAGGTCCCAGGGAAAGCACTTTCTCCTTTCTGTATGCCTCCAGCATAGGAAGGGTTTAAAAGCTTCAGCCTGGAATGCAGAGGGGCCATCAAACGGTGCTGATGAATAAATGATTAAAACCAGAGTCACACAGAGCACAAACAGTTTGGGGTTATAACAAACATGAGACGAAGCCACCGAGGGCCTGATTTCTCTTTGAAGAGAAGAATGTTTCTCTCTCTCTGCATATTGGTTGTGAAGTGTTGGAGGCTCAGTCCTTGGGAGAGAGCAGAGCTTCCCTTGGTGCTCTCCTATCTCCCATCTGCTTTTTTGGGATAATTTGATGTTGCATGTGTGTGCAGTCCCTTTGCTGCTGCTGTTGAGTTACAGGAGCTTCCCACCCTTGTGTTTGGCACAGGATCTCACCAGAGAAGCAGCTGGTTTAGCCACAGCTCTGTTGCTCCCACAGGCATTCCAAAAATCACCGGCATCCCTTTTCCTAGATGGTGCTTCCCAGATGGCAGCAGTCAGTGCTGAGCACAGTCCCATCTTCCTGAGCAAGAGGGAAGTAAAGGGCTGAGTTAACCTTGCATTAGAGGCGTTGTTATTTTTGAAAAGGCTTGAAAAGATTCAATTACAACTGAAAAAGGCACAATAATTTTATAGAAGAGAGGAGCTGTTGTGTCTGTCAATAGAGGCTGCACCACAGGCTGGCTGTGATCCTTTTGTGGGCTGATGGAAAAATCCATGCTGATATTTGCTTCCTTTACAGCTTGTAGTTCTTCTGGCTGGTGTGGTGAGTCTTCTATCAGCCAAAATCTTACATGGTTTAACACATAACTGGGTTTGCTACCATTTCTTCTCCTTTCCATGAGAAGATGGCCAGGTATTGGATTTGGTGTTTCTGGCTGGTTCATGGCATTGCACATCTCCCTCTCTAAAGGAAAAAGTTGCTCTGTGCTCACATCTCTTCCTTCAGATGATCTTAGCACGTCTGGAGGCTGGTTGGGAAGGTTGATGTATGGACTGACCACCCCTTGGAGCAGCTTGTATGTTCCTCCATCCTCATTCACCATCTGTGTGCTGGGAAAAATATGTGGGAAAAATCTCCCAGCTGTGCCTTTCTGCGCTTGTTTTGTACCTACTGGTGTCATTTTCTCCTTTTTTTTTCCTTTAATGATGGCAGAATCCCACTGGCCAGCTCATGATATGCTTTTGAGCAGTGGGAGGGGAGGAAAATCAGGAATGTCATGCTGACAGGAAGGCTTTTGGGAACATTAGGTCTCCCACTTCTCTGCTGGCACAGGCAGCCCTGACCCAAAGCATTCACTGCCGTTATTGCTGGTGGGAAGCTGTTCCCACTCTTGCTTTCTTTTCTTGCAGTGAGAAACTTTTTGTTTCTCGCCCTTGGTTATCTTAGAATGAATCTTGATCCATCTCCTGAGCATATTCCATGGGAAGGCTGCTGCTTCCCTTCTCTGCAGAGCCTGGCAGCCCTGGCATGCAGTGCCGTGTTTGCTTCACAAATCTGTGGCTTTTTAAAAGCACTTGGAGGTACCAGGTGAGCAAAAAAAAAAAAAAAAAAAAACCCAGAACACTGGGCTGCCAGTCCCCTGTGCACAGGGAATTAACATGGTGACAGTGACAGTAGGATAATCCAGGGCGAGATGGATTGTGCTGTTCCAGGCCTGGCGCTGTTGGAAGGTGCTGGGTGCTGCAAGGACAAAGCTGGTGCCTTGCACGGGATCGATTAGTCCCACGTAATGAGGCTTTCCCAGATCCTTCTCTCAAAGCGTGGAGTTCTAGTTAGAAGCCAGGAATAGCTGTTCCAGCTGGCTGGGCAGTGCCAAGCCCTCTGGCCAGCTTGGGCTCTGCGGAGTGCTCAGAGCTGCCAGCTTTGTAGCACAGCTTAGTCCTGCTAAAACACATGGGAAGGATCTAGATTTGGCTGAGCAGGAGCAGAGCAGGTGGAGAGGTTTGGCTGTCAGCAGATCACCCCAGCAGCTGGTGGCACAAATCCAAAGGCAGCTGCTTATCCTCAGGCAGGGGCTGTTGCTGGGTGAGCTGGACTGACACAGAAAAAGCTGCTCCTGTGGCTTCAGTGCAGGAGGGAGGATTTTATCTAAGGCAGGAGTTGAGCTGGCTCATGGAGACAGGGGACTCTGGGGTGCAACACAGACTTGCTCTGTTTAGATGGGTTTGTGGTTTTTCAGATCCAAACTCACGTGACAAAAACTCTGCTGCATGGCCAGACTGGAAGTCTGCCTGTGTTCCCACAGCTGCTTGGGACTTGGGAAGGCAAAACAAAATCACACAGCAAGGGCTGAACAACCCCTGAGCATCTGTTTGCCTTCAATCCCCTCAGCACAGTCCTGATCCCTGCTTGCCATCACCTGTCCTTCCTTGGCCACAGCAGTGACTCTCAGGAGCACCAGGCTGAGGAGAGCAGATCCATTAGCCCAGGCTTTGGAGAGATCCTTCACCCTGCTGCCTGGAATGGGAAAGATATTGGAGGAAAAAAAGGGCTGGGAGGAGCATGGGGAAGGTTAGACCCCTCTAAATGCAATTTTACCTATTCTGGCTGGTAGGGATCTTGCTGGTAGGTAGGTTTCTGCAGGGAGTGAAATGTTCTCTCTCTGGACTTATTATCTATCAGTGTAGGAAGTCAGATTACAGTTCTGCTTTCCTTTCCCAGGGGTTCTTGCAGTGCTCATGCCCCACCTCCCACGTCCAGTGGGTTCGCACCTTGTGCATCCATCTCACCGAGGGCATCCCAGGTCTGGGAAGCAGCCTGTGCTCCCTCCTGTTGGGTGGGACGGTGCCTCTGTGGACGTGTCCTGCTCTATTAACAACAACCATCCAGTGCTGGGAGGGTTTTTTTAGGAGCTGATTGTTGTGGAGCAGTGGAGTGCGAGATGCGGGAGGAGGCGGCGCCGGCGCAGCCAAGGAGAAAGGGATGAAACAGAGCCCGAGCGAGCAGAACGGAGGGAAGGGGCAGAGTGACAGCATGAAGGAGAATCCCTGGCTCACCTTCAATCAATCCCTGCCTTGCCCGGCTCGTGGGCAGCTGAGCGTGTGCGGGGAGCACCGAGGCAGCGCTGGGTGTCAGGAGCTGTTAGGGAATGCATTTGTCACCGGCGGGGCAGGGACTGCAGCGCCACCAGCACGCCCTGATTTATTGATGGCTTTGGATCCCTCCTGCCTTGGGAAGAGCTTACCTGGCAGGGAGAGTGGTGAGGTGTGCAAGGAATGGGCTCAGGTGTGACATTTGTGGCTCTGACCCGTGGTTGGCTGAGCGTTCCAGAGGTGTCGTTGTCCGTGTCCCAGCAGAGCTGCCTGCTGGAATTTGCCCCGTTCACATTTCCCACGGGTCAGCAGGAGTTGCAGCTGAAGAACATTATTCCCACAGGGAACATTCCTCTCTGGAAGAGTGTGGTTGGGGCAGTGGTCCTCCTGAAAAGCTGCTGTCTCCTGCTGCCACTGCTTCACCTGTGGATTCTGATTCCCTCACCAGGGACACGGCTCTCTGCACCTCACCATTTCCATGAAGTCTCACTCCCAGTGCCCGATCTCTCTCTTCCCAGCTTTGCCTCAGAGGTTGAAATCCATGGGCTCCAAGCTGTTTGTTGTGTATCAGGTGTGGGTTATGTCTTTCCAAAGAAGAGCTCCCATGCTTTGGAAAGCTGGTGGCTTTGGGCAGACTTTGAGAAGCTGTGCATGATAAGGGAATGAACTGATTCTGCCACAAGCTTCCATCTTTGTGAACAAATTCTTGGCTGCAACGTGACAGGACTAAAAAATGCCATTTCCATCATCTCATGAGTGATGGTGGGTGAGGGATCCACTGGTGGGATGAGATGAATGTTGCGTCTTGGGAAATCAGGGTGTGATGAAAGTTGGGAACTTGTTTTGGACAGGGGTGAGGGGCATGCACACAGTAGCTTCCAGCTGTACTTCCAAGGAATCTTGGATAGCAAAGGTTTGTTTTCATCCTTGTGTGTTCCCTTCCTTCCTAGGTGTGGGAGAAGCTCCTGAGCTCCCAAGCTCCTCGTGTCAGTGTGTTCATGGCAGTGCCCACCATCTATGCCAAGCTGATGGAATATTACGATGAGCATTTCACCCAGCCCCAAGTGCAGGATTACGTGCATGCCTTTTGCCAGGAGAACATCAGGTGGGTGAGCTGTGGGCAGGAGCTGCTGCTGGATCACTGGATGCTCCAGGTTTTCCTTTCAGCATCACCTGTTTCAGTGCTGGTTGTTGGGCTTTGGTGTCTCTTTGACAGGAACAAGGGTGGCATTATTTAATTCTGAGCCACTCTTGCATGGGAGGGCCAGAAGGGGCTCATAATGTATAACACATGGCTGAAGACTTTGTCCTGCAGCCCAGGCTTGTACTCCAGGATTTCTTTTAAGAGGCTGTCCTGATTAACTTAAACCCCATATCAGGCTGAGAAAGTGAGGGACATCTTTGGTACTGTTTAAAAGGCTTTTGGGGCTGCAGGTTTTACGTAAAGCTTTTTGTATGAATTTCCTGGAGTAAAGGTGCTCTTGGATACTCTCTTACCTGAGCTTTCCCTGTGCAGATTAATGGTGTCAGGCTCAGCAGCCCTGCCTGTGCCTGTCCTGGAGAAGTGGAAGAGCATCACAGGGCACACCTTGCTGGAGAGGTATGGGATGACTGAGATTGGGATGGCGCTTTCTAACCCTCTGCATGGAGTCCGTGTCCCAGGTAGGAGTCTCCAGAGGGTGCCCCTTGTTTGGAGGAGTTTGCTGGGAAATGGTCTCGGGTGTTCCCTACACATGAGTGAGGAGAGGCCATGCTAGGAACAAAAAATTGGCACTGGGAAGCCAGGACATGGATGTGTAGGCTGCTGGGATCAAAGCTGTGTGTGCAGAGCTGGCAGTGGTGCCCACTGGTCTGCCCAGGCTGGCACACTCCAGACTGATGCTTTATTACTTCCAAAATCTTAAGTGAATTGGAGGAGTGTTTCTTCAGCTCCTGCTGCCTGGAGTTGTATTTCTGGGTGGTGTCACACAGGATTCTCCACACAGAAGTTCTTGTCCAAACCATCAGTGCTGAACACTTAAAATAGGACGTCTACTCACTCTTATTTTAGTGCCTGTTTCTTGCCTCTTCAGGAATTCAAAATTGTCACACCTCGCTGTACACTCTGGGCCTGTTTTCTCCTTGTCTTCCCCCCCTCCTCTGAGCTACATTTTGTGATTCTTCTCCATAGCTGTACTTTCTGGAACCTAGAAATAAATTGATCTGAGACACTCCAAATGTAAAATGCCCCCACTCTCCCTGTGGTTGGAGTGTGGCCATCTGTGTGCCCCCCCTGTGCCACCTGCCTCCCCACAGGCTGTCTGTGCAGGCATGGCACCATATGCAGCCTCCTGGGGAGCTGGTGTTACCCCAGGGAGGGTCCTGGGTGTCACAGCTTCCCGCAGCACCCCAATCCCATGGGATGCAGGAACTGGGTCCCTCAGGAGTGGCACAGGGAGAGGAGAAGCCAAAACTCCCCCTCATTGACTCCTCAGCCTGAGAACAGCTTGAAATACAAACTCTGTTTTACTTTTGCAGGGTAACTGTCATTCCCTCACCCCACCTCAGCCAGTTTTATCTTCCTCCAGCAGCCCCATCCCTGCAGGCAGCAGAGGGAAGCAGGCAGGAAAAACAAGACTCCCATCTGCAGGAGCTCGAGCTGTGTGCGAGCCCCACACCCCAGGGGGACAGGGCAGAGATCATTTCACTCCCCCTGTGGCCTGCTTATATTTGCTTTTTATTGATTTTCATGAGGGAAAATGAGTGGAGACTCCAGAAATTTCCCAGGGGACTAAAAGAGAAAAGGAATAAGACTGAAAGTAACATGGCAATGCAGAAGGTGTCACCCAGAAGGGCAGCTCCTGCCCCAGAGCTGATGGCATTATCTCTATGAATCCTGGGGTCTGCTGGGGGCTTGGGGACAAATCCTCTTGTGCAACCAAAGCAGAGGAGCTGGGGACTGTCCTTCCAGCCCCTTCCAGGGGCTCCTGCAGCCCTGAGAGGGAAGTGTCTCGTGGAGGTGGGGATCAGAAAGAAACCATACAGAAAGGAGGCTATAATTGAATAGGCTTGATTAATTTATTTCAGGAAGTGTCAGCTGGGAAGCAGATGGGTGAAGCTGAGGCATAATTTACTGGAGCTGTGAAAAAGCTTTTGATCTAGTGCCGTGTTAGAGGCTGGGTAGGAGGTCACCAGGTACCACAGGGATCCCAGAAGCAGCTGATGGTGGGCTGGCAGCAGGGGACATCCAGCAGAGGATTTCTCCTGGAGTGGGAGCAGCACAGGTCCTTCTCTACTGCTTTGACCTGTTGGAGTGAGCCCAGAGGGGAGGCACCAGGGTGACCAGGGGGATGGAGCATCTCTGAGTGCTGGGAGAATTGGGATTGTTCAGCCTGGAGAAGAGAACGCTTTGGAGTGACCTAATTGTGGCCTTCTAGTCCTGAAAGGGCCTACAAGGAAGGTGGAGTGGGACTTTGGACAAGGGCCTGGAGTGACAGGACAAGGGGGAATGGCTTCACAATTAACTTTAGGTTTAGATCAGATATTATAAGAAATTCTTGGCTGTGAGGCTGGGGAGGCCCTAGCACAGGGTGCCCCAAGAAGGTGTGGCTGCCCCTGGATCCCTGGAAATATCTGAGGCCAGCTTGGATGAGGCTTGGAGCATCCTGGGATAGTGAAAGGTGTCCCTACCCATGGCAGAGGGTAGAATGGAATGAGCTTCTAGATCCCTCCCAAACCATTCTGTGATTCATGAGGCTCTGAGCAGGGGTCCTGGGACTTCCCTTGCTCTCTTCCAGGCACTTGGTGTGGCAGGAGAAAGGTCGAGTCCTTGGACCCTGCCCATCCTGCCCATGTCCCCGCCAGTGTCACCTGCAGTGTGTCCCCGCTCTCCACCCACAGCACAGGTCTGAAGGGGCAGGGATGGGGGTGTGGGAGCTTTAATTTCCAGAAGCAGCAAAGATGAAAGATTTGAAAGATAAATGTTTGCTTGTATATGGTTAAAACCCTGCTTAAAATGCCTCTGTTTTCACCAGCTCTCATTCTAATCCCCCCTGGTGCTGTTACTGTGAAGGGAGATGAATAATTCATGGCCGGAGAATGCCTCACTGGGCCTAATCACCACTTTAATTGGAGGTTTAGATCAGAGGCAGCTAATAGCTGCTACAGCGGGGACTCCGTGTATTGTTGACAGTGAGATCCTTGAGTGCCTTATCGTTGGCCTGTTCCAATCCTCCCGGGACACCGCGGCACAGAGCAGCACCGAGCTACCCAGATACCAAAGGACACAGAGCACGGGGCCAATTAAATTTATCTGGGAAGAGCTGACAACTTTTTTAAACAGAGGAGAACGGGTGCAAGCAGAATGGTGTCACCCCCTCCTGCCCGCAGCCCCCGGGCGAGGTGTCAGCATTGCTCAACATCCAGGAGTCTGCAAATTGGAGGGATGCAAAGGGGAAGGAGCAGAGATTTCCCCCCAGTTTCCCCTCAGGATTATGGCTGGGGACAAAAGGAAGCCAATGAAGAGTGTTGACCCCTTCTGATTACCCCAATTGTGGTTTGATGAAGGCAGGACCTCTGGGGCTGTTCCTTTGGGAATGGGTCCAAATTTCTGCTGACCTGTTGGAGTTGGCACAGGGTATGTTTTGACACAGTGGATGGGCCTGGGAAGCTCTAGTCATTGTTTTTGCACAAATTCTGTTAATCCTCTCAGGCTTGTGGAGATCACATCAATGGTAGGAGCTTTTTCAGCCTTTACAGATGTTGATTTTGAAGCTTGTCACTTTTCCTAAATACTAGAAAAGCTTCTCCAGACAGAAACATAAGGAAGCAGCTCTCCACCAGGGACTTGTTTTACATGCCGGTTTTATTTTAGCCAAGTAGGAGAGGAATTGGTGGGGCTGTGTTAGTAACTGTGATCTGAAACACTGTGTGGGGAACACATCCCCTTCTCGGTGCCTTCAGGTGTGCCAGCACTGTGCTGATCTTTGGTGTCTCATTCCCAAGGGCTAGGACCAGCAGTGGACACTAATCCTGCTGCCCATGAATCACTGCCCATTTCCAAGTTGAGGCCAACAGCTTTTGCATCCAGGGAAGAAGCATCTTCCAGGAAGGCATCTGGCTGATCGTGATCTGAAAAATTCCAAGGCTGTGAGAGCCCCTGGCAGTTCCTTGCATTGGTTTCTGCTCCCTCCATGAGCTTTCCAGGACTGACTTTGTGGTGCCTGCCCACAGACATGCCATGTTTTGTGGGCAGATTGGAATCTGTTCACACAGTGTTTTTCACCCTGAGAAACTGTTCCCACAGAAGTCTAGAAGGTGGCTCCAGTAACCCTCCATGCAACACTGAGGGTGTTTTCTGTGACTTGTTACTTGCTTTGAGGCCTCTTGGAGCCTCTCATGGCAGGTGCAAGATTGTTTATAACACATATGGTGTGATTTTTAGGCTTGTCCTGTTCTGAGCCAGGAGCTGGACTTGATGATCCTTTTGGGATCCAACTTCTGTGATTCTGTGATTCCATAAATGCCTCGACACGGCAGCTCAGGGCACTTCTGGCTCGTGGCTCCCTCCTTCCCCTGCTGCTGCCCTCCATCTCTGAGTCCTGGCAGGGTGTCCTGGAGGTGGGAGCATCCCAGGGGTGCTGGTGCTGAGGGGAGGACGTGGCTGTACTTGCTGACCAGAATGCCAAAGGCAATTCTGAGAGGAGCAGACACCGATCACAGAGCTGCCACGTCGCTTTGTGTTTATTTCCAGCCAGATTTGCTAATTGTTCGGGTAGTTTCACCGCAATAAAATCTCACTCCCTCATAGCCCATCTGCTCTTGGCTGATCCTGCAGGGATGCCATAAATCTGGGCTACGACGACATATCCATTTCCATGGCAACTGACCAATGTAGCAGACAAAATCATGATGTCACGGATAGCAGATCTCAAGGGCTTCAACAGGACAATGAGACCAGCACAGGGAAAATGCCACTTGAACCTAAATGCCTGAAATATGGGAGGAAGACAGGGCTGAGCTCCAGGTCCTGCACTCCCTGCTCTAGGGAATTCCCAGTGTCAAGGTGATCCTGGCAGAGCTGGAAAGCATCAATTGAAGGTGCTTCAGGGGAAAAGAATTAATCATCCTTTAAAATAAAGAGCACAGTTACCAGTTTATAGAATCACAGAATGGTTTGGTTTGGAAGGGATTCTTAAGCTCATCTTGTTTCATCCACCCCTGCCATGGGCAGGGACACCTTCCACTAGCCCAGGGTACTCCAAGCCCCATCCAACCTGGCCTTGGACACTTCCAGGGATCCAGGGGCAGCCAGCAGCTTCTCTGAGCCCCTGTGCCAGGGCCTGCCTGCCCTCACAGAGAACGGTTTCTCCCTGATATCCCATCTAACCCTGCCCTCTGCCATGGGAGGCCATTACCCCTTGTCCTGGTACTCCAGGCCCCTGTGGAAAGTCCTTCTCCAATTGAAACTCAGTCCTGTCCATCCTGCTGAGCCACAGATTGCTGTGAGCTGCTGCCCCTCTACCTGCTCACGGAGGATGAAGGTCACAGGAGCAGAGCTGCCCTCTCTGCTGAGCTTTCAGGTGCTCCCCAGGAAGAACAGGCACTGAACCAGGGGGTGGGAAAGCTGCAGGGTGGGGAGCTCTGGGTCACAGACACAGCTTGGAGCTCAGTAGTGGTCGTTGTGACACTGTGTTAGCCCTTTGGCTTTGAAATTGAGACCTGTAGAAGAATGGGTGGTTTTGATCCTTGCTTTTCTCCTGTGATGTTTTCTATCCAGTGTATTGATGTCTCCTAAAACTGGGATAATCCCTGGCAATTCTCAGCTGTTAAGCTGTTGCCTCCCCTGTCAGGTGCAGACTGTAGAGGAGCAGAGTAATCACTGTGCTTTCTTTTCACAGCTTTGTGTAGGTTTTTGTGGTGCCTTTCTCTTTTTTCTTTAAAAAAAAAAAGAAAAAAGAAAGAAACAGCTTCATTCCTGAGCTCTGAAACTGTGCAGATGTCTTTAAAGAGTGGCCAAGAGAGGCTGTTCAGGACTGGAGATAAGTTTGTGTTCAGAGGCATTCTCAGCACTGCCTGCTCAATGAGCAGCAGCAGCATCCTGACATTTCCCTGCAGACACAGGGTGGGACCAACGCCTTCCCGAAGGGACACCCCTTGCTAGGAAGTTCTTTAGTGCCAGCACAGCCTGCAGATGCCATTGCTAGACGAGCAGCTGCTCTTTTGCATCCCTGATTCTGTGATATCCATGCTGTTGTCCCCTGCAGGTTCCGTGGGCACGCCGCTGCCCGGCGTGGAAGTGCGCATCGCCAGCGAGACCTTCAGGGACGGGGCTCGATCCTACACCATCCATGCCCAGGGGGATGAAAACAGCACACAGGTAGTGCCCTCTTCTCCACTGCTTCACTTTCAATAGGTCTTCACCCAGGGAAAGTTCTCTTCTTCCCAGCCCTCTGAAACCCTGAGGGTTGAGGCTTGCACTGCTCTTATTCCCAGAAATCCAGTGAGAGAGTTTCTTGTAATTTTTTTGTGGCTTCCTATAGCTGTGGTACTTTATGAACTGGACAAGTGTTGTCCATACAATCATGGAATGATTTGGGTTGGAAGGGACCTTAAGGCCCATTCAGTCCCACCCCTGCTATGGCAGGGACACCTTCCACTAGCCCAGGTTGCTCCAAGCCCCAGTGTTCAGCCTGGCCTTGGGCACTTCCAGGGATCCAGGGGCAGCCCCAGCTGCTCTGGGCACCCTGTGCCAGGGCCTGCCCACCCTCACAGGGAAGAATTCCTTCCCAATATCCAATCTAAACCTGTTCTATTTCACTCTGAAGACCAGGTCTAGTGGAAGGTCCCTAACCATGGAACAAGATGAGCTTTAAGGTCCCTCCCAACCCAAACCATTCCAGGGTTCTATGATTGGAAGGGCAGGACTGGTGGCCCTGGGGGTTGCACTCATTTTGAAACTGCGCTGGGGGAAACCCACCAGGTTTTCATGGGAGTCCAGCTCCATGCTGAGCTCCACATGCTACCTGCACCTGCAGTTCTGGTGTGCCAGAGGTCAGGCATCTGGAAGGGGAAGCACAGTCTGCCCTGTGCTGGGGTGCTGAGTGCTCCCTGCTGCTGCAGCAGCCCCAGCCCAAGCTCCACTGTCTCCAGACTGTCTCTTCATCTTCCCACAGAAGTGGCTGAGCAGGGTCTGCATTCCTGTCCCCTCCACACCCACGCTGTGGGTGACCCCAGCAGTGACAGCACATGGGTGGGACGCAGGCAGGTGTGACACTCAACCTGAAGCAAGTTCCTTCACTCATTCCCCTGGGAAATGGCTTCTTATCCAGCCACCTACATGCTGAGGGTTTGAAAGGAGCTTCCTGGGCTGTGGCAGAGACACTGCTGGTGTAAGCACTGCTGAGAGGCTCAGAAAATTCTTTTTTTGTCTAAATTACGTGGTGGCAGGTGGAGGAGCCAGCAGGACCACAGGCAGCCCCTTGGGTGGGCTGTGCTCAGGTTGTGTTTTGTGCTCCGATGCTGTAAGAGCTGGATCCACCCCAGACTTGTAAAACAGCCCAGGGGACAGCTGAGAGGGGACTGTGGCTTTTATAAAAAAAAAAACAAAAAACAAACCTCTTTGCTCCTCTTTACTCTGTGTCACTGCTGTGGTGTGGCTGAGCAGTGGGCAAAGCAGGAGACTCCCCATGTCCTGTTTTTGTCACTTCCTGGATGTGTGTTATATTTCACAGGTTTGTCCTCTGATCCCAGAGTTTGCTCTTGGCCTTTTTTTCCACTTGTGTGGAACTGAGACATGAAATATAATGTGTTCCTTTTAATAATGATCCTATAATGCTTTTTTCCCCTCAGGGTTCCCCAGGCACTTTACAAATTAGGTCTCAGACACGAGAATCCCCAAAGTGCAGCTCCTTCCAGGATGAAATGTGGATGTTGTTCTATTGAATTATGAGAGGAGAAAATACGGGATTCTATTTTTTCTGCTCAGTACTCCTTCCCCTTCCTTCTCATTGCACTGAGTGACCAGAGAAGGGGAGCTCAGATGATCTGTGTCCAGTGCTGGAAGCCCACCACCTTCTCAGGGCTGCACAGAGCTGGGATTCCCATAACTCTTCTCTTTCCTCCAGCTTCAGGCTGCTTGGGTTTATTTTGGGGGGCAGAGGAATTGCTCTTCATCCTGGTGGTTTCTCACTTGGACACTGTGCTGCCCCCAGTGTGGGTGGCTGAAATCCATAACCAGGGCTCACGATTCTTCCAGGAGCTCCCACCAGTGCTGGCCTTGGCTCCCTGCCCCTTGCTGATGGTTCACTTCCCCGTCAGGCTCTCCCTTGGGGATCTTTTGAATGTTCTGGTGAATTCTCAAGTCATCAGCCAGGGAGGGTGTGGGGAGGTGGTAATTTGCCTCTGGGCATTGGCTCATTACTTTGTCCCTGTCTGAAAAGCTGTCCCCATCTCACCCACCATTCCTCTTGTCCCAGCTTAACTGGGAGTTTCTTCAGGCTGAAGGGAGAGCAATGGTCCCATCTGTTCAGGCCACCCTAGGAGAGAGTGGCTGGCTGGGAACCTCCAGGACATCTACAACATTTCCAGAAGCAGAGCAGAGCCAGCTGCCTCTGTCCCTGGGACTGTCACAAGGTGGGAAAAACAGTCCCTGCTCCCAGCGTGTGTTGGCACAGATGGATGCGTGGAGATGCCAGGAGTTTGGGTTTTATATGCCCTGGGCACAGAGTGTGACTTTCCCTGGCATGACCAGGTGGCAGCCTTGGTGACAACACCTCTGCTCCCAGGGATGCTGGAATTCCAGTGCCTCACACCTGCGGTCCCAGGCAGAGCCTCACCTGCTCAGTGCCTGCCCCAGACGTTGCTGATGGCACTGTGTGCATCATGCTTCGTTAATAATTCATGTCAGGATAGAGAAGTCAGTGGAATTTATTTAAAACAAGGTGGATCTGACAGTCCGAGTGCTCATCACGCTCCAGCAGCCCGAGAAAGGTCCAGCTTTGTTTAAATCAGCTCCTCCACAGCAGAGGGGATGGCCCAGCGATGGGAAGAGCTGGTTGGTGTCACCCTGCTTGTGCCACCAGATAACCCCGTGGCCTTTTCCTTGCCTCCTGTGAGAAGGATGAAGAAATCCTTCCTCGCCTCCCTCACAGGAGTGCTCTGAGCCTTATTGTGGTCGAGGGCTGGAGGAGACTGAGGGGAGACCTCAGGGGTCTTCAGTGTCCTTGTGAGGGGCAGCAGAGGGGCAGGTACTGATCTCTTCATTCTGGTGACCATGGACAGGAGCCAGGGAAGGGCTGGAGCTGTGTCAGGCAGGTTTAGGTTGGATATAAGGAAGGGTTCTTCCCCCAGAGGGTGCTGGGCACTGCCCAGGCTCCCCAGGGAATGAGCACAGCCCCAGAAGCGTTTGGACAGTGCTGTCAGGGATGCACAGGGCAGGATTGTTGGGGTGTCTGTGCAGGACTGGGGTTGGATCAGTGATCCTGTGGGTCCCTCCAAGCTCAGGATATTCCATGATTCAAGCACCATGGGGCTGATCCGGGGGGATGCTGAGCACCCTGAGAGGACTTGGGCTCTGAGCCGTCTCTCCTCCTGCGAGCAGGTGATCTCTGTGCCGGGGCTGAGGCATTGTCAGGGCAATCTGCGAGGCGTTCACACCTCGGCTGTGCCTGCAGAGTCCTCCCGACAGCGAGCGGAGAGCGCTGCCTTTGCCAAGGGAATTGTCTGCGGTGCCTCGGGGGGTCAGCGCCTCCTGCTCCCAGCACGGCAGGCGATGGAGCTGGGGACTGTTCCTGCTCTGCCATCCCATAACTGCCTGAGCTTGCAGCAGGGGACTGCTGTAATTTGCAAAGCTGGTTCCTGGCACACCCTGAAGATCAATAATCTACTTAGCTGAAAGTTTGCTGGATCTCTGTTCTTGCCTGCGTTTTCTCCCGTGCCTTGATTGGAGTGCTGGATTCCTTTCCTTCAGCCCTTCAGTCTCATCTCAGGAGCCCTGTGCTCTGTTCATCTCACTGGCTCAGGTTTTGTCCTGTGCTGCTTCCTCTGGGTGTTCTGCACCTTGTGCTGGTTTCCACACAGAGCCACGAGGCTCGGGCTGGGTCGGGCCTGACCTTTGCCAACCCCAAAGGAGGTGCTGCAGCCTGACACATGGCACTGGCTGCTCTGTCTGTTCCAGCCAAGGGTGCACAGCAGCCTGGGGACACCTGTGACAGGCCAGTGAGTCCTGTGGGAGTCACAGTCACATGGCCATCTCTGCAGAAGAGCCAGCTACAGTCTCACCAGCTGTTTTGGGATACCTGGGTGGATGAGAGAATGCCACAGGGATACACGTGCCAAGTACCCAGACCCACACAGCCACAGGAGTGCCCAGTCCTCCAAGACAAGCCTGGAGCTCAGTGGGCACCACCCCACAGCTTCTCCAGAGATCTGGGATGAACACGAGCCAGGTGGAGCCGCTCCTGGTCCCTCCTCAGGTAGTGTCCCCACCTCCTGCCTGTGCAGAGCTGTCCCCTGGAGAGATGCTGCTCTGGGAGTCCTGGGAGAAGGACTTTTCCTCCTTCTCCTCCAGCATCACTGGGGAGCAGAGGTGTGGAACTGGGTGTCAGGGACAGCCCAGCTTTGCCTGCTTCGAGTCATCCCCCATCCTGCTCCTGGAGCCACTGAGCTCAGAGCAGTTCCTCAGCTTTCCACCTTCCTTAGTCCTGCTGAGCCCCTCTGTTCAGGCTCAGTGATCCTTACCTACAGCCCCAAGTGCTTCATCCCCTGGGGTGTTTTCCCCTAAATTTTTGGCAGCTCTCCCTGTGGCTCTGGTGCCCAGGAAAGGGTTACAGCTCCCCAGCTCTGAACGTTTCAGTTTGCTTTGTTCAGTGCAATGCATATTTCATGCTCAGCTTCCCAGCTGGCAGAGGCCTGGAAACCCTGCAAGCTGTCGGGTATTGTCTCTCTCCTTCTTTACTTGTTTGTTTGTTGGGTTTTTTGGGTTGTCATTTTTGTTGGATTTCTCTTTTTTTCTCCCCTTTTTCATCTTTCCCAAATTGCTCTTTCTCACGAAAGCCCAACCCTAGTGCTGACAATGGGGGGCTATCAATAGCTAAATGGCTTCACAGCTGTAGCTAAGGCAGGGCTGTAGCCAGGGCTTTTATGGCGAGCAATTTCCTCGTGTGGAGGCTGAGGCTGCGGAGAGAGCGTGGGGAGGGATGCCTTGCAGGAGCTGGCAGCAGGAGGACTATGTGCCACGAGCTTCCCCCCCTTCCAAAGGTTGTAATTATCTCGTTTATCCATATGCAAGCTGTCGTCCTGGACTGGAACCGGCTCGGCTGTGGCCATCCCTCCCAAAAGCCACCAGCATCTCTGTCCCTCCTCCCCGTGTGCCCCCGTGTCTGTGCCATCTGCTCAAAGCTTGTTGCTGGTTGCCAGTGCCTTGGCAGGGCTGGGGGCAGCTGGCATTGTCACCCGTGGTTGTGGCTGCAGCTCTTGGCCGTTGATGTCCCTGTGGAGGGGACCAGGAGCGGCTCCACCTGGCTCGTGTTCATCCCAGATCTCTGGAGAAGCTGTGGGGTGGTGCCCACTGAGCTCCAGGCTTGTCTTGGAGGACTGGGCACTCCTGTGGCTGTGTGGGTCTGGGTACTTGGCACGTGTATCCCTGTGGCATTCTCTCATCCACCCAGGTATCCCAAAACAGCTGGTGAGACTGTAGCTGGCTCTTCTGCAGAGATGGCCATGTGTCCCCTGTGCCTGGCATTCTTGGGAATTGCCAGGTATGACCAGGATGTGATCACCTGGGGATCTGTCCAGAGGAACGACCAAAGGAACACTTGGATTGCTCCTTTTTTATCCCATTCAGACCTCAGCCTAGACCAGTTCTTTCTTTGTCCTCAGTGCTCCTGCACTTCCAGAACAGCTCTCCTCCAGTTTTTCACTGGTTTTCTTGTCCCTGCTCCATCTCATGCTCATGTATTGCTACCTTGATGGTGAACTTTACCTCCAGCATCCCCATTCCATCCCCCATGAGGAGCTTTTCCTCAGCTCCATCATCTCTGCCATCAGGCAGTGTGGGGAATGTGTTGTTGAAGGCAGTCTGGATTAGATCTGCAGCTTGTCTTCTGTCTGCAGCCCCAACCCTCAGGATTTTTGGCACAATCCCCCTTTGATAAAAACACTCTGCATTTTTTCCCATTTTCCATTTCTTCTAAAACCTCCTTCCAAAGCTGTGCTCACAGTGCTGAACACTGAACTTGTGTACGTTCCAGTTATCTTTTTTTCTTTTCAGATTTCTCTCATGTCCTCAGGATCCTGTTTTGTGTCCTGCCCAAGTAATTCAAGAGTCTCCACTTTGTTGCCCAGGCTGCTTTTGTTCCTGTATAAACAGTTTAGCTGCTTCTCATTGATAACATGCAGTTCCTTACTCAACTTGGGCATTGATTCCGTTCTCAGATGTATTTATATCTCCTTCCTTCTTTCTGTCTGCTCTCTGATTTTTTTTTAATTTGTGGCCATAGCTCTATTTCTTCCTGTTAGTAAAAGTGGAGGCAGAGGTCACAGTAGCATCATGTCCCTTTGTTTCTCAGCTGAAAACTCTTCTCGTCACAGGGACAACCTCAATTCCAGAATATTTCCTTACACGTGGAAGTTGAATCCATCTGTCAGGAATAACCCTCTTTCCACAAGTGTTTCCTTTGGGCTCACCTTTGTCACGGCACTCTCAGGATCTCTATGAATCTCTTTATTGTTGTTTCATTCTTCCATTGCAGCAGTTTGAGGTTGTGGAGCATTGTGTGTGCAGTCCCAGCTCATCACAGCCTCCCAAACTGCACTTTTAGGGCAGGCTGATGGAAACCAAATCAAAGGTGGGTCAATAATTGAGTCCTTGCCTGGTTCCCTGCCTTCCCCTAGCTAGGAATGGCACGAGGGCACATCAGGAGCCTTCCCCTAAGGAGGAGGGCTGAGGGAATTGTGCTGACATTTCACCTCGTTTATTATCCCAGGAAGCCTGAAAACGAGAGAGGGATGAGAACAGCGGCGTGGAGAGCTGTTGGCATCTCTGCAATAGTGTTACATATTTAATTTATGGTGTTAATATAGATCAAGAAGTTTCGTGTCCATGGAACAACTGCAGGGAGGACTGACCTTTCCCAAACTTGGCTTGTTTTCTGTCATGCTTTTGGGATCATCTGGAGCTGATCAGGCTGGTAACTGTAAAAAATCAGTATTGCCTAAAAATATAGACAATCACTTTTGTTTTTCAGTGGAGCAACATTTGCTGTAAGTAGAGGGTTGGGTTGTTTGAAAATAAGTTTCAGTGTTCCAGCTCCACTGTGCACCAGCCTTGCTTTTAAATTTATAACTCTCCAAAATGAAAAGACTGTGTTATTCCCAGCCCTTTTTATAAAAGTTAACATTGCAAAAACAGATGTGAAATGTGGCCTCGCGGATTACAGCCTGAACTTGGGGTTTTTAGGTTGGGGTTTTATTTTTCCCTTACTCTCTCTGTGCTGTGTCCCTGAGGAGCAGAAATCTGCCTTTTTCCAGCAGGAGGAAAATTGTTTTGTGTCTAAATTGCCTCCTGCCAGGCTTGTGTGGATGCTGCAGGACACAGAGCTCCAAGGAATGATAATGCCTTTACAAAAACAGGCAACTTAGCAGGGAATTTTTAATTAGGAATGTGCAGGAAAGTTTAGATTGCCTGGGAATTTGGTGATGCTCCAACAAACCTCCCAGTCCTAGGACATCCATTCCAATATGGCCCTGGGAGGTGGTTATTAAAGGCACTGGCAAGCAGGTTATTATCTCCAGCTTCCTTCAGGAGGCAGGTGAGCCTGCCCCCACCTCCCACACCGGGCCTGGATGTGGTGTGATCTGGAAAAGCAGAGTCTGGGCCAAGCCTGGAACTGTCCTGCTCTGTCCAGGTGGGGGCTGAGCTGCTGGGTGCTGTGTTCAGCCTGGAGAAAAGGAGGCTCGGGGGGAATTTCTGGCTCTGCACAACTCCCTGACAGGAGGGGACAGCCCCAGGTCGGGCTCTGCTCCCAGGGAACAGGGACAGGAGCAGAGGGAACGGCCTCAGGCTGGGCCAGGGGAGGATCAGGGTGGACAGCAGCAGGAATTTCCCCATGGAAAGGGTGCTCAGGAATTGGAAGTGCCCAGGGAGGTTTGGAGTGCCCATCCCTGCAGGTGTCCAAGGAACACCTGGACATGGCATTGAGTGCTCTGGGCTGGGAACAAGGTGGGGATTGGTCACAGCTTGGACTCAATGATCCTGAAGCTCTTTTCCAGCCTCAGTGATTTTGGGATTCTGTAACAAGGCTCTGGGCCACCAAAGCCTTGAAGGGTGATTGAGAGGACAGGGAGGTGTCTGGAGGTGCTGGTGGCACTTAAAGTCCAGCAGAGGAGTGGGGACCCTGGCAGGGTTCCACAGCCTTACTGGGGGTGCAGGACAGAGCTGGATCATTCCTTCAGGCTTTGTTGTGTCATTTCCTGTGCTCTGGTATGTTAAAAAAGCCCAACAAATACCAGAAAAAAAGTTACTTTTCTGGCAGAAGAGGTAGAAGGGCTCCATCACTTCCATAAACCTCACACACATAAATTACTGTCTTCTATTAGTCACTTAAGGGCTCAGTTGCTTAATTATTTTGGTCACAGTAATAATTTATTTACAAGATGGGGAAAAATGCCAGGCACTTCCAAGCCGAGCAGCACAACAGGGAGGAGGCAGGGCTGCAGAAGCATTTCTTTCCATAAGTCAAAATGGTTTTGTTTCATGGAGTTACAAGGTCCCTTTTGAGGTCCCTGCTGAGAGATGATGCTCTGATCCACAGCCTTTTGTGCTCCCCCAGGAAAGAAGTTCAGCAAAACCAACTGCAGGTCCCTGTGCAGGAGAAGGCTCCAGGGAGAGCCCAGAGCCTCTTTCAGAGTCAAAAGGGGCTCCAGGAGAGCTGGAGAGAGACTGGGGACAAGGTGTGGAGGGACAGGACACAGGGAATGGCTTTAAACTGAAAGGGGGTGGGCTTAGATGGGATATCAGGGAGATAAAATCCTTCCCTGTAAGGGTGGAAGACCCTGGCACAGGTGCCCAGAGCAGCTGTGGCTGCCCCTGGATCCCTGGAAGTGTCCAAGGCCAGGCTGGACACTGGGGCTTGGAGCAACCTGGGCTAGTGGAAGGTGTCCCTGCCCATGGCAGGGGTGGGGCAGGATAAACTTTCCTTCCAACCAAGACACTTCCATGATTCTGTGAGTATTTGGGGGAGTGAAGGGGGAAGGAGGCACCTGGTAGAGTTTAAGTGGATCTCTCTAAAACCTGTTTGCAAACTGAAGGTATTTGGATTTTCTCCTAAAATCTGTCTTCCTACCAATCCCCAGCCCAGGAACACGCTCTCACCTCCTCCAACTTCACCTCCCAACTTCCCCTCTGTGTCTCCCACATGTTTCTGCTTAGGAATCCACCGTGCCTCCCCTGCTTCCCAGAGAAGGACACGCTGCTCTGAGCCTTCCCTAATTCCATTAGAGTCCATTAGGGGCTCCTTGCCACAGCTCCCGGAGGAGCACGGGGCAGAGACCGCAGGAAACCAAAGGGGCCACTTTGAATAAATCCCAGGGCCGAGTGCCAGGCAGAGATTCCCAGCTCTTTACAAACCACCCTCCTAATAAAGAGGCAAAATAAGAACAGGGAGGGGAGAAGTATGCATTTTCTAATCACCCAGATTTAGGCCTTCAGAGGATTTATTAGAACCTTTTATTTCCATGCGCTGAAAATGGAATCTTATCTTGTGAGCCGGCTGGTCCAGCTCCACTGGGTTTAGAACAGGGAGCTCTCAAACAACCTTCAAGGCCACGCTGTGCCTGGGTGTTAAACTTGCTGGAAGCATTAAAATATGGCACTGGGAGAGGGGGAGATCTGTGAATTCAGCAATGTGATGCCTCCAGCAGCTGCTCGTGCTGTGGAGCTGTGCAGGAACAACAGGAACTGCTGGGATTGGAGGGAGAAAGGAAACAACCACCCCAGCAGTGTGTTGTACCTGGGACTGCAGAGGGATCAGACACGATGGCTTGGAGGAGATCAATGCCTTGAATTTGAATTGCTGCTGTTGGGGAGCTGGTGCTGGGGTGGTTTGTGCCCCTGTGCCACGCTGGGGAGCACTGCCGGTGACATCCCGAGTGCAGCAAGCAAAATCCTATTAAGATAACGTCACGGCCTCTCTGTTTTACTGTTTGCAAGCCAGCCATAACATCATTAAATTACACAACAGGGAGGTGCCTGCTGCCAAGGGGCTCTGCTCGAGATAAGATGTGGGTTGAGCTGCTGCCAAAATTTGAGTTGATATGACAGGAAATTTGGAGCGGGTTCAAGGCTTGATTCACACCAGACATGGCACTGTGCAGGTAAACACTGGGCAGGATTGATCCCTGGGGCTGTGCAGGTACCTGGCACCGTGGAATCCTGGGCAGGATGGGACTGGAGGGGTTTGTAGCAGACAGATTTACAGTTCTTGTGCTCAGCACTGACAAGAAGAAGCCAGAGCCTGGCAGGGTGTGTAGGTGAAGCACAGGGAACTGTTGGCAGGTTTTTACCTCTGCCATCTCTTCTCCAGCCCTTCTGGGGAGTGGGAAGGAGCCTGAACACCAGGACACTGCTCAGGGAAGCTGTTTGTTTCATGGTGCCACAGCTGGACCAGCAGGAAAAGGAGCGAGAAGAAAGAGCTGCATCATAAAACTGCACACAGCCTCTAAGAGCCCTGAAACCAGCCCTGAAAACCAGCCCTGAAACCAGCCTTGCTGGTCCTTCTGTGTCATCCACCATTCACCATGCCCTGCCAAGCTTGTCCATGGAGCCTTTGTGCTTCTTGTGCCCTTTTTGCCCACTGTGCCCTTTTATTGTGCCTCTTTGTGCCCTTTGCTGCTGCAGGTGTGGAGTTCTGCTCCAGGCCCTCCAGATCTCAGGTTTCTCTCATGGATAGTCTGGACTTCATCTTTTAGATCTGTGGGGAGAACTCACCCAGCACCATCCCCACCTTGCCATCACTCAGCAAAATTCCTCATTAGCATTAACAACTTTTCTTCCCTGCAGTATCTTCCAGGCAGGAAATTGATCCCCAGCCAGGGCTCTGGAAGCCTGGGCTGTGTGTGCAGAGATGTCACCCCATCCTCCAGGACAGGACATCAGGAAGAAAATACTTTAGAATCATGCCTTAGAAGCAGTTTTGTAAGCTGCTTCCATTAGGGAAGCTCTGTTTCCACCAGAGGCTGCAGAGAGCCTGCCCTGCCCTGGGACTGCCTGGCACTCCAGCACTGCTATTACAGTTTTCCCTCGTGGCCCTGTTTCTGGCACTGCTGATTTTCGGGGTCCCAGATGGATCCTGGCCACTGCAGCAGTTCAAGTACAAAATGGCTGGGAAAGTGGCTTGGAGTTCCTGTAACTGAGCTGTTCTCCATGGAGGGATGGAGCAGGCACATCCCACAGCACCTTTTCATCCCAGCAGTGCCTTTGCACACCTTGGTTATGGATTTCAAGTGATAGAGAATGGGTTTAGATGGGATATTGGGAAGGAATTCCTGAATGTGAAGGTGCTGAGGCCCTGGTACAGGGTGCCCAGAGAAGCTATGGCTGCCCCTGGATGGATCAGAAAGGACCATCCCTTTCCTAAGAGTATTTCCTGCATGTCTCCATGTGTGACCTCTCTCCCAGCAGCTGGAAAGCCTCACCCTGATCTGCGTTTCCAGGATGGAAATCGTTGTTTTTATATAACACAGATGCTCATTTCCAGTGCTTTGGAATATCAGAAGCACCTGGAGGAGCCCTTCCACCTGAGGAGAGAGCTCCTGCAGGCGGGCAGGGTGTGCTGGAGATGGGCAAATGCTGGAAGAACCCGTGTTGTGGGTCCTGCATGTCACCCTCCACACTGCCTGCTGTGCTGCTGGGGGACAGGTGACAGGGAAATGCACTCACTGTGTGCTGTCCTAGGTGACACCAGGCCTGGAGGGGCAAGAGGGGGAGCTGCTGGTGAAGGGACCCTCCGTGTTCCGCGAGTACTGGAACAAGCCCAAGGAAACCGCGGATGCCTTCACACCTGATGGATGGTTCAAAACAGGTATGGGACCAGCTCCCCCAGCACCTGGCACACAGGGATGGGGGACAGCACCTCTGGGTTGGTGCACAGCATTGGAGAGAGCTTGGAACTGGGGCTGGCAGGCTGGATGTGCTTCCAAACGCTGGCTTGGGAAGGGGCTTTGTCTGTGTTGCCAAGTACTGGGGAGTGTTTGGGGTCCTTTGCTCCTAAGCAAGAAATAGCACTGCTGAATGGTTTCCTGGGAATTCAGCTTTGCAGACAGGTGGGATTTGTCTCAATTTACACAGGATTATATCACAGAATCATTAACTACCAACTACAACCCCCTGAAAGGAGGCTGCAGCCAGGTGGGGGTTGGGCTCTCCTTCCAGGCTACCATGATTTGAGGAAACGGCCTCAGGCTGTGCCAGGGGAGGCTCAAGTTGAATATCAGGAGGAATTTCTTCATGGAAAGGGTTGTTCATTGGCAGGGACTGCCCAGGGAGGTGCTGGTGTCCCCATCCCTGGAGGTGTCCAGGGAATGCCTGGACGTGGCACTCAGTGCTCTGGGATGAGTGACAAGATGGGGATCAGGCACAGGTTGGACTTGATGACCTTGGAGGTCTTTTCCAACCTCACTGATTCTGGGATTCTCTGATTCCCCCATTCCCCTTTTTACTGTGTGTTAGTAGTGCTGTGGTGGCAGGAGTCAGGCTGGATTTCTGATGCCTTCTGTGTAACCTGATTTATTGACGGTTCCTGAGGAAGCTGTGATTTATTCTAATTGTTCTCCCGAAGCAGAGCTCACTCTGCCAGCAGTGTCACCACGAGTCCCCAAGCCAGGCAGGCACCGTGGGCTGGGACCGGAGCATCACCAGCCCTCACGTGGGGTGCAGGGCAATCAGCTTTAAAAATTTTTTTAGTCAACACTCCTGATGAATATTTCAGCTGCAAAGGAATAGCGTGCATTAATTATTGCAAAGAGATGTCTTTAGGAGAAAATGATTTTGAAATTCAGTTTAATTTCATTGTAATGCGCCACAAACAGGAAGGGAGTATGTGTGTTTAATTGGCTCTCGGGGGTAAGGCCGGGAAGATGGCATGCCTTTGTCACAGGCCATTAGTGATACAGACTGCATAATGAGGGACTACAATCAGCTCACAGCTGCCGGCTCCTACGGGGAGAGAATGATATTAAATAGAAATCAGTATAAATTAAACTTAACCCTTTCGACAACCAAGCATAGCTCAGAGCTGGAAAAAAGGGAGGGGAGCAGTGACAGGAGTGGGGGGGTTCAGGGTGGGTCAAGGGGTGCTTGGATAGCCCCCCCCCCCCCAGCATCCAGGTGACCTCACTGATGTCCCTCCCCCTTCCCTCGGGCAGGAGGCTTGAACTCCCTTCCCCATCCCTAACCCCAGTTCCTTACCTTCCTTTCCTCTCCTGCTCTGTCTCTCGTGGATATCAGGTCGATGGGACTGGGTTTTTCCCAGGAGCAATCCCATGGCCCCAGCCTCACCCTGCCTGCCCCAGACTCATCAGCAGCCTCTGGAGATCACTCAGAGTGGCAAATGTCCTGTGGTGGTAAAAATCCCTTCAGGGAATGGAAGGGGTTATGTCCTGTCACAGGGATTGGATCTGGAGGGGGGAATTATCCCCGTGAACCACAAATTGGTTACCCTGGAGCCAAAACCAAACTGGCAGGATCCAACAGAGATGAATCCTGGCTGCTGCCAGGCTGTAATTCCCTGTATCTGCCACTTGCAGGTCAGCCAGGTGAGTGTTTTACAGGTGAGGCTGAATGGCAGCACACGGTGTTCCCAAAACCCCGGCGATGCCATTCCCGACTCTGTGCCAGCCTTCTGCTCACTGCCAGCCCTTGGGGGTGTCCCCACCTACAGGCTGCAGGTGGTGGCCAAGTCCCTCAGGGCTGAGGTTTCGCAGAATTATGGAATAGTTTGAATGGGAAGGGACCTTAAAGTTCATCCCATCCTCTGCCATGGGCAGGGACACCTTCCACTGTCCCAGGCTGTTCCAGGCCCCGTCCAAAAAAAGGGGAAAATAAACAGTGACTTTGATGAATTCAAGATTGTGGCTCTTCTGAGAAGCCTCTGAACTCCTGGGGGTGCAGATGGGATGTGCTGTTGTTCCCATCCTCTTTATTCCCTGGGATTTGTGCTGCTGTCTGCCGATCCCTCCATCTCTCATTTCCATCCGAGTGAATTTGATTATTTTTATTGTATTAATGCTGTTGACAGAGCTGCTTAGATCAAAGTCCCCTCTAACCATTTCCAGGGAGACTGCTGGGTTTCCACCTGCTGTCATAGATCCAAGTGGCACCAAGTCCTCAGAGGCCAAGCCGAGCCCAAAGGAAAAAAGCCTGTGGGCGTCTGGCTCCTGTCCCTGCTGAGCCTTCCCAGCTGTGCCAGGCCCTGCCAGGTGAGAGGCAGCCTCCAGACACTCACGTGCTGCTGAGAGGAGAGGAGAAAAGAGGGAAGGAAGACATTTTTTAGCATGAGCACAGGGTGCCCAGAGCAGCTGTGGCTGCCCCTGGATCCCTAGAAGTGTCCAAGGCCAGGTTGGATGGGTTTTGGAGCAGCCTGAGACAGTGAAAAGTGTCCCTGCCTATGGCAGGGTGTGGCACTGAGTGCTCTTTAAGGTCCCTTCCAACCCTGACCATCCCATGATCCTATGAGCAAAATCAAACCTTAGGAACTGGAGGAAAGCAGCAGAGGAACAGCAGCATCTGTGGTCATCCATCCATCCATCCATCCATCCATCCATCCATCCCTCCCTCCCAGCCTTGCCATGCCCACACAGGCCGTGCTCTGGCCCTGTCAGATTAGCTTATCCCTGCCCAGGAGGCAGCAAGTGGCTGTGGAAGCACAAGGAGGGTTTGGGATGCCCACCACGGTGCCTGGGCACTGCCCCTTTCCCCACAGTTCCCTGCCTACCCAGGGAGTTTCTCCAGAGGAATCCACCAATCCAGCCATGCTCCCTGGGCAGTGACACGACCCAAGAGCAGCCAGCTCCCTGAGGGAAGGGCAGCTCCCATTCACATTTGCTCATACATCCAGAAAATTAGAATCTGGTGTATTCAGGGAGATTTATTTTCAATTACAGGTTAAGGCTGAGACATGAAAAAGCACCGGGTTTGAAAGTAGTGCATAAATCCTGCAACAAATCCATGTATCTCTGCTCCATATAATAAGATTTTATTGATTGCTATATTGTATCTGTCAGAATAAAACTCTCTTAATGCATGCATCAGGATGGAGAAGATAGAGAGCTTGTTGGGAGTAGAATCTGATTCAAGAATCAATGCACTTTGATTAATATGTCGTTAAGAAAGTAAGAGTTATTTAACTTGTTTGATGTACATTTTGGAATGATGACTCATACCTTTTAAATTTCTTTCTTTGAGCTGCATTTTAAAAACCCCCACAACCTTGGAGCTGTTTTTCATATTGTTAAATCTTGGTTTATCAGTGAATTTTTGCTGGACCCTTTTTCACAGGTCACAAATGCCCCTGAACTCCATTCATAATAAATCCTATGGCCCAAAATACTTCTCATATCCTGTTAAGGCTTTAGAGGAAGAACAGAGTGGACCTGGTGTCTGTTTATTCCTTCTGGATATTCTGCAGTGAAAGAGGAAACTCTAGGCAAAACAAAACAAAACAAAAAAACCCCAACAACAACGAAGTTATTTTTCCCCTCTGTGATTACAAATGCAGGCACCAAGGACAAGCCCTGGCTTAGCTGGGAGCATCCCACTCAGCACTGAATTCCCAGCTTGCTCCAAAAATGGAACATGCTCCTGCTGCAGCTGTGAATCCCAGGCCAGGGAATGATTCCAGTGACTGACTGGTTTCAGTGACCTCCTGATGTCTCCCTGACATTTTCAGGCTGAGCTCTCCAGTCCACAGCTGACACCAGCTGCAGATCCTTGCCCTTCCCAGCCCTGGCTCTTGGAGATTCCATAGAATCATGGAATAGTTTGGGTGGGGAAGGACCTTTCAAGGCCATCAAGTCCAACCCCCATCACAACTGGAGCACCAGGAGTGGCTGAGGGAGCTGGGAAAGGGGCTCAGCCTGGAGAAAAGGAGCTCAGGGGGAACCCTCTGCCTCTGCACAACTCCCTGACAGGAGGAGACAGCCAGGGGAGGGAGACAAGGGACAGGATGAGACAAAAGAAGGTTTAGGTTGGATCTAGGGGAGCATTTCTTCATGGAAAGGGCAGTGATGGAGTACCCATGCCTGGAAGGATTCAAAAAACATGGATGTGACACTAGGGGTCATGGTCAGTGGTGACCATGGTAGTGGTGCAGGGCTGATGGTTGGACTTGATGATCCTAAAGATCTTTTCCAGCTAATTCCATGATTCTGTGATTTCCACCCCTTCTGGGTGCAAAAGGCAAAGCTTGCTGCAGTTTTCCAGCACAGAGAAATGTGGTGTTTGTAGGAAAGGTCCTGGGCAGGTCATCCTTGGCCAGGCACAACTCTTCCCTCCTCTGGGGCTGCTCCCTAAGGACAAGGATGCAGCTCCATCCCTTTAGCGTTGGCTTTTCCCGGTGCTTGGCTGTCCCCAGGGACCAGCAGGTGTTTCCCTGCCAGGGGAATTGCTCACATCCGTGGGTGGAGCACAGACACCTGAAAGAGAAAATACTTGAGGCTGATCAAGGCAGATTATAAATAGAAATGCATCTAATTAGCATCTTAATCTGCAGGTTTTCTGTTTGTTTGCAGTGGATTTCCTACTCACAAATCCAGCTAATGCAAATTCTATTTTTAAAGAAATGATTCCTTAATTGTAATGTGCTGAAATTATGTGAGTTACCGGTGTGATCCCACCGGATGGAGTGGGGGCTCGTGCCTGGAGGAGTCTGGCAGGGATCAATCAGCTCATGGGTGGGAGCAGCTTAGAGCTGGGACCCACCTTCCCACAAATGCCATGAAGGGACACCCCCAAAAATGCCAGGTGGACTCCAAACACGCTGCTGTAGGAAGGGGCAGGAGCAGAAGCCAGACCAGGCATGTGCTGGGCTCCACTTTCCACCCAGCCCTCATTTAAGAAGTGTTTCTAAAATTAAAAATATAAAGATGTAATATTTTCTGCCTTTATCACCCCCAGAGGTTCCTTATACAGACACTTCAAACACTTGGCAGAGAAAATTCCCTTTTTCTGCTTCCTGCTTGAATATTTATTCCTTCATCTTGAGGATTCAATATTTTTTGGTTTGCCTGATAAGTGGAAGCCTTGGGGTCACCAGGACATGGGAGGGGTGGAGCGAGATGAGCTTTAAGGTCCCTTCCAACTCAAACCATTCTGTGATTCCCTGATTCTATTTTCCTGACTACTGGTGAAACTGATGTTTTCAGCAGTTCAGAGTGACTTGGGATTTTTGTAGCTGTAAATGAGAGCAGCTTTTGGCACAGAATTTGTTTACTCTCTAAAGCTCTGCTCTCGTCATATCAAACATTTTTGGATGCCAACCCTTTCCTTCTTTGAGAACCTCTGCTACTCTGAGGCTCCTTTCCAGAGGCGTGGAGCAATTGCTCCCCAGCTGAGAGTCAGTGGGAACAGCAGGCACCTGCAGCTCCAAAATCCAGGCTCTTCCCTCTTGTTCTGTGTTTGTTTTTACCCCTTGAGCTCTGCTACAGCAGTGCTGCCCTCACAGCCTGGAGAGAGAGCCTGGAACAAGCCCCTGACTGCTGAGAATCATTCTTCCTATGCCATGTTATTCAATTCCATCCCATTTCAGGGATTTAGGAAGGAATCCTTCCCTGTGAGGGTGCTGAGGCTGTGGCACAGGGTGCCCAGAGATGCTGTGGCTGCCCCTGGATCCCTGGAAGTGTCCAAGGCCAGACCCCAGGTCACTTCATGGAAAATAAGAGGTGATTCTGCCTTTTGCTAAGGTTTGATTATCCCTCTGTGGCTGCAGGGAGCAGAGGGATCTGCTCAAATATTTTTTCTATTACCATTATTATTTTTGTTACCACACTCTTCAAAGCTCCACCAGCCACACCTTGGAGCATTGACTTATTTATTACTCTGAGTTTTCTTTTTCGTCTCATTGTCTGCAGAGATTCCCATAAATATTTAAATGCTAATGTGAAAAAAAGAAGCGTTTTTCATTTTTACTTACCCATTTTCTTTTCTGGCTGGTCCTCTGGGCAAACCCATCTGCAGTAATTCAGGCTGGAGATGCTCAGCCTGCTTGTGTCTTATCAGTCACCCATGAGTTCCTGCTAGTGAGGGCTGAACCTCCGAACTTTTAGCTGCCTGGTTTGCAGAAACCTTCCAGGTTTGCCTGGTTTACCCACTTGGCCCCCTTGGAACAGGACGTGCAGCCTGGGGAGTGTTCATCTGCTCTTGTCCTTCAGTTCTCAGGGCTTGGAGAGGCTCCTGGTCATGCTGAGCTGAAGAAACAAGATAAAAATGAGGAGCAGCACCTCTGCCAAGGACAGGCAGGATCTGAGGCACTGCCAGGCTTTGCCAAGGCTGAGTTTCCATTTGGTGCTGTCCTCTCCTGGCTGGATGCCTGGGACTTGGCTGGCACAGGCTATGTGAGGGTGTCCAATGCCAGCCCAGGCCAAGGCTGGAGCAGGGACCATCTGCAGCAATCCCTGAGCCCCAGAACAACAGGACAGACAAGGCTCTTTGTATTTGGTAACCAAACCTGCTGCCCAGTGGGATGTGTTGGGAAGTCTGGCTTGCAGCGGGGGGGGGGAGAAGGGATGCAGTGGATGGTGCTTTCCCTGCCCCAGGGGGGATCCTGAGTGTGTTGGGACAGTGACACCAGAGGGTAATGCCTAAACACTGCCCTGTCTTCTCTCCTGCACTCAGAGAAGGAGAAAAATCCTCTTGGGAGAAGGGAAAGGTCTGTGTGGTGGAATGAACTACTCACAGAAGGCAGGACAGGGTTGTCGAGGTTGGGAATTTGGATGGTGAAGGAAATAGGATGTGCAGACAAACCAGGAGGACCAATGGGCATCACCCTGACTTTTCTCTCTGCCTGAGAGGTGCAGTAAATTTGAGGAGCCTTTGGAAAATATGTGTGTGAGGGGAAGAAATCTCTGTTAGATCAGCTGAGACAAGGGGTAGCTGCACTCCTGGGCTGCCCAGAGGCAGGTCCCCAAACCCCTCTGTCCCCTGACTGGAAGCAGGGTGGGCAGAGCTCAGCTCAGGCTTACAGGGTTGAATCAGGCTGGTCTTACCTGCTCCTCCCTTTCCCACGTAGCTGAGCTGCTGCCAGCACTCCTGGCACCACTCCATGTCCCGCTCAGCCACACAGCATGGGGAGGAGAGCCTTATTAGCACAGCTCTTTGTGAGATGCCCTTGAGTGATTTATTTTTTTTCCAGGTGTAAATGCCAGGGGAGGCTGTTCCAGTGCTTCCCATTCTTTCATCTCGGCAGGGTTTTGCCCTTTCTCCCAGCGTGGCTCTGACAGCAGGCTCAGCGCTGCTGCCTGTAGAATACCAAGTTCCCTGTTAGAGAACATGACAGGAATTCATTCCAGGCTGGGGCTTTCTTAGTTTTTATTTCTGATTTTCTTTTATCCTTGTGCTGGCTGCTCCAGGAGTCTCTGGAGAAGTTTTGAGAGGGGGGAGTCTGTTGTTTAACCCCTTTCTTCTAGGAGCTGGCAGCTGGCATGTGACCCAATGCCTTTCCCAGATCAGTCATGGAATATCCTCAGCTGGAAGGGACGCATTAGGATCAGCAAAGTACAATCCTGGCCCTGCACAGACACCCCAACAATCCCACCCTGGGCATCCAAACCCTCCTGGAGCTCTGGCAGCCTCAGGGCTGTGCCCATTCCCTGGGGAGCCCGAGCAGTGCCCAGCACCCTCTGGGGAGAGAACCTTTCCTGATTTCCAACCTAAACCTGCCCGACACAGCTCCGTGTGGAGAGAGAGACAGGGCTGCAAAGCAGCTTTGAGCTGTGATACAATTCCCATCCCCTGCCAAGGAACCAGCACACTGAGGCATCTGCGTCCCTTGGCAGCAGCCACGAGGACACTAAGAGGGTCTGTCCCCCCTCACTGCCTTTCAGCTGGTGAGGGACAGGCACAGGGAAGAGGGGAGGATGGCCCTGAGCTACAAATCTACTTGGCAAATTGATTATATAAATAAATGGTGCTGCACACCCACCTGCTGCTGCCGCCGCTCCTGACCATGTTTGTGGCAAGGTGTGGGAGCAAACAGCAATTCCCTTCCAATGGATTGGTTCCCCTTCTCAGGAGCCATTAAATTACTTCCAGATTTCATATGAGTGGCCAAATCCTGCTCTGCCTCAGTGGACGGGGCCCACAAAGCTTGACAGCCGTGGATTGCTCTTGGATATTGGTGTGGTTTATATGTGGGTTTTTTTGAGGTAGTTTCAAACTTCTCCCCCTCAGGCACCTGTGATGCTTTATTGATGATCACGGTGCTCTCCAAATCCTCCGTGCTCCACAGAGGGAGCCGAGCCTCGGAGCAGCCCCAGTGTTTTTGGGAAGTGCCTCCTGTGAGCCCAAGGAAGGCATTTGCTGGTTCAGGTGACCGGGTGAGGATAGATGGACTCGAGTGTTCCCTAAGAGTCACTCCGAGGTTGTGACAGGCTCCAAAGGAAGCAGCGAGTTGGACTCTGGGAGCCTGGCAGGTCTCACCCTCATGTTGTGAGCAGGGTGGGAAAGGAGGGGAAAAGCAGGAGCTGATGATTTCAGCTGCATTGGGATTAACAGGAACTGCTGAGCCCTGGGCTGCTGGGAATGCAGCCTGGTTCCAGGGAATGAAAGTGCTGAAGGGCTGGGGTAGATGGGGATGACTGGGGAGAGGAGATCCAGTCTTTCCCAAGTCTAATTAATGTTAATTAGCTACAATTAGTGCTCATGACCTCTGTTGGCAGCCAAGATGGCTGACAGCAGGGACACACATTCCTCACTTCCATGCAATAAATCAAACTAAAGTTGCTCAGTTATTTAGCCTATCATTTAGCATTTCATTAAAGAGATCTGTGCACATACATCACCGCTGGTGTGATCCCTTCAGGAGCAGGGATGTCTCCAATCAATCCCAGCAGTGCCAGAAAGGCTCTGGATCACTGAGACCTGCACCTTCCCCAGCATCTCTCAGGTGCTGGTAATTCACCCCAGGCCCAGGATTCAACCAGAGAGTGACTCACACTGAGGGTGCTGTTGGTCCTGTAGAGGGATATGGCTCAGAGAGAGGTCTCACTTGGGAGGATGAGGTGGAATTCCTGAGCTGGAGACAGTCTGGAAGGTCCCTATTGAAGGCAGGATGTTGCTTCAGCTGGGTCCTGCTTTGCCACAGTGTCTTCTCCCATCTCTTCTCCTAGGGAACAAGCAACAGGGCAAGAGTGAGCAGCCTTCCCTAATATCCAAGAGCCTTAGATGTTAAGGGAGTTTTCCTCATGGAAAGGGCTGTCCCGCTGGCACAGCTGCCCGGGGCAGCAGTGGAGTCTCCATCCCTGCAGGGATTTAAAAAACCACGAAGATATGGCACTTGGGGACACCGGTTAGTGCTGGGCTTGGCAGTGCTGGAGTGGAATAGACATTCTTGAGGGCCTTTTCCAAGCGAAATAATTCCATAAATCTTCTAATACCAGCAGCATTCCCACGACACGCATGGAGGGGTACTCCCTCTTGCTGCTCCAGGCTTTGTGGTCGGGCTGCCCAGGAGCAGCCCTGCTTGCCCCACGCGTTCTGTACCCTCCCTCTCTCAGTGCTCCATAAATAAATCCCCCCAGCCCAGCCTGGCACACTGTATCAATCTTGTTTAATAGACTGGAAAGCTTCTTGCACACCGGCAGGTCGCGGGGAACGTCGGGGTGATGGATTGCGCCTTCCCGGAGTCGAGCGCCGTTGATATATAATGAAATATTTATGATTTATTCCAGCTAATAAACTGGAGTGAAGTGTGTGATGTATGTGAGCAGATGGGGGATCTGTGCATGCAGTTTTCATGGCGCTGGGGGGAGGGAAGGTTGGATGTCCGTGACGGAGAGGCAGCGCTTGGCCACCCATCCCACAGCCCAGCCACAGAGGGGATGGATTATCTAATTCCTATAAAAAGCCTTTAGCACTTGCCTTATAATAATTTATCCACTCCACATGGCTTTTCTCCAGCACAGGAGTCTCTGGGAATGGGAACAAACCATTTCTTTTTGCACTGGGCTTGGAAGCTGCACAGGGAGCTTGTGCCCAAAGGGCTGGGAAGAGAGGCAGAGTGACCACAGGAATGTCACTGCTGTGCCACACTCAACAGCTTCCCAGCTCCACTGTGTCTGTGCTACCTAAAAAAAAAAAAAAAAAAAAAAAAAAAAAAAAAAATCATTCCCATGGGTTTAGGAGAGTGGTAAGACACTGAACTGTCCTGGAAAGAGCAGGGAAAGAGCGAGGCAACTTGAAAGCACATGAGAAATGTGATAGGCACATGGAGCTCGTGGCTGCAGGAGGATTCCAAAACCTGTGAAGAAGCATTTCCATGGCCTGCTGCTGGAGCTGATCTGCAGGCAGGAAAACTGTGCTGAAAGGAGGAGGATGGACAAGGACCTTCCTGCCAGGTGGGGCCCCACAGCTGCCTCTGAGTAGTCAGGGGCTCCATCACAAGCCCTGGCTGGGCCCCTGCGTGCTCCCATCCAGATGTGGGTGCTGGGGTTGGAGACTTGCTCCCACAAAATCCTCACCTGGCAAAGGGAGTTTGAGCCCCCAGATTTTGGCTCTGCTCTCCCAAGTGGTGAGGATCAGGATCAGGCTCTTCATCACCACCCTGGGTTGTTGGACCAGTCCTACCTGGAAAATAAATCGTAATACTAATCAGTGTGGTGTGTCACTGCCAGAGGGTGAATTCTGCCTCCGCCTGGTGGACCAGCAGCATCAACAATGATTTCAGGGAAGTGGGAGGCAGGTAGGAGTTAATAGCAGGGTAGAGCAGGGATCCAGAACCTCCTGCCCACTGCTCCATGGTGTGTGAGGCCACTCCTCATCCCACCGGGGCCCTTCCCATCTCACCACTGTCCTTCCAGCTGTTCCCTTTCTGCCTGATTGGCCTCTGGATCAGTGTGCTTGGAGATCCTCTGCTGAAAGGCACCAGAGAAGGGCAAAGACTGATTATTCCAACTGCCTTCCTTCAAGCTTCCCCGGGGGTTTTCCAGCTGGGAACTTGCTGGTAACCCCCACATGCTCACTTGGTGAGAGCAGCAATTCCAGAGGAATGCAGGAGGGTGAGTGTGCTGCTCCAGCTCTTCCCTCTGGAAATGAGGGATCAACATGGCAAGAGAACAGCTGACAGCAGGGAATTCCTCCTGGAGTTTTGGAAAAAAAAAAAAAATAAAGGCTCCCAAAAGAGCAAGGTGCACTGTGTGGTCTGAAGGAGCTGTGCTGGCTGCTCGTGGGTGGCATATGGTGACTGTCCCCAGAGGAGCTCTGCTGTGTCCTTGCAGGTCAGTGTCACCTGGAAGGGTGGCTGTGAGACATTCCTGCTCTCTATCCCCACTCTGAGGAGCACTGGACTGTATGGAGCATTTGAAAGCCAAGAGTTTGCAAAAAAATCAGGAGTGATTCATTAACAGCAAAAAGGTCTAATTGATATTTGAGAGTGTTCCAGCCACATCCTGCTGCTAGCAGGGAAGAGCCCCCCAGAATCCCTGGCGCCGCTCCGGCCCCTGGAGCTCCTGACTCGAGCATTAACTGCCTCCAGAGCAGGAGGCTGAAATAATCAGCAAAATCATTTGCCTTTCAAAGGGGAGATTTGCTGTTTCTTGGTATTTTCTGCTGTGCAGCACTTGGCCCGCTGGAGCTGTGACAGGCGTGGGGGGACATCACAGCTGCAAAGAGCCAAATCCCCTGGGAATGATCCTCTGCTGATGGCATTGAGCTGTGGGGCTTTGGTTTCAAACCTGGCAGTGCACATCCTCAGGTGTCCGCGCTGTCCTCCCTCCCTTTCCTGCTGGGAAACACCTGCCCCATCCCCTCTGGAGCTCTGAACACAAAGGAAGAGGTGCACACCTAAGGCGGGCTGTGGCAGCCAGGAATGCAGTTCGCAGTTTGCAGATCAGCGCGGCACCGCGTTGCTCCCGGTGCCAGATCTCGGCTCGCGCGTCGCAGCCGCGCTGTCACTGCCACCAAGCTGGTGACACCTGTTACCAAACAGTCTCCCAGGCTTCTGAGTGACATCTGTCCCCCAGAGCAGGGATGGTGTGCCTGGGGTGGGCTCCTTCTCGGGGGCAGCTCCAGGGTGCTGACTTCTCCTCATCACCTGTGTTCAGGGTTAAAACCTTGAACTCGCAGAGCCCCAGCATGAGGCCAACACTGGCCCTGTTTGTCCAGCAGATCCTAGAACATTCCTGACCCTCTACCTAGACCAGGCTGAAATCACCTGAATTACCTAAAAAGTCATTTTTTATGTGTACTTCAGCTATCTCAGAGCTCCCCGAAGCCACTCAGAGTTTCATTCCTCAAGCCAAAGTGTTCCCTTGGTCAATAGTTGGTTGCACCTTTGATGTGGGAATTGTGCTGTGTTTGCCAGGAACAAACTGCCCTGTGGGTGAGGGTGTTGACACAGGTGAGGGTTTGATCCTGCAGCTCAGCTCAAGGAGCAAAGGGGCTCTTGTTCTCCACATCCTGGGAAGCAGCTCCAGCAGCCTGTTGATCCCCACGAGGTCTCAGCACTCAGGGAAGGAGGTGCTCAAACTATAGCAGAGTCCCAAGGGCCCTTTTGGGTTTGCAGTGAGGATTTTGTGACTTGAAGAAGTTCATGGCAGAAATCTCTGCAGATTGAGTTGGGAAATGTTGGTCTCCATTGCACGTGTGTCCTTCTGCATCTCGCTGGGAGGGTGGTGAGGGGTGGGAGCAGCTTGCCCAGAGCAGCTGTGGCTTCCCCTGGATCGCTGGAAATGTCCAAGGCCAGGCTGGACAGGGCTTGGAGCAACCTGGGACAGTGGAAGGTGTCCGTGGCCATGCTCCAGGGTGGAACAAGATGAGTTTTAAGGTCCTTTCAACCCAAACCTTTTTCAAAGCCTAATTCTGTGCTTTGAACTGGATAAATACATCCATAACCGCCTGTAACTCCAGCAAAGGGCAGCCCCCACCAGCACAGAGCCTGCTCAATATGCAGCTCAGCAGAGCCTTTAACATTTCACAGAACAGATGCCCACTGAGCATCTTGAAACAAATCCAAAGGTAGCGGTGACGGCTGCTGTCAGGGAAGCAAAAATCCCACGGCCTCGGCAGCCACGTGCCACGAGGTTCTGCTGCCACAGCTTTGTGTGCTGACAGGAGCTGGGCAGAGTGGCCCAGGCAGGCAGAGGAGGAGATGGGGTGTCAGAGATCTCATCAGCCAAAATTCCCTCTCTGGTGCAGCTGGCCGAGGGCAGGGAATGCTGGTTGTGGTTCTGAGCTGCATCCCGCTGGATGGAGCAACTGGGATGGATGGAGCACAACACCAGCAGCTGCCCACAAGGGCTGGTGGGCTCATGGGGCAAGAGACTCACCTGTGACCCCGGGAAGACAGGGGCAGTCCTTGCTGTGGCTCTCGGGGCAGCACCACTTGGGAAGTGACGCTCAGCACTGCTGGGGGCAGTCACTGAGCAAACTCAGCATCCTTTCACTGGTCTCTCTGGTCTGGGAGCTCCCCACTGGCTTGGGAAGCAGGGAATGCTGGATGTGCCACTGCACAGGCTGCCTGATGTGCTGGGCTGGAAGCAGATGGTGCCGGGCAGAGGGTAACGGGGCTGTCCTCAGTGGATGGCATCCCCCAGAGCGCTCCAGGCTGTCAGAGTGGGAAGTGACAGCCAGGGCCTGATGCTGCAGAGGAGATGAAAAGGAAGAGACGAGGGGAATTGCAGAGCTGGTCCCAGGAGCTCACAATAGTCACAATAATGATGTGATATATCCCTTCACTGTGCTGTGCTGCCAGTGGAAGGGAGGGATCCCTATGGGAAACAGCGATGGCGTTTGTTGGGAGCTCAGGGATGGAAGGGGAGCAGGGAGGAGAACAGGCCAGGGATCATTCACCCCATCAGGGCAGAGGAAAAGCAAATGTGGCTCTTCTCCTGTAATGACATCCCAAAGAACCACATGGGAACTGTGTGCCACTGAACCAGGGCTGAATTCCCTCTCCTCTCCCCATCTTCTCTGTGTGAATGAGCAGCTCCTGCTCCTGGCTCTCCCAGTGCCACCGTTTAATTAATGTCCCCTGTCCCATCGTGTCAGTCACAGCCACCCAGGATCTGGGTGCAGAAGGCAGTTCATCACAGCAGCCACAACTTCCTTCCCACTCCAAGCAGGCAAACACTCAGAGCCCCAGTTTCAAACTCTCCCCCAGCTTCAGAATATTCCAGACAGCCTTCAACATCCACAGAGTGCCAAGGGGCAGGCAAATAAATACAGGAACAATTAATCATTCCCTGGCTGAGCTGCTCAGGATTTTAGCAGGTGCCAGCTGAGCAGGGACACAACTCTTCTGGGGAGCAGCCTGGATTTTCAGGACTGATGCTGATGTTTCCTTGTCCTGACAATGTAAATCTCTGGGCCTTTGCTGCACCACATGCAAATTCCACAGTGCCAGAGGTGAGCTGGAAATGGGGTGTGAAAACTGCAGCACTGCTGGACATCGTGTGGTACCTGGGCTGGGCTGACTATGGGTTCACACCTGCAGGAAGGACAGGTTGGACCAAGCATATTGCTTAGGACAGGCTAATTTTCCCAATGTCATTCTCCACTTTTTTTTTTTTTTTTTTTTTGGTGGAATCACAGAATTATTTCGTTTGGAAGGACCTCAGAGCTCATCTCATTCCACCTTCCACTATTCCAGATGGCTCTAAGCCCTGTCCAACCTGGCCTTGGACACTTCCAGGGATCCTAGGGCAGCCACAACTTCTCTGGGCACCCTGTGCCTCCTCATCCTCCCAGGGAAGGATTCCTTCCCAATATCCCATCTAACCTTGCTTTGTAGCAGTGGGAAGCCATTCCCCCTTGCAGCACCACCAGAGTGCCACATCCACATGCCAGGAAAGGCAGAGGGGGAAATCAAGGGAACAGCCTGTGATGGAGCTGATTTTTTTTTCCAGGAGACACGGCAGTATACAAGGATGGAGTGTACTGGATCAAGGGCCGCACCTCCGTGGACATCATCAAAAATGGAGGGTTTAAAATCAGCGCGCTGGAGGTGGAGCGTCAGCTCCTGGCACACCCCCACATCATAGGTCTGTGCTCTCCTGCTCCCTGCCCAGAGGGGACAGAGCCTGGGGACACTGCTCTGGGGACAGCCCTGCCTCAGGAGGTGCATGAGGCTCCCAAGGGGATGTTTAAATCCCACAGTTCCTGCTCTCACAGGGCCGGAGCTGAGTCAGCAGCAGCTCCTGTCTGATTTTGGAAATGAGGCTGTAATTAAATCTGCCCTGGCCTTGTGCACGACCCTGTGCAAGGGGTCAGAACTGGTGCCCCCAGCTCCACACCACTGTACATCATCTTTCTCCCCCTTGACTCCAAATTCTCAAACCATGGAGCTTCCTGCCTTCTCCGTGGTGAAGAGCTCTGTTCTTGAATCAGCACAAAAGCCCACGGTGTTCCCTCACGCTGACAGCTCATGGCATTTTCCTCCTGACACCTGAACCCCTCTTCTGCCCAGCTGGGCCCCAGGAGACGCTCAGGCTCTGAAGGAGCTGCTGAGGCTCTGAGTGCAGCCCCTGTTGTCCCTGCAGATGTGGCAGTGATCGGGGCCCCGGACATGGTGTGGGGACAGCGGGTCAGCGCCGTGGTGAAGCTGCGCAAGGGCGAGATGCTCTCCGTGAAGGACCTGAAGGACTGGGCCAGGTAAAACCCCACAGGAGGGGCACAGGGACAGCAGGCTCAAAGCCAGCAGTGTCCTCATCAGGGACACGTCATAGGATCACAGTCATGGAATTGTTTAGGTGGGAAGGGATCTTAAGGCTTATCCAGTGCCAAACCCTGCCATGGGCAGGGACACCCTCACTGTCCCAGGTGGCTCCAAGCCCTGTCCAGCCTGGCCTTGGACACTCCCAGGGATCCAGGGGCAGCCACACCCTCACAGGAAAGACTTTATTTCTGATATCCCATCCATCCCTGCCCTCTGGCAGTTTGAAGCTGTTCCCCCTTGTCCAAGCACTCCAGGCCCTATAAAGAAGTCTCATAAAAAATTCCCCTATTTTCCCATCTGAAGAAGCCCAGCTCTCTCAGCTTTTCCTCATAAGAGAGATGCTCACTATGCTTTAGGTGGCTGCTCGTCCCTAAATCTCATGCCAGGGACATTGATGCCACCAATGCCACCAGCCAGGAGATCCCTTCATCCCCCACCTGTGGCCTTGGGGATCCCCCAGACTGTTCTGGGGGTCCCTGGTTCCAGGCAGGAGGCTTTGCTCAGCGCCCCCTGTACTCCCCTGCCTATCCCCCCCTCCCGGAGTGTTTCCTCCAAGTCTCTTCCCATCATTGTCCCCAACTCCGTGACAGGGACATTGCTCTTGTGCCCTTGAACACAAAGCCCCCGCAGGGTCCGGCTGTGCTCCCTGCCCAGCACCCACCTCTCCCTCTCGCCCTGTCTCTCCCCTTTATTTTTTATGTCACTTAGGCTCACTTGGCCCCTGTTGTCGCACTCCCTGGCAGGAGACACATGTCCCTCTTCAGAGTGATTCATTTTGCAGCTTTCGCCTCGGATGGTGCTTCCCGGCGACAGGCGCCATCCCGAGTTAGCGGCTCCATATGGCCGGGTGCTGGTGGCGGCGGGGGGAGGACGCCGGCCGGGGCTCGGAGGGCTCGGCAGACTTGGCATCTCACATCAGAGTCAGTGCCAGGTCGCTGCCAGAGCCGGGCACGGCCCCAGGCTGGGCAGCAGAAGGCAGGAGAGCCCCCCCGGGATGATGCTGGAGGATGCCCGGGGCTGCGATCGCTGCCGAGCCACGCACACGATCCCGGGGAGGCGACTCACCTGCGGTCCCCGCAGGGACTGGCAACAGGAATACGCGGGGTCCTGCGTTCCTCACAGCGCTGTGTGCTGTCCCTGAACCTGGAGGAGTCCCCAGGGCCGAGCTGCTCCCTGCAGCGACAAGCTGGGAACGAACACCCACCACGCAGCCCTGGAGAGGCTGAGCTTAAATGGGCTCCTGGCATCTGGGTGGGGGGGTCCCAGGTGGGGCTGGTCGGGGCTGTGGGTGCTCCTGGGAAGGCTCAGCTGGTCCTGCACAGCTGTAACAGCTGCAGTTTGATGTTCCAGGAACACCATGGCTCCCTACACCATCCCGACAGAGCTGATCGTGGTGGAGGAGATCCCGCGCAACCAGATGGGCAAAGTCAACAAGAAGGAGCTTCTGAAGCGCTTTTACCCAGCCTAGTGCCCACCTGGGGGGGCTTGGCCCTGATCCACGGCCATTCTGCCCCTGAGGAGGAGCCACAAGGGATTGTCCCTGGCAGGTCTGGGCTCACTGCAGCCTAGTCCATGAATAATGTCCACTAAAAGTAGGATTTTTAGCTGAGCCAGAGCTGCAGAGTTAGGGTTTCCTTGTGTAGGAGCCCTTTGCAGGAATCCCAGAATCCCAGAATGATTTGGGTCAGTGGGGACCTTAAAGCCCATCCAATCCTACCCCTGCCATGGGCAGGGACACCTTCCACTATTCCAGAGTGCTCCAAGCCCCAATGCCCAACCTGGCCTTAAACACTTCCAGGGATCCAGGGACAGCCACAGCTCCTCTGGACAGCTGTGCCAGGACCTCCCCACCCTCACAGGGAATGATTTCCCAGCAGAAATAGAGAATAAATTCAAAATCACACATAAATACTGACTCTATTATCCAGTGCATCCGCCACCACCAAGTGATCCCAGTGCACTATTGATAATTCCCACCTTCATACATGGAAGTTTGTCCCTGTTTGACTCCACACATGAGCTGCCAGCCCCAGGGGTTGGATGGACAGTGATGACCGTCCCCAACCAGTGGTTCCATCTGGTCTGATCCTGTGCAGTGCTGAGGGGGGGTGACAGGGAGCTCCAGCTTTTCCCGGCAGCTGATGGGGCTCTGGAAGCACCAGGAAGGGCAGGAGGAACAAGGAGCACAAGTAATTACAGGGATTCCTTTGTTAGGGTTTCACTAGAGCCCCAAAAATCTGGGAGGACGTGGAGAGAACATGGAAAGGACATGGAGAGGACCATGGCAAGCACACGGTGCTGGGAAGAGCGGGCAAGGAGGGGATGGGATGGGAGTGGAGCTGGAAAAGGGGAAGGGGATATGGATGGGGACAGGCTTACCCCACCCCACCCCACCCCACCTGCACAGGGGTCTGTCCATGCCAACACCCAGCCCACAGCGGCATCTCCTGGATTTCAGTACTTCAGGCTCAAAAGGAATTGTGATGGGGACACGAGGGACCCCTAGAGCTCAGCAGCCACCCCTCGCTGTCCCACACGCCAAGCACAGGGACACACGTGTGCAGCACCAGCGGGAGGGCCCGAGCAGATCCTTTGTTAAAACATCAAACATGCAGTAAATTTTTTAACTTACCAAATAGATCAATATCAAATTATCATGTCTCGCATTCATAACTCTTAAGCAAGCAACAATGGAGAGAGACAAGGTCACTGGAGAATAAATAGCAGCAAAAGCTCTTAATGATCTATCATTCTCGACAACCCCGGGCACCCCGCACCAGCCTGGTGACAAGATCATTAATAAAACTCTGCAGGAACGCTATCGATTGCTTTGATGGATGATCACAGGTAGCAAATACTGTAAAACACCTGGTTGTCACACACAGAATGAGGAGTTTGACTCACACCTCGGTGCAGGGACCTGCTTGGGGCTCTGCCAGGTTTGCTCCTGGGGGATTCCCATAGGGAGGGTGGTCAGGGGTGACCCCCAGTTTGGGGCTGCCATTTGTGCTGGACCCTGATGCTCCCACCTCCACTCCCACACCACTGTTCATCCCTATAGGTGGGACCTGTTAGTTAAAAGCCTCATTAAAGAGCCTGGTCACAGTGGGAGGTGGTTGGGAGCTGAGCTGGATTGAGATGGGGTGGGGTAACCCAGTGCCACTGGATGAACCTGGAGATGTCCAGGAGCACCCACCCACCCTGGACTGCGGGGATGGATGGGGGTCCCAAGGCCATGGGCTCTGCTCTCCCCACGCTGCATCTCTCGGGGTGCAGGGGGGGCTCTGTGTGTCCCCCCAGCTCCGGGCACTTCACTTGCCAGCCACGACGTCATTGAGGGTCGGATCATATGTACACAACCATTCAATTACCTCGTAATGGCTGCAGGCGATTAAGCCATCAATCTCCTTCATTAGGGCCTGCCAGGGCAGGCCCAGCATCGCCCAATAAAACCATTCAAACAACAACAACAACTCAAAGCAGCAATTTTAATGCGTTGACTGTAACCTCAGCCTGTGACAGCACTGGGGGTGTCCCTAACCCTGGGGCAGCTGGGGACCCACTCGCCCTGAGGAATTTTTGCCCTGCTGGGGTGTCCCTGGGGAGCTGGGGACTGCCCACCCCTCTGTGTCCCCCCGGCTCAGCACGCCAGGACCCGCTCTAGCACTTTATAGCTGACATTATCTTTTATTGCCATATAAAATCCAAGCTCCGCTGGCTTTATGGGGCTGCGCCGGCGTGTGGCACCTCTGCGCTCCCAGCTGCTCCCTCTGCCCTCCTGGGCACTGCCCTGACTCCCCCAGTCGCTGCACTGGGGTCACAGCTGGTCCCACTGCACCACACGTGAAGGACTAGACCGGTGCCACACTGGGGTCATGCCAGGTCCAGCTGCACCCCACATTAGAGACGTGACTGGTCCCAACACACACGGTGGGCTACAATTGCTCCCAACAGCCGTGATACTTGCGCTGCTGGGCAGGTCACAGAGTGTCAGCTGGGAGGGGGAACCCTCCAAAACAGGGTGACCCGGCAAGCAGAGCAGTAAGGGAAGTTGTAATCCTGGGCTGGTCCTGCTTGGACCCAGCATTTGTGGGGCCCCAAATGCCCTGCACGGCAGCGGCAGTCCCGGCTTGCAGGGGCAGGGACAGCAGGGGGGTCGGGGGGTCCCTGTCGTGCTGCAGCCACCGGCAGCCCCGTCCCCAGCAGCGGGGCTGGCGCCTTGTCACAGCCTGTCACGTCTGCCACCCCCGCGCCGCGGTGCCGGTGGCAGGGAACATCTGCTCGGCCGCCCCGCTGCCACGGCGTGTCAGGGGTAGGGGCAGCCGCCAGGACCCCCGGCCAGCGCCGCCGGGGCCACTGCTCGCCCTGACACTGATGCGGGGTGACAGGGCAGCGGGGCGGACGGATGGGATCGGACAGACAGACGGGCAAGTGAGCGCCGCTGCCCACGCCACGGCGCAGCCACGCCGCGGGTCACCGGTGCCCGACGCTCACCCGCTCATGACACGTCCTTGGGGACACCGACAGCCCTGCCACCACCGCTCGGCTCCGGGGTATGGACAGGACACCTCCTGCATCCCTCCTCCTGCATCCCTTTCCCCACGCCTTGTTATCCATCCCCGTGCTGGTGACCCGCACCGGGAGGGAACCGAGGGCATTTATTCCCAGGAAAGGACAATGCTGGGCGGGGGCCCCCACAGCTGCCGAGCAGGGACGAGGTGATGCCACCAGCGTCACCGACACGTTGCACACTTCCTAGCGAGGCCCAGGACTCGATTTCTCGGAAGGGCAAGAACCCCTCGACCCCTTCGCCATGCCCGGGGGTCGTGGATCTCCATCCCTGCTGCCCCGGGATCCCCGGGACCCTGCGCCGGCGGGCGGGGGACGCTTCCCGGTGCGGCACCCGGGGCTGCGAGAACCGCCGGGACCGGAGCCGGTGGCCGGGACGATGCTGCCACCTGGTGCCACGTCACGGCGGCGGCGCCGGGACAGGCACCGGGGATCGGGGGAAACACCGGGACCGGCCGCGAGGGTCAGAGGAAGCATCGGGACCTGCCGGGGGGCTTAAGGGCAGCACTGGGGCTGGTCGCGGGGGTCGGAGGAAGCACAGGAATCGGGAGGTCAGGGGACAGCCCCGGGACAGACAACGAGAGCCTTGTCGGGACTCCCGGAGCAGCACCCGCCCGGTGGGAGCCCACCGGGACCAGGAGACCGCGGGATGCTGCCGCTCCCGCTCCCGACTCCGCACTGGGACGGACCCCGACGCCAGAGCGGAGGGCACCGGCACCGGGATCGGACGGGAGCAGACGGGCGGGCTCGCCCCGACGGGAGCGCGGCCGAGCTGGGCAGGAAGAACCACTCCCAGTTCCTCTCCCTGTCTTGATCCCGGTCCCGGTCCCGGTCCCGGTCCAGCCCCAGGCTCCCGTACCGCTGTCGGTGTGGGAGCCTGTCCCTGTCTCGGTAGGGACAGGGCACCCTGTCACCGGCGCCGGTGCCTGTCCTTGTGCCTGCCCCTCTCCATGTCCCTGTCCCAATGCCAGTCCCTTCTCCCTGTCCCGGTACCGGTGCTGATGCCAGTCCCTGTCCCACTGCCGGTGTCTCTCTGTCCCGGTCCCTGTCTCGGTCCCGGTCCCTGTCTCGGTCCCCGTCCCTGTCTCCGTCCCCGTCCCTGTCCCGGTGCCGGTGCCGGTCCTTGTCCCGGCGCTGGAGCACCGGGGCAGGGGGGAGTGCAGCGGGCCCGGGTCTCCCCCTCCCGCCCGCCCCGTCGCGGCATCCCCGGAGCGCACCCGGCGGCAGCTGCCGCGTTCCGCCCGCCCTGCCCGGGGCTGCGCACCCCCGGCCCCGACCCCGCTCCCCAGGCCCGGCCAGCGGGGACCCCCCCGTGCCCCCCTGCATCCCTCCACGTCCCCCGCATCTCCCCCGTCGGGCCCCCGCCGGGCCGGGCCGGGCAGGGGGTGCGGGCTGCGGGCCGGGGGCGGCGGGGCCAGCTGCCCGCGGGGGGGTCGTGTGCCCGCAGCACATGTGCTGTCACTCAGCCAGTCCCGCCGCTATTTTAGCTCGGGGCCGGCGGCCGGGCTGTGCCCCGCTCCGCCATGGGCCCCCCGCTCCTCCTCGCCTGCCTGCTCGCCCCGCTCTGCGCTCGGGTAAGGGGTGCGGGGACACCGGGACGGCGGGGATGGGGTGGGATGGGGACCCCAGTTCCGTGCCCCAGGAGGGCTGGCTGGGATGGGGAGCCTGCACGCAGATCCAGGGGGTGGTCGGAGCTCAAACCTCGTGGAAACTCATCCTTGTGGGCAGCGGAGATGGGGCTGGGGGTAATGGGGGTTCAGAGCCCCTCTTGAGGCATTTCCCACCCCACAGATGGCGGTGGCAGGGGGGGGCCTGCGGCTCCGGCACATTGCCTGCACCGTGACCAGGATGGGCTGAGACGGGATTTGGGGGAGGGTTAGGCACTTAAAGACACCCTGCTCCTCTTTTTTCCACCCCTGCTGTGGTCCCACACCTCCCTGCACCCCTCTACCCACTCACGCTCCCAGAGCCCCTCATCCTGGTCTCAGGCCTGAGCCACATGAGGCCGTTTGGATTCTGTGCTCGGCTGCTTCAGGGCAGGGAAAGGAAAGGTTCCCAGCCCCTTTGGCAGCCCCCACAAGAACAGGGCCCCCAACATCCCTCCCTCACATCCTGATCCCCCCCAGGTCCAGCAGCCCCCAGGGATGGGCAGAGGGTTTCCTCCTTCTGGAGGAGGGCTCAGAGAGAGACCTGGAGGCCACAGCACAGCCCCCAAACCTCAGAATCAGCCCCTGGTCCTGCCCATCCTGTGGGGCTGGTACATAGACCCCCCTCCCCACGCCCCCTCTCCCCAGGGACCCCTAGCATAGGCAGCCCCACTGCCCTGTGTCCCCGTCCCTATCAGGGCACACAGGCTGGGTCTTCAGGAACCCCCCAGCAGCCAGCAGTGCAGGCACAGCTGGGCACAGATGTGAATGCAAGGCTGGCAATGCCCAGATGTGCTCCCTCCTCAGGGAGGGGACAGCACCAGGACAACGCTGGCATGGAGCTGGGGGGGTCTCTGCACCATCCCCATCCCCCCCACACACTCCTCATGGCTCCCCAGAATCACCGCAAATCCCTGACCTCAGTCCTGCACAGCCCCTAAACTCATCCTTGCTCCTACAGCTCCCCGAGCCCACTGCAGCCTACCAGAACTGTTCCCCTTGTTTCCTTCCTGAATCTTCCCATCAGCCCCCAGCTCCACCCCAGGCCCTCAACTCTGCCTCCCCCAGGGTCACAATAACAGCCTGAAATGATCCCTGACCCCCTCAACCCTCACTGCCACATACGTGTGGTGATGGTGACATAGTGGGGAGGCCATCGGTGCAATCCCCACCAGGGGTCCAGTGGGACACAGTCCATGCCCAGGGCACCACCAGGATCATTTGTGGGGTACCCCTTCCTGGTGAGCCCAGCAGGACACCCATCACCATCACACCAGGGTGGCAGGGGACACTGACACGAAGCTCCCAGAGAAGTTTTGTGGGCTCTGCATTCCCCCAGACCCAACCCCATCAGGGGGACCAAGCAATCCAGCACCGTGTACCCCACTGTGCACACTCAGCCCAGGTGCAGCTCCCTGCCCACTGCCCACTTGGAATTCCGTCCCACTCTGGAGTTTTGAGGTCACGGGCAGCACCGTGTCCCCCCAGGGTGCCAGCCCAGCCCTGCCAGGCCCCGCAGCCCCCCAGGGCTGGCAGCAGCACGAGGCTCCTCGGCGGGTGAAGAGGGCCTGGGTGATCCCCCCCATCAGTGTCTCGGAGAACCACAAGCGCATCCCCCACCTCCTGGTGCAGGTAGGTGAGAGCCCCCCACCTTTTCTTCCAGAGAGTGGGGATTCCTTGGGGAGGGGGAATACACAGGGGCACCCCTAGAGGGGCACAGAACCCCCAGCCTGGGACCCCCAGCCCTGATTTTCCTGGGGCAGATCAAGTCAGACAAGCAACAGCCTGGAGGAGTGATCTACAGCATCAAAGGGCCAGGGGTGGATGAGGAGCCCCTGGGCATTTTCTCCATCGACAAGTTCACTGGGAAGGTTTTCCTCAACGCCATGCTGGACCGAGAGGAGAACGATCGCTACCGGGTAAGGATGTCCCTGGGTGCCCACAGCCCCTCCCTGGGGTCCCCAGCCACATCCAGACCCCCCCACTCTGCACCCACAGCTGAGAGCCTTCGCACTGGACCTGGGCGGTGTCACCCTGGAGGACCCCACCGACCTGGAGATCATCGTGGTGGACCAGAACGACAACCGGCCGCTCTTCAGGCAGGACGTGTTCACCGGGCGTGTGGTGGAGGGGGCTGAGCCAGGTGGGTCCAGCCGGGGGGGGCTGAGCTGGGCTGGGCTGGGGGCACTGAGCCAGCCCTGTGCCAGCACCCACCGAGCACTCCTGCGGTCACAGGGACCTGCGTGATGACGGTGGATGCCACCGACGCCGACGACCCCGACACGGATAACGCGGCGCTGCGCTATTCCATCCTGGAGCAGGGCGCTGCTGGAATGTTCAGCATCAACGCCACCACTGGAGAGATCTGCACTGCACGGCCCGGCCTCGACCGTGAGGTAGAGGGATGGGGTCACCTGGATGGGCCTGGGGGGGCACTGGGATTGGGGCAGTCACAGACACCCCACATGGTGAAGCCACAGCTCTGTCCGTGAGCAGACCCAGGCGTGGGGACAGGGTGGGTGGGCAGCAGCTGGGGGATCTCTGAGCTCCCTGGGGGCGTGAGGGACTCAGCTCTGAACACCTCACTCCCCACAGACCATGGGGGTGTACAACCTGACGGTGCAGGCGGCCGACATGTCCGGGGACGGGCTGACCACCACAGCCATGGCTGTCATCTACCTGGAGGACATCAACGACAACCCTCCCGAGTTCACCAAGGAGGAGGTAGAGCCTGGTGGGATTTGGGGACGTGCCGGGGTCAGCGGGGCGGGACCTGCCCCCCCACCCCCGGGGGGACTGCAGCATCCCAAAGGAACAGAGTCCAGCCCCACACCGTTCTCCCCCAGTTCTCCATGGAGGTGGAGGAGCAGGCGGCCGGTGTGGACGTGGGCAAGGTTTTTGTGCACGACAAGGACCTGGCGGGCTCGCCCAGCTGGTTGGCCAAATTCACCATCCTGGAGGGCGACCCCGAGGGCGCCTTCGCCATCCGGACCGACCCGCACACCAACGACGGCGTGCTCTCCGTGGTCAAGGTGGGCACGGGGCAGCCAGGGGACACCGGGGGTCTCATGGCTCGGCTGATCCCTGGCCCTTCCCGCAGCCGCTCGACCACGAGGTGCGGGACCGCTTCGAGCTGACGGTGTCGGTGCAGAACGAGCGGCCGCTGGAGCCCTCGGCCCCCGCCAGCCCCCGGGCGCTGGCCACGGTGCGGGTGCGGGTGCGGGACGTCAACGAGGCGCCCGTGTTCCGCGAGAACCCGCGGCGGATCAGCGTCTTGGAGGGGACACCCCCGGGCACCCCCATCACCACCTACACCGCCAGCGACCCCGACACCCACCAGATCCAGACCCTCAGGTGAGTCCCGCTGCCCTCCCATCGCCCCCGGCAGCCGCGGGGGGGGTTGGGGTGATGTCTCACGCACCCCCTCGCCCGCAGCTACGCGCTGCTCTACGACCCCGCGGACTGGCTGCGGCTGGACCCTCACTCCGGCACCGTGCGCACCAAGCGGGAGCTGCTGCACCCGTCCGCCTTCCTGCAGGGCGGCTGGTACATCGCCCTGCTCCTCGCCCGCGATGATGGTGAGCAGCCGAGACCCCGCTGACCCCCCCTCGCTCCCGCTGCCCCCACTGACCCCTCTGTTCTGTCCCCACCCAGCCGAGCCGCCGCTCTCTGCCACCGGCACTCTCTCCATCGAGATCCTGGAGGTGAACGACCACGCTCCGCAGCTGCAGCCGCCGGCCGGGGTGCTCTGCGGGCGGCCGGGACGCGGGGGGACCCTGCTCCTGGGGGCCACCGACGATGACCGGCCCCCCCATGGAGCCCCCTTCCACTTCCAGCTCAGCCCCCAGCACCCCCAACTCGCCCGCAACTGGAGCCTCGCCCGCTTCAATGGTGAGGCTCTGCCGGGGAGGGGGGGATGCTGCACTGAGGGTCCCGCTCACCCCCTGCCCATCCCCGCAGTGACCCACGCCGTGCTGGCCGTGCTGGCCGAGCTGCCCGAGGGGCCCTACTCGCTCCCGCTGCTGCTCCGGGACTCGGGGACCCCCCCGCGGGAGCAGCAGCAGCTGCTGAACATCTCGGTGTGTCACTGCGGCCGGGACGGCACCTGCCTGGACGGGGCCCTGGCCGCGGCCACCGCCGGGGCTGGCATCACCCTCGGGGCGCTCTTGATCATCCTGGGCAGCACCATCCTCCTCCTTGGTGAGTGACACCCCCACCATTCCTCCCCCGCCCCTCCATCCCGGCATCCCAGCCCTCAGTGCTGGTCTCGGGCACCCCTCTCCAACCCCACCAGCACATTCTGTCACCTTGACGCCCACCCATCACCCCATCCCGGTCCTGGCCTCCCACCAAACCCTACGCATGACCCTCAACACCTCCCCCCTACTCAGCAACCCCTTCTGATCGCAATCAAGACCCCCGTAACCATTTCCCCCATCGCCCGTCCCACTCCAATCCCACCCCAATCCCTACCTCCATCCGTATCCCGTCCCCCAGCCCAACTGCATCCCACCCCAGCCATCACCCGGTGCCTCCCGTGCCCACACGCGTGTCCCCGTGTCCCCACGTCCCCGTGTCCCCGCAGTGCTGGCGGCTCTGGGCGCTGCTCGGGTGCGCGGTCGCCGCCGGGCTCTGCGCAAGGGGCTCCTGCAGCGCTCGCGGGACGACATGCGCGACAACATCCTCAACTACGACGAGCAGGGCGGGGGCGAGGAGGACCAGGTGAGCGGGACCCGTGGCAGAGGGGGTCCCGGGGGTCCGCAGCTCAGCCCTGAACCTCTAAACCCCTCCCGGCCCCGCAGGACGCCTACGACATCAACCAGCTCCGGCACCCCGAGCTCTTCTCCCCCCGGGCCAAGCCCCCCCTGCGCAGGGATGCCCCGCTCAGCTCCGGGACCCCCATGGCCCCCCGCAAGCTGCCCAGCAGCCCCTCCGACATCGAGGACTTCATCAATGAGGTGGGTCAGGGCCCGGCACCCTTGCCCTCCATCCCGCATCGCCGGCGGGCTGGCGGTGACCTCCTGTCCCTGCAGGGGCTGGAGGCGGCTGACAGTGACCCCAGCGTGCCCCCCTATGACACCGCCCTCATCTATGACTACGAGGGCTCGGGGTCGGTCGCCAGCCCCCTCAGCTCCATCGTGTCCAGCCTGACGGACGAGGACCAGGACTACGACTACCTGAGCGAGTGGGGGCCCCGCTTCCGCCGCCTGGCCGACCTCTACGGGCACTAGCGGGGATGGGGGGCAGGAGGGGCACCCCACTGCCCAGGGAGGGGCTGGGGCAGGGACGGGGCAGCGGGCAGTTCCCACACAAACACACGCACACGCAGAGTTGATGCCCAGAGGCAGCGTACGGACCTGCACAGGATACCCGGCTGGAGCGGCTTTGCACACGCGTGTGCAACGAGAGGCCTCCGTGCAGGGGGTGCACACTCACACAGCCCGCAGAGCCCAAAAACGAACCTGGGGGACACGCCCGGGTGAGCCCCCAAACAGCTGGGGAGGGGGCGAGGAGACCCCTGGTCACCCCCATAATAAAGAGCAGGGTTGGTGGTGGGGGGTGTGTGACCCCCCCACATCAGCGACCCGTAGAAACAAGGCACTTTTATTGGGAGCCGGCAGCACCCCCGTGGGGGCTTCACCCCCGCCCCAGGGCTCCCAGCACCGCTGCTCCTGGGGCAGGATCCGGCCCCACCTCAGGGTGGGTGCTGCTCCCCCAGCGCACCCATCGCACGGGTCCTGCTGCTCCCAAAACATCCCTGGGCGGGGGTCCCACCCTGCTCTGCCCCCCCGCAGCAGGGAGACCCCCAGGGAGCGCGGGGGGCACGGCTACATCTCGCGGGGGCGGTCGGGGGAGCGCAGCATCCTCTTTGCAGAGGAGGCCAGGCCGGAGTAGTCGTGGGGGATGGCGTGGGGGGCCAGCAGGGGCAGGTGGTCCTCGCGGGGGGGGCGGCGGAACAGGGGGGGCCGGCGCTGGCTCTCGCCGTCCTGCAGGGACTGGGGCAGGCTGCGGCCCCGGCTCTCGGGCAGTAACATGATGCTGAGCACGGCCAGGATGGCGAAGGAGGCGAACACGACGTGGTGCAGGAAGAATCCGCGGCTGTTGGGGATGGCGGTGATGGGCGCCGCGGCTTTGCCCACGAAATTGGCCCCCACGACCAGGCCCAGCCCGGCGCCCCTGCGGGAGGAACACGCTCAGAGGGGGCCCTGCCCTGTGTCCCCCGCTCCGGGGTGGCACGAGAGGGTGGGCAGCTCCCCTTTACCTGACCACGGTGGGGAGAACCTCGCTTGCAAAGAAGATGCTGAGCATGGTGACAGCGTGGGAGGTCGCCGTACCCACCACGGACAGGGTCAGGACAATGAGCTCCAGCAGGTCTGGGAGGGGGTGAAGCACATCAGGGGGCAAATCCTGCACCCACCTCTTTTCCCCCCGGCCGGGGGTGTCCCTCGATGGTCTTACACTGGGTGAGGGCGAGCAGCAGGAGGGAGGAGATGCCGGTGAGGACGGTGCAGAGCAGGAGGATGGCGCGGCGCCCGAAGCGCTCTGCTGTCAGGCACACGAAGAGGCAGGCGGCCGCCTCGGTGCCCACCAGCACCAGGTGCGAGGAGAATTGGTGGGGTAGGTGGGGGACCAGGTTGCGGGTGAAGCAGTGGCGGATGCCGGAGCCGATGAACCTGAAGGACAGCGGGGTCAGGGGGCAGCGAGTGGGACCCCCCGCCCCACGGCCACCCTGGCCACACGCCCCGCCGCTCACGCCGCGAAGCCAAGGATGACTCCATTCTTCCAGATGACCCTGGTGCTGCAGATCTCGCAGACTGAGTGGTACTGGGGCCGTGGGGGCTCCTCGGACAGGGCCTCCAGCTCTGCCGGGAGAAGGGAGCCCAGGATGGAGCCGGCTCTGTTACACCCCCCCCCCCCTCCCCCCAACCACGGCTTTGGGGACGGGGCTGATCGTCCTCGGAGCCCCCCCCCCCCCCCACACCTGTGAGGAGGCTGTCCTGGGGGCAGTTGTCTTCGGCCAGTGCCTGCAGGGTCTTCCTGGCCCTCTCCAGTTGCCGTGTGGCCAGCAGCCAGCGCGGTGGCTCCAGCAGCAGTGCCGGGCACCTGGAGCACGAGTGTCAGGTCACCGGGCTCCCCACGGGCCTGGCCTCCCTCCAGCACTGACCTTCCCACCTGGCTTCAAAGCAACGCTGCCCAGAAACCCTCAGCTTTAAACCTGAGCAAACATTTACCCAGGGTGGGGGGCCTGCTCCTCTGGAGAGCCCCGGGTGGCCTTTGATCCCCACCGTGGCCCTGGGCAGGGTGTGCCGGGCTGGGAACAGCTCGGCACCAGCCCCCGGGCACAGCTCTGCCCCACGCAGCCCCCTGCCCGGGTGGTCCTTACCACCAGCAGGCAGCCAGCAGGGCCAGGATCATGGTGACAGCGCCCTGCAGCACCCGCCAGTCCCGGCACAGCAGGGCCAGCCCCGGCAGCAGCAGCTCCCCGGCGATCCAGAAGAATCCGGCCACCATTGTCACCCCCAGCCGGTGCGGGGGGTCACACAGCTCCAGCCCTGGCAGGGGGTGAGGAGGCCACAGTGGGTGCCAAGGACACGGGGGCATCCTGTACCCTGGAGCATCCTGAATCCCAGACCATCCTGCACCCTGGTACATCCCACACCCTGGAGCATCCCGCACCCCAGGGCATCCCGCAGCATCCTCAGTCCCCACACCCCTCTGGATGCTCCCATCACTCACGTGCCACGTAGAGGGCCAGGAAGGCTCCTGCCAGCGCGGCCCCAAAGAGCAGCCGTGCCACCAGGACCATGAGGAAATCCACGGCCAGTGCCACGCTGAGGCCCACGGGCACGGCCAGCGCCAGGGACAGCAGGAATGTGGGACGGCGGCCGAACCTGCCAGGGACGGGCTATGAGAGGGGCTGGGCACGGTGCCCCCTCCCGCGGGGGCTACCCGGGGACCCCCATTACCTGTCACAGATCAGGCCGGCGGTGACACTGCCCAGTGTCCAGCCCAGCAGGTGCGTGGTCTGCTCCAGGGGCACTTTCCAGCGTGAGGCACACACCAGGTCCCACTGCAGGGACAGAATGGGGAGGTATCAGCATGGGGGGGCTTGGCAGAGCTCCTGACGCTGCCCACAGGGCTGGGATGGATGGGGCTGGAGGGCTTCTGGAGAGCCCCCCCTCCACAAATAGAAACGTGGGGACAGATGTGAGGGGACAATACTGGTCATTCCAGGAGCCCTGGACACCCTCCAGCCCCTCAGCACCCTTGTGGCCCCAGCCAGCCCCAAACCCCCACCATGGGGGCGTTCACCTTGCTCCCCGCTGCACATCCAGGGCTTTCCCATGGGATCCTTCCTGCAGTCCTCGGCTTGCTCTGGTGGCTGCGACCCCCCATTTTGCTCCCCCCGACTCCTCGCCCGTTTCCACCCCCACAGCTTTCCCAGGCCCTTCCCTCAATCCCTCCTTCACCCAGGGACCCCTCAGCCCCCTCCAGCACCGCACACTGCCCCAGCCCCGGGGGTCCCCCCACTCTCCACAACCCCGGGACCTCCCCCCCACTCCTCAGTGCCACCTCCCCGTGCCCCACCTGTGTGACGAGGTTGGCGCGGAGGCCGGCGGCGGGCAGCGCGTAGTGCCAGCCGCGGGTGCAGGGCCCGGTGCCATTGGGCCGGGGGGCTCCGGGGGGGTAGCGGTACAGCTGGCAGGGGCTCCAGCCGCCGCGGGGGAGGCGGGGGACGGCGGCGCGGAGCAGCGCGGAGCCCCCGAGGCGGCGGAGCGGCGGCGGCAGCAGCGCGGTGTCGGGGCGGCAGCGGTGCGGGGGCTCCGCGCCCAGCGCCCACCCCAGCGCCCACCCCAGCGCCAGCGCCGCGCACGGTGCCCACCCCCCCGCCGCCCGCCGGCCCCGCGGCCGCGACCCCCCGAGCGCCATCGCCGCGGCCACCGACACCGCGACACCGACACCGCGACACCGCGACACCGACACCGCGACACCGCGACACCGACACCGCGACACCGCCACAGCGCTCGGGCAGGTGGGGCGGCACCGGCCGGACCCGCCCCGCGGCGCCGCCCCGATGGCTCCCTCCGGATCTGAACCCCCGGCCCCAGCTCAGAGCCCCAAACCCCGGCTCGGACCCCTGGCCTCGGTTCGGATCCCCAGTCCCTGTTCAAGCCCCTAAACCCCGGTTCGGACCCCCCAGTCCCTGTTCGCTCTCCCCAGCTCCGGTTCAGACCGGCCAGGTCCCGGTCCACTGCACCGCAACGTGAGTCTCAGTCCCGGTCTGATCTCCCCTCAAGCCTGGTTTATCTCCCCAGCCCAGTTCACCAACCCCACCCCGGTTCACAAACCCCAACCCCAACCCCAGTTCCAGTCCCCATCAGCCCCGGTTTGCTCCCCCCAACACTGGACCCAGCTCCCACAGCCCGCTGCACCCCCAGCATGGTTTGCCCCCTCCCAAGCCCCCCAGTTTGGTTCTCTAAGCCCCATTCACCCTAGCTCAGCCCCAGTTTGCCCTCCCCCAGCCCTGCTTGTCCCCCAGCCTCGGTTCACTCCTCCATCTCAGCTCAGCCTCCCCTCTCCATGGTGCTCCAGACTCCTCTCAGTACTGGGGGACCTCCCAGCCCAGTTGGTGTCGGGGGTCCTGGGGTGCAGCTGGGGGCTCTAGGGCCCATCTGTGAACACCCAGGTCGCCCCAGACCTCCAAGGGGGGCCAGTGCAATCTGTGACACCCCGTCTAGGAAGTGAACTGGCACCCAGCACCACGTGAGCCCATGGGGAGAGCCAACAGAGCAGCCAAACTGCAATCAGGTTTTATTTCCCTCCTCTTTTTCACCTCTACTCACAAACATGATTTCTGGGGGCAGCAGCATCACTCGGGTGCTCAGCTTCAGACCTGTGATGGTGGAAAAACTCGATCTGCAAAAATCACATTGAAAATCACACTGAAAAATCACACCTGCAAACTCACATTGAGAAATCACACTAAAAAATCCTGTCTGCATTTTTTTCCCTCCCTCTGAGGGATCCACACCCACGCACACTTCTGGAGTTACAGAACTGGGAGGAAAACTGACCCTGGAGACTCCCAAGGTCACCAGCACCGTGGTCTGATCAGCCTATGGGACTTTCCAGCTTTACATGCTCATAAAAGGCCTCTCTGTGACAACAAATTTATGGCCGTTCAACACAATAGACCAGGGATGGAAATTAATTAATTATTAAAATAAAAGAAAGAACAAGTGATACCTGTGGCTGCTTTCTCAAAGCCCCTCATACAGGAGCAGCTCCCAGTCGTAGAATTTGCTCCAGTGCCCCACCACATTCATCTCACAGCCCAGGACAAGGATGGGGGAAAAATCCCTCTGGCTGCAGCTGGGACATGGCACTGCCCATCCTGCTGTGGAAGTGTGAGCCCCAGTCCTGGTGCCACGGTGCCAAGGCAGGGGCTGAGGCTTGGGCAGGTGGGAACCCCCCAGCTCTTCTGAAGCTGCTGTGTTGGAAAGAAATCCTCCAAGGATCCCCCTGCCCTGACTGGAAAGTTCCTGAAGTGGCTGCAAAGCTGGTGGCACTGACGGGGGAGCTGGGGCCTGAATCCAGGGGTGACCTCTGGTCCCCCCAGCCAGGATACGACAGCAGAGGAACAAATGGCATTTGGAACATCTTTGCTTCCCAAAGAGGCAGCTGAGACACTCGGCCAGCATGAGCACTGGGAAAACCCAACAGAGGAAGTTGGAGAACCCAGAGCTGGCACAGTGAGGGTCCATGGGAGCCACCTCTCACTCCTGCCTGGGGTTGGAAGCTGCAGCCATCAGGAAAGGCTGGGCAGCAGGAGGAAGGATGGCACACAGGTCTCAGAAAGGCCCTGGGATCTTCCTCCAGCTGCATCCCTGAGCTGGTGAGTGAGGATTGAGTTTGCCTGGATCCATCCATTCCTGTCCAGACTCTGTAACTCCAAAACAGCATCTCCTGCTCAGTCACTCTGGGGGCAGTGAATTCACCAGCACGGGGGGGGGGGTCCTCTCTCCTCATGGCGCACCCCTGGAGAGTTCCAATCCCACTGCACACAAAGAGGCATGGAAAAGTGAAAATGACGTTTAAAATCATAGAATAGTTAGGGTTGGAAGGGACCTTAAAGCTCATGTTGTTCCCTCCCCTGCCATGGGCAGCTGATCTGGGCAACTTTTTCCTTGACAGGGAAACTGCTGCCCAGGGTGAACTATAAGTACAAAGATAATTTTAATTAATTTATTTATTTCTTTACACATAACTGAAAGTGATGTTACAGTACATAAGTTATTTACAACTGTGCAGTAATGTGTTGCAAAATAAATTATCTAGAAGGCAGCAAAAGTACATTGTTAATGTATATAAAAACTGTACAGCATTTATGGGATACAATTTTTCTTTATATGAGTATTGGCTCTGTAGTGTTTTCAAGTTATGTTCTCAGAAAGAGAAACGAAATGCCCAAGATTAAAGGAAAAAATATATAAACCACGTGGATTTTACTCCATTAAAAACACAGTTGGCAAAGTCCTTTCTCTGCGTCGCTGTCTCCCCGGCTGTGCCGCCCCGGCGGCTCCTCTGCCCGTCCCCAGCGGTGGCAGCGGCTGCTGCGGGGCCACGGCACATCCCGGAGCTGTCCCCGCTCCGGAGCCGCCGCTGCCCAGCGTGGACACTGTCCTTTTGTTTCTAATTGGTTTGTTGTTTTTTTTTTTTTTTTTAATGTAATTTTTCTTTTTTTTTGTAGTATTTTTTTCTTTTTTTTTTTTTTTTTTGTGTGTTTTTTTTTTTTTTTTTTTAAGACATACCCATGATGGAACGAGAAACTCAAACAACCCCCCTCCCTCCCTCCCCCCATGGTTTCCTACTGCAGCTTCTCCCAGAGGAGATGCGCGCCCGGTGGAAAACAGAGAACTGGAAATCACGGTGTTCACAAGTACATGGTTCACGTGGTTGCTGGCCCCGCTCAGCAGCTTCTGCAACACACACACACGGTGTCCTTGGCCTCCTCCCTCCGTGCCTTGGCCAGTCCCGGGGCCGCTGAGCGCCCGCTGCCCGCGCTGCCCGGAGCCTCCCCGCCGCGGGCGCCGGTGGGAAGGAGCTGTGCCCGGCCCCCGCTGCCCCGCGGAGCCGCGTCAGTCCGGAAGCGAGGGACACGTCGTGAAGAAAGTGCAATTATTTTCTCTTATTGTTTTGTTTTCTGCCGATAGCTGCTGCTTCCTCCTCCTCTGACCAGGGATTCATCAGCAAGCGGTTAAGGGTGAATGTGAGCTCGACCGCCCGACCTCGGAGCGCTCCCGTCCTTGCCAGTGTTCAGTGATGTCTCCCGGGTTGGAACTGTCATGCCGGCAAGAGCACAAAGTCATCGTTCACGTCGACCATTGGCACATAGAACGAGGGCACCTCGTTCACGCAGAGGGATTTGTGCCCTGCGGGGTCCAGCTCCTGCACCTTCAGCTGCCACTCCATCCTCTGCACCGCGTTCAGGGCAGCTGCTTCGTGTTGCTGTCGCATGAGCAGGCATGTCTGGATCAGGAAACAACAGGTCGTGAGGGCTGAGTGACAGGCAAAGGCAAGGGACAGGCAGCCAGGGATGCCACACACAGGACACCTGGGTTTGGGATGTCTGCTGAGCCCAGCTCCAGCAGGAGCCGACGCAAACCCGAAAGTTTGGGTGTGAAAGGCTTCTCGGCACTGCAGAGCATCCGCTCCCATACAACACTGGCCTGACCATCTCTGGACACCCACGCTGTGCTGGAAACCACTAAGGCAGCTCCCAGGCTCCAGCCACGGGCAGAACCCTCCTGAAATGCCCCTGCCTGGAGCACAGGGCTCCCACAGCTCTCACCTTCATCCGGTCGTACTTGTCATCCACATCCTGCAGCCAGGAAATGAACTGTCGCGCGTTGAAACGGTCTCTGACCGATTTGTTTTCGTCTCCCTAAGGACAGGACAGCAAAGGGAGGAACATGGGATTAGTTTTGTACTTCAAGCAGTTACAGGTCTCCCAGACCATGTTCATATTCACTCCTCAGAACCGTGGTGCCTGCAGGGAGGATGCACATCATTGCTGTCAGCTGCTCCTGCAGCCTTTCCAGGGATTCAGCCTCAGATGGGGATGCACCCATGTGCACAAACTCCCCGTTTCTCCCTGATTCACAGGGAATCTGTCCATGTCAGCCCATCACAGCACCCGCACCTCTCTGACTCCTTCAACTCATGCCAGGACAGCAGCAGCAGACACTTGGCTGGGAAATGCTGATGGATAAATCAGAGCTCCTGGATCAATACGCAGCTCGCTAATAAATCCCAGGATCCTGCCCCTGCCCAGGATCCCTCCTGCAATGCAGCAGTGTAATGTTTCTCTTCCCTTCCTTCCACAGGAAGAGACACTCCAGAGTGTAGTAAAGGAAACCTCTCCAGTGTGCAGATGACCGTGACCAAGAAGGACGGAGGGGTGTCCCAAGATGAAGCTGAACCATCTCTGCTTCTAACACACATGAGCTCCCTGTATCCCATGTTCCTGGATCTATTTCCTTCCTCAGCACACATGTAGGAACTGAGGCAGATTAGGCAAATGGTGTTCCTAGTCATAGAATAGCTTGGATTGGAAAGGACCTTAAAGCCCATCTCATTTCACCCCTCCCATGGGACACCTTCCACTGTCCCAGGTCGCTCCAGAATGCATCCAGCCTGGCCTTGGATACTTCCAGGGATGGAGCAGCCATAGCTTCCCTGGGCACTGTGCCAGAGTCTCCCCACCCTCCCAGGGAACAATTCCTTCCTAATATTCCATCTAACCCTGCCCTCTGGGGGAGGTGATATCCTGAACCTGTGAACCATGGTGAGTAACCTGAGCAAGGAGAGCATCAGTAACTCCTGCCTCCATCCATCCCTCCAGAAATGCCCCATCACCCTCAGGGTCTTGCAGAGAGACCTTGAGACACTTCCTCACCACCGAGCCAGGCACTGACCTGATTTTCCAGAGGCATGTTGTACACCTCGGAGTCCAGCAGCATGGTACAGGCACTGAAGGGCACAGCCTGGTTGGCAATGGTCCTCGCTGCCCGGCAGTGCACCCTCAGGATCTCCTGCTCGCAGGAGACGATGAGCTTCTCCTGAGGAAGAGCAGAGCAGTGAGTGTGGCAGCCTCAGCCTCGCCAGCAGGGGAAATTCGGGGCCTGCTCCCCATCCAGAGTGTGCCCTTACCCTCTCTATGCTGTGCTGCAGCCGCAGCTTCCCCCGCACGGCCTCTTGCTGCTTGAAGAGCTCCTTGAGTGGCTCCGCGAGCGACGGCGGCGGTGCGATCTGCGGGCACAGGCAGGGGTGAGAGCACGACCTGCACAGCCCGGGGGCTGCCTGCCCCCTGAAATGGGTGCTGGCCACAGAGGGAGCAGGGATATCCCTTGAGTGACTATGGAGAAGCCCTGCCAAGGACAAGGTTCTGCCAGTGCTCAGAGTCAGCGAGGGTGAGGACTTGGCAAGAACAGCCAGAGCCTGACCCACCCTTGTGCTGCAGGGCAGGGTGTGTGGCAAGGAATGGAGCCTGGACACAGTGACCTTTCTCCTTCAGCCTGGATCCCAGATTTACCACCTGCAGCACCAAGTTTATCGATGCACTTGTATTAGTGAGGCTGCTCCTGCAGCACAGCAGTGAAATGCAGATCCCAGCACCAAATCAAAGAGAGGAGCTTGTGAAAATGGTGGCAGGAGTCAAGGGTTATCTTTTTCCCATGTTCCAGGTTCATTATCCTGTTACTAAACTGCAAGAGCAGTTTCACCTCCTCAAATCCAGTGGATTCTTACAAACTTTGCTCTAAAGCCTGACCAAACCTAAGCACAGCCTGAAGTCTCCTCTGTAAAAAGGCAGCAACTCAGGGGTTGCATTTACCACACAGCCAGGCACTTACCCAGGCTCAGGTTTGGTGTCATATTCTAAAGGCAGGTTGGGGCATATTACAAGATGGTCACAAGACATGGGGATGTGTCTGCAACAGTGAGGTGGGGACAGTTCCCAAGGCTAAAGAGAGAAGGTGACTCACCACTGGAATATGGAGCTTGCTTAGGGGTTTGCCATCCAACAGGTATGAGCCCGTGTAGGTGACATACTCAGCGTAGCACTGCGGAGCTTGGGGAGTAATGTAGCACAGGATTTTCCGCTTCTCTTCAATCTTCTTCCTGATCTGGAGGTACTCAAAGTAGGGGTTGGACCTGTCGCTGTGGTAGGGTTCGATGTCGTCCAGTTTGATGGCATCGACGATAGCTGCCAGTGTCTGCTGGATCATCTCCCTCGTCTGCTGGGTGGACGTGTTGATCTGCTGCTGCAGCTGCTGGTTGGAGCGCTGGAAGCGGCGCTTCCGTGGGTGCTGGGCCTGGGAATCGTCCTCCTCCGTGATGCGGCCTTTGGCACGCGTGACGGGCGCAGAGACGGGAGGAAATTCCTTCTCGGATGCGGCGGCGTTCTGCTTGTTTTGGTTGGCGAGCATCTGAGCCCGGTTCCTGGTAATCCGCTGAGGAATCTCTTCTATTTTGGGTGGCTTGGGAGCTTCTGCTACCGGTTTTTGTACTGGTTCAACAATTTCTGCTTGAGCGTTGCCAGGAGGCGCGTCCGCCTGGGATGGCGGGGCCTGGCTCCCGGCACGGGCTGCAGCACTGTCCTGTGGAACGCTGGCCTCGGAGCTGGCCACGGGCACAGGACAGGGCTGGGAGCTGCCCTCTGCCACCCCACCAGCCGACGACAGCTCCTCGTGCACAGCCTCCACCTCTTTGCTCTCTGCCTGCGTGGGCTCGGACGGGGTCTGCTGGAAAACCTGCGTTTCTGAGTCCTCCACTGCCTTCTCCTCAGCTGTGTTCAGCGCTTCCGAGGCAGCTTCTTGTGCGGCCACTTCTGGTTTCTGCTCCTCTGCTGGTGGCTCCGTGTCCGTGGGCAGGGTGGCTGCTGCCTGGCTGGCTGGTGGCTCCTCTGGCTCACCGGGCGCTGTCGCGGACGCGCCAGCTTTGGTGATCCCAGCGCTCGGTTCTACAGCTGCTGCTGGGCTTTCCTCCGCCGCTTCCGCCTCGGTCATCTCCGTCTCTGCAACGTCCTTAGGCTGGAGTGGCAGCTCTGGGAGCGAGAAGGGGCCGAGGTCCAGTTCATCCTCGGTGTTGGTGAAGGGGTCGGGCCACGTCACCGCCTCCTCCGCGTTCGCAGGTGCTGCGTTGTTGTCTTCCAAATAGTTGTTTTCTGGTGCAGGGACAACTTCGGCCTGAGGTTCTGCTGGCACACATGGGGGCTCTGGAGGGATCTCTGGTGCTTCTTCTGGAAGAGGCTTGCAGTTGTTGAAGAAGGTGTCTAACCTAGTAGGGGACATGTACGGAGCTTGCTCTTCAGCATTTGCAATTTCTCCTGGAACTGCTTCCTCAGCATCTTCCTTGACTTCCTCCAGCCTCGGTTCAGACACTGACAGAGGGTATGAGATGGGAGAAACGGGGTAGGAAGTCTCTGCGGGAATGAAGGCTACGGGTGCAGGATGAATCGGCTCTAGGGAACAGAGCGGAGGTTTAGGGGACTCGGAAAACCTCTGGGGAGATTTCATCAGAAGCTCTGAGCCCATGGACCAGGTGACAGGGTGCTCTGCAGGGTTGCCCATCAGGCTGGGAGGAATGGTGGTGTCCGGGTTCCGGGAAGGAGGGTTATCCCAGTCTATGTTGTTTTGTTCGGGCATTGCCGAACCGAAATGGTTCTCTTCGATGGGTGGTAGGTAGGTGGATTCTGGTGGCATGATGGAGGCAGTGGCTTGCTGCTCCTCTGTGGTATCCAAGGGCATGCCGATGTCGGGGGGAAGAGCACTTTCCACTGAAGGAGCCAGCAGCTCGTCCCTGTGCGAAGGGGAGGATTTTGCTTGTAAACCAGAAAAGACACTTTCGGGAGACTGGGCGACCCCACTGACAGCTCCCGGCGTGCAGTGCAAAGCTTCCACTTTGGGTGAGGAAACTCCATAATCAGGTGAGTAATAGCCAGGAGACAAACACTGGAACTTCTCAGCAGGAACAGAGGGAAGGGGAACTTTCTCCTCCATTAAATGCTGCACTGGAGAGTCATAATTAGATGTTGCTGGGACACTTTGCTGCCTGAAAAACTTATCCCCAACACTGAATTCCTCTTCGGGCGCCCTCCTGATATCCACTGAGATGGAACGGTAGAGGTTTGAGGAGGGTATGGTGCGAGTTGGGGTCTGACTGGGGTTCTCGGGGAGCCCACTGGAAACATTGGTGTATCTGTCGAAGAAGGAAGGAGAGCAGGCGTTCATGGACATGGTGGAGATGGGCAGCGAGTGCTGGGAGTCTGCGCACTCGAACATCAGATCCGTGTAGTCCTCGTTGCTGCACGATGGAGTCCTGGGCGTCTGCATCACCTCCTCGTAGCTCGGGCAGGACACGACGGATGCCGGGGTCGGGACGCCCGTGGGCCGGTTCTGATCTGGCCTGGGAGACGCTGGGAGGATCTCCTTCAGCTGGGGACCCGTGATCCAGTCCTTGGAGTCTGTCCCCACAGCAGGCTGTGCCTTGTTTTCTGGTGACAGAATAGGAGTCAGGGGACCCAACTCTTTGAGTTTCTTGTCCTTGAGCTGTGTGTCCAGTGCTAGCGGCTTCTTGTTTGGCAGATCCAGGCTCCTCTTGCGCACATCCTCCGAGCTTTTAAGTTTGTCCTTTAACTTGGGGTCTCCCGACCTGTGCCGCATTTTCTCCATTTGCTTCATTCTCTCCTTGTGCCTTTTGTGGCGTTCCTCGATCTCCAGGTCTTTCTGGCTCAGCATCCTCTCAAAGCTGGTCATCATCAAATCACCATCTCCCAGAAGTTTCTCCCTGGGCCTGGCATCTTTCTTGCCGCTGTCTTTGGAAAGGGTTATTTTTTCATTCCCATTGCTTATTTTTATGGACTCTGATTTGTCTTTGTCTTGATTCTCCTTAAGTTTCTCCTTCAGTTTGGTTTCACCAAATTTGAGGTTGTCTTCCTTGGATTTATCTTTAAAGGTGGTAACTTGAGGCCCATCCTTATCTTTGAGTGTTGACTTTGGCTCATCTTTGTGATGTTTAAAGAAACCATCTGTGTGTTTGTCCCTATGCTTTTCCTTTTCCTCCTTCCATTTTTCCTTGTGTTTATCCCGCTTCTTTTTCTCTTTAGCTGTGCTGATGGTGCTGGAACTGTAAGTCTTTTCTTTCTCCGCCTTCTTTGACAGCTCTCTTTCAGAATCATTTTTATCCTTCTTTTCAGAAAATAAGTAATCAATGCTCTTCTCCGGTTCCTCATCAGCATCTGCCTTCATGTTGTAGGAAGAGCCAAAAGCTTCCCCATCCACAGAGAAATCCTTTTCATAATGAGTGGAATCCTTTCTGCTGCTGGAGTCCTTGAATTCTTCTGATTTTTCCTTTTTCTCTGTTTTCTCTTTCTTTGCTTTTTCCTTCTCGTGACTTTTCTTTGAGGAAGATGAGGAATGTCGGTGCCTCTCCTTCTCCTTAAGCTTGTCCTGAAGGCAGGGTAAAGGGAGAGAGTCCTTAAACTTTTCTTCAGCAGCATCAGTCAGAGAGAGGTTAGAAGACTCGAAGAGGCTGGTGAGTCCTGGCTCTTGCCCTCTGTCCGTGAAGCTGTCAGAGGAGATCTCGCTGATTTTGTCATTGGAGTCATCCCTGTAGTCATTCAGAGCCTCCTCCTCCAGTTTCTCCAGCAGGCTCTTCTCTGACTCCCCTCCTTTTGAAGACTTCTTCTCTTTGGAATGCTCCTTGTCCAGCTTCTCCTTATGTTTGCTTTTCACCTTGTCATCACTGGTGTGCTTCTTCTCAACCTTTTCTGGGAGCTTTTGTTTGTTTTTCTTCTCCTGAGTGGAATCTATGGATGTTCTTTCCTTTCTGTCCTTATACTTCTCACTGGAGTCCTTATCTTTCTTCTCTTTGTGTTTCTCAAAGGAACTCTTCTCCTTCTTCTCCTTTCCCCCTTCCGATGTTCCTTTGTCTTTTTTCTTCTCCTTGGACTCCTTATCCTTCTGCTTCTCCGAGTGCTGCCGGTCGGACGAGTACTTGCGGTGCTTATCAGGGTACAACTCCTTCTCGGCCGTGGCGCCGTCGTCCTTGTCCTGCAGACTGTCCAGGCGATGCATCTCACTGCCAGCCGAATCACCAACCTTGAACCCGCTCAGGCTGTAATCGTCCCTCTCGTCCTCGCTCTCGTCCGTGAAGATGTCAGCGATGCTGTACCAGCTCTTCTCCTTGCCTTTCTTCTCATCCTTCTTCTCGGAGAAATCGTCTCTGTCTGTGGAAAAGTTTTTCTCTTTCTTTTCCTTCACCTGGTCAAAAGAACTCTTCCTCTCCTTGTCCTTGCTGTGAAGATCCTTGTACTTCTCCTTAGTTTCTTTCTTCTCTTTGAAACTCTTCTCTAGTTCTTTGTCCTTCAGGATTTTCTCTGGAGCAGCTTTTTCATTTTTCTCCTTGTCGCCTTCTTTGGATTTTTCCTTGTATTTTTCTGGCTTCACCTTTTCTTTTTTTTCTTTATCAGGAGCATCTTTCTTCTCCTTTTCCTTCCCAGAATGATGCCTCTCCCAGCTCTCCAGGGTTTTCCCACTGAACTCAGGGTCAGACTTATCCTTGAAGAATGTTTCACAGCCATACTCCTTGAAGTCATCTCGATAGGGCTCCTCCTGCTTCGTCTTGGGATCTTTTCGCTCTTTAGAGCTGTCAGAGGAATCTTTTCTGTCTTTGTTGGTCTCACCTGTGTCTTTTTCTTTCCTCTCCTTGCCAGTCTCCACAGAATCCTTCCTTTTCTTATCCTTTTCAGGCAAATAACTGGGAGTAACTTTGTGTCTGTCTGTTTGGTCCTTTTTCTTCTCGGAGCTTTTCTCCACGTAATCCCTCTCCTTCTTCTTTAAGAAAGTGTCCTTTTCATTCCGCTTCTCGTTGTATTCCTTCTTCTCTTTAATTTTATTTTCCTTTTTCTTGTCTTTAATTTCCTCCTTCATGGGTTCTATGATTAGTTTAGCCACGGTGTCATTTTTAATCTCCCTGAAATCTGTTATTGGAGAATCCCAGCTGTCCTCACCCTTGAAATCAAAGGATGAATCAGAGGACAAATCTGAAAACCACCTCTCCTGCTGATCGTCCGAAAGGCTGAACTTCGTGTCCTCGCTTTCGGCAAACTGAGTTTTGTTATTAAACTCATCAAACCCAGACTCGTCCCTGTAAAGTTTCTCTTTTTTGCATTTTTCCTTCTCTTCCTTGAAGGATTTTTCTTTCTCTAGTTTAGAAGCCTTCTCCTCCTTCAGCTCATTCTTCTTCTCAGATTTGGACTGCTTGTCCTTTGACTTCTTCTTTCTCTCCTCCTTATGTATTCTTGGCTTCTCCTCCTTGGGAGATTTCTCCTTGACAGGTTTCTCTTTTTCTGATTTACTCAATCCTTCTCTGAAGGATTTGCTCAGGTCTTTACTGCCATCTTTAATTTTTCTTAACGATTTCTCCTCTTTTGAGGATTTTCCAGTCTCATCTTTAAACAACCACTCCTTCTCCTCTGCTTTACCTTTGGGGAGTTTTTCCTCCTTCTTACCATGTTCCCGATCGTGCTTTAACACTTTCAACTTGTTTTCGACTGGATTTTCTGTCTCTACTATCAAGCCTTTCTCAGGCTTTTGTTTAGAGTCCTCAAACTCAAAAGAAAATGTTTTGATTATTTTAATGTCTTGGCTGATGGGACACTGTCCCTTCTCCTTGTTTTTATGTTTGTGTTTTGTTTTATGCTTTTTAACAACCTTCCCCTCCTTGTCCAGCTTTGGAATTGCTCCATCCACATTGCTATGGAATGAATTCTTTTTCTCAGAAACAGTGTTGTGGGGGGCATTTTTCTTTTTGTGCTCTGGTTTCTTCCTGACTGGCTTTAGTGACTCTAAGCTCGAGTCCTCAGACGAGTAGTCTGACTCGCTCGTCAGCCTCGTCCTGGTGGAGTCCGATAGGGAACTGACGTCTGACCAAGCTGGAGAAGATATGGTTTTCCAATTGTCCGTCCTCCAGTGCTTGGAGTGCTGTTCTGTAAGACTGGGATTATGTTTCTGGGATGCTAAACTCCCATGTGAAGAGGTCGATGAGGCAGACAGAGAGTTAAACAAGGAGGATTCCTTTAGCACTAGCCTTGAGTCCTTTACACAGCTAGAGCTCTGTAGAGAGTCTCTATCATCCTCCTCACTCTCCACATTTTCACTCTCTGATTCAGAGGAACAAAACTTGTCATTTTTTTTGCCAAACCGAACCTCTTTGCTTTTTGTCTCCTTCTTCCGCTTCTTTTTCACTTTGCTTTTCTCCTTGGGGGCCTTGGTGCTGGCGGGCTCCCGAATTTTGCTGCTGGGCAATATGGAGTGGGTGGAGAGGCGCAGCTTCTCCCCCGTGCCCACGGCCACGCTGGTCTCCTCCTCGTCCGAGCTGTCCGACAGGATGCGGTGGGCAGCTTTCTTTGGTGTAATTGTGTTATTTTTAGTATAAGTTTTCACTTCCATTTTGGGTATGGAAATGAAACTGTTTGCTTTAGTCTCTTTCCTGTAATCCTTTTTCAACAAATGTTTGTCATCGACCGGTGGGACCCGGTCCTGCTCATCATCCTCATCGAATTCATACTCATCCTTCACTGGGGTGATGGTTTTGGGGGGCTCCTGGGCCTTGGGCTTGTGCTTCAAACCCTTCTCAAACTCTGAGTCTGTGTTATTGCCATCAACAGAGCTGGAGGGAGCGAAGGAAGGGGCGTCCTCCTCTTCTGAGGTCTCTGCAGAGAGAGGAGAACAGCATGTTAAAGACTGCCAAGGGTGCTGGGGAGGGAACATCACTAGTCTCCTGCACACACCAACCCCTGCAAACAGCCCTGATGCCCTCTGACCTCACCCAACCGTTGCAAGTTGGCAGCCAACAGCTCGGAACGCCAGGCTGGGTGATCTTTTCAGAAGGAAGCTCCTCCAGCTCCAGCCTGCGTGGGGTGTTCCTCAAATGACATCCTGGGTGGAGCATGAGAACTCTGGAACAGGCTTATGACTGCACACAGTGGAGCTCAAGGCTCCCCAAAAGACTGAAAATTGTTAATTTGCACTAGTTAAAACCTGCAGAGTGTCCCACAATGGTGGCACTGGTGGAAGAGGCTGTAGCAGGGACAGCCTGGAAGCAGAACCTGGAACACCAGTGCTGGGATAGCTGAAGGACAGGAACACAGGGCAGACACTCCTTTCCACTGGAATTACCACCTTCCGAAGGTAGAATGTCCATTTACCTGCAACTGGCTTCCAATCCTGCATCCCAACTGCACCAGGGAAGCAATCTCAATGCTGGCTTCCAGGACAAACAGCCCCCCAAGCTAAGGCTGGTGGTTATGTTGTCTGAATTTGGGTCATACTGTCTGAATTTGGGTTACAAGGTGGGATCCTGACCACAGCAGCATCTGATAAGAGTCTAACTTCACTGTCCTCTTAAGGTCTCTGTGATAGCTGCAGGCCACAGCTGTCCCAGCCCTGGCCACAGAAAGGCCAATCTCACCTGTGGAGCTCTCTTCACTGGAGGGGTACGTGGTCTTCCCCAGGAGCAGGTTCACCATGGTGGGAGAATTTGCTACTTTCAAAGGTGTCTCGCCCTTCCTGTTGCTTTGATGAGGATTCCCTCCATAATGCAACAACAATTTCACCACCTGAAAAAAGAAACTGAGGCTTGAAGATGCTCACAATGTTTTGATTCCAGGGGTTTCTTCACATGATTTTCATACACATTTGAAAGAGTGGTGTCTTCAAGACATGCCTTGTGGTACTAACGTAAGAGAGAAGCCCCAGCAATATTTCCAGGGAAGTGGTGGAATCCCCATCCCTGAAAGTGTTCAAGAAACATTTAGGGACAAGGTTGAGTGGTGCACTGGCAGCATCACGTTAACGGTTGGGCTCAATAATCGTGGAGGTCATTTCCAACCTTAATGATCCTGTGATTCTAAGAACCAACCTGGGCAGGAAAGAAGGGGGAAGAACAAGGCACAAAATTATGCTCCTGTCCCAGTTCCAGAAGAATGAACTACCCCCTGTGCAGATGAGCACCAATTAAAACACTCAACAGCTCTGAGACAGGGAAATTCACACAATCAGGGAACAATTTAGGCTGGAAGGGACCTTCAAGCCCATCCTATGCCATCCCCTGCCACGGGCAGGAACACCTTCCACTAACCCAAACTGCTCCAAGCCCTGTCCAGCCTGGCCTTGAATACAAACTCCTGCCCACTCCATGGGAAATGAGACAAAAATACCCAGAATCTGTGTTTGTCCCAGTGGGCTGCTCGAAGTACAAGTTTCCAGAAGAGCCATTTAAAGCAGAGCAGTGAATCCCAGCACCCCGACCTTGAAGTGGCCGTTGTTGGCCGCGTCGTGCAGGGGGGTGTCATCGTCCAGCCCCTTGGTGTTGACCTCAGCTCCTGCTGCCAGCAGCTGCTTGGCCACGTCGTAGTAGCCCCGGTTGCAGGCCTCGTGCAGCGCCGTCCAGCCTGCAAGGACAGGGACACTCAGGACATGGCACCACCTCCAAAGAGACACTGGTAAATCCTGCAGGGTCAGCATGGTCAGGGCTGTGTTGGTCTGATGGCCAAAGTTGTGCCTGGATGCACATGGCACGCAGCAGGAAGGAACCTGCAGCTCTGCCCTGCTACTCCTGCCAGGCAGTCATAGAATCAATTCCACTTTTCCCTCTGGTAATACCATGTGCTACATCAGAGCATCTGCCAGACCTGACACAGCCCCTGGAAATGGACAGTTTTATATGGGAAATAAGGAGAAATGCTGATGTCATGTGAAAGGCAGGTCTTAGATCCCTTCCCTTTTATACCATCTTTAAATGGTTTGGGTTGGAACAGATCTTAAAGCTCATCCAGTCCAACCCCCAGTCATGGGCTGGGACTCCTTTCACTATCCCAGGCTGCTCCAAGTCCCCTCCAACCTGGCCTTCAATGCTTCCAGCAATGGGGCAGACACAGCTTCTCTGAGCAACCTGTGCCAGGGCCTCACCACCCTCCCAGGGAAGAATTTCTTCCCAATATCCCATCTAACCCTGCCCTATGTCAGCTTAAGGCCATTCCCTCTTGCTCTGCCACTCCAAGGTCCTGTGAAACCTCTCCAGCCTTCTCTTAAGCTCTGTTAGGTTTGGCTTTAGGCTCCAATCCCTCTGTAAGGGAAACCCTGGTGCCCAGACCAGGCTGAGCTCAGAACTGCAGATAGAGTTCAAGACAGCCTCCACACAGATTTTCTGTGAGCTCTCCAAACACACAAACACTGGCCTGGGCACGGGGAGAAACCAAACAGCAGTGTCTCCACAGTAATGGCATCTCCAGCTCTCAAACAAATCTCTGAAGAGCACAGAACAAAACATTTTATCGTGTTCAAACAGCCTATTTTTAAGCAGAGCTTGTTTTGAAGTTTCCCAGCACGGCTGCTGCGGTGTTTTGCTGATAGCGCCGTGGGAGCACGTTCTGTTACCTTCACTTGGAGCCTTTGGAGGGGGCACCTGTGCCCAGAATTAATCACAACTGATACTTCAGTCTGGCACTGGGATTAATCATAGGGGTGGAGGAACAGCCATATCTATTTATAGCCCCAAAATCATGCGAAGAGAACAGCAAAGTCAAACTCTGGGGCGTGCTGGAGAAAGGCTGATCCAGCCCTACCAAATGGCACCTTCATCAGCCCTTCACCAGCATCCCATGGCTGCCTTCTCCCTGCAGGATTCAGGGTTGTTCCCATCTCATCCCACCACTCTAAGTAGGAGCTTGGCAGCACTGCTGAGGAGGAGGAGGAGGAGGAGGAGGAGGAAGAGGTGGAGGTGGTACTACTCCTGAGCTGAGGATCAAGATGGTCAACAACCCCTCCAACTTGGGTGCCTGGTGGGAGCCTAACCTTGCCCTTCACATTCCCTCCCCATGAGCAGCACCCCCACATTCAGTCCTCAAAAACAACTCCCAAAAATTCACAGGCATCAGGCCCCCAACTCCAGAGCGATGACTTCACAAACCCACTCTCAGTGGTATTTCTATGCCCACAATTCCTTCTATTTAATGTAAAAATAGAGCTCAACCAGCCCACCTTCCTTTGCAAATCCCCCTCCAGACTTCCAACACGGCATCCCCCTTGGAAGGGCAGAAGGAAATGGTCTGGAGTGGCCTGGCCAGTTTTGGTGACACCAGCTCCAGGGATTCTCTGGATCCTGCCCAGCCCTCAAGCAGACAGCACAGCCTGGGAATTCTGTTCCCAAACTCCAACAAGAAAACTGATGCTCTGGGGGATTTTTTTTTTAATGTGGCTTTCTGTTGTTGTCTGAGTTTTTTTTTGTTTTTTTTTTTAAAGAGCAAAACCCCACAATTTTTGGCAAATCCCCTCTTTCCAAGGCGCAACCCCCATGGTAGAAACAAACTCCTTTTTCTGCTGGGAGTCATTCTTGGAGGTGGAACATACAACCAGGTGGGAAAAAAGCTGGGATTCCTGAGCTGTTACCTGCAAAGTCCTTCACATTGACATCTGCACCCTCGATGATGAGCTCCTTGATGCGCCGGGCGTCGCCGCGGATGGCAGCGCGATGCAGCCGAGTCTCTCCTCGCTCGTTTCTCTTGTTTACTTTATCTTTGGTTTTGGAGGCAGAATTGGGAGTTCCCTTCTGACAAACTGTAGACTGAGAGGGATGCTTTGGTGTTGTGTCAACTGCAGGGAGGAGAAAACCAGCGTCAGGGACTGCCATTCCACAGAATTCCTATGCCCTTAGAGGGAGCTCGTGCATCACGTTTCGGCTCTTCCCAAAATATTCACCAAAAGGCAGCAAGAGGCAACTCAGGCTCTGGAGTGGATGTGAACAGAGCAGGCTGTTGTGTCCCACGGAGATGGGAATCACGGGCTGCCAGACCCACTGGAGAGCTGCAGTCCTGGCAAACACTGGGGGCAATCCCGTGATCTGGGAGCAGACAATGCAGCTCCTTAGCCTCAAACCTCAGTTCCCCAGGGAAGTGGCCTTTTACCAAGTACATGTGAGGTCTGACGGCCTTGGGAGGAGACTACATTTCCTGGGAGAACACTGGAACGCTCTGCAGCTTTTTCCCTTTTACCTTTCCCAAATAACAGCAACATAAGCAGGTTGGTGTTGTTTTGGCTAAAAGCTGCAGTGTTGTGTGTAGGATGAGGATGTGAGGACATGGATAGTAGAGTCTCCAAACACTGGCGGGGCGGGGGGGCACGTTTGCAACAGAACACAAAATCTGTGGTAAACACATTCCAGCTGCTGTACACCTCAAGTTACAGCTGTGGTGGTTACACATCTTATACCCTTGCAAGAAAAGAAACATAAAAAACCTACAGAGGATATTTTGTCTTTATTCACAATCCTCCTTTACTGACACAGCCTGAGAGGCCAGTGGGAAACACAGAGCTTAGGTGGAGGAGGCTCCCATGGAACCAAAGCTCCAGCTGAGCAGCCAGGGCAGGCTGGGTGGTGGCCTGGACTGGGGGACACTGGGAAAAGGAGGGACAGCCAGAGCCACGTGCAGATCCCAGTGACACCACACCTGGAGTCACCTGCAGAGCCACGTGGGAGCAGTGAGACCCCACAGAGCAGCAAACCATCCCCCCTACACCATGCCAAGGGCGGCAGCTCAACCCTGCTGCTGTACCTGAACCTCTGGTGAAGCCAGGAGCTGGGAATTCCAGAGGTCTGAGAACCTCTGGCTGCAGCTCCCACCCTGCAGAACAAACTCCCTCCCCAGTCTCACCTGGGCTGTTTGCAGACTCTTCTGCTGTCATCTGCATGAGGAGAGCGACCTGCTGGCGCTCGGAGAGCGGGTACCCTGCCCGGATCCCCGAGAGGCCCATCCCGAAGAGCAGGCCAGGCTTCCTGGTGGCGGGCTCTTTTTTAATCCTCTTCCGCTCAGGACCCTGCTTCTCTGTGGGACAAGGACACAGGGACACGAGCCATGAATGTCACTGGAGCTGAAAGCCATGTTCCTGTCTGGGTATGGGACTGAGAGTTCCAAAAAGCTTGTGCTGGGTGATGGATCCCTGTGCTGGGTGATGGATCCCTGTGTTGAGTGATGGATCCCTGGGTGATGGATCCCCGTGGTGAGTGATGGATCCCTGTGGTGAGTGATGGACCCCTGCACTGGGTGATGGATCCCTATGCTGGGTAATGGATCCCTGCACTGGGTGATGGATCCCTATGCTGGGTAATGGATCCCTGCACTGGGTGATGGATCCCTGCACTGGCTGATGGATCCCTGCAGTGGGAGCACTGGCACCTGGAGCAGCCACCCAGGCTCACAGTGCTAAGGGTGCAGCCAGGACATGCCCCACTCCTGCTCCTCCAACAGCCTCCCATTCTCCTCCACCACCAAAAAGCAGCTTAAGAAAGAGGGAACGAACCCTTTGAGGGGCCACAGCCAGTGCTGCACCTCCCATGCTGCTTTAGGAGCCTCCATCCCATGCCAGAGTGCCTGGAGGAGCCTACTCAGACTGACACCATCACAGCACAGACCCAGCTGGAAGCACTGAACAGCACCAACAAGGAGAGCTGAAAGATACAGGCTGACAGCTCAGAAATGTGGCCATCACACCCATCATCATCATCATCATCATCATCATCATCATCACCATCAAAGCAAGGAGGCTGCAGCCAAACAGGTGTGGGGAGCACCAGGCTGGTTCTCTCCTCCCAAAGTGGCTGCTCCCACCTGGCCCAGAGCACTCACGTGCCCTCAGGTCTTCTGCAACCATCTAAAAAAATCCTGAACAAACATGAGGGGAAGAGAGGAAGAAACCCCAGAAGTGTCTGTCTTGTCACCCCAAATCCCAGCCTCACACTTATCTCCTAAATCATCCAGCTGCAAAGGCAGGTCCTTCTGAGAGACCCCAAATCACAGTCACACAACCATGAAATGGGTGGGAAAGAACCTGGAGATCATCCAGTCCCACCCCACCATGTGCAGGGACACTTTCCACTAGCCCAGGTTGCTCCAAGCCCCAGTGTCCAACCTGGCCTTGGACACTTCCAGGAATGGGGCAGCCACAGTTGCTCTGGGCGACCTGAAGGTGCCTCAGTACATTCACCACAATAAAAAGAAACAATCCTGCAGCCTCCCCCCAGCTCTGCTCAGCCCTCCCTGCCACGCTCGATGTGTGGGACGGAGCCTGCGCTGCCTCCGCACAAAGTCCAGTGGGTCAGGTGGAACTGCCAAAGGACAGGGTCACACACGGCCACCAGACTGTGCACCACAGCACAGGTTTCTTCCTTCACCCACCAAACTGCAGCCCAGGAAAGGTCTCTGGCAGACGAGGGCAGCAGCATGTGGGGATGTTGCGTTCCTGCTGCTCGCAGCTCCGTGGCTGAGGCACAGCCAGCTCCACAAACCTCTGCTGGGCACAGTGCACAGAGCTGCCAACCTCTGCTGCTCAGGGCCCATCTGAAGCAGGTGATTTCCATGCACCCCTGCTCCTGAGAGGCTGCACGTTTAAGAAATAACTGTTCCAGGGAACCTCTCAACCAGAGAGCATGGCCACCCCTCTTCAAAGCCCTCTGCTCATTACCCAGAGCAGCTGTGGCTGGCCCTGGATCCCTGGAAGTGTCCAAGGTCAGGCTGGATGGGGTTTGGAGCAACCTGGGATAGTGAAGGTGTCTCTGCCCATGGCAGGGGTGGGATGAGATGAGCCTTAAGGTCCTTCCCAACTCAAACCACTCCATAATTCTAAGAAATGCAAGCCCTGGAAACATGTCTGCACTGAAGGTGAATCCCAGTGTACCCTGAAACCACATTTTGGTCATCCTGGCAGCTGTAACAGAGCTGGAAGATGAAATCAGATCCTAGCACAGTTTTTTAATGGCTTAAAATAAAATTAAGTCCAGTGCGCTTACGGGAAGACAACTTTGCCAGGATGACTCTAGGAGCCACGCTGCTGAGCTGTGTGTCCTGCCAGGGGACAAAGGGACACCTGCTCCACCTGTGCAGCACCTCCCTGCTCCTCCTGACACTCTCCAAGCTGCTTAAACCCTGCTCAGCCAGGCCTGGCTTCCCCAGCCTTGGTCACATCCAGCCATGCCCCAAAGCCAGGCATGAAGATGCTTGAGGGGTCACATCTTGGCTGGTGCCACCAAGCAGAGTCCCTGAAGTACACGATGCCCACGGCTGCTCCGCACATACAGAGCCACAATTAGAATGGGAACATTTTCATTAATATCCCTCGGCTGCTGCAGGTTGTCAGCACGAGCCTGGGATTTGCAAAAATTGATTATCAAGTTCAACCGAAACCCCCTAAACTCCTATTCATTGTGCAGTTGCAGAAATTTCCTCCTCCACAGAACATTTAACATTACAAAGCATGTGATCAACAAGATAAAAATAAATTGGAAAGCGGCTGCCGCGTTTTTTGCTTGCTATGGGGAGGCAGCCGAGGACTCGGGCTGGAGCTTCCTGCTGGGAAGGGTTCAAGCTGGATGGAACCTGGAGCAACCTGGTGTGACAAGCTACCCTAAAGGCCCAGTGGAAGGTGCACCTGCCCACGGCAGGGGGTGGAGATGAGCTTTAAGCTCCCTTCCAACCCAAACCATTCCATGATTCCGTGATTCTATAGCTCCACTGCTGGCACCCCCTGGCTCCCTGCATGGCATAATCCTCAGGCAGTGTGGAGGGACCACATAAGCAAGATCCTTAATCGGGTCTGAAACATAAACAGAGCTGCTCCCATCATCCACTCCCCATCCTGACAGCCCTGCCTGGCACTGGGCAGGCTCTCCCAGCCCTGGCCGGTCCCAGGCTCACAGAGCTGCACGTGGGTTATTTCAGCCCAGAGGGTTTTACTCAGAATCAGATTTGCAGCAGATTTAAAGGTGTTCCTGCACAGAGATCTCAACTCGCCTGCTCCTGTGCCTCCAATTAACTGCGCCTCTTAGAGCAACATGGAGTGACTGGAGAGAAACTCCCAGTGTTACCCACCTTGGCTGACAGAAAAAAAAGCTTATTTGACACTAAAACCCCTCTGGCAAGCACAAACCCCAGAGCCACGGGGGGTGTGCAGGCAGGGAGCCCTCAGTGGACTGTGCACACAGATCCCAGTGAGAGGAAGACCATGGAGCCCACGGATGCTCCATGAGCCCGGGATGAGCCACACCTCCATGCAGCTATTTTTAAAGCAGCTTGTTTGCTGCTTGCTTCAGCCCTTCTGCAAACCTCCCGAGCATCAGCCCTGGTTTAATTCGGGGATCCTGCTCGGCTCTTCCCTCACGCTGACGCCAGCAGAAACCGCGTGCGCAGGCTTAAAGGGGAAAGCAGGAGCTGAGCTGGGAACTGCTCCTGCCTTTCATCACACAGAGCCCAGGAGGCTGCAAAGGCTGAGCAGGAGCAGATTCCCAGGACAAAGGGGTTTGAGCATCAGACTGAGAGTGGTTCTCATGCCCACACAAGACTCTGGGCAGTGCTGCAATGGGGAGCACAAATCCAGGGCGGCTGGAAGCACCTTGACAGCTCCACAGGGATACCAGGGCAGATTGAGAGGGGCTCAGTACTGCTGGGTGTGCAGACACAGGTTAAACCCAGCCCCAGCTGAAACGGAGAGGAGCAAGAGGAGAGCAGGGCAGCGATGGAAAACCTCTCAGAGGTTTCTCCAAGGCACGCTGAGACGCTGGCAGGTCGTGGGGACACCGGAGCCGCATGGCTCCTCGCTCCCCACGCACACAGCACACCCTGTAATGCAGAAAGCATCTGCTCCCACTGCTCGGCATGACAACACATGCACGGAAGGTGGAACCCTGAAGAAAAAACAGCCTTTCCAAAGCAGCAGCAGCAGCAGCAGCAGCAGCAGCAGCAGCAGCAGCTCGTGCCGAACGTCTCGGCGCCACACGGCCGCACCGAGAGCCGGCTCAGCGGCGAGAGGGGCTCAGCGAGCACTGCTGTGTGAGCCAGCCCGACCAGGAGATCAATAGGAATAAATTAGAGCAGCACAGACAGCAACAGAGACTGCACTGCACCCCCGGGAGAGCACAAGGGCTGTGCTCCCCCCAGCCCAGCCTGCGTAAGAGTGACTCATTCCTGCTGCAGAACTTGGAGGGCATAAAACGTTTTGGAGCATGTCAGCTCAAAGCATAGAGCAGGTCCAGCCTGGCACCATAGCCTGAGGATGCACCCCCAGGCTCACAGGGCACCTGCCATGTTGGCCCATGACCCAAGAGGTGAAAGGCTGACAGCAGCACGGTCCCACCACATACCAAGGCTCTGGGGCACTCCAGAACTGAAGGACAAGCAGGCTGAGGGCAAGGCTGGAGGTGGCAGAAGCAGCATGGAATGGGAAGCAGCAGCATGGTACAGGTGGACAAACAAGAGAGGGCAGCAGGACAGGCCAGAGCACTCGGTGGTGAAGAGCTCAGTGAGGAAGGTGAGCAGGAAACCCCTGGAATGCAGAGGAACACAGCTCAGGCTGGGGGGACACTGGCACCAGGAGGTCATGGGCACACTGCAGAGCCAATGGACCAGCACAGCCAGGAGGGGATTTGGTTTATCACTGCAGTGCCAAAAAGGAAAACAAGAGGAAAAGCAAGGTTTGCCTTGACAGAAGGCACCCTGAGCTGCTCCCATATAGTGGGGAGCTCGTTCCCACCTGAAGGATGGAGGACCTGAGGCAGAGTGTCATCCCACACTGCTGAAAAGGATGGTGGAGACCTTGGCTGTGAACCAGGAGTGAAGACAAGGCACCAGCAGGAGGAACAAGCCCCTTTATAACCATGTCAGCCTACAGCTGAGCCCACCATCCCCAGTGCTCAGCTGGGGTCCCTGGGGATAAGGATCTGCAGGGCCAGACCCCACTGGCTGCAGTATTTTATTGTATGGTTTGTGTGACAGCCTGTGGTCCAAATCCAGGTGTTCTCCCTGCACTTGTAGGCCAGACCCCACAGCTGCGCCCTCAAGTGTAAAAGCAGCTCCTTTACAGAGTGGCCACTGGCTCCCAGCATGCTGGGAGAGGAACCCAGAGGCTTCAGCACAAACAATCTCCGTGTTAAAAGTGAATTATTCAGAGCAAGACCAATTTTCAAGTCCAGACTGTTCATTTCCCACGAAATAGAAAGGGCTGGAGGAGGGAGGATGGGGGAGGAAGGCTCTGGCCAGCCCTCCCCTCCTGGAGCTGGGGCCAGGACACTCTGCAGACAGCACTGATAAAAGCTCTTGTATTAAGGAAAAAGCCATCATTGATAGATTTTTGGTTCACAAGAGACACAGCACACTGCAACCTCTCCCTCTGCATGTTAAGGAGGTGATGAGGGGGGAGGAGGGAGATTTATGGCAGCTCCCATCATAAAACGACCTGGTTTTCTGCACAGCCCTTCCCAGATGGCTGCTGCACACGGGGAGTTTCTCAGGGTGATCTGAAGGCTGGTGTGTGCCAGGCTCTCCACACTGTACCAGCATTATGGAGCCCAGCTAGGAAGGGAGAAGCTCTGACATTCACTCTCTCCCTGGTTGCTAGGTGAGAACAGTTTCTTACTATTTTAGTAAAAGGATTGAAATGACACAAGCAAAGAAAGCCCCGCAGAAGCGCAGCCCCTCCGAGCCCCCAGCTGCACACACCGGAGCACAGCCAGGCACAGGCAATGGCACAAACACCACTGTGGCATGCAGATGCCTTTTCTAATAAGCCAGCAATTTGCTTCTCACGGATTCCCTCGCCAGCCTTGCTGGTTTGGGACTAACGAGCTCGTTCCCATGCCGTGTCACTCCAAATACTCCAGCATTAGGCAAGCAGCAGCCGGCTCAGGGAGAGGATGGTTTGGGTCAGCTGATTCATCAAGCATTTTCTAACCTACTAATTAGCATCACGTAACAACCTCGGGGGATTACAGAGAACGAGTCTGAAGCTCCAAGGCCAGCTCCTGCCAACCATATTCACGCTGGCCCTCATCTACCACAACACCTCCCTGGCTGGCCACAAGCCCCCGGAATCAGCCCTGGGCACCAGAAGGGCCCTCGGAGCCCGGAAGGGTTGATGTGCAGAGCAGCTTGGAGAGCTGGTGGGGGTTTCTCTCTCCCTTATTCCTCCAAGAGCACTCAGGGAAGGAGATGGACACACAGGGAGAGAACTGGACAAAGAAGGAGGGACTGGAACACCCAGGGAGGGAGCAGAACCCCAAGGAGAGCAGAGCCCCCAGAACTGCTGAGGACCACCAGCTTTGACCCAGCCTCACTCAGCCTTCCCAGCTCCCAGGGAGAGCTGTCAGAGGCCAAAATTATCTCAGCGTGCTCCGAGATTTGCATTGAACCCCAACTTTCCCTGCTGATGACTAAAGGCCTGAAAACCACAGCTGCCCTTCAAGCTAAGGGACTCGAGTGACAGTGTGACATCCAGCTAAGGAAAGGACCCGCGGGAGGAGCGGGCACATGGAATTCTGTGCTGCGTGCACCTCCCAGCTGCTCTCCAGCAGCGTTACCTGTCCCGGTGTGCCGAGAGGAACCTGCTGGTGCGGATCCATCCCGTCAGAGCCCGAGGCAGGTGGGGAGTGCCCGGCCCCACGCCAGTCTGGTGCCGTTGAGTCAGCCGTGACTCAGCCGTGGCTCAGCGCCGCAGCCGCGGCACCGCTGTGCCAGCCGCCCGTGCCCACCTCTCCTGCCAGGTGCCTTCCCAGCAGGACTGCTCCCTTCTCCCTGCTGCTCGCTCTCTGTGTGTTTGTTAACACCACAATTATCCAATATTGCTGGGTTTGAAGCCCCCTCCAGGCGCGGCACACGGCCGAGGAGCCTCACACGCGGCTGGAATTGCTGGGAGCAAAGCTGGCTGTGCTCGTTTGGAGGCTGCCAGGCAGCACGTAGGCTCTGGGCAGAGCCTGTGGATGTGGGGAGATGCCACATGAGGGAAGGAGAAGGAAGGAGGAGAAGTCCGAGGCGCAGAGATGCTGCTCCCACAGTGCTGGAGCTGTAACATGCACAGTCTGGAGGCTCACGGCTCGATGGCATTTTTTTTTTTCCTAAAGACAGTTTATTTAGTTAACTCTGAGGAACCCAAGAGCCAGAATTGTTGCTCTAGAAACCATTTTGAGAAAGATACTTTAAAAGATTTAGCTCTGAACCAACCGTACCCAAACCATGTGCTCAACACAGTGCCGGCCAGTAGCGCCTCTGGGAGCACACACCACAAAATCCTGGAACGGTTTAGAAGGGAAGGGACCTTAAACCTCATCTTGTCCCATCCCCTGCCATGGGGGGGACACCTTCCACTATCTCAGGGTGCTCCAGACCTTGTCCAACCTGGCCGTGGACACTTCCAGGGATCCAGGGGCAGCCACAGCTTCTCTGGGCACCCTGTGCCAGGGCCTCAGCACCCTCAGAGGAAGGAACTCCTTCCCAATATCCCATCTACACCCCCCAGCCATCCTGCACTACCAATGGCTGTTCCACACCTGGACAGGGCAGGTTGTACTGCCCTTCCACGGGAGACAAACCCACCTCTGATGTTTCTCACCCCACATATGGAGCACCTACGTCAAGGCTGAGCCAGAGCCATCCCGGAAAAAAGCAACACACACCGTGCTAAGGAAAATGAGTCATTGCAACACATCAGGATGAGGATCCACGCTATTGTTTAAACACTTGAAGAGGAGAAACACACCCCACTAGAGGCAAAGAGAGAGCTCTGCTAGCTCCCAGCTCCCACGTCCTTACAGCTGAATTCCACATGGCTGTGGAACATCCTGGCACACCCCCTCAAGCACACACAGCAGCCCATGGACGCAGCCTGGGAAGCAGGACCACGTTACATAAACCAGCCAGGGTCAGCCAGCAGCAATGGTGCAATCCCTCTGCTCTGAGGGCTGGAAGCAAAGCTGAGGAGCAGAACAAGCAGCAGCAGCCAACCCCTCCTGCAGGAGCCTGGGGTGGGCAGATGGCAGCCTTTGTTCCAGACAAAAGCCTGTCCTGCATGTCACACCTGTGTCCTCAGCCAGGTGCCACTGATGGCATTGCACAGAGTTGGGGGGACCCCTCCAGTCCCAGAATGTGCAGCTTCTGAGCACCACAAACACGTCTGTACCTGCCTCTACCTTGAGCCAGGCCAAGGACCAGACAGGCTTGAAACAGTCACAATGGGGTGGTGCAAGAGCAGAACAAGGTGCCAGGAAGTCCTTTCCCATCTCCAGCATCTGATTTCTGGAGTGAACCATGTCAGGGAAGAGAAGCAGGCTCCTGCTAAGCACCAGTGACTGTGCACGTTGATCCTGCTGGGATCTCCAAGCCAGAGTCACTTCCTCCCCAGTCCCCACCAAACAGGTTGTTGAGACTCGCCTGCACCTCCCATACACCTTCCCAGAGTTTATGAGAGCCCAGTTTGTCTTTAAATGGGTCTGTGAGTGCCATGACCCCCCCTGGGTCTCCTCTGAGAGCTGAGCTGCTGCTACCTCTCAGCTCACCCACTTCCCCAGGAAGGATGGGCTCTGCAGAGGAAGAGCTGTGCAGAGGAAGGAGAAGACGTGTCCAGAGATAAGAAAGCACAGGGGTGACGGGGGAGCCCCTGAGCAGGGGGGTCTCATGGGCTGCTGCTCCCACCCAGCAGCCACAGCCTCTCTGAGCAGCTCTCTCTGCTCTCCTCTGCATTTGGTTTCCCTCTCACTGCTGCCAGTGCAAACATTTCCAACATCTCTGCAGCCAGAGAGAGACTGGAGCCCTGGGAAAAGCAGATCCCTGTCGTGACATTCCAGCTGTCACCAGGGTCACACAGTGAGTTTGGGCTCCAACTCTCAACCCAGTATTGAATGTGGCACAAGCACCTTTTACAAAGAGCAGCTCCAGCTCTGGTTCATCAGCTTTGCCTGGCCCCAGCCACCCCTGCAAAGGTGACAGCCCAAGGGAGACACCACAGCAACCCAAAATCTTGCAAACAACCAACACGTTTAAGAGAATTAATGAATGTTTGGAAATTTTCTCTCCAGACAGGGAGTTCAGGAACACAAACACATGGAAACACACTGGGCCACCCTTAGGACATGTCATCCCCACTTGTCCTGCCCATGGAACAGCCCTCACTGCTGCAGTGGCACTCCTGGCCCTTCCAGATCTGCTCTCCCGACTCCTGAACCAGAAGACAAATCCCACATCAGGTCACCTCCCAGGTTCACCACAGAGCACCACCACACACAGCCCTTGTACCATGTTCAAGCATATTCCAAACTTCTATCCTGTTTTATCTCTTTACACAATCACTGAGCTTTACCTGGCCACAACTATTTCAAAATGCAGATTTCCTAGGAATGTGCAAGGACCAACACAAATCCCTGTCCAGAAATCCACAACTCAGCCTCTTACAACCAAACAATACCATTTTCTCCATGCCAAAGCATTGTGACAGCTCTTCCCAATTGCTAAGAAATCCAACAGCCCATCCAGGAGCCTCATGCAGCAGCCACTCTTCTGCTACAAGACTGACCTGCTTGACCAGATTCTACTTGCTGACTTTCTTTTAAAGACTACTCAGCTTTATTCCCTTCTTTTCCAAGTTCTCACAAGCAGACCCTGATTATTCTAGCCACAGTTCCTGAACTGGGATAGTTAGAAACAAGGAGAGCAGACAAGAGCTGAAGAAGGGGTTCTCCTCACACAGCCATGGCCCAATCAACCTAAACACATCACTGAGAACAGATGTGCACACGTGAAGCAGAGCAGTTATCCAGCCCCTTGTCCACATGCCTCTTCCTTCAATTTAAAAATACAGGGAATTTGACAGAACACTTCCATATGGACTGGCTGGCTGCACACTGGATCCCGTGTGCTCCCCAGCAGCCCCAACATCCAGGGTCTGAGGGTGCAATGTGGCATTTCTGTACCTGTATCCGAGTCTTTTTGATCTCCATTTGTTCCGACAGTGAAAGGCAATTTGCGTTTGGTCGCTCGCTCTTTCACCTCTTTGCCGCCATCGCTCCGATCCAACTTTGGAGTCTTGGTTAGAGAAACTTTATCTTTATCCTGGAAAGAAAGGAGACCAAGGTCAACAAAAGCCTTCTCCAGACTGTTTTCAGCTGATTCCCCAAATCCTGCACTGGCCTCATATAACATCCCTTCCCTTTCTGCTGTGAATTTCCAGCATCGGGGTTCACCAACGCAGCCTCCACCAAGATAAAAAGCTCTGCCACCAACCAGAGAAGAGCCAGGCCAATCGAGGCCTGCTGTGTGGTGCCAAATTCCAACCAATTCAAGTGAAAAATAAAACAAACACTTTATGTGAGGCTGAGGATGCACCTGGCTGTAGGCAGGGGGGAAGTAGGGATGGGAGAATCTGAGGATTTCCAAATGCAACCACACCACAAGAACGATCCATTCCTGTTTTGTATCAGTCCTGCTTGGCTGGTTTGGATTTTAATGTGAAGCAGAAATGCTGCAAACTGCTCAAAAGCAGGGAGAGATTTTGAATGAACATCCAAAGCAAAGGTTACAGATACTGCGACAGGTGAGATTTTTCACATGACCAGGGAGAGCTGGTTCCCAGCTCAAACTCCAGGAGTCCAGTGTGCTGGGAATGCACAGCGCTGTGTTTTTTGTATGTCAGGAACAGGATTATTTTAAGTGAGCAGTTCTGGGCTGACCACTGTACCCCTGCCTGAACAACAAGGGCAGCACAAGCAGCTTTGTCACAGATCTGATTTCAACAACCCAGCAAAACCCAAACTCTGTGCTTTAGAGGCAGAGTGAGATTAAACACAAGAACCTCATTACATAAAATCATGCCAGAGCGTGGCTGGAAGCTCCGACGAGCCAGCCTAGGAGCATTCCCTTGTTTAGAGAGGCACAGTCCTGCTGCCTGGCCCTGGCAGCTCCCTGGCAGGTGGCCCCAGTGGCAGCAGTCACAGGACTGCAGTGTCACTGTCACCGTGTGCGTGGCTCCTTCCTCTTTCCGTGTCTGTCTGAAGCCCACACTTCACCCACAGAAGGAAGAGGAGCCCCTGACTCGCCCCAGGGGGATGTGTTTGCACCACGGGCAGCGTGACAGCCCCGGGGCCGTGCTCTGGAGAGGATGAAGGAAATGGGTTGGGGAATCCCTTTTTTGGTAAAGCAAGAGAAACAAACCTGCCTGACAGGGCTCAGTGGTGGGAGGCAGCCAAGGCACGCTCAGAGCCCCAGCAAGGGCAGCCCAGCTCGAGAGCAGCCGCCAAGCACCGGCCCTGGAGCGACGGGACAGAGCCCCCACAGCCAAAATAAACACTCCAGCACTTCCTTTAAACCCTCCAGATTGAAAAGCTTTTAACTTATGCTTTCTGAGGTGAACAAAAATAGTTTGGACTAACGAACTACGCCACTTCTACTGCTCTGAGGTGGCAATGAGGCCAGGGCGCTTCCATCACCCGTGTTGTGAGCGGGTATCTGGTCTGTCCTGCTTCTATGATTCTATGAAATATTTTATCAAAGGAATAAAATAAAATGTGTAAGTTTCCTGATAAAAAGCCACCAAATAAATAATGCACCTTTTTCCACAGCGGTCATTCACATTCTGAACTTTTCCTTGTATCTACCTGAACAAAAGGCATCTCTGAACACTTCAGACAGGAGTCTGTGAGGCTCCTGCAGGGTGAAGCAGTCAGGGCACCAAGGCTGTCAGAGTTCAAGAAGCACCTGAGTGATGCTCTTAGACATACAGGTAGGTTTTCTGCTGGATTAATGCTGCCTGGGATCTCTGTGAACTCAGGAGTGAGGAGAAAGGGCAGGACAGGTAAAAATGCAGCTCATTCTAGAAGTTTGAATCATGGAATTGTTTGGGTTGGAAGGGACCTCAAAGCTCATTTTGTTCCAAGACCTGCCATGGGCAGGCACACCTTCCACTAGCCCAGGTTGTTCCAAGCCTTGTCCAGCCTGGCCTTGGACACTGCCAGGGATCCAGGGGCAACCACAGCTTCTCTGGGCACCCTGTGCCAGGGCTTCAGCACCATCACAGAGAAGGACTGCTTCCCAGTATCCCACCTAAACCTCCCCTCTGTCACTTTAAAGCCACAGTTATTGCCACGTCACTAAAATCTCCATGTCAGAGGAGAGACAGAGTAGAGGAATGATGAGAAAATCCTTCTGAGAGCAGAGGGTGAGCTCTGGCAGTGCCCATGTGAATCCTGGTGCTCGGCACGCTCGGGCAGAGCTTTCTTTGCATCCACCCCAACTCTGGGAGCTGCTGATCCACTCAGCTCAGCACAATTAAACACCAGGCAGCGAAGGAAGCGGTGGCAGCGCCGGCACCGCTTTGAAGATTAATTCCTCCAGCAGCACAACGATAACCTTTCCTACTAATTGGAGCAAGGAAGATCCAGACTTTGCTTCCCCCTGGAAAGCAGTGACCTGCTGGGGATGCCTGCAGCAGAGGGTGGAACCTCAAGGAAGTTGTAGAGACCAATTCCTGCAAGTTTTCGTTTTTTTATTTTAAGCTTTACTCCCCTAATTATTTCCAATTCTGTAATGAAGAATGTCGTCCTTTACTTGAATAAAAACTGGTTTCATTTTTAGGTCTTCTCATGTTTAAAGTAAGCTCAGGCTCACTGGAATCAGGTTTCACGAATGGAACAAATCCAAATTAGAATCACGAAATCCTGGAATGGTTTGGGTTGGAAGAGACCTCAAAGCTCATCTCATCCCAACCCTTTTTGCTATGGGCAGGAACACCTTCCACTAGATCAGGCTAGAGTCCCATCCAGCCTGGCCCTGACATTGCAGAGAGACTTGTATGAAAAGCCCTGTGTAAGAGCTGAGCTCTCCAAGGCCACGACAGGAGTTTGAGGATGGGGAGGAGTCGAGAGCTCAGCAGCAGCAACAAGTTCCCCTTTGCAGGTGTGAAAAAAAGCTGCTTTGGCAAAGGGGAGTCAGCAGCCGTAAGTGCAGAAAAAAAATCCCCTCCTGCCACATTACACTCGCAGCAGAGTTACTGCACGAATAACAACCCACCTTGTGCCACTCTTGCAAAAGTGAAAAGATGCATCACAGGTTGCTCTCAGCTGCTGTGGTTGGAGCACAAACCCACCAGGAACTGGCCCCAGCAGCTACCCACAGTGAGATGCTGCAGGGTGGGGATGGAAGGGCTTCTCTCATCACCACCACAGACCCTGATATCAATCTGATCAGAGCACTTGTGACACACGAACTGGCTAAAGGCCAATCCTCAGAGCAAAAAAAACCCTGTGGGGATTTTTGATGCAGATTTCTGCAAGACAGAGCCACTTAGATGGGGCTCTGAGTAACCTGACCTAGTGGAAGGGATGAGACGAGCTTTAAGGTCCTTTCCAACCCAAACCATGATTCTGTGATTTACAAAGCCATGCAAAGAAATCTGTATTTCCAGCCCCGTCACCTCACTCAGACAGAGCCTGACTCGCAGCCCAGTGCTTATGCAGAGACTTGCGCTGCCAGCCATGGAAATCCCCAAAGCCCTTTGTTCTCTAAAAATGAGCTCCAAGCATTTCAGGTTGTGATGTCAGTAAAAATTAGGCAGTACTGAACAAAACCAGCATGGGCAGGCTGGGAGGAGAAGCCCAGGAGGGCTCCAAGGCTGGTGCCCCACATCAGATTCCTGCTGTGGGCAAACAACCCACGCTGCAAAAAGCAAATGCTGCCACAGAGGGGCTTTCCCTGCACCAGTGGGTCTCTTCTGGCTCTGCCAGCAGGAAGGGAGAGGGGGCAGAAGGTTCTCACCCTGCATTACAAAAAGGAATGGATGCAGTTTAACTCAGAAAGCAACTGGATGTGGTGAAAACCAAACAATTCCCTAAATCTGGGCCCCTCGTAGCCTTCCCAAAGCCAGAGTACAACACATACACACACACAAAGTTCCAGAAAGTTTGACTTTGTGTTGTTATCAATGTTGCAATAAAACATGTGGAGCATGGAGGTGACTGGAGCTGAAGCCCTGTTCCTCTGAGCCTCAGGCACCAAAGTTTGTAAGAAATGCGACCCAGTGATGAGTACAGGCTGATTAACTTTACTGAAATGTCATCTCTTCAGTCACCCAGATACCCCTGCAGCTTTCACACCCTGGTGAGTGACTGTGCTGGACACAGAGCTCAGCACTCAGTCATCCATGGAAAGCCCTGACAACACAACAGATTTAATGAAGAACTGAAAAATGAGGACCACGTTCCCTTTTCTGAAAAGGGGAGAAGGGGAAGGAGAAAAATCTCAAGTTTTTTTAACCTCTGCCAGCTCCTACAAGCAAAAACCAGGGTAAGTGCTGTTCTGCTTGGTGCTCACTGCAGCAAAAATGCACTTTTGACTTTGCAAGAGGGAGCATTTCCCCATAAAGAGGCAAAGGCTGCGCCAAGCACACGGTGTAACCACACAGCCAGGCCAGTCCCATTAGGAAATGCTTCTGACAACTGATATAACCCTTGCCGTGGTGCTTTGCTCAGCCTAAGTCATGAGTAATCTCCTCCTGCTACAGGGATGTGTGCATCTAGACCAGAAAGGAGAATTATTCATATATGGCATACAGATTTTTACAAAAGCCTTCAGGCTGTAAAGAGCAGGAGGAGCCTGGGGGCTGCCAGTGCCCGCCCCGGGCAGGCTTGTGCAGCCTTATAAGGGCTCCAGTAACCCCAGGAGAAACAGCTCCTGATCCAACACCACGGAGCATCCAACACCCTCAGACACCACTTTAAACAATTTCACTCTCAGGGCTGCATCCCACTAACTCCCGAGTCCCTCCCGAGGAGGGGCAGGGAGCAGAGAGCAGGAGTTCCCTCCTAATAATGAGCTCTGCTCCTGCCAGGCAGCAGCTCACAGCCTCATCCTCCAAGCAGGAGCCCTCTGGAGCAGAGCAGCTCCCCTGAGAGCCTGCTACGTGACTGAGCATGGAGCTCAGGTGCGTAAGTTAGTGATCACAGAATCCTGGAATGGTCTGGGTGGGAAGGGACCTCAAAACTCATCTGGTTCCATCCCCTGTCATAGGACACTTTCCACTAGCCCAGGTTGCTCCAAGCCCCATCCAACCTGGCCCTGGACACTGCCAGAGATCCAAGGGCAGCCGCAGCCACAGCTGCTCTGGGCACCCTGTGCCAGGGCCTGCCTGCCCTCCCAGGGAAGAATTTCTTGCCAATATCCCATCTAAACCTCTCCTCCTTCAGCTCAAGGCCAGCCCCCTTGTCCCCTGTGGTACTCAGGCCACTGCAGCACCAGGACCCCCCTTCCATCCACCCGAGCTGCAGAGCCCAGCCATGGAGAGACTGTTTAACACTAAATCAACTGTTTGATATTAAGGTTCCATTAAGAGGAAAACACTTGGCTGGCACCACTTTGCCACATTCTCCCTGTGCCCATGGTGGGTCCCTGTGCACGACCTGGGCTCTGCCCTCCTTCTCCAGCCTCACAGGGAAGCTCTGCCAAGTTCCAGCTCGGGCCTTTGAACGTGTTGACAAAGGCAAGATAAATGCAAGGCAGGGGTTGCTGACAGGCAGGTACAACAGCGTCTGCAGGGAGGAGGTCGAAGTGCTTTTCCCCTGAGTCACTGCTCCAGCTCAGCTTCAGAATTAACCAGAAACAGGGCAAAAGCCACTCAGGCTGGAGCTCAGCTCAGCCCCTGCAAGACAAGAGCCTGTGAGCGTCTCCTGTGCTGAAAAAGCCAGAATTAAAGGAGCAGAGACTCTGCCCCGTCCCTTCTCAGGGTCACTCTGGGCAGGCCTGAACGGGAGGCAGGAATTGTGTCCTAGTTATTTAGCCAGCAGGAGATAACTCTGCTTCCCGGCGTGCCCCGCGCCGCTCGCCAAACCTGCTCTGTAAATAACACGCAGCCTTTAAGCTGCCGGGAGTGGATGGAATAAAATGGGAGCTGATTCATATTCCAACTGATCCTCTCCCTCCCCAAGCACCTGTGCCAGCATTAAGCTTCTTACCCAGCACAGACCCAGCCTGTATTTACATATCCTGCACTGCTGGGCACAGCCTCCTTTGCCAGGGTAAATGCTGGCATCTTCCTGGTGCTAGGGTAGCTGTTCTGCTTCCAACATCCCTAATCCGAGATTTTGCCCCCTCCTAGAAGTCCCATGCCATGCCCACAGCACTCCTGCACCGACCACAGTAAGGGGAATGTGGCAGATTCCACCAAGGTGCTCCATAACCAAATCCCGGCTGGGATTTTCCTGTTGGTTATTTTCTATTTTTCTCATTTTGCTAATAATATGAGCTCAGTCATACAAGGAGTTGCTGCCATCACTGGGGTGGGATTGCAGGGGAAGTGACGGAGCTGAGGCTCACCATGCTCAGCCTCAGCTCCCGGGGCCTGGCAGAAACCCCCAGGGGAAAGCTGAGAAACTGGAGCAAGGAGATGAAAGGGAAGTGGATGAGATTTGCTCCTTAGCAGAATTCAGCAGATGTAGGTTTTCATGTTTATTTAAAGGTAACATTTGCACAGTTTTCTGCACAGCTATTGACTGGAAATGACTGATAGTGAGAAAGGGGGGGAAAGCTGAATGAGTGCAAACTGGGCTCGTGCCTGGAGCTAAATGGGATGAAGAGGAGAAGTGTGGAGGTATTTATCCTTAAACTCAAGATTTCATCTCAGTAGTTTCACCTAAGCCACGCCAAAAACCAGACAACACCCCAAATCAACTCTCAGAAGCAGCAATTTCAGCAGAGCAGCTCCTGGGCTGAGCCTGGTCCAGCTGTGCTGCTGGGGAAAACCAGACCAGCCGTGCTGACAAGGACCTGGATCTCCATCCAGAGGAGAAGCTCCTCCCTCACCCAGCACACACTTGCACCATCACCACATCACTTAGGTCTTCCACAACGTAGTGAAGAAACCCCTAAAAGCACACAGAACTTGCCAAAGAGAATCCTCCAAAGCAGTCCCTGTCGCTGCTGAGCTGAGTCCAAGTGGGCACAGCACATCCTGGGAAGGATTGCAGCCACAGGGAAATAAACCCAACCCCACCAAGTGGCAGAGCACCAACACACCAATGTAAATCCCCCAATAATAGCCCAGGCTCCCACCATGTCAAACATTGCTTCAAGTCTCCAGGCTCAAAGAGCAGCATCCCCAAAAGAAGGCAGGCGGCCCAAACACATTACCTTTTTCCCCGTTTGTTTCTCCACCATGTCGTTGCTGAGAGAGAAATCTTCTGACTGTGGTGTTTTAGAACACCCACCCTTGGGCATCGTTCTGCCTTCCTTACTTGATCTTCATTTATGCTGCCATCGCCTCATCATCAACCGTCTGTTGGGAGAGAGGAAAAGGGAGGTCAGACATCCCACAAGGATATCTCTGTTGTGGGGGGGAAAGACAAGGCACTTCCCGTGGGGATAAACTCCTCCCAACCCCTGGATGGCAACACCAGGATGGCAGAGCACCCTCAAATGTGGAAAAAGCTGCAGCAGGTTCCTGCCACCTTCCCAGAGAGTAAGAGGTGCTGCAAGGAGTCACACATGGAATCACACAGAATCACTGAGCTTGGAAAAAGACCTCCCAGAACATCGAGTCCGACCTGTGCCAATCCCAACCTTGTCACCAGCCCAAAGTACTCAGTGCCACATCCAGGCCTGCCTTAGATACTTCCAGGGATGAGAACTCTGCCATCTCCCTGGGCAGACCCTTCCAGCTCCTGACAACCCTTTCCATGAAGAAATTCCTCCTGATTTCCAACCTGCAACTCCTCTGGCACAGCGTGAGGCTGTTTCCTCTTATCCCATCACTTGTTTCCTGGGACAAGAGGCCAACTCCAAACTGGATCCTGAAGCTGCAGCTTGTTTCATATTCAAGGAATAGCCTAGAAGGGATAAAGTCCCATCAAAGAGCAACAGCCCTCCTGCTCTTCATCCACAGCATCATCTCAAGCCCATATAAAACTTCCTGCAGCTGCAGCTCTGTTCTGAGCACAGGGACACGGGGACAGACCTGCACCCCAGTTTGCCCCACTGAATTCCCAGAAACACTTGCAGAAACAAACAAAGTACAAAACTTCCATTAAAAATGCACTTTTGGAACATGCTGTCATCGTGAGACAGGAGCAGGAGGGCTCAGTGCTCCTGGAGTGGTTTGTCACAGCTCTGCACCTTGGCCTGGGAAAACCAACCTGGAGAGGACAAAGCACTCCTGCTCCTCGTGGGTTGCCTGGTTACAGGGCTGGAAGGACAACAGCCATGTGAAATACAGCTGGAGCAGGGCTCAGGGACACCAGCTGCAGCCAAGGCCCTTTTAGGTGAACAAGAATGCCTCCTCTCCTGAGACCAGAGGCTGGAAAGCATCAGTGGAATGAGGTACCTGTGAGGAGTGAGCCCCAGCAACCCCAGCAGCAACTGGGGCTCCTCGGCCTGAGGCTGAAATGGTACAGACAGGAACTTTTCCCCATGCAATTGTCACCTGCCAGCTCTAAATTGCATCCATTTACATTTTACAGCAGCAGCTCTGCAAAGCTACGACTGCAGGAAATTATCCAGGAGGTGGGAATTCTCAGAGAGGAGAGAGAGAAGTCTTGCATATAGAAGTTCCCTGGAAATCCCTTCAAAATTTCTGTTCCATTTATGCCTCAGAGACCTTGGGACTCTTTCGGGTTTTTCTTTTTTTTTTAGGTGATTCAGAGGCCCCAGCCCAGCCCTGAAGCAGCACAAATTCCCAGACAGTGCTGGTGTTTCCAGAAGGAGACTGTGCTTCCCAAGGCACCTAATTCTCCAGACCAGCTCCTCTTCCTGGGCTGAGGGAAGCTTGCTATCTGTATTTAAGAAGAAAACTTTAGGAACTGAGAAAACACCTCCTTGTGCCCCCCCCCTTGTTTGACATGGGGACAGCTGAGCTTTGGGACAGCCCACCAGAGCCCACAGTGTCCCCTCCATGCTGCACATCCACTGGGTCCCTGCAGGAGCAGCTCCAGCCATTCCCAGCCCCAGGAATCTCTCTTTGCCAGGCATCATTAGCCAGCTGGGAAAATGTAAGAATTATTTCCCCATGGTTTCTCTTACAGGGGCTCATTAAGGTGCAGGTACAGGAGAAAGGAGTGCGTGCCTGGGAGGAGGCAGGAACAGAGGACAACATTCCCTTTAATATTCACTGCAAATCTAAGAGGTGGAAATTCAGATGAAGCGCTGGGCATGGGAAATTTATTTACACCTTGCAAGAGATATTGTATTAAACCCATGCAGCTTCACCTCTGCTGACAGTGGGACCGGGTCACTCTGCTCCCACCAGCAGCCAAAACTCAACCCTACATCACAGCCAGTGCCTCGCTCAAAGCATCCCATGACCCACACACTGCCAATACATTTCCCAAAAAAATCCTGCCCACTCCCAGGTCTTTGTGGCTGCTTGTACCAGGGTAGGCACCTATTCACGTGGAGCTTCCAAAACCTGTTTAACTGAGAAAAGGCCAGACGGATGCCAGATTAATTCTGCGCCCCTTCTGTTCTCGGAGCTGACTCATTACACTTGGAAAGCCGGCTGCCTCTCCGGGTAAACACAGCCCTGGCCTGTTCCACAGCTTGCAGGGAGTATCACATTTGCACAACAATTACCGACAACCACGCAGCCTTCCTTTCATTTTTAAGCACGTCTAATAAGTTCATTTCATTTTTAAGCACATTTAATAAGAGTCAGAGGGGAGGCACAGATTCCTGGCTGGAAGAGCCTTCTCCAGCTCGCGACAGAGCATTTGCAGAGTGACAAATCTAGGGCTGCAGAACGGTAATCTGGCTTCCATCCCTCCTAATTCAGGAACTGGACGAGTCACCCCCTTTCCACAATGCCCTCTCAAGCTCACCTCCCTACAGGAGACAACCAGCACCTTTCCTATTTCACAAACAATTAACTCAGCTCCTCGGAGGAGCTGACTACATGCGGCTGCACAATACCAAGTGGGAGACCGAGTGAGCTCAACAGAATTGTAATCCCTCGTACTTCTCCAGGAAAACAAAGGAGCTGTTTACCCCTGGCCAGGGGCCAGTCCTGGCTGTGCCCGGTGCACACCAGCCCCCAGCCTGGCCACAGCAGACCTGGCTGCTGGAGAGGCTGGATCCCACACAATCCCTTGGGAAAGTGGTGAACAGATACTGGGAGCCTGCCCTGGGATGGACTGGCCTGGGTATGGCAGCTTCTGCTGTTTCAGGATGGCTGAATCCAGCTGGGAATGCTCTGGTGGTCTCAGCCCATGGAGTATTGCCAGCTGAGAGAAAGCTGGAAGGGCAGAGATGACACCCAGCCCAGTCACTCTGCTCTGGACTGGTGACCCTCCTGATCCACCCTGCCCTGGACAGGGCTCAGAGCCCCCACAGCATCCCCGAGCACCCTCCCACAGGATGGAGGAACAGGACTCTCTGCAACACCATCAGGAGCAGGGCTGGAGCCTGTGGAATGAGTCTGGCTGGGAATGGCAGAGCCAGCCCCAGGCACACCCACCCATGGCTGCTCCCTGTCCCCTCCATGGGCCAAGGAAACAGCTGAAAATGGTTTTTATTTTGCCCAGGGCATAGCAAGTCCAAGCCACACACTGAGACCAAACACGTCTGTGAAGGACCTCAAAAGGCCACGGTCCCGAAAGGGATGGAAGGGAAGGGCCATTGGAGGGAGGAGGAAGAGGAGGATGAAAACACTGCTGGCTTCAACCCCAGGACATCTGGGCAGCAGGCAGGCAGCATGGGAGCTGTGGCACCCATTAGCCAGGACAGGCTTCCAGTGAAGGTGATGGGCAAACTGGGACAGGCACAGAAAACAAGGACAAAGCCCAGGGACAGACTCCAGCTCCTGCCAGACAACATCAACACTGAGCTAGACAGGAGAGCAGTTCCTCATTAACCAACCCTATAGATCCCCATGTACATTTAAATTTCCCATCCCTACCCCTCCTGCTTCATGGAACCAGTGAGCAGCATCCCAACACCCATATCTATGCCACGGGCAGGGACACCTTCCACTGGACCAAGTTGCTCCAAGCCCCATCCAACCTGGCCTTGGACATTTCCAGGGATGGGACAGCTTCTCTGGGGCAGCTTCTTCCCTCCCCACACTCAAAAGAAAGAATAAAGAATATTTCCAGATGTTTCTCCAAGGGGAATGACAGCCTTTCCTGATCCCAGCCCTCCTTCCCTGCCCTCCTGCAGAGCAGCCAAACTTCTGCCACTCAATCTGAAGCCACAACAAACGAGCTCATGCCCACGATCTGTGCACTGGAGCCTGCCCATACCCTGCCAGCTTGGAGTAAAAAAGATTGCAGAGCCTTCTTTAAATGCCAGAATCAGGAGGGAGTTGGCTGGAGGCTCCTGTCCGTGCAAACCCCCCGATGCAACAATTAGAGCCCCAGACATTATTTGCACAGATCCAACACGTTTGTTTGGTCTGAAAAGGTTGGAATAGGAACAAGCCTGTGAAAAATGAAAATTTTAATACTTCAGTCTCCTTTTAAGGATGCTGTCTTAAATCTCTCAAAATTGCCTTAGATTAATAACTCACACCCACAATCTGACACTTGTCCCTCAGCTCTGGAAAGCAAAAGGAAAAAACCAAGAGCTGTGTCTTTCAACACAGAGAACCACTGAATCCCAGAATGGTTTGGGTTGGAAGTGATCTCAAAGCTCATCCCATTCCACCCCCTGCCACAGGCAGGGACACCTTCCACTCGAGCAGGCTGCTCCAAGCCCTACACAACACTTCCAGGGATGAGGCAGCCGCAGCTTCTCAAAAACACCGCTGCCCCAGCCTCAACCCAGCCCTGCTGTGTGTTCAGGCTGCTCCACCAATGTGTCCCCAGCACCTGCCCTGCACCAGGTTATCCTCCACCTGTCTGGCCAACACAAGCCACAATTAGTCTCTAAAACTGCCTGTGAGCACCAGAAGGACGCGCAGTTTGGGGAACAAGGAGCAATTGTTCTTTGTGCTCCAGCTTGGCTCCGGAAGAGCAAAGTCCATGGTTTTCCACAGTGAGTACACAGGGCCGGGAGCAGCAGGAGCCCTGCAAACCTGCACAGCAAACACAGGTGGTTTCCTCAGCACCTGACAATGGGTAATCACAAAGATTAGCTATTACTGAGACAGAGCAGTGTAAGGTGCTAATTCTTACAGCCAGAAATCAAAGCAAGGAGAATGGAGAGCCTTTCCTGGAGTGCAGGTGGTGGGGAAGCACTGTCACCCAGTGTCACAGCTCCATCCCGTCCTCACCTTCAACTCCACATCCTTCCTTACCCTGGGGAACTGTTACCTGTTTCTTCCTGGCTTTTGAAAGGGATGGTGCTCCTCATCAGGAGTTCTTAGAGATGACACATCTTTCTTCACCTCTTTGCTTGGCTTCTCCTTTCCTGGAGTCAGTCATTGCCTGGACCCAAGCAACTGTCCTTTCTTCCACCCTTCCAAAATATTTATTCTGCCTTACCCCACATATCCTGACCTCCTGATACCCTGCAATGACTGACTTGGGCAAAGCTTGCTGCTCTCTCACACACCAGCCAAGTAAACTTACTAAGCTGGAATCATGGAATGCCAGACTGGGACAGAAGGGACCAGCTCTGCTCCAAAAGGGACCAGGGTGCTCCAAACCCTGCCCAACCTGGCCTTGGACACTTCCAGGGATCCATGGGCAGCCACAGCTGCTCTGGGCACCCTGTGCCAGGGCCTCCTCACCCTCACCGTAACAAAATATAATGATTCTGCAGCCTAAGTTACTTAAATTAAACTGAATTAAATAATATTACTAAATTACAACTACTGTTAGCATTTCAATCTTTTGCGGGACAGATGCCCCTTTCCAGAGCTCCTCAGAACCTGCAGAAAACAACACAGTGGAGCAGCTGAGGCTGCCCTTGGATGTGCACCCAGGACTCCAAGGGTCACCACGAAGATGATGCTCATGACCTTGCTGGGCACCATGAACATCCAGCTCCTCCATGGTTCTCCAGCATGGCTCCACCACACGAATCCATCTTGGCTAAGGGGTTCAATTCAAACTACAACCCCACACCTGTGACCTGCCAGTGTCTCCCTCTGCCCCAGCAAGAGGCCAGTGGTCTCCAATTCTGACAACTCCACATATTTCTATTGCACCAAGTGTTGCTATTTAACAGGATTATATTTGGAAATTTCTGCCCAACCACACTGTGATTCAGAATCTTCCAGCTGGGACCATTCTCAGGAGACACAAAATCCAAACTAAAAGAGCCCTGACAGTGCCCTGCACCCACAGGCAGCCACTCTGCCTGTGTGGTTTCTCCGGGAGCAATTTTTCCCACAAACCCTTCCCTCGATTATCCATACACAGCTGCCTCTGGTATTGCTCCATTTCAGGATGCTGCCAGTGATCTGGTTGCTGGCCAAGTTACAAAACTGTACTTTGAGTCAGTGCTCTGGGCTGTGGTCTGGGAGCAGGATTAGCTGTGATGTGGAAACCTCTGGAGGAGCACATGGCCCTGCTGCACCACTGTTGGCCAGGGTGGGAAGGGAAAGCTGATTATGGCACTGTTGTCCTCTCCAGGATGGCTCTGGATCACCAACCCAGATCAAAACCTGCTCTGTGCTTCTCCCATCTCCCCTCTGCTTCTGCTGGACACCCCTCAGGCTTCAGCCAGGGAAGAGCTGGAATCACATCTGCCAACACGCTCACTACCAGAATTTCTGCACGTCAGCCTCCTTAAAACAGGGATCAACTCCACATTACTATTCCCAGTGCTGCTGCACATGGGAGGAAAAATGCAGCCCAAACTACCCAGCATAAAGAGAATAAGAGAAACGTGATGCTGGTGAGCTGGGAAGTCAAAGGAGCACGAAGCCTTCACCTGCAGCTCACCAGGATCTGAGTGGGATCTTGAAGGTCCCACCAGCTGGGAAAGACAGGGATCCCCCAGGGCAGCTTTATCCTGGCAAAATTTGAACACCACAGATCTGCAGAACCAGCTCCATTCCCAGGACACTTTGGGGAGCTGGGCTTCCCCCCTGTGCCCAGCACGGAGCCATGCCTGCAGCTTCCAAGCACACCTCGAGGGGTTCAGGAGCATCAGCCAAGCCTCAGAAATGAGCCAAACTCAATTTTCAAGACAGAGAAACAAGTGAGCACAGACTATTCCTGACCATCATCGACCAAAGGGTGACAGATGAAGCAGCAGCAGCAGTTATTGGTGCCCTGGCAGAAACCTGCATCACCCACCCCGCGGGGACACCGGGGACACGGGGCTGGCAGGGGCTGCTGGCTCACCCTGCTCCCTCCTCAGCCAGGCTGAGGCTCCTCTGTGCTCCCACCTGTGCATGGTCCATCCTCCCACTGCTGGCAGCAGGGCCCTGTCCCAAGGGGAGGCTGCAGGACCAGCACTGTTCCTATGGAAAGCTCGGGGTGGCTCCATAGAGTCCCATCTGCTGCTCAGCTGCACAACAGGAAGGCTCGGGAAGGGAGCAGGATCAGGGATGCTTTGGGCTCATTTTTGGCTTTTCAAACAAGCACAGGCATCACCATTCTGTGGCCTCACCACCGACAACTCTGCGCCTGTTTGCCCCAGGCACTCAGAACTGGCTCTAACACAGCTGAACAGAGAACTGGTCCTGAAGAGTCCAGGCTGCCTGAATTCCATAAATACTCCATATTCCCAGTTTCTATGTCTGTACATACATGTGCACATGGACACACATGCATGGACACACACACATTTAATGGACACACAGCCCCCCGTTAAACCCAAGTGAGACTCACTCCAGTCCTGCCCTATTTTTGGTATCACTGTGTCCACATCTAGGACAAGAAACAGCCTTAACTACAAATAAACCACAAAACTTTAAGTGCTTAAACCTGAGAGGAGACCACAACCAAGAATGTTCATTACCTGAGAAAGAAACCAAAAATATTTTTTTGCAAAAGGTGCCATGACCATCACAGAGTCCTTCAAGTCGAGGTGACCCTCAACTGAGGGCTCTGCAACACCAGCTAGCCCCCAGTGAAATCCCTGCTTGAGCCTTGGGGGATTTGGACAAAAGCTTTTGGATGTCTGTGTTTATATCTGGTTTCAGTCCATGATGTTGCAATAGCAAAGTAACATCTTCTCCCAGCTGTGAGCAGGAAAATCCATGGTAATGGCAGCAAAACATTCCTCCTTCTCCCATTCTTGCACAATTCTTCCCAAGGACCCCTCTTTCCATCTCAGCATCCTCATGCTTCCTCCCAGTGTAGGAACCTCAGAAATATTTTGGTGGATTCAGGAGCAAGATCCAGACAGAACAAATCTCACACATGGGCCCTGAAGGCATCAGACTTCAGGGAAAATCCAGCACAGAACTTCGGTGATTTCCTCTTATCTGGAGTCTGCAAACTCTGGAATTTTGTTTTTCTCTTTCTTCTTTCTCACTGAGGCCAGTGGCTTCCACATTCCAGACTCACATTTGATCCACATACAGAACATTTTGCAGCAGCACTGGGATTTCTTTGCCATGTTACTGTCAGCTTTTAAATGACAGGGCAATAAGTGAACAGACATGGACAGAAGGGCAGGTTGAAATGGGCTTGGAGCAACCTCGTCTAGAGGAAGGTGTCCCTGACCATGGCAGGGGATGGAATGAGAGGAGCTTTAAGGTCCCTTCCCACTCAAACCATTCCATGATTATATGATGATTCATAGCTCACATTAAACTGGAATTCTGTAAGCATGGAAAGCACCTGGGGAGATGAGGAAAAGTCTGGGCTATGAGAAATTCCAGCCTTGTGCCAGGGCAGCACTCGGCAGGGAAGCCCTTGTCCCGAGCACACCACGCACCACGGAGCAGCTCGGCACAGTGCCAGGCACAGCACAGGGCAGGCACCGGCTCCAGCCACATCCACAGCTCCACATAGGCAGGAGGGAAGGGCAGGCAAGCAGAGTGGGGCCATGGAAGGGCTTCTGTGCACATTTCTGGGCTCCCTCAGAGCTGGCTCTCCTTGTCCTCAGCTGCTCGTGCTCCCTCCCAACAGCAGAACTGTAACCACACTTTTTATACCACTCCAAAAGCCACGGTGGCTCCATGACACACTGATACCAACAGTGGATTTCCTTCCTGACTGTTTCAGCTCGAGCTGGAAGCTGAGCTCAGGCTGGAGCCGTGCTGCTGACGACAGCCCATCACGACTGAACAAGCTGTGTGACAGGAAAGCTCCTGCTGTGCTTCCGTGGGGCTCTGCGTGCCACAGCCAGCACGGGAAACACAAATCCTGAACTCCTCCAAGCAAACCACACAAAAACCACCCTCTGCTGCCAGGTGTACAGGGAGAAGCACCTTGCCCACCCAGTTACTTGTGCTCATCTTGTTCCAGAAGCCAAAGCTCCCGTCCTGTTTTCCCGTTGCTGGTCCAGCCTGCGGTGACTCGGCTGTGGTGGTGCCAGGAGGCTCAGGCCTGGCTCAGCTCGGTGCCAGGAGGCTCAGGCCTGGCTCAGCTCGGTGCCAGGACCCCGGCTGGCCGCACGTCACAGCCGAAGGGAAGGGGCCATCCTGGGCCAGGGGCCGGCAGGGGAGGTTTGGGCACGGCACGAGCCTGCTGCTCCTTTGCAAACAGTCAAAGCCAGGTGAATGCTCCACAAACCTGCAGCCTTCCTTCTCCCAAATGAGCTTTTGAAGGAGCTCTATTGTATATAAAGATATAGGAATGCATTTACCAAAAAGGGAATGTTCTTGTATGGGGGAAACTCCATTTTCTCTACAGACCTCTTGCTGAAGGTGCCATTGGGAGCTGTAAGAACAAATCTGCTTTAATAGATTTTTCTCTAAGGACATGAGTCCCCAAAAACAAAAACCTGAGAGCCCCTCCTGATTTTGAGCCCAGTGAAGTGACACAAGGCCTCTGATAAAACAATTTGTTATAAAGCTATTGCTTCAATACTGGTGAAAAACTGAAAATCCCCAGAGAGGCTGTGGATCCTCCATCTCTGGAACTGTTCAAGGCCAGGCTGGACTGGGCTTGGATCAACCTGCTTTAGTGGAAGGTGTCCCTGCCCATGGCATGGGGTGGGACAAGATGAGCTTTAAAGTCCCTTCCAAACCAAACTATTCCATGATTCTGTAATTCTAGGAATACCTGGAGCAGCTGACCAGACATGTGCAGTGGTGGGACGTGTGTGGCCCTGCAGATGTCCCCAGCACAGCCCCACCACAGCTCACCCAGGAGCTCCAGCACCTTCCAAAAGGCAAAGCTCAGACAACACATATGTGTGGCAAATTGGGGAAAAAAACCCAACAGATTCTCTGCCACCTCCTTGTCTTCCTTAAAAAGCAAGGTCTGTCTCCCAGCTGCCTGCTGGATCCTCCTGCCTCCTCCAGGCTGAGGAGCTCGGGGTGAACACGTGGCATTTGGTAGCAGAATTCAGAGAAGGGAGGGATCAAAGCCAGACTTTGTGACCCTGGTGGGGGGGAGGAAATCAGCTGGCAGTGACAGGTAACCTCTACCCCAACAGCAGGCTGCAGCCACACCAAAATAACTCATCAAGGGATGCATGGAGCCAAGCCTTGGAGCAGGATCATGAGGATCCAGGTAGGAATGGTACAAGAGGAGAAGTACTATTTTCTCCTGGTCCCCCAGGTCTGTGCCAGGCTGACGTGGCACACCTGGCACACGTGGCACGTGCTCCCTGCAGGATCACAGCAAGCAAAGGGGAACCATAGCCTTGAGAGCTGAGCACAGCCAGCTTGGCTCTGTGACCTGAGGACTGAACCTTCTCACAAACCAGAGTGGAACCCTGGCAGAACCTAGCTTAGGAACACACAGCCACACTGAGCTCCCCCTGCACCAGAGGGCAGATGCTGCTGGGTGCCCATGGAGGGCTCAGCCCCAGGGGCCTCGGGAGCAGGACAGGAGTGTCAGCCTTTGGCAGAGTTTTGTGCTCTTGGCTCAATCCTTTACCTGTATGGTGAATTAGGGCACAGAAAACAACCCAACCACATCTTGTGCCAAACTGATTTTGCCCCCCGGCCAAGCATGTGCTGAGGGAGATGGGAATGTCCGAGCTGTGGTTCTCAATCACTGCACAGTGAAGCTCATCCACCTCTCCAGAGCATCCCACAGACTGGGCAGCTTCACCAGACACCTCCTGACTGAAACCTGCCCAGCAGAGCCTGGCCAGCTCCAAGGAGCATAGCCCTGTGCTCCTGGAAAACACTGAGGTTCACATACCACACACCTGGGCTGGGGGATTCAGGACGCAAAGCGACAACAAAAAATCTGAATTCACTAATGGGCTCCAGGTGATCCCACCATGAGCTCCACAACCCCCAGGAGCAACACCGCAATTTCTTCCTTGGGCTGCTGACCTAGTAAACTGGTTGGAATCAGCAGCGTCAAACAATCCATGTCGGAAAGGGGTTTAACAGGCTGGAAAGGGGTTTTACAGCCTGGAAGGGATTTTAGTGCCCACACGCTCGGTGCTGGCTCTGCAGGGAGCTTTTCTCCTGGCTGGGTACCCCCAGCTCCCTCGGAGCTCTGTTTGCCCACGCCAGCAGCCGACTGCCCCGGCTGTGCAAACACCGGCCCCGGGAGCCGCCGGCACCGCCGCAGTATCGTGGCAACGTGGCTGAAGCCGGCTTTGCAAACTCACCAAGTGTGCAAATTAATTTCATTATCCGCTCTTGCACATCATGAGGAGGGAAAACAAATAACCTGCCCGAAAGTACATTCTAGTAATTATTAACATGGAGTCAGAGGAGCCTGGGGGAGCGGGAGGAGGACGGGCCAGGAAGGGAGCCTGGCACTGCCTGGCTGCCGGAGCACTCGGCACGTCAGGACTTCGTAAATATAAAATCCAGCCTCGTGCTGCCTTTGTTCCCTGTTTAGCTCAAGGATTCTCCATGCACTTGGCTGCACCTACACGTTCTCCCAACAGTAAAACTGACCATCCTAATGTCTCACCAGCAAAGCTCTTGGCTTCCATTTGCTTTTGCTTTCATGGAATCACTGAGATTAGAAAAGAACTCCCAAGACCAGCAAGTCCAACCAGTGACTATTCCCCACCCTGCCACCAGCCCAGTGCACTGAGTGCCACATCCAGGCATCCCTTGAACACCTCCAGGGATGGGGACTCCACCAGCTCCCTGGGCGGCCCCTGCCAATGACTGACAACCTTTTCAATGAAGAAATTCTTCCCAATGTCCAACCTGAGCCTCCCTTGCACAACATCCCTCTTTCCCCCACAAACACTCTGGAACACCCTGAGCCTGTGTCAGGACTGTACACAAACCTTCTCTGGTGATGACTAAAGCCCAGGTGTGCACTGAGTGTTCCGATTCCTATTTTATTTTACAATAAAAGCCTCCTTCAGCTTGGCAGCGATGCTGCTCTGTCCCAGAAATCCCCCTCCCCTCCAAAACTGAGAGTAAACACCGAGATTTAATACCCTGTAGCACATGATAATTTAATCCAGTGCTGCATGCCAGGATTACATGACCCCTTCCCCATCCTGACAGGAACAAACCCAGGCTATGGCAAAATACATTTATGGAGCTGCAATTTTTGCTTTAGGATTCATACAATAACCTGAACTCTTAGAAATCCAAGACACTCCCATGTCCCCCATGATGATGTGGCTGTAGATGACAGTGAACCCCAGAGGCTTGACCCCACCACAAAGCACTCCTGAACGCTGCACCTCTGCCAGGAATTGAGGAGATCCCTCCCTGCCTGGCTCTGGCTGCCTCTTGGAGGGCACTTGGAAAACACCTTCTGAGGCTCACAGTTTGGGGGGGGTTTAGTTTAATCACAGAAAACTGAGAGGGTCTCAGTTTGGAGGAGAGCAGAGGGGAGCACTCTGAACCTGCCAGGCTGGACAAAGTTTGGAGGGTGTCCCTGCCCATGGCAGAGGGTGGAACAGGATGAGCTGCAAGATCCCTTCCCACCCAAACCATCCCATGATTCTGTGATCCTACAGCAGGGCTGTGGCAGAGCTCCAGCGCATCTCCAGGCATTATTAGCAAGCCATTAAGAGACACTGTCAAGACAGATAGGCTTTGAGATTGCTTTCCAAGGCAGTTGTCAGCGACTTGGGGATGCACCAGGTGCTGCAGCAGCAGCTCAATTTTCCCTGTAAGCAGCCTGTCATCTGAGCACTGCTTTGAAAGGGACCTCACAGCAAGAACCCAAGATTTTTCCAAGGTGAAGCCACATCCTAAACCCAGCCTGGCACTGCACCATGGCGATGGGACTTAGTCAGAGCCCGGTTTGGATGAGATTCCTGTACAAACCTGCTCCCACGGGAGCACTCAGCTCCCTGCAGGCACAGCCTGGGGACGGAGCACCCTGACCCAGGGGTGCTGAGTCACCAGACGGGCTCCTCCACCCCCTGTCCCAATGCCAGAGGGACACCAGAGCCCGTGGATCTGTCTGCACCCTCCTCCCTCCCTGTGCCTTGTTTTCAGCAGGGAAGATCCAGCTGCATATCCACAACACTTGAAATGGACTCCCCAGTGGTTCCTGGAGCTTTTTATCCCCCACGTTCTCAAGAACATCAATATAAACACATCTGCACAGAAATTCTTTCATCTTCTACCAGCCAAGGGCTCCTTGTGCTGCTCTGCAAGGTTGGAGAATGTGGTGACCTTCAAGGGCTTCCCCAGCCTTCCTCCTCCTCCTCCTTTTCCTCCCACTCCACCAACCAAGCTGTGGCTCCTCTTGCAACCTGCGTGCTCCACGCACATAGAATCCCAGAGTCACTGAGTTTGGAAAAGACCTCCAAGACCCCACCTTACTGCAACCTCCATGCGACCTTTGTGCTCCATTCCAGCCCACTCCCCTCCCTCACTGCCTGTCTTTGAAGGTACAGGTCCCCACTGGCCAAATCCAAAGGTATTTTCACATTCCTCTCTATTTCCAAGCAGTTTCTCTATGACTCTGTCACAACCTATTTTCCCTCAGTAAATTCAAAGTGCAGGGATTTGAAGTCAAGCATTCATTCATGTTGTAGTTTTTCCTCTTACCCTCTCTCCTCAAGACCTCCTCAGGCAGATTTTCCAAAACTGTTCTGTATATCCCTGTTCTACTGGACCTGGCCACATGGTTTTACAGGAACAGTGTTAACCAACACATTTAAACTAGCTTGATTTTTGGTTTTATGGGTTTTTCTCCTTTTACAAATCAGCAGTACAGCTTTCCATAGTTTAAGTGGAATCAAAGGTCATCCACACCACCATTTCCATTCTCTTCCATTTAAAGACACACTCAACATTTATCAGAGAGCAGAGGCCAGACCTTCACACCATGAGAGGGGTGATTTTCTGCCTTTCTTATGTTAAAAAGCACCTGTTTCTAGTTCTGGGCCATAACACACTGTCCATAAGTGCATCTGTGAACAGGGAACACTGTAGGTCCAGAGCTGGAAGTAGCTCTCCAATTCCTCATTACTCTGGATGGATGGAAACTGCTAGTTCAGGACACTTCCACCTGCTGGTTTTCTCTCCCATCCTTATTTTTTTTCATCTTTACATCCTTTTGCATCTTGAACACGTGACCAGCCTTAAGGAGCTAAGTTCTGTCCTCATTTTAGTGAGAGCTCACCACGCTGCTGCTGCTGCCATCAGCCCAAGGGTGTGAGTCACAACCCAGCCTGCACATGAAGAGATTTATTTAAAATTCCAGGGAAAATGTTAACGCCTCGGTGCCGTACGGGGAAGGTCTATCCCACCCCATGGCACCCAGCCCATCCCAGCCACCAGCCCCATCACCTGGGGTGGGTGTGCTGAGCCACCAGAGAGCAAGGCCTGAGCTGGAAACATCTCCAGCAGCTTCACTGTTCCCATTCAATCCCACTTTCTATGCAAAAGGGAACAGCTGCATCAAGTCCAAGGAAAACTCCACATATAATTATTCCCAATGTGCTCTGAGATAGCTCCTCCCCAGGCAGTCATGGAAGGCTCATGACACCTGAATGTAGCCCCCATGTAGGAATTATACCTGCCAACGATCTATAAATAATTGCATTACTTATTCATTTCAGCAAATCCTAAAATAGCCTTTCAATACTTAAAGGGGCGCATATGAAACATGGGGACACATCTTCCAGGAGGGCCTGGTGCAAAAGGACAAAGGGTGATGGTTTTAAACCAAAAGAGGAGGAAGTCAAATCAGATATAAGGAAGAAATTCTTCCCTGTGAGGGTGGAGAGGCCCTGGCACAGGGTGCCCAAGACCAGGCTGGATGAGGTTTGGGGCAACCTGGGCTAGTGGAAGGTGTCCTTGCCCAGGGCAGGGGGTGGAACAAGATGGACTTCAAGGTCCTCCCAACCCAAACCATTCCACGATCCTGTGACGATTCCATACTGATGCTCCCAAGAGTGGCAGCTCAGCATGGCGGGACTTAAGGACCAGGTCCCCAGCCCCCACTTCCAGACTAATCCATCACTTGTCAGAGGTCAAACAGCCCTTCCCACAACAGCACAAGTGACAAACTCCTTAAGGCCACACATCAGCCATGAGTGGTTAAATGCCACCAGCCAACAGGGTCGTGCTGCATTCCAGACCATTCCCAAGGCCGACCCGGGCAGCAGAGCAACCCCCTGCAGTTCCTGGCACGTGGGATCACACGGTTTGGCTACTGCAGGTCTGCATCCCTGGCAGCCACCTCCCGGTGCCGATGGTCACGATTCACGGAGGTCTCTCTAAGCCCTTTCACCTCAGAGCCTCGTGACTGGGATTGAGCCAAGAGATTAAAACCAGCTTGTGAAACACAAAGTGTGATTGTTTCCTTCGGGTATGACCAGCAGGGTATGGACACACTGGGATATGGACAAACCATGTGGTCCCGATCCAGGGAGTTTCCTGTGAAATGCAGGATGTTACAGGTGTGACACTGTGCCAGGACACAGCAGAGCTGTGCAGGTGTGACATGTGCCAGGACACAGCAGAGCTGTGCAGGACAGGCAGTGCTTCCCTGCTACACTGAGCCTGTGCACACAACACATCCTACAACACTGGGATATACAGGAAATTTTGGCATTGGAGTTATAGCAAAACATGGCTTGTTTAGTCCTCTGCTAAGGATGTACAACAGCAAATTAAACAACAGAATCCTGCAATACTCTGTGTTGAAGGGACATTAATCTCATTCCACCCCCTGCATGGGCAGGGACACCTTCCACTAGCCCAGGGTGCTTCAAGCCCTGTCCAGTCTGGCCTTGGACACTTCCAGGGATCCAGGGGCAGCCAAAGCTTTTCTCGACAACTTGTGGCAGCCCCTCACCACCCTCCCAACACCCTTATTCCATGGGAGCACCTCTTGCTGTCCCACTACAGCCAGTCCCTCCACACCACAGATGAAGGATGTGAGAATCAAGCACTATTTGTAGCAGGTTTTACTTCCAAAAAGGCCTGTCCAAACCAGCTGTGGGCACTCTCTCCCACCACCACTCTTGCAGATGCTCTGCTCTTGCTGAGATGTGAACTGGGAAATTTTTCTTCCTTGCTTTCTAAAAGGTGCCTGAGGAACACGTTTAGTTTAGTGCAGCAGAGAAGGACCAGTTCAGCACTTTGGACACCCAGCAAAGGCATCGATTAGGACCGGCTTGGCACACTAATTGCCATCAGAACTGCCCCTCCCCTTCTCTTCGCCTCCCTCGAGTCAGGCCCTGAATGGGAGCATTGTCTCAGGACAGAGCAGTTCTCCAGCCCCAGACCCTGCACATGGGACCCTGGTGCTTCGCAGGAACAACAAAATCCCAGCAGAAGTCCATTAGTATCCAAAGGGAAGAGCCTGAATGGATCACAAGGATTCTTTGGAAAATAAGAGTGAAACGAATGCAGTAAAATGAATGCTGTAAAATGCCACTTTCAAGTGATGCTCATTGTCCAAATTAAACCATCAGCAGCAAAGATCTTGACTCTCCTTAAGCCTTCAGGACATGCTGCAGAGCCTGGGATAGAGGCTGTTAGGAATCTGAAGCCCTGGACTTGTCCCAAGTATGGATTACTCCATTTCTTTGTGAGCACTTGATCACACAGAGCTATATTTGGATTCCCAGAACGAAAGCTCAAATCTCCAGGAGGGCGTATGTGGCTGTACCTCCTGCCACAGGCAGGTCCCCATGTCACCCACCCATGGGACAGGCTCTGTGGGAGCTGTGAAATGTCCCAACAAGCCAGGAGCAGGTTTGAGGGGGTGGCAGGAGAGCCCAGCACTCTCCCTCTAGCAGTGGGAAGCCCTTGTCCAAAATCCCTCTCCCTCTCCTCTTTTACAATCCCCCTTAGAGGCTCCCATCCCACTGATGAGGTTCAGGGTCTGCCTGCTTCCAGAGAGATCCCTGATGCCAAAGCATCTTCCCAGCCCTGCTCCTTACAAATCCTGGGCTGCTGCTCACCCCCAGCTGTTGGCTGTGTGTGGCTATTTTTGCACAGCCTACAGAACAAAAATATAGGGAGCTATGTTAGGTGAAGGCTTGCACTGTTCACGGTGTGATGACAGCCAAACTAGGTCAAGCCTTAGCCAGATTCCTTTAAAAAAGGAAAGGAAAAAATAATCAGTGGGAGAGCAGCAAAGTCCCAGGGAAAAAAAGAAATGCTTGTGAACATCTACAAATCATACTGTGCACTAGATGACTGGGGCAAAAATACATCTATATCTACATCTTTCTGTAGTGTAAATGATAGATTTTGAATTTTTGTTTTTTTTTAAAGGACATTAATATGCCTTGAACTGCAAAGAAGATATTCCATGTGCATTTAATATACTGACTTCAAGCAAAACAGAGTTTTCACCTACAAAATGTAACCTGGTAGATCATTTTTGGTGTAGGCTGTGGGCAATCTCATTGTATTCCATGGCTTCTCCATCATGCATAAGGGTATTCTCCTGCTGCTCTGGGAGCAGCAGCTGGGCAGGTAAGAGGATCCCAGTCCTGGTGAGAAAAGCCACTTGAAATCATTGTCTACACGGGGAGAGAAAGGTAAATGACTTTAATTTCTATTCCAGAGGACAGACTCCTCATAGAGATTGGGTCCTGCTGAGCCTGAGAGAGCTGAGGGTGTTCAGCCTGGAGAAAAGAAGAATATGGGGAGACCTTAGAGCCCCTTCCAGTGCCTAAAGGGGTTCCAAGAGAGCTGGAGAGGGACTTTGGACAATGGCCTGGAGGGACAGGACACAGGGAATGGCTTCCACTGCCAGAGGGCAGGGATAGATGGGATATTGGGAAGGAATTGTTCCCTGTGAGGGTGGTGACAGACAGGGCTTGGAGCAACCTGGGATAGTGGACGGTGTCCCTGCCCATGGGACAGACGTGTAGACATCCGGCCTAGGCCTGGATTGTCACCTCCTAGCAGAGGAAACCCTGAATGCACAACCCTGCACAGGCTCATGGAAATGAGGAATTGGATGATTTTAAAACATCTTCCCAGTGAAAAACGTTCCCAGGCTTAGTTAAACGTGCCAGATAAAGCCTCTGCTCCTGTAGAACCTGATGCACGATTATCAGTCAAGGCCAACGTATTCACCCTAAAATTGGGTAATATTGTTTTATGGCTCTTAATAGTTGAAGCCGACAAAGCTCTGAACAGACTCTGCCGAGCAGTTTCTCAGCCTTTCATCAGCGCTGCGTAGGCGTTGAATTCTGGAGCTAATCACCTTAGCAACGGCTCTAAACATATGTGCAGTGACATCAGCTGATTTCTGAAAGCTGTAAATAGAGGATAATAGCACGAAAAAATTCTGGATCCAAGCCAAGACCTAAAAAACATACTATTAAAACACCGCCTATAATTCAATGTATGCAAACTTGTTTGCATCCCAGCTCCCCAAAACCTGGGTAATTACACACCTACCAGCACAACTGGTGATTGTCCCACTGCAGGCTGCTCTCGGTTTCAGGAATTTCCCAGAAAACGAGGATTTGATAGAAATCCTTCTTTAAATTTAATTTTACAGAGCCTGGAGAAGAAGCTGCAATATGAGGCTGAAGGAACCAGCTCCAGCCTCCAAGCCCTGCGTTTCAAAGTCAATGAGTAACAGCTTCAACTTAGAGAATTATTTGTAAATAAGAAAATCAACAATGTGCTCATGGGGCTTCACCAGTGAGTCACGCAGGAATGGGAACCATGGCAAACTCTGCTCCAAGGACGTGCTGCCAGGCCTGTGCCTTTGGAAAAGAGGAGCAGGAGCGACGAACCCACTCCTGGCCGGCCGTGTGTCGAGCAGGCGGCCTGAAAAGGGGCACATTCTGAATTACCTCATGTTTGGTAGCTCATTAAGAACCTAAACTGTCCGTTCAGGGAGTCCCTCAATCAGCCGTCAGCGTAAGACACGAGGACAATATGGTTTTTGTTCCCCTCGTCTCGTTGTGACCCATATTCCCCAGGCCTGTTGTGCAGGACGTGACCCGACCGCCTAAAGAAACCTTTGCAGAGCCTCCATGGTGAGCTGGCAGCGGGGAGGGAGAGAGGGGAGATGGGAGAAACAGTCTTAATAGGATTTTCAAATGTCAAAAAATATCTTTAGCAGGCCTGTTTAGGCAGAGCCTCGGCACTTGCAGAAGTTGAAAGTGGAATTTGCTGGGAAGAGAACAGCGCTCGCATGCTAAGTGAGGGCTGGGAACTTCCTGGAAGGCTTCCTTCCCCTCTTCTCTGGAAAACCACGGCAAGGAGGAGGACACGGAGCCTTCTGCTGCTGCTGAGGCTCGGTGTGAACTCCCACCACACACAGGCACGAGGAACCTGCAGGGACACACGGGCACAGCTTTGGGGCAGCTCCTGGATCCTGGCTCCGGTCCACTGGCAAAGGGATGGCAAATCCAGCTCCTCTGATTTTGCTGCAGAGTGTCCAGAGGAAGGGCTGGAGCACCAAGAGAGGCTGAGGGAACCTGGGGGGCTTGGCCTGGAGAAAAGGAGGCTCAGGTGGGACCTTCTGGTTCTGCACACCTCCCTGACAGGATGGGACAGACAGGGGGGTAAGGCTCTGCTCCCAGGGGACAAGGAGAAATGGCCTCAGGCTGTCTCAGGGAAGGTTCAGGTTGGACATCAGGAGGAATTCTGTCATGGAAGGGATTGTCAGGCACTGGCAGGAGCTGCCCAGGGAGGTGGTGGAGTCACCATCCCTGGAGGAATGACTGGGCATGGCACTCAGTGCTCTGGTCTGGTGACAAACGGGGGGGGGATCAGTCACACTCGATAATCTTGGGGGTCTTTTGCAACCTCAATGATTTTTGTGATTCTGTGAAGTGCCATGCACTAAAAATAAAAGTAATAAGGCAGGGAAAGGGGAAATGCAAACTTGACAACTGCACCAGGAGAAGGATCCTGCTCAGAGCCAGAAGCAAGAATCCCCCTTCCTTTTCCCAGGTAGGGTCAGGGCTTTTTCTCTGTCAATTAGAGCCACAAGGAAATCCAGTGCATTGAGATCAGCAGTGTTAATCGTTATTGCATCTGAATTTAATTAGCATTATTTTTTAACTGCTGGTAATTTACAGTGCCTCACCTAAACATAGAAATCAAGCAGTGCATTCTGCTCACTAGAAAACCACCACCAAGGATAATCCTGCTATTTACTTTATGCCTTCTAATGTCTGTAATCCACAGCTCCCCATTCCAGGAGACTGCCATGGTTACTCCTGCTCCCTCCATCAAAGGTTCTTGCCTGCATCTTCTGCCAAGCTGCTAAGAATAGCACAGGCCCTTTCCCAAGCTCAGGAAGGTGAGCTGCAGGGAAGAATGGAGTTCCTGGCAGGCATAGGGGAGGAAGGGGATGGGACTAGCAGGACTGACCAGCATGGGAACCAGCTGATGGATGTGCCAGGCATGGAGGGGCAGCAGCATCTCTTGCTCTCTGCTGTGCTCCTGGCAGGAGCAGGGGCTGAGGCTACCAGCATGTCCTCAGCTCCCTGGGATGAGAGGGCAGGGTTAGATGGGACACTGGGAAGAAACTCCTCCCTGTCACAGGGGGGTGAGCCCCTGGCACAAGGCTGATCAGAGAAGCTGTGGCTGTTCCACCCCTGGAAGTGTCCCAGGCCAGGCTGGATGGGGCTTGGAACAACCTGGGATAGTGGAAGGTGTCCCTGCACATGGCAGAGGGTGGAACGGGATGAGCTTTAAGGTTCCTTCCCACCCAAACCAGTCTGGAATTCCAAGATCAATCTTTGGCATCTTTATCACCTACTCCCTAACTCTGGAAGCCCTCCTCCTCAGCTTGCATCATGGTTTGTGCACTCCAACCTTTCAGAGTCAAATCTTCACACAGACCCTCAAATTCCAGATGGGTATTTCGGTTTGAGGAACACCATTCCTCAGGGACAGCCAGTACAAGTCACCTGTCCCCATCACCTTGGAAAGAACCAATTACAACAGTCACACTGTTTACAGCACCGTGCACAGGCTGTGCTGGTTTCCTGGAAAATAATCACTTCTCCCATCAACCAGTTCTCCAAGGCTGGCCAACATCTTGCGGTGTTTTGAATGTGTTTGCTAAGCTGTACACCTGGGAGAGATGGAGGGGATGCTGATGAAACAGGGAGGATATGGCAGAGTTCCTGGGATGGGAAAAAGCAAGCTCTGCAGTGTTAGTGCTGGCATTTGTGTCCTCCCAGCACCGAAGGCTGGCAGGGACTGGCTGGAGGCACAGGCAGGTGGATAACCCAGAGCTCAACTATCAGCAAGGAGCAACTTCAGTATTTCACACATTATGCCCAATAAAAGCTTTTCTGTGTCCAGAGTATTTACAGACCGACGTCAGCAACACCCCAGAGCTGTGCAGGCTGTTCCCACTGTGCAGCTGGAGTGAACAAGCAGCACCACAGCAGCGGAAGATGCTGCTGCAGCCCTTGGAAAACACCTTCCCCTCCTACAGCCCGACCTGCCTCCTGTGAGGTCCCACCACAGGGCAGCTCGTGGATGGCAGCAGTAGGACAAGGCATGGGCTCAAGAAGAGCACACAGATGCTGGTGCCACCACCCTCATGGGACATGGCCTTGGACCAGGAGCCCAGGACCTCTTGGAAAACACAAACCAGCCCTGCAGCGTAACTCCAATTCCGTGACACACATCTGAGCTCCCCTGCTCACTGCAGGGCAAACCTGATGTTCAAGGGTAGCAAAGAAACTCCAGAAAACTGAACGGAAAACCTATTCTATTTTCCAGACCTACTCCTTTAAAAGCAGATGCTCCACCACCTATGGAAACTGGAGCACATGTGCCCGGAGATAAACAACATCACGGGACAGGTAAGCTGGTTACTCATGATTTATCACACCATCTCCCTCTCTAATTGCAGAGCTAAGCAGGCACTCATCTAATCCACCGTAAGCAGCTTACGCTTCCTTAGGCAGCTCTGCGCCATCGCTCACTTCCTGGTTTGGAAATCATCATTCCCTAAGTCCCTTTCTCTGGAAGGTGAGAAACCACCCTTTTCAGTCACCCTGCACAAGTTTTGAGACTTGCAAGATGCACTCACGGGACAGATAATTTGTGAAAGTCGCAAATATATTTCCAGGGCAGTGGTGGAGTCACCATCCCTGGAGGGATTTAAGAGCTGTGTGTGGATGTGGCACTTCAGGGACATAGGTTCGTGGTGGCCTTGGCAGTGCTGGGGGAATAGGTGTTCTCAATGATCTAAAGGTCTTTCCCAACCTAAAGGATTCTGTGACTCTACTTCATCCTCAGTGCTGAGCAAAGCATCTTTCACCTTTATGTCCTGCTGCTCTGGTCATGCACTGCAGGTCCTTGCTCTCAGTTTTCCCAGAATTTCACTCATTTTTTCCATACTAACAGCTGACTCCTCTCTGGTTTGATTCTCTATTTATGCTCCACTAATTTATTAGGAACATGGTACCACAAACCTGCCCAATTCCTACTGCTTGTGGATTCTAGCCTAGTACTCATAGGGCTTATTTCTTTAAATTATATTTTCAAAATCCCTGTAGTCCCATAAAAATGAGCTTAAAAAGCTTCAAAGGTCCACCAAAAAAGGGTCCCCCTGTGGTCAGAGTCACTGTTCCCAGAGTCTGGAAAGGCCAGGTTGGATGGGGCTTGGAGCAATTTGCTCTAGGGGAAGATGTCCCTGCCCATGGCAGGGGGTGGGACTGGGTGAGCTTTAAGGTCCCTTCCAATCCAAACGACTCCCCGATTCTGTGATCGGCTAAAGCACATCTTAGCTTTTCTCCACATATCTGTGGGTAAGCAGGAGGTTACAGACAGACTCAAGGGAAAGACCTCAGGCTTTGGGTTACATCAAGCAATTTTCAGTGCTGGGAAGCTCCAGCCCTAGGAAGCGGAAGCCGAGCCGGCGCGCGCCACTCGCTTAAGGACACGGCCCCGGCCAAGGGGGATTTCCTGATTTGCAACACCTGAGAACTTTACCCCCAAAATTAACCATGAACTTAGTCCAGCGACCCCAAGTCAAGCTCCAAAGTCATTCCAGGTAACGAGCCAGATCCAACACCAGCAAGAGCTGCCTTTGAACCCCATAACCCATCGCCCATCAGGGGCGAGCCCTCGCTGCTGAACTCCTCCCGTAAAGAATTATCTTCAGCCTGATACAAAATTTATTTTACCATCTGTAAAATTCATTTGTGTAGTTGCACACCCTGGTAGGCTTGAATGGGGCGAAGGAGTGTTTCAACTCCCAGTGCAATTTATTATTTAAAAGCAGAGAAATGACATTGCCGGTCGGAGAGCCCGGGTGATGTAATGGGGAGCGCAGTTCCGCTCGCCGCCGGAGCCGCGCAGTACATTAGCGTGCTGGCCAGGGTGGCTGCTCCTATCAATTATTTATAGTCTCCTGGCGTGCAGCCTGGAGAGGGTCACAGCACTGAAAGCCAACTTTATCTGCATTGTTCCCAGCTCCTGCCCAGCTGTCACTCTGCTCCCTAATTTAATACACCCAGCGCAGCGTAAAAGGATGCAGAGCTGCTGCCTGGAATAGGAATAGGAATGGGGAGGTGGGGTCTACAGTGAGCTGGTGGGGCCTCAGTCATCTTTGTTAAGGTGCTGACTTGGCTGGTTTAAACCTGCCTTTGAGATTCCCCCGTCACTGGACTGAGACAGGGAGAGATCCAGGGCAGGTGTGTTTGGGGGTGAGAGGTGGGACAGCAGCAGAGCCATGGGATCTCTGTCTCCACTTCCACGCCACATCAAGGGCAGGCTGCACTGCATGTCTTCCTACACATTCCAGCAAGAGCTACTCAATAACAGATGCAAATAAAGGGGGGGGGGGGGGAGGGGCACTTCAGCTCTCCAGAAAAAAAAAATATATATACAGATATATGTTGATAAGGGAAAATCTCTCATATGTTGTTACAGCTACAATTTAAAGTGCACAGACAAGGTTTGTAACGAGGTGAGCTTTAAGGTTCCTTCCAACCCAAACCATTCTGTGACCCACCTGTGTTTCACCACCAATGAAGGGAGAATTTGAAGTCCCTTTCTACTGGGCCACCATGCAGGAAAACAGCTCTCCAAGGCTTTGTCCCTACAACTTAGCAATGCACCTCCTCCACTGTTTGCCCAAAATTAAACCTACCATACCAACTCTTTAGACTCTGGAAATACATCACTCATTTGACCTGATATCAACATCAAAGCAATTAAATTTCAATGGTAGCTGCTTAAGCTAGGTTGGACAGGGCTTGGAGCATCCTGGAATAATAGAAGGTGTCACTGTCCATGGCAGGGGTTGGAACAGATGAGCTTTAAGGTCTCTTCCAACCCAAACCCAATCCCAAATTGGGCTTCTGTGACTAAGGGTCTCCATCAGTGCAGGAGATGTTTCTCCTGGATATCACTCCAACAGAAATCTGGTACAAGAAGATGAGCTGCTATTTTTGCAACTCCTGTGCTTGGTCCTGCCCCACAGATCAACAGGATCCACACAGCCCAAATATCTCATGCCATAAACTAAAGTCAATTCCAGCTTAAATAATAAGGCATTTTCTCAAGTCTTGTGAAGCCAGGAAAATAATCTGAATTTTCCTGCAATTAGGATTGGCTGCCTTACTGCAAGACAGAAGTGCCCAGGTTTGGTTTAAGTCACACAAAATGCATTCTGACAACGGTGCCTGGAAACCACACACATAGATTTCACTGAAAAACACAACATCTGCACAACAAGGAAGTTCTGGAGAAAGAAAACTCAGGCCCAGAGGAAGCAGGTTTCTTCTGCTGTGGCACCAACAGGGGCCCAGGGAGGCTCCTGCTGAGGCCCCATCCAGCACAGCCCCCAGTGCTTCAGGACTGGAGCAAGGGAAATCTCCCCAAATTTGGGAGATTTGAGAGGCCCAGGTGAGGGAAAAGCAATACCCAAACCTTTTTCTTATTAGCGTGACTCAGGCAAAGACAAGACAGAAAAACAATCAGCCTTAAAAAGCAACAGTCAGCCTTTTCTTCAACTTTTCTGTGCTATGAAAATCAGGAAGATTCTGCCCAAAACACCAAAAGGGGGAACTGGGAGGGCCATGGGAGGAACAAGCTGGTTCCCATCCCAGAGCCAGTCACAACACTGGGTTGTGTCATTGAGCCAAGCCCAGAACGTGCAGACCACACGCGGCTGCCACCACGCCGGCATCTTCAGGGCCTTCACATCCTCCTTGAATCCAGGATTATTTCCATGGCAACTATCTGGAGAACTTATTAAGTATAAAAAAAAACCCAAAAAAAACCCCAAGAACAGTTTGAACACACAGACTCTACGTTCGTAACGCACCAACTGACTAAATTAGCAGTGCTAAGATTTTTAGTAATCAAAATAGATCATGTTCCAGCAACTCAGGCTTCTCTGTGCCACAGCTAAAGAGAAAAATCTGATAGCAGTAACCATTGGGGGGAGGAATTACAGATTTTCCAAGACCACAGCCCTACATCAAGCCAAGTCTTACCCCCATTCAAGACATTATTTCAGTACCTGGCAGTTCAAATGCTGCTAAATAAGGCTGAGTTTCCATCAGATGATAAACTTAGTTGCAAGGCTCCTACTAGAGAATCAAAAAGATTACTATCGTGACACAAAGTACTACAAAAATTCATTGACTAGCCTCAAATTTGTACCAAAAAAAGCACCTTTTATAACTATTTCTCACATTTAACTTGGAAGGGCCACAAGCTTGGAGTACTTGCTTGCTCTGAGAAAGGACAAGTCGCTTATTAAAGCTGATTAGAAATAAATTACAAATCAGCAAGACTCATTAGTGCAACACTGAGAAAGAGCTGTCTTTCTCCAGACCAGCACCACTCCCAAACTTGTAGGGATTTTGTGGCTCCCTTGGAGCCAGTACAGGCTCAGCCCTGCAGTGACTCCAGTTCCCAGGCACAGGGCTGAGGGAATTACTAAGGTTTTGGCAGCACTCAGAACCAAATGTTGCCCGAGAATTTCATAACAGCAATTCAGAGTGAGAAATCAGAATCAACACAAATGATTTGGAAAGTGCTTTAAAAAAATAAAATATGGTTAAATGAACTGTTGGCTCGGTCACTCAGTTCAGCCAGGGAGATTACAGGCATTATTGATTTACCTTAGAACAACCTGGGAACTCATTTCCAATGGCTTTTAATGGAACTTGGATTTTCTGTCCTAAGCTGCCTTGTGAGGAGGTTGAGCCTCCTGCAAGGAAATGCAACTCCAGAGCATTAAACTGGCAGCTGTCAGAGGTACAACAGCCCTGTTCATCACCAGAGTGTGTGACAGGATGGGGCTTTTTCAGGCAACTCCAAAAATCACAGGATCATTTAGGCTGGAAAAGAAAATAACTCCTTGATTGAGCCCAACCTGTGACCAATCCCCACCTTGTCACCCAGCTTAGAGCACTGAGTGCCACGTTCAGGTCAGCCCTTGAACACCTCCAGGGATGGGGACTGCACCACCTCCCTGGGCAGCCCCTGCCAATGCCTGACAACCCTTTCCATGAAGAAACGGATGGAAGCTGAGAGAAGGGAATCCTCACTCCCAAGAGCCAGGGGAAAGGATTTACCAGGACAACACACCATCAATCCGTTTTACTGCTTCAGCAGCAAAAGCTTCTCCACTCGGGGGAATGTTTTCCCTCACCAGAACACACCACGGCAGGCTTGGCCTCTTGAAACCTTGGGCTGGTTTTAGCAGGTGAACAGAATATTATTCCTTTACATACCTAAAGCAAAAAGGAAAAGATTTTTCTCAACTCTTCTGGAAAAAGACTCCTGTAATACAAAACCAAGTAGGGAATGTTGTAGCCTGAAAGGCCTCCAGAAAGGTGTGAGCAGAGAAAACAGCAGCTCATAGCAGGAAGGAAATTGTAACATTAACCACGGCCTTTGAAGGCAGAGGCAGCTCCGCATCACCGAGCACCAACAGTGAGCAAAACCAAAGAACAAAACGCATCTGATCCCTGGCTACTTCCAAAATCCATCTGCAAACACATCCTGCCCCAAGACAAATGCAGACCAAGGCGTGATGGAGAGATGGCAATTAACTGTCCCCGTTGTTGTTGTTGTTGTTGTTGTTATTATTATTATCTGCAGTGCCTCTCTGCAAACAAGCTGCCCTTAGCCCGGAGCCAGCCCTTGGCCACTCGCAAAAATCACTGAGCATTAGATCCTGCCCCTTCTCCTGCTTAATGTCTTACCCTGGAGGTTCAGGAGCTCCCAGCTCTGTCCTTCCCCCTTCCCTTCCCCTCCTCCTCCAGCTCCTTCCCTTCCAGCCAGCATTCCCCCTCCCTCCCCTGCTGGCTGTGGTGCCAGATGTCAGCCTGACCCCGGAGCCGCCGTTTCGGGTCACTTACGGGGGTTATGGTTCCCCCCTCCCCGGGCTGAGCTGGGACAGCCCCACCGCGCCAGGGTTTTTTCCCTGCTAACAAACCAACTGCAGAAGTTTGGGAGCCTGTTCAGGTGCACTGCAACAGCAGCCTCGGGCTCCAAGTGCTGGGTAAGGTGACCCCACACTGTGCTCAGCATCAGTCATGGGTAGAAGCGTCACTTACTGCACGAGGAGAACGGATGACCTGAATGACTCCTGCAAGAATAATTGCACGCTGAAGGCAAGGGCTGAAGTTTCTGGAGGAGGGATGCTGGGAACGCTGTGGCACTCCAAGGAGGACCATTCACAAGACACTGGGCTAACAAAGAGAGCCATGGGGGAATTCAAGATGTATTTAAAATGAACCCAGGCCTGTATTCTTGACCACACTCCTTGAAGGATGTGCCCCTGATGAAGGAGTGGCTCCAAGGCAACGGAATGCAGTTTGCTGGAAGGGAAGGGGAGAGCTTCCAGCCTGACATAAGCCAGGGCTCGGATTCCTCCATCGCAGAGGCTGCGCCACAGATAAGGCTGCGTCAACTTTTCCACTGGAGCTCTCTCCCCTCTAAGGTTCACAGTCAGAGCAAAATGTTTCGGCCAGGTGGAAAGTGAACTGGGAAGCTGGGAGCTGCCGTGTGTATAAAACATCACCGTGTCACCTGCCCAGGCTTGGTTTCCCTGCACTGGGAACAGGAAAACTCATCTTCCTCCCCATGAATTCTTCACATTCCTGCACAAACGATAAGCCCAGCCTCTCCAAGGGGCCGCTCAGAGACACACAAAGTGCCCTGAAACACCAAACAACCCCAGGGACTGAAACCCAGGCAGGTTAAAGGTTAACCCGGGAGCTGAGCAGAGGGGACACAACCGTGGTGCCATGATCCTGCTCCAGCCCCACAACTCAGATCCAGCCCCATGCCACCAAGCCATGCCCAGACTTCCCACAAGTAGCAGGCACAGATGGAGGGAGGTTTTGGACAATCAAAGAATCACAGGGTGGTCAGGGTTGGAAAGAACCTTAAAGCTCATCTTGTTCCACCCGCTGCCATGGGCAGGGACACCTTCCACTAAACCAGGCTGCTTCAAGCCCCTTCCAGCTTGGTTTGGGACACTTCCAGGGATGGGACATCCATAAGGGCTTTTCTCTGCTGCACAGTCCATTTGCCTGTGGGAAGAGCAGCAAGGAAAGCGGGTGAAATCTGGTATCTGGTTCCCATCACTGTCCCAAAAGCATGGTGAGCACAGGCAGAACTCTCTTTTTCCCAGCCTCATCCTCCTTTACAGCAGAGCAGGAGCAGCACACCAGGCTCACAGGCTGCCTGCTCACTGTGTGGCACCTTGCTTTAAGTGTGCAGCAGACCAGGGAGATGCTCCATTTCCAAGGAAAGTGCTGGAGGAGCCTGGATCCCCCACAGCCCCCTCAGGCCAGCCCCATCCCCATGTGCTGGGGGAGTTTTGGGATGGGGAGGTTTTCCAGGAAGGTATTCCAGTCCTGGCACAGCGCTCCCCCACAGGCCTCACTGCAGTTATCCCTGAAGATAGAAAAATTTGTGCTTGTTTTTCTGCTGCTGCTGAGCAGCTATGAAATGTCTCCCACCACAGAGAGCCTGAATAAATTCCAGCTCCTAAAGCAGCATCTGATTCAGCTTCTCTCCAACCTCCATCACAATTTCAAACCTTCAATTTACTAAGGTAAAAAGCAATGTCTGTGTCTGATTTCCAGAGGTCAGAGCATTCATGGTTTATCCCTTTTACCCAATATATACCAAATATTCCAATTTATTTCATTTATGGCAATATTCTGGGGAGATTCTTGGACTGGATTCTTGGCCATGACTTATCACAAATTACTGGTCACAGATTTTTCCTCCCTGTCCCCATGGGAGCCCAGGAACTATCCCTGGGTGGCCAGGAGAGCTAACTGTACACACCACGTGTGCTTCCAGAAGCCTTTTCGGAATGCCTGGATTTCTTGAGTTCCGGGTCCAAATGAAAAATAACACAAAAAAGGCAGAAAGGAGGGAAACAGCCTGGTTTTATCCTTCCTCTGTTGAATCTGGAGTGCTGGACCAACACGTGGCAGATTTCATCTAGGGAAGCACCCTTGAAAGCTCCACGGATGGGTTCGAGGCCACGTGGAACCTGGAAAGCTCCCCCCAGCACCTCCAGTGAATTCAAGATTCGCTGCTGTGTGTCAGGGAAGCAACTCTGTTCTTTCTGGAGGGAATGGACAGATTGCAGGAGAAAACTATATCCCAGTTGCTGCCAAATTCCACAGATTTAGTTATTAGTAGGCAATTAGGAATATTATTAACACTTCCTACTACGTTAAGCTCCATTTGCAGGGCATCTCTGCGGCAGCCCGGACGTTTCTGAGGAGCCCCAGCTCCGAGGCACACGTGGCATCACGTACCCAAAACTGTGTCTTCCTGCTCACTGCCTCCCGGCCCCTTCCCCGCAGCCGCATTTAATGCGGTTGTCTTGCAAAATAAAATTGCAAGTTAAAAAAAAAAAATACAGAGATTAAAAATGAGGGTGGGGAGGGGAGGAGGTAAATAAAAGAGCGGCGGCACAAAGGAAAAACAATTTTGCTCTTGTTTTTTAACTCACAATCAACATCTGAGCTATTCAGGAAGCTGGTGCACTGCCCTCCAACCAACTTCAATTAGGGAATTCAAAAGCAGTCAGACAAAAGAATGCCTGGGAGTTACTGCACCGCACCAAGATATTTTTAGCAAGAGCTGGGAGGCTGTTTGTGGGACACTGCTTTGCTTCTCTCGCGCTTCAGCTTTTGTATTTACATTCACAGGACAGCGAGATTTACTGGGTCACAGAGAAAGAGAGGAGAAGCGGCACAACTGACGCGAATCCTTTTGCCTCTGATACTCTTGCAAGGTTTTTCAGCAAAGGCTGATGGAGGCCAGAGTGAAGCAGAACAAGATTTGCCTTCATCTGCTTCAAAAGTCTCCTTTCAGCTGCAGTGTGCAGCCGCTCCTTTGGAAGGGTGATGGAAAGGTGCACGTGGAGCCCCCGGAAAGGCCGGGCAGGGACACAGCTGCTTCACCCACACAAAGCTGGGGCCAAATCCAGCTGCTGACCTCTCCCAGCCCGGGGTCACCAGCTGGATTCACAACCAGGCTGGGGCGAGCCAGCGGCACCCGCCCCACGGACCCCCCCATCCCAAACCCCCCTTTGGAGACGCTCAGCCGAGCTCCAAGGACCCGCCGCTGGTTTTCCAGAAGCCATTTCCTAACACTGCAGCCTCCTTCCCGTCCAGGGCTCGGGAAGTGCCTGTGGAGAGCAGGGAGGTGAAGGCCCAGGCTGGAGGGGCTTGGGGCCGGTCTGGGGGCGCTGGCCCCCACTGCCTGCGCTATCGGCACCGCTCCTCCAGCGCATCCCCCTCTTCCGCTCCCTCCCACCACTGCGGCAGCGCAGATGGCAGCAGTGTGACCTCGCTGTTCCTGCCTCCTTGTTTTGATCCTGCAGTCTTGATTGTTCAGGCTAATCCCACACTCCCAGCCTTGGCTGCCTGCCAGGACTGTTATTAATGGCACAAAAGCTTCTCATTCCAGCTACTTCTACATCCGCTAATGCTGTTGTTCCCTTCTCTCGCTCCCCCTCTCGCCACATTACAAACTGGAGCTGGAATATATTTTACAAGACCGGGGGGGGGGGGGGGAACCCTTCTCTCATCATCCTCACGTGCTGAAGGCTCCACCAGAACCTTACAGAAAGGGCTCCTCAGCTCCAGCAATAAACACCAATGGAAAAGCAGGGAGACCAACCTGCTCACCCTGCTATAAAAAGCACATGGACATGGGGACTTTCCAGCAATCCCTTAGGGAAAGCCAGGAGCCCAGGCAGAGGCAGGCACAGCTGCCTGCGAGGCCTCAGGAGAGGGCTCTGCTGCCCAGGGCAGGACTGACACCACTGCTCACTGACGAGGATGGGCAGTACCTCTGGCACTGCACCTCTAGCACGTCACCTCTAGCATGTCACCTCTGGCAGGGCACCTCTGGCACTGCACCTCTAGCACGTCACCTCTAGCACTGCACCTCTGGCACTGCACCTCTGGCACTGCACCTCTAGCACATCACCTCTAGCATGTCACCTCTGGTACTGCACCTCTGGCACTGCACCTCTGGCATGGCACCCCCGGCTGCTCTTCAGGTGGCCCCTGGGGCCTGAGCTGCCTCTCCAGGGCCCCCCTGCCCTCCTGGCCTTGCTCTACACAGCAAACACCGAATTCCCATGACTGCAGCTCATTAAATCACGCACTGAGAGGCAGCTTCATCTGAGCCTCTCATATATCATTCTTACAGCAGGGCCCAAAATGCCCATGCAAGGGCAAAGCCTTTTTTGGGTACGTGCCGTGTGCCCAGGGAAGGCTGTGCCCTGCCAGCTCCCCACACTGGCTGTACCCCACCTTCCCCTGCTCTAAACCCTCTCCCCAGGGAGGGGCTGTGGGGTGAAGCCCTGGGTAGGGAGGTTGAACCAGTAACACAACACTGGGGTGCAGGTCTCATGTCAGCTCCACCTGCTTGGACATGGGCTGGTGTGGGAGGGGAAGGGATGAGGATATTCACTGGGCCCTCCTGATCTACCAGAGACCAGCCAGCCATTAGGCACAGATCACTTGGCACTGCTGCCATACACCCAAAAAAGTCTGGTGATATCAGTCGAGCAGGCACCAGCACCACACTCACCACACTGAGGGCCACCAACCACAGATTAGTGAGGTTTGGAGATGTTTAAATTGCAAACACAGCCAGAGCACGTGCCCCCGGGACCCTCCCAGGGGAGCAAGCCCACCTTCCCCTGCATGTTGTGCCACACTGGGAGCATCACGTCAGCTCAGTGTGTGAAGAAACCTGCCCAGGTTGCAGCCAAAGCTGTTGCCCTGGTGAGATGATTCACCACCCTGCCCTTGCTGCTTGTGGAAATGCAGCAAAGAGAAAAGCAGCTACAGGCACATTTCTCCTGATTAGGACAGTCAGTACATTTTTAATAAAGGGCTCTTTAAAGATAATCTCATTTCAGTATTTACACATGTTAAACAGGTTACAGAGATCAAGACATAATGAAGTCAAGAAAGAGAGGACAATAAAAGCATGGAGGGATATTGCAGGGAAGGATGTCTCCAGCCTGTTGGTTTGGAGCACGGAGGGGCTGAAACACAGAATCCCAGAAAGATTTGTGTTGGAAGAGACTTTAAAGCTCATCCAGTTTCACTCCACAGGCAGGGACACCTTCCACTAGAACAGATTGCTCCAAACCCCATCCAACCTGGTCTTGGATACTTCCAGGGAAGAGCAATGAAAGAGAAGGGCACAAACCCACAGATCCCAGTATAGGAAGGGGCTCAGACACTGGGAATAACTGGCTGTTGCTCATTCACAACAGATCAGTAGCAGATTTCTGATGCAGCCTGTATCTCTAGTTCCCATTCCCTGAACACAGCAGCTCTCTGCTCCTTCCCAGCTCAGCCAGCAAGAGCAGCCATGTCCCACCCCAACCCCACAACAGGCAGAGCCCTCATGAACAGCACACAGGCCTGGATTCCCTCTCAAATACATTCCCAGTCCATCCCTACCGCAGTCCCAGCCCATCTCCTGCTGGAGCAGCTCTGCCCCAGAGCTCTGCACCTGCTGAGCTTACACCTGACAGCAGCAAAACCTGAAATATCCACTACTAGCTCCAGTGTGAGCCATGGAGCTTCATGAAACTCTGCTCCAAGGTTCTTCACATGCCATGGATTAACCCCGAGGAATTCAAAAATTCTCCTGAAATGCACAATATTCCATTTTCTTTATCACAGTGCAATGGCTTGGGGATGGGGGATACACAAGGTCACCATGGAGGGACAATTCAGTGGTTTGGGATTATCTCCCTGTGGTGAAACAGAAAATGTTGGTGCCTGTTGAGATCTCCCATCTTTCACTGCTGAGGGTGCAGGAGACAAGAGCTTTATTTAAACTACTTGATAGGCACGAGACCAAGCAGAACAAAAGGAAAAATGTATTTGGAGGGAAATATTAGTTCTAGAGCTCAAACAGCACTTCTGGTTCCCATTAAATAACTGAGCTGAGACAGGAAGAAGGGAAGGCTGCACCAAGTGCTGGATCATGGAGTGCCTGATCACGGGGGGTAAAGCAAAGGCACCTGGAACTGCAGGTACTCAGCCCAGCTGCACAGGAACAGGTGACCTGGAGTGTGAAGCAACTGGATTTTAAGGAGGAAATAGTGGATGAGGCAAGAGAGTGGCAGACATAAGGGAGAGAGGTGAGGAACACCAAAAAAAAAAATAGAAGAATTATTCAAATTAATAAACTTTTTCAAAGCCAGAAGGACTTGCTGCAGGATCTCAGCAAACTGGTGGCAGAACTTCCCCAACTAAATTCTTGCATTTCTACAGATTCAGACCAACCACAGCAGGTATTTTCAAACCAAGACATAACTAAAGGAAAGTCTAATTATGTATTTACAGATGCAAGGGCTGCTACAGCCACAACCTGAGCTCTTCTCCCACTAGCAACCCTCCTAAGGAACCTAGCATCTTATTTTTGGTTTTAATTTCTTTAGCTGCCACTTCCAGCAGGGAGAGACATCTGTATTTGTAACCCTCCCAGAACAAGGGGAGCAGGGTGGGTGTCAGGTGAGGTCACCCCAAACCTGAGAGCAGCAGATGCTTCAGAGGCAAACACCCCCCAGACCCTGCAGTCAGCACGGCCAGCCTTCCAACTCACCAGATGCTCCCAACTTTCTCCTTGCTAAGCTCAATAGCCTGTTTCCCATTCCCAACATATGAAACGAGGCTTCTGAGCCCCATTGAAGCCCCCAGCCTCTTCTTTTCTTCTCCCAGTGAATACTCCTTTAATCCCATTAGCTCCACGAGCACAAAGACATGCAGGGAGCCCGTCCCACCCACTCCCCAGAATCCGTAACTCGGAGTGCTCTGATCCCAGGGGACTGTAAACAACAAATATTGCTGGGTTTAGGATACACCCACCCTGTTGGTGCCAAGACATAACACCAGCAGTGCCCCAGGACCCAGAGCATCCCTTCTGCTGTGTCCCAATGCCACCAAGTGCTGCTGCTGGTGGGGCCTGGCACTGCCCGTTCCCAGCCCTTGGCACTGGTAGCTTGTCCTCCTTGGCTCCAGCACACCCACACCTCAGGAATTTTCCTGCACCACACCTACACCTGCCTGCCAACACACAGCACTGGCTCGGGCACCTCCAGCCCCAGACAAACCTCCCCTGCACAGCACTGGTACCACCAGTACCAGCTGATGGCTGCTCCTGCCAAGCTCTCCTTCCCTGTAGGTACTGTAGCATTACAGGGCTGGAACAACAGAATCCTGAGGGTCTCAAGTGTGTTCTGACATCATTTGGAAACCACTGCCTCGATGCTTGCAACCTCACAAGGATTTAGGACATCTCTTGGTGAGCTTCCAAACCAGAAATCCCAATGAAGACCCGTCCTACATTCGGCTACCACTCCCGTCCTGTGACCCAAAACAAGTTCACATGGGAAAACACCGTGTGTAAAATGCAAAGGGTCACATGATGGCAACACACCCACACTGAGTGCTCCAGCCTGCACCTGGGGAAAGAATTTAATCACCAGTTTCTGCTTCCGCAGGGGAGCCAAGGCACCACCTGTGTCCAAAGCACTGGGTCACCTCTTCCCTGGCTTGTCACACGTGGCACTTGAGGCTCTGGAGACGGAGAGGCTGTGGCAGCTGCCCTGGGGAACAGCAGCAGTGCTGACCATGCTAGACCTGGTTTTAACTCCCCCTCACCTTGTCCAGATCACCAACATTAATTGTTATGAGCTTATTTGGTGTTTAGAGCTGACAAAAGGGACTGGGTGAGGACAGGTGAGATTCCTGCTTCCCAATTAAAGGCCACAGACACAACAAGGGAAAAGCTGCCACTGCCCTTCCTGAGGCAGCAGCACAGACCAGACAGGTCTTTAAGTGGCATTAAGAGGGAGACAGCTCTACTACATCCAGCCCTTTCCTCCAGGGCTAGAAACTCACTGTCCTTACAGCCAAGTGTCCACCACAGAGAACCAGCCTTTGGCGTTTTCTCTCTTTGTTCCTCCCTGCCACATCCTCCCTCGTGTTTACCTTCCAGACCTGCAATCTCCATCCGGCTCACAACTCCTCCTTCCTCGGAAAGTCTTTGAGATGCACATTATACAAGACACACAAAAATAAATTGGTTTTAATCCTCCAGATTCCAGCACTCCCAAACAAGGATCTTAAGGAGCTTTACAAACAATGGATTAAGCCTTAAGACTCCTGATGTGGTAAGGAAATGCCTCTGGCTGAGGCAGAGAGAGGTTAGTGAGGCTGAAGGCTGCACAGTCTTCAGAGTGCAGAGCTCACCTGATTCCATGCACACAAATATGAGGGAGTCTAACCCTGATCCATCATCCACCTTGAGGCACCTTTGCCATTTTGCTCCAGAACCTTCATTTTCCCAGTGCCAAATGCTCTTTCCTACCTTTGGGCATCAGTGCTACACAAAACACTCATCCCAAGGAAAATGACCCCATGGATAACAGCCCCACCGGGTCCTGACATTCACTTGAGAGTACTATGAAGATTTCCTGACAGCCAATGCTCGTTAGCAGAGGTACAGGACACTTCCAATGGGCACTCCAAGCAGCCCACTGGATGCCCACAGGCACTTCTTCTTGCTTTGGACAACATGACCACGCCTTGATAGGCACTGATCTCTGCTCTGCTGACCAGGGACAGGACCCAAGGGAGCGGCTGGAGCTCTGTCAGGGGGAGTTTAGGCTGGATATCAGGGAAAGGTGTTTCCCTCAGAGGGTGCGGGGCACTGATCAGGCTTTCCAGGGAATGGTAACGAGGCCAGAAGTCCAGGAGCCTCTGGACAATGCTCTCAGGTTCAGGGTGGGATTGTTGGGGTGTCTGTGCAGGGACAGGAACTGGACGCCACGATTCCTGTGGGCCCCTTCCAGCCCAGGATACTCCACAATTCTCTGACTTTGGGTCACAAGCTCTGCAGGCTTAACCTACATTAACACATCACTCATTCCTAGTGCACCCCAGTCTGCAAAGCCCTCAGACTTCTTCCCAACTAGATTTTGCATACATGTTGTAAACAAGCTTTACATCCTTTTGATCAGCACTACCCGGGGAGGGGGAGGAGACTTCCTGTCCCACTCTGCCACCGCTCGCTGCGCTCGGCTCTCGCCGCCCCGTGAGCGATGATGACATTTGCTATTTTGGTGGCTTTTTCTTCATGCATTTGTAGCGAGCGGCTGCGCTCAGGCCCAGCAAAGCTGTGGATCTCAGTGTGGGTTTTAACTCAGCTTAAAGTGGCAGAGCCATTTGCTGCAGCGCCTCCTCGCCATGCCCAGCCGGACGCTCCCTGTTCCCCAGCCAGACGCTGGCACGCTCCTGGCTCCTCACTTTCCCTGCCAGTCATCCCAGGCAGACTTTTTTTTTTTTTTTTTTTTTTTTTTTTTTTGCGAAAGAACTTGTTTACAGACAAACCAGGCTGCCGTGTTTTCCTGCCGGTGCTTATCTGCTGGAGATAACTCGGGTTTCTGCTTGCCCACGGGCAACCAGCCAAGAGCTCACCACCGACACCTCCCTGTGCCTCGTGGCCGCTTCACGTGGCCAAGCCCTCGCCCTGCTCCGGGAAGCGCGGCCGGGCACGGGAATGTTCCATCCTGGCTGGTTGGAAAGGCAGAAGATTGGGATCTCCCTCCCTTTGGAAAGAGCAAAGGCCCACGGGCTGCAGCGGGCACTGTGGAATGGTTCAAGCGAACGGCTCGTGCTCTCCTGTGACTCCAGCTCAGCGCTTCCACGTCCTCCCCGTGCCAGCTCAGAGGAGCTGATGAAATCCGCAGGCTGTGGGCAGCCCCGCTGCAGCGCAGGAATGTTCTGGAGTCGGTTACTAACACTGTGCTTTGCATATTGTGTTTCAAACACTACGTGCTTCTACATGCTCCGTGTCAACAAGGGGAAAGGGTTGTCAGCCCGAAATGAAGTCCTAATCGGAGCTGTTAGCAATCCAGCAGCTCCCAGGTGCGCTGCGAGGACCCCGCGGGGATATTCCTGCAGTATTCCTGCATTATTCCTGCGTTATTCCTGCATTCAGCTCAGCCCTTCCCTCCTGAGAACCATCCCAGCTCCTTCTCTAATCATCTTTTCCTGGCTGTGCTCCTCAGCTCTGCCCAGCGTGGCTTCCACAGGATCCACAGCCAGGACAGGTATCCTTGGGATGTTTATCCATGAGCCAGGCATGAGAACCCGGCAGATGTGGGACACTGAACAGGGAGGAAAAGCGAACCCAGCACAGACTCTTCTAGATGAACAAACTTTCACATTTATAGAATCCAGGAACGGTTTAGGTTGGAAGGGACCTTAAAACTCATTCCCTTCCTCCCCCTGTCACGGGCAGGGACACCTTCCACTATCCCAGCTTGCTTCAAGCCCTGTCCAACCTGGCCTTGGACACTTCCAGGGATCCAGGGGCAGCCACAGCCACAGCCAGGGTCTCCTCTCCCTCACAGGGAAGAATTTCTTTGCAATATCCCACCTAACCCTGCCCTCTGGCAGCTTAAAGCCATTAAATTCAAGGGAAAGCAATTTTTTTCCCCACAAAGAACACGCTCCATGAAGCTGGGGGTGTGCTGCTCTTACAGATGCTCTATGTGAACCAAAATTTGCTGAAATTATTACAGAAACATTCCACCACCTCCCAAAATAAGCAGCTCTGTGTATCTTTGCCTGGCTAAAGGATGAAAAAAGCCCTGCAGAGTGGAGCACAGTTTCCATTTCCTCGCACACTCCTACCAGGGCTGTGCTCACAACAAACGCTCCGACCTTTCCTCAAAGAAATCTCTGTTTGCTGCTCCTTATAAATTTGCAGAATTTTGGCCCGTTTCCATTTCACCCACTTTTGAATACGACACTCCCCACCCCCACACAACTGTTCCTTTCTCAGGGATGACAGGCTATCCAAAAAAAAAAAAAAACCCCAGGAGCACTTGAGCTCCTTGTTCCCTCCCCAGCTAGCAGACAAAGGAGCACTGGGAATTTTGGATCAACCTGTTGCAGGAAGCACTTCACCTCAGAGTTCAGTGCTCCAGTTTCTCCTGATCCCTGATAATGACATTTTTCTATCACTCCCCTCACCCACGATTTTCTATGCAATCATTTGTGACACATTTAAAATATTTCATTATTTTCCCATCAAAACCTGAACCTCAAACCCCCTTGGAAAGATGCAGAGGCTACCAGCAGGATCACCCCACAACCTCACTCTGTTTTTCCATCGCTGCTGATGTGGTGACAAAGAAGGAGATTTTTCAATTTGTTTTGTCCATGAGCCAAAAATTCCTTTTAATGGCCTGAATATGGTGCCTGTGCTGGTCTCTCCTCACTCCAGCTCAACCCTCACAACAGCCCCTGCCTACAACACAGAGCTGGCCTCCTTTTGCAGGAAAATAAGGCCAAACCAGCTTGAAAGCATGTTTGGAATCTGGAGATTAATTCCATGTAAACTAATGCATTCAAACGTCTTTGTAGGGCTGCAGCAAGAGCAGGCTGAGCCTGGAGAGAAGTAGGGCAGCGTGTAGGGACAGTGGGGAGGGAGGCAGCCCTGCTCCAGTGTGTAACCCTTGAGGAAAGCTCACAACCCCTAGTACAGCTCCGGCCAACCGGCTGCACCATGGACTGTCACGCCCGGGCTCACCCGGGGTGACAAAGAGGTGCTGGAGGTGGCAGGATGGCAGGTCAGGGGTCAGGAGGGCTCCCACGGGAGCCTCTAGCCGGGATGCAGAGCTTTTGTTCAGCAGAAAATGCCGGGAGCAACAAAGCCCAGCAGTGCTCCGGGGTGAGCCCCCATCCCTGCTCACGCTCAGCCCTCCCCTCCCCGCTTCCCTCCACTGTGTCTCTCTGTTCTCTCTCTCTCTGGGAGATAAATTATTCAGGATGAAACCATTTTAAACTCCACTGGGATGCTGAGCAAAGCTAAGATGGGTGGTGCTGCAGAGGAAGCTTCCAGGGCCATGACCAGAATCCCAGACTTCTTCATGCAAAGGTTCCAAGGGCAGCTACGGCCCATCCTGGGACCCTGTGCCAGGAAACACCCCAAAATCTCTGAGCACCCAGATCCTGCAGTACCATCACACCCATCACACCTCATCCACAGGACTGTGAGGCCCACACCTTGTCCATCCATGGCAGGCTCCCCAGAGCCACCCCATGAGCCATGTCTGAGCATTAAATGCCCTCCTTCCTGGATTCTCCTCCTGTGACAAAGTATAAAGTAGCAGGAATGAGGACAACTGGGCCGGGTGTGGTTTGCAGGGTGACCCTCAGGTGCCAGGGCAGCCTGGTGAGGAACAGCAGCCTCAAGGACATCACATTCACAGACACTCCCAACCATCACAGGTCTTTCACGCGGACCCAGGCATGGAAGATAAAAGCAGGGCTGACCCACTCCTGGGTGCCACATTCCTGCTGGGTGACCCAGCACACCTGGGCTCCCCACGCTGCTGCCATGGCTGGGGAGGATGAGATGGTTCTCCTGAGAAGAACGTGGTGCTGAGGCCATGGAGGTGACCCCACAACCCCCTACACCACCAGCAGCACTGGGCCCCCCACCAAAGGAACCAGGCAGGAGGACAGCAGCCAGCCCACTGCTCTCCTGCCATGGGATGGGTTCCTAGGGAGGTCTCCCTACCATCTGCTGGGCTTGAGACCACCACAAGATTGTTCTACAAGGACTAGAGAGTGTTGGAAAGACTATTTACAAGAGTGTGGAGAGACTGGGTAAGGGGAAATGGCTTCCCACTGCCAGAGGGAAGTGAGGGTTAGATGGGATGTTGGGAAGGAATCCTTCCCTCTGGGAGGGTGGGCAGGCCCTGGCACAGAGTGCCCAGAGCAGCTGTGGCTGCCCCTGGATCTCTGGAAGTGTCCAAGGCCAGCTTGGATGGAGCTTAAAGCAACCTGGGACAGTGCAAGGTGTCCCTGCCCATGGCAGGGGGTGGGACTGGATGGCCTTTAATGTCCCTTCCAAACCAAGCTATGCCACGATTCCCTGGATTCCATGACTACACAAGCAGCAGCACACACAGTCCCTGTACACAAACACCAGCACAGTGCTTGACTCAGGGCCCCATGGCTCAGATGAATTCAGGTCAAAGAGGAGAATGTCAACAAGAAGGTAGTTCAGAGAAGAAGGGTTTTGTGTTGTTTTGTTATTAAACGAGGAGACCAAATAATTAAATGGCCTGGAAAGGATTGTACATTAAAAGTCACTCCAGCACTAAAAATCCAGCTCTGACAGCTCTGGGTGAAGCCCTTTAGGAGTTACCATGGCAGTTGATGCAGTGATTCGCCCACTCACTCCTCAATAATGCTGGATTATTTTTTTTAATGCGCTTCCACCACAAACAAGCAAATGTTGCTGAAGGAAAAAGTCCTTTCTCCCACCATAAACCTCCATCCTTTATCCCTGCCACAAGCGCTCTGCTTGGGAGGAGACAGCAGGTAACAGGGAGCCAAGCCAAACACACCACGCTGAACTTCTCTCCCTCCCTCTCCAGGGAAAGAGGAAATTTAAGAAGCAGATTCAGGATTTCAGCATCCATTACACGCTCCCTCCCCCTCCTGAACTCCCGGGCCCCAAGCAGGAGCAGTTCAGATGCTCTGTCAGCTGAACACTGCACTGGCTTCCTCTCCCCGCCACCAGCTCAGCAACTCGCTCCACACAGACGAGGAAGCCAAGGATTTTTTGGAATACATCCTCCCTCCTTTTAATTAAGCTCCCAGGTAGAGCGTTCGCCCTGAGAAGCCGCAGCAAGCGCAGCTCAGGGAGACAAGTCAGAGCAAGAAGGGACCCAAACAAAGGAAAGCAAACACGGGCTGCAAGGGAGGAGCAGGATACAGCAGCACTGACCTGCCCAGCCATTCTTATCACAATCAAACCGAGCTCTAGAAACTCCTCTGGCCAAGGGGAAGGCACCCAACAGCCAGAGCCACCTCCCTGGCATGGCCCTCATCCCAGGATCGGGCCAGGAATGAAAACCTCCCAAAGCCCAGCTCCAAGGTTGAGGAATAGCCTCCCCAGCTGCTGGATAAACCCTGCTCCTTCCCTGGGGATCTCCCAGCTCCGGGGGCACCCCAGGACCACAGGTCAGCCCCCAGAGCTCCTAGTGGAGCGAGGCAGATGGGGAGAGGGAATAAGCGGCTTCCAGCACTAAGCCGGGCAAGGCAGGACTGAGCCTGCGTGCCCACATGCCAGGGGCACGGAATTCCCAGGACAGGGAATTGTGCCGGAGCGCAGCCGGAACGGGACCACACTGATGGCCAGGCTCCTCGCCTCAGCAACACGTACTGCCGGCTCCACAGAAATAATATTCCTCATTCTTCAGCCAGCAGAAATTATTTGTTACAATAAATACTTGCCCCGAAAGCCTGGAGGCTTTACTAACAAAGCTGGGTTTGCTCACAGGCTGCCAGGTTTGGAAGCTGGTTTAATCAGCTGGGGAAGCTCAGGGAGCACGTTGCAGCAGTGTGAGACATTCCCAGGGCAGAGAGCTGCTGGTTCCCTCAGTTCCCCCAACTCCAACTCTCAGCAACCAAAAATTCCTAACTAATAAGGGTGGTGAGTCCCTGGCACAGGCTGACCAGAGAGGTTGTGGGCTCCCAGTCCCTGCAAGTGTCCCAGGCCAGGCTGGATGGAGCTTGGAGCGAGCTGGGATAGGGGAAGGAGTCCCTGCCCATTGTAGGTCCCTCCCAACACAAAACGTTCTGGGATTTAATGATTCTACAACCCAAAATAACTCAAACTGAGACAGGTTTTGCCATAGTATGAACTGGGAAAAGCCATTCATCACTGTGGCACTTCCAAAGGGACCATCCATGGAGAGATCCATGTATCTATCCATCAGGGGACAGCCACCATGCCAGAGCGCATCCCCAGCCCATGCCCCGGCCAGCAGCAAGCCAACAACTTTCAAGATGAATTAAGGGCAAAACATGCAAGGAGTTCTGGTGGAAGGCAGCTTTGTTAAAGTGAAATGAAAGCTAAACCCGGGCTCTGCTCAGCCCATTGTTCCCAGCCTCCTCTAATAGCTGTTGTCTCTCCTCCATCCCTCCCAGGCTCCGCACGCTCAGCTGTGACTCTTTGTGCCTCCCCTTCCCTGCCTTCTGCTTCTGTTTGTCCTTTTGATCTCCAGTTCTCAGCTTGTGTTTTCTGCTTCATCCCCATCCCCCCACTCCTGATTTCCACTTTTATTAGGGTGCGAGGCAGCACGGCTCCGAGGAAGAACAATGCGCCGGGGCTGAAAAGGCTTTGAAGCTGAATTGGGTTGTTTACCCAGAGATTCCCCAATCTCCTCCTGAAATAAAATAGCATTTTACCTCCACCACAGAGCTCGCTGTTTGGTTTCAGTTGGAAGCAATTACAAGCAGCTGATGGCATGGTAAATGTGGTGCAGGAGCACACGAATGTGATCACTTAAAAAATAAATAAAAATGAAAATCAGATAACTGCACCTCCCCAAAGCCCATGGTTTCTAGGAGAAATTATTCTAGAGTCCAGTTGTAAGGATTCTGCTGTTGTAAGGGCAGGTTAAAGCCTCAACCAGCCCCTAAAAGCCCCCAGGAGCCAGTACAGCAGTCTGGGTTTGATATAACTGTGCCTTCCTTCAACACTGAGCAGGAACACCAGCCAGCTGCTTTTCCATGCAAGCTCCTCCAACTCCAAAGCATCACTTCAAATAACACAAGCTCCTTTGAGTTTAAACACTCAAATTCTTCACAGGATCGCTGAGGCTGGAAAAAAACTTCCAGGATCATCGAGCCCCACCTTGTCACCCACACCAGAGCACCGAGTGCCACATCCAGTCCTTCCTGAACACCTCCAGGATGGGGATTTCACCACTTCCTTTAAAGATGGGCCACTTGGAGCAAATGCCAAGGTCCCACCAGGCAGCTTCTGTCACATCCTGGGGTGGGCAGAGCAGGGAAGACCCCAAGCCCCACTCACACCCCAGAAGTCCCTGCCAAGCTGCAGCAGCTCCCAAAGCCAATCCCAGGGTTGGGTAACACCATCCGAAAATGAAGAGGCAGGAGGGCAGATAAAAACCCAAATACCACGAGCTATGGAGATAAGATTTGTTCGTTGGTTCGTTACCACCCAGACACACGCCCTGCCATGGCAGGACAGGCTGGTGAGGGGCCCTGGGGTGCCCAATGCCATGGGCAGGGCTGACAGAAACAGAACACCCCAAAAACGATGTGAATTTCTGAGCTGGGTTAGTCACCAGCAGCCAACTCCATCCCAAGAGTGGCCAGCACTACCTGGGCAGGAAACACGTTAAGGGGAGAGGTTGGGGCAGCCTGGGAGGTTTACACCTCAAACCAGCCACAACCATTGGACCTGAGCAGAAAAAAGCAGAATATTTCTGGGAGAAGGGTCCACAAGCATCCCAGGAAGCCAAGTGAGGATGAACAGGCCAGCAGGAGCTGTCCCCACTCCCAGCACAGACTGCCACAGGCCCAATTCCAAGCTAAAACAAATTAAAGCTCAGCAAAACATCATTAAAAGGGTGAAGTTATGTTTTTTTTTTCATTACAGACAGGTAAATTTTCAAGCTGACTGACCAGACTCTGAAAGCAAAAAAACGGCTGAGGCTGAATTATGCTGCTCCAACAACAAGCTATGAACTCTGTTGTTGAGAATTCAGGATTTGCAGGCTATGGAGCAGGTTTTGGAGCTGCTAATCAATGACTGAAATGAAATATGATGTTTTCCATGATGCACACAGGAAAGAGTAACTCTCTGCACATCAGGTTTAATTCTTTACCATCACTACATTCTAAAAAAATTAAGGTAATACTAAAGAGAATGTAATTTTATGCAAAGTGCTTTTATTTTTGTTTTTACATGGGAAATGAGGTGCCTAGAAGCTCCTGGGCAGCCCAGCCCAGGTTTGGCTACTCTGGCCTCTTTTAGCTGAGGGGCAGAGAAAAATTCAAGCAAAATTCACACTATTTAAGTGCTTTAAAAAAAAAAAAATCTCACAGCCTACCATGAAATAGTTGTGGAGTTTAGATATTTGCCCAATTTTCCCAAAAAAACCCAGTCATAAAACCCTAAAAAACCTGGCAAGACAGGGGTGGTTCTCACCCCAGCTCAGCCCCAGGATTTCAGGGCTGAAGGCCCAGCAATGACCCAACATCACAGCAATGACCTGTTCGGACTTTGCTCACACAACTGCAGTATTTGACCTAAATTCCTTTTAAAAAGGTGGAGAGTGGCCCTGAGGCTCCTCCAACACACACTGGTCTGGTGATGGAGAGGTGTGGAACCCCCCTGTACCAAACAAGTCTCAGACCCCTGGCCTCCAGCAATGTCAGCTCCACCACACGGGACACAGAGCACCAAGTTTTGTGCCTTCACAAGGACAAAAAGATGAAATTCAGAACCTGTGGGTGTCCAGGGCACATTCCTTATTCCTCCCTACTCCTCCCTTAGCCCGGCTGTGGCTCTGACTATTCCTGAGTTACACACTCCCTGGACAGTCTCATTTCTCCTCTGCTTTAAACAGGATTTTATGATAAAAATACAATGATGGCCCCAGAACAGGCAGTCTGGAGAAATAACAAGTGAGTGTTCCCAAATTCTAGCACACAAACACACAGCATGCATGTATGTTAAAAACAGGGAATTTGCCAGCAGAGCAGTAACTCCACAAAGTATGTCAACAATTGCTTTGAATTCCCCAAAAAGAAAACTAGGAGTTTCTCACGAGCTGTTTGAAAACAAAACTGTTGATAACTTGAAAATATTTGTCCAGTTACTACAACAAAAATACTTCTGTGGTTTAGCAGCAGTGAGGGAAGCTCCCAGTGAGGTTCACTGCCAGGATTCCAGGTCTGCTGGTGCCTTGGGGCTCCAGGGGTCAGGGCACAGCACAAGGAAGAGCTGAGCAGATCCTGAAGCTCCACTGAGATGTTTCTTAAGAGAAATATTAGGAATTATGGGCTGCAAACAGAAGCAACATCTGCTGGGCAGCAGCAGCCATCCGGGCTCACCCGTGTCATGGGAAGGGAAATCCTCTGCAGACCTTCCATGGTGAGCAGAGCAAGCCCCACTAAGGAGGTACTGCTGGTCACAGACTGACATCAAAGCAGAAAACACCCACAAGCAGGTTTTTTGGGGAAATTATTCTTCCTGGCACGTGTGTGACGGCAGCTGAAACCCTGATCAGCAGGCAAGGGGGTGAGTCGGGGTTTGGGGCTGGGCACAGAGCTCAGCCCATGTGGCCACACTGAGCCTGAGTATGGAACAGTTTCACAACACCCTTTGGAGCTCAAATAATTTAATTTTTTAAACAAGGATGTGAAACATTCACTGTTCTCTGTGGGTCATGCGGGTGAGCAGTTGCAAGCACACCATCGAATTTTCAAGGCAATGTGTGAGGCTGCTTTGGTCTCTTTCCGGGTCTACAAAGAGAGCATTCCTGCCTGCACTCGGTATCTCCCTGTTTTCCAGAGCTTAAACACTGAAAAAAGCAAGACTATAAAAAGAAATCACGACACTGAACCAGCCGACTTCATAAAACTGTTTCTGAACACCTACTCAGCCAAACCTGCGCAAGAGGGGAGCAAAACACGATCTGCACGCTCAGCCGGGTGTTCACCTTCCCCCTGGACGCCCAAAAGGCTCCCCACAACCCCTGGGGCTGCAGGAGATGATTTTTGGTGTTCCTCAGGGATTGATGAAGGTGAGCCAACCCTCGACTCCAGGGCTGGGTTTGCAGGGAGCCTCCAGCACAGAGGTCCTTGCCAAAGGCCGGCGAGGGCAGAGGAGCGGCGGGCGCAGCCGTCACTGCCGTGTGTCCTCCAGCAGACCCCGTCTGGAGGGAGGGAGGGGGGCTGGAGCAGCTCGATCCCCAGCTCGGGGAAGCCAGATGCGAGGCCTGGCACTGACGCCAGCAGCAGGGCTATTTTTACCGTCCAATGGATGCAGCACCGGAGCAGGAGCTGGAACTGGAGCCGCTGCTCCGCTCCCGGCGCTCAGTCGGTCTTGGAAGGAACCGGGCGGTTCTTGGGGCCCAGCACGGAATTCAGGCGCTATTCATACAACATAAGGTTTTGTGTCCACACCACCTCCAAGAGTGAGCTCCCGATCAGAATCCACAGAAAAATCCATTAAATCGCTTAGCACAGAAAAGCCTGGATGTTCCAGTCTGAATGATCAATCCTTCCTGCCATGGTGACACCCACCTGCACCCCAAGCCCTTCCCAAGGTCAGCTCCCTCCTTTTTGGACAAGTCAACAGCACGCACCAGACCCCATGTGGAAAAAACAGCAAGATAATACAAGTTTAACTCCAGTATATTCCAATTATTCCATGCCTGTCACCAGTTCTGACCAGACTTTGAAAAGCTTCTCTCATTTCTGGAAGCTGAATGCCAGGAATACCTGCTGGAATTATCAGAGCAACACCAGCCTTCCTACTGCTCTCTCCATTTTCTCAGGCTTCCTTCCTGGCTTCCTTCCAGTATTCCCATCTCTTACAGAAGATCCTGTTTTCCTTCATCGTCTGGGTTGTCTCCTCCTCTTCCTTCTCACTGCCACCCACTCGTTTTTTCATCTTTCCCAATATTGTATTTGCTACATCCTCTCTCCCCGTGCTGCCCTGCAAACCACCCTCCAGAGCTGGCTATGAGATGTGCTGCACATCCTCGTGTCTGGGATAACACCCGGGTCAGGAGCTGTTTTCCCTCGCCCACACCCTGACAGAGCACGTGGCTTCTCCCTGGAGCATCTCCAGGTCTGAGAAACTGCCCAGCCCAGCCCCACAACCACCCCACGGATCCACCACTGCCTAGACTTGGGAAATGGAGTTTGCTGAGAGAAGCAACACAAGTTTTTCCCCTTTCTCCTTCCCTTCCTCTAGCCTGGACTGAGAAAACTACACACAGCAGAGAGGTCCTGACAGCCTCCTCCACACCAATCCCACTGCAAGAACTCCAAGATCTCCAAGTCCAAGGTTTGACCAAATCCCACTCTGCCCATTAAACCATATCCAAATGTACCACACCAAGTCCTGTTTACAGAACTCTTTACGAGAGGTACAAGAGCAAACATGAATGAAAAGTCACAGTCTGGTAACTCCCTGAGCCTTCACTGGTCCAGGCTTCCAAGGCCAGATTCAGCAGTGGGATGGAGCAGGACCACAGCGTTGGTTCACCACAGAGCCATGGAATGGTTAAGGATGGAAGGCACCTTAAAATCCCAACCCTCCAACCCCTGCCACAGGCCAGGACACCTTCCATCACAACAAGGTTGCTCCAAGACTAATCCAACCCGGCCTCAAACAATTCCATCTGGAAATTCTCTGTGCAAACTCCTTCCCTACACTCTTGTAATCACCCCTTGTCTCCCCACAATCCCTCCCCTTGCTGCCCATTCCCCTGTCAGCTTCCCTGGGTGTAGCAGCCAGCTGGGACCATGGTGTGCCCTGACTCACCTCCTGCCACCAGCATGGCAGGGCTGCAGGATGGGAATGGGGCATCCTGGCATGAGGCTCCCGTGCCACGTTCCAGGGGTTGCCAGCAGGGAACGTGCCCGGCTGCTGTGCTGATGCTGCACTTGCCACTAATGAAATGTTGTAATGCAGCCCTTCAAGTGACACCGTGCTGAGCACAGTAGGATTCACTCCCATGGCCAGGATTCACTCTAGGGCCAGCAAGGAACAGGGAAATTCTCCTCTCTCCCCTCTTTCCTAACTGAACTCTGCTCCTGTCTTTACTTGAGACAAGTTAGAAATGTCAAGATCTCCCAAGTCATGAAAAGTGTTAAGCTTTACTGAAGTCTCAACTATTGGGAAACAATTTACAAGAATCCTTGTGCCTTCCAAAGGCAGAGATAACTGAGATTCAGAGCCTAGAGTTTACCTTTTCTATCACCTCCACTGAGCTTTAATCACACATTTATTTAAAGTTCTGGGCATTTCTATTTATATATGAGAATAAGAAAATTAGTGCCATACTGTTGTGTCTTCTTTAAGATGTGGGTACTCAATACAGAAAAATCATTGGCTTCTCCTACAGTAAAGCCAAAAGGCCAACATAAAGACCAGCCACACAAGGTTTTGTGATATCCCCAGGCAAAAGAACCCTACAGAGGAAGTTTTACCAGAAAAGAAACATGGAAAAAGAAACAAGTTATTCCTGCAAAAGTCACAAGGAAGTTCCTCAGCTCCACCAGGATCTTGGTGCCCCTTCTGTATGGGATCAGCTCCAGGCCATCCAAACCCACGGCCGATCCCAGGGTGGCAGCTCGCCAACAGAGCCTTCGGAGCCCTCAAAAAGCTCTTTTCTTCCCCTGTGTTCTCTTCACCCCCATGTGCCCCCTTTTATATTTAACCCAGATAAGGAAAATGTGAGTGACAAGCGGGTGCTGCCGCCGCTGGAGCGGGATCCCGCTCCCGCCTGTGTGAAACGCCGCTCTGGAAGCAATTTGTCTTCCCATCTCGTTTCACATGGGAAGCCCATCCGCCAGCAGGGCCATGCCCCTACCCAGCCCCTCCCTCCAGGAGCCCAGCACACAAGGGGACATTGTCCCCCCTGAATGACAAACAGTTTTGTGACGCCGAGGCTGGAAAGTGCATCAGACAGGTGCAGGGAAGCTTGGAAAATCGGTGCGTCCGTGGCGCCGCAGTTTGGGGACAAGTTAATTCCTAGGGAGAATACACACGGAATGCCAACAATGGGATGGGAGGAAGCGAGCTGGGCGGTGCTCCAGGCTCTGCCCCTCTTTCCCAGTTCTCCTACCACATGCACGGGCTCCAGCTCTGTCAGGATGGATCGCTTCTCCCAGCAAACCTGGGTGTGTGGAGCTGTAACCATGGCTTGGCTGAGGAACAAGGACACACAGGCACAGCTTCCAAACTCTAAGCTCATTTAAAAGAGCAACTTCACTACCCAACCAGGATAAAATACAGCAAGTATTTGTAGGGAAGGTGGGGGGGAAACCTTTACCCCAAAGGCAGAGCAGCCCTGCGCTGCTGGTATGATCACAACACAACACTGGCTCTTCTTGGTGGAGCCCAGGGACAGGACGAGGAGCAATGGCCATAAACCAAACCATGAGAAGTTCCCCCTCAACATGAGAAGAGCCTCTGCCCATGGAGGATGGCAGAGCCCTGGCACAGCTGCCCAGGGAAGGTGTGGGGTCTCCCTGTCCAGAGACATTCCAAACCCACCTGGATGTGTTCCTGTGTCACCTGCTCTGGGTGCCCCTGCCTTGGGCTGGATGATCTCCAGAGCTCCCTTCCAACCCTAAAGATTTGGTGATTCCTGTCATGGCATCTCCCAGAACTCCAACTCCATTTATTCAATTTTTCCTATATAAGGGATTTTTAAGAACAGAAGACAAAGGCCAGGTGCTGCCAGGACCCATATCCCTGCAGGAACCATTCCCATCCAGTTACAGAAAAGTGACCTCACCAAGACACACCAAAAATCAGGGCGGCCAGGTGAGCTCCGCTGACACCACACCACCAATTTATTCAATTATCTTAAAAGTTTTTAGTTGTATTTTTAAATATGCACCAAGTGGTTCATACAACAGAAAACACAGAGCCAAGACCTTGAAAACCACAGCTGGTGTATTATAACTGCACCACCTCTAAAGACCACTTTTAAGTCTTCGTCACACCCAAGGTTTCATCCAAAAGCACCACCACATCCAACAATTCCACCCTCTTCAGTGACCTGCCACACTTGCACATCAGAGCAGGGAACTAATTCAGCTGGAAACAAATACAGCCAGACAAAAAAAAAATAGTCTTTTTTTTTTTTAAATAAAATTTTCTGTCTCTAATCCAGTTCCAACAGGCCCACAAGTGGCTGGGCCAGCACAATGGATGGGAAGCATTTAAGCCTGGACTGCAGCAGAAGGAGCTGACATGAAATATCCTTTTTAATAGCTTTACAGAAAACCAAGACTAGTAACAAATTACAACACGCAGAAAAGGTCTTAATTCCCCCCACCCCAATAAATATATTTCTGTAGTCAACATTTAAGCAGGAAGCAGATCAAAACCCAGACTCAAATGAGGTGTTTTTCATGAAAGCCATATGGGAACGCTGCTGTTGGATCCCTGCAGCCACCCCCACCGGCCTCGCTGCTGCCCAGGACCACAACTTGTTGGAGCAGCTGCACTGACTCAGGCAGCAGAGCCTGCTCTGGCCACGCTGCCAGGAGGAGGGAGGGAAGGACTGGGAAGGACTGGGAAGGATCACGATCCACCCAGGCTGTTAGTCAGCCCTCAGCACCGCACGCAACGCTCCAGCGGGCAAAACTGACATTCACATCACTGTAAAGCTGCTCTGCCTTGACAAAAAAATAATTTAAAAACGCATCGCTACTGCCAGATGTGAAAAATTCCTCTGGTCTGGTTTCCTGGAGGGAGCAGGAAGGGAAAGGGAGGCTGTGACCACCTCACCACACGTGTGTCTGGGCGGCTCCTGTTACCACCGGGCAGGGAATGCAGCTCTCCAGCTCTCCCAGACAAGGTGCCCCAAACCCCTGAAGTGAAACAGCATCACATCCACACGGTGAAGGACCTGGCAGGACCCCGGGGTCGGGTTTGTGCCGTGCCGGTACGGCCGACGTGCACCGGCACCGTGCTGAGCTGGCGGCCAGCCCCGCTCATGTGCCTTTCCTGGAGCCTCTTCCAGCTCCTCCTCAGGGGAGCCTTCTGGGACAGCCTTGCAGCCAGGAGAGCTCCCACAGCCACCTCCTCTCCAGCACTGCCCACAGAGCAGCCCCGAGTCTGGGGATCCAGTGACCACCCCGTACCCGGAGGGTTCTGCTGGGACTCAGGTGCTTCAGAGACCACCAGAGCTCCCACCTTACCTGGAACTGAGGACTTCACCCAGATCCCATCCACACGACACTGTCTGAAAGATCCCGCTGCGTCAGACACGCCTGCCCCATCGTGCCTCAGTTCCCTGAAGCTAGAGGTGCCCCACTATGCTCCCCGAGGAATTTTTTCCACTACACAGGACAATATTCCCCAAGCAGCTTTTCTAAAATCCATTTCTGTATTCCCCAAGCAGTTTTTTGATGACACCTCTGCAACGTCTGGTGACCAGTTTGAATTTCTACACGATTTTCACAGCTATAATGATCTGTCATTTACAGATAGCTCCACAGAAAGTTGCCTTTACATGTTGTTTCCTTTGGAGCTGTTGGTTCCTTGTCCCTCCCAGCACTCACAGTGTGAGGAACCAAGTGTTTTGGGGAAGTTTCTTTAATAGAATCCTGGAATGGTTTGGGTCAGAAGGGACCTTAAAACTTATCCTGTCCGACCCCTGTCATGAGCAGGGATACCTCCCATTAGCCCAGGTTGCTCCAAGCCCTGTCCAGCCTGGCCTTGGACACTTCCAGGGATCCAGGGGCAGCCACAGCTTCTCTGGGCACCCTGTGCCAGGGCCTCAGCATCTCACAGGGAAGGATTCCTTCCCAATATTCAGCTTCTAAGTTTGACCCTGTTACTAAGTGAAGATGATGCCCATCAAGCTGAGCTGCTGCGATGTGCTGCACTCAGGGCTGGAAGATGCACCACAACAAGGTGAGGAAACAGAGAAGATAAAAAAATAATAAAGATAGAATTCAAAGCTAATTTTCACAGATTTTCCCTATCCCTCCTCTCAGCAGCTGGAATTTACCCCCTACAGCTGCCAGGAGGCTTCACAAAGGACAGATCTGGAACCCACCACCCAGCTTTTAGGTTTTAGAGTCCTTCACCATCCTCCAAGAAGACAGAAACTGCCTCAGAATAAAAGCACTTTCTAATAAACCACAAGCACATAACACTCCCCATCCATAAGAAAACACACAGCAACTTTTTCCTAGCATTACTCCCAAAGACCAGACAGCTCACAAAGAGCCACCAGCACAAATCACTCTTCTCAAACAAACAGTGAACTATGAGCTCTGCCCAGCTCTGCTGCCCAAGGCATGTGCAGAGTATCTCTGGGCTAAAACACTACTTTCATGTGTAAAAATTAACCACATTTACATCTTAAATACTGTCCTTAGAAGCATCCAGACCAACCAGCTCCTTAGCACTCCCTCCCAGGGAGGTGGGACTCCAGAACTGGTCGGGCTGGTTGCTATATAAATCTCAAGCATGCTGAGTTCTAGTTTTCACTAAAGATTAAGTCAGGTTCTGCCGAGGCTTAGGAAAAATACTGAAGTCACCAGTCCTAATGATTCCTCAGGCTGTCAGTAGGAACTGAGTGTTTTTCCTAGCATGGGACTAATGGACACAGGAATTCCCAGTCTGATAACCCCTATGGGACACAGTAACAACAGCATTTTGCACAGGAACACACTTACAGCTAATTTCCCAAGGATGCTCCAACAGCAAAGATGCTCCTGGGGGCAGGAACTTTGCAAAGTGCCAATGACAGTTCCAAAGGCAGCTCCCCATCCTGCCTGCAATTTCTGGAGAATTTGACAAGGAGGCTGGATGCAAGTCAGCCCGGGGAGTCATCCAAATCTTGGATCAAGCATCCATAAATGCCAGATTTGGAAGGAGCAGGGAAAGGGTGGAGCTCATGGAATCAGGCATGGTTTGGGTGGCAAGGGGATGTTAAAGCTCTTCCAGCCCCACCTGAGACGGGACCTTCCACCATCCCTGACTGACATGGTCTTGAAGTTCTGGGGTTTGGAGCTCGGCTCAGGGCACTCCAGCCTCTGTACAGAGGGGACAACTCTGAACATCCACCTTCCAGAGCTCCTTCCCACCCCTCAGCCACATCCTCTCCCACAGGACTCTGCTCTGAGATGGAACAACTTCCTTGTTTTGCAGCTCCCAGGAGGTTTCCCGGTGACACGCGGCTCCTGGTGAGACTGAGACTGAAGATTATTTTGTGCCGAACCAGCTGACATTTGGAAAAGTTTAAATATCAAAATTTCCTCCTCTGTAAAAACTGAAAATAATGCATACAGAACACATGACATATCGCTGGCATTTCACAGCTTGACTCAATCTCCAGTTTGCAGGCACACTCTTCAAACCCTCTTTAATTTAAAAAGATGCATCCAGACTCAAAAAATATGGGAAGTGCCCGTAGCATCCTCATTGGAGTTGTATTAATACCTTCTGTGCTGAGATCTAAACTCTGTCCTCCTTGGCAAATAATGCTGAGCTTAAATTTGCCTTTAACATCATTTTACAACTATTAAAATATATTAAATATATCATTTGTAGGTATCACTAATGCTACTTTTCCCGCCTGTACAAAAATACAACGGTGTTTAATTCATAAACTCATCTCAGCATCAAATATTGAGGTTCTCTAACCAGATTAAGAGTTGAAGGCCCTAAAATAACACGGCCTCTGCACTGTCCAGTTATTCACAGATCTGAAATCTCACAATCATTTTTTAAATTTGGATTTAGTATATATTGTATCGTAACTACTGAAAAAAAACACCAAAAAATGAAATCAAAACATTTGCCTTTGAAGGGAACATCCCTAATTACAATCACTGGTTTATACAGTGCAAATTTTACTATATTTCATTTATTATTTGTTGCTGTATCACTTTCTTAATATGCATCTGCTAAAAAAGAAACATTCTGCTTCTAATGCTTCTAATTACCAAGATACGTATTTTTTTAAGTATTTTTTTTTAAGTTAAAGATTTAATTTATTTGAAAAGAAATGTTTCTAGAGGTGCCTCAAGTAAAATATTGTTTAACATGTGTTTTACAGTCTTTCCAAACTCTTTTTACGGTCCTGGAACCTGGCCACATTTGTAGAAAAATGCAATGTTTCAGCTTCAATTTGTCTGTAATTTCAGTGGGATGTTGCAAAACGCTTTAGGAGAGAACACAGCCAGAGTTTCAGCCAGTTTTTCAATTAATATTTGAAAAAAAAAAGAAAAAAAAAATCACTTTTTTTAACAGCCAAGGAACTCAACCTCCCTCATGCAGATCTCCTGCCTGAGATCACTTCCCACTGACAAGATTTTCTTTCTGCACCTTTCGCTGATCCCAGTCTGGGTTCAGGTGACGGAACTGCAGATCCACGGCACAGGAGAACCTCCTCCCCCAGCAGGAGCATCCCAAAGGGATAAGGGACAGGGACCAGCAGATGGTGGCACCCTAGGTGCCCCAATTTTAGACTCTGATTCTTGCCTGAATAAGCCAAGCCTCCTGTTGATTTTTTGTTTTGTTTCTTTTTTGTTTGTTTGTGTTTGTTTTTTTTTTTAACACAGCCACGTCAACTCCAAGTAGATCCCACCACCATCCGTGAGGAAAAGTGCATCCATTAAAACAACTCTTCTCCTCGGGCTGGATGCTCTCCCACCACCAAAAAGAACACCAGCATTTGGAGGAAGGATTTGCAGAGGGCTGGTCTGAAGAGAAAGGCTGGGAAAGGGTACACGGACAGACAGCAGGAGGAACATCGGGAATGATCAAGGGCCACATTTAATGTGGGACTCGTGGATGTGAGGAGCTCAAGGACAGGCTGAGCAGAGGCTGCTCAGGACTGATGCTGTGCAGCACCTCCTCGAGCACTGCCCTGGTATTTTTAGCCTGGTTTCCTGAGGAAATGAGGCCCCGGGCTGCAGCGAGCCCCCAGCTCCAGGCAGAGCCCGGGGAGAACTCACCCATGCAGGAAGGTGAGAGCCTGGTCGCTGCCCAACCTCCCCTGCCTGGGGCTGAGCACGTCCTGCCACAGCCAGGAGGGGTTTGGGAACAGGGAAGGAGAAGCATTGCAAGGGGGACTCCATTTTACACAACAAGCTCTGTGCTTGTGCTGGAACCAAGGTACCCAAATTGCTGCGGGATGAAGTGACAGAAGGCTGGACAGGGCTTGGAGCAACCTGGGCTACTGGAAGGTGTCCCTGCTCACAGCAGGGAGTGGAAATGGAGTATCCTTGAAGTCTCTTCCCACCAAAACTTATTTCATGATTCTGCAAAGGCTCAACCAGACACATTCCCCATTGCTGAGACCATTTCTCCTGCTTCTCACTCTTCCCCATTCACAAGTTTCCATGGCCCCACACCCTGGGGACACCAGTACAGGCTCTGGCTGACAAGACGCCTGCCCTGAGGCCATGTTTGCTCAGGTGTGGTGTCACTAGACCCGCAGCAATGGGTGGCCTTGGGTTCTTGTGCCCCACCACCACCACCACTACCGGGGCCACTGCAGCTGCAGATGGTCACAAGTGATTTACTGTCACTTTAAAGCTCCCTGCAATCCCAAGTCAGCAGGCCAGGCCTAAAATGTGCTGTGTCAGTGGTTTCTGTAGAATAACGGCACATCACTTCCTCGGGGAACTGTAAAAACTGACTCGCTCTCTACACGGAACCCTAAAAGCAAGAAATCACCGCACACAGCAAGATCTCAGATAGCCTGTCACTATGGAAGAGTAAATGGGAGAAAGTCAGAAAAATTCAAGGGAAAAAACAGACAAAGAAGTGGATCAGGAGTGTCTCTGAGCCAGAGACCCAAAGGGTCACCTTTGCCAGAGCTCAGATGTGGTATTTGAGACAAAATATTTTGCAATGTGGTTACGCTCTGAAGCACTGAAATGCTATTTAAAAACAATAAAACACTGATGAGGAAGAAAATGTAAGGTGAGACTGAAGATTTTGGAAAAGGACAGCATTCTCTGGAGTCCCTGGTGGGTGAGCAGGAAGGGAGGGACAGGAGCACCCACCACCCAAAGCCCAGGCAGCTCCTCTCCAACCACTGCTGAACAGAACAGCAGCAAAACTTCTCTTGCCATACCTGAAAATGTCCTTCTGAAAACGTTTTCCTACCTGCAGATGCACCCTGTGGTATCTTCATGAATTAAATACACAGATGTGCACTCAGCTCTTAAAAGGAAGGAACTGGGACACACCAGGTGCATGTCATCCCCTTTTGGGGTAACCTCATCTACTGGCTCAGAGGAAAACGCTCTTAGAAGGTGCCCAAACTTTGGTTCTTCACCCTGAAATCTGGTTACAAACAGGTATTTTAATAATCATAGGAATGGTCTCACATTCCCAGTGCTGGCTGGTTGGTCCTGTCAGATAAACTCTGTCTCAAACTGACTGTCAGTGACATTTTTTATCTTCCCCCTTGGCCTTCCTCTCCCACCATCCACCTGAATGCCCAACCAACCCTTTCCCAGGTTTTCAAGCCCTACCACAGATGGTTTATCATCCCAGCTTCTTGCCCAAACTGAGATACAAACAGGACTTCCACTACACCCTGCAGTTCTGCAGCTCATAGAGAACATCAATTAAAACAGTAAAATTTTAAACACCAAATCAGATGCAAAATTAAGTGGACAAAGCCATGAAGAACAAACCAACCATCTAACATAGAAAACCCTGGATCACAGTTTGGAACAATACTGTACTACTTTAAAAAACTTCCAGAGCTTTCCGTGGGAAGGAGGAATCACTAATATCAGCCCAAGGAAGAAATGAGAAACTCGCTGTCCCCAGCTCGGGAGGGGAAGGGGGACAGTATCTGGATGTGACCTCAGCATGCTCCTGGCTGGGAGCTGATAGAGAACTGGCCCTGGCAAGGGGAAATTCCATTACCCAGCACAAGGGAAGGGCTGGGGAGTCCAGCTGGGTATCTGTGCTTGAATAAAACCAGTCGTTACCCCAACACAAAATCACTCAATGAAAGGACAGCACTGCCACTATCACCACACCAACACCAACCCGAGGGGCACAGCCTCAACGCCCTGAAACAGGGCTGGGTTCTCAGCAACCCCCAAAAATACTTGGAAAGTAAATCCAAAATATAAGGCAGGGCACACATCCTGTTTTTCTGGAGCTATACAGTTTCTCAAGTGCTATAAAAACGATTTGCCACTGAACGAGCCAAATGTATTGGAAAGATAGAAGCAGCGCCTGGGGTGGAAAGAAGGTGTTTTTAGCACACTCGGGCCAATTAAGATCTCAAAGGTTTCCAAGCACTCCCCATCCTCTTAAACCAACAGAAGGAAACTGAGTTTAGGAACTTATTTAGGGTTTCGTTTGCTAATTTGCAAAAACAAGGAGAAATCTTCCCCTGCTCTCCAGCATCTTGTTGGGGAAGCTCCTGCCAACACGCGAGCGTCGCTGCCAAAAGCTCAACCCAGCATGACCCGAAGTTCTCCCGGCGGTGCCGGCACACGGGGAGGGAGCAGGGCTGCACAGACAGCCCAGGAGGGTTATCAGAGCCCCGACATCACAGCTGCTGCAAAATGAACCCTGTAAGAAAACACCACGCTCTGAGCCAAGTTTAAACCAATAAGCTGGGTTTAAACCAGTCAAAGCTCAGGTAACGGAACAGTGACCCCGTGGTTCACGCTCGAAAGAAGAGAGCTGCTCTTGTGCTGCAGAGCCACAGCCAATGATGCCTTTGGGAAAGCAAAGTCGTCCTCTTTCCCCTCCTCTTTCCCCTCCACACAACTCAAAATGCTACTTTGAGATGACTGTTCTCGGTTTTACACTGATGAGAGCTAGGTTAGAGCCAGCCTTGGAAAGTTTTACTCAGCAGCAGCTTTAGAAACCATAAATTATCTTTAGACTAAGTTTACACACTCCCCCCCACAGTGTGACTGCCAGCTTCAGTTCTCAAGGCTCCTCTTCAGACACCACAAAAAACTCTCAAAGACCAGCACAACCTTCACCCAGGCACAGTAGGGCTCACAGATAATTCCGAAATTACCCCTGCTAAGACAAGCACCAGACTAAGGCTGAATTAAAGACTAAACTTTAGCACTTTCAACCCCAAGCAGGGCCAAAGCTACAAAACCTGCAGGGGAGCACAAACACCTTGAGTTTACTCACCAGGAGATTCACTTCCATTGGGATGAGGTAAAGAATCAAGCACAAATCAAGTAAAGCTGGCTATTTGTGGGCTAAGCCTTTAAAGTTTAAAACTAAGATGACTCATTTGAAAAATTTTAAACTGTTTTTGAACAAACCTAAAGCCAAAAAGGGTTAAGTGTTTTATTAGCTAAGGGGTTTCTTCCCTCTCCTTAGGTCTGTCTCAGGGACTTCGCAGAAAACTCAGTTCCCAAGAATTTTAGATACAAAACTTGGGAAGAAAAGCAGCAGCTCCATTTCCCTGGAATGACTGTGTTCACATTGGGATGTTTGTGGAACACAGAGCCCTAATCCAGGCCTGCAGCTTCACACCCTCACAGCCACAGAACAGACCAGGATGCTGGTCAAAAAGGAAAGCAACAGGGGAAACTCAACTATTTAAAATTATAAAGTCTGAGGATAAAGGAAGAACCCAAATATTTTCATGGACTGGGACACTACTTTGGATAATCCTCTCCAGCACTCGTTGACAGCAATTTTGTGCCATGGGGGCAAATTTCCCAAACCCCAAACGTTGATGGATCGGGCTGGACAGCGCGGTGTCCACACGGATCAGCTGCACAGGGAGCAGGGATGGCCCTTCCCAACACCATTCCTGTGCTCCAGGCTGCATCAGGAGCCACAGCTGCCTCTGCCCAGCAGCCATGGCAGCTGCTTCTGCTTCCAAGAGCACGGAACACAAGAGGGAACATGGGCACGGATGGCTGCAGAGAGTTTTAGGCAGCCTCTCGAGCACAGCAGCGTTAGGGGACAATTCCAGCAGCAAGGCAGATGCTGACTCAGGAGCTGTCAGTCATGGGCTAAAGTGAGAACATCTGCCACTCTCCTCTCCAAGAGAGCTATTCACAGCAAGAAAATTCTGCACAGAAACCAAAATTCTCATATAATCTCTCCAGGGCCATGGGGGAATAACACTGACACGGTGCTGAGGGCGGAGGTTTTGGGGATGGCTGGAGAAGTGAGTGGCACCTGTAAGGGGTCCAGGAACACAGGTACTTCCACTGCCCTGATATTCAACCCTGAGTCAACAGGACAGCCTGGGGTGTATTTATTTAAGCTGAACACAAACCCTCAAACGATGTCGGGATCACAAATTAATGTAAGGTAAGGGAAAATCTTCCAGACAGGGATTAGCTGAGAAACCCCTGCTGGGAACTGAAGTGAGTGCCAAATTGTGACAGGAAAGATTAATACTTCCAGAGACATTACCACTACAAAACATCTGAGGGAAGAATGTTTTCTAGAATGTTTCCTCCTTCAGAGTGAGGGTCGTTACCTGCCACTGCCTAGAAAAAACTCCTGCCCAGGTATTTTTAATGCACATTCCAGCACAGGGCAAGGGATTTCTCCTATGCTATATATCACTGCCAGGCAAAAATTAAGATATCCTAGACATAAAGTCCAGAATGTTCCAGAAGTTTCTCCAGCTGGTCTCTGCACACTGATGACACCTTTATTGCTCAACTTCCAAACTCCAACAAATCCCCTTCAGGCAGGAGTTTCAGCAAACACCAAGTAGGATCTGTAAACTTTATTATCAAAGGAAAATGTCTGAACAAAAGCCCTCAGAACATTCTTTCTGCCCACTGTCAGAAAATCCAAGCCCTCGGCCACATCCCGTGTTCTCATTTTCTTGCACACTCTTTCATATCTGGTTTTGGCACTGCCCCTACAAGGGCTTTGACTGGGGATCTGTCCACACATTCCAGCAATAAATGACACTAACTGGAATCATTCTTTAAAATATCTGTCAAATATAATTCTTTCAGTGTTTCGATTCTCACTGACTTGCCCCCACAGAGCTGGGATGAAGTCATAAATTATATGTTCTGCCACTCAATTTTCCCTGATTGTTTGGTAGAACCTCTCCACTAATACCCAGTGATCACCAGCCACCTCATGGCTTAAGTGGTTTCCAATCATGAAAGATTTATCCAGTGTGACTTCCAGTCAATCATAGAGACACTGAAATGGCAATCAGGCTCTCTCCCCGAGACCACAGTCGAGCAGACAGACTCCAGAGAGGAGGGAAGGCAGATCAAAGTGCTGACTCCAGACACCTAAATTCACAGAGAAGCTCCAACAGCTGCATATGAAAAATATCTCTGTGAGGAAGGCAAAAGTCCCAGCCCAGAAGAGCCCTGGTTCACAGCACGTGCAGGGAGCCCTCCCAAAGAGCCAGGACTTTCAGGGAAGAGCTGTTTCCTGGGAGGATACAGAATTCACAGAATCACTGAGGTTGAAAAAGACCTCCAGGTCCAATCTGTGACTGATCCCCAGTTTGACACCAGCCCAGAGCACTGAGTGCCACGTCCAGTCATCCCCTGGACACCTCCAGGGATGGCACAGCCACAGCATCCCTGGGCACCCTGTGCCAGGGCTTCACCTCCCTGACAGGGAAGGATTTCTTCCCAATATCCCACCTAAATCAATCTTCCTTCAGCATAAAACCATTCCCCCTCCTCCTGTCAGTCTTTGCACTCTCTCTCCCTTACTCAGATGCATCACCCAGATCAAAATTCCCTAAAACTCAGCAGCTACCACTCCAAGAGATGTCTGGGATGGAACGGACAACTGACAGCAAATCCCATCTGCAATCAGAGCACACAGGAGGTGACAGAGCAGGTGACACAGCAGGTGCCACCAGTGCCAACTGGGCAAGCCAGGATAGTGCCCACACACACAACTCTGCTGCTCAGAGCTGTTGAACTGCAGTGGAACACAGCAGCTTCCCAGAGCCTGTGAGTGTGGATCACGGGAGAGCTACGGGGAATTAATTGCTCCAGAACGAAAACTAAAAGAGTAAGCACAATTTATTTTGCCACATTCTTAAAATGAAATAAGAAAACATTTAAACACTACAGCTTATTTAGATGATACACACTGGAAGACATCTTTTACCACTGGCAGCTTGAAAGAAAAGAACATAATTACAATTCCAAGCATGAAATGAGCTCTCTTCCACACATGCCTGAACCAAGCCTGACTGTTTCAGCAGCTGTAGTGAATCAAAGCCGGCAGAATTCAACAGAAAGGCCTGAGAAGCAGCAGCTCTCTATGCCTTTAACCTGTAATTGAATGGCACCTGGATCCGGCAGGGCTGCTGAGGTTTCAGCAGTTGCAGATGTGCAGCTGATGTGGTGCAGGAGCATTTGATCTCCCTGGAATGTGGGACCCTGAACAATGCATCTGTGTGCTGGCCCACCACACGGCCGGGTGTGGGCCCAAGGGACACATAAAAGCCAACATTATACTGCAAAGGAAAAAGAAAAAAGCCCCAGCGTGAGCTTGACTGCTGTTTAACTAAGAGAAAAACAATAGCAGCTTTGGTGGAAGTGTGTGCCAGAATGACCAGTGGCCACTTCCAGAGACATTCTTTGTTCAAGTGCTTGCACACTCCCTCCTTCATTGGCACCCAAAATCAAAAAGGTACCAAAGGGGCTGCTAAACCCAAACCCTCGGCGACATCTGCACCTCCTGCTCCTCACATGAACTGTTCCAACAGCTCCAAACTGCAGTTCTGGGCATTATATCCACAATGAATCAAGTCTGGAGCCTGCCCATTTGGGAAGCACCAGTGTGACACACTGGCCACTTGTCACAAACCCCATCAATTCCACATCTGCTTCCCTCATAGGCTGCAAATCCTCACCCTGCACCAGGACAAACCGTGCCAGCTACGACCCCTGTCCTGCAAACCCGAGCTGAGCTTCACTCCCAGCCCTGGGAAAACCCCTGGGCTCAGGTGCTGTGTACCCTGGAGGGTCTGAGCTCCAGGAGCAGCCAGAACCTCTGGCTTGGCCACCAGACCACATGTCCACAGTGACACAGGCATCCCTCCATCCAGGGCAGTGACACCAAACAGAGCTGAACAACGGCAGAAAAACAAACAACGTGGGAGTTAACCTTGTTAGACTAACAGAACTCCAAGCTTGAGCCTGAGTTTGAACAGAGCTTTCCACAAGGACTGGAAGCTTCTGAGAGGAGGAGCTGGGAGAGCTGCTGCCAGGGTTTCTACTGGGGAAAGAGAAGCCCATCCTGGGAGGTTTATGAAGTTATCCTGACCTCCAGAATCACCTTTTGCAGGCACAAAACCATGAGCAGTGCTCTGGGAGAAGTATTCCTGGCATGACCTAGTAAAAGACACACTAAACTGTCACTCTCCAGCCAAAAGAATTGGACATTTCCCCCTCCAGTCTGCACAGGTAACTCCACAGGACACAGGCAACATCACAGGGATAGGCACAGCCTTCTGCTGGCTGCTTACAAGGTAAAAGAGAAGCAATTCAAATAAAGAAAGAGATAGGTTTAGGTGACTTTTCTATCACCTCAGCTGAATTAAAATGCAATAATGAAATTGCAGTAATTTCCATGCGCAACTTTAGCTACTCCATTAAGCTTCGTATAAAAAATTTAAAAATAGGAATGGCTACAATAAACTAAAAATCAGCAAATCTGACATAAAACCACTAAAATTACAAACATCTGTATAAAAATCACACAAATGTTAGTGCATGTTATATATATATATATATATATATATATATATATATATATATATACGTGCAAAATTACTTAGCCTGCCTGAAATCATCCCTGCTACAGCCATCTTTCCTTCCCCGTTTTTCAACCCCAAAAGGATTACCATTTCTTTCCAGACAGGAACTTCTGCCAACATTCTGGAGGGCTGAAGTCCAAACCACACATAGTTCAACAACAGCAGAGTTGAACAAAAAAGAAAACTGGAGCTTTTTTTATTTTAATTATACCTTGTGAAAGTATGGCTGAGCAGGGGGAAAAAGTAGTCCAAGTCATTGATTAATTCCAGAGTAATGAAGAAGGTTCATGGCACACTGCAATATATATTTTACTAAGTTCACTGGATTTATCACCAGCTTTTAATGGCTAAACTGGAGGTGGCTCTCCAGGAAAACTCCCACTGCTTGAATTCTCACACTGGAATGGCTGAGAGTCCCCAGATTAATAATTTTACAGGCAAGGGTTTCATAACTGGGTCAAAGCAGGAGGATGACGGTATAAATTCTTCCTCACCCAGCAGAAAAAAAAGCCAGCACCAAGCTCCTTTCCCAGGGATCCCCAAGGTTTTTAACAGGGACAGAAATTCCAACTTTGCCAAATTGCAAAATCCAGCCTCTTTCAACACCTTTTAATTGAAGTCGTGCCAGGAGCATGTCTGGAATTCTGAACCCACTTTCTCCTGAACTGGAGCACAGCTCTGTGCTGGCAGCATCAGGAACTGAAGGTTTTCAGGAACAAAAACATCTCAATCTGCATCGAGGGGTAAAGCCATGAAGAATCCCAGGAGGAAAAAAAGACTGAAAAAGAGCAGTTGGGAACTAGGGCTACTCCAAGGTACCTGATGGATCCTTAATACTGAACATTCCGATGTTAAAGCCATGAACACTTATGGTTTTAACACAAACTGTCTCACTCCTTTGCCCAGGACACTCTGTCCTCCTTGTTTATAACCAAGAGTTGTTCCAAGGAAATTTATTAAGGACTAGAAAAAAAATAGAGTCCAGGTCTTTCTCTATTCCTTGGAGCTACTGTAAATTAAATATTGATATAGAAACTATTTCTGTGAGCAAAGGAAGCTCAGCACAGGGAGATTTTTTTTTTTTAACCTCACAAAAATATTCACTTTAAAGTGACACCTGATGTTAAAGCCACCACATCCTCCAGGGCAGAGGCACCAGTGGCAGCACAGGATTCCTAAATAAGCTGTCCCTGCTCAAAACCATACAATTTGCATGGTAACAGCAGAGAAAATCACAGTATTAGAGGGTAATTTTAATACTTTAATATAATTATTTAATTCAGCATTACTAAGGGGTCAGTCTCAGCCTAGGGCAGTGTCCTGCAGGTATCCAAATTACAGACAGAAGCACCAGAAGACACCACCAAGAGGTGATCAAACCCACAGTTGATCACTTCACTGATGTGAAGCAGCTTTTAGTGTGTAAACCATCAAGGATGAGCTTTTTTGTTCATATCCTTTTGCTCCAGAGCCCAGGGGTGCTTGGGAATGAGACACTGAGAAATAACTGTGGTTGGGCCAAGAACACATCCCTGGAATTCCATGCTGTTGTTATGCCCAGCTCACAGTTATCCTTCCCGAAGATCTAATTAATCCTGTCTCATTCTGGCCTGGGCTCACACAGAACCAGCTCCAAGCCCAGAGCCATTTCACAAGGATTGAAAATAAAAAGAGATGAGGCAGCTCTGAAGGCTGCTGTGGGCAGAGAGATGCTCATCCACATTCCTGTCCTGGAGCCATGGAATGGTTTGGGAGGGAAGGGATCTTAAAGCTCATCCCATCCCACCCTGCCATGGGCAGGGACACATCCCACTAGCCCAGGTGGCTCCAAGCCCTGTCCAGCCTGGCCTTGGACACTTCCAGGGATCCAGGGGCAGCCACAGCTGCTCTGGGCACCCTGTGCCAGGGCCTGCCCACCCTCACAGCCAGGAATTCCTTCCCAATATCCCATCCAGCCCTGCCCTCTGGCAGTGGAAGCCATTCCCTGTGTCCTGTCCCCCTATCCCTTGTCCCCAGTCCCTCTCCAACTCTCCTGGAGCCCCTTCAGGCCCTGCACGGGGCTCTGAGCTCTCTCTGGATCCCTCTCCTCCCCAGGTGAGCACCCCCAGCTCTCCCAGCCCGGCTCCAGCCCTGGAGCAGCTCCTCTGCACTTGCTTCACTAGGGCAGGTCCAAAGCACCCCTTGGATGAAAACCTCCCCTGGGGTCCCACGCTCCTGCAGACCACGGGAATCAGCCCCAAGGACAGTCCTCAGCTCCAGGAAATCCAAACTGCACTTCAACTGGAACTGCAGATGACCTTCAAGTAGGGGACACTTAAAAATACATCTGCATGTGCACATAGAGCTGTGGGTGTTTTAAATGCTTTCCTACCTCAGCAAGCTTGAGGTCAAGGGAATGAGGGAAGTTTCTCTACTTTATATACTCAAGGGTTTGGCTAAATTCACATATTCAGGTTCCCCTTATAGCACTAAGTAACCAAACACTGCAAGGAGAAAGAGGAGAATTTAGAAAAGGAAGGAGAATTCAGCTGAGTGACACCCTGCCAAACGCAAAGCCCAGAGGAGCTGCTACCAGTTGGTTTAGACAGAGATTTCCTTCAGACTGTTGTAAAGCAGCACTAAAAACAAGAGGAAGAAAGGATTCAGGACTGGGCAGCTGCTACATCCAGCTGCAGCCCTGACTGGTGACAGGAAAAGAATACATGATTATTTTTCTTCATTATTTGTTTTCTTGTTTTTATTTTGCCCAATTATTTACTACCTGTTGCTATTTGATTTTGATTCCATATAACTTCCATGTAACATTAAAACTGTGTAATTATGTTAATGAACATAATTTACCAGACAATAACAAGTAGACTCTCTACCAGTCTCTAAGGTTACTCAAAATAATCAGAGAATCAGAGGAATCGTGGAATATCCTGAGTAGGAAGGGACCTACAAAGATCATCCAGTCCAGCTCCTGGCCCTGCTCACCAGAGCTGCCCCTCCAGAGGAATTCACAGAGAGGACTCAGGAGCAGAGTTGGATTATTCCTCTATTATTACCCTAAAACTCTCCTTAAACCTCTCCAAAGCAAAGCTCTCCAATGAATGAGTCTTTCCACTATCTTAAAATAAATTTCCCTGAATATTTATTTCCTACATTATCTTCAACCCAAACGTGCATTTGTCTTACAAAAGTTAATTCCAATTAAGAGAACGCTGAAAGGCTTCCTGCAAAAAACAACTACAGGATATTGGCAAGACTACAAGAATGAGGTAAAAATTACTGAAGACAACAAAATAATTTTCTTCTGACTGTGCAACATAAAAAGAAAGTATATTTCTCATATGACACCAGCAATAAGTTTAGGACCAGTGGAGAATAACCAGAGCTATTCAATGTTGACCTGTGATTCCTTGTACTGTTCAACAGCTGAAAAATTATATAAATGAATCAAAATCAGAGAACTCCTCCCATCATACCCACTCACATCCATCAATTTGACCAGCTCCTATGACTTTTTCCAATTTTTTTAAGTATTTGCTACCTCCAAGATGGAGGTGCCACATGCCTGTGAACACATCCAGCTCCCCAGCTGCCCTCCTATCTTTTACAGAACTGGGTGTCAAGACCTCCAGGAAATTCAGAACAAAGGTTAAATGTTAGGCAAGGAAACCCAGGACATTCACAGGGAATGTGCTTTGAAAACCACCTGGCTCTGCCCCATGGAGTCCAGGTGTCCCTGCAAGACACAAGACAACTTCTGAACTACAACCTTTCTTCAAACCCTCTGAAGCCTGAAAGCATTAACATTTTCTAAGGGTACACAAGGAATTGATGGCTTTATTTTCACATTACTGTATGCTAGGATGAGTCCAGACACACAAACTCCACCAAAATCCAACCTGTTTTTTCAGATTAGACAAAACCCAACTCTGCCATTGGTGTAATGTTGGGAGAATTGGACATTGGCTTGACAGAACCTTCAGGTATTTGCTCTGGAGTTTAGATAACTACCAAAATAAACACATGGAAAACTCAACTCTGCTGACACAGTAAGGAAGAGTGTAAAATCCCCAACAAACACCAGGCCTCAGGCAGGAAAGTTATGGAATTACGGAGTGCTCTGGATTGGGAGGGACCTTTTAAAGCCCATCTCCACCCTCTGCCAGGGACAGGGACACCAACCCAAGGTTTCTCTGGTGCCACCACCTGCAATGAAAACAACACCAGTCCTTGGGAGCTCCTACTAAACACTGACACAGTTATGTGATATCAGCTCATCTTGATTTTAAGATTTTTTTAAGCCTAGGAGTGAAATCTCAGACTGGGCTAATACCTGCAGTGGTCTGTCCTACAACCAGTGCTGGTTTTGGTGTTCCCATGACTGCCCCACGAGAACCATCAGCACACCCTCACCACAATCACCACCAGGGCCAGCCCACTGGGACTGTTAATTCACTGGGGCAAAAATAAATGAAAAATAGGATTCCATGACTAATTTTGCAAAAGCAAACACTGCATACATTTACAGTGGCGATTTCCCAAAATAACCTGTACACGTGGCTAGTGTCCCCACTCCTCTGCGAGAGGCTCATCCAGAAAGGAGAAGTTACACAAGCACATGCCTGGCTGATAAGGGAGCCCCATGCACCCAGCTCCCCAGAAATAGCTGTTGTGCTCCAAAGTAACCTCTAATATCGATAACTACAGGTGATTTAAATTTCAAATAAATTTAGATGAAAGATTAAGTCGGTTCCAGCACCGTGGAGATGCTTGTCTTCCATAATGAAGGAGCCCTTAAAAAATAACAAGGGAGAAGATTTACACCCTATCTCCTCAAAAAAAAAAAAAAATAAAGAAGGGAATGAATTACTGATTTTTGCAGCTACTTAGTGGTAGGAACAGATGGTTCCAGGCAATAGTATTGACAACCTCCCAAGCTCCCACCCCCAAAGGTGAGCTGCTAAGTCTGCTCCAAATTCAAGAGTTAAGAATGTCGCAGCTGAGACGCTGCTCTCGGGGGAAGCACCGAGGCTCAGCCAGAGCCACAGCTCCAGAACCCCACTTTCCTCACTCATCCAAGGGCTGTGCCTGCCCAAAACTCCCTGAGGCAGCTCCTGCAGCCATCTGCCTGCTCTGGGACGAGCCAGGGCTGTGGGAAAGGGAAGGCAGGCGAGGCATGAAACAGCTCTGATGGAAAGCAGAGCTCTCAGTGTTTGTCCAACAACCCAAAGCCACTTCTGAGGCCAAAGCCAGGCGTGTCAGCTTCCCAAAACACCCAGGCACAGGGAGCAGTTCTGGGAATTCCAGCCCCTGGGAGCCTCTGCCATGGTGGGCACAGCCCCTTGCTCCCTTCATATCCACTAGTTCCTGCAAAACACCCAAAACCTCCCCTCTCCCAGCTCCTGCACGTCTCCAGCAACTGGAAACAATCAGCCTGTCCAGTCACAACCCAAGATCAAAACATTCCTTTAAAGCACCAACTTGCTAAACACAATTCAGCTTTGGATTCCTGGAGAAGTCCAGCAAACCACCGTAAAATAGGGAAAACACCCAGCAGCAAAAAAAGACTGCTGGAACACCTGAGTGAGTCCTCAAGCATCTTGTTAAACCAGGAAGGAATCAGGCTGAGCCAGCAAAGCTCAGTCCTTGTTTTCCCGTTGTTCCAAAACCAAAGCTCTGCCAAGAACTTAGCCAAGGAAACAGAAACATTGCTAATGCCTGCTTCCTATCTCCACACTCCACATAGAAGTATGGAATGGTTTGGGTTGGGAGGGACCTTTAGGCTCATCCCATCCCACCCCTGCCACGGGCAGGGACACCTTCCACGAGACCAGGTTGCTCCAGGCTCCATCCAGTCTCGCTTTGAGCACTTCCAGGGATGGGGCAATCCAACATTTTAGACTTATTTTTCCAGAATTATTTCCTTGTTGTGTCTGAAGTCCCCTTCCAAGCAGATCCATCCCTTTTGCCTTTGCTAGCAATAACCATTTCTCACTTTTCCTAGCACAAATAGCAGAACAAGGACCAGGCTGCACCTCCCCTGTCTGTGTCAGACACTGGCTCAGCCAAATCACCCTCTCCATACAAGGTTCCCATAAATTCACACTCTGGGTCTCCTGCTACTGAAACACCTCCAAGCCACAATTCCCACCTCACAGGGTGTCCAGCAGCTGAGCTGTTCCTTGGACAAAGACTGTCCCACCTGCAGCCACTAAAGATGCCACTGCTGCCATCTCCCCCAGCATTCCCATGACAGGCATGAATTCCCTGAACAGAAAACCACTCCCCTCACTTAAAGAACTCAGGATTTGAAGGTCAGAACCTCAGGATCACCATTACCTACACAAAAGGGGAAGTAACAAGAACATCCCAAACTTCATTCCAGAATTACAGCAAGAGAGAAGGTTCTCTCTGTGAGCCTGAAGCCCATGAGCACCAGAGGTGGGAACATCTTGCACATCTCCTGCTGCCAAGAGCATCATCTGCACTTAATCATACCGTGATGGACACCTCTGGAAAACAAGGGATTGCAGCCATGCCATGTATCACACTGCCACTTCACTCCCCAGCCAGTGTCACTTCCTCAGGGTGGAGGCCACAACTTTCAAGAGCACACCTGGGTGCCCTGTGGAACACCCATAAATAAATAAAACCCTCGCTCACCACCCCACAACCTGCCCCCCAGCACTTTTACTTTCCCAAGAGGTCACACCCAGGAACACCAATGTTGCACAACAGTGGAAGCAGGAACTGGTCAAGAAACCTACAGATGCCTTCCCCAAAAACCCAGCCTCCCTGTGTCACCCGGGCTGGGTGGCTCAGGAGTGTTCTGTGGGAAATAACAGGCTGGCAGTTACTGAAATTATGATCCCTTGCACTGTCTGCTTGTTTTAATGAACTCGTTCCTAAATGCAACTGTGATTTTTAAGTGTACATTACACGTCAGTTGATATTAATCTACAAAACTGTAACCCAGAAGTGTGCATTTTTCAGCATACATTACATTAGCTGATATAAATCTACAAAATCCTAACTCAAAAGTGTATTTATCCTAAAAATGAGGATTTTTCTGGTTACAATATATCCCCTCAGAGAATAAAATTATTCAAAACCGAGTAGATTCAGAGAAAAAGCCCAACCAACCATTTTGCTTCTTCTCAAGCAGTTATTGACGTGGTTTTCTCTAGTTCTAAACACTAGAGGAAGGAGAAAAAGGTCTATATATGGTTGTGGGTTGCTCTCACCAAGAACTCCCATGTGTGCCATGGTGAATAAATGGACCAAAATTACACCCAACGAACGAGTCAAGCAAGACATCTTTCAAAGCAGCCTCTGCTCAGCTCAGGTCTGTTCATTAAGGTGCTGCATTGTGCTCCAGCTTGGCTTATTAGCAGTGGAAAGGTCAGGGAAAGTGAATTAATGGAAGTGCTGCGCTCTCCAACGTCTGACATGCAAGAGAGGAGCCTCCCTACCTACACTGCTCCTGAAAGGTACCTTCAAATTGAGGGCATGTAGGTGGCACCTGCCAAAAGTGCCACGTGAATAACGTTGGCAATTTAACAAATTCTACAAAAATATGGAGAACTGTAAAAGCAGCAATTCAACCACTCAAAGCAAATGCTTGTGCTGAGATTACAGTTGAAAAAGCAGCTTTTCCACGGGGACAGGGAAGGATTTAAAGCACTTTCCTGTAGGTCTCAGCAGGGTTTTGTGTCCAAAAACTCAAGGCTTGTTTGACCCACAAAGAACTCCAGGCTCACAGTTAAGCCACCTCTGCTTAACTTCTGCTGGCAGTGAAGATATGGGTTTAAAAGTTAAATTTAGACTGTGTCACTTCAGTGCTGTCCAGGAGACCACACAAACATTTACTGCTCCTGAGACCCACCTGACACACACACAGGGAGGACAGAGCAGGACCTGGGGTGTTCCCCACCAGCCCCACATGGCAGAACAAACCCAAACCAGCTCTGGGGAAAAGCTCTGGGCAAACCCACACCTGGAAAGCCACCCAGCTGCTTTATGGAGCTTCCAAAATCTGTTTTTCCAAGACAAAGGGCTCCAGCAGAAGTCAGCAAACCCACAAGCCACACAGCTCTGCTTCTTTAATGCTGCACTGAATCATGGAATTGTTTGGGTTGGGAGGGACCTCAAAACTCACCTCATTGTCACCCCCTGCCATGGGCAGGGACACCTTCCACTAGCCCACGTTGTTCCAAACCCCATCCAGCCTGGCCTTGGGCACTGCCAGGGATCCAGGGGCAGCCACAGCTGCTCTGGGCACCCTGTGCCAGGGCCTGCCACCCTCACAGGAAACAATTATTGCCTAAAATCCCACCCAGCCCTGCCCTTTGGCAGTGGGAAGCCATTCTCTGTGTCCTGTCCCTCCATCCCTTGTTCCAAGCCCCTCTCCAGCTCTCCTGGAGCCCCTTGAGGCATTGGAAGAAGTTCTAAACGTCCCTCCAGTGCCTTCTCCCACAGGCTGAACAATCCCAGCTTTCTCAGACTATTAATTCCCCCTTGTACACAGCTCCCCCTCCCCAGGCCCTGCTTCATAACACACCAGCTACTCAACCCAAAAGCCAACAAACACTTCTGTACCCCAGGACCTCCTGGAAAGCTCTCCTTGGCTCCACAATCCCAACACCCTAAAAAATCAATGTACACTGCACTGCCACAGGGTTATCTTCCAGCCCCTCTAATTTAGAAGGGGTAAAAATTGAAACACATGGGGGAAAGAAAAAAGGCAGTAAGCTCAGAAGAACACTTCCTGCAGAGAAGTATCTTCCTGGTGGAATACTGAGCTCCATTTCCCCCAGAGCAGTAAGACCTGAGAACCTAATGTGAGCACATTTAAGAGCATTAATAGAAAAACACCGAGCAGTTAAGTGAAGTCACGTTCCACCTAAACAACGCTCCCATTATTGCAGCATCTGACTTTCCGAGGACAATTCAATCCTGGCAGCATGTATTGTAATTGCTTTTCCACTCCAGGCCTCGGCTTTACAATCGTGCCCTTCTGGGGAGGTCAGGCTGCAGCTTGGAAAGCAATTCTGTTCCTCATTCATCCCTTTAATCCCACACCTGCATATTCATTAGGAGCTCCCTGAAACACCACTGCCACAGCCACCAGCAAAGCTACTGCTTGGAGGAAGCCTTGACCCCTCTGCTTCCCTGGGAAGGCGTTGGGGACACAGGGATGGCACCAGCTGGTGCTGTGGGGTGCAGGGGAGCCACCAAAGGCCAGGACAAGCCCAGAGTGGTGCAGCAACTCCTGCTGCCAGCAGCAAAAAGAGCAGCAAATCCCCCTGCCCACAGAAACTGTGGCTGCCCCACCCCTGGAAGTGTCCAAGTCCAGGCAGGACAGGGCTTGGAGCAACCTGGGATAGGGGAAGGTGTGCCCATGGCAGGAGGTGGAACAAGGTGTGCTTTAAGGTCCTTCCCAACCCAAACCATTCCCTGACTCTGTGATGACCTGGCTGGCTTCAAGCAAACCCTTCTAAACAGGGCTGTGCAAACACATCTGATTTTTGGGTAAGTTTTAGTTACCCTGATTTGAAAAGGACAGCTTGCACTCAAAAAGCCAAACACCACTTACTCCAAAACTCGGAAGGAAAAAACCTTTGTCCCCAGCTATGAAATAAAAGCAGGCAGCAAACAGCAGCCAGCCTGATTTATAATTGATGCTAGGGCTGAGCTGGGTTTTTCAGGGTCCTGCAGAGCTCCCAGGAAGGAGGGCAGAGCTCCTGCACACACCAGGAAAAGGGCTCACACCTGATACACTTTAATTACCTAACAGCACCGATGCCTGCTCTGCTTTGTCTTACTGTGAAATGCTTCTCCTGCTATTAATATTCACCAGGGGAAGCTGAAATAACATCTTGTCTCCATCTGAATACTTCCAAATTATTACGGCCACACTAAACACAACGATTTTTCCTTTTTTTTCCCCTCAAAATCCAGGACAAAAGACACCTATCAGCCTGCAATGGAGCAGGGCTGGACAGCACTGAGCAGCTCTCCAGCACCAGCCTTTATGGTGCTGACAACCTCATCACAAATAATCCCAGAGGTCAGCCAAGGACCCAGGGCCCCAAGGCAGGAGCCACACTCTGTATTATCCACTGGGAGCTTTCCCCATAGGATTTCTGGCTGTGCTGGGGGTGACCCTGAGTCCTGCACGTCCTCCCCAGCAGAGCCCACCCAGCTTCTGCTCAGCTCCCATCACAGCAAAAAAAAAAAAAAAAAAAAAACCCAAAAAAAAAAAAACCACACAGCCAAAACAATCCCCTGTCTCCAGCTCCAGCCACACCATCAGGATTTCCAGGACAGCACCAGCCTCTCCCACCCTCTTGCACAGACCAGAGGCAAAAATCTCTCATTTCCCCCCTAAATTCCACTCTACAACAGCCTGTTATTTCTGCATCTGTTAATGCTCCCAAAAAGTTGAATCCTAACATTGCATCCAACTGTAGTCTCAGCAGATTGGGAGGTTTCTCTGCCCAAAATGAAATGTAGGTGCCATCTGTTTCAATTAGGCTAATCACAAGGAGACGTAACACTGGGAAACTTAGAGACTTTGGGTTTTTTTCAAGACATTTGGAAAGCAAAGAGAAAGAAAGAGGACTGTGATATTATTTAATACTCAGCAGTCAGCAGCACCAACAAGCTGTACAGTCTGCTGGGCAAACTTGTGCTGGAACTGCCCACACAGGAAAGTTCACTTTTATTTCACTGAGGTCAGAGAAAAACTATATTCAAAACTATCTAAAATTAAAAAGGCATCTCAGGACTACAGACAACTCCCAAAATATTCTTGGTTAGTACCTTCTATATATTCCACAGAACTCGCAACTTTTGCTTTCAAATTTCAGAAAATAAAGAAAAACATTTGAAAAAGTCAAAACCAAACAATCCAGCAGAGACACAAGCACTTGTGAGGGAATAAACCAGACATTTTGGACAGAAGCAAAGTCAATATTTACCGATTCCATAGTTGAAAGCTGTTCTTCACAGGACATATATTAAAATCCAACAGAGGTGTGTCCCAAAAACTCTGCGTAATCTGAAAAACACGGGGATTTGTTCATTAGAAAATTAAAACAAGTGCATTTGATTCACCACACGCAAACTGAATTTGAGTACACCAAGGTTACCAAGTACAAACCCTTGCCTAATCCACAAATAAACTTCCTGATAATGACTCTGCATAAACAGAGGAATAAAGGAAAGAGTGGAAGCCGACCAAGCATCCACCCTCTTCCATAACTTTCTGATGTATTTTTTTTTTAAATCACCTGCTTCAAGGACCCTGTAATCATCTGGGTGGGCTTAGAGTTATTCTATTTACAAACGAGGGCATGACACCCCCCAAACTCTGAGCAGCTTATGAACCCAGAGACAGGCAGAGCTAGAACAAGCTCCTGTGCCAGGAATTCACCTTCCCAAACAACCCCTGTGGAATCACTCACGGCACAAGCACTCTTTTCAAGAACACCTTTGCTCTGAATAGCAGTGGATCTTTTACAAAGCTCTAACTTGATTTTTTTTTTAACAGCTCTTGTACTTTCAATGATGTTTTTCCAGCTAGAAATTCCCAAAGTGAAATTTCTGAGCTGGGCAGGAACCAGCAGGAGCTGTCAGCACCCAAGGGCAAGGGGAATTACATTCATTAACTGGCACACATGAAAGGGCTAGCATATTCCAAGGCCAAGACCTGCACTCCTCACCATTCCCAAGATGGAGGAGCTCAGTGGGATGGTGAGGGACCCATAGGTATGGAAATCAGCACCCTGATTTCCAGTGTCCTGGGAGCACTTGGCCTTCCCCAGTCCCAGGGATGTTATTCTGGTCTGCTAAAATAGGTGAAAGGCTGGACTGCCAGCTCCACATCCTGCCCATGCCCAATTCCCCAAAACCCCAAATATTCCATCCAATCTCTAAGCACTGCAAACCACACTGAGGGACACAGTGACTGACCCCTGCTCCAGTTACAGTGAAAAAAATCTGAATTTCTTGCCTTACAGAGCTCGTGACAATTTTATGTTTTACCACCACTAGTCACCTTACGAACAACTCTGATGTAGCTGGATTTGGACAGCTGCTTTCCAATGGGATGGTCCCTTCCAAGAACCATCCAGGAGAGACTCTGAAGCCAGCTGGGACTGAGACACAGTGGAGGAGATCAGGAACCCTGGGAGAGACGTGTTTGTTTTGGGAAACTTTCACTCCCCAATGAAAAAGCCAAAGGGAAGATGTCCAGATGAGCAATGCAGCTGCATCCAGGGGAGAGCTGCTTCCAGCTGGGCTGAGGAAAATCTTGGGAGCCTCAGTGAAAAGGAACAGGCCAAAATAAACCCCAAAACCCAGAGGAAGATGTGAAAGCCCAGGGTCCTGACTCAAGGAATCCTGCAGCAGGTAAATTTCTCCAGATGAGCAAAACGGAAGTTTTCTGGCATTTTATTTTGAGACAAGTAAAGGAGATACAGACACATGGCTACGTTGTGGATTTTTCCAAGGCTAAGGAGTCCTGGAGCACCGAGGGATTCCCTGATGAGAACTGCAGCCCTAAGGAGCACAGTGGTAGTACTTGCACAGCACCTTTTCCAGCAGGATTCCCCTGCTTCTTTTATCCGCTCCTCCATAGTAACAGTCACATCACTAATTAGCATTTCAACAGCAGTAAGAGATAAACTGGGGGGGAAACAGCTGAATTTCCAACTACACTGTCTGGAAATGCTTGCTGACAGAAGTGACTGTCAAGGAATGATGGAATGGCTTGAGCTGGAAGGACCCCAAAGTTCATCCCATTCCATACCCTCTCATGGGCAGGGACATCTCCCACCAGCCCAGGCTGCTCCAACCCGGCCTCGGACACTTCCAGGGATGGGGCAGCCACAGCCTCTCTGGGCAACAACTGTGATCAACTGTGAATAAAATTACCAAAAAGTCAACAAAAATCAGTCCCATGACACTGATACACCATTTTCAAGGTTTACTTACAGCTGCTTGCTGGCCTACATACAGCAAATTCATTCATTCCTTGGCTCACATATAAAGATACATAAAGTATCCTAATGCGACCACACGTGAGCCAAGTAATTTTCACAAGGAACATGGCACAATTTTTAAATGAAATTATTATCAAATCACTTAGGAATGCAGCAAACACTCCAGTGGGAGATGCCCAGCACAGCCTCACTGGCTGTACGTGCTCAGGTCACTCACACAACGTTCCTGTTGCGTGGAATCCAACATTTCAATTTAAACCCAACCTCACTTCCAAAAGCCACATTATAATTAATAAGCACATCTATCCATTCCATTTGCTTGGCTCTAGCTGATGAAAATGTATCACTTCACGAAGTATCATCACTGTCCTTGTCCCTCCTGGGAACCTGCAGGTCTGACCATGGGACAACACTGCAAATCTGCCAAGCTCGTGGTCACAGCACAGGAGCCACCGGCAAGTGCACCATGGAACAAACTGGTCCTCCTGTGCCTTGGAATGGTCATAAAAACACCAGAGAATCACATGCTCAAGGTCTGGTTTAAAACAGATTCAGTCTTTCAAGACTTGGGATACTTTATTTTCCATTAACGTGATGCAACTTGGAAACTCTGGGCAAGCACACGGTTCCACCAAAATAAACATATAAATGTTTAAATTGCTAGATTTTCCCACCAATTTCTGATCTTAACATTGACCATAGGGTCCCTCATCACCTCCCCAAGTTAGTGATTCTTGCTGCACCCACACACAAATCAGGACTTCACATTCAGAGCACAGCATGCAACTTCTGCCAGCATTCCATCAAAAAATGGGAATTACATAATTCAAACATCCTTAATAGAAGGGTATCTTGTAACCTCACAGAAATTAGTATTTGAAGATGGAAAATGCTTTACAATCCCAAGCTGTGACCTGAAAAATACTGACATTAGCTACAGACTCCTCATGCCAGAGGAGTTGGGATGTGGCAGCAACACCAACTGGTCCCAGCAGCAAGGTGGGAATTGGCTTCATGAAAGGAATAAACCAGTTCTGTGCAAATGCAGAGTCCCCTACAAGGGTCCCCACAAAAAATGTGTTGGAGATTCAATGATTTCATACACCTCAATGTTTCTAAATTTGATCAATAATGCAGAAAGGTTCTCCTTAAATCTCCATTTCACAGGGGGCAGGAAGGAAGCCACTGCTGCTGTCTCATCCCGAGAAATCCAGAGACAAATGTCCCCACAAATGTGTGCCCACCATTAGTGGTTTTTTGGGGGAGAAGTTCTATTTGGACCCCCAAGTCAGACTCACATCAATTCACATTTTATGGTGATCCAGAACTAAGCAGCATCACAGGATATCAGAGATTTAGATTCTGTTTTAGACCAACTTTTGAATGGAAAAAATCTCAAGGGAGTAAGAGAACCTTTTTTCTACAGCACTCATCTGCTTCCCTCAAAACAATTCCAGGAGTAAATTCTTATTGCAGAATTTCAATAAGGCATCTCTGAGGGCTCCAGTGAAAACATACCCGGGGAACACCTGAGACCCACAGAGCTCCTGCTCTCAAGATAAGCTCCACTACCTCTGATACAGAATCAAGGGGGAACAAGTACAAGGAAATTTGGAGGTGTTTTCCAGTGCACTCCATAGGCACAGCTCAGAGTCAGGCATAGCCTGACAGACAACAGCCAGAGCTTTCACCTGCTGAAATGGGGAAAAATGCTTAAAATCTCACTGTGATTCCAGAACCTGAGAAAATGGAGACTGGGGAGCGGGGGAAGAACCCACAAGCAGCAGCATTACAAACCCCACAGATGTCTTGCATAAATAAATCTCCATGGGTTCCTTCTGCTGGAGTTTGGGGAAGAAAACGTGCCACCTATACATAAACAGTGCAGAAATCCCCTGTGTCTGGAGCTTTGCCTATCCCATCCCAGTGAGAATCAGGACAGCTATGCCCAGCACAGCAGGAAAGCTTTCCTGGCCCCTCAAGGGATGGACAGTGAACACTGATCATCAGATTTATGGCCATTTCCCTCAGGAGCCTGGAAAAGCATCCTCAGACCACTCCATGAAGAGGAGGAAAAGGAGTTGCTCTGTAGTTCTGAAGGGGGGTGAAGAGTTATTTCCAAGAAATCCACGTAAATTAGAGATAAATAACCCCTGCAGCCTACCAGGGGCTCCCAGCACAGCCATCTCCAGGCACACACACAGAGCAAATCTTCACATTCCCATCCTTTTCAGAGAGATTCCCAGCACTGGGGTAAGCTCCAGCACCTGCCTTTCACTACAGTTTAAGATTATTCCTGCAGCAGTCACAAACCAACTATGCTCAAACAGCAGCAAGTGAAAAGCCAAAGCACACAGAGAATTCCACTAGTCCTAAAAATAAAAAAAAACACCTTTCAGCGTGTTTGATTGTGACAAAATTGTAGCATCAAGTAAAATTTAATTAGATGGCTTTCAGAATGAAAGTAGGTGATAAATTCTTGAAGTTCCTTTATTTTGCCCTGCAGATAAGATGTATGCTGATATCTACAGTTTTTAAAGCTTGTGTTGTCTGTGCCACTTGATAAAAAATATAAAATAAGCTGATACTGCCCTCAAAAACACAGACACCTGTGTGGGCTGAAGAGCCCAAGGTTTAATTTGTCCCACTGCAACAAGCACAAAGGGCAGGAAAGATGTGATTCCTGGGAAAACAAATTGTCCTGTGTTTTAATTGAAAGTCCTACGTGGACAATGCAGTCCCTAGCAAGTGGAGCTTGACAGAAGCCTAAATTCAGGAACGATGAAGCTGTTTGGAGATCTCCAGCGAATTGGTGGAGCTGAGAATTTGTGAGGATACATCACAGAATGGTTTGGGTTGGGAGGAATCTCAAATTTCTCCTTGTTCCTGCCTCCATCTCAGGCACAGACACCTTCCACTAGCCCAGGTTCCTCCAAGCCCCATCCAACCTGGCCTTGGACACTTCCAGGAATGGGGATAAAGCTCCAAGATGCTGAACTTCACTGACCCAGTGAAGGCAAGAAGGGTGAATGTTCTCTGGAATTAAAGCCATAATTTAAAGTGAGCTCACAGCTGCTGTCATAGCTCAGGCTCCTCCTCCTTTCCATTCCTCCTAAATAGGAGTGAGATGGGACAAATGCCTCCTTGAGCTCCCCAGACTGAATCCCTCCCTGTGACTTCACCACCAAGTCCCACTCAATTCCCTCAGTACCTCTTCCTAAGGGAAGCAGGAGGGTGAATGATGCCACTAGGCCACAGCGACCTCCACTTCAGTTAAAAATGAATGAAACTGCATTTCTTACTCAATACTCAGTTTTAATACATTGAGAAAATACCATTTTTCAAAAGAAAAGAGTGACAGACAGACACATTTGTCACCTTTGCAGTCCCAGACATTTGCATCCCTGTAATTCTGTGACAAACTGGATACAGGTTACTATTAATACCTGAACTATTTCCTTTCCTTTCCCAATGCTGATTGGTGAGAAGGATGCAAGCATCCCATTTTAAAGCATGCTCATTAGCCAAGGAGGAGTCAAGGAAATCACTGTTCAGCCTTCAAGAACAGACAGTCTCTCTCACAGAGGGAAAAACACAGCAAACATCCATGGAGTGGCTTCTGGTTGGATTCTGAGCAGGCTGAGTATCACCTCCCCAAGCCAAGAAAACTCTCTGTGGTGACAGGAATGTTACAACCAGACACTTCAACAACTCCAACCAGGTTTTTTAGGAATATGCAGGTGGCAGCCACACACCCAGATACGTAGGATCAGACACTGTTACCTGGCTGGACAATCCAGGAGGTCCCCAGAAAGCAACATTAAAAATGCAATTGTAGAATGTGGCTCAAGTCCACAATTCCTGAGTTACGAGTGCCTTACAACCACCTCAAATTACACAGCAAAGAAAGAGCTGAAAGGAAGCACCTCCTTGATTTCTACACAGCATCCCTCCCCTATTGTCTGGGGCCTGGCAAGTTAAGGTCAGAATAAAAAGATTCCTTAAAAATCCCACATACACTGAAAGCATCTACAGCTTCCACTGATCTTTTTTTCCCTTTCCATTCTAAGCCCTGAACAGGTTTAAGTAGCAGTTGTCATCATTAAAGAAGCTGCTCCCCTCCCACTTTCCATTCTCCTGAGAAAGGAGCATCCTGGCAGCAGCAGGCCCAGGTAAGGAAAGAGCAGCTGCCATCTCACTCGGGGTACAGAAATCCAGTCTGGAAAAGGGTGTGAGGAGGGCACAGGCCACCTCAGCAGCACAGGATCAGAGAGCACTGCTGAATAATGAAGTAAGGAAACACAGTAATAACAAATAATGCTAGAATGAGGAAGTCAAACTGCCCGTTGAGGTGCCCCAACCGCTCAGAGGGGCTTGAGGGTTGTAGGTTCTGCCCTCGCTCAGCTGCTGGCACCCAGTTTCTCTCTCAGGCCACTCCAGAGCTTGTCCATGAATCAGCTGAACCTGCCAGGCCAGCAGAAAACTCCTGATGCTCCTCAGCCCATGGCTCTCTGCTCAGAAGGGGCTGGAGGGTGGGGGAGCCTCACCCCCGCAGCATCACAATCCCACACCCCAGGAATGGCCACAACCACCCGGGGAAAGGGCTCAGCCCTCCCTTCCAACACAGAGCAATCCAAACAAACAGCACAGAAGGTGGCAAGGAAAACGCTCAGAGGACAAAAGGACAGAGTCAGGATTAAACCCAGTCCCTTGATCCCTGGCCAAATGGCCAACCCGTAAGCCCACGCAACTTCCAGAGCCAATTTAAAATCCTGAGTGTGGTATACTTTAAGTTATAAAATCATATTTAGACACACATTTTGAAGTGTTCTTTGCTCTGCTGGTGGCTAAAAACAATTCCTTTGTCATCAAATCTTGCTTCAGCAAGCTGACATGACGTTTTTAACTCAGGAAATAAGATAATTAGGGTTCAAGGTAAACAACTACAACTGTGCATCATAAACAGTTTCTAATTTTAAGCCTGAGTCCCTCTAATGCCATCCATATTTTAAAGACAGTTTCCTTACAAATGGTTTAGGCTGCCTGAGCAGCTTGTGTCTGAGCCTGTGCTAATGAGCAGCAGCAGAAGCAGTACATCCAGGGAAAACAGAGCCTGGTGAGCAGGTGAGCTCCTGTGTCAACATCATGGCATGGTTTGGGTGAGAAGGGACCTCAAAGCCCATCCAGTCCCACCCCTGCCATGGCAGGGACACCTTCCACTAGCCCAGGTTGTTCCCAGCCCTGTCCAGACTGGCCTTGGATACTTCCAGGGATCCAGGGTCAGCCACAGCTGCTCTGGGCACCCTGTGCCAGGGCTTCACCAGCCTCACAGCCAAAAATTTACTCCCGATATCTAATCTAAATCTTTCCCTCCTTCAGTTTAAAGCCAATCCTCCTTGTTCTGCCACTCCAGGCCCTTGTCCAAACTCCCTCTCCAGCTCTCTTGGAGCCCCTTTATTACTGGAAGGGGTTCTAAGGTCTGCCCGGAACCTTCTCTTCTCCAGGCTGAACAAGCCCAGCTCCCCCAGCCTGTCAAGGTAAGCCAAACATCAAAGGAGGAAAATACACTCTGAATCTTAAATAGCTGGAGAGGCAAAAGCCAGGGAGGAAACAAAGTGCTGAGAGCAGAGCTCCACACGCTTACACAATGCTCGCTGCAAGTCAGCCTGGATCCCAGACCTCAAACGCCCCACTGGCACAAACAGCAGCAATTCAAGTTGTAACTCGTAGAGAAAATCAGCTACTGAGCTGCTCAACAGCAGGCAGAAAACACAGCTCCAGTCTCTGCCCTGTGTCTAATGCGGCCCTCGTGTTACTGCTGCCCTAAAATATTCCCAAAGCTACCTGGAATAAAGGTTGGCAGGAAAGAGCAGCATCCCAGAAAGGCTGGAGCACATGGCATGAGCATGGCTGGAGCTCCAGGGAGGTGTGGAGGGCAGCAGCTGTGTCTGCCTTGGGGATGAATCACTGTGTTCAGAGGTTGCAATAACTGCAGCAGTGCTCTGAGGTGTTAGCCTGGCAGGCTCTCATTCCTCTTCAATCCCAGGAACACGTGCTGAATTACAGCCAAATGAGCTCAGCTCAATGGGGGAAGGTGGCAGAGCAACCCAGAGCTGTGCTGCAAGAGCCAGGAGTGGTCAGAAGTGTCCCAAAAACCACTGGTGGGAACGCTCCTGCAGGAGCCTGAACAGTACAGAGGAATGACGTGGTGGAGCCAGTGCAGCCTGGGGGAGCTTACTCCTCCAAAACTTTTCCTCACTAAACAATTCCAAAGCACCCCACCCCATCGCTGCTATTTTTGTCAGAAAGGGAATTCCAACCAGAACAATGATTTCCACGACATTTTTCCGTTGGAAGAAGAAAACTGGTAACGCTGCGCAGCAAAAATAAAATTTCCACAGTAGTTCATCCAGTACCACAAGTCTCCTTCCTAAAGGGAACAGATTAACGTGCCTGGAGTCTGCTGTGCAGCATGGATGTATTTTTAGCTCCAAGGATCCAAAGGCAGCAATGTGGTGGAAGCCTCCCAGGCTGGAGTTAGCCATGGGAGGTTCATCTCTCTGCACCCTGGAGAGGGCAGCTCATTAAGAGGCTGCTCAGAGCAGAAGGAAACAATTCACCCATTCCCTGAAGAAATCCCTCTTCCCACGACTGCACACAAGGCAGCTCCTTTAATCTCCACCACCATCCCCCTACACACAGTTCATACCGATTTGCACCATTTTTGGGGAATAGAAATGCATTAAAAGTGCTCTTTCCTCCCAGATCTCTGGCACAATTAACAGAGATAAATTCAAAGCTGTGCTCGTGGCACAACATGGGGTGATGAGTGGCTCAAAGTCAACCCAAATTCCCAAGAGACTGAAAGGAGCAGAACAACAGTTTGGTTTTATAATGTTTTAGCTGCAATTACCACTTTTTCTATGATTACTGGTAAAGCAGCATTAGCTGCTGTCCAAACCCATGTTAGTGAACCTGAAAAATACCTTGGAATTGTTTGGATTGGAAGGGACCTTAAAGCCCATCCAGTGCCATCCCTGACATGGGCTGGGACACCTCCCACTGTCCCAGGCTGCTCCAAGCCCCAGCCTGGCCTTGGACACTGCCAGGGATCCAGGGACAGCCCCAGCTGCTCTGGGCACCCTGTGCCAGGGCTTGCCCAGCCTCCCAGGGAAGGATTTCTCCCTGATATCCCATCTAACCCTTCCCTCTGGCAGCACAGAGCCATTTCCCCTTGTCCTGACACTCCAATTCCTGATGAAGAGTACCCTCAAAGTGGAGCTTCCAAGGGCAGCCTCAAGAAAAAAAAAAAACCAGTAGCCACCAAAGCCTCTCTGCTCTCCTGGCCACCATGAGGCCAATATTTAACCCAATTATCAGGGGCAGGAGTCCATTCCCAGGCCACAAAAGGTGACTTAGTCACATTGCCTTCTGCCTATAACAATGCCGTTCATCACCAACCCTTCAGGGACACACCTTTGGGAAAAACACCTGGCAAGTGTGCAGGGATCACTGCTTCAGATCCAGGAGTCCGAAAAATGGGATAAAATGCAAGAAACACTATGAATTGGAGAGCAATCAACAATTAGGGAGTTTATTATTTCATAAATTGCCAGGTATTCTGACTCAGAGCTCAGAGATGGCACTGCCTGGATGCAGATGGCCTCACCTACCCACCTGCAGAGGTGTATTTGGGAATCCCAAATGCGCCACTGGGGAACACAAATGCTCAATTCTGAGTATTCATGGGACAACAGGCAGAAGAGGAGAGGAAAAATAAAAATAAAGGAAAAATTCAAGAACACAAGACCCAAAAGTCATGAGTAGATCTGAGCCATTTTTCAGACTTTTATTAAAATTAGATTGGCCTTATCACATTCACCCCCTGTGAGCAGCAAAAGAGCACCAACATCACCTGGTGAAAGACACAGAAATGCAGAGGGGACCAGAGGTAACCTCCACAACCAAGGCTCCTCCACATCCACAGCACCCACTGAATTGAGCTTACACACCTCGAAAAACAGCTCATTTGTAACACTCACAGCATCCACCAAAGGCAGAGCTACTAAAATCTGGTATGTAGGTCTAGGAAAATAAAGCTTTGCTTCAGCCCTGCCTCCCCTCCTGAGCCCTTCCTCCTCCAAACGCCTGAAATAGGATGTTACACTACTTGTTTATACGCCATTACAGAAAAACATGCTGGGTTTCTTCATCCTGCATTACAGAACAAAATGTTACCCAATTCCTCCTGTAAAGTACCAAGAAATAACTGTGAGACCATATGCATGGGGAAGCATCCACGTGCTGGAGTAATCTGGCCTTACGTAACCAGCCATGGGTGTCTGACCACAAGCAGCAGCAAAGGAAGGGCCACAACAACTTCCCCGTAAAACCCACCCAAAAATTCATCTGGAGGGGTCTGATTCAGGAGACAAATGAAATTCACATCTCTAAGTTACAATTTTAGGTTACTGACATCAAAGTACCCAGAGCAAAGAGTCCTGGGCGGTTGATTTTCTCTCCTTGAGCTCATCCCCATTAACCAAAAATTAATCGTTTGTTAATTGATGAGTTCAGTTTGAACCCATGCCACCATGATTCTTATCTCAGTAGTTAGAGGGCAGCTCTTTCCAAGGACCCAACAAGCAGAGATCAGCATCCTAAAACATCAGGAATCTGAGCACTGATAATCCTGGAGATCACAGAGTAATTTAGCTTGGAAAAGCCTCTGAGGTCATCAAGCCCAGCAGTGCCAACGCCACCACTAAACCAAGTGTCACATCTACACGTTTTTTAACACCTCCAGAGTGAGAGGGTCTCCTCCCAGCCTCTTCCTCTCTGAGCTGAGCTCCCTCAGCTCCTCCTGGTGCTCCAGACCCTGCCCCACATCCCTTCCCTTCCCTGGACACATCGTGTGGGCTCAGCTCAGAACAGCAGACGTGAGACAGACATGGACAAGGCAGCCAAAAACACAAGGTGCAAAACAGACCCCAAATCCACAGGCAATAAATTTCACAAAACCCATCTGTGCCCCCTTTCTACCTGCTGGCAGCCAAAAGGAAACATAAAAGCACAGACACATTATTATGGAAAACAAGTCAACTTCTTGCACAGGGATAAGGATAACAAATGCTTCACTGCTCTGTTTCAAGCGTTTCAGATCTTAGACTAAACCCAGAAAAGAACATTACCAGTTAAGCTATTACAGCAAATGAAATGAAAATTGAAAATCAAGTCTAACTGACATTAAATTTAAATAAATAAATCTCAATTCCAGAATCATAATGCATAGTTCTCATGACAAAAAACTTCTGGAGAAGGGAAAAACACCCCTGGTAACTCTGAATATTAAGCTGCGATAGCACAGGCACCTCACAGTTTATCTAAATAAAGTGTCTCCTGCAAAGAGCCCTGGTTCCTCCAGTGCAGGCTGCAGTGTGATTAACAGAGGTCCATTAGAGAGGCAATCCATAACCTGGCTCCTGTGAGGAGTCCCTGCCACATCCGTCTGCGTTTCCATGGCAACCAGGCAGGAAAATATAAAGCAAATTACAGTTAAATGAAAATTATTCTCCATGACAATATATGTTAATGCGGGAACATTTGCAAGGCCATTCCAGATAAAATGTTTACATTCACACATGTGTCTACAAAAATAAATAAAAGGCAGCTGGAGCAGCTAATGGATCACCCAAAGACAAGGAGCAGAGTATTTTTTTGCTCCCCCTAAGTTTTAGTCTATTCATCAGAATAAAATTCTTCAAGCTGAAGAATACCCGAAGTATTTGCCCATTTCCAAACAGTAAGATTCTTTAAGGAACAGGTTTTCAGAGGATCTAAAACACACATTTCTGAATGTTGTGAACCTTCCATTTTCCTGGCTGCAAACAAAGACTACATTTATGCCTCCCCATCCCAGCAGAACAAGGTTTAAAGGAGAGGTTAAGTTTATATTTAAAGAGATCTGACTGAAACTGGTGTAGTGACTTATTTTAATCAGCTATGACTTACTGAGAACTGGAAATGTGCTTTATACCTCAGAATTTGAGGTGGGAGAATCTTATACCCCACCAGGGTTTAAAGACAGCACAGGCCACTGAAATACGTTCAGAAAAGGCCACAATTAAGGCTGTAAAAGGTGATCATACTCCCTCACCATCACCACTTTGCCTGAATAGTCCTTTTTTAGGGAATCTATCTTCTGGAGCATGAGGGAAGTTAATTGGAATGAGGCTCCTCAAAACGCAGCCACTTTGTTATTTTTTTAACTCCCTTGCCTGGTACCCCAAAGAAAAGCCCAGAGAAAGGAAGGAGGTTATGAACTGCCTCACAGTCTGTGCCACTGAAACGCCACATTTTCAGCAGGGTCTAAAATACTGCCCTGGAAAACAGCCCCCCCTCAGCCACCCTGCCAAGTTCCTTTCCCATGGAAATGCTCTGCCTGTTCCACGAGTAACACAGGTGCAGGTTTCTTATGAAGGCCCAGAAAAAGCACAAGGCACTTTTTGAAGGCGTTTGGGAGAGCTGGGAACACAGAGCAGGGCATTCAGTGTGCTGGCACATCTGAGCTCGCTCCGTGCACGCTCGCACTGACCTCTGCATCTGCCTCCTGCCTCCGCCTACGGAACAATGCTTGGATCATGAGGATCGTAACTTTTTATGACAGTGGGAAAACTGCAATCTTCTCCACGAGTTCTCTCCACCCTGCACATAAAACTGCTCATAGGTTCAACCATAAAGCAAACTCCCTCCTTTGAAGTTGCAGCCGGAGCCCCGTGCACGTTGTAAAGCCGAGCTGGGAGAACGCAGCGCGTTCAGGTTTTACATAACCACCCTCGCGGAAAGCATCGCTCCCCAGTCAGCCAGAGCCACTATTGACAAAAGCAAGTCAGGTCACAGAGTATCTGGGTAACAAAACTCCTCACAGGTGAGCTCAGGTTACCCACAAACACCCAAGTCGCACACCACCCAATATATTCCAGCCATGCTCCACTTTCTCTGAGGATCAGCTTCCTGCAGAGCCCACAGCAGCGTTCAGTTCAGTACTGCTCCATGACCCCTCCACCTTTCCCTCCATAGGATATGCAGATAGGGGAGGGTTGGAAGGAATGCTAGAGAGCATCCAGTCCCACCTCCTGCAAAGGCACAGTCACCTGGAGCAGGTGACACAGGAACAACATCCACGTGGGTTTGGGATATCTCCAGAGGGGAAGACCCTGCACCCTCCCTGGGCAGCTGTGCCAGGGCTCTGCCACCCTCCATGAAAAGTTCATCCTCATGTTGAGGTGGAACTTCTCGTGCTTTAGTTTATGTATCTCCATACAATGCACAGAATGCAACTATAAACAGTCTAAAAAACAGAACTTAACCCCTGCCAATGGAACCCCAGCAGCAGTTGCTAGGATCCTCTGCAAACCTCACTAATTGCTGGGATTGGGTTTCCAGGGAAGCTCCTTGCTGCAGCAGTGGAGGGGCTGAATGCTGTTTTCACAAAAGAACTTGTAAAACCCCAGGCTGCATGTCTGCAACAGCCAGGATTTATATTCCAGGCACAAATGAGATTATGCTGCGCAAACTGTGCTCCCAGGGCTCCGAGCAGGTGGATCCCACCAGGATGAGCAGCCATCCTGGATGCTCAGGGTCCAGGGCCAGTTTCCCTGCTCTCCCTGATGGGCTCCACACCCCTTTGAGGAGACCTGACTGTATCAGATGCCTCCCTGTTAGAAAAGTCATTTTCTCTGTAAATGTAAGCTAATGCATGCTAACATAGAGTGAGATTCCAAGGAAAACCAGGCAGCCTGCAGCTTTCCTGCAGGGAGAAAAGCAGGAGATTCAGGGACACCAGGCTGCTGGGCAGTACTACCACTACTAATAACCTCATGGTAGAGAGCAAATACAGGATAAATCTGCAAAAGGGGATTCCAAGAGCCGATCCAAGCAAGGACAGCAAGGAGATGCAGGAGAGGGAAGGAGCACACAGCACCCCAAACATCCTCACCAGCATCCCCCACACCCCAGGAGCCTTCACCTCAACACACCCACAGCTTCACTCTCCTCCTATAAAAACAAGGTTCAGCTCTCCAGAGGAAGACGAAGATGCAGGAAAAAGAGAGAAGGTGAAAGGCAGGAACAGACGAGAGGGGACCTCAAAACGCAGACAGGCTAAAATTAGAGACAAGAATCTCGGATGAGGACCAAGGCAAGAGCAGAACCTCCATCAGATGAGACTCCTGGGAGAGGTGAGGGACAGACAGGAGGGAGAAGAAACATCCCGGTGGGTAAAGCAGACAGAACACACTGCAGGAGGAAATCAGATTCAGCATTTTAAGACTACAGCCTCCAGCTCCCTAAACCAAGGAGCTCAGCACACCAGGAAAGAGCCATGAAGTTGACTTCTTGTCTGATCCCTTCCCCCCTGGACTAACTCGGAGGAATTCATCTCCCACCACAGAACCAGTTTAACACCCCAGTGCCTGTGCTGATCACAGGGGAAGGGAACTGAATTCACCACCGAGCACATGAGTAACACAGGGCACCTCTGATCTCCTGGGAGAGTCAGAAACCTTCCAGGCTGCTGGGAAAATGAGGAACAGAGAGCCCAGAGCCAGGAGAGCCACCACACAGGACCTTGGCGCGTGCCAGGACAAGCCACGGCGAGGAAGGAAACCAGAACAGCCACCAGCCAGCCAAATTCCCAAACCCAGCATATTCCCCCATACATGGGGACAAGAAACCACAAGAATAAAAAAGGTCAGCATTCAAGGAGAACAGGTTTTCCACCTTCAAACCCGCTCACTGGACCCTTAGGCTGCTGAGAAAGGTGAAGTTTCACACTCTAAATCCCCAAATTTATTCCTTTGAACCCAGCTTGAATAAATGGATCTGCCTGTGCTGAGCTGCAAGATGAAGCCAGGGAGACAGCTTGGGGTGGGCAGCAGCCAAGTGCCGTAACCAGAGCACCCGGTGGTATTTCAACCCCCCGAGCACAGCCAGGAGCAGGACGCTTGTGTCCCGTCCCCCCCCCCCACTCACACACACCCCCTTCCCTGCATTACCTACATCTCTTCCCAGCATCGCCACGGCTAATCTCATCCATCCAAAGATACATGGATGTATTTATAGACAGGCTTACATCTCCAGCACATCCAAGGCCTGACGCAACCACGGAGCGCCGGTCGGTGTTGTTACCACAATGCTGACATTTCACAATCTGCCACAGCCATCCCTCCTGTAGAACGTGGAAAACACCAGCCCTGGAGTGTAAAGTCTATTCCAAAGTGCTTTCCATGGGATACAGTCACTGCCACAGTCAGCAGGATCTCAGCCCTGCCACCTCCTCCCTCCCCACAGCAGCTATCAGGAGACCATTCCCAAAGGAGAACTTCTTGGAACTTTATCTTGGCTCCTCCTGGACCTAACCAGCCTGCAGAAACCCAGCCACTTACCAGTCATTCGGAGCTCCTGGTACAACTTGTTTACACAGCACAGGTCACAGGATCGGCTGGAAGGTGTAAGCAGGATATAGTTTTTATGGCTCTGAACTCCTGCCCAGATAAGCCGATAAGGCCCCGGCTGGGGGCGGGGAGCACTTTCATGTGTGCGTGATTTGAAAGGAAGAGGCACCATGAACTGCAGCTAAGCAGTTGGTGCTTAATAATGAAGCTTCCATTCACCTCTAAAGCTATTTAATACCTTTTTTTTTTTTTTTTTTGGAGTTCCTAATTACACATCCTTTCATTTCACATCCCAATATTGAGGGCAGCACTGTATTTCCAAGCCCAGCCTCTGGCTGCTGAGCCTTCAGGGACACGCTGCCTCTGAATTGTGGTGAATTTTTTAGAGGGCAACATCTCCCTTCCTGACTCTGATTCTTCTCCATGCCTGTGACACAGTTTTAGCAGCTTTATGCGGCCCTAAAGGTAAATTATTTGAGACCCTTTCTATCCTGCAAAGCTGTCAGTCTCTCAAAAATTAGAGGCAGCTCCCTCCAGCCTTTGCTTCCCTGAGCCTGGAACCACCCCACCGTGACACCCTCAGTGAGGACCAAAGCCCATCACCCAAACAAGGACCACCTTAATAATGCTCTCACAGCAAATCCAGCACAGCACAAGAGGACAGGAGATGCCCTCTCCCTGGAAAAACATGCATTCCCTCACACAAAGCTGAGACAAAGCTGTTTTTACACACACTGCAAAGTTTTCTACCCTTTCCGTTCTCCAAGTCCGGAAATTTCGTTACATGGCATTTCAGCCACATATGAACCCAGCACCAGGCACAGACACACTTGCACCTACCAGCAAAATAAATATTTCAGTGTTTCCACAAGACATGCAGTGTTGTAACCTTTGGTTTCCGAATCCAAATGCAACATACAATCAATACCCTGCTCCTGCCACTGCAGTAATTCACAGCCGACGGTTTATTTTAAAAACACTCATCGAATAAGTTTGGTTTTCTTCGAGACAGGGGAAGAAAGGCTGCCTCCAGATTTGGAGAGGATAAATAATTCAATGCCTGAATGCCAAGGGCAGTGTGCACATATCCATATGGCAGGGACAATGCAGACAGTAATATATGCTGCACATCACCACCCTGACAGTGCCTTCAACCCTGACCTAGAAAAAAAACACATCACTTTCTTTTGACTCCGGCAGCCAATTCCCTCCCTGGCACTGCACCCGTTCGCCGTGGGGTTACGGTGAGGAAGTGCCTCCCAATCCCTCGACCTCCCCAGGCTGCAATTCCAGCCTCTGCTCACAGCAGCCACGAGCTGCACATCTTACCCACGCGGGGAACTCCAGCAAACTGAAAGAACACGAGGAGATGGAGGCTTCAGACGACCTCTTTGGGAGCTCACGCTTTCCCAGCCAGCACTGAGAGGGGCAGGAAAAGCCAGGATGGCTTCTCAGATGTGAGGCCCGGCGGGGCCCCAAGGGAGGAGGAGCAGAGGGAGAGGGGAGGCTGCTCCTGCAAGAGCCAGCACCCACCCGAGCCCTGCGTGGGGCTGCTGAGCCATGGTGCTCCCATGCCATCCTCAAGGGACAGGGGACCACGTAGGTCATGTTGGATAGACACGTGGCCACAGAGATCCCACCGGACGTACACACAACCACCAAGACCATGTGGGATGGACACAGAACCAAACCAATCGTGTTGGATGGACACAGGACCGCAAAGATCTCACTGGATGGACACGAGATCATTTAAATCATGTTGGACCATGTAGATCCCATTGGATGGATACAGAAGACCATCTGTTTCTCCACAGAAGAGGGAAGAGGTTGCTCACCAGAGAAACCATCCCTCCTATCCTCCACAGCCCTCAACGAACATCAAGCCTGCAGCCACACTCATTTCACACTCCCAAAATTAACTATCACCCATCACCCTGCCCCACTGTCTTAGTTTGATGATTTGATAATTTCACTACATCCTACAACTTGAACAAAACATTAGAATCAACACAAAGAATTCTGGAGCCCAAAATACCCGATATAATTAACTGCACCTTCTAACACAATTATTTCCTTTCCTGACCCCAATTATTCCTTCAGTTTATTAAAGAGAACTCAAATACAGAGCAACATTAACACCCCAAAGAGTCACATAAACAGAAAAAAAGTCTGAGGGCACCATTACAAACAGACTTAATGGAACTCCAAGATTGGAAATGGATCTTGAAAGCTGTCAGATCAAAGCAAGATCTCTCGTGTAAGGACTGCATTACCCTCGGAGCCACAGAGCTAATACCATCCATAAAAATATTTTGCTCAAGAAAGTGAAGAACAGCAGCGTTTCATCTGTCAAAAGGTGCGAGGCTTTTATGGGATTAGCCATTCCACATGCAGCATAAAAATTAGAGCAGATTTTTAAAAGCCCCCAGCTCAGCTGATGGAGACTCCACAGCCCGACGTGCAACCGCTCTCTTCACATGTGCTCCACGCCGAGCAGATTTTTCACTGTTATTAGCATTTAAGCTTCTTTTTACTTTTTTTTTCTCCCCATACTCTCGTAAAAGATTACAAATTGGCATCACCCATAAGCAGCCTCAGCTGAAGCACCACTACCCAGACTCAGAGAAATTAAGACTGTTAAATACCCAACAGTTGCCTGAGAAAATACACCAGAAAACACCAGTTCTCACACAGGAAAGCTTAAAAAGTAGAGTAGAATGTGTTCAAAACCAGCCTCCAGACCATGGGCGCTGACAGCTTCCCACCCCCCTTCCCAGCAGGATTCCAAAGGCAGCATTTTGCCCAGATTTTAAGGCTGCACAAACCTGCTTAGGACACTTGTGATTTCAAATAATTGCCTACACAAGCTTTCCCTTAACACTGATGGGAGTATTTTTTATGGCCGTGCATCGGTGGCACACAAATTACGTAACACTTGGCTGAGAACCCTCCGAAAAAGCAGCTCTGTGCCGCTAATCCCTCACGCAGGAAGGAGGAAAATATTTAAAAGCTGCATACAAATCATTCCTGTGAGTGTCGTGCAGACTGGTTTAAATTAGACAGGGTAAAAATATATGTGAGCTGATCACGAAACACTGGAATCTTTGCTATGGAGACACCGGTTCCTCTCCGCAGCCTTTTACAACCCAAATACAGGGAATTCTCCCTGGCGATGGAGGGAGCACACAAGCACCTTTACTAGAGCTCATCAAGGAAATACGAGGAGAATAACAACCCCCATGTAAATATTTTCCAGTATTATTTGCTTTGCCGTACTGAAAAGCAGCAGTACCTGCCACTACTTGCTCTGGGTCTACCACTATTAAATCTTAATACCCAGGAGGAATTTCAATCCGTAAGGCAATTGCTGAGCCTGAAATTCAGGTACAGGGCAGGAAGAGGGGCAGACCTCCTCTGAAAGCAGTCACTCCATAATTTTACAAAATGCAATTAACCAGCTCCGGCCCTGTGCCTTTCCTTCCCTTGGAGAAGGATTTCTTCACCAAGTAATTAGCCTGTCCCAGTTAAGACTCAAGTCACCACACAACATATTTTCCCCAAAACAAAGCCACACGCACTATTTTAAAAAAATATTGCCATTTCCTCACAGCCACTTAAATCTCTTCCCAGCTTTTGGCTTAGTCACTGCCTGGATCTAAAACTCACTGAAACCAACCCACCACTGTGGGAGCTGCTAAAACCTTGGGTTTATTCCCACACTGGAGACACTTCACCATTCTAGAGCACTGCCTCTTTTTAATGCATAGAAAAGCTGCAGGTAAGGAAAAAAAAAAAACCTCTTAGTACTTCAAACACATGTCCAAAAGCCACAACATAAAGACAAAGAGGACAGATTAAACGCTGTAAAGACACACTCGTCGGGAACCTTCCTTTGAAGTATCTGCAGGAAACACTGTCATCACGCAGCCATGTTACAATTACACAGTTAAAATAATCAGCACCAGTTGTAAGTAGCCCATCTGGTTCCCTGGAAAGGGAACACTGCTGGTACAGTATTGATTAACACGACGAGTCTCACTGACCCCAGAGAAATGCATTTGTCTGCTCTGCTGAGCAGCGGAAGAACGCGGCACGACGCTTCGCTTTGTTCACGGGCATTTGGGGGGACTTAGCCCTACTAAAACATGAGTGGAAAATAAAATAATCTTATCAGGTTGCCTACCATACGTGAAGGAAGAAAATAAGCCCAAAGGTTTTTGTTGTGGGGTGGTTTTTTTTAAAGATTTCCTCCCCCATCCAAACCCAACCCACAAACTGGACAATCTGCAGGTTTAAGTCTGAGAAAATGCTGTTGCAACATCATAGAAACAAAAAGCTGCCCATGGAAAAAAAAATCAGCTCGTTCTGAACCACGCTCTTTTTGTGAAATGGAGACACGGACAAGAGTTCATTTCTAAAAGCAGAAGCAGAACTGAACAGCAAAACCAAGTGTAGAACACGAAACGCAACATCTCCAGTTTCCAGCACCGACGTGGCTGGGGCTCCTCGGTCAGTAATTACAACAGGAATGAGGTAAAAAAAAAGCCTTGGGAACGGAGGGCTAGCCGTGCCCCAAGCCCAGCGTGTTGTTTGCTGCACGGGCAGCTGGGTTTGCTGCGAGTTTCGCACAGCAAGCCCTAGCACTGACTCAGACAGCCCGGGGTGACTGACACAAGCCCCGGCTCGCCCGGATGGGTTCACAGCAAAGCCCTTCTCCAGGCAAGGATGTGCCCCGGCAGGTCGGGTACCTCCCGTAGGACCGGAGAGTTCTCCCGGAGCCAGGGAGACCCGGAGCGCTGCTGCTTGGAAAGCGCTGAGCTTCACAAACCCCGAGGCAGAGCAGACTCGGAGCCCTCGGACTGGCTCACACAGAGCCCCCAGAGCTCGCCCACACACAGGCACGGACCACCCCACCCCCTGCGAGCCAAACCCTGCCCTGCCGAGCGCTTCCCACGGACACCGAACAGGGAACGGAGCTCTGCAAGCAAGCGCCGTGCCCGGAGTTTGTCCCCGCCGAGGCGCAGGGCTCGCCCCACATCACGTTCCAAACCCTTCCACAGCCAGCTCAGGCTACTCCGATCTGGAATCTGCCAGAAAATCCAGCCTGTGAAAACGCCAACTTGTCCCGTTTTTAAGCTAGTCAAGCTAAATGTTGAGCTCCTGGTAGGGCGCACACAAAGAATGTATCGACGCCGTTGGGGAACATGTGAGAGTTAATCTCCTTTTGCCTCTCCGTGACTCCGTGGAGTGGTTTTCCCCGACAGAAAAAAAGGAAATTATTGGAGTCATTATATAAAAGTGTTCCATTTTATGAACAAAACAAAGAAAGGAGAAATACACTGAACTCCAAGTTCCTTAAATGTATATAAATTTTAGGAAAGCCCACAGCCACTACAAGGCAGTACAGACGTTTTCAACTAAAAATCTTCCCGTTACAGAGAGGGTAAAAATGGTGTGTACACCCCATTTCAGAAGCCATCTCAGGAGGGAATTTTGCTTCAAGAGCTGCCTGGAATTTGCTCTCTGCCTATAGAGCCGTGTCCCCAGTGGTGAGAGAGCACTTTGTGTACAAAACCAGGAGGGGGGAGGAACCCTTTCCTGCAACTGGATATCAAAACAGATCCCCAAGCCTGGAGGAGAAGCCAAGCCGTAAACACACGGCCCCTGTACCTCAATGAAGGGCCCGTTCTGAGCCGCACACCCCGGACAGCTGCTCCCTCTGGGAAAGGGCAGAGGGCACCGAGGGCTCGGCTCATCCCGGCTCCCTCCGAGGTCATTTGCCTTTCTAAACACGAATCCATCCCCGGGCTGGGGGAGGCTCGTCCTGGGCTGCAGCTGTTTGGGCTTGGGAGGCTTTTTTTTTTTTTTTTTCTCCTCTCTCTTCCTTTCTGCTAAGGGGCAAAGGTGTCAAGCAGCCCCTCCCCGGCACACAAAGGCTCCTCGGAGGACAGAAACACGGAGCGATTTAAAGATTAAACTGGGAAATAAATAAAAGCCGCGGGGCTGGGGCCGGCTGGGCTCGGTGCGGCCCCGGCCCTGCGCACACACACGCAGGGCTAACGCCTACCCGGGGATGATGAAATGGGAAACGGAAATTACCATTTCAGACAACTTTTGGTATTGTTCCTCGCAGCGCAGCGCTCACCCCAAAACGCACTTTCCCCCCCCCGCCCCCCGGCTCCCCGCACCTCTACGGAAAAAACATCCCCACCCCAAAAAACTGGAGCTGGAGGGGCGGAGGGGGAAGGCCAGGGCTGCGGGCTCCACACGGAGCTCAGAGTTCCTCCCACGGCTCCCCGCGAGCCTGCGCACCCCATAAACGGCGAGCAGCCCCCGGGCTCTCCCTGCGGCCCCTCCAAACCTGCACTCCCCAGCCATCCTCCCTCTCTCTGCAGCCCCTTCCCACCCCCTGTCCCCAAACACTCCCTTATCTCCTTCTCCGCCCCCCCAAAAACCCCCAACCTCCTCTTCCCACCCGCGCTGCGGCGCTTTCTCCCCTCGAGCCGACCCCGCACCGGGTCCCACCTCCTGCCGCCACCGGTGCCCCCGTCGATCCCTACCCCGTCCCGGTGCCCCCCCCTTCGACCTCGCCCCCCCCCCCCCACCCGCTCCGGGTGCCTCTCCCGGTGCCCCCACAGGCCGCGCGTCCCCTCTCCGGGACCCCCTCTGCCCTACGCCCCAGCGCCCCGGTACCCCCCACCCGCGTCACCGCCCGCCGCCCCCCGGCGCTTACCGGTGCTCGGCGCTCAGCGGGCCAAGGGCAGCCCCGCGGCGGAGCTAGGCCTGCAGCTCGGCCAGCCCCGCCGCATAGAGGGGGGGGGGGCTGCGGGGGGGTTTCGGGGCGGTTTTTTGGGGGTCCGGGGGTCCCGGGGTCCGGCCCTAGCGCGGGGGGCGCGCGCCGTGGCGGCTCCGGGCCGCGCGCTCCATCCCCCGCGCGCCGCTGAGACGGCGTCGCTCATTGGCCCGATGAGACGGCGCCGTTCATTGGCGGACACGGCGGTCCAGGGTGGGGGGAGGAGCCCAAACAGCCCCCCCCACCTCCACCGCGGCGCCGCGCGGGGGCTGACGGGAGCGCGGCGGTGCGCGACGTGTCCCGGCGGCGCTGCAGCCCATTGGCCGCGCGCGCCGAACGGCGCTTCCGGGGTGGGGCCAGCAGGGGACGGGAGGGGCCGGGAACCCCGCGGGCCGGACCACAACCGGGAGCGAGACCGGCCCCGCAAGGATGTGCCGTGCCGAGCTCCTGGACTGGGCTAGCATCGGGACCGGGATCGGGATCGGCCTTCCAAGGACATGCGGGCTGAGTTTAAGCCCCGGGACAGGGCCCGCCGCGCTGCCCCGGCATTGTGGGATCACCGGAAGGGGCGCTCCCCGGTTGGCAGTGGTCACTGGGCTGCCGGTGTTGGCACCTGCGTGCCCGAAAATCGGCGTTGGGACAAGGCGCCCGTTATGGGAACCGCGTCAGGGGGTTCCCGTGCTGTCCCTGCGCCACACGGGTACATCGCTCAGGTCTTGTTCTGGGCCCGGTTCCTTCGTGGCATCCTCATTACAGCTCCCGCTGCCGTGTGTGCCCTGGCGCTCCGACGTGGCGGCGCTGGAAGTTGCTGCCCAGCAGGACAGTGAAGGGTGACACAGGTCGGGGCACTGGTGCTGGGGGACACTGCTGCAGTGGCTGCTCCAGCAGCCCAGGGAGATCCCCCCGGAGAGCACAGGGACCTCACTGCTCGCTCCTTACCAGGCCGGGTTTTGGGCTTTGATCTTTTCGAGTGCTGATCGCACAACACCAGAATGCTTTTGTGCAGTTTTTATGTGCAGGGTGCCTCCTAAAAAATAACGTTTTAAACATCTAGACAGGTAATCCCTGCTGGATAATGGCAGTCATTCCTTTATTCTTCTGGAATGTTCAAGGAGCGACTGACTGGGCTGGATGTGGCACTGCTTTGGTCTGATTGACAAGGTGGTGATTGATTACAGGCTGGGATCCATTGGTCACAGATGGAGATTGGAAAGGAATTGTTCCCTGAGAGGGCGGGCAGGCCCTGGCACAAGGTGCCCAGAGAAGCTGGGGCTGCCCCTGGATCCCTGGATTGATGATTACCTGGAAGTGTCCAAAGCCAGGCTGGACAGGACTTGGTGCATAGTGGAATGTGTCCCTGCCCATGGCAGGGGTGAGAACAGATAAACTTTGAGGTTTATCCACCCCCAGTAATCCCACTGTTCTGTTGTGTGTCTGTACTTTGTACCACACACCTACTGTCCCAGCCCCTCTGTGTCACCAAGGTAGCTGAATTCCAGGGAGGAATCCAGGCCATGGAGCAGGTCCCAGCTGTGGTGCCCCGGGGGCCCTGGTGTGGGTGTTAAGAGCTGGGTCACCACGTGTTGTTTTGGTTGCTGGGGATGGGGAAGCCTGGAGGCAGCAGCTCTGCCCATGACCTCATCCGGAATATTCCTGTTTTTTAACCCCCCCCCCCTCTGCCAGGAACAGGGCTGGAACTGGGATTTCTCTTTTGGCATGTGCATGGCCACTCAGGATCACACACTTGGCAGCCTGAGGGTCAGTTCTCATGTGCTTGGGGTGCTCCAGGCCCCCAGGAAGAGAAATCCTTCTGCTGGGCTCAGGAGCATGTGTCTGGCCCTGCTGTTAAAAAATAGCAGGAGAGAGGTTTATTCTGAGCCTGTTAAGCTGGTCCTGTGTTCCATTTAGGATTAGTCTTTTTATCTCTACCCATCTTCTTCCTCTGTAAGACCTACTAAACCAGTGAAAAGAAAAGGGTTGGGTGGTTTTTTTGGCTTCCTTTGCATTAAGCTTTTCACAGCTCCCTGCAAAGGCTGCAGGTGAGTGTTGGCCTCTGAAGAGAGCAGAGGGGAAATACGTGTTTTCATTTCCTAAATACAGTTGTCTGTAACTGCTTCCTTGACAACCTTGAATGTTATCCAGGTCAGAGATCCAGTGCTGGGGAGGAAGTTAAACCCTTTCTGTGTCGCCCTGACCTTTTTCTATTTGAACACAACAGCCTGGTTCAGGGAGGAACTTTCAAGTACTTAGAGAAGGGAAGCTGACAGCAGGAATGGGAGGATTATTTCCTTGCAGGTTGTTCTGCTGGTTTGCTGGGTGAGATTTGTGTGATGGGGATGTTTATCCTGCCTGACTTTGTTATGCTGGGCTGGCTTTGCTCCTTAATTGCAATACTTAAAAAAATACAGTCAATGTTGAGCACCTTTATCCTTCGATAAAGGTTGTAAGCGCTTAAATCCTAAAATAAAACAAATACCCTGGTGCTGAGGAAGAAAGAGAACATTGTGTGAGGGCAGGGAAATTAGGCCACTTGGGGAATGTGCTTTTAGGCCTATTTCTGTCTGTCCCAGCCAGCTAAAAGGACACTGACTTTGGGGACAGAGCTCCTGACCCTCCACTCTGCTCTGGAACTGCCTCCTGGCTCACTCTGGGGATGACCCCTGTGTCAGCCCCTCACCTGCTCCAGCAACCTCTGGGTGATGAAATTCACCTCAGTCCTTCAGCAGCTGTCCTGTGAGGGAAGGAACCATCATGCCAGCCCTGAAGTAAAAAATTCCTGGGCTGTGCTACTGTGGGTGCAATTCCCTGCTGATTCAGCTCCTTGCAGGATGGAGGGATGGGAATCTATTTTTAATAGATGAAATAAGGTGTGATTTATGGCTGGTACAGGGTAAATCCAGAGTGACCAGTCAGGTGCCAACATGGCAGGCCAAGAGAATAAAACTTTAGGAGAACTTTTATTAGGAAAACCTTTACTTTAAGCTCGGCTCGTGTTTTAATTAATGTCATCTATTAACATTTTGAAGAGAAATGGGTTTGGCAAACCAAGCAGCCATTTGGGAAAGCAGTGAGTACAGCTGCTGTACTGCAGCAGGAACCTCCCTGGCTCTGTACAGACTGTTTTACTAAATAAAGCTGCTTTCAAGCTATCCTTGTATTTCTTTGCTGTTCTTGTTGTTAACTTAAACTGTGATACCATAAAGAAATAAAAGAGTGGGTTTTCACATGCTTTATAGTGTAGTGGCTGCTCAGAGCTCTACAAGATGTAATTAAGGCTAAATTCATGGAACAGCTCTCTCATATTCAAATCTGCATTGTTTTGAAGGTCTAACTCCTCAACACAGCTTGTTTGCCCCCAGCTCTGTGTGTTTTGAAGGTTTAACTCCTTGGTGCCGTCCACTGTGCACCCAGCTGAGTCCCAGTGAAGCATCAGGACTGGGATCAGGACAGGCAGAGCCCACAGCTCAGGAGCTGATGTAGCTCCTGCTGGCCTCCACAGCAGCAGAATTTTTAGATCACTCAAAGCTGAGAGCTGCTGTTGTGGTGGATAAAGTCTGTTTGCAAGGCTCCCTGCAGGATTTACTTACACCTGTGTGAAGAGTGGTCCATGGAGCTTTGTGCCTGATACATCCACAGAGGATGGATTCTGGGGGAAGTGCCCTCCTGCTGCTGGGTAAACGCCTCATATTGATGTTCCAGGTGTGAACTCATACAGCCTGGCTCTAATTACTGTTTTTATCATTCCTAATGACAGGCTTTAGGTTTCCAGACTGCTTATGGATTTCAGGGGTGTGGAGTGACAGTTGCTCACTCGGAGCTTAGTGACCTGCGGGGTTTGGAGATGACTTCAGCCACCTCCCGCACACAGATGGATTCCTGGGCCTGTCCAAGCTCTGCTTACTCCAGCAGCTCTCCAGGGAGTGCACTCCCACAGAGTCATCTGCTCTGAGTCACAAACAGCCATTTCCCTCCCCCTGCTCTGCCCCTTATCCCTGTCATTCTCGAAGTATTGCTCCCTCTTCCCCGTGTTAGCTCTTCCGGAGGTGTCTAAGCCCCGGCTGGCAGACGGAGCAGTGGCTACTGTGGGGTGGCCGAGTCCCCATGATCCCCTGCCTCCAGCCATCTGTCACCTGCCTGTCTTACACTCCCAGGGCTTTAGAGGTGACCCAGAGATAGATTTGTACCCCAGTGCTGTGTCCCAGGCTCACCCTGGGACTGGGGAGGCGCTGTGCCCCAAGGAGGAGCAGTGTCGGTGCCATGCTGTCCTCTGCCATGGAACTGGAACTCACTGTGATCCCAGGCTGTTCCTGGAGGAGTGAATAGGTGTGATGGGTTTGGACTGGCTCATGGAAAAAGGCTGAGCAGCTCTTTCCTGGTGAGGAGTTTTACTGTGCTTGAGGGAAAACCATGTGGTTTCTTAAGCACATCCTTTGTTGCTGACCCTAATGTTTTCCTGGGTTCTTGGCCGTGCTATGCTGAAGGGGAGCATCTCTCCCTTGACCTTGATTTGTCATCTGCAAAGAAGTAATCGAAAAAATCCCATCGGGTGCATGACAGAGTGCTGAGGGATGCTGGGAAATGCCAGGCCCTTGGAGCTGGGAGCAAAGTCCTGTCTTAGCAAAGTGCTGGCTTGGCTGCTGGGGGATGTTTTTCATCCTGTAAAAAGTATGAATTTACCTTCCAGCAGGTTCAGTGCTGCATGTAATCCTTTGATTCATTGATGAGAAGTCTGTGGATGATGTAATGGCCACCTGATTCCAGGTATCCATTTACCCCACTAGCAAAGTATGGAAATGAGTCAGGGATAAGCTGGGGGGGGGCTGAGGAACCTCCCGAGCCTCAGAGGGTAGGAGTGCCTCACAGGGAGCAGGTAAACAGAAGAGGTGAATTCTCAGACAGAGCAGAGCTCTTTCCTGTGGAAACAGTCTTCTCTTGGCCTGAAAAGAACAAGCTGTGGCTGCTAATGCAGCTTCCTGTTCCTAACCTGCTCAGGAGATAAACCAGGGATTTCAGCCTCCAATCCAGCACCTTTCCCCAGCAGTAAATAGACGTGGCATTACTGAGTGATGTCATGGCTGGAGCACATCCCAGCAAGGCCAAGCCTGGATCAGGTTATATCTGTCCTCTCAGAATATTGGCTTACTCCCAAAGGAGCATATTGCCAGTCCAAGGGCAAAGACTGAAGCCACCTTTCCCAAGGTCACTTGTCCCATGGCAGCCTGAGCTGCCCACGCAGGGCAGAACCTCCTGACTCTCCTTCCTGGCACCACTTTGTATTGGCACCAGCGAGGCAAAGACCCCCCAGCCCTCCTTCATGGAGTCGTGGAATGGTTTGGGTGGAAAGGGACCTTGAAGTCCATCCTGTTCCACCCCTGCCATCGCCACGGACACCTTTCACTATCCCAGGCTGCTCCAAACCCATCCAACCTGGCGCTGGGACACTTCCAGGGATCCAGGGCAGCCACAGACTCTCTGTCCAGCCTTCCTGGTGCTCTGTCATCTGGTTGCCTTTGAAGCACAGTGGGAAAAGAGGGATAGAAATTGTGTCAACTCCTGCTCTGTTGTGCATCTGTAAATAACCAGCACTCCCAGCTCAGCACAGCTTGGTCACATCCAGGTCTGGATCTTCCAGCTGGGAGTCAGTGCAGCCTCCCTAGACATTCCACGTGGGACGTGTGGGTGGAGGTGCCCCCAGCTGCCACATCCCCTCCGAGCTCTGAACAGCCCTTACGAATTAACTGGCACCGATCTGTGTCTGTAAATAGAACTCTTTGATCCAGTGACACAAAGAGATTTCCAGGAGTGAGGGGACATTAAGGTGCCAGAGATGGGGCAGCCACAGCTTCTCTGGGCAAGCTGTGCCAGGGCCCCACCACCCTCAAAGTAAATACACATTTCTATGTATTTGTTCATTCCCTTTCCCTCAGAACACAGTTCAGTCCCTCACTCCCATCGCAGACACAAAGGATGTTTTCTACCAGAGCTCGCTCCTACCTCAAGCTGTCAGAAAGGGAACCTTCCTCAGCAACATCTGCACAAGGAGGGAGCTGGTCTCTTTTCTCTCTGCTGAATCTAAGACGGCGGAGGTTGTTCCTTCTTCACCCAGACATTACAGTTACATGGGATTAAGAGGGATAAAATCCGAGAGCAAAGGTGGTTGTGTGCTCACACAACCAGACTCCAGCATCAGGCCTCCACAGCAGCGGCTGCAGCCTCTCAGCTATCCTTGCAGGGACCCTCTCGCCCCTCCCAGGCGTTTGTTCTCCTGCCTAAACAATTTGGGACCAGGCCAAGGGAGGGCCGGGCCCTGGCCACGCTGGAGAGCCCGGAGAAGGCCGGGCTGCTGAGGAATCGTGCGCCCTAGGAGCCGTGACCGGGCCGGCCCTAGCGTGGGGCTCGCCTGCAGCGCAGAGCCCGCCCGAGGAGCGGCGGGAGGGGCCGGCCCGGAGGCTCCGTGGCCAGGCCGTGCCGTCCCCTCAGACCGTGCCGTGCCCTCGTTACCGCGGTAACGGCGCGCCTCTTCCCGGCAGCCACCGCGCGCCGCCGCCGCCATCTTGAGGCCTGGCAGCGCGCCCCCGCGTCCAAGATGGCCGCCCGGCCCTCACCGGGCACTTCCGGCCGCGCTGAGGCCGCGGTGCTGGTAACGGCAGAGCGGCCGCGGCGCGGCCCGGGCCCGGCCCGCCGGAACGGCCTATAAGGCCTCCGGGGAGCGTGATAGGTGGAGATGGCGCTGCTGCTGCGGCTGGGGCTTCTCCACGGCCGCTGCGCCTTCTGGCGGCCGCCCGCCGCCGCCTGGGCCCGGCCCCGCGGCTGTGCCCTCGGCGGGGTTCGCGGCCTGCAGGTAACGGGGCGGTGGTGGGGCCTCACCTAGCACTGGGGGCACCGGGAGAGCAGAAGAACAGGAGTAGGGACGTTCGGGCTGCTCGGGAGGGACCTGTTCTTGTGCTATCCCGAAGGTCCGTCGTGTCAGCGCTGTTGGGCACGGACTTGGGAAACACCGTGGGAATAATGGAATCATTTGGGCGGGAGGGGACCTTAAAGGTAATTTTATTCTAATCCCTTGCTATGACCAGGGATGCATTCCACTATTCCAGGCTGCTCCAAGCCCCGTCTAGTTTGGCCTTGGACACTTCCAGGGATCCAGGGGCAGCCACACCTTCTCTGGGCACCCTGTGCTGGCGCCTCCCCACCCTCACAGAGAACAATTTCTTGCCAGTATCCCACCCAGCCCTGCCCTCTGGCAGTGAAAAACCATTCCCTGTGTCCTGTCACTCCATCCCTTGTCCCCAGTCCCTCTCCAGCTCTGCTGGAGCCCCTTTTGGCACTCGAAAGGTCAGTTAGGTCACCTCAAAGCCTCTCTTCTCCAGGCTGAACAATCCCAATTCTCACAGCCTTTCCTTGTATAAGAGGTTCTCCATCACTCTCATCAACTTAATGGCCTCCTCTGGATGTAGGACTTTTTCTGTGGTGTAAGTAGGAGGTGGAGGGAGAATAAGTGGGTCATTGTTTCATGCCAGGTTTTTCTGAGATCTGTTTAAATTTAAGCTGCTGTGTTCTAGAGCATCAATCCTGAAGTTGCCATCTTAGGCCATCACAAGCTGGAAAGAAGAGGAGAACTAGGAGAAATGAGTGAGAGGTTTCAGCCTGGTCAGTGTCCTTGGCTGGTTTAGAAACTGGAGCCTGTGCATTGGGGGGAAGACAGGGAATCACATTGGAGACGGGGCCAGACTTTGTTCAACGAGATAATTAATAAGTGTTAGTTTAGATGTTGTGAAATTGCACTTAAGTGTGAATATCCACTGCAGGATTCCTGCTGAGTTACCTCAGGGACAGAGCTGCATTGGCCTTGCTGCTGTGCAGGACGCTTAAAAGTCCTTAAAGTTTCATTTTAAGAAATCTTTTTTGTGAAAAAACTTCCTTTTCCTATGGTTCCTTTACATTCTAAGAATTTATTTCCAACATGCCTTTAGATCAAAAAAAAAAACAGACACAGGGAGGGAAATGATGAAATATTAATTGTTTTGAGTGTCGGTTGTCTACTAGTGCTTTTTTTTGCTCTGGTTTATAAACATTTCCAAAGTTATATGGGAAATGCCCAACTAGGAATCCCATCCAGGGCTCTAATCTGTTGTCCTGACACTCACCCACAGCATTTCCCTGTTCAGGACTCTGAGCCTCAGGGAGGCACACAAAGCTTCAGCAGCCACAGGACTTTTCCACGTGTTGTCTTGTTTTGTTTTTCTCTCCTTCCTCAGAGCCTCCTGGCACCAACACTTTCCCTGCCACGTCAAGGCCTCGGTGGAATCCTGACAAAACAGCATATAATCCAGGATCCAGTCAGACTTTGGAATCTCCTGGGTGAGTCCTGAGGAGCATGAAGGGAAAAGGTCTGATTTCATAAGAGAACTGACCTTTCCTCACCTTCCCTCTACAGTCCTGAAAATATAGCACAGGTGTTCTGTTCCTGATGTGGGAGGTGAGGGTGTTTGGGGTTCCAGGTTTGTGTTTGGTAACAGGAATGAACAGTGGCACTTTCCTATGAGGAGCTTGGGGGATGAAAGAAGTGCTGGAGGCATTGGGCTTTGTTTTTGTAGCCTTTTTTGGCTTTTATTGGAGTATCCCCCAGCATTCCTGAGAAACCTGATTTAATTCCATTACCTATATTTCCTTTAATGGGCATTTCCAATCGCAATTGTGAGGCTGTTCCTAACTGCTCACACCAGTGCTAATGACAGCTGTGCCTTGGGAATTGTGTCCATGTTTCAGTACTAAAGAAATTTCTCCGAATTATTTCCCTTGTGCCATCAAAACAATCTCTGACCTCTGCTTGCCTGCAGGTAGCACCTCCTGGTTTGCTACATCCAGCTCTTGGGGGAGTAGCCAGAAGAATGGAGGATTGAAGAAGAAATCTCCACAGGAGGAGGATGGTACGTGTGTGCCAAAAATTCTGGGATTTACTGAAACACAGGGAGGGGCATGCAGGGAGGAAGATCCATCTTCATGCTTCCGTGTACCTGACCTTCCCCTGTACAAGCCTGGGGCTAACAGCACATTTGAAGGAGTATTTTGGTTTAGATGATGGACTGGAAGATGCAAGACATCATAGAAATCCTGGAGTAGCTTGGGTTGGAAGGACATTAAAGCCTGTCCTGTCCCACCCCCTTGCCACAGCCAGCGATGCCTTCCACTGTGCCAGGCTGCTCCAAGCCCTGTCCAGCCTGGCCTGGGACACTTCAGGCATCCAGGGGCAGCCACAGCTTCTCTGGGCACCTGTGCCCGAGCCTCCCCACCCTCACAGGGAAGGATTTTCCCCTAATATGTAATCAGGGGATGAAAGATCATGAAAGTAACTCTTTCTGGGCCACTTTGCTTCTTGTGCAAATCTCTCCATTGCTCTTTGCCTTGGCATTCCCCCTTTATGAAGTGAGACAGTAATATTACCTGAGTTTTGGTTGTAGAGCACTTTGATTTAATAAACTTGCATTAACTGAACCCAGTAATTTAGGCTGGATTTGGTTTTATTTTCTTATATTTAGATGTGGATGTATCTCTACTTCTAGTGAATTCCTGGAATTTAGATATGAATTCCTTAAAGAGCTCTCAGCTGTGTTACTAATTTGTCGTGGTTTTTCTTTTTTAAATCAGTCTTTCTAGATACTGTTTTTTTTTTCCATGTCTCACTCTCCTAGCTCCAGGCATGCAAAGAATTTTTTGAAAGTTAGTTTTATCTCCCTAAAAACCTGTCAGTCATACTGTGGCTTGGGTTGGAAGGGACCATAAAATCACCCAGCCCCCTGCCATGTCTCCAGAACTTTCTAGTGCAGGTTGGGAAGCCCTTAATGTCATTACAGACTTTAATATAATTTTATAATTTATTTTCTGGGCCTTAAGTGGGTATCATCAAATGGTGAGAGCACTTGGCTTTTGCTTTGTTGTGCGTAATAATTGAATCCTATTGGACTTTCTGCTTTTGAAGTCAGAGGTCAGATGCTGCTGACAGCCTGTCTGGTGTCACTGCAGTGTCCTTAGGGCCAGACCAGTGGCTTTTCCTTGATGATATAACTGGGATGAAGTGTTCAGTGGACTGTGCAGGTATCAGAAGGAAGGGAAGGAAGTTGGAATTGGAGTTGGGGTGTGTGGTGTTCAGGGCCAGGGGATGACTGAGCACAGCACCTGGAAGTGCTGTAGTTGTTCAAATCAGTAACCAGCAGCACGCTGTGTTCCATGGCCTCTCCTCCTGTGATTAATGGACTGCTTGGCTTTGGGAGGGGGAATGCTGCCCCGTGTCTCCAGGGGAACACTTGTCTCTGCTGTAATTATTACAAAGAACTCTTCGAGCTGTCACCGCAGCCCTTGCAAAGATTTTAATCAGAGAGTTCACATTTGGGGTTAATGGCAAATCATTGCTTGGTGGAGGCTGGTGGAGACTCAAAAGCTGGAAGTATTCCCACAGCTGCTGCTTGCAAGTGTCACATGCAGTCCCTGGGACTTGTTTCCTGAGTGCTATGGGGTGCTTGTGGTACAGTGTGGATGTTGTGCTGTACCGACAGTCACACTTCACCCCAGCTGAGAAATAGATCAGTTTTGTCCTTAATTAAACACAGACTGGAAGAAAGCTTGGTATTGCCTTGCAGCTTTCTAGAAATGGACTTCTCTTCTGAAATTATTCAGCTGCAGGTTAAAAGGTCCTAGAAAGATTTAATTCCTGGAAATGGGTGAAATTGTGTTGGGATGTCTAATGGGCAGCTTTCCCTTGGGTGATGTTTTTGTGATCACACCCCTGATTGTGTGTGTTTAGAGCAGGTAATGGGCCTCCACTTGGTCTGAAATGAAATAGTGCTCTAGCAGGAGTTGAGCCTGACACCTCCAAGGAACTTGCACAGCCATAGATGGACCTTTACTGTCAGGATTCACTTTCCTTAAGTAGTTTCCTTTCTCTGTAAAATCTTTTTATTTAGAACCTGCCCAGCTTTTCAGGATGTTGTGCAGACTAAGTCTTCTATCACGTATTTTAATTTTCCCTAATAAGACTGTAGTGGATGTCATCCTGCTGCCTTCGGATGAATTCCTGAGTCCTAACAAAGCTGGATGCAGCAGATAACACTTGGTGATGGGATGGCAGCAGAGAACAAAGCGGATGGGCTGGACACAGAGCCTGAGCTTGTCACAGCCCTCTGAAATGATGACTTTGCTGCCAAGCTGCATTGTTTCTATTTAGGAACAAGCCTTTCCTGTTCAGTGTGGAGCAGAGCTGGGAAGCAGTGAAAAATGAGGCTGTGCCTCTGAAGGACAGAGGACTTATTTTAGCAGTTGCCTGGGTCATATGTATGTCCCTGGGTTTTGTTGCAGCATGCGTAGGGCCTAATTGGTGACCAGTGATAAATGCTGGTGGCAGGACATTTGTTATGAATTTGCAAATAAATCAAATCTGGGCTGCAGCAGTGCTGCATTAGAGCCCAGTGGCACAGAATTAATTTATTTCTGGGTGTAGAAGGCTATTTATGCATGCCGTGGTGCTGTTTCTGTTAAATTGTATATCAAGAGCAAGTGGTAAATTACATATTGGGAATAATCACATGTGACTGGAAAGAGGAGGAGATATGTGCTGTCATCTAAACAACTCAAACTCTGGCCAGCAGCTGACATTGAACTGTGTTGTGACAGTCCTTTACAGCCCACAGAATTGTAAATTTGTCTGTGCAGTGCAAAAAAAAAAAAAAAAAAAGGCGTTGTGAAACTGGAAAAATATTTGATGGCAAATAGTTGAAGTAAAACATCCCTTTTCCATGTGTCATTGCTTCAGTGTAGCTATAGCACAATAAAAGTGTGGGAAAGCACATCCAGCATAGGGAATCCCTCTTGGATACAAATCCTTAATGTGGGCAAGTTATCAAACCCTCTGAAACATGAGGTGAGTTGTATGGGAGAAAATCCAGGGAATTTGGTTAAGGCAGATGGATTTGCAGTGTATTTGTGTTCTGTGCCATCTCCCATTCTCTGCAAATGCAGGTATTTTACTGAGGTTGTGGAAGCATTGCTGGAGTTGTAGTGCAGGTGCCAGGAGATCAGAGCTCACCTGGAAACAATCATGTGCTGTGGGATTTACCAGGGAAACTGGGATTACTCCTAATGTATTTTCTGCTGTGGAGCCATGTTGTATAAAGTGGGTTATAGTCATTCTGCAGTTTGATTTTTGGCAGCAGGGGTCCTTTGGCTTTATTTGACCTCTGTCAATATGGGGCCAGGCAAGAGAATGTTTCATTTTAGCCTAGAATGATATTTGGAGGGATTTTAGTCGGGAAGCCCAGTCCTTCGGGGGAAACTAAACACGCAGCACAAAAAAACCCTCAGAAGTACCACTGTGTTAATCTTTGTCATTTAATTATCCCTTCTTTGGGTGAGAAAACTCCACAATTGCACACTAATCCTTTCTCTTCTGCTGTCTTATTTTTTTCTGTAGAGGAAGAGAAACGCAGGAGAAGGGAAAACCAGATGCACCTGGAACGTTTGCGGGCACTACTGGTCCTCACCTTCGTGGTGCTGATGCTTCGCTTCATGATCAGCGAGAATAGGGAGGGGACCAACATCTCCTGGAACTACTTTGTGAATGAGATGCTGTCCAAGGGGGAGGTGCAGAGGATCGAGGTGGTGCCTGAGAGTGACATCGTGGAGATTTACCTGCACCCGGGTGGAACTCCACACGGGCAAGTTGTGAGTGTCTCCCTACAGCTGTGAATGAGCTTAGATAAAACTGCTGAAGGTGGCTGAATTAATGGTCAGTAAAACTCCAGCTGGTCAATTTGCTTTAGTTATTTTCTTCCTTGCATTTGAAGTTCAGGGGGTTTCAAGCAGCTGGAAACTAAGACTTTAAGTTTGAATTATAAAAATAATTAATAATAGCCTGGGGGGGAAAAAAATATTTTGTACGTCTAAAAAGCTGGATAAACTCGGTTTTCTTCTACCAGCTCAGTCTGATGTGGAAGAAGGTGTCCAGGCGATTGTAAACTCTTACAACTGGATTTTGTTTCAAAAATTTTCTCCTGTTTGGATTTCAGTCATGAGTGTTCTGTCAAATTCCAGCAGCCTTTTTTCTTAAGACCAGAGGGTTCCTGAACTCACTCAGACCCCTGATGTCAGTCATCTGCTCCTGAATTCATTAATGCAGGCTCAAAGGGTATAGCACGAGGCTGATTTTTACCTGACCTGTCCATGCTGTGCCCCTTTGCTCCTTGCAGATATTGATATATATATATTTATAACAAATAACATTTCCATGCTGCTGTGGCTTGCCTGTCCCCAGAACGTGACCCTGCTGTACACCATGCGCGTGGCAAACATCGACAAATTCGAAGAGAAGCTCAGAGCTGTGGAGGATGAGCTGAATATTGATGAGAAAGAGAGAATCCCCATTTCCTACAAACACCCTGGCTTTTATGGAAAGTATGATGTAAATTTGTCCTTACTGTTGCTCTTGTATTCATGACAGCATCCTTTGCTTGGGAAAAAAGTGACTTTCAGCTAAATGTTACCTAAATACCGAACAGAAAAGTGGGGTTGGATTTGGACCATTGAATGAATGTTTCTGAAAGATAAGGTGCTTTAGATGCACACTAATATTTGAAAAGTGAGGGTCCTAAGAATTCTGTAATTGCAACATGCAGCAGCCCAAAATGTTTCAGGTCAGGGTCACTGAGTTCTTGCTCAACTGAGCATTTTATGTCCTCGAAATAAACTATCCAAGTGCTGAGTGTGATAGAAATCTTGGCAACAAGTGATGTTACAGCCTGGGCTGTGGAGAAGGCTGGGGATGCACTAAGCCTTCCTTCCTCATTATAATGCTTTGGTTTTGCCACTGGAGATGCCAGTGTGTGTAATTCCTCCTCCCAGACACCTTGCAAAAATGTGAAGTTGGTGTATGAATGGATACCTGGGTTGGATTTCATCTTCTCATCAACATTTTGATGTTTTTAATATATAGTTGAATATATAAAGATAAGCTTTTTTAAACTAAACATGCAGTATGAGACCTTCAGTTCAAAATCAGAACTTGCCAATTTTTTTCAGACTTGCGTGTAACAGGAAGAACAGACAATCAGCCCCCAACACAAGCTGTTTCCCCTGCTCATCAAAAGAGATTTTAAACAATTTTTTAAGAGCTGTGATGGGGTGTTAAGTTCTCTCTCTGATGCATGTCTGGAGGATTTGGTCTCAGTCTGGAGTTGGAGCCTGTGAGGTGCAGAGCCTTTAGCTTGGGCTTGGCTCGCTCCATGCTGTGGGTGCTCAGGGTGTTTCAGAATTAATCTGGTTTGCAGAGCAGACCAACTGAAGGTGACTTTCAGGTTTCAGTGTTGCCTTTGCATCTCTCACTGAGCAGAAACAAATGCAGCTGGGTATAGAGCTCCTGCTGGTCTCTTGCTTCAGTAAATCATCCCTCTGTGAGAGGTGGAACACAGATTCCTGATGTAAAGATAAGCACAGAAGTCTGGCGAGGCTGGATGGTTCCTCAGGCACGTGGAGCAGAATGGGGGCCCACCAATCTCAACCTGTCATCTGGCATAGGATCATTCTTCCTGTTCTTGGAAGCATCCTTTGTTTAGAGCTCACAGGGTGTTTGTCCTGTAACTGTGTCAGACCTGGAGTGTCATCTCGTCTCCCCATTTCCCTTCTAATGGAATGGGTGTTCCAAAGAGTCTAGAAAACTGACTGTGTTGGTGCTTGGAGCACTTTCTTCTGGCATAAAGAGTTTCTGAGAGATTTGACTAAGAAGGAGCAAGCAGTCTCTTAATGGGATACCCACACTGGAATTTCTGCCAGGATTAGGAGAGTTGGGATCCCTGTTGTTACCCGACACTGTCCTCAGCAGTGAGCTTCCTTTGGATGCACTGCCAGCCCCAGTGGATTCTGCTCCGGGTGTGATCTGAGTCCCTGGAGGTCCTGCTTGTTTTAGAAGCAGAAATGCCTCTGAAGTGGATGGTGAGGTCGAATTTCTTCCACAGCTGTAGGCAATGTTTGCCAATGTCCTCTGCTTAACTTCTTAGGTTATGTAATGGTTGGGGTTTGGGGTTTTATATATCTGTATAAAAACCTGTGAAAGTTCCATTTTCTGAATCGCATCTGCTTGTTTGTACTGTATCCTAAATGTCCTTTAAAAGTGGCCATGTTGGGTAATAATGACCAGGTTGTGGCTGAATGCTTCAGTCTGTACTTGTCTTTGTCCTTTCAGTGATGTCCTTTCCCTGATAGTGACACTGGTGGCCGTGTCCATGCTGTGGAGCATCTTCCGCCTCTTCAGGGTGGCGAGCAGGGCTGGAGGCTTCAACGCCTTTGTGAGTAGCCTGGGTTTTGAGCATGTTTTGCAGTCTGTGGGGAGCCTTGGCTTCTGCTAGGTTATCTCCTTCCCTTTTCCCAGCAAAGTCAGTGCAGGAGAAGGATGAACTGGTGCCAAGCACTCTCCAGTCTTGCCACATCTTGCATCCTGTGCTGATCATCTTCCTGGCTGGTACCCTAACTGGCCTTAGCTGAGGTCCCTTCCCTTCCCAATGGCAGGAAGGGCTGAGCTCAGGGAATTTCAGTCCAGTTTGCTGTTTTCAAAGCTTGCTAATGAGCTGCAGCTGCAGATGGTGTTTTTCACTGGGCCCTGCCAACATGCCTCCCATACAGCCAGAAGTAGGAATTGCTGCTTTCTGCAAAATGAGTTCTCAATTTATAAAATATGTTCAGATTCTGGAGTTCATTATGTGTTGGCCTGTTCTGCTCCTGCCGCATGCCTCACTTGCAACACCAGGCAAACCTCCTCCTCCCCTCTCCCACCCTGTCCTGGATCAGCTAATGAAACTGTAGGAATCAGCCTGGGGTGCTCTGTCCCTGACCGCAGGGATTGGGGATGAAAACACGGTGAATTCAGTCCCTTGTTGGATTTCCCACTCAGTCTCCTCCGCAGTTCTCTTTTGCCTTTGAGATTCTCTTTAAACAAAAGGATGCAGCTGCTCGGAGAAAAAGAATATTTTAAAGAAGTGTTGAGTAATGAGGCCTTGAGGACTGGATTGTGTCCTTGCTTAAGTGGGGACAGCCAGGCCCTGAGTTTAACTCTTCCTTTAGATGTTTCTGAGGCCTCAGAAGCCATAAACCTTCTGAAAGAAAAAAACCTCCTGAGTAACTGCTTTGAGTAGAACATACTGAGCAGTTATGAGTGGGATGTTTAACTGAATTCTTGTTTTGACTCTCGTGGCTTCACATGCATCAGGAGATGGAAACGTGGTGGCTGTTCAGTTTGAGAACCTGTAATTTTGGCCTGGGATGTTTCCAGTAGAAACCAGCAGCAGCATCAAAAACTCTGCAAAGTGTCTGTGCTTTCACGAGTATTGGCAATTATTTACCACTGGCAGTTATTTGCCATCAACACATATTCCTTGGAACTATGATTGTCCCATGTGTATTAAGGATCAGAGCATTTAGAAATCAGGGAGGAGATCCCAAATCAGTTTTGGACATCTGCATATTTTTAATAATCATCCCTTCCTGGTCTGCATGGAGCTTGAGCTGGATTGTGTTGGGACTATTACTGCAAGCTTATTCTGTCTCTTCCAACATGTGGATAAATAAAGTTTGAGTCAGCCATCCATCTGGGAACTTTCTGCAGAACAAAAATCCATGAAATACCAGTGTTTTGGTGGGGACTTCAGTGGTGTTTGGTAGGGACAAGCTGGGCTGTCTCCCTGGGCTGAGCTGGCTCCCAAAATGTAGCAAACAGCCTTTCCAGACTGTTGCCTTGTCCAAAGTTGTTTGGACCTTGTGCTGTCTTCCACAGAACCAGCTGAAGATGGCTCGTTTCACCATTGTGGATGGGAAATCTGGAAAAGGGATTGGCTTCAAGGATGTAGCAGGAATGCATGAGGCGAAAATGGAAGTCAAGGAATTTGTGGACTATTTGAAGGTATGTAAAAGTAGAACAAAACAAATGTTTGCTGCCCACCTTCTGGGATACAGGGGTGACCTGGGGAGGGGGTCGCTCTGCTCTTCATCCTTTGTGGTTCTGGGTGGCCTTCATTGAAACAAGCTCTGTATGTCCAGTTCCACAATGGGAATGCAGATGGAGCTGCTCCTGTTGGCAGCTCGGTGTTGCCCAGGCAACATTCTCCTGAAGCTCTGGGAAGCCCCACTGTGGTCCAGGTGCTTGGTGTGAGCTGTGGTTCTGACCCAGCTGTATTGTTCTTGCAGAATCCCGATCGCTACCTCCAGCTTGGGGCCAAAGTGCCCAAGGGTGCCTTGTTGCTGGGCCCACCAGGCTGTGGGAAGACTTTGCTGGCCAAGGCTGTGGCTACAGAGGCCCAGGTGCCGTTTTTGGCCATGGCAGGCTCCGAGTTTGTGGAGGTGATTGGAGGTGAGGTGCTCCAAGGAATGGGGGGAGCTCTCTTTGTCTGTTGTGGAGTTGGAGGGGCTGGCTGAGCTTCCTGCTAAGGACTTGGCATGGGGAGGATGAGTTGGATACTTAGATTGAAGATAAAAAATGGTTTTCGGTGATGCAGTTCCGTAATTATGTAGTATCTGAAGTGCATTTCTGGTTGCTGCTTTCTGACAGTGCAGCTGTGGTCCTTCACCTGCAAGCATCCTCTCTGGCTTCCCTGTACCTATTATTAAAGCCCTTGACTGAGGCTTCCTTCCTTGTATGGAAATGCAGATGGGGAAAGTAGGGCCTCTCTGTGCCTTGGGATTTCCATCCTTCTCCTTTTCTTCCTTCCTCATGGATCTCTTGAGACCTGATAAGGGTCAGTATGCAGGAAAATGCTGAATATTTTTGCTTTGAGCTGTGGGAGGAGCAGGAGGCCACATTGGGAGCTGCAGCAGCAGCTGTAGGAGTCCCTGCAGGTTCAGGAGCCCAGTTAAACCAGCTTCAGGACACACCGAACCTAAGGACAGAACACAAGTTCTGTGCCTGGAGTGTTGAGGCAGGGACCGACATGTTCAGAGGGTTTATCTGGTGTCAGGTGTCTCACTGAGGGCCGGTAATGCTGCTGTCCAGCTTTGCTAACAGCTTTAGCTACCAGGTTCACTGGTTTTTCCCTTTCCCCGCAGGTCTGGGAGCTGCTCGTGTGCGGAGCCTGTTCCGGGAAGCGCAGGCTCGCGCTCCCTGCATCGTCTACATCGACGAGATCGATGCCGTGGGCAAGAGGCGCTCCACCAACGTGTCTGGCTTTGCCAACGCCGAGGAGGAGCAGACCTTAAACCAGCTGCTGGTGGAAATGGATGGTCAGTTTTTCTCCCTGCCCTTATCTCCTCAGAGGTCCAGCTGTTGATCTGTTTGTCCTTCTTGAATTTGCCTGGCCTCTCCAGTGTTCTCTTGCTGAAGTCTGAACCAGTGTGAGCCCATGTATCCCATCCCTAGTCCCTGAATCTAGTAAACTTTAACCCCCTGGAGTTTCAGTCCAGCTGGCCATTACATGTTGTTGGATAGTTGTTGTATGCAGTCTGAGACAGGTAGTGGTTCAAAGCCTGTCAGAGTTTAGAGTTTAGCTGTCCTAAAGGGACAGAAGTCATGTAATGCATCAATTCTCCTGTCAGTTGTCTTATGTTTGTGTTATCTGCCTGACCACAGTACCTCTGAGATAAGGGAGATAAGCTTTGCAAAGGAGTCCTGGTTTGAAGCCACACTTGTGTTTGTTTTCTGGCTGTTGTGCACCTGGTTTTGGCCCTTTGCTCAGACACTTCCACACAAAGAATGGTCCTTTGGCAGTCCTTACTCCTGTCTCTGTCCAAGCCTGCAGCAGTGACCCAACTTGCAATATTTTTGTTGCTAAATCTTACTATTGCCGGGTCAGGAATAACCAACTACCGGCCCATCAGGAAGTGCTTGTTTCACTTTTCACTTCACTGTAACTGACTCATAGCTTGACTGTCATGTTGTCTCATCACACTCTTCATATGAAAAATTAAAAGCCATCATGCACCAAAAGCATCCCCAAAACCGGGTTCCAACTGCTGGCTCTGTACTGAGTGTTTCCAGTGAGGTAGATTATCTTGATGGGAAAGGCCAGTGGTAAAACAGCCCAGCAGTCCTGCTTTGGGTGGGTCCTTTTCTCCCCTGACTGTTGTAGGGTGAACTGGCCTCTGAATTAAATGGAAGCCTGCATGTCTGTTCAGGAATATGTAGTCAGTGTATTCCATGTCTCTATCAGAAAAAGGAAAATGTCTGATTTCCATCAGTTTCTAAAAATAAGGTGTGGTTTCCAGAGTGTTTTCCTGGTGAGTCTCAGTGCAGAAATGAGGGTTCAGCTCAAGTGGAAAGTGAGTTTAGAGGGTAAATATTATCCTCAGTGTGTACTTTACAGTCCCTTGTTTGCAGTGTTCTGCCTGGTTTATTTTTAAATCTATATTATCTCATTCTTTATTTGTGTCTCGCACAGATCATGTACGGAGTCCTTAATTTTGCTCAGTGTTTTATCAAACACGTTAAAAGAAACAGTCCAAGGAGTTGACTGTGTCAAACAGGAGACAGCTGGCAAGGATGTCAGCCTGGTGCTGGGAACATGGGATCAGCAGGGATCCTGGCACGTGTAACTGGAGTGTTACCTAACAGAGTGTGTGTGTCGCCTAAAACAACGCTGATGTGCCCTGTGCAGCACAGCAAAACACTTCCCAGATTGATAGTGAATAACCTGCTTAGGAGGGGCATAGTTCACCAGGGGTGGTGAGTGTTTGTAAGGGAGCCTTGAGATGGAAGGTTGAGAGCTCTGGTTGAGCTTAAGTTGAGGGCTGAAGGGAAGACAACACTATAGACTCGAGCTGGATATTAATTGGAGAAAAAAATAATGTAGAAAAGCAGATCAGTGAGTCATCACTGATTGTTGGATTTCTGTGGTTGAATGAGATTGCTTGGAGGGAAGGGAGAGAGAGGAAAGGAGGATCAGATCTGTGAAGGCTGCAGGGGGCTGAGGGCACCATGAGCTGCGTGGGGTGAATGCAGGCTGGGGCTCGGTCACATTGATGTGAACATTTTGGAGAAATCACAGGGCTCTTCCCTCAGCAGCCTCGAGTTCCTTCCCTCTGAGAATTTGCTCTGAGTTTGGGAAGCACCGGGATGTGGTGGGAGAAGGGGAGGTGCTGGCGGGAGCCTCTCTACAAAAGCTGTTTGTGAGAGCGGAGTGAGTGACGCACAAACCCCCGCTCTGTCGGAGCAGGTGCCTGCTTTGAATAGTGAATCTCCCCTCAAACCACAGACAGACGGAAGAGGAATGTGACCCAAATCTCTCCTCTGTTCTGGATGCTTTGAGAGGAGCTTTGGCAGTCCTGGGCTGAGCTGGGGGTTTGTGAATGGAAATGCAGGATGGCTTTTGGTAGCAACTCTTCACCTGGAGCCCTCAGACAAGTGCTGAGCTGTGCCATGTGCAGCACCAAGGCTTCCTTCAGGAAGGGCCCCCATTTCAGTGCCACTGCTCCCAGGAGAAGTCCAAAGGCTTTTGGACAAATGGCTTGAAGGGTGACACAGTAAATCTGCAGGTGAGATGCCCATCAAGCAGTGTGTTGCTCAATGGGGTGGAGCAGGGCACCTGCAGCTCAAGTAGACCCTTTTTCCTTTTCCCCTTTCCTTTCTGGAATGGTTTGTTTGTGACCCTTGCAGGAACTCTTTTCTTCAGGCTGTATTTTCAGAGCTGTCTCTCATTCACTGATGTGATGAAGTGTTGTTTTTGTGATCTGTTCCTTTGGCTGATCTTTGCCTGTGACATGCCAGGTGGTGTTGCATTAAGCAAGTGGGGCAGAAGCTGATGTGAGGAGGATGCTCTCAGTGCTTCTGGATTTTATTTGTTCTAATAGTCAAACCTGTTTTAAGGGAGTCTTCTCAGCTGCAAGGCAGATAATGCACTGTGCCATCTAATCCTGCCATTCCTGGAGTGCCTGCCAGTCTCTGCTTGTTTATCCCACTCCAGAGTGCAGTGTGATACATGCCTGAAGGATGCTCGGCTTCATCCTCTCCAGCAGCTTCTTTAGGCAGGAGCCTGCAGAGAGGGAGCACCAGGTCTGCTGCAGCACAGGCTGGCACAGCCGATCCCCTGCCTCACCTGGAACCTTGATCTGTGCTGAGCTGTCACATGCTGACACATTTGGCAGCTCTTCTACTGGAGCTGAGAGCTGAAACTCGCCCAGCTTATGTGCACGGAACCACCTCTCCGCAGCATGGGACTTGGCAGAGGGAAGCACATGGAACTGTAGTGTCCTTTCCCTGGGAAGGCTGCTGTGTGCCAGGGCTGGGGAATGTGCTGGAAGCAGGTGACTCACACCCAGGGCCCTGCGGGCACCTGAAGGAATGCAATAAATAACAATAAATGTGGGGCGGTGATTCAACGGGAGCTCTAGCTCCCCACTCAGGCAGCACAAAGTCTGCCCCTCTTTGCCCTCCTGCAGCTGCCAGTGCCCTGCTTTCCCTTCCCCAAATCCTGTCTTTGATGCCTCCATTGCGGCTGCTCTCAGGTACTCTGTAAATCTTCACCTTAAAGACCTGGAGAGAGAATGTGTTCTGACTGGCTTGGCCAAATTCTGTGCTGCTAATCAGTGCAAAGCTCTTGGGTTGTGTTTTGTGTCTGGTGTGGGTTCTGCAGGGCTGGTCTGTGCAGGGCCCTTGTTAGGTGCCTGTGAGGTGAGTGAGGAGGCACAGAACAGCTCGTGCTGTAACATGGCCCTTGTTAGGTGGCAAAACTGTCCTCCCTCTGCACTAACCTGAGCAGGTCAGAGGAAAGCCTGTTCCTCCCTGGTAGCCTGTCTGTGACTGAAGGCTGAAAGTAAATAAAAACTGAAAGGGCTTTCCATGGAAATTTGCGGAAAAGCAAAAAATAAACCTGGGAAATGCTGCTTGCACAATCTGGAGCTAAAGGCTCAGGAACTGACTTATCCTGGGGGTGAGAAGGCATTTGTGAACTCATCAAAACAGAGATTCTGTTCTGGGTTCTAGTTAGAGTAATTTCCAAGTGTGGCAATAGGAAGGAAAAAAAGAAGTCTTAAGCCAATATTTATCAAGTAAATGCAAGGGGATTTCAGAGTATCCACGATAACCAGGGACTGGTCTGTGTGACCTGGGAGGTCCCTTCCTGACTTTGCTCCAAGCTGCAGGGGACACTCAGCCTCAGCAGTCCCAAAGGGTGCTGTGAACACCCTGTGGCTTTGTGTCTTTTAAAGCTGTGTATTCCATCCCCTGCCTGCAGCCCACTGTGTGCCTGCAGTGCAGTCTGAGGTGAGGAAAACCTCCTCCTCTGCTCTTGTTTTTGGCAGGAATGGGGACCACAGATCACGTCATAGTGCTGGCTTCCACCAACCGTGCCGATGTCCTGGACAATGCTCTGATGAGACCTGGGAGGCTGGACAGGCACATCTTTATTGATCTCCCAACACTCCAGGTATGTTCAACGAGCTGCCTTGTCCTTCTTGTGGCTGAGGTGTCCCAGTCCCTGCTGGTCTCACTGGCCCGGCAAGGCTGAGCTTGGAGGAGATGGAGATGTTGAGCCTCTGTTTGTCCTTGTTCTTGTTTCTGTGTTCTGAGTTGAGGGTTTGTGGTGCTAATGCAGTGGCCTGTTCCTCTGCAGTGACCCGGTCTGGAGGTCTCTGCTCTGGTAGAGCCTTGGCAGTGAATTATTCTGTGAGGTTCCCTTTGCCATGCAGATGCAGAGCTGTTTGCCTTCTCTTCAGGAAATTGGGAAGCACCTAATTGGCAATTGGCTGGTGTGAGAGCTGAAATTGTCATGTGCCTTGAGCACTATTTGTTCTGTAGGTTTATTGCCCTCCCTATCCTTGTAATGCTCCTTATTTTCCTTTAGGCAGCCTGTTAAGTGACTTTCTCCTTCTGAATGCTTTTTAAATCCATTTACAAGAGTCTTCCACGTCCGCTGTGTTGACATTTGTAGCAGAGTTCTGGGAATAGCCTCAGCTGCAGTGAGGATCTGTGTGCTGTGCCAGCACAGGCTCTTCCTCTCCCATCTGTGCTTCACTGTCCTCCGCAGAGTTTTCACTGAAAATACCTTAAATGCTTGATAGAATCTGGCCCCGGAAGCGTGAACTGTGCAGCTGCCCTGAAGGAGGAAGGGGAAAAACCCTGGCAACTGAGCCCATTGTTTGAGTCAGGATCTCCTGGACCAGCTGAATGAGTCACTGGTGGCTGCTCGCCAGCGGCATCTCACCCCCACCTCCATCTGGGAAATGGGGGCAGGCTAAGGAGCTGCTGGATGGGCTTTGCAGTTTGTGGTTTGTGCAGGAGCAGGTCGAGGCAGTCAGAGCTCCTTTCTGCAAGAGCTTTTGTGGTGAGGGAGAAGTTAACACAGATCAGAGAGAGAGTGAGGAGGGGAGAGTGGCCCTGAGAGAGAAAGCCGTGACTCAGGGAGAGCCTCGTGCATCTGTTGGGAATTTGAGGGCTGGGTGTTTATCAGGGCTGCTGGAGCACTGGAACTCTGCAAGGAGAGCCCTGCCCTCTGCTGGCACTATCAGTGTCCCCAGTGCCATCACCCTGCTCCTTGCCATGGACAGCAGGGCCCCGATGTGAGCCCCAGCTGGGCTCAGGTGCTGGGTGTTCTTTACAGGAGAGAAAGGAGATCTTTGAGCACCACCTGAAGGGCCTCAAGCTGATCCAGGATGGCAGTTTCTACTCACAACACCTGGCAGAGCTGACCCCAGGATTCAGTGGTATGATGTGTCCTTGGACTGCTCCTACATTCAGGCATGGTGCTGGGGAGTTTTGGGCAAAAAGGGTGCTTTTTTTTCTCTCCATTTCTGTGGGAAACAGGGGAAAAAAAGTGGGAACCTGAGCAGGTCCTTGGTGAGCTCTGATGAGCAGTTATTCATTACTATTTTCAATCTTCTGAAATTTGTTGGGCTAACAGGGTGGGAAGGTAGGGAAAATACACTTTTACAATGCCCAGGTGCCTAATTCCTAAGAGAAGGAAGCAGTCGTGCTCCTCTCAAAGCTGTTTGAGGATGAGGTGCTGCACTTCAGAGGACAGATTGTTAAATTGATTTATCTTACCAGGAAAGCAATGGAAGGAACAAATAGAACTTATTTTGCTGAGCAGAGTAGAAATTGGACTGCTCTGCCTGGCTCCTACATCGAGCCTGCTTCCAGGGTGGGTCCCTGGGAGCTTGAAACAGTGCTGAGCAAGGGGCTCCAGAGTTCCTGTTTATGTGGAGTTCCTGGAATATCCTTTTTGGGTTTCCCCTCTCCCAGGCCCCATCACGCTGCCTCTCTGTGACTGCTCTCAGCAGCCCCCCACCACCATCACCCACCCACACAAACTGGGAACAGATGTTCCTTCTCTTCTCTCCGAGGTTGAACAGAGCAGCAGCCTGTGCCAGCCCACTGCCCACACCATCCCTGTCCCTGGGAGCCAGCCTTGGCCTCAGCCTGCTCCTGGATTGCTGAGCTCTGTGTGGTATCAGCATTCCCTGCCAAAGCCGTTGTATTATTCAAATCCAACATCAACACCATGGCCTGGGGTTGCTCTCTGTTCCCAAGGAACAAAAAGCACAGGCTGTTTGACTTCCTTGGGTCCTTTTCCAGATTTGTTTGTGCCCACCTCCTCTGAGTTCTCTGTCCCATTCAGACTCAGTGTAACTCTTGTGTACTTGTGTCTGCAGGAGCTGACATAGCAAATATCTGCAATGAAGCTGCTCTTCATGCTGCCAGGGAAGGTCACAAATCCATTGATACTTCCAATTTCGAGTATGCTGTGGAAAGAGTCATTGCAGGTGAGAGATGCAGCCATTCCATGGATTATGGACTGGCTTGGGTTGGGAGGGACCTTAAAGCTCATCCAGTTCTACCCCTGTCATGGCAGGGACATCTTTCACTAGCCCAGGTTGCTCCAAGCCCCATCCAACCTGGCCTGGGGCACTGCCAAGGATCCGGGGCAGCCACAGCTGCTCTGGGCACCCTGAAATGCAGCAGCATTTCTTGATGTTGCCTCAGGGGTCTGTTCTGCTCAGGTGAAGGTGTTACATCCCAGAAAGATGGGTTCAGACTGTGCTCTGGCTTGAAGGTCTTCAATGACAGTCACAAAAAGACCTCAAATGGCTCCCATCTTCCTGAATCTGCAGGAGTCTGAACCCCTAGGTCAAGGGAAATGGCCACTGTCAAAATAAGCAAGAGGAAAATTCGAGTCGTTGTGGCTTTTTCAGTTTAAAAGGTTGGGCTGGTGTGGGTTGTTTTGTTTTGGTTTGTTTTTAACAAGAAGAGTGACAATATCTCTGAATTTTTTTTGCTGCTCTTTACATCTGCTACATAAATATCAATAGTAAATAGCCTCTGCATCCTCACCAGCAAAAAATTGGAGATTCTTCTTTCTGCCCTCTAAGCACAGGCTTTGATGAATTGGCAGAATAAACTGCAAGACAGTAGAGCACTGTTCTCCCTCTGAGAACATCCTGTGGCCTTTCCTTGCTGCTGGTGTCTTTGCCAGGAGAGGAACCTCTGGAGATTTCCCTGTAACATTGTATTGTAGGGAGGGGAAACAAGTTCCCAGAACTCTTGAATTCACCTGAGGATTTTGAATCTGGTGGGTTTTGGGCTGAACTGCCCTGAAGCCAAGTTGTGGATGTCATAATCAGACACTGAACTGCTTCCAGGCTCCATTCCCAGTAGGAGCCTGGGCACACAGATTGGCACTTTGTGCCTTTTTAGTGGAACAGGATGTTTGTACTGGGTCAGTTACTTCCTGATCCTGGAATTAAGTCCTGAGTGTTTGCTTTATCAGAAAATGCCTAGAGAATTCCTCATTTGAAATAAGATGTTTGAGAAAATTCCTCACAGCTTCACCTGTTGCAGAAAAACAAGTGCTGAAGTGCTTTGGTTAAAAACACAAATCCCAAACTGTACTCAGGAGCTCTCGAGAGTGGACGATGAGACAGCTGTAGTTGTAGCATAAATTCTCATCAGATGCAGCAAAGATCACAAAATCTTGGACTGGTTTGGGTGGAAAGGGACTTCAGAGTCTATATTCCAACCCGTTCCCTGGACAGGGACACTTTCCACTATCCCAAGTTGCTCCAAGTCCCATCCAGCCTGGCCTGGGACACTTCCAGGGGCAGCCAAAGCTTCTCTAGGCAGCCCCTGCTAGGACCTTGCCACCCTCACAGGGAAGGTTTCTTTTTTTCCCTGATAATCCTACTAAACCTCCTCTTTTTCAGTTTGAAGCCATTCCCCCTTGTCCTGGCACCACATGCTCTTGTAAAAATGTGCTGTGCTTTCCCATCTGCAGGAACACAAGCACCAGACTTGTAGGGACTCAATTGCCTTTCTGAGCCTTGCCTTAGTTCCCCAGACTGGGAAAATAAAGCAAAGAAGGCTGGGGGGGTTGGCAGCAGAAGGAATCTCTGGGATCCATGTGGTGGGGCATTGCAGGACATGAGCTCTGGCAGTTAAAGCTGCCTGGTCTCACTCAGGCTCTGGTGTGTGTAGGAGGCCACGGAGTCTTTTTGTTGCTTAATCAGATTCTCTCATATTAGCAGGACTGGCTATTTTTTGTAGACAGATTCTAAAAGACCCCAAACAACCCCCCAGGCCCCTGTATTAAATGTACCCTTTCCATGTCATAGGAATGATTCTGGGTTTCACAATCCAGAGGGCATTTCAGTTCCTATAAAAGCTTTTCTTGAAAGGAAAAAAAAAAAAGATTACTGTGCTTTCCATTAGGAGCTTCTGGTTTTAATAAGAGTGGGGTGGAATCAAAAGGGAGCTCTGCAAGACCAGAGGCCCTGTCAGCCTTAAAGCTTTGTGTTGCTGTAAGGGAGGAGCAAGAACTACTCTCTGTGGTAGCTCCCATTGTGTTTTTAGTTTGGTAACAGAAAGCAGTCAGTCTCCTGGGAGTGAGGAAAGAAACCTGCTGAGCACACAGAGGCTTTCAGGGCTTGGCTTTAGAAGATGAAGCCAGTTTTCTTGGTGGGGTTTGTGTAAGGCCAGCAGACATGCACCAGAGTTGTTTTTCCAGGGTGGCTTGTGTCATGAATTTGATAACGACAGGCTTTCAGGGGAATTCCATGCGTGGAGATTATATAGGAAAAGAAATAATCTTGGTAGGCACACTGTGTGCTATTGTGAACTCATGTGTGCACAGTCTCTCCCTCAGGGGGCTGAGAGGATTTTTTAAGTGTCTGTGTGCATGTGTGTGTACATATATATATATATATATATGTATATATATGTATATATACACATATAGAGAATAGATGTATCTTTCTGTGGAAATAGCCATTCACATACTGCTGAGGGCAGGGTAAGGGACTGACTGATGAAAATCCAGGCAGTTGCAATTAATCTGCTGTTCCATCATGCCTGGCAGGGCACAGCAGTTTGCAGGGTCCCTGAGCAGTAATTTTACAAGATCTGCCACCCTAATTTTGTTGTTTCCTTGTTTAATGAAACCCTCGACTTTGTTAAAAAATTCATGTTAATAGAATGTTGTTTTCCAAGATGTGAAGCAAGCTTGGTGCAATATTGGTTCTGCCTGGCTGCTCTGGGCTCTGTGTGGGGACTCTGGCCTACAAGTCCTGGCACCTTTTTGCACCCAAAATTCTGAGCTGTAACAAGTGCCTGACACACTGTGTGTTCTGTTCTTATTTTTCCTGTCTGCTAGAGGTTTTATTTCCATTCACCTTTTTTTTAATTTATTTTTAATCTTTTTTGGACTTATCCTGCCAAGTTGGAAAATAGATACTTTCTAAAATCACCTTTCTGGAGGGTTAATTGGTGAGTTATGGCTTCATTTGCTGGTTCCCAGGAGACAGGGAATAAGCTCATACAGAGCATGCCATGTGTAATCAGAGACATTTGCAGGCTCTGGAGAAGGATGTCTGTATCTACTCCTGGACTTTAGCTGATTTGAACACTCTTAATGCACAGTTTTCTCAACTGAGACCTTTTATAGATGATTCAACAACTCTCTTCTCTCTTGTTCTGCCTAAGGGACTGAAAACAGCAAAATGAATGTGAGACTAGCTAGTCTCATTTTGGGTTTTGTTATTTGGGTTTTTTTTGTTGTTGTTTTCAGGTTTTTTCCACACACACAAAAAAAAAAGAGTAAGCTGCCTTGTTATAGATCCAGTCCTGGGAACAAGGCTCTTTGAGCTGTGATCAAATCAAATCTCAAACTGTTTGTCTAATGATTATGTCCGTTATAAGGAGAAGGGGGTAAAGTTTCTGCCAGAGTTTTCAAGCAATCCCAGGTATGGATTGCTTTCCACCTCAGGGCCAGGGAGTACCTTTTCCAAACATTTTAGTTAAAAGGGTTTTGCTGCCTCCCCTTCTCCCGAGTGCAGCACAGGCGGTTCATCCACAGGCTGTGCCCTGAGCTGGAGCAGGTTATGCCCCACTGCTTGCACCTGTTGTTAACTGATCAAACCCTGGTGTGGGTTCCCACAGGCACAGCCAAAAGGAGTAAGATCTTGTCACCAGAAGAGAGGAAGGTGGTGGCGTTCCACGAGTCGGGGCACGCGCTGGTTGGGTGGCTGCTGGAGCACACCGAGGCAGTCATGAAGGTACCTGCACTGCCAGGGAGGGCGGTCCTGAGGGCTTCCCTGGCCAACATTGCTTTGTGCTACTTTTGTGCACCTCTGCTCAGCTCTGAGAGCCTGGGCCTGTGCTGCTGCAGCCAAGTATAGCAAATGCAGAACGACAGAATCATTTCCCTTGGGATGGACCTTTGAGGTCATGAAGTCCAACTGCTCAGCACTGCCAAGCCCACTACTAAACCAGGAGAGGGATATTGGGAATAAATTCTTCACTAAAGGTTGCAGAGGCACTGGAACAGGCTCTCCAGGGAGGTGGTGCAGTCACCGTCCCTGGAAAGGTTCAAAAACGAGCGGAGGTGGCGTGTCACTGGATGGGTCACGTGACATAGCAGGGGTTATGTGGCATCCCGGGTGTCATGTGGTCTGTGCTGGCCACGTGATGTTGTGGGGGTGTGATCACGTGACATCTCAGCGATCACGTGGCCTTTGTGGTGTGTTCACGTGACCTCGCTGTTGTCACATGATTGTAAGGGTCACGTGGCCGTTGGCAGACCAGTGACGTCACGGCTGGTGGGATTTGGTCAAAGGTTGGACTTGATGGTCTTGGAGGACATTTCCAACCATAATGGTTCTGTGATTACATGAACCCCATCCTTAGTATACGCTCTTGGGAAATCCATTCTCAGGCTCCATTGACAATAGTGCTGGTGCAAAGCTGATTAACTAGCTGTAGGAGAGGCTTTGCAATTAAAAATTACAAGCAACTGGTTCTCCTGTTGCTGCTGCTCAGTCATGCACTTCCTGGCTGCTCCGTGTGTGCACACATCCAAATGTGATCCCTTTCCCAGCACGTTCAGCCTCTGATACTGATGGAGGGCTGTGTTTTCCAGACTGGGAGGTTGTCTGTCCCAAGGCCTTCTCTGCAGGGAAAGGCCTCTCTGGCACCCGGGAATGTGATCCGTGCACATCTCCTCCAAAAGCTGGGACTTGGTGGGGAGGTGGGGAGTGAAATGACAAGGGTGACAGCTCCTTGGCCTGTCACCAGCGCCACATTCACTCTGAATGACCCATTGTGTAAGCAGAACTGGTGTTAATTACTCTTATTTAGTGGGTGGGGAAAATGGCTGTTATTTTTCTGAAGGCCCTTGTCTTTCTGCAGGTATTCTCAGGGATTCTGGAGCAGAATCAGTGAACTCTCTGTGGCCTATATACTCCAAAGTAACTCTTAAATGTCAGGATTTCTGTGACTTAGGGTTAAGGATAATTTCCTGAACAGGAAGTGTGTTTGTGTGTGGAGGCAGAGCCCTCAGTGTTGGAATGAGGACACACAGCTGTCCTTGGCCATGGTTCTGTAGCCAACCTGTCCATGGCTATGGACAAACTTCCCTGGGAATGCAGAGGTCTCTGCAGGGAGAGAGAGCTCTGCAGTCCTGTGAGCTCAGGGAGCTGCTCTGTGTTGCAGGTGTCCATAGCCCCTCGGACAAACGCGGCGCTGGGATTTGCACAGATCCTGCCCCGGGAGCAGTACCTGTTCACCAAGGAGCAGCTGCTGGAGAGGATGTGCATGGCCCTGGGGGGGAGAGTGGCCGAGGCCATCACCTTTAACAAGGTCACTACAGGTGAGGAGCCAGAGCCTGGTGTGGGTAGGTGGAGGTCCAAGGGGATCTGAGCAAGGGACAGAGGTTTCCTGTGCTGGCAAGAGGAAATGTCACATGGTGTGCTTTGATATTTGTAAGCACTGAGATCTCCGGGGTGGCTGTCACTGTGTTGTCTCAGACTTGTCCCAAAGCCTAAGGCTACAGTTGCACTTACTGATGAGGCTCTTGAGAAGAACTAGAACTTTCTTTGCTGTTTCCAACTAGTTAAATCCAAATAGGATCACAGAATGGTTTGGATTGGAAGTGACCTTAAAGCCCATCTCGTTTCACCCCTTGCCATGGGTAGAGACACCTTCCACTAGACCAGGTGGCTCTGTGGGCAGTGGCAGGTCAGGACTCAGGTAAGCTGGCCACAGTAGGGTCACTCTGTCACTTCTGGGGCCTGCAGGAAGGTCCCTCAGTGGGTTGAGTGTTCATCCCCATGAGCTGCAGTGGGTCGTCTGCTCTCTTCACTGGTAGGACGTGTGCCAACAGTGTGTGTGTGTCTTGCCTGTCCAGGAGCGCAGGATGACCTGAAGAAGGTGACCAAGATTGCCTACTCCATGGTGAAGCAGTATGGGATGGTGCCCAGCATCGGGCAGATCTCTTTCCCAGATCCAGAGAGTGCCCCTGGAATTGGCAGGCGCCCCTTCAGCCAGGGCCTGCAGCAAATGATGGACCACGTAAGGCCACCCTGGGCTAAGGGTTTCTTTTTGTTCTTTGCTTTCTGCAGTTCACTGAAAAACGGCAAATTATTTGCACCCAAACGATTTGCATTTTGCTGTTGGCCAGTGAGTGAGCACTTACCTGCTCCATGACTGTGTCAGGGCTGTGCAGTGAGGCAGCAGGAACAGGCACAATCCCACCTGGATGTGAGTTCAGCCCAGTAGCTTGTGCTGTGCAGGGCTGACCTGGCAAGAAATGTGTGTCTTAAAGTCACAGTGTAGATGTGTGCATTTCCTAGATCAGATCTAACCAAAATGATGGCTAGATTGACTGCAAATCAGCCTGTTTTCACAGGAAATTTGCTTCAGTGCTGAAAAAAACCACACTGCTTTAGTTCAAAAGTCAAAAAGCTAGAAACAAAAAAGCTGTTTCAGAAGCACCATGGCTGTGCTTCCTTGGGATTTGTGCTGAGCTGTACCTTTAGCTCCTGGACAGCCTTAACCTGCATTTCCATTGAGCTGTGCTAGGGCAAGACTTACCACCAGCGTTCCTTGGGCTTTTTTCCAGCCAGTTTATCCATGGTTTCTATTGATGGGAACACTGTTCTGTGTGGCTCAGTTTGCAGATTCCATCCCTCAGTGCTCTCCTTGTTTAGCCACATACTGTATTTGTTGCCACCTACACCCCAACTCCCTCTTCTTGTTTCTTCAAGGAAGCCAAAATCCTGGTGGCTCAGGCTTATAGGCGCACAGAAAAGCTCTTGCTGGAGAACCGGGACAAGCTGCAAACAGTAAGTTGAATTTTGTGGGGGTTTGTTGGTTGGTTTGTGTGTTTTTTAACTGGTGGTTTTGCTGCTTTCTGTGCTCTGTAGCTCAGCTGTTGCAGTGTTGTCTCTCTCCTAGAAAGTCTTGTAGTGGGAGTGTTGGGAACCAGTGACTGTTTACTGTGTATCCCCCGGATTCAGAGCAGGCACGGGAGGAATGCGTGTGCCTTTCCCAGCAGTGAGTAGTCTGCCTCCTCACACCAGCTGGTGTTTGCAGGGTAGAGGAGGAGGAGTGCTCTGTGGAAATTATCAAAGCTGGAATTTGCGTCCTTCACCTGCACTTCTCTGCTTGCCTCTTGGCAGTGCAGTTTTCTGGAGAGCTGACAGTGACTGTTTTTGGGAAGCCAAGCCAGTAATCACGTGGACAGTGTCTGGCTTTGGTGCAGGAATATGGTGCCTGTCACCTTGGCTAATGGGGGCTGGTTCCTGCTTTCTGGTCACTCCAGGCAGTTTTCACTTCCTTAATGACTGGATACACCAAAGAATCCTTGTTGCAGTGCCTACTTCCCTTTGTGTCCTGACAGTCCTGAACCAACCACACACCCTGGCACATCTCCACCTGCACCAGGAGCTCTGTGCCCAGTGCTAAGCCAAGCTTGGGTCACGGCACCCTCTGTATCTCCTTGACTTCCCTTCAGAATTCCAGTCCACGACTTCCAAAATGACCAGGAGTCAACTTCATGTTGCCTATTTTGCAAATCAAGCAATTCTTTCCCTTAAATCCTCTTTTTTAAACAAACAAGAAAAACAACAACCCCTTGAGCCACGTAGTGTCAGGCCTCCAGTGTGTGGTAAGGAGAGAGTTGGGACACACTGCTGTCCCCAGAACAGTGCCCTGGCAGCTCTGGAGCAGGGATCCTCAGGGGTGTCTCTGCAGGCTCCTCTGTCCTGCTGCTGCCATGTTACAGCAGCCAGATGTTTGCTAGAGGCTCAGCACATAAAAACTTTAAAGTGCAGCCAAAGTATGTCCCGAGTCAGTGTTTCTGTTGCCAGGCCAGCGTGTCACATCTCATCAGCAGGATCCAGCAGTTCCTCGCTGGACAGCCACCTGCTGCTCCAGAGGGGTGGTGCTACTGCCAGTGGGGCCAGAGAATTCCACTCTTCTGGAGAGGAACTTGTGCTGACCTCCAGCCCCTGCCTGCAGGAACAGGCAGCTTTTTGTTAGCACTGTGTGTGCAGGGAAAGCTCTGACTCTGCCAGAGGTCTCCATGCTGCTGATTTGGCTCTTAGGCAGGGCCACAGGTGCAGTGACAGTGGCAGGAGGGACACTTCTCTCATTGTTCCTGAGGCTCTCATTCCAAATCATTCCCAAGAGCTTGCTTTGTTGCCTGCAGTCATATTGTGTATTCCTGGCCAAATGTGCTCTTGGGAATGATGCTGGAGCCTGGAGAATTTGGTCTTGGCACCAGTAGCTTCAGGGTCACCCTGTCTGTGTTGGCACAGCTGGGGTCTGCTCCTGGGGGGTTGCAGGTGCTGAGGCCTGAGTGGAGCTGACGGTTCAGACCAGCTCAGAGAAGCAGTTCTCAGGGGCTCCATCCTTCATTTTGCCTCCTTCCTTTTTTTCCAGCTGTCCAATGCCCTCCTGGAGAAGGAAGTGATCAATTATGATGACATTGAGGCACTGATCGGGCCCCCACCATACGGGCCCAAGAAGATGATTGCTCCTCAGAGCTGGCTGCAGGCAGAGAGGGACAAGCAGGACACCAGGGAGGAAGAAACACCTCCCCAGCCACCAAACCAGGAGGAGGAGGAGGAGCCACGCCTGAGACCAGTGTGAGCCATCTCCCATGTGGAGTGGGAGGGCTCCAGAGGCTTACTTGGACGCAGACCCTTTGCCTTCTCAGCTTCAGAATCAAAGATGCGGAGCAGGGAATTGCTGTGCTGCTGCTGCTACCCCAAAATTAAAGGATGGCTACGTTGGCTCTTTGAGCTTTATCCTGCAGGAAGGAGAACTCCTCAGGATTTCAGAATTGATTCCTAGTGGGGTGGTAGTGATTAGGAGTTGGGTAAGTCTGATCTGCTGAGGAAGTTTCTTGTACACAGGAGCAGGGAACATATTCCAGTGGGTGGAAGGTCCTATATAAGCCGGTTCTGGCTGTGCTCTGTATCATGGCAGGAGGGCAGGGCTGTGCCCTCAGCGTGGGGACACCCCTGTGGGGTTTAGCTGGGCTGCTGCAGCTCTTGTGTAACCTTTGAACACAACACACAAACAGCCCTGCCTGGAATAAACTGCCCACAACGTGCTGCTGTGTGTGTACAATGTGTCAGGCTCCAGGGGGGGTTGGCACACATGAAGCTCATTAGAGCTGTGGAGTGGTACAGGACGAGGGCCTCCTTCTCCCTGGTTAATAATTTATGTCCAGTTTTTACAGCGAATGTTTCCCAAGCAGAGGTTGAGGCAAAACTCTGCAGAGCTCAGCAGTGGGACATGGAAACCAATTGTGCAGAGGGTGACTGAGCACATGGGAAGACTGTTCTGAACTGGTGGTTGTGGACTGTAGAGGTGCCCTTGGAAATCCAGTAAAAACAGGTGTGTTTCTTGGGAATCCTCAGGAAAAGCTGCTTCATCCTCGCGGCTGTTGCAAAATGGGCCCTGCTGACAGGGTTGTTTGGTGTTCATCAGGGAAAGCATTAAAGTGGTTGTTGCTGCCTGGAGTGCTCTGGCTGGCTGCATCTTTTAGGAAGGATTATTGTCTGGAGTTACTACATCAGGACTGTCTATGACATGAAAGACCCCAGTCCAAGTCTGAGCTCTGGCAGCTCCCAGCCCTCGGGCCTTTGTCACAGTCCCAGGCTCCTGTCCCTGGTCAGGCTGGAGCTGGGAGCCTCCTGCTTCCCTGAGAATGGGAAGATGTTCTGCACTGTGTCCTCTCCCCTGTCCCAGCTCATTCCCTGAGGTCTCTCAGTGCCTAGGGAGTGATTTCTCTTGAGTTCAGGGACAAAGTAGTTTTCTACATTTTGGATGCAACTGCCTGGATGTTCCAAACTTGCTCATTTCTTCCCAGTCTCATTCTTTGAATTTACTTTTCCAGCAGCAGATGAAATTTCAAGTGTTCCTTGATGTTATTATTTTTAACTCACAAAACCTTTGTGGGGAGGGGAATTCAGGGGAGCGGTGTAGTGGGGGCACAGTGCAGGGTCCTTGGTGGCTTCTGGGGTGCTGCCAGCACTGCTGAGCCATTGCTCCCGTGGATCCCGCTGCTGGGGGACCTGCGCTCTCCCCAGAGGGGTGGAAGTCCCCAATCCCTTTGCTGCCTCGTGGGATAATGCTGCTACCCTAAAAGGTCAGGGAGCAGCAATCCTGCTCTGGGGTTGGATGGGGATTCCGCAGGGGTTTGGGACCAGTGGAACCCCTGCCCCAGTGTCCGTCCCATCGCACTGCCCAGGCTGTGCTTGGCACGGGAGAGGGCATGGAGCTGCTGCTGCCGATGGAGCCTGGACCGGTGTTCCCCTTCTCCGTGTCCCCGCCCAGCGCTCGCCGTGCGCGGCCCCTTTAAGCCGCCGCCATCTTTGCTGCGGGCCCGGGAAGCAGCCACCGCCCCTCGTTGGCACCGCCCCTCTCTGGGCCGCTCCCGCGCTGCTCATTGGGCGCCGCCGCGGCACTTCCGGCGCCACCGCGCTAGCGCTTCCTTTCCGGTCGCCATTGTCGTGGCGGGAGGTGAGTAAGGCCCGGGGATTTCATCCGCCGCCATCAGCTCCCCGGGGCCGCGCCCGCCGCCGCCGAAACCCCGTGCGGGGCTGTGGGGAGGCCCCGGGGACTCTGATGGGGCCGCACCGGGCTGGGGCCTGCGGGCTTGGGGGCTCCTCGGGTGTCCCCGCGTTAACCGTGCCCGTGTCCGCAGGCCGCAGCCATGGCGCCCAGCCGCAATGGGATGATCCTGAAGCCCCACTTCCACAAGGACTGGCAGCGCCGAGTCGCCACCTGGTTCAACCAGCCGGCCCGCAAGCTCCGCAGGTGAGTCCCGGAGCTCCGGGGGCCGCGGGAGGGGCTCTCCCGGCTTCTGCGGGACCGCTACGAGGCCAGGGCGCCGTGGATTTGTTTAGCCGTCTCGTGCTCAGGGCGAGTCTCTGCCATCCGCAGCCAAGTGATGAGACATCTCCGGAATCGCTGCATCCACAGTGATGAACGCTCTTCCCTGGGTCTCTGATGGCAGCGGCCGGCAGCCCGGTCCTGCTTTTTGTTCCGGAGGCATCGTAGGGTGGGAGATGCCTCCCTGAAAGGGGAGGTGTGGCACCTGTGATAAAGATGCCGTGTACCCCGTGGCTGTCACAGGTAGGCAAGAGGCTAGTGATATTTGATTTGGAGCAGCCACAATGTGACCAGCAGGATCGGGGCACTGTCTGTCCCCTGTACTGGTCCTGCTGGTGTCACACCTGGGTCTCTGAGGTTACATTTGGCCCCTCATTGCAAGACAGACACTGGGGAGCTAGATCATGCCTAGAGGAGGGAGCTGGGAAGGGTCAGATCACCAGGAGCGGCTGGAGGACCTCGTTCTGGAGAAAAGGAGACAGGAGGAACTTTCTAGGTCTCCACAACTTCCTGACAGGAGGGGGTCAGGCTCTGGTCCCAGTGAACAGAGACGGGAGAAGAGCCTCATTTTGTCCCAGGGGAGGTTAAGGTTGGACATCAGAAGGAATTTCTTCCTGGAAAGGGTGGTCAGGCCTCATAATGGGCTGCCCAGTAAGGTTTAGAGTCCCCATCCCAAGGAAGGGCTGGATGCAGCACTCAGTGCTCAGGGCTGGGTTGATAAGGTGAGCATCGGGCACAAGATGGAATCAGTCACCTCCGAGGTCTCTCCCAAGCTAAAGGACCCTGTGACCCTGCCATTCCAGGAGGAAGGCTCGCCAGGCCAAGGCTCGCCGCATCGCTCCCCGCCCTGTGGCCGGGCCCATCCGGCCCATCGTGAGGTGCCCTACAATCAGATACCACAAAAAAGTCCGTGCTGGCAGAGGCTTCAGTCTGGAGGAGCTTAAAGTAAGTACAGAGCATCAATTCAAAAAAATTCAAATAAAGTCTGAGCTTACCTGCTTCTCCTGTCCTGTGCAAGGTGACTTCCTCAGGTACCTGCTGGTGCTGCCACATCTAAGCAAGGCTGTGAATTTTCTGGCTCTGGGAGTAAGGAAGGACTGGTCTTAGCTGTGATGTTGGAGTTAGGTGTGTAAAGGGTGTTCTGAAAGGTAAATATCTGTTCATCTGCATTTGAAATTCCATTCAAATCAAGCTGAAATAGGAGAAATAAATTCTTCCTTGTGAGGCTGGCACAGGGTGTAACTAGAGCAGCTGTGGTTGCCCCTGGATCCCTGGAAGTATCCAAGGCCAGGTTGGATGGGGCTTGGAGCAGCCTAGGCTGGTGGAAAATGTCCCTGCTCCTGGCAGGAGGCAGAACTTAATGATCTTTAAGGTCCTTTCCAACCCAAACTATTCAGAGTTTCCATGAAATTTGAATTTGGGAAGATTCTTGAGTTTCCTAAAGTTTTTAGGGGAAGATGAAGATCACCTTCATTAAATAGTTTCTTTATGTGAAACGTTTTTCTGTTAGTTCTAAATATTTTAGCCAATGCTTCCATGTTGAGGACCGAGTAAACCCCGCTCAATTTATTTCTAAGTGTAGCAGGGGATATTGTACCAGGAGTAAGAACCATTCAGCACAGCTTCTTGGAGTAGCTGGAGTAAAGTCCAGGTAGTTGAATTACAAGTGGGAAGTGTTTCCTGTCTTCCATTCCTTGTCCCTGTGACCTCTCCAGGTGTGCAGAGCTGACAGAGCTGATTTGCAGGGTCTCCCACTGTGTATCTGTGATCAGATTCCAGCTGCCTCTTCGCCTGGTTCAGTGTCTTAATTAAAACATTTATAACTGAAATTGGTGCACTGAGGCAGGTAAATTGTTCTTCTGGGTGCTAAATACTTTATTACTTATTTTTCTTTAACTTTTGGGTAATGGTGGAACACAAAGCACAATGCAGCTGTTTGTCTTCAAAGAGAAAATTAGTTTTTTGTTTAAGACAGTCTAAAAATAGTTATTGAATGAAATTGTTATAATATTAATACTATATTATTAATAATAATAATAGTTATTGAATGGTTATCTGAAACCACTCTTTCAGGTGGTTAGAAAAAAATCCTGATTTAATGGAGCTCCGAGTATTCAGTGAACCAGAGTTGTCCATGAACTGACTCATAAATGTCCAAGCTTAAAACTGTTCCTCAGGAGTTGCACTTTGCTCCTCTAGGGAAATCCACGTGCAAAAATCAGCCCAAGCACGTTAAGCACTGAGGTACCCCAGGACACCCTCTGTTGGTGCCATAGCTGGTCCCTCAGCTGTTGCCCATCCTTTCTGCTTCCATCTTTCCCTGCTGGCTGTGCTTGGATCCTTGCCTGGCTGTTGGGAGCTGTGAGATGCTGACACCACTCTCTTCTCTCCCCTCAGCTTGCTGGCATCAACAAGAAATTTGCCCGGACGATCGGAATTTCCGTGGATCCCCGGAGACGGAACAAATCCACCGAGTCCCTGCAGGCCAATGTGCAGAGGCTGAAGGAGTACCACTCCAAGCTCATCCTCTTCCCAAGGAAGCCAGCCATGCCCAAGAAGGGAGACAGCTCTGTGAGTATCTGACTGCTGGAAATGCGTCCTGTTATAGGAGGTTTAGTGTCATGCAGAGGTCCTGAGCCTTCATCATGTGAACCTCATGATGCTGAGCCCAGCACAAGGCCAGGCCTGGCAGAGTCAAGTCTAACAGGGCACTCTGGGTTGCGGTGGCACTTCAGCCAGGCATTTGGCTGAGCAGCTGCTGGCTTGTTTTGGTGCTCATTCCTGGAGCTTCTATCCTTGCTCAGCCAGCTCAGTTTTAGTTTAGGGAGCTAAATTGTCACAATGGCTGGAAATTCCCCTTGGAGTCAGTCCTGCTGGTGGAAGGCTGAGGGACAGGCTGTGAGTGGATCCAGAGCTGTGTGCCAGGCAGGCTCCAGAAGGTAATTGTTATTGACATTCAAAAATGGTTTTCATTAAAACCTCTCCAGGATCAAAGCAGAGCTGTGTTCCCTGGCTCTGCTGCCAGTAGATCCAGGGAACACAAGGGTGAGTTCAGACTGTCCTCCCATCTTGTGGGGAGTCTGGCAGCTCCAAGATGCTTAACTCCATCTTCAGAGCAGGGAGGAAGGGCCTTGAGGTGAAACACTGATTCAGATGTGTTTGCTGAGAGTCAGCTGTGTTCAGTAAACATTCATTTTTGTCTGATGACACGCTCTTAAAAGAAGCTGGAATCAACCTGAGGAGTTGCTGAGGAACTTGTTGGGTGTTCATGAGCTGTGGAGCTCAACTTGGAGAAAAGGAGACTCAGGGAACAGCCTCAGTTTGTGCCAGGGAAGGTGGTTCAGGTTGGACATCAGAAATTTCTTCCTGAAAGGGTGGTCAGGCCTTGGAAGGGGCTGCCCAGGGAGGAGTCCCCATCCCTGGAGGTGTCCAAGGAAGGCATGGACATGGCACTGAGGGCTCTGGGCTGGGGACAAGGTGGGGATCAGGCACAGGTTGAACCTCATGATCTTGGAGGTCTTTGCCAGCCTCGATGATGCTGTGTAAGTTGAGAACAGCACAGTTGGTGTCAGAGCTGTCCCAGCTGGCAGAGCTGAGGGCTGCTGCTGCTCCGGCCAGATCCGGGCACAGCGTGGGCTGCCAGTGCAGCTCATCAGTGCCAACTGCTCTGCAGTGCTGGGTTCCTTACCCTTGGGTGTTAAAGCTCCTGTCAGGATCATTAGCACCATGTTTAAGCTGGGTACCTGCAAACAGGCTGTGCTTTAGCTGAGGTTTTAGCCAAAGAAGTTTCAGTTCTGTTCTTGAAATGTTCCCACCTTCTGTTGCAGCCAGAGGAACTCAAGATGGCCACTCAGCTCACAGGACCTGTTATGCCCATCAAGAACGTAAGTGTCGTTAAATCATGTTCTCTGTGTGATGTAATTGAGGTTGAACTTGCAGAGAGGGTTCTCTCTTTGCTGTCTCATACCTTGAGGGTGGCTATCTCCAGGCGTTGGCCATCCTGGATCAAAAAAACCCCAGGAATATGTCTTTAAGAGAACTGTGAAATTAAGGGTGCTTTGAGTTCAGCTGGGGTAGGAGTGCTCAGGCAGTCTCTGTGGTAACTGTCCCTAAATGCTCTCTGCTTCCCAGAGCTGCTGTCAGTAGTGTCACAAACCTCTAGTCATTCCCTACAACTCCCTGACAGGACGGTGGAGCTGGGAGGTGGGGTTGGGTTCTCCTCCCATGTGACAAATGACAGGATGAGAGGAAACAGCCTCATGCTGTGCCAGGGGAGTTTTAGGTTGGATATTAGGAAAATTGCTTCATGGACCAGGCTGTCCATCCCTGGCACAGCTGCCCAGGGCAGTGCTGGAGTCCCCATCCTTGGAAGTGTTCAAAAAACACGTGGATGTGGCACTTGAGGATGTGATTGGTGGTAACCGTGGCGGTGTTGGGCTGACGGTTGCGCTCACTATTAAAGGTCTTTACCAGCGTTAACAATGCTGCCATTCTGTGAAACCTGACTCAGGATTCCCGTGGTGCTTGTTTTTATTCCTGCTCCATTGTGCTCTGTGCACGACGAGGAGCCAGCGGGAGCGCAGATCCCGGCGGAGCAGGCTGAGGGCAGGGCCTGCAGATGGCACGAGCGCTCCGTTCCCGCCCTGATCCTCGCAGGGATCACTCTGGGAAGCCTCAGCTCCTGGCTCTGAGGGGCAGTCTGACTGTCTGGCGCTCTCTCCGCAGGTTTTCAAGCGGGAGAAGGCGCGTGTCATCTCGGAAGACGAGAAGAACTTCAAGGCCTTTGCCAGCCTTCGCATGGCCCGGGCCAACGCCCGCCTCTTCGGCATCCGTGCCAAGCGCGCCAAGGAAGCGGCGGAGCAGGATGTGGAGAAGAAGAAATGAACTGTTCTCCCCAGAACTGTCAATAAAAAGCCGTAGACGGCCGAGCGTGCTGTGGTTTTGGGGCACATGTACCGAGCGGAGCCACCCCGTGTGCTGGTGGCAGCGCAGGGATGCGTTCGAGCGTGGGAAGCCTCGTTTGCTGTGATTGATTGGAGGCTCCACATTTCCCTGAAATAGAGTTAAACACCTGCCATGTGCCCACTCCTCTGCCTTGTCAGGGTTGCAGCCTGGGCTGTCTTTGCTCTGATTTTGAGGGGGTTTGGGGGTTCCCCCTCTGTGCCGGGCTTTGTCTGCTGCCCCTTCCCTGCCTTCCATGCCAGTATTCCTGGTTTGATGATTTCCACACCTCTGTGTGAGGCAGAGTTGTACAAGTTGGGTATCATGGTGGGGTTCACTCAGGTGCTGCTCACATGGGGGGCTTTATCCACTTCTGGGGGGGGATACGGGGGGAGTAAGGTGTGGCCCAGCCCCTCAGATGAGGTTGCATGGAGCCAAGTCCCAGGGCTGGACTATGCTGCTCTGCCGTCCTGCACTCCCTGGCCCTTGGCTCAGCCCTTCTGCAGCTACAGGGCTGTCACAGCCGTTTCTTCATGGCTTAAAGGCCACGGTAGATGTGGCACTTGGGGACTTTGTGGTGGCCTTAGCAGTGCTGGGGATGGGATGGGATGGGATGGGATGGAGCACTGGGTGCTGGAACCCTGGCACAGCTGCATGGTTCCTGGGCAGTTCAAAGAAGCAAGGTGTGGCTGGTGTGGTGTTGCCTGTGTCCAGTTGCCACGGTGTCCCTCCAACCCCCCCGCCCAGCCCTTGTGTCCTGCTGTGGGTCGGTGCCTCCTGCCCCACCGAGCTGTGCTGGGGGCTGTGGGGGGAATGGGAAGCAGACTGGCCTATTTCTGCCAGGCAGGCTGGGGATTAGCTCCTGAAGCCTGGGCCCTGCAGTGCCCTCGTGCTCGTTAGCCCTATCTGCATTTTAATCCCTCCAAATTTAAGCTAATTACATCATCTTCCAGAAAGCTGGGTTGACAGCACCGCAGTGCTGGGGGGACAGGGGTGGGTGGGGGGTCCCAGAGTGGGGACTCAGCATCTGGGGCTCCATGTGCATGGAGTGTGAGTCTGGATGCTCCAGCAAGTGGGGAGGGCACCCGGTGGGTTTGGGGGACCCCACCCTCGTGCTTGGGTTGTTGGCTCAGTGTGGGGGGCCAGGACCGAGGTGGCCTTGGTTACCCCATGGGGAACAGCTGGGGAGGGCGGGGGGCTGTGGCTGTGCCGCGGGGGTCTCACTTGGAGCAGGAGCTCCTGTCCTGGCACAGCCAGGGTGCTGGGGACCCTGAGGACCCCGCTCAGCCCCGGTGCAGGGTGGGCTCCTCTCCGGAGCCGGCAGCGAGGCAGTTAACGGAGCTTGTCATCCATCTCCCTCTTAGGGCTCCGCTCCCGAGCTGCAGCTTGAGTCAGTTTTGTGGAGGTGGCAGCGGCAGCAGCTCCGGCGGGCACACCGGCACGGCGGGCACACCCCGAGCCAGCCCCTGCCCCGCCGTGCCCCAGCCCAGACCAGCAGCACCCAGGTGAGGGGGCGAGGGGCAGGGTGGGACCCGCTGTCCCCTCCACTGAGCCATGGATGATGCCAAGGGATGCCCGCGATCCCGGGGAGGGGGACGGTGCCCACCGGAGCTGGGGCACCAGAGCCACGTGCCGGGCACTGCATGACTTCCCCAGGAAAACTTTGGCCGGGCAGCGAGGGCACAGGTGGGCACGGGCTGCTCTGCCAGGACCTGCAGGTGGGGGGACAAGCCCCGGACTGGGGCCGGGACTGGCAGAGCCTCTCACTAAGCCCCAGCATCGCCTGGCTGAGTGCTAACGGCCTCCGGGGGAGGATGAAGGCCGTGCCCAGCACGGGGGAATGAATCCTTCACCTGGTGGCACTGACACGGAGTTGGTGTCCCCGTTCCCCTCCGGAGAGCCCTGCCCAGGCTGCGGGGTGCTGCCCGCAGGGACTGGAGGGAGTTTCTACTCCACAGCCACACATGGAGCACTCCAGGGCGGGTACCCCACCCCACTCAGGTCCCCCTTCCCCTCGGGACACATCCTGCCCCAGGGGCCGGGCTGGGACAGAGCTGGGCACAGCACTGCAGGACCATGTGAACCCCCCAGCAGAGCCCATGGTGCTGGCTGGGACTTGGGGGTACAGGTGCAGTGCCCCGAGGGTGCCCCGGCTCCTGCCACCCCACCGTGCTTTGATACCTTGCAGGACCCCGGGTGCCATCGGGACTGGAACCGGCCACCCCACCTTGGAGGGTGTCTTTGGAGTCCCTGTCCTGCCACCAGAACCGTGCCTGGCACTGCGGGGCACCGTGCCCCGGGCATGACGGGCACCTGCCCGGCTCCCTGACGGCTCCCGAGGCAGTGGCCGCCCCGCTCGCCCCCCATGCCCTTCGCCCACGGGGCCGCCGGTCCCCAAGCCCCGGCTGGCATGGGCGACGTGCCCGAGCCGTGCCCGCAGGCCCCGCTGGCCGTGCTCTCCAAGGTGGAGCTGCGGGTCAGCTGTAAACACCTCCTGGACCGTGACACCCTCAACAAGTCGGACCCCTGTGTCCTGCTGCTGATGCAGTCCCAGGGCCAGTGGATGGAGGTAGGAGAGCGGGGGGTACTGGTGGCACCCACTGGGCAGGGCAGGGTGGGGCACAGGGTGGTGGATGTAGGGGGCAGCAGGGTGGGGTGCAGGGTGCAAAGGAGGGGTCAGGGTGCAGGAGATGGTGGGGAGCAGAGTACAGGGTACAGAGCAGGGTACAGGAGACCATAGAGAATGGGGTACAGGGTGCAGAAAGGGGTGCAGGGTTCAGACCTGGGTACAGGGGGCAGAGCAGGGGTTCAGGGTGGGGTGCAGGAGATGATGCAAAGTAGGGTGCATGGTGCAAGAGAGGTTGCAGGGTTCAGAACGAAGTGCAGGGTTCAGACCAGGGTGCAGGAGATAATGAAGAATGGGGTACAGGGTTCAGAATGGGGTGCAAGGTTCAGAATGGGGTTCAAGGTGCAGACCAGGGTGCAGGGTTCAGACCAGGGGTGCAGGAGGTGATGCAGAGTAGGGTGCAGAGTGCAGAATAGGTTCCAGGGTGCAGAACAGGGTCCAGGGGGTGATGTAGGGTGGGCAGGGAACCTGTGGGGCACCCGGCAGCCTGTGGAGATGGTGCTAACCCTGGATAACATCCAGCCCAGTGGGGCTGGGGAGCTGGGGCGGGGTGTGGTGTCCACCCTGGGGTGGCTCCAGAGTGGCTCCACTGTCCCGGGACAGGGACAAGGGACACCTCAGCCCCCACCCTGGGGTGCCTCAGGGCTGGAGGGCTGATGCTGGCAATGGGGATGGCACAGCTCCTTCCATCCCTCCCCGTGCTGCGCTCTGGGCTGGCACCGGCAGCTCCGCTCTAATCGCGGCCGCTCAGCCGGCGGATTTAGCGCTAAATCCCTCGGCGTGTCATCAACTCCGCTCGAGCCAGCGCGGATCCGGGGGGGGACAAGGGCCCTGTGCCAGCTGCGGTGTGCTGTGCCATGCCAGACACTTGTACCCGGCTGTGCCACTGTGCTCTGTGCCACACTCTGTGCGCTGTGCCGTGCCACGCTCTGTGCTGTGCTGTGCCAGACACCAGCCAGCTCCAAGAGGGTCTCTCCTGAGCCACCTTTTGGAGTGACTTCTGTCCCAGCCAGCCTGTGTCCCCCAGCCTGTCAGATGGCCCCGGACCTGCTGGGTCCAGAGGGTACGAGGCACACAACACCCACATCTCTGGAATGAGGGGCTGGCAGTGCCCATGCAGGAGGGACACGAGCGGCCACGGGAGTGTGGGCTCAACAGATGATGCTGGACTGAGCAGCTGGCAGCGTGCCCTGGCCAGGATGTGTCCCCTTGAGTCAACACTGGCAGGGACGGGTGCGGGGGAGGCTCCGGAACTGCTCGGCACCCGCTGCCAGCACGGCCGGGAGATGCTGAGCACCCACTGCCCACTGGGGCCACCAGGGCCGGGGGCTGGTGACCCCCAGGCACGGCCCCTCAGGACGGGCACACGACTTGCCCTGGCAGTGACCCGTTGCTCCTGCTCCAGCAGAGCTGTGGCAAAGCATAGCCAGAGGTAGAGTATCCCCTTGGATGACCACAGGGAGCCCAGTGGGAGCAGCGTCCCAGACGCAGGGCTGGAGGTTGTGGGGGGCACAAGGGGCTCCTCCACATGCCATTGACTTGGGCACAGCTGGTCCTTGCCTGCCTCCCCTGTTCCTGCACCCCTATCCCTTCATTCCCTCATCCCTGCATCCCTCAGACCTGGCATGTCCCATCCCTTCATCCCCATCACAGCAGCCCCTATTCCCCACCCCTGGGTTCCCACACCCCTGTGTGAGCTCTGGCACCCCAAAGTCCTGTGCCAATCCCATGCAGGTGGATCGCAGCGAGGTGATCAAGAGCAACCTGAACCCTGTGTTCGCCAAGATCTTCACGGTGGATTACTACTTCGAGGAGGTGCAGAAGCTGCGGTTCGAGGTGTACGACAGCCACGGCCAGGCAGGCGTGGGCACACACGATGACGACTTCCTGGGGGGCATGGAGTGCACCGTGGGGCAGGTGAGCCTGGGGACCCCTGCCTGGGGACCCCACGATGGTGTCCCCTCCCTAACCCTGGGCTCTCGCAGATCGTGGCACAGAAACGGGTGACGAAGCCGCTGTTCCTCAAGTACGGCAAGTTTGCGGGCAAGTCCACGATCACGGTGAGCACCGAACCTGTGCTGGGGGTGACAATGGGGTGGGTGACACCAGGATGGGGTGCACAGGTGACATGGGACTGGAATGCTGGGGTGGCAGCAGACAGGACACATGGATGGCACTGAGCTGGGGTACTGGGACAGCATCAAATTGGGTGGCACTGGACTGGATCAGTAGGTTGGCACAGACTCTTGTGAGTGGGGAGGGCTCAGGGTTCCCAGTGGCCATCCTGAACATGCCTGCTGTGCTGGAGAGGCATGTCCCCTCCCAGGGCACCACAGGGAGGTGGTGGGCAGGGGGACAAAGCCACGCCAGGCACTGAGCAGCCCACGGCCACCTCTCAGATCATCTCGGAGGAGATCTCGGGGAACAATGGCTACGTGGAGCTCGCCTTCCGTGCCAAGAAACTAGATGACAAGGTGAGCCAGGTGCCAGGGGGGAAACAGGGCAGGGAGGGCAGTGCTCTCTCTCATCCTCCTCCCCCAGGACCTCTTCAGCAAGTCAGACCCCTTCCTGGAGATCTACCGCATCGACGATGACCGCAGCGAGCAGCTGGTGTACCGCACCGAGGTGAGCCCACGGCAGTGCCGGGACCTTGGCAGCCCCACGGCCACCCCGGGGGCTCCCTGGCCCTGCTGAGCCCCCCCCTCCTGCAGGTGGTGAAGAACAACCTGAGCCCCATCTGGGAGCCCTTCAAAGTCTCCCTCAACTCGCTCTGCAGCTGTGAGGAGAAGAGGAAGCTGAGGGTGAGGAAGAATGATTCCTCTGTATTACTACATTCCCTATTCCTGCCCTGGGGACATCTGTGCCCCAGCTCCACTGGGGGTGTGCTGGGGACCCCACAGTTCTGGGGAACAGGGCTGAAGACCCCCTGGTGCCGGGGCTGAGCCGTGCTCATCACAGTGTGTGGTGTGGGACTACGACTCGCGGGGCAAGCACGACTTCATCGGGGAGTTCTTCACCACCTTCGAGGAGATGCAGAAGGCAATGGGGGAGAACAAGGTGGGACATGGGGACACGGGGATGGCCTGGGGGTCACCCTGTGTGCTGCCAGCAGAGCCTGTCCTAGCAGCCACCTTCCAGCTCTTCCTGTGGGTTTGGCATCATTTTCTTCTCACTGCCTGTTTGGGAAAGGGATGGTGGGTTTGGGGTTTTCTGGGGAACCAGTTATGAATGGGGTGGCTGGGAGTGGGGGAAGGCAGCTGCACCCTGGGGCTGTGGGGGTGCAGGGTTATTGGGCCACAATGTTCTGGGGGCGTGGGGTCCCCACAGTGCAGGGTGGGACCAGGGTCGGGGTGGGGGTCCCGGGGCCGCAGGCAGCGCGGGTGCCGGTGCCACAGGTGCAGTGGGACTGCATGAACCCCAAGTACAAGATCAAAAAGCGCAACTACAAGAATTCGGGGGTCGTGGTGCTGCTGGACCTGAAGGTGAGTGCCTGGGAGCTGTGCCAAGCTGTGCCAGGCTATGCTGAGCCATGCCCAGCTCCGTGGGCTGGTGTCGGGCAGGGCTGCCTGACGCAGGTCCCTCTGGAAGATCCACAGGGTTTACTCCTTCCTGGATTACATCATGGGGGGCTGCCAGATCCATTTTACGGTGAGCAGCGTTCCCTCCCCACCCAGCAGGGACGCACAAGTGGCCCTGCTCACCCAGGGTGACCCTCACTGCCCCCCCCCCCAGGTGGCCATCGACTTCACGGCCTCCAACGGGGACCCCCGGAACAGCTGCTCCCTGCACTACATCAACCCCTACCAGCCCAATGAGTACCTCAAGGCATTGGTGGCTGTGGGTGAGATCTGCCAGGACTACGACAGGTCGGTGGCTCTGGCAGGTCCCCCGGTGCCACACACACAGTGGTGATGTCCACCTTGGGGGCAGATCTGCTGGTGACAAGCACCCAGTGATGGCACCAGAGCTCCTGACATCCCTTTCCTTGCAGCGATAAGAAATTCTCAGCTCTGGGCTTTGGTGCCAGGATCCCCCCCAAGTACGAGGTGAGGGAGTCTCAGGTTGCCCGGGCCCTGTGGGACCCCAGGGATGTGCTCATCCCTCTGGGTACCCTTGGCTGTGGCACTGGTGGGGCTTGGTAGATGCCAGGGTCTGTGGTAGGGGGTGCACCAGCTGCCCCCTCCCCGTTCCTCCCTCCCTCCAGGTCTCCCACGACTTTGCTATCAACTTCAACCCTGACAACGATGAGTGTGAGGGTGAGTCCAGCTCCAGAGGGGCCGGATCTATGGCTGGGATGCCCCTCACCCTTCACACACCCCGCAGGCATCCAGGGCGTCGTGGAGTCCTACCAGAGCTGCCTGCCCAAAATCCAGCTCTACGGCCCCACCAACGTGGCTCCCATCATCTCCAAGGTGGCTCGTGTGGCGGCCGACGAGGAGCGGACCAAGGAGGCGTCGGTGGGTCCCTCTGCCCCCTCCGGGGCCGGGCTGAGACCTTCACACTCGTAACACTCGTGGCTGCCCCGGTGTGGGGTCACGCAGCCCCCCGAGCATCCCTGTCCCCCCAGCAATACTTCATCCTGCTGATCCTGACGGACGGCGTGGTGACCGACATGGCAGACACGCGGGAGGCCATCGTCCGGGCCTCCTACCTGCCCATGTCCATCATCATCGTCGGCGTGGGCAACGCCGACTTCACGGACATGCAGATCCTGGACGGGGACGACGGTGTCCTGCGCTCCCCCAAGGGCGAGCCCGTCCTGCGCGACATCGTCCAGTTCGTCCCGTTCCGCGAGTTCAAGAATGTGAGTGGGGCAGCGACGAGGTCCTGCCTTCCCCTCCCTGCCCTCCCCTCCTTGTTGTTCTCTCCTGTCCCCTCCCTGCCCTTCCCCTCCCCGCCCGTCCCGTTCCCGATTTATCCCGCTCCCTCTTTCCCTCTCCCATCCATCTCCTCCCTTCTCCTTCCCTCTCGTTCCCTCTGTCCCCTCTGTCCCCTCCCCTCTCCACAGCCGCACACGGCGGGGGTGGGGGGGGGGGGGGGGTGGCACACGGTGCCCGCGGCTCAGCCCGGTGTCCCCGGTGTCCCGCAGGCGTCCCCCACAGCCCTGGCCAAGTGCGTGCTGGCGGAGGTGCCCAAGCAGGTGGTGGAGTACTACAGCTACAAGGCGTTCCCCCCGCGCTGCCCCCGGCCCCCCACCCCCGACCCCAGCCTCGGCTCCCCGCAGTGAGCGACCCCAGAACCCCAACCTCAGTCTTCCCGACCCCCGACTCCGGCCCCAGTTCCCCCAGTGAGAGACCCCCAGTGCCCCCATCCCCAGCCCTGGGGTGCCCCAGTGAAGGGCCCCCGACCCCAATCTCAGCGTGCCCCAGTGAGACCCCCCCCACTGTCCTGGTGTGGCGTGGGGACAGACGGTGTCCCTGCCAGGTCCTGCCCTGCCGCAACCCCCCCTGGCTGGGACATGGGGCAAGTCCTGGCCCCCCAGTGCAGGACACCCCCAGCATTGCTCGCTCCTGCAGGTCTGCGCCCTGCGGCCCGGACCCACCCCTGCTGTCCCCTCGGTCCCCTCGGTCCCCGCTTCTCTGTCACTGTGATACTTGGAGGCTGCATGATCCCCTCAATAAAGCACCACCCCTGTGCCCATCCTCCTGTTCTCTGGGTGCCGACCCCCGCCCTCCGGGTGTCACTACGGGGTGGGTAGAGAGACTGGCAGCTCCTGGATGCTGCCGTGTCCCCTCACGGTGACACCTGGTGACAAGAGCCGAGGGCAGCCCCTGCCCCCACATTTCGGGTGTCCGTGGCCGGCAGCGTGCCGGGAGCACCGGAGCAGCCGTGGCTTTGATGTGCCAGAGCAGGCGCTCGCCCTGCTGCGCCGCGGCCCTGAATCCAGGGCACAGAGTGGGGAGAGGCGGACACAGAGCGGGCCCTGCTGCCTGGCACACGGCCACTGCCACGTGCTGTGTGCCATGTGTGCCATGTGCTGTGTGCCATGGGCCATGTGCCACGTGCCATGTCCCCTGTGCTGTGTGCCATGTCCTCTGTGCTGTGTGCCATGGGCCATGTCCCCTGTGCTGTGTCCCCTGTGCTGTATGACCTGTGCCACACCCCATGCACTGTGTCCCCAGCTCTGTTCTGTGTGCCATGCATGTGCTGCTGCGTGTGCATCCTGTGCCACGTGCCATGCATAACATGCCACGTGCCATGCACTGTGTGCCATGTCCCTCGCGCCACGTGCTGTGTGGCAAACTCTGTGTATATTCCATGTGACATGTGCCTTGCCATGTGCCACGTGCTGTGTGTGCCTTGTCGTGTTCCCTGTGCCATATACCACATACCTTGTACCATATGCCGTGTGCCATGTTCTGTGTGCCATATGCCCTGTACCATGTGCCATGTTCCACGTGGCATGTGCCATATGCCATGTATCATGCTGTGCCACGTGCCATGAGCCAGGCACTGTGCCGTGCTGCTGCCACAGGCTGTGTGCTGATGGTGCCAGCAGATGCCCCTAGCAAGGTGACATCCCCAGGGGTAGGGTGTGCCCAAGGCCACCACAGGGACTGAAACTGGGGCCTGACACAGCCTCATGGGGTAGGGGCCACCTGAGAGCCACCGTGCAGGTGCCACTGAGCTGGGCTCCAGAACGCTGCCATCTCCCTGGGTGTGGGTACAGGTGCCAGGCTGTCCCCATATGGGTGTCACTCACCACTGACAGCTCTGCTGGCCCTTGGGCACTGCTAGCAGCACAAGGCACGGACAGGGGAGCAGTACCTGCACCCCCATTCAGCACCTATTTATAGCTCCTGATTCATCTCCTGTAAGGCAGGATCATGGATGTTGCCGTGGAAACCCAAACCTGCTGCCTGGCAGGCTGCAGCAGGGGCCAGTCCTGGCCAGGGGCAGGAGCGGCCCTGGCACCCCAATCCATAGAGACAGGTGCACCCCAGGGTGGGTGCAGAGGGACCCCACGGGGCTGGGAGTGTCCAAAGACACCATGCTGGGTTGTCCTTGCTGGCAGGAGGGGCTGGCAGAGGTGACAGGAATGGCAGGACACTGGTGGCATTGTCCCACAGACCCCAAGGAGGGTCTCACAACCTCCTCGCTCTCAGCCAGCCCTAGCCAGGGGTCCTGGTGGTGCCAGGGCCAAGACACCGCCCTGCTCACCCTGCAGGGGCAGAGTAAGGAAGCCAGTTAAATATTGACTGAGCCTCTGCTTGCTGGGGGCCTCCAAAGAGCAATTCCTTGGGGTGTGGCAGGAGAGGGGCTGGGGGTCTCGGGGTGCTGCCTGCATGGGCGACCCCAGGATCCTGGAGGAGTGGAACAAGCCTCTCGGTGCAAACACCCCAGGAGGGGAGATGGGCAGGGGGAGCATCCAACCGGGCTATTCGGGGCAGGGGGAACAGGAAGGGGATCCGCTGGGAGGGAGACTCCAGGGGTGGAGGGCCCTGCTGAAGGAGTCAGCTCCGTGCCACAAGCTCTGGTGGCAAGCCCTGTCTCCAAGCTGCCCGCCCCAGAGCTTGGCACCCCGCCCTGGACCGTGCTTCCCACCCGGTCATTGCCCCCGGCCGTTGATAAGGTCCCCGGGGGATGCATCTCCACCCCAAAGTGTTCCTGATAACAGCAGCTCTTCCCGCTGCCGGCGCTGCTTCCCGCCCTACACCCCCGGGAACAGCTGCCTGCCTGGGAACAACAATAAATATTTATTTCCGCAGGGCGGGATGGGCGGAAGGGGGGGTCACGGCCACACGCCCCTGGCCGGGGGGAGCGAGGTCACGGGGGGGGTGTCCACAATGCATGGCTGGAAAAGTTCCCTGTCCCCAGGGAGGTGGGATGGTGCCATGGCTCCCCACCAGACCCCCAGCCCCGTGGCAGTTCCAGGTGCTGGGGTGACACTGGGGGTGTTTTATGGGGTGGCTGAGGGGTGCCCATGCGGTGGTTTTCAGCAGGTGAGGACTCAGTGTGCCCCAAACCCCAGGGCCTTCAGGCCATGGGCCATTGTGAGGGCAGCTCTATGTCCCCCATCTCCTCCTGGTAGCGACGGTTGAAGAGGGCGTTTTGCTCAGGGGAGAAGTGGCTGCGCCAGTCCCCCACCACCCCTGTGGGACAGAGGGGACAGGGAGTCAGGGATGCTGTGCCCATGCACCCCCCCCCCCCCCCCCATCCCCCAGCCCAATTCCCCCCCACCTTTGCGCATGAAGCGGCCCTGGCTGTGGTCCATGATCTCGGCAGGGATGAGGGAGTAGTTGGCCATGGCGTTGTCCCGCATGGCAGAGAAGCTGCAGTGCTGCTCTAGGGCTGCCAGCGTCCCCGGGGCCAGCGGGCACCCCAGGAAGTTGCTGAGGCGCTGAGCTGTGCCACGCAGGTCCTGTGGCAGAAGCACGGTCAGCATTGGGCCCCAGCAGGGATGGGGACAGGGATGGGGACCCAGCGGGGCTCACCTGGTGCATCTCCTCGTAGGTGACGTAGAGGATGTCCAGGAGGTGCCGCTGGCCCAGCCAGCCCTTGACATGGTCAAACCAGGAGCCGTAGTGTACTGGGGGGAGGTGGGGGGTGATGGGGGTCCCTGAGGCTGAGTCCTGTCCCCCCCTGCCTCAGACTCCCTCAGTCCCTACCTGTGCCCTCGAGGAACTGCGTCAGGAAGGCATCGAAGGAGCTGGGGTCAGGCAGGAACTTGGCCAGGTGGTGGAAGTGGTAGAAGGAGACAGCGACATCTTTGGGGTTCCTGGCCACGTAGATCACCTGGCGGGACACAGTGTCACACTCACAGCTCAGGGCATTCCCCTCCACTCTGCTTAGAAAGCCCCCGGCGTTACCCCAGCTGGGGGAAACCCCATGGGTGTGGGATGTTCCCGCAGGGACCCCCCCAGACCCTGGGGACCCCTCACACCTTGGCCTTGCTGTGCTGCAGGGCGGGGGCCAGGACATGGGCAGGTAGGTGGGTGGTGAGGAGCCGGGGGGTCTCGGTGTCCCTCAGAGCTTCCCGGCAGTAGATCTGCTCCAGCCAGGGTGCCCGCTCCCAGTTGGGAATGGTCTTGGCTGGGCGGGCATCTCCAAGGCTGTAGAGCAGCGTCAGGATCTCCTGCATCCAGGTGGTGCCTGCAGAGGTGGGTGTGAGGGCAGGGCCACAGAGCAGCACGGGGCACGGCACTGCATGGCACTGCACTGGCACAGGTAGCACGGATTGGCACAGTGAGGCACGGCTCAGCCTGTCCCATCCCATCCCATCCCATCCCATCCCATCCCATCCCATCCCATCCCATCCCCTCCTGTACCAGCGGCTGGGCTGGCAGTGCATGTCCCCTGTCCCTGAACCCCCAGGGACACCAGGCTAGGGCTGGGGACAGTACGGCAGCAGGACAGGGGCTCAGGAGACAGGACCTCCTGGCCAGGGATCCCCATGCTGTGCCCAGCCGTGGCTGTGGGGACCAGGTCCGGGTGTCTCCAAGCCCGGCCACCTCCCAGCCCCTCCGGCGGCTCCACAAGAGTCCCCCCGCTCCAGCCCGGGATCCCAGACCCGTCCCGCGTCCTCTCGTTGTCCCCGTGTCCCCCCATCCCCTCACCCGATTTGGGGTAGGTGGCGATGAGCACATCGGTGGGGCGGAAGGTGAAGGCGGCGGCGAAGCCGAGGGACTCCTGCGTGTGGAGGTGGCCGGGCAGGGCGATGCCCTCAAAGGTCTCCGTCACCTTCATGCGCTCCATGGCCCGGCCGGGCGGGACGCGCCGGGAGCCGCTTAAATAGCGCCGAAAGAGGAAGCGGCCCCGGCGGGCGGGGGGCCGGAACCCCCCGGCACATTCCTGCCGGGGAGCCGGGAATCCGGCCGCGCTGGGGCCATCGCCGGGAGAGCGCTGCTGGCAAGGGCTGGAGACACCCGGGATGGGATGGGATGGGATGAGAGGGGAGAGGATGGGATGGGTGGGATGGGAGTCATCCCATCCCGGACCCGCCGCCGCAGCCGGGAGAAAGGTGGGGGGCCGCATCACCTCGGGAAGGGGACCAGGAAAGCCGAGGGATGCCGGCCCCACGTCGTCCGCACCCTGAGCTCCCCGTGGCTGGCACTGGAGGAGGGGGTTCCCATCCTAGCACACCCCAGGATGAGGTGTCCAGTTGGAGCGGCCATCTCCGCGTGGCTCCGTGCCATTCCCAGAAGCTCCACCAAGGCCTCTTGCTGGGAAGGACACCACAGCTGGAGCCAGCAGGGATGCGCAGCATCCGCAGGAGAGCGGTGCCTCAGTTTCCCCTCGGGACTCTGCAGCGGGACCGGAGTGTGGGGGATCCAAGCACACATGGAGGACCAGCAGCAGCCCCACACCACGGCCGCTCCACCCCGGCTGCTTCCCCCCGGGCATGAGGCTGCTCCGGCGCCATGGCGGGGGATGGCTCTGGGGTGGCTGGAGCCCATCCCAGAACCGTCACCACACGCAAGCCGGAAAACTTAATTCACAGCCGTCGCAGGCAGGGACTGCCCAAAGTGTCCCCCGGCCTGGGTGAGCGGGGCCAGGGGTGTTGAGGGTGCCGGGGATGCTGGGGGTGCCGGTGTTGAACTGGGGGTGACAATGGATGCTGGTGCTGGGGAGGCTCAGGCGCGGATGGGGCTGGCACTTTCCCAACCGAAAAAAATCTGGGCTTCATTAGATGGATTGGGAGCGTCACCACGGCTCGGAGAGGCCCTGGCACGGCACAGCCACCAGGGCTGGGCTGGGGGAGGCTGTGGCTGTGGAGCCCTGGCACTGCCAAGCGTACACAGGGCACGCGGGGAGGGGTAACTCTGCACTCCTGGTTATTCATTGACGGCGGGAGGGGACTGAGGAGCGCGGGGCAGCCATCCCCAGTGCATGTGCTCACGCGGTGGTGGCAGGTTCCCCCTTGTCCCCAGCAGCACCCAGCAGGAGAAGATGCCAGGTAGGAGCATGTGGGAGCTGGTGCTGGTGCTGGCGCTGGCACTGCCCAGCACTGGACAGCAGCACCTGGAGGAGGCCAAGCGCATCATGAACAGCACTCCGGTCATCGACGGGTGAGCAAAGGTCACCTGGCCCCGCAGTGACCAGCGCCCAGCTGCTCTGTCCCTATGGGAAAACCCCAGCTGGGAAACCCTCCTGGGACAGCCCGGTGGGGGATCCCCCCGGCCGGGCATTCCAGGGCTGTTCGGGAAGAGGGAACAACTTGTCCAGGGGATCCCCGTGCCAGGCACCCCAGGGCTGTGTGGGGACAGGGGACAGCTTTCCTGGGGATCCCATGGGACCGTCCGAGCAGCTGAGGGGATCCCCGGTGCCACAGCCCAGCGGGATTGGGCAGGGTACCGGGAAGCTGGGGTTAGGCTGCCCTAGGGGGAAGTTTCTGCTCAGTCCTGAATGATGTCCCCTGTCCCTTCTTGGGACTCTCAGGAGGCTCCAGTCTGCTGCAACATACCCCTGTGGATCAGTGCTGTGCCACTGGGACAGGGAGCAGGGCAGGGGGAGCAGGGGGACGTGGGACTGTAACAGGAGCAGGAAGTGGCACCCAACCCAGACTCTGCCACTTCCCCAGTGGCACTGCTGGGTGTGGGATGTGCGTGCCAGGATGGCCCTGCAGTGACGTCTCTGCCAAAGGGATATTGGGCTGGCTCCCCTGGGTGTGAGGGCTAATGATGGGTTGGAAAGGTGCACGGGAGGGTCCTCCAGGTGGTCCCACATGGCACTGTCCCCTGGGAGTGGGCTGTCTCCAATTCCTGGCTGGAACTGCTTGGGTGGCTGTTGGCTGAAAGGACAGGTGGGTGGACAGATGGACTGGGGGGTGGGAGGTGTGGAGGAATGGATGATGGATAATAAATGGATGGATGGATGGATGGATGGATGGATGGATGGATGGATGGATGGATGGACGGAAGGAATGACAGCCAGTCTGCGTGTGTGGCCAGCCAGGGCGGTGGGCAGCCTGAGGGCAAGTGGGCACAGGGTCAGGTCACTCCTCAGTGCCATCCTGTCCCTGCCCAGGCACAACGACCTGCCCTGGCAGCTCCTCCAAAAGTTCAACAACCAGCTAGGACTGCCAGCAGCCAACCTGACAGTGCTGAACGACACCCACACCAACATCCCCAAACTGCGCCAGGGGCACGTGGGCGGGCAGGTGGGAGCACCAAGGCGGGCATTGGAGTGGGCTCTGGGGAGAGCAGGGGCATCAGGGTGGGCAGGGGTACCAGTGAGGATACCAGGGAGGGTGAGGGGCACTAGGGTGGGTAGGGACACCCGTGAGGGCAGCAGGGTTAGTACTGGGGCTCTTGGGACAGCACCAGGATTGGCAGAGACATAGGGGTGGGGAGTGAGGTGGATACGGGGTGGGCAGTGGGGTGGACAGTGGACAGTGGGGTGGGCAGCAGGGTGGGCAGTGCCCATGCTGCCATGCTGACAGAGTGCCCGTGGCAGTTCTGGTCCGTGTACGTGCCCTGTGAGACACAGAACAAGGACGCGGTGAAGCGAACGCTGGAGCAGATGGACGTGGTGCAGCGCATGTGTGACCTGTACCCCGAGACCTTCTCCTGCGTCACCGACGCCGATGGTGAGTGGGGACAAGGCACCACGGGGGTGCTGATGGGCCATGCCCACCCCAGCTGATGTCCCCACCCTTCTGCAGGAGTCCAGAAGGCAATCCAGAGTGGGAAGGTGGCCAGCCTCATGGGGGTGGAGGGTGGCCACTCCATCGACAGCAGCCTGGGCGTCCTGCGCACCCTCTACCGCCTGGGTGCCCGCTACATGACCCTCACCCACAGCTGCAACACACCCTGGTAGGACCCCCAGGAGGGGACACAGAGGATGGCATGGCTGGCACGGGGGGATGTGGTCAGAGGTGTGGCCACTCTGATGCTGTCCCTGCTCTGTAGGGCTGACAACTGGCTGGTGGACACCAAGGATGGAAAACCTGTACACCATGGCCTCTCAGCCTTTGGGAAGGTGAGGAATAGCATCAGCAGTGTCCAGGAGGAATTGGAGGAATGTGGTACTGGAATCCATTGGCCCCATGTTGGGTGCAGTGTTCCATCCATCCATCCATCCATCCATCCATCCATCCATCCATCCCTCTGTCCCATCAGCCAAAGTCACCCAACAGCCCCCATGGGTGACCCCTCCCTTGCACCCCTCAGTCCCCGAGCCCCATCCCTGTCCCTGTAGATCGTGGTCCAGGAGATGAACCGCCTGGGCATGATCGTGGACCTGGCCCACGTCTCAGTGGACACGATGAAGGCTGTGCTGAACATCTCCAAAGCCCCTGTCATCTTCAGCCACTCATCTGCCTACGGCATCTGCCAGCACCGCCGCAACGTGCCCGACGATGTGCTGAAGCTGGTGGTGAGTGTGCATGGGGGTATGGCAGGGGCAGGGCAGGGACTATGAGGGTGCTGGGGGCTCTGGGGGGCTCAGGGATGTTCCCCCCCAGGCCTCCACGGGCAGCTTAGTGATGGTCAACTTCTACAACTCCTACGTGACCTGCAGTAACAAAGCCAACCTGTCCAACGTTGCAGGTGAGGAGGTGCCCAGGTGGGTGGGGTGTGGCAGTGAACCTCCCTTGCCCTGCTCACCCCGGTCCCCCTCCCCACAGACCACCTGGACTATGTGAAGAAGGTGGCTGGTGCCCAGGCTGTCGGCTTTGGTGGGGACTACGACGGGGTCACAGGGTAAAGGGGGTGATGGTGCAGGACGTGTCCCCACCATGGGGACTTCCTGAGGGGTGGGGGTGTCCCCGTTTCACCCTGTGTGGGCAGCTGGGGGTGTTGGGAATGGCCCAGCTGTGAGCTGTGGGGTGGCACAGGGTCCCCACTGGCCTAGAGGACGTTTCCAAGTATCCTGCATTGGTGGCCGAGCTGCTGGCGAGGAACTGGACGGAGCAGGAGGTGAAGGGGGCCCTGGCTGAGAACCTGCTCCGGGTCTTCCGTGAAGTGGAGGAGGTGAGCGGGGCATGGGAAGCATGGGGCACAGGCATGCACAGGGCAAGGGGACACTCAGACCATGGGGACACAAGTGGCACTGGGAGCATCAGGAGTGGGGATGTGTGGGACACGGGGACACTTGGGGCAGCAGACACAGGTGGAACATCAGGGCATGTGGCACTCAGAAATTTATGGGGACACAGGGAGGCACAGGGACACATGGGGCACCAGAACGTGTATGGGATGGTGTGGGTGGCACAGGGAAGCACAGGGTGGCAGGTGCTCTGTGTGGATGGGCACTGCCCATCACAGCGGCAGCCCACCCTGTCCCCACTGCAGGTGAAGTTGAGCCTGAATGGCACAGCTCCCCACGAGACCCCCATCGCCTTCGAGGAGCTGGAGGGGTCATGCAGAACCAGCTACGGGTACCTCAGCGGTGCTGGCACTGCCCAGCGCCCGCTGGCAGCCCTGGCACTGCTGCTGGTGCTCCTCTCCGTGCTCTTCTAGCACCCGGCTGCCACTGTGACCCTGGGCGGGGCACAATCCTACGCCCTTTTCTGCCGGACCTGCTGGCAAAATAAAACCGTGGCTCGAGCAGTGCCGGCAGCGAGTGTCCGTGTGGGACCCCTGGGCTCCTGGCTGGGGATGCTGGGCCACCTTGGCATGCTAATGGCCACCCCTGCATGTCACCGGGTACCTTGACATGTCACCAGCGGGGCAGAGCAGCAGGGTCCCGGCGGCGCTCACACCGGGAAGCGGCAACCGCAGCGGGAGTGACACATCCCGGCAACACCTGGCCAGGGCGCTGCCTCCGCAGGATGCTTCCATTAATCATTAGTTAATTAATTGGCTACTTAATTATCTCCTTAGCAATTTCCTCTCGCATTCAGGAACAGCCTGTCTTGGGAGCGGAGGCGGGAGAACAGGCAGGAGAAGGAGAGCCATCTTCCTGTGGCATTCGGGGTTTGGCTGAGGCACAGTGCCCGTCTGCCAGCCGGGCACGGGGAAAGGAGCGGCGACAGGGAAAGTATCCCTGGGTACAGGGAAAAAATGGGGGAAGGGAAGGCTGCACCCTCACCCCCACAGCCCCACCCCTGGCAGTGAGGCTGCCGTGGGCAGGTGCTGATGGCAGGATGGGTGCGGTGCCACCTCGGTGCTGTGCCAAGCCCGGGGTCTCCTCCCAGGGGACCCAGTTTGTCCTCACGAGGGCTGTGGAAAGGTGCAGGTAGCTGGGCTGGCCCAACCCCAATGGGGAAGGGAGCTGGGCTCCAGCTGCTCCGAGCTCCTGCTCACTCTGGTCCCCCCGGTTTGGCCACATGAAAGGGACAGGTCCCTGCAGGAGTGGTGACAGTGGGGGAAGGGGGTTGTCCTCGCCCCCCAGAATCCCCAGAGTGGGTACCCCGAGCCACTTCCCAGCTCCTGGATGGCCAGAGGTTCTGGGAACAAGAGCAGTCCCTTCCTCCTCCTCAGGTCCAGGGTGGCCCCTTGGCACCAGGCCCTGTCACAGGGCAGGGGACACGATGAGACAATGGGGACCACAGACCCAACAGGCACCCACACCCCAAACACGCACGGGGCTGTTCAGAGATTGTTTATTTAAATCCACAGAAGGGCATGGACACATTTTAGGGGGAAAGAAGGCAAATAAAACGATTTAAAAAAAAACAACCCACCAATGAAACCACACAGAGACAGCCCAGGGAGAGGGACGGGGGCAGGTCTGGAGCCCCCAGTGCCACGGGACACCGTGCAGGGAGCCAGGAGCCAGGCACAAATCTGCAGGGTTCCCCAGGTTCCCGCCCAGCCCATCGGGAAGTGGCACAAGATCCAACGCTCGGCTGTAGCCCAAAGCCACTGCTTCCTCCTCCTCGGTGGTGAGGAAGGCTCTGTGTCACCAGCCACACGCTCCAAGGCCACTGAACTCAGGAAAAATAAACAACGCAGCGGAAAGTGTTTGCGCCGGGGATATGGCCCCTGTGACATCCCCCAGAGGTGAAAGTTCCTCCTGGGAGACCCAAAGGAAACGGCGTTTCCTTCCTGGAGAGCTTCCAGCAATCCAGCAGTTCCAAGATGCCGGGGATCGCACGGGAGGGGCACAAACAGCTCCAGGGGAAGGTGACAAGGGACAGGGACGCACAGTGGGAGAGGACACATAGAACAGCCCCCAGCCCGGTGCCAGCAGCGAGGGGAACAGAGGACATCAAGGGACGAGCCACAGGGATCGAGACAGAGCTGCTCCCGGAATGGTTTTGCATTCCCTGCCACACCCACCCAGCAGCGAGACATTTGGGGAAGTGTCTGCAGCTACCACAGCTGCTGCAATCTGCTCCCAGTGCTAGACATGGGTCCTCACTGGTCCAAACTGGCAGTCAGGGCTGGGATAACTAACCATTTCCAGCTGGCAGTGTCTGGGGAATGTGTGGATTGACACGCACGGGGCTGGGCAGGGGGTGTGTTCCAAAGGGCACTTAGTGGTACAGGGCTGGGGGTGTTGGCCCGACGGGAAAGGAGCAGCAAAGCACACAGGGACAGTGACAGCGAGGGAGGGGACACCCCGGTCACCACCCCTTCCTGCAAGGCACCGACCTCCCCAGATCCACAGCCGGGCACAGGGCCCTTCCCACAGCTCTGCCGGAGATTGGGAACCCTGCGGGTTCTCCTGCTCCTCCCAAACAGCTCCTGAGGAACTCGGCCCACAGCTCAGCTCTGGGCAGGGACAGGGAACAACAGAGGAGTTGGAGAGCAGCATCCTGAGACCAGGAAAATCCTCTTAGTGTTCCATCAGCAGCGGGATGTGGGTCTCTGCCAGGCAGCACCAGCAGCACCCCAAAACTAAGACCCCCCACAATCCAGCACAGCATTCCTCGGCCACGGGAGAGGCCACATTCCCACCGGGATCGCTGCCTGCTCAGGGAAGGGCCCTCACCCCCCCAGGATGAGTTCTGAGGCGGGGGGGGGTGAGGAGGTGCTGGGGGGCTGCGGGAGGGGGTCCCGGCTCCTCCACCGTGGCCGCTCCAGCGGTGCCGTGCACAGAGGGAGCTCAGTTCCGCAGGGCAGCCAGCCTGGAGAGCGGAGCAGGAGAGGGGAGCAGGTCAGGGCAGCAGGAACAGCCTCAGCTCGGGAGCAGCTGCAGCCAGTGTGTGTGCAGGAAACTCCTCTGAGCCTCCCCAGGAAGGGCCAACCCTTCCCATCCTGGGAAGCACTGAACTACGCAGGAATTGGGAGAGAACCAACCTCCGGGACAGCTGGTCCTCCTGGGAGCGGACAGAGCTCTCCCCCACGGCCGAGGCCCCCTCGGGCAGCTGGCTGAGCTGGTCCATGATCTCTAGCCCGTTCTCCTCGGCAATCTGGACGATCAGGCTGTCCACCTGCTCCTGCGGCGTGCTCAGTGTGGTGGCTGAGCTCATGGAGTCCTCCATGACCTGGGACAGACACAGCCCTGTCACCCTGCCCACCCAGAGACCTAGCAGGGATCCCCCTGGCATCCCACCCTCTCTCTCCTGGATGCCTGGTACTCACTGATGTGTGAACATCCAAATTCTGCACTTGCTGCTCGAATTTATCCATCACTGCTGACACCTTCTGCAGGTCCATGGAGCTCAGGGCCTTGTCCAGAGCCTTGGTCACCTGCGCCATGTTTTTCGTCACCTGTAAGAGGAGATTCCTTCAGGAACACTCTGAGGGTTACAGGCAAATCCAAGCACTGTCCTGACACCATCCCAGGTAGGATGAACATGTCTGAGGGGTCTGAGACCACCAGGAGCCCTGGTGGCATAACTTTGGTGGATGGGGGGAGCCTGTGGTGGTTGGAGGCAGTGAGAGGCGAAGCTCCATGTGGGGATGGAGCTCCCAAATCCCTGCTGGAGGCTCTTACCCCTTTCATGGTGACAGCTGTCTGCACCTTGGAGGCCACAGCATCCACGCGGGACGCCATCCGCAGCCAGTTGAGTCCCTCGTTCTTCTTGCGAATGGCATTCTCGGCATAAACGCGGGCACACTCCACGTTCTTCTGCTGCAGGGCCTGCCACACGGAGAGCTCACGCTCAGAGAACCCCCCCATGCATTCAGGCTGGCCCAGGCTGGTGCTGCTGGATGGGCTTCCAGCAGGAAACAACTCTGCTGTGCCCCCAGGGCTAGGAATGCCCCAGAGCTGGAATATAATGCCCCTTGTGTCACTGGGTGGGCTACATTCCCCTGGCAGAGCCAGGGGCGGAGAGTGGGAAGGGGATCGAGCCCCCTCCCGCTCCCACACGGTAGGAGGAGGGAATTCCAGCTGCCCCACAGTGCTGAGCACCGGCAGGATAAGCCCCACACACCTTTTTGACTTTGGCTTGCTCGGCCTTGGAGTCTTTCTCAGCTTTCTTGGAGAGTTTCTCCAGCTGCTTTGCTGTGAACTGTGGATAGGAGTAGGATAGCACCGGGATCCAGCAGGGCAGGACCAGGAACAGAGTCATGGGATGGTTTGGGCTGGAAGGAACCTCACAGCCCATCTCATCCCATCCCCTGCCATAGGCAGGGACACTTTCCACTATCCCCAGGTGGCTCCAAGCACCATCTAACCTTGCCTTGGACACTTCCAGGGATCCAGGAGCAGCCACAGCTTCTCTGGGCACCCTGTGCCAGCCCTCCCCACCCTCCCAGGAAGGAATTCCTTCCCAATATCCCACCTAACCCTGCCCTCTGGCATTGAGACGCTCCTCCCCTTAGTGCCACCGTACGAGTGCCCACCTGTCCCACCCCAGCCACCTCTCCTGCCCGACCCTCTGCCCACGCCACCTCCGGTCACCCCCGCAGGCCGGGGCCTCCTCCTGCCACGGTCCCACCGCAGAAGCCCCGACGAGGCCGAACCAGAGGGTGGAACCGGCCCCAGGACCCGCCCAGGACCGGCGATACGGGCCGGAAAGGAGGCAGAAGGGCCTCCGCTGATCTCACCTTCAGCTGGAAGAGCGTGTCTGGAAAGGAAGGAGAGCACAGTCTCAGTAGCACGATCGGGTACGGGGGACCTCGCCCACACATCCCAACCACCAGTCCCGGCTCCGACCCTCACCCCCAGACCTACCCCTTAAGTCCCACCCCAGCCCCACCAGGAGGCTCCGGTACTGCCCAACCCCCCCGGTACCGTCCATCCTGCCCGCCGCCGCTTCCGGGTGCCGCCGCCGCTTCCGGGGGCCGCGCGCTGAGTCTCGCGAGAGTGACGCCGCGCCCGGGGGAGGGGGGAAGGTCATGTGGGCAGCGGAAAAGCCTTGGGGCGTCGCACACAAAGGGGCGGGGCCAAAACCCGTGGCGGGGGCGGGGTCATGCTGGGACAGGGTTGCTATTGGTCTCTCTCTAGCAACGGTTGCCAGAGTCTTAATGCGTATGGGTAGGGCCTGGGTGTGGGCGGGGCCGGGGGCAGGATCATATTGCGCGTGCGCAGAGTGGACCTCACATCCGCGGACATGGCAGCCGCCGAGGCGGGAGAGACCCAAGCGGAATTGGGACCGGGAGGATCCGAACCAGAGCTGGAACCTCTGCGGCTGCGGCGACTGCGGGGTGACGGCTTCTTCGAGGTTCCGGCAGCCGATCGGGTGAGTGTAAGCGGGTCCCCGGGGATGTGACAGGGCTTGGGGCTGGCGGGGGTTCCCCGGTGAGGAACCCTCGAGACGGCACCGCCCGGACGCGGCTCTTTGGTTCCAGCTGGGCCGGTGTCGCAGTGTGAAGGAATTTGAGAAGCTGAATCGGATCGGAGAGGGCACGTACGGCATCGTGTGTGAGTGCAGGCGGTGCCTCCTGGGTGGGCGCGGCTCTCGGGGCCATGCGGGACCGGGAGAAGAATTCAGAGTTAATTCTGTTCCCCTGCCTGCCATGGGGAGCGACGCCTTCCCTTGGATCACCTTGTTCCGTCCAGCCTGGCCTTGGACACTTCCAGGCGTGGGGAAGCCACAGTTTCTCTGAGAATCTGTGCTCACAGGGAAGAATTCCTTATGGATATCCCATCTAACCCTGCCCTCTGCTAGTGGAAAGCCAATCTCCCGTGTAGAATCCCAGCATGGTTTGTCTCAGGAGGGACCTGAAGCTCACCCAGTTTCCCCCCTGCGGCTGAGCTGTGTTGCTGAGCAAGGCTGGGACTAACCCAGATGTGCGACCTTTTGGTCTGTGCTGCCCCCAGACCGTGCCCGGGACACACTGACCGATGAGACAGTGGCACTGAAGAAGGTGCGGATGGACAACGAGAAAGATGGTAATGGAGGGGTGGGGGGGAACAGGGACTCCTCTGTCCTGGCTCTGGCTCCAGGCTGTTCCTGCAGCACGGCTATTCCTCCCTCCCCCAGGAATGCCCATCAGCAGCCTGCGGGAGATCACCCTCCTCCTGCAGCTCCAGCACCCCAACATTGTGGAACTGAAGGATGTAGTTGTGGGAAACCACTTGGAGAGGTGAGAGTCCCCTGTCTGTTCTCCCTCTGCCTTCCAAACCTTCCTTGGAGTCTTCAGCCACCTCAGCAGACAAACCTGTCCTGGGGGAGGCTCTGACCTTACTTTGCCTCCATCAGCATTTTCCTGGTGATGGGCTACTGTGAGCAGGACCTGGCCAGTCTCCTGGAGAATATGCAAACGCCCTTCTCAGAGGCTCAGGTACAGGGCAGGGCAGAATTTTGGCCCAGCACCCCTGAGAGGGTGCTGCCATTCTTGCCAGAACATGTGGGCACTGTCAAGGGCTCCCTAGACCTTGAGCTGTGGGATTCCAGGGATTCTGATGGAACCTGGGCTTTGCCGACTCTCAGTGAACCCCTCGGGGACTTTCTAGACTGGGTTTGGAGCTGGAACAAACTGTCAAGGAAACATCTGGAGAAAATGCCCACCCAGAACCCGCAGGGAGGACAGAGGAATGGAGGGACTGCAGGACACGCCAGTGGGTTTGTGCTGCTCCTGCAGAGGTGACAGCTTGTGTCCTCTGTCCCCAGGTGAAATGCATCATCCTTCAGGTGCTCAAGGGTCTGCAGTACCTCCATGAGAACTATATCATCCACAGGTAGGAGTGGCAGGATGGAGCTGGGGGGACAAAGGGGACACCTCCTACCTCCTGGGAGCAAGCAGCCACCGTCAGGAGCAGCTCTGGGTGGGACTTTGGTGCCCATCAGTGTGGGAGCACCAGCAGGGCTGGGAGGCCATGGAATAATGGGATTGGATTTTCCTTGTAGTCTCTCACCTCCAGCTGTTCCATTTCCCACAGGGACCTGAAGGTTTCCAACCTGCTGATGACTGACAAAGGCTGTGTGAAGATTGGTGAGTCCTGGCCCCTGCACCCGGCTGTGGCTGCTCTGTGCCATGACCGCAGCTCAGAGCTGGGCTCCCTCCTCACTGTGCCTCTGTTGCAGCTGATTTTGGCCTGGCACGCACCTATGGGATGCCTCCTAAGCCCATGACCCCCAAAGTAGTGACTCTATGGTAAGTGTCTGGTGCCAGGGTGGGTCCTCCCAGCAGGATGGGCTTGTGTCAGCTCTGCCACTGAGTGTCCCCTGTGCAGGTACCGTGCACCAGAGCTGCTGCTGGGGATGACGACCCAGACCACCAGCATTGACATGTGGTAAGGAGGGGCTGAGGCTGCCTGGATGGGGCTGGGGGGGGCTGCAAACTGCAGGGGTATCACTGGATAGGCTCCTGTGCTCCCCAGGGCTGCTGGCTGCATCCTGGCCGAGCTGCTGGCACACAAACCACTGCTGCCTGGCACCTCTGAGATCCACCAGATCGACCTCATCGTGCAGCTCTTGGGGACACCCAACGAGAACATCTGGCCGGTGAGAGCTTCTTGCCCATTTTCCCTGTCCTTTCTCCCTGACTGCTCCCCTGGGCCTTCCTCACACTGTGTTTCTCCCAGGGGTTCTCCAAGCTGCCCCTGGCTACCCAGTACACCCTGCGCAAACAGCCCTACAACAACCTGAAGCACAGGTTTCCCTGGCTCTCGGAGGCTGGACTGCGACTCCTCAACTTCCTCTTCATGTATGACCCCAAGAAAAGGTAAGAGCCAGGCACAATGTGGGGTGGGTAAGGCAGGGAACCTGCCCCACACTGTCCCCCAGGCTGGAGTAGTCCCTGCCACTTGCCCTTCTCCCCACAGGGCCACGGCCAAGGACTGCCTGGAAAGTTCCTACTTCAAGGAGAAGCCCTTGCGTAAGTACTCCCCATCCTGGGGCAGGGCAGGATTTAGGAAGCTTTGGGCCCTGCTGACCCTCCTCTGTGCCCCACAGCCTGTGAGCCAGAGCTGATGCCCACCTTCCCACACCACCGGAACAAGCGGGCAGCCAGCACAGCAATGGAGAGCCAGGCCAAGCGCAGTAAGCCCTGAGCTGTCCCATGGGAACAGGTGTGATGTGTCCTGGCTGAGGTGGATTCCCTCAGCCTAACAGTCCCAGCACCATGGATCCATTCGTTTCCAGGACGGCTCCCGAATCCATCTCCCTGTGCAGGACAGGGCAGGCTCCAGTCTGGGGCCGGATGAGTGTGGTGCCAGGGCCAGGAGAGAGGAACGAGGGGGCCTGGGAATGCCCAGGCTGGGCAGGGTCAGTCCTGTCCCATGGGGATCCTGGCTTATGCTGTCGGTGGTGGGGGAAGCCCCAGCTCTGCCATCAATAAAAGCATCTGGCAGTGGCAACATTGGCAAAGAGTGACCTTACTCTTTAGTGCCAGCAGGATTGGGAGCAGCTGTGCCTCTGCTCTCCTTTGCCTGTGTCACCCAGGAGACAAAGATACCTCTCTTACACCCCACATTCTTCCCCCCTTTTAAGTGGAGCCTCTCAGGGAGGCAGGAGCTGCTTCTGCAGGGTGAGGTATCACTGCAGCCTCTGTCCCTGGACCAGGCATCTTAGTCCCCCTTACCAAGACAGAACCCCCCATGTCAAGGCAGCCACTTTACTGATGCACTGAATAATTTACAGCAGCACTGTCCGGGCTGGAGCAGGGCCTGGGCACCGCTGTCTGGGGCGCTGATGTATCTGGGTCCTTGTGCGAAGAAGGGGCTGTGCCCATCCCTTCCCAGCGGCAGCAGCAACAGCAGCCGTGTCAGGAGCGGGGTGCAGAGCCCTCAGCCAGCAGCATGTCCAGCTCTGTGCGCTGCAGCCACAGCCGCTGCTGCCGCTCCCCGTGCAGCTCCTGCCCGCGGTGCCGGCTGCGGCAGGCGTGTCCCATGGCACAGCTGCCTGCGTGCAGCTGCCGGCAGGTGCTGCAGCAGTACGAGGGCAGCATGCCCCGGCGCAGGCATGAGTGCAGCTGATAGCAGGGCAGCTCTGGCGTGTCCTGGGGGGAGTCCCGGGACTCCCCCAGCACCTGGAGGCTTCTGCTGGTCCCCACCGGCTCCTGCTCCGTGAAGAGGTGAGAGGAGGTGTCCAGATCAGCGCTGCCCCCAGGCTCTGGCCTAAGTGTGCTATCACAACGTCCCCAGCTCCTCAGGGGCACATCCTGAGGGTCCCTTCTCAGCGCTGGGAGGGCTGGGTCCTTGCCCCCTGTGTCCTCAGGGTTGTCTGGCATCTCCTGGTACAGATCCACGCCATCACCGCAGTCAGCAGCCACCCTGTGCTGCATCCCCAGGTCCTGCAGCATCTCCAGGCAGCCCTTGGCACCCCTGGCCCCATGCCGTGCCTCCAGCAGCTCCTCGGCACGGGGCCACCCCAGCTGCGGCACCAGCTCTGCCAGGATCTCGCACTCCAGGCGGCAGGCGAGGAAACCCACGGCGGTGGAGATCAACGTGGGCCCCGGGGGCAGCCGGCCCACAGCCAGGTGGTGCCGGTCCTGCCGCTCGTAGCCCAGTTGGCTCAAACTCCGCACCAGGTCGGCTTCGGGGAGCGCTGGGCGCAGCAGGTGCATGTAGGCACCAGAGAAGGTCTGCAAGCAAAGCGGGGAGCATGGCTGGAGGTGTTTGGATACCCCCAGAACATCCCTTTACCACCTCAGGGCCTCACCTGGATGGTGCTGAATTCCCGGCGCCAGGGGAAGAGGTAGAGGTTGACAGCCGCCAGCTCCAGCAGCTGGAAGGCGCCAGCCAGGCCTTGCAGCGCCCGCCCGGGGTCGGGATGGACCCGCAGCCCCCGGGCCAGCAATGCCAGGGCATCCTCCTGCAGGGCCCCCAGCAGCGCCGGCTCCTGCTGCAGCCGCTGCCGCAGCCGTTCCGCCACGGCGGGGCCGGGGCAGGTCCCGGCAGCGCCGAATTCCCGCTCCAGTGAGCGGCGGTACTCCTGGTGCAATTCCTGCCGGAATTCCTGCCCGTAGTCCTGCCGGTGCTCCTGCCGCTGCGCTGAGCCTGCACACATCCTGCGGATACAGCAGCGTGAGACCCCACACCGGTGCCCCGGGATCCGTATGACACCCCCCAACCCCGGCACCTTCCTCCCAAACCTTTCAAGATTCCCCCCGCCAAAGCCTCAGCTCCGGAACTCCGGGTCCCCGAGGCCTCCCCGGCACCTCCCTGGTTCCAGCCCCCGGTGTCAGTCCCGGTTCCCCCTGTTGCCCCGCTCCCCCGAGGTCTCCCATCCGACCTTGGTTCGGTCCCGGTTCCCGCCCCACCTGCCGGTCCCGGCCGCGCGCGCTCCCTTCCCGCTCCCCTTCCGCGCGCACCGGGCCGGAACGCACGTGCCGCCCGTAGCTCCGCCCCCGGGGCGGGGCCGAGCCCGGGCCACAGCGCCCCCTACAGGGCGGGAGGACCCGCGGAGGGGGCGTCAGCACCTGCCCGGGGTGTGGGGGTCCCGCGCCGCCCCCTCCTCACTGCAGGGACTCCACGTAGGACAGGGCGCTCTGCAGGGATGTCAGGCAGTACCCCTCCTCCCCGATCAGGTACCTGTCACATCGCACTGTCACCAGCGCGACACCACTATGGGCACCACGCTAGCAGCGCTCCATCAGGGTTGGGACACTGCCACGACCAGGACACCATCACATCCACCACCCCTCAGCCCTGCTGCTGTTCGGACCCACCTCCCGCCCTGACAGCCCTGTCCCACGGAGGTGACGGTGTCCTGAGCCCAGGGGTGCCCGCATAGCCCAGCACCCTGGCACATACCCCTCATGGATGAACTCCTCTAGGGCAGCACACTCGGAGAGCAGCTGGGGCAGCCCTGTCTGCAGCACCACATAGGACAGGATGGGCAGCAGATCGTCTGCCCCACTGTGACAAGAAGGGCCATCAGCTATGGTGGCCACAGGGAATGGTGCCCCAATAGCATACCAGCCACACGAGTCCCCAGCCACACACTCCTCACACTCCCTGTCCTGCTCGGTGTGGCCAAGGAACGTTGTTCCTGTACTCACATGGCGGCCGTGGCGAGGCTCCGGGCATCCCGGGTGCCGCAGTATTCCTCAGCACACTCGCAGATGCCACGCAGGGCTCGCACTGTGGCACAGGGTGGGCGTCAGGGTCACGGCCATCCCTGGGCCCCCAGTCCCGTGTCCCCACCACCGCTCACCGATGCACTCCAGCTTCCGGCGGGGACACGTCTCCAGTGGGATGAGGCGCAGGTCCTGCACGGCCGAGGCGTACGCGGGGCGGCTGGGACCGGGTGGGAAGAGGCGTGAAGCCAGCCCCATGTCGGCGGGGCTGGCGTGCCGGTGCTGTTCCATGCTGCGTGCCAGGGCTGCCTCGCGGGGCTGCTGCACGGTCCTGCAGGCACAGAGGTGATGGGGGGTGCCAGGAAGGGGTCAGTGGGTCTCAAGCCCTCCAAAGTGGGTCATGGTACCTGTAGAGGGCCAGGAGTGGGGCCCAGAGTGGGGGGAAGAAAGCCTCCTCCAGGCAGGCCAGGCACTGGTCCTTGCCAGCAGCGGTGCCAAGCCCCTCGAAGGCCAGCAGAGTCAGAGCCAGCAGCCTGTCTGGGAAGGGCAAGTCACACAGCACGCTGGGACCCCCTGTCCTGTCCACCTTGTGCCCCGAGTCAAAAAGGGGCGCAGGAGAGCCCCCCCCCCCCGACCGCCCTCCATTCCCTCAGCTGTCCCTCACCGATGGCATTGTGGATATCCCTCACGACACCCTTCAGCAGCTCCGGCAGCGTCGTGTCCTGCCTGGAGCTGCCCGGGGGATCTGTGGGGGCCCAGCCCTCGGGGGAGGCCAGGAACCGTTCCAGGTCCTCGAAAGAGCTTTCCCGGGGGGTCTCGGGGGGCTCAGCGGGCCCCAGGGCGCCGCTGTCGGCAAGGGGCATGCTGGACTGGCTGTGCCGCAGCGCGGCCGGGCCGTGCTCGGGCACTGAGAACATGCAGTGCAGGCTGCGGGATGCTCGGAGGCGGCGACCCCCCGGCTCAGTGGGCAGCGAGGAGCCCCCCATGTCCAGAGACAGGAAGGACAGAGCCGAGGGGGAGGCGGGGGAGGCGTCGGCGGGGCCGCGGCTGACGGCGGGGTAGAGCCGGGCGTACACCGCACACTGCAGCCGCCGCAGCAGCTGTGTGATGGGGTGCTCGGGGCAGCTGTGGGTAGAGGGATGGCGTGGGTGGGGGGCACAGGCAGCAGCTGCAGCCCCCTTGCTCTGGCAGAGCTGTGCCCACCCCAGCAGTACCTCAGGAGGCAGGAGAAGAGCCCTGACACCACCGAGAGATCCGCCGGGCTCCGCTTCAGCTGCGTCTTCCATTGCCTTGGCCAATCCTGAGGAGTGTCCAGGGCTGGTCATAGGGATGGTGCAGCACTCTGCCCCATGGCACAGCCTCCTGTACCATGGCACAGCCTCCTGTCCCGTCAGCAGCCCCTAGCACACACTCACATGGTCCTGCTCGTACTCAAGGATGGCAGCATAGAGCGCTCGCTGCTCCTGCTCCTCAGGGGTGAGTGCCACACTGCTGGAGAACCTCCTGGGGACACCCCAGGTCGTTGAGGGCTCTGCTGGGTGTCCCCACATCTTGGGGTCCCTGCAGTGACATCCCCACTCACCGGTTGGCTGCCTCCTGCAGCCGCAGCCGCCTCTCTTCCATCTTGCGCTGCAGCTGGGCCAGGCACAGTTAAGGGTCCAGAGCCAGCACCATGCTCACCCACTGCCCTTTGCCCTCCTCCATCCCCCAGCTGGGACTCCAAAGGCCTGTGTGGGGTTGGTGACACCCAGTACAGGGAGAGGCTCTTGGAGAAACCCCACTGGGAAGGATACAGTCTCCTCTCGGGCCTTGGCGATCACCAGGTTCTCCATCATCTGCCGCTGCAAGGACAGTGTCTGTGGAGCAGGAGGTGAGTTGGGAATATTCACCACACCCCATGGCCACCAGTGGGGAGTGAGGGTCCCCCAGAGACCCTCTCCCTGCCTGGCTGCTGGTTCCATCTGGAGACCAGCTCTTCCCCAGCTCCCCACTTGCCAGGGATGTCTTCTGCACAGCCTGACTTGGGTTCAGCCGTGCCACCCGTGCCTCGTAGGCCGCCTTCAGCTTCTGGTTCTGCAGGGAGGCCTCCTCCAGTGGGGTCAGCTCCCTGTAGGAACAGCCTCAGCATTTGCTGCGGGGCAGGGGACACGTGCCAGGACCACATCCTGCTCCTTGACCCCCAGGCGGGCATGAGGCCACCACCAGTCCTTGTTGCAGTTCTTGCCAGATCCCGTGTCCCAAACCCCTCATGTTTGAAACACCCCCCGCCATGTCCTACCCGCTGTGTTTCAGCTTCCCATGTCCCAGACCCTGTATCCCAGTCCACACCAGCCCTCCATGCTCCACCACTCCCTGCCTCAGCCCCGTGTCCCAGTCCCCATGTCCCAGCTCCCACAGCCAAGCCCCCCATACTTCCGTGCACTCTGTGACTCAGCAATCTGCAGCTTCTGGAAGATCTCCGGGGGCAAAAATGGCGAGAGCTTCCCCCCCTCATCCGAGCAGACCCGGCGGTGCCTGAGGAGGGGCGCAGGGCCCCCATCCCGCTCCTGTGCAGCTGGTTTCACCTGGGCTTTCCCTGGGGAGAGGGGCAGGACAGGTTGGCTGTGCCTCACCACCAGCCTGGCCCTGCGGGAGCACCCAGCTCCCCAAAACGGGACCCCCACCTCTCACTCACCCAGTGCTGCTGCAATGGATTTGACCCTCTCCAGGCACTGCTCTGCCAGCTTCAGCAGTTTGGGGGTGTCAGGGGTGACCCCCTCGCTGTTCTCTGTGGGGAGGGTGTGTTGAGGTCACTGCAGGACTTCCACAGACGGTCTTGGTTTCACGGGGTGGGGGGGAGGACAAGGGGCCCTGCCTTACCTGTCGCTGCCGCCTCCTCCTGCAGGGCCTGGGCGATGAGGGTGATGCTCTTCAGGTACTCCACGTAGGCATCCTGCAAAAGTGGGGGTTGAGCAGGGACCCCCGCGGGTGCGGGGAGCTCGGGAACACCCCCGGCCTGGGGGGATCGCAGCTCCAGCACCCAACAGGAGACGTGGAGAACCCGGGGATGCGGGGGGTAGCCCAGGGGTGCTGGGTCAGACCGGGGATGAGCTCCGGCATGCGGATGAGCACCCGGATGCAGGATGAGACCGGGGATGCAGGATGAGACCGGGGATGCTGCCCCACGGCTGGGGGGAGGCCGGGAGACGAAGCCGGGGATGCGGTGGGAGTCCAGGGATACAGGAGGAGGCCGGGGATGCAGCCCCGGGGATGGGGATGCAGCCCAGAGATGCGGGGGGAGCCCCGGGGGTACAATCCCGGGCATGCGGCTGAGCCCGGGGGTCCCTCCCGGGCCGTCCCCTCGCTCACCCTGGTCCGCCCGGCGCTGTCCATGCCCAGGGCACCGCTCGCCGCCCTCATGGCTCCTTGCAGCCCGCGGTTCCCCCGGCCCGCCGCGGGCCCCTCGCCGCCCCCCGGCGCGGCCATGGCCGCGGGGCCGCCCGGAACGGCGCGCTGGGGCCGCGGGCCCGGCCGGAGCGCGGCGGGACGGACCGGGCGCGGCGGGTCCCCCCGGCCGGCGGGGGGCGCTGCGGGCGGGCGGAGCCGCCGGGCCCGGCGGGGACGATGAAGCGCGATCGGCGCGGGCGGTTCCTGGCGGCTCCGGGCGGCCCCCGGGCCCCCCCCGCGCCCCGCCGGACCCCCGGCACGGCCGCCCGCGGTACCGAGCCCGCCGAGCCCCCCGCGGCCACCGCCTGCGCACCGGAGGCAGGTGAGGCCCGAGCGCGGGGACCGGGGCGGGGAGACCGGAGGCACGGCCGGAGCCACTTTCCCGGGGCTGGAGCCGCTGCGGGGTCCCAGGCGGGACCGGCCGCCACCGGGACGGGCTGCGAGGACCGGGCACGGGCGAGCCCTCGGTATGGCGGGGCTCCCTCCGCGCCGCCCGGGTCAGAATCTTCGTCCCGGGGCTCGGTGCCGAGCGGGCTGCAGGGCAGAATTTGCCCGTTTGTATGGAGTTTCTTACCCCCTGAAACACCGAACATGCCGGTGTCGGTAACGGCGAGGTAGGAGGAACTGGGGAGGGAGAGCGGGGAAGCCTCCCGCTATCTCGGGGTGCTCGGGCACTGCGTGCTCCGGTTTGGGGGTGCCCGGGACCCTCCCTCTATCATGGTTTGAGTGTGGTCGGGACACTCCCACCATCCTGTTTGGGGTTTGGGAGTGTCCGGGACCCTCCCGCCATCCCGGTTTGGGGTGGCTGATATTCGGGTGTGTTGCAGCTGGGGCGGGAGATAAGCGGGATCTCCAGCGGCTCCGTTGGGTGCTGTGACAGCGGCGCTGCTCCGGGACACCGGGTGGCACGCGGGGCACTCACAAACAGGGCGTTCAGCCCCCCCAGGACACTCCTCAAAGAGGTGCTGCCCTGTCCCCACCACTGTCACCGTCCCCGCGGGGTGTGGTGAGACCCCCATTGCTCCCCAAGGGCACACAGGTGGTCCCGGCAGGGGAGCCCACTCCCCCCACAGGGTTTGGAGCACGGCCGGGTTGGATCGGGGCTGGTCTCAGGGCTCCCTTCGCACTGTTGGGAGGAATGGAGATTATGCTACAGAGTGGGAATGCTGCAGGTCAGTGAGCTGGGTGACTCTTTGTATCCTGCCCTGCTATTCTGGGTCAGGAACTGCCTCGCTCCAGGGGGCTGAGGAGTGGGACAGCCAGCACTGGGGCAGCCAAGGGTCACAATGCCAGCTGTAAATACTTGGGAGATAAAAGAACTCCTGAAACTAAAGTATGGCATTGGCAGAGTCCTGGGAGCACCACAGCAGAGGAGGCTCTGCCAGTGTGGCCAGAAGGGCTGATTTTGGGTCAGCGGCTGTCAGAAGGGTCTTTTCCTGCCTGGATTTTCCGTGCTTTGCTGAAGGCATGGCTAAGGAGGCAGCTGGAATGAAGGGCAGGGGAACACCTTTGGGTGCATCATTGCCATCCCTCAGCAGCCGCGTTTGCTCCTCCTCGGCAGGAATCAGCAGAGCCCTGAGCACCGGTTACTGCCGCCTGTGCCACGGCAAGTTCTCCTCGCGGAGCCTGCGCAATGCCTTCGGGAAGGTGCCCGTGCTGGGGGAGAACTCGGAGAAGCAGCGGCGGGTGGACCAGGTGTTCTTCGCCGACTTCCAGCGGCTGGTGGGCGTGGCGGTGCGGCAGGACCCCGCGCTGCCACAGTTCGTCTGCAAGAAATGCCATGCCCAGTTCTACAAGTGCCGCAGCGTCCTCCGCACCTTCATCCAGAGGGTGAATGCCTCGCCCACGGGCCACGCCAAGTCCAAAGGAAAGTATGTGGCCTTTCTTGCCTCCCGGGAGCAGCGCCATGGCGGGTTGCTGCGTGGTCCCTCCGTGACCCCCAAATCCTAGTGTGCCGCTCTGGTTTTTGCAGGAGCAGTGGGGTCCAGGCGCAGCCGGGTATGGATGGAGGTGCCTCCTGCCTGGGTGAGTGCCCACTTCCCTTTTCCTTCTGCCACACCACCAGCAGAAGGCTGGGGTTAGTGGGTGGTGAGAAATGACCATATCCAGGGGGGCTCTGATGTCTTTCAACACAGCTGGTTGTGGTTCTCCTTCCTTCCTCCCTCTGACTTCCCAGGAGAATCTTCACCTTCCTGAGCTGGGCCAAACAGGCAGAGGCTTACCTGGGGGCGGGAAGAGCAGGCAGAGCAGATTTAGGTGCCAGTGCTGTTGCACACTGGGGACAACTGGAAATACCCTTTTAGCTGTGAATGGTGGAGTGAAGTGGTGGAGCCACTGTCCCTGGAGGTGTTTTAGGAAAGACTGGACCTGATACTCAGTGCTCTGGTCTGGCCAACAGGGTGGTGTTTGGTCATGAGTTGGAATCAGTGACCTCAGAGGTTGTTTCCAACCTCAATGGTTCTGTGATCCTGGCAGGTGCTGGCACTGCCCCGCTCCGGCCCTCTGGGTGCAGCCCTTTGGGGTGGCTCCCACATCCCCTCTCTGGGACAGCCCTGGGGGAAGCAAATCCACATCCCTGTCCCCTCCGTGCCCAGGCCTGACTGTGCTGCCTCTCCCCTGGCCAGTTGACCTGATCACGTCCAGCCCTCAGTGCCTGCACAGCCTGGTGACGTGGACGCACGCGCACGCCGGGAGCTGCGCCTCGGTGCCGGGGCTGCGCAGCGTGCTCTCCTCCGAGTACTGCGGCATCATCCGCGCCGTCTGGGGCTGCGGGGACGGCCACGACTACGTCATGGACACGGACTCGGACTGCAGCTCTGTGCTGCTCGACAACGCCTTGTCCGTCAAACGGGAGTGGAGCAAGGGCACGGCACAGCAGCGCTTGACTGACAACGGGGCCGGGGCGGACAATGCTGAGGCTGTTCCTGCTCCCAAAGCCCAGCATGCTCCAGTAAGGACAGCTCCTTGCCAGCAGCCTGCCAGCAGAGGGACCACGGCGGTGCCACTGAACGTGGAGAACGAGCCTCCACAGGACAAGGATGCGTCTCCCTCGCAGCTGGACGGCGCGGTCTCCGTCCGGGAACAGGCCCTGCCACAGCCCGTCTCACCGCTGAGTACTGCCACAGGTAAGGGATTTGCTTCCTGATCTCCCTCCCAGCCTCAGGGGATGGACAGGGAGCTAGAGAGGTGGCCCAGGAAGCAACAAGGGACTGGGCCCTCTCCTTGGAGACTGCTGTTCCTCAAGTAGGGTGCAGATCCTTCTGGGAAGTGCTCAGAGATTGGCCTCTGATGGGGAGGAGGACGCTGAGCCGTGCAGAAGGGACAGGGGAACACAGGGTCATACTCCTGGCCCTGTGTGCTGTTCCCCCAATGCCAGAGGGAAGACCCTGCTGCTAGGCTCTTCCTGGGGATATGGAATGGTCACTGGTTCCTCAGCACCATATTTGCCATATTTACCATATTTCTTTTGGCTCGACCCTGAAGTTGGGTTTCCTTGCTGTGCAGCAGCTGATGCTGAATCCCAAGAGGCCCTTCTGTCCCTAAAGGAAAAGTGCTGAGTGGGTTTGGGCTGGGTGCAGTGCCCCAAACACCACTTCCAGAAGCGTGGAATTAACACCTATTTTGAGTTCCAGAAGCGGGGCTGTGTTTAGCTCCAGTACCCACAGGAGATGTCTGCTGCTGGACACAAGAATGGCGGCTGGGAGTTGCCTGGGGACAAGTCTTTCAGTTAGAGGTGTCACAGGAGGAGCCAAAAGCTGCTCCTGGGATCTGCAGGGTCAGGGTAGAGCACAGGGAAAGGCGGTTTTGGGCAGAGAGGACAGTTCGGTTTAAACAATCATCGATTGCCACGGAGCACGTATTCCCCCAGAGCCATGGGTCTGCTGCTTTTCCTTGTAACGCACCGTGTTCTCCTTCATTCCCTAGGACAGTTGAGTGGGAAGCAGGTTCTGTCTGCAACGTCGGATGAGCGGGTAAAAGACGAGTTCAGTGACCTTTCTGAGGGGTGAGAGAAGAGTGGGTTTAAAATAGCCTAAATGTCTTCTTTGCCAGTGGGAACTCCCCAGCCCTGAGAGCTCTTTCTCCACCAGCGCCAGGGGCTCGGAGCGGTGGTTCTGCCGCAGCCGTCACGTAGCTCATGGCACTGAGGCTCTGAGCTCCCTCCTCTGCTCTGGGGGGTTTGCACACACCTGTGCTCCATGTCTGTGGGGTGCTTCCAGCAATCCTGGCCCTGTTTTGTCCCCTCTCTGCACTGGGGAAGGAGCTGTGCTGGGAGCTGCTGCTCCAGTTCCCTCTGTGGCTGGGCCTGCAGGAGAGCAGTGGGAGCAGGGATGCAGGCACAGGGTGGCCCGTGGAGAAACCACCCCTTCTGCTCCCAGAGAGAGCCATTAACTGGGAAAGGGGAGCGGGAGGGACCTGGCAGATCCACAGTCTGTTCTGAGCAAGGATTTGGTTCAGTCCAGCACAAGTGTTTGGAATGGGGCTGTAAATGCACAAATGCAAGCATTCCGAGTCTAAAGGGCCAAGTGCAGAGTGACTCGTGTCAGCTGTCACATTCAAAGGGCTGCAGCAATTTACTGCTTATTTCCTGTCTTCAGGAATGAATTGCTTCTTGTGTGGCTTAAGGCCTAAAAGGAGGAAAAAGAAAAATCCAAATGTGGCTGTTACATTTGAGGGAATACAGAATGACCCGCAGCTTCATTAACCTGCACCAGACAATTATGTGACATTCTTGCTCCACAAAATTCATTTTCCCAGTAGAAGAAGCAGCAGCTACATCCCTCACCCATGAATAGATCCTTTCAGTAACAGCCGTTTTTTTGTTCTCCTGACAGTGGTTTGATTATTCTTGCAGAGATTTAGCCCTAAAAGGATCTGATTTGGGTCTTTGCTGTGTTCACCGGCGCTGTGTTTGTGGGGAGGAGAACACGTGGAGCTGTGCTGTGCTGTGGGGGAAATGGATGTGCTGGGAATGGGGAACTGCTGGTGTTGAGGGTCAGCACAAAGTCACATTGGTAAAGGATGACTTCTCTCTCTCAGGGACTTCTTGAGTGACGATGAAAGTGAGAAGAGAAACGTGCAATCTTCAGATGACTCCTTTGAGCCTTACCCCGAGAAGAAGTAAGGGGCTCTCAGGGTGGGTGGGGGCTGGTGCCCATCCCCATGGAGCCAACATGTCTTTCCTTATGGCTCTGTTCCCTGCACATTCCTGCCTGGGGTGTTGCAGAGATGCCCTCAAGCTCCGTACTGGGTTAAATTGGCTGGGCCCTCATGCCCAGCCTGTCACAGCCACAGCCCAGCTCCTGTACCTGGGCTGTGTGTGCTCCTGCTCTGCCAGGTCACAGTCGGGTGTAACAGCTGGGGACACTTTGGTAAGTCTAAAACCAAGATCAAGTCTTAAACCACTGTCCTGGTTCTTTCTTGGAGGGTTTCTGGCAAGAAAAGTGACAGTAAAGAAGCAAAGAAGGCGGAAGAGCCCAAAATAAGGAAGAAGCCAGGCCCTAAGCCAGGCTGGAAAAAAAAGATCAAGTGTGAACGGTAAGGAGGGTCTGTCAGGGCTGGGCTGGGCTGCAGCCCCACACCCACAGCACCTCACACATCTCTGCTTGCAGGGAGGAGCTGCCCACCATCTACAAGTGTCCTTACCAGGGCTGCACTGCTGTCTACAGAGGGGCTGATGGCATGAAGGTGAGCTTGGGCTCTGCTCCTGTCCCACACTTGTGGCAACCAGTGCTCCGGAGCCACTTCCATGTGAGCAGAGGATCCTGGTGGGTTTAATTCCCCATCCCATGCTGCAGGAGGCAGTGAGTCACTAAAAGCAGGCTGATGGAAGACCTGGCCTTTTCCAATCTGCTCTGGCTTTCCCTGTTTCTATTGTCCTGGAAGCCTCTCGCTGGCTCACAGCATCCATTGAAACAGGCTCTGTGGTGTCTGGCTAAAGCCCCTGCTGCCAGGGGTAGCTTGGGATGCAAATCCTGGTTTTCCACGTGGTGGTCTCAGTGTTTGGGGATCCAAGTTGTTCCCTGTCAGAAGCTCTGTCCTTGCTTTGCAGAAACACATCAAAGAGCACCACGAGGAGGTGCGGGAGAGACCCTGCCCTCACCCTGGTTGCAACAAGGTGTTCATGATCGACCGGTACCTACAGAGGCATGTCAAGCTCATCCACACAGGTGTGTCCCAGCAGCTGGCAGGTCACACACACCCAGTGCCCCATTTGGAAGTGCTGAGGCTCCATCAGTACCCTGTTTGGAGGTGCTGAGGCTCTGGGGGCAGGGGGACAGGATGCCCTGTGTGCCTGTGAACATGGAACAAGCTGTTGTGCAGGGAACATGAGGCAGGGGAGGGGTTCAGACTCCTGCAGTGCGTGTGGGCAGGACACATTGCAGGAACTGGGCAGAATCTGTGACGCTCTCCTGTTTCCTATGGCAGAGGTACGGAACTATATCTGTGATGAGTGTGGGCAGACCTTCAAGCAACGCAAACACCTCTCGGTCCATCAGATGCGGCACTCGGGAGCAAAGCCCCTGCAGTAAGTGATTCCAACGGGGGTCAGAGGCATCAGTCACTGACCCTGGCACAGTAATTCTGGGATACAAACCCTGCCTGGAGCTGGCGGCATCCTGGCTGGATCACTTTAAACTGAATGAATGAGGAGAGGGTCACAGGGCACCTCTGCTATGGGGAAAGGCGCAGAGTGCTGGGTGTGTTCAGCCTGGAGAAGATTCCAGAGAGACCTTAGAGCCCCTTGCAGTGCCTAAAGGGGCTCCAGGAGAGCTGGAGAGGGACTTGGAACAAGGTCCTGGAGTAACAGGACAAGGGGGAATAGCTTCCCACTGCCAAGGGGCAGGGTTGAATGGGATATTGGAAAGATACTCTTTCCTTTGAGGATGGTGGGGCCCTGGCACAGGTTGTGGACTCCATCCCTGGAAGTGTTCAAGGCCAAGTTGGATGGGACTTGGAGCAACCTGGGATAGTGGAAGGTGTCTCTGGCCTTGGCAGGGTGTGGGATGTGCTTTAAGGTCCCTTCCAACCCAAAGCACTCCAGGATTCTCTGATTCGATGAAATGTCCATTCCCAACACCTGCTCCAGCCGCAGCGCTGTCCCTGGCTGAGTGAGGCAGCAGCAGGCTGGTGCTGAGCCCCCTTTGCCCTTGGCAGGTGTGAGATCTGTGGGTTCCAGTGCCGCCAGCGCGCGTCCCTCAAGTACCACATGACCAAACACAAAGCTGAGGCCGAGCTGGAGTTCGCCTGTGACCAGTGTGGGAAACGCTTTGAGAAGGCCCATAACCTCAACGTCCACATGTCCATGGTGCACCCTCTGACCCAGACTCAGGACAAAGCCAAGCCGCTGGAGCCAGAGCCCATCCTCCTCCTCACTACTTCAGGGACTGCAGAAGGCCAGGCAGTGAAGCCAGAAGTGACTGCAGAGCCTGAGCCCACCTGAGGGGACGGGGATGAGGTCCCAGCCCAGCCCCGTAGAAGCCGTACGGCAGTGGAGATTTTTAATCTACATTTTAGTCTCCCAAAGAACTCTGTGGAATTAGCTTCAGCTTGCTCAGAAAAGGCTTGTTCTCATGCAGTGATTTCCATGCTCACGTCTGATTCAGCAGTGTTGTACTAAGAGTGTCTAATCCCAGGGGAAGGGACGTTGGTAGCATCCCTTCGTGTCCCCAGCCCCACGCACACGTTGTAGAAACCAAGTTGGCCACAACTGTTCCCTGCCTGCACAGAGGTGCCCCCCGGGGCTCAAGGGGGACAGAGGACAGTGGGACAACTTTAAGGAGACATTTTGGAAAAGAAGAAAAAAGAAAAGGAAAAAAAAAAAACCCAACAGAATTACGAGTCCCAAAGCAAGTCCAAACTGAAAATTTGTAACCTACTTTTTATTGTAACAAGAGCTTCATGGTTATGCTTGTAATAAATTATTTACGAAGTAATTTGAAAAAATATGGCACGGGTGAGAAAGGTGGCTCCTTGTGTGTTAGGTGTAAGTGAGGTGTGGGGCTGAGTCCATTCCTCAGAACAGTTCCAGCTCTTCTTCCAGCTCCATGTCCACAGAAGGGTGTGAGAAATGCAGAAGGGTGGCTCCCAGCTCCAAGTCGAGTTCTTCACAGGTGCTCAGGAGCTGGGGAGAGGGCAGGAAGTCAGTTTAGATCTGCTCGTGCTTCATCAAAACCCATTCCAGCAACACCGGGGCGTTCTGCTGCCTTCTCAGCCAAGCACAAGCAGAGGAGGGGGAAACTTCTACTCATGCGCCCCTCTGGCTGTGCCTGACAGTTCCCTCAGACCGGGCGGGAACGGCCACACGAGGGCAGGGTCGGATGTGCTGGGAATGGTGGAGGATGAGCATGGCACCGGCTGAGCACCAGGTGTCCCCCTGCTCCCAGGTGAGTTATGGAAGCACAGAGCATCCCCAGGTGAGTTATGGAAGCACGGGGCACGGCACAGGTACACGATCAGTGCCCGAGGGAGCTGCAGCAGCACTCCCAGCCCTCACACGGAGAGAAGGGAGAACACCTGCACGTACCGGCTCTATGTCCCCAAAGCTCTGGGCAGGGCAGTGGGGGATGGCTCCCAGCAGGAACTGCCGGGCTGCAGAGATCAGCTCCAGGGGATGCTGCACGACAGGGAGAGACACGGCCATGGAGGCAAAACATCACCCTCAGCCCAGTCCCTGCTTCAGAAGAGAAGCAGGAGCAACACCCCACACCTGAGGCAGGGGGGTGTAGGGGGTTTGGGAGCAGCCCTGGCCTCAGGGGATGAGAAAAAGCTCCCTGCACGGCCAGGTGGGAACAAGAGAGATGCTACGAGTGCTGCTGCAGAGGAAGAGCTAAAGAATAGGATCAGTTACAAGAGGTTTTAAGCTGGAGAGGGGTAGATTTAGACTGGATATTAGGAAGAATTTTTTCACTGTGAAGGCAGTGAGGCCCTGGCACAGGTTGCCCAGAGAAGCTGTGGCTGCCCCATGCCTGGAAGTGTCCAAGGCCAGGTTGGATGGGGCTTGGAGCAAGCTAGGATAATGGGAGGGGGTGGAACAGAATGAGGTTTAAGGTCATTTCCAACCCAAACCATTCTGGGAGCCTATGATAGGAGAAAAAAACGTCCAGGCTTTGCTTACCTGCTCTGTGGGGTCTTGATCAGACTGTGGCAGGACTTCCCCTTCCACAAAGAGCTGGAGCAGCTGGATGTACATCTGGAGTGCCACTCTGAGGAAGGTGGGCTCCCGCTGGAGCAGCTCCCGGTGGAAGCAGGGGATGAGGCTGGAGGGGGGTCACACGTGGGCTCTGTTAGCTCTGGGTTGATGGGACACACAGGCACAAGGCAAACACAGCTGCTGCTCTGATTGGAGTCCCATTGTGTGCAGGGCCACCCCAGGAAGCAAAGCCCCAAACGCGTGTGTTTGGAGCACAAGGCTGAAGGGACATTTCTGGCAAAGTTCTTCAGCGAAAGGCACAGGGCTCCTCAAACAGCATCGTGCCCTGATGAGGTTTTCTGTCCTGCACAGCTCAGGCAAGAGGTGCTCACTAACAGACCAGCAGTGCTGTTACCTACATGCCAGCTGCTGTGGATGCCAACCATCACCCACATCCCCCCTCAGTCCCCTGCCCAGCCCAGCAGGATGGTACCTGTAGAATGCCAGGGGCAGGAGCCGAGTGTGCCGGTCCGAGGCTGCGCTGCGCAGGACATGGCACTTCCCAGGATCTGCAAGGACAGGGAGCAGCACTGAGCACCTGCAGAGGGCCTCAGGTCACCTTTCATACTCCTGGAGCAGCACAGGGGCTTTAGTTTCCTTCCAGGTCACAATAAATATGGGTGCTTGGGGGTGGAGACCAACAAGAGAAGGAAGTTGTCCCCTCAGGCTTTCTCTACCAGCAGGAACAACATGAGCTCAGTCATTCCTGATCATCACTTGGTCTGCCATACTCTAGGATAGAAGCAGGATGTTCTCAGCTTTCACACAAGTGGTTTTTGTGCTGTTTCCCAAAGGCCCAGCAGCCCCTTCTCACAGGGACACTCCAACCCAAGGGATGGGTCACCTGTCCTTCCACCCTTTGGGGACAGGACTCACCTCTCTCTGCTGAATGGAAGAGAAGTGGCCAGGATGTGCCCCTCTCTTCCAGGCACTGGAGGATCTTCAGGGACCATTCCAGAGATGTCTGAAAATCCACTCCTTCCTGGGTGTCACAAAGGAGAGGTCTCATTTTTCTTGGACTGCAGTTGCATTAAAGCAGAAAGGAACCCCCACAAGAGACTGCACATGAAGTGCTCTGCTAAAGGACCTTACGAATTTATCTCAAGTCTTTCCCCTCACCTGGCAGCCTGGATTTCCCCAAGGAAGTCAGGCACCAGAGCCAGGCAGTGTCTTCCTCACCAAACCAGACCAGCACTGAGAGAGGAGAAAGCTGCATCATGGAATGGCTGGGGTTGGAAGGGACCTTAAATATCATCCAATTCCAACCCTCTGTCATGAGCAAGGACACCTTCCACTAGAACAGGCGGCTCCAAGCCCCATCCAACCTGGATTAACCTACAGACCACTGCATATCCTGCACCCACCCCATTGGAGCAGCTTCTGTCCTCTCTAACCTTTCTAGTGACAATATGTCTTGGGATTATTGTGGGGTTTCTTTTTTCATTACTCATTTCACATGGATTAAGCTCCCAGCTCTGTGTGCTCAAGATGTTTCTCTCCTCCCTGGCTCTTCCCCCAGAATCTCCCACAGGCAGACTGAGACCAAATGGTTATTTTTGCCTTGAATCTGATCTCTGATCCTGTCTGTGAGGTGACTCCCCATATGGCTGAACTTCAAAGCTGAGGTGACAGCAAAGGGACAGAAACAAGCCTTCACAGGCAGCAGGATGCTCAGGGCAGGCAGCTGCTGGAAGCAGCCTGTCATCTTTGCTCCTTCACTAAGTAGCATTAAACCATTTGGAAACTAATGTTCCTTCTTCCAGGACAGCCCTTCTCCTGTGGAGTCCCACATTCCAGCCCCAGGAAAAACATCTGACAGATGTGAGAAGCTACACAAGAGCTGAGTGAGATATGAGGTTCCTGCACTACCTGTGAGGTGTGAAGTCTGAACAGGAAATTGAAAATAGTAAATCATCCAGGAGGAGAAATAAAAGTAGTGAAAGGGGAGATAATGTCAGTGAGAGGAAAACACAGGTTTAATCTGATGGGAACAGAAGGGCTTTCAGCAGGCTTGTCTGGGGTGTTGCTGATCCCTTCCTCCTGGCAGAACAAGCTCTCAGCCTTCCTAGTGCTGCTACAAAGCATTTTTGGGCAGCAAACCAAGCTGATCAGACACATTCAATGTCATGAGAATTCCCCCAGGGCTGAACTCACCTTTGGTGCTATTCTGGCTGAGATGACATCCAGGAGTGAGAAGAACAGCAGAGCAACAAGGAGCTGCAAGGAAAAGAGGCTGCCTGTTAGTTGTGCCTGTAGTGGTGACTTGGAACTTGGCCTTTCCAGTCAGGGAATATAAACATTTCACCAGGTACATTCCCAGACTGGACCTCGATGAACCACAGAGTTTCACCTGCTGGGACCCCAGTTATCCCCAGCCCTCCCACAGTTCCCACTCCCCCTGGCACTCTCCAGGAATTTTGAGGTGAAAGCTGCAGTTGTGCCAAGTGTACTCAGTGACACCAGGTTATGACTGGCAGCTTCTGGCTCCAGACCAGTACAAACAGTGGAGGAGTCAATCCCAGAGGAAGAGGAGCTGCAATAAAACCTCCAGAATAAACATGAGGCCCAGGGTCTACTTCAGCACTGTCACCTGTGAGCCTCTGGCACAGGGACACTCCCCATGCTGAACTCTGACCCTGGCTTTTCCCTGGAAAATCAACAGCCAGAACTGCTGGGCAGCAGCCCAGCTTCCTCAGCAGAGCCCTCCAGAGAATTCCCCTTGCACTGAGGTGACAGGCAGAGCCATTTCCTGGACCAGACTTCAGAAAACCCTCAGGAAATCTGTCTCTGGGAATCCCAGCACAACTTCCCAGAGCCCTTAAAATGCCTGTACTGCTGTCTCACAAACTTCCTGCATCTCCTTAACTTTCCAGCCAAGTTGCCCAAGCTAAAATCCACAAGGACTGCTGCTGTTGGAGGGAGAGGGAATCTTGGCACGTCACAGATCGAGCTCTCTGTCTCTGCAGGGCTCTCTCCAGCTTCAGTTTATAAAGCAGCTGTTGAACAGCCCTCCCAGACTTCACAGAAGCCAGAGTCTGAGGTAAAAGTTTAAGCTTGAAACAACTTTACCTTCAGGATAAGAATTCAGCAACTGGCAATTTACAGCCATCTTTTATCAACTATCCATCAGCAAGATTTCCCAACAGGGATCACCAGGGATGCAGTACTATCTCAGGACAATTTCTCTCAGTTAAAGACCTCCTATTTCTGGTTTTCAAGTGTAGGGAAGAGCAGACACACAAAATGCAGCCAGCCTTGCCTGCTCTGCATCAGTCCCCAGCCTCTCAAGTGCCTCTCTCTCTCGTCCTCGTGGTGACTGCTGCAGGATGGCACCATGGAGGAAGGCAGCTAAGAGCCAAGGGGGGTCACAGAGAGGGAAAACTTCTCCTGGACAAAGGAACCTGGGAAACAGAACAAACATGTCATGGGTTTGGACATAAAAAAGGGGAGAAAGTACTGCTGCGAATGAGGAGGAAACTGGGACTTGGGCAAAGGTGCAAGTTTGTGACTGGGACAAGAAAATAAATCATTCTCTCCATTTTGTTTTCTCTGTAGTTGGATGCTACATGGAGACAGCTGTAAAAAAAGCCAAAGTCTAGAAGCAGACAGAAGCATTCTCAAATGTCTTTTATCAGCAGTTGGACAGGCAGCAACTCTGTACTACAGAAGCATGTGATTATCACCTGCCATAACCAGCAAGGAGATTCTTACATAAATTCCCAGCTTCTGGAGAATTTAATCAGCAGGGCACTGACAGACAGTGTAAGGAGAGGTAAATAAGGAAGCAAGCAGCCAGTGAGCAGCTTCAGGAGCCCAGATTCCCCAAATCCAGGGAGCAAAGGGTGTGGCAGCTCCCAGTAATGACTGAACATCGTGCTAAGGCTTTGTCTAACCAGGACTCTGCCTTCCAGCCTCCTCTGCAGAGATTCCCTTTTCCTTATGGGGAAGCACTCTGACCCATATTACACACAGGGCCAGACTAAATTATTATCATGACCCATTTTGAGTTTAAGCCCTACAGAGGAGTCTGTCTAGAGCTGTCCTGCAAGCCTCAGCAGACGTGAGCATTCCATCCTCCAGGACAGCAGCTCCCCACTCCATCCCTCACACACACCTGGTACTTGAGCCATGCCAGCCCCTCAGTCTGTCCAGTTCTTCTGCAAGTGGAGCCCCAAAGAGTCTCTTCCACTGACAGCAAAGTACTGGCTCCAGCCTTGGCCACCAAAGCTGGGGACAAAGGTGGAGAGGAGCAGCATTAGTGGTGGGGTGCTTGGTGGCTGGTTGCAGTCTCCAAGCCAGGTACTTGGAGAAAGGGGTTTTTCCCCTCTCCTGAGTGAAAAAGCCCAATTTGTACATGCACACATCAGAAATGCAAGAAATTTCACATCCTGGAAATGCAGAGAGTCACTTGTGACCATGCTCTCACACCAGGGTGCCCTGGGACTCCTCTGACAGGACCAGTCAGAATGAAAGAACTGTTCCACAGAGGTGATGGCCACGCTCAACACGTGCACCAAAACATGTGCCTGTGTAAAAAAACTCATGTGTAAAACTGCACACAAGGAGTTACACATAGGAGAGAGAATAAAACCTAGGATTTCTGGGCATTTTGGTTGCCTGTGATGTAACAGCCAGCCCTCATACTGCATCAGAGACCAGGACAAACCTCCCAGCTCCCCATTCTGACACAGCCCCTGTGGCAACACCCCAAGGAGCCCAGAGCTGGGATCAGTGATACCAAGAGCTCAAAAACACCCTGCACATTTCCCAAAGCTTTAAGAGTTTCTGTTGAATGTTAAAACTCAGATAGTTTTTAACACAAGCTCTCTGAGCTGATGCTGGATTTCTCCCAAAATCAGAGAACCAAAATGAGATCAGTCACCGCTGCAGAGAGGAGCACCACGGGGCACTTGGTTTGACACGTGGTCAGAGCCTCGTTGACCCCTTCTGCTGCATCCTCACAGCCCAGGCTGGCACTCAGCAGCCCCTGGAAAAGGACAAATGACAGGATGGCTCCACACATCCATTTCTGCTGCTCCAAGTCCCTCGCTGAGCATGTGTAAACTAATTGGAGATAACTGTAGGGGTCAGCACAGCTCAGCAAAAGAAACATCTACCAACAGCTCCTTCCCCCATCAGGTTTGCTGCATTGTATTAAAATTCAGCTCCCCCACTACTTCTTCCTACTGCTGCCCCTCATTTTTCTGGTTACTGCTCTTCGTGGAATTACATCAAGAGTTCTCAAAAGGAGAGTACAAAGGGGACACCTCGTGTGGCAGGAGGAGAGCTCTGAGAAGGCCAGTGAGGCAGAAGGACAAAAGCAGCATTACCCTGAAGAAGTGAGCTGTGATGTCATAGGAGAGTGCATACCCTCTGGAACAGACGTTCTTCTGCAGGAAGACATGGAGAGGGAAACAAAATCATCATTTCTTCCCTTTGGAAAACGATTTCCTAAGAGCATTTTGGGTGTCTGGCACAATGACAGCACAGAACCATCCTGTGAATGCTCAACATCAGCTCAGATGCAGCAATGTGGTTTCTACATAAGGCACTCCCACGGACCTGAGCTGCACAGCCCCAGCACCCACGAGTCCAGGATGGCAGCAGCAGATGGATTAACAGCCTTGAGGTAAACAGAGGTTTCTGGCTGTGCCTAATATGACACACAGAAGGGCATGGGAAGGCCAGTCAGGATGGATGAATAAATAGGAATCAGCTCTCCATGGAACACAAAGCAGTGTCCTGTGGGACCTACAAGTCAAATAACCTTCTCCCAGAAAGCTGCAGGGATGTCCCTGGATGTTTCTCAGGAGGATGAGGAAGATCTCACTCTACAGAAAAACAGTTCAAGGCCCTGCATGGCAGAGGGACTGGAGAAGGGCTCATGTTCAGCCCCTGCCAGGCCTCCATGGAAATGCTGGAGGTTTGTCTGGAACTCACTTCACCAAAGCGACTCACAAGGATTTACTCTTAATAGTGCCAAATGCCACCACAATTCCAAATGAATGAACACAAAAGCCACAGAATCATGGAATGATTTGGGTTGGAAGGGACCATGGGCAGGAACACCTTCCATAAACCAGGTTGTTCCAACCTGGCCTTGAACACTTCCAGGGATGGGGCAGCCACAGATTTTCTGGGTAGTTTGGATGCAACCTCCTTCCCTAAATTCAAATTTAAGGTCTTTACCTAGAGCTTTTACCAATGAGAAATCACCATTTGGCTTACAACACCTACCAGCTCAGAGTTCACAAAACAAAAGAAGTTGTCACAGTCCAAGACTGTTCTGTTCCCTTTCCAACACGTGGTGATCAGGGTGGATGCAGGGAGCCCGACCAGAATCCTTAGGCAGGGGAGAATGAAAATAGAGATTACTGTCAGGGAGAGAACCAGCCTCAACATGAAGATGTGTGACATCCAGCCTGGCAGGGGTGACTGGTAGCCCAAGAGGGCACATGGAAACACAGCTAATTCCAGTGGGTGCCAGGAAATAAGTATCCCTTGCACAGCTGTCCCCATGACATGCAGTGTCACTTGCTGAGGAATCAGAGGGGAGGACACTGCACACACCAGCCTGCCCTGAGCAGCAGTGCTGCTGGAAGCATTCCCAGCTGCTCAGGCCTGCACTTACCTTCTGTGCAACAGCAGCTCCTGCTGCCTCCACAGCTGCTCTCCTAGAGCAGATCCATGCTGGCTGCCTGTCAGTCTTCCCTGGAGAATCTCAAACAGGAAATGTCTCGGGGCAGCTGAGCAGCCAGGAAGCAGCTTTGGCCTGCACCTCAGCTCCAGCACCAGCTCCTGAACACAGTGATGAGGAAACAAGTGAGGGTCACACACCAGCCTGCTCTCAAACCCTCTTTGTTTCTCTGAAGCAACCAGAGCTCAACAAGAGAAACCTCTCTCAATCCCCACAGCTCAGCTCACACGTGAGATCTGAATGGAGCCTCACCAACAGTGAAGAATGAGGGAATACTTTGGTCAAGTTCAAGGACTAAACATCCACCCCACAGTCTGAAATCACCTGCAGCCTGCAGAGAATCTCAGGGCTGACCGACATCTTCGAGTGGCCACAGCCACCCAGGTCCAGCCTGAAATTAGGGGACACAAGAGGTAACTCACCCTGCTAGCCCAGGGGAAAGCACAGTTCAAACACAGTCAGATGCTCCAGATGAACACAGAGCTCAAACATTGTGCTTTAAATAAGCTGTAGCTGAGATGAAGCTCTCCTCTAACTTCCTTCCTCATTTTCCAGCTCCAGCCACTCCCCCGGGGCATTGGTGTTTGTCTGGCCACACAAAGCTGAGTACAAAGTCAACTTTAACAAGACAGCCAGACGAGGGCCTCTCAGTGGCTGCAGCCCCAGACCTCTGCCACCTAAAGCAAGATGCTTATGCACAGACTGGTGAGTCACACAGGGCCACCTCCCAGCTCCCCCTTCCAGCCAGACCAGAAGGGAATGGCTTCCCCAGCCCTACAGAGGGGACAAGCTCCGAGTACACAGCCTCAGGGCCACCAGAAAAGGAAGTCATGGCACAGAATACCTCTGTGAGGAATCCAGGATGGCATTGATGATGACTCCACAGGCCTTCTCCACGTCTCCATCACAGCCACCAGCAGCAGAAGGTGCAGGAAGGTACCTCTGATGGATGGCCCAGTAATGGAAATCCTGTCTGCAGTATGGAAAAGGGGGAAGATGGGAAATCTGTTGGAATGGTGCCTTCCCTTGATGTAAATGGAAGGTCACACATCGAGACTGATGAGTGATGTGTGCTCAGATAAAAGCACCATGTAAGTACAGACATGAGAAGTCCTCCAGCAGACCCCACCCAGCTCTAGCTTCCAGAAACAGGGAGGGTTTGTGACAAGTGCTTTGGGAGGGCTGCACGTGCAGGGTGAGCCTCACAGAATCATGGGATGGTTTGGGTTGGAAATGACCTTGAAGCCCATCCAGTCCCACACCCTGCCATGGACAGGGACTTCCACCAGGCCAGGTTGCTCCCATCCAGTCTGGCCTTCCTCAAATAAAAACACACACACACACACACACCTCATTCCAGCAGTGCTTGAACTTAGGACAAACCACAGCAGGCAACAGGCATTTGTATCCTGCAGCCACTGTTTATTTACTTCCTGATCTCCAGTGCTTTTCTCTAATTTTGATGGGAGACTCTTGGACTATTCCCTTTCCAACAGAGCCCCTTGGGCCTTACCTCTCTGAAGCAGAGAGAATGTCCTTTTCAGGGCACAATTCCAGCTCCATCAGCAGCCACTCTCTGAAAGATAGCTGGGAAAGCCAGGATTTAGGAGCAGGGAAGAACAGCAATTTGTGAAGAACAGCCACCTGCTGCCCAGCATAAAACCCCTTTCCTTTCATCTCCAGACACAATCCCATGTGGATTAAGAGACATGAAACAAGAGACATCAACTCAAGGAAGTTCCTGTGCTGTTTCTCTTCTAAAAAAAATAAAGCTAAAACCCCAGTGGCTTTCAAAAATTCATGGAGATCCCATAAAGCCTGTCTCACACACACCCACCCCTTTGACATTTCCAAACACACTCATCACCTCCAAGCACAGATACCAGGATGAACGTGTGTTATTAGAAATAAAGATAAAATGAGCCAAGCATCTCTGTCAGACAGGCTGTGTGAGCATCAAAGACAGGTTATAACACTGGGCTCTCCCAGCCCTGGACACTGAGCCAGCCAAGCACAAGGAGTCATTCTAGGAACACCACAAACTCTCTGCACAAAGCCAAACTGGTTTTAGAGGAAGTAGGTTAAAGAAAAAAAGAGAGTCTTTCAAATCAGAGACTTTGCAAGGGTGGTACAAAGGGAATAGCTGAGATGGTTTGAGCGAGGCTGAGCCAGGAAACCCAAGGTGCACAGGTGGCTCAGGGAAACACTGGCATTTAGACAAAGCACCAGAAAAGCAAGGATTTCCAGTTATTTGCCTCTCCATCACTTCACAGAGAGCACAGCAGGGAGCCAGGGTGATTGCTCTGCAGTTCTTGAGCTTCTATAGCTTGTCAAGCTTCCTGCTTTTCCAAGAAGTAGGACATTGAAGTTTTACCTCTGGTTTTCTCTTTTTACCTAATCATCCCCATCAAATAACACCAGCACCCATCCCAGCCCACATGACCCAGCTTCCAGACAACTTTTCAGGTATTTAGCTCTTCCTTTCAGGCATTTCAGTTCTTACCTGAAACTTTTGATCACCAATAAGGAAATTGCAAAGGGCAGATCTAAAAAAAGTGAGAATTAGAGGGTGAATTTGGGTGATGGAAAAGATTTATACCTGGAATGCCTTTTCCTTCAGAAGCTCTTGGAAGCCTGCTTGTTTCCACAAGCATAGGCTGGCTCTCCTGTAGTTCAGAGAGGGGCAGGACAGGGAGCTCCAGCTCAGGGCAGTTTTGGCCTCCTCACACAGGACTCCCCGAGCTTCCAAGCTCAGCCGTGGCACGAGGTACTGCAGCTGGAATAAAAACACCACATCCTACAAGGTACTGCAGCTGGAATAAAAACACCACATCCTACAAGGTACTGCAGCTGGAATAAAAACACCACATCCTACAAGGTACTGCAGCTGGAATAAAAACACCACATCCTACAAGGTACTGCAGCTGGAATAAAAACACCACATCCTACAAGGTACTGCAGCTGGAATAAAAACACCACATCCTACAAGGTACTGCAGCTGGAATAAAAACACCACATCCTACAAGGTACTGCAGCTGGAATAAAAACACCACATCCTGTCACAGAAGCAGCCCCAGAGCCACCTCTGCTCGTGTGGAACTGCTCAACAAGCACAGGCACCAAGAGCTAAGAGGGGAGGGCACACAGATGTATTTCTACACTGTTTTCTTGGTGTTAAGTGGTATTTGCACAGGGACCTGCAGCAGAGAATTGGGCTGAGACTGAACTTTCTCATAAGTTACAGCAAAACTTTTTACCTTTTTAATCAGGCCAGGAGGAATCAAGGCACAAAAATCTTCATGTGAACAGGATGAAAACTTGCACATCAGATAAGCTGCTGCTGCAGTGCAAAACCTGAGAGAGAAAAGGAAAGAACTCCATTGTCTGGTTGCTTCAACCACTTCCACAAACTCTGGAAATCTTCCACAGGAGCCTTCCCAGCATCCCAAAAATCTGGGGGAGCAGGGAGGGGGTGGAAGCCCCATCTCACCTCAAGCAGAAGGCAAATGACTCTTCTGTCCTACACACAAGCAAGGAGCTCCAGTACTCTGAAACAGAAAGGGCCTTTCCAGGAATAGCCTGAGAACCCCCAAAATTGGCTTCCACTCCAGGAATTAAAGCTCTGCATTCACTTAAGTGGATCACAAAGGCTCCCAGTCCTAAAATATGAGCAGCACTGAGGGAAGGACCCTGGGAGGTAAAATAAGTAAAGAGCAGGAAAGATATTTTTGGTAATTGTGCAACATTTTATTTGTAATGTTATTACATTCTTTCTAACATTTTAATATTTTATTTTGATACTGTAATAATTTGTATTATTATAACATTTTGTACCAAAACACCTTTCTGAGGGAAAAAGCTCAGACGTGGTGACGGAGCAGAACACTGTTTCTGGTCACCAGTACTGCAGCAAAATTGAGCAGATGAGAGACAACCCACAGCAGAACTGAAGGTTTCTGTAATACAGCAACTTGAAATAATTCACTGTAAATTCAGATTTTGGGATTCTCAAGGCTTCTTAGCTTCTCTGACAGCTAATTTAGTCTATCAGCCTCTTATTTTCACCCTTACAGTATCACAAGGTAGAGGAAATAAACCCATCAGTTCATTAATAACAAAACCATGCACTGCTGCAGCCCAGATAGGAGCACCTTAATTTTATTTTAAATTTTTTACTACTGAATTATTCAACATGGAAGCTTAGGAATGAAGCATTCTACCATTTTTCTTTTGTCTCTTTCCTAAACTTGCCTATTTTAGCTTCTGATAAAAAGTCTCAGAATGCATTAACCTTCCACAAGTTGCATTTCTGTGGGGAAAAACTCTCCTCACATTACTGAGGGCAACTTCATAGCCTTTGACCAAAGCAGGGTATTTTTTGGGAAGCCTGGAGGGCAGTGAAGTCCCTGCACAGTGCAGCCCAGACAGGCCCATGGCCCCCAGCTCAGGAAATGGATGAGGATGGCCTTTAGCACCACGGGATTCCTGGCTGGAAAACTGACCTGATGATAAATAAGCTGGCAGAGCCTGCCCAGGAGTGCAGGCAGGAGATTCCTGTGTCCACACATCATCTTCACCACCAAGGAGAGGCACGGGCCCTGCCTGCAGAAGGTGAAACCACAGGCTCATTACATTTATCCCCAGCACAGGAGTATGTAATTAAAAAATGCTTAAACACCCTGGAGCTGCTCCATGCTTGTCTGTAAACACAGCACAATTATCATTCCATTCACAGGCTCAAAGGAAGGGGCAATTCTGGGGTACCTGAGCAGAGAACCCTACAGACATGGATGGCATCTCAAATACTTGTCATCTCAGAAGGCCAAAGTGACCTCTGAGGTGACAATAAGGATGGGAGGAGCTGCCTGGGGCACAGGGCAAACAGAGGCAGAGCAATAAATGGGATCAAAAAACAAAGCAAGGAGGAATTGCTGTAACAAGGCCCTGCTGTAAAGCAGGGGCAGGGAGGGATATTCCCACCCAGATAACAGAAAAAGTCATTCTCAGAGGAGATCAAGTGGGAGTTGTGTTTAGACACCATCACCTGGGACTCTTGTTTGCCACAGGGACTTTTCAGTCGGGTTTTTAACAGTGATTCATCAGCTGCAGGGCAGAGAGGGAAGGATGCCCTGGCTGCCAAGGCACCAGGGCAGCTGGGATCCCAGCCAGCTCCTCAGCACGGCGTTGTTGCCCAACAAAGTGATTTTCCACTGACACGTTCCCCATAATGTTTACAGGCTCTGCTACATCAAGGAGTGCTCCCAGGGGCAGGGCAGTGCTGCCTCTGCTCCCCAGCCGGGCCAGAACCGACCCCAGTCCTTGCCAGGGGGAAGGAATTCCAGGACAAAAGGGACTGGCTTCACTGGCATCCCCCACTGCTGGGCTGGAACACCCGGGCACTGTTTGTGAGGGGTGTTCAATCCCTGCCACAGAGCACAAAGCAGAGCCGAGGGCCACCTTGCTGAAGGGATCTGTAACAACAGAGGAGAAACATGTTTTATCTACTCGTGTAGCTCAGAGTGCATTAATTCTTGGAGTGCAGACACTTCACCTGCAGCTGCCAGTCTGGCATTGGGGTATGAACACCCAAATTTCCTCCTCAGCCCTGCAAAAGTGCTGGAATTCTGGTTATCATCCAGTTTTGGTTCTCCTACTCTTTGACTCCCATCTTACCTGTCAGGAGGGTTAAAAGAGGAAGCAGCTAGTAGGGTTTGGCAGAATGATGTCAGCAGAAGATCAACAACCTGAAATAAAAAGCACCAGGAAAAAACCTGGAATAAAACCCACACTGCTAACTTCTGCTTGTTAGCTGGATATCTAAACCTAGTTTTCAGCTTTGTAGATATTACATTTCCTGACATTAAAACAAGGAAACAAATTGGTTAATGAGGTTTACTACAAATTGTACAGATCCACTGCCACGAAAGATGGAAAATTAAGTCCAGGAATGATCCCAACACACAACAAACACCCAGACGAGGCTGTTGAGGAAAGCCTTGCTCATCACATGAGTGCTCTGCTAGAAAATATCTCCACATCCTCCACATCCAGCAACTTCCAGGTGGTTAAAACACAGGAACAGTGTGTGCAGGGCAGGATAAGGGAGACAAAAGGAGAAGTGTATTTGCTGCTCTCAGCAGACAAAGCAGCCTTTCTCACCTTCTGTGCAGATGCATTTTTGCCTGCCCATCCCCACCCGGTGGTACTCACGCTCTGGTGGCAGGGTGCCAGCCTGGGGGCAGGGACAGCCACTTGGATTGGGGAATTCAAAGCAGCAGCTTCATTTTCCTCACTGCTGTCACCCAGGACACCTCGGAGTTTGTCTGAAACCAGGGCAGTCTGAGCTGCCACATCTGCGGGGAGGGGACAGAAGGACAGGGGAACCAGGACATGAAACATTTACGGCCCCCCACAGCAGCAAGAACAAGCAAAATACAAACTTTAATCAGTCAGAGTCAAAAGTATGTTAGGAAAAGCTTTAATAAGCAAAAAAATGTTGGCTGGGACACAGTGGATCAGCATCAGCAGCACTGTTTTTTCCCAGTATTATTACCAACACACCTCAGGAAGAGTTTTCACACCAGGGAGGAAAAAGTTTTCCAAAGGGGGCCAAGGAACCAGGTGAACCCCAGGAGTGAGGCAGCAGGGATTGGGGTGATTATCACAAAGCCCCAAATAAAGCACAGGAACACATCAGACATTAAAATGTACATATTCATAGCTGGAAGGATTATCAGCTTTGATGGATTACCAGCTCCAGGTACCAGTGGCAATAACTCCTGCTGTGCCTTTTGGCCAGCAGCCACACTTTATTCAGGCAGCTTTTGGGACAGTAAATGAGAATTAGCTCCCTCCTACCTTCCCACTGAGCCTGGTCCACAATCAGGGTCCTGAGCTCAGCTAGTTCAGCCTTCAGCTGCTCAAAAGGCTCTTTGGAATGGCTGGGCTCTGTTTTGGAGTCATCTAGACAAGAAGGAGAGGAAATGCATTCAACAGTCTCTGTGAGCACTTTCTGTAGAGCAGAATTTACTCTGAAGCTCTAACAAAACCCCAAACTGTCAGTCTGCCACACAGAGAGTTTTGTTTTCACATTCAGAATGTGCTATTGAATTAATAATTTATGGTTTATGCCTAGTTGCAAAAAAGGAATTGAGTTTTTAAAGATGAGAGGCAAAAAACTTCAGTTTTCAGAGTTTTCTTCCCACTTCCTTTAGCTCTGTCCCTCACAGAAACATTTGCTGTCCTCAAGACTGGAGTCAGGCTCAGAATTCAGAGACAGACATTACAGCACGGATACATCATCAGCTTCTCCAGATGTCCCAAGTTACTCTGGCTTTTCGTTTAAGAGAAGGAATAAAAGGAAATTCCTTTTACCACTAGAAAGAGAAGCCATCAGTGACTGCTACAGCCCCAAAACCCCTCAGAGTTTGTTAGACAGGAACAGCTTCTTGTACAGGGACCAGGAATAAACCACCCAGGAGCAAAAACAGCAAATAACAAAGGTTGAAATTAATACTGGTTGTAAACACGCTGTAAAATAAGTTGTTGGAAGCCCACTGAGTCACCTGTGTGTGTGCCAGAGCGAGCACTGACAATGGGGTTTGGGGCTGCCCTAAATCCTGGATGTGTGCAGAGCCTGGGGATGGGGCAGGGAACAGGATTAGAGTGCAGGGGACAGGAGGGGACATGGCTGAGGCTGCTCAGGAGGGTGACACAGGGCCCGGGCAGTGCCACTAGAGGTCAGTGGCAGCGCAGGGAGCCCCACGGAGCTGCTGGGATCCTGGGGCTCCATCCCATCCCATCCCATCCCATCCCATCCCATCCCATCCCATCCCATCCCATCCCATCCCATCCCATCCCATCCCATCCCATCCCATCCCGCTGCACATCTGCGGTGCCCGGGGATGGCTCTGCCACTCCTCTTCAGCCACAGCATCTCCAGAAAGCTCCAAAAGGCCCGAGCAGGGCTTGGCTACTTGGCTAGATTTATCTCCATGGAGCCAGAGCATGGATCAGTAACTTATCCCCAGCATGCTCTGGGAACCATCTCTGCTCCCCAGCCTGACCTTTTCATTGTGTGTAAACCATTGGAAGGTGTGTTTGAAACACACACTTGCTGACAGAGACAGCAGAACTCATTAAATACCCTCATTAAATATCCATAACCCTGCCCCAGTAAAGCTGCAGTGATGGGACCCGAAATCACCTCCCACTCCAACCCCTATAAATCAGGAGCTGCAATCCCTTTCCCAGCCCCTCCTGCTCTCCCAGATCTCCCTAATCCCCTCTTTAAAGAGGATGCCAGCAGTTCAGACAGCACAAGTGTCATTGCACAAGGGATCAGCACAGCAGGCTCCCAGCACAGCAGATTCCCAGCCCGGGCTGAGCAGCTCAGGCTGCAAACGCTGATTCATGGAAAGGTCTTGGAGGTGGAATTCAGCCAGCTCAGGCATCATCTGCAGCCTCAGCACAGCACAGGGCTCCCAGGGACTGCAAAAATCCCACCCAAGCAGGGCTGGCAGAAAAAGTCATTGCAGGAGTAAGAATTTGACACCTCAATACAACACAAAGGACACAACACTCACTCACGTGGATTAAACACCTATTCAGCCATAAATCTTTGAAAATTTTCAATTCACGAGGGCAGCAGTAGAAAATTAACATTTCATATTGATCCATAAGTAAATGCTGTATTTTTTACCTTGTAACACCTTCTCTTTCATAGCATGACAGGCTTGCAGGTATGTGGAGTACAGGTTTGAAGGTATTTTATCAGCTCTGTGAAAAAGAAGAGATTTATTATCCTGCATAACCACAAACTGCAGCTTTATTAAATAAGCACAAACAACAGCCCTTCCATGAAATGTAATTAGAGGGACTCTGAAGCATAAAGAGCATCTGAAGCATTTTTTAATCATCTGACATGAGGGGCAGAGTTTTCTACCCAAGGCTTTCTCAGCAAGCATTGCACACATGTAGCACACACAAACCCAACACTGTATATGTTATTAATTAATGTTTTAATGCCCATTTCATATCTAGTTGATGTCCAAGATCCCAAAAGAGTGCGAGCTGTGAGATGCAGCATTCACAGCTATAAAACGTGAACGTGCTGAGCCCAAGGTGTGACCTCCTCTCTGCAGGGCAGGCACTCACTGCTTCATCCCACAGGGCTCCCCAGAACTCAGCTGCTTCTCTTACAACTTCAATTTCACTAAATGATACAGCCTTTAATTTTAGACCCAGACTGGAATGACAAGGCAGGGCCAAGCACCTCATTTGCAGGCAGTGTTGTAAACATTCTTCCTTCATGAGAGGTTACAGAGGAACTACTGGATGTAAACTAAAGCTGTTCCTACAGTGCAGAAAAGCACTTTTAAACATGCATGCAGGGCAAGCTTGAGAGGAGCTCTGTCCTCCTGGGGCATCAACCTGGTGCCCCCTGAGCATTAACAGACATTTAAGCCTCATATTTTACTCCCCCCCTTATCCCCTCCCAAAAGGGAGCTCATATTCCTTGAGAAATTTTATATTCAGCTGTATCCTTCAAGATTTGCATAAAAATGTACCTGGCCTGGAGCCAGAGGGACTCCTAAATAATGATTTCACAGTGGTCAGAGGATTAATTACAGAGCTGAGGACTACACAGATAAGCTCCTCCACAAACAACCTGCAAGCCACAGACCTGGGCCACCAAGCCCTGCCAAGAGGTTGGTTGTAACCAAGGTGTCAAAGCCTCTGATAATCTGATAACAAATGTCCCAAAAATAAAGCCCAGCAGCACAGAAAACAACACTGGGATGACTGAATACCTCTTTAAGGAGTCTATAAAAGCCATGCGTCCATCTGGGGTTTTAGGGAGCTGCAAGAGAGGAAAAGGCAGGTGAGGGACAAATTATCTGTGTACAAACACACAGCTAATGGGAGGGGCAGAGAAAAAGCCAAATACTGACCACACGGGGCCTGAGCAAAGCTGGAAGGAACCAGGAAGTGTAATATGGTCGTCTGAAAATGCTGAGAAAATAAACAGAGCAAAGTATTAACAATGCCAAAGGTCCAAAGTACCATCTCCACACCTCAGGAGTTAATTTGGTTCCTGCAAATGCAAAATGTTCATGGTAACAAGAATAACCACAGACAAACCAGGTTCAGATGAGCCAGTGGTTTTAAATTTCTTTTGTTTTGACTTCTTTTGCACAGGGCAATGTGCCTTTTCACTCTCCCCACAAATGTCCTCTGTTAAGATGATTTTTCAGGAAGTGGGAAGAACTTCCCCAAATCTCCCTTGCTCACATCCTCACTTTTTCTCATTTCCTTATTTTGATTCAGACCTGGCTTTTACAATTATCATTGTTGTTGTTGTTATTATTACTATTATTATTATTATTATTATTATTATTATTATTATTATTATTAATGCTAAACCCAGAAGGAACTGAAAAGCACACAGTACCTGGCTTCTATCACAGAGGTTGGGATCTTCCTTGTGTTTTCAAATATCTGAAGGGCCTTTTCAACATCACGGAGTGCCTGGGCTTGGGGCTGCCTCACACCAGGAATGAGACAAAGATGTGAGAAATTGACAGTGATGATAAACTTACCTTTTCTGTTCCGAATTTGCTTTATGGTGATTCTATTTTAATTGTACATGTGGAATTAAGACACATCATCTCCACTTCCAGCCTGTGCCTGCAGGCAGAGGCATTGACACCCCAGGTTTCTCTTGCTTGAGTTGTAAGATACCTCAAGCTACAACAAGTTTCTCAACTGAAAACCAGATCAGACTTGGAAAAATTAAATTAAATCTTTGCTTACGTCTATGAGTTCATCACAGGATTTGGTTTCTTGTATTATATTCAGATACCCTGCCTCCAGCCTGTATTTCATGCAATCATGTGAGGACTCTTCCTCTGATCAAAATATAGGAAGGAATAATAAAGCCAAACACTTCCTTATCAATTACTGTTGTTACCCAAAAAATGTATCATGAACCACAGTGTGAAGCTGCAGAGTGTAGATTCCATCCCCAAGCTTCCTTTGAATATCCACACTTTAGCCCCACACCACAGAGATGGAGTGCTCCAAGATACCTATAAAATGTGACTCCCATTTTTATGAAAACTGGGGAGATCCTGTATTTATGGCCACTAAATCCCTCTGGCTTGAAGCTGGAGACTTGGCAGCACATTCAGCTTTGGAATGGCAGGGAGGTTGATAACCTCAGAGCTTTTCCAGAGAAAAGCTGATGAGAAAACTGGGAGACAGGGCAGCAGTACCTGCACAGCCTCATCGGTGGCAGAAAGGTCTTCGTAGAGCCCCATGTCTTCTATGGCCACCTGTGTGAGGTCAGAGGTGCAGGTGGTCACACACAGCAGGGCTTGACAGATCCACCAAGAATTCTACTCAAAAGAGACAATCTTTCCTGACCTTGAGGTCGGCCAGACGGGTTTTAGCCAGAGTGATGTACTCCAAGAGCAGGGACCGGTGTCTGGTGGGCACAAAAGGTGGGTACATGATGTGCACCTGAAACGTGAAAATCACAACAAGATCTGCCATTGTTACAGGAAATCCAGGTAAAATTCTAACTAATTATTTCTGACTAATGCTCACCTCAAATATTCCCCAAAGAAGGCATTATTGCTTGGTTAAGGATCAATCATTTTCATGGCTACTGACATAATTTTTACCAACAACTAAGAAACAAATTCAGTGAAGTGCTTAAACTTAATTCCATTAAAGAAATTCTTCCCATCAATAAAATAATATTGTCCTTCCTTATTTCAGGAAGAAAAGGGCTTGAATAATGAACCAGAAAAAATGCAATTACTATAACAACATTCAAAGGCACAAGGACAGTCACTCTGGGGCAGTTCTGGACCTGAAAATCTTCTCTGCCAGGACCTTCTCACCTTCAGGTATGGTGCAGTTTCAAAGGGCACCAGCTCTGACAGGAACTCGAACAGGAAGACCAGGGATTTCTTACTGCTCCCATGCTGGCCACCAGCATTCCCAAAGGAAGCCTGAAACAGGTGAAAATGGCAAGACAGACTTTCAGTGTGGAGAGAATCCTCATCCAAGCCATGCCACAACTGAGCACACCAACCCCAAACATCCCATTTCTGCCAGGAGAATCCTCCTGGAGAAAAGTCTCCAGAGAGAGTTTATAGAATTATGGAATGGTTTGGGTGGGTGGGACCTTAAAGACTACCTAGATCCAGTCCCCTGCCACACATTCCACTGGCTCCAAGCCCTATCCAACCTGACCTTGGACATCTCCAGGGATCCAGGGCAGCCACAGCTGCTCTGGGAATTCCATCCCAGCCCCTCCTCACTCTCTCAGGGAACAATTATTTCCCAATATCCCATCTATCCCTGCCCTCTGGCAGTGGGAAGCCATCCCCTGTGTCCTGTCCCTCCATCCCTTGTCCCCAGTCCCTCTCCAGCTCTCCTTGAGCCCCTTTAGGCACTGGAAGAGGCTTTAAGATCCCCCTGGAGCCTTCTCTTCTCCAGTGAACACCCCCAGCTCTTCCAGCCTGGCTCCAGAGCAGAGGGGCTCCCTTGGATCATGCTGACTTACACAAGTCTCTGTGGAAGTTTGATGTCATCAGAACACTTAAACAAGGCAACTTTGAGATGCACCAAAAGATTGAGATTCATGAGGGAACCACAAATCTGCAGGTTTCTACACAGGTTTATCTGGGCATTCTAAGGAAAATAACCAGTCTGAGACTACAGAGAACACAACCAGTTTACCTTCTGATACCTCCTGAACACTCTATCAGCCAAAGCTGAGCTCAGATTTGCAAACTCATACAAAGGAATTTCCAGGTTGAATTTACATGGAGATTTGCATCCCTAAAATACCCACCTGTTTAGAGTTAAAAGGAACAACCAATTACCTGTAAGGTCAAACACAGTAATTACAGCTGCATGCAAACCTCCAGGAAACAGGAATGCTTCCTCTGCCATAACCCCCAACTTATGCAATAACAACAGTGTTGCTTATCAAGATACTGAAATCCATCCAAGATGATGATAATAACAGGAATTACATGTCTGCATTCCTAGCAAATAACTACAACAGGAGAGGTGGACTTAAAAGATTAAAGGAGGGAAAACCAGGGAAAACCAAATAAATTCATTCTTTGCAGACACAAAGGCAGTAATAAATATGCAATCATTCCTAATATCAGTACAATCACTTGTAGGTTTATTTTTTTTCTTCCCCTTTCTCATTCCTGGTTAGCCTTGTTGCAGACAGGATTTCTCCATGCAGCAGAACATTCCTTATGCACACGTTGCCTCACACAATTAAAACAAAGCTCACCAGTCAGGCCTCACTTAGTCCCACCTTAAACCACTCAGAGTAAGGCATGAAGACAGCAGGGCCCTCCAGAGCAGCCTGACGAGCGATCAGGAACACAGTGATCATATTTTCCATGTCATAATTCCCAAAGGCCTTTAGCAGGAGATGGCTCAGTAGATCTAGGAACATAAAACAGTAACCTCACACTTTGCTCCTGACAACAGTGCTGTACTTTCTGCAGTAAATGAAGACAAATATCTGTGATAAAACATAAGGCAGGACATGTATTCCAGCCTGGAGAACCTCTGGGGTCTGATTTTACTTTTTTATGCACTTTCAACAGTCCAACACACTTGAATTCCCTGCAGGGAGTCCAGCTGTGGGATAATTAGTAAGGAATTCTCACAAACAAGCTCTGCTAGCAAAGGTGAGCTAGAACTAAGGTTGAGTAACCATTACGCCAATTAATAATGAAGGTAATTATCAAACAACCACCCTGGGCTGTACACAAAGCTTGAGAAGTGGCAGGCACGAGGCCTGGCATTCACATTATCTTGGACATGGAAAGCCTGAGTGCAAAAGCAGATGTGCTGCTGCTCTTTTCCATGTAGGAACTCCAGACAGCCCCTGTGGATGAATCCCCTGCTCCCCAGCCCAACAGCACGGGCACATTCCAGGCTGGCTGTGCCCACCTACCCTTGAAGAGCTGCTCAGCCTCAGCCTGGCACACCACCAGTGTGGACACACAGGACAGGACGTGCTGCCAGTTCACCTCGTGGGTCTCCAGGACTTGCTGCAGCTGGCAGATGGATTCCTTCACACCGAATGCCACCAGCAGCTGGAGGAGTGATTGCAATTCCTGTCAGCTAGGACATACAGCCACAAAGAAAGGGGCATACAGGCAAGATTGACAGGCTTTTCTGTGACTTTTTCAAGCTATCCTGCAGCTTTTGGATCAGCTTCCAAGGCCCAAATATCAGCCTGGACTAGAACCAGCACCAGCTACAGCAAACAAAAAAACTCCAACTCTTTCAGAACCCATGTCATATTCTGTACCAGTGAACATTCATATCTCCAATCAGCATCTTTGCTCTCATTCAGAGCTTTGCACTAGCAAAAAACACTGTAGTTCTTTTCCTTCATGCTTCCTCCTCCCTGAGTTTCTGGCGATTGGTTTGGACTCTGAACCGGGATAATGTTGCACTGATTTCCAATAATCTGATTTCAGGTATTTCAGTGGATATAAACCCAACAAAATGAAGTTCTCTAAGTGACACCAGGCAGACGTACCTTGCGGTACAGAGCCGTGAGCAGGGGACAAGTCCTGGTAAAGCTCCACTCCTTCTGCATCTGTATGGCATCAGACACTGCACCCACAAAAACAAAACTTCAGCAGAAGGTTTTAAAATACACCCAAAACACCTAAGTTTCCCTTGTGCAGCCATTAAAAACTGCCCAGTGGAATTCTGTCTCCCATTTGGCTTTGGAACATGGGCTGAGGCACAGGGACTGGGCCATTCCATTATGGCACTGTCACCCCAGTGCTGGTTTTATGATCACACGTGCGTAGGTTGATGTGGCACATACACAGAGAATCAGCAAGGAATCAGCTTTTCCCTCATTAACCTCTTTCATGAGGGAGCCAGCAATGACACAGCTCTCCCACACAACAGACAAGCAGCTCCAGATCACAGCTCATGGGGATTTTATCAGAGATTTCATAGCTCAAACATATTTCTTCCTAAAAACATCAAGCTTCGCAATTACTGACCTAGGATTAGAAACTTCCTACCCAAAATTTTGTCCTGAACTATGACCCTCAGATGACGTTTTTTTGCCTGATTTGGCACCCTGCTTATACAGACCCCAAAGAGCTGAGAAGCCTGGAGGTTGCTCCTGCTCTGGGTCCTCCAGACTAGGCCCCATTCAGTGTGGGACAGAGCTCTGGACACCCCTGGAGACACCTGGAGACCTGTCCCTGCCCATTCCCACCTTTCAGCACAGGGTTGTAGGTGAGAACCTCAGTCAGGGTGTGCCTGAAAAACTGCTTCAAGGAATCCGGATGAACCACACTTCCATAAAGTGACATGTTGAAGACATTCAGCCTGCAGAGGAAAAGGAAATACCAGAAACAATGTCAGCCAGGTGATCAGCCAGGTACTGATTAAATATGATTAGCCAGCTGCTGATGAAATAGGAACAACCAGGTGCAGCTTAGGGTGAATAACTGATTTTTATTCTACATCAATCTTCTCAAATTGCCACAAATATATATACTTTTCGGTATATATTTAAAAAAACCAAACAACTAACGATAACTCAACACTATGTAGCCACCAGATTTGTGAGTCTAAGATGTATCCCTGCACGGGGCTGAAGGTGATATGCACAAAGCAGTTAAATAAAACAAATTTGGAACCAGGAATTGGAAATTACTTCACCTTCCAGGTGTTTCTGCTCAGAAGCAGTGAGAAAACTTAATGGAGAATTTTTGGTATGACAAGAGGGAAGTCCAGGGTTGGCTCCAGCACTTCCAGAACCCACTTTCCTACCTGGCCCTTACCTTTTTTACAAGCACTTTTGTCAGCACATATTTTATTAGAGGAGAATACCAAGCACAAGCAGCACTGGGAGGGGTGGGAGGAGTGTAAATAAGTAAAAAACACCCCACAACATTCCTCCTATTTCAGTAAGAAGTGCAACAGTGGATAAAAACCTCCTCCTGTAAGTTTGAAATGTTTCTTACCAGAAATTCACAGCTCGCACCATGGAAACATCTTCCTGCTTCTCTTTACCAACAGCATCAAGTACCCCTGGACCCCAAAACACACAAAAACCCAGTGAGAAAAGAACCATCACACCAAACCCCACAAGGGAACTAACAGGAATGAGCAATTTGTGGCCCTTTACAAAGGTGACCCTGCTGGAGAAATGTGAGAAGCCATTCAGAAGCACTAAATTCTTACCAGATTTTCTCCAAAGTGACACAGAGACTCAGAAACTATTACCACTGACCTTGAACCAATTTAAAAGCATTCCCAAGAACATGCTAGTAATGAAGCCGTCTAAAAATGCATATAAATCAGTATTTCATTTCCAAACCCTACCCTGATGCATCTGTGAGCGTGAGCATCTTGAAGCCTGTCTGGAGGCAGGGATTTGCACAAGCTGAATTAACCACCCTGCAAACCACAAAGAGCAGGGCTGAGTTTGTAATGTTCCATTTGCATAGCAGGAATTCCTTTAAAAAAGCTCATTTTGCCCCAGAACGACCGGGTAGAGATCAAACAGGTTGGCAGCTTGCTCAGCGCCGTTGTCTTGACGATCAGCCCACACCACTCTGAGCCCACAGACTGGGAAACCCTTTGCTTTGCAGTCTGCTGCAGCAGCACTTCTGCTTTGTGCCACCCTGCCTTGAAAACCCTCCTCTTTCAACTGATAAAGGAGCTTGGTTTGTGTATTTAAATCATTTCACCAAGAAAAAAACCCTGAAAGAAAATTTACTGAGCAGGGGCAGTGAACCAGAGAACCAGAGTCCCTCACACGCCACCACAGCTTTAGCAACACTCTCTTCTCCTGCTGAGGAATACTTTAAGGTTAAGTAGGGGAGAATAAAGCAAAGAAGATAAACTCAGCTTATCTTCAGGAACAGCAGTTCAACACTGCCAGATCATTACATTGCTCCCATGCTACTCCCAGCCTGTCCTTCTCCTCCTGTGAAGGTCTTCAGTAACAGGGAACTCTTTTACATTGAAAATCCTAATGTTCTCCAAAGATCAATGAAGTGAGACCCCCTCAAAGGTGACCCAAAAGTATGGACTAATAAAATATCTTCTATAAATAAACCTCATGTAATGCATTTTGCAGGCACACAGACTGCAAGTGTGGCAGTGCAGGCTGCGCAAACGGGAAGGGCAAATGAAGAGCAGGATGCAGACTCCTGTCTGCCTGCCAACAGCCTGCTCCTCCTCCTCTAAAATCCCTACTCCTCTGCTGAGAAGGGCTGGTTTTCAACTGCTAAAGGGCCACCTGAGATGGGATTCATACATATTAAATAATAAAGCACTTCTCTAGCAGCTTTCCCTTTTTAGGAGGACTCACAAGGTCCGTGAGGCATTTCTGTGTACAGACAGTGCTCCCTGTGAGACCTGGGAGGGATGGGGCTGGCAGTGCCCACAGGGATGGAGGGAAATTGCCATGGCCTGGGATGGGGTCATCTTACAGCACAAAAAGCAGCAGCCTCTGCAGCAGGAAATGTGCAGCAAGGAAAGCAGGGAAAGCAGTCACTAAGGAGACAGGAGTGACAGGAGCTGCACAGTCAGGTGACACCAGCCAGGGGTGTGGGACACAGAACGTGACAACAGCAGGCACAGCATCTCCCCGTGAGGATCAGCTGTGCCAGAGGACAAAAATAACCCCCGTGTGAATGTGTTTAGTCTTTGTGCGTCAGGATTTCCTGGTAAATCAGGCACTGCTGCGTTGAGCCCTCAGCAGAGGCACCAGGGCAGCTCAGGCCAGGGCAGGCACATTGCAGTTCATGAACACTGGTGTTTAAAGACTACACACCTACACTAGATGTCTTTGCTCAGCACAAAAATAGAGGTTTCAGAAAACATTAGCCAGCAAATCCAAACGGTGAGTCAGCAAAATCGCTCAACACTGTCAATTCAAAGTTTCATTTACTAGGCAGAAAAAATAAATCTAAGCAGCAAAGCTGATCCTGGCCTAACCTCTGTGCTCCACCTGCTTCCAAGCAAACCTGTTAAAAAATCAGGAAACGGGGTGAGGTATCTACAGGATATTACAGCTGGGAGCAAAGAAAAAAGTAGCAAGAAAGGCAAGAAATTATCTGCAGTGTCTGGAGTTAGTTTAGAACAACAGAGAAAGCAGAGGCAAATAAAATCAGTGACATAAATATTATACACAACAGCACAGACAAAGCAGCCAGGCAAAGGATTTCTCCTTAGGGATTCAGCAGTGAACAAGGAATAGAAGTCTTGGAAACAGCAGTGGCTGCACAAAGCTGAGATGACAGCAATACTTACATGCCAGCATTCTCTGCAAGACAGCACGGCAGATCTGTTCAAAATTGACAAATTAAGGGATTTAGAGTTTTTAAGAGCTGCAGTTCAATGCAGAAAAAGTAAATTGACTCAAAGAGTTTTTGTCCCTCTTAAAACTTCAGTTTGACCTTAGGCTCTTCAATAGAACAGATAAAATGGACAGAAGGGCAGCATTTTTCAACCTTACAGCATTACATGACTCATATTCAAATGGAACACCCAAGCAATCCAGGTGAAAGGAAGTTTAAAAACCCCATGATGTGCCCCCTTGGAGCAATTCTCAATTCTGGTTTCACCATGTCCTCCACTCCAGCACCTGTAGCACCACCCTCTCCTTGCAGCTCCAAGCTCTGAATTATTTGTAACCAGCGAGAGTCAGAGATTAATGGAATTGCTTTATTAATGTACCACTTGAAACCAGGTTAATTTTGTCCTTACGTGGGCAGCCTTCTGGAATTCCACCTTCCTTCCCAGCTCTGAAGCCTGCTCAAAGCCATTCTGAAGAAACACGATGGCAAAGTCTGCAAATCAAGAAAGAATTGGTGTTCCAGCATCCCCTTTGCACACAGGTCACCTGCTCCTTCCCCTCCCACCTGTCCCAAGAGTCTCTGAAAAGCCTGCACTCAGCAGGAATCATTTGTTTCCTTGGAGTAAAAATTATTTCCAGGAAAAAGAATCCAAAACTTCAAGGATTATAAAGTCTACAGAACTTGCAGTTATGCTCCACCACCTCTGCAGAATTCAGAGGGGCTGTACTTGATCAGCTGCACTGGTCCACACTCAGATACTGGAGGGATTCTTTCCTAAATAAACTAAGAAAATAAATAACAGAAATTGCCAGGGGGGAAATGGAGCTCTGAAACATTTCTGGCCCAAAATCTCCCTGAGACTTTGCAGAGTGTCACAGTGCCAGTGTATCATCCCTGAACCATGCCCCTCACAACTACATTTGAGTTACCATACCTCCAAGGGATGGAAAAATTCAAACCATTTATTTTTTAGAGGGAGAAAATTTGCAAAAACTGCCAAACATATAAAAAATATATCCCCCAGAGAAATGAGGTGAGGAAACACAGAGTGAGCCTTGCCTGAGAGAAGGTGATGTGCCAGCTCTGTGTCCTCACAGGGGACATCCCCAACCTGCTCACAGAGGCCACAGAGGCTGCTGCAGAGCCACTCCACTGCTGCTGGTCCTGCTGGGCTCCTGCAATACACAAAAGCACCTTCAGTTCAATCCCTCCTGCTTTCTGTAAGGCTTGGCTTTCTCCACCACCATTCTCTGGGCCCGGGAGAGAGCCACCTGTGCACTCTGCCCTAAGTATGTCACTTCATTTATTTAATTTGGGCCAGTTCATTTGCTTTACAAACAGTTGCTTTTTATATTATTTGCTTTATAATAAGATCCTGCAGCACACACACAAAGGAAAAGTGTGTGAAAATGTGCATCCAAATACTTCCTCTTGTCTGACACGGAAGTGTTTCTGTTAGAAGAATTTCAGTTCAAATTTCTAAAGCACTTGGATTAAAATGCTACAAAAAAAAGAAATTAAATTCTTAATCTATGCCTTTGGTTCCCTCAAACTGCTTTCATTGTGAACAGACAAGTAAACCAATATCAGAAGCCTAAAAGATCACTGGGACATTCCTTTGACACAATAAGGAGACGACCTGAACTTCACAAATGGGGGAGTTGCTAGCTCAGTATCATGGAATAATGGAATGGGTTGGGTTCAAAAGGACCTTAATGTTCATCTTGTTTCACACCCTGTTTGGGCAGGGACACCTTCCACTAGATCAGGTTGCTCCAAGCCCTACCTAGCTTGGTCTTAGACACTTGTTGGGGGCAAAACCAAAAATTCGTAGACTAACAATTCTCTGGAGATTAATTCTGACAGACCAAAAAAAGTGTAAGATTTTGTGAAGATGGAGGCACCCACCTTCTGCAGAGCAAGACTTCCTGCAATCCAGCTGGTGGACACCACAGAGGAGCTACCACACCTAAACTGGGCTAATTACCCCAGAATAACCAACCCCCAAACCCACAGCACCTCCTAAATCCTGCTAATCTGATCCCTTGACAGCACCTGACTATATCCTCAGTCCAGAATACTCATGACTAATCCCTGATTATGTTTCAATAGGCTTTAGGAGATCAGCTACATCTGCAAAGCCCCAGAGCCCACTCACCTCTCCAGCAGCTCTGACAGGCCAGTGATGTCCCTGCTGTGCAGGTGCCACACGACTTCCAGCACCGGGGGCTCCTAAGGAGATGTCACCATCAGGTCACAGTCTGCACTGTGCATTTAACATTTGGCTATTGCAAATGAAAAAATTTGGCTATTGCACATGAAAAATAAAGCTGGATTCTGTTTATTCCAACTCTCCAGAAGTGGTTAACATTTCAAATTGACAACACAGGAAATACCTGGTGATGAAAGATTATATTCCCTGGAAATTTTGGCTGGTTTAGGGTTGTAGACGAGTAATGAATATATTAATCTTTTCCCTCTGGAATAATGTTGGTTCCACACACTTAAAGGAGCAGGGATATCCCAGGAAACAGGTAACACAACTGAGTTTCAGGTCTTGTCAGTGCAGATCCAGATCCAGATCAGAGAATTGTCTTTTAGTCTATTAACTATTTATTAGTCTCTGAGGAACAAGGTTGCCACTCTCAAGTCCATATCCCAATAGAGATGGGATTGCAGGAGACTACAGGGAGAGACTCTGCAATCATCCAGGCAGAAAGTCTGATGGACACAAAGGAAACGTGAACAAAATTCTGCACCAGCATCACTCCTGTGTGGATCAACTTGCTGCCCTGTAACATCCCTTCCAGCTCCTGCCCAGAACAGCACACCCAGGAGAGTCCTGAGCCAGCAAAACAGCACTGTAGGATGCACCTGGCAGGGAAAAGGTGCAGTAGCAGCAGCTTCTGATCATTACAGGCAGAACCAACAACTTCACAAAACCTTCCCACCTTGAGAAGGAAGAGGCATTTGGGGGCCTTGGGCACAGGGAAAAGCCAAAGCCCCAGCAGCTTTCTGCAATGGCCAGCAGCTGCCTCACAGCCTGACCCCAAACTCGCCCACATACTTTGTCTTTGCAACCTAATTCTTACTGTAACACCTTCAGTTACAGAGTTATCTCTCACTTATCCCTAAGTCTGCCCCAGGACCAGGAGATCTTAATCAGCCTGTGAAACAGACAGGTTCTATTTTCAGCTCAGGAATGGGTATTTGAGACCAGGGCACAGCCCTTTATCTGGGCAGATCAACCTTTTCCTCCTTTCCCATGAGAGCAGTGAGGAATCAGAACTGTCCCACTCATAAAAAGCCCTCAACTCCACTCACAGCACCACCTGTCTCCACAAAATACACCCAAATGAAATGAAGACATCCCATTTGTGAGGCAGCACAAGCTGTTATCTGCTATCTGGTTTCTTTCTCTGTGACCTCACTTTGTCTTATCACCATTCCCAGGTAAATAAAGTGGACAACCAGGATGCCAAAGACACTTGGAATATTGCTGGCAAAACACATGAAGAGCTCTGGGACTGTGTCAAGAGCAAATCTCACTACTGAGACAAGGAAGTTCCCACTGAACTTGCTCTAAAATTAACAAAACAACCAAAAAAAACCCCCACCATCTGTAATTCAGCTCATGCTTTTGGAAGGTCAGGAAAACCAGTCATTCTCAGGAATTCAGAGATGCCACATCCCATGGATGAAACCTCATGGCCTGTAAGACCACAATGTTTCTCCATGAGTTCTCACCTTCATTTTCCACATTTCCTGGCAGAAGAGGGAGCGACAGAACATGTTGTTTGCCAGCAAATCCTTCACAGTCTCAAGCAAGCAGGACAATCTCTTCTGGCATCACCCCAGAAATGAAGCAGAAATAATTCCCTTTGTGAATAACACATTCTCAGAAAAACAATTTGTTGCTTTGCCCTGTTTGTTGCTTTTTAAAGTTTCAAATTATGGAGAGAATTCAAGGCAAAGACCTAAACTTCTCTTCTTATATATCTTGTACTTCTGCAAGTAAATCCAACAGCTCAGTGAACAACTGTCCACTTGCATTTGGGGCTTAATCAGAGCAGATAAACTGGGCTTAAAGCCAAACCTAACAGTGCTGTTTTGTTGAGAAATTAAAGACAAAGCTTTCCCCTTACTCTCTGGTCAGAGTTCAGCAGTGGGACTCCTGAGGGGCTGCCAGAATCCTGGCAGATCCGCTCCACGTTGGCAATGGCATTTTTGGCTGCCAAGGTCGCTGTGGGCACACCCAGTTTTGAGGCCTGTTCCTGCAGCACAGAGACTAAACAAAACAGCAAAGCAGAAGACTGTCATCACCAGGCAAGGAATAAGACCAGAACAATGAAAAGAAAGTAAAACTGGGGTTGCACATAAAGGCAAAAATTCAGTATTGAGGAAGAGTTCTTCCCCACATCTGGCCTGGTAGATGCTCACCTATAAATGACTCTGGTGACACTCCCTGGTGCTCTGCCCCACTCTGCACACCTGGCTTGGCTAAATCTCCCACCTGCAAGTCAAAAAATACCATAAAACTCTTAGACATCTGTCACACATGTTTACAAACCTATCCCTGCACTGCTGGAGCAAATTAAGTAAAATTAACATGGAGCTCCCACACGGGAATGGAAAAGCACAGATTTCACCTTACCAGAAACATGTGTTTCATTATTGTCAGTTTATGCAGAAAAAATTAGATACGGGTCAAAGTTTCTCATCCCCGGGGACCAAATAACTCAGCAGCAGCACCAGGAGCAGAATTTCTATAATCCTTGTCTTTCAAGTCCTTTCTGTGAAGTCATGAGGCCATGAATATTTGATGAAACATGTCCAAGTGTTGGATTATTTTCAAGTTAAATTCCCCTTTTTCTTTTTATAAAGGGAAATATTCTCTAGAGAAAGACAGATACTGAACTATGGGAGATATTTGCATTGATCCTGAGCTATGGGAGATATTTGCACTATCTGTTACAGCTGTGAAATCAGTGCATCAGGAGGGGGAGAATGTGGCCAAATCGCAGCAGTGGCTCAAGATAAGGCTGTCATGAAGTCACATCAGTCAGAGATGGTTGGTAATTCAGAGAAAAGCCAAGTCTCTCCTGAACTGTCTTCCCTAGATTCACAAGAAGTCAGATCTGACTCGAAGGAAAATGTACTGGATTTCCCTTTGTTGCAAATCCAAATCATGCCTAACCATTTTTAACCTGTAAAACATTGATGGAAAAGGAATAACCATCTCATTTCTGCAACAGAGAGCTTTTAAATTCATCTTACTGCTGTTGGTTTTCCTTTCCACGCATCATGGAAATCTGCATTCCTGGGACATTGACTCCACGGCCAGGGGCACCCACCTCCAGATGGGATCTCCCAACCAAGCCAGGACACCCTGAAATGTCCCGTTCCTACCTCCAGGAGGAGGTCAGCCAGGTTCTGGTGGTGATCCAGCAGCCGCAGAGCCGCTTCCTGGAGCTCCGCTTCGCTCCTAAAGGGGCTTTTCCGCGTCCTGGCTCTCCCTGCTGAGAAGTTTGGGTTTATTGACCAGGGTGTTCCCAGAGCACCCCGACATCACCTCCCGCTCCTGCTGCTGGTGTATGAGGGCAGAGCGGGGCTGTGAGGAAAATATACGGGACGTGCGGGCAGATGTTGTGTACCGGGGCACGGAGGCTTTTAGGAAGGCCAAGGAGAAACGGGACACGGGGGCAGAGAGGGGGGTGTGTGCAGGTTAGAGAAGGGTTTTACGAAGGCAGAAGGCGGGACATTCATGCCCCCGTCCCCTCCGCTGTCCCCGCGGGGAGCGCCCAGCGCGGTGCTCGCCCCAGGGCCGCCTCAGCCCACACGTACCGAGCAGGTCCCGCCAGCTCCTCCCGCCCGCGCCCGCCATCGCGGCCGCCGCTTCCCGCCACGCGAGCCCGCGCCGCCATTGGCTGGAAGGGAAGAGGGGCGGGGTCTCGCCCACCGCGCCGCCTCTGCCCATTGGTTGGAAGCGCGGTGTGGTCCCGCCCCCGCTGCCCTCTCGGTAGTGGCGAGGCTGGGAGCTGCCATGTTGGGAAGGGCGGCGGGAGCGGGACACGGAGGGATGTGGGGACAGACGGGGCGTCGGGCACGCTGAGGGGAGCCGCTCCGCACTGCTTGTGAGCTCGGAGTGTGTGGGACACAGCGCTTTGATCCTGAGAGTTCTGAGCGGTGAGGATGCTGCTGACCCTGGAAGCGAAAGGTTTGTGCTGAAAGGGAGGGACCTTAAAGCTCATCTCGTTCCACCCCCTGCCATGGGCAGGGACATTTTCCACTATTCCAGGTTGCTCCAAGCCCCAGTGTCCAACCAGGCCTTGGACACTTCCAGGGATCCAGGGGCAACCACAGCTGCTCTGGGCACCCTGTGCCAGGGCCTGCCCACCCTCACAGCCAGGAATTCCCTCTCAATATCCCATCTAACCTGCCCTCTGGCAGTGGGAAGCCATTCCCCCTTGTCCTGGCGCTCCAGGCCCTTGTCCAAAACCCCTCTCCCTCTTTTTCCTCAGATCTCTTTAGGTCCAGAATGTCTGTAAAGTCTCACAGGGTGGAGAGCAGAATTCCCAGAGGCATTTTCCCCTCTGGTCTGATCCTTCCTGATGATGGACCGCTGTTGTTGGGCATCATGGCTTGGAGCAGCAGTGGTGGTTCTTTATGGAAAGATGAAGTCCCCAGGGTGTGTCCAGCATCAGGAAGCAGCTCCTGCTGGGATTGGCTGTGGATGGGTTATTGCAGTGCTGGCCCGGCAGGGTGTGAGTCAGCAGGACATGATGCCAGGAGCCTGCAGATCGCATGGACAGTACCATGGGATCCCACTGAGTCTGGAAATTCTCGCCACAGTCACTTTCCTGAGTTGTTGTAACCCCCAGTGCCATCTGCAAGTTTGGATCAGCCCTAGATTTTGGGGGGTGTGTGAGGGGGGGTCTGAGCAGCCACAGATTTTGGGATCCCCCGTCATGACTGACCCCAGCAGGCATCCAGCTGGGAGCTTGGCATTTCAAAGTGCTCCTGGAATTTATCCCCAGGGTCCTTGCAATGCCTTCAAGGTCTTCAGCGAGTTTCCAAGGGTGACCTTAAGGTTCTCGTGGTGTCCACAAGGTCCCCAGGGTGTCCCTGAGTGAGGTTCCCCAAGGGTGTTTCAAACGTATTTACAGTGGTCACACATGTCTCCAGGGTGTCTCTCAGAATGTCCCCCCTCAAACTCTGGTCATATCCGAGGCCAGCATACAGCAGGAGCAAACTGCCCAGTAAAATGCTCCCTCCTTCTATATTCCCAGTTTATTGCAGCTTATTGGAGCTTATGTTCCCAGTTTATTGGAGGGAAAGCAGGAGAGGCACATCCAGCCCACAGGTGCTCCTCTAAGGCTTTGTAAGGATTTCTTTTTTTGCATGTGAGAGCTGAAACCCGTGGGAATGGATTAGCCACGAGGAAACAGGGGCATAACCCTGCTGCAGGTGGCTGGGGAAGGGCTCTGTGTGCCCTCCATCCCAGCAACCTGCTTCCACACTGCAGGACCCAGGAATTCCAACCCTCCCATGGTGCTCTGACACCATTTCCCAAACGCTCCATCTTTCTTTTCCCCCTATTTCATTCGACTTTAATTCAGTTTCTCTAATCCACACACACGCTTGGCTTCTGTTTGAGTTTTCCATGCCGGTAGCTTTTAATTACACCATGATTCTGTATTAATTACAGATTTACCCAAAGCAAAGGGCTCCGTGCTTTATCATGCAAATGCCTTCCCATGAATCCTGCAGGGTGGGTTTTCCTTCAAACGCCGCACGTCCTCCCTCTCCCATCCCCGACGGTGCCGCCCCGGCTGTGTCCAGAGGCGCTGGAAAGCTGGCAGGCGGCGCGGCACTGCACGGCACGGCACGGCCCTGCTCCGGTGGGCAGCATGGGCGGCTTTCCTCCCGGCTCCAAAGGGTCTGATTCCAGGGTAAACGGGTCATTCAGACCTCTCAGTTCAGACTCACATGTTGTGTTCCGGGGCTGCAGCTGTGCAGGATCCCGTGTGGATCCAGCTGCACATGAAGCTGGCACCGTGCTCCTAACTCCCCATGACATGGTCCCACCCACCCATGGTGCATTTCAGCATTCCTGGAGGTGCACGGACACCTTGAATCACCTCTATCCCTTCTCCCCTTTCCCAAACCCCAGGGCACCATGCAGGGCTGTGTTTCTCAGTATCCTAGCTCCCTTATCCCAGTTTCTTCTCCAAAAATGATGCTGATACTGTTCAGGTTCTCTGGGATGGATGCTGAAGGGTTTGTCTGCTCCATCCCAGGCTCTTTGACAGATGTGTCCAGCCCTGGAGCAGTTCTTTGGCCACGTGGGACAGATGAGCAGCCATGTGTCAGCTCTGTCCCTGTCCCAGCATTTCTCTGGGATCGATCCCAGTTTATGCTCATTGGTTAATGGAGCTGAGACAGGGTTTTATTCTCCTTCCATCATGGAAATGGGAAGCTCATAATGACAAAGAGTTTTCATTTGTTCCCTCTGACCTTTTCTATGCACTGGTTGTCCTTTCTGCTCTGTCAGGACAATCCTGCCCTCCCCGTGTGTCTGAAGGGACCAGCTGGTGTCCAAAGGTGATCCAGCTCTCATGTCAGTCTTTCCCAGGGGCTGCGGGATGCCAACCCCACACACAATATTCCCGTGGGATATTGTCTCCCTAGAGACTCTAGCTCATCCTGGCACCTTCACCCAGCTCCTGCTGCTCCCAGCCATGCCCAAACCACACTCTGGCATCTGGAATTCTTGTCCTTCCCTCCAGGAAGTTTTCCTGTCCCAGCCTGGCCCCTTCCCTGTGCCAGCTCCTCATCCCAGCCAAGTGCCCCAGGGCTCTCCCAGCACCCCACAAGGCAGGTGCCGCGTGGCTGGAGTCGCCGTGGGCGCTGGCATCCTGTGCTCCTGCCCTGATTCCTGCTCAAGTGTCCCCAGGTGACCCTGCTGCCAAAGCCAGCGTGTCCCTGCCTATGCTGCCCCACATGTGGCATGTGGGCTCAGTGGGGCAAGAGCCCGGGCTGGGCCTGAGCCATGCACCATGGCCACCCTGCTGCTCTTGGGGCACAGGGGGTGTCTTGTGTCCCTCAGGGGTGTCACCCAGTGCTGCTCCGCACCCATGCTGGGCACTGCCCCCCATCACACGCCCCACAGTCCATATCCTGTGCCCTGTGCCTGGCTGTGTGCCCTGAACCTTGCACTCTGCACCCACTTACCCCAGTGCAACCACTCCCTGCTGCCAGCCCTGCAGCCTGGGTGGGCCGGAGCAGGCCGAGGTGTGCTGTGCCACACTGTGCTGTACCGTGTCATGTACATGCCAAGCCATGCCATCGGTACTGAGCTGTTATGTATTGTGCCGAGTTGTGCCATGCTACTGAGCTCTGATGTGCCCTGCTGAGCCATGCGAAGCTGAGCTGTGCCATGCCATGCCAAGCCAAGCTATGCCATTCTGAGCCCTACCATACTGTACCGAGCCGAGTTATGCCATGCCACACTCTACTGGCCCATCCCATTCTGTCCCAAGCTGTGCCAAACAATACCGAGCCGTGCTGTAACGTGCCGTGTCACACCGCGCCATGCCCGACTGTACCGAGCTCACCGCGGTGTGCAGTGCCGTGCCGTACCGTTACTGTACTGTACCGTACCGTACCGTACCGTACCGTACCGTACCGTCCCGAGCTGCCCGGTGCCCCCGGGCGCGGCCGTGGCCCCTCCCGGCCGGTGCCGGTGCCGGGGCGGGGTCTATCCCACCGCCCCTCCCCTCCCCTTCGTGGCCCCGCCCCCGGCGCGCGCCCAGCGCTGCGGGATGGGCAGACGGGAGTGGGCGTGGTTTTTTGGGGCGTGGTCCCGCGCGGCCTCGCCCCGTCTCCCCCGCCCTGCGCGCCCCGCCCGCGCTCGGCGGTGCGGGATGGGGCGATGGCGCGGGCGGGCGCGGGGCCGCCGCGGGAGCTGTCCCTGGAGGAGGTGCTGAAGTGCTACGAGCAGCCGCTGAACGAGGAGCAGGCCTGGGCGCTCTGCTTCCAAGGCTGCCGCGCCGCCGCCGCCGCCCCCGTCGCCCCCGCGCCGCTCCGCACCGCCGACATCCGCCTCCGCGCCGACGGCTCCCTCCGCCTGCCCGCCCCGCCGCACGGTGAGGGCCGCCGCCGCCGGGGGGGCGGGAGCGGGCGGCGCCCGCGCGGGGTGGGGGGGGACGGGACGGCACCGCCAAGCGAGGCTTACCGGGGTTTACCGGAGTTTGCGGGCACCAGGACTTGCTGAGGCTTATCGGGGGGCACCGGGGCTTGCAGGCACCGGGAGCGGGGCACCAGGGTTTGCCGGCACTGGGAATTATCGGCACCGCGGGAGCGGAGCCCCTGGGTTTACCAAGGTTTAGCGGCGCTTACCGGCACCGACACCCGGGACACCGGGACCTACTGCTACTGAGGCTTATCGTAGCTTACCGACACTGGAGCGGGGCACCGGGGCTTACCGGCACCGAAAGCGAGGCACCGGGAGCGGGGCACCGGAGCTTACGGGCACTGGGACCTGGCACCGGAGCTTTCTTGCTCCGGAGCTTAGCAGCACAAGGAACAGGGAACTGGGTCTTACCGGCATGGGGGCACCAGAGCTTACCGGCACCAGGGTTAACTAGCACCGGGATCCGGGATATCGGGACTTACCGGCACCGGGGCTTGCTGGCACCAGGAGTGAGGCGCTGGGATTTACCCGCACCGGTGCTTGCTGGCACCGGGAACAGCACACGGTGCTTGCTGGCACCGGGACTTCTCGGCACCGGCACCCGGGGCATCGGAACTTACCAGCACAAAGAGCGGGGGCCTGGGACTTACCGGCACTGGGATTTACCGGCACCGGCAGGGGGTGCTGCACCAGCGTCGGGGACGCGGAGGGTATCGGCAGCGGGGAGGGGGCACCCGCAGAGGCCCCGACGGGAAGAACCGGTACCGGAGCGGCAGATGGGCAGGAGAAGTGGCACCGGAGATGGGGGCAGGCACCGAGGCCCCGGCAGCAGGGGAGCAGTGCGGGGGGTCACCAGAGAGTCTGAGGACAGGAAAAGGGGCCGAACCCAGCACCGGGGAGCAGGAAGGTGGCACCGGAGGGATGAGGGTGAGCCCCAAGGACTCGCCCTGGCAAGGGGGACTGACACCAGCATGGTATCGGTGGAAGGGGTGGCCTGAGGCCTGGGGGAAGGGGTAGGCTGGTGACTTGGGGGTCTGGGACTGGTCTGGCACTGGTACTGGCACCAACAAGGTCACCAGCACTGGGTGTCCCAGGTGACCCGGTGAGGCTGGAGCCAGGTGTGGGTGTTTGCATGGTCCTGGCACCCACTATGGGGCTGCAGGACACACAGCAAGATGGATGGACGCATGAACACCCACATGGCACATCCACGGGCACCCGTCACCCACATCTGCACTGCAAGGGACCTTGTCCCCCACTCCAAGCCCTGGGAGTGGCACACGGGACAGCCCCATCCCTGACCTTTGGCCTCCCAGCCATCCATCCTTCCATAGGTGGCTTGCACTGCCAGGTATGGCTGTGACGGTTCCAGAGTGGCACCAGGCTGGCTGCCAGCAGTGACACCGGTGGCTCAATGCCATGAGGAGCACTTGGAGCACAGCCAACACCTCCACCTGTCTCGCCCCACAGTGAGGCCACCAGGGATGGCACCTGGTGTTGTGGGGTCACTGCATGGCCTTGCTCACAGGGGGCAGGAACACTGTTGGTCACTGTGTGTCCTCAGTGCAGGTGGCTTCATGCCCAGGGCAGGGACACACACAGGCATGGCACGTGCCCGTGGCAGCTGGGCAAGGCGTGGTCACACCGGCTCCACCGGTCCTGCATGGGAATGGCCCCACACCCTTCCTTGAGCCACACAGGGCTGGAGCTGGTGTCACCTGCCAGTGCCACCTCCCGTTCCCAGGTTGTTTCTGTGCCAACCTGAGCCATCTCCCCAGGGATGAAACAGTGAAGCCTTCACAGTGAAGCCTGAGGCTGGGAGTGCTCTGCGCGCCTCTGGGTGCCACTGCAGGTGGTAGCACCAGCCTAGCACGTGCCTTTGCAGCTCTGCCAGGGCACAGGACTGGATCTGGGCTGGGTGAGCCAGCAGCACCCTCTAGAACTGCTCCTGGCCCCCATCCTATGGGAATTCCCCCCTCAGCTGTGCCCCAGTGGCTGGTAGGAGCTGCTGGAACCCACCAGGTGGCATTCTAGGGGCTGGCACTGCAGTGGGAGCCAGGCACAGTCCAGGACATGGTTTGTTGATGGGCTTGTGTGTGGTACCGTGGCAGGGCCACCACTCCTGCTGGCTTTCCTGTCCACTCCTGGCTTGCACACGGCTGGCACATGGCTGGCAGACAACTGGCACATCCTGGTGGCTGCCGCATTGATCAGTTCAATGCGGATCTAATGATGAGGGAAGCTGAGCAGGGAGCCCTGGGGACACTGCAGAAGCCACTCTTACTCCTTTTCCTGCAGCTGCCAGGAAGGTTCAAGCTGCCCACAAGCATGTCCTGTGCTCCCCGTATGCTCCAGCCGTGGCTGCCAGTCCACACACTGCTGGTGCCCACACTGCCAGTGCCCACATCCCGGAGGGGTGTAGGGGGCATCTCCACATGGATGCAGAGCTCTCAGCTCCCTCCAGCCCTGGAGGTGAGGGGTACACGGATGCTTTTGCCCCCTCAATGTGCCCTTTGGGAGGCTGTGCCAGCACTGCACGATAGCAGGGTTCCCACTGTCCCTTGGAGCCATGCCATGGGACCAGGACAGCACAGGATGAGCCAGGGAAGGGATCCCAGCTTGGGGAGGAGCAGCTGGGGATGTGAGCAGCTCAGAGTGGGGGCCTCATGGCTGGAGTGGGTGGGTACCACATGTCTAGGTGATGCGGGGTCACGGGTACCAGTGCTGACTCTGCCCTCCTCCCCCAGACCTGCCCGTGCTGCTGACACCTTCCACCGAAGCCCAGGTACGTGGGGGCCACTGACCTGCCCCGTCTGCCATCACAGACCGGTGTGGGCTGGGCACGGCCTCCTGTCCCCTCGCCCGGGGGTCACAGGTCCTGGGACGGGACCTAGCACCAAGGAGGGAGCGGGAACAGCTGGTGTCACGGTGCATGCGGTCCCCAGCCGGTGCTGTCCCCCGCAGATGGTGCAGTCGCTGGGCTTTGCCGTGTACCGGGCGCTGGACTGGGGACTGGACGAGAACGAGGAGCGGGAGCTGAGCCCGCGCCTGGAGCAGCTCATCGACCTGATGACCAACAGCGACTCCGAGGACAGCGGCTGCGCCACGGCCGATGAGGGCTATGGAGGGCAGGATGAGGAGGAGGAGGGGGGCGAGGGGCCGCCTCGCTCCGTGCGCACCTTCGGGCAGGCCATGCGCTGCTGTGCCGCCCGCCTGGCCGATCCCGCCGGCGCCCCCGCGCACTACCAGGCTGTCTGCCGCGCCCTCTTCGCAGAAACAGTGGAGCTCATGGCCTTCCTTGCCAAAATCCGCGATGCCAAGGAGGTGAGCATGGGCGCATGCTGGCACCACGGCCCTGCTGGGGAAACCACCTGCAGTGACAAGGGACTGGGGGGGAGGCTGCTGTGCCTCCTCTGCCCATCCCCACCACAGCTGCTGGTGCCGGTGTACAGCCTCTCCCAGACTGCTATGCAGGCTGGGAATCAGGAATTGGGGTACACCTCAGTGCTGCAGCCCCATGGCACAGTGCTGGTTGGACCTTCAGTATCACCAGAACAGGGTGACAGCATCTTGTGCCTCAACAGCTACTGCAGAAGCTGAAGGAAGATGATGAAGAGGAGGAGCGGCCAGCAGCAGAGCTGGGCAACCTGCGCAACACAGACTGGGTACAGCAGCATGGCCGGGCAGGGGGGCTGTGCTGGGGTCGGGTGGGTGCTGATGCTGTGACTGTGTGTCCCCCCCCAGGCCCGGCTGTGGGTGCAGCTGATGCGGGAGCTGCGGCACGGTGTGAAGCTGAAGAAGGTGCAGGAGAAGCAGTTCAACCCTCTGCCCACTGAGTACCAGCTCACACCCTTCGAGATGCTCATGCAGGACATCCGTGCCCGCAACTACAAGCTCCGCAAGGTCATGGTGAGTGTGGCCACCATGCCAGCCCCTCACCCTACATCGTGCCACCCTCCAGCAGGAAGCACTGACCCCCTTCCCTCCCCAGGTGGATGGAGACATCCCCCCCCGGGTGAAGAAAGATGCCCACGAGCTCATACTTGACTTCATCCGCTCCCGGCCCCCCCTGAAGCAGGTGAGTGCCAGCACTGGGCCACTTACCTGGCATGACAGTGTTGGTGGGTCACATGGGTGCCATCCCTGAGCCACAGCGACAGCTGAGGTCCCATGTGTGCATCCCACAGGCATCAGAGCGGCGGCTGCGGCCGCTGCCCCAGAAGCAGAGGACACTCCATGAGAAGATCCTGGAGGAGATCAGGCAGGAGCGGAAGCTCCGGCCCGTGGAGCAGAAAGGTATGAGTGTCCCCTCCCTGCTGCGCTGTCACCTGTGTGTCCATGTCACGGCACTGAGCCCATCCCTCTACAGGATACAGCTCCTTGCCCTGCATACCACATGCCTGTGCCGGCCGCCTGGGCTCCAGCTCCTGCCTCGACCTGTCCCGGTGCCCAGCCAGCACCGTGCCTGCACGCCCACGGCCACGCGTCCTGCTCAAGGCTCCCACCCTTGCCGAGATGGAGGAGATGAACTTCTCTGAGGCAAGGGAGAACCTGCAGATGTGGGGAGACATGGGGGTGTGCCAGGGTGCCCTTGGTGACATGGTGCCCATGGCCTTGCAGGACGAAGACTCTCCGGCCACAGAGGTGCCACTGAAGCGGGATCGCTCCTTCTCAGAGCAGGACCTGGCACAGCTGCAGAGCCAGCTGGGGGGTGACCAGGCTGTGCCCCAGGACCCAGAGCCGTTGCAGCCCGAGCCCCGACCCCGTTCAGGTGCTGCCAGGGATCCCCATGTCCCTTTCCCCAGTGGGTCTGTGCCATGCCTTTCAGCCATGGTGGCACAGGGTGACATGGCGTTGCCATGGCCTCCCTGTCCCTCCCTGCAGGCTCCGTCCCCGCCAGCTGCCACCCGCTGCCAGATGGCCCAGCAGTGCCCCGGGCTGCCCTCGGTGCTGTGGAGGAGAGGCCAGAGGATGGATCCAGCACTACCCCTGCCAGCAGCTCCAAGCACCTCTGGCTGGTGGGTTCTGGGGACACCAGCTGGGAACACTGGGGCTGGGGAAACCAGGCAAGCATCATGGGCACGTGGCAGCCTGGCATGAGGACACATGGTGGCTGGAGGATCCTCATGCCAGAGAGACTCTGCCCATGCCAGGGATGCTCTGCCCATGTTTGAAGGCTCTGCCCTGGCACAGGAGTGCTCTGGATCATACCCTGTGCCACAGTCTAGTGTGATATCCCACCTGTCCCACAGGAGTTCAGCCACCCTGTGGAGAGCCTGGCCCTGACCGTGGAGGAGATGATCAATGTGCGCAGGGTGCTGGTCAAGGCTGAGATGGAGAAGTTCCTGCAGAGCAAGGAGCTGTACAGCAGCCTGCGGAGGGGGAAGGTGGGAATGGGGACAGAGGGCTGGAGGAACTGGGGGCCATGTGTCCCCACCTACCCACCCCCAGCTCACCCTGCTCTGCCTACAGGTCTGCTGCTGCTGCAGGGCCAAGTTTCCTCTCTTCTCCTGGCCCACGTCGTGTTTCTTCTGCAAGCGGTGAGCGCTGTGCCACACTGTGCTGTGTCACTGGGCTGGGTGGGCAGCAGCAGGGTCCCCACAATGACCCCTCTCACCGACCTCTCTCTGTGTCCCCAGGTCTGTCTGTAGCTCCTGCAGCCTAAAGGTAAGGGACTGGCTCTGGGAAGCACATGTGTGTTCCTGTCCCATCCCACTCCACTGCTGTCCTGCCTTGTCACTGCACCTATTTCTGACCCATCCCCATCCCAGTGTGCCCTATCCCTATCCCAACCCTGTCCTATCCCATCCCTGTCCCTGCTCCATCCCGCCCTGACTCCTGCATTCCGGCAGATGAAGATGCCTTCCAAGAAGCTGGCTCACATCCCCGTCTACGCGCTGGGCTTCGAGAGCCTGCCAGGCTCGCTGCTGCCCAAGGCCCCGCCGCTGCGCCGGAGGGAGCCCTTCCAGTGAGTCCCTGAGCCTTCCCCCCCCCGCGCCCTCTTCCTCCTCCCCCGGCAGGGGCTGACGGGGTGCCCTGTGCCACAGCTCGCTCTCGGGGCCGTGCTGGCGCCGGGTGGAGGAGGAATTCCCGCACATCTACGCCCAGGGCTCGGTCCTGCGCGACGTCTGCTCTGACTGCGCCGGCTTCGTCACCGACGTGGTCAGCTCCAGCCGCCGCAGCGTGGCCGTCCTCAACGCCAGCGCCGCGTCCCGGCGCCACGCCAAGGCTCGCTCCCTCTACAGCGACGCGTGGCTCAAGTGAAGGGCCGGGAGCCCCGGTGATGGTCGCCACGGGGGTGCCGGTCACCCCGGCACAGCCCCCCGATGTACATATATACATAGGATGGATACACACAGCTTCTATATTTATATACATTATGGACCAGGAGTCAAAAGGACCCGTTCCCGCTGTCCCTGCCATCCCCTTCTGTCCCTGCCACCAGCTCCCGAGGGGATGGATCCTGCCGTGGGAGACATGCAGCCCCCGGGAAGACGGATCCCGCTGCGGGGCAGCTCTTCAGGAAAGGATCCTGCTGTGGGACACCCACAGCCCCTGCGTTCGCCCCCCGGCCCCGCTTCTGTGCCAAGCCCTGGCTGTGCCGGGGTGCCCGGTGCCTGGGGCTGGCATGGCTGTTCTGTATGTCCCCTCCATAATAAACCCGCTGGGCTGCCCTGGGGCCGCGTGGTTGCTCCTGAGTGCCTGAGTGGATGGGGGAGCGGGGTGAAGGGTGCTGCGGGGTGTAAGAGGATCGGGGATGGGGGCACTCCATTTCATAGCGCACATCTTCCACCGCCATCCCTCTCCTCCCCAGGGCTGTGCTCACCCGTGACCCCACACACCACCGTGGGAACACCCCTGTCGCCATTCCCAAGCCCCCCTCCCCACTCCGTGCGCGCCCAGCCCAGCCCTCGGTCGCCACCCGTGTCCCGGGGCCGTTCCCGTTCCCACGCTCCCGGTTCCGGGATGTTTCTCACGCGCGGAGCGGGACGGAGCTCGCCGGACGCAGGGGGCGTGACCTCATCAGCATCAGCCAATGGATGCGCGCGGTGGTGATGGGCGGGACCAGCACGAGGCGGGTGCGCATGCGCAGTTTGGGCGCAGGCGCGGAGCGGGCGGGGGCGATGTCGCGCCGGGCCCTGAGGCGGCTGCGGGGGGAGCAGCGGGGCCAGGAGGGGCCGGGACTGGGCGAGCTGGGCCTCGACCCCGGCCCGGAGCGCGCCCGTGAGGGGGGGCCTCCACCAGCCTCCGGGAAGGGGCCCCGCGGGCCACGTCGCGCTGGCGTCAGCAACCGCTTCGAGCTGGTGAGTGGGGTCAAAGCCGGGGGGCCTCGGGATGCAGCGGTTCGGGGGCGGTTGCTGGGGGCAGCTGGGGTGGCAGGGACTCGTGAGGGACAGCTACTGGGGGGATAACTGAGGGGGCAGCGACTGGGGGTGACAGCTGGTGAGTAGACGAGTACATTGCTGGGGGAGACTTCCTTGGGGGACAGCTGAGGTGACAGTCACTGGGGGTGGCTGGAGTGACAGTAACCTGGGGGCAGAGGCTGACGGGGTTTGAGGGTGACTGGAAGGAACAGGGGAGCAGTGAGTGAGAGGGGCTCGCAGTGGGGGTGGCAGAGGTGACACTGTGTGTGGTTGTGATTTGGGGTCAGTGAGTGAGGTGGGAGTGATCGGTTTGGGTGGTGGGTGAGTGGGAAAGGTGGGGGCAGCAACTGGGGCTGAACTGGAAGGAAATGGGAGAGGGGCCTGGGGTGCTGGGTTTGGATGCTATCAGAGCTGGACTGGTGAAAATGTTTTTAGGAACATCCCTGCCACCTTCCCAGCACTGCAGGATCCTGGTGCTGGGTGTCACATGGGCCCTGGTGGCACTGCTGGGTCCTTGGGGTGACGGATCCTGGTCCTGCTCTCCAGACACCTCATCCAGCCCCAGCCATTCCCTGTCCTTCCCCGAGGCCTGGCTGTGGGGCATAGGCAAGCCTGGGTTTGGAAGCTCTTCCAAGGGAAGAGTGGGGTCCGTGGTGTGAGGGGACACATCATGGTGGTCCTGTGCCCTCTTCCATTGTGCATGAGACTGTCTGGGCAGACACTGGATGACATGCTAGACACAAGGGATGTCCAAATCTCCATCTGTTTGCAGGTGAAGTGTTGGATCAGATCCGTGGGGAATTCCATCCCTGGGCTGTCCCTGCAGCTTGTCCCTCTGTTTGCAGATCCCAGCTGAGGAGTCAGAGGATGAGCTGGTAGCTGGAGAGGAGCGACCGGACACGCGGCTCAGCGAGCAGGACACGGCAGGAGGGAACCAGGAGGGGAGCAAGGACAGGAGCAAGGAAAGGGCTGTGACCGAGGAGACAGATGGTGATGGACAGAGAGAGGGGCAGGAGGCCGAGCAGCCGGACCAAACGGTGACTGCTCCCAGGGATCCAGGGGAGGGACACACACTCAGACCTGGGAACTCACATCTGGGGGAGCAGGAGCAGTTTGGTGCTGAGGGCTGGGCTTGTGTGTAGCATCCGGAGGGATTTTCCAGCTGCAGAGAGGAAGCACCCAAGGAAGGCATTGTGCTTCCTTGAGTCCACATGAGCACTAAGGGAGGAGTGGTCTCAGGGAGGCATTTGTTTTGGAACAGAGAATGTGAAGACTTCCAGCATTGTCAGCTGAACACTGAACCTCTTCTTCCCTGTAGTGGTTTGTTGTTATTGAGTTTCAAGATTCCTCCTGTGGTCTGTATCAGCCCAGAAGTGTCTCCTTGCAGGATTTCGTAAGGAGAGGGACATTTAGGTAACAATTTTCCATGGCAAGTGCAGCCCAGATCTCACTGGAGAAGAGGGTCGTGGTAACAAAGGGGGTTGGCCCCTGATCTCACTTGTTTGCTGTGCATTTGGGGTTTGTCCCTGTTTTGGGTGTCAGAGGAGCAAAGTCTACTGTTTGTATGCATTCCAGCTGTGCCAGTGGCCTCTGCCAGCCCAGGGGTTGTGAGTGCTCTGGATAGTAGGTCACTCTGTAAGCAGTGGCTCCAGGGCTCCTGACCTGGTGACTTTTCTGTGCCAGCACTGCAGGACACCTGTGGCTGCTCCCAGAGCTCCAGGTAGGATATGGCAGGCAGGTGCTCTTGGGTAGAGCCAGGACAAGGCTTGAAGCAACCTGGTCTATGGAAAGTGTCCCTGCCTAGACAAGGAGTAGGAACTGGAAAAACTTTGAGGTCACTTCTACCCCAAACCATTCCATGGTGCTGTGATCCCTTGCTGAGTTACCTGCTAGATCCTGGAGATGTGCTCCTCGCTGTGCCAGCCAGGTTAGGGAATCCCCCCAGCATCCTGAGCTGAAGCAGTTGCATCTGCAGGGAGAGGCACTCTGGCTCTGGGACCTTTGTCAGGTGTTGGTTTCTGTGGAAATGGGAGTGAAACTGGGAACTGTCGTGCTCTCCCCAAAAGCAGAAATGCTGCTTATCCTGGGGACTGAAAGATGCTGAAGCATTTCCTCCACACATGGCACAGCTAAACTTGTTTCTCTCCTGATTTCGTGGCCTCAGACATGGATGTAAAAGTCAGCTGAGGTTTAACCCTTTTGTGATTATTTAGTGCTTTCTTCCATTTTCTCCTTGTGTCTTTATTTCCACCCACTAACAAACACTATATGGTGAATTTTGGTTTCATTTAAGGACCCTCAGTGTTCTGATCCCTGTGGGAAATGCTCTTCCCATGGAGCTGGCACCCTTGCAGTTCACAGGAATGTTGACAGCTCTTCCCTTTGTCTTTACAGCTGGCAACGAGTAACAAGCCACGGAAGAAAAAAAAGAAAAGGAAAACCAAGAAAAATTCATCAGGAGAGACTGTGGTATGTCTGTGTGTGTTCTGAGTCAGGGACCAGGCTGGTTCCTCCAGTGGGGTTGGCAAAATTGGAGTTCTGAGGTGGTTGTAGGAGAGATTCAAGGCAAAAAAGCCATTTCATATTTTTAAAGAAGCCTCTTTAGAATTGTGGAATTCTCAAATGGTTTAAATTGGAAAGGACCTTAAAGCTCATCTCATTCCATCCCCTGCCATGGGCAGGGAGACTTTCTATCAGACCAGGTTGCTTCAAGCCCTGTCCAGCCTGTTCTATCACTCTATCCTCTGTCCAGAGTCCCTCTCCAGCTCTCTTGGAGCCAGTTTAGGCACTGAAAGGGGCTCTAAAGTATCTGCAGAGCAGAGGGTCTCCAGCCCTTGCAGCATCTCCGTGGCCTTCTCTGGACCCATTCCAGCAGCTCCACATCCTTCCAGTGCTGGGGACTCCAGAGCTGGAAGCAGCAGATGGATTAAAGTCATTGATCTTAATTCAGTAGGAGTGAGGTTCAGGTGGGAGCTGGTTTTCTGGTGAGGTTTGAGTCTGAACTGTCCAGAGAAGTACAGAATCCTTGAGGTTGAAAAATACTTCCCAGATCGTGGAGTCCAACCTCCCTGTTCACTCCAGGGTGATTCTTTGCTCAGCATCCCAAGCCACTGGATTCTGGAGTGAGTAGCTAAGCTGTGACAGCTGTTCCAGTGCCCAGCTGACCACCGTCTCCATGGGAATGCCACTCAGGAGTGAGTTTCTGAGGTGGAGAATCCTCTTGGAGAACCTGTTTCCTTTCCCAAACCAAGAATATTGAGCAGCAGGGGAACATGTGCCAGCGGAAGGCTAGGGGGACACCCAGACCCAGGCAGTTTGGTTTGCCAACGAGGGATAATACAACCTCTGTTCCAGCACTGCCATGCAGAGCACATTCTCCCTTTCCTGTGTATACTCCATGCGCAAGGCCTAAATTTAGCTTGAAAAGGCAGGCTGGCAGTGCTGCTTGGGTGTCCTGAATGGAATTCTGTGTTCCACCCATGGATATCATGAGGAGGATGTGAAACAGGCACGTAAGAAATGTGTCACTTGGTGTTTGTTGGGGGGAAATAGAAGGAAATCAGGGTTAAATTGTTATATAACAGTTGGATGTGAGCAGCTGGATGGATTCCTGGGGTGGTTGGAAAATGGGGAATGGGAGAGTTGGATTGAAGTCATGTGAGTGTTTGAGACTTTGTCATGAGGCTCACAGCAGTAACTTGTTTCTGTGAAAAGTAGAGGGTAAAGGCTGGTAATTTAAATATTTTAAATGTCTTTGGACAAGGGCCTGGAGTGCCAGGACATGGATAAATGTCTTCCCACTATTAGAGGGCAGGATTAGATGGGATATTGGGAGGAAATCCTTCCTGTGATGGTGCTGAGGCCCTGGCACAGGTGCCCAGAGAAGCTGTAGCTGTCCCTGGATCCCTGGAAGTGTCCAAGGCTGGGTTGGTTGGGGTTTGGAGCAGTCTGGGATAATGGAAGGTGTCCCTGGCCATGGCAGGGGGTGGAACATGATGAGCTTTAAGGTGCCTTCCAACCCAAACCATTCAGGGTTTTCTGAAGAGCCACAGCCCGTCACCCAGGGACCAGGATGAGCTGGAGGCAGCTCTGTGTGATCTGTGCTGGGTGACCCGCAGGCTGCTGTGACTCAGCCTGTAATAAATGCCTTGGCTTTGCCTTTCTTAAGGAAGACAATGACCTGGAAGACATCGACAGCCTTTTGGAGAGGATCGAGGACCCCAGGCTGGCACCGCAGAGCCAGGGTGGCATCACCACTGACAGCCGACCTCTGCTCTATGTGGAGCACAGGTACTGCTGGCTCCCACCTGCCTTTGGCCTTGGTGTCACAGGGTACCTGCTCCCTGAGGAGCTTCCCAGTGTGCTCTGGCCAGGAACTCAACACCTTGACTGAAAAGGTTGGGATAGTTGTGCACATCCCTGCTCCTATTCACTCCTCTGGAAGCTGCGTTTGGTTCTGATGGGGATTCTCTGCTGCCAGGCCTGTTTGCAGTGGTGACAGGACCAGATTAGTGTCCACAGTGACCTTCCAGCCTCAGATCCTCTGTGGGAGAACCTCTGCAGAGGTGCCACTAGCCCTGGTGTATAAAGCTTGACATGGGATCCACTTGTGCTCCCGAGCCTAGGCTTCTCCCGGGAACATCCCAGCTAAGGCTGCAGCCGCCCTGGAGAGGGCAGCAGCAGTATTCCCCAGCTCTGGAGCAGAGCAGGAAGAAAGCCTGTCTGATGGAGCAGGGCTTTCCCTTCCAGTTCTGGCAGTTTCAGTCTCCTTTCTCCATGCCGTGTCTGATCAGTGGGGAGTGTGTGACAGTTGGGGTGTTTTCCAGAGGCACTTTGGGGTGCTGCGTGTCTATGGAGAGACTTGAGTATGGCACTGTTTAACTGATGGAGCTTTTCTTTCCTCTTTCCTCTTTCTCAGAAACTTGAATCCAGAGAATGAGTTGAAGAGATACTTTGGGGCTCGTGCTGTGCTTGGGGACCAGAGGTGGGTCCAGAATTTGATATTAAACCCTTTCCAAATCAGAGGAGGTGAGTCTGTCCTGCCCTTGGCAAGTCTCATGGAGTCCCCAGTGCCACACCCAGGCTGCTAATCCCGGGCTCAGGGTGTGTTACTCATTTAGCAGTTGCTTATTGGGACAGAGGAATATTTTTTGCTATATGTACAAGGGAAGAGACTTCTTCAGGCTTTTGCTTTTTCTTTTGCTCCTTTCCCTTCTCATTTATTTCCAAACCACCCTTCAAAGTCCTTTCACTCAAGTTCGTAGAGTGCAGACACATAGATTTTGTTTGTTTCTCCACCATTCATCCCTTGTTGCCATTCCAGACCCTCTGGACAGAAAGTGAACTCTGAATACTTTCAGTGTGTCTCCTGCACTTGCTTCTGGGGGCCCAGGGAACCTGTTGCTCCCTGGGGGTGATGTCTCTGCATTTATCCACTGCACTGTGCTCACTGTCATCCACAAAATCCCCATTTCCAAGAATTTCCATTCTTGGAAAACCAATGGTCTGAGCTTGGAAGGAGGGAGAGAATCTGTGGAAGAGCATTTGGTGCTTGAGGAAGAAACTGCAGTCCCTTGGGATTGTCCTGTGCGGGGCCAAGAGTTGGACTTAATAATCCCTGTGGGTCTTTTCCAGCTCAGGATAGTCTGTGATCCCTTTCTGAGGAGATGTGACTCCCTCAGAGTAGCCTTGATCCTGAATTGCTCCTGAACCAATAAATTGTGCATTTTTGAGTACAGCTTAAACTAATCCAGTTGACATTTGAAGGCCCTGCTGGGAAGAGGGATGAATCAGAGGGATGGGGGGGCTCTCCTAATTTGACTTGGGAAGCTGCTAGAAGCACAGAGGCAGCTGAGAGTTTGGCAGGGATAAAAACAGGGAGAGAAGTTCTGGAAGTGGAGATGCTGGAGGCACTGGCTGGCCTAGATGATGCACACAAGGCAAAGCCTGAGCACAAGTGTGTTGAGTCTTGAAGGCAAACATAGAGCTTTGGGCACAGCTCTGTGTAGCTCTCTGTGGGGAAGAAATTGAATCTCATTTTTCCCTTTAACATGGTTTCATCCCTCCTCCTTGTGTCAGTGCAGAGAAGTTGTGACCTGTGTGTTCCCCTCCCCAGGCCAAGGCAAAGGCAGCGGCAGTATGTGCGCAGCATGTGGCTGACAGCTCCCAAGAACACCTGGCCACGCTACAGCAAGACAGGTGAGGCTTTTGGGGCTGCCTCCTGCCCTCTTGGCCCGTGAGACATGGAATCTAAGAGGGAACTGCTCCTCAGCTGGTGGAAATACACCTCCTGCCTCAACAGAGAGCTCTGTGCAGTTGTACCTTTTGATTTGGGTTTGTTTTCCCCTCTTTTGAAGGTAGCAGGGCATAGGTGCTTCCCATCTTAGCAGCAGAATTGCTGGATAATGAGAATCCCTGGGGAGAATGAGTTGGCTTTTTGGGTGGGCTTGGGACTTGGATTCATGAGAGGGGGAAAAACAGTGAAATTCTCTGGGAGTTTACAAAAACATATATGTCTGTGGACCCAGAGTGAGCTCTTGATGGTGTGAGAGAGCAGAGGAAATTCTCATGGGGTACCCAGGTCTGCCCTGCACACTGCAGGTATCACCATGCAGCTGCTGGACACCCGGAGGGGGGTGCAGCACTTCACCTTCGAGCACCACCGTGAGTACCAGCAGGTCCAGTTCAAGTTCCTGGATGCTGTGGAGTCCATGGACCCCAACAACATAGTGGTACGTTGAGTTGGTCATGCTGTTCCCTCCTGTGGTCCTGCAGCCCCTTTCCCTGGGAATCTGGGCTGGTGCATTCCAGTGGAATTGTTTGGGTTGGAAAAGCCTCTAAGCTAACTGTTCCCCAACACTGCCAAGGCCATCCCTAACCCATGTCCCCAGGTGCCACATCTGCATGGCTTTTAAATCCCTCCAAGGATGGGGAATTCAGCCCTGCTCTGGGCAGACTGGGGCCAGGGCTGGACAACACTTCTGGGGAAGGAATTGTTCCAAATATTCAACCTGAATCTCCTCTGTCACAGCTTGAAGCTTTAATCTCTTGTCCTGTGTCAGTTCCCTGGGAGCAGAGCCCTCCCCCTGCCCTCCTGGCTGTCCCCTCCTGTCAGGGAGTTGTGCAGGGCCAGAAGGGACCCCCTCAGCCTCCTTTTTTCCAGGCTGAGCACCCCCCCCTCAAGCTCCCTCAGCTGTTTCTGCTGCTCCAGACCCTTTTCCAGCTCTGTTGCCCTTCCCTGGTCACGCTCCAGCCCCCTGATGTTCATGTTGGGGTGGGGGGCCCAGAACTGACCCCAGGATTGGAAGTGCCCCAGTAATGCCAGCACAGGGATTGGGCACTGCCCTGGTTCTGTGGCCACACCATTGCTGACACAGGCCAGGTGCCAGTGGCTTTCCTGCCCATCTGAGCTTGTGTCTCCTGCACCTCCAGGTCCTTTTCCAGCCACTTTTCCAAGCCTGTAGCATTTGTGGGGTTGGTGTGACCCACAAGCCAGACCCACCATGTCACCATGTTGACCTTCATCCCACTGGCCTCATCCCCTTGATCCATCCTGTCCAGATCCCTCTGCTGAGCCTTGGATTATTTATTTCCAGTATTGTTTGGACTGTTAGGACTTGCTTGGAACCTGTGTCCCCCTGTGTGGGGTGAGGCAGTGTTGAGTGCTGTCACCTTGTTGATGAGTGACCTCCTTGGTGCAGAGGAGGTCTGGTGGCTGGTGGCTGAGCCTTGGTGGCTCTGCCAAGCACGTGCCAGGTCACCTTCTGAGAGAGGAACCCACAGGAACTGTCTGTTTGGCTGCAAGGGTGGGAACAAAGCTTCCTTGTCTCAGCTCTTAGCTGGGAAACGAGGAATATTGTATAAACCCACAGTGAACTGGGAATCCAAACTAACAGCTGTTCTATTTATAAACTTCTGCAAGGATGAAAAATGTGTCTTTTCTTGGTATTTCAGCAAAACAGGCTTTTGTGTTGGGAGTCCTTCATGCGTGTCCGAGCTCATTAAGCTGTATGGTAACATTTATAGTTTGGAGTGATAAGCAACAGCAAAATTGCTCTGCACCCAACTAAACCATAACTGAGGGATGTTTCTCTGAAAGGTCTGGCCACATGAGCTGGGATACATGCCCTGGAGATGTTCTTTAAAGAGCCCATTGTCTCCTAAATAAAATTTACTTCCTTCTACTTTCCCACCCTCGGCTCAGGGCCGCGGGGCTCTCTCCAGCTCAGCAGTTCTGCCTCGACTGAGGGATTTGGATTAAGTGAGCCAAGGTAATTCCTGTGCAGCAGTGAGTGTCCCAAGGACAGCTCAAACTCAGTCCCTCACACAGGAAAGGCTTCCCATGGTGTTTTAATCTGGATGTTCTGACCCTCTTAGGGAGTCTGGCTAAATCTGAGGATATTTGTACAGCTTGAAGTCTTCCCCTTTTCCATCAAGGGTAAGATCTAACAGATGGATTTGGCAATTCCAGACAGTTTGTCCATGGTCATCACAATCCTGGCAGAGGTGGAGCCCAGCTCTGCCTTGTTGCTGTGGTTTCAGCACATAAAACATTACTTTGGGGAGCCTCTAGTTCAGTAAGTGTTTTTTCTGCACTTACTGGTAGGTTAAAAGGACCTTGGTGATCTTTTATTGTTTTTCACAGTGATCCTGAGTGCTCCTTGTCCACCCCCAAAAATGGACTAGAAATTAAAAAAAAAAAAAAAAAAAAAAAAAAAGAGTTTTACCCCTTAAGGAAGAGGTTAAGCAGCAGGCAAGTTGGCTCCAGGCTGGGCTGGGCCAGTCGGGAACATCCAGTCTTTGTGCTGTAGGTGGTCCCACGGGTCCTCACCCTGCAGATGGAAACTTCTGGAATTTTGGAAGTTTTATTTTTTCAGTTTTAGGAGAAAAAAAAAATCCCCAAACTAACCTGTGAGAAGAATTGTAGTAGCTTCAGTATTTTTTACTGAAATGAGGTTTTAGGTACTTGAGAAATTAGCCTATTTATAATATAATTAGTGAATTGAGAAAGCTTTTAGATTAAACCTCTCTTCTGAAACGGGAAGTAAATATTTATTTATTTATTTATTTATTTATTTATTTATTTATTTATTTTATTTTACATTGCCATTGCTCATTCCTGGATTTGTAATAGATGTGTCCAAATGTCCTCTCAGTATCCAGAGGATGCAAAACCTTGATGAAATGCTCAGAACTGTTGAGGGATAGATAAAAAACCCAAACTGTGACAGTGCTTGCACCTCATTCTCTTCTTTCCAAGGAAATGGAGGAGCTGGAAGAGATTTGGAGGAGGACAGTGAAGATGAGCAAAGGCCTGGCATGGCCTCTGCTGGAAAAGCTGGGAGGGAGCTGCCCTAGGGAGGCTGCCATGGAGGTCTCCCATCCTGCACATGGTGGGGACAGAGCTCCCTGTGCCCTTCCAGCTTGGGGATGGATCTGGCAGGGCAGGATTAAGGAAGCTCTTGGCATTGTGTGTCACAGAGCTGGGTGCTGGAAAGTACCTGGGTCAGTGACCAAATTCCTGAGACACTGGTAATGACACAGAATCTCTGCAATGCTCTTGTGCAGCTGCTGCTCCAGATGAGCCCCTACCACGTGGACTCCCTCCTGCAGCTCAGTGATGTGTGCCGGATGCAGGAGGACCAGGAGATGGCCCGGGATCTCATAGGTAAGTGTGAAGTGAGGAGCAGATGTGTTAGTGTGAAATCCTTCCCAGTCGAGGGCAGTGGATGGCAGGAGCTTGGCTTTTCCTGGACCGACCTCAATCCCAGAAAAGTTCCTTTTGCCACCCAGAGTGTGGTCTAATGTGGAAGTGCTCACTGCCCTGGTACCTGTTATCGCCACATTGCATGAAGTACCTTTATGTCTCTCTGGGCTGGGAATGAGCTGGTTTCTTGTCTTTTGGGCTGAACCAAGTGCAGGGCAGTGCTGTGCTGGGGTGGTGTCCCTGTCCTGTCCCTGACACTGCCCTTGCTGTCCCCAGAGCGGGCACTGTACAGCCTGGAATGCGCCTTCCACCCTGTGTTCAGCCTCACCAGTGGGACCTGCAGGCTGGACTACCGGAGGCCAGAGAACAGGTGAGCAGGGCTGGGGAGCAGGAGGAGGCTCACCTGGAGCTCCTGGCCCCAACTTTGGCCACGGCCACCCAGATTCACCACTGCTGCTCATTCAGGGAGACCCCCTGAGTGTCCCTTTCTGTTGGGGACTCCTGGGATGGTGCTGGAGCACAGGCAGCTCGTGCACAGAAGTTTCTGCACAAAACATCCCTTTTCCCAAGGGATAGCTTCTTGCAGTAAGATCTGTCCCTCCCTGTCATATCCTTCTCATGCCATTAGTACACCTTAGCCCAAAAAATGGTCACAAAAATCCTTGCTGTGTGTTTCTAGCCATCACCCCCAGCACTCACACTCCTCGCAGCCTGGGTCTTTATGTAACTCCAGCTCTGCAGCTGCTGGGAAAGGTGACTTTATTCTGGGAATTTTCCAGTCAGCTGACCGAAGCCATCTCTCCCAAACTGCTGTACCTGGAGGGTGCTCACATTTCAGTCCCTCTGGCTGACAAGTTCGGTGCCATCAGTGACCTGTATCACCAGTTCAGGTGCTGGGCCTCCCCACTTTGTGTCACCATCCCCACACCACTGGGACAAGGTGGGATGTGGACTTCGGGGATTTCCTTGTCTTGGTCGCAGTCCCCAGAGCAGGTTGTGAGTTTTCTGTCCCTGTTCTGGCACAAAAAGATAAAAAAACAAGATGGGGGGGGGGAGGGGGGGTGGTCTGTGGTGCCACATGGCACACCAGGATGTGATGCTTAGGGGTGTGGAGCTCTTGATAACTGTGTCCCCTTTTTTGAGTGGCACAAAATGCTTCTTGCCACATCCAGTCCTGCTCCTGTTTCCAATGCAGGGCTTTCTTCCTGGCTCTCTTCAAGCACCTGATGTTCCTGGAGAAGAGGGGATGTCCCCGCACAGCCCTGGAGTTCTGCAAGCTCATCCTGAGGTAGGTGCCTGCACCTAGGCTGTGGGGGGACAGTCACCCCAGAGGGGTCCTGCCTGCTCCTGGGCTTAGAATGGACTCATTGCCACCCCTTGGAGCTGCACAGCTCTGTGCTGGGGTTGTGCTGGTGCCCTTGGAGAGGTGAGGGGTGAGGAGGGGCCCTGGATGGCCCATGACTGCCAAACTGTGGCCTGGGCTTGGAGTCTCAGCAGAGCAAAGTATGGCAGTGGCTTCAGCCCACTCAGTTTGTGGCCACTGATCCTTCTCCTGGGTGGTGGCAGGGGACTGTCCCCTCTGTGGGGACACAGAGCACCACTCTGTTATCCCCCTGGCCATGTGGGAGTGACGGTGTTCCTGTTCTCTCCACTTTCTGAGTCACTGGATGTCACTGGGAGAGGCTGTTTGACTCAGAAATCAGGGCAGCTCTCTCAGGTGTTGTGACACTGAGTTTGTTCTCTCCCCCTGCTCCCAAGCCTTGATCCTGAGAATGACCCTCTCTGTGTGCTGCTGCTGATTGACTTCCTGTCCCTCCGGGCCAGGGAATACACCTTCCTGACCCGCCTCTTCCAGGAGTGGGAGGTGAGTGGCCAGCAGGTGAGGGGATGGGTGCCTGGGGCTCTCCCCACCAGGTGAGCCCTTTGGAGGGGATCTCACAGCCCAGCTGGCATCCCAGTGGCATTGGAATGATCCATCACGGCTGGGCTGTAGGTTCCTGTAATCCTTGGCTCCTGCAAATAGTTGTAAGAACTCAAAACTGCTCACTCAGCTGTGGGGGCAGTGAGCCAGTGGCTGGGAACTCACTTAACCCCAGCAAGCAGAGCCCCAGCCCCACACAGCCCAGCTCTGCTGCACAGCATCATTTCTCAGTAACTCTCAGATGCACAGCATCATTTCTCAGTAACTCTGTCTGATCCTGCAGAGTCACCGGAATCTGTCCCAGCTGCCCAATTTTGCCTTCTCAGTGCCACTGGCCTATTTCTTCCTGAGCCAGCAGGAAGAGCGCCCGGAGCTGGAGCGGAGCCAGGCCAGGGAGCGAGCGGCCCGGCTCATCCAGCTCGCACTCATCATGTTCCCAAGTGGTGAGTCTGTCCCCACCCTGTGGGGACTGTGAGGCCACCCTCCAGGGCTTTGTCACTGCCCTCCTCTGGGACAGCCTGGACTGGATTCCCAGCAGGGGGATGCAGAGGCAGGAATTTTCCAAGGGCCTTTGAGGAGGAAGCCCTGAGTCAGAGTGGAAGCAGAGCAGGCGGTGCCTGTGCCCAACGTGGTGGGGGGAGGCAGTTCTGGGCTCCTTACCCCAGCACAGACACTGAGGGGCTGGAGCAGCTAAGGGCAGCTGGAGGCTCGGCCTGGAGAAAAGGAAGCTCAGGGGGCACCTTTTGGCTCTACACAACTCCCTGACAGGAGGGGAAGCCGTGGGGGTCAGGCTCTGCTCCCAGGGATAGAGAAAATGGCCTCAGAGTTTGATATTGGGAGTAATTCCTTCTGCATAAATGTTGTCCAGCCCTCGCCCAGTCTGCCCAGGGCAGTGTTGAAGTCCCCAGCCCTGGAGGGACTTAAAAGCTGTGTGGACATGGCACCTGAGGACATGGGTTGGGATGGCCTTGGCAGTGCTGTGGGAAAGGTTGGCCTCAGTGGTCTTAGAGGCTTTTCCAACCTCACAGTTCTGTGATTCCATGGTTCTGTCCTCCCTCCCCAGAGCAGCTGATGCTCCTCCACCAGCAATGGTCGGGGTGAGCAGGCTGGGGGAGGGTGAGAGCTGAAATCTCAGAGCAGGGAGATGTCTCACCTCCTCAGGGCTGCCCAGAGCAAGGACAAGCCAGTCTTCCTGGCTCTCCCTCCAAGGCACAGCTCTGTTTTGGATGTGCTCTCCCCATGGGTGCCCATCACTCTCTCTTTCATCCTGTGGGTGCTGCTGTCCATAAAAGGAGCACACAGCCCTCAGGCCCAGGGGAGGGTGTGTGCAGCAGGAAGAACCAGCTCTCCAACAGAGATTCAGTTTGTGGGAGCTGGAAACATCTCCTAGGCTGCTTGTCGGGGTGACTGAAATAACGCCCATGTGAGCACTGGGACCAACAGTGTCCTCACCCCCTCCTTGTGTCCTTGTTGGTGCCCCAGGGGATTCTGGCCCTGAGCAGGGGAATGACTCTGTAGGGGTGACCCCACCCCACACTGCCCCTCACCAGCAGATTCAGATGGGTTCTCTGCCTTTGTCTTGCAGTTCTGATGCCCCTGTTGGATCACTGCAGTGTGCAGCCTGATGCCAGGGTTGCCTCCCATCCCTTCTTTGGGCTGAATGCCCAGATCAGGTAAGGCCTGGAGATGTTCTCAGCAAAGGGAAGGGATCGATTTTGCCGGCGGCGTGGATCTTGCATGCTCAGACAGCTAATGGAGGAGCTTGTTTGGGTTCCCTGAGAAGGCTGATTTGATAATGCCTTATTTGATAATTCTTTTGATAATGGATTTCCATAATGGTCTCTGGATCAGGCTGACAGACCCACTTCACCTTAAGGTGGACGGGTCAGAAGTTCACCCCAGATCCTGTTGGTGTGTGCAGGGAGGGAGAGCGACGTGTGTATCCTCCCAGGGCAGGCTGTCTCCAACCAGTCTGCGTTCCCTTGACACGTGGTCTTCCTCAGTGTGCAAAGGCTCTCCCTCAGGACAGGGCAGTGTTCCCTCATTTCATGGCTCTGCTTAGCCTAAAAATAGATGGAGGAAGAAGTTCTGGTGAAGGTGGATGGCAACATCCAGGCAGGAGCCTGCAAGTCCTCTCGTGTTCCCACGGCAGAGGCCAGCACAGAGCTGAGCCCTCACCATCCCATGAGGAGGAGGAAGAGGGTGCCGTAAGTAACAGCCATCTCCCACAGCCAGTCACCTGCCCTGAACCAGCTGACATCCCTGTACGTGGGCAGGACACATGCCCTGTGGAAGGACCCAGCTGTCATGGCCTGGCTGGAGCCCCATGTCCACGAGGTTCTGCGCATGGTGGAGGCCCAGGACGTGCTGGTGCAGGAGGCTGAGCACAAGTGAGCGCAGGGGGTGGAGGGCATGGTTCCTCTGCCAGGGATGTGGGACAGAGGGTCTGTCCTGGGCAGCAGCAGTTCCAGTGTCTGGGACAGGGCTCAGAGCCCCAGAGCTGCTGGTCTGATACCAAAGGTCACAGCATGGGGCCAGGAAGGCAGTGGCTCTTCCATGCTTTTCATAAATGGGAATGTAGAGCTGAACCTACACTGCCTTCCCCAGGCTTGGTTGTCACCTGTATCTTGGAAATGTTCTGGAGAGGGTGGAGGGGTGGCCTGGAAGGTCAGGGATGGCCACACAGGACAGGTGAGAGCTTAGAAACACTTTGCAGTGGTGAGAAACAGGAGGGAGCTGTCAGGTGTCCTAAACCAAGGTCAGTCTGCTCATTCGTGAGCTCTCGAGCTCTCTGCTGTTTCTCCAGAGCTCAGCAGCTGCTACCCCCTTGGGCTCACTCTCAGCCAGCTCCACCCAATATGGCCTTGTCCCCCAGAGCCAGGGAAGCTGCTGACAGTGCACCTGGAGCAGCAGAAATGGGAATGTTCCTGCTCAGGGCTCACTGGTCTGTCCCCTCCCTGCCTCAGGAGGAAGATCCGGTACCAGAGCGCTCCCAGGAACATCTACCGGCACATCATCCTCTCAGAGATGAAGGAGGCAACAGCAGCCCTGCCTCTGGTGAGGGGCCTGATGGGACACAGGGACTGTGGCTGCACATGTTGTGGTGGCACTTGTGTCCCTGCTGGGCCCATGCTAGCCCCTGTCACTCACAACTTCTGTGGGCACCCCTGTTTGCTGCTGCTGGATGCACAGATTTCATCCCTTCTTTTCTCCTTCCTTCCTTCCTTCCTTTCTCCTTCAATCCCTTCTTTCTCCTCCCCCTGCAGGAGGTGACTTCACAGCCAGTGATGGGGTTTGACCCCCTCCCTCCTCTGGATTCCATTGTTTCCTACACCCGACCAGAAAGGTACCACCTGCACTACTGGCGCCTGTACTGGCACAGCCAGCCGTGTTCCTGGCATGCCCTCAGCCCCAGGCCAGGCTGCACACAGGCACTCGGTGCTGACCTCCTCCTCCTCCATGGCAGAGGAAGATCTTCAGGCAGGCAGAGATACAGGCTGGACTGGTCCTGCTGGTTCCCATAATGGTCACCACTGGCCATTCCCAGCCATAGGGCACAAGCCAGGCAAGGCCCAGGCCATGGCTGACTGGGACGGTTTGGGGTAAATGGAAATTTAAATACATCCAGTCCTGGTGTTGGGGTGATGCCATGTGTGTGTTCCACATCAACCCCCTCAGAGCAGAGCTGGTAGAATCATGGAGTCATGGAGTGGTTCAGGTTGGAAGGACCTTAAAGCTCATCTCATTCTACCCCCTGCCGTGGGCAGGGACACCTTCTACTGGACCAGGTTGCTCCAAGCTCCTTCCAACCTGGCCTTGGTTATGCTTTTAGTGACTGGTTTGCTCGGAGTTGCTGCCCAGAATTTCCTGAATCCAGAATCCCATTGGAACCCCCCAGTTCTGTCCCTCAGGGGTGGTTCCAGCAGCACCATCATTCTTCCAGCACTGCCACGTCCTATTAAGGAGTCATAAACTGAGCTGTACCTTCACCATGGTGCCACTTGTGTCTTCCAGGACAAGCCTTCCCTCCAATGAAAGCACTTTATCCCTTTTCTTCCGCTCGCTGTTGCCAAATTTTAACTTGCAGGTGAGTGCACGCTGGCATTTGGGTGCAGCGTTCCCCCATGGTGTTCCTGCTCCATGACCCGCTGCCCCAACAGCCTGGTGCTGATTTGGCACCAGTGTTGTCCCCTCCTGTGCCACCACAGTGCTGCTGTCTCATAGGGGGACATCCGGCATGACGGGGACGACGAGGCCGGGGCAGCACAGGACCTCAACCAGGGGGTGAACAGGCTGATGGCGGCCATGCGGGACATGCTGGCCAACATCCAGTTCCAGGAGCCCCCCCGTGATGACAATCCTGAGGGTGATGGTGACTGGGATTGAGCCTGGGGTCTCAATCCGATCTTTGGGTCTCCCCAAACCCTCTGGCATCCTCCCTCCCCTCCCCCCCCGTTTTGTGTTGCACTCCAATAAAGTCACACAAATGGACTCGCTGTGGGAATGGGCTGTTCTGAGGAGGGTGCTGCACCCACGGCATGGTCTCCATCCAGGGAGGGGGAGCTGGATCCTCAGCGATGGGCCTTGCCCAGGGCCCCTCTCAGATCAGGGGACAAGGGCTGACTGAGCATGTCTGAGCTAATCAACAGCAGCTGTCCCTTGTCCCCATGGCAGCTTAGTCCCCTTCTGGCCTCCTCTACACACAATTTCCATCCTATTCCCCTCCCTGTTCTCCTGCCTCCTTAATTCCCAGAGGGGTTTTACTGCCCTCTTCTTCAGATCCTTTGTGCTTCCCCTAGCCTGGAGTTTCCTTCCCTAAATACTCTGTACCTTCACTACACTGAACCTTCCAAAAATCTCAGAATTGTGCATGGAGCAGTTTTTTCAGCCTTTTAATTATCTTTGGAGAAGAAGTCTCTCCCCACCCCCCCCCACAATTGTTTATCTATTGTTTGTTCCCTCACCTTCTAGAGCCAGGATCAAGGTATGCCACAGTCACACTTATCCTTGTTCCCATAAAGTTTTTTTCCCCTTTTTTGCTCAATAATGGTGAATACACGGGATAAACCCCTGTTTCTGCTTTATTGCTTCCCTGGGGGATATAGCTGGCGTGGTTTGGCTGGGTGTGCAGACCCTGAGGCTCAAGCCAGCCCCCCCTAGCCCCATTCCCCACTGGTATGTATAAATGCCATGGGATCCCATCCCTGTAATTTGGCAGCCTGGGACCCCATGCCCAGTGTGTGTGCCCAAAGCTGAGCTATTTTCATCCATGCCAAAGGGAAGGGCTTCCCAACGGAAGTGGATAACCGTGGGATCAGCCTTTTTGTGGAGCTGTGAATGGCTCTTTGGCAGCCGTGCGGCTCCAGGCATCAACACGGACCTAAGGCACATGATGGTCAGATGGGTCCTGTCCCCACCCCGCCTGCTTGGGATCCCTCCGGCGCTGGGCTCTGCAGCATCCCATTTAATTGTGCCTTTGACGATTCCTATCGCATCCCATGCCTGCCCCATTGTACAACATCTTCCCTGGGGCCACGGGAATGGGACCCCTCCCAGTCCCAATGTATGGGACAGCTGGGATCATGCAGTGCAGAGGGTTCTATGGGGGTCTCCAAGGTGCTCAGATAGCTCAGGGTGCGTGGATGACCCCCACAGCAGATGGGACACCCCAAGACATGAGTCCCACGGGGCACATTGACCCCCATAGGACAGAGCCCCGCAGGGCACAGGGTATGTAGATATATGCAGGACCTCAGGACACGTGGGGACCCTCAGGTGCACAGAGAACCCCAAGGGGCATGAACCCAGGGGTGCATGGTCCACCTCCATGGTCCAGGCATTTGAGACCCCTGGATACATGGTGATCCCAAGCAATCAGGTTCCCCAGGGCCATCCTGGGGGTCTCAGCCTGGCCTCAGCAGCGGCCCCCCTCACTGACAGGGTGCCTCCCTCAAGCAGGTGCCCACCCTCCTCGGAGGAGGAGCTGTGGGAGCCGGCTTTAAAGTAGGGCAGAGAAAGGGCCCTTTCTTCCCCAGCACCCTGGGCCGGCGGGCGTGGGACGCCGGGCAGCGCTGGCACAGAGCGGCCCCACACGGGAGGGTCCCCACGGGCACACGGCACCCCCAGCACGTCCCACGGCTCCCGTCCCCGATTCCTCGGCATCCCCTCGGCCTCGCCGCCGGGTGCCACAGGAGAACTGGCGGGGCACAACGGGGGCTCGGGGGCTGTGCGGGTGCCCCGGGTGGCCCCGGGGCTGAGGAGGGGGCCATGTCGACGCTGGCCCCCCTGCGTCTGCTGCGCGAGCCCTCGAATGCCAGCGAGGGCAACCAGAGCAATGCCACGGTCGGGGCCGGTGGTGGTTGGTGCCAGGGGCTGGATATTCCCAACGAGCTGTTCCTGGCGCTGGGGCTAGTGAGCCTGGTGGAGAACCTGCTGGTGGTGGCCGCCATCCTGAAGAACAGGAACCTGCACTCACCCACCTACTACTTCATCTGCTGCCTGGCGGTGTCGGACATGCTGGTGAGCATCAGCAACCTGGCGGAGATGCTCTTCATGCTGCTGCTGGAACACGGGGTGCTGGTGATGCGCCCCAGCATCGTCCGCCATATGGACAGTGTCATCGACATGCTCATCTGCAGCTCCGTCGTGTCTTCCCTCTCCTTCCTGGGGGTCATCGCTGTTGACCGCTACATCACCATCTTCTACGCCCTGCGCTACCACAGCATCATGACGCTGCAGCGGGCTGTGGTCACCATGGCCAGCGTCTGGCTGGCCAGCACCGTCTCCAGCACTGTCTTGATCACCTACTTCCGCAGCAACACCATCCTCCTCTGCCTCATCGGCTTCTTCCTCTTCATGCTGGTCCTCATGCTGGTGCTGTACATCCACATGTTCGCCCTGGCCCGCCACCACCTCCACAGCATCTCCAGCCAGCAGAAGCCACCCACTGCCCACCGTGGTGGCAGCCTGAAGGGTGCCGTCACCCTCACCATCCTCCTGGGCGTCTTCTTTATCTGCTGGGGGCCCTTCTTCTTCCACCTCATCCTCATCGTCACCTGTCCCACCAACCCCTTCTGCACCTGCTTCTTCAGCTACTTCAACCTCTTCCTCATCCTCATCATCTGTAACTCGGTGATTGACCCCCTCATCTATGCCTTCCGGAGCCAGGAGCTCCGGCGGACGCTGCGGGAGGTGGTGACGTGCTCCTGCTAGGCAGGGGGACACGGTACCCGCACGGCCACCCCCATCCCGAGATGGACAGACGGATGGACCGACAGATGGACAGGACGAGCCGCGGGGTCCCTCTCCGGGCGAGGGACTCACGGTTCCCAATAAAGGCTGTTTGCAGTGACGCTGTGGCTGGCATCGGGCAGCCCCGGGGAGCCCCGGGAGGAGAGGTCCCTCCCGGTCCCACCGGTCAGTCAAGGGTCACCTGCTCCCGGCGAGAACCGGGAAGGACCGGCAGGGCGGCGGGAGGCTGGACCCCACGCGGGGGTTGGCCCCGGCCGCCCCCGGACAAAGGGCCCATCACCATCGCCTTTGTTCTCGGGCCGCGCCCGCCGCCGCCCACCTCGTCACTGACACCGGCACTGTCCCCGGTCCCGCGGGGGCAACCGGCGACGGGGACCCCCAAGGTGGCCCTCCCGTACCGTTGTCCCTACCCCTCCCCGTTCCGGGACGCGGTCGGGAGGGGTGTCCCGAGTGTGTCCCCCCGCCCGCCAACGCCGCCGTTGCCCCGGGATGCTCCCGCCGACACCGGGTAGTCCCAGGGTCCCCGCACGGGTCCCGGGGTGTCCCCGCTCCCCGTGGGTGCCGGTGGGGGTCCCCCCCGGCCGTGTCCCCCGCGGGTGGCGGGGTCCCCGCTCCGCCGCGGCGGGGCGTGGCCGCGGGCGGGGCCGGGCGGGGCGTGGCGGGCGGTGCCGGTGCCGCAGGGCTGTTGCGGCGCTGCGGCGGCGGCCGCTGATTGGCTACGGGCGGCGGTGACGTCAGCGGCCGGCCCGGTGCGGCGGCGGGAGCCTATAAAGGATGCGGCGGAGGCCGCGCCGCCCCCCGCGCTCCCGGTGCCGCTCCGCTCCGGTGCCGCTCCGCTCCCGGCCCCGACCCGCTCCCGTCCCGCTCCGCTCCGGCCCGGCCGCACCATGAGGGAGATCGTCCACATCCAGGCGGGGCAATGCGGCAACCAGATCGGCGCCAAGGTAACGGCGGCACCGCCTCGCTCCGCTCCGCCCGCCGCGGCGGAGCAGGGCGGCGGACAAAGACAGACCCGCTCCCCTCCCCCCCGCCGCCGCACCGGGAGGACAAAGCGCCCCGCCCCAACCCCCCCCCGCCCCCCGCCTTTGTCCGTCAGCACCGCGGACAGCGCCCGCGCCCCGCCCCGCCTGCCGTTCGGGGCTCCCGGTATCCCCCGCCCTGCTGAGCCCCGCTCGGGTTTGGGGGTACCCCCGCCCTGCTCGGGATTTTGGGTGTTTGGCGGATCCCGGTGCCCGCCGCGCTGCTGAGACCTGCCCGGCGGTTTGGGGAGTCCCGGTGCCCCCCCGCCCCTCCCTGCCTGGGGATTTCAGTGTTTGGGGTGTCCCGGTGCCTCTTGCCCCACCCAGCCCTGCCTAGGGATGGGAGGATCCTGGTCCCCCCGTGCCTCGCCCGGGGGCCTGGGGGTGTTCCAGTGCCTCCCGTCCTGCTGAGCTCCCCGTCCTCCCCAGTTCTGGGAGGTGATCAGCGACGAGCACGGCATCGACCCCAGCGGCAACTACGTGGGGGACTCGGACCTGCAGCTTGAACGCATCAGTGTCTACTACAATGAGGCCTCTTGTAAGCGACCCCTCCTCGGATCCTCCCCTGGTGGGGTAGCCGGGCAGCTGGGCTGGGGGGTGGGGCCCCAGTCTGACCCCCCAGGTCAAGAGGAGCTGGATCTGCTGGGATGGGGAGGGGGAGCAGATAGACACACCCACCCCATGGAGGTGTGGGGTGGACAGGCACTTGCACCCACCCCGTGAGATCATTTAGTTTGCAGCAGTGGGAAATCGTGTACACCCAGTTCCATGGGACCTGCAATTTGGGAGGGGTCACACACAACACCTGCACCCCAGCATTGTTGGACCCCGGGAGGGCAGACATGTGCACCCACCCCTCAGACCCTGCAGTTTGGGGGAGCAGGGGGCACATTTGCCTCCAAGTTCACGGGACACTGTAGTTTGGGTGTGGGCATGACACCTGCATCCACCCCATGGGACACTGTGGTGTGGAGAGAGAGGGACACCTGCTCTGCAGGATCCTGTGGTGTGGGAGGAACAAAACACAAACATCCACCCAGCCCACGGGGCCCGGAGGGGGAATGGGGACGGACATGTGCACCCACACCATGTGACCCCCATTGTTTGGGGGGGCATGAGACGTTCACCCACGCTCCTGGGATTTTGAGGGGGCACAATCTGTGCACCCAGCCCTGCAGAACTCTGCAGGGTGCTGGGAAACACCTCTGGCGGTGGGATGGTCCCCTCCCATGATGGGGTCTCTCTCAGCTCACAAGTACGTGCCTCGCGCCATCCTGGTGGACCTGGAGCCGGGGACGATGGACAGCGTGCGCTCGGGTGCCTTCGGCCACCTCTTCCGCCCCGACAACTTCATCTTTGGTAGGTCCCCAGGGAGGGAGGGGTGCACCGTCCCCCGATGTTCCCCTCAGTCCCTGCATCCTCGGACCCGCCCGGCCAGTCGCCATCCCCGGGGCGCTCGGCGAGCGCAGCCCTCCCGCGCCGCGGGGCCCGGCACTGCCGGCACACGGCCAAACCTCTGCGGTTCCTGCTTCCCACCCCGCCCCGGCGTCAGATCTCGCTGGTGCTGCCGGCGGCAGCGGCTGGTCCCAGCCCTGATCCTCTCCCCGGTGCCCTCGGGCAGTGGGCGTGGGGAGCCAGCGGCCATCGGCCATCGGAGCCTCTTTTTTTTTTCTCAGGGCAGAGCGGTGCCGGGAACAACTGGGCAAAGGGGCACTACACAGAGGGGGCCGAGCTGGTGGACTCGGTGCTGGATGTGGTGCGGAAGGAATGTGAGAACTGCGACTGTCTGCAGGGCTTCCAGCTGACCCACTCGCTGGGCGGGGGCACCGGCTCGGGCATGGGCACCCTGCTCATCAGCAAGGTGCGGGAGGAGTACCCCGACCGCATCATGAACACCTTCAGCGTGGTGCCTTCCCCCAAGGTGTCGGACACGGTGGTGGAGCCCTACAATGCCACGCTGTCCATCCATCAGCTAGTGGAGAACACGGATGAAACGTACTGCATCGACAACGAGGCGCTCTATGACATCTGCTTCCGCACCCTCAAACTGGCCACCCCCACCTATGGCGACCTCAACCACCTTGTCTCGGCCACCATGAGCGGTGTCACCACCTCCCTGCGCTTCCCTGGCCAGCTCAATGCTGACCTCCGCAAGCTGGCTGTCAACATGGTGCCCTTCCCGCGGCTGCACTTCTTCATGCCCGGCTTTGCCCCGCTGACGGCGCGTGGCAGCCAGCAGTACCGTGCCCTCACCGTGCCCGAGCTCACCCAGCAGATGTTTGATGCCAAGAACATGATGGCCGCCTGTGACCCCCGCCATGGCCGCTACCTCACCGTGGCCACCGTCTTCCGTGGCCGCATGTCCATGAAGGAGGTGGATGAACAGATGTTGGCCATCCAGAGCAAGAACAGCTCCTACTTTGTGGAGTGGATCCCCAACAATGTCAAGGTGGCCGTGTGTGACATCCCACCACGGGGGCTGAAGATGTCCTCCACCTTCATCGGCAACAGCACGGCCATCCAGGAGCTCTTCAAGCGCATCTCGGAGCAGTTCACAGCCATGTTCCGCCGCAAAGCCTTCCTGCACTGGTACACGGGCGAGGGGATGGACGAGATGGAGTTCACCGAGGCCGAGAGCAACATGAATGACCTGGTGTCCGAGTACCAACAGTACCAGGATGCCACGGCCGAGGAGGAGGGTGAGATGTACGAGGACGACGAGGAGGAGTCGGAGGCGCAGGGCGCCAAGTGACGCCCGACGCCGCCCCCCAACACTGCCCGCAGCCCCCCGGCTTAGCGCTGCTGCAGCCCCCAGGTGCTGCTCCCCCTGCCATCCCCTCAGTGTCTCCTGACCCCATTCCCCCCTGAGCCGGCTCGGCCTCTCGCCCCTCTTCCTACCTCCCCCTTTTTCGTTTTTTACTGGTTTGTGTCTTATTTTTTTTTTTTGAATACTTAATAAATTTATTGCTGTCCAGGTACTACCTGTCTTTGGCTGCTGGGTGGGGGGGGGAGACAGGGGACACCCACACAGTTTGCCCCCCACCCCAGGCTTTCCCAGCCAGGGGAAGCATTTCAGAAGCCCTCATGCACTGCTCCCCAGCCTTCTGCCCCTGAGATCCAGTTGCCCCAGTCAGGCTATGCCTTTGTCCCCACTGTCACCCTTCTCCATGCTGGGGGGGTGTGGCAGCCACCTCCCTGTGCCAGGACACAGCTGGTTCTTTGTTCCGCAAGCTGAGGTGGTAGCACAGACGCCAGGGACCCCAGGGTGTTACCCCAGGGCTGGGTGTGTGCCCAGCTGTGGAGGACCCAGGACAATCCTGAATTTGAGCCCTTCCTGCCTTTGGAAGCCATTGGCCAGTAGGGCTGTGGGCTATAGGAACAAGGGGCTAAAGGAATGGGGACAGTGGGACTGGGGGCTGTGGGCATGGGAACACTGTGGATGAAGGCTGTAGGGGTGGGGTCTGTAGGGCAGGAGACAGTGGGGATGGAGGCTGTGGGTTATGGGGATGGGGGCTGTAGGGACAAGCTATGGTAGGGCTGGGAGTTCTGGCGATGGGGGCTGCAGCCGTGGGTACAATGCGGATGGCAGCAGTGGGGCCGGGGTCCGTAGGGTGGGGACAGTGCGGATGGCAGCAGTGGGGCCGGGGTCCGTAGGGTGGGGACAGTGCGGATGTCGCGGAGCGGCCCCGCCCGGCGCAGTGCGGTCTGCCGGCCGGCAGGGGGCAGCAGCACGCAGGGCGGGAGGGGCGGGGCCTCTCGAGGGGCGGGGCGGGCGCGGCGGCGCGCGGCGGTGAGCGGGGAGGGGGCGCTGCCCCCTGGCGGGCACGCGGGAGGGGCTCGGCGGGGACAGCGGGAACGGAGGGGACGGCGGGGACAGCGGGGACGGCGGGATGGGTGCACGGTGCCGGTACGTGGTGACCGTGGGCCGAAGCGGGCCGTGGCGGCGGGGCAGGGCGGGGGCACGGGCGTGGGAGGCGGAGAGACGCGTTTGGCCTCGGGGTCGGAGACGGGGACAGGCACGGGAACGGAGACGGGGTATGGTGGACCGGGATGCCGGGGACGGTGCTGGGGTGTTGGTGCTTGTGACAGAATGCCGGTGCCGGTGTGTCGGTGGCAGTGCCGGTGCCGGTGTGTCGGTGTTTGTGTCGGTGTGTCGGTGTTTGTGTCGGTGTGTCGGCGGCAGTGCCAGCGCTGGGGTTTCTGTGGGTGTACTGGGGTGTCAGTGACAGTGAGGAGGTGTCGGTGTAGGGGTGTCAGTGCCGATGACAAGGTTTCGGCGTTGGTGTTGGGGTGTCGGTGCCAGTGCTGGTACCCCTGGTGGGGGTACTGGGGTTGTTGCTGGCGAGGAAGTGCCAGTGCTGAGGTGGCAGTGCCAGGGTGTTGGTGCCGGGGTGTCAGTGCTGGTAACAAGGTATTGGTGACAATGTTGCTGGTGCTGGCACATCAGTGCTGGTGCTGGGACATCTGGTGGCAGTGTCGGTGCTGCTGAGGTGCTATTGGTCCCTGCGATGGGGTGATTGTGCTGGTTCCAGGGTGTGGATGCTGGTGCTGATGCGGGTGCTGGGGTAACTGAGGCAGTGTCCATTCCCCAGCAGGACGGTGGCAATGGCGTCAGATGAGCGGCTGGCCCGCTTCCGCCAGGCTCACCTGAACCCCTTCAACAAGAGCCCTGAGCAGCTGGAGCGCCCCGACGAAGAATCCCCTGCCCCAGGTGGGTGCTGATTCCCCACCCCACTCTCTGTCCCACGGCCTCTACATGGTACCCCCTATTCTTGGGGTGGGTTCAGCCCCCCCATGAGACTCCACTTTGCAGCCCAGCAGCCGGATCCCACCCCAGGGGACCCCGAGGGCACCCTGGACCTGGGACTGGCCGAGGACCACTTCTCCCGCCCCGTGGTGAGTGGGGTGGGTGTTGTGGGGACTGGGGAGGGTATGGGGGGCTCAGCTCACCCTCCTCCTCCTCTGGTGGTGGTGGCAGGGGCTGATCCTGGCATCGGACGTGCCGCAGCTGCGCCGGGCCATTGAGGAGTGCAAGCGGGTGATCCTGGCGCTGCCCGAGCACTCGGAGCGGCAGAAGGACGCGGTGGTTCGGCTCATCCACCTCCGCCTCAAGCTGCAGGAGCTGAAGGTGGGGCTGAGCTGGGGCCGGGGGGGGGGTCTCTGTGCCTGGGGCTCCATCCTGACACCCATCCCTGGAAGGTTGGACAGGCCTTGGAGCAACCTGGGATAGTGGAAGGTGTCTCCCTCCCCATGGCAGGGGATGTAATGGGATGAGCTTTAAGGTTCAACCCGAGCCATTCCATGATTCTTTAGTTCTCTGACCCCGCTTTCCCCCTGCAGGACCCTGGTGAGGACGAGCCCAACATCCGGGTGGTCCTGGAGCACCGTTTCTACAAAGAGAAGAGTAAGAGCGTCAAGCAGATGTGTGACAAGTGCAGCACCATCATCTGGGGGCTCATCCAGACCTGGTACACCTGCACAGGTGGGTGTGGGACATCCCCTCCACATCCCTGTTTCCCCCATGCCCACACTGACACCCACCTGTGCCCCCCAGGCTGCTACTACCGGTGCCACAGCAAGTGCCTGCCGCTGGTGAGCCGGCCGTGCGTGCGGGCCCAGGTGAGCCACCAGGCCGAGTACCAGCTCAGCATCTGCCCCGAGAGTGGACTGGACAGCCAGGACTATCGCTGTGCCGAGTGCCGGGCCCCCATCTCCCTCCGTGAGCCCCTGCTGCTGCCAGGGGGGCTGGGGCTAGTTCTGGGGCTGGGGGGAGCTGGGGGCTCTGGGGCTGGGCTGGTGGGTAGTGGGGCTCTGTGGGGTTTGAGGAAAGTAGGGCTGGAGGGGCTGGGGGGAGCTGGTAGTTGGGAGCTTTGTGGGTGATGTGGGGCTGGGATGAGCTGGGAGCTCTGTGGGATTGGGGGTTGCAGGGCTGGGGGCTTCATGAAGTTCTGTGGGACTGTGGGGGGAGCTGAGGGGAGGTGGAAGCTTGTGGGGTTGGGCTCACTTGGGAGGCTCTGTGAGGCTGGGGGGAGCTGCTTGGGGTTGAGGGGCTGTGGGCTGGGAGGTGTGGGGCTGGTAGGACCTGAAAGGTTGGGCTCCAGGGGCTGGGGAAGGTGGTGCCGGGGCCTTGCCATGTCCCCAGGTATTGCTGGGTGTCCTGGGGGCACACACAGGGTGTGGGGTGAGCAGAGAGCAGGGTGGTGCCAGTGCCAGCCCCATGCCAGCCCTGTGCCACTACAGGGGGGGTGCCCAGCGAGGCCCGGCAGTGCGACTACACCGGCCTCTACTACTGCTCCAGCTGCCACTGGAACGACCTGGCTGTGGTGCCCGCCCGTGCCATCCACAACTGGGACTTCGAGCCCCGCAAGGTGTCCCTGGCATGGGGTGGGGGCACAGAAATCCCTTGGGACAGTGGTCCTGGGTAGAGGCCACCTGGGGAGCCATGTCCTTGGTCATGGGGGTCCCTGGAGGGCATGTCCCTTGGTAGAGGTCACTTGGGGGAATCTCATCCTTGATCTTGCATGTCCCTGGGGACAATGTCCTTGTGTAGATGTCACCTGGGGGACACATCCCTGGTCATGGGGGCCACGTCCCTGCTTATGGGGGTCACTGGGCAGATATCACTTGAGGGGAAGCCATGTCCCCAGGGCCATGTCCCTGTGATGGGTTCCTGGCACGGGTCCGGGGATGGTGGCAGCAGGTCTGGCAGGTGCAGGGGGTGACGGTGGCCCTGGTGGTGTTGGGCAGGTGTCACGGTGCAGCATGAGGTACCTGGCACTCATGGTGTCACGGCCGGTGCTGAAGCTGCGGGAGATCAACCCACTGCTCTTCAACTACGTGGAGGAGCTGGTGGAGATCCGAGTGAGTGCTGGATATGGGGACCACCCCACCCCACAAGGGCAGGGGACACTGTAGAGGGCCTGTGGGATGAGCAGGAGGGGGGGACCCAGTGGCTCTCACTAGGTCAAACAGAGAGGAAGCAAGGTGAGGTGGAGTGTTTGGGGCAGAGGCTGCCCCAGACTGTAACAGGGATGAACTTGACCCAATCTGCTCTCTTTCATGTCATTCTCCTGTTTCCATCCTGTTAACAACCTTGTCCCCATCCCCATCCTCATCCTGCTCATGCCACTGCCCTTTTCCCTGTGGTGCTTTTCCTGTCCTCATTCCTACTCCCATTCCTGTCCTCCTTCCTGTCTGTATTTCCATCCCATCCCTGTCCCCATTCCCATGCCATTCCCATCCCATTCCTGTCCCCATCCTGTCCCATTCTCACACTGTCTCCATCCCATCCTTGCCCCTGTCCCCATCCTGCCCCTGCCACTGCCCTTTTTCCTGTCCCTGTCCCATCCCTGTCCCATTCCTATCCCCATTCCCATCCCATGCCATCCTGTCCCCTGCAGAAGCTGCGCCAGGACATCCTGCTGATGAAGCCCTACTTCATCACCTGCAAGGAGGCGATGGAGGCGCGGCTTCTGCTGCAGGTGGGGTCGGGGCGCCAGGGCTAGGTGTGGCAGTGGCAGTCAAACAGGGGTGGTGGTCACAGTGTCCAATTTGCCCACAGCTGCAGGACAGGCAGCACTTTGTGGAGAACGACGAGATGTACTCGCTGCAGGACCTGATTGACATCGAGGCCGGGCGCCTCGGCTGCTCCCTCACCGAGATCCACACGCTCTTTGCCAAGCACATCAAGCTGGACTGTGAGGTAAGCTCGTGTTGTGGGGCAGAGCCATGGGGAGATCCCCATGGAGCCAGTGGAGGGCTGGATTGGTCACCATTGTCACCTCCTGCCTACTCCCCCAGCGATGCCAGGCCAAGGGTTTCGTCTGTGAGCTGTGCCGGGAGGGTGATGTGCTCTTCCCCTTCGACAGCCACACCTCGGTCTGCGCCGACTGCTCCGCTGTCTTCCACAGGTATCACATGCTGTGACAGGGTACAGGGACATGGGGGTGGCAGAGAGTGACCCAAAACTGTCCCCACCTCTCCAGGGACTGCTACTACGACAACTCCACCACCTGCCCCCGGTGCGCCCGGCTGAGCCTGCGGAAGCAATCCTTGTTCCAGGACTCCAGCACGGAGGCAGAGTCCTGAGGGGGGTGGTTTAGCCCCATTGTGGGGTCTCAGGCCAAAGACTGCCCCTCATCCACCACAGAGCCCTGGGATGGACACAATCAACCCTATGGTGGTTTGGGGACGGGGGCGGCCCTGGCTCTGGGATCCTCTGCTCATGGAAATGGCAGCACTGCCGGGAGGGAATCACTGCTGGACCCCAGCCATTCCCGGGAGCATGGAGAGCCTCATCTCTGAAGGGGCCAGGATTAGGTTAACTGGGATTGGGTTAAGCCCCTGCAGCGGCTCCTGCCGTCCCTGCCTGGAACCGGGGTGCAGGCCAGGGCTGGTGCTGCACTGTTCTGGAGTGACAGCTGCTGTCAGGAGGGCTCAGCCCTGGCGCCGGGATGGGACCGAGTCCCTCCCACACACAATACTGGACTCTGCTCCCTCCCCAGCCCACGGCACCACCGTTACCGGGACCGAGCCCCGGGGGGGGATGTTGTGGCATCTTCCCCAGGCTGAACCGGGTGCGGTGTGGAGCCGCTGCCTCCTTCTCCCCGGTGTTTCCTGTAGCATTAACGAGCCTCTTTGCGCAACCCAGCTCTCGTGTCCCTGCTTCTGGCGGCGGCGGGGGGCACCGGGGACACGGGCAGGATGCGGGAATGCCCGGGGATGGCAGCCCGGGGATGGCAGCCCGGGAGCTCCCGCCGAGACTGGGGCTGCCGGGGGCGAGCACCGGGACCGACCCGGGGTAGAATTGCGCTGCGCGGCGCTATGGGGCATGTGCCGCAGTCACCGCCGCTCTCCCGCCCGTCGAGAGTGGCCGCAGCCACGCGGTACCGGCCGGGCACCCCCCTTCCCGCTGCTCCCGAGGTGCTCGGTGCCCCCATCTCCTCCCGCTCCCCACGCGACAGCGCAGACGGGCAGAGGTCGGCGGTGGGTCGGTCGGTCGGTTTTACCGGATCACAGCATTGCCACATCAGAACCGGGCGGGCACCGGCACCGGCCGCGCTCCGTCGGGCCGCGCTGAGCCGTGCGACCCGTCCTGTCCTGCCCCACCCGCCGCTCCCGGGGCCCGGCGGGGCCGGCCCGGTTTCCTCCCTGGGCCGTGGGCCACCGGCTGAGGGCAGCCCCGGTACGTCCCGGTGTCCTGCTGTTCCCCCGCCGCGGGGCTGGGGCTGCCTCTGCCCTCCGGGCGGGCTAACGGGAGTCCTGCGCCCGGGGACGGGCTCCATCAGTACCGACGGGACCATCAGCACCGGCGTATCCCGATGTCCCCCCGCGGGTTTTGTCCCTACGGCTCCCGCGGGCGCTCGGCGGGCAGGAAGGCGTCCGGGGGTCCCGGCGGCAGCTCAGGGTCACTCAGGTGCTTCTTGTCCCGGCCCTGCTCCCGTGCGCGGGTCCAGGAGGGCGAGCGCAGGTACCCGGCCCGCGGCACCGCCGGCGGCTGCAGCCCTGCGGGACGCACGGGCAGATGGGCGGTCAGAGACGCACCGGGACGGACAGACAGACCGGGACCGGCGGCCCCGGACCCCCGCTCACCGCCGGGCGTCTCTCCGGCCACGTTCTCCTCGTCGGAGTCGGCGAAGACCTCGGCCAGCTCCTGGTCCGACATATCCGTCAATTCTGTCAGGTCCAGCAGGTCGAAGTGCACCTCCAGTGAAGACACGCTGCTCAGGGGCTCTGCGGGCATCGGGGAGAGGCTGGGGACCCACCGCTGTCCCCAGTGAGGGAGGCGGGGATCTGGGGATCTGCTTGGGGGCCCAGGCAGGGGGGTATGAGGGGCTTGGGGGGGCATGACTAGCTAGGGGCTAGCAGGGGACCCTAGGCGTGTCAGGGGACCCCAGGGACAGGAAGGAGAACCCAGAGGATGATAGAAGACTGGGGACAGGCAGGAGACCCCATGGGCTGGCAGAGGTCTCTGGGGGGCAGGCAGACATCTCAGGGACAAAGCAGGAAATCTCAGGCACAGGCAGGGACTCCACCTCGGGGCCTCACTCACGTCGGCGCTCGGTGACCTGCAGCAGGCTGGCGCTGGGGATGGGGATGCCACCCTGCTCCTCCGCGGGGACTCGGGGGGTCTCCTGGGCCGGCCCGTGGGTGGGGGTCCCTGCAGGGCGCTCCGGGACCAGTGGCTCCTTGCCAAGCTCTGCCACATCAGCACCTTCTGCGTCAGTGAGGGCAGCTCCTCTCGGGGACCCCCAGCACTCCCGGGGTGCCCAGCAAAGGGGCTGGGGACAGCAGGACCCCCGGGGAGAACCGCGGGGACGGGAAGAGCTGCCCAACACCCTCGTGTCGGAAGCTGGCAGTCCCCAGCCCCCGCCCCACGCCCCCCTCCCCGCGCAGCCCCTTTGTGTCGGCGAGACAAAGCCCAGCCTGTGCCGGGGCCGGACAAGGGTGGATTGTGCGGGGACTGTCCTTGGGAAGAGCCGGAGGACAAGGAGGCCGTGGCATATGGCCATGGTCATAGCACAGGTCATGGCACACGGTGATGGTACAGCCCGTGGTTGTGGCACACAGTGGGGACACTGAGGGTGGGACGATGCCCTGTGTGCCCAGGGCAGCACGGGGGGTCACAGCACCCTGTCCCCTCGAGGTCAGTGCTGGTGCCCTGGCACCACGTGCCACCACCAAACCGTGCCAGCACTGAGTTACTGAGTGACCGGGCACAGGGATGGGCATCGCCTCCCTCCCACCAGGATGCTGACAGCGGGGCAGGGACAGAGACCTCCAACCCAAAGGGGAAAGGGATGTTACAGGGTAACATCCTGCTGCTGGTACACGGAGCTGCAGGACATTGGCAGGACACGAGTGGGACACCCGCCCTCTGCCCCGACACTGGCTCTGCCACATCCTGAACCCACAGGGGGGGATCAGGCACCCCGCGCTGACGGTAGGTTCCCTTGGGCTGGGAAATGGGGTCCTCATCCCTCTCCAGAGCAGAGAAGATCCCCCTGGGGTGGACACCGGGGCTGCCTGCTCTTGCCCGCTCCCGCCACCTCCCGCACCCGCGCGGTGCCCAGACCCGGAGGGTGACACTGTGCGTGTCACCGCAAGGAGCACGGCCCCCCCTGCCCGCACCATGTCCCCACCCACCAGGGCGCTGGTCCCGGCTGCAGAATTCCCCTCTGGCCTCTGCCTGCATGGTCCCGCCGTGCCACCGGCCGTGTCACCAGCAGTGTCACCAGCCACACCTCCCGCTGCGGCCTGGGCTCACCGGCTGCCTGGCGGGAGCGGGGCCGGATCAGGGATCCCTCCCGCACGACGTGTGCTGACTCACGGCAACCGCAGAGCCGGGCAGCCGCCGGTACCGGCACCCCACGGCACCTGGCACCCCACGGCACCCGCAACCCGCCCCATTGGCACTGTCCCCTCAAGGGCCCGGTGTCCCGCTGTTCCCCCGGTGCCACGGCCGTGGCTGCCCCATGCTGGCGGCTACGGCACAGTTGTGTGCGGGCCACACGCGGGAGGGACGGGCGTGCAGGGGAACCCTGGCACCGCCTCTGTCGCCGGGTGCAGCCCCCCAGAGTACCGGGTCCCCTTCAGCTGCTACCAGCACAGCCACCTCCCTGTCCCCAAACCCCTCTGCACACCGGCACTGGCACTGCTGTGCGGGATGTCTGAAGGGTACCCCACTGCTCCCCATGTCCCCTGGGCATCCCAGACATCCTCCATGTCCTGTGAACACCCTACTGCTCCTCTACACCCCCGGGCACCCCACTGTCCCCCCACATTCCCTTGGCACTCCATTGCAACCCCAAGTCCCCAGTACACTCCCCTGCTCCGTCTGACCACCTGGCCACTCCACTGCCTCCCCTTGTCACCCCACTGCACCCCACCTCCTGCGACCATCCCATTGCCCCCCAAATCCCCAGGGCACTCCGGTGCTCACCCAGACCCCTGAACACCCCCGTGTCCCCTCACATTCTCTGAGTACCACCCTGCTCTCTCCCTCCATCCCCGACTCTCCCTGCACAGACCCCTCTGCCTCGTCCTGTCCGCGCCCCCCTAAACATCCCTCTCCCCGGACACCCCCAGCCCGGCCACACGCCCCCCACTTTGCTCCCCAGTGCGCCCCATGCACCTCTTCCCGTTGTACCCCAGCCCTGCATCTCCTTGTCCGCCCCGCGGGGCCCGGCCCGGTTCCACGGTGATGGGCGTGTCGGTCCGTGCCTCCCTCCTCTGCCCCCCCGTCCTCACCTACGGTGGCGACCGCTGCCGGAGCCGCCATGGGCCGGGGCTGATGCTGATGCTGGTACCGGTGCCGGTGCCGGTGCCGGTCCGGTGCTGGGCGGGCCCGGTGCCAGCCCGCAGCCCGCACGGTCCTGCCCGCCTCGGCGAGGGCGGGGACACCGGGATGGGCGGAACCGAGGGGCGGGAGGCACCGGGGGGACAAGAGGGGGCGCGGAGGGCACCGGGAAGAGGGGTGGGCACACGGAGACCGAGAGTGCAGCGGGGACCTGGGGGATGCCCGAGCTGAGCCGGGGGACCCCAGCTTTGGGGACAGACCTGGTCACAGCGGCGGGCACGGGGATGGGAGGAGCCTGTCCCGGGCGCAGCGGGACGCCCTCGGGCTTGTCCCCCCAGTCCTCCCTGAATTCCCCGGCCCCCCCGTTCCCTCACACCGGCCCCCGCCGCTTACTCCCCGCCTGGTCCCCGCGGTGTCCCCCCGCTTCTCCCCGGTGTCCCCTCCCGGTCCCCTCCCCGTCCCCCTCCGGTCTCGCTGGCCCCGCCTCCGTTGCCAGGGCGGAGCGTGGCGTTGCTAGGGGGCGCGTCTTCCTTCTTTACAGATCTCGCGAGATTTCACCGTCCTCTCGCGGGATCTGCCCACCGTTGCCCGGCGACACTGGTGCCGCTGTCCGCCGCCATGGTGAGAGCGGAACCGGGCCCGGGCCGGGATCGGGAGGAGAGCCGGGGCCGGGGGGACAACTGCGGCGCCTGCTGAAGGGTGTCCTGCAGCCGGGGTGTGGCGGGAAGGGGAGGGCGGTCGAGCACCGCGCCCCGATGTCTGCGATCCCCCGGTCCGCTCCCGGGGAGGGTACGGAGCCCCTCGGCGCCGTTCCCAGCACTGCGGTGATGCTTCTCAGTTGTTTTGGGTACAGGTGTTTTGTGCCTAGGGGTTCACCACGGAACTGTGTCCGCAGTGGCAGCGCATGAATCTCTTCCCGGGGCCTCCGGCTCCGTGTCCCGTTGTTGCCCCGTCCCTGCCGTGAGAGCAGGGATGCTCCGGGGCCGGCACGGGGGCCCTGAGCAGCGCAGTTTCATCCTCACCCATTCACCTCCTTGGCTTTCTGTCCTCAGGCGCCCAAAAAGAAAGCAGGAAGTAAACGGAAAGGGGTTAAAGGGCCGGCGGTGGTGGATGGCTTGGCCCCGGAGGACATGAGTAGGGAGCAGGTGAGAGATCCCCCGGGCCACCCCTGGGGAGGAGGGGTAAGAACATGTAAGAACAGCTCTGGGGACCCCTGCGTGGCGCCTGGCCCCAGCTCCGGGGACAACAGGTGCAGAGGGTGACAGGGACGAGCAGCCGGGGTTTGTGTCACTGACGCCTGTCTGGGGCTGGGGAGGGGCGTTCTTGCTGTTCCTGGAAGGAGCAGCCTCCTCATCCCACCCTCTGCTCTCCAGCCCTGTGTCCTGGATGCTGCTGAGGCACACCTGCGATCTTGGGCCCCTCAAGAAAGACCCTGAGGGGCTGGAGCATACCCAGAGAAGGGAATGAAGCTGCTGTAGTCCCTATCCCTGAAGGAATTTAAGAGTCATGTGGATATGGCACTTGGGGACATGGGTTAGGGGTAGCCTTGGTAGTGCTGGAGGAACAGTTAAACTTGATCTTGGAGACTTTTCCAACACAAACAATTCCACAAACCAGAAGTTTCTAAGCACCTGGGAGTGGTGTTACTGGACACTGTGCACAAGAACCCCATTCTAGGCTGCAGGCCGTCAGATGAGGTCTTGTGACTCCTTTTGCAGAAAGGAGTCAGGGACCTCAGTCAGGGACCTCCACAGCTCCACACCAGTGACAACCACCACATCCTGCTGGGTTTGGGACATGGAGTCTCCAAAGGTACCTGTCCAAGACCTCCATTACCTGTCTATTCCTCTGGGCTTCGCAGCTGCTGGAGCATGTCACACGTGTCCGGGAGGAGCTGGACCGGGAGCGGCAGGAGCGGAATTCTTTCCAGCTGGAGTGTAACAGGATTCAGAGCTACTGGGAAATCACCCGGCGGGAGCTGGAGGAGAAGAAAGCAGAGCTGCGGAACCGGGACCGGGAGATGGAGGAGGCAGAGGAGCGGCACCAACTGGAAATCAAGGTGGGGCTGAAGGGCTCCAGGGGAGCCTTGAGCAGCTCTGAGGAGGACAGGAGGAGGAGCTGGGCAGGATACAATCCAGGAATGTCTCACCAGCATCCCAGGTGTCTCCTGCTGAGCCCCTTACCCCATCTCTGGCCTGTCCTTAGGTGTACAAGCAGAAGGTGAAGCACCTGTTGCACGAGCAGCAGGAGAACCTGACAGAGCTGAAGGCAGAGGGAGTCCTGTCCCTGAGGCGGGCCCAGAAGGACCACTGGGACCAGGAACAGGAGTTGTGGAAAGAGAAGCGTGCCTTGAACATAAAGCTGAAAGAGCAGGAGTTGGCCAATGAGGCAGCCGTTAAAAACCTCTGTCTGGTATGTCTGGCTGGGCTGCAGCCACCTGTGAGGTGCCTCATCCCCAGGGTGGGAGCGGGAGTGGGATCTTTCCTCTCTGACTCTCTCTGTGGGGTGGGATGGGATTTCTGGTGCAGGAATGGGGAGAAGGGATTCCTGGGTGACCCCCTCCCACAGTGGGGAGCTGTCAGAGCAGCTGAAAAACTTACAAACCACTGTTTGCATCAATATGGGATCAGAATCTTTTCCCAAAGAGCAGGAGGGAATCCCTGGGGATGGGCTGGCTTAGGATTTGGTTGTTTATTCCAACACAGAGTTCCTTCTCACAGAAACACGAGGAGGAGATGGCCCGGCTACGCAGTGACTTCGAGCTGCAGACCAAAGGTCAGGGCGTGAGGCAGAGACTACAGGAGCACAACAGGGAGAGTTGCTTCTGGTTCCCAAGTAGCACCTTGAGCAAGAGGGGGCAGGTTCTCCCCAAATGGTTCTGGCCATTTTTTCCTCCCATTTCTGGTCAGCTTCCCACCCCGGTTCTGGCTGATCTCCCCCACCCGAGGTTCTGGCCAGTTTTCCCCACAAGTTCCAGCTGGTTTTCCTCCCTGGATCTGTCTAGTTTGCCCTGCAGTTCTGGCTGATTTTCCCTCCCAATTCCAGCTGGTCCCAATCCACACAGTTTTGGCGAGTATTCCCTCCATTATAGCTGGGGTTTTTTTCCCCTTTCCCATTCCGATCACATTTCCTCCCCAGTTTCAGCCAGCTTTTCCCCAGCCCTGACAATCTCCCCCCCCCAGAGATAGAGGCCAAGTACACCAGGAAGATGCAGGCACTGCGGGATGAGATGGACCTGCGGAGGAAGACAGAGATCCATGAGCTGGAGGAGAGGAAGAACACTCAGATCAGTGAGCTGATGGGGAACCATGAGGGAGCTTTTGGTGCCATCAAGAACTACTACAATGATATTACTGCCAAAAACCTGACACTCATCAACCTCCTGAAGGTATTGCCTGTTCCTGTGTCACCCCTCCACCCAGGGACTGCTCCTGCCAGGATGTCAGTGGGATCTGGCAGTTCTGGTGTCAGTGTGGGTGCTGCTGGTAGCTTGTACACTGGCACATGAGTGTGGAGGGTGTCCTGAGGGTATGGGGGACTCTGAGGGCTGAGCAGCTCCCAGGAGCCAGCACTTGTGTTCCCAAGAACAGGAGCAGGTAGAAGACCTGAAGAAAAAGGAGGCTGTCTTGGAAAAGGAGAAAGCAGAAGTGCTGCTCCAGAACAAGGGGCTGACAGAGCCGCTGCAGGAGGCCCAGGAGCTGGTGGCTGAGCTGCAAAAGAAGTTGGTTCACTATCACAGGGACAAGGAGGCCCTGATGGTGAGTGGCTAGCCCTGTCCTTTTACAGGCTCATTCCTGGAGGGAAAACACTCACCTCTGCCACTTGATGTGCTGTGATTGCTGGGCAAAGCAAGTCCTGTTCTGCTTACTGTGTATTTGTGGATTCTCAGATGGGGATCCAAAGAGAGACTGGAAGGGAGATCAACCCCACTGCAGGAGGGTTGTGTGGGTGCTGCCTGGTTTTCTCTCTGCTGCTTACTCTCCTCCCTTCCCAGAACACATCTCCAACACTTCCCAGGCAATCTTGTGCTATTTAACCCTCCCTTCCTGTTCACAGAACTCCAAAGCCCATCTGAAAATCACCCAGAAGGAACTGAAGGACCTTCAGTGGGAACATGAGGTGCTGGAGCAGCGGTTCAGTAAGGTGAGACCTGCAGGCAGGGCTGGGCATCCCATTCCCTCTCCAAACCCTCTGCAGGGGATAGGGTGTGTGGCTTAGCAGAGCCTGTGCTTAGCCCAGGGCTTTCCAGAGCTAATCCAGAGCCGTGTGATAACCGCTGCTCCCAGCAAAGCTGCTCCCAGCTCCAGCCTCTCCCACGGTCAGCAGACAGGCCTGGCCTTGTCCTTTGCTAAGCAATCATGCACGCTCCAGCAGGGGCCCCAGGCTGCTGGGGCTGCATGGGGCAGAGCTGGGACAGAGGGGATTGCCACGGGCCCCTCCTTCTGCCAGTGTTCCAGGGTCACTCCCTCTCATTGTTCTGGGGTTCTGGGGAAGAGCCCTGCAGAGCGAGTGCTCCCCCCCACTAACCCAGATAAATCTTTTGAGGCAGGAGAGAGCTCATTTGCAATTTGTAGAAATCCCCAGGAATATGAACATTGATCCGAGGCCTCATTAACCATCCATCATTAAGACAGCGCCAGATTCGGAGCGTTCAGAAATAGGCTTTGTAGGAGAGACTGTGTCCTAATTAGGACACTTATTAACTAGCTGTGAGCCAGGGACTGCTGCCAGCTGTGGGGATGAGAGGAGAGACCCCCGTGTGCTGGGGGCCCTTGCTGGGGTCTGAATTAGTGCTGCAGGGGCATTCCATGCCTGGAGGGTAGGAGGAGGAGGAGGGAGAAGCGCAGGTGCTGCACCATGTAGGGAGGGAGAGAGGGAGGGAAGATGGGAGCGGGGGAAGCTGTGCTGCAGCACCTGCCTTCCCTGTGGGCTGCAGGTGCCATTGGGAATAGCCAGGCTGAGCTGCTGGACCAGTTTTCTGCCCCTTTTGTGCTCCACACCATTACACAGACCCCAGTCAGCCTCTTGTGTCCCCTGGGTCCTGGGGGTGCTGTGACACTCTGCTGTCTCCTGGAGCAGGTCCAGGAAGAGCGAGACGAGCTCTATCAGAAGTTCACCAGAGCCATTAACGAGGTACAGCAAAAAACGGGGTTCAAGAACCTGCTCCTGGAGCGGAAGTTGCAGGGACTTCTCGACCTCCTGGAGAAAAAGGAGGTGGAGCTCAGCGAGGTCCTCGCAGCCTCCAACCTCGATCCCAGCGCTCTCTCCTTGGTCACGCACAAGCTGGAGGTACTGGGGCCCAGAGAGGGCTGGATTTGGGGGGCAGAGCCCACGGTGGATCCTCTGGAACACAGCAGTCCCCGTCCTACATGGCTGTTGGTGGCATGTCATTCGTTCCCAGCACTCCCAGGGCCGTGTGTTGCCGTGGGGCACTCAGCTCTACACCTCAAAAGTGGAGTGTGTGGGTGTCAGAGGTGGGCACTGATCTGTCCCTCAGGTGGGGCCTGTTTTGAGGAGCATGGCTGCAGGCTCCATGGCACTGCCAGCACCCTGTGCTGCCACACAGCTGGCTGCCAGCGGGTCCGGTGGCACCCAGGGGCCCTGTGCAGGGGAGGGGTTGCACCTGGTGAGCCTCGCCTGGCCATGGGGACAGTGCAGACTGGATCCTGGGGCTCTGCAGTGTCTGCCGTGCTAAAAATACCGCTGCAGAGAGCCTGGAGACCCACATTCCTGCAGCCTGCCGCAGCTGGAGCCAGCGAGCAGTGCTTGCAGCGGGTTGGGTACAGACACAGGGAAGAAGGGCTCCACCACCTGGTGCCCTCCTGCTTGTCCCTGCCCAGGTCCCTGCTGTAGGGGGAGTCAGGGAGGCCTACGGGGACAGGCAGCGGATATGTCACCTCCCAGCAGGTGGAAGGAAAACACATTCCTGGGATGGCATCACTGGCGTCGGGCTCTCCTGCAGCTGCTGGGGTCCCTGAATTCCTCCTCTCAGCTGCCTCGGGGAGCCTGGCTCTCTGTAATTCCCGTGGTGCCGCGGCAGCAGGGTGGTGCTACTGGAGCAGGTGCTGCCAGCACTCCCCGCACAGCGGGGCAGACCAGGATGGTTGTGGTGTTCCTGTGGGAGCTCACTGTCCCTGCCCGGGGTGGCAGTCCCTGGCAGTGCCACTCAGAGGGGGTAGGGTGGTGGCCACTTGCCAGGCCGTGCTGCAGCTCTGCCACACCACACCCGCCCGCGGCAGAGCCATCGTGTCTCCAGGGCTGGGCAGTGCAGCCTCATCCCAATCTCTCCTTGCAGAACGTGCTCCAGTCCAAGAATGCCACCATCCAGGACCTGCAGCTCCAGCTGGCCCAAGCCTGCAAGGTAAGGGCAGGGAGGAATCCTGGAGAGGTTTGAGCTGTGTGGATGTGGCACTTGGGGATGTGGGTTAGTGCTGGCCTTGGCACTGGTGGGGGAGCAGTTTGACTCAGTGGTCTTAGAGGCATTTCCAACCCAAACAGTTCTGTGACTCAATGGCTTTGGCTTGGGGGTTGGAAATGAGACTGGGGGGTGCAGGGAGCTCTCCTCTGCTGACAAGGGGCTGACAGGGACCCTTTCCTTGCAGGCACACAATGACATGCTGCAGACCTTCGAGGCAAAGCTGACAGCCTTTGGCATCCCCTTGGACAACCTGGGTTTCCAGCCACTGTCCTTCCCCTTCCCGGGGCAGGAACTGGGCCAGGGCCCTGCTGGACTCGTTTCAGTGCCCACCTGATGCTGGCAACACTGAGGGTCACACTGGTTGTAGGGCTGTCCCCTTTTCCTGCTCCATGCCTTTAAACAGACTCCAGTGAGCATCTTTAGAAACCTGTCCTCCCAAGAGGGACCAGATTTGGAGTGCTCCAAGCATCCCACCCACTCCACCAGGCTGCCCCCGGGGCTCCCTCTGTCCCCCCAAAAGTGGAAGGTGAGTTTTTGAGACAAACTGTGCTGTTTGGAGTTTTTAATGGTATCGGCGGAATCATTCCTGCATCCCCAGGGGAAGGCTGTTCCCCTCTAACTGCCCCTGTACGTTGTGTAGGAGTAGGGGCTGATCAGCAGCGGGACATGGAGCTTCTGTTCTGGGTCAGTGATGATGAAGACGACCTGAGGGAGAGTGAAGAGCCAGCAGTGGGAATCCCCCTCCCATAGTGAGGCCCTGGGGAGTGCAGCCCCTTGCCCCTGGGGGCCCAGCCCCCAGACTTTCTGTGTCACTTGTCCCAGTCCTCCCCCCGACTCTGTACCTCCACGAAGGGGTAGAAGCTGGTGTGCCCCAGTCCCTGCCAGTACTCAGCTGTCTCAAAGTGCAGCTTGTAGGTGCCAGACTTGGCCTGTCCCGGTGCCAGGAGGGGCTGGCAGCGCCCGTCCGCATCCGTGTGCCTGAAACCACAACAAGCCAGTCCTGCTGTACCCCAAAATGCAGTCCTGTTCCACCCCCAGAACCTGCCCTGGCTCTACCCTCAGAACCTGCCCTAGCCGTACCCCAAAGCACCAGCCCTGCTACCAGCATACAAACCCCAGGTGAAGGCTGGGCAGCAGTTGTGCCAGGAGCCTTTGGCCAAGCTCACAGAGCACTGGCAGCAGTGTCCCTGCCCCATTCCAGAGCCACCAGGTCTCCTACCTCTGCACCAGCTCCGTCCACTGCGACCCCGGCTCCTGCAGCTGGGCCAGGCGGACAACAAGGCCGGCTGCTGGCAGCCCCGTAGCTGTGTTCAGCACGTGGGTGGTCAGGGTGCCATTTCCCACTTCAGACATGCCGTCAGCCTGTGGCAGAGGGGGAAGCAGGGCTGGGACCCGTCCTGGCAGCACCATCTGCCTTCTCCTTGACTGCGCTGCAGCCAAGTCCCTGCGCCTTGCTCTTTCCTAGAGCTGGGATATGGAAACCCACATCCTTCCCATGCCACGGTGCTCAGCCCCAGGCACCGCAGCTGCTGTGCGTGGGTGCCAGCTGATTCCCACCAGGATGCAGGTGCTCTGGTGAGCAGCACCGTGCTCCCTGCTCACTTGCCTGTCCTGGTGGGCCTCAGCACAGCACAGCAGCCAGCCTGGACCCAGCGAGGAAGTAGCCCCGTCCCAGCAGCCCCATCCCTCCCCACGGTGTCATGTGCAGGCGGACATTGACCCTGCCCAGCTCTCTGGATCTGTCTGGCGTCAAGGTCAGCACTGTTGAGGACTGCCAGGCCCCTTCTTCTCCTGGAGCTCCCAGGCTGGGGTGGGAGCACGATCCGGAGCTGCGTCCCAGCAGCCGTCAGGACCAGGAAGCCTCCCTGGAGCCAGACCTGTTCCCACAGCCAGCCTGACATCAGCACCCACTGACGTGGGGGTGCCACAGAGGCACCCTGGTGAGCTTACCTTTCTGTCCTCTGTCCCACTCGGCCAGGGACCTGTGGCTGGTGACCCCACACAAAACGCCATCCCCGGCCCCGGCCTCCCTTCCTGGCGCCACGGCCTCTCCCCGTGGAGCTGGCGTGGCTGGGTGCCGCTATCCTGGCACAGGGCTCCCGCAGAACCGGGTGCTCCTCCCCGGCTGGGCCGAGCCGGCACGGGCAGCTTCTGGCTGGGAGCTGCGCCCAGGAGCCCCGCTGGCACCCACACTCCAGCAGCACCGTGGCCCTGAGGCTGGTGGCCCAGAGCCCGGTGGGAAGTTGGGGCACCAGGCCAGGAGGAGCCACAGCACAGCTTCCATCCCTGTCTCACCTCCCACCTTGGAAAACACCTGGAGCGCATCAGTGTTGCCATAGCCGAGCACGTGGGAGCAGCACCGGCTTCACCACAGCCTCGCCCTGCCCTTCTGCACTGCTGGTTCAGGGGGGACTCGGTGTCTCACCTGCACTGTGATGCGGGCGGTGGCGGTGGCTCGCAGCCCATCTCCCCCCAAGTCAGCAGCCTGGATCTCCAGTGTGTATTCAGGGACCACCTGTGACAAGAGGCTGTGTCACCCACAAGTGGGGTATGAGCTCGGTGGGGATGGAGTCCGGGGCTCACCTCTGCCATCAGTCCCAGCATGGCCACAGAGACCAGCCCAGAGCTGCTGTCAATGGTGAACATCCCAGTCTGGGGCTTCTCTGGCACCTGGCTCAGGATGGAATAGCTCACAACACCGTTGTTGGAGTACACGGCGTCATCTGCATCAGTGGCCAGCACCCGCAGCACCGATGTGCCTGGAGCGGGTGGTTATTGGTGAGCTGTCACACATCCATCCAGAGCTGTCTGCCGGGTGGTGGCAGTGGTCCCACCTGGCTCAGCTCCCTCCAGCACAGAACCGTGGAAAACTGCCTGAGTGAAGATGGGCGGGTTGTCGTTCTGGTCAATGATGGTGATGATGATCTCCATGGGGTCTTCCACGGGCTGCCCGTTGGCTGACACGGCGTGGGAGTAGAGCTGCAAGGGCACAGTCAGTGTGTGTGCTGTCCCCAGGACCGTCCCTCTCCCACCACAGGCGCCCCCTCACTCACCACATATTTATCCTTCTTCTCTCGGTCCAGGGGTTTTGTCACCTCCAGCCACCCTGTCTCCCGCTCGATGATGAAGACACCCACGGGGATGGTATCTGCTCCCTGCCCCGTGATGCTGTAGAAAACCTTGGTCTCTTTGTCCTTGTTGGATTTGATCTGGCAGCGAGGCAGGAAGAAGTGGGTGGAGACATGTCCCAGCACTCTGTGGACCCCCTGGACCCTGCCTGGTCCCTCTGGGGACACATACCTGCACCAGCTTCTTGGGGAAGGGCCCCCGCTCATTCTCAGGGCAGTTGATGGGGGGGATGACCCAGTCCCTCTTCTGCCGCCGGAGGCCGTGTCCATGCTCCGGGAAGATCAGCATGTCCTGTGGAATGGAGAGGGGGCCTGCAGGGCCACGGAGGGTCACAGCTTTACCTGGAACCTCCGGGGGGGTGGCCATGCAACACCCCCGGCCCCACTGGGATGGTCCCACCAGCAGGAGGAGGAGGAGGAGGTTGAAGGTGCAGGGTGCCATGGCTGCAGCTGCACTGGCTGTTCCCCCCAGGTGCCAGCTGGGAACCTTCCCTGTTGCGTCAGTGACCTTGGCCGGGAAAGCAGAACTGCCTTTCCAGAGCTGCCAGCCCTGGGGGGGTCTGGGGCACCGTATGGGGGGACCCAGCACACGAGATGCTACTTCAGGCTGGGTGGGGGGAAAAACCCCCGGGGCTATCCCTCTTTTGCCATGGGAGTCCCCACTCCTGTGGGACTGGGGGACACACACAGATCCCCCCTCCAAGAGTTCCAGTGCACCCATAGGTGGCAAAGTGGGGAGGAGGCAGCCGGGGGTAGCAGGGAGGAATGGGGAGGGGGGGCTGTTCCTGCAGGGGCGATGGTGGGAGGTGCCAGGGTTCATGCGAACACCGGGAGGGACGAATGGCGGGACCACGAAGGTGCCTGGAGATACCCGGGATGCCCGGGCGTGTCCACGGGGCCGCACTGAGGGGCGGAGGGGCAGCGGTGGGGGGCCGGGGGCACCGGGGGGCGGCATTGAGAGACCGGGGGTGCCCGGCGGGGAGTAGGTAGTGCCCGAGGACTGCCGGTCCCTAGCGGGGAGTGCCGGGGGTTCCGAGGCAATACCGATGGGTACAGACCGGGGAGATGCCCCACGAGTAACTGGAGGCGACCGGGGGTCAATGGGGAGTATCGCGGATTGCCGAGGGCTGCCAGGGCGTTCTAAGAGGTTACCAAGAGGTGCTCCAGGGTTCCCGGGAGGTATTGAGGATTGACAGGAGGATTTCAGAGGGGCGCCGGGTGTGCCCGGAGGGTATTGAAGGTTCCAGTAATGGGCGGTGCCAGAGGAGTACCGGGCTATGCCTGGATCTCGACGGGTGGGTGCCTGGGAGGTAACACGGGGTACTGGGGATTGCTGTGGGGTTCCAGGGAAATACCGGGTGTGCCCGGGTGGTATCGAGGTGTTGTATCGGGGGCTGCCGGATGTTTCCAGAGGGAACCGCAGCGTAATGGGGATTGCCGGAGGTGTTGTAGGTGGTGAACCCTCGGTTGTAGGGTCGCGGGGGTAATGGAGGGGTCTAGGGCATTGCCGGGGGACGCTTGGGGCGTTCTGGGGCCGCTCTCCGGGGCGGGGCGGTACCTGCGCGGCCACCGCCTCACCTGGGGCGTTGCGGGGCGGGACGGGGCGGGACGCGGCGGGCGGCGACCGGAGCGGCGGCGGCGGCAGCGGCAGCGGCAACGGACGGGCCATGCGGGGGCCGCGCTCCGGGCTCTGCCCGCTCTCCATCTTCATCCTCCTCCTCCTCTCCCCGCTCCTGCCGGCGGCCGCCCTGTCCCCGGTCCCGCCGTGCGTCCTCCCGGGGCTGCGCCGCGGGCCGCTCCCCGCACCAGGTAACTCGCACCGTCGGGGCGCGGCGGCACCGAGACCCCCGGAGCTACTCGGGGACGAGCTGGGGCCACGATCGGGACCGGGATCGGGGCTCCGAGCACTGGCGGGGGGCGGCAGGGCCTCCCTGATTGCTGAGATCAAGATCAGCTTGCCCTCGGTGGTGGGGCCGCTGCTTTTCGAGAGGACCTCGCAGTGCCCCGGCTGTGGGGCTTGCGTGGGTCCCCGAGTGTGGGGCTCCGGCAGGGGCTGCCTGGGCTCCTGTGGTCTAGGGCTGTGCTTCCCCCCCGGGCGGTGGGGCCTGGCCGTGGGGCTGGCTGTGCCCCGTGGGGCTGGCGGTGCCCGTCTGGTCTCACCGGGCTGCTGGCCGTGTGACTGTGATGCCAGTGCCTTTGGCCCAGCCGTGGGGCACCCGCCGCGAACAGGGCTGGGTCCCCGCAGGGTGGATGGCATTGGGGCTGGATTCCCCAGGGCCACCGTTCTCCGGCCGTGGGGTGCGGGCTTTGGCCGGCCCGAAGCTGGGCAGGGTCTTGCTGCTACCAGCTCTTGGCCCGCTGCCGGCGCTTGGCCTGGGCCCGGTGCCCTCTTCGCTCGGCGGCTCCCGGGGGATTGGGGCTGCCCGGGAACGCAGCCGGAGCCAGCGCTCGTCTAATGGCCGCGGGAGCACTAAAAGCTCTCCTTGGCGGTAAGTGCCAGGGAGAGGCCTCGACCTCCGCCTGCTGTGGACACCACATCTCGTTTCCATCAGCCAAGCCTGCCGGGACTGGAGGTGGGCTCTGCCAGGCCCCTGCTGTGGGCACAGTCTGGGGTCTGGCCATGCCACTGCATGACCCCCTCCGTGAGCAGCACATGGCCCCGGCACCGACCGTGCGGCTCCTCCTTGGTACTCAGCGGGCACGGTGCCCTGCCTCCACTGAGGGACCCCCGAGGACATGGTGGGGTACTCCCTGTGCCGCCTGGCCCTTCGGTGGGAACAGCAACCCGTTCCACTGCTGGGGAGCGGGGCTGGGGGCTCCCCATGACGGGGGTTCGGGCTTCCTTGGGCTCCTATGCCCCACTTGCCAGGGTGACTGATGCCCCTCAAGTCCCATTAAAGTCTCTTATCGCGGCCATCGCGACTGGAAGGGGCCCCGGTACTGCCCTCGGGGCACGGCTGCCGCTCCCCACATGGCTCTACCGTCGCCCCCGGGCTCGCAGCCGTGGGGCACGGCTCTCCCTGCCCCATTCCACGCCTTCCGGAGCCCCCCCAGCCCCGCCCTGGGCCGCTCGGCCGTCCGGAGCTGGCTCAGCTCCGCTAATCCCCTAATCCTTCCCCCGGGGGGGTGCGGAGCCGGGGCTGTGTCCAGCACGAGGGATGCAGCGTGGGAGGCGGGGGAGGGAGATTCAGTGCCCAATAATCTGGCCACGGGGGGTTGGGAGCCCCGAGGGGGTGACACACCGGGAGGGGGCTGGGACAGGGCTCTGCCCGCCCAGGAATTTCCCATCATCTGTGAAACAAAGCCGAAACTTCCACCGAAACTTCCACCGCGCTCCCGTACGGCGCCCGGTATTCCCTGCCCCGCTCCTGGTGTCCTCTCCTCTCCTCCAACCGTCCCCTGCCTCACTCCCCCTCGCGACTCTGGGGGATTGCAGGGTCCTGGAGCTGGTGGTTGCGTCTCGGAGATGTCGGGGGAGAGGTTCCCCCCCATCCCCCTGACCCCTCACCCTCGCAGGGAACTCCGGAGGCTGCGCGGGGCCACAGAGGACGGAGGAGCCCGATGTCGGGGTGCGGGAGGACGGGGTCCCCGTGCGGCTACCAGCGGTGGGCAGGGCACTCACCGTACCCCCCCGAGATGTCGGTTCCCCACGGTATGCCGCTGGCCAGCCAGACCCTGCCTCAATTCCCGCAGAGAGCAGGCACTCCCCCCAGGTAATGCTGCACCGCATATCCCGACCCCCTGCTCCCCCATCCGGCTGTGCCCTCACTCACCCCCATCCCACAGGAGCTCCCCAGGGCTCACGCTGCTCTCAGGAGGCAGAAGAGGGACTGGGTGATCCCCCCCATCAAGGTTCCTGAAAATGAGAGGGGCCCCTTCCCCAAAAAGCTGGTTCAGGTATGAGGCTGGTCAGTCTGGGCATGGAGGTGGCTGCTGGGGGTGCATCCCCACTGCGTCGGGGAAGGGTGGGGTGGGGGATGCTGACCCCATCCCCTTGGTCTGTGTCAACTCCCAGATCAAATCCAACCGGGACAGAGACACCAAGATCTTCTACAGCATCACAGGGCAGGGAGCTGATGCACCCCCCGAGGGCATCTTCACCATTGAGAAGGAGTCAGGCTGGATGAAAGTGACGCAGCCACTGGACCGTGAACACATCGACAAGTACCACGTAGGTCCTTGCCTGGGAACACAAGGGAGATGTTGGGGCACTCTGCCACGCCCCCCGCTCACACCTCAACCCGCAGCTCTTCTCCCATGCCGTGTCTGAGAATGGGAAACCAGTGGAGGAGCCGATGGAGATCATTGTGACAGTGACAGATCAGAATGACAACAAGCCCCAGTTCACACAGGAGGTGTTCAGGGGCTCTGTGCCAGAGGGAGCTCTGCCAGGTAGGACCCTGTGCCTTGGGGAAGCTCTGCATCCCACCAGCCATGTTCCTTGGGCACAGCCCTGGCACTGTCCCCGCCCAGCATCCCACTTACCTGGACATCCACATCCCCAGGCACCTCCATCATGCAGGTGACAGCCACAGATGCAGATGATGCGGTGGAGACGTACAATGGTGTCATCGCCTACTCCATCCTCAGCCAGGAGCCACGGGAGCCCCATCCCCAAATGTTCACTGTCAACCGGGCCACTGGCACCCTCAGCGTGATTGCCAGTGGCCTCGACCGGGAGGTGGGCTCTGCAGCACCGTGGGGCAGGGGTCCCAGCCCCAAGCAGGGGCTGACAGGGTGTCTGTCTGTCCACCACAGCGGGTGCGGGAGTACACACTGACCGTGCAGGCAGCTGACCTGGATGGCGAAGGACTGACCACCACAGCGCTGGCCATCATCGAGATTGCCGATGTCAATGACAATGCCCCCGAGTTTGACCCCAAAATGGTAATGTGGGCCCCTCTGCTGGGTGTGATCCTCCCTTGTGCCTGCTGGGTCGTGGTGCTGATGGTGCCCCTGACCCCGCAGTACGAGGCGGCCGTGCCAGAGAATGTGGCCGGGCGGGAGGTGGCCCGGCTGGCTGTCACCGACCTGGACGAGCCTGGCACTCCAGCGTGGCGAGCTGTCTACTCCATCCTGCGTGGCAACGACGGGGGTGCCTTTGCCATCACCACCGACCCTGCCACCAACGAGGGCATCCTCCGCACCGCCAAGGTCTGTGTCGCCCCATGTCACCCCATTGCTGCCCACAGTGGGGTCCTGCCTGTCCTGCTCTCACTGCCCATATCTTGCCCCTCCCAGGGTCTGGACTACGAGGCCAAGCAGCAGTTTGTGCTCCATGTGGCAGTGGCCAATGAGGTCCCCTTCATTGTGAAGCTGCCAATGGCCACGGCTACAGTGACAGTCACTGTGGAGGATGTCAATGAGGCCCCCGTGTTTGTGCCACCGTTGCAGCTGGCCATGGTGTCAGAGGATGTGCCCCCAGGGCAGACCCTCACGGCCTGCACAGCCAAGGACCCTGACAAGGCGCAGGGCCAAAGGATCAAGTGAGCGGGGACAGGATTGGTGTGCAGGTTTGGGGAGTCTCTGCTGCTCCTCGCTGCAGCACCAGCTCCCCTGTGCCCCCCAGGTACCTGGTGGGGCATGACCCAGCTGGCTGGCTGGCTGTGCACCCCGAGAATGGCCTGGTGACTGCACGGGACCACCTGGACCGCGAGTCCCCCTTCGTCAAGAACAGCACCTACATGGCTGTGCTGCTGGCTGTGGATGATGGTGAGGGACATGAAAGGGCCCTTGTTCCCCCTCCCTCGTGAGGGGCACATGCTGCCATCACCAGGAAACACATCCCAGCTCCAGCATGGAGCAGTGCTGAGGCTGCCTGGTCCCACCCCTGCCTGGGGCACCCCAGGCCCCTGAGGATCCTGGGTTTGGGACTCCCCTGCCAGCATCACTCCTTACTGTTCCCACCCTTGCCCAGAGAGTCTCTGTCCCTGGCAAAGGCTTGGTTTTGAGGCTCCCTCTGTCCCCATGGCTGCTCTGTCACCCATGTCCCCATGAGAGTCTTGGGTTTGGGGTCCTCCCTCCAGCATTGTCCCCACCAGGCTCACCACCAGCCACGGGCACGGGCACGCTACTCCTCACTCTGCTCGATGTGAACGACAACGGCCCCGAGGCTGAGCCACGGGACATCACTGTGTGCCAGCGCAGTCCCCAGCCCCAGCTCCTCACCATCACTGACCGGGACCTGCCCCCCAACACCGGCCCCTTCCGTGCCGAGCTCATCCACGGCTCAGAGGACAGCTGGGCTGTGGAGGTGGGGGACACAGGTATTGCAGTTGGGCTGATCATAATGTGGGGGGGTCCTTGGCAGAGGCAGCTGTGCCATGGCTGCATTCCTGGTGCATCATCCTTGAGCTTCCAATCTCACACAGGTGACACAGTGACACTGCAGCTGGTGGCACCGCTGGAGCCAGACACCTACAGCGTGTACCTGCGGCTGCTGGACCAGCCAGGCAGAGCCCAAGTGACCATTGTCACCGCACGGGTCTGTGCCTGTGAGGGGCTGGCACAGGGCTGTCCCCAGAGACCCCAGCCTGTCACTGCCCTGCCCTTCGTCCTCGCCACCCTGGGCGCGCTCCTGGCCCTGCTGCGTGAGTGGGGATCCTGGGGCTGCGGGGATACCCCTGCCTCAGGCACAGTGGGGGACATTCCATCCTGATGCGCCCCGCTGATGGCGCTCTTCCCCCACAGTCATCCTCCTGCTGCTGCTGCTTTTCATGAGGAGGAGGAAGGTGACAAAGGAGCCATTGCTGCTGCCTGAAGATGACACAAGGGACAACATCTTCTACTACGGGGAGGAAGGCGGTGGCGAGGAGGACCAGGTAGGTGTGGGGGTCGGGGGTCTGGTAGCAACGTGGGCAACCTGACTGTCTCTCTCCCCACGTGTGTGTGTCCCTAGAACTATGACCTTCGGCAGCTGCACCGGGGGCTGGACGCCCGGCCTGAGGTGATCCGAAACGACGTTGCCCCCACCCTCCTGCCAGCCCCCCAGTACCGGCCCCGCCCCGCCAACCCCGATGACATCGGCACGTTCATTGAGGAGGTGAGTCCTGACCTGGAGATCCTAGGAGGTGACAGCACCGAGGACACAGGTGCTGACCCCTCTGTTCCCTCAGAACCTGAAGGCGGCTGACACGGACCCCACGGCCCCGCCCTACGACTCGCTGCTGGTGTTCGACTACGAGGGCAGCGGCTCAGAGGCCACCTCGCTCAGCTCCCTCAACTCCTCTGCCTCCGACGGCGACCAGGACTACGACTACCTCAACGAGTGGGGCGGCCGCTTCCGCAAGCTGGCCGAGCTCTATGGCGGCGGCGAGGAGGACGATTAGGGACCCCCAGCCTGCTGCCTCTGCCTTATTGCTGCTTTTGTGCCTTGGGGGTTCCCCCTGCTGTGCCCCCCACCCCAGCGCAGCCCCCTCACCTCCTCGCCTGCGTTTTTGTGGTTATTATCTATTTTTTAAGGTATGGAATGATGGCGTGTGATGCTGCGGACAAGGGGATGGGAGCTGGGTCAGTTTTAATAAAGGATTTGGTTTTTTTAGATGTTCCAGGCTCTGTGTCACTTTGTGCCCTGAAGATCGGTGCTGCCCCCAGCCCTGCAGTGACCCCACCCCAGCCCTGTTCCCCCTTGCCCACCACAGTGTGGAACCTATGGCACAGCTGCAGTGTCACCCATGCAGTGCCCATGCCCCCCACAGGGTGTCCATGTCCCCAAGGGATGTTGATGAGCAGGGCACTGACCGCAAATCTATCCTACATGGGAGTGACCCTGGTGTCATTGGGCATTCCTTGTGCTAAATCCCTCCTGGCCTGGGCAGCCGAGCCCTGCTACCCCCAGGCTGCCACCCCAGCCCCCTGAGATGACCACGGGTGCTAGCAAAGGTTGACAGAGCAGCTTCTGGCCCTGGAAGGATCCTGAGCTCTGGGGATCTCCCACTGGCTTTAGGATCAGCTCCTGACATGGGGTGGGGTAGCTGATGGTACTAGGAAACTCTGCGTGTCTCCGTTCATAGGGCCACCCCCAGCTGTGCTGTGCTTTGGGACAGAGGGCTATGGGGGAAGCCGGGGACTGCAGCATCCTGAGGGGCCCTTCCTGCCCGGGGGGGTCTCTGGGTACGATGTTTGTCCCCTGCTGCAGAGCCGGGATCTGTGGGGCCGTGGCATGGGGACACCCTGTGGTACTCCTGGCTAGTGTCACCCACCAACACCCCCTGCTCCCACTGTCCTGGACGGGAGAGGCATGGAAAGAACAAGGGCTGTGTGTCTGGGGCTGCGAATATCAGGAGCACGGGGAGCCGGGGGTACCTGGGACAGGCAGAGTACCGGGGTGTTGAGGGTACTGGGGACTCGTGGGGTACTTTGGCTACCAGGGGCTGAGGGGGTAACGGGGGTACCACGGTACCGGGGACCGTGGGAAAAGTACCACACCAGTACCGCGGGGGGTACCGGGTACCGGGCGTCGGGGGTACCGGGAATACTGGGGTTCCGGGCGCGGGCGGGGTGGGACCGCCTCCCGTCGGGGCGGGACGGGGCGGTTCTCGGCGGGGTCGACACCTGCAGGGAGGGAGCGGGAGGGGATCGGACGCACCTGCGACTCCGTGGCGGCAGCGCCCGATCCTTCCGGCACCAACCGGCACAGGCACCGGCCATGGGGCGGCGGTCGGGTTGCTCGGTCCCGCTCTGCCTTCTCTTGCTCCTGCTCCAGGTGAGCCATGGAATGGGGCAGCAGGACCCTGCCCGGGGCAGCGGGACCTTGCTCGGGACCCTGTCCCGATGCTAACGTCTCTCTCCCGACAGAGTGGGCAGCGGCTGTGCCAGCGGGCAGCGTCGTGCCAGCCCGGCTTCACCGCCGAGACCTTCGCTCTGACGCTGCCGCGGGAGAGTGTGGCGGCGGGACGGGCACTGGGACGAGGTAAGGACACGGGGACACCGGGTGTGGAGGACAGGGTGGCTGTGAGGACAGGGACGGGACTGTGGGTACAGGGGGGGTGTGTGGGACAGGGGTGGGTAATGGGGGACAAAAAGCCGTGGCTCCTTGCCCGAGTGGTGCTGGTGTAGCCAAGAGGATGGGGCCGTGGGGACAGTGCTGTGGCAGTGGGGATTGTGCCATAGGAATGGCACTGTGGCGGTGGGGACAGTGCCACGATGGTGTAGACAGGCTCGATGTGGTGGCATGAGGGACAGAGCCTGGTGTGCCCACACACGGCGGTATGGTCACACTGAGGGCTCTGGTGGTCCCAATAAACACCAGTCAGTGGTCCTGGCACGGTGGGACGGTGTCATGGCGCGGGGGCAGCGGGAGCCGCTCCCCGGGGTGCGCCGGCGCGGGCGGCGCTGACTCAGGCACCACAGACCTGTCGGGGCCGGCAGGTTGGGGTGTGGGGTGCGCAGGCGCCTGCCCTGCCCCATGCCTCACCTGGCACCCTGGGTTCACCAGGGTGAACCCCCCCTTTGGAGCCGTAGTGTAGGGCCTCAGGGCAGCTCTTGGCATGGGGATGGGCACCAGGATGGGCTCCTGGGCTTTTGGGGATGTTGGTGTCCCACTGTGCTGGCACTAAAGCCCTGTTCTGGTGTGGCAAGGGGGCACTGGGGGCTCATGTGCTGGGGTCTTGCTGCCACTCTGGGGCCCCCAAAAGGGACTCTGTGGGCTCTGGGGCTGTGTGCAGTGGCCGTCACCATCTGCACCAGTTCATGGCTGAGAGTGGTGCTGGCACCGCGGTGTGTGTGCCAGGGTGGCTGGGTGGGCACAGAACTGAGGGGTGCTGAGCACCTAGTGCTGCATCAATGGCTCCCAAACATCCTCAGCTCCCTAACGGCTTTGCCTGGGAGAGACAGGAATTGGACCCTGCTCCATGCCCCAGGAATTACGTTTGTTTGCCTTGTGGTTGATCATTAACGCAGAAGTCGATGTCCATCAGGGCTGGGCCTGATACCAGGGTGACGGGCAGCCCTGTAACTTCCCTGCAGGACTCAGACCTGCTGTTAATCCTCTGTCCTGGCACCAGCACTTTCAGTTTTGGGTTCCAGTCACAGTCAGGGCGTGGGAGGAAGGAAGGGACCATCTGCCCTTGAGGCCTTTGTGGTACCCAGTGATTCACAGCTGTGCCACCCCAATGCCAGCCATGGGGTGGCTGAGCCTGGTGGATGCCAGGCCATGCTGGGCCACAGAACACCCCAAAGCTTGTGGCCAGGCTGACAAGCCAGCCTGTAATTAGCTTGATGAGTTGAGCACGGTGTTTTCCCTCCAACAGGCCCAGACAGGCCCCGCGCGGCGCCGGGGCGGCGAACAGCAACACCTGTATGGGGGCTGCGGTGTCACCAGGGCTCTGCTCCATGGGTCGGGGGGCTCTGGGGTGGTGGGGATGTGGTGGGGGCTGAGACAGTCCCCGTCAACCCTGGGTGGAGAAACCTCGAGAGTCTGAAGTCACAGTGAAACTGGGGTGACGTCAGTGGCATGTGTCACCCACAGCACCTTCACCCTGGGGTGAACCCCCTGTCCTGGCACACCTGTGTGTGCACAACACATGGGGTGGTGGCACTGCAGGGATGGTGACAACCTGCTCTGCCTGTATCCAGCCCCACTGAGACCTCATAGGATAGGAGGTGGCTTTCGGGGGCTGCCCTGATCCCCTGTGTGGGGTATCAGCCCCACACCCTATTTGGCAGTCTGGTTGTCCCAGTGCCCTGTAGGTGGTGGCAGGGGACTGAAGTGGGGGGGGGGATCCCCCTCTAGGACTGCCTGAGCTCTCCTTTTCTCCCACCCCCATCATTCCCAGGAGAGGGCCCCCCCTCCACCCCCCCCCATCTCCCAGCCCCGGGGAGAGGAGGGCTGGGGCCAGCCCTCCTTCAGCCAAGCTGGAAAAACAGGTTGTGCATGGCCAGGTGGGAAGGGGGGGGAGTTGGAACGGGGGAAAGCGGGAAGAGGGGAGCGGGTTCTGAGCACCCTCCTTGAACCCAGTGCGGGCTGAGCACTGAGCACTCAATGCACCCAGCGTGGGGCTGGGGGCTTCGTGCCGCCCCTGGCTGCACCCACTGGGCCCCGTGCCAGGGCCAGGGTCGAGCACTGCGGCTATGCCCGCGGCTGCCTCTCCTTCCCCGCCTGCCCCGGCACGTTCCTGCCCAGCCGGCCCCACCGGCTCCCCCAGCCCTGGCCGGGGGTCCCGCCGTGGGGCTGAGCAGGGCTGGCATCGCGCCGGCGGGTCTTCCTGGGCCGGGTCGGGGGCACCGTGGTGGGCAGAAGGACAGCGATTGCTCTCCCCTCCCTCCATCCTACAGCCACCCCGCATTCCTGGGCTGCTCGCGGGCTGACGTAGCTCCACGGGCTCCGTTCTTTCGGCGATGCCGTGCTGCCTCCCGCCCACCCCAGCACATCCCCTTGCCGAGGCGCGGGTCACGCCGGGGCGATGGTGGCCGTGCTGGCTCCGGAGCTTGGGTGCTGCTGGCTCCAACAGCTCTCCCAGACAAAGGGTGTTTGTTCGGGAGCGCGGCCCGGCTCATGTGATGCCGGCTGACCGCTGCCTCGTGGCGGCCCGGCTCTACTGCGCCCAGCCAGGAGCCGAGCTAGTGACATCGGGACCCTCCCTGCCCACTGTCCCTGGGGTTGGCGGTCCCTGAGGTACCTGGGCAGTGTGAGGGGCCTGGCTGTCAGGACACTGGGTGCCAGTGCGGGTGAGTGACTGTTGCCCTTTTCTTTTATTGGAAAAGCAGCTGGAACAGCATGGGCACAGTGGTGGTGACGTGCCACGCTTCGGGACATGCTGTGCCACAGGGATACACCCATATGGGGATGTGCCGTGCCTGGTGCCATGGCATACATGGTGCTGGGGACAGGGACATGCTGTGCCAGGTATCACTTGCCCCATTATCACTATCTGGCAGGGATCCTGAGGCACAGTAGGTCCTGCCATTTCCCATCCTAGACCAAAGCCAGGGAGGCAGGGATGCACTGTGTGTTGTGCCCAGGATGGAATCCTGGCAGGCCATGTGTCACTGTGTGTGGAGCACACCCACCACTCCAGGCTTCTGGGGTGTGGCTGTGCTGTGTGTGCCCATGTCCTCAGAACCCTCTGCCACTCAATCCCCTGTTCCCAGTGAACTTTGTGGACTGTGGCGAGTCGCGCCGTACCGCCTTCCTACCGGATGACACGCGCTTCAAGGTGAGCAGGAATGGCATTGTCTCTGCCACCCGGCCCCTGCAGCTCCAGCAGCAGGAGATCACCTTTGCCGTGCACACCTGGGACGCCACAGGCAAGAAGCATTCAGCCAAGGTGACCCTGCGCCGGCGGGAGCACCAGCACAGACACCACGAGCGGATGCAGCAGGTAAAGCACAGACCCGCTCCCTGGGGTCACAGCCGCCCCTGTCCCTGGTGCAGAGGGCTCAGCAAGGTCCTGGCACTGAGCAGAGCCACTGTCCCAACAGGACACAGTACCTGACGTGCTGATCTTCCCGGAGCATGGACACGGCCTCCGGCGGCAGAAGAGGGACTGGGTCATCCCCCCCATCAACTGCCCTGAGAATGAGCGGGGGCCCTTCCCCAAGAAGCTGGTGCAGGTATGTGTCCCCAGAGGGACCAGGCAGGGTCCAGGGGGTCCACAGAGTGCTGGGACATGTCTCCACCCACTTCTTCCTGCCTCGCTGCCAGATCAAATCCAACAAGGACAAAGAGACCAAGGTTTTCTACAGCATCACGGGGCAGGGAGCAGATACCATCCCCGTGGGTGTCTTCATCATCGAGCGGGAGACAGGGTGGCTGGAGGTGACAAAACCCCTGGACCGAGAGAAGAAGGATAAATATGTGGTGAGTGAGGGGGCGCCTGTGGTGGGAGAGGGACGGTCCTGGGGACAGCACACACACTGACTGTGCCCTTGCAGCTCTACTCCCACGCCGTGTCAGCCAACGGGCAGCCCGTGGAAGACCCCATGGAGATCATCATCACCGTCACTGACCAGAACGACAACCGGCCCGTCTTCACCCAGCAAGTCTTTGTCGGCTACATTGAGGAGAACGCAAAGCCGGGTACATGGGGGACTCTGAGCTGGGACCACATAGAGCCCTGAGCAGCAGCAGTGCCAGTGTGTCTGGTAGATCCTGACCGATCATTGAAATCTCCCTTGCTTGTCCCCATGTCCAGGCACATCTGTGATGACTGTGAGTGCTACGGATGAGGATGATGCGATCAATGTGAACAATGGCATCATCAGCTACTCCATCCTCAGCGAGGAGCCCAAGGGTGCACAGGAGATGTTCACCATCAATGCTGAGGAGGGCATCATCAGTGTCATTGGCACAGGACTGGATCGGGAGGTGGGCACCTTGCCATGGCTACTCCACAGTGCGATGTGCCATGAGGCGAAAGGGATACTGGAACCCTGGGGTCCATCTGTTTTTGACATGTGTCATCCCTGGGTCACTGTCTCTGGCTGTAGGGGTGTGTGCAGCCTTGAGCCCACTAGGAGCTGTGCTGAGGACATTCTAGGGACCCCTAGCCTTGCTGAGCCTGGAGGGGGTGCAGTGCCAGCCCCTCAGGTGCATAGCTGGGACATTGGCTGCCTCTGTGCCTGCAGGGAACAGCAAGGCTGGAGAAGGGTGGTGGAGCAGGCACCTGCAGGGGTGCTGGAGGGGAACACCCCAGTCCCCACACTAACCCTAAATGGGGTGATTTTGCCCTGCAGACCACTCCCAACTACACGCTGATCATCCAGGCTGCAGACCAGGAGGGCATGGGCCTGACCAACACTGCCACTGCCATCATCAAAGTCACTGATGCCAACGACAACCCTCCTGTCTTCGACCCCACCATGGTACCACCCAGCCCCAGCCTCTGCCCTCTCCGGGCATTGTGGCACAAGCCCCCACCTGGGGTGCCTGGGGCCACACAGGTGACTGTCCCTGTCCCATCTTGCAGTATGAGGATTCAGTGGATGAGAACGAGGTGGGGGTGCTGGTGACCCGGTTGCATGTGACAGACCAGGACCTGCCAGGCTCCCCGGCCTGGAACGCCGTCTACCGCATCCAGAGCGGGGACCCGCAGGGCAACTTTGAGATCACCACTGACCCCAAAACTAATGATGGGCTCTTGAAAACTGCCAAGGTGGGTCCTGCTGCTGCATAGCTGTTTGAGCACCAGATGACTCCCTGCTGGCACTACCCAGCTTCTCTCCCACCCCCAGGGCCTGGATTATGAGACCAAGAACCGGTACAAGCTCGTGGTATCAGTGCAGAACGAGGCTGCCTTCGCTGTGCCCCTGACTCCTGCTACAGCCAATGTCCTGGTGGTGGTCAGGGATGTGAATGAAGCCCCCATCTTCATACCCCCGGTCAAGCGGGTGGAGGTGATGGAGGATGTTCCAGTGGGATACCACGTCGCTTCCTACACAGCCCAGGACCCCGACAAGGAGCAGAGCCAGAAAATCACGTGAGTGGGGGGTGACAGTGGCAGAGATTTTCCTGGGGTGTTTGAGGGGCTGTGCTGCACTGTGTGCCACTTCCTCTCTCCCTGCTGACCCCTGGCTGCCCCCAGGTATCGCATGGGCAGTGACCCTGCGGGGTGGCTGGCCATTGACCCTGAGAACGGCATCGTCACAGCAGCCCAGCCACTGGACCGGGAGTCGGCGCATGCCATCAACAGCACCTACAAGGCCATCGTCCTGGCCGTGGACAACGGTGAGGGTTGGGCCCCCGTGCTCACCTTCATGTCCCCCCATGGGGTCCAGGCTCCTCCCTGGGTGCCTTGCTCACTGTCAGTCCCACAGGGTCGCCACATTATGCCACCGGCACAGGGACGCTGCTGCTCCTGCTTCAGGATGTGAACGATAATGGGCCCGTGCCAGAGCCCCGGAGCTTTGACATCTGCAACCAGCAGCCCGAGGAGCAGACACTAACCATCATCGACAAGGACCTGCCCCCCAACACCTACCCCTTCAAGGCAGAGCTGATGCATGGCTCCAGCAGCAACTGGACTGTCAAGGTGATGCCACCAGGTAGGTGCCACCTGCTCTGGTACTGGGCCCTGCAGTGAGCACTAGGCTGGGAGCCTGCCATGGGCCAAAATCCTGTGCCAGTTCCAAGAGTGTTCCCAAAGCAGAGCTGGGAAAGGGGCTGGAACACCAGGAGTGGCTGAGGGAGCAGGGGAGGTTTAGGATGGACCTTCTCATTCTCCACAACTCCTTGGCAGGAGAGTGCAGCTAGGTGAGGGTCAGGATCTGTCCCAAGGGGAAACAACCTCGAGTTGTGCCAGAAGAGATTTAGGTTGGATATTGGGGAAAATTCATTTATGAAAAGGATGGTCAGGCATTGGAACAGGCTGCCCAGAGCAGTGGTGGAGTCCCCATCCCTGGAGGGATTTAAGAGCTGTGTGAATATGGCACTTGGGGAAATGGGTCAGTGGTGGCCTTGGCAGTGCTGTGGGATGGCTGGACTCAATAATCTTGGAGACCTTTTCCAACCCAAATGATTCTGTGGTTTACCAAGACCTGGTGAAGCTGAAGATGAAGAAGGATCTGGAGCCAGGTGAGTACAACATCTTCCTGAAGCTGCTGGATGGACAGGACAAGGAGCAGATCACACCAGTGCGAGCCCAGGTCTGCAGCTGTGAGGGGCCAGCCAAGAACTGTGAGCGACGAGCGTACATCTCTGGTGGCATGGGCGTGCCTGCCATCCTGGGCATCCTGGGGGGCATCCTGGCACTGCTCAGTGAGTACCCAGGGACAAGGAGGGGAGGGACAGAGCACGGGTCCCTCTCTCCCTGCTGCCCTGACACCCCCCTCCTGTGCCTGCAGTCCTCCTGTTGCTGCTGCTGCTCTTTGTGAAGAGGAGGAAGGTGGTGAAGGAACCACTGCTCCCACCCGAGGATGACATGAGGGACAATGTGTACCACTATGACGAGGAGGGTGGTGGTGAGGAGGACCAGGTAGGCTGGCTGTGCCTGCTGGACCATCCCCAGCAAGTGGTGGTGGTGGTGGTACCCGTGGTCGTCCCTTGAGCCTTGACTCCTCCTGTTCCCCCAGGACTATGACCTGAGCCAGCTGCACCGAGGGCTGGACTCCCGGCCTGAGGTGATCCGCAATGATGTGGCCCCCCCACTCATGGCAGCCCCTCAGTACCGGCCCCGCCCCGCCAACCCCGACGAGATCGGGAACTTCATTGACGAGGTGAGTCCTGACCGAGGGGAGGCCAGGGGTGAGTCCTGACCTGGAGATCCTAGGGGGTGACAGCACCGAGGACACAGGTGCTGACCCCTCTGTTCCCTCAGAACCTGAAGGCGGCTGACACGGACCCCACGGCCCCGCCCTACGACTCGCTGCTAGTGTTCGACTACGAGGGCAGCGGCTCAGAGGCCACCTCGCTCAGCTCCCTCAACTCCTCTGCCTCCGACGGCGACCAGGACTACGACTACCTCAACGAGTGGGGCGGCCGCTTCCGCAAGCTGGCCGAGCTCTATGGCGGCGGCGAGGAGGATGATTAGGGACCCCCAGCCTGCTGCTGCCACCTCATTTCACCCCTCTGGACTCATGTTGGTTTATGTCCAGGGTGGCCAAAGTCCCTCCAACACCTCTTGAACCCTGTGCCCATGTGTCCCTCACTGAGAAAAGCTCAGGTTCACTGGGGATAGGGGGTTTTGGGGTAGTCTGGGTGTTTCCTGGCCCCCTTGGCTCCAGGGCATGGAACACCTTAGTCCATTCTCTGTTCTGGAACTGAGGTGCTCCCAGCTGTGTGGGACAGGGTCAGGTCTTTCTTCCCTTTTCCATGGGGGAAAAAGGGTTTCTATGGCGCTCTCCAAAATGCCTCGTGCTCCCAGTCCCACACAGGCTCAGATTGTGAACCTAGTGATGGAGAAGTGTGATGAGGCACTCGATCAACACAAACCAAAGATGCACCATCACATGGAATTGTATTTACTAAAGTATGTACAGCCAGATTTCTATTTTTCTGTATCCCAGATCATGGTTTGATTTCTTCCCTTGTTGTGCCAGCTGTAATTAGCGTGCAGTCACTGAAAGATGCTTCCCAAAATCAAAGGGCTTTCCCAAAATCCTGACCTTTGTGTTTAGCTGTTGTCATGGTTTGTATTTTTTATCATGGGAAAAGGGTCTGATGCAAGCTGGGAAACCAGCGGCGGATAAATGTTGATTGCATGGTTTTTATATGAAATTGAAATAATAAATTGTTTTAAGAAAACCAAACCACGTTTCTGTGCGTGAGGCTTTGCCTGAGCTCGAAGGCTTTACCTGCGGCGCAGGTGGGGCCATGGCCCCCCTCCACAGGGTAAGCGGGCAATCAGAATAAAGGAAGGGTTTGAGTTGGAAGAGACCTTAAGGATCATCCAGCTCCATCCCTGCATTGGCAGGGACACCTTCCCCTATCCCAAGCTGCTCCAAGCCCCGTCCAACCTGGCCTTGGACACTCCCAGGGATGGGGCAGCCACAGTTTCTCTGGGCAAGGAAGGATTCCTTCCCAACAGCGCGTCTAACGCTGCCCGGCGGCTGCGGGAACGCGTTCCCCCGCTCTGCCTTGTCCCTCCACCCCTTGTTCCCGGTCCCGCCCCGGCTCTCCGGGCGGTTTCTCCTCCCATTCCCGACCTTCCCAAGATGGCGGCCAACACTGCGGGCCCTCCCCTCACGCGCCCTCCCCACCATGGCGGCCGCTGCCGCCCCGCCCCTTCCCCCGACCTGCCCATGATGGCGGCGCTCACTGCCGGCAGTCCCGACATGGCGGGCCCGGAGCCGGGCCGTGTGGTGGAGGCGCTGGAGCTGCTATTGGGGCCGCCCAGTGATGGCAACAGCGCTGCCGAGCCCGGCCCGGAGCCCGCCCTGTGCCTGGAGACGCTGCGCAGGAACGCGGCGGCGCTGGAGGAGCGGCTGTCACGGGCAGCGGGCTGGGCCGCGCTGCGCGAGCTCAGGGCGGCCGTGCTGTCCCGGGCGCCCGCGCTGGCGGCCGGAGCGGCGGGCGCGGAGCCGGGCTGGGCAGCGGCCTGCGGGCTGCTGGCGCTGCTGCTGTGCCTCAAGGAGCGCCTGGCCGCGCTCGCCGCCGCCCCCGCCGTCACCTCCGCCAACCCCGGGGAGCCGCCGCCGCCCGGCGCCGACACGCTGAGCGTGGGGCAGGAGCGGGCGGTGCGGCGGGCGCTGCGGGCCGCCGTGGGGCTGGGGCTGCTGCCGCACCTGCCACCGGGGCTTGGGCCCGCGCCGGGGCTGGGGCCGCCGCCCGGCACCCGCGGGGCCCGGCTGTTCGCCGCCGTGGCCGCGCTGGTAGAGATGACCCGGCTGCCGGCCCTGGGCGCCCCGCTGCTCGCCCGGCACCTCCGTCTGCTCCTGTCCGGGCTCTGCGGGCTGGGACACGGCCCCGCCGCCCTCTGCCAGGTGCGTGCGACACTCGCACCCCGTGTCTCCCCTTCGCGGTGGTGGAGCGGGTGTCAGGCCGAGCGCCAGCCCGCTCTTCAGGTGGTGCCTCCCGTGTCCTGCCCGCCGTGCTCCATGCGAGAGAAAGGACGGGAGGCACGGAGCCCGTCGAGGGGCTGCAGGGCACCGGCACACCGTCGGCACCGGGGCTTTAGTGCCCAGCCAAGTGTTCCCAACAACCCTAGTATGTTTTGTTCCAGGGTGTTTCGGAAGCGGAGCGATTGCTGTGCCGGGAAGCCCTGAGAGATATCCTGGACCGTGTTTACCAGCCGCTGGCAGTGCAGGAGCTGCTCGTCCTGCAGGGACAGCCCAAGCAGGTACCCGGCGCCATTCCTGGCACGGGGCTGTCAGTGTCTGTGCCCCTGTGGTTCCCACAGTCCGAGGGTGCTGCTCTTCTGGAAATGTCCTTGCACCTTAAACACCAGTCCCCGAGCGCTGGCGAGGCTGCCGGGTGTGTGTCATTCCAGCCCTGCTGTGCAGGAGAGGACTGTGGGTGTGTCAGGGACTGTCATCACTGCACGTGCCACCTTGGCTTGGCACCCACATCTGCCATGCCCGGCCAAGCACAGCCTCTGCTTCTCCAAACCTCACCCTTCTCACTCAGGGGATGACACAGGGCACCTGCTGCTCTTTGGGGCTGTTCCAAAGCCTCCTGGGGAGTAGGAGATGTGGAATCTCTTAAGTGTTGTTTTGGGAAAGTCCCCATGGGCTAATGCCCTTAATAGAATCATAGAATCCCAGAATGGCTTGGGCTGTAAGGGAAGTCAGAGTTCATCTCATTCCACCTCCTACCATGGGCAGGGACCCTTTCCACTATCCCAGGTTGCTCCAAACCCTGTGCCCTGGACACTTCCAGAGATAGAATAGCATGCTAAGCACCTGAGGGCCGACCTCTTTCACTGAATCCTGATTTGCTTTATGCCACGGGATGAAGCAGCAATTCAAAGCCTGTCTGTGTCCTGTGCTCTCTGTCAGAGGATGGGCTGTTTGCCCAGAGGTGGGGTTGGTACAGATGTGTGCAAATACATTCCTTACCCTGCTCCTTTGCTCCCTTCCAGAGGTCTCCAGGTGCTGGGGCAGCTCCGGCCTGGCTGCGGCGGCTCTGCGGGCACCTGCTCTCTGAGAGGCTGCTGAGGCCTGGTGGGGTACAGGCCGTAGTTCGCGGTGTCTTGGAGGGCACAGACGGTGAGTGGGGGGCTCTGGGCCCCAGCATCACAGATTCAGAGGTGTCTTGGGACAGTTCATCCCATGAGAGGCCCAGAAGAGCAGAGCCACAAGAGCTGGATGTAGCAACTTTCTTGTGCCAGGCTGAGGTGACATGGTGCTACACAGACTTTGACTGTGCTGAGCTCCCAATCTGCTCTAATTTGGGATACACATGGTTTGAGGGCTGAAAGGTACCAAGCCCATTTATCCTGTTTGTGCCTCAATGGGGTCACACCTTGTATGTGTCCAGAGTGGGATCAGTCCTGAGGAATGCCCTGTACCAGTGCCAGTGCTGTGAGAGATGTGCTGGGCACTGGGCTGTGAGAGCTGTAGGGACTGTGAGTCCCATCCCCTCCCCTGCTCTCCATGTCTGCCAGGGAGGGAAGCTGTTTATCTCCACAAGCTGAATCCCACAGTTTTTAGTGCCAAAATCTCCTCCAGCCAACTCCAGTCGTCCAGGCACAACCTCTCCCCACCTTTTGGCTCACCCACCTGGCTGTGGGAGTTTTTCCATTATCACAGCTCTTGCACAGCAATTTTCCCCTTTCTATTCTTAAGTTCAGGTGTCTCCTGAAAGATGCTTGGTTTAACAAGAGCAGTAAGAGCTCAAAATCCAATTTTTGGCTAGGAACACCTGGCTTCAGCCAGAGTTGGCCATGTTTCGAAGCTAACCCAGGATTTCTGCTGCTGTTGTAGGTGGTGCTGGTGCTGAAGCAGCAGCTCTGGACTGGAGGAAGTGTGATGCAGTTGGGAAGATCCTGGCTGCCTGCCCACAGCAGTGCCTGTCCCTCGAGGACTACTACAGACAGGTGTGCCCCCAGGTAAGTCCCTTGTTCCCTCTGCTGGGAAATGCAGAGCCAGCTCCTGGCTTAGAGGGTGCTGGGGCTGTTCCTTTTGCTTTAGCGTGGTCTGGCTCAAGCCATCACAACATGGACATGTTTTCCTGGCAATAGGACATTTCCGCTCTTGACGTTTCCACATTTAATTGAAATACAGGATGATGTTGTCTGATCACACGAGGTACTTGGCACTGTGCTACACAGAGCTCTGTGTGTAGTTCTTGCTTCCAGCCTTTGGCTCTGGGAGTGTTGCAGGCTCCTGGTTTGAGCCCAGAAAGGTATCCTATGTGAGTGGGAAGGACACTGGCTCTTCCACACATGGAATGTCATGCCAGCTGCCCAGCAAAGCAGGACATGGGAAGCTCCTTAGTTGCTGCAAGGCCCCAGGCCCTCTATGATGGGTTGCTGATCCTTGTTTCTTTTTCCTTGCAGATTCTGGGCTTGCTACACATCCAGGACAAAGTGGCAGCACGGCAGTTCCAGCGTGTGGCCACCACCACGTTGCTCACCATGGCCAGGGAGCAGCCACAGCTGGCAGAGAAGTACCTGCTCCAGCCCCTGCTGGCACCTCTCCATCGCTGCTCTGAGGCCACAGGTACCTGGACTGGAGAAGGGTCTGGTTTTGCTCCTCACTGGTTTTTGTCATTCCATCTGAATTTTCTCAGGCTGGCAGCCAGGCTGTGGAGTGTGGGAGCCCAGCTCTCTGTGATAGCTCTGTCAAGTTTGTCTGGGTGCACTGTATTTACTCCTACTTGAGTCCAGTTACTGCAGTGTGGGAGCTGAGCAGTTTGGCTCTGCCCCGTGCTCCTTGGGAACCTCTCCCACAGTCTGACATCCTTGTTCTGGGCTTCCAGACAGAAGCCATTGGTTCTCCACACTGACCAGCAGCTCTCTGGGGAATCATCCATCTTGGAGTTGTGGTCTGTGTTGATTTCCATGTGTCCTTGGGGATTTACAACACTGCAGCAGAATTAGTATGGCTAATGAGGGGTGGTCTGTTCCCATGGGGGGAGGAGGAAGCTGTGGAAGTGCTTTTGGGTGCAGGGAATGGTGGGGCAGTTCTGGGGGCTCCAGTCTGCTTTGTGGGGGGTCACGTCTCTGCCCTTTGCTTTCAGAGCTGTCACTGGAGGATTTGACAGCAGGGGCTGTACTGGTGCCAGAGGCAGAGCTGGGCAGCTGTGTGGAAGATGTGCTCAAGGTACCATGTCTGCTTTGGGTGAGAAAAAGAGCTGGTTTGAGGCCTGGTGAGCAATTCAGTGTGTGTTGGGCTACTCAAATCCAGTGTCTCCTGCAGTCATGCTCAGTTGTCTGGTCTTCATCTGCAGGAGTACCCCAGCCTCCACATGGGCTATGCCAGGGCCTCACCACCCTCACAGGGAAAGATTCCTTCCCAGTGTCCCATTTAACTCACCCTCTTGCAGTTGGAAGTTATTGCTCCTTGTCCTATCACTCCAGGCCCTTGTCCAAAGTCTCTCTCCAGCCCTCTTGGAGCCCTGTTAGGTACTGTAAGGAGCTCTAAGCTTTCCTTGGAGCACAGGTCTTGGTTCTGGCATTTGGGGGATTAGTGAGGTCCATCCGTGTGCTACCTGTGAATGATGAAGCCTTTTTGTGAGGTCCCTCCTGTGACACCTCCCCTCATAACTCCCCATTTCCTACCATTCCCACCAGTAACCCCAGTGCCACACTGCAGGCTCCAGCAGTTTCCTGTTGCATGTTCCAACCCAGAAGGACATCTCCAGTCCAGGAATTCAAATTTCAGAAGCTGGTGACTTGCTTCCTGGCATGCCCCGAGGCAGGCTAAGCTCTTAAATGCTGGGATTGTTGACAGTTTTCCCAGTAATGATCTGTTGTAACTGGCTGGCAGGCAGAGACCGGTCTGGAGGACTGCTCCCTCCCAGAGCAGTGCTGGTGGGGTTGGGGTGGGTCCCTCCTTAATGGCAGAGTACTGGGGGCCTGACAGCAACCAGATTAGTGAGGGGACCCCAGGTTTGGGGGGGTTTCTTGCCTAGCAAGTGTCATTTGATGCTTAGTAAGAAACCATCCTTGGGGCTTCATCGGGAGGCTTTGTGTACACAAGGGTCTGGGGAGGAGGGATGGCTCCGTGGGGATTAGCACAGGGAAACAGGTCTGTGTGCATCAGTGGAGCTGGGCAGGGCCCCTGGGGACCACTTCTCAGTGTCTTGGGAGGGTGCTGGATGGGGTGGAGGATAGGAACAGGGCTCTGCAATCACCCCTGAGCCCCTGCAACACTCCCAAGAGCTTCTACAACATCCCCAGAGCCCTTGCAATACCCCCTGAATGCCAACAACATTCCCAGAGCCTCTGAATTCCCCCCAGAGCAGCGCAGTGCCTCAGCTCAGCACCCCCTAGCCAACTGCCCTGCTAGTGACTGATCTCTGTGTTTGAGATTTACAGTAATTCAATGAAGATTTGCTCATTCCAGGGAGCCTGTTGCATCCCTGGGTAAGGCAGGACCTTACTCCTAAACAGCAGGCTTCCCAAATAGCTGGCTGCAACCTTCCTGTAGCTTGGAGCCCTGCTGTGGTTAAGAAAATTCTTGGAGAAAGATGGTGCTGAAGGCAGGTTTTAATAGGGAATATGGCACAATCAGGGAAGACAGTCTCCAGACTGAAGGAAGAGGCTGAGAACCTTCCACCACCCTCCCCGATAGCTGCCCTGTGCACGGACATGTTTCTGAAGTCCCTTCTGCCCCATGCAGGTGTTTGACTCCCCTCCCTGTACCCTTCTCTCTGTAGGTGTATGTAGTTGGGAATGACAGCTCCAGCCTGCTGCTGGGATCCTTACAGTCAGTCCTGGGAGTGGTTTTTTCCCTCTATTCCTTCGCCAAGCAGAATGTGTCATACTTACGGTAAGGGAGGATTTGTACTCGGCTTCTGTACTCGGCTTCTGCTGGGGTTTCATCTGCTGGGCTCTGCCCATCTCAGGGCACAGGCAGGAGCAGAGATCCATCTTCTCATCCCAGAGCACTCTCATTCTAAGCAGACAGTAACCACAGGCAGGGCACATGACCTCACTGGCAGCCCGTGCCTGAGGAAGCTGTTCTCATGTTAGTTTTTGTCTTCCCTGAAGACAGAATGTTCTGTGTAGGGGTGAGTGTGCCCTCAGGAACACAGGGTGGCTCTGCCTAGAGCAGGGATTGTGGTTGTCCATGGCTGGAGGTACTCATGCTGGAAACTGGATGGAGGGCTCTACAAATAGCATAAAAATGGGGAAAACAGTTTAAGCACTTCCCTCGTGGAAGTACAGGATCATTCTGCAATCTGGGATCACTCTCCTCTGGTACAATCAGGACCTGCCTCCTGGCAGATGATCCCCCATACTATGCCCAGGTTCCCATGACTGGTGTACAGTGGAAAGCACCACGTGTGCCAGTTGTGGCAGGGACAGGGGTGACCAGGTGCTGGGTGTCCTCTCTTCTTGCTCCCCCCAGGCTTTTCCTGGAGTTTTTAGCCTGGTAAAAACATTCCTGGTGGGGTTACACAGTGCTCTGGTGATCCTGGCGTGTGGAGGCTTTCCCTAAAAGGTGTGTGTAGACACAGCCTCTGCTGTTACTAGAGGCCTCGTTAATCACTTCAAAGAGCAGTGAGTGCCGTGACAAGTTGGTGGAACGTGACAAGTTGGTGGAACGTGCCAAGTTCACGCTGCTGCTGGGCCAGCAGTCGCTGCTTCCTTTGCTAAGGAACTTGGCAGGGATGACTGAACCCACGGCTGCCTGGAAGTGTTCAGGTTTCCAGACCCCTGGCACAGCCCAGCATGGCTGCTTCACCTCATTAACCTGCTTCTTTCCTTGGCAGAGCTCCCCATGCCACCTCAGTGCTCCCATCTCCTTCCTCCTTTCCCTTGGCACTGCCACCAACCCTTGTCACCTCGGCCTGAGGCATAGGCAGGGCATGCCAGGAGTGTTCGCAGGGCTTCCTTGCCAGCCTGAAGTGTGGAGGAACCCAAATCCTTCCATCTGGGAATGCCAGAAGGGCAGGATGTGCTGCTGATCCTCTTGTGAAGGCACAAATGCTTTCAGCTGCCAGAGCCAGGAGCATCCCAAGGAGAGCTCATGGCTGCTCCAGAGTACTCCAGTCATGTTCTTTATCCCAAAGTGTGTGCAGGGAAGATGCAGTGGGCAGAGCAGTATCGCTACTGGCTCCTTTCTCCTTGACAGCTCCCCGTGCCAGGACATCCTGCTGTGGTTCCTGGAGAAGGCAGAACGGGAACAGTCCCTGGCTGTGCTGGAAGGCCTGGCCAGGCTGAGTAGCCATGTGCCCACCCTTCACCCACAGTGCCAGCTCTGTGTAGGCAGTGACGGCGGTGCTACCATCGTCGTGGAGGAAACCACCAGGTGAGTGCTGTGGGACAGTTCCGTGGGTCACTCAGCACCCAGAGCTTTCCATGGAAGCCTGTCAGAGAGCCTGGGTGAGCAGGGGGCTGCCAGTGCCACCCCACAGCGTCTCGAGCTCAGGCAGGTGATGTTTCCACACAGCCCACAGAGCCATCACAGCCCCCAGGTTCCCTGGACATGGTTCAGAGCTCTGACTTCTTGCCCCAAAAAGCATCACGCTGCACCTGAGTGTTGGTGTGTGGTGTGCACTCCCTGCCTGCTTTTCCTGACTCCTGAGCCTTGCCAACCCAGTGTCTGGGCATGGGATGTGTGTTTCCAATCTCAACACTCCCAAAATTCAGCTTCCAACCTCCAGCCTGATCCTGTCGGGTGTCACAGTGAGCAGAATCCCTTGGGCACAGGTGGCACAGTCACAGCACAGACTGTGGCAGTGCCAGCATCAGAGAGCAGCTACGGAGCTCCTCTGGCACGGGCAGATGGTCTCTAAGTAGAGGCAGAGCTGACCATGCTGGGAATTAACTGCAGCCTTTAGCCTCCAGCCACGCAGGTCAGGATGTCCAGCAGCAGGAGTCTAGGTTTAAGGAGATGGGCTGTGAGCTGGCACGAGGGACCAGGGCAGCACTGTGGGGCAGGCAGAAGCACAGCTGTGCCCAGGGGTGTGCTGGGAGCTGGGAACACATGCAGCAAAATCCCCACAAATACATTTGGTTTGGCTTCATTTCAAGCTATTCCTGACTTGAGTTAGAATTACAGGCTGGTTTGGGTTGGAAAAGATCTTAAAGCTCATCTTGTTCCATTCTCTGCCATGGGCAAGGACACCTTCCACTCTCCCAGGTTGCTTCAAGTCCTGTATAGCCTGGCCTTGGGCACTTCCAGGGATGGGACAGCCACAGCTTCTCTAGGCACCCTGTGCCAGGGCCTTGCCACCCTCACAGGAAACAATTCCTTTGCATTATCCCATCTAATCCACCTTTTGTAAATAGGAAGCCATCCCCCACCTTGTCCTGTCACTTCACACCCTTGTTCACAGTCCCTCTCCAGCCTTTTTATAAACTCTCTTTAGGTACTGGAGGGCCAGTATTAGCAGCAGCTCTGCCTTGCTTAAACTGGGACTACTTTTAACTTGTTCCATACTGGCCCTGGCTGTGCCCATGCCCCTGCTGCCACAGCTCTGACTGCTGCCTAACCTAGCCAGCACTAATCCTGTTATTTATGGGCTGGATTAAAGGTATGTTTTGGGCTCATGGTTTTTCTTAATGAGTGCAGGTTAGTTAATAAGTAGAACCCCAATGACCTGGGCAATGTTTGGCTCAGCTGCCTCCAGGCTTTGCTGGGAAATGCTGGGAAGGAAGGCTTCCAGGGAAAAGTAGACTGGTATTTCGCCATGCCCTGCAGTCTGGGTCAGGGGGTTCTGGGTGTGTTGGTGATAACAGTGACCTGTTCCAGTGATGAAGATGAGGCCCTGTACCAGAAGATCTCCTTGGAGCAGTGCCATGTGGAGAGCTTGGTGGAGCTCCTTTCCCACTGCCAGAAGAGTGGTCTGGCTGGAGACTTCTTCATCCACTGCCTGAAGGTGAGGGCAGCCAGTCCCTGGTTGGGACATACCTGTGGGAAGGGTTTCCCTTCCAGAAGGGACCAGCAGAAGGCAAAAGAGGAATCAATCATCCTCCTGTGTGTTCTGAGGTATGGCATAAGCTCGAGCAGCCCTGTGTGCTGGGTGGGAAGCCAAGGAGTGGGAGCAGCCCTGTCCCTGAAGGGGTTAACCCTCATCCTCCCCCTGGGCTGTTTTAACAACAGGAGCCTGTCTGAAGTGTGTTGGAGGCTGGGAATAATCCCTGTTGCTCCCTTGGCTGTAGAAGAGGGGCCCCATACTTGCTCCCTTTGATCTCACTTGGAGCCCCCCACAGTTCCCTCCAGGCCTGGGTTGGACTGGGATTTTGTGCCCCAGCCCATAGTCACAGGAGGGGATAGGGATGGGACACCCAGGAGCTGTGGACAGCTCTCAGAAGCAGCTGGAAGGTGGTGGTGATGGTGTGAGGAGTCACCTGGCATTCCTGGCACTGGTTCCTGGTGTTTAACCACTGCCTCTTTGTGCCCTGCGCTCCCTTCCCGGCAGGAGCTGACTCAGGTGGCTGCGGAGGATGAGACAGCTCCAAACCCAGCTGTGGAGCCTGGAGGGAGTTTGCTGGAGCTGGAGCACTACCAGGCCAGGCAGGGGAGGAAGCTGCTGGTCCTGCAGCTCGTGGCCACGCTGTGCGAGGGCATCTCCGACACCGTGTTCACTGACATTGTGCAGGTTGGTCATGGCAAGGCCTGGGGGGATCGGCTGAACTCTTCCAGGAGCAAAGGCTGAAGGAGGTTGGGATTGCTCAGTCTGGGGAAGAGAAGGGTCCAGAGTTACCTTTGGAGAGACTTCCAGTGCCTAAAGGAGCTCCAAGAGAGCTGGAGAGGGACTTTGTACAAAGGCCTGGAGTGACAGGACAAAGGGGAATGTCTTCCCCCTGTCAGAGGACACGGTTAGAAGGGATACAGTGAAGAAATTCCTCCCTGTGAGAGTGGTGAGACCCTGGCACAGGTTGCCAGAGAAGCTGTGGCTTGGCATCACTGGAAATGCCCAAGGCCATGTTGGATGGGAGCAACTTGGTTGTGCTCCTACGTTAATGAATGGGCAGTGCCAAATTTATTAAATATTGTGATTTCAAAGGTCACTTTGACCTGGGTCCCAGAAAGGATTGTTAAAATCTCCCCCTGAGTCTGCCCTGGATGGGTTTGGCTGTGCTGGTCAGGAAGGCAGCCGGACACTGAGAGCAGCATGGCATTCCGTTCTGGATCCCCTGCATATCCAGTGGCTTTTAACTTCCTCATCCTGTTTTTTATTGCTGTTTTTCCCCCAGTGCCCCAGCCATGCCAGCTCCTCATACTGCTTGCTCAGGCAGGTTTCCTCACGTTTCCTTTGGGACAAAGGAGCCTTTGTGTGCTCAGCAGCAGAGGGGACACAGCCAGCAGCGCTTTGTCCCCACCTGCCTCCCCATCACACCCACCCACCGGGGCCAGAGAGACAGGCTGGGAAATGGGGAAGGGTTTTGCCAGGTTTCAGGGTCCAGCCAGGAGTCTGGGATAAAAACTTGCCACCAAAGAAATCCAGACAAAAAATCCATTATCCTTCTGCCTGGGGTTGTGTTTCAGGGAGGCCCCGGGCTGGGACAGGGACAGGCTTTGAGCAGGTTCTGCAGTGTGGGGTTCCCTGGGGCATTTTGGGGGGCCCTAATGGGGTGGGAGCAAGTGGGATCCATCCTTCCAAAGCTGAAGCCCAGGAGCAGCAGCCACTGTGGCCTCCCCCAGCTGCACATTTATTTTATTTACATATTCTCCTCCATCATCAAGGTCAACTTGATTTCCTCCACTGCACCAAGGATTCTCTCCTCCTGCCTGAGACACAGCTGTGCCCCAGTGTTTTATTTTTCAGTTTTTTTTCCTTCCCACTTTAAAATGTTTTATTTCCTAGATTTTTTTTTAAGTTTTAATTTTTCTCAGTTGCAATCTACTGTTACTTATCCACAATTTTCCTTTTTTATATGTTAAATATAACTTCAACCCCTCCAGCTTGTGTGTCACTGTGTTGTGAGAGCAAATATTCCAATTTTTTTTACCTACTTGCTATTTGATGGAATTTCTTCACTGGAATAATTATCCCAGCAGGTACTTGAGCCTTCCATGCAGCCTTTTCCAAAGTCTTTTTGCACAGCCTCCCTCCTTGCTTAAGAGATGTGCTTAAGGAATCTGGCAACTGATGAGGAAGTGCTGCCTACGCTCAGTGCCCTGGGGATGGAAGTTTGGAATTTAGTGCAATAGGACCTTGTTGCCCTCTTACTTTGTTTTCTGAAATAGGAACACAATAGTTCCTCCTCTTTAGCAACACACCTGTTAGGTAGGAATGACCCTGATCCAAATCCGTCCCAGGCTTGTCTGGGAGAAGATAAGGCATGGAGAACATCAACTCCCTAATTTCAAGATCTGTTAGGAAGGCAGAAAGCCTGTGGGATCAAAGGTGTTGGTGCCAAGTATGGAGAAGGCCAATGCCAGCCAGGCAGGATCGTCACATGTGGAATAAAAATATTGTGGGAAAAATCACAAAGTAAGTGAGAACACAGGACATGACCCAGCTGGAGTATCAGCTGTGCAGTATAAGGAGGAGGCTGCTATGGAGAATTGTGGACAGGGGCTGGAGCTCCTTGGCTCTGGAATTTCCAAGCCTTTACCTCGGGCTCTTCCATAGAGACCCACCTTGAGCTTTGGGACTATCCCAGTTGTCTTCCCAGCTTCCATCCCTTGGTGGAGCCAGGCAGGAGGCAGAGATGGAGCTGGGATCCCTCTGTTCCTCCAGCCCCACGGGGACTTCTGCTGCTGAGAGACCCCACCAGTTTAACTATCACCTTGTCCCAGTTGTGGACATGACTTGGCTGAGCCCACACTGGGATTGGGATAGCGGCAACAGGAGGAGGAAAATGGGAAGGGTTTAGAATTAGAAGGGACCCACAGGGATCATGGAGTCCAGCTCCTGCCCCTGCAGACACCCCAACAGTCCCACCCTGTGCATCCCTGAGAGCGTTGTCGGAACACTCCTTGAATTTGTATGGAATTGTTCTGGAGAGCTGTGTGGGATGGGGACACTCAGCTGGGCACAGAGGCAGCGGGGGAGGTGGTTTGGGGTGTCCCTGCTCCTGATGGCTGTTCCCTTGGCAGGTGCAGGAGTTCCTGGCAGCCGTGCTGCACCGGGCCTGTGCCCACCCTGCGCAGGGCCCCGGCGCAGCGGCCGAGGCGCAGACCCTTGCCATGGCCATGGGGCTCGTGGCCGCCGTGCTCGGCGGGGCCGTCCAGGTGAGGGACCTCAGTGGGGATGGGGTGGGAAGCTGGTCACTGGCATGCCCAGCCAAGGGTGCTGTGGCACAGCTGGGTGCCCTGGCTCGGGGTCTCTGCTGGGTTGCAGCCTGTAAATAGATATATAGATATATATATTTAATTATTTTTTTTTTCCTTGGTGCAATGCCAGGGTGGTGACCAAGGATTCAGTCTGAACAGGGCACCCCCAAGAGTTCAATCAACTAATTTATAATCTCTCCTAAAAAGGCACTGACAGAGCAGTGCAGTCACATACAGCATCTTTAAATACCAGCACTGCACCCTCTGCATCCCCACACGGTCACAAACTCTGGCTGCAGAGCACTGTGAACTTCCCATGTGGGCTGTACCCTTGAAAATCCCCTTATATTTTTATATTTACATTTTATACATATTTATATTGTTATTTATATCCCTCAGTTAACCTTGTAATACCTATATATATAGATGAGCTCTGTGTCACTCAGTGGAGCTGCCATGGGGAGCAGTGGCACATCCATTAACGAGCTGCCATCACTGAGCTGCTGGGGTTGCTTCATCCCTGGATTTGCCCTAAGGAAAATGCAGTTGTTAACAGAAAAAGATCATTTATTGTCTCTTATTGCTAAATTTCTAACACTGGGAAAGGAACTGTAGTTGAAGAGAAGTTGAAGCCAGAGTCATGGGGCTGCAATGGGCCCCTCCCAGGCAAGCTCCTGCTCCCCCTATTGTGTTAATGGGAGTGACATAATTTGGAAAATGGAATGTGAAAGGTTTTGGAAGCAGCTGCAGAACTTCTTGAGTTTCAGCAGGCGAGGGGTTTTATGCAGTCATCCAAAATCTCTGCTAAAGTACCCTTTTTCAGGCCTCACATCCCAGATTTTAGCAGTTAAATCCAGGTTAACTGTGGAGGAGCTTCTCTAGCTCAGGACTGGTCATGACTGCTGTGCTGGGAGCATCGTTCCAGGCAGGACTGATGGCAAGTCTGGCACAGTGCTGGTAGGAGGGATGTCCCTGACTTGGCCTCCATACCCAGACACTTGTTCTTCAGGTTCATGCGCTTCCCACCTTCTCCCATGGCTGCTGCCAGGGGTGGGATTGGTGCTGGGCTTAGAGGAGCTCAGGATGCCCATAGCCCAGCTCAGGAGCTGGGGATGGAGCTCTCACCCACATGCCCACCCTCCTGAGAGCATCCCAGGGAGTGAACCCTCATTGCACTGTTGCCGGAGCTGCTCTTCTCCCTCCACAGCTCAAGTCCAGCGATTTTGTGGTGCTGAAGCGGCTGGTGCCGTTGCTGGAGGAGCTGTCCCACACCTACCCCGACCCCCTGACCCAGGAGCTGGCCTCAGACCTGCGCATCGCCATCTGCACCCACGGCGCCTGCTCCCCCGGCACAGTGGGCACCGCTGCCGACAGCGTGCTGGGCAGGAAGCCTGGCATGGCAGCACAGAGCCCTGCTGGCCCTCCTGGCACAGCCCCCAGCTCCCCATCGCCACGGCACGGACACGGCAGCCCCTCGGTTCACAGGGAGGGGAGAAAAGGGCAGAGCACGTGCCGTGAGCCCAGCGCCTCCGGAGCCTCTCCAGCCCCGTGTGCCGACAGCCCGGCCCCAGCTGGGCTCCAGGAGCTGCTGGTGTCAGCCTGCGACCCCCAGCCCCCCAGCCGGGCAGCTGCCCTGCGCCACCTCACCAGCCTGGTGACCCAGCGGGATCCAGAGGCACTTCAGCTTCAGGAGAAGCTGCTGCAGGTACCAAGCTTCTGCTGTGGTCCCTGTCCCTTGCCTTGGTCCACATCTCCTGCTGTGTCCCCTGCCAGCAGAGCTGGTGCTGAATGTGCCGTCGGGCTGGAGATGGTCATGATTATTGGGCCCATACCAGGGTCACTGCTGATGGCACTTTCTTTCCTTCCTTCCAGGTGTTTCTGGAGAATGTGCAGCATGAGGACTCCTTTGTCTACCTCTCAGCCATCCAAGGTGAGCACTGCCTGTCGGGGCGAGTGCTGGCACTTTGTCAGGGAAGCTTTTGTGCTGTGGGGGCTCTGGACACTGGGGGGGAAGAGCAGGAGAGCCACGGCGAGGCTGAGGGCTTGGCATCTCCTGCCCTCCCAGATTGTGGTTTTGTGCTGTTCCGTCAAGCCTGGAGCCACATGTGGGCTGCATGCCCAGTAGTTCCTGAAGCTGGAGACTTCTCCTCCTAGTTATTCTTACTCCCTGGAGCTGGGCACTGTCCCTTTGCCACAGGCTGGGGCTGCAGTTCCAGTACAGCGTGGGCACAGCCTCAGCACCCCAGCCTGGCACCCACGGAGGGCTCTGTTCAGCTGAGGCTGGTGGAGGAGCAGGACCAGGGGGACCAACTGATGTTCCCTCAGGGCTCTGCCAAGGTGGCAACTCCTGAGTACTCACACCCCTTCCCAGGAAACCCTCAGTTCAGTGCTTGCTCCATCCTGCTCAGCACAGCCCCACAGCACCAGGCTGCTCGTGGGATCTGCAGGCAGGTGCTTCCCCCTGGGTGATGTGCGTGTCCCTTGTGACAATGGATGGTCACAGTCCCCTGGGTTCCATGGAAGGGACGTGCCGTTCATTCCCTTGGCCCACAGCAATGCTGGCACCGCTGCTGTTGGGTTGGTAACCTTTGGCAGCAGCTGGGAAAAGAGTTGATGCTGTGTTTCCCGCTGCCTGTACGATCTTGAGAGGGACAGGTCTGTCCTTGCCCGGGGCTGGAGCACAAAGGCTGTAACGTCCCGGTGATTAATGCGCCCGCTGCAGCTGCTGCACGTTTGGCAGTGATTAACCCTGCTGCGGTTCCTCGCAGCATTAACTCACCCGGCCCCTCACAGGGGCACCTGTGCCATGCTGAACCCTGCCGTGCCAAGCACGGGGCTGGGGGCCATGCCAGATGGGTCCTCATATCCCACTTGATCCCTGTCACAGCGGTGGGACTGGGGCTGAGCCAGTGGTTGTGGCGCTGCTGAATTTCATGGAACTGGACTCCAGTGACATTCAGACATCACACCTGGAATCCTGGGGTCAGGTTTGGGCCCCTCGTGACAAGACAGTCATTGAGGGGCTGGAGTGTGTTCAAGAGAGGGCATTGGAGCTGGAGAAGGCTCTGATCCCTGCGTCTGGGGTCTGATCTCTCATCAGGGAGATGCAGCAGGCATGCAGCACACACTGGCTCCTGCTCCCAGTCTGGGTCAGGCAAATCTGGCAGGGACACGCTGGCACCATATGCTGATGGTCAGGAGCTGGGAGCATTGACCATATTCTGTGCCCAAGCATTGGCTGCAGTGCTCAGCTGCCTTCAGTGCAGCAAGTCCCCACTGGGTCAAAGAGCATCACCCAGCAGCAGCGAGCTGAACTGCCAACTGCTAAATTACTGATTTTCCAGTTTTTCTCCCCTGCAGGTGTGGCCCTTCTCTCCAGTGAGTATCCAGAGCGGATTCTGCCCGTCCTGCTGGCACAGTACGAGTGCCCAGCACAGGGCACGGAGGATGCCATGGCTGCTGTCACCAGGATGAAGCTGGGCGAGGTGCTGATGCGTGTCACCCGGGCGCTGGGTGAGCTCATGGCCGTGGGCATGGCACTGCCCGCTGCCAGCAGCCACAGCACTGCTCAGCCTCACCATTACCGGGGGAGAGCCTACTGGGGAATTTTGTTGCCAGAAGGTGGGAAGGGTCCAAAAGCTGAAGAGAAGCTGGCTGGGGTTTGCCAGCAGCAGGAGCAGGATGACAGGTCCTGCCAGCAGCCCACCATCCCCTTGGTCGGCAGCACCAGGCTTGGAGGCTGCTGGGAAGCGTCTGGACATGCTGGGCTGAGAGGTAGAAGCTGGATGAGGCCTTTCCGGCATCTGCTGTTGGGACACGTCCTAAAATGCCTTGTCTGACTCTGTGGAGGAGGCCTGGCCAGCAGGAGCGCACAGCTGGAGCTGTACGTGGCCAGGGAGGTGGCAGCTGGTGTCCTTGGTGCTGGGGCAGCCAGGCAGGGGTCCCTGGTCACCAGGTGGGTGCTGTGTGCCTTGTCTGGGGATGCCCATGAAGAGCCAGGACCCTCTGAACCCCAGGACTGTGATTCTCCTGTGGCCGGTGTCACATTCTCTGGCATCACTCGCACCCCTGGACTCTGCCAGCTATGCCATCCCATCAGTGCAGTGCTGTGCCACCATCCATCCTCGCTGCTGGGATGGGGACAGGGAATCCCACTGTGTCCTGTGGGATTCCAGCAATAAGCTCAGAGCCTCCTCGGTCCCGGACCTCCCCGGGCAACGTCCGTGTGTCGGGTCTGGTGCAGGTTTCCCTTGGCAGCTGCCCCGGGGATGGTGGCACCACCCCCAGGATGGTTCTGGGGGACTGGCTGGTTCTCCATCGTGCTCTCCCTGCTCGCTGTGGTGCTGCTGCCGCGGGCAGCTGCTCCGGCGCGTCCCAGCTCGCCGGCGTATTTATAGAACAAATTGCACCAAGTCGTTTCTGTTGCAAAGCTTCAGCATCTGAGAGCATAGGATTTACATAGCACTTGCAGGATGGCTCCACAGCTCTCTGTGATTCTGAGCTCTCCTGCTCTGCCAAGAGACTGTCATGCCTCCCCCCTGCCCTGTGCCCATCCCTGTTTTCTGTCCCACTGGAGCAGCTTTCCCTATCTAGGAGGGGAAAAGAAGTGTTGCATGCTCCTTCTGTAGCCATCTGGCACAGAGGCTGGTGCACTGCTGGCTTTGGAGGGGATCCCACTCAGATCACCCTGCACTGTTCATACTGCTGTAGTTTCAAGTCCTGGGATGCAGGCACAGAGCATGATATGTTCCCAGCAAGTCCTTGGCATCACAGCACTGCCCTGTTCTCCCCCACCCTGTGCCAGCCCCCAGCCCTGAGCCCCCACGTGTAGGGTGTTGTGGACCCTCCATTGCCCACAAGGATCATTCTTGTCTCCACACCGTGGGGCATTCCAAGGCATCCATCCCACTGCCTCCATCTGCTGTAAGACACCATTGTCCAAGGAGCTTCCAGAGCTTGAGAGAGCTGGCAAAACATAGAACTCACAGGCTAGCTGGTCTTCTGGAGCTTTCTTTCCACCCCTCAAGGCACGGCCCGATGGGAGGTGTGCCCACACCATGTGGGGCACAGAGCTGCTCAGCTCCTGTGGGACAGCCACACTCCTGGGATGGTTGTGGATGCTGATGCTGCTCTCATTAGCAGCTCACACGTCCATGTGTGTGCTAACTGGGGCAGGGGTTTGGGTCTGGATGATATGGGAATTTGAGATTCTTACTTGCTGTGCTTGCAGAACCATGGGTGACCCCATGGGAGGACTGGAATGCACCAAGAGTCTGTGACAGGGAGTGTGTGCTGAGGGCCACAAGCCACACTCCAGATGTTGCATCCAGCTGTTCTGTGGTGTTGCAAGGCAGATGCCCAACCCATCTGTTCCCAAAGGGGCCAGGCCTTTGGCAAGAAGGGTGAGGCCTTTCCATGCTGGTGACACACAACTCTGCTCTCCCTTGCAGGGGACATGGTGTTCCAGCACCGGGAGCCGCTGATTCGGGCCTTCCTGCGGGGTGCCCGGGATCCCGACAGCGCCCTGAGGGCCAGCAGCCTCTCCAACCTGGGCGAGCTCTGCCAGCACCTTGGCTTCCAGCTGGGGTCCATCATCCAGGAGGTACCGGCTCCATCCTTCCCTGACCCTACCTGGGAGCGTGGGGCCTCTCAGCATTTGTTAGCACATGGTTGGACTGCTGAGAACATGGAAATGAGACATTTCCATATGGAAACGGGACATTTCCATAAAGGACATGAGTGATAATTGTTGATACTGTGGAGTGTAAAAGTTATGGGGCCTGAAGCAAACACTAGGGAGGTTCTAGCCCTGATTTTTAGGTGCCTTCTCCACCCATGGCAGCCACTGCCAGAGGAGACCTGGAAGCACAGGTGGTGCCTGCCAGTGACACCTCCCACTTAATGATACCTTGTTACCCTCCCGTTATCTTAATTATCATTATCAGTATCATCGGCATCCCAGAGCTGTCCCTCACCTACCCCAGCTGCAGGCTGTGGGTGAGATAGGACTTCGGGAGCTGCTGGGAGAACCCAGTGGAGTGAGCCCGACTCCAGGGGCCCAGCAGCCCTGGAGCCGATGGGTCTGTGCCCCTCGGGAGCCAGAGCTTCACCCCCCGGTGCTCCTGGAGTGAGACATCCTGGATTTGGCACTCGGGCTGCTCCCTTCGGCTCCCGCTCGGCACCGGTGCATCCCGGCTGTTGATGTGATGCCAGTGAGCCACACGCTGCTATTTTGGGAAGGTGCGAGCTCTGCTAATTCTCCCGGCTGTCACTGCTGGGATTTAATTGGATTCCTTTGGCTCTGGCTGATTTTCATACAGACTGTTACACAGCTTCCTGAGGCATCCATGTGGCTTGGCCCTGGTGGGAACTGCTCAGAGCCCACACCCCAACAGGGTACGGGGGTCCCATCCTCATTCTTGGGACATCGCCAGCACCTCAGTGGCTGCTCCAATGGGATCCCCTGCATCTCGCAGTCCTTGATGATGCCTCCCTGCCCTGTCCCCACAGGTCACCTGCTGTGTGACAGCCATAGCTCGGACAGACCCCGAGGCTGAAGTGCGAAGAGCTGCTGTGCACGTGGTGGTGGTGCTGCTACGGGGGCTGAGTGAGAAGGTCACTGAGGTGGGTCATCCCCTGCTTGTCCCTGGGGCAGGGACAGCCCCCAAGGGGCTCCTGGGCATCCCCTGGGGAGAACCCCTACTCTATAGGGGCTGCAGGGCTCATTCCCAAGCAGCTTCCAGGGAAAGTCCCAAGTCCCCCACTAAAGGGTTCTCTCAACAGATCCTGGGGAAAGGGGGCTTTGTGAAGGTGTCCCTCAGAGCTGCTGGGCTGTGCCACGGGCAGTGCCATGCCATGCCATGCCGGGGGCAGTGCCAGCTGTTGGGAGCCGTGGGAGTTGCTCATTGCTGATTTGACTTGGAAATGCCCAGATTTTCCACCACTGTGGCCTCCCTCCGCAGTTCCCAGTAACAAGCATGTTAGGACTCGGCTCCCATGTAGGAAACAGCCAATTCCCCACGGGAATCCCCGCAGCCGGGATCCCGGCATGCCCTGGTGCCCCTGTGCTGAAGGACCACAATGTGCTGCCGGCATCTGGGGAAACTGAGTCACGGGGGTCCGAGGCTGCGGCCGGCGGTGGCAGTGGTTGGCGCCGTGCCGGGGGAAGGGGGAGGACTCGCCGAGGGGTGAGGGGCGGTGCGGGCGAGGCTGGGCGGTGCTGACGCTGCCACTGCCCGCCGTGCCCAGGTGCTGCAGGACGTGCTGCGGGATCTGTACCGCCTGCTGAAGCACGTGGCGACGGCCGAGCGCGACGCCGCGACGGTGCTGCATGCACAGCTGGCACTGGAGGAGCTGGACACCGCCATGAGGAGGGTCCTGTTCCCCCCGCAGACGCTGGAGAAGAAGATCGTGGTGCTGCCGTAGTGGGACTGAGCCTGTGGAAGTGAACTGCTCCTGCTCTGGGGTCAGGGATGGTGGCTCCCCGAGGGAAGGGTTCGCTGTGCCCTCCAGGATGCTGCTGGCGGTGTCAGACGTGGGGGAACCTCGCTGGGACGAGGTGTGGGATTAAACAGAGATGTGCTCAGCCCTGTGTCCGTGTTGTCCATGGGGCCACGAAAAGCTCACGGGTGCCATCATGGTCTTGTCCCAAACCCTGTGTCCTGTGGAAGGGTGGGCATCACCCTCAGGGTGAGCCCTGAGTTGGGCAAACAGCTGGCAGGGCCACTCCTTCAGGCTCCCTTTGGCTAGGCAGCACCAAATGTGTGTCTGATCCCAAGGGGAGTAGTGAGGGAGGGGGGCTCTGCTGTCTGCACCCCAGAGTGGGATTCCATGGCCCCTCCTTGGCACTATGCTCACACCACAAGGATGCTGAAGGGTCAGGGGCTCCTTCACCACAGAGTCTGAGGATGGGCCCCTCTGGTGTGGCACCAAGAGCCCCTCCATGCTGAAGAGGGGCTGAGAGACCCTGCAGGGTACCTGGATGGAACCAGCACTCACCACCATGTACTCAGGGATACCCCAACATCAGAGTCACCTCCTCCCAACAGTCAGGAATGCTGTTGCCATTCCTGCACTGGGAGCTGCTGCACACTCACAGTGTGGTGGGCCCAGAGTCCTCAGAGACTCAGCTTGGTGGCCCCCTCGCTCCCCTAGCACCGGGCAGCCCAGCCCCAGGGGCCCATTTTCCAGCTGCCTTGTGCCCTGTTAAATGGGGCAGGGTTCTGGCACCCCCTTTCCCTGCAAGGCTGTGAGTCCTGGCCATGTCCCAGCCCTGCCATGTCTTGCTGTGAGTGCACAATCAGCAGGAGTCCAAGAGTGGGCCTTCCCCTCACCCAAGAGTGGATGGCCAAGCACTGCTCATCACTCCTGGAGATGGTGTCGGACCACAGGCACACACCAGGAAGCTCCTGTACCAGCTGTGCCTGTCCGGGGCCTGCTGTGAATGGCAGAGGAGGAATTTGGAATGAAAAGTCTCAATTATTGCACTGGCTGGGCACTGTCCAGCCATCCTGCCTCCAGAAGCAAGAGTGTGTCCAGCTGTCCTGCCTCTGGGTGCAAGGCAGCAGCTGTGCCAGAGGTGGAGAGAGTTCCGTTTCCACCTGGAGCAGACACAGGCACAGCAAAAAGTGAAGGGTCCCTGATGAGGGCACAGAGAGGGCTGCAGACACACTGCCCCTGTCCCAGCACTTGGCAGTGGCACAGGCACGACAGTGCCAGTCTGGCCCCGCTGTGCCGGGCTTCACCCCCGTGCCCCACCGCGGCTGTGTGGGAACCTCACTGGTGGTGCTGAGGGTGCTGGTATGTCCCTGTCCCATCCATGGGGTCACCACTCACTTCAGGCCCTGGGAAAGCTCCCAGACAACATAACCACAGTGCCGGGGGTGTCAGAGAGGGGGATCCGTCTGCACGGGATGCTCCTGCTTTCCCAGCTCCTTGGAGTCTCTGGGCCCAATCCTGGCATTTCTTCGCACCCAGCTCCCAGCACAGCAGGACGCAACTGGAGTGAGAAACCCAAGTGCTGAATTTGAGCCCTGAGCTGAGGCTGTACCTCGTCCTGCAGACTCAGAATAGCCCCTCCAGAAGCTGTTTGTCCCCTGCCACCCAGCCGGTACAGGGACAAAGTGCTGCTGTCCCCGGGATGACGCTGGTCCTGCCCCGGCACCCACCGACCGCGGGGACAGGGTGGCACCCGCGGCTTATGCCGCGGGGGGGACACGGTGACACAGGAAGGTGACACGTGGGTGTCATGAGAGGGGTCCCAAGAACGGGGAGGGAGAAATGGAGTGGCCGGTCCTTGTCCCATGGCTCTGATGCCGGTATCGGGTGATGGTGGTGCCGGTTCCGGTGCAGCGCCAGAGCCGCTGCCGGCGCTGCCGTTATAGCGGCTGTGCCGTCATGCCTGCGATGGTGCCGGAGCCGGTGCAGCACTGGTGCCGCTGATGCCGGTGCCTCCGGTGCTGCCGGTGTCGGTCATCACTCCCGCAGTGCGGGGCTGGGGCCGGTGCCAGGTACTGCCGGTGCGGGTTCCCGCGGGTTGCGGGCGGAGCTGGAGCCGGTGCTGGTGCCGGGGGCGGTGCCGGCGGTGCCGGTGCCGGTGGTGCCGGTGTCGGGCGGGGCTCCCGCGGGCTGCAGGCGGTGCCGGCCCCGCCGCGGTATAAAGGGGGCCGCACGGGCCGGGCCGGGCGCACAGCGGCGGCGGCGGGTGGGGAGCGGCGGCAGCACCACCACCGGCACCTCCACGGTGAGTCCCGGTCTCTCCTTCTCCCTCTCGGCCCCGCTGGTGCCGGCTCGGGGCGCCCTCGCGGTGCTGTGGGACCGGCAGCACAGGAGGCGGCGGGGCCGGGGCTAACGGGCAGTCGGGAGCGCGGGGGGCTGCGGGACCGGGAGGAGCCGGGAGCGCCGGGAGCTGCGGAACTGGGGAAAAGCCGGAGGGGGCTGCCCGGGAGGTGCCGCCGGGGGTCCCTGGGGCTGGCTCTGCGCCCTGCCCGCACCCCCGCACGTGCTCGTGCACCCCCGACCTGCCCGCACCCCCTGCCCGCGTCCCGCTGCACCTCCGCAGTCCCGTCCCGCCCGCGCTGCTCGTCCCATCCCGCAGCGGGATAGGGATCTGGCTGCTGCCATCCCTGCAGCCGGGGGTCCCACCGCACACCCTCGGGGTGGAGGAGGGCTCTGGGCGACCGTGATTTCCCCGGGGACACCCTGGTCCGTGACATCCCCGTGCCCTTCCCTGTCCTCCAGCCCAGCCATCGCCTGCGAGCAGCCGTGCTCCTGCTCGGGTGGATGAGGGGTGCTGGCACTGTACACAGTGGGGTACTTGACACCCCTACCCCTCACCTGACACCACGCACAGTGGGGTGCGGGGGACCCCCGCACCTCCTCTGTCCCCGTGGAGGCACTGGGAAGGTGTCGCCTCCAAACCAGTGACAGGGTGGCCGTGGGACAGCAGAGGAGCAGTGCCACCCCGCTTTTGCGTTCTGGGTGACCTGATGGGGTGGATGTCCCCCTGCCCTGATGGTGCCCCATGTGCCCCCAGATGCCAGGGAGCCTCTCCACGGCCCTGCGTGTCGTGGGGACCAGCCTCTTCGCCGTGGCGGTGCTGGGGGGAATCCTGGCCGCCTACGTCACAGGGTACCAGTTCATCCACACGGAGAAGCACTACCTCTCCTTCGGACTCTACGGGGCCATCCTGGGGCTGCACCTCTTCATCCAGAGCCTCTTCGCCTTCCTGGAGCACCGGCGCATGCGGGGCGAGGGGCAGCCGGTGCGGCCGGGGCGCTCGGTAGCCCTCTGCATCGCCGCCTTCCAGGAGGATCCCGACTACCTGACGAAGTGCCTACGCTCCGTCAAGCGCATCGCCTTCCCTGACCTCAAAGTGGTGATGGTGGTGGACGGTAATGGCCCCGACGACACCTACATGCTGGACATCTTCCACGACGTGATGGGCTCCGAGCGCTCTGGCAGCTACATCTGGAGGAGCAACTTCCACTCGCAGGGCGAGGGGGAGACGGAGGCCGGGCTGCGGGAAGGGCTGGCCCGTGTTCAGGCACTGGTCCGCAGCAACACCTACTCCTGCATCCTCCAGAAGTGGGGCGGGAAGCGGGAGGTGATGTACACGGCTTTCCGGGCTCTTGGAGACTCCGTGGACTATATCCAGGTGCATGCATGGGCCGGGGGGATGTGGGCAATGAGCGTCCTGCCTGCTTGGCCGGGCAGGGGGCTGTGGGTGGAACGGGAGCAGCCCTGGGAATCCTCGGTAGCACCTGGGTGCCCGGCACCGGATCTGGCCCCATGCACTGGCCATGAGCCACCGGGGCTGGGGGCAACAGGCACTGGGGTGGCTGAGGTGCTGAGCTCTGCCCACACTGCTGCCCATGGGTGTCCCATCACCTCCTCAGCACACGGCCTGCTATGGTGTCATCCTGTGGGACAGTGTGCCACGGGGTGCCAGGTCCCCACTCGTGGTGACTGGGACAGGTCCTCCCGCAGTGCCAGCAGCCCGAGATGGGTGTCCTGGGCAGCGGTGCCTCGGTACCACCGGGTGCTCTGCTCCCTGCCATCGCCTGCCGGTCTCCGGGGCTCTGCCTGGTCTCGCCGTCCGTGGCTCAGGCTTGCCTGGCTGTGGGCTGGGCTGTCTGCCGGGCGCGCGTGGGCGGGGAACGGGGCTCGACATTCCCTCTGCCCCCAGGTGTGTGACTCAGACACGGTGCTGGACCCCGCCTGCACCGCCGAGATGCTCCGCATCCTGGAGGCCGACCCCCATGTCGGTGGCGTCGGCGGCGATGTCCAGGTACCCTGGCATGAGGGAGGGCACCCCGGGGCGGCGAGGCGAGGGCAGGGCTGGGGTCCCAGGGCTGCAGCACCGCCGGGGCTCACATCCATTCCATCCCCTCCCCAGATCCTGAACAAGTACGACTCCTGGCTCTCCTTCCTGAGCAGCGTGCGGTACTGGATGGCTTTCAACGTGGAGCGCGCGTGCCAGTCGTACTTCGGGTGCGTGCAGTGCATCAGCGGCCCCCTGGGCATGTACCGCAACGCGCTGCTGCAGCAGTTCCTTGAGGATTGGTACCACCAGACCTTCCTGGGCAGCAAATGCAGCTTTGGGGATGACCGGCACCTCACCAACCGCGTGCTCAGCCTGGGCTACCGGACCAAGTACACGGCTCGCTCCAAGTGCCTGACGGAGACGCCCACGCGGTACCTGCGCTGGCTCAACCAGCAGACCCGCTGGAGCAAGTCCTACTTCCGTGAGTGGCTCTACAACGCGCTTTGGTTCCATAAGCATCACCTCTGGATGACCTACGAGTCGGTGGTCACCGGCTTCTTCCCCTTCTTCCTCATCGCCACCGTCATCCAGCTCTTCTACCGCGGCCGTGTCTGGAACATCCTCCTGTTCCTGCTGACGGTGCAGCTGGTGGGTGTCATCAAGGCCACCTACGCCTGCTTCCTGCGTGGCAATGCCGAGATGATCTTCATGTCCCTCTATGCCCTCCTCTACATGTCCAGCCTGCTGCCCGCCAAAATCTTCGCCATTGCCACCATCAACAAGTCGGGCTGGGGCACCTCAGGGCGCCGCACCATTGTGGTGAACTTCGTGGGGCTGCTGCCGGTGTCGGTGTGGGTGGCAGTGCTGCTGGGCGGGCTGGCCTACACTGCCTACAGCCAGGACCTCTTCAGTGAGACCGAGGTGGCCTTCCTCATCTCAGGTGCCATCCTCTATGCCTGCTACTGGGTGGCCTTGCTCACCCTCTACCTGGCCATCGTCGCCCGCCGCTGCGGCAAGAGGCAGGAGCAGTGCGGGCTGGTCTTCACTGAGGTCTGACCGTGGGGTGGTCCCGTGCCAAGATCATCCTGTGTGCCACGGCCATCCAGTGTGCCAGAGTAACCACCCCCCGCCCCCTCTTCCCCATCCCGGAACCACCAGGTGCTGGGGTGATCCCACATGCTGAATCCCCCAGTCCATTCTTCCCAGTGCCAGAGCTGCTGGGCAGCGCTGAGCGCTCCCAACCCTTGGCATTTCTCATCAGATCTTGAAATCTTGCTTTCTTTCTTTAAGATTTTTCCTATATTTTCATTTTTCCATCCCAAGCTGGCCACAGAGAAGCCGAGCCAGGGCTGCCCACCACCCAGCCAGGTGCTGCCAGCTACATCCCAGCTCTGCCCTATGGAGCATCCCGGTGTGGAGTGCTGCTGGCCGCGCTCCCCACACCCCACTCCAGAATTTTCCACCCTCTGGTGCTTTTTACAGGGATTTCAGTCCCACCTCCATGGTGCTACAGCACTTCCCACCCCCAGGACACACAGTCTCCGTCCAGCACGGTGCCAGCACTGCTGGCTGGTGCTGCCTCTGCCCCACGGCTGCGTGCGGGCACGTACCCACGGGGAGCCCCCCCAGGCTTTTCAGGGGGTCTGGCTGCTCCAGGAGGGCAGCAGGTTCCTTCAGCTTTGCCAAAGAGCCAAGGGGGGGATCCTGGCATGGAGAAACTGGAAAAACTGGGGGGCTGTGTGCTGGCTGAGTGCTGCTGGAGACCCTTTGGGGCCACGTCATGGCTCTGGCCAACCCACAGCCCCATCACTCCTACCCCACTACCTTCCCAACAGTGGGAAGATGGGGATTTAGGTAAGGTGCTTTCCAACTTTCCCCTCCCCAGGGAATTCAGCTGTGGGTCCTTTTTTTCAGGACTTGGATAAAAACCCCTTTCTATGATGGAGCTTTTAGCTGGTTTTTGTTTAATTTAATACAAGGTTTTTTAGAAGACTTTTGTAACTCTTTGGTATTGTCACAGATGGTTTGTAAATCTATTTATTTTTGAACCTGCCAGGGGGATTTTTTTCCATATTTAGGGCGGAAAAAGCTGGTTTTTATATCTTGATGGAGTTGTGGAAATAAAGACTTGAAGTGAGGACACATGGTGTGTTTTGGGGAGGGTCCCTGGTCCCTCTGCCCGACTTGAGGGAGGTTGATCTTGAGTCCCTGCGTGGCACTGGTGTCCCTACAGCTCCAGGGAGGGTGTAAAGGGAGACATCTCCACATTGGCACCTCCATGGATTCCTGGGACCTGCTGCACACTGTGGACAGCCCAGGCTCACAGGAACTCCCTGCCTACCAGGAGCCATGTCCCCTGGGGTGATCCACAGGGTCTGTGGCCAAGAGCTTGGTTGCTGTCTGAAAAGAGTAATTTTGGGAGGGACAAGTGCCTAGATGCAGAACCCAGCAGCCCCAAAGTCCCCTGTGCAGGACAGCGATGAGGTCCTGGATCTCCCCAAGTCCCTGGTGCTCTTTGCAGTAGCAGATCACAGTCCACATCCTTCCCCTCAGACCTTCTTGGGCACGTTGGTGATGATGGGCTTGGGGCGGGTTTTGAAGAGCAGTTTGGTTTTGATGAGGGCAGTAACAGTGTAGTGGCCGTGGGGCTCTGTGGGACTGGGCTGGGGAGCTCCTCCCTGCTTCACCAGCACAGCAAACGGCTTCTCCATATGCACCACCTTCCCATAGAGGATGTGGTGACCCACGATGAGCACGGGGATGCCCTGGGGGGAGCAGAGGGTGAGGCTGGGCTGGACTGTCCCCAGCAGGTTCCCAGTGGTGTGTCCAGCCTCACCTCACAGGTGTAGTGCAAGTCTCCCAGCAGGCTCCCAGGCAGGTCCCCACTCTGCCGGGGCTGCACCTCGCCCTGCAGCTCCACCAGCACCCACTGTGCCAGGGCCCCTGTGCCACCGCTGTGGGAGAGATGAGGAGGGTCACCAAGGCTCCAGAGGGCACAGGGGCCACAGGGACCAGACCCATGGGGCTCACCTGGAGATGATGATCTGCACCATGCTGGGCTGTGCCAGGGGCTGCAGAGACACAGTCAGGGCAGGGGGAGTGAGTGGGGGAGCAGGAGCTCCTGGCTCTTCACCTCTGGGAGCCCCAGGATGAACTACTGCCCCTGGGCCCCATAGACCCCCATGCACAGACCCTGTTCTGGGCCCACAGATCCTGAGATCTATCCGTCCACACCCTATAAAAACCTCCCAGGCCCTCCAGCCCCCCCCCCCCCCCCCGTGCCCCACAGATCCCCAAGCCCAGATCTCCCCACAGCGATCTCCCCACACTGCCCTCCCAGCCCCACAGCTCCCCCAGATCTAGCCCCCAGCACTCCCAGCCGCCATACCCAGAGCCCCCCTTGCCCTGACACCAAACCCAGACCCCCTCTACGGGCCCTGCAGCCTTCCCGGGACACCCCGGATCCCTGGGCCCGGATCCCTTCCGCGGGCCTTCCAGACCCGGCCCCGGGCCCTGCGCTCCCCGTGCCCCAGGGCCCCGGTGCCCTCCAGCGGCGCCGGTGCCGCGGGGACGGCTCGGGGCGGCCCGGCCGGGTCTCGCGGGGCAGGATCCCTCTCGCCTGCACCGTGCGCTCTCCCCGGGCTGCGCCTCGGCCCCGCCGCCCCGGCCCCGCTCCCGCACTCGCCGCCGGCAGCGCCTGAATCTCCCGCCGCGCCGCCGCTTCCGCTTCCGGTCCCGCGCGGCCCCCGGGGCAGCTCCGCTTCCGGCGCGCCGCGCGCGCACGTGGGGCGGAGCGGGGCCGGGGCCGGGACCGGCACCGGAGCGGCGGCGGGGCCGGCGGAGCGCGATGGGCGAGTTCGAGGTGCACCGGGTGCGGTTCTTCGGGCTGGTACCGGCGGGCGTGCGCTGCCTCGCCTGCCACCCCCGCGGGCCCCGCCTGGCCCTGGCCCGCACCGACGGCGCCGTCGAGGTGTACAACTTCGCCGCCAACTACTTCCAGGAGAAGGTAAGGGGTCGTGCCGGGCCTGTACTGAGCCCTACCGGGCTTTATCGAGCTTGTACCGGGCAGGGTACTTGGTCATTCCGGTGGGCACCGAGTCTATAGTGGGCCTGTACCGAGCCTAGCCGGGCCGTACTGAGCCGGGACCAGGCTTTCCTCGGCCCTCCGGATCCGTACCGAGCCTGTACTGGGCCCGTGTCGAGCCTCACTGAGGCTGTACAAGGCTTTATCTGGCCCCGCTGATCCGTGCCGGGTGGTGCCGGTCCGTGCCGTGGTGTCACCCGGTCCCTGCGCAGGTGATCCCCGGGCACGAGTTGCGGTCGGTGGAGTCGCTGTGCTGGGCGGTCGGGGACCGGCTGTTCGGGGCCGGGCTCAGCGGGGAGATCACCGAGTACGACCTGTCCGGGCTGAGCGCCGCTCGCGGTGTCGATGGCGGCGGGGGACCCATCTGGAGCATGGCGGCCAATGGCACCGGCACGCAGCTGGCGGTGAGTCCCGCCGGGAGCGGCTCCGGGGCCGGCGGCGGAGGGAGAGGGTCCCGCTGTGCCCCGCGCTGATCCCGATCCCCGCAGATCGGCTGCGAGGACGGCTCTGTTAAAATCTTCCAAGTTGCTCCTGGGGGGATCCAGTTTGAGCGGAACCTGGACAGGCGGAAAGGTGGGTCCTGGCTGCAGCACCATCCTTCTGTCCCTCTGGGTGTCCCGGTGACCGAGGGGCTGCGAGCTCACAGGCTCTCACACGGAGCTTCCCTCCCCAGGCCGTGTCCTGTGCCTGTCCTGGCACCCCTCGGACACTCACATCGTGGCTGGCTCCATCGACTTCTTCCGTGTGATTGATGTCACTTCAGGTACCACCTGTCCCTGGAGCAGCCCCATCCCATCCCATCCCATCCCATCCCATCCCATCCCATCCCATCCCATCCCATCCCATCCCATCCCATCCCCCCTGGGACCGCTGGCTCCAACGTGCACTGGGGGAGCCCCTGGCCACCCCCAACCTTCTCCCATTCCAGGCCAGACGGTGCAGAGGATCATGGTGAACCACCACGTGGAGAAGGCCAAGTGTGAGTGCGTGGTGTGGGCCATCGCCCTCCTCTCCAGTGGCACCGTGGTCAGTGCTGACTCCTTTGGGAGGGTGCAGTTCTGGGACTGGGAGCAGGGCACGCTGGCAGAGTCCCACGCTGTCAGCACCTCGGCTGTGCTCTCGCTGGCCGTGTCAGAGGTGGGTGACACCCCCAGGTTCCCCCCTGGTTGACAGGGAGCAGGAGCTGCTGTGCTCTGCACCTCCCTGCAGTGCCCTCCTGTTGTTCTTCGTCTGCTCCCACAACCTCATCCTGTTTTCCTCCACAGAAGGAGGACAGCATCGTCGTGGGCACCTCGACCGGGGCCACCTACCAGCTGCAGCTGCTGCCAGTGAATCTGGGTGGGCAGGAGAAACGCTGGGTGCGGACAAAGCCCTTCCAGTTCCACAGCCACGACGTGCGGGCCGTGGCACACAGCCCCACCGCCCTCATCTCCGGGGGTAGGACTGCCAGTGGCACTGGGCCTGGGCTGGATCTCCCCTCCCAGTACCAGCCCAGCTGACCTATGCTTGGCTTCCAGGCCTGGATGCCCAGCTGGTGATCCGCCCACTGATGGAGAAGATACAGAAGAAGGGCTACGATGCAGCGCTCCGAAAATTCACCTTCCCCCACGTGAGTGACGCATGGACTGGGGTTTTGGAGCTGCTGGGGCTAGCAGGACTGGTTCTCCCTGCCCCTCCAGGTGTCCTCATTGCCCTGCTAGGGTTCCTTCCCTGTCCCTGGGTCCCTCCTCTGCTCTGTTGTGTCCCCTTTTCTGCTACATCTGGAGGCTCCTGCCAAGGAGCAGTGGAAGTTGTCAAGCTGGTATTGCTGGTCCTGCTGAGTCTCCATCTCCAGGCTCCCATCCCACGGGACCTGATTTCCCTGCTCTCCCCCGCTGCGGAGTCTGCAGCACCCCAGGGCATTCCGGCAGTGCCCCAGCCCGTTGTGCCAGGCTGTGGATCCATGACATCCTGCCCGTTTTTCCACACAGCGACGCCTCGTCTCCTGTGCCAGGAAAGCCCGACTGCTCCTCTTCCAGTTCTCCCAGTACCTGGAGCTCTGGAGACTTGGCTCCACTGAGGAGACTGGTGAGTCACAGTTGTAGCTCTCTGGTGTCAGCTCCCTGGCAGAGCCCATGCTGCCAGCGGGATTTTGGGGATTGAGCTGTCCTGGGCTTCAGGGAAGGGTCTGGGCACTCCCGCAGGATCCCCAGCTGCTCACAGAGCCCTGTGTGGTTTTCGCACTACCGCTGATGGTCTGTGTGGTTTCTTTCCCAGGAAAGGATGGTGAGGTCCTTTCCTTGTGCCGGATGCCCGAGCACCTCGTGCAGCTCAAGAGCAAGGTAGGGCTGAGGGGACTGGGGTGCCCCTGGGGCACCCGAGGGGTGTGTGCTGGGCTCTGGGGGTCCCTCGGGGCCCCTCTCAGTCCTGTGGCATTCCCAGGGCCCGGAGCACATCTACTGCAGCTGCGTCTCACCCTGTGGCACCTGGGTTGGCTACTCCACGGCCTCCCGCTTCCAGCTGTACCGCGTGCACTGTGACGGGGACAGCGTCAGCCTCAGGAAGGTCAGAGGGGTGGGGGGCTGTGGGGTCCTGGGGGCTGGCGTGGCCAGTGTCACTCGTGGGGAGTGTGGGTGACAGTGGGATGGCTGCCAGGGCTGCGTTCTCCCCACTCCCAGGTCCCCAAAGTGCCCAAGCTGCTGCCTCCAGCCTACCAGCTCCAGTTCTCCGCCGACTCCAGCAGCCTCTTTGTTGCCTCCGCTAGAGGATCTGTCCATGTCTTCCAGCTGCTGGAGCCAGGGGGCTGCAAACACCTGCACACACTGCGGCCACCCTCAGGTGGGAGCTGGGGTGGTTCTGGGGGTTCCTGAGCCCGTCGTCTCCCTCCCCTGTCCCCCTTTTCCTGCCCTGAGGGGTGTGTGAGTCTCTCTTGGGGGTGTTTGTGCCCTCATGGCTTGGCAGTGGACAAGTGGGGGTATGTGGGGCTGAGTGTCCCGGGGGTTTGGGGCTCCCAGCACCCCTCTCAGCCCGAGGGTCTCTGCAGGCTGCTCTGAGGCTGTTTACCTGCTGGCACCGAGCGCAGATGGGCACTGGCTGGCAGCTGTCAGTGGCGACTGGGCCATCCACATCTACAACCTGAAATGCTTCAAGGTGGGCCTGGGAGTGACCCCCCAGCCTTAGGGGACATGGGATGGGGGGGGGGGGGGCTCAGCAGGCAGGGTCCTCCTGGGAACCATCACTGTGTCCCCAGAGCAGGGCTGGGGTGGGTGTGTGGGAAAGGGGGTCAGAGGCAGTCCCTGAGGTTTTGCTCAGGGGTGGGTGTGTGGGAGAGGTGTCAGCAGTGCACTGTCCTCTCCTGCAGCATCACTGCATGGTGCCCATCTACAACTGCGCCGTATCGGCCCTTGCCATCCACCCCAGCACCAACAACCTCGTCATTGCCTACTCAGACCAGCAGGTAGGAGCTCTCCTGGTCGAGCTCCCTCCCCTGTGCTTGACTCCTTGCCTTCAGAGCTTTTTGGCTTGGCTTGGGTAGCTGGCTGGAGCTGCTGGCACGGGAGTGCTGCTAGGAGCAGACACCCCTGAGCTGCCCGTGTCCCTGCTGTCCTGCTCAGCTGTTGGAGTTCTGCATCCCTGAGAAGCAGTACACGAGCTGGAGCCGTGCCGTGCAGACCCGGGGGCTGCACCGTGCCTGGCTGGAGCGGGACTCGCCCATCACACACATCACCTTCAACCCCAAGAACCCCTCACACATCCTGCTCCACGACACCTACCTGCTCTGCGTCCTTGATAAGTCCCTGGTGAGTCCATGGGAGGGCTGGGGGTGCTTGAGGGGTGTTCCTATGGCAGCGCTGACCTGGGCTGTGCCTGTTCTCACAGCCCCTGCCTGATGACAACACCCTCCTGATGAACCAGAGCACCCTGAAACAGCTCCCAGAGACGGCCAGGAAGCGGCAGCTCCATGCCTTCAAGATCTGCAAGAAGTTCCAGGTGGGTGATGGTGTCAGGGAGCAGGGTCAGGGAGGTGCTCAGGCTCTGGAGAAGGACTTTGAACGAGGGTATGGACAGGATGAGGGAGAATGGCTTCCCACTGCCAGAGGGCAGGATTAGATGGGATAGTGGGATGGAATTGTTCCCTGTCGGGGTGGGGAGGCCCTGGCACAGGGCGCCCAGAGCAGCTGTGGCTGCCCCATCCCTGGAAATGTCCACGGCCAGGTTGGACAGGGCTTGGAGCAACCTGAGATAGTGGAAGGTGTCCCTGCCCATGTCAGGGGGTGGAACAAGATCCCTTTAAGGTCTCTTCCACCCCAAACCATTCCATGATTCCCATCTCCTGCCTTGCAGCCACTGCTCTTCATGGATCTGCTGGACGAGAACTGCCTGGTTGTGGTGGAACGGCCCATCATGGACTTCAAAACCCAGCTGCCTCTGCCTGTCCAACAGAAGAAATTTGGCACCTGAGAGCAGAGGAAACCACTCCAACCTCGGGAACTGTTTCTGTGCTGCCTTCCTGGGGCACTGTAAGAATTTTCTTAAGGTGCTGTAGGAATAAAACCTCACTGTTCTGTACATGCCTAGGCTCAGGGCTCCTCGTTTTTGTGTGTGACTCCCTGTTGTCACACCATTATGTCATCATGATCTTCATATCCTTCCAGTTCTCCTCCCTAGCGCTGCGGGGACAAGGTGACACACCAAATTCCATCCCTTTTTCTTTCACAGTGTGTAATCCCAGTGTTGATTTCTCTCTCCCCAGAGCCTGCATGGGTCTGTGGGTGCTGCCAGGGGCCTGGAAGCCTCATTGCCTAAGGACGAGGGTGTTGCATGTGGCAAGTCACTCCCCCAGGATGGAGAGAGAGGAATCGGGGATCCCCGGAAAATAAGAGAAAAATAAAGCGCAGCTCGTGAATTAAATCGCAGCGCGCGAAATAAATCTCGGCGCCAGACATGGCGCGCGGGGGTGGGGACTTCCTAACCCCGCCCTCCGGTTCGACCAATCACAGCAGAGGCGGCTTAGCCACAAACTCTCTGATTGGCTGCACCGGAGAAGAGGGCGGGGCTGCCCCCCCGTGCCCCAGAGCCTACCGCAGCGCGCCATGCGGGCGGGGGCGTGGCCACGAGCCGCGCCCTCTCACAGGTCACGCCCCTTCCCGGTGACCGGCGGCGGCGGCGGCGGCGGCGGCATGGCCGTGTGGACCCGGGCTTGTAAAACGGGGCTGCTGGAGCTGCTCCTGCGGGAACGCTGGGTCCGCGTGTCGGCGGAACTGACCGGAGAAACGCTGAGCTTAACGGCGGAACCGGGAACCGGCGATCCGTCGGTGGTGAACGGCGTGGTGAACGGCAACGCGGAGGCGGCGGCACCCGGTGGCGTGAGGAGGGTGCGGGTGGTGAAAGCGGAGGCGGGAGGGCTCGGGATCAGCATTAAGGGAGGTCGGGAGAATCGGATGCCGGTGCTGATCTCACGGATCTTCCCGGGATTGGCGGCGGAAAGGAGCGGGGCGCTCCGTTTAGGCGACGCCATCCTCGCTGTTAACGGCGTCGATCTCCGCGATGCCACCCACGATCAAGCTGTGCAGGCGCTGAAGAGAGCCGGGAGGGAGGTCATCCTTGAAGGTAACGCCTAAAGCCCTTCCTCTCCCCCGGATCCCCGGTACGGGCCCCTGGTGCTGTCCTGTCCCCCGCCCTGGTGCTCCTCCGCCCGTGTGCTCCCACCACACCTCCCTGCCGCTTTCACCGGACTCCCGGCCCACTTTTTGGGTCCCTTTTCCGGGTGTGGGACGCCACTCCCCCCACCCCGGTCCTGGCGCACGTGTGTGTGTACCCCCAAAACCCCCAGCCCACGGTGGGCCCCCCAGGCACGGGGACAGTGACTGGAGTGTCCCCCCTTCCAGTCGGGCTGATCCATCTATGGCAGGATGGGGACCCCTCACAGCTGAGGACAAGGACAGACATCTCCACATTCCTCCAGGATGGACTTGGGTCTCTCAGAGACAGACCTGGGGTCCCCGGGGACAGACCTGGGGTCCCCCAGGATAGACTTGGTGTCCCCTGGCTGTGGCATCCCCCTGAACAGGTTGTCCCCTATGCTTGGTGACAGAATCCTCAGGCTAGCTGAGTGTCCCCAGGGAGGGCTCAGAATCTGCCCATGTCCCTGCGGGCTCAGCCTCCCCTCAGGCTCGGTGTCCCCATGGGCCCCGTGCCCACAGCACAGCTGGCTCGGGACTGGCCTGACGGAGCCACAGGCTCCTGCCCGACCTGTTCCCAGCAGCCTGACAAGCTCGGGCAGGATCTGCGCAGCCCAGCGGCGCGGCACGGGGCTCGTGCCACGGGGCACTGTGAGGACATGAGCGCCCTGTGGTGTGGGTCAGGGTGGGCCATACAGTGCTCTGGTGCCACACACACCGTCCTAGTGTCCTGGAATGTTCCTCTGTCCTCTGCTGCATGAGATTCCTCCGCGAACACAGTGCCCACTGGGCACAGGGTACAGGGACGGGTGCTGCTGCTTTGCCACGTGCTCCTGGCACGCTGCACTGGCGTGAGGGGACACGGCTGGGCTCCCCAGTGCGGGCACACCTGGCACGAGGTGCTTGGCCATGGCTGGGGCACTGTAGGGGCAGAAGTGAAGCAGCAGCATTGTGCTTGGTGCTTTGGTCAGGGCTGCTGAGTGAGAGTCCCCACGGGACCCTGCGCCAGATCCAGCACATCCTTCCTCCTGCTGCCTGGCCATTTGATCCTGTCCCGCAGCAGCTCCAGCCCCGTGGTGTGTTTGTCCCTCACTTCCACCACGGACACGGGCGCTATGGCAGATGCCTTTCCCTTTCCCTTTCCCTTTCCCTTTCCCTTTCCCTTTCCCTTTCCCTTTCCCTTTCCCTTTCCCTTTCCCCTTCTCACTGTGGCTAGTCCTATGGCTATGGTGGTACCATCTGGTGGTCAACTGGTATCAGCAGGCCCTGCAGAGGAACTGGTGGGGAACATTGGCCATGCCATCCAGCCCCATCCTTCCTCACCAGTCCTGGAGCTATGACCACCTTGGCAGGTGCCAGAGCTTCTCCCGGACTTTGTGCCGGTGGTTGAGGAGGAGCCATCAGCCCCACACCAGCATCTCCGTGGAGCTGGTGTCACCCATCCTGGAAGCTGGGTTTGGTCTCAGGGCCCACACCAAGCACCTCCCCCGGGCCCCCACAGGCCCCGTGTCTGCTGCCCTGGGGGAAGGGAGCCCTTCCGCCCCTGCGGGAAGCTGTGGGTGCGGTGCTGGTCATGGGCACTGCCTAGGGCATGGCTGGGCACAGGCTTTGGGAAACCTGGTCGGTGTTCCCTGCTGGGTGCAGGGGGCTCAGCCCCGGTGAGGCCGGTGTGCAGCCAGCATTGCTGTGCAGCCAGAGCAGCTGCTTTCCTGCGGCGGGACGGCCAGGGGTGCAGGCGACAGCTGGGTTTCCTCTGCGGTGAGCGCGTGGGTGGGGCGGTGGTGGCTGTGCCGGGGTGATGCTGGCTGTGCCAAGGCAGCAGTGGCAGTGCTGGTGCAGCTATGTGCAGGTCAGAAGCAGAAGGGGTAGTGTCAGGTGCCCCCACCCCAGTACCAGCCATGTGCCTGCTGGCACAAGGTGCTCCATGTCCTGCCTGCACCATGGATGGATCCCACTGAAAACTGGGAGCCAGTTCTGCTGCCCCCACCATGGGCAGACACAGTCCTGGGCATCCACCATTCCCAGTCGCCATGGAGCACCCACGCTCCTCTGGCAGAGCCCTGGCACAGCACTCAGTGCTGCTCACTGCCCAGCTCGGCCTCTCACCCTCCTGACCCCACCGGGGTCAGTGCCTGCACCACAGGGTTACAGCGCTGTGAGCTGGAGCCCCCATGGGCTGAGCTCCCTCCCAGTGCTGGAGGCAGCTGCCCACATCTGGCAAACATCTGCCGCGTGGCCCCGCAGCGGGAGCTGCCGGCCGTGCCGCTGCCCGCGGCGCTCCCTGTCCTGCCCGGCCCGGCAGCGGGATTAGGGGTGCGGGGACGGCGGTAATCCCGGGATCAGCGCGGCGGCAGCTAATATTAACTCCTGTGCTGCCCACAGCAAGGGCAAGCACCTCGTGGCAGCGCTGTGGCTCAGCAGGGCTGGTGGGAAGGGCTGGTGTCTCCTGCTCACTCCTCATCCCTGCTGTTCCATCCTTGCTCCCCCTTCCCCCTCGGCAGCTCTGCACTGAAGGATTGGCAGCAGCACAGCCTGGGCCCCACCACCAGTGTCGCTCCCCCGCCAGAGGGCCTGGCTGTGGCATTGTGCTGGCTCCAGGCTCCTTTCACCACTTGCTTCCCAGTGCAGTACATTCCCTATTTGCTGTTTTGGTTTGGTTTTCCCTTTGACTGCCCCATCTTTGTCCCCAGCGCGTCCCTCCCTTGGCCTTTGCTGCCGGGGCTTGGCGCGAGCTGGCTGAGCCGTGTCCGGGCGGGGGTCCAGGGCTGCTGTCAGAGGGGTGGTGCTGGGGTGGGACGGTCCTGGGGGAGCAGGAGCTGGAACTGGTGCCTCCTTCCTTCCTTCCCGGCCTGGAGAGGCGCGTGGAGCCGGGATGTCTTGGCTGCACACCCTCCTCCTCACCCTGTGCTGCCGTCGGGGCGTGAGCAGCAGTGCCGGCTCAGCATCGCCGGCAGTGCTGGAAACTTGGCGGGCACAGTTCTGGCTGCTCCGACAGCGGCAGGGCAGGATGGGACCGGGATGGGCTGCAGCCTGACCTCCCGCCCAGCACCATTGTCCTGCGGCGCCTTCCCCTTCCTACTCCCGCGCCGGCAGCGGGATGAGCTGCCAGCACCGTCCTTCACTCGGGACATCCCTGACCCGGACAGGGTGGGAACCCCCCAAGACCCTCCAAGCCTTGATGTGTGAGGGTCACGTCACCCTATCAGATAACTCTGGGGCACAGGGCTGTGGTGTGGGAGTGCAGGACCCTCCCCAGGCCTGACTGTGCCCCTGCTCCCCCCCAGTGAAGTTCATGCGGGAGGTCACCCCCTACATCAAGAAGCCATCGCTGGTGTCAGACCTGCCGTGGGAGGGGGCGGCCCCACAGTCCCCCAGCCTGAGTGGCAGCGAGGACTCGGGGTCCCCTCAGCATCAGGGCCCCCGTGACCGCAAGGTGATCCCCCTCAAGATGTGCTTCGCTGCCCGGAACCTCAGCATGCCCGACCTGGAGAACAGGTGAGGGCAGGGACTGCTGGTGGATGCCCGTGTAGGAGAGCCTGCTTCCCAAAGACCCCCAGGACAGGATTGGGTCCGCCCACCAGTGCCAGTGTGAGGGACCCTGCACCCCATGGACAGCTGGGCACAGCTGGGGGCTTCCCCTCACTGAGGCCATGACCCCCTGCTTCACCCACTGAGCTGGGGTAGAACACTCCAGAGGGTTTAGCCAGGGCTATGCCATATTCCCTCCCAGACCTCTGGCAGCCTCTCTGCCTTAAGATGAGAGCTAAAAGCCCTGGCAGGTGGAAATGCACAGTGCAAGCCCAGTGCAGCGAGTTTGCTGTGCTGGGCACAGGCAGGGGCTCACTGAGCTGGTGCTGATGTCCCACCCCATCCCCTCGCAGGCTGATCGAGCTGCACTCGCCGGACAGCCGGAACATGCTGGTGCTGCGGTGCCGGGACACGGCCACAGCCCACGCCTGGTTCAGTGCCCTGCATGCCAACATCACCGCGCTGCTGCCTCAGGTCCTGGCTGAGCTCAATGCCACCCTGGGCTCTGGCAGCCCCACGGCCGGTGGCCGGGAGGTGAAACACATTGCCTGGCTGGCCGAGCAGGTATGCACTGATGGGGTGTGCTGGGGTGCTCCCAGGGACAGTGGTGCCAACAGCATGTGCCGAGGATGCCACTGGGGCTGTGGATACAGCCAGAGAGCCCAGCTTGGGCACTGGCTCTGCTGCTCTCCCATCCAGCTGTTTCCCGGTGATGGCAGCATTTCCCATGCCCTCAGCCCCTTCTCCCACTGGAATTTTCCAGATGGAACCCCTCATCACACCCTCCCTATTCCATTAATCCACTGCCTGAGAGCTGCAGCCCATCCTGGCAGTGTGGAGAGCAGGACCCCTGCGGGCTGCTCCAAGCTTGGTTTCCCGGGATGGCAGTGCTGTGGATGCTTCCGGGCAATGAGGAACCCCTGGGTTGGGGTTCGTCTGACCGTGGGTCAGGGGTTGGGTTCCTGGGCTGTGGCGGGTGCCTGCAGCCCCTGGCACTCCTCACGGTGCCCCGGTGCCCGGCAGGCACGCCTGGACGGCGGGCGGCAGCAGTGGCGGCCGGTGCTCATGGCAGTGACAGAGAAGGACCTGCTGCTCTACGATGGGATGCCCTGGACCAGGGATGCCTGGGCCTCACCCTGCCATAGCTACCCACTGGTGACCACCAGGTGAGCTGGGGCTGGGCCCCCTCAGGGCAGGGAAGACACAGCAAAACGCTGGAGTGACACAGTGCCTGTACTGCCATCACACCCCTGACCCCTCATCCTTCTGCCCCCCCTCCAGGCTGGTCCACTCAGGCTCCGGGCGCCGCTCGCCCGCGCTGGGCTCGGAGCTGACGTTTGCCACGCGGACGGGCTCTCGCCAGGGCGTGGAGATGCACGTGTTCCGCGTGGAGACCCACCGGGACCTGTCTGCCTGGACGCGTGTCCTGGTGCAGGGCTGCCACGCCGCTGCTGAGCTCATCAAGGAGGTGACTGTGGGTGAGTGCTGTGGTGCTGGGACCCCCTGGCTCCCCCGTGCTCCCCTGCAGGGCTGACAGCAGCTGTGCCTGCAGGCTGCACGCTGGGTGGGCAGGAGGTCCAGCTCTCCATCCACTACGAGGGCGGGTTCACCATCTCCCGAGATGAGCCCGGCTCCAGCGTCCTCTTCCGCTACCCCTACGAGCGGCTGAAGACGTCTGCGGATGACGGCATCAGGACCCTCTACCTGGATTTTGGGGGCCCTGAGGGGGAGCTGGTGAGGAGGCTCACCCCCTGGTTTGGGGTCTCCCCTGCTTCCTCCTGCTTTTCCCCACCCCTGCAGCATCCCAGCTGCCCAGGCTCACTGGGTTTGGCTGGTCAGAACCCCCTGCCCTGCAGTCCCCAGTGTCTGCAGTGGGATGTGGGGGTGGCTGACACCCCTCTCCATCTCCCCCCCCAGGCGCTGGACCTGCACTCCTGCCCCAAGCCCATCGTCTTCGTCCTGCACACCTTCCTCTCGGCCAAAGTCACCCGCATGGGGTTGCTGGCATAGGTGCCCCAGCCCCCTTGCCCTGTCATGAACCAGCTCGGGGTCACAGAGGGCCCCCCAACCTCTCCTGCCCCATCGGTGCCTTGCTGGGGCTGGGATCGCTGCCCTGAGAGCCGCCTGAAATGTGGGGTGTGAGCCCCTCCTGCCCCACACCAGCGGTCCCAACGCCCCCAGTGCCCCGGGGGGTTCGGGGTACACACACCAGCTTTAATCCCCCCGGGGCTGAAGCCATCACTGATCTCACCGCCTGTGCCTTGGAGCGGGGCCAGCTCGGCCCCCCTGCCTCGGGGACCCCTGGTGCCCCCAGCTCACATCCAGGAGAGCCAGTGTCCCTCTGCCTTGGGCCTTCCCCAAAGAGGTCACATTGTCCCCACATGGGATAGGGCTGGGGCTGTGGGTCCTCCCATTGCTGCATGATGGGGTCTCCACACCCGGCTCAGGCTGGGGGACCATGTTTGTCTTACAGGGGGCAGTCAGGGGTACAAAGGGGGTGCTCTGGCCCAGGGTCCTGGTCCCTGGGGCTTGGCCTCCCCCCCATGCCCCACTGCCCCCCCAGCAGTGACCCCGAAATCTCCCAAAGGCTGAACAAACGCCGTGTCTCTGCCCAGGGCCGGGAGTGGGGCTGCGGGACCCCTCCCGGGGCTGTCCCTGTGCCCCTCCACCAGGGGTCTCCCGGGGCAGGACATGTAGATTGATGCACTTTTCGCTTTTTGTACTTTCCCTCCCCCTGGGGGCAGCTCCCACACCCTGGAGGTTGGGGGACCCAGGGACGACCACAGTGGGATGGGCCTCCAGGGCTCCCCCCTCCTGCCAGGACCTCAGAACCCCCCAGGCAAACTCCCACACGGTTCTCTGCTTCTGGGCAGCTGTGCTGGCCCGGGGTGCTTTGGGGTCCTGTGGGGTGCTGGCTCGGGGTGCTGCCCCCCCTCCTTCTATTTTTATATTCTTTGTAAATCGCTATTTATATCAGATTGCCTTTTCCAGGGGCTCCGGGTCTCACTGAGTCTGGTGTGGGGATGGTGGGAGGAAGGCGGGTCTCTGGAAGGAATGGCGGGGAATATCTGGGGCAGCTGGGGAGACTGAAGGAGTCCCTGGGTGATGGAGGGACTGGGGGGTTTCTGGAAGCAAGGGGGGAGTCTCTTGGGAAGCTGGGGCGGGGTCTTTATGGGGATTTCTGGAGGGGCTAGGACAACTTTTACAGCAGGGGCAGCAGGGTCAGTTCAGCTGTTGGGCAGGTGGGTACAGCAGTGGGCACAGGTACCTGCAGGTGTCGGGGGAGTGCGTGTGTGTGTGCGCTCAGGTAAATACCGTACACACGTGCACAGTATGTGTGCAAATACGGTACACACAGGGCTGTGTACCTGGGCAAACACACACAAACACGTAAACACACATGAACATACACACACAGACACGCGAACATGCACAAGTACACACACAAACAAACGTAAATAGTCACGAACACACACAAACACATGCAAACACTCATGAACAAACGAACACACGCACACGTGTTCACGTGTTTTGGGGTGTTCGCGCACACTCGGAGCGGGCGGGGCGGGGCCTCGGTGGGCGGGGCTAGGACGAAACCACGCCTACAACGTTGCGTATCCGAACGCGGGAGGCCACGCCCCGCAAACACTCTGTCCAGTGTGGGCGTGGTTACAGAAGGACACGCCTATCTATGGGCGGGGCTCTCACGCGCACCGGGCGGGGTCGCGGCCCCGCCCCTCGGCGCAGGTTCCGGCGGCGCCGGCAGGGGGCGCGCGCCCAGGCGCAGCCGCAGTCGCCGCCGCCGCCGCCTCCGCTGTCCCGGGGCCGCCGGAGCGGCCGCACCGGGCGATGCGATGACAACGTCCACCCTGCAGGTACCGACCGCGGCCACCGGGACTGGGCTGGGGCTCCGGCCGCTCCGGCACCGCGCCCCCTTCCCGCGGGGCCTCCTCACGGCCCAGCGGACAGGCCTCACCGGGCCCCGGCGGGGTGCCGGACGGGGAAAGGCTTCACCCGGCTCCGGTGCGGGGCCCCGCTGAGGTCGCCGAGCCCCTGATAAGCCCCGGTGCCGGCGCGGTGGGAAGAGAGGCGGAAGAGCCCCGGGTGTGAGCGGGCCCGGCCCGGCCGCCGGCGGAGGGGAGGGGCTCCGCCGGGCCCCGGTGCCCGGAGCTCACGGCGCTCCTCCCCTCGCAGAAAGCCATCGACCTGGTCACCAAAGCCACTGAGGAGGACAAGGCCAAGAACTACGAGGAGGCACTGCGGCTGTACCAGCACGCCGTGGAGTACTTCCTGCACGCCATCAAATGTGAGTCCGGCCGGGGGGCGCGGGCGGCTCCGGCGCTCGGGGGGGCTCCGGGTGACGCCTGCGGTCCCTGCAGATGAGGCTCACAGTGACAAGGCCAAGGAGAGCATCAGGGCCAAGTGCATGCAGTACCTGGACCGGGCGGAGAAGCTGAAGGAGTACCTGCGGAGCAAGGACAGGCACGGCAAGAGGCCCGTCAGGGAGGCACAGAATGACAACAAGGGGTGTGTGTGGAACAAGGGGTGTGAGGTATCCCCTGTCTGGCCGCGGAGCTGGCAGAACTCCCCTTGCCACACCAGTCCCAGTCCTGCTCCTGAACCCTATCCCCTGTCCCCAGGAGTGACAGTGACAGCGAGGGCGAGAACCCTGAGAAGAAGAAGCTGCAGGAGCAGCTGATGGGTGAGAGGCTGTGGTGGGTTCGACCCTCTGGGGTTGAGGTGGGATTCACTGACAGCCCTGTCGAGGAGTGGCTGTGGGGAGGGGGATAGGCTGTGGGACTGGGGCCCAGGGGTGCGTTCCTGTGGCCTGCTCACCCCAACAGCTGCTGTGCTGAGGGGAGGTGGGATTGGGGGTGTGGGTAGGGACTCTGGCTCTCAAAGCTCTCTGTGCCCATCTCTGGGGCCATGTGAGCAGAGTCACACCCTCACAGGTGCCATCATGATGGAGAAGCCCAACGTGCGGTGGAGCGATGTGGCCGGGCTGGAGGGAGCCAAGGAAGCCCTGAAAGAGGCTGTGATCCTGCCCATCAAGTTCCCACACCTGTTCACAGGTAAGGCCATGGTAGTGGGAAGGGGCTGTGCAGGATGTGGCTGATCCCAGCATGGATCTGGGCGCAGGGATGGGGAGGCCTGATCCTGTTCTCTGCCACAGGGAAGCGCACGCCCTGGCGCGGGATCCTGCTCTTTGGGCCGCCTGGCACCGGCAAGTCCTACCTGGCCAAGGCTGTGGCCACTGAGGCAAACAACTCCACCTTCTTCTCTGTGTCATCCTCTGACCTGATGTCGAAGTGGCTGGGGGAGAGTGAGAAGTATGTTGGCACCAGGGACATGGCCACAGCCTGGCTCCTGATGCTCTTCAGGGGCTGTCCAGGCTGGGGCAGGGGCCACCAGCACCAGGGAACCCCGGTAACAGGGCTGGTAAAGAAGTGGGAGCTGGTGCCTTCAGAGAGGGAGTCTAAGCAAAGCAATCCCTGGGCCTTTTCCTTCACAGCCTGTGCCCCCCATCTTTACAGATCTCTCAGTCCAACTTTAAGCTGGGATCTTCCATCATCACTTAACTGGATTCTCTCTTGTGTTAATTAACTGCTCCCATGCTCCAGCTTGGGCCAGCTTTGGGGCTCTCCAGAGCTGCAGCTCTTACCTGAAAGTTTCCCATCTGTCCATGCTCCGAATTCATTTACAGCTCACTTAGAGTGAGCTTTGAGGAGGACTCACCCCTGCCAAGCTGTGAGCAAGTCATAATTAACTCTACATTATTAATTTCTGATACTCTATTATTAGACTTTAATCCCTGGCAGGGTCCCGGGGGAGAGCACAGCCCCTGGTGTGACACTTCCCTCGCTGCCAGTGTGGGGTTCCCAGGATGGGAGGAACGTGGGGTTGCCATGGTGGTGCTGAGGAGGGTCTCTGAGTGGGGACCCCATCCCTGCTTTATTCCCAGGCTGGTGAAGAATCTCTTTGAGCTGGCAAGGCAGCACAAGCCCTCCATCATCTTCATCGATGAGGTGGACTCACTATGTGGCTCCCGCAATGAGAATGAAAGTGAGGCAGCCCGGCGCATCAAGACTGAGTTCCTGGTGCAGATGCAAGGTGGGTGAGAGCCCGTCCCCGGGATGGGTGGGAGCAGGCAGAACCTGGGCATTCAGAGAATCCCTGGAGCTTGTTCTGAGCCATCTGATTGCAGGTGTGGGAAACAGCAGCGATGGGATCCTGGTGCTGGGTGCCACCAACATCCCCTGGGTGCTGGACTCAGGCATCAGGAGAAGGTGAGCCCCACATACAGGCCCCTGTGCCAGCCCCCCAGCGGGGCTGGAATTGGGGCTCACCCCTCGTGACTGCAGGTTTGAGAAGAGGATCTACATCGCCTTGCCCGACGAGGCGGCGCGGGCCCAGATGTTCCGGCTGCATCTGGGGAACACCCCGCACTCCCTGACAGATGCCAACATCCAGGAGCTCGCCCGCAAGACCGAGCGCTACTCGGGGGCTGACATCAGCATCATCGTGAGGGATGCCCTGATGCAGCCCGTGCGCAAGGTGCAGTCGGCCACGCACTTCAAGAAGGTGAGCGGAGGCTGCCACAGCCCAGGGTGGTCCCGGGGAGGGGTGGGCATTGTGGCTGCTGTCCCCCCTACCCACTGGTTCTGTGCAGGTGCGTGGCCCCTCCCGCACCACCCCCAGTGCCCTCGTGGATGATCTCCTGACACCATGCTCGCCCGGTGACCCTGGGGCCATAGAGATGACCTGGATGGAGGTGCCCAGTGACAAGCTGATGGAGCCCATTGTCTGCATGGTAAGTGTCCCTTCCCCAGCTTTGGCCTGGCCACTTCCCTGTTTATCCTCCAAGCAAGGGCCAGGCAGGGCTGTGGCTCTTGGGGGTGGATACAAAGTCCCAGTCTAACCCCTGAAGTCCTGAGCCCCTCAGAGGATGGCTGGGTGACAGGAAAGGGCCTTGGGTGTGCCAGGCAGCTCCCACCTGTGGTCGGTGCTGCTGCCATGGGGCAAAGGTACCCCACTGTTATGAGGGTCCTTATCCTGTGCCCTTGCCTGGTCTGAGCCATGTGCCCACCCACCTGTGTTGCAGTCAGACATGCTGCGCTCGCTGGCCACCACCCGCCCCACCGTCAATGACGAGGATCTCCTCAAAGTGAAGAAATTCACAGAGGACTTTGGACAGGAAGGTTGAGGGGGGCATGGGGGGTGTGGGGTTCTGGGGCAGCTGCAGGCCCCACCGTGCCCCCCTCCCCAGCCGTGCCAAACCAACTCATGATCGCTCACTCCTGCCCCACTGCACTGCAGCACCCGGCAGGTGCGGGGACACGGCCCGGGGGGCTCACACTACGGGGGGTGGGTCTGAGCATGGCCGGGGTAGCTGGGTCCCCCCCACCTGGCTGCACCCCACTCTTCTTCCTGCTCTTTTTTTATTCTTTAACTTAATGCTGCTTTGGGTTCTGTCTTGTTTATATGAAAATAAAAACAATCTGAGAGCTTCAGCCAGTGCCCAGCTACTCCCCAAGGGTTCTGCCCACATCAGGGGGCTCAGCCTAGCCCCCCCACCCCCCAAAATGTAACAACCCAGGGCCAAGGCCTCTGCCTGTTCCAAGGGGCTTGGGGGTTCCTTGCACTCCAACCATTTCAGATAGAGATTCGTGCCTACAGCAGGGGCTACTTGGATGTAGCAGCCACCAGCTGATGATACCCACCAGCCCACACCCCATGTCCTCCTGTGCAGTCCCTGGGCTCCCCTCAGCCTGTCTCTCCCCAGCTCCAGCCTGGTGCCCCCTCTGCTGTGCCCAACTGCTGCCCACACTGTGATCACGAGCCCCAGAGGAGAGGATCCCCCTTTGCCCCTACCCTGCACAGCCTTGGCAGCAGGTCGTCCCGAGACCCACAGAGGAATTCCCTGTGCCCAGGGGAGTATGGGCTGACTCCAGCTGCCTCCCCATGAAGACCCGTGGGCAAGAAGGGCCAGAGCCATGCTGAGGCCACAGGTCTGTATTGGCTGCAATAAAGCTGAGTGGGAGCCCCCAGAGCTGTGCTGGTTCTTTCACCAGGGTCAGGGCAAATGCATGTGAGCACAGTGGGGTCAGTCCAGCAGCTCCATCCAGCTCACGTTGGTGAAGGTGCGGGGGTCCATGCGGTCGACGTAGAGGATCCCATCCAGGTGGTCCATCTCGTGCTGGATGATCCGGGCAGCCCAGCCTGATGCCTCCCAGCTCACCGGCACCCCGAGCTCGTCCACGCCTGTGGCCGGGGTAGCGGTGGGTCGAGGGGGATGATTAAAGGGGAAAAAAGGGGGGACCCGTTTGAGAGTGAGAGGATCTGTGAGAGAATAGGGTGATTGTGTGAGAGCAGGGGACCTGTGTGTGGGTGAGATTTGTGAGAGGATGGGGGTATCTGTGAGAGAACAGGAACCCAGCAGAGACTTAAGGAGGGGCGGGGGGGGGGTGGGAGAACCCGGGAGAGACTGTAAGAGAAGGGGACCGTGTGAGGGAGGGGCAGGTGCGGGTCGGTCCGTACCGGAGACATGCACGGCCCAGTGCCGCGGGACGTAGGCGGAGAAGCCGTGGATGCTGGCGCAGCCCTCGGGGCCGGTGACGAGGCGCGCGTCGAGAACGCGGAGCGCGGGGTTGACGAGGACGCGGAGCGGGAAGGGCTCGATGCCGTGCGCTCGGCGCAGCGCCGGCGGGTACCGGGCACAGCGGGCGGGCAGCAGCTCTGCGGCGAACACCCTCAGCGGCACCCCGAGCTGCGGAGCGCTCAGTCCCAGGCACGGCCCGCTCCGCAGCCCGGCCGCCAGCGCCGCCGCCAGCGCCGCCGCCAGCCGCCGCAGCTCGGGGCCGCCCAGCTGCTCCGGGGACACGGCGGCGGCGGCGCCGCGCAGCACCGGGGCTCCCACCTGCACCGGGGCGGCGAACGGCGGCACGGGCGGGCCCAGCACCCGGCGCCGCAGCGCCCGCCAGTATGAGCGCTCTCGCCGGTCCCAGCCGGCCGCGTGTCCGCACCCGCGGACCCGGAGCGGCGGGGACCCCGGCAGGGCCCGTCCCGCCGCCCGCCCCAGCGCCGCCGCCATGGCGCACCGCGTGCGCGCGCACCCGCGCCGCCACCGCGCCCCCTGGCGGCACCGGGCGCTCCCACGGGTGACGCGGCCGGGCTAGAGCGTGGCCACCGGGTCACCCGGCAGCACAGCAGCGTCCCCGGAGGGGCTGGCCTGGGGCTCGGTGGGCACGGCCGCGTGTTCCCCCTCCGCGTCCGGGGCGTTCTCCGGGGATGGCTCCTCGTCGCCCGGTGCCGGCGGAAGGAGGAAAGCCAGCGGCTCCCTGAGAGCGGCCACGTCGATGCAGCCCAGGCGGCCAAAACGCTGCAGCTGCATGGGAGGAACACCTTGGGGATGGGGAGAGAGGGGTTAGGGGGGGTGTGTGGGCAACGAGACGCCATGGAGGGGGCAAGAGCAGGACAGGGCCCACTCAATGCCAGGGGGAAGCCACGGGTGTCCTCCCCCTGCAAAGAAATCCAAACCCTGAGATCTCACCCAGTGCCTGTGCAATCTGTGCTGGAGGGAAAAGCACCTGGAGGCAGCGATTCAGGTAGGGCAGCAGGTCCTCCAGGAAGGCTGTGCAAAACTGGGTAAAGAGCTCCTGCTCCCGCCCGCTGAAAGCTGCCTCCTCTGCACGGTGGAAGGCCAGGATGGTTTTGGTCACCTGGGCATAGAGAGAGACAGACAGGTCATCTGATGACAGCCACATGCCCAGGAGGGTAAGGAGGCCAATGGAGCTTGGCTTGTACCAGCAGCAGTGTGGCCACAGGCCCAGGGCAGTGCCCATCTTCCTTTGTTGGGCATTGGTGATGCCACACCTGGAATCCTGGCGTCAGTTCTGGGACACTTTGAGATAGACATTGTGGGGCTGCAGTGTGCCAGGGAAGGGAACAGAGCTGGACAAGGAGCTGAAGCACAACGAGAAACTGGGAGGCTTAGCCTGGAGAAAAGGAGGCTTGAGGGGGACCTTGTTGCTCTCCACTACTGCCTTACAGGAGGAGTAGCCAGAGTGAGGCCAGGCTCTGCTCCCAAAGAACAAGGGACAGGACAAGAAGAAATAGCCTCAAGTTGTGCCACAGGAAGTTTAGGTTGGATATTAGAAAAACTTCTTCACGGAAAGAGCTGTCTGGCCCTGGCACAGGGCAGTGGTGGAATCCCCATCCCTGGAGAGATTTAAGAGCTGTGTAGATGTGGCACTCGAGGACATGGGACAGGGGTGGCCTTGACACTGCTGGGGGAGTGGTTGGACTGAATGATCTCAGAGGCTTTCCCAACCCATTCAGAAAAAAACTTCCCCATGATCTCCCAGGACAATCCCAGCTCCATCCCCTGGACTCACCTCACCAAGGGCACTGTCCAGGCAGGCAGTGATGTCCTGTGCTAGGGCGATGGGGCAGCAGAGCCGCAGGTCATTGAAGGCAACGAGGAGCCCATTGAGGAAGCAGGCAAGGGGTGGGAAGTCCAGCAGCACCATGGGGGGCTGCAGCGTCCCAGGCTGGGCTGTGGGCACCGGCACTCCTGTACTGCCCCCCAGCACGGCTGGCGCCGAGATCAGCGTGTAGGAATTCATCTCCTCACGGAATTTTTCCACCGCCTCCTCCACCGCCTTCCTGAAGGCATCGGCAGCCACGCGCTGGAAGAGGGGGGCGAGCTGCCCACGGAAATCCACGCCCACCCTGCTGAAGGACAGCCCAAAGTACATGCACTGCCCCAGCAGCGAGTCCAGCCGGCCGCCCACCCCGCGGTCCAGGTCACGCTGCAGCATCCGCAGGAACTCGGAGACCTTCTGCAGCACCCAGCCGTGGAAGATGGCCCCCTCGCTGGGCGCCGCTCCCTCAGCCGGCACCAGCGGCTCCTCGTCCGAGAAGATGGCGCGGTATTGGGTGATGATGTCGAACAGGTGCACCCGGCAGGCCTCGATGGTTTTGGTGATGTGCACGTAGGGGTCGTGGTCGGGGATGGAGGCCTGGATGGAGCGCAGCCAGGCGTCCCGCGCCTGCAGGAACTTGACGCGCAGCTCGGCCTCGGTGAGCACGTCCATGCGGCGCAGGAAGCCGATGACGCGCAGGCAGGCGGGCAGAGGGATGTTGGTGCGCAGCTGCTGGATGAGCTGGTTCAGCATCATCTGGGCGGACTGGCGCACCTCCTCCACGATGCTCTGGGGAAGAGAGAGACTTCGGTCAGGGGCTGTGTGGGGTTCACCTGGATCAGGGGTTGGGTCAGCACAGGGTTCTCCTGGATCACCAAGTGGGATATCACAGGGCTCACCTGGATAACGGGGATGCTGCTGTGCTTCCTCTCCAGCCTGCGCACGTAGGCCGTGAGCTCCAGCGCCTCCTCATAGTAGCCATTGCGGACACAGGTGTCCATGAGCTGCGGGATCTCCAGGATCTCCAGGATCTCCGTGTGCCGGTTCAGGGTCAGGCTGTTCATGCGCCGGCTACAGGCAATGGCCTCAGCATCGCGCATGAAGGTCCTGCGGGGCCGGGACGGCATCAGCAGGAGAGCCCTCCCTGCAGCGGGTGGATCCGGGAACCTCCCCACCCACACCGGCCGCTTCCAGTGCTGCCTCCCGCCCAGTTCCAGCCGGACCGATCCTTAGTGGGCTCAGCCCTGCGATCTCTCGCTCCCTACCCCATCCACGGCCCTTCCTGCCCCGTTTCCACACGCGCCTTGCCCGCCTCTCCCAGTGCCCGGTACCCGTTCCGCACCGGCAAGCATCCTGCAGGGCGGGCAGCCGCTCCAGCAAGCTGCCGAGACGGCTCTCGATGCCGCCGAAGCCGCGGCCGGCGCGGCCAGTGCACTCGGCGGAGCGGATGAAGGCTCGATAGTGCTCGAAAGCGAGGCGGCGCGTCTCGGCTCCGACCCGCGCCCGCTCCGCCGCCAACCGCGCCGGCTCCCGGCCCAGTTCCGCCAGCCCCAGCGCCGCCAGCTCCGACACATAAGCGGCGAGCTCGGGGCCGCCGGGCGCCGCCGGGCCGCGCAGCCAGGCCAGCAGCCGCGCCTCCTCCTCCGCCGCCGCCGCCGCCATCGCCGCTGCCGCCGCGTCACCTCCGGGCCCACCGGTTCCGGGTTCGTCACTTCCGCTGCCGCCGGTTCCGGTCCGGCACTTCCGGCAGCGGCGGACCCTCGTGTGTGCGGCGCGGGAGATGCGGCCGCTCACGGAGGCGGAGACGCGGGCGGTGTTTGAGAAGCTCGGGAAATAGTGAGGGGCCGGGACCGGGGCAATCGGGAGGGCTGGGCCGGCGAGATGCCGGGGATCGGGCACGGGGACAGGACGGGAACCGGGAGGGATGGGCACCGGGGATCAGGCAGGACCGGGCGTGGAGAAGGAATGGGCACCGGGAGGGCTGGGCCGGCTGGATCCCGGGGAACGGGGGACCGCGGGGGAGATGGACACCAGGAGTCGGGCGGGAGCCGGCACGGAGCGGGACCGGGAGAACTGAGTCCCGGAGGTACCGGGGCCGGGCGGTCTCACGGGGTCTGGCCCTGCAGCATCGGGGAGAACATCCAGCTGCTGGTGGACCGGCCCGATGGCACCTACTGCTTCCGCCTGCACCGGGACCGTGTGTACTACCTGAGGTGAGGGCCGGGGCGGGGACCGGGCCAGCCCCGCGGGGTGCAAGCCCGGTCGCCGCCCAGCACGGCCCTGCTCCCGCAGTGAGAAGCTGCTGAAGCTGGCGGCCAGCATCCCCCGGGAGAGTCTGGTGGCCCCGGGCACCTGCTTCGGGAAGTTCACCAAGTCCCAGAAGTTCCGGCTCAGTGTCACGGCCCTGGACTTCCTCGCGCCCTACGCCAAGGTGAGTCACGGTCCCCAAGCCGGCCCCGGCCCCGTGCAGCCCCACGGCCCCTCACAGCTCTGCCCCTCTCGTGCAGTACAAGGTGTGGGTGAAGCCGGGCTCGGAGCAGTCCTTCCTCTACGGTAACCACGTGCTGAAGTCGGGGCTGGGCCGCATCACGGAGAACACGGCGCAGTACCAGGGTGTCGTGGTATATTCCATGGCCGACGTCCCGCTGGTGAGCGTCTGGCCCCTGCCAGGGCTGTGGGGGGGATACGGGGTGGGCAGCCCTCCCTCACCTCCCCTTCACCCCCCCAGGGCTTTGGGGTGGCTGCCAAGTCCACACAGGAATGCCGGAAGGTCGACCCCTTGGCCATCGTGGTGTTCCACCAAGCTGACGTCGGGGAGTATGTGCGGAATGAGGACACGCTGACATAAGGGACCCTCGGGGACCCTGAGGTACCCTCGTGCTCTGTGAGTGTTCCGGGGTAGAATGGACTTGGTCCTCCACCGTGAGTGTGGGAAGCGCACCTGGCATGGGATGGAGATGTGGGGAGCTGCCAGCACTGAGCCCCAGGGGGCTGCTGCCAGCACCGGAGGAGGGGCCCTGCTCCCAGCCCTGTCGTATAAAGCCTGTTCCTTTTTAAAATGCCTGTTGTCTCTTGTGGAGGCCCAGGGGCAATCAGTCCTTGCCCCTGCCGTGGGGAATGTGACACACTGGGCTGTGTTTGGGGGGAACCTCAAAGGCTGAGGCTGAGCTTCAGGAAGGGAGGGTGAGGCCAGCAGCTTCTAAGCTCACAGAGGCTGAATGGCAGCAGCCGGCAGCAGTCACGCCCTGGACTCGGCCAGGGGTTCCTTTATTGGGCATCTGGTAGAAAAGACCCATTAAGACACTAAAAATGGGAAAGATGCAACAAAACCCCACAGCACGCAGAAGGCTGGTGACAGTGTAGCCTTTGGCATCTCTTGGGGCGATGTCAGGGCTAGAGATTAGGTAGGAGCAGAGAGAATTCTCTAACCTCCTCCTGGAAGCAGAACTCAGCCTTTCCTCCCACTCCGTAGTGGGATACAGTGGCAGATAGGTCACCTGGCTCTGCAGGGGGCCCTGCGCCCTGTCCTAGCACTTCTGGCTGCCCGAGGTGTGCGTGTGAAAGAGGCGCTTGAGGAAGTAGAGCTGCAGCACCCCGGAGAGGACAATGACACAGCTCTGGGCCATTGACCACCAGTTGACATAGTTGTAGTTGGACTCCAGCAGGAAGGAGTCTGCCCCTTTCCTCATCCGGGCAAAGTTGTAGAAGCGCCACATGTGGAAGGTGTGGATCTGCAGCCTCTGGATGCTCACCTGCAGGAGAGGCAGAGCTGCACTCAGAGATGCCCGTGGGGCTCAGTGCTGAACTCAGTTGCAGCTCAGTCCAAGCAAAGGCCCTGTTCAGTGTTCTGGGCAGGCCCTGCCCCTCCCTGCTGTGCTGGGGCACCCTGGACTTCCCTGACCCTCACCTCAATTGCATCCAGGGTATCGTTCAGCTCCTTCCTTTCTGCTGATGGCTTGTGTTCCATGTTGAAGTCATCATAGTATACACCAAAATTGAGATACACCTGCATGAGGCCAAAGTGGTTTTGCTGGTTGTCCAGGCAGAGCTGGTAGAAACCTGTAGAAGGAAGGTGTTTGTTGATCCCTGGATGGAAGGGCTCCAGGCAGGCACATCCTGAGTGCCCAGCCCTCCTTCCCCTCCCCTGCAGAAGCAAGCCCTGGCTGGGCAGGCTCAGGGCTGCTGCAGGGGCTGGGGTGACCTGTGTCTTTGGTGAGGAAGTTGATCTGGCCTCGCACGTCCTGGGACACTCCAAGCTGGAAGCCATTGGGATCACTCGCTGTGACCAGGATGTTCCTGCTGTTACCAATCCCAGTCGCCCGCTGGACCTGGAGGCAGGAAACACCCGAGGGGAATTTGTGGTCACTGTTGTGTCAGGGATGGAGCTGTGCTAAGCCCTGAGGACGTGTTCCTGGAGGGCTGCTCAGCCAAGCACAGAGCCCAGGGGAAGCTGCCACTGCCAGGCACAGCTATGCCCTGGATCTCTTTCAGCCAGCCCAGTGTAAACAGGAGATGAAAGGGCTGGAGTTTTCCTGTGGGAAGGGGACAGAGCTCAGGGACACACTGTGCCAGAACCTTCGGCTGTGCCACAACCAGGCAGTGGAGGGCAGAGCTTCCAGCAGCATTTCATGGGTTTAAACCTGGTAGTTTAAAAATGCATGGGATTGATGATGGATAGGGATTAGATTGGTTTTATTAGGAAGATGTTCTTCCCTGTGAGGGTGGGGAGGCCCTGCCACAGGATGCCCAGAGAAGCCATGGCTGCCTTGTCCCTGCAGGTATCCAAGGCCAGGCTGGACACTGGGGCTTGGAGCACCCTGGGATAGTGGAAGGTGTCCCTCCCCATGGCAGGGGGTGGAAGGAAATGAGTTTTAAGGTCCTTCCAACCCAAACAATTCCATGATACTGCTTTAGAAAGGCACAGAACCAGCGAGGGATGGATCCAGTACAGCCATTCCCTGGCTGTGCCAGCTACCTCCCAAGACACATCCTTAGCACTCACCTCCCTCAGCACTCACCTCGTAGCTGAAGAAGAAGTTGCCCCCCTGGTGTGAGAACTGCCAGAAACACTCCACGGTGCCAGCAGGGATGACGATGGCAAAGTCATAGCGATCAGCCCCACGGAACAGCGGCTCCTGGCTGGAACCGCTCAGGGGCTCTGTTCTGGGGCAGCCAGCAGAGCCCAGCAGTGCCAGGAGCAGCAGCAGCAGCATCCTCCTGCTTCCCTGCGCTCCAGCATTTGCTCCCCTCGCTGGGCAGTGCGGGACAAAGCACAGGGGGTAATCATTAACTGCTCTGCAGCACCAGGGCTGTGCCAGCACAGGAGCCACAGCTCAAGGTGATCGTGGTGCACTGCTGGAGCTCCAACACCCTGTGCTGCCAGGGCAGGAGCGGACCTTGGAGAAGGAAACAATGCGACACAGCTCCTGCCAATGGGGCATTGCCTCTCACTGCCCAGTAGTGGCCCACATCTCTGACCTGGTGCTCCTGCTGCCCAGGGCTCTCCAGGGATTTACAGAAGGGGGAAAAATGCATGGCCACAGCCAGGGGACAAGGGACACTCAGTACAGCACCTGCAGCTGAAGGACACAGAGGAAGCAGCTGGTGCTAGCCAAGACTTCTCCCAGCCCTGGCTTTGCCGGAAGGCAGCCAAGAGAAACTTAGAAACTAAGTTTAGAAAGTGTCCTTTTTTTTCCAAATGAACCTAATCCAGAAACTCCTGTTGCCCATTTACATCTGCATGTCACATCCCCCAGGGCAGTACTGCTGCTGACCCAACACTCCCAGAGGGGAAGGATAAGCCCCACATTCCTGGGGCAGTCCTTGCCCCCTCTCTGCTGCATTTCCACCCACGAGGTAGAAATTCACACTTTCACAACTCTTGATCTTAAACAAGAAAGGAACTTTAATTTTCAAACGAGTATTCCAAGCTTTGGCCCTTGAAGGCAGGAACATGTGGCACCCTTGGAGCTCACACTATTACCAGGAAAAGTGCAAACAAACCCTGACCAAAGTCAGAACTAAAATTTTTAGCATGGAAACAACAGTTTCAAGTACTGAAACACAAAGTAGTTTTACTTTTTACAGCTTAAGAGCTGGAAGGGAGGAATTTCTCCTCACAGATTAATCATTTACAAAGCAGAAATGAATGGGAAAAAAAACCTTAAGTATATCCCTCTTGCCTGGATCTCTTCCCCACAAAAGCTCTGGGACTCCTTGGTTCTCTTCCATAAGGGACTGATGGCAAACAGATGAAACAAGTGATTCAGAGAACATACAACTAGAACATGACCAAATGGTCACCTATGAGCTTATCCTACTGATCACACCTGAGCAAACATCTGGGATTCATTCCAGAGGCTGCAGTGGTCAGGTAGACAAGGAAGTCTCAATCCAGGTGGTTCTAAGTTCACACTGAGAGGCTGCACAGCCCCTACCACCTGCAGCACACTGATTTTTGCAGATACAGCTGGAGCACAAAGCTCCTAGGTTCCTGTCAGTCATGGTTTTGGTATCACAGGGGCTTCCCACACTGGCACAGACAACACTCTGGTCCAGCATCCAAAAAACAAACCAAGGTCCAAAAACCAAAAAAAAACCCCAAAACCAAAAAAACCCCAAAACCCCAAGTCCTGTGGCTTTCAGCTTCAGAGCATTCCCAGTTTCTTCATGGTCCGCCAGCGATCCTTGATCATCACTGGAGTGCGGTTCTGGAAGGGGTACCTGAGGCAGATGGCTTTCCATCTCCCTTCTCCATACTTCCGCACCCCCTCCTTGATCCACTCGCTCTCCTGCATGGTCCATTTCTGCAAAGAGCAAGGAAGCAGCTGCAGCGAGGAGCTGCATGGCACACAGCCTGCTGCCAGCTCCTTCCTGGCACATTCCTTCCCTCACCACCCCTGCCAGGAACAGCAGGGAAGGCAGACAGGTCCTGGTAGCTGCACACAACATTCCTGCACTGCAGATGTGGTGCAGCAGCTGCCATCCTATAGATCAGGAAGAGAGTTCCTGGTGCCACCAAGATGGGACCTGTTCCTGGGTAACACCTGCCAGATGTGTGGCCCTCACCTGAACAAGACTCTGGACCTCCTCCAGCATGAGAGGAAATGTGGCAAACCTTGCTCTGAGCCATCAAGACAAAGGCACCTGAGGCACATTCCCAATGCCCTGCATGCAGGACAGGCACAGCTCCAGCCTGTTTTACCTGTGGTGACTGTAGGGACACTGCCCCACTGCAGGGCCTGCTGGAAGCACCTAAGGCTCCACATACCTGTTTCTTGGAGCCAGAGGTTCTGGAGACATTGCTTCTCTCAAGTGATGCTGGAAAACAAGGGAGAGAGTTACATTTCCCATGATTTGAGAGGTACAGACCACCTTGAGAGGCTGCCTTGGGCTTAACTGGTGAGCTGTGCAGAGCACCCTGTGACAGGCAATACACCCAAATTCCTTTATCCCAGCCTTTCCACAGGATTTCTGGTTTCAAAATTCAGTCACCCAGGCAGCAGCAAGACCCCTGTGAGTGACTCCCATGCCAGGATTAGCACAGGTAATCCATGACAGGGTAATTTTCATACCTGCATTTGCAAAGAGCTCATCCTCATCACTCCAACTGTCCTTCTCCTCTGTACCACAGGAGCTGTTCCACCTTCCCTGGACAGACCTGAAATTAGGTGAGGGTTTACTTTGGCTACTGGCTTGGGAGAAGGTTGTTCAGGGAGCAGGTGCAGGGCCACCAAGCAAGCAGAGCCAACCTCTGGACACTTTTTTTTCTCGAGGTGGAAAGTGAGAGAAGGATGCTCCTACAGACTCTGGCCAGCGAGGCTGAGGCTGGCACAAGTATGGAAAAGCATGCATTACCTGTACTGGAATCACCTGCCAGGACCAGCTGCAGCACCTAACTACCAGCAGGTCCTGATAATTTTCTCTTCTCCATTAACCCATAATTAATTCTAAAGCCAAATGCACAGACGAGAGGGTTTGCTGTGCCTAGTTCCACATGAGCTGGTGGGCAAGGTCAACTCTCATCTCTGGGACACAGGGCAAAGCTTTGGTGCTCAGGCTACCAATGTCAGCAAGGCAAGACTGGGGGCAGAACAGACAATACCACACGAGAGGGGCTCCATACTTCTCACTCTGGGCAGACAAGGGCTCATCAGGCAATTTCGGAGCAGGTTTGGAAGCAGAAGAGACTACGTGCTCCTGGGAAGAGTCAGGGCACTCGCTTGACTTGCTGGAGGAGCCGTCCAAATCCACAACCAGATTGCTTATGCTGAACAAATTTTTGACGTTACAGGTCTCAGAAGCTTGATTCTCATCTTCTCTGAGTCTCTTGTTTCTGTGGGATACAGAAGGAGACAGTTGCTTGGGGGAAGGCAAGTCTGTCTCATCCAGTTTGGTGAAAAGTGCATCTGGGTCCCCGGAGTCGGACAGGATCTTGAAAGCTTCTCTCAGAACAGAAATCCCATACGAGGTTACAGCTCCGGGGGGCTGCCTATAAAATAAACACAACCAAGCGGGTTGTAGGGAAACAGAGGGAACTCTGCTGCCCCAAAATCCAGCCTTTCCCTCTACTAGCATCCCCAGCTCCTGGCCGTGCAGTGCAAATCCATGGAAGAGGACATTCCTAACCCTCCAGTACTCCCTCCCAAACAGCAGTGCCCCAGGTATGGAGATCATAGGTTCATGCTCCCACTGCCTCCTGCTACTCCACGAGATGTTGCTGCTCCCCAAGAGCAGCCACAGCCCCCTCCCTGGTCACACCACCACCAAACCACCTCAACACCTTTCCCAGGATCCAGAGTCCTGCACCAACACCTTTGGGCTGGCCCAGGAAGGCATTTGGGAAATTAGAAGCTGCCTGGACACAGGGGATTACCCCTTGGAAGAGAACTTGCAGCCACACTTTATCCACAGTCTAGAGCCAGACTCCTCTGCCCACCTCTGTGATTCCCTGGTAGACACACTGGGGAGTTCTGGAGTTGCTGCTGGTTCTTTAGCTATTTCTGTAGGCCCTGGAGTGCCCTTCAGGATATCATACGCTGCTGTTAAATGTTCAGGTGTTGCTGCTGGGTCTTCCATAGGTTTCACACTTGCTGCAGGGCCACCAGCTTCTTCCATAATCTCTGGAGCTGCTGTGGGACCAGCTGCCCTTTCTGCAGGGCTTGCAGCTCCCTCCAGGACTTCTGTTGCTCCTGCATATTTTGGAGCTCTGGTTGGGCCCTCTGTCCTTCCCAAGGCCTCTGGAGCTCTGGCTGGGCCCTGTGCCCTTCCCAAGGCCTCTGGAGCTCTGGCTGGGCCCTGTGCCCTTCCCAAGGCCTCTGGAGCTCTGGCTGGGCCCTCTGCTGCTCTGGCTGGGCCCTCTGTCCTTCCCAAGGCCTCTGGAGCTCTGGCTGGGCCCTGTGCCCTTCCCAAGGCCTCTGGAGCTCTGGCTGGGCCCTGTGCCCTTCCCAAGGCCTCTGGAGCTCTAGCTGGGCCCTCTGGAGCTCTGGCTGGGCCCTCTGCCCTTCCCAAGGCCTCTGGAGCTCTAGCTGGGCCCTCTGGAGCTCTGGCTGGGCCCTCTGCCCTTCCCAAGGCCTCTGGAGCTCTAGCTGGGCCCTCTGGAGCTCTGGCTGGGCCCTCTGCCCTTCCCAGGGCCTCTGGAGCTCTGGCTGGGCCCTCTGCCCTTCCCAGGGCCTCTGGAGCTCTGGCTGGGCCCTCTGCCCTTCCCAGGGCCTCTGGAGCTCTGGCTGGGCCCTCTGCTGCTCTGGCTGGGCCCTCTGTCCTTCCCAAGGCCTCTGGAGCTCTGGCTGGGCCCTCTGCTGCTCTGGCTGGGCCCTCTGTCCTTCCCAAGGCCTCTGGAGCTCTGGCTGGGCCCTCTGCTGCTCTGGCTGGGCCCTCTGCCCTTCCCAAGGCCTCTGGAGCTCTGGCTGGGCCCTCTGCTGCTCTGGCTGGGCCCTCTGCCCTTCCCAGGGCCTCTGCTGCTCTGGCTGGGCGCTTTGCTGCTCTGGCTGGGCCCTCTGCAGCTCTGGCTGGGCGCTTTGCTGCTCTGGCTGGGCCCTCTGGAGCTGCTTCCTGGTCCTTCAGCCCATCTGCCAACTCCGAAATCTCCAGGGAGGATTTCGCTTTGTCAACGTGTTCCAAATTCAGGGTCTTTTTCAACAGCTTGTAGAAAGAAAAAGCACACCACCGTTACAGAGATGATTCCTTGGGCTCCCATTCCATTTTATCCCCTCCCAAAGACATTTAATGGATTGAAAAACGTGTTTGACCATATAAATCTCTCAGGAACGGACTGAATTAAGAGTGTTCAAGGTTTAACCTGCTGTAATCAGGCACCTGATCCCCAGGGCAGTGAGCTGGACACGCACCGTGAGCAGCACTGGTTCTGAGTTGTCCACGTAGCCCTTCAGGAACTCAAACATGCTCTGCTGGAAGTCCTCGTAGGAGAAGTTTTTGACCTTTGGATGAGAGGGATTCTTGTCCCGGATGACAGCCAGCCACTCATTTCTCTTTTTCTAGAAGAGGGATTCATAGGATCAGGTAAGACCACTCTGGGTGGGGAAAAGGGAATCAGTGACAGCCACAGCAAGGATCTGGGCAAGGACTGGGCCTTTCCTCTCTGGCATTCTCCAGACACAACCAATTTACACTGAGATAAAGCCAGGAAAAAGCCAAAGGAACAGGAGAGCAACCAAGGAGCAGCAGAACCACCCTATTTCAGGAATTCTCCTTGCCTGCAGTGCCCAAGCACACTACTGCCTGCAGAAACAGGAATGGGAACTCCTGCTGCTCCCAAAACCTGCTCTGAAGGTAAGATGGAGGCTCATCAAGGGATAAATAGTGATGCCTGGAAGGCCCATGAAGGTGTGTGAGAAAAGGTGAGTGACAGAGGAGGCTCCAGGGTGACAACCCAAACATGCAACACTGAGGGATTAGCACTCCAGAAGGACTGCTTCCATTTTGGCCTCCTCACCCCAAACCTCCCAGGACACATCAGACATCCACTGGACACACCAGCAGCTCCCACTTCATCCCAGCATGGACTCACTTGGTTTCTGGGCTCCTTCCCCATGTGCTTCTTGACAATATTGGAAGCTTTTTCAAACTCCTTGTTTCTGATACAAACAACAACAGCCTGCAGAGGAGAACAAGGACAGGTTGAAGCAGGCCACAGGGAACAACTCAGTGCCAACCTCCACACAGAACTTCCACATCACTGCAGGCAGGAGTGCACAGATAATGAGGGAATCCCACGGGTGAGGCAGCTCCCACTATCATCCACACGAGGCCTTTCCAAGGAAAAACAAGGCCTTCCAAGGCCTTTCTTGCACAACATATTTACTGAGAAAGAAGAAGATCTTACAGCTTCTTTCACCATTTTCTGCACAGCCTCCATCGTCTTATCCGCCACAGAGAATTCCTCATGGATGAAGTCCAGGACAAGCATGGCCGACTCAAGTGGGGTCAGCTCTGACTCCTTGTCGAAGGTACAATCTATAAGAATTGGCATCCATACGTTTGGGGGGGGGTCACGGCGCTTCCCTAGAGAGAGCTGGTTATTCACCTGCACAGGTGGCAGCCATCCACCTACACAGGTGTGTCACAAATTCCACAACCAAGTGTCTGAACTGCAATTCGTGCCCCCCAGCAGCCACGGAAAATTCTGGAAGCAGTACTCCAGAACTTCCCAGGTACCCAACACTAACCCGGGGGAGCATTTTGGAAGCTGTGAGCCTCAGCAGGAGTCACCAGGCTGATGTGTTTGTCTGGCACAGCAGCCCCGAAACGCCACTCTCTGCTCTTGGCCCTCCACCGAGACAGATACGAACAGCTACCCCTCACTCGCAGGGAGAACCCCACAGCCCCATCCCACAGCCCCGCTCTGTGCAGGGACAAAGCTCCGGGAGTGCAGGGACACTGACACAGGGGAGGCGGGAGCGGGCTGTAAGCAGCACCGGGACTCCCCAGAGCTCGCAGAAAGGGCTGGACACCTACCGAGGTTCTCGCCCTCCTCGACCCGCGACAGCAGCTGCATTATCCGGAGCATCTGGGCTGTCTCCGGCTCCCTGTTCAGGGGCCGCACGAGCAGAGCTGTGGGACAAACGGCTGGTCAGGACGGTGCAGCGGGTCCGGCCGCCCCCAACCCCGCCGCTCCCCGGTCCGGCCCTGCGCACCCTGCATGATGTCGCGGAACTGACGGAAATCACGGTTGCGCCCGGAGCGGTAGGCCTCTATGGCGCGGTGGAAGTAGAACTGCAGGACCCAGCCGGTCACGGTCTTCTCAGGCAGCGCCGCCATCCCGGCCCAGTCGGAGTCGAGGTCCGGGTCGGGGTCCCGCTCCCGCCGCGCCGCACGCTGCGCCGCCATCCCGCCGAGAGCCAGGCACCGGAAATGACGACACCAAAAGGCACTATGGGCCGTTTGGCGCGCGAAGCTATTTAGCGGGCTCCACCCCTACAGCTCCCGGCGTGCACCGCGCCAATCCCGCCGCGCCTACAGCTCCCGGCGTGCATCACGGCAAACCCACCGGTAAGGCCTGTTCGCCCTCTGGCGAACGGGAGGGGAGTTGCCGGGCCCCGGTAGCGAGAGGCGGCGCAGGCCGGGGCACAGCCGGGGCACAGCCGGGGCACAGCCGGGGCACAGCCGGGGCACAGCCGGGGCACGGTGGTCAGGACCGGCCCGCTGCCCGACTGCGGGGAAATGCGACCCCCGAGCGAGTGTCTCACCTGAGCAGGCCTAGGTGTGTTAAACTCATGTCACCCAAACCTGGCAGTACCACCCTGCCAGCGCAGGCACAGGTTTTTATTCTGGTCTTCCAAACAACTCCCGCTCTCCTGTGCTCTGTGCTCCAGCCACCTTCCAATCTCCCTCACCTGGGACAACAAACCAGGTCCCCTGGGAAGGATTTTGAGGCATAGATTGTCCCACAGTCACTCAGACTTGGGGTAATGAACTGGAAGTCCTGTCTTCCCGGTGATCCCGCTGACTAATTCCCAAGCAGAGAGGTGCCTGGAGGCGAAGGCACCGGCAAGCAGATAGATCCTCGGGATCATGGGGTGGCTCTCTGCCACTCTGGAGTGTCCTGCTTGGGCAAGCGTCTCCTTGGCCCGGGGAATATTCCTAACACTGTCCTGGAGGCTCTCTCACCTGAGATGGAAAAGCACGTGAAAATTCCTTTGGCATGAGGTGATCTGGGATCCTCCCTTCCCTCTGCCCCAGGCCAGGGGCGAAGGAAACACACATGGGAAAAATCCGTGTGTCAGATGGGAAACAGAAAAACTGTGAGGGATTTTTATCGGCAAACAAAGGAAGGTAGAAATAATCTGTGTGAGGCAGAGGAGTCACCTGGGGCGGGGGACTGCCCTGGGGAGCAGGGTGGAAGCAGGATAGGGCACGCTTGGAATGCTGTGGAGGGTGCTCGGAAGGATGGAAGGATGCGAGGAGCGATACTGACAGCTGCTTCCTGGGCTGAGGGGAAGAGACGGAGTGCCATGCTCTAGGTCAAACGCTTTTCCACGTGGAATATCCATGGGCAAAATGGTTTTGTTCTTTCTCTGTCACAGGATGCAGGAGGAGGTGTCAGGGTGTGACCCCGGAATTTCAGCAGTGTCCCCTCAGTCCAGGGAGAGGCTGACCAGCCCCAGTGACAACATGAGACCAGTTACGCTCACAGCCCTTCAGACACTGCCTTTGCTCTCCTGGCCAGAAAATTCCATGTTTTTCAGGGAGCTCGGTAACTTCTGCCCCGTGATCCACACAGCTCTGAGTAGATGTGCCAGCCACTTCAGCAGGTCCCATTGGCCCTGTACAAGTTTTAGGATTTTGAGTAATTTCATTCATTTTTGCACGGAGGTCAGGAAAGAGGGTTCTGGTGTCCTCTCCCAAGGGAAGCAAAGCAAGATTCCTCTCTGAGACACCAGGACAAAGACGTTCAAGAGCCACCTGCCTTCTCCAAGCCATGTTTCACTTGGGAAAACTCCCTTAGCCTCCTTTTTCTGCCTCCTGTCCGTGTCCTTCTGGCCTGCCATCTCCTCCTCCAATGCCCTCCTGGTGAAGGTGTCACCCCTTTCACCTCCCACCCCATCAGACAGATTTGCTTCCTGTGAGATCCACAAGGTCTCTGCAGTGCCTGGGAGGATTTGGACAGGGTGGTGACATGACAGATGTCACAAGAGCAGTGATTCCCCCAGCAGAGCTGGAGAAGGTGACAGTTCCTGACATGCTTCTGGAGCTGGGGAGGGCACAGCATTGGCACCCCAATCCAGGCTTCCCTCCCACACCACTTCAGGGTCTGCCTTAGACAACAGTATGTTAACAGCACCCAGGACTGGAAAACAAGCCTGGAATGGAGAATTCCAGAGAAAATGCAAATCTAAACCCACTGGTTTGCTCCCTGAGTCATCTCCAATTAACTAAGAGGAAGCAGGGATGATGGAAACAGGAGCAGGAATGCCAGTGGCCTCACTATCCAGTTTCACTGAGTCGTCCTGTGGTGTCATTATCAGTTTTTCAGGAAAAGCTTTGGAGTTCCATGTGCCAAACAAAACACTGGGCAGGAAGGCACAAATTGAAGCTGTGCTTGTGCATTTGAGCCTCCCCTCATTGATTTATGGCTTTTGATGAAGTGATTACAGATGAAAGAAAATATTCCAGGGAACAGGATCTGCATGTTGCCGTGGTCTCGTACCTGTCACATCCTTCTGGTGGAGTTAGAGCAGGAAACAGAACAGGAAAACCACCAGCATCCTGGTCACCTCTGCTCTCACTGTGCTGGAGCACCAGACAGGACAACAGCTCCCAGAGAAGCTGTGGCTACGCCTGGATCCCTTGGAAGTGTCCAAGGCCAGGTTGGACAGGGCTTGGAGCCACCCGGAGTACAGGAAAGTGTCCCTGCCGTGGCAGGGGGTGGGACTGGGGGTGCTCTAAGGTCCCTTCCAAAACCAATCTAGCTTTACAAAACAGAAAGCAATGGAACATGGGGACAGAGGAAATTTGGAGGATGGTCATGAGATTCCTTTGAAAATCCAGAGAGGAACCCTCCAGGCATGAGGGGTGGAGAGAAGGAAGCACAAAGGCACTTATTAAGAAACCCATCAAGTAGATGACAGAAAGTCTGAACCAGTCTGGGGAAAGATTGGAACTGGGTTGGGTAGGGAGGGATCTAGAAGGAAAGACATTGTTTTAAAAATGTGCCAAGAGCTGGGCTGCCTGGGCACAACAAGGAGCTGGAAACATTTTCATGTTAGAGATCCTGGGTTACACACAGAACCAGGGAAACAGCCCTGATGACCAGGAAAAGGTAGACAGAAAGGATCAAAAGAAGCAGAAGCTCAATATTTAATACTTGATTAGGTGACTGTGGAGAGGTTTCAGAACAGGCTGAGCCTTTAACATCCCAGTATCTGGGTAGGTGAATGTATGGCCTTGCCCAAATAGAGAACTTCACTTGAGCTCCCCTTAGGATCCAGAGGGATTTGTGACCTGCCCAGCCGTGAGCCCACCAGACTCTCCTGCACACACTTTTAACCTTTAGCCGGTGCTGCTCACAGTTTAACACTGACATCATGGCATTTCTGCCTCCTCAGCAGTTGTTAAACAAACACCCACAGCCTTGTACCTGCGCCGCAAAGTGCAAGGAAATAAATTCCACAAATGCCAGTTCATAAAGGGAAACCATCTGGTTCATGGGTTACTTGGGTCCCTGAGCTTCTGAACAGCCTCTGACCCTGAACCTGCTCAACGAGGCTGGAGTGAGGAGAGAATTACTCAGTGCTTCTCTTCAGGTCTGAATGTGAACTTTGCTTTGGAACCTGGGAAAACTCGGGACCTGGGGATGCACTGCACTGCCACCAGCTCGGTTCAAAGGGCTGTGGGATCACATATATTTTATATACACGCAGGAAGGAGCAAAAGAAACAGTGGAAAAGCTGAGGGGCTGCTGACAGGCACTGCGCTGTCTGGTAGCACAGGGGTAGCAGGGCAGCTTGGAGCCAGTACTGCGGGAAGCAGGGACTGAGGGGGCCGGGGCTGAAGGAGGAGCGGTGGTGAGGGAGGGCCCGGCGCTGAGGGGGTGTCCGGGGTGCGGACATGGCTCCCGGGGCCGCCTCAGAGGCGACGCTCGCGCGCCGTTTCCCGCCTTTTGCCCCGGCCGCTCCCCATTGGTCCACGCCCGCCGCCGCGCACTCACATTGGTTGCTCCGGCAGCGCCCCCCTCTGTTTTACTTCCCATTGGTCGCCGGACAAAACAGAAAGCGCGCGGGGCGTTGCCATCGCTACGGCGGCCGGCGCAGGTCAGGCTGCGCGTTCGGCGGAGCCGCGCCGGGCAGCATGGAGGGCGGGCGGCAGGGAGAGGCCGCGGCGGCGTCGGGGGACGGGCCCTCGCCCATGTTCACCCTGGAGGAGGTGGCGAAGCGGAACTCCAGCCGTGAGGCCTGGCTGGTGATTCACGGGCGCGTCTACGATGTCACCCGGTTCCTGGCGGAGGTGAGGCCTGGAGTGGGGGCTGCCCGGCCCGGCCCCTGGGCTGAGGGGAGCGGGGAGAGGCTGGGGAGGTCGTGTGAGGCCGAGAGGGGCGGGGAGGACCCTGGAGCGTCCGGGGCTGCCGTGGAGACAGAGATCCCGGGATCGGGTGCAAAAGGAGGGGTAAAGCAGGCCCCGCCGGGATTTGGGGGGTCCCGGTGGCCCTGGGGCGCTCCCCGGGCCGGGCTGTGCGGTCTCTGAGGGGCCTCATGGCCGCAGTTCTACCTCCAAGGGACGGACGGAACGGCGGGTCACGGTGGTCGCGGCCAGCCGGAGGCAGGGATCGTGCTGGGCTGCTCTGAGACAATCCCAGGTTTTCCAGGGAATCTGTTCAGGCAGGTTCTGGGGAGGTGCAGGCTTCCTTCAGTCACGGGACCTCACTCCGCATCGTGAAGGGTGACCGGGATCGGGGCACTTCAGGAGTTTGAATGTGAAGTCTGCGGGGGCACCCCAGAACAAGGAGGAGGAGGTGACAGTGATACTGCAGCCACCACTCTGCTGCCTGCCCAGAGGGGACCACGCAGCAGGGGTTTGCAAACAATGCACCTTCTGCCAAATCTCCAGTTCCCTTGGTTATGGGGACAAAAATTCCTTCAAGACTCACTGCTTTTGTCTTCTGATTTTGGGAAGGTTGAGAGTGGTGTCCTAACGGTTGAGAGCTGGAGATGGAATTGGGATAAACAGTAAAAAAATAGTAACACCTGAGGGAATGACATGAAGTTGTACCAGGAGAGATTTAGGTTGGAGATCAGGAAAGGTTCTTCCTCCAGAGGGTGCTGGGCACTGCTCAGGCTCCCCAGGGAATGGTCCTAGTCCTAAGGCTGCCAGAGCTCCAGGAGGGTTTGGACAATGCTCTCAGGGATGCACAGGGTGGGATTGCTGGGGTGTCTGTGCAAGGAATTGAACTCGATCATCCCTGTGGGTCCCTTCCAACTCTGGATATTCTGTAATTCTATTGTTCTGTGAAAATTTCAAAGGGGTTTATCCCAGCTTAAAATAACAGCAAAAACTTTGTGGCATTTGTAGGGCAATGTAGAAAGTTTGGGCTGAACCAGCTCCAAAGAAGACAGTCCACTGAAATGCACGTGTTCCAGCTTGTTGGTTCTGCTGGTCTGAATTTAACTCTGATTTCCCTCCAGGCCCACGTAGTTGAAACCTGTGTGCTGTGGAGTGACAGAGCTGCTGTGGCGAGGGCAGAGGTGCATCAGGCAGGAGGGAGTGATCACCTGGCAGCTGGAGGTTGTGCCTTGCTATGCAGCTCTCAGTGTTTATTTCTAAAGCTGGACACAATCTGGTTTCTTCTTTGGGTGCAGAAAATGACTGAATCACAGAATTGTCCAGGCTGGAAAATCCCTCCCAGCCCATGGAGTCTAAGCAGTGCCCAATCCCCACCTTGTCCCAGCCCAGAGCACTGAGTGCCATGTTCAGGTGTTCCTTGGACACCTCCAGGGATGGGACTCCAAACCTCCCTGGGCAGCCCCTTCCAATGAACAACCCTTTCTCTTTATAAAATTCCTCCTGATGTCCAACCAGAGCTTCCCCTGGCAGGACTTGAAGCTGTTTGCTCTTGTCCTGTCCCTGTTCCCTGGGAGCAGAGCCTGACTGCCCCCTGGCTGCCCCCTCCTGTCAGGGAATTGTGGAGAGGCAGAGGATCTCTCCCATGAGCCTCCTTTTCTCCATGCAGGATGGTTTGGTGGGAGGGAGATGTGGGTGCACCAAGGTTAAGTAGATGCAGGGGAAAACCAGGCAAAAACTTTGAAAAGCAGTTCATGGCTGGTTTCTGAATAAGAAAATGCTGGGTTAGGGTTTAGGAAGAGCCAGAATGAGCTGAAGCTTGGGACAGCAGTTGCAGAAGTTGAGAATCTTGTCTTACGCTTGTCTCTGTGCTGTGATTCAGAGCATGGACACTGCAAGGAATTTGAGTCTTCAGCTCTATATTCTCTGTAAGATGGAGTCTGTGCCCTGCTTCCTGAGACACCTTTGGAATTATAAGTGAGCCCAGAAAAACACTCCAGCCCCTCCAGCAGGCCAGGTTTAGCAGCGCCCTGAATGTCACCTTGAGATGGTGTTTCACCCTGAGATATTTCACTCTGTCCTTTCCAGGCCCTTTTTCCCATTTGTGTTATTCTGACATAAAAGACCTACTTGGACAGGGCAGAGGGAGAAGAATAAAGGCAGTGTTGAGCTGTGCCAGGCTGACACAACACTGTGCTGTGCACACCCCTTGCTGGCACAGGGGAACTCTAGATCAAGGCCTAATTCATTGGCAGAAATCCTTTTTATCTGTTATCCTGTGCAGTGCTGGGGAATGACGTGCAGCTGATGGGAACCAGGAGTGTTTGTCTCATTTGAAAGTTGCAGTTGTCTGGGGAGCTGGTGCTGCAGAGCTCTGTGTGGTGCAGCTGCAGCACTCGGGGTGTCCTGTCCTGTGTCCCCCTGGCTCTGTGTGGTCACTGGAGCGGGATCTGCTGGGTGCCTTTCCTGGCCTTTGCTCACAGATTGTTTGGCTGGGATTGCTGAGACTACTGACACATTTCATGGGTGGGATTGTGCAATCCTGAAGAAGTCACTGCTAAAAGGCTGAATTTGGCTTCATGATTCCTGCAGATTGTGCACTGCAGGTCAGCCAACCTGAAATCTGTGAGCTGCTGGAAATGTAGAGCAGTTTAAGTTTCCAGTTCACATTATGTGTAATAGGGGTAACGAGACACCTATCACAAAACAAAATTTACTGAATTATAAGAGCGTGAACCAAATCCAGGACATGTGCAAAGATTGAAATGTGGCTGGTGTTTCTGGGAGATCTGAGCAATCTCCTGTGCTTCAGAGAGCCTGCGAGTGCCTGAAATTAAATGGGATTATTTTAAAGTCTAAGAGAGACGTATGGTGATCTATTTTCTCCCAAATCTGGGTAACTGGACCACAACAGGATACCTGTTACTACTCCTGCTTGGAGTGGTCTAGAAAGGCACGTGCAGGCTGTGGCTGGAGCAGGAGGGGCTGTGTGCTTGAGGTGAAAGGGGATGGATGCAGGCAGCTATTCCTCCTTCACTGCTTTGGGGTCTGTCAGGCTCGCGCTTCACCACAACAGTATAAAAATCTGAGCTTTTTACTTGTGCGCAGTCTGTAAGAGACTTACAGTTCAGCTGGAGGGATACAATTTCTCTCCATTTTCACATATGACTAAGAGAGTCTGGGGCTCCACGTTTCTCCAGGAAGCTCTCATGCCTGTTACCTGGGCCTACAAGCCACAGCAGCCCCCACAGCTCCTTGTCTTAGCACATGCTGCCCTTCCTGATCCCTGTGATAAGCAGGATTCCATTTCCAGTTTCCAAGTGGAAGGAGCCTGGGCTGTTAACACCACTGACCCAAATCACTCAGTTGGTTTCAGGTATAGTGTTCTTCAAGAGAAGGAAGCATCTGAGTTTCCTCATACTGACTTGCTCCAGCTTTGCAGAGGTGTTTTTGGATAACCTGTTCCATGCCTTACAACCAGCACTGTGCAGGATGTGTGGGTCATTGGTCCAGGTGACTGCTCCTTCATTCTGGCTTGGATGGTGCTGGCACCTGATTATTAGACAGGAATACTCTTCCCTCTCCTGGTTTATTTCTTTAACTGTGGGCACTGGGAGTGAAAGTTTCACCCCTCCTCAACCTGATGATCTTAACTCTTACCTGACACAGTGATCTCATTAGTCCTGGAGTTTAGTTCTGCTGCTGTGCTCCTTTGTTTCTCCAGCAAGTCTGTACCAGCAGTTCCCAGCCAGACATTTGCAGACAGGTCCTTGGAGTTTGTGGGGAGGGGACTGCAGGCTCTCTCCCTGTGGAAGTTTGGGATGTGCTCTCAGAGCCTTTGCTGCCAGTTCCAAGTCACTGTTACCGTGTATGCTGAAAGTCCAGTGACATGGAGGACCCAGTGTTACTGTCACCTCTCTCCTGGTTTGCTTTTGGCTGTTTCTTGTCAGAAATTGACATTTTCCAGCCATTGTTTCCTCTGGAACTAGTTTACCCTTCCCCACAGTTTGCAACACCATTTCCATGTTTTCCTGCAGCAGCTGAGCTTCAGATTTGGGCAGTTTTGTGGCAGAGTCAATGACTTCCTGTACAAATAGTCTGGGTTTATGTTTGCTGGGGTAGGACAAGGTAGGAATTGTCTGGCTGCAGCAGTGCTGTCTGCAGGACAGAGCCCTTCAGAAATAGGAGATGTCAAAATATTTGGAGGTCTTTTTCTTTTAGGCTTGGAGATTGCAGTGAAAGACAGATGTGCACGAATAAATAACTGTGGATTTAGCAAGTGCACAGAAAGGCTTCAGAGCCAGAGATGTATAGAAGAGTGAGCTTTACTGTTCTCCTTCTCTCTTGAATTTTATCCTTCTGTCCTCTTGCCTGTGGAGAGACTGGATGTCACTGAATATTTTTTCCTTTTGGTGCAGGGTTTTGTATATCTTTCTAGGGTAAATTATTAGGAAAGGAAGGTTGTCTACTTAAAATTCAGGTATTTTGCTGTCTGAAATATGAGATTTCTGGTGAGGCAGCCCTAAGGAGTTCTTCTAGAAGGCTTAGATAAATGGGCAGCTTTTCAGTGGATCTTAGCTGGAAGTTGGACTGAGTTGTTCTGAGCAATGCGAACAGAAAACATCCAGCAGCCTGAGGGTTGGTGTGGGAGAAGGGGCAGCCAGAAGAACTGCAGCTGGACACAGGGAATGAACCATGGAGCCTTACCTGGTGCCCCAGCTCAGCCACCTGATAACTGCCTGCTAACAAACTGTGTCACTTCACTTTGCCCTTTGTGGCTCGTGAGAAAGCTCCATTTTGGTTTAGTGACATACCTGGACAATAAAGGCATTTATTCTAAATAAAGAGCTGTGATATGAGGATTGCAGGATTGGCTGCAGTAGCCCACTGGAGCAAACAATGGGATCTGGTTTGTGTCTATCCTGTGTTTGGTATAAGGTGGGATGGCCTGGTGGGAATATTCAGACTTTTGGCAGCAAAAGCAGACAAACTGAAGGAAGAGGGGGGATGGCAACTGCTCTGTATCTGTGGGAAGGAGAAGGATATGACAGAGAGAGAAGCAGGTGTGTTGGTCCTTTGATCTGAAATGAGGCCCAACATCTCTTCTCCGATTCAGAGCTGGCTGTCTGAAGCCCTGGAAAACTGGGTTAGTCCCTGTGCGTGTCCTGGGATGTGTGACCACTTTATTGGTGTAACTGGATTAGCTGGTAGTTCATACTCAGGCTGTAAAGGGATTGTCCTTTGCTAGGACTGTGGTCAGTGCTTTCCATTGCCAGGCTGTTCCTGGAATTGTGGCATTGACAGTGGACAGAGCCCAGCCCACCACAGACAACAGAACCACACCCGGGGTTTGTGTCAGTTCATCCCATCTGAGTCAGCCGTGAACAGCTGCCACCCACAGCAGTGGCACTGTCACTGTGCAGCTCCCTGGGGGATTGGCTGTTGTAGCTCTGGATCTCTGAAATCAGCGTATGACATTCAACAGTGTCATTTTTGTGATACTTTGATTTCCTCCCCCTGTGTCACTGGTGGTTGCACACAGGATCAAGTTCAGTATTGCACATCCATGTTCAGAGTCAGCCAAATAGCATTTTTGTAGTACCTGAAGAAGCAGAATATCTTTCCTCCACTGGTGGCTGTGAATTCCTGAGGAGAGGTTGGACAATTGAACCTCTGGCAGATTTTATTGATGGTTTTGGTTGAGGCATCCAGTAGTGCAGGCTGGGAGGAAGGCTGATGACATCCTCAGTGCCTTTCTGCATCCAGCCCTTGGCTCACCTAGACTCTTCTCTTCCAGCACCCAGGTGGAGAAGAGGTGTTGCTTGAGCAAGCTGGCAGAGATGCCACTGAGAGCTTTGAAGATGTGGGGCATTCCACAGATGCCAGGGAGATGCTGAAGCAGTACTACATTGGAGAGGTCCACCCGGTGAGTGCCTCCTGTAACCTCCAAAGACACCAAGGTGTCTCTTGTGAAATGAATTAGTACTGGAGGGGTTTAGGCAGTCCCTGTGTTGTCCAGGGTTTCTGTTGGGGAAACTGAACTAAGTTAGTCTTTTCAGAATAGATTTCTCACTTCATTTAAATCGGGGCACTTAAGCTGAGTTGTGGGTTCCCTCTGTAGCTGGTGGAAGCATAATCCACCTTTGCCTTGTAATTCTGAGCTCAGGAGGGTGAGAGCTCCCCGGGAGCACAAACACCACCTTCTTGCCTGCCTTTGGGTACCAAAGGAAGGATTCCTTTGAAAACTGAGCTCAGGCAATTACCTTTGTACAGAATAATTCCCTCATAAAGGCTGCAGCCTTCCTTTGAAGTCAGCACTCACCTCTTTTCTTCTTTTTCCCCCTGACAGAATGATCGTGAGAAGGAAGGCTCTAAGGTAAGCTCTCGGCGTTTCAGTTTTCTGCCTTTATTTAATGTCACATGTCTTTTGGAGGTTCTTTTTCCCCCTTTCTTTTTTTCCTGTGGAACTTGTGGCTTTATGTTTACACAAACTACACATGAATAAATTTCCCAAGCAAATTCTACCTTTGTTTTTGTACTGAAGCTCAGTGGGCACCTCACTGTGAAATTGGAAATGAGTTTTTGTGCCCTTACTCCACTGGCAGCAGCGATGTTTTTTCCACACCTTGAGCCACAGACCATTTTTTGCATTTCTGGCTGTGTCTTGACCACGGAACTGGTTTCCTTGTTGTTCCCTTCAAGCCAGGAGACAGCAGGGCACTGCTGGGGGCTGGCTGGCAAACAGGAATTCTCTGTTAACTGCCTCAGGGATCAGTGGTGTTGCTTAACACTCACGTACTCCTGGACTAGAACAGGGCAGAGTGTTGCAAAAATGCCTTTGGAAGGGATGGGGAGAGGGAAAGGGCAATAAATAGAATCCCAGTGATGGCAGGTAAACATGTGCCTCACAGCTGGCTGGGCTGGGAGGCCTGGACAGGGCACAGCTCTGCCTTCAACAAGGCCTTCAGGAGATGTTCCTCTGAGCAGGACCACTTGCAGAGCAGCAGGAATCCAGAAGGGAGCTGTCAGCAGGGAAATCAAGGATAACTCAGGCTGGGTAAAGCCTATGCTTAGTTGTGATGTGGAGCTGTGTGATTATGTACATATTCACCTTCAAATTTATTGTTTGATTCAACTCCGATTCATAAACAGAATCACATGCTGCAAATATGCACAGAAATCAGTGATGATCAGAGTAGCTCCCTTGGATCTGAGTTAAATACTTTATTTAAGCATTTTTCTGTTCTGATCAATAAGTCCAGCACATTATGCACAGCTGATGGATCTCTTCAGAGGGCATCATCTGTTTTAAAAAGAGGTTCCAGTGTAATTTAAAGATGGCAGCAAGAGAGAGAATCAGTAATGTACAAATAAATAAGGAGGAAACACAAAACTATCCTAAAACTGTGATGTAATAAGCAGGGCCTTATTTTGAGAGGGATGCAAGTTCCAGCATGAAGTTGGTGACTGGGTGAGACAGATTGGATTGATGGAAAGAACATGAAGATGACAGCAAATATCCCCAAAAACATCCACACTGGCGACAGGGGGTGTTTGGGACAGGAGGGTTATTTTCCCTCTGTATTTGTAATCACATGTTTAGGCTTGTCTTACTAGCACATGTTTAATGTTTCTTTGTTCTCCTGTTAACTCCCTCTTTCCTCCTCCAGAATCCAAGTAGGACATCCTCAGGCCAAACAAGGTATAGTATTTCCTGAAAATAAGGAGTGAGAAATGGAGGGGTTGGGACCCTGTTTGTAGAGCTGCATATTAACTCCAAAGGGCAGGAAAATCCCCGGGGATGTGCTGCAGTGTCCTTCTGGCAAGCAGATACTCCAAAGCAAGTGCCAGAGTGTGCACCTCCCTTGCTGGATGTGAGCCTGGATCTGCTGTGTGCTGGGCAGAACCAGCATCCCAGTGTTTGGAGCTCTCTGCCCCATGTGCTGGCGTTGCACAGCGGTGGCTGCAGTCCTGTAACCACAGGGGTTATTTGGGTGGTCGCTGTGGGCTGAGGGGTGGCACAACACAGTGATGGGTGGGTTTTCAGAGGATATTACCATAATCGGCCCTTTCTAATTGAAAATCATTAAAACCAGCACAGGGCCCTGGTCTCCTGCAACTTGTGCAGGAGGTTTTGCTCAGGAGGCTGCTGAGGGTGAGCCTGCGGCCTCTGGAGCCTGAGCAAGGCAGATTTACTGGGGCACAGCTGTAGCTGTTGCCATCCTTGAGTCAACTGTGTTGTTTGTACAACACAAATTACAGCCTGACTTATTTAAGGAAAATAAAACCAAACCAACAACAAACCGCCCCCCCCCGCTGGTCTCTGGATGTGCCAAGCTGGAAACTTCAGCCATCCAGCTGCTGTTTTATAAGGCACGAGGCCACATTTGGGGGGTGGCAGAGCCTGTGCATGGGGACAGTGGGGCCTGCCCAGGCTGTGGCCATGGTTAGGGGGACGACCTGTGGGTACAGCTCCCAGGTGTTCCTTGCATGTGTAGCAAGGGATGAACACTGGGAATGGATTATTAACTAGATGCTTTCTTCTGGTTTCTGTGGTGTGGACATTTTAGTTTTTTGTTTCTTTTTCTCTCCCCGTAGTTTCTGGTCGACATGGCTGATCCCCATCTTCGGAGCACTGGTCTTAGGTTTAATGTACCGCTATTACATGGTGGATGGGAAAAGCTCCTGAGCTGGCCTTGCTGGGGCCTCAGACAGCCTGAAAAGAGGGAGAGAGAGAGTGTCTGTGTGCAACATGTGGAGTTCTGCTGCCTGTAGCCTTCCTGCCTTGCTTTTAGCTCTGAGTCTGTCAAGTGATGTTGATATCCATGGGACCAAGCTAATTCCAAACTCTATCCTAACTCTGGGACCCACAGATCTGTCGTGCTTCCCTCTTGCAGTGGCAGGGAAAGAGGAACTTCCCTGACATTGGTGTGGTGTCCCTCATGCTCGCTCTCTCGCTCTCTCTCGCTCTCTGATATAATCCCCAGACAGCCTTTTCTCTCAATGCCTTTGCGTTAAGCCAGACACTATGAAAGAGCTGCCCTGGGCCTGTGGCTCTGCCACAGCCCTTCTCACAGTCAGGAATCATCTGCCAGTTGTCTCCAGCCCTTGCCAGAAAAGACATCCAGAGCTTTGGTTCCACAAGAATGTTCCCAGGGGGTGCAGGCAACACTCATTGGAGCAGCAGGGAATTGTTAGTTTGGCCACCTCTTTCTGTACCTGTCTGTTTTTAACGGTTAAACAAATACACGGATTTTAAAAGTGATTCTGTTAATTTTGTAATATTTGTACTTGTCCCTTTGGAATGTATATCCTGTGATCAATTTATATTGAATCCTGATTGGTTTGGGTGTTTTTGTGCTGTGCGTGGCAGAGCCAGTGGGAACTTGCATGTGGCTTCTGGAAATGCAGATTCTTCTTTCTCCCTGAGGCCATGATCTGACACATGTATGGGAAGCTAAACTCATTCTTCCATACTGTGAATGTGTACCAGATGGGGGAAACAATTAGATCTCGTCTCTTCTCCCAAAATGAAAAGGGAAAATAAATGCATTTGGGACTTGTGGATAATGCTGGTTTTGTCTAGGAATAGAGAGTATTTCCATCTTGCCCTGTTTTTGTGTGTTGTGCAGTCGGCCTTGAAGTGCAGACAGTGCACAGTTTGCTTCCTGTGCTGAGGCAGGAACCTTTCCAGCTGTTCCAGCCTCGTGATCTGGAGCTTTGGGATCTCCTAAATACAGGGATGTCCTGGTGCCCACTGCCCTTTGGCAGGGCTGTGCCACTGACACTGGCTCCCAATCCAAACCTCCAGCACAGCTGATCATCCGCTGGGATTGCAGCAAAAAGGGCAGTGATACTCTGGGGTCCTGCTGTGGAAACCTCCCAATGGATGGGTTGTGGGGATTCTTCTCTCTTCCACAAAACTACCATGTCCTCCATAAGGTTGTGTAGAAGAAATTCTTGGATGTGGAATTACACTCTGCTTTTTAAAACCAAAGGCCAGGGAGCTTGGAGTAAGAGCACTGCCAGGGCTGCCTTCACATTTAACACAAAATTGTGAACGATGAACTCAGTTTGGGGATGTTTAGAGTGGATTCCATTTTAGGGAAGAATTTTGAAGCTGGAACGCACATGATGGCAACAGTATCACCCTGCTGGGCTGGGGTTGTTCAGGGCAGTGCAAGATTCCACAAAGGTCAGCTGGTTTGGGTCCAAGGAGCGCCAGGCTCACCTGAGGAACAGGGCAGGTGTGATGCTGGAAACATACCTGTTTTCTTCACAGGCAGCACTTTTACCTGTTGTTTTTTTTTTTTTTTTTCCATACTGTTTTCCTGGCACCGTCTACACTCAGTTGCATTTTGGTTGCTCTAAATCACTTCTTGCCATCATTGACCCTTGCTATCAGCTCTTGACCCTCAGCTATTGGGGAAGTTGCCTGTTGATTTCCATATGTTATGAAACCCTTTTTCTCCTTTTAATGGATTAATTACCCAGGGGAGACTCTTAGTCTTGTTCCAAGGCTTCTTGGAGGTGGTAAGATCCCTGTCCAGTGCCTTGTGGAACCCCAAGTAACCTCTGTCTGCACATGTGCCAGCTCTTCAAAGACTTCATGGTGCTTGAGATACATTTGCAGAAGCCACATCGAAGTCTTCTCACTTCTCCATTAATGCCAAGGGGCAGAATGTCTGGGATGGAGGTGAGTTGGAGTGAGCCCAGTGCCTTCTGGGTGTCCTGGCATACTGGTGAAGCTGTCTCTTCTCATTCTGTTCTGGATGGCTCAAGGATTCAAGGATGGGTCCCCCAGGTGTGAAACTGCTCGGGCAGCAAGGGAGGCATTAACAAAGCTTGTTTACTCAGTTTGTTTGAGGATTAAAACAGGCAATTGCCAAGCTCTGTCCCCATGCTGAACCTGCACAGCCCGTGTTTGCCACCAAGTCTCCGCACAGTGCTGGGACAAAGCTGTCTCAGCTTTCACCCCACAGAAACCTCTGTGGGTGGAATTCAATCTGGGCTGTGCTCCACTTCCTTCAGGTGCTGCGGAGGAGAGGTTGAGTGAGGAGCTGGAAATACGAGCACAGAGGCAGCTCCTGTGGTTAATGTGAGCGTGGTAGGGTTGCAGGGAGTGCAGTGCCAGCCTTCCCTGCCTCTCCACCACCCCAAGTTCCTTGATGACGCAGAATGTAACTGTTAATTGGGCTGATGGTTTGCGGAGGAGGGAGGTCTGAGGTTGTTCCTGGGGGGAGTTGGTGCATGTTCCATAATGCAAGCACCCACAAAATGCCATTTCTTGTACCTGGAGATTGTCTGCCTGGCAGGAAGGTGCCAGGCTGTGTGTTTGGTGTGTTCAATAAAGGTGTACAACAAACAGGTGCAGGATCCTGTCTTCCCCAAGGTGTGGGATATTTAGTTACTCCGTCCCTGTTACCTGGGCGTGTGTAACCCCTAATGTTACAGGGCTCAAATATCTGGCGTTGGTGAGCTATGGCAGACAAGGGGTTTGCCTTCCTGTTGGTAGAGGAGAAGTCTTTTCCTTGGTAGAAGTTGGTGCTGAGCCTGTGCCAAGGATGATCGGCAACATGTGTGGCTGAGTGACCTGATGGTCCCTGTTGGTGTTGGGGAAGCAGCAGTTTGGGGCTAAACACTGCACAAGCAGCTCCTGAATCCATACAATATTCCATGCTGTAATTATAATGGGAATTTCAAAAACTGCAGCAGGGCAGCTCCCAACATCACCCTGATATCCACATCACCTCCTAGGAAGTGCCATGAGCAAGTGGCAGAGCAGCCATGGGCATGGGTTTTCTCTGGATGAAGCCACATGGTGTGTGACGATGGCACCACTGCCCTGTGGTCCCAGGACTCCCACGCTCACACCTCCATGAGAAGAGCGTGTGGGATGGTAGTTTTCAATGGAAAGATGATACAGAGACCATAGAATTTCTCTCTTATTTGCATGTCTGCTTATAAAAGGATATAGCGTCCCATTTCTGTGGCTGTCAGCAGAATCAGGCTCTTAAAATTTGCCTAATTATGGATCTCATGGTACCATCAGCAGCCTCAGGGAAGCAGTACCTGGTTGGAGCCTCACAGGAGGGAGCAGGAGGTCAGCAAGGTGCTGACTGGGGAAAAGGACATGGAAAATGAATGGGAACATCTGCTTTGGTCCTGTATTTCAGCTGAGATAATGTAGGAAAAAAGGGCATGAACTGAGTGGGAAGTGCAAGTTGTGAGGAGGAAGGTTGGGCCTTGTGTTCTTGGCAAGCACTGTCTCACTGTAAACTTTATTTATCTTTGATCTAGAGGAATTGGATCCAAAAATCAGAGAAATAAACAGAAGATTTCAGAACTATTTTTAAATCTGCTTCCAAGCGCTGCAGGGTCAGTACTGCACATGGTCCTGCTTCTCTGAGCACTGAGGAGGATTTTCAGGGTGTCTGAGACAGAGATGGTAAAATTCAGGACCCCGGAAGAATCCTGACATGGCCAACTTGTGTTTGCACATGACAACTCCCACTCTGGGACAGGCTATGGTGGCTTTATTCCAGGATTAAATGGAAAGACCCCTTTGATGGGATTTACCTGTCCCCTCTGTTTTTAAAATGCTCATGAACCAGGAACATTTTCAAACACCAGCAAATCCTGTGCACCTAAAGCTGGACCTTGCCCAGCATTGGCCCTGCAGCCAAGCGTCCTGTTCCCTGTCACCAGGACAGGGACAGAGGGGGATGGTGTCTCCTGCCAGCAGTAACCACCCTGCACAACCCCTGTGCCTCCATCACGAGGGTGAAGTCAACGCCAGTGTCACACGCTGCTGTCACCCGCACTGTGTTGTCTCTCCTCCAGGGACACTACTAACAAAAATTACTATAAAACAGGTTTCCTGCCAGCCTCGGCAACTCTAATGAGTCAGGAAGTCGTAAGTAATCTGGGAATAGGGGAACTGTTGACAGAGCCTAATTATTTTCTGACAGTCTTTCTAACACGGTTAGAAAATAAAACACCTACGTAGGCTCCGGAATCGCAGACAGGGTTAGTGATATTCTGCAGGCACCTGCTAATTTGTCCCCACGATCCCAGTTTAGGCTCCTTCCCCCTCACACCTGCCGCTCTCCAGCTGCTTCTGCAGGAAGAGAAACTTTATAATAAAGAGAGAAAATACCTCAATGACACAGAACCACTGCAGCCTGCTCCCACGGTTTTTCCATGTTCTGGGGCCCACAAGAGGAGTTTAACGGCTCTGACTGGCTCCCAGGAAACCTTGTACATGTGCCTTGTTGACCTCCCTCAGTGTGGTTATTCCTCCCAGTCCTGCTGCTCTGTGCTGCACTATGAACTGACTAATCACTTATTTAGTCCTTTAAAATTGTAATTGTCCAGGACTGTTTGGTCCTCCCAAAAAAATGAATTAATTCTTTCTCCAAATTGGGCCTTTGCCCATAGCCTCCCTGTCTTGGAATGCTGGCAGCACCAGGGCCTCTCTCCTTTCCAGCTGTTACCAGGGCAGTGCTTTGGAAGTTCCCCCAGGCTGAGAGAGCACAGGTGGGATTGCACAGACAGGCTGCTCCTGCCTCACTCCATGGAGCACCAGGACTCCTTTTTTTCTCTGCTTTGAGACCCTATTCTGTGTTGCTATTTGTGTTCTCTCAGCTCTGCCCTTCCCAGGACTGCAAAGCTCTTCACAGCCAAACACGCTCCAGCAGCTGTCGTGGAGCTGCTGCTGCTGGGCCAGCCGTGACCGGGCTTTTGGCACTGTCATTTCACTGCCTAGTCATGAATGCCTCTTGAAGGCACTTTCTCTATCCTGAACTGCTCCATCCCTGAGCACTCTGTCTCTCAGCCACTTTCAGGACTAAGATCTGTTTTCCTTCCCCATCACAGCCCATCTGGTGGTGGCACCTTCTCCAAGAGCCTCTGTCTCCCTCATCACTCACACAGGAGGTGAGTATAGCACAATCTTTCATTGTTTTCCCTGGATACTTCCCAAACAATTCAGTTGCATAGTGCCAGCATAGCAGTAGCTCTCCCATCCCTCATGGACAGACATTCCTCCGTGCCTTGCAAGGCAAGGCAATCACTGCTTGGCACAGGTGAATCCGCCTTTGCTTCTGAAGTTGTCAGGTTTGAGATTGCCAAAGGAGAACCTTTCCCTTCAGCTCTCCCGAGTATGACTGCTCCAATAGAGCTGGAGAGGGACTTTGGAGTGCCAGGACAAAGGGGAATGGCTTCCCACAGCCAGAGGGCAGAGTTAGATGGGCTACTGGGAAGGAATTCTTCCTTGTGAGAGGCCCTGGCACAGCAGAGTGCCCAGGGAAGCTGTGACTGCCCCATCCTTGGACATTTTGACGAGGGACTCAGTGATGACAGCAAACCCTTTTGGAAGACTTTTAACTAGGGCTGATACTCGTGCCTGGATTGAACAATGCATGGCTGAGCTGTGCTGAGCACCCTGAAACCAGCAGAACTGCAGTATGGCATGACTGTTCCTGGGGAGCGGGATGGCTGCATCCCAGTTGTCACTGCCCAGGGAAGGGTCTTGGAGACCTCCATGGCACACCTGGGCAGAGGTTGGTCACCAGGTGGAATACGTGATGGACTGGGATGAAACACATAGGTGTACTGGAGTCCTGTGCCCTCCTGCCACACCATGAATGAAGGAGGAGCAGGAGCCAGGGCAGCTCCAGGAATTCAAGCAGCTTGTCTGGGATGAAAGAGAAACTGACTTCAAATGCCACCAACCACGCACTGTGCAGCTGCCACTGCTCTGCCCCGGCTGTGAGACACGGACACCACGTGTGTCCCACCCTGACACCACAGGCACTGCCCCGTGCCCTGCGAGCAGGGGATGAGGCACAACAGGGTGACAGCAGAGCAGAGTGCTGGTGCTCCAACTCAGTGGTGTCACAGGTGTGGGACTGTGGCCGAGTGCTTGGTGAGGACACCAGTGTGGCCATCCCACAGTGACCGACTACGGGCGGGGCATGGGGCTCAAGGGTTCTTCACTGTTGGGCTGCAGTGAGTGCATGAAAGCTACTGAATGTTTTTAGAGGGAGATTTTGCTGGGATCTGAGAGCGGACTGGCAAGAAGCTGGCAGCAGGAGGGACAGGAGCCAACCTTTTGGTGTCCCAGGAAACTGGACCCTGTGCGGCGCCGGAGGCACGCGGCAGCTGTTCACAGCTCCTTCCGCCTCCATTTTTCACAGCTTAAGCACTCGCCTGGCACCTCCGTCCACTCACACACAACCCCTCTTGCTTTCCCATCCCTACCCCACTTTCAAAGCAGATTTCGGACACTTTGGAAAAGTGATTGTACATCTGCTCGGGACAACTTTCCACACCTCCTCTCCCTTCTTAAACCTTCAGGGAAAGAAACTCCCAAACTCCCTGTCAAGAACTCGGTGCTTGTGTTATCCCGATTGCCGACGTGTGGCACTTGTTTCTTAAGGCAGCTGCCATCCGTGTCAATGATAACGCACTGTTGACACTGTTTTTTGCGTTTTCATGTTTTTGGAAATAGCTGGGGTTTTTTTGGGGGCAATATCCGCTAGTGGTTTTCCCGGCTCTGCCATGTGGGTTTCCATGGCAGAGCCCTGAGGGTGGATGGAGCTCTGGTGGCACCAAAGCCGGTCTTGACCCGCGGAGTGTCCTCACGGCCTCCAGCAGCGGCCGAGAAGGGTCGGGCACAGCCCCCCGAGACACAGCCCCGGCTCCCTGGCGGGTCTGTGCCGGCTGCCCTCACGCCGGGCTCCTCCCCGCGAGAGCTCCCCTGAGGGACCAGCTCGGCCCCTCACCCCGGAGTCCTCCCCTCAGAGTCCATCCCAGGGCTACCCTTGAAGGACTCTCCCGGATCCCCTGATCCAGGGGGGCCGCCCTGAGGGGCTCCCGTTACCTCGGTTCCCCTCAGTGCAGGGGTCACCCGTGAGGGCCCATCGCACCCCCCCCACCCCTTCATTCCAGACTCTTCCCCCGCACCCCCCGCGTGCGCACGCGCGGCCTGCCCGCCCCCGCCGGTCCCGTCCTCCCTCACGCACGCGCAGAGCGCCCGCGCCGCCGCCGTTCCCCGCCGGCCCCTCCCGTGCCCCACGCAGGCGCAGCGGGCTCGGAGCGGCGTCGGGCGCGCTCCGCTGCACACCGGCCCTGCGAGCGCCGCCCGCTCCCGCAGCCCCGGCCCGACCGCCCGCCCGCACCGCCGACCGCGGCTCCGCTGTGCGCATCGCGCGCTCCCCCGGCCCGTGTCTCCGCTCCGCGCGCGGCGGAGGCAGCCGCGCCCCCCCCTCCCCCCCGGCCCGGCCCCCCCTCCTCCCGCCGCCCCCTCGCCCCCGCCGGGCCGCGGAGCTGCGATGCCCTCGGACTTCATCTCTCTGCTCAGCGCCGACCTCGACCTCGAGTCCCCGAAGTCGCTCTACTCCAAGGGTGAGTGACCGCGGCGGGCTGTGGGGGGAGGGCGCAGCGCCGGTACCGCCGGGCCCGCGCTCCGGGCCGCCCCGGGCCCCGCGGGGCATCGTTCGCCCGCCGCCCCCGCCCCGGGATGCGCGTCCGGAGGGGCCCCCGGGCCGCGCGGGGCCGCCCCGGCTTCCCCGGCCGCATTCCTGGCCCGGCCGCGGCCGCCGCAAGAATGTGTCCCGACAGGTTCCGGCGGCGGGGCCGGCGGCGGGGGGCTGCGGCCCGCCCGGGATCCCTCCCGGAGACCCTCCCGGCCGGCCCCGGCCCCGGCCCCGGCTCTGCCCGTGCCGGCGGGACGGACACGCTCCGGCCTGGAGCGGGAACTAAAGGGGAGCACGGGCGGGTGGGGACCCCCAAAGCTGCTCATTAAAGTCTCCCGGGAACGCGGTTCCGTGGAACAAGAACGCTCGGATTTTTGGGGCGGGATGCCTCGGTTTGGGGTAAAAACGGGAGCCGAGCCCGGAAAGCGGAGGGTTCTGGGTCCCGGTGCCGGGAGCTCGGAGCATCTCCGGGCGTTATCCCCGTGCACCGGGGTAAAGCAGCATCGTCTGTGGGGAGTCGGACCCGGACAGGATGAAGTGGGCTTAAAAGTAAATTAAATTAACTTCTGTTTTCATAATACTCAATTTGAGCTCTGAGCATGCACATGAACACGGGTAAGTCCGTCAGGATAAGTGTTACGTACTACAGAGGTTTTAGCTCAGTTTCTCACGTTTAAAAGACTTAAAAGCCACTGTTATTAGTTCTTGATACTAGCACTGCCTGTTAGTAGTTTACTAGTAGTTTGTTGAATGTACCTGCCCACAGTACAGCTGGTGAGGGGAGCAATTTTGTGGCCATTCAACGAAGTGGAAAGTCTCTTATTATCCTGAAATGAAGGTTTAAATAAATTTAATGTTGTTACAGGAAATATTTAATTGTTTAAGACTATGTTATGGTCATTAACTTCGAGTTGTGTGTTGGTAAGAGATGAAGGTATAAGAAATAAGACTTTAATGCATTAAAGTACATACTGGATGCTCTCGAACTGCTCAGAGTATTTGTCTCTAAAGTATTTGTCTCTATTTGTCTTTAAAGTTTCCACGGGTAGCTTGTAAATAAATTTAAGGATGTTACTAGAGGGGCTCAAGGCTCTCTGGTTACCCAGCACGCTGTGTTCCAGTTGGGTTCAGTCCTGGTGCCGGCAGGAGGAAGAGTATTTTGGAGCAGGGTAGTTCAATTGTAAATACAGGTGATAAACCCTATTCAAGTTACAATTTATCCTACTGGAAACTTGGGAAGTGTGCCCTGTTAGTTTCTAACACATTGAAAGTAAAAAGTTCTGTGTAAGTCGCAAAATTCCTTCAAGGACTTGCTAATTGAGCAGGAATTTTGAGCTGCCCGATCTTACTGTGAATTCTCTTTTATTTTTTTTTTTTTGTATTTAATGGACTGGTTGAGTGTTTCAGGTTGGAAAAGAGTCTCAAACTGATTAATCAGGAGTGTATTTTTCTTCCAGTGCATAGATGTGAGTTCAGAGCTGGAAGAGGTCGAGGGAAGGATGTTGTGGTCACAATGAGCTGCTTGATCCAAGCGAGATGCCACGACAGGGGTGTATAACGCAGAGAAGGGTTATACAGAGGTTAAAGCAAGTTTTGCCTTTCACATTTTGTCACAACAAAAGATCAATGAGATGATAAGTTGAAATACAGTTTAAACATCCGAACCAATGAATATACTTCTTGAGGATGAATAGCGAAGTGATTGTAAGTATGATTTTGGGTGGATTTAGGAAAAGGTCTTACTGGTTCTCTGCCTGTTCATACCACACTCCAGTGTACCTTTTTTTTTTCCTAGATAGATAGAGATAAGTTTATCCCGTGGACAAGTGCTTTGGCTCAGGGTACAAGTACAACTGATGAGATAAAGGGAAAGGTCTGAACACAGTGAGAGAACCACAAATATGCATTTACGATGAGGGTGTGTTAGAGCCAGTAGTTTCTTATAACTGCTCTGCTTTTAGCAGCACAGCCGCCCCGCGGGTGGAATCCAGCCCCAGGTTGAACTGGGGCCAGTCCCTCTGCTCTGAATCGCATTCCTGTGCTTGTGGTTGGCGATCCCGATCCCGGCCTTGGGAGCCATCGCTGATGGGCACTGGGGAGCACAGAGCTGCTGGGAGGAGCTCAGGTTGGGGTGCTCTGCAGACTTACTGGGGTTTCTGACATAGAAAATTTGCTTTTTTGGAGTTAAAGTGGCAGAGCCTGCATGTACCAATTAAAAAAAAAAAACAAGGTTACGTTTGGAACCGCAGTGACTGGAGTTTTTAATAATGTGATTTTTTTTTCTGGTGTATTTTCTCCCCTTCTCTGGACAGGCAGTTATGTCATCAGCCTGTCTCTGCACCGTGTATTGAAAGTTTTGGCTTGTACCACCATCTCAGTTAAGAGTTTTGTTTTCATATTCTCATAATAAAAAGTTAAACAAAACTCTAAAAGCCTCCACACCTCAGGTGAGTGTGAGCGGGTAATATAAACTCACCCCGCAGTGTGAGTCGATAATGTAAACTCTGCTCCGATAACTCATTTGAGTAATTTCTTTTCATTTCTGCCTGTCTTGGGACAGGGAGTATTTTCTTTGAGTAGCTAAATACTTTATGTTCCAGGTTTTGCCCCTGTAGGTGTGTTTCCATGAGCAGCTCCAGCCAGAATGAATTCCCACGTGCAGAGTTCAGGCAGTTTTGTGCTCCTCTTTTTCTTGTGGCTCTGCTCACTCCAACTCTGACGTGGCCACAGTGAGCTGGACTGGGGAGCTGATAATGTTAAAATTAAATCAGCTTCTCCCTTATTCTTTCCCAAAAGAAAAGGGGAGGAGAAATGTTGATTTTTAATGGGGTGAGTGTCCTGTGTTTGCTGTGGGTCTTCGTGAATGGCTCGTGCTGACTCAATGAAGGGTCATGTGGAAACTGGCCTTGGGGAAAGGTGGGACTAGTTATTTCAGCGGCTTATATTGGCTTAAAATGATAGTGAAACTGTACTTAACTTGCAGGCCTCTGCAATAGGGCCTCTAAATGTTTTATATATTGGTTGTAGCTATTAAAAGTGAAAGAAATATGTAGCGTGGATTCTGAGGCCTTTTGTGGGAGCTCATCCCGCAGACGCTGAGGAGCTGACTTGTGTGAAGGACTAAAACCAGTCTTTTAATGTATAGTCGATACTAAATAATGTATAATCAATTAAGAAATGCTTTGGATGGCATCTCCTATTAAGAGGTTAATAGAGATATAAAAAAATATGCATCACTTCATGCTGAAAATATTTAGACTGTAGTATGTTCCTTTCCCTTCTTTACATAACACACTGTTCTTTTTGGAATAAACCAACCCAAATGTGCATACAGATTAGTAATGTAGTAGAAAAAGCAGTGGAGCATAAAACCTAAAACCTTGAGGCTGGTTGTCCTGTGGTTGAATATCATCTGCAGCATTCAAACAGAGCAAAGTTGGATCTTCGTTGGCAACAGGCAGAGGTGAAAACCTGTAATTAAAGCACCTCCTCAGATGTCAGGTACCAAATCTGATTAAACATGGGATTAATTTTGCTAATACATTCACTTTGAGTTACCCAATAATGCGTATGTACTAATAAAATGGCATTTTTAAACTGCAGCAAGTGCAGTTAGAAGTTTTTATTAATGTCCCAGATTTTGCTTTCCACAATGGAGTGACTGTAAAGCATCCTGGAATTTGGTAGCAGCAAGAAGAATGTTAGTAGTCTGATAAATAGCTCTTTTGCCCTAAAAACGTCATATAACCAAAATTCAAACGTTCTTTGTGTGTAAATGTGAACTGACTGTAATCCACTTGTGTTTGCTGGGAATTCTGATACACAACGTGGGGTTTGGTGATTTTTCTTTTTCCCCACCAGAATTCTTTACTTCCTGTGATCCCAGGGATAACTCTAGTAAGACAGTGACTAAATTATTAAAGAGGAATGGGAAATAGGCTTTATAAAAATAGCTTAGAACTTTAGAACTAGTACTAGCAGGTTTTAGGAATAGAAATCAGACTTTGCTTCTTTTTATAGCAATTTTTATCTTCTTTTTGTAGCTGGTGGAAGGTGCCAGTGCTGAGTGTTCTGTGAGGAATGGATCCCTACATCCACCTCTTGCAGCTCTTCCAGCTGCCCCCGGGACATTCTGACTTAACCGAAATGGATTCAACCAAAGTTCCTTAACTTGTGCGTCAGCCTCGTAAATGTCCTTTCCTCCTTGGAATCTTCCTCCTTTATTGGCTTTCAAAACAAAACTCTGGAATGTGTTGCTGCAGGATGATTGTGTGGTGCTAGGGGTAGGGGGAGGATTTTGAATTCACAGCTTTCCGGGGTGTAATTTGAATATTCCAGTGCAGAGCTGTCTGAACAGCCCCTTTTCCTCACCGTCTGTTCTCACCCGTGGACTGTGCTCTGAATCGTGCCTGCACAATTGTTGTTTGTGGTTTGGAGATGAATGGGATTGGGAAACTGATCTAGAATGGGGATATTGTACTTCTGATCGGATTTTCTCACGTTGTTCTGCTTCCTGATCTAGTTACTGTGCAGCTGTGAAGGAGTGGTGTCACGGCAGGAAAGGGGGGCTCTGGAGCACTGGGGTCAGGTGTTGGAGGTGGGAGCAGCTGAGTTAAAACTGCTGAACTGGCTCTGTCACGGAGAGAAAGAAATGCTCCTTGCATTGCGCCTTCTGAAGCATTTGGTGTGCCTGTGCCTTTGTGCCGAGACCTGGACAGACAGGGTTCCTGCTGGGGCTGCTTTCTGGGAATTGGTGTGGGAATCTGCTTCTGGAGCTTGGAGGGCTGCGCAGGACACTGCCAAAGCTCCCTGCCACAGGTGGTGGTGAAGGAGTGTGAGACTGCTCCTCCCCAGTGCTTCTCTGTTTGTACCCAAGTGTAAATCATGCAATGGTTGAGGTTGGAAAAGACCTTTAAGATCCTCAAGCCTAAGCACCAGCCCAGCACTTCCATGTTCACCACTCAGGGTGTCCTCATGTGCCACATGCACTGAGTTTTTGAATACTTCCACCAGTGCCCTGGGTGGCCCTTTCCATGAAGAAATGTGTGGTTCTTTGGTTCTAAGACTAGTTGGATTCTTTGATTGTCAGTTTTACTTGTTTTGAATACTTTGCCCTTCTCTGAAAGTTGTAGTTTTTTCTGTTAGAGAATCTCCATACATTGCCCAATTCTTTTGTCCCTTGAAGTGTCCAAGGCCACTTCAAGGACAAGGCTTGGAGCAACCTGGTCTATTGGAAAGTATCCCTGCCCATGGCAGGCAGTGGAATGAGATGAACTTTAGATCCCTTCCAACCCAAACCATTTCATGGTTCTGTGATTCTGTACTACAGATTAGTGTTGTCAAGAAGAATTTTCTCATCATACATTTCTGAGGTTGTAGGCTAAGACTTTTCAATTTTTTGCATCTGATCTATCTATCTATCTATCTATCTATATGTTTTCAACAACACAGTTACCTTTTGGTATCTGTAACTAAAAATGATTGGCATCCTGGAGCCGTGATGTGGCTTTTGCACTGGTATACAGATTATGTAGTTTTATATGAAATCTATTTCACAGAATCATTTAGCTTGGAAAACCTCTAAGGTTAAGTCCAACTTTTGAGTGATCCTCACTTTGTTGACCAGACCAGAGCACTGAGTGCCATGTCCGGTCATTCCTTGAACACCTCCAGGGATGGTGAAAATGAAAGAGAAATAATACTTCATTTTTATACAAAGAGGCCGTGGCCTGGATTAATTTTGAAGTGTAGAGGTGCTGGTGGATGCCAGCAGGAGTTGGTGAGTGGCCAAAGTGCAGGTGAAGTAAGGTGTGTGGTCATGTCTCTGCAGTTATCACGTGTGTTATCTTGGTGAGTATGTGGAGAGTAAACTGATGAGGCTGAACAGTCAGACCAGTTTATCATTAATTGTTTTAGGAACTGACTGAAACAAACTCTCAGATCCAGCTTTGAACAGATTCTCAGATCCAACTTTGAGCTGTGCAGTAATAGTGAGTGCTCATGGACAGGCAGTAAAATCTCCAGTAACTGCTGTTTGCAAAGCAAGCTGTGCTTCAGCAGTGTTTAAAATGTAAATGTTCAGCTTTACTGTATTATATAGCTCTGAGGCATCTGTGTGGTGAATGTCACTTAACCAGACTGAGGAATGTTGTCACTGTTTACATAAATACACTCTGTAATCATTCTCCATTCCCTTCCATCACTTGTCCCTTCAGCATTTGGAAAGGTTTTATGGTTTCTTTGTAAATAGCTGGACAGAATTTGGGGGTCACCTTACAAAGTGTAGGAAACTGGTGTGATGTGCTGAAGAAACACAAGGTTTTGATCCTAAAAGCAGGCTGAGTTGTGATGAAGGTCAGGAGGTTTGGCAGACAGAGGGAAGGAAGATAGACAGTGGTTCCTGTCAATGCCCAGACAGGGTGAAGATACGGAAGAGAGATTTAAAGACAATTCGAAAAAGTTTCCAAATGTTGGAGTTTCCATTCCCGTTCACAAAACCTGACACTACACGAAGTTGTTTCAGTCCCTCATTGTGTGGAGGCCTGATGTTGTGTGTATGGATGCACTCAGCAGAAGAGTCAGTGAGTTTGGATAGGAGCACTGTGGGGTGATTGGGGAATAATCAGCTGCAGAGTTCAGAGCTTCTGTTAACTGACAGTTCTCTGCAGTGAGGATCCTGTAGTGTGGAGATGTGTAAATCCTTACTGTTTGGGGCAGAATAGGAGTATCTAGACTTTAACTCAGTTCTTTTTTGACTCTTGATCTCTTTTTGGACTCAGCAAGAAATCCCACGGTCTGGTTGTATATGTGGTGAAGAAATACTTGTGTTTCATTTAAAATTTACTCTGTTTTCAGTTTAGGAATGAGGAGGTCTCCTGCTAATACTTGAGTATGTTTTCTTTCTTAGGGAGGAAAAAAAGGCAGCTTTCCTTGGAATGTGTATCCCTATTAAATCAGATTTACTGAGGAATTTATAATTACAGTTTCTAATAGTCTTGGTTTTATCTCACAACTAAATGCTGCAGAGTCCAGGAATCTGATTTAAGTTAAAGTTCTGAAAGCAGTCAGATGTTCTGTGGTGGGAGAGGATCTGGGTGAGTCTTTTGGAAGCAGTGCCAGCTTTCAGTCTTAGCCCTTTGAGGCTGGCAGGGACCTCTGGAGATTGTGGAATCAGTGCTGGAGCAGGTGCTGGACCATGCCCAGCAGGGCGTGACTGTCCTCGTGGAGACTCCACAACCATCCTGAGCAACCTGGGCTGGTGCCTAGCTGTCTTCATGGAGAAGATAATTGAGATGGAATTTAATGTGTTTTAATTGGTGCCCATTGCCTCTTGTCCTGTCATGGGGTAGCACTGAGAGGGACCTCTCATTGCCTCTCATCAGGAACTTCCACACATGGATAAGATCCCCCTGAGCCTTCTCCATCTTTATTTCCCTGAGGAATCCCTTCCAGGTGCAGTAGTTGTCACAGGTTTACCTGAGCATGGTCCTCATGTTCCTCATCAGTCACTCCCTTGGAAGCTTTTGAGGTGTCAGACTCTCACCAGAGCTCTGTGTGACTGTGCCAGGAGTGCTCTGTATTGAACATCACCCGTGGTTTGAAGAGCAGTGCTTATCAAACAGTTGAGTTAGCAGTAGAAAGCAAAGTGATGGCAGGAAACACAAACATTTCTCAGCTTTGGTGATGATGAAAGAACATACCTTTTAATGGGAGTAAAGGCAGGGAGGTGTGCAGGTGCTTTGTGGGCTGGAGGTGTTGAATGTTGTATGGGAATTACTGGGACAGGTCAGGTCTCAGGAGCACAGCCTGTCCCTCCAGGTTTATAATGAAATACTGAACCCAAGAGGTGGTCACAGTGTGTTGGAAGTCTGTCAGAATGCTTTTTGTTCTTCACCTTACATGTTGTGGTACAGCCTCAGAAGACAGAATCTTGTATCTATCATTGCTGCTGTTGCTTTTCTTGCTCACGGCAAATGTAAGAGATGACAAAAATAACCCCATCAGAAAAAATGGTGCAAACCTGTACAGGCTGAGAAATGTGAGACAACCGTAAACTGTTGGTCAGGTGGATTCTGTGTGTTCCTGAATTTGTGTGGTGTGTTGTAGCTAATGAACTGCCTGATTACCTGTTTCTGGTGAACTTTGACTTTTGAAACAACACAGGTGTTTTAAAAGGGTTGATAAATAGCTATTACTGATGTTCTTTGATCGCTTGGTATTTGGGTTTCTTTAAACATTTCAAGGCCAGGTTGGATGGGGCTTGGAGCAGCCTTGGAAGTTGTCCCTGCCCTGTCAAGGGGTGGGTTGAGGTGAGCTTTAAGGTCCTTCCAAGTTCAGCCAGTCTGGGATTCTGTGATTGCATGACTCTGTGTTCAGGTGTCTACTGCTCTGTCAGCCTGCCTGCTGCTCTGCCTTGTCCACAGTGGTATTTTAGGAGTATTTTTATGTTCTTTGGTTTTTGTCTGGACTTTACAGCTGCATAGGAGAGATGTCTCAGTAAGTCATTGCTGGTCTGTTCCTTGAAGTGACAATTCCTGAATAATGTTTTTCTCTCATTCTGAGATGTGTAAAATTGGATGCAAACAAGATCCAGGATTTATACTGCCTGTCTACATTTATAAAAGTCTTCTTTGAGCTGTGAATGGGGATGACTGAAACACAGCCAGGAAAGCTTTATTTGATATTTGGATGAATGCCATAAATAGAATTCAGCTAACACATGCCTTTGTCAGTTGCTGAAATTCGACTTTAAAAGGATTAATTTCTCAACTCTACCCTGCTGTGCAGAATCCTGAATATTGAGTTTAGCAACTTTTCTGAAGGTTGGTGGCATATAGTGCAGGAGCTGGTTACGAATTGCTTGCAAAACTACCTCTTTCATACTGCCATTTTTGGTAGTAAAATACTTGTCCTTTAAAAAAATACAAGAAACAACTTTTAGCTTAAATTTTCATTTTTAAGTACAAGAAATAATGATATTGTGGAAATGGTCAAGGCTGGGTTGGATGTGACTTGGAATAGCCTGGACTGGTGGAAGATGTCCATGTCCATGGCAGGAGATTGCAATGAAATGGGCTTTAAGGTCACTTCCCACCCAAAGCAGTCTGGGATTCTGTGATACAGAGTTGTGATCAAATGTCAATTACTTTAATAATTAATAATATATTACTGGTCATCTTCCTCTAAAACAACAGCCTTTCAGAAAGCTCCTCTTTCTCCTACACAAACCCACTACAACGTGTATTTCAGGCAGTAGCAGCATTTGCAGGCAGTATTTGAATGTTAGTGCCCAGTGCTGCATCATCAACACGGATCCTCTGGGGGTTCTTCAGAATGGAGCTGCACCAACATCAGCTTTTTCACCCTGAAGTTTTGTAGCACAGGCAGCACCGCTGCCTTTCCCTCGGCGCGCGTGAAGCCTGTTGGTTTAGGGTTTGCTGCTTTTGTCTGAAGCCAGGGGGAACTGGAAGGAAGATTTTCTGTTTGGCTGTGTAAAACATCCTTGTATACACTGCAGTTTCTTTGAAAACCTGCCACTGTTGCTGTAGCAGCAATCTAGCCCTGCCAGGGCTGACAATAGCAGGAGTGCTGGCGGGAAGACCTGCTTCAGTCCTGCCCTGCCCCGCTGTCACAGATACGCTCAGGGTGTGTGGCACACAGAGGGAGCAGTGCTCTGCAGTTAGTTTGCTCTGTCAGGACAGCATGGCAAGTCTCTGGTGACAGACCTGCATCTGAGAGCTGTGTGGAAATCCATGGGTAATGCTGGGCAATTAGGAAGAACATGCTAATTTGTCTTTATGTATTTTAGGTTGTGTGTTCCTTTTGTTTTTTGAGTCCTTTGTTTAATTGTATTGAGACATACTCAAAAATACGAAATAAAAGCAATGTTTTACTAAGTGTAACCTGGTGGATTTGGTGCTGGGGTAAGACAGATGGGACTGGGAGCCTTGTGAGTTATGATCTTACTACAATTCAGCTTCAGCTTTTGCAAAAATAGGACTGATTAGACCAGTAACTGTAAAATGTTTTAGGGTGTCTGCATCAAGACTTCTGTAGTCTGCTGCCTCCTGCTCAGCCTCGCTGCCTCCTGCTCAGCCTCACTGCCTATGGCTGCTTCTTGCTCTCTGGCTTTTGTATGCAGTTCTGTCACGGAATGTCACAATTGTCACAGAATTCCAGAATGGTTTGGGTGGGAAGGGACCTCAAAGCTCATCCAGTCCCACCCCCTGCCACAGGCAGGGACACCTTCCACTATTCCAGGGTGCTCCAAGCCCTGTCCAGCCTGGCCTTGGACATTTCCAGAGATCCAGGGGCAGCCACAACTTCTCTGGGCACCCTGTGCCAGGGCCTCATCACTCTCACAGGGAAGGATTTCTTCCCAATATCCAATCAAGATCTGTATACCTGTGGTCTAGTGGGACTTGGTAGTGCTGTGTTAACAGTTGGTCTCAGTGTTCTTAAAGATCTTTCCCAACCTTAGTGATTCTGTGATTCTTTGAACAGTTGCTGTATTTTATCTATTCTGTGTATGCTCAGACATGGTCCTTCCTTTTTGCTCTGTGTGAAACCTAAACCTCTTTTCATGACTGTTTGTCTTGTTTTCCATGCTGCCAAGATTGTGATGTTAAATCAGTGAAGTTGCAAAGATGTTGGGAAATGCAGGAGTATGACAGTCTGTAATATGTCCTAAATCCTCTTTTGACAGATAAAGATCAAAAGCTAATTTACTCTTTTTTGTGTGTTCTTTCTGTCTTCCGAAATCTTTTTTCTTGTAACGTTATAGTATAAAGATCTCTGCTGTCCCATAAGGAGAGCTGCCATGGGCTACAGTTGTCATGGGTGATTCTCACTTCTGCAAGTGAGAGTTTGGATCTCCCAAGGAGTACTCAGAAAAACCAACCAAACAGAAAAAAAAAAGGAAAAAGCCCGAACCTCAAGAACAACAAACCCTCGGCACTGAAGTAGGAAGTGCTTTAGTGGTCACTGATCTGTCTGGGCTGTGCCTGTCTCAGTCTGTTTCTGTTCTGGTTTATGCACTGAGCTTTGTCTCTCTCCTGGTTTCCTTTCTCAGACTCTCAGAGCTTCCTCTGTTGAGCTTCTTACTGAATCCTTGTTATCCTTCTTTGGCTTCCATCCATGCAGTCCCTGTGCCAGTCCCTGTGCCAGCTCTGTTATCAGCATTGCCATCTCAATTGCTAAAACATTCTGTGGGCTGGGGACAGATTCCCTGTCATTCCTTGTCAGGGGTTGTGGGTGTGCTGTCTCAGAGTAGCTGGAGGAACAGTTCTGTCTGCTCACTCAAAGACTAAAAGGTACTGAGCTGTTTGTTGTATTTTCACTGCAGGAGTTACTCCAGTGGGTCCTGAGGTTACTTCTCCTGGTTTAGCTTTGAGGAAGGGAAGCAGCTGTGCTGTGAGATGTGAACTCTCTAGTGGGGTGGCCTAAGTTTTCTGAAATGTATCCTTAATTCTGTTAAAAATTCTCTTGGGATATTGGGAAGAAATCCTTTCCTGTGAGGGTGGGGAGGCCCTGGCACAGGGTGCCCAGAACAGCTGTGGCTGCCCGTGGATCCCTGTAGGTGTCCCAGGCCAGGTTGGATGGGGCTCGGAGCCGCCTGGGATAGCAGAAGGTGTCCCTGCCCATGGCAGGGGGTTGAATGGGATGTGCATTAAGGCCTCTTCCCACCCAAACCATTCCGTGATTCTGTGATGCTCTGAATTCTCTGTGTTGTAATAACCAAACTTTCTCAGTTAATGCTATTCCTGGGGTCTGCAGGAAAACCTGTTTATCTTGGGGTGAAGAGCTGGAGGGTTCCTCAGCTGGCTTTTACAGGCTCTTCCTGATGGGCAAAATAATCTGCTTCAAAGTCTTCCCACACCCAAGCTTTTGTGTACAGAAAAATCCCTGAGGGCCATGTGATATGAATGTCTTTTAACAAAGTGAAGCTTTGATTAAATTTTTAATATTTAGAGCTCCCCCATTCCTTCATCATTCTCTAGAAACTCTCTGTGGTGGAATCAGTGGCATCCAATAATTGCTCAACCACTAAGCTGTGGTGGTTATCATGGACACTGAAATTCTGAGTAGAACTGAACTTCAGGATAAACAGATAAACCAACCACAAGGTCTTCTGGCAGAGGCTTGGATTTTTTAGGCCTGGAGTAGATTCTGGTTTTAGCATCCCTTACCCACAAAAGTTTCTGAAAGATGTGAAGTGACATGTATTGTTTTATTAAAGTGCACTTTGGAGAGAGGAGTGACAGTCTGGCATTTGGAGCCTTGGTAATGCCGGTTTAACCCAAAACTGTCTTAGATTAGCATTGTAGGACCTTTACATGTGTGCAGGTGCTCTGAAACTCAATTTGCATCCCTAGCAGGGGGTGAGGTGGAATATGGACAGTTATTTTTCCTTTATAGTTTCTTTAATTTGCTGAGCACGTGTGCTCACGTCACTTCACTGACCTGCCCCGTGAAGCAGAGGCTACTTGCTGCTTCATGATTTCTAATTGTTTTTTAATCTCAGTTCCATATAAACAACTCTCTTGGCCTGTTTGCTTGCTTGTTTTTTTGATCAGCTTAGTGAACATCATTAGAAGAGATTTCTGCTCCGATGCCACCAGCTGATTAGAGGAGGACACCAAGGTTTTGTCTAATCTCTGGTGTGACTGTCATGTGCTGCAGCAAGGAAATGGCTTTGGAGGAAGCAGCCAAATCTGTGTGGGTATTAAACCGTGTTGAGGAGACCAGTATCAGTGGGGATCAAATGGGCAGCCATTTGATGCAGGGAGCTTATTAAAAGACAAGGATTAACTTGGCTGCTGTGCATGAGGTCATGGAAGTGGTAAGGGATTTCCAGGATGTACCTTTCCTTAAGGGCAAAAAATGTCAGCAGCAAGTGGGAGATGTCCCATCTCTGCTGGTAGTGCTGATAATACAGGTGGTTCTCATCTTCTCCAGTGTATTGATCTTTCTCTCCACATGATTTCTGCGGAGCAGGAAACCTGTCATTACCTGTTAGTTCAGGGGTGGAGTTTGAAGGGATGCTACTGGAGGAGCCCCTGGCATTACAGGGGATGAAGTCCCAGGAGCAGGTGTCAGTGGTGGGGGAGAGCTGGGTCTTGATTCCAACAACCTCCTCAAGGCTGGGTTTGGGATCACCCTGGGGAAGTTGTGGTAGAGTTGGATCTCTGCATTAGTTATGCCCTCATTTGCCTGCAGGCCAGAGCAAACCTTTCTGTCAGGTTTGGGACTTGGCTTTTGATATGGAATAGCAAATCTTAGGGGTATTAGAGGTACAGAGATTTTCTGTATGCAAAGAAAATTCCATAATGTTTAAAATGTTTGGAGGTCCTGGTGAAGTGAGGATGTCTGCATTCCTCGTGGATGAGCTGCTTTTGTTTTAAACATTGGAATTTAGTATTCTCTGCTCTTTTTCTTGTCTCTATGCTCCCAGCATCATCAGGTGCCGAGTTGCAGGCAGCAGCAGTTTGGTCAGCCAACCAGAAGGATCTCAGTTTGTGTCTCAGAAGTTTGAGAACAGAGAGTAACACCCTGTAACACCCTGAGCCAGTACTAGCACAGCGCAAGATAACAGGACACTACATTGCTAGAAATCACAGTCTTTAATCTGTGCAGCTGTGCAGAAATTTCTGTGTAGGTTCCTGGCCCAGAAGAAGAAGGTGCTGCCCGTGACAGAATAGTGGATCTTGTGTACTTGGTTTGCTGCTTTACAGCAGACTTTTTCCATGAGGAGGGAGAGCACTCTCCATGCTGGGAATTCCTCCTCTTTGGGAAAAGCAGGGCTTTGTATGGGCCATGTCCAAGCTGCAGTGACTCCTCACAGAATCTTGGAGACATTCATCTTCAATGAATGTCTCAGCATTCTTGCACAGGAAACAGTTGTGTTGTGTTCTCTGCTCCTGTAAGCTTAACTGCTCTGTTCCTAGGAATAAAGTTGGAATGGAATCACGGCATGCCAGTGAGTGAGGAGGAATGTGATATTGCAGGTCACAAGGTGTGCTGAGCTTCTGAAAGGTCCCTTGATGAGGATGGGGATGGGCTAGGAATTCCAGAGGCATTTGCTGCTGGTGGGGATGGGAGAAAGCTGAACACTCAGATTTTACTATAGGCCCAGGTCTGTAACTTAGCCTGGCTAGGTTGTGTGTAGAAATCCAAAATCATTCCTAGAAAAGGGTAGTGTGTGTGTGCGCTGGGTGAAGTGAGTAAAACTGGAGGTGAAGGACCTTGTAGAATCTGGTTTGCCATCAAGAACCACCAGCTCCTACTGCAGCATCACCACATCAGTTTCACACAGTTCTTTGTACCTTCTCAGCATTATTTTTCCTAAATCTTTCCAAGGCCTCTCCTCTCCCCCTTGAAGACAGAGATGCTGTCACCAGCTGCTGGGACTGATGCAGGTCCATGTTGACCCAAGGATGTATTTTGTGTGGACTGGTGGTCGTGTGTCTGGTCCTGCCACGGACACCTTTTGTGCAGTTGTTTTAACTTAAAATGACCCAATTCCAGAGAATGCTGGAATGGTTTGGGCTCAAAGGGAGCTCATCCTGTTCCACCCCTGTCCGTGCCATGGGCAGGGACACCTCCCACTGTCCCAGGCTGCTCCAAGCCCCAGTGTCCAGCCTGGCCTTGGACACTGCCAGGGATCCAGGGGCAACCACAGCTGCTCTGGGAATTCCACCCTGTGCCAGGGCCTGCCCACCCTCACAGGGAACAATTCCTTCCTAAACTTTTTTTTTTTTTTTTTTTTTTTGTTTTTTTGTTTTTTTTTTTTTACTAGTGTATAAATTCAGAATGTTTTGTGCAGGTTCAAGTAGTACACAACAAAATCCTCTATTTCCCGATTCCAGGTGCCGTGTTGTTGGATCCTGATCCCATGTTTATTGTGGTTCTGGTCCATATAACCATGTGAAATAGAATTTTCTGGACTATCAGTGCAACTGGCAGGAAGATCAAAGTTCCAAGCAGCTGATCTCAGATGAGAGATTATAAGGGCAGGATAATCGGATAAAGGGCAGTTGAAGAAATTTGACACTTAAAATACTTTTTGTAAATCTGCCTGTCCCTATGTGTCCTTGGTTTTGGGAGGAGAATTGGCGAAGCTGGGCTTGTCTAGGCAAGATATTCTGGTGAAAGATAAGAGATTTGGAAGTTTACTGTAGATAATATGTCTAATAAGTGATTAACTCTCTGCAGGTGAGGGTTTGTGTGGGGAAATGAGTGTGTGGGACTTCTGGCTGATCACTAGCATTTGGTTATCTTGTTTGTGTGTTATCTTGTTTGTATTTCATAATAACACTAATCCTGAAACACGTGTTCCTCGCTTCCTGTAAGGAGAGGGAAAATGTGTTTAAATGTTGAGTAGAAATGGAGCTACTTCCAGGAAAAAAAAAAAACCCTGGAAACTTGGGATCAACCAAGGTATTCGTCAAAGGAATTGAAATCAGCAGTAAATTGAGACACTTAGTGCTGTCAGACAGCTTCCTCATTGATTCAGCACTGGCTGTTGCAAGCAGGAATTCTGTCTACGCATTTTTTCTTGCTAATTATATAGAAATCAGTAATGATGCTGAAATGCTATTTTTGCCTCCAAATGTAATACTGTGTTTCTGCAGAAGCCTTTCCCTTTAGTGGGTATTTTCTGCATGAATCAATGTAAAATTCCAGCAGGAAACTTCATGTTCTCAGTGTTGGTGTAAAATGTGGTGATGCAGAGGATCTGAGCAGTAGCTTCAGCTCTTAGTACAGTGTGAGGCATGGGGGGAGCTGTATCCTCTGGGGAGGAATGCAACAACTCTCATGTTTCAGGAATTTGTCAGTTTTTGCTTTAATGCTATTTATAGTTCAGCATATATAAACATTGGCCTGTGTTTAGGTGAAAACACAAAGTTTCATTTGAAGTCGGATGTGTGTGGAGTAGGCTTGTGGCAGCAAGAGTTCTTAAAGGTACCCAGGCATTTGGGATTCCTCTGGGAGGTGTTGAACTGCAGTTCACTAACAGTGTGTTTTACACTGTGAAGCTGCAGCTGATGTGAGAGCAGCCAGGATTGTTTTTCTTCAGAAAGCTTGGATTTGACCATAAACTTCTGTCTTGAGTTCATAGATTCACAGAATGGTTTGGAAGGGATTGGAAGGCAACACTTGTTCTCACTTTAGCTCCTGTTGTACTACAAGGAGCAGCTGCGTTTGCTTTTCCTCAGAGATGAGTGCAGCAGTTTGTGCAAGCCCTTGTAGATGAGCACTAGCCTTTACTCCAGCTGGCACTGGCACTACTACCTGTAGCAGGACAAGAAAATCACAGGCAGACATTCAGGGCTGCTGTTACTCAAAGTGTTTAGTGAGGGGCTCCAAAATGAGGGATTGCAGCAGTGTGTGTCTGCAGAATGCTTTGTATTTCATGTGTAAGTTGAGTACATACACATACTTCCTTTCTCTTCAGTAAATCTTCTGAGAGGAGTGAATTGTCATCATCATCATCATCATCGTCTGTCATGACTCATAAAATATTCAGAGTTGACTACAAAAGCTTCTTTCCAAACCCCAAGTTATTGGGTAATTTAGAGCTTGTCTTTTTGGGCTGGTTCTTGGGGAGTTTCTTTGTTTAAGAAATTTACTTTTGACTCTCCAATGTGGCGAAGGTTCTGTCAAGCCTTTTGCTTTAGAGGGATGCTTACATCCAAGACTCCCACAGGATAATTCTTTCTCAGGGAGCACATGATTTTTGCAGTAATCCACAATTCTAATCTTTGTGAATAATTCCAACAGTATGATAAAGAGGGAGGGAAGGAAAAGCCAGCATTAGAACTGAAGCACATTCCCAAAGATCACAAGACCATTAAGAGCAAATCTTTAATTTTATGCTTCATTGATAAAGACAAAGTTAATTGAAATGTGGTCTAAAATATGACACCCAGCCTCTATCCTGAAACAGTTGAGGAGCACACCTAAGGCTTCAGGTATTTGGGAGAGCTGTATTAACTTCAGGTATTAGCTTGAGAGCTGTTAATACGAGAGGATGGAGCGAGCTCTTGGGAGGGAAATTTAGGCGGTCTCCTGGGTAACCCACAAGGAGGAAGAGAGCTCAAACCCATGGCATTAATGCAGCACAGGGAAGACATGGAGCTCTTGGAGCAAGCCCTGAGGAGGTCACTAAGTTGATCCAAAGGCTGGAGCCCCTTGACTCTGGACCTAGGCTGGGAGAGCTGGAGTTACTCACCTGGAAAAGGCTCTGGGGAGAGCTCAGAGCCCCGTGCAGGGCTTGAATGGGCTCCAGGAGAGCTGGAGAGGGACTGGGGACAAGGGATGGAGGGACAGGACACAGGGAATGGCTTCCACTGCCAGAGGGCAGGGCTGGGTGGGATATTGGGCAGGAATTGTTCCCCGGGAGGGTGGCAGGCCCTGGCACAGGGTGCCCAGAGAAGCTGGGGCTGCCCCTGGATCCCTGGCAGTGCCCAAGGCCAGGCTGGACACTGGGGTTGGAGCAGCCTGGGACAGTGGGAGGGGTCCCTGCCATGGCAGGGGTTGGAGCAGGATGGGCTTTGAGGTCTCTTCCTACCCAAATCCAGTCTGTTGATTTTAAGACTCCATAGGATGTTGTTAGGATGGTGGTGCTAAATAAAGCTTTTTGTCCTTAGGAAGTCAGTTGCACAGTTGGAATTCTGAAAACAGGTTTGTCTCAGATTCTCATGTGATGTGCTGCCCTCAGCCTTTCGTTCTGGATGAGAACAGTTTCTCTGGAGTTCATGAATTATTTCTTTGTTTGAACAAGTTTGTGTCCTTTGTTTCGGTCTTCAGAATGTGCATCTTAATGTTTGTTTGTTTTCTGAAATAAGTTTTTTCCATGCTGTTGTTTCCAAGCACTTACTGTAACTTTTTCCAAAGCTTCTGAAAAGGTTGGGTTATAGTTCATATCTTCTAGGCAAAAACATTATTTCTTTTCTTGTGTAGGACGCAGGTGACTTTTTGATCAAGTTCTTTTTGTTCCACAGAATCTGTCTATGACCTTCTCCCAAAGGAGCTGCAGTTACCACCTTCCAGAGAAACATCCATAGCATCCATGAGCCAAACAAGCGGTGGTGAGGCCGGTTCGCCGCCTCCAGCTGTAGTTGCTGCTGGTAAGGACTCTCCTTTATTCTGGTCTTTTCTTAAGGTTTGTAACGTTCTGGCCAACATGAACAGTGCTGGGAAAGTTCTGAGTGTAAAAAAGAGCTTGTGGAGAAGTAACAGAGTTCATTCTAGGAGAATGTAGGTGGTACGGTTCAGCTGAGTGATCAAAAGCGTCAGGGACTTTGTTAATGGTTGCTGTGTTTCATATATGCATCTCCATAGGAAATAAATTATCTGTTCCTCTATTCTGTTATGCCACACAGGCAGTTAACTCCTAGAATGCACTCTGTTTTCTGAGGGAATAAATCCCTGTTTGGAACTAAGGCGGAATGCTGACTGACTGTAAACCAGTGGATTCTAGTTAGGATAAAAATGGAATGGGAGATGACATTTTGGGACATGAAGCTTTTACCAAAATGTGAGGAGGAAGAAAAGGTCATGTTTTCCATGGGGGCTTGAGGAGATGTAGTATTTAAACTCCTTTCACACACATCTCTAGTGTGATGTGGTAAAAAAATCTTCAAATGCATGAGGGTATAATCTACATCAGCTGTAACTCTGTAAATGACCAGTGTAGTTATTTTTCTGATTTCTAAATGACAGCATATAGAAAAGAGGTATGACCTTTTAATCTGCATTCTTTTCTTATTCCCAGCCATGTTCTAGACTTTAAAGACTCTCACTGATCTTCACTAAATATAAAAAATTGAGGATCTAAGGGCAAAGCTTTGATTTGGGAGATCAGCCTCAGTGCTACCTTGCATCTGGAATTCTTGTCAGTAACTTGTATGAATTAGTACACATCTCTGCAGTGGAGAAAAAGATCATTTTGCCCATTATAGATGTGTCTCCCTTCACTGGATAAAGTTTTTGTTTTTGGTTTTTTTTTTCATGGTTTGATCCCCATATTTCTTACAAGGTCATGTTCCACTTTCCTAATTGGCCTTAAATTGTTGCTTGAGAAAAAAAATGTCCATAGGGTGAGGATTCGCATATCTGCATTATTCCTTTCTCTCTCTCTCTCTCTCTCTGAGTTCATATGCATTAAATGATTGTGTGAGAATATTTCCCAGATTTACATGGCCCAAGAATCCTGCTCAGAACCTGAAGAGGTTGTAGGTTTGTCAGAGAAACTTTACAGCACTGCTCACCATTCATGTTTTGCCAGACCTCTCCTGAGAACCTGTGGATTTAACTGTGCACAGTGGAACTTGGTCATTGAATTTGATACTTTTGTTATATTGAAAGGATTTGATGTTTTTATATCACTTAGTAAAAAAATAATTTGGGCATCTGTTTCTAAAATCAAGATACTTAATGATGGGTTTGGTTCATAGAGAGCAGCAACCAAATCTTGTAAAAACATGTATCCTAAAAACAACTGAACAAAAACTCCCCACAAACCCTGTTACACTCTAAATCCACAGACAGGCCTGAACTGCTAATTAATTCTGTACCTAACAGATAAGACTTAAACTTGAATGGAACTAAAAGTCTGTTGCCTCCAGGTGTTTGGTGTCTGCCAACAGCCAGTCCAGATCCTTTAAAAAACCTGAGATGCATTCCTTAGGTGTGTTTGGGTTAAACTGCAGCACAAGTTTCTGGAATTGAAAGCTTTAAAAATGAATGTTGAGGCTTGTTAGCACTGAAAGGAGACCTGATGATTCACCTATGAACACTTTTCCATGTCAGAGACCACAGACTGAGCTAATACCAACTTGAGAGCTGGGATTGTTCAGCGTGGAGATGACCAGGGTGACTTCAGAGCTCTTCCAGTGCCCAGAGGGACTCCAGGAGACCAGGAGAGGGACTTGGGACAAGGGCTGGAGGGACAGATGTTAAAAATTCTATTTTAACTGTCTGTGTTTTTCCTGTAGCTGCACCCCCTTGGTAGAGAAAAGGGTGGTTTACTGTATTCTTTAATTGTTGTGGGATTTCTTCAGCATCTTTGGGAAGTTGCCACCACACTTTCAGTCTCTTACCCTGCCTCAAGTAGTAATGAGAGGTCTGGCTGGGGTTTCTTCACAGAAAAATTACCCTGGGCTTTGTGCAAACCAGGTGCTTATAGAGGGAAACAAACATACATTTTACACTTATATTTCAAAGGATTAAGATTGACTATCATTTGCATGCATCAAATGTTTAATAGCAGACTGTAGGCAGACTTTTGGGGAGCTGACACTGTACAGGGGCAGGGTAAGGAGGAAGGACTGGCAACCTCTTGTTCTGTATCTGAAATTTTTCCCTTGTTTTGTGTAAGTCTTTCTATTTTTTTTCGTCTCATCATGCTTGCCTTAAAGCCTCCATTTTTAAGAATGTGAGGGAAATGATAGTTCAGTCTGTACAGGGCTGTAGGTAATCTCATTTACTCTTGTTTTTAAAAGGAAGGGCTAATTTGAACAACTAGCCACACCATATAGAATTCCCCTGCAGATCTGATTACTCTGGGTAATGAGAGGATCTGTGACAGGGATTGATCCAAAGCATTCAGAGCTTTTTACTACTCCTCTAGTAGTTCACACAGCTTTTTCTCTGCCTCCTGAAACACAGAGTAGGGCAACATCTGGCTGAAATTAAGCTTACTTGAGACTTTTTTGTCACCTTGCTGTGGGGTTTTGTCCCATATAAATAATACTGTACCTTGGAAATACTGCTGCAGTTAACTCAAGGTTTTTTTGGAGGAGCGGGATAGGCTGGTTTTAGCAGTGATGACCTCACAGGGACAGACTTCTAGTTCTTCCATTTAGAAATTTGTTTTGTGATTTACAGAACAGTTGTAAGAGTATGAAAATGGAATGTTGCTGATTAGATTTTTCAATAATTTGTTGATAAATGTCTATCTCCTATTCATTGATCCAGACAAAAGAGGTGTTACCCACTCTCTGAATACCAAACAGACAAGTATGATTTCATAGAACTCTGGGATTTTGAGCTGCTATCTCAAGCTTCTAATTCTGTAGTTCTTCTGGAAAACAGAAGGGAGGGAATGGATCTGTTTTTACCCTTGGAAACAGTTCTCTGTGCTTGCTATATGAATTCCAGTGTCTTTGTTCAGGGGACAGGAAAAGGAGGTTTCTGCCTGGTGCAGCACCATAAACACATTAATATGAATCATCTCCAGATTCTGGAAATGCATGAGGGTGTCACGCTGAGAAATGTCATTGTGTGCTCTGCCTGGAGATTTTACATGAAATAAATGTGCCTGAAGCTTTCCCAGTGCTCCTGCACAGGGTTTGTGAGCTCCAGTTTCTTGAGTCTCTTCTCACTTAGTTCTAAAAGGCTGGACAATTTTTTGGTGTTGATCAAGACACCTTGAACCTTAAAATGCTTAAAATTCACTCTGCCAATTTAAGTCCTTTCTCAAAGGTGTAGGTAGCACATGGTTCTTGTCTTTGGGGGATGATCAGGAGTATTTTTGACTATATTCTTCAAATGAGTGTTGCATTTTCATCTTTTTTTTCCAGTGCCAGGAATGTTCAAACCTTCTGAATCCCTGTGAACTGTTAAAAAACTCACTTCCCTTCTCACATCCCTTGTTCTTCCTGCAGCAAAACTTGGAATGAGGTGCTTCATCTTGTTGATGATCTCTCAAGCTGCTTTCCTTTTCCCATAGAGGCAAATATGCGTATATATATGTATATATATATATGTATATATATATATATATATATGTGTGTGTGTATATATATATATGTGTGTGTATATATATATATATGTATGTATTTCCATATTTTTTGTGTTGCTGTCCAGTTTCCAGTTCTTATTTTCCAGTGGTATTCTCCAGAGTGCTGTTCTTGCTGCAGCAGAAGGGGAACAGGTTTTGTGTTTCTGAAATGTATTCACCGATCTCTTCTTTTGCATTCTCCATATTGGGGTACAGTAAATCTGTGAGGTAGTGAAGTCTTCTCTCTCCCAAATGCTGTGATTGCATCCTAAGAAAATAGTAAGTTAAGGGTGAAACTTTATCTTTTTGTGAGCAATTTTATGCTTCTTTTTATCCTTACTTTTTAATAAAAGGGACGATCTAGTTGTCCAAACAGGTGCAATTGGCTTTTTTTGATAGGAGTTGTAATTGAAATGTTGCCATAAGCATCTTTGGTCATTGTAATGATGAAAATAAGGCTTTGCTTCTGAATTGCTACTTTAGGGACATAGATAAAGATACCTGCATTGCCTGTGGGGTAGAGACTGGGTGCTAAGGGGTCGTGTTTGTTTTCTGCTGCCAAAATAAGGTTTTTTCATCCTTCTCCAGTGAAAGACTAATGAAGCCTCAAAATGGAGATGGGTTTGTTTTGGTTGAGTTTTCCTTGAGTGGCTTCTCAGGCTTCTTAATTTTTATTTTTACTGAAAATATTTTGTTCAGTTATCATCCTTCCTGGTGTCATTAGTCAGTTTTTCCTGTTAATACAGAAATATTTACCAGAGGTTTCAAAGGGGATCTCAGTGCTGTCCCCAGTTCTCTTATCCTGGGCTTACGAATGCATGTTGTAAACAAACGAGCAGAAAAAAAGATTCTTCATTGTAGTTGGTCTCCGATGCCTGTAAAAACTTCCATTTCTTTGTAGGCTTTTCCCTTCCTCTTCCCACCGCCCTCCCAGTTGGAAATGCCTTCCTGTCATTTCCAGGTTTTCTTCCGGGGGTTTCTGTCTGCTCGCTGCAGTCACGGGTCCAGTGCTTGAAGCAGACCCCAGTGCTCGTTCCAAACTCCCCCTCCTGCTGCTGTACAGGGGTTTAAGTTTTCTCCTGGAAGTTCGTGTCCCTGAAGAGCTGTGGTGGAGCCCAGTCTGGAGAGGCCAGGTCGTGATGAGGGTCAGCTTAGCTTGGAGAGGTTCCTTCATCATTGCAAAATCATTCCCATCATTGCTGAGAAATGCCAGAGATAAAGATTTTTCTTGCTGTTTCCATTTTATGGGAACGTTTTAGGTGTGTTCTCTCCGAACTGGGTTGGAATATCCCAGTTGTACGGAGGTGTGTGTGTGTGAGGGCCTTCCTGCTCCATGAGCTCCTTAGAATTCTGTATTTATGTTGGTGTTTGTGTCAAGTTCATATCTTTTTTTTTATAAATTGTTTGTTTTCAGTCTTCATGAATTTCACATCTAGTTCACATCTTTTTTCTAAATTAAATTTATTTTCAGTCTTCATGGATTTCGTACTGTCAGTACACCAAATTTTCTAGAACTGCACAATCAAACAGAGACTGTTTCATCATTCTGTGAGGTTTTTTTCTTATGGCAATTTCTTGCATTAAATGGCTGCTGTTATTAAATCAGAAAGACGTGAGAGCTACTTTGTGACAGAATTCCCTGTTCCATAAGGAATAATAGGAAACCAAAGCAGCAAGGGGCAGGAGCAATCCTATTGTGCCACTGCTTGAGCACCTCCTTCTGTAGCAGCATCGTGAAGGCCAAGAGCAGTTCTTGCTTTCTTAGGAAATACCCACCCCTATATCTAAAAGATAAAATAGTCTGTTTCTGAAATGGATTTATCTTTGCAGGGAGCTGGGAGATGCTGAGAGGAGGCAGGCAGGGCTTGCAGAGAGCAGCTGTGGGTCCCAGAGTTCTGCTTGCTTGGAATCAGCCTTTGGCACTGAGTGGGAAGGATCTAAGATCCATGGAATTGGTGTGTGTGAGCCACTAACAAAAGTCCTCCTTAGATACCTAAACTTGAGTGTTAATTGAATCATGGGAGTCATAACAAAAACCATTGATTGATGTATTTACCCAAAGTATAATAATTCACTGCTTGGGTCAGCATGGGAATGTAAAGGGGAATTTACACTGTTGGGCTTAATGTAAATTAAATTAACCTACCTATCTTGAATCTGAGTGTGTTTAATAACTGGTGAATTGGATTGCTTTATGATATTTGCTGGGATGCTAGTTTTTTTCTCTATTAATACACTTAACTTGCATTCTAGCTTCGCCATTCAGAGACAGGCATCGAGTGGTGGGTTGTGTGACAGTGTCTGTCAATAGTGAAGACAAATAGTGCCAGAGACACTTAACCCATCCAATCTCACCCAGGGTATAGGTCGGTCTTGTTTTCAGACTTCTTCATAAGTCTCTTTTCTTTCTTTCTTTCTTTTTTTTAATTTTTAAATTTTTTTTTTTGTTTATTTCTGAATAGTGGATTGATACTGATATGAAACTAAACTTTTTGGAAAAGTTTTTGACATGACATCAGTAATACAAGAAGAAGAAAAGTAGAACCCCAAGTTTGGCATGTGAGGTGTTGAAAGCAGGTTTGCAGCCACTTTGTAAGTTCTGGGTTTTACCTTTAAAACCTCTGACAACACAAAGGTTGATGGTGGAAATTTTGCACAGTTTCCTTCTGGGTCTGTCCTGAAATTGTTCTTCTGTGTCCAGGGATTCAAATAAACAAATTAATATAAAAAAATCCTACCAAGGACATGACATGTTAGATAAATTAACACATTTATAAAAGTTATACTTCACATACTAAGCTTATGAACCACTTAGTCCTCACCCTGTGGGTGAGATTTCATTTTTGACACTAGTTTTCTGCACAGAACATAGAGGATACCATGGGATGCAGGGGAGGTTATGAGGAAAAAAAAAAAAAATTCTTTAATGGCTTTTTGTCCTGGCTGTCCATGCACAGGTGGCTGGAAAACTTGTGAAACCAAAAATAACTTCAGTTTATTTATTTGTCTTTATAATCTTAATATTTCCAGTCTGGGAAATGACTTGCTTTTGCAATTAAAAAGCCAAGTCATCAGGACACTGTTTCTCTTCGAGAACTTAGTAATCCTTATTGTATTTAAGGGTATTTGAAAAGAGTGAACAAGGATTTCAGGATTGGCTTCACGGAAGTGTTACCTAAAAAGACTCCCTTGGTGCCAAGTAGTGGTTTTATTTCTCTCTTCTGCCTTTCCAAACCTTTTTTTTAGAGGCTGAATGCCTTGTTTGAATTCATAGGAAATTAGGATATAGAAAATATGTCATTGCCTTCGTTGCTAATGCAGGAGGTAATACATTTTTATCTTTCTTTTGGTACTGAAAAGAAAAAGCCTGCCCTGGTTTGCTCACAGGGACACTCTTTGCTACGTGCTCCCTTAGTTTTAGTCCTTTTGCTGGACTGATTGATAGAATTCTACCTCTTTTAGGGGAGAAAAACTTGTAGCACAGGCAACAAAATCTGAATTAGTTCTTTCAGCTCCCTTAAATGTTACAGTGATGGCAGTGAAGAGATTCAGGAGGTTTAGTTTCAACAGTCATCACACTTGCTCTAATGTGGCATATTCTTTTCTCTTGTTTTTTATTTAAAAAAGGAGAAACCCCCCCATCTTGTGATGCTGATGCACATTTCATTTCTATTCCTGAGGCTGCACACTTGTCACGGCAAGCGCTTGGCTTCTGTTCAGTGTCATTGCTCTGAAAGCAAGTTTGATTTTGAGACTGTGTTAAATGAAATATATTCAGTCTTCTATTTCAAAATGTACCTACTCACTTAAAAATACATATATGTATTTGTCATTGCACGCACTGTTAAATTGCAAGTAATGAGCCACCTGTACCAGTTCCCATTAATATATGTCTAAAGAAAGTATAAAAGGAATGCTCAAAGCTGGGGAAGGTGTTTGTATGCTCTCACCTCATAAAGCAACACAAGTTAGTTCAAATTACTAAATTACTTAGTTTCCAAAATGCAGCACGTTCATCCAAGAAATCTCTTTTGGGTGTCAGATGAAAATGTCACTGGCTTTAGAATAAAATGCTGGATCCAAATGGGAGCCATGTAAAGCTCTGTTTATTCATTGCAGTAACTTAGTGAATTCTTATTTGATTGACCCAGTTTATTTATTAGTTCAAAGGAAGATGAGTTGGCTCAAGGCCTGCATACACTGAGAAAAAATACATTTCACTGTTTCTTAGTATTTTCTTAACTTAAAATGTTACTGAAGCAATTACTAATTTCTCTAATTATGTCCCCAAAAGTTTTTACGTCTGTGTGTTTGACTGTTCCAATACAGCCAGTTTATTTCATTTGCTGTAATATTTATCATACTTTCTATTTATGGGTGGTAATGGCATTAATTTATTATATAAGGCTAAAGAGAGGTTTTCTTGCCATTACTGTTCAATTTGGATTTATTTCCAAAATCTAATCTTACCATTACACAGGGGCATCTCTGGTAAATGGAGGAGAGTGTAACCAATTCATAATGGACAATGCTTATTTACTTTTGAAAAGTATAAAAGCCCATATACATGTATTCATACACGTAAGTGCTTTTTAACTTCTAGAAAAAGGCAGAGAAATTATTTTGGAGAGCAGTAATGATGATATCACAGTAATGGTAATATTCCACAATGCTGCACCCTAAAAAAACACTGCCATCACCAGCTCTTTTAGCTTCGTGCTGAAAAGCATTTGGTTCAGTGATGTATTTATTTTTTTCCCTAGGAAAGTGAGGGAAAAGTGCAGGTTTTGCATCCCTGGCCAGGAGATGCACTGAAGCACCAGCTGAGCCCAGTGCTTGGTGTACGTGGCCCACGCAGAGCTGAGCCTGTAGTGTCCAAGGTTTTCCTACACTCCCAGGACTGGTGTGAAAAGATAAATGTGATATTAATCTGGTGGAGGAGGAGCCCTGCAGTGGAAGCCCTGCTGCCTGTTCTATGTGTGTAATGATTTCATGGTCTGAGTCCTTGTCCCACAGCCCTCGACGTGCTCACGCTGCCTCGGGCTCTTCCCTGAATTCATTTTCTGACCTTTCCTGGGGCAAATCCTGGCATTCAGCCCCCCAGTCCCAGGGGGTCCCTGGGCACACTTCACACTTCTGCTTCTCTTTGGAGGTATAAATGATGGATGGAAGCTAATCCTCTTTACCTAAACAAACATCCTAAATAGCAATGGGCTGTGTCAACTCAAAGTGGCTGCAAATCAGCTCCTAAATATTGTCACTGAAATGAATATCTAGATTTAATAGTTCTTGCCAATCCTATAAATGTTTTTGAAAGAAGCATTGCATTAATGCATGATATGGAAAGGAGAAATTTGCCTTTAAATTGGAATGCAAAGTGACTGAATTCTCCAATTTCAGCCACTGTATTTGCCAAAGAACAAGATGGAAAATGGAACTGGTATCATTCAGCTGCTGCTACTGGTTCACTGGGAGGCTCGGGGAAGGCAGAGTAGTTTATTGATAAACTGCAATGACCTCTAAATTTGACAGTCTGAAGTGCTGTAAGTTTGCTTTCACATTAATTTAGCACAGGAAAGCTGTAGGAAACAGTAATGGTTTAAAAATTCTTTATTATCAGGCACTGATACTCCCTGTATAATGTGTATATCATGGCTGAACATACTTTATTCTGTTACTTTTAAATAACTAAAACTGTATAGAATAGTCCAACAGTCTCTAAATCTTTTATACTTGAGAGACTATTATAATATTTTGGATTTTAAAAAAAAGCCCAAGCAGCAAAAAGGAAAACACCATATTCCTCTCAGTAATAGGGGTTACCTGTATGGCAGCAGTAAGTAGCTGAACAAACATATTGTATTATTATGTATATATTTAATGTACAGTTTGTTTCCACAGTTAGGTTATTTCAGTGCTTCTGGTTTGTCAGGTGTGGGTGGCAGTGCAGAAATACAGAAAACAGGGTCTCCCCACAGGAAGCTAAAATCTGACTGTAAAATTCAGTTATTCCTCAGTGAGCTACAGCTGACTGAAATAAATGCATATGTTTGCATGGCCTGCTTCCCCTAGGATATTTCACTTAGGTATTCCATTGATTTGTCCATTAAAATTCTTCAGTGGCAACGATTATGGTGTTCTGCAGAAATCTTCAGGGGTTTGGTTTAGTAATTTTCATGTTTCTAAACCAAATTGAGCTCTGGGGCCTCTGCAGAAGTCGCAGTCACAGTGTTGGAAATCTCCTGTTTAATGTGAATTTTTCAGAGGTCTGTCCCAAGCCATCTCTGTGGAAGGGACCAATAAAGGCTGAGGGAAATTGTCGCAGTGGCTGAACAAGTCAAATTGCAGAAATTCCCAGTCCTTGGATCAGTGAGTCTCCAACACAGATATTTAATCCCTATTTTGAATCTTCAAAATCAACAGCTCACTCATAGTGACTGATACCAGTTCCATTTTGCCTACCAACTCAGTTGATTTTATATTTTATTTCTCATTTATGATGGAATAATCAGCAGCTCTTTTTCTCATTTATTTTCTCATATTTTTATTCCAGGATTTGCCTCTGAAGCAGGGAGTGTCTGCATTAAAAATGACCTGTAGTTCTCTGCTTCATAGGTTAGAAACTTATTTTAATATTTTGTGGCTAAGCACAGTCCCATCTTTTCCAAAGAAAAAAAAAAAAATTTCTGACAATAAATTGTTTAATTGGCACTGAATGTGGATTATAAGCTCTTTGCTTTGGGGCTATTTTAGATGAAATGGCTTCTACACCAGTAATTAGTCCAGCTGAGGCAATGAAAGCTCTGTTTACTCACAGCCATTTACGAATTAACATTAAGTCGTAAAAAAAATTTGATTACAGTGGATCGTGCTAAGACTCGTTTGGACGTTTCCAAAGCATTGGCTAGGCCGTATTGCTTTAAGCACTTCCATTCCAAAACTGAACCAAATTCCAAACATTTCTTGGGGGAAAGCAATCGGTTCCTAAATCACCTTGATCTCACTGGGACTGCTATAGCCAGCGCGCTCCCCGCCACGGGTCCTGTATTTACTTGTGAATTGTACACCGCAGATGCTTCTTCAGCTCCCTCCTCTTCCTCCATGGGCGGTGCTTGCAGCTCCTTTACCACCTCTTCCAGCCCTACCATTTACTCTACCTCAGTCACCGACAGCAAGGCTATGCAAGTGGAGAGCTGCTCCGCGGCCGTGGGGGTAAGTACCCGAGGGGTAAGTGAGCAGCAGATAACCAGTAACACAGCCCAGCAGCACCCGGCCACGCCGAAGCGCCACACTGTCCTCTACATCTCGCCACCTCCCGAGGACTTGCTGGACAACAGCCGGATGTCCTGCCAGGATGAGGGCTGTGGATTGGAGTCAGAACAGAGCTGCAGTATGTGGATGGAGGATTCACCCTCCAACTTCAGTAACATGAGTACCAGTTCCTACAATGATAACACTGAGGTGCCACGTAAATCGCGCAAGCGCAACCCAAAGCAGAGGCCAGGGATCAAACGCCGAGATTGCGAAGAGTCCAACATGGATATCTTTGATGCCGACAGTGCCAAAGCGCCTCACTATGTCCTTTCTCAGCTCAGCACGGACAGCAAAAGCAACTCAAAAGCAGGAAATGGGTTGGTATCTGTTTTGTTTTTTTGTTTTTTTAAAGAAAAAAAACCCAAACATTCTATCTCCGTATGTAAACCCAAACTAATAAAAGTGTCCCCCGTGCCCTGGCAAATGTTCTGCTTAGGTTCTCGCATAAACCCCTCCCTTCTCTGCTGTCGCTGCCGTGTACTATCCCAGGGTAAGTTCTTCCTGCCCCTAGAAATTGTCTGCCCCATCCCTGGAAGTGTCCAAGGCCAGGTTGGATGGGGTTTGGAGCAGCCTGGGCTAGTGGAAGGTGTCCCTGCCCATGGCAGGAGGTAGAACTGGATCTCTTGAAGGTCCCTTTCAACACAAACCACTCCATGATTCGGTGATAAGTTCTCATTAGGCTTGTTGACCTTTATTTAGAAGATCAAGCTAAACTTTCCTGCAGCAATTAAATACAGTGCTGATGAGCTCATCTGTTCTTTAAATGAAATTCCCAAAAGGCCACACAATTCCATTTATAAAATGACAATGAAAATGTATTTTAAAAGAAAGGCAGAGTGAAGTTGGTGCACCCTGAATGTTTTTTTGCAGGATTTTATGTGAGGATTTCAGTCTGTACACCTCACCTGCTGCTCTATTTGTCAGATAGCTTCTATTCCCATACGTATCTCTAACAGTTAATATCTCATTAAGATTTCTCAGAATTTAAATTATTGGTTGCTTTACTTTTTAATGAAATGTTGAGACAATATGGTGAACCAGTTTTTTTGGTTTTTCCTTGTGAATTCACCTCTGTATTTGGTTTTTTCAGAAATAAATCTCTAATGCTGTTTCTCTCTGTGCTTCTGGGTCGTGTGCGTGTGTCTGCGTGGGCACGCCTGGGTGGTGGCCCCTCATCTCCCACTTCACACTGTTCACTAAATGCATTCCAGTAGCTGCTTAAAGAGGACAATTCCATAAGTTTGCAAGAGTGTGTTGATACATTTCTTCTTTTGTTTTATTTTTTTTTAACTTGTTGCTTCTTTAGTACTTTTAAAACGGTCAGACAGATAGATTTGGCTCTTTTAGTTTGGCCTTTTTGGGGGCAGGAGTGCATTTTGGTTTCACTTTTGTGTCTGTGCTTGCAGTACGTTCTGACGTTCATCACAGCAACGGTGAATATTAAAATTTGACTGATGGCAAAGATGATGAACTTCTCATATCCCAAAGGGAAAGAGCCTGGAGTCTGTATTCCCAGGGTCAGTGCGGTTCCATGCTTAAAATTTCAGTGTGAAAAGCAGTTCTGAGAACATGTCCTTAGTGTGCTGCTGCTTCCTGGGCATGGTGGCCTCTGGCCTCGGGGTTTTCACCAGCCAGAATCAATGGTAATAAAGTAAAATATTAGAACCTGGTAGACCCTGGGCAGCTTGGAATGAGGAAAATGCCTCCCCCAGCTCCGAGGGACCAGGCTTGCCCTTACAGAGGGAAAAGGTTGATGGAAAGACAAGAACTGTGCCACTGTAAGTGTGATCTCAGGGAGGTTTTGTAATCTCTGAAAGAATATGTGAGATCTTGGTCTGAAAACAAAACAAGACCTCCCCAAAAACACTGGGCTGACCAGGGAAATTCATGGGTTCTGTGAGTGCAGAGGGAGAGAAAGTGAGATGTTTTTCCTTACGTGTCGCAGGCCTGACTGAACTGCTGGGAAACTCCCAGGTAACAGAACTGTCCTTGGAAATAAACGCTCTGGGATGAGAAGAGGCCAAGATCTGAGAAAACTTAATTTTGCCATTAGAATATGGAGATTTGGCCTTACAAATCTGGGTCACTGTAGTGACTGGAGTTTTTTAAACTTCCCAGCCTGGTGGAGCTCAGCCAAGGGAGTTCATTTACTTTTGGCTTAAAGAAAAGAGCAAGGAAAACTACCATGCTCCGTGGTGAATGGAAATGGCATTTGCCCCTAAAGAGACAGTTGTTAGAAGCAAGGAAGAGAAAGAATATGTTCCTGTGGAAACTTGGAATTTGTGAAAGCCTTTTTAGAAGTGGATGAATTGGTGGTGATTCAGGGCAGAGACTCAGGTTTCTGTGCTCTCACTTTCACTTTCAGGTCTGCCCTGTGGGCAGCCCTGATGGCAGAGCAGGACCAGCCCAAACTCCTCAGGAGATCTGTTTGAGTAGATTCATAGGATTTACATTTATTCCTTTTAAAAAAAGAAGTGCTAGAAGAACAGTAAGAAGGATATTTTGTCTGGTAACAATCAGATTAATAACTGTGTGCATATTAAATGTACAGGCATGAATATTTGCAGTATGAATAAACTGAATCGCAGTTAATTCATTAGTTTAAATGATGTATTAAGTGATTCAGTCTCATACTTTGATGATAGACCACTGAGAAGTTCTGGTGAAGGCTTTAAATTGCCTCCAGGTTTGACTAATTGATTGAAAATAATGGTTAAGTTTCTAGAAAAAGGTCTTAAATAATTATGAGGAGCATTTCTCTGCATAAATATAATAATGATAAAACATTAATGTGCTGACAATTAAGGTAGCTGGGATTTAAGGGTACAGCTCTCCTGCAGAGGTCATTGTTAATGGCACTGCTGAAATGTGGCACTGGGAGTGGTAAAGATGAATTTCATTTTGATGGCCACCTCCCCAACGTTTCCTTTCAAAATTCAACAATCCTAGTCTGCTCAGTGACTCCACTGAGCAGAGGAATCAGGACTGCTTGGCAGGAAGATAGTTTTTATTGTAAGATGGTATTATTATTTTGCAGAGTTTTATGTGAGTTTTTATCTAGTTCCTGCCTCTGCTGGGTTTTGGTGGTTGAGGATAAGTGTGGAAGGCAGCCAGGGCTGTGGCTGGGCTGTCCACAGTGAAGTGCTTAACCTTAATGGACAGAAAATGGGAATGGAAATGTCCAAAGCACCAAAACTCTGTTTTAACCCTTTTTGTATGTGTAGTCAAAGGTTTTGGAAGGCTTAATGGAAATAAGAGTGGGACAAATAGGACCTGTTGTGTTGGGCATAGAGTGATGGCTTTAAACTAAAAGAGGGTTGATTTAATGTAGGTCAGAAGAGGAAGGGTTTTACAAGGAGGGTGCTCAGCCCCTGGCACAGCTGCCCAGAGAAGCTGTGGCTGCCCCTGGATCCCTGGCAGTGCCCAAGGCCAGGCTGGACACTGGGGCTTGGAGCAACCTGGGACAGTGGGAGGTGTCCCTGGCATGGCAGGGGTGGGACTGGATGATCTCTAAAGGTCTCTCCAAACCCACACTGTGCTGTGATTCCACGGCTTTCAGGAGGTGTGGTGGGCTGGGGGCAAAGTGCCCAACCTTCCCTGGGCAGGAAAAGCACAGCTCCAGGTCTGTGAGAACCTCATGCAGTGGCAAAGCTCCCAGGGAGCAACTTTGAAGGGAAAAAAAAAAAGGCAGTTTTCACTCTTTCTGAGAAGGAAAAAATCCCTGAAGGATAAATTATTTCAGTAACTTGCACATTGAAATGGGATTTGTTTTTTAAGCAATTCACACCTGCTACTTAAAACTGCTTTCTTTCCAGGCATTAGTTGTTAGAAATCATGTTTGGCTAGGAAGAAAGAATATGACATTTGCATGAATCATGGAGCCCTTTTCTTGCCTGCACCATGTACTGTGGCACATTCACATTTCCTAGGGGGACAGGAGTTTCTTGGACTTGAGGTTCCTTATCAAATCCTGCTCTGAGTACGATCAAGGGTTATTTCCCATTGTGCTCTAAAGGGAACACAAAGTGGCTCATGTGCTGTGCTAGACTTGGGAGGGCTCCTTCATCCTGGTTTTAATTATGGAGCTGAGACCAAGCCACTGTGTCTTATGGAATGCACCTGGAAAGAAGGGCCTTGTGCATGCACTTATTTAACATTGGTGCAATTGTGCCAGAGCTTTCACAATAACTAATTGGGTTTTAGCATAAATTGATCAATCTATTTAGACAGAAGTTGGAGCTGGAGTTTGCATGGATATGCAAGTTGAGGTGGAGACAGGCATGAGGCTATTTTCCTGTTTGAAGAAGTGTCATTTAACCTTAAATCCATCCAGTGTGTGTGTACGTGTGTGTTTGTCACAGCAGCAAAACAGCTTGTTCAGGCTGTGTCATAGACTCTGAAAAAGCAGGTTCTGAGCCGCCTTCTGTTCGTTAATGCTGTTTAATGCTAATTGCTTTCCCCTTCCTTTATGTTTGCTCTCTGAAAAGCAGTTCCCATGTGTCCTGGATGGAGGAGGCAGGGAAGCACCATTCCTCTTCATCCTGCAGGTCTCCTGTGGCAGAAGGAGAATTCCAAAGTTTGCTCTCGACTACAAATCAGTGTTAATACACACTCTTTGCCTTTTTAGCTTTGCTGTGATTTGGAGCATTTTTTTACTGAGGGGCCGCTTCTAACATCTTGATGATGTGTTTTGACTCCTCAGAGCATCAGAGAACCAGAAGGGAGCTGGAGGGAAGAAGACCCCAATGTTGTGTGGTCAGTACCCGACTAAGAGTGAGGGGAAGGAGCTGAAGATCATGGTGCAGCCGGAGACCCAGCACAGGGCTCGGTACCTGACCGAGGGCAGCCGGGGCTCCGTCAAGGACCGCACGCAGCAGGGCTTTCCCACTGTCAAGGTAGGCTGGGGACGTGGGCACTGCCTCCCAGCACTGCCCCAGGGCCAGCTGCAGCTCCACGGGCCTCCAGTCTCTGCAGTGGAGAGGGGAAGGAGCAGGCTTTGCAGTCTCTGGGCTGGAGGGGCTGGGCTGGGTCTCTTCTTGCAGGTCATGAGTCTTATTGGCATCACAGAGTTACAGGAAGAGGGAAGCTGCATGCCACGGCAGGGATTTCAAATCTGGGATGCACATCCTGTTAGCTCGCAGATCCATGGACTGTGTGAATGCAGAGATATTCCATACCTGCAAAAGTCAGATAGTGAAATGCTCTAGCTGTTTGATGGCTGATGACAATGGACCATCATTGCCCAGTGGTAGTAAAAACATAAAACCAGGTTTCATTAAAAAACAAAAAAATTGTATGGGTGATGTTTTGGTTTTTTTGAGTTTTTTTTTCATTTTGTTGGGTGTTTTTTTTATGTTTGCTTGGTGTTTTTTATTCTTGTTTTTAATTCTGTAGTATCTGAGTTAACACACAGTGTCTTTCAAGTGAGTCATGGAGATCTCACTGGGGTGTGTTTTACAGGTTGTACTGATTGGTGTGTTTAGTGTGGTACAGGTGGAGGTAGTAGAGGTAGATGTGGATTGGAGCAGGAGAAAGGGTACAGAGAAAAAGGCAGCGTTTATGTGCACACTTGACAGTGGCAAGAATGTTTCTTCTATGGACTTTGATGCCTTAAAATTCAGGTGCTGAAGGCCTCTTGCTCTGAGGAGAAACACAGGAAGGTTACCAGGAGATCTTTGATATTTCTGCTCAGGAAGAAGACTGAGGCTGTCCTCCAGGGACTGCACACGAATGCACAGAGTGGGAATTTGCAGGTCTTGTTTCTTCCCTGTATAGCCTGGGGAAAGCAGTGGGAGAACTTGAGGACTTGGGAAGGTTTCCCGATGGAAACGGTAGAGAGGCTTACCAGAAGCAAGGCTTGGCTTAACTTAGGGTGACAAACAGAAGAACTGCTGTCAAATATCCTCCCACAAGTGATTGAGAGTCACCAAGGTCCTGAGTCCAGGCCTGCACTGCACTGACACCATAGACACTGACACCATGGTAAATGGCACAGTGGGAGGAGTGTGGCCAGCAGGTTGAGCAAGTAGACAGCTAGGTTTGTTATCATACAGATAAGGAGGGTGAAAGACATTTCATATTTTTTCTTAGTTATGTCACTTGGAGAAAGCAGCAAAGCAGATCTCTACCCAGACTAATTTACCAGGTCTACAAGGAGATGTTTGTTTGTGACACAGCCCTTAAAATTTGTGCTGACTGCTGCTGACAGAATACAGAAGTAGTCTGATCTTCAAAGTCCTGATCAGCAGTGTTAGGAACAGCAGCAGCCCTTCACTCAGTCCTCCTGAGTAATGCAGAACTCCAGTAAAGTTTCATAAGAAAAGAATCCATTCATATCAGCCTGTTGCTATGGGGATTTGGTGCTCATTTATGTGGCTTTTCTTAATGGGCCTTTGTTCATCTGAATTTCCTTTTAACTCCTTTCCCAGTTACCCTTTATCACCCATCAGTGAAAGTTCTCTTTGGAAGAGTCTCATGTTACTGAATTCCTGGAAGTTCCAGTTTGCTTTACCAGTAGGCAGAGTAGTTCATACCCTGCAGATAAAACTCTGCCAGGGCTGGACAGAAAAATGAGTCAGTGAATCTTCAGGAAATCTGAGCCAGTGGGAAAAAATATGCTAGGGACAAGGTTTTTTGTTTTGTTTTGTTGGTGGGGTTTAAAGATGGGGAAGAGCAGTGTAGAGATGTTGGTGCTCAGCAGAAATCTGGTGCTTGGGGGCAGCTCGGGCGTGTGACCCTAACACAGGAGGAGAAGCAGGTTCAGTGGCCATTTACATAGAACTCTGTTCTTGATCACTTAGAACCTGAGTTTGCAATCTGTATGCAACATTAAAATTGTATAACCAAGCCTTAGTCAGGGGCTGTTGAGCCCCTTGTTGTGAGCTTTGCCTGTGGTTCCCATGTGGATGCCTGTGCTGAGCCACCTCCAGAGGTCTTGGGGCTTTGCTCATCTCTGACAGTCACATTTGCTATTTGCTCCTCTTGGACATGAGCACACAATAATCTTACCAGTATTTCCTGGTTTATTTAATTTTTTCCTTTATTCAAACTTGCTGCAAACTTCAGGACTGTACTTTTAAAGTGTGTCAGAGAATAATCCCCCAAGAGATTGTGCAGAGGATTCTGCTTTCCTTTGGATCTCCTCACTACTAAACTGGAGCTGCTTTCTGCAGGTGTTGCCTGGGCTTCAGGCTTGGGACAAAAGACAACACTGTCCCCCAGAAATCCTTGAGCAGCAAATGTGTCTCAGTGGAAACACTAAAATACTCATTTTATCTCCTAAAGTGCTCTGACAAGGAATTTCCATCTCTGGCCTGGGAATTTGGAAAAATCTAATGTTTCTTTTTACTTGGAGTATTTTTCTTAACTATTTCCTAAAAAGAAGGAGAATTTCCTTTGTAGTGCTATGTCCAGATTTACTTCAGGACTTCTTTTACCTCATAGTATTTTTAGTCTGTGGTACCAGTGGGATCCCACTAATGAAAAAAAAAAACAAAAAAAAAAACATAAGAGGACACAGACCATTTCATGCCAGGGTGTTGATGTTAGAAAAATGAATGTATTTTTCACTGACATGTTCTGGGATAATTATGGCTTGCACATGGTGTTGCAGGAGGATGTTAAAATGTCTGACCTGCTCTTATTTATAAAGTGTTTCAGTGAATCCTGACTGTTACCTTTTAAATAAGAGGTGTCAGGTTACCATTTTTAATTTTTACTTTGATGTCTGAAAGAAAGCTGGTCTTATGCAGTTGGATGGTTGGGCCATTCAATCATCCCATTTCTTCCTCTGCTTTCCTTTCATCCTATTCTGACTCCTTCAGGGGTTTTGCAAGTATTGGACAGTTCTAATCTGGTTTCACAAGGATATCTAAATGGATCTGGCATGAAGGTGGGGTCCTGGAATGTGGCTGTACACATATTGACCAGCAAAACCTCTTCGCCTCTGGAATCAGCCCCAGGAAATGTTCTCTTTCTTGGCTGACTGATGGATGTAGATGCTGGGGGGGGAAGGAGAGTCCTGGGAAGACACAAAGCAACAATCCCAGTTGGGGCGAGAGCAGAAGGTCATAAGAAACACGAGAGTCACAGCTGGGATAATCCTGACTGCAGGTAGACAGGCTACAGGCTGGTTTAGAAAGCAGATATTAATAACAACAACTAAATCGGTGATTGCTGTGTTAATTGCCCCCCTGGCATGTTGCAGCTGGAAGGCCACAACGAGCCCGTGGTGCTGCAGGTGTTCGTGGGCAACGACTCCGGGCGCGTGAAGCCGCACGGGTTCTACCAGGCCTGCAGGGTGACGGGCAGGAACACCACGCCCTGCAAGGAGGTGGACATCGAGGGCACCACTGTCATCGAGGTGGGGCTGGACCCGAGCAACAACATGACCCTGGCGTGAGTAGCTCTTCCCAGAAGTGTTTCCAGTGATGAGCTCGGGAGTGGGAACCGATTTCCTTTTTCCATTGGATGGGTTATAGTTCGAGCCCGAACGTCTCGGCGCTCTTGGCTCCTCAGCTCTTGCTGGTAATTCAGTTTACTCAAAGGAGATGCCAGGTGGTCCCCATGCTTTTGGGACGCAGAACCCAAGATCCTGGGTAAATTGCAATATTCTTCTTTTTTAACACATCAGGCTGTGTTTGCTTCTACTGTTCTTGGGGATTTTTTTTGGCTGTTTTTTTGCTTTAAATCATTTTGCATGGAGCCTGTCTGAAAGCCAGCACTGCATCACTCACCTGGCCCTGTACGTCTCCCCTAGGACCACATTTATGGGAGGACTTATCTGTCACTTCCAAGTCCCACTGAACATAAATAATATGACTACAGTAAGTTTACTTCTACTCCTGCTTTCTTTAAGTGAATGCAGAATATTTTGAAGCAATAATCCTACAAGCACAGATCTCGCCCTGGGGATGGAAGAATGAAGAGCTGTGATTCTAAGTTGAATGCTTACCAGAATTACATTGCACTTTCTGTTTTATTCATGCTTTCATATGCCTTTCTGCTATGATTCATCATCCAAATTAGGCAGGGTTGAATGAGAACTTGAAAAAGGTCATAGATTTCATGTAAATAAAAAGAAATCTAATAACATTTCTGTAATTACCTCAAGGCTTTTGACTTTGGCTTATGAAACTACTTGAGAGATTGTTAAAGATGCTGAACTTACTAAACTATGAAATTCTGCTCTGCTTTGTGTTGGTAGGGTTGATTGTGTGGGAATCCTGAAGCTGAGGAATGCTGATGTGGAAGCCAGGATAGGAATTGCTGGCTCCAAGAAGAAAAGCACTCGCGCTCGGCTCGTCTTTCGCGTCAACATCACGCGCAAGGACGGCTCCACCCTGACCCTGCAGACACCTTCTTCCCCAATTCTGTGCAGTGAGTGTCCAGCCAAAGAGCTGAGGGTAGAGGGGTCTGGGTTTCGGTGTGATCTCAGCATGGAAAGGGCGGTCAGGCTGTGGCAGGAGCTGCCCAGGGAGGTCTGGAGTGCCCATCCCTGGAGGTGGCACTGAGTGCTCTGGGCTGGGAACAGGATGGGGATTTGGCACAGCTTGGACTGGATGGTCTCAAAGGTCTTTTCCAACCTCAATGATGCTGTGATTCTGTGAAAATAGCTTGGGGGGGTAAAAAAAAAAAACAACCCTGTGTTAAGCTGTGATGATTTCAGAATTGCTATAGATTAAGTGGATTGATCTTTTTTTTCTTGTGGGGGGATATTAGTTGAAATTGTTGTCCGGTATTGAAAAATAGTTACACGTTTCCTGATTTTCAGTTAAATTAATTTTTGCCTTTTAAAATTGAACCATTTTTGTCATGATTGCTTTGAAAAAGGACTCTGATACAACTTTCAGTCTCTTCTGTATTGTCACATTCATGCCTCAGCTTTCAGTGCTAGACAGGAGTTGCAGTAAGTCAGCAAGCCTGGCTCTCTCAGCTGTGGTCCTTGCATGGGCCAGAGGCTGAATCTGTTCTGGTTCGGTGCAAGAACGAAACTTTTTATAGCTCTTTATTAAACTGCTCTGTTTAGCATGAGCAGAGATGGCTGCCTTGGCTGGGGGTTCCACTGACCAACAGGGAAAAGGGGATTGTGAAATCATGGAATGCTTTGGGCTGGAAGGGACCTTAAAACTCATCTTGTTCCACCCCTTACCTTGATGAATGAGATGGAGAGTTTTGTCTATGCATGGAAAGAGTAGAGAAGCTCCTGGGCACTCATACTGTGCTCTTCCCATGGTGTAAAAAGGATTTCTTGGGAGTGCAGTCATCTTGGCAGCTCCATTCCAGTTAGCAGACCATGGCGGTATCTCACAGTAATGGAGTGTCTGATATTAATTTGCAGATTTAAGATAAAAGCATTTTCTATAGAATATCAAAGCCATTCCTGTATCTCTTTTGTTTGTAACTTCCTGGTTAAAGATAAAATTATTTCACCCCTAGACGAAAAGGGAGTGGAAGTCACCTGGTATTTTCTTTAACAGTCCAAAACTTGCTATTGTGAGTAGAGGTTGAGAGTCTGAGATGAAACATTTAGAGACTGATTTTAAAATGAGCCATTGAGCTAAAAAAAGCCCTGCATTGGATTCAAAGAGTAAATTGGTTTGGTTTTTGGCAGGCTGGGGTTTGGTCACTTGCTAAGAAAATATTCTCAATTGTGTAAGTTGCTAAGAGATTTCCCAGGAATTTTGCAGTGTCTCCACTGCTGGAAGTCTTAGATCACAGAAACAAAATACTCTGGTGAGACTTGGGTCTTTGGGGAATATGTGAATAAAGCTGATCACGGTGTGAAGGTTGAGAGGGGAATTCCTGAGGCTCCTTCCAGGACTCTGTGCTTCTGTCTTAACTTAGGCCAAAGCTACAGGCACTTACAGTAGACCTTGGCCAAGCAAATAGTGCTGGCACATGGGTACTAGCTGATCAAACTGGCATGAAACGTGTTGTTTATTGAATATAAATCATCTCCTCAAGCACATTACCCTGGGTTGGTTTGCTACATAAACCTTACTACAGGTATGTAATGTCCCTTCACAACAAGGCTTGCATTTGCACTCATCAGAGCCTTTTTACATTGTGTTTTATAATGTTCCTGAAACCATAGAAAAGGCATTAAGGAGCTGGAGGCTCTTTATTTAAGGGCTGTGTTTTAAATAGGCTTTGTTAACTTGTTAGCAAACCTAAATCCAGTTACTCTTTTCATGTGCCTTGAGCATATTCAGTCCTTGCGTAACGGTTGCCTGGGAACCCACAGCCAGAGTTGTAGAAAAATCCTTTCTGAAAGGTCATTAAATAATTTGGAGTGGTACAGGATGTATGTTCTGCTGTGTAGTAAGCCCGGAGAATATTGTTATTAAACACTCAAAATGGGCCAGGCAAGTGCAGAAGCACGAGTCTGGGTTTGTGCCCTGGGGAGCTGTAGTGGGAAAAGGTGGTTGAGGAACCTTTGTTAGAAACTGGAATTATTTTATATTAAATGTGTCAAAGCACATTATTTTGAAATGTATCTCTGTTTAAATTGTCTGCAGTGCTCATTTGCATTTAGCACTCGTGGTTGTATTTGGTTTAAGGTTTCAGAAGAGTGGGAATGGTTTGCAGCAATGACAGTTTATGATAAGAATGATATAAATCATCATATGGACCTCTGGCACAGGGGCATCCAGGGGTGTGAGCCTGTAAAACTACATCCTCTTGGCTTGTTTATTTGATTCAAATTGCTAAAATTCCAAACTCCAGAGATGTGAGCCTTGCAAGGATTTGGAATGGACCTTGAAGCTCATTCCATTCCACCCCCTGCCAGGGACCAGGGGACACCAGGTTGCTCCAAGCCCTGGGTTAGTTCTTGCACCAGACAGAAAACTGTGTCACGTAGAAAAACTGTGCAATGCCCCCCAGGTAATAGGAGGATTACTCCTTCTGCTCTTTTGCAGAGCAGAACAAAATAAGCTTCCCAAAAAAATAAAAATTACAACCCAGAGGCTGAATTTGCAGGTAGGCTTCAGGTGTGTCTAAGGGGTGATGCCTCTGGAAATCACTGTACACCAGGGAATTACAAAACAACATCTTTTCTCTTCTGAGCACTTGTTGAGCTTTGGCTCCAACACTGGGAGTTTTGTCTTGAAGATTTAATAAGTGCAGGAGAAGAGGAAAAAGATTATTTAGTGGACCATTGAGCTAAGTGTGATTTCTGTGCGCTCAGTACATTTAGTGAGGAAATAATTGAAATGGTTATATTCTGAAGAGTTTGTCATGAAATACACGATAAAGAAAGAAGTGAGGAGTTTTAGTTTTTCCTTCATAACCCTGTAAGTAAGAGTGCTTTGGTTTGGATGTTGATATTTTCTTGATTCCAGACTCTGTTTTTTTTTCCCTTGCAGCTCAGCCAGCAGGAGTCCCAGAGATCCTAAAGAAAAGTCTCCACAGCTGTTCAGTGAAGGGTGAAGAGGAAGTTTTTCTGATTGGCAAGAACTTCCTAAAGGGAACAAAAGTGATTTTCCAAGAGAATGTTTCTGGTTAGTGTGAAAGCAGTGCTGGCTTGGGGTGCTGAGCAGAGCCTGCGTCGGGGTTTCACTGCTGGGTAAAGCTCAGTTGTGGAGAGCAAACTGAGGAGCCGAGTCAAAGGCACTGAAAGAAATTGCTCTTCAGGATGTGCAGTAACCTGGGCTTTTTAATTTTCATTTAGATGAGAATTCCTGGAAGGCAGAAGCAGAAATTGACATGGAATTATTTCATCAGGTACTTCTCTATTGCTGTTATTACTACTAGTATTATTGCTAGTATTATTACTGTTATTGTCATCACTCAATTTTAAATTTAAAAATGCTCTGTTTTAAAAAAAAAAATTAATCAAGCCTTTCCCTCTTTCTGTGCATTTCTACAAATAATACCGATTTTCTTCACATAAAGAAAATGTTCTTTCTGTTGTGAATCTGGTAGAATATCATTTTGGGTTTACGCCTGTACAATTGTTCAGTTTCTAGCTGAGAGCTCGGATCCCACAGTGGGTTTGGTGAGCAGGTTGTTGCCCTTACATGCAATGGAATGAAAAGGCCTAATTCAGTTTTCCCATCAGTTTTCCATGGAGAGAGATTGTGTGTACAGCATAGTCTTTGTAACTGGCTGAATTTTTGTTCCACTTTGAAATGTTTTACAGAATATTTATTGTTTTTGGCACAAATAAGTGTCTTTAATGACTCTCTGGCTGCAGGTGATGTCAGGAAGGTGCCATCCTGGTCCCACCTCTGAGGGCAGTATCCCACGTGTGCATTGCCCCCAGTGCCCTGGGGTTTTGTGGTGGTTTATCAGCCTGTTTCTCTCTTTTGATGTAAGTGAGTAGAATTAAGATCAGTAGTAATGAAACGTGATTTTTTTTGCCTTGCAGAATCACCTTATTGTGAAGGTGCCACCATATCACGACCAGCAGATCACCTCAGCTGTCTCTGTGGGAATTTATGTGGTGACCAATGCTGGCAGGTCTCACGACGTGCAGCCCTTCACCTACACTCCAGAGCCAGGTGTGTGGGGAGCTTTCACCTCTCAGCACTTCTCACTCCACAGCCTGCAGTCCATGCAGCAGCAGTGTTGAGCAACATAGATCTTCCTGAACCCCTCTCTGTTAATAATGAAATCTAAAGGCTTTGCTTGTCTCCTTTATGTGCCAAATACCTCAAATTCCAGCTGTCTTGTGACAGCTCTTCTTAGATAGCAGCATCCATTTCTCGTTTAAGGATCAAAATGAAGGTGAGCAGGATAAAAAAATCAACATATCCCATACAATGCACCAAATAAACCAAGAAATCCCAGCAGGCTTTATCCTGAGGAAAGCTGCAATTTGCCCACTTCATGTATTTTAGTTTATTTATTTATCTGTATCACAATAGACAGTGCAAAGGTTTGCGTGGGTTTCAAAGAAACCTGAATTTCTTTAAGCTATAAGGAATTGTTTTGGTTTGCTTTGTGTTTTTTTGGCTTGTTTGCTGATTTAACGTAAGGAAATTCTCAATGTGTTTTGTCTCAGCAGCTGGGACTCTGAATGTTAATGTGAAGAAGGAAATCTCCAGCCCAGCCCAACATTGTTCTTTTGAAGAGGCTATAAAAGGTACTAAATTGATTCTTATCAGTGTTCTTAATAATTTAACTATGAATTCCTACCCAGATTTGGTGAAATGAATCAGACATCCTGTGATAAGTCTGTGCTTATAAAATCTGGCCCTATTCTTACAGGGAGGTTTGTTTTCTGACTCTGAAACTCTGACTTTATAACAGTATTCCTATCAGTATATTTTAGTACGGGCTAATTTAGAACAAAAAAGTTGCTAAAGATGACACAATTTTTTTTTTTCGCTTTTCATGCGTTAGGCTCTGCAGTTTAATCTTTATTTAGTACGTTTGCAAGTGAAAAATAACAAAGAAGCCTAGGATTGCAGTTGATATAAAGAATTAGAAACTGTGTGGTGTTAATTTAAGCAAATACATAAACTAATATGGAGGGTAAACCTGACATCCATCTAAATCACTGTGGAGCTTAACTGAGGGAAGATCCCAACTGCTCCAGGAGAACAGCTGCTGCTCCTCAGAACACAACACACTGTTGCTGTTCCTTCATGTCCTCAGTTAATTTATGCAATACATCTGAATTTACCTTCTCATGGGGGTTTCTGTGTCAGCTCCTCTTTGATGCTTCGTTCCTGTTCTGCTCCAGGTTGACTCTGGACCAGAGGTCAGAGAATTTTGTTTACTGTATGTACTTGGTCTCTTCTGTCCTTCCTCACTCTACACACATGCAGAAATTTTACTGCCACGTTACTGTAAGATTTAAATTTCTTAGGGTGTGGAGATCTGTTGCTTTACGTTGAAGAGCAGTTCTGTAATTTACTTAAAAGGAGTTGCAGAACAATGGGTTTTACCATTGCCCCTCTTGTCATTTTGTTTGTGGCTGCAGCAGTGAAGGCCACAGGCTGTAACCTGGAGAAGGTGAACATTCTTCCTAGTGCCTTGATAACTCCACTCATGCCAAGCAGTATGATCAAGAACGAAGATGTGGCTCCAATGGAAGTAAGTGCACAAAAATGCTCTTCCCTCGTGTTCCAGGTGAGTTTGGTGGGGGCTGAGCACAGCAGCTTTCAGACTCTGGGTGATGTCTGCTCCTTGGTCCATGCTTTAGTAGTGGAGAACAGTGATAGACAGGGAAAGTGCCAGGATCAGTCTGGGCAAAACACAATCCCAGAGCATTAGTGGAACAGACAGTTTCCTTCAATAACTCACCCAGTTCCTGCACCCAGACAGATTGAGGGGTCAGTGACCCTGTGATGGGGATCTTTGTCCTGTAGCACAGAACAAGTAAATTACTCTAAGAATATTCTTTTAATCAGCTCTTAGCATTGCTTTCATTAAAATTGTGCCACGATTCTATCCTTGAGGTAGCAGTTCCACTGCAAATCATTTGCTTGCTGGTTTGGGTGTGTCTGGGTTTCACATCTCACATCTCCCTCTGATGTTCCTTGGACTCAGGGGATTTTGGGAAATTGTATTCTCATAACGCCAAGTAAGTTTATAAATTGCTGAATGTCTTACTCTTTTCAGGCTTCAAACGTGGTTGGACCAACTCAGCAAACATTGGAAAACAGCATGTCTGGCATATCAACTTCTGCTTCCCATTTACCTTCCGAAAGTGAAAACCAGCAGCAAATCCAGCCCAAGGTGTACAACCCAGACACCCTGAGCACGATCCAAACACAGGACATTTCCCAGCCCGGCAGCTTCTCTGCAGTATCCACCCCGGGCCAGCTGCAGAACAGCGATGCCCTGCTGCAGCAGGCTGCACAGTTCCAGCCCAGGGATTCCCAGCCCAGGGAGGTGCTGCAGTCGGATGGCACAGTGGTGACTCTGTCACAGCTCGCTGATGCCTCGCAGCAGCAGCAGCCGACGCTCTCGGAGCCGGCCCAGGCCCTGCAGCAGCAGATTTCCTCGAGCATCTTCTCATCGGCCAGTGGTGTGAGCCAGCTCCAGAACACCATCCAGCAGCTCCAGGCTGGCAACTTCCCCACCAACACCGCCACGGGCAGCAGCAGGAATGTTGACTTGGTGCAGCAGGTTCTGGAAGCTCAGCAGCAGTTATCCTCTGTTCTGTTTTCGGGCTCCGACAGCAGCGAGGATGTCCAAGATCAGCTGAATGCAGATATCTTTCAGCAGGTCAGCCAGATACAGAACAGCGTAAATCCCGGGATGTTTTCCTCCTCGGACGCAGCTGTCCATTCCAGACCGGAGAACCTTTTGCCTGGGCGAGCTGAGAACGTTCATTCCCAGCCTGAAGGTGCCCTGTCCAACCAGCAGCAACAGCAGCAGCAGCAGCAGCAGCAGGCCATGGAGACGTCGGCCATGGTGATGGGGATGCAGCAGAACATATGCCAGGCGGCCACGCAGATGCAGTCGGATCTGTTCTCCTCCAGCACGGCGGGGAACGGAGCCCTGCAGCAGTCCCCAGTGTACCAGCAGGCATCTCACATGATGGGTGGCTTATCCAGCAGTGAGGACATGCAGATGCAGTGTGAGCTGTTCTCCTCGTCCCCGGGGGTGTCCGGCGGCGAGGCGGCCGCCCCTGCTCAGCAGCCAGTCTCCAACAATGGCCCTGCCATGTTCCAGCCATCGAGCTCTGCGGAGGGAGAGGAGGCCTCGGGGCAGAGCAAACAGATGCAGAGCTCTGTGTTTCAGACCATGGTTCAGATGCAGCACAGTGGGGAAAGTCAGTCCCAGGTTAATCTCTTCTCATCGACCAAGACCATGATGAGTGTCCAGACCAGTGGGACTCAGCAGCAGGGCGGGGCTCTGTTCCAGCAAGGTGGAGAAATTATGTCCATTCAGTCAGGAAGCTTCATCCAACAGTCTCCACACTCACAGGCTCAGCTTTTCCACTCTCAGAACCCTATTGGTGACACTCAGAACATATCCCAGGAAACACAAGGATCCCTTTTTCATAGCTCAAATTCCATTGTCCACAACCAGACCAACACTAATTCCTCTGACCAGCTGCAGCCCCCGATGTTCCATTCGCAGAACGCCATGGGTGTCTTGCAGAGCTCCTCCGTGCCTCAAGACCAGCAGTCTGCCAACATGTTCCTTTCCCAGAGTTCCATGAGCAACCCTGCCACTCAGGAAGAGCAGATGTCTTTCTTTACAAGCCCAAATCCCATTTCTCCTCTTCAGACAGCAACAAACACTGAACAGCAGACTTCCTTCCAGCAGCAGACACAGATCTCTCATATCCAGAGCTCCATGCTTCCCCAGGAGCAGCCCCAGACTCAGCCTGCTCAGCAGGGTTTGTTTCAGTCCCAGGTGTCCTTGGGCTCCATCCAGTCCAGCTCCATCCCTCAGAACCAGCAAGGAGCCATCTTCCAGCCTCAGCATTCAATTGTTGCTATCCAGAGCAGCCCTCCATCTCAGGAGCAGCAACAGCAGCAGCAGCAGAACATGATGTTCAGCAATCAAAATGCAATGAGTACAATGGCCTCCCAAAAGCAGAACATGATTTTCAATCCAAATCAAAACCCGGTTACCAATCAGGAGCAGCAAGGGCAGTCCATTTTTCATCCACAGTCCAACATGGCCTCCATGAATCAGGAGCAGCAGCCCATGCAGTTCCAGAGTCAGACCACAGTGTCTCCTCTCCAGAATCCTGGCTCTAGCCAGGCCGAAGCACAGCAGCCAACCATCTTCCATAACTCACCCCAGATTCAGCTGGTCCAAGGGTCCCCAAGTTCTCAAGAGCAACAAGTCACCCTCTTCATCTCCTCAGCTTCCATGTCTGCCCTGTCTGTCCAGAACAGCATGAGCCAGCCGGAGCTGCAGCAGTCCCCCATGTACTCCTCCCAAAACAGCATGGCAGGAATGCCAGGAACTGCTTCTCCTCCCCAGCAGCCAGCTCCTCTGTTCCACAGCACAGCAGGAGGTGCCATCAACCAGCTGCAGAATTCCCCTGCCTCGTCCCAGCAGACATCAGGAATATTCCTCTTTGGCATCCAGAACAGTAAGTGACCAGTGCCTGATGCTGAGCTCGCAGTGGAGAGAGCTGCCATAGAAACAGGGAATGGTTTGGGTGGGAAGGGACCTCACAGCCCATCCAGTCCCACCCCTGCCATGGCAGGGACACCTTGCACTGTCCCAGGATGCTCCAAGCCCCAGTGTCCAGCCTGGTCTTGGGCACTGCCGGGGATCCAGGGACAGCCCCAGCTGCTCTGGGCACCTGTGCCAGGCCCTGAGCACCTCACAGGGAAGAATCTCTCCCTAATATCTAATCTAGGAGTGGTTGTGCTCTCTTAAGAGAGTGTTTATCTTGCTGTTTTTGGTTCCACAATATATACATTGCCTCTCTTCATGTTACTGAAGAAAAGCAAGGATTTTAGAAGCTGTACGTTCCAGAAAAGTGTCTGTTAAAGTGTGCTTAGCTGTACAAACCTGCACTTTTCCTTATCTCCTCTCTGGGCTCAGCCTCCACGAGCAGTTCTGTGGGATGTAGAGCCTTTCTCTGTGTGCAGAGGTCTGTGGGTACAGCTTACTGCTGGGGTTGCTTGCGACAGAGTAGGAGCAGGAGGTGCAGGTGTTGCTCACAGCAGGTTGTAGCAGCTCTCACGGGGATGCACAGCTCGTGGTGGGCTGCGGTCGTGGCCGTGCGCTTTGCTGTGGGAACTCGTGGGCTGTGCCAGCACACCGACATGTCCCTCTGTCCCCAGACTGTGGCCAGCTGCTGCCCCCGGGTCCGGCGGCGCTGCCGGAGGAGCTGATGGCCATGGGCCAGCCCGGGCAGCCCCAGGGCGAGGCCCAGCCCTCGGTGCCGGCGCTCCTGTCCCAGCAGCTCCCCGAGACCTCTCCGCTGCCCTCGGCCATGGCCACCAACCAGAACATGGAGAAGATTGATGATCTGCTCGTGTCCTTGCAGAACCAGGGGAACAACATGGCTGGCTCGTTTTAATTAGGCAAGTGGTGAGTTTTGGGGTCTCTGGGTACCTTCCTGCCACGCAGGAGCTTTGTTCAGTACAATTATACCTTGCAGTGTGTGACCGTGCTTTAAGAGGTCAGCTGAAACATCAGTGAGGCTGAATAATACCAGAATGAAGTTACTAAAACCAGTCAGAGGTCAGAACTTGTATGAAACAGTTGAGACTGTCTTGTTCATTTTTCTTGCGTTTTTGTCATCTGTGACAGTCTGGTACTTCGTTAGGGAGGAGAGTGGATCACTGGTAGCTTGGCAGATCAAAACCTTTTGAAACATGACTGTGGTTAAAAAACTTGAGACTTACTGAGTAAATAGCACCTCAAATCTGAACTGTTCTGATCTCTTCCCCTGGGTTACAATAACGTAATGTGAAAACAAGTTTTGGTGGAATGTGGCAGCTCCTGAGTGTGCCACGTGCTGAGGCTGTGTCAGAAACAGCCGACAGCATCAGCTGTTGCTAGGAGACATTCTTCTTTTAGAAGGTGCCTTTTTCAGAGGGGGAAAGAATCTTTGACTACAAATGAGCACCAAGAACCAGGAGGACTCTTGAGTCCAGTGTAGGTTGTGGTGTGTAACCTGGGGCTGGTCTTGTCCTAAATCCCCCCCTGAGTTTTCACTGAAGTGATGCACTTCATTCTCTAATCTAAAGGGGTTTGTATATGGAGTTTGGGGTCTCGCCAGAGCTTCTCTCACTCCTCACCCCCAGTTCAGTAGCTGCTCATGAGGAACACCCTGAATACAAAGTCACTGCTCAGAAGGAAGAGGGGGCTGTGATTAGTTATGCCTGACTTCTCTGCTTGTTTTCTCATGCAGAAATTCCGTGAAGAAAAATAAGCGACGATTCCCCAGATCCTCTCAGACCTTCCAACTCTGGATTAGGCTGCGTGGAACCAATTGCTTCTGTGGAAAAGTGGCCTCTTTTAAGAGCACACGTGTGGCCAGTGGCAGACCTGAGGCCATGACCACGGGGTTTGGGCTCCATAGTGCCAATAATGCTGAGGAGTTATGCTTTGTGTTACTGGGGCGTGGGGTTGGGCTGTTACCAGGTTCATAAACCTCATTACAGTGGGGGCTCTTGGAATTTAAAGCATATCTGGTCAGTTATTATTGTTGTTGGAAGGTAATCCATGTTACCACGTTTACTTTTTCCCTCCTATTCCTTCTTCACATCCCTTTTTTCCCTTGGGAAGCTCGTGCAGCAGAAGCAGCAGCTGCCTCTGCCCCGAGCCGTGACTCAGCTGTCAGTAAGTGAAGGGATCCCTCGATTGACATGGAGTAGGAGAGCCAAACCCACCCTTTGTGAATTGAAAGTGTTGATAACTGTAATAACCAAGCAGAGAATTGCTGCTGTAAATAACCAGTTCCCATCTGAGAATGGGATTAACGGTTTTCCACATCTCTTATGTGGAGCTGTACATAGAGCAAGGGTTTGGAGGCTCTACAAAATGAAGGGGAACTTCCAGTTGATCTTAACATCTTCTCTAAAATACCTTCAGCTTGAAAAGAGCATTCTGTGTGGCTGAGGAAGGGACTCCTCTGTGTCCCTCATTCTGACTTGGTGGGTTAGAGCTCTGTAAAGCCTCATGAGCTGTTCCCAAACCAGCCTTCTCCCTTCCATTCTTTCCATGGTTTTCCTTCTCTCCCTCAGTTTTGTATTGTGTTTTTTAAAAAAAGACATAAATATCCTACTGGCATTAAAGCTAAAGAAACAGCTTTTAGGAATCCTTGGCAGTAAATTGCTTAGTCAGTAGAAGCTTTGACAAATAATCAAGGAGTAAGGAGAGAGGAAGCAATTTCTCCACCACCTTCTAAATGCAGGAATCCCCCTTAACCCGCCACTTCCAGCTGTGACTGATGGAAATCTTCAGCTTGGCTTTATTCCAAGTAGGGGGCAGATTGCATCATTTTTAAGCGTTCTTAAAAGGTCACTTCATCCTGAGCTGTTGCATCTTTGTAGCACATGGAGATCATCGCAGTTCTGAAGTGATTTTTCCTTTTTCTACCACCGAGCCCCGAGTCTGGTTTCTAGATTGTCACGTTTAATTGAGGAATAAACCATTGACTGATGTTAAGCGAATGTAAAAACAACCCACTCCAGACCATGCAGGTGTATTGTGAGGCATGTGGATTTTTTTTGGGTGCTTCAAGTCTCCGGACAGTGTGTGATCTCTCACTACAGCCTCGCTCAGATCCGCGTTCCTCCCGCGGCGCCCGTTCCGCCTCGCTAGAGAGTAGCTGGTATCACGTCATTCTTTCATTTTTGTTATTTGGAATAACAAAAGAACAGTCTGTAAATGGGTTTTGTTTGTTTTTTTTTTTTTTTTTTTAAGTTCCTCTAGTCTGTTTACTGTGTGTGTTCCCCTTAACTGGTGTGCGTAGTTGAGCCGTGTAGAGTTTTTGTTGGTTTTCCTGGATTCTCCCCGTTTGTTGGTCTGTCACGACGTTCACTTTCTCTTTCTGTCTCTCTCTTTCTCTCTCTCATTGAGAGGCATTGAATTACGTTTTCAGTAGTAAGGCTTCTTGCCGATATGAAGGGAACTTTTCAGAAAGAGACCTGCTCTGGGTCATTTAATTTTGAATACAGTTTTCAATCGTTCAAGTTTTGGATGGTTTATATCTAATGTGTGTTTCATTTTTTTGGAAAGCTATATTTTGTATTTAGGAAATGGTATAACTATTTTGCTATTTGTACTGAGTGAGTACATTGGCATAAATATAAAAAATTTATATATATACATATATATAAAATATTCTTTTTGCCACACATTTTTGTGGTAAATTTGTGAGTTTGTCTGATGTTCTACCACAACGTGGCGTCTGATAACAGTGGGGTGGGGTGGGGTTTGTTATGTCTTTATTGAGTATTTAAGTACTTTTTGCAACATAAATAACGTGTTCATCTCTCGCCATTCCATCAGGCAGTGTTGGTCCAGCTGGCCACGAGAAGCTTCGCTCTGTGTTTAGTGTGTCCCTCACAGCCTAGCCAGGAAACCCAGAGGCATTTAGGATTATATAAAATATGAAATACTGGGGTTTCCCTCAGAATGAGCCATTCAGCTTTTCTCCGCTCTCATTGCCTATTTAATATTTTATTATTAGCGCCTCTGTGTTATAACTCCTAATTTATGATTATGCTCAAACGTTGGAAATTTTAATCAGGACAGAAAGAATTCCCTGCTGCATCATGTCCAGAGCTGCTTTAACCCTGACCCAGACTTTTTCTTTCTGTATTTTATTTTTTTTCCCCTGCTTAGACAAAACATTACCAACATCTTGTAATGGTTCACAGCACGAAAGCAGCAGCCCCCAGCAGTGCCCAGGTGCTGTTTGGGGCTGCTCAGGCTGAGAACAGTGGACCCAACAAGGTCCAGAGCATTGTGGAAGTCCATAGGCACTCACTGGGAAAGGAACTGGTGGTGTTTGCAGGATCTGTGTCCCAGGATGAGCTGTTGGGTGTCACCTGGGGCTGTTGGACACAGAAGGAGTGACGGGAAGGATGGATTCGCTCTCGTGCTGCTTCAGTTTGCTCCTTGTTCCGAAGGGCTCTATCTGTTTGCTGGTCAGTGCCAAGTCACCAGGGACCAATTCTCCGTGGAACAGGATGAGTGCCCAGAAGAGAAACCTCATCCCAAGCCTGCCACAGCTCCAGGGAAGGGTATGTTTGAATTGTGGGCATGTTTGAGGTTACTTACAAAGAGAAAAGAGAGAAAAAAAAAAACACACAAAAAACCAACCAAGGGCTGTGCTATCTCAATTTTCCCTTCTGGAAACACCTTCCTTTCCTCGTGTTAAATTCACCTGTTCATTTTAGGTCAATGTTTAAATGTACAAACACTTTGAACATGTGATTTGGTTACAAAAAGTATTTGTGTGACTGAAGAGGTCGCTCAGCGGTTGGCGCGTGCTCGGCAGCGGCTCTGAGGATGCAGGGGTTGGATCAGCCCCAGAGGAGCTCAAGGACAGGCTGCAGGGTGTCATGGCAGGGAGCACAGCCTGAGCCACACCTCTGTTTTACTAGGGGCATTTTTAGCAGTTGAGGTTGGGTGGCAGAGCTTCCCTATGAGCCCCGTGTTCCCAGAGCACGTGGAGCACTGGCATCGCGTCTGGGCCCTTTGGGTGCCAGAGAGGATCCTGAGGTATCAGTCTGTGTAAATCCAGCATCCCTGGGGGGTCCCAGAGCACCCATTTGTGGGCACAGGTGAGAGTGGAGGGAGATGGAGCTGCCAACCCCCACCATGTCCCCTCAGCTTTTACCCCGAGAGTGCCCAGAGCCCACCCAGAAACCACAGAGCCAACACTTAATGCACAGTTCGAGCTGCACAGCTCCTTTGGCACGGAGTTACTGGCACTTTGTGCTTAATTTACAGTTGCTTTATTAATTGTCTCCTCACTGCCTGGTCTTGCAGCAAGCCACTTTGCTCTTACTTTAACACAAATCTAGCTCAAGAAGTAACTCCAGGCTGGCTGTTCTGAAGTGGATGTCCACTCTCTGATCAGTGCTTGTGATTAATTCTAATCACTGACAGGGTGTAGTTTTGAGATAAAACAAGGCATGAGCAGTTCAACATAACTGTGGCAGGTTTTTACTGGAAGCACCAAGTCCTGGGCAGCTGTGTCAGTGGACATTCCCTCAATTGCATAAGCTGAACTTTATTTTTTAAGGCTTCCATTGCTATTTTGATTTAGAATCTAATTTCTAGAAGGAAGATACATCTGGATGGATTTTTATTCCAGTTTTCTTGTGCCTCTGCTTAGAGGGAGCACAGCTGTGGATCCAAGTGAGGGAAGCAGGAGAGAGGAGAGTGAGTTGCTTGGCATGCTCTGAGCTGTAGGTGGAAGGTGAGAACAGGAAATCCTGGTGACTTCTCAGTAGTGCAAAACTGAGTTTCAAGGAGTTGGTGGGTTTTGTGTTCAGAGGGGCTCAGGGCAGCCCCATTCTGTAGAAGCCAAAAGGAAACGCAGTGGGATGCTGTGTTTGTTCAGGGGCTTTGTTTTAATTCGGGTTTGTTTAGTCTTTTGTGGCAGCCTGTGAGCTCTTGGTGTTCCTGCTCAGACCAGCTGTGCCAGCTGTGGTGCCCCGGGCAGGCACCAAGGTCAGTGTTGGAAATGGGTTAAATGTGTTAGAAACAAGGAAAAATGCAGCAGGGGGTAAACTCCTGCAAAAAGGAACTTGTGAAATTCTCTAGGGGAGTGGGGGACTCGGGGGGTTACACAGGAGGAGAGACTTTTCCTCTCCCAGTTTGTATAGGGATGTAAATATGCACTGCCTGTATATTCTAGGATTATATATATATGTATATAGAGGAGTCAGATTATTATATATAAATAATAGTAGACACATGCATAGAATACTGTTCTATTTACATTTTAATAAACATGAAATAATATTCCTTTTCCTCAGTAGGAGGTTTTTATAGTAACTCATGAGTAGGTGTCTCACACGTCTCAGTCCTGGATGTGTGGCCCTGTTGGTGATGTGGCTCCAGAACTTGCTCTGCTTGGGAACCTCACTGGGATCCGTGGGCTGGAAGCAGCTGTGGCCACTTTTGTATTTTTATATATTTTAGTTCATACTTGCACATGTGGTCTAGGATAGAACTGACACCCAGGCTGAGGATGGGCTTCCTGCAGCCCTGAGCATCCCTGGAGTCATTCTGGAGCAGCAGCTCCTGCAGACAGGGAGTGGTGGTGGCTGTGCTCACTCACACCAGTGGGTGTGTTGGATGTTACTGTGTGGCAAAAGCCCCTGGTTGTGGTTGGTCAGGGAAGGGAAGCTCCTCTACCATTTCTCTTTATTCCGACGAGGACAGGAGTCTGCAAACTGTTTTTTTGAACTGATTCATTAGTGCAACAGTCAAAATCTAGAGCACTCCTTGAAGGCCAGTGAAGCTCCCCTTGAATCCTGTCCGTGAGGAACCCGCCACGACTCGTGCTGATCTCTTTCTTGCAGTTGTGTGAGGCATTAAAATCATAGAATCACGGAATAGCCTGAGCTGGAAGGGACCCACAGGGATCATCCAGTCCAACCCCAGCCCTGCACAGACCCCCCAACAATCCCACCCTGGGCATCCTAGGAGCAGTGTCCAGAGGCTCCTGGAGCTCTGGCAGCTTCAGGGCTGTGCCCATTCCCTGGGGAGCCTGGGCAGTGCCCAGCACCCTCTGGGGGAGGGAAGAACCTTTCCTCATCTCCAGCCTAAACCTCCCCTGACACACCTCCAGCCATTACATCAGGCCATACAATCAATAGTGTGTATTGTGTCCAACATGATTTTCAATTCCAAAGCTGTGTTCCACTGGAATTTGTCATGAGTGGATCAGTGTTTTCCTTGTAAAGGTTTTCTTAAATCATCTCCACCACACTGATGTGTCCAATGTCCTCCTTTGTTCTCTTGGAGTTTGCAGTGCTGAACTCTGCTTTTTCCAGAGCTGTCATTTTTGCTGTTACACTTCATTAAATTGCCCGGTGACGTTCACTGTGTAGGGACAGGGCAAGGAATCCAAGGATTCCCTGCTCCCTGACCCCTCTGTTCCAGTTCCAAGGCTCCCACACCCAGCAGCCCTCCGTGACACATTCCAGCTCCAGGCCTGCGGTTAGGGAAGGGTCCAGGTAAACGGCCTTGGCTTTGTGTTGGCCCTGGAGCTGCCCCATGGAACAGGATCTGACCCGAGTGCCTGGGCAGGACCATGGCTGCCCATTGGGACAATGTGTCCAGGGGGAAGTTCGTGTTTGGAAGTGGCTCTTTGGGTGTTGCACAACTGGGATTCCATTCCAGTATCCTCAGCAGCCTGCAGCGTTCCTGAAACTTAATTTGGATAAAAGGAGGCAATTTGAAGTATTTCCATCTGAGCTGATGCCGAGTTAAGCTCCAACCTCTGTCTCTATCCCTGCACCTCTGGTGGGCTCTCCCCTGCCTGCCAGATGTTCTGGGTGCACCCTCGACCGCTGAGCTGCCTCTTCTGTGTCCTGCAATGTGAAAGTAGCACCAGATGCTCCTTTGTGCAGTTCTGTGTATATGGCTTTCGTAGGTGGGTTTTCCAAGCACTGATTCCCGGTGTTTTCAGTTTGTCTATGAGGGGATATTTTATTTGCATCTATGTTTTTAGCTCTCCTGTGATAACTTGTTAAATATTAAAAAAAAAAAAATAAAATATTTTGCTTCTATTGGGACATTTGTATACTCGCAACTATATTTCTGTAAACAGCTGCAGTCGAGAATAAACGATGAAAGTTTTCATTTTACAGTGCAAAGTCTTGCGATGGTTTTTCTGTGCCCAGGGCGCTGCAGCTGCTGCAGGAAAAGGTCCTTGGGAATTTCACTGACTTAGGGTGTGGGATCCCCAGTAACCCCTGGGGGGCTGTTCCCACCCTGCAATCTGTGACCTTGCCAGGACCAGGGGCCACAGCTGGTATCAGGTATTTCCTAATTTTGAACAATTTCAGCAGGGTTAAGGAGAACAGTCACAACAGTCAGTTGTGAAAGATTTCAGCAGATTTATTCAAGAAGCTTTACCCCAGTCTCCCCCTTTAGCCCTGGGCACTGCCCAGTGCCAGGGTGGGACACAGCCCCCTGCCCTGGGCTTTTGTCCTTCAGGAGCTCATTATCCCATGGGACAAAAGATCTGAGAAATCCTCCCTCCCTCTGTCCCAGCCTCCTCATCCCTCGAGGCTCAGAGAAAGGCTCCCCCTGGCACAGGCAGCTGCAGAAATGGGACCAAATCACCGTGCTTTGGGGTTTGGTGTTTATTGAGTGACCCAGCCCTTACTCGGGGGTGCCTGGGGGTGGGCAGGGAAGCCACCCCGCCCTCTCCAAACCCAGTCACGGTTGCTGCTCTCGGGGCACCAGCGCAGCGGGGACAGGATGGCCCGGCCCCTGTCCAGGTGCTGCGAGAGGCCTCGCCCTGGCAGAGCCACCACCACACCTGGGCAGGTGGGGCCCATCCTGCCCCTCACCTCCTCCTCACGAACTTCTTGGTGACGGCGTTGGGGTTGAGGCGGCGGCGGCCGGCGCCCAGGGCGGCGTCGCGCAGGTGCAGGTGCGCGGCCCGGCTGTGCACGTCGTTCTCGGCGAAGGGAGAGGCCCCGGCCAGGTAATCGGGGTCGAACACGTCGGTTTTCTGCCGGGCCTTGCGGGACAGGCGCTGCTGCGGGAAGCGCTGGTCCTCCACCAGGTGGGGGTTGTTGGCGTGCTTCCCGCCCTGCGGCGCCGGCAGCGGGTACTGTGGGACAGAAGGGATCGGCCCCAGCTCCCAGGGACTCCCGGGTGACCACAGCCCTCTGCAGAACTGAGCAGGGAAGCCCAAAAGCCCTGGGGTCCAAGTGCAACAGCTGGAGGATGTTCTCAGCTTGCTTTGATTCCTTCCCACCCACCAGCCACAGACTGGGCTCCCATCCCTGGGGTTCCAACAGAATAATTTTTTTCACAGAAAGGGGTGTTAAACATGGAAGGGGCTGCCCAGGGAGGTGGTGGAGTCCCCATCCCAGGAAGTGTCCAAGGAATTGACTGGACACGGCACTCGGTGCTCTGCGCTATCTGACAAGGTGAAAAAATGACTGGATTTGATTTTCCTCATGGTCTTGTCCAACCTCAGTGACTCTGGGATTCTGTCCAGGTACTCACCCTGAGCCCCCGGGGGTTCAGCACCTTGGGGTTGCGGGAGAAATGCATATGGAGGCTCCCATCGTTGCTGACACTCACTGCCACCTTCTTGAGGGTCTTGTTACCGCAGTGGGGGCAGAACATCTTGGTCATGTCCGAGGTGGTCCTGCAAGGGTGGGACAGAGGGGGTTCAGAGCTCCTGAGGCCATGGAGCACAGGGTCAACCCAGGATCAGCCCCAGCACCTGAAGCAGCCGTGGCAGCGCAGGATGTAGCTCCGGGCCCGGCGGATCAGCATCCCGTTCACAGCCAGCACGTGGAGCCCCATCTGCAGCAGCACGTTCTGTAAGAGCAGAGACACACCAGGACATGCCAGCTGGGCATGTTGGCAGCTGGGACCTGGCCCTGCCAGCTCGGGCAGTGAGAGCCCAACAGGCTTTGCAGAGGCCTCAGGGACAGAGACCCTGCTGGTTCGACACACAGGGCCGTCCCAGAGCCGTTCTCCTCTGCCCAGGGATGCAGCCCTGCCTTGGTAGGAGCAGCCCAAAGGTCTGAGTCCCCGGCTGCAGCCCAGCACCCACCTGCATGGCAAAGTCCGTGGTGACACAGCCGACCTGGATACCGACAGGAGCAGTGTCACAGTGCCCCGTGTCCTGTTGGGCCTGCTTCAGGTTGCTAGGAGTTATCCAGCCTTCATCATCACTCTCCTCATCCTCTTCCTCTTCACCAGCGCTGGCCCCATCTGCAGAGCTCCGGTGCTCCTCGGGGGGTTCAGGGCTACCGGAGATGGCCTGGGGCATGCGGGGGAGGAGATGGTCAGTATGGCAGAGAGGGGTCGGGAAAGGCCAGCCAAAAGTGGCAGAGCGAGGATGGGAGAAAACTCCAGAAGATTCTCACCAGCAGCTCCCGCAGCTCCTCCTCGATGCTGGGTAGGGGCGGCCGCCAGTACAGGAAGGATCCGAACTCGTCGCTCTCCGCCGGGGCCGGGCCGGGGCCGGGCTGGTGCGGGCCCTTGGCCGCGGGTTTGTGCTGCGGGCACAGCACGGGGGTGCATCCCTCACCCGGGGCTCCGAGCGGCCGCAGCCCCTCGCCCTCCCGCCGTGCCTTACCTTGGGCAGGTGGAAGCCAGCGAGGTGCAGGGGGGCCTCGGGGTGCCGCGGGGTGGAGCTGAGCCGCACCTGGGGGACAGCGCGGGGCGTGGGCGGGGGCGCTGGAACCGGAGCCCCGCGCCCGTGCCCGTCCTACCTTGTCCTGCGGCTCCCAGCGGAGGGAGCCGGGGCCATCGATCTCAGCCTGGAGCTGACATGTGAGGGCGAGCACCTGCAGGTCGGCGGCCGAGAGGCTCGGGTAGTCCCCGGTTTTCTTGGAGAATTCGGTCACTGCGGGCGGGAAACAGCGGGGCCGTGGGGCCGGGCCGGGCCGCGGGAACCGGGCGGGGCCGGTATGGCGGGGGAAAGGAGCCGGTACCGGCGCCTGCCCGGTACTCACCGAGGCGCAGCAGCTCGGGGCGCGGGCGGCGGACACGCAGCTCGCAGGGCAGCGCGGCGAGGCGGCGGCGGGCGGGCCGGTCGCGGATCTCGGCCAGCACCTCGGGCACGGTGTACAGCGCGTCTGCGATGTCCTGCGGGCAGCGCCGTCACACCGGCCCGTAACCCCTTGTCCCACCCCCCCCGCGTCCCTCCGGTGTCTCCCCGGTGTTTCCCCGGTACCTGCAGCGGGGCGGCGCTCAGGAACGCGCCCGTATCGGCCACGACGTGCGGAACACGCGCCATGTCTGCGCACCCCATGGCCCACACCGGCCGCCGTCGAAGCTCCGCGGGAAGCGCACCGGGAGTTGTGGCCCGGACACGGGGCACGCCGGGAGTTGTAGTTCAGTCGGGGCACGCCGGGAGCGGCGGTCGTGCCGCGGGAGCGCTTCCGGCCGGCGCGGTCACGTGACGGGCCGGGGTCACATGACGGCGGGAGCTGGAGCCGGGGAGCGGGAGCGGAGCGGCGGCCGGTAACGGGACGGGACGGGACGGGACGGGACGGGACGGGACAGGACAGGACAGGACAGGACAGGACAGGACAGGACAGGACTGAACTGAACTGAACTGGGCTGGACTGGACTGAACAGTGCTTCACGGCCCAGCACTGAGGCGCTCCCGTCCGTCCGGCGCTACACGGCCTTGTGGAGCACTCCGGCCGCCGGGAGCTGCTCAGCCTGTGCCGGTACCGGCCCGGGACAGCGGGGCTATGGGGGGGGCGTTGGCCGCCTCCTCCTCTGCACGGTGCCCGCAGCGCCCGGCCTTCTTCTGTGCGGGGCTGCGGGGCCGGGGCGGACGGTCCCGGGGGCGGGTTCGGTGTTTGCGGCCGGGCCGGGAGGCCAGGCCGGGCTGTCGGAAACGGGAAGCCGGGAAGGGAAGGGAAGGGAAGGGAAGGGAAGGGAAGGGAAGGGAAGGGAAGGGAAGCCTCGGTCTGGCCAAGGGGTTCCCGCCATGTGTAGGGTGCGGGAACGGCCCAGCCCCGCTTGGCTGAGGGGTGTGCGGGACGGGAAGAGGCCACGGGACAGGAAGGCTGTGCCCGGGGAGTGGCACTGGGCACCGAGGGGTTTCTGGGGGCCCAGAGGCGTTTGTTGACGTGACCGGGGGTGTCAGAGCGAGTGACAGAGAAATAGTGTGGGGTCAGGAAAAGAGGGAATGGGGGAAAGAGTCAGGATTTGAAAGAAGAAGGATGGACACAGCCCAGCCAGGACAGGGCTAGGCAGGGCCCCGATGGAATGTGGGATGTGGAGCTGGGGGCACGAGGACCAGGAGTATCCGATATCCTCAGGGGAGATCGGGTGATCTGTGGGTGGGATAATGGGAACGGGGGTGACAGTGTAACAGTGATCCCCTCATGGTGAGGGACAGCTGGGATGTGCCCGGGAGTCCTGGCTGCTGATGGATGGAGCCAGGACAGTGTTTGGGCAGTGCCAAATGGAGACTTGCAGGCAGAGCTGGGGGCTGCACGAGACACAGCCAGGCCCTGGGGTGCCAGGCAGGTTTGCTGTGCTGGCACAGAGAGCAGAGGCACTGGAAGAGGGGATTTCACAGGGAATCTGCTGTGGGATGGAGCTCAGTTCAGTTTAAGGAGGATGTAGAGAGAGGGCAGGGAAGAGGCTCCTGCACAGGGAGAGGGGCTGGAGCTGCTGCCCTCTTTTCGTATTTCTCCTGAGCAGGGGAGAAGGAGGTTGGCAGTGGTCCCGGCCAGGCAGTTCTTGGCTTAGATGCTGGGCTGTGGCCTTGGCTCCTGTCCTCTGCAGCTCCTGGGAATGGCCGGGAGGAGGCTGGAGCAGCCCACGGCTGACTCCACGCTCCCAGCTCGTGCTCCTGCGTGACGTGTGACCTCATCCCTCTGCTCTGTGGTTGCTGCTTTGGGCAGAGTCCCTTGCCACGTGTCCTGCCACTGTTCCTGGGGTCACAGTGTGTCCTTCTTGTCTGGGGGGTGACACGATGATCTTAGAGGCCTTTCCCGACCTCAGTGGTCCTGTGGGATTTGGTACCCTAATGAGACTTGGTACCAGGGCTGCCCTTGAGGGATGTGGTCCTTATGCTGTGACCAGGCTGTCCTCTGTCCAACTAGTGCCACTGCCATGTCCTTGCCATCTTGTTGGTGTTGTGTGGCGAGTCAGTGTCCCCCAGGGCAAGGTTTTGGTGGCTGCTCTATCCCCCAACAGCCCTGACCTGTGGGTCAGGGGTTCAGGTGCCCAGAGGGGCGTGTGGAGGTGGTGCTGCCCAGCTCAGCTCGTGGCACTGCCATACTGGGGTAGCTGTCCCAGGACACAGCGTTGCCTTTGGTGCAGGGCTGGTTTCTGAGGAGAGGGACCCTGTGTGTTACAGGGTTTGCCCAGCCCTGTCCCCATGTTCCTGCCACGCCGGGCACTTGCAGCAGCACAGGGCTGTGTCTGGGCTCCCTGGGTGCCGTGGGACCAGTGCTGAGGTGTCTTCTCTCTCTGCTTCCAGCTGGGGGTGATGCCATGGCCGCTGCCAGCTCCAGCAGGGCCAGGGCCGGGCCGCCCTGTGAGAAGTCCCCGCTCTCCGTGAAAGGTGGGTCCTGCTGCCTCGTGGGATTCTCCCTGCCAGGAATGTGTGCTGTGTGCTCTGCCTGCACTCTGGGGGAAGCAGGGGCTGGGGACTGTCTCACGTGCCGTGGGCTGGGCTCGGCCGCTTCCCCTGCCCGGCTGCCGTGGGGACGTGGCTTCGGGGCCCTGGCAGGGCCGCGCTGCTGCTCCCGTGGCCGCGAGATGGCTCCCGGAGCCCGGAGCCACGTCCCCTTGGAGCCGCATCCAGCTCTGCCCCTCCGCAGGCACTGCTGGCCTGGGGGTGCCCCGGCCCATCTTGCCGCAGTGCCCTGGGGTAGGGAGGTGTCTGTGGGGACAGTGACAGCCCTGCCACCCTCGGAGGGGTGAAGCTGGGGATAGGCACGTTCAGGGCTTGGTGCCAGCCATCGCTGCTCCCAGAAGCGTCGCTCCCCACTGCCCCTCTCCCAGCACTCTGCTGCGAGTCGTGGCACCCCTATTGACAGGGGTAGAGCGGGGTACAAGGGCAGGGGACAGGGTGTCCTGCAGGCCTGACCCCGTGCCTGTCTCTGCCCAGTTGTGTCTGTGAAGCCCAAGGCCCAGAGCCGCCCGGCGCGGATGAACTGCTACGTGGAGGTGGCTGGCGACGGGCTGCCCGGTGAGACCAAGAAGACAGGGAAGCAGATGGGGATCTCTGAGCTGCTGTGGAACGAGATCCTCACCCTGTGAGTCTGTGCGACCCCTGCTGTGGGGCTGGTCAGGGGCTGCCCCCATGTGCCCCCCCCATGTGCCCTGCTGTACCACCGGTTGAGGACACTCAGGTGTCACAGAGCTTTGCCCTTTGCATGAGGACGCTGCCAGGGACAGCCAGCCTGGGAGGGCGGTCGGAGGGGGGTCTCCCATTGCCCCATATCCTTGCCCACCTTACTCTGCTCCTTGCCTGTGGCACTGCCTGCTCCCCAAGCACGGAGCGGGCAGGAGGCCGCAGTGACGGCCCCTTCCCCTCTCTCTGCAGGAATGTCACAGCTCAGAGCCACTTGGAGCTGAAGGTGTGGATCTGCCACACGCTGAGGAACGAGCTGCTGGGCGCCGCCTCCATCAGCCTCGGCAACCTGCTCAAGGGCGGCGGCAAACGTACGTACCGGGGCAGTGCCCGCCTGCCCGGGCAGGGCACGGGGCGGGGCGGCCGCAGCGGCCGCTGTGCTCCCGGTAGGGAACAAGGTGGGAACAAGGTGCCGTTGTGTGCCCCGGGCCGGGCGTGCCGGAAGCCGTACCTGCGTCAGCCCGGGCGCCGTGGCCGGCTCGGGAACACAAACCCCTCTGCTGTTCGCCGCCGTTTGCGGTTGCCAGAGCGTGGCTCGTGACAGCAGCTCCCACATAAAGGCGGCCATTCAGGGCTGGGGCGGCGCGAGCGGCCACGCAGCGCTGGAAAAGGCTGGCTCTGTCTCTTCCAAGCAAAGCTTGTGAGACACAGACCTGGTATTGAGTGGGGAGAGGGAGAAGTGCCTCCTGTGTCCCGAGGGATTCGGGGCTGGTTCAGACCCTCCCTGGTGCCGGGGGCTGGGGTGAGCTGCTTCCCCTGATCTTCCTTCAGAGCCTCCAGCTCTGGAACCGCACCGGTGTCCCAGCTGTACCACCGGGTGTTGTGGCCCTGAGAGACACATGGGAGCTGTGCTGCTACTGCTGTCTTCTCATGAGGCCTGTGGGGACCTGGATGTGTGCCTCGGGCTGGCTCTGTTGGGGTGTAGCTGCCAGCCAGCCCCACAGCCGTGGTGCCTGTGCCCCTGGGCACCCTCCCCTGCAGCCGAGGGTGTGCAGGGGCCGTGCTGGGCTCCTGGGACTGCCGTGGTTCCTGCCCTACCTGCGCCGCCACGGGGCACAATTGGCTCTTTCATTCCCAGCCATCCCGGGGGGCTGTGTGGAAAATGAATGGAAAAGGCAACTGGCTGTTCTAGCTTGTCCATTAACATCCCCCAGAAAAAACGTGTCAGATTTTTCCTTGACACTGTGGGCTGGGAGGGAGGAAGGACTCTTAAAGCTGCAGAGCCTGCCCTGCTCCGGGAGGTGCTGCCTGTCTGCTCTTGTGTGCCTTCCTTATCTGGGCTGGCATCTGCTCCTTCCTGTTCTCTTCAGGCTAGTGTTTAGCCTTCGGGCTGTGCTGCAGGTGTGAGTGGGACAGAGGCTGCTGGGGGTCCCATGGGAGCCTGGGAGATCCCTTCCTCGGGGGGCTCCTGGTCTTCTGGGAATAGGGGTGTGTGTTCCCTCTGCCTGCCAGCCTGAGGAAGGGGCTGGGTCAGTAGGCAGCTGGGATTTCAAGCCATCCTGAGTCAGACACTTCATGTGAAGGGCAGTGCCTTTCCATGTTCCCCCTGCCACTGGAGGGGCCTGGCCCTCCTCTCCCACGCTGAGAGGTGCTCAGCCAAGAGAGCTCTTGAGGCAGCAGCCCCTCTCTTACTTGGGTTTGTTGTGGTTTTGGTGAGGCTTTATGATAGATACTGATTTGTGAGTGTAGCTGTGGCCTTGGGTTGATGTTCCTGTCGTTGTCCTCAGTGGGCAGCACAGTGTCCTCACTGCTGGTGATGCCTGTGGCCCTCCTGCCAGGATGCTGCTGTCAGCCCTCCTGCAAGCACGCCTCACTTCAGGGGGAAAGGTCTCAGCTCTGAGGCCTGGAACACGGAAGAGGAGCTCGATGATGGGGCCTGAGCTCCCGGGAAGGCTTTGAGAGCCTCTGGAGCTGACAGCCTGGCTGCTGCAGGAGCTCCTGTGCCAGGGGTCCAGACCCCAGCACCTGGCAGTGCCTGCGGGGCCTCTCGGCTGGCAGGCGGTCCCTCCTGCCTTCCCAGGGATTGGCCGGGGAGGTGGAGAGGTGGGTCAGGACCGCCTCAATCACCAGCACGGGCTGGAGCCTTCCAGGAGCCGAGCTGCTCCCTGGGCTCTCATAAAACAGCTCATTTGCTGAGGCACGGCCCCTGGCCCTGGCCCCTGAACTGCTGCTGCTGCTGCTGCAGAGGCACCTCTTTGTTCCCAGCTCCGGGAGCTCCTCGCATCCTGGGCTGTGTGGGAGCCCACACTGGACCCACAAAACTGGTCATCTGGCCAGTAGGTCTCTAGGGGGATTAGAGAGTGCCTATCCTGTGTCACCTCTTAGAGGAAAGATACAGAAACCTGAGGCCCTCCTGGTTGTCCCTGGCAGATAAATGGAGTGGGACACAGTTGTCTCTCACTGGTGGTTGAGGTTGGATCAGCAGCAAAGGCAAAGCTTCCCTGGGGAGACTTTCATGGGCCACTAAAGATTATCCCTTCCGCTGAACTCTGGGTTTCTTCTTCGTTTGGGAACATCTGTGGAAGGTTTAACTTGCCCCTTGCTTGTTCCTGGAGGGATTGTAGCCACTGCATGGAGTCATTCCATCTGTGGGAATACACAAAGGCTGAGCTAGTCTTCACCTGCTCGACACCAGAGAGCTTTGATTCATCCCACACAAAACCTGGATGGTCACATGGAGCTGTTGGAATGGGAACTATCCTTTGCATCCAGTGGGACGGGGCAAAGAGCTTGGAAGTAGGTTTGGGAAGCTGAGAGACTGGGAAGCTCATTTTGGCTGTCTGAAAATCTGGGATGCAGCTGTAGAGATGGAGCCACCTCACACAGGGCCTTCCAGAGCCGCTGCCCATCCTGTGTGGCAGCTCCCTGGGGTCAGACACGTGTGGTTCCTGGGGGTCCCAGGGCTGGGGCTCAGCCCGGGGCTGTTATCACGCCGGCTGCTCCCAGCCTCCTTTCGTGGAACCGTAAATCCGCTTAATGGGCTGGGTGGGAATTCCAGCTCACCTCTGCTAAATGGGAGCTCTGATGCTGCGTGCAGGGCACTGGAAGTGGCTGAACTGAGACCTTATTCAGGACCAAATCACCCCCCGACCCCCTCCCAAAATAATAATAATCCCTCTGACATTCTGGCAGCCGGTGGGACAGAGGCAGCCTTTGTGCCGGGCCCTTTGGGGGACCCGCCGTCGGTGCAGCAGCAATGTCCCTTTGTGCGTCCCGCACGCTGCACGGGGACAGGGAGTGGAAGGTTCTGCCAGTGTTTATTTTCTTAAAAAAGCTGGAGGGGGTGGAGGGGGGGAGGAGGAAGCCGGCTGGGAGGTTCATGTTCACATCCTCCACTTGGAGACACCTTGTCTTTGCGCCTCAGCTGGGCTCCTGCACAATGAGGGCTTGTGCAGCCCCGGAGCGCAGCGGGCATGGAGGGGGATGTGGAGGGACCCTGGAGAAAATGTGGATTCCTATGGCTTGGAGGAGCCGGGGGGAAACAGGGTCTGGATTTGTTCTGGTTTTTGGCTGTGCTCAGTAGCATCTTCTGTCTCAGGCTCTTGAAACTGTCTGTGAGGTCGGTTTCCCATGGAAGCAAGTGGAGTGCAGCTCTGTGAGGCAGAGGGGAAGACCAAGCTCAGCATAGTCCGTTGCTGGATGATGGTGATCAGGGACAGAGCTGTGCCCCTGTTGTGCAGGAGACACCTGCCTTCTTGGCACTAAAAACTGGAGACTTCCCTCAGATCCACAAGTGATCACTGCAGATCCTGTGTCAATGGGTTTTGGGGGGCATTGGAGAAGGAAGTGTCAAGTCCCAGTGTAGGACAGCTCGTACCTAGAGGTGGCCCAGGGGCTCCATGGGGATGTGTTCCCATCCTGCTCCTGCTGGCCTGAGCCACACCCCATCCCCACGTCACACCGGGACAAAGCAGGTTGCTAAAAAATGGTGCCATTGTGTCATGAGCAATCTGTGTATAATAAAAGTATTATTTGAGCAAATGAGTCAGGAAGCGTCTGGGCCAGTGTCCCAGGCTGGTGGAGCCAAATTCTTTTGGCCTTCTGTGACGGAGCTGAGTGTTTCAGTCTGGCTGGCACTGGCAGGTATTGCTGTGATGGGGTGGGTGCTGAGGGTTGTGCTGTGCCCCCATTTCCCCCAGGGACCAGCAAAACCTTGCTGAAGCTGATGAAGCCAGACTGGCTCACACAGAAGGGAGTGGAGCTGGCAGTTGTCTCCTGGAGCCTCCCAGCCCATGGCACCCTCTCCAGGGCCTTCTGTAAATGTGGTCCAGTGCTGCAGCAGAATGTTCCTGTTTGGGGACAGCCCTCTGTGCTGGCTTGGTTCAGTGGAGAATATGCACAGGGATGTGGATGGACAGATGCTCACCATCATGCAGGACCCCTCTTGCCCTCTCTGTCACCTTAAAGGAGCCTCTCAGTTTAGGAAGGGCATTTTAGGAAGGTCGGTCTCTTTCTCCAGGCAGCACTGACAGAACGAGCCTTAAGCTGTGCAAGGGGAAATTTAGGTTGGATATTAGGAAAAACTTTTTTACTGTAAGAGTGATAAAGTACTGGGATGGTCTGCCTGGGGAGGTGGTGGAGTCACCATCCCTGGATGTGTTTAAAAAAGGACTGGATGTGGCACTCGGTGCCATGGTTGAGGTGTTAGGGCTTGGTTGGACTTGATGGTCTTGGAGATCTCTTCCAAGCTGGTGATTCTGTGACTCTCTGAAATCCCTTGGCTTTCATGCTGGGATCTGCCCTACAGCCCCAGCTTCTGGATCTGTGAGCTATGGGGGTCTCAGTGTCAGAGCCAGCTGCAGCCCCAGTGGAGGGGTGAAGGGATTCCAAGGGCTGGTGAAGAAGGATCTTACGCAGGAGCGGGGAGTGGGACTGGCTGGTAGATGTGTGCAGGTGTGGGGCCAGCACTGGTGGTACTCACTGGGACAGGTGGCCCTGAGGGAGCAGGCACATCGTCCTTTGGGGATGGGGGAGGCCTGGAGGAGCCCGGGAGGATGACACAGGGGCTGGGGCAGTGGAGCCACCCCTGCCAGGGCTGGTACCCGGTGGTGACTGGGGGTCTCTCTCTCTCTGTGTCCCGTGTGCCGCAGTGGAGAACAGGCAGCTGACCCTGGACCTGCAGGCGGAGAACAAAGGCAGCGTTGTGTCGGGTGGAGAGCTGACGATTTTCCTGGACGGGCCGGCTGTTGCTCTGGGCAGCCTTCCCGACGGCAGTGCCGGCCCGGAGGGTGAGTGCCCGGCCCGGGGGATGAGTGCCCGGCCCCGGGGCTGAGTGTTCAGGTGACTGCCTGGCCCAAACAGGGAGCGGGGCGGGCGCAGCCCCAGCACCCCCGGGACGGTGTCCCAGGGTCAGCACTCGCCTCCACCTGCCAGAGAGGCCCCTGCCCGCCCCAGCTCCATGGGCTCACTGGAGTGTGCCCAGGCTCACCCCAGCCTCCCCAGCATCCTGGGAGGAGCAGCCCTCCTCCAGCCTTCCACACGGCTCAGCCCCTTCCCTGTGGATCAGCCCTTCCCTCGCTGCCTGTGAGGGCTGGGGAAATGGTGTCAGTGTCTGCTGATGCTCTCATGAGAGCTCTCCATGGCAGAGTGTGCGTGGGGTCGTGGGCTGGTGGCTGATCTCTCAGGGCTGCCAGGGGAGCAAAGCTTGTACAGAGCAGGGGTTGGCGCATTGCTTTCCCTTGGCTCCTTCTCTTTGTTGCTGGAAGACAGAACCTGTGGAATCTGGGAGCTGTGGATGCACTGCTCTCCTGGCACTGCCAGCTCTGCAGAGTCCTGTGTCCCACTTGGGGCTGTGGGGTGCTGGGAGAGTGGGCTGTGCTGGGGCGTGAGGTGGGCGGGCCCTTGCGTACTGGGGGTCTGTCCTGCAAGGGATGGGGCTGTTGTGCTCTTGGGGCTCCTTTTGGGAAGGTGGGAGGGAGGGAAGGAGGGTAGATCTACAGGTGGTTCAGTCCTTTTCTTCCCCCATGCAGGATCCCAGGTGCCTGGACGGGACCCCACCAGCACAGCTGTGGCCACAGAGGGCCGGCACCAACCTCCCAGCACCAACTGCTTTGGCAGCAGACCAAGGTGAGGGTCCCATGCTGTGTGTCCATTACTGAGGGATTGCTGTGCCTGTGTCGGGATTGTCCTTGTGCTGTGCACCCCATTCCAGATCTCCCAGTGAGCCCCTGGCACGCAGCACACGGGAGGTCTGGAGCAGGGGTGGCCTGTGCTGGGGGACAGCAATGGTGGGAGTGCAGAGGGGTGACTGTACAGCCAGGCTGTGCCTGGCCTGAGCCTCTCCCAAAGTGTTGATGTCTCAAGGAATATCACATCTGTGATGGCTCAGAGAGTTTCTACCAGTTGCTTCAATAGCTGCTGAAAAAATGGTCAGTGTGGGAGTGGGGCCGGCTGTGACCAGGCAAACCAGCAAAGTGGAGTCCCTTCAAATGGGGATCACAGGAACCCCAGCTCTTCCCTCAAGCACAGCCCTGGCCAGGCTGGGGGGCACAATGCCCCTCTGGGCACTGGCCACAGGGAGATGCTTACAAAGGTCCAGGGAGAGCAGGAGAAGCAGAGCTGCAGGGAAATAACAGCTGCTTCCAAAGGAAGTGAGATGCTTGGGCAGCAGGCCATCCTGCAGCTGGCTCCATGCCCTGCCCTGCCCTGCCTCCTTGCCGGGCTGGAGTGGCTCAGCGCTGCTCCTTTGGAGCTGTGGTTACTGAGAGACGTGTCACACTGTCAACATGGAGTTGAATTTAACACCTATTTATATTTCCAGAGCATGGCAGTGGCCCAGCAGCCTGTGCAGATGTTCTGGTAGGAGTGTGGCTGTGGAGAGGGAGCCTGCAGCCTGTGTGTGGGAGGTTCTGCATGGCCCAGGCTCAGGAGCACTCTCAGCTACAAGCTCTACACCTTGAGCTCTTGGACTCCTCCTTTATCTGCTGGGCATATACCAGAGTTGATGTTTTTGGCTCAAAAAGTGACCTTGTCTTTCCATGTTGTGTGTTCATCTCTCACCTGAGGAGGAAAAGGGATGGAAATTGGGAGCAGTTTGTGAACACAGATCATGCCCTTTTACGGTGGCTGCTCCTGTTGATTGCTACTGTCCAGGTGTTAGAGCCTCCCCAGGGGTGGGAAGTGCTCAGTGACCTGACTGAGATGGGCTTGGCAGGTGCCTAGGAGGTGCTAGAAAACCTGCAAAGAAAATTCTGGTTTGGGAGGCTGGGTTGGGGTACTGCTTATTGTCCATTTCCCACTGCTTTCCCATCAGCTCTGAGGACTTTCTGCTTCAGGTGTCACCTTGAGTGTGGTGAAGTCTGGCCAGGACTTGTGCAGGGCACCTTCAGACACCTGCCAGGTGTGCCTGCCATCAACCAAATCCCCTGGCTGCCCTGGTATGGAACCCTCCGAGCTAGTTCTCAAACCATGCTGCACCCACCTCAATTTGGGGCTGTTCTGGACATACCTGTTCAGTTGGTGGTGCTGTTCCATGGGCAGAGCTCTGGTCTCCATACCCACAGTGGTGGCAGCTGCATGCTCTGGGATGGAATGCGAGTCCCTTGCAGTTGGGAATGTTGTTTGATGGTTGCTGTGTTTATACACAGAGCCGTGTTTGTTTTCTTGGGCTTGGTGATGGATGCTGGCAAAGTCACTCAGTGTCAGGATGGGAAGAAAAGGGGCATTCTTTACTCCTCAGCTATTTCTACACTGTCCCTGCAAGAGAAATTGCTTGGTCAGGGCTTCTCTTTATTCTCCTGAACAAATGTCATCTTGGGATTTGCTGCTAATCTTGGTGATAGGGTGTGAAATTCCACAGCCCTCTGAGCAGGGAGAGAGGGATCTCTGGCTGAGAGCTGGGGCCACGGGTGCCACAGCCCATTTGTGGAGGCCCTGGCGCAGGTTGCTCAGAGAAGCTGTGGCTGCTCTGTCCCTGGAAATGTCCATGACGTGGTTGGATGGAGCCTGGAGCACCCTGGGATAGTGGAAAGTGTCCCTGCCCATGGCAGGAGCTGGAACAGAATGAGCTTTCGGGTCCCTTCACACCCAAACTATTCCATGATTCTCTCATGTGGGTGCTGGGGAATGTGGCTGCCTCCCCCCACGCTGGCAGGGACAGGGGGAATTTCTCAGCTCCGTGTTTTGGGAGCTGTGCTCTCACTGCCTGCATGGCACTGAGGCTGTCCTGGTTGTTTCCCAGAGATCATACCCTGCTCCCCACAGCCAGCACTGGTTCCAGTGCTCTGCCCTCGCTCCTCCTCGGCCATAGCTTGGGGTCTGATGTGCTGAGTGAGCCACCTCTGCTGCATCTCGTGGGGCACCTTATGGCCATCTCAGCTGCAGGAACTGGCCATTCCTGAGTTTCCTGGCTGGGGTCCATGTTGGCCATCGTGGTGAGGGGACCCCGCCTTGGCAGAAGGGGAAGAGGAAAGGTTGATGTCACCTGGCTGATGCCACTTTACTCTTTGGCATGATCTGCCCCAGCCCAGGAGGGGCAATGGGGCAGCCAGCCAAGGTTCCAGGTCAATGGGGGACAGCAAGGTCTTGTCCCTGGCGTGGGAGAGGGGCTGCCATCCGCACACCCCCCCCTCCATCCCACCCCTGGCTGCTCCATCCATGCTCTGCCTGGTTTTTTCCTTGCTCTTATTTTAAGTGCTCGCTCCCATCCCGCCGTGCTCTGTGGCCTTGCTGGGTTTGTTTCCAGTGTCTATTAAAAGACAATGCCCAGATGGGAGCACTCGTAGGAGGGCTGGGCTGGGCTGGGCGGGCTGGCTAATTCAGGCTGGTAACCCTGTGCTGCCGGCTGGCAGCCTGGAAACATCCTGTTTTGGTTTCTAAAAACTCCCTGGGCAGTTCTGAGCTCATCTGTGCTGAGGAGGGCAAGGACCAGACCCATCCCATGCCAGAGAGGTTGCTCTTTGTGGGACAGGTGCCACCTGCCTGCTCCCCTCTGGCCATGGCTCTGGGGGCTGTCCTGCCTCTGTCCTCACCATGGGGGGAACTGTGGGGAGAGGTCCCAGACAGCTTTTCAGAGATGGGTGGTACCAGTGTGCCCTGCTGAGCCATGGCAGTGAGGGGAGCAGGCAGGTGGCACCTGTAGCCACAGATGCTCCATGTTCCTGGGTGCTGGTGACCCAAGCAAACCCCAGCAGGGAGCCGTGTCTGGGGGCCAGGTGGGGTTTCAGGGAGTTCAGTGTCAGAGGAGCTCCTGGCTGGGTTTGTCCTCTGCGGGGTCTGTGACTCACTCAAGTGGTCACAGCAGCTCCTGCTCTGCCCGTGGCTCTCATCTAATCTATTTTCAACAATCATTTCCTGCTTTCCCATGTCTCCTCCTGATCCTAGCCCTGCCATGAGCTCCTCCCAAAGGAGAGCAGCTTTGGAGCGAGTGGGAGGGTTCCAGTTGCTGGAGCTGCTGAGAGTGGCATGACTGATCTGTGCCCTGTTGCTGCCAAGCTGCTGTCCCCTCCCAGTGCCAGCCCTGAGACTTGGGGACAGTTTGTGGGTTTTGCCCTTTTAAGGTAGATTTTGGTTGGGAGAAACTGATTTCCTGTTCCCTGCAGTCTCTACCCTCCATGGTAGCTGCTTGGACTTCCAGCCTGGGTGGAGGTGCCTGGGCTCTGCCTCTGCTCCCCAGGCCCCCCAAGTTTGGAATGACAGCATCTCCCCTCCTGCCCCGTCCCCCTCCTCGCTCACAGGAATGACTTCTTAAAGGGAAACTCTGCTTTTTTGGGAATGCCTTTGGTGCTGCCTTGGGGGCCCTGGATGGTCCAAGGAAGTGAGCTTGCTTGGGGGAGCTTCAGGTGCTCTGCCAGTGAGGCTTGGGCTGCCCTGACCATGGAGTGTGGTGGCAGGTGAGCTCCAGGGTGGAAGTGACCCCCAAGAGATGGAGCAGCTGCACCTGAGCTGGTCACAGCTTGTGCTGTGAATTCAGCTCCCATCTTTCCCAACTGCTTGTTCCCTCCTTTTCTGGAGGCCACAGCTGTCCTGGGAGCCCCTTCCTCACCTGCCTCTGTGCCAGGCACTAGGCAAGGTGAGGGTCCCCACTGTGGTGCGGGACGCAGGGCTGGTGTGGGATCTCCTGGGATCTGCAGGGGTGGATGGAGCAAACTGGGATCCACTGTGGTGAGCAGGTGTGTCCTGTGAGTGTCCAGGGCCATTCCTTGGCATGTAGAGTTACCACCTGTGAGCAAAGCAAGGTGGTGTCAGCCAGGTGACTCCTCCATGGGTCTCTGCCACCAGCAGGTGTGTGCCAGGACTATAGGCAGGTCTGAGCAGCCAGCATGAAACCCCATGCACTGTCCTGAGCAGAGGCACAGAACTGTATCCTGGCCCTTCCCAAGGGGCACTGCTGGCTGCGCTGGGTGGAAGCAGCAGGAGAGCAGGGTGAAAAGAGAGCAGTGGCATTTGGCACGTGTTGTCTCTCACCTCCTGTGCTCCCTTCCCTTGCAGGACGCACCGACATGCGGCTGGAGCAGCCCGGGGCAACACGGGGAGTGGAGAGCAAAGTCCCAGTGCCAGGAGCCGGCACCGGCAGCAGGCCAAGAGCTCACAGCACACCAGCACGGCCACCAGCGTGGCCAACGGCACGGCCACCACCATGGCCAATGGCGTGGCCAATGGCACAAGTGAGCCAGCACTCGTGGGAGGTGGGGGCAGAGCTCAAGGCTATTTACTGTGGAGAAAATGAATTATCTCTGCTGAGATAATGCATCTTGTAGTGCCCAGGAATTTCATCCCTGTGGGTTGATGGGTTTGTATTGATTTTCCTTCTGATAAGCCAGGTGGCTCTGCAGAGTGCACTGAGAGGATCTGTGCTGCCTGTCAAGAATGATTTCTGTGACTCCACTCTGGAGTGACCAGCTCCAGGTGTTTATAAGGATACTGGGACAGCAGTGTCACTCTGAGGAGGGCAGTGGTCACCACTGAATGGACTTTTTTCAGGATTCAGCTGAATTTCCCATCAGCCCTCAGTGAAAATGTTCTGAGCTCTGAAGGGGGGAGGAGCAGCTGCCTATCGAGCACCAAAAAGGCGCAAACCCACCTCTCAAACAAGGCTGTTTTTGGAAAGATTTGTCATGTAATTTCTTGGATTTGTCCACAAAGTCATAAATCCTTTGTGGAGCAGGACTGGGATCAGCTGGCCTTGGCCCCCTCCCTGGTGCTGACCTCCTGCCCCTCTGTCCTTCCAGTGAACGGGGATGCCGTGGGTGCTGTGGACATGGATGAGGACAGACCAGCAGCAGGTGCCAGCGTTCTGACCCCGGCAGCGTCCGGCACGGCCGACGGCTCCGCTGCTCCTGCCCCTCCTGCCCTGAGCAGCTCCAGAGAGGCAGAGGAGGCAGCCTCAGGCCCCAGTGCTCCCCCAGCACGGGCAGCTGTGCTGGCCCTGGATGCTCTGCCCCCTGGGTAAGCTCTGCCTGCGGCCCTCGGGGAGGGGGAGGAACCACCTAGGGCACTGCTGTGTGCTGGGATGGGAGGCTGTTCCAGGGAGGGAAAGTGCTGCCCCAGGATCTGGTGGAGATGCTGGTGCTCAGTGGAACAGGGAGGGCCTGGGGCAGGTGCCAGGGATCCTGTGCCCCTTGCCTGGCACAGCCAGTGCTCCCTGTCCTGCCTGTCTGGGCTGGGGTCTGGCCTGTGGCCGCTGAGTGTTTGGGGCACTAAACAGTGGGTGGCATCTCTGTGCCAGGTAGTCTCTCAGCATCTGTGCCCGTGGAGCAGCAGAACCGTCCTCTGTCCCAGGAAAACACCCAGGAGACTGAGCGTGGATTTTCAGGGAGCTCCCACCGAGCATGAGGGCATGGACACACTCTGGGGATACCACAGAGGCATTGGCCACTGCTGGGGACAGGGGGGCAGGACCCTCGAGTTGTGGTGCTCATTCTCCTTGGTGCAGATGCTGCTCATCCTCCTCCTCCAGGGAAGGGGCTGGAGGGGAGTGGGAGCTGCTGGCTCAGGGTGGGGAGCAGCAATCAGGGTCTGGGCTCAGCCCCCAGTGTGCTGCAGCTGCACTGTCAGAGCCCTGAATCCTGGGGAGCGAGGTGAAACGGTGTTTGGGATGAAGGGAGCTGTTTATTTTGCTTTGGCGGAGGTGATGCCTGCAAGGTCAGGCCCTGCTCGTGTGTCAGTCACAGGTAATTAGGGTTAACTGCTCACTGTGCCTTTATTCGGGTGTGTGAGGGTTTCTGTTCTCCTGGCCTGGGCGCTTCCTGTTTCCAGGCAGCTGGAAAAGTCCAGTGCTCTCAAAAAGGCCTTTATTCCAGACAGAGCTTATTCCCCTTTCTGCTCCTACCAGGTAGACTGAAGGTCTCCTTTTCCCCACCTGGGGTTGGAAACAGGGTGTTGTTTCTTTGCTGGGGTGGGGAAGCCTGTAGATACCTCAGGATTCTGGAGGCTTGGGAGGCTGCAGGCACTGCTTTCTAAGACACACCAGGCTGAGTTTACCTGGCCCAGCCAGGTGGAAAGGTGGCCATGTCCTCCTTGCCCATCTCCCTGTGGAACTCACTCACCAGGGTGTGTCAGAGCCGGGAGGAGAATAAAGCTATTGTGCTTGGGGAGATTGATGGAGAGGAACCTTGAAGGGGGAGTAAGGCATTCTCCAGACTGGGCTGCTGGAATGTGGATCTCTGGAGACACCTTTGATTAGCACCCTCTGTGCTGGCTATGGGATCTGTAGGGGGAAAAAGGGCAGCATGAGCTGTGCTGGCCTGGGCAGGGGGAGACCAGAGATAAGAGTTTTACCAGGTGAAGGAGAGCAGAGAGTTGAATCCATTGAGGTCTCCAGGATGTGAGCCCTTCCAGAGAGCTGCCAGAGCACGTCCTGGGCTAACGGGGATTTGCTGAGCTGGGATTGCACAAAGCTGTGTCCCTGGGGTGGAGTAAATGATCTTGTGCAGTTCTCATGAGCCCTGATCCAGAGAGGCTGGTTTTTGGCTGGCTCACCTCACCACATAATTATTCTGACGGGTGGTTTGGGGCCCAGTTTGGGAGATGGGGATTCAGGATTGCCCCTTTGCTGGGATGGCTGTGAGAGCACTGCGGGCCCCATGGGGACGGCTCCTGCTCTGCCCTCCAGGAGCACCATCCCCTGCAGAGCTGCCAGGCATGTCCCTCCCTGCCATGCCCTGTTCTCTGAGTGTCTCCTTCCTTCCTGGGGAGCATGGGGAGCACTCACTCCAGCATCTGGAGGGTGGCCCCAGCCTCCCTGCCCATTCCAGGTTGTGACAAATGGCTGGGTTCTTGTGGGGATCCCGACCGATTTGCTGTGCTCAGATCTGTGTGTCTTAACATCTGCACCAGGTGTGGTGGCTCAAAGGCATCCCTCACACAACTGGGAGTCTGTCCTAGGGGCTGGAGAGGGCTGGAAGGAGTTCTGAGTAATTCCAGCCCCGGCAGTGCCCAAAACCTCCTTCCCATCCTGCGGGCAGTGTTCCCTTGCGGAGCCAGGAGCGTGTGTGGTGCTGCAGAGCCCGAGCCCTTGGGGGTCCCAGCTCTCCTGCTGGGGTTTGAGTGGGTTGGCAGTGAGGGGAGGGAAGGGGGCCACTGTGTCCTACATCTGGATCCTATCAGGGATGGTCCATGTGGGGACAGGCAGCCGGAGCAGGGGGTGTGCGGTGCTGTCTTGCCCGCACAAAGAGGTGCTTTATGCTGCCTGGCAGGACCCACGGGCTGTGGTTTCTTACGTAAGGAGGGCGTTTTGTTTGGACTGCAGGGTTGCCTCAGCTCTGCCACTTCCCAGTGCCTGTGGCTCCCTGAATCCATGGCCATCGTCAGCCTGTGAGCAGCTGGAGGAGAGCTGGCAGGGACTGGCATATTGGGTGCTCTGTGGTTGCAGCGTGGTGCTTGTGGGGGGAGCTCCCATCATCCAAGGCTCCCAAAACCATGGATCTCCCATGCTGTGGACCGTGTGGAGCTGGGCAAGGTGGTCGGAGCAAGGATGGGTTGTCCCCAGCGTCCCCATCTCTGTGTGGCAGCAGTAACGACGGTGCATCACCTCCTGTGGTGACTCACTGTCAGATTCACTCCTCACATCACCCAGGAGCTGCTGGTGAGGAGTTTGTGAGCTCATCAGTGTTTTTACAGGGGGTGAGGTGGGGACAGGGGACATCAGGCAGTAGCTACCACCACCACCAGCTCTCCTCAGTCCCACGTGGCCCTTTGCAGTCATGAGTGCACCCAGAGGGATCCAGAAACCTGGAGGAATTCTCATCATGGGAATCCTGGTCTCTGTAGCCACAGAATGGTACCTTCCATGTCCTCAGACCTGTACGGATCAGAGAATCTGTTGTTAATGAGACTGGAGGAGCTGTCCAGAGCAGTTCCACTGCCCTAAAAGTGCCTGGCACCTTCTGCCAGTCCATCTCATGGGGTGGATCTGCTCATGTCTTAGGGCACCCCAGCTGTGCTGATTGTCTCTTTAGAGATTTCACTCTTTTTTTACATGTCCTGGTACTTTTATGCTCGTGAAGCACCAAGTTCATGGTTTGTGACCAGGAAACTGGGTGGTGTCAGGCGTGGCAGCCCCTCACCCTTATGGTGCAGGGGCACAGCAGGTCCTGCCTTGGACTGTCCCTCAGGGGTACCAGTGGTGTCTCTGACCTGTTCCACTGCTGCTGACTGGAAGCAACATGTGCAGGTGTTACATTGGCTCCAGGGAGGCTGCAGTGCAGCTGAGCTGTGTCACTGCAGGTGTGGCTGTGGTGAGGTCACTGATGGCATTGCTGTCCCTGGAGCTGTGGGGCTGAGCTGGGATGAGCCCAGGCTGTGGGGCACCAGCACTCAGAGCAGCTCCATCCCCAGGGCTGCCTGCTCCCTGCCAATCTGGGCTGCCTCCCTTGCTGCCACACAGAAGCTGGTGTATTAATTTCCTAGAGCTTTTTGTGGTGATTAATTGAGACAGATGATTGAACGGGGAGGGAGGCCTGTGGGAGCAGAAGTGTGGCAGGAGAACACTTTATCTGTCAGCAGCTGCTGACTCGCCTCCTCTGCTGCAGGATAAAAGCTGACAAGAAAGCACGGGCTCCACAGAGCATTTACCTTTCCCGGGGTAAATCCTTGAATGAATTGACACAAAGAATGGTTGCAGTGTGACCCTGTAAAGCCAGGCTCGCTGTCACCCGGGCTGTCCTCAGGGCCACCCCAGCCCCAGTGCCGTGGCCACACGTGTTTAAGCCTTAGCTGTCAGCAGCAAGCCCAGGGCTGCCAGGGAGAGAACTCCGCCCCAGCCCAAATTCAAACACTTCCCTTGGAAGATGTATTAAGAGAAACCAAACAAAAGCATCAGAAACACAGGGCATAAAACTGACCCTATGTGAAATCCTATGCCGACCTTTCTGGGGAAAATTAGGAATTTATGTTCCAGCTATGTCTGTTGAGGAAGCAGAGTGCTGCAGCCCCTCTCCCAGTCTCCATCTAGCAGGCCCAGTAGCTGCCACACAGATCTGTCAAATAAAGATTGGAATGCCAAGGATGTTAGGGGCTGGGCTCCCTGACCCACCTCTGGATGTTCTTGGTGCCAGCAAATATCACCTGCCTCACGATTTTACTTTTCTCACAGGTGGGAACAGCGGGAGCTGCCGAATGGTAGAGTCTACTATGTAGACCACAACAACAAGACCACGACGTGGGAGAGACCCCTTCCTCCAGGGTAAGGGGCTCAGGGGCTCCAGGCCTTGGCTTGGTCAGAGGTCAGCTCTCTTGGAGGGATGTTTCTTCTGGTGGGAGCTCCACTGGTGTCCCAGCATCCTGTCAGCCTTCGTGTGCCCTTGCAGGAGCTACTCGAAGAGTTCCTCATCCTTTGTATTTCCTTTTGGTGGAAGAGAGCCCTTTCAGGTGTGAAAGCAGTGGTTGTGCTGGAGCTGGGCACGGAGCCCTCGTGTCGGAGGGTGTCAGTCCCCAGGACCCCCCGAGCAGTGTGGGACACACAGTGACAGCTTCCTTGGGTGCTTGCAGGTGGGAGAAGCGCGTGGATCCTCGGGGCAGGTATTACTACGTGGACCACAACACCCGCACCACCACGTGGCAGCGCCCCACGGCCGAGTACGTCAGGAACTACGAGCAGTGGCAGTCGCAGCGCAACCAGCTGCAAGGGGCCATGCAGCAGTTCAGCCAGAGGTTCCTGTACCAGGTGAGAGCCGGGCGTGGCGGTGGCAGGCTCTCACCTGGCTGGTCTCACCAGGGCTGCCCAGGAGCCATGGAGCGTGGGAAGGCGCTTGCTGGGCTGTGTGGGGTCTGTGTGAGCTCAGAGCAGTGCCTGGATGGGAACTCACAAACTCCTCAGCTGCCTGCAGAGGCCTTGGGGGAGTGACTTGCTTTTTATAAACCAGTTTGCATGGCCCTGAAGGGTGGAGGTGTCCCTCAGCAGCCTGGCCCCAAGGTTTCTTCAGTGCCAGTGTGGCCAGCCACACATTCTGCTGTGGCTCCCATCAGACAAACCTTGCTGCTGATCTGTGGGGCTGCAAAACCTGCTGCTGGAGCTGGGGGAGCCGTGGCACCCTGGTGTGTAGCAGGACAGGAGGCTCTGGGGCCTGAGCTCATCCCTCCCCGGGTCTCTGCTAGGTCTCTGTTGGGCTGAGGACATTGTGGCTGGGTCCTGGGTGCAGCAGGAGCTGCAGGCCCAGGGTACAAGTGGAGAGGGCTGCAGGAGCCAGGGACCAGAGTGCAGAGAATGAGCTGGACTTGGCCAGCATCCTCCTGCTTTCTCTGCTGCTTCCCCTCGTTCCTGGGGTGGAGTGTTTGTGTTTCCTTGCTCAGGGAATGGTCTCTTTTCCTGGGCAGGGACCATGCCCGTACCTTTGCCGTGGATCTGGACCCAGCTGTGGGGGCTGAGCACCTCTGCTGACCTGAGCAGTGCTGGTGGCTGTGAGCTGCAGGGAGAGCAGTGCTTGGGACAGGGCTAGGCTGGAGCAGTTCTGCCTTCCTGGAGCAGTGATCTGGCCCCATGCAGTGGTGGGACTGCACTTGTGCCAGAGACAGGTGAACAGGTGTGGAGGGAAGGTGAGCAGCATACAGGGACCAACTTCTCGCTAGCTTTCATCTGCTCAGGGAAAGCCAGGAGTCCCAGCTGGAGTTGGGGTGAGCTCAGGGCTCCATGGAGGCTGCTCTCTGGGATGGGGTGTAATGCAAAGTCCATTCTGTGTGGGACAAAACTGGGGCCACGCCCGGGGCTGGGGGAGCAGCTCAGCCCCTCTCCTCCCTCTGCCTGCCCCTGGATGTCTCTGCAACCCTTCTAAGCCTCACAAGCAGAGCTGGACCCCCACTGCTGTGCTGGAAGGGCTCCCCAGGAGGGGCTCCCCCGGTGCCCAGCAGGGCTCCTGGCCCGTCCCTCACTCCGTGCCAGCACCAGCCCTGGAGCTGCTCCAGCACCCTGCGACTCGCCCTGGCTGCGCTCTGCCGAGGGAGGGACTTGGGCTCCAAATTTAGCCTGATGAAACGATTGTACTTTTTGTTTCGAGCTCTCCTGCCAGCAGTGATGGCTCCTGCTCTGCCTCCTGCCCCATGGGGGCTTTCTGCTTGACTTGCCCCCCAGCACCCCTCTGCCCTCCTTTCTGGTGGGGGTGGTAGGGGGGTGATGAGCAGTGGGGCAGAGGCTGGGAAAGGCACAGTTTGGGGGGCTCGGGGGAAGCCTGGCACCGCTCTCCCAGAAGATGCCCCAGTTGCACAAAGGGTGTCTGGCACATGGGCCAGGTTGTTCCCGGGGGCTGCAGGAGCTGCCCAGAGCTCTGCCCTGGCAGCTTTAATTAGCAGTTTTGAGGTGGCAGTGAGGTGGCACCCCTGGACATGACTCAGCTGTGTGTGTGGGCAGCCTGTCCCTGGGAAGGAGTGGATGCTGCCCCGAGTCTGAGCTGTGCTGGCCATGCCTGTTCTCTGGCACAGGGGGACAGGTACAAGAGACAAAACTCGGAGGGGCACAGACTGTGCCAGGCCATCTTCGGGGTGCTGGGCTGCCATGAGCTCTACCCACCCAGGTTTTGGTGCCTTGCTGGGAGCGGGGGGCTCTGGCACCCCGGGGGCCGGGGCTGCCCCTGGTTCCAGGCAGGAGGGCTGGGTCTGGCTGCGGGTGGCATTCCCTGAGCCCAGGGTAACTCGGGTCCGGGAAGCTGGGACACAGCCCTCCTCCAGCAGATGGGTTTTTACCTTTTGGGGAACGATGCATTTCTTATTTAACCATTAAAAGCCTGCCCTGGACCCCGGGGACCCTCCATCCCCAGGGAGCCCGGCGGGGCTGGGGCGGGGGGTTTGCACCCCCTGGGCTGGGGAGAAAGGGGCTTTGTGCGGGGCTGAATGCGGGCTCAGTGCAGCGCATCCCGCACCCGGCCCTGCCCGCGGAGGAGGGGGCCGCCATCCCGCCAGGAAGCGCGGGGCGTGGACAGCGCTTGTGGGAATGATTTCATTGGAAAGGCCTGCGATATTTTTTCCCCTCTTGTGTGTGGTTCTTGGAGGAGGCTGGAGGTGTATGTGGAGGGAACGCCAGAGCAGCCGCGCACGTCCCGAGCCCTCCGGGCCGGTCCCGCTGCCCGCGGCCGGCGCTGCCCCTGCCCCTGCCCTGCTGCCTCTTGGCTGCCTCAGCCCCTGCTACGGCTGAGCTTTTGGGCTTTTTTATTTATAATTTGCTTTTTTCTTTTTTTTTTTGTTTCTTTTCTTAAATCCCTTCTCTTCCCCCCCCCCCCCCCCCCCTTGACTCTGCAAGGGGTTTTTTTAAGTTCTCTGGGAGCTGTGGGCCAAGAGAGGCGAGTGGAAGTGGGGCTGGCCGGCTCACCTCTATGTTCTGCTCCTCCCAGCCATCCCGGCTCTGGGTTTTATTCCGTGTTTTTGCTCTCTCTGTTGTCTCTAGTCCTCCGGAGCCCCTTCTGACAATGATCCTCTGGGGCCCCTTCCTCCCGGCTGGGGTAAGTACTGCACTGCCTGCCCCTGCATGGCCCCCAGGGGACACTCCTGTCACCCGCAGCAGCACCTGGAGCACCGTGCTGCCAGCGGCTCCCTTCCCTGCCATTCCTGAGAAGGGTGAAGGGTGGCCCTGGAGCCAGCGCTCCCTGTGCTTGGCTGCACGTGGGGCTGAATCTGCCTGTGACTGGCACAATCTCTTGTGTGAAACTCAGCTTCTTTTCCCCTTCTTCTGGGGGAGTTCCCAGCCTCTCTCAGCTGCTGAATGCAGAAGTGCTGTGGTTGTTCTTTATGTTGGTGAATCCCCAACTTGGGGATTGGAGTCTTTGCTTGTCCCTGGACCCCTCCTGTGGTGAGCAGGGATCTGTCCTGCTGCTGTGCTGCCTTCTGGGATGCTCTGCCTGGGTCTGGAGCAGGGCTGAGAGCTGGCAGGAGCAGAGCTGGTCATCCCCACATGGCCCAAGCATTGTGTGCCGGGACGTTTTGAAAAGTCCCTGTGCCGCCCCCAGGACAGAGAGATCTCCTCTGTGGCAAGAGCATCCCTGGAGGGGGCAGGCTGGGATGCTTGCAGCTGGGCTGTGCTGTGCCAGAAGGAGCAGGAGAAGGGTTAAAATTGTGGGGACTTGGAGCAGAACAGAGCAGCCAAGGTTGCTCAGGCAGTCTGCAGGGATGGTGTCTTGATGGGGGTGGTGGTGAAGCCTTTGCTGGGTATTCCACCTCCCATCATCAAGGAGAAGGGACCCATCCCCAGTCCTAGCTGGGCAGGCTGGGGAAGCACAGCTCTGCATGGGCCTGAGCACCTGGGGGTCCCCAGGATGGAATCCTGGGGATGGATGCAGTCCTGACCATCATTCGGGGGCTGCTGCCCACAGTCCAGGAGTGAGGGGCTGGTGCTGGCCAGAAGAGTGACAGAGAAGTGACAGGATTTCCCTGCCTGCATGGTGCAGGGCTGAGCATGTGGGAGTGACACAGCACATGGAGGAGGAGGAGGAGGTGTGGGGCACACACAGAGCTGGGGAGGCAGCGGCTGTGTGCAGGGGTGCCTGGGGTGTGTGCTGGAGCTTTTCTGTGCCTGTGTGCAGCACAAGGAGGGTGTGTGTGTTCACACATGTGTGCACTGGAGCAAGGGCGTGCAGGGAGTTTGGGGAAGCCCCTGTGGATCCATGTGGAGGGACTCTGCTGTCTGTGCCAGGTGGGGCTGTGTGTGTGCCACGAGGGTGTTGGCTGGGCACAGCCCCTGTGCTGGCCTGGCTGTGCAGTGGCACCTTCTGCATGCTGGCACTGCCAGGCTGAGGCAGCTCGGGCACGTGGAAGGAATGTGGGGTTTATCCTGCCTTTTCCAAATGAGCTGGGGAGGTGGAATGGGGGAGCTGACAAGATTTCCTGTGAGCTGGAAGGGAGAGGGCTGTTCAGGGGACTCCAGCTAACACTTCCTCTCCCTTTACTCCTAGAGAAGAGACAGGACAATGGGCGAGTGTATTACGTGAACCACAACACCCGGACCACGCAGTGGGAAGACCCTCGCACGCAGGGGTAGGGGGCCATGGGGGGAGCAGGGTTTGGGAAGGTGCAGCTCTCCAGGGACCTGGTCTGCACTGAGGCCATGTGTCCCAGATGGACAGTGAAGCTCTGACAGGGTTGTGGCCGGACTGCTGCCCAGGCAGGACCCCTCTCCCGGGGTGTAGACAGTCACTCGCCAGTCCCATACCATGAATCCTTCCTTTTGCCTGGCACAGAGCTGTGGTTGGGGGGGGTGGGGACCTGTGTGGTGAGCCCTTCCTTGTCAGCAGGATGATCCAGGAGCCGCCGTTGCCACCGGGCTGGGAGATGAAGTACACGAATGAGAGCGTGCGGTACTTCGTGGACCACAACACCCGCACCACCACCTTCAAGGACCCGCGCCCGGGCTTCGAGTCTGGGTAAGCCCCAGCCAGTGGGTCTGGGGGTTCTTGTGGGCTCTGACAGAGGACATCTGCACCCCGGGGACCTCATCCCACCTGGGGGACTGGAGCAGGGGGTGTGACCGGGGCCCTGCTGCTTTGGCAGGAGCAAGCACGGCGGCTCCCCGGGCGCGTACGACCGGAGCTTTCGCTGGAAGTACCACCAGTTCCGCTTCCTCTGCCACGTGAGTAGAGCGGTTGTGGGCAGCTGTGTGGGTGCCCTGAGCCCTGTGGGCAGTGTGGGTGAGGAGAGCCGTGCCAGCCTCACACAGCCCCGTGCCTTTGCCCTGCCTGCAGTCAAACGCGCTGCCCAGTCACGTGAAGATCAGCGTGTCTCGGCAGACGCTCTTCGAGGACTCCTTCCAGCAGGTAGGGAGGTGCTGGGGCTGGGAAGCTGGCCCTCAGGAGGGGAGCTGGTCCCAGCCATGGTGACACTGCCCTGCTTGTCCCCAGATCATGAACATGAAGCCGTACGACCTGCGGCGCCGGCTGTACATCATCATGCGAGGGGAGGAGGGCCTGGACTACGGTGGCATTGCCAGGTGAGCGTGGCATGCCAGGCTACAGGGCCGTGCCCTGCCTGTGCCCTGTGGGCAGCACAGGCATAAGGCAGCTGCATCAGGGCTCTCTGCCCTCGAGCCCAGGAGTCCAGGGATATCCAAATGGGAAGCTGGGTTTTAGGAGTGGTGGAACACCCTGAAAGCATCAGGGACACCAGCCTGTCGCTGGCAGTGAGAGCATAGGGGACCCAGCTGGGGCTCCCCTGCTGCCCCCAGTTGTGGGGGTGATGAGCTGTGTGGCCTCGTCTCCCTGCAGCAAACAGCCCTGGTGTTCCCAGGCAGTCAGTGTTTGCCAGGGCAGACAGGGTGTGATGTGGTTGCTGCAGCTCTGGGATGATGTTACCACAGGGCATGGGCTGTGGCTTGGCTGGAGGGGGTGCTGTGTCCCTGTGAGCCCCCTCTGGCTCACCTGGGACATCTTGAGGCTGGGTTGGTATGTCCCTGCCTGCTGCGACCCCACGCTCACCTGGTGCCCTTTGAGGGGCTGCTGCTACCCCGGCTCCTGCTGCTCCAGCTCTCTCCGTGTCCTGCCAGTGGTTTTACCCTATGGTAGGTTACGTCATGCTGTTCTACCACAGGGTAGAACCACGGACGGGATGCTGGGGCTGCCTCCACGTCTGAGGATTCCTGTCTGCCTGCACGGCCGGGGGAGCAAAGCCAGGATGGTGCTGTCCCCAGCTTGGTGGGGCTCCTGGAGCAGTGTGTTTGGAGGGACTGGGTGCACTGGGGTGTGTGTATGTGTGTGGGACAGCCCAGCTGGGACTGTGTGTGGCACTTGCGAGGTTCCCGATGCTCCGAGTGGGGCCTGCAGGAAGCTGGTGTCTCCAGAAACACTTCACAAACCCCACACAGCACCCCGGGGAGGGGAACACCAGTGCCCAGCACCCTCCTGGCACCCTGAGAAGATGGGCACCCGCTTGGTGCAGGGACACACTGTTCCCTCCTGGAGCTGCTTGTCACCGTGTTCCCCTTGTCTCATCCCAGGGAATGGTTCTTCCTCCTGTCCCACGAGGTGCTCAACCCCATGTACTGCCTCTTCGAGTACGCGGGCAAGAACAACTACTGCCTGCAGATCAACCCCGCCTCCTCCATCAACCCTGACCACCTCACCTACTTCAGATTCATCGGCCGATTCATCGCCATGGTGAGAGCCTGGGGATGGCACCGGGGTCGGTGTCCCCGTGGGGAGCACGGGACAGGGTGGTCAGCAGGGCAAGGGGCAGCTCCGCGTGCTGCGGCTGTGCTGGGTTCGGCCCTGCTGCTCTCCCTGAGCCCCTTCTTGCCCACGTGTGGGTCAGTGGGAGATGGGCTTTCAAGGGTGTGCTGTGGGGTGATGCATTTTAAATCCCAGGAATGGCTGTGGGGCCAGAGGAGACCTGGTTTCCCAGGCATTGTGGCGGGGATGGATGGCTGCAGGTCTTTGGCTGTCACCCCAGGTGCTGTCGGGTCTGCAGCTCCAGGGACTATTTTTAGTCCCAGCAGTGTGAGATTTTCCAGCTGCCCAAGCTCCAGAGCAGCTCCTCCCGTTTGTCTGGGATTGCTCAAAGCCATTGTGCCCCGGGCTAGCAGGGGGGCTCCCGGGGCTCCCTGAGCCCGGGGAAGGGTCCCTGGCCCGCAGCCCCGTGGGGTGTGTGCGGGGGCGGCTCCGGCCCCGCTGTCCTGCCCTGCCCTGCCCCGCCTCGCGGGATACCAATAAAACCCCAGACTATTACTCACCGCTGGGCCGTTCTAGACAAGCGTCTGCATTATTTTTGGCTGCCTTTGCCTCGGGGCTCCTGGAAGCCAGGGATTCAGGGAAGCCACAGCACAGCTCTGTTTAAACAAGTGCTCTTAATAGAGCTGTGAGGGGAGAGGGAGATGCAGTGGAATTTGCGGTGGGGAGGGAGAGGGGCTGCAGCCCACCCGGCCCAGGGAGTGCTGCTGGGGCAGCCCACCCTTCCTGTCCATGTGTGCCAGCACAGCTCAGGAACCCCTGAACGAGTCTCTTGGGCCCCGTGGCTGCCCCAGAGTGGAGCGTTGTCTTGCCCCAGGGCTGCATCCCAGGGTCCCCTGTGACCTGGTGTCCCCTCCCTGCCCTGCCACAGGCTCTGTACCACGGGAAGTTCATCGATACCGGCTTCACGCTGCCCTTCTACAAACGGATGCTGAACAAGCGCCCGACGCTGAAGGACCTGGAGTCCATCGACCCCGAGTTCTACAACTCCATTGTCTGGACCAAGTGAGTGCCCTGCACTCACTCAAGCAGAGCTCTCCCCACAGCCCCTCACTGCTGCTGGGTGCCTCCGTCAGGAATCACATCCTGGTGTCCCCCGCAGGGAGAACAGCCTGGAGGAGTGCGGCCTGGAGCTGTACTTCATCCAGGACATGGAGATCCTGGGCAAGGTGACCACCCACGAACTGAAGGAGGGTGGTGAGAGCATCCGTGTGACGGAGGAGAACAAGGAGGAGTACATCATGTGAGTGGCATGATGTGACAGTCCCAGGGGTCCTGTCAGGCACCCACCCCCAACAGCTGCAGGGGTGGGACTCTGGGGCTTGGGACGTGGCCGCTTCCCTGGGCTACGTGGCTGCGACAAGCCCGGGCTGGCGCGGCTGGCCGAGCTCTGCTGCGGTCTGGATTGCTGTGGGCTGGGCAGTTGCCAGTACTTTCAGGAAAAAGGAGAGGGGAGAGAGGCTGAGGCTCTCCTGTCCCGTTGCTGTTCCCCCTGCCTGCCTGGGGGCTGCCAGAGCCAGCTCAGCTCCAGCCAGGGGATGTGGTTCGCACCCCTGGAGCTCCTAAGGCTGCTGTCAGGGCTGAATGCTGCTCATGAGGTTGGGGGCAGAGACAGAAACACACCAGTGGGATTTGAGGGGAGCCCTGGTGCTTTGAGGGAGCCCCTCTCCCATTCCCCACAGTCCTGGGGCCCTCCCTGCTGGTGGGAGGGATCCTGGGGTTTCCCCGTGCCAGGCCAGCAGTGCTGGCTGTGTGCTGACCCTGTGTGCCTCCCCAGGCTGCTGACGGACTGGAGGTTCACTCGGGGTGTGGAGGAGCAGACCAAGGCATTCCTGGATGGCTTCAACGAGGTGGTGCCGCTTGAGTGGCTGCGCTACTTCGACGAGAAGGAGCTGGAGGTGAGCTGGCAGCTGGGCTGGGGATGTGGATGGAGAGTGGCACATGGTGACCCTGCTCATGCTCTGTGCCCGTCGGTTCTGCTGATGGGTACAGCCCCGGGTGTTGCGTCTGGGGGTGGCTCGTTGGTGAGAGAACATCCCGTTGGATGGGAGGAGTTTGTGCCAGACACCTCCGTGCCGGTGCCTGGGCCAGGTGAAGGCTGGCACCAGAGGGGTTGGTGCTCAGAGGGTGGGCACAGGGCCCTGTCTGTCCCCTGCTGAGTGTCCCCTGTCCCCAGCTGATGCTGTGCGGGATGCAGGAGATCGACATGAACGACTGGCAGAAAAATACCATCTACAGGCACTACACCAAGAACAGCAAACAGATCCAGTGGTTCTGGCAGGTCAGTGTGAGCCCAGCTGAGGGCGTGGGGTGCCCTGGCAGGAGCCATCCTGCAGGATGGGCCCAGGATCCCACTGAGCTGCTGCGTTGCTGCTGCAGGTGGTTAAGGAGATGGACAATGAGAAGAGGATCCGGCTGCTGCAGTTTGTGACAGGGACCTGCCGCCTGCCCGTCGGGGGCTTCGCCGAGCTCATCGGTGTGTCCTGGGGGCCGGGGGGGTGGCACCTTCCTGTCCCTGTCCCCGCACAGAGAACAGGCAGCACGTGAGCAGGAAAGCAGCTGCGAGGTCTGAGTGCAGCGATCAGTGATCCCAGCTGCTGTTGTGCCATTTCCAGACACGTTCTTTGGCTGTAACTGTTCTGCCAGGGTTAACTCTGTGGGGCTGGTTTGTGATCTCAGTCTGAATGAGATTGGATTTCTGATTCAGTTTTGATTCTTGTGTGACAAAGCCTCTTTTTCAGAAGACCGCAGTGTGGTTCCACTGATTCTATAATTTACTGCTTTTTGGGTCCTATACCAGCCTTTCCCTGGCTTCCCTGGTGTTCGTGTCAAGCCAACCAGCTTGCTTTACCCACTCACTTGTTCTTGCTGGCATATTAGCTTTTTCCATCCCTTGGAACCTCTCCAGCATTCCTAATGTGTTAAAAAGCCACCTCAGTGACTCAGACTTCCTGTCCCAGGTCCTTTAAAACTCTTGGATGGATGGACTCCCACAGTCCTGAGGGCTTACAGATCAATAAGTTTTAGCATGTGCTATGGAACCATCATGCTCAGAGAGATGCTCTTGCCCCTCTGTGCTGTGAATCTGCTTTTTGCTTTCTCCTTTGTTTTCTGAATGTTCTCTCTGCAAACAGGCAGGGATTGAGGCCATGGATTTATTCCCTGTATGACCCTGGGATTGTAGAGCCAGGAAAGATCTTAGTGTGTGTGGGAGGGGTTCCTTTTTCAGCTCCTGGTCATGTAAAGAGCTTTGCTGTGCTCGTCATTAACAGGCAGCAACGGGCCCCAGAAATTCTGCATTGATAAAGTTGGCAAAGAGACGTGGCTACCACGGAGCCACACGTGGTAAGTGACTGCCCCTCGGCCTGGCTGGAGTGTGTGGGGACATGGGGAACTCTGCGGGGGCTCTCCATCCCATGGGATAGCAGGGACTGCTGTTCTGGCATGTCCCAGCCTCCGCTCTCTCCCCAGCTTCAACCGCCTGGATCTCCCTCCCTACAAGAGCTATGAACAGCTGAAGGAGAAGCTGCTTTACGCCATCGAGGAGACAGAAGGGTTTGGACAGGAGTGATGGAGCTGTGGGACGTTCCCGGAGCACTGCCCAGGGCTGAGCCTCCCCCAGGATGGGTGCAGGCCCCCGTTGGACACTGTGGCTCTTGTTCCTGGGCGAGCTCTGCTCTGACGCAGCCCTGGAGGAATGGGGCAGTTTCCCTCCCTAAGGAAATCCGAGGTGTGACGGAGAGGAGTACACAAGGTGCTTGTGAGGGCTGGGGGTGCACAGGGAGCACCGGGTCTCCCTCCCCACAGACGCAGTTAAGTGTTTGGTAGAGGCTCTTCTTCCCCCTCATGTTTTCTGCCTTTTCATGGCCTTTTGGTCATGGCAAGTGAGGGGGAAAGTGGCACTCAGATTGACTTCTGGGCCCCATCCTGCACCCAGCATTCAGCAACAGTGACGGGGACCCCCGGATGACGCTTCAGGCCTTCCCAGGCCAGCCCTGCAGCCACTCGAGCCAGAGCCTGGCTGAGCGTGTCAGTGGCATGTCCCGATGTGCAGCCCGTGGCCCCCGGGCAGTTGTATTTTAGTGATGTGGTTTCTGCTCGGAGCTGGTGCTCCAAAGCAGCCCCGGGGGCTCCAGGCACTGCTGGGCCCCTGCCGACCTCCGCTTGGATCCTGGGCTCGTCCGCCACACTCCTGTGCTCCCTCTGCTGCCGGACGAGCCGCACTGACGGCAAAATCACCTGGATGTCACTTGTGTCCCTCCCGCTGTATGCAGGTGACAGACCGGGCACGGCTGTGTCCGTGTGTCCTGGAGCCTGTGGAGACGGGACCCTGCAAGGCTCCGGGCTGGGAACCGGCCGCTTCTGCACGGCCCCGCCTGCCCCGCGCAGCTTCGTGTGCAATAAAGGACAAAGCAGCTGCCGAGCTGTGCCTGTGTGTTGGGTCCCCGTGTGTCCCAGGCCTGTCGGTGCCTGGCCTGGCTCCGTGTGTGTCTCCCAGGGTGGGGTCTGTAAAGGCCTGGGGCTCAGCACTGGGATCACAAATGCTGTGGATTTTGTCCCTGCCTGCTCTGTGTCAGCGGTGATGGCCCCAGTGCCTCCCCAGGCTCACAGCCTCCTGCAGCCCCCGAGAGCTGCTTGGTCCTGGCCAGGGGTGACAGGGCCACCACCACTGTCCCCAGGGAGGAGCTGGGACCTTGCTGGCACGGGGGCTGAGGCACAGAGCCAGTTACACATGGGGATGGCTGATGGCAAAGGCTTAACCCTGGAACACGCTCCATGAGAGCAGAGTGTGAGTGAGCTGAGGCCTCAACCTCCAAAGGCATGCTGGTGGAAGGGAATAATAGTATAATAAACAGTATAATCAAATCAAAAACCTCCCCATGGCTCCCCCCAACCCTGCCTGGGTGGGGAGGAGCAGAGTGCTGAGCACAACATACAAGACCCCAGCACCAGGCATTTCGTTTACAAGATTTTTAATTTACAAATAAAAAAAACCTACACCTTTTACTTTTTCTCCTTTTTCTCCTCTTTCTTGCCATCACTCTTCTCTTTGTCCTTCTCCTTCTCATCTTTCCTCTCCTTTTTACTTTCTTCTTTTTCCTGTCCTTCCTTCTTCTCCGCATCCCTGTTGGCAATCTTGTTGTTGATGAGGTTGTGCAGGGCCACAACGGAGCGGATGAGCGAGGCCAGGTACACCACCACCATCTGGTCATTGGTCTTCAGGTAAAAGGCCTTGACGAACTCCTGCAGGTTCACGTCTGGGAGCAGGTTGAAGACATCTTGGAGGTGGTAGATGATCTGGTGGTTGATAGGGAGTTTGCCCAGGGCTACTTTCTCTAGGTAGCTCCTGATGTCCAGAAGCTTGGAGTTCAGTCCCTTCAAACCATGGACCTGGTTTGTGATCCGTTGGGACAGCGTGCCCACCGTGGTGTCCTTGATGTCCCTGAAACCCAGAGAGAATTGGGATTAGAACCTTACCCTGCTGGGCACTGTCCCTTGGGACCTTTTGAGCTCTGTGTGAGTGTGGCTGAGGGCTGGTGGGATCCAGGCTCCCAGGACAGCTGCCCCCTCACCTCAGCAGGTGCTCCACACCCACTTCCTCAGCCTCCTCAGCACCGATCTCGCTCGTCACGTGCTCAAAGGTCTTGGAGGTCGGGGTGCCATCCTAAAGGGACACACAGATGGGGGATTTTAGGCAGGGGATGAGGGATTGCACCGAGGAAAGCAGAAAAGCAGCCCTACACGGGCCACAAGGGATCTGAGAGAAACAGCTCTAGCTCTCTAGCTGGGATGTCCTTGATTTAATCAGTGTCACCAAGTGCCCAAGCAATCTCTCCTGCCCTGGGTAGCTTCCCATTTCTGCATTTTGCTGGTCTGTGCCTGGGGGGTGGCAATGGAAGTTCTAAATATCACAATTACTTCTCTCTTCCCTGATCCAACCTCACTGCATTTTGGGAGAGCAGCTCCTGCTCTGTAGTGAAGGCCTCAGAAAGGCAAAAAGATACAATGTTTTGTACGCATCCAGAATTAATTTAAATGCAACAATTACTGTGACTCATTGCTGGGTGTTGTTTGTCTGCATGGGGCTCAGTGGGGAGTGAGCTGCTCAGGGCAGGCCCACAATGACTGGGCACACCTGGGAGCATCTGCAGCCAGTGACACCTACGAGTGAGAGCCTCCAGGTGCTCCCAGCCGTGGCTGTGACATTTCACAGAGTGAACACTCACATCATGGACCTCCTCCACAGAGATGTAGGCTTCTGTGGGCAGCCCCAGGTCCTTTGGCTTCACATCAATGATCACCAGCACCTCGGGGAGAAAGAAAAAGTGCAGAAGGAAACTGGATTTTGGTCAAGGAGTAGGGAAAAAAATACCCAAGCCAGCTCTTCCCTCACCAGCACGAGGCTGCTCAGAGGGGAAACCTCAGGCACTGAGACAATGATTCAAAAAACTCCCGATCCAGTTCCTCAATCACTTTACAGCTACCATGTTGTGTCGCCGGCAAAAAAGACTGGGGACAAGGCTTCCCAGATGCCCCCTTTAGGGAAGGCAAGAGAAGAACAACCCACAGGCCAAAGGCAGCCCCACTTACAGAGTTGGGGCAGTATCTCTTCATCAATTCATTGATGGCAATGTCGTTCTTGTGCAGCTTCGGGCCCGTGTGGTACCACCCCACAATTCTTTCTCTGGCTGAGCAAAAGCAGAAAGGATTTGGAATCAGAACCATGGGGACCAGCAGGGAGACCTGGGCAGAGACTGGCTGGGCTGAGCGAAGGAGAGGGTCTGATCCGTGTGGAGGAAAGGGAAGTGGATTACAAGGCCATGGATTGAGCAGTGATCACGCTCACTCATCACCCTTAGTGACCCACAGCTCTTCTCCTGGCCCCTTCACTGGATAATTAACAACTTGTGTTAACTGTGTCACTCTCAGGGTCGGACAGCCTGCACCTCTGACATCTGGAGATGCAAGTCCCACCCCTGAAGTGTTCAAAACTGCGTGGGTGTGGGACATGGTTAGTGGAGAACACAGTGCTGGTTGATGGCTGGACTCAATCTTCTAGGTCTCTCCTTAAGGAAAACCTTAAGGATTCTGTGATTAATAGGAATTCCCTTGTCCACAGCCCTGAAAGTTTCTGGGAGCATATCCCTGACTGACAGATCTCAACTCACCATTGACCTTCTTAAACATTCCATACATGTTCTCCAGATAGTCATGGTCCAGGAACCACACAGTATCATCCTTGTCATCCTCATCAAAAGGTACTGGGAATAAAACAGAACACCAGCGTTTAAGAATCCAACTTCCTGAATTAAATGGTTATCGAAATGCTCTGGGTTTGGGTATTTTTGGCTGCTAAAGGAAAGAGATGCTTGCTTAGAGGCGTCAACAGCAGCTTGCATTTGCTGTTGGATATGGGGTGATTTGTACATGTATGGATCAAGGATTTCTTCAAAAAACCCAACACAATGCATCTACTAAATAATTCAGTGCCTTTGGAGAAGGGCAGGACACCCGAACTCACCTGCAAAACTGTTGGACACATCCAGGATCTTCTTCTGCCAGGAGCCCAGCAGCACTCCAACCACTCGCTTCTGATTTCCGACTTTTCCTATTCTGAAAGGAAAAACGACTGTCAGTCCCTGCCAGAGACAGGGAGGAGGGAGAAGGGACCCCCTCTCCGTGTCGGAGGTGACACAGGGGGTGGAAGAGAGTGGGTTATGATTGCGTTATCACTGCTGGTGTTTACAGCCACAAAAGCGCGTTCGGTGGCCTCGGAACCAAAGCCCGTCCCCAGGGACAGGCCGATATCACTCAGGGGGACGCGACCCCGGCACCGAACAGCGAGCAGCGACCGACCCCGGTGTCACCCACCGCGGGCTCGGCCCCCTCCTGGGACTAACCGCTTTATTTCTGACTCTAAAACCGCTCGGCACCGGCGGGAGGGAGCGGAATTAGGCCCGAATTACCCGGGGTGCCGGAGGAACCGGGTCCCCTCCCCGTCCCGGAGCCCTCCCGCTCCGCCGCGTCCCCTCCCGGCCCCGGGCTCCTTCAGGGCCCCGCTCCCGGCCCGGCCGTGACTCAGCGCCGCGGCGCCACTCCCGCCCGGCCGCACCTGTTGAAGTGATCGACGACGCTGAGCAGTACCAGCGGGTGCACGACCACCCTGTCCACGGCCAGCTCCGGCATGGCGCCCGCCCCGGCCCGGCCCGGCCCGGCCCCGCTCGCTCCGACCGCCCGCGCCCGCACCAGGCCCGACCGGCCCCGCGCCCTCAGCCCGCCCCGAGCGCCCGGCGTGCAGCGCGCGGGGCGGGGCCGGCCGGGGGGGGGGGAGCCGCGGCCATCTTGGGAAGGTGCGCTCGCCATCTTCGGAGGGGATCCGCCACTTTGGGACGTGGCCATCGCCATTCTGAGAAGGTAACGCCGCCATCTTGGGATGGTGCCGCCGCCATCTTGGGAGGGTGCCGCCGCCATCTTGGGGCTGGGGTGTTGCTCCGCCCTGAGGCTGGGAAAGGGCGGGAAGGAGGTGGTCCTCAGCGGCGGCTCCCTCCGGTTGCCCTCCCTTTCCCCTCCCTTTTCTCAGCCTTTCCCCCCGTTTTCCTCCTTCCCCCCCCCCTTTTTCCCCCCATCCCCACTTTCTTTCCCCTTTTCCCTCCTTTCCCCTCTTTTTCACCTCTTTCCCCTCTTTTCAATCCTTTTCCTATCTTTTCCACTCCTTTCCCCTCTTTTCATTTTCCCTGATTTTTTAAATCCCCCTTTTCCTTCCCTCTCTTTTCTAAACCCCTCTTTCCCCTTCCCCTTTTTTTCTCCTCCTCTTTCCCCCACCTTTTCCCCTCATTTCCCCCATCCCTCCCCTGAGTGTCCCCATTCCTGCCGGGCTCTGGGGCGCCCGCGGCCGCTCCCGTGGAAGATGCGGGCGGCGTTCGCCTTTCCCGGCCTCGGGGATCATCGTCACCTCTCCGGGAGTGAGCAATCCCTCAGGTCGCGATCCCGGCCCTGCCATCCCTCACGGGATGATCATAGAGTGAAAGTGCCAGCACGGCCTTAAATCCTCCCCTCCCTGCAGGTGCGCCGGTGCTGTCCTTGCGAGCCGGCCCGGGAAAGCGCCATCGTCCCGGAGCCTCAGGGGACGGCAGGAATCCCGCTACCGCGGCGATAAAAGTCCACGAAAATAGGTAGAAATCTTTATAAGTATGGGTTCTCCCCAGGGACCGTGTCAGGTAAAGCCAATGCCTTTCAGCCTGTCAGATTTTGTAGAGGTTTTTGCTGCGTGTAAAGGACAAACAGGCTCAGGTGACATTTTGGAGAAGGGTTTTTGCACCTCAGGAGCCGAAGCTGACACAGAACTTGTCTTTCACACCTTATTTCTCGCGAAAAACAAACAAACAAACAAACAAACAAAAAACCCCTATTACCTGAGGCTGTTACTTCAGAGTCTACACGGAGGAGTTACTAACATGAAAAATACCAAAGTTCTTGAGGGTGATCTTACTGTTTTTAAAGCGCTATTATATCCCCTTATTTTTGACACGGTTCCCACATGGTTTTTGTATATTTCTGTATATAGTAGTAATACTTTGGTATTTCAAAATACCAAATGGTATTTTGGGTGCAATTGAAGGTTTTGTATTGCTATTCAGCATCGTAAAGCTTCAGATATTTTGGCAAAAACAACAATAATTTACAAACCCTGCGTAGTCTGAGACCTCTCGTGGAGTTTTTCAGTTGTTACATCCTTAGGTGTTCCTGCTTAAAAGAAAGAAAAAAAAAAAAAAAAAAAGGAGTCTCTACTGGAGTTTTTCCGAGGTTTTTTCCCGGCAGAGGGAGATATCTGACCGTGGAATTCGAACACAGCCAGGGTTCTTGTCGCTTGTTTTATCAATATACATATAAAACTCAATGTTCAAATTAACTAGTTCAATAAGTAATTTAGCTCATTGATTTTCGGGCATATCCTAAGTGCCATTACAAGCTACGGATATTTTAAATGCCATTACCTAATAGAAGGAATGTTTAAAGCACCTTTTATTGATTTTATTACTGCTTTATTTTGCTGTCTTGGTTTAAAAATCATTTTAACCACTCTGTCATCGAGAAGAAATATATCGTTGGTGAAATACAGTCAATTTCCTAAAAACCTTTGACATCGTTAAATAAAGAATTACAGTTGTTAAATCATGTCAGGCAGTGACGGGGGACAGCGAGCTGAGGGACTGGGGGCAGAGGGCCAGGGGCTGTGACAGAGCCACCTCGGGGCTGCCGGGGCTGCTCCGGCTTCCCGAGCAGCTCCAAAACCTGCGGAGGCTGCCGGAGCAGCACGGGCTGCGATGCACACACAGTTAAGGGGCATTTTAATGACCTGTTGTGGCTCTTATTGAAATCACTCTTGAACTCGGCGGGTTTGAGGTTGGATTCTGTGGACTGTGTTGCTGGAGTTTGGGGTATTGATGTTGTACACAAAGGTATAAAAGGAGCCAGCTCCCAGGGATTGCAGTTCCTTCTCCTCCCAGCTCTGGGCATTTGAGATTATCAGAATTACTGAGCTAATCAGCCGGCAGATGCAGGCTGGGGATCCCGGCAGTGTGGTGCTTAATCAGAGAATTGAGAAGTAAGTAATGAGTGTTGGTGCTCAATAAAAAGCAGCTAATGAGGTGGTTGAGCTGTGAAGTGGCAAACATCCACACGGAGAGGGAATCCTTCTCTGGAGTGCTGGGCTGGGACTGTCCCTGAGCGCTGGCGCCTCACCTGGAGGGGGGATGGAAGGAGGGGACCTGGGATCTGCTCTTTGGAATGGAACAAGTGATTCCTGCAGTGTTTGTTGGGCTTCTATTTTGTTGAAGAAAACCCCGATCCAACCCATACACAACCCACAAAAGTTACACACGACTGTTCTCAGAGGTTTAAGAATGGTTTCCGGTTTGGAAAATAAGACTAAACCATCTTAAAGTAGTTGAAAAATCAAAGCAATGATTATAAGTGTTAAAGCAGGCTCTAGCTGTTGCCTCGGTGAGCTGCAGGGGAAGTGAGCAGCAGGGGAATGTCCCTGCAAGGGGAGGGGCCTGTGCTGGGTCCGTGTCCAGCTCAGGGGGTCCCAGGGGGGAACATGACGAACCTGGAACTTCCTTCCAAATCCACGTGTGTCCTGATTCTCCTGCTTTTGCCCCGACTCTGTTCCTTTTGCTTGATTTGGGGTTGTGCACTGGCCCCAAGTGCCAGGTTATTCTTTCTGGTGGCACAGGAGCCGCAGTTTTGCAGATGTTTCCAGTGGTGAGAGGTAGAAAAAGATCCATGGAAAGATCCGTGCAGCTGGGAAAGATTGATACCTGATACTTTGGATCCTAATCCTAAAGGGCTCTTACTAATGTGCTCCTTTAATACTGGTTGGGTTTGTCTCTAGGGAAAAACCTTCCTTCATTTTCCCTACACTTACAGACCATGTCCACTGGCGTGTATTTTCCTTGAGGTACCTTCTCAGACGTGTTGTGTCCGTCAGGAGAAGCTGGGCTTCCTCCAGACCTGTTGACAGTCTGTCACATAATACCTTTGTGCTCCCAGTTTGAACAGGAAATGCATTTATTTCCCTATAAATACATTTAGCTTTGTCCAAATAACTGTAGTTTCCTGTGAAGATTTCCTCAGCCGGGGTGTGCCGTAAACTGGTTTAGAAGGAATGATGCTGCCTGGAATTGAGCAAGGGTAACACAAGCTATGGAAGCAGAACAGAAAGCCACCAGCACATGAATTGTGATTTATTTTGGTTAAAGTGCAGTTCAGTGATGTGCTGACACTGTCTGTCAGTGCATGATGGCCTCAGCCAAGCTGCACTTTGCTTCTGACCACCTCCAAATTGCCATTTCCCCCTGTCAAATAACTGTTCTAGAATGTCATCTCTAAAGCAAACCATTAATTCTGTAATTATAAGTGATTCTATTCACTTTCTGATATGAACTTTAAGTATTTCTGTAGTAGTCATTTATTTCTCTGTTTCCCTACAGGGTGCTTGACCAAAGCTGTGTGTATAAATATACATAAATAATATGTGTAGAGGTTGCTACTGACCACGTCTGTGAATATTATTGCAGTTGCTGCCAAGGGATTTAAAGCCTTTTGTTCCCACCTGGGGGTAGCAGGTGACTCAGATAATCCTGCCCTCTCTCAAAGAGTGGGATTTTGACCGATAACTGTGGACATGGAATCCTCACTTTCTTTAGTTAAAAACCAGGAGTATTGTCAATGTGTCATATCACACCGTGGAAGATATTTAATGTTTTGTGTTCTACGCCTCTGATTTTGTTGCCCTGTCCAGACATCACAGAGTATAGAACATCAGAAATATGGGGTTTTAATAACTAAGTCCTGACTCTAATTATTTTATTTTAATGCAGAACGTTTTCCTTGTATTATTCTGGTCCCTTTGCTACAAAATGTTTTTAAAAAAAGTAACAGTGGAAACAGTTAAAAAAAGCAAGCACAACAGGTTCTAGTCATACTTATTTTTCCACACCTTGAGGACTAGCAAATTCTTTAATATGAGATTTTATTTGTACAAAGCAAAACTTCAAACCCACTCCAAAGCTTTCTTATTAAGTGCTGTCAGTGCGGTGATTTACAGGGGCAATAAAGATCTGGAGGGGGCACATTCATCACGGGGTTCAGCACACCAGGAGCCATTTTCTCCAGCACTAAAGCCAAGTGATAAAATGAATTCTTTTGTTCTATAACCAAGACACATTCCCTGGTTTGGTGGTGGTTTTTTTTTTTTTTTTTTTTTTTTTTGTGTGTTTTTAAAAATGTGTGTTGGACTCCTTGGTTTGTAGTTTGGCCGTGTGCCTATAGCACATTTATAAATAATGAAAAATTGCTCACATGCAGATATGATGATGCATCTGGCAAAGCCACTGTTGGAAACTCACAAACTTACTTTCTCCTTAGGCTTATTTGCTAACTTTTCTCCACTGTTAAATCTTGTATGAAATTTTAACAACTTTTTTTTAACTACAGGGTTTGGGGAGTTTTGTTTGGTGTTTTTTTTTTGTTGTTGTTGTTGTTATTTTTTAGTGATTTTATACCTCTCTGCAAAGCTCAGAGAATTCTGGTTAGGAAGTAATAAAAGTATTCAAAATGAAGAGCCGTGCTCATGGGGTGCAGTGAGATTTGGAAAGCTCCACTTGCTTCCTCTGCTTCTAAACTTGTGCTTTGGTGACTTCTGGGTTGCTGTTCCTTGTCAGCAGTGGAGAGAAAATCTGGGCTTCTGGTCCAGACGGAAATGCTGCTGCTTTTGGGCACTGGAGAGTCTTAGCCTGTCACCCACGGGCTCAGAATCGGACAGTGCAGTGACAATAGAAAAGGGAATTCTGGCTTTTCCATACGAAAATGCCGCCACCTACGGGCTCTGCCTGGAAGTTCTGGCAAGCCCCGTCACCCTCGGCGTCCGGAGGGGTTGCACCGGCACCTTTGGGACAGAAGTAGGAGAAGCAAGTCGCAGAAACTGCTATAGAATATAGCTTGGAACATCTCTCACTGTAAATGCAAACCTGTGTGAAGGTGCCGCCGGTGCCGTGGGCTGGGCCGGAGCCTGTGGAAGCGGGAGGCTGGCAAAGCTCTGAGCCTGGCTGCGACCGAAGCTGGCACCTCGCTGGGCAGGGACACCTTTCACTGGAGCCTTCCAGCCTGGCCTCGGGCACGTCCGGGGATCCTGACAAACCTTTTTGCTGATCTTGGGTAAACGCAGTCCCCGCGTGAGTGGGACGAGCAGCGCTGCACGGGCCGTGCTCCAGGTGCAGGGGCTTGGGAGCAGGACTCGGTGCTGCTGCCCGCAAGCTGTGACTCTGCGGCTCTGGGCAATGCCCATCCGTGGCTGCCTCCTAGGAGTTCCTCATCCAGAGTAACTGCAACGGCCCCAAGTCCCACCACAGCTGCTGGACGGCTGGTGGAAAACTAGAGCTTCGCTTCACCCAAAAAAGGGATTTTGGAGATCTCTTTGCTGTGATTTTGTGTTGGCACTTGAAATTTAGCAAGGAAAGCTGTGGTCTTGGAGGCTTTTTGTAGAGCCGTGTATGTTACTGCTGATACTTTTATTGCAAAACCTTTAGTCTCTGATATTTAAGGTCAGAAACTGTAAGTGTGTGTGTGCTATTTTTTTTTTAACCCAGGGGCCTCTTATACTGTAGTGTCATGAAAGATCCTAAAGCTTTGAGGGGGAAAAAAATGGAAATACTTCATTTTATGAAGCAGTTTTGGGGTCAGTTTTTCTGAAATGAATGCTTTTATGTTGGATAGTTTAAAGCCCATCTGTTAACTGAAACCAACCCTAAGTGAAGTTGCAGTTGTGTTTCCTATTAGTCTTGTATCTTTCCTATTAGTCATGTATGAAAGAATACAGAGCCATCCAGCAGAATTCCAAACAAAAATGGAAAAAGCAGATGGTGAAACTATTGCCTTGTTGCCTTTCTTTTACAGGAGCGAGTAATTATTAAGAGATCACAAAAATACTGTAAGAGTAGCTCTGTAGAGTGTTACCAGAGTCCCTGCTCAAGGTGTCCTTCTGATCATTGCGTTTTGCGGGTGAAAATTGGTGCATTTCACTCAGAGACACTGAAGAGGGTTTGAAAAACAGATCATGGATGTTATGTCTGGAAGCCTACAGTGAAAGATAAAATACACAATTTTAAATAGTTAAGCACTGCAAGTCTCTCAGGGCTCATTTATTATGTTGTCATGGTGAGCAAGGAATAAAAAAATAAAATAAAAAGGCTGTTCCTTGGGTAGTTGGTACTTAGAGGCACTTTTATTTTACAAGAGTTCCATGCTGGCTTAAGGAAAGATCTTGGAGAAAAAGAGCAAACTTTATTTTTCAAATAAATTCAGCTAGGAACTCACAGCCTCCCCTGACACAGGGCTGAATTATTGTTAGTGTACACTGCTGGGAGAGTAACACTTACTGCTGTTTAACAACAGTGGCTTTCCATGGAATTTCAGAAAGGCAGTAGGAAAAAGAAAGGCAGAGTGAGTCCTGAAGCAGAAGGAAACACATCCAGCCTGGAGCCAGGCTCCTTTATCAGGGCTGCTGGAAGGAAGAAGGAACACGTTCTGTACATGCAGCTCCATATGATTTGGTTGTAAAATTCTTAATGGCTTGTGTGTGTGAAGCAGGAGGTCCTCCCTTCCCCGAATAAAATCTCCTTAGGTGTATTTCTACCAGACTTCCTCTCTTTTCCATTTTGCATTTTTAGACTGCAGCCAAATATTGGGAACGTTGTGTCAGCAAAGCTCCATTTGTCACGAACAGGAGACAGTAACTTTTGAATGTTGTGATGGAACGTTATGGGTGGTGCTTGGTAGGTGATGGGTTTAAAATAGCTGTGAATTGCGACCAGGCTGTCCCAGCAAGGTTCCCTGACTCTGGAATTCCACTGAGCAGGCTCTTGGATGCTCCCACATTCCCATATTTTCAGGTTCTGGAGGGCACCTGAACTCCTGGGTACTAAACCTCATGTCCCACATGAGTTTTTATAGTGCTGGAAGCAGCAGTGCAATGGTACAGGATATTCAGGATCTATAAGGAGGTGCCTCTGAGATCCGAGTGCACAGTTTGGGGGGTGTTTCCTTGGGGTGTAATCACTGGTGAGCCCCCAAATTACATTTTAACTGGTAAGCTGATTGCACTGATTGTGTTCTGGCTGTTGAGTTTGGTGTTTTTTTAAATGGAAATAATTCTTTACTGATTTTATATCAGGGATACAATTGCCCAAGCGATGCTTTCGTATGAAAGTGTCATAAGAGGTATTTGTTGATGTAAAAAGGAATCAGTTTTAGTAAAGATTACTCCCTCCTCGGCTCATGGAAAAGTGATGGTTTAGCTCATCCATTCTTGGATTCCAGCGGTAGTCCCTTTACTTCCCTTTGCTCCTGTTGCATTCTAGAAAAGGCTAGTTAGTTCTCCACTGAGCTTGATAAAAAAGGATGTTTACAAATACAGTATTAAAAGGCGTTCTACTGGGGCACAAAGGTAACACCACAAGGGGGTACTATAATTTTATCAAATTTGCCTTGGTAAGTTGTTTTATTAAGGTAAAGTTATTACAGCCAGTAGAGTTAATTTTAATATGCTAATACACCACAATAAGTTGGAAACTGAAATAAAATGATACAAATAATTTAAATGCAGAGAAGGTAGAGAACTGAGGAAGGTGACCTGTGTGGTGCACTGAGATTGCAAACAGGCTCGGCAGATGGAAAGGGTTTCTCAGCAGGCTCCGGGAGGTTCCGGGCTGAGCTCCTCTGACCTCTGTGGGAGCACGTTAATGCAGCTCTGCGAAAACCGCCTGCTCCAAAAAGTTTGCTTTCATGTGAGAGAAAGAGCTCTTTCCTCTCTCAGCTGTGGGGTTAATGGGTTTAACACCTGTGTGAAGGTGGCTGTTTATTAGGACTTCTTTTTCAATGGGAAAAATGCATTCTCTGGCATTCCTCTATTAGTGGAGTGATTGCTCTCAATTAAAATGCATTGCTGGGACTCGGCGTGGCAGCCGGGGGGCGGGAGAGTGGGTGTTAAATCCCCAGGGCTGCCCTGGGGGTTGCAGAGCTGCTGCCTGCCGTCCTTTTTGTGTCAGAAGGTTTGCATGAGCTCCAGAGAGCCAAGCTAGAAAACAGGGAAGAAATAACAGATTAGAAGAACACCCGAGACAAATATTTGCTGCCAATTTCTACAGAAGAGAACGAATTTGTCATTCCTGTGATCCTGTTGAGTGAGTTTTACTTTCATTAGGAGGTTCCCAAGATCACCGTTTCCCCCCAGGACGTGGAAAACCAAATTGCATGTCAGCAAACCAGTGGAGAGGCTGCTTTGCCAGGGATGGTAATTGGGAATGATGCAACGTTGGGATTTTCCAAAGATTTTCAAGATGTTTTCAGTAGCTGTTTAGAGTGTGTGATTGATATCCTCACGTGGCATCAGACTGTGGAGAACTTGGCCACAGAATGCTGTTTGTTCTGGTCACGTTCCCTGGTCATTCCCTGGCTTTTCGTGAAAGATGTGCCCAAGGAGTATCAGCAGAACACCATTAACAAAGAGTCGCAGCCTCAGGGTTCTGCATCCTCCACACAAAGCCCAGGGGGTTGGATTTAAGGACACTTGAGTGCCAATAAAAGGCTTTGATTTCCCTGCATGTGAGCTGTGTCCTGTTTAGGGAGGCTGCAGGTAAAATATGGCAGAATTGGGAGTTCTAGTGAGAATGTTTAGTCACAGAAAACTCACAGGTAACTTTTTTCCAAGGAAGAGACCAAATGAGTGTATTCTAGATTTGTGTAACAAATTATTGGTATCGAATTATCAAATTATATGCACAATTAAATTTTTATTAAATAAGGGATAACGTATGCAATATTATGCTAATCTGGTGCAGTATAACAAGTTTGTAAGTTTAACACACCGTGCGCTGTGCCTCTGCCTCCCAGGGGACTCGTTGGAGACGTAAGGCATTCAGCAATTGAAAAGGAAATTATAAAATTAGTCACTTGAGTAATTTAAACATGCAAATAAGTGTCCCAACTGTGGTGATACCAGATTTAGCTGAATTTACTCGGGCTGCTTCGACTTTATCACCCTAATTATTCCAGCTTTGTGTCAGGCTTAAGAAAGCAGGAAGCCAGAATTCTCTGTTACACAAGTTTCTTGTGGTGCTATTACTGCACTGCGTGTGCCCTAACGCACTCACTGGGAAAAACTTGTTCCAAGGGTTTTTTCCTTGCTAATTAGCAGAACAAAGGCAATCAGGACTGTTCTATCACCAGAGATTTAACACACTCGGATTTTATGAGCCAAGCTGAGTGAGGTGTATATGTTCTGATAGCAAACACAGCACAGCTGAGGGAGCCCCTCAGGAATTCAGTAAAAATTACCTGTTTAGGTAATGGCTTTTTTTTTTCCCCTCAGAGCCATCTCCTTGCGTATCTCTGACGTTAAAACATAGCTGGCTCCATGAAAGTATTAATTATTTTAGAAATCTTATCTACAAGGAGCTGGTTGCGAGAGGAACGCTGATGGAAATAAGCACATGATCCAGTTGCACATGCAGGGCTGTTTTCAGGCTCCTGTTAATATTAAAAGAATGTTAATGTAAAACATTAAGATAAGAAATCAGAGGACAGTCTCTACCTCCACGAAGCCCAGAAGCTCCTGCTGAGCTTTGCTCAACCAGCAAGTACAGAAGCTGTGTGATTAAATTGATTTAGCCCTTATTATTGGCAATAGAGTGACCAAGGGTTGAATGTAAGAGTGATTTTTTTAAAGGTATCTTGGTGATAAAATGATGAGAGTCTAACGGAATTTTCCTCTTAGTTTTTGGCATAACTATTTAAATTTTTCTCCCTCAGGAAGTATACACAACACTATTTTTCACATGAATAAATGGAAATAATCTTTGCAGCCAGGGATTCTTCTTAATATTAGTTGAAAGTAAAGACGCACATAGGGCTTCTAGTCTATAAAGAAGGTGAGAAAACAAATAAGAGCAAGTGTTAATTCATGTACACAGAATTTGTGTTTGCACAGCAGGTGAAAATGCTACATTAATGCTGGAAATATCTGTCCTGCTGTGTCGTTTTCCTTCCTTTTTATTACTCTAGCGTTCGGTCTCGTATGAATGCACCGTACTTATTTGCATGTTATCACGACAGATTCCTCTTTGCTTCTAGTTATCCATATAAAGAGATAGATGCTCCACATGACCTCAAGAAAGTATTCAGATGAAACACTATTTTGAAATACTGTGGGTTTCATAGCGTAGCGTATATATGCATACATTTTATTTTTAGTCAAGGTTATTAATCGCTCGCAAAAATGCCAACAAAGAAGAATGTCGTTAAAGTGTAATGTCAAATGCTTCTAATTATGGCAATGTCAGGAGCAGGGGTCAGTCGGAATGTTCATGAGGTTGAATAGAAAATTATCCCGACTGTGTGACTCGAAGCTTTCGACCCTCCTGTTCGAGGAGGCGCCAGGTGTGGCCACGGTCCCTCCTGGAGCTCAGTAAGGCGTCGTGGATCGCCAGCCGTGTTTGTAACGGGGCCCAGAGCTTGCTCTGGACCTGTGCAGGGACGGACAGGCCTCGCCTTTGGGGAGCAGCTTCTCAGCCAGCAGCCCCACCACTGCTGGAACAGTGAGCTGGGTGTGTGGTGAGCCTGGCCCCAGTACAGGCAGCCTGGCAGTGGTGTCAGGGGAGCGCAGCGACCGTGTCCCTGTGGGGCCGGAGCAGGGCACCGTGTGCCAGGGCCTGACCCGGCTCACGCCGTGCTGCTCCCTCCCGGGGTGCCAGGCCCCTTGCTTGGCGTGGCCTGCCACTCACTTGCAGCTGGCTGGTTCCGCTGCTTTTAAAGAGAGGCTGCCCTTGCCGTGGTTCCAATTGCTGCATGCGTGTCTCAGGCTGGTGCTCTCCAACCTTCTGGCATGCTGTGGGGCTGGATCTGCAGCTGTCATGTGTTGTGGAGATCACTTCTCTTTTCTTTTCTTTTAGAGTAACAAGGGAAAAAAATTGAAAAATGCAAATGAATTTGATAATTCAGTCTTGCTGGCCAGACAAATTCCTGTTAAAGCTTGTACTTTGTGAGGAACCAAGTGGGATAGATTGCATGCTCTGTTTTGGTCTGGATGTTTGTCTACCTCTGTTATTAATGTGTCATACTCTGAAAGGATCAGAGACACTGTATAAGGGGAATAGGTTTTTCAAAAAGGGAAATGAGTGGAAGTGAGTGGAAGAAGGCTAAGAATACATACAAAAGTGACAGGCAACCTATCAGTCATTTTAAGTTACTCTTCCAGACTGCTTTGTGTGGCATTCACATTTTTCCAGTGTTTTTTTTTTTCTGATTGTGCTTTATGTATTTTGCTTAACACAGAAGGTACTTGGCATTTGTGCTTTTGTCTACGTGACTCACAAAATAGGCTTTTCTTTAAAATAGGTAGTTTTGCACTGTTTTATGTGGCATCGTGGTGGATTGGTGTGCCTGTGCAGCCTGGCAGGTCAGTGAAGCCTGGGGGCAGTCAGCACAGGAGTGGGGAGACTCTGAAGGGCTCGCTGAGACCTTGGCTGCTCCTCAGGCTCCTTTTCCTTGATATCATACAAAATAATCTGCTGCCAGAGAATTTCCTGCCTGTGTACAGCTTCCCTGGTGCCTTATGTGCCGGTAAGTTAAAACAGTGCTGGGCTGCTCCAACATAAGGTGGGAGTGTGTGTGCTGTGCTTCAGCGCTCTTCCCCCTGTCCCGTGGCCAAAAGCACCTCAGCCATCACACAGCACAGGTATCCGAGCCTGCTGCAGTGGCCAGCATGGCATCACCTCCTGGGGACTGCCCCTCCCAGCTCTGAAGAGCAAATCATTCGCAGGAGGTAATTAAAGGAACAGTTTCTAATGCCAGGTGGTCAGACATCTCTTGCAGGAGGCGGTGCAGGATGCAGCAGCTGAGGGAAACCTCTGGAGATGGCCAGGCAGGACGTGTGAGCTGCACAGGCTGGGCTGAGCTCTCCTTGTGCTCTCTGGCCTGCCAGAGGCAGAGCTGGGCCAGAACCCTGGGCAGTGCCCTGATGGCAGCACGGCAGGGCAGTGCCCTGATAGCAGCACCGCAGGGCCGTGGGGTAGTCTCCAGGTCTATGTCTTCACAGTGCTTCTTGTGTTTTCAGCATCTTAGAAAAGTTCATCCTTCAGGTCTTCAGTACACAATGAAACGTTTAATCATTTGAAGTTCGTATTAGGTCTAAAATTGAAAGTAGTCTGGATCCTCTGGAGAAATTTTGGTGTCTCCAGAAGATATCAATACCAGCTCTTCAGGCTGGCTCTTGGCTGCTCAGGTGACCCTGGGCATTCCTGCTGCTCAAAGCGAGTGAGGAGACTTTGGATTTCTCTCCAAGTTCTTTTTGGAGCTTTCATTGGGCCACAAAAATGTCACTCAGAAAAACTTGTCATTTAATGAAGCTGTTGCTCTGCAAATAACAAGTTTAGATGAGGTAGCTGTCAAACTATGTGCTTGGTCCTCTTCTGACCTAAAAAGTCTGGGTTTGGTCCCTGATGTCATGAGGCCAAACTTTCTCACCTCATTGACTTTAGGAAGGAACTGTGACTGAGATCCTGCCTTGGATGTATTGGGGACTACGTAATTAGTGTCTGAAATCTGTCTTCAGAAATTTATTTTCCCTTCTGGAAAGAGTGTTGATATTTTAAGCATTTTAACTGTTCCTGCTTATTTTTTGCTTCCTTTTATGATATAAAAATTCAGTTTGGTTCATTTTGAGCCTGACTGGAAGGCGAAGTTTGTTTATTTTGGCAGCTTAGTTGTAGATCGGCCAAGAGGAAAATGAAAAACTGTAGCCTGTGGGCATTCTGCGTGTACTTATCTCCATCCTGCTGGAGCAGGGATAACTGTCTCCTTCCTAGGAAAGGAAAACAGGTTGAGGAGAAGCCTCATGTATTTATATTTCCTTTGTTTTGTTTTTTTTACTGTAGCACTTCTGCACAAGGTCTGTTGGCAGTGTCGGGGGTGGCACAGACACACCCACAGCTCAGGGTATGCTCTGAAGTGCTTTTGCCCAACAGAAGTTTAATCAATTTATTAAATATTTGTTTTTTCTACTCATAATGTTTGGAAAATAACTTGAGATTGTATATCTTTTGAGTATTAGTCTACAAGTGAATCAGAAAACAATATTTCTGTAGGCTCCTTTTTTGGTGCTACAATTCAGTCAAGGGCACACATTCCAGCAGCCCGGGCACTGGGCTGGTCCCCTCAGGACTGTGCTCTCACCACAGCCAAGGACAGGCGTTGTCAGGTTGTCCTGCTGTGATCCCAAACACCTCCAAACTCCACTGGTGTGGAGTCAGGATGGGCTGGGACACGAGGGGTGTCCCACGAGGGGTGCAGAGGGAGCCTCGCTGCCAGCCCTGATGCTGTGAGAGCCCTGAGCTGCAGCAGCCTCTGCTCCCACCTTTGCTGCGTGGCGCGGTGTCAGCACAGCTCTGCTCGGGCACGCAGGTAAGTCAGGGACAGCCAATTCCTGCTCTAACAGGACCTGTAACACTGGAAGTCAGGTGCTGAACTGCTTTAATTTCCAAACCCCGGGATGCTCACTCTCTGTGCTTGCTTTTGCATTATCGACTATTTCTCATGAAACATTTTAAAGATTCATAGCTGTGAAATTTCCAAGTTTCATCGCTTTGTGTTGTGTGCTGTTTCCCACTTGGATATATGGGCATTTCTTCTTATGAGGGATCTTTTAGGAGTCGGTACGAGTTCAAATACTATTGCTTTAAAATGAAAGATTCTAGTAAGACACACAGAAGAAACTCGATGCAAAAAGTGAGGGACCTGTGTACTTTTTTTTTAAAAGCTTCTTGCTCAAAGGCATCTACCCTGTCCTTGGAGAACTTGGGTATCGGTTTGATGTCAATTCTTTCACAAATAAACTCTTCCTTCTGTTATTCTAATCATACATGTATGCTGCTAATAAAATTCTTCCTCAGGGTATCTGGGAGGAAAACCTTATTCCTTTGTTTTGGGACAGCCGGCAACTGTGGCACTGGTGGATTAGCAGATGAGAAACTTATTCCAGAGAAACAACTTTTTCTGGAAAATTGCTTTGACAGAAACCCCTCATTCCTGCGACCAGAATCCACAGCCTTTTAAAGTAATTAGGGGGACTTAGTAACAAAGAAATACAGGCAGCACATCCAACAAGAGATTTGGCTGCTGCTCCGAAGCCTCCCCGTCTGCGTGTCCCTCCTGATGTGGGGGAGAGCAGGGAAATGAAGGGGAAGAAGAGTTACTGATAGTGCTGAGAAGCCTTTATTCCTGGGGCACCAAACTCATCCCTGTCCTTTTAGGCAGAGCTCTGGTTTTGGGAGCAGCCTCGCTGCGGAGGCGTGGTGTGGCAGCAGGCACCTGGCAGGAGCGGTCGGTCTGCCACGTGTCTGCTCCAGGGGTCAGGGCGAGGGGACGTGCCGCAGGCTGGGCACTGCGGCGTGCAGTGGCGCTGGCAGCGGGTGTGCTGGCCTGGCAGGCAGCGCCGTCTCCCGCGGGCGGTCCCTGGGGCCGGCACCCGTGCGGGGTGCAGGGGCTGCACCGGCCGCTCAGTTCCTGCGTTCCCGTCAAGGGAAGAAAGCGTTCCTGTTTTCTCAATGTGTCTTTAAAGCGTGGAATGTCTTTGGAGGTGGGAAGGGGAAGGATAAAACCCCTCTGTAGGTGTAGTTCTCTTAATGGCCTTCACTCCGTGGGTGATGCCCAGCACCCAGCATCGTCCCCCGCGTCTTGTCCTGATAACAAACGTACACTGTGGGGTTACTGGTTGTTACTGGGAATGTGCGGGCCTAGTCAGCACCTTCCTGCTGACTCAGGGTGTGCTGGGACTCTGGGCCAGCCTGGGCTGAGGGAAAAACAGCTTTCCTGGGTCGGTTTTGGGACTGACTCTATTTCTATTTCCTTAAACTGCCCAAGCGGGTTTCTCTCCCTCGTGCCTCCGATCCTACAGCAACAGAAATCGCAGGTCATGATTAAATAAATGCACAATCTGTGGTGTTTGATCTACGTGTGCCATGGTGGCAGCCGGATGACTGGGAGTTTCCACTTTTCTTGCAAAAGTTTGGGAAAATATCAATTTGCACAATCAGGATAACTCTCAATGCAGAATTCCTGTGTAAAGGCAAGGTGCCACCAGAGCATCTTCATTGCAGGGCCAGAGGGTGCTGGATGCCAGGCCTGTGGGGCAGGTGTGCTGAGGGTGGCACACTGCAGGTGTCCCCCCAGCCTACCCCGTCAGGAATGTGCCCAGCAGCTTTCCCTCAAAGGAAACATGAGGAAAACATCTTGTTTTAGAGAGATATTTAATATGTTTTTCATATTTGGAAGGCAGTTAATGTCTGGGAATGTCCTTTTGCTCCCTGGCCAGCATGATTAATGTTACTTTTGATCTTTAAAAAAAAAAAAGAAAATCAGAGTAAAAGTGATTTATTTGCAAGGAAAGCAACAGCAATTATTTACTCTGTATTCATGGTTAAAGTTGCTTTCTTTTAAACATTATTTTTGGGAGGGTAAAAGTTCTTAAAAATAAACATGGTTCAAATTATTTTTAGATTAAAATACTTTATGGAAAGGGAGCTGAGTTTTAGTGTTTGAGCATTAAACCAGGTAGTTAAGTCTTTGGGGAAAACGCAGATGTAGAAAGGCCAAGCAAAAATGTGCTTTCAACTACCTGGAGCTAATTACATGGAGCGGCTAACGAGGATTCTAATGACGATGGTCCTGGGTCTGGTGGTTGTGCCCAGGTGGGCTGGTTTGCTGCCTTCCTGCCAGCCCTGTGCCGGGGCTCGGCTGTCCGTGGGCTGCACAGGGGATGGGCACGGGGATGGGCACGGGGACTGGGGACAGGGACTGGGCACGGGGATGGGCACGGGGATGGGCACGGGGACTGGGGACAGGGGCTGGGGACACGTTGACTCTGGATCTTTGCTGTTGCTGCTGATTGCTTTCTGCCTCTGGCTATACCATGTCTGATTAGTAGTAACATAGGAAAAACCAAGACTGAGCTATTGAGTCTATAAGGCATGAGTAAGCTAAAAGGATAACCCCAAGTTACTGCTGTACTTACAGAAGATAGCCCTGAGTTCTTCATTTTGTATTAAGGTTGTTCTCGTGTGACAGCAGGTCATGTACCATGGACATGGTTGTCAAAGCAAACACCATTTATCCTTCTCATTTGATTAAATTCTGGGATGAGTAACAGACTTCCTTTTACTTACACCTTCCATTATGGTCATAGAGATGCCATTTGGGTGGAAATATTGCACCAGTCTGATTATCACATAAAATCACCTGTGTTATTTTCAGCCTGGAAAGCCCAAAGTGAAGTGTGTCCACCCCAGCTGGGGCAGAGACTCCTGAGAGTGGTTCTGCAGGACTTGTGTGTATTAAATCCTGTGGAGCAAATCACAGTGGCCTAATTCCCAGTTTGGACTCTCTGGTCTTTTTCACCTCAGTCATTACTTGGTAATACAGGAAGTGGTTTGTACTTCCTATCCCTGTTCATAACCTTCCAGCACTTGGCTGTGAAATCCCTTAGGGTGCTGTTGTTCTGGATGCAGGAGCTCAGGCTTGGCTGAAGGAGTTTTATCATTTCCTCTGCCATGGCTGATGCAATTAGTGGGGTTTGGTCTTACTAGCACTATGTGACAAAGGGATGTGGCCAGAGCACATTGAGTAGCCCATGACTCACTCGTGTGTCACTGTGTGATACCATCCTTCATCTACAAGGCTGCTCTGTTGAGCATCTGATGATTTTGATTTGTCTCCTTGGAATTTCCTTGGCACAGTCTTATCCAGGATGAGCCTGTTGATCAGCAGCTCCTTCAGATACTGAAAAGTTTCCTTGTGGGTGCTGCACAGTGCTCACCAAACTCGATCCCTAGACTGCAGCAGAGATGTGTTGTGGTTGAATCATCCTCACTTTGAGCCATCCCCATCACACAGCTGGACCCACTGAGTGGTTGGCCTTTGTTCTCAGTGTGCAGTCCACTGCCAGAGTGCTTTGATTAATTCGAGTGACTCCTGCAGGAGTCATTTTCTGTGTCAGGATGCTGAGAGTCCAAACCTTCTATCTCACCTACTTTGATACAGTTTTTTGGTTTTTTTTTCATTGTTAGTATACAAAACAATTCAACTCATAGCAAGTTTATGCACCTAAAATGGCCCTATTCCTAAGGGGAATTTAGATTGCCGTTAGGTATTGGAACAGTTCTATGAAAAATAGTCAATACATTTCTGCTCTTCTGCAAGTGTCTCAGTATTTGACAGCTGTTGGGTTTTCTTGTGTTTTTTTTTTTTAAATTATACGTATTCCCACTTTGGGGCAGGGAGTCCACTGGTCTCTCCCAAACTGCTTCAGCACCACAGATGTGAGTTGTCTGCTTCAACTCCACAGTGAGCTGAGAAATATCTCCTCACGACTGTTCAGAGTTGTGAACACTGTAAACGAGAGCAGCAACAGCAGAGATATAGGAAACAGATGCTGTGGCTTCCGGTTGGAAATTCAGTGACTGTTCTGGCAAAGTACTTTGGACTTATTAGATGGGAAAAGGTGCTATAAACCCCAACAAACCTGCCAGGCTTGAATGCTGCAGCCATAGATGATGGTGGTTACCATGCTGGCTCATGAGCTGTGGAAACTTGAAGTACATTGTGAAAAATCTGTTGTCTTGAATTTGGTCAGAACATACTCTTAGTGAGTGGCAAAATCACTTGAGGGAAATGTCAGTGATACCACAGAATGCCAGAATGGTTTGGGTCGGGAAGGCACCTTAAAGCTCATCCAGTCCCACCAGCAGGGACACCTTCCACTAGCCCAGAGTGCTCCAAACGCCATCCAGCCTGGCCTTGGACATTTCTAGGGATCCAGGGGCAGCCACAGCCTCTCTGGCCACCTGTGCCAGGGCCTGCCCATCTTCATAGCCAGGAATTCATTCCCAATACCCCATCTAACCCTTCCTTCTGGCAGAGTGAAGCCATTCTCCCCTGTCCTGTCATTCCTTGTAGTCTCCATTTTTCTTTTAAGGCTCCTTCAGGTACTGGAAGAGCAGAAAGGAAAAAGCTTTCCTTACCAAGTGATAGAATTGTACCCACCTGGTTTTGCTAAGTCCCAGGTAGTTTTTGGGATGCTGAGCTGTGGTCAGTACTGGATGAGTGTAAGGGATGTGGTTTAGTGGTTTTTGCGGATGGTTCTTGCCAGTCTGCGTGGGTGTGAAAACAGACCCTGTCACATGCACTACCTTTACGGAGTGTACAAACAGGGGTTTCATCTGCTTCCCATTTACTGGTACATTTTGTTGTCTTTGCCATGGGCATTTAAAACTGAGATGTTCTGAAGAGCCCTGCATGAAATTTTAAAGAGACTGGACCTTTCATCTGCACACCAGCAGGACACCAGATAGATGAACAAGAAAGAAAGAGAAATTGTTTTTGAAGCAATAGCAAAAAAAATAACAGTAGAAGCAATTATTTTATCAAAGGTTTATTTTCTTTCTTGTTTTTTAAAGACCTTTCCTCGGTTGAAGTTTGCTACCTTCTTATGTATGTTTGATTTGTGGTTTTCACAAGGTCCAAGTGAAAAATGTCAGCTGGAAGATGTGTATTGTTAATGAGCAATCACAATGGCCCCGGTGATTTCAGTGAATTTTGGTGCTCAGAGGATTGCAAAGCTCTTGCCTTCTATCCCCCAAACAGGAACACATTTCTCTTTCACATTTCACTCTGTTCCTTGACTATGGACAGACCTTTTCAAAGAGGAAGGATGGAGTTAGTCTTTGTTTGTCTTTGTTTGTCATGTTCTTGCTTGTACTGACATAAATGGTGATCCTTACGGCAAGGAGCTGGACTGTGATCCCTCGGCTGCCTCTGCCAGGCCATTAGGCAGTAATCTCCACTTGGGTTGCTGTGGCTTGTGTTGGTGGCCCAACTGTGAGAAGTTCAGTGGTTCCAGGTCCTTTCAAATTGCTGCTGGCTTTGATCACTTTTCCTTTTGCTGACTGATCTCCTGCCTGCTGCTCCTCACCCTGCTGGGAGATGTTCCCCTGGGCTGATGGAAGCTCCAGCTGGACCCCGTTGCCTGGCTGAGGTGGCACTGACTTGCTCCAGATGTGCAGGTGGCATGGTTTTGGTTTTAATATTGATGGTGCTCTGGTGGGAAGGAAAATAAAGTTCCTCTCCTTGAGTGTTTATGGCATGACACTCTGGGAGCAAATACCATGGGCTGCCTCGAGAATTGATTTGAAGCACAGAAAGAGTCTGAGGAAAGAACAAAGCCACCAGCTGTGCCATCCCTGAGTCGTGGGGAGGAAAGTGATCCATGGGGTTGGGACTGACACCTGAGCTGGGCTTTACTCCCATGCTGATTAGAACAATGTTTTGGAGGAACTTCGCTGTCCAGAACGTGCAGGACTGAAGACACTCTGCTGGTGGCTTCTCCCAGGCTGAGGGAAACTCAGAGAAATCTAAAATATGAATAGGCATTTCTCATGTTCCTCACTTTCAGATCTATAGATCCTGTATTAATGAAATAGGGCAAGCAGACAGGAAAGAGGTTTGTACTGCCAGTAAATATTGGAACTGGAATCTTGTTTGAATTAGGGTGATGTCTGCTGGGTGAGAGACACCTACAGCCATATATAAGACCAAAGCTTCCAGCAGTCCGTACTGACTTCCCTGAAAAGCATATTTATATCTTCCAGACCAGTAATTAATCACTCAGTAGGACTTTTTGGGACGTGAATTCACAGAAGATCTTTTTGTACTGCCAGGAACCACAAAGCATGGGCACAATTAAAACTCTGATTTAATTTATTACATAGAGGCATGGAATGGGAATGTTCTAAGTGATGTTGACAGACCAACATTTCAGAACCACCTATTTTTTTAAATAGAAAACAAATGCTGCTCCTTACAAAAATTAAATTACATTAATAGCAGTTTTCTAATACACTGCTAAGAAAGAAAACCAAGTTTTGGCATTAATTAAGATGCAAAGAAGTGGTATAATTTTTAAAGAGAATGCATTTCAAAGTTGTCTGTTTATATAAAATAAACTATACTGCCTTTTGTTGAAATGCACTTTAAAAGTACAAGGCTCTTTTGAAAAATTAAAAATAATTGCTGAAAAGTTTTCATATGCTGATAATTTCCCTTTAGTTAATTCTTGGGAGTCCCTGAAGCTCCTCTGATGCCTTCATGTGCTGTTGTCCATTTCTTGGCCTGACACTTGGAAAAAGGCACTGAAACAGATGCACTGAAAAATCCACAAAGGGGATTAAATAAGTGAAAAATTTATCTTATGGTGACAGATAAAAAAAAAATCAAGCCTCTTCTGTTATCAGAAAGGCACTAAAGAGGTGGTTGAGCTTGGTCAGTAAGTGCCTATACGGGCAAAAAGAGTTAGCGAATAGAGAGCTCTTAAGAGTGGAAGAAAAAAAATACAAAGAGGTTTAGTGAATTGAATTAAAGGTAGACAAAATTTGACTAGAAATAACGTACATGTTAATCAGGGAAGGTGATTAATCACTGGAACAACTTAATGGCTGTTATGGTGGGTATTTTAAAATCAAGAGCGGATGATTTTCTAAACCTGTAGTTCAAGTGCAACTATTGAGCTTTAAACTGGAAGTAATACAGAAAATTCTGGTGGTCTGTATTATGCAAAGTGTTGGATCAAATCATCACATTATCTTGAAATCCTGTAAATTAACAAGGCACTTTTGTTTCTGAATAAACATGACCTCTAATAATTTCCTTTTTCTTGAACAACTCAGTCCTACCAGCTCGAGTTTTTCAAGATGTTTTAGTCCATCATGAATTGTCTGAACAGGGATTTCTTCAGTGGTGAAACAAAGTACAGCTAATAACTGTGAGGAGCTGTCAGGAAAATATAATAATAAAAAAAATACTGATGTTTCTGCCTTTTAGCATATTCCTATCTGTTCTTCTCTCAAATCTTGCGTGCTTTATGTGGCGGTGGCACCCTGTGTCACACGTGATGTGATGGAGAGCTGGAGTGACACTCCCAGCTCTAATTCTGCTGCCTTCTGTGTATGTCACAATGTGTGTTTTATTATTTGGTGTTCACCACACCCGTGTGTGAACGTTGTGTTAGGGTAGTGAAGGGATAAACCACGAAGAGCTGGGAGAAGTGACAATGGAGAGAAAGGGTTTATGTTCATAAACTGCCCGTAAACTTGTGCTGCTAAAAATCCTGCTCTGGCTGAGCTGTGCTGCAGTGCCAGGGGAGCCCAGCAAGTTACAGAGATGCAACCCCAGAGAGGGGTGAGCTCTCACCCTCAGTCAGAGGGGGCCTTTTGGAAGGGCCACTGAAGGTTGTCTTGGCACAGCTTTCCAAGCTGGCGTTACATTTCAAGTGCCGAGAAACCCACGGATGGATGGATGGAAAGGTAGTCATGGAAATGGAATGTGAGCCACCATCTGCATAAGCACAGGTTTTCATACCTCTGGTGCTGAGATGAGACCAGGCTCATCCAACCAACAGGAGAAGCTCGTGGTGCTTTCAGCTGCCCAAAGATGATTTGAGCTGCACCAGGAAAGCTGGAGCTCAGGGAGCAAAGAACAGTACAGCACTGCCCTTTGGGTGCCAACGTGAACAAATCTGGCACAGAGGAATGAATGGATGAAGTCATGGCACTTGACTGTACAGATCAATCAAATGTGATAAAAAAGAGTAAATTTTTTGAAACCATAAAAATAATTGAGTTTGCAGAGCAAATTTGTCTGCAGTTTAAGGCTATTTTAAAATAACAGGTACTTTAAAATAGCTTCCACTGGAGTTTGAAGGACTCTTTCATTTCTGATCTGAACAGATACATTTCAAAAAATGTAGGAGAAACCACAAACAGATTTTCAAACCTGTTCCAGGACAAGTGAAATTTGGGTATGATTTACAAGATTCCTGGGGGGATACTTCACAGTGCACGTCTCTGTTTCTTCTGGGACTTTAGAGGCATTTGTTATCCACGTTTCCGTGTTTTAAGGAGCAGGTATTATCCCATGTACTGGTACCAAATGCTTTGGTCCTGGGCTGGGAGGAGTTTTATTGCGCTGTTCATGTCGGGGTCAGGAGGCCAGGGGACACCTGTTTGTTTGGCTCTCGGAAGAACTCCGTCCCTTGATGGATTTTAGATTTATTCACACACTGGAGATTGCAGATGACAGTTTCTCTGACTTTCTTTTGAGATTCATGGTTTACAAAGGTTTTTTTCTTAATGAGCTGTTAATTCGTAACAGTATTCTCCAGTGATGTAAAATAGCCATCTGATGCTTTCCAAGCTGGTTTGCATTGTGCTAGATTTTGCAGTTTTTTATAGAAAAGGATTTATTTCCTTCTGAGATTTATTTTTTAGATGACAAAGTTTCATGAGGAAAATTTTTAAAACTTGTTTGTGCTTAATATTTGCCCAAATATGTGCAACATCTGACCTTGGTGTGCATTGTTGTGTTTCTGTAATTTAATTGTCTTACATCTAAGCCCCCACTTCTGATCCTTCAGAGTCCCAGTAGTGCCACCATGTCATGCAGGTTTAGTGCAGCTCCTTCTGCTCCCTTACACACTTGCTCTAAGAACTCCAGGACACTGATGCAAAAGCTCATGGATGCACAAATCTTGCATCTAAAACATCGTTTGGCATGAGATCCATGTTCTCCATCCCTGGAAGTGTCCAAGGCCAATTTGGACAGGACTTGGAACAACCTGGTCTAGTGGAAGATTTCCCCTCACAATTGCTCTCATAGTCAGGTACAATAGTCAGGAAGAGCTATCCTGCCTAATATTTCAGTTTTTCCTGTTCAGACATTTTACTCCATTTTGCTTCTGAGCAATACCAAACCTCTAAGTAACTTTGTAATTAGTTTCTGCAGTGGTATGGAAATAAAACTGAAATGAGAAGTTAACACTCAAAGAAAGCACCAGTTTGCTGACTGGGTGAGGAATGAGTACTCGGGCACTGGAGGCTTGAGGATCATATCGCCACTGCTCATACAGTGACAGAGAGAGCAGCAGGGAATGGCAGGAGCAGGGAATGGCAGGAGCAGGGAATGGCAGGAGCAGGGAAGGCCGGCGTGCCGCAATCCCCACACGTGCAGCAGGTGCCCCAGGCGCCGCTGCCTCCAGCTCGGTTTGTGCAGCAGCTGCGAAAGGAGCGAGAGGGAAGCAGCGGCCGGGCCTGCGGGTCCCGCTGCCAGCGCTCCGGAGGGCACCGCTGCCCGGGCAGCGCGGGGGGAGCTCGGCAGCAGACATCAAAGATGAACAGAGACGGGAAAGAAGCCAGAGATAAAAAGGACCATAAGGCTGGAACAGTCCGTGGAGATATTCCATGTTTATAGCGGGGTCTGGGGGAATAATGGGTGTTTATAAATGAGTTCAAGGGGATAATGTGTATTGAAATATGAGTCCGGAGGGAGAGTACGTATTCAAAAACTATCTACTGTATATAGCATAATAATCCCAGTATTTCATAAGCTCGTAGGAAAGTATTAAATAAAAATAAATTACAAATGTCTGTGGCTTGATTGCAAATCATTTCAGAGCAAAGGGAAAGAAAGTCCTTTGCAAAATGTGGAAACCATCTTGTGTTAAACAGCACCAGAAAAAAAAAAAACAACCTAATTGTGAAAAGTAAATGTCAGTTACAGTTATTACAGTGGCCATGTTGTTTCCAATAACAATTTGGCATTTTATTTAGTCTGTAACAATCTACAATTTAAATTTAAAATAAAGATTTTTCTTCTATTTCCCTCTGAAGTTGTGTGCCAAGCACAGCAGAGCAGAATGTAACATCTGTTGATGATTAAAACAAGCTTTCCTATGGGCCCTGAATACAAAGTAAACATGGATTTTATCCATAGTCAACAGCATTTACAAATGTAAGGGGAGGAAGCTACTGAGTTTTTGAAGAATGAGCTGTGAGAGAGGAAATATAAGACCGGGGACGGCAGATGGCGATAATTAGTTCCATATCATGAAAGGCTTCTATTAAAAAATGAAGAGGACAGAGTCCTGGATTATGCTGCTGGTTTATTAAAGGCCCTTTCTTTGACATCGGCCCCTGTGCGTGCCACTCCGGGCTGGGGTGGGTGGCACAGCTGCTGTCCGTGGGCGCTGGGCCGGCCCTGGGCGCGGCCACTCAAAATACACAATTTCCAAACTTGTCCCCGTGTAGTGCTATAAACGCTCTGCTGGCAGGAGGCAGAATTCAGGAGGCATTTATTATCTGGACCTATAGGCTAGTCATTTTGCATTTTATTCTGGTTTAATTTAGGTTTAGGGGCAGGGTATCCAAAGCTGAAGGCTATTGAACTTGGTGATGCCTCCTGTGTGCTGCTTGTGCCCTGTTTGGTCACTCAGTGCGTGCTCCCACCTCAGGGCTCACCTCTCCTCAGTGAGAGCTGCTGTGTTTTATCTCTGACCAAAGGGTTGTGCCTCTACTCCAGGTGTTTCTTGTGTGGTCTGTGTGGTCTCACTTCACTGGGTTCCACCATATTTCTCCATCCCTGGCAGTGTCCAAGGCCAGGCTGCACAGGGAATGGAGCACCCTGGGCTAGTGCAAGGTGTCCATGCCCATGGCAGGGGTGGGACAGGATGGGTTTTAAGGTCCCTTCCAACCTAAACCATTCTGGGATTCTGTAGCTAAAGAACTAATTATTACTGCTGGAACCATTTCATTTCATTTTATAGAGCTTTGCCCAGCCTGTTTGCCTGGTTTTGTCTTGCTTTAATTCTTTTATCCTCTAGTTATACATAGAGTATATTAACTGAAGTGTCAAAGTGAAATTCCAATTTGCTGAGATTTACCTGCTTCCCTGAGAGAGGACAGCCCTCCTCCAGCTCCTGGGGCCTGAGCCAGCTCCAGTCTTGCACAAGAGTTTTTTACTCTTCCTTCCAATCTGGGCTGGTTTCAGTTTGCTACCAATTCTCCCTTTTCCTTTTTTTTTTTCCTCCCCAAGTATTTTGTAGCGTTCCAGTTCATATGTTATTTTGGAATTCACTTCAGTTTTTAATTGCAATTTCTTCTTTCCTCACTTCCACCCTCCTTCAGTTTTCTTTCCAACTGGAAGCTGTCGTAGCCGAGCTCTCGGCGCAGGCAGCCATGCAAGCACCTTTGTAGCCCTGCACAAACACACTGAGTGTTAATCTGGCACTCGCTCGCTTTTTTTCCCTTTCCCTTCCGTCATTTTATAATTACCTCATGTGGTAACAGCTCTTGAGAGCCTCGTCTGTCACCCTGGAACCAAATGCTTTTCATTGAAAATTAAGGAGAGGCTTCAAAAGTTGTGAGTTCTTTCAGCAATGAAATACACCAGTGCTGCAGCAGAAAGCGTTTTGCTGCTGGATCCCATTACAGCGCTGCTGTCGGATGCTGCAGTGCTGGGGAGGGACAGGAACGCGGGGCTTGTGCTCCCTCTCAGCCACAGCTGCCAGTGCTGCTGGCCCGGGGAGGGGCCCACGGGACCTGCAGGGCTTTGTCAAGGTGGGCACCCATCCCCACCTGCCAGCAAAGGTCTTAGGAAAGCACAGCCCCTGGCCCTGCTCCCATGGGAACTGTCACAGCCACAAGGAAGGAGGTTGGGACTGGATGGAAGTGGAGGCAATTCGTCCCCATGATACCAAATGCATGCATTAAATGTAATGAAATCCCTCCCTGTGGCACAGGTTCCTAGAGCAGCTGTGAGTGCTCCTGGATCACTGGCAGTGTCCAAGACCTGGCTGGACAGGGCCTGGAGCAGCCTGGGCTAGGAGAAGGTGTCCCTGCCAGTGGCAGGGAGTGGAATGAGATGGGCTTTAAGGGCCCTTCCCACCCAAAATCATTTTGTGATCCTATGATTCAGATTTAAATTAAAATGCAAAAAGAAAAACTGCATGGAAATCAAAATCACTTTAAAATTGCTGAAAGAATGTATAGGAAGAGTTTTAGGCAAAATAAAACCAGCTCAAACCATAATAAGTGTCCAGATCTGCTGAGACATATGTTTTGGGCAGTTTTCCTAAACTCTTAGCTTTAGCAGAGTCTTCAGGTAACAGATTTTATATTTAAATGCCCAACTTCAAAGTGAAATGACAGCAAAAGCAGCCTTGCTTTTATTTTTAATTAAAAATTCAAAAGCATTACCTGAGTGGACCCCAAAAGTTAAAAAGCAGAAGGCAAATAAGATTTTTATGTCTCTTAATGTCTTTGAAGTTGAATCTTACAATTGCTGGATCTCGTTTTCTGGGGGTTTGTGCCTGTTTGGGAGTGGGTGCCTTGTGTCAGGCTGGAGGTGAAGGGATTGGATGAAGGGATGGAGATTGCAGAGGAATTTTTATTTTTTATTATTAAATAATTTACAGAGAGACTGGCAATAGAGGGTGCAGTTAAAGTGCTATGGTTTAAATGACTATTATGACGTTGCAGCATCAGAAAATGCTCTTAGATAAGAAAACCCAGCCAAAACTCAGCCCTCCTCTCCCATCCAGCAAGAGCATGGCTCACCATGGTACCCCACACTTGGTGTTTGCAGGGCTTCCCTGGCTGCCCCCAGCTTTGCCTGTTTTCCAGGCAGCAATGCCTTTGGAGGCCCAGATGAGTGTTGGAGCCTTTCCAGCAGGTGACCATCCTTCCTTTGCTGTCCAAAGGTGAGGCTGCTGCAGAGCCCAGTGCCAGCCCAGGCTCTCTGTCTTGTTACAGTGCTACCTGAGGGCCACCAGACTCGCTCTGCCTTACCTTTCAAATAAGCAGCTGAATCATTCTCTGCTCGCAATTAAAATTTTGAGCTGGTCACTTGTAAATCTGTGCAAGGACAATTTAACTTCAATAAAATTTCAGCTCAAGCTGGGTTTATGTGAGCAAGTGGAAGCTGGGCTCTGTGGCTCCATCAGCTGCAGTGCCCTGCGAGTGAGCATCCCCCCTCTGCTCCTCTGGAAGCTCATGCAGGAGCGAGCCAAGGAGCGGCCTCGGCCTCCTTTAGTAAAAGCCATTATTTCAGCTTCTGCACAAGTTGGAGTCTGGCCATAGCGTGGGATGGGAGCACCTTGTAACACTTACAGATGAGCCCCTGCTTTCAGTGGATCAAGGCCAAACTTCTGTTTGGCTGCTTGTTTTCTCCGTGGGATTGGCTGCGGTGTCGCGCAGTGCTTGTGGTCCGAGGGGCGGCACACACGGCAGCGGTGGCTGTGAGGAGTGCCTCCACCGTCACGTGTTCTTTGGGGGAGCTTCCCCACCACAATTAGGTGATAAAGCCCCACTTCGGTTAGGTTTTGCCATGCGTTTCTGCTAGTGGTGCAATCCAGTACTCTGAGGTCTGCTTGAGATTGGAACAGATTGCCCAGATGCTGTGGAGTCTCCCTGGACTGGAGATATCCCAGAACCATCTGGCTGCAATCCTGGGCTCCGTGCTCTGGGATGACCCTGCCAGAGCAGTGTGGTTGGACCAGATGCCCCACTGTGGTCCCTGCCCCATCCTGTGATTCAGTGAGAGCATCGGCCTAAGTCAAGGATAGGATTTGCTGCCCTCAAACCAGTGTAGTAGTGAGGGCCTGGTTGGGCTGGGATAACCCTTGTGCTGTCTGGTGGCCATATCTCAGCCCCTGCACTGGGGACAGTCACCTGCTGTCACTGGTCACCTGGGCCAGGGCAGGGAAAGTCCTGGGAGGCCTTTGCTGCATGGAGCAGCCCTGTTTGCCCAAGGGCTCTGACTCTGAGTCAGTCAATTGAAACAACACTATGAAACCTAAAAAAAAAAAAAAAATCAATGTTTGCTCAACAAGACTCTGTACAAAACATTTGTGACTTGAGTTAATTTTATTCCCATTCTCTAATATTTTATTGATCAAATTCTATATTAACTTCCCCGACTTTCCGCTGAGATTGATGTCAGGTTAAGTAACCTGTAGTTACCTGCTTGCTCTGGTTGAGTGTGGATATAGTCTACAGCATTTCCAGAGTTCCACAATTTTCTTGCTCTGGTAACTTTTCTCCATTCCTATTGACAGATTAGGGATCTCTCCTGGAGCACAAGGCACCCAGAGGCTCTTCGATTTTAGATTGTTTAATGTTCCCTGTGCCTAGAAATTCTCAGATTTGAGTGCACTGGCTGAGTTTCCTAACAAAATGTTTATTGACCACTTCTGCCCTGTCTGCTTCTATATTAATAATATAATCATATCTACCCAACAATAAACCACTTATTGGAATTTCCTTTGGTCCTAATATACTGAATACACTACTTGCCGTCCAAAGTCCGGGCAGCCGAGACTTTGACATTTGCCTTCTTCTGTCAGTGATTGACACCTCAAACATCCACAACTCTTACTATTTCCTCTTTCTTTTCCCTCCTTGTAAAGCAAGGAGGTATAACAAAAGATATACTTTGTAACAAAAGTTGGTCTGGAGCTGTCATTGGAAAACACAGTTTGGAGATGCTGACCCATGGATTCACACATCCATGAAAGCTTTTCCCTGCCCATCTCCAGGGTCTGCTCACAGGATGTGCCAACCCAAGAGGTGCTCAGTAGTCTGGGATTGGGCATCTCCGAAGGCCTTATGAAAAGGGCAATATTCAACACCTGCTTTTGCCTTAAGCCACCTGTTGTAAGACTAAAGTTTATTTCTGAAAATAGAGATTTCTTGTGGAGCCCAAGCTGAGACAGACTGCTGGGAAACAGAGACCATTCACTGCCTTCTGCTCCACATTTAAGCAAAACTCCTACAGTCTTGTGCTCACTACTCCTGCAGTCAATGCAGGTGTCCAGAACAAACAACTATATGACCACTTTCCAAAAAATTGCCTTACAGCAACTTTAAACTACTCAGCTGTCGGCAGCTTTTGAGGGGGTGTTGTTTCTGTAACTCAGCTGGGCTATATGGCACATGAAACGGATTTGGGCAAGAACTCTCCCTTGGGTTGGTTTTTGTAATGGATTGCCAAGATGGCAGTCTCCCTTTGGATGATTTTTTTCCCCACTACAATAAAATGCTTACTTTTAGGTTGCTGGATGCTGCTGAGATGTCCATAACCATTTGATGTTCCCACCATTCCCAAATGCCAAATGTGAAGAGATTCCCGTGGCCAGCTGACAGCACACAGATTTTTTTGGTATTGCATGGGTGCAAGCTTAACTTTTTTATCTTGAGAAACTTGCACATGGTTATGAATGGAAAGTGCCTCTAGCCCTGGGGATCCCCATGGAGTTCACACTTTCACTCCCTACTGCAGCACCCTCCTCCTTGGACTTTCAGATGTTTCAACCAGATGCTGGGGGGCAGCAGCACATTGTCTGCACGGTAGCTCCCAGAGAGGTCACAAGTGTGCTCAGCCTGTTGGGACAGCAGTGCCCAGAGGAGCTGTGGGCAGCAGGGGAGCAGTCGGGCTCCCCAGGAGGTTCCTGTTGGACTTGACCCGTCACAAGCAATGAGGCTGCAGAGGGAAATGCTGCACATCTGGCAGCCTGCTCTGGAGCAGTGTGGAGCTGTCTGGTGTAAAACAAAGCCAAATGCTCATAAACTTACAAGACCACATTGATAAAACACTGATATCAAGATTTATTAATGTGTTCTTTGCTCTGGCCCGGCCTCGATGCTCCTGACAGGTCAATCAGGCACCAGCGCCGTGGGGCCAGGGCTGCTCAAAGGCACCACAGCAGCAGCTCATGGTGACAGCAGCACTTACGGCACAGCCATGGCCCTGGGACTGGGGGAACAATTGATCTTTTGCACTGCACCTGGTCAGTCACTCTTCCTCTCATTGTTTTGGGGTATCCGAATGCTAAACGGGTGGGAAAAGTCTCCACTGAGTGCAGTAAACTCCCAACTGACCAGAAGGGAACGGTGATGAAAGTGTTTTCTGCACTTGCTTCGTTTCAGCTGTGAGCTGTTAACACACTGTTGTGATACATAATGAACGAGTTTCCTTTTCCAGCAAAGGAGAGGCTGGAGGCATCCCGGAGCAAGAAACTAACACCAAGTGTGTCTTGAGGCACTGTCCGTGTGTGGGGGACCACTGAGGGCTCTGTGCTGCCTGCCCTCCACCCTCAGGCTCTGCACAAGTGCTTTCTGTGTTCCTGATCTTGTTTTGGCATGTGCAGTGGGAAAGAACCACCCCTTCAGAGCTTGGCTTGGGAAAAAGAGAGAAGAAGGGTATTTGAGGTGCAGGTTAAAGCACAGGGCCTTTTCCACACGTGGGTCCTCTGCCCTGCCCTCAGGGATGGCCCTCAGAAGTTACTCTGAAAATCCTAAGGCCTGGAGTGGAGGCCAAGTGACACTTAAGAAAGGAGGAGTGGTGCTGAGCGTCTATCCAGGAGCACCTGAGCTGACTGGCACAAACCCAGGCATGTGCCCACGGGAGGGTCTGTGCCAGGCACTCAGCTCCAGGGTGGGGGCAGGTCCCACGCAGGGCACGGTGTGTGTGTGGCCAGGTGCTGCCTGGGGATAGCTCTGCCCAGCCCCCGGGCAGGAGCACTGATTCTGCTTGGATAAATGTGCACCTCTGTGGGCTGCTGCTCTTCTCTGTTCCAGAGCAGCCCAGCATTCCCTTGCACACAGGCCTTGCTTTGTTCAAGTATTCATCCTCTGCCTGAATTATTTATTTATTCATTTTTCCTCCCTTCATTTTTCCTTCTGTCTTTCCCCTGCTGGTGCCAGATGAATTCCTGTTTCTCCGGCAGCTCAGCAGGGCAGGGATTAATGTGGCTGGAGCATGGCTGCAGCCGTGCTGGGCAGTGGAGTGACCTCCTCCTGGAGAAAAAAAAAAAAAAGAAAAAGGAAAGTATACAGCAGTTAGAAATCCTATGGGTGCTTCTTGTTCCTTGTCACTACAGACCTGTTTCCAGCACCTCCTACCCCATCAGAGAAGAAAATACAATAGAAATTTTTAGCAGAAGATAAAATTGAGAGTGCAAATATTAAGTTGTATTGAAAGAAACTGCAAGCTCTGAACCCAAAGCCATGTAAAGTTTCAGAGTTTGGCTGAGGCTGTCAGTGCTGAGCCTGTTCTCAGCTCTGGTTGTTCAAGCCCCAGGATGCAGGAGGAAGTGTCTCCTTTCCTGTTGTCCTTCTGCTAATGGCATGATGAATTCTGATTACACTGCAGTTGCATGCCGGCACTGTGGAAGGCCACGATAACTATTTGGGACATCAGTTTTCCTCCTGCCTACTTTCAGGAGCATTTTATAGGATTAATATTCAATAAAACCCCCTTAACATTAAAAAAATGCTTAGTCCCCCAATTGTTATTAAATTCTTTTCCTGTGCCATAATGCGGCTGCTTTGATGTAAAGTCCTGCAGTTTCTGGAAGGAGCCGGCGTGATTACGCTAATGTGCAGTGCTCTTTCTGCTATTCCTATAGGGAAAATAAACCCCACATTAGTTCCATATTAGTACCTGACTTGGAGAAGTTAAAAAGTGCCAGAAAAAGGTTAACCAGAGTCAAGTACACATAAGAGAGCTGTGATTATTAGTGTTAGGGGAGCCATTTGAAAAAAACATTTCTGCTTTTACAGAAGAATTTATTGGTGTCTTTGCTTCTGGCTGCTTTATGCATTTTAATAAAGCAGTAGCAGCAATGCCAGGGGGGAGTTGGTTGTGCGTAGTCCAAAGAAGGAGTTTCTGTGTGTGATATTGCCCCTTGTCCCAAGGCAGGGGCTGCCCTCCATGCGGGGAGAGCCCAGGGATGAGTCTTCCATCCAGCACTGTCCAGGAGCTCAGGTTCCTGAATGCCGGCTCCCACTGCCAGCACACCGAGGGGATCCTTCTGGAGAGCCAGGGAAACCAAGGCAGTAATTGCTGTGTGTGTTAAAAGTGTTAAAAGTTACATCCAGCCTACAAGCAGCTTTGGCAATTTCCCTGCCAAACGTCTGGGATTATTTGGAAAACACGCTTTGTTGAATGCAGCCCCACTTCGAGATCCACCCCTGCACTGGGGTAAAATGCTGGCTCTGGATGCAGCTGGGGCCAGAAAAGCCTTTTTGGTGGGAGAAACACTAAAATGCTTTTTGAGTGTGGGGACAGTTTGTGCTCCCATGAGGTACCCACTGACCTGGAGTAACAGATCTTTGCAGTCATTTAGGTGTGGAAATGTTACATGTTCGATTTCATCACAAAGACATGTGGTTTATTCATGGAAACTCTGATACTGTTTAACCTTCACACCTACAACTTAATAATAACACAATTTAACTACCTCAAGGGATGGTGAGGCCCTGGCACAGGTGCCCAGAGAAGCTGTGGCTGCCCCTGGATCCCTGGAAGTGTCCAAGGCCAGACTGGATGGGGCTTGGAGCAACCTGGGACAGTGGAAAATGTCCCTGTCCAGGGCAGGGGTGCCACTGGATGATTTTCCATCCCACACTGGCTGGGATTCTCTGGTTCTATGACAATAAAACGGGGGGTGCAGCCCGAGGGTCATATTTTGCTCAATGATCTATATTCCCTCTCTTCAGCTGTTTACCTTTCTGGAACTGTTTTGTGTGTTTTCACACACGGATTCTGCTCTGGGGATCCCATTGTCTGTTCCTGTAGCGCTGGTTTCTCAGCAGTGATAATTCCTCACAGGTTGTGTAACAGTCCCATTCATCCATTTGAGGAGAGTGGGAAGATTTTGTTTTGTGGGGCCGTAAGCCCATCTGCACTCCCACATCTGGAAAGGCTCACGCCGTCTGTCGCTTTAGTGCACTGGGACAAGAATTCTGATGGAAACACTTAATTCTCAAAGCACTGCTGGATAATGATAAATCCTTTGTGAAACGTGGATTTGCATTTAAGATTCTTTCCTGCTCCTGTTGTCTGTGGGACGTTTTACTCAGCTTCATTTCCAGTGTCCCAAGTCTAAACTCCTAATCCCCTCTGCTGGTGCTTCAGCTGGAGCTGATACTCCTCCGTTACTCCTTCATTTCCGCGGTTTCCAGAGCCCAGGCTCCGTCTCAGCCCTCTTCCCTTCCCCTGCAATCCTCACCAGTTGTCTCCTGTTCTCCAGTGCTGCCTTACTGGGCTGTCCCATCTCGAAGTCCCAGTTCTCCTCCTGCCGACCTGGCCCTGCTCACCAGCAGGCAGCTCCCACTGCAGGGGCAGTGCCAGAGGTGCTCCCAGCCCCTGGCGTGGGTCAGGCACAAGGACAAACACGACAGGACACTGTCGTGCATTACCTGCTGGTAAATGCAGATCGTGTCCGGGAGCATCCCGAGCGAGGCTGGCAGGGGGAGGGAAGGAAGGAGGAGAGCAGCTGATCTCCCTCCGCAGGGCAAGGCAGCAATTCAGCAACTTTGTAGAGTCTGCAATACGTCTGCAAATTACGGAGTTGAAATTCATTTAGGAGAGACCCAAGCCTCCATACTTATTTATTCCTTTATTTTCCCTTCCTGAGCATGGACCAGAGAGAAACTGGCAGGACAAACCAGCCCCTCTTCACAGAAAGCAGCCTGAAATCAAAGAGGGAAATAAACTGCTGGGTCCTTAATGATGGGCTGGAGGCAGCATTTTATTTCATACTTTGTCCCTGCAATTTCCCCCTTTGTTTTACAGGGTGTGACTTTACCAAAAATAGTCAAAGGAAGAAAGTAAAATTGAAAACTTCTTGGAGCAAGCCAAATTTTCCATGCTGAAAATCAATTATTGCCCAATATTTGCAAGGCGAGACCCCCGTGCTCTGGCATTGGGCCAGTTCACCCACCTTCACCTGCTTTGTACTTTATTCACGAGAGTCAAAGATCCTGACAATAAAACTCTTTATTTCAGGAGAGTTTTGAGTTTCAAGGCATTGCTGGTTCTTCTGGCCAGAACTGCCAGTGAAGGAAAGTGACTTCTTCCCTTGCTCCATATGTTGTTCAGTGTGACCAACAACAAATACAATCATTCCATGAAATAAAATGATGGCTTTTGGAAGGAATTGCAAGGTGGCAGAATTAGACAGTGGCCATTTTAAAGGTTACTTTACTATGCCGGAGCTGCAAAAGGTGGAAGTAATTTATTTCCTCTCGGTAATGTTCCTTTCTGGCCGAGCAATTTATCAGAAATGTTAATCCAACAAGCATAAGTGTGTATGTGGTGGGAGGAGGGAGGGAAGCAGAGGAAGGAGAGGGAGAAGGCATTTAAAATTAGCTTCGAAATACTGTACATCTCATTAAAAATGTAATCATGCATAAAATGAGATCAATGAAAATTTATCTGAAAGTGCAAGGAAAAGGCGTTTTCTGGTGTGATACTGGGTATAATAGTGTGGATTTTAATTTAGTCAGTTTGCAACAAAAAATCCCTCCAGGCTAAATAAACCAGTTTCCCTCCCAGTTATTGTCTGGACAGCTAATTTTCTGCACCTTTCCTTCTAATACTCAACCTTATCTCTTGCTGGATAGAGGTTTCAATATACTGCAGAGTTTGTTTTCTTTACATTTTCTATTACTGCAATTTAATTTGCATGATAAATGATGAGAGGTAGAAAGATGATAAAAAGAAGCAGAACATTTCTTTATTAATTTTGTTTAAATTAGTGTAACTTTTCCCTGACTGTGCTTTTTACCCAGAAAGCCTATGTAGAAATTATTAAGTCTCCCTATTGCAGTTAGAAAACATTTAATACTTGACAATAAGCTCCTGCCTCCCCTTGCAGGGTGAACATTCTTACTGTCATGTTTTCTTCCTCCTTTGTGCAGTGTCTTGCGATACTTCTGGACCAGCTTGGTCACATCCCAAGGAGGCTCCAAAAGAGCTGGAGAGGGAGTTTGGACAAGGGCCTGGAGTGACAGGACAAGGGGGACTGGCTTCCCTCTGCCTGAGATCAATGTGGGACCTGTTGCTAAAGAGGTCTCCTTGCTGCTGGCTGTTCAGTCTTAGCTCACTGTTGACTTACAGCTTCCAGAGAGACTGGAGAAGATCTCCTTTCCTGCCAGGGATCTGCTTCAGAAGATTTACATCTGGGCTGTTGCTTGGCTCAGCCCTTGGCTTGGCCATCCATGCAGCAGTGGAGGCTGTTCTTCCTCCACTGCATCGTTCATGGAGAGCTCAGGCAGTTTTCCCTGTAGTCTGTGACTCCATCAGTCTTGTCAGCTTCTTGTCCAACCTCAAACCTTCTGTAGCTATTCCTAGAGGTTCTCCCAGTTTCTTCTGTTGTGTGTCTTCCAAAGACACCATTATTCTAAGGCTTCTAATATTAAAAATCCTCATTTTCCAGTTAAAATGAATACCATGGCCATTACAGAGTGTTAATTGATGTCCTCCATGTTGTGGGATGATGTGATCCATCTGGAGGGATGCTTGTTATGGTATTTTCTTCTCCGTCTTCCATGCCCAGAACAAAACTGGCTCCACTTTGCTCCCTCTGGTTTGTGCTGATGATACCACCGGGCTGTGAACTTCCTTCATTTCATTCATCCATTCCAAGTTGGTGCATTTTTGATTGATGTGCTTTAATGCACTGGCCTGCAGGCTGTGATGTGTCAAATAACCTTTTAAAATCCAAACAGATTATGTCCCATGTTTTCTTCCTGTCTGGAGTCTGTGTTACCTCTTTAAAAAATTCCAGCAGATTTGTCAAACAAGATTGGCCCTTTATAAGGCTCTGCTGGCAACTTTTGTATCAGCTCACATTTCTCCAGATGTTTTGTGATCTCATCACTTATTAATGTCTCCATAATTCTGTCTTCTGCTGAAGTTACAGTTATTACTGTTAATGTGGCTGTGAGTACATTGTCTCTTGCTTCCTTACTGGACTTCATCTGATGACATGGATCTGCTCAGGATGGATTCAAAGCTTAAGGGAAAGAATCTTTTTTTGGTCTTAGATTTGAGGGATTTAGAAGTACATCTATTTTCCTAATCTATTACTTTATTACTGATATTTAATAATCTTGTCTAAAAGGAGTTGGGATATTTCCAATAACACATACTATGAAGGTCCCACACCATTCCTATCTGTCCTCATGTCATAATCTCTCCTGCAAACGTCATTCCAACTCCCAGAGTTAGACATATCCAGTTCTTTTCTTCTTCTAGGCTGACTGGACTTTGACTCCTCCCTTGTTCCTCACACAACCACTGCCACAGGACTGTGGCTGCCTCAGGTACCTCCTGCAGGCAGATGAGACAGAAGTGTCTCCATGTCACCATCCCTGCAGAAGCTACCTGAAGACCTGCCCCCTTGTTAGCTGCCAGCTGCCCATGCTAAGCAGGACACCGGCCTTCCCTGCCCTTTTCGTGGAGGCAGTGGAAACAACAGTAACTCGATTTTGTTGTTCTTGTGGCCTTGAAAATATTTATTTTCACAGAATTTCCAGAATGCTCTTTCAGAGCATGAACACTGTTTGTGCCTTCTGTCTGTGCAGTCAGTGTGTGTAGGCAAACACATCCCCTGGAGAGCCCACAGGAAGGTGGCACAAGATTTCCACTTGATTTCCTTCCTTCAGAAGTAATAAAACTCCATTGGGGAGCATGAGAACTTTTCCCAAAGCTGTCCTTGCTTTGGGACCTCTGGAGTGGCTGAGAATGGAAGCAAGCCCCATGTTGCAAAAATTTATGGGAAAGTCATAAGCTCCATGAAGCGCGTGGAATTTGGATGGGATACAAGCCAGCCTCTCCATTACATGTCTACAGCTCCCTGCATATTTGTGATTATCCTTATGAATAATGTAAGCTCCTGCTTTCAGATGGGAGAGGCTTCAGGAAGGAGTGAGGGAATGAGTCTGAGTGCTGGTAGTGAATTCAGGAACCAGCAGTTTGTCACTGGATGGGGCAGGGCAGTCACACACATAAGCCAATAAAATTTCTTGGTAAAGGAGCAAAAATTTCTTTCCTTGCATTCACCACTTCTAGAACAATCTTTGACTTGTGTAATACAAGGGGCAGGGTTGGTAAGGAAGTTGACACAGTGGTGTCATTATGCAGCCTAAAACCAGTAGCTCTTATTTCAAAACACTCTTGTCTGTGAAAGAGGATTTTCTCATGGCACTGACTCTCGAATCACTTAGTTGCTGCTGTTGGACTTCTTTTTTTAAAGTATTTTATAAAAAATTAACATTTTGATTCCCAGGGCGAGAAGAATCCTTCCAGGAGGAGGATAAATAAATTCTTCACCTACACCCCTTGAATTTCTCTACCTGAGAAATCCAGCAGGCAGAGGATGCTGGAAGCCATTTCAACACCTCTAATGGGCAAGATGTTTACATTTCACGGGCCTGGATCAGAAGGGTCTTTTGTGTGGAGGCATTTTGATAACTTATCTCTGTCACCTGAGAAAACTGTGCTGAAAGTTCCTCCTCAGCCTGCTGTCCCTGGGTGGAGCGTGGCAGTGGCTGGGTGTGGGTTGTTCATCAGCAATGTCACACGTGTGTCTGCAGAGCCACAGAATGCAATAAAGAGAACCGTTCAAACAGTTAGGCTAAAAGCAGAGCACACGGGGAGGGCTTAATCTTTTCCTTGCTCCATCAGAACAGTTTTAAGGGATGGCTGCAGAAGAACGTTTCCAGTGATTTTGCTCATGCTTGTGGTAGCTGCTGCTGACGCTTGGGCACCAGTTACTCTGAGTAGTCTCATTCCCTGTAGCTGGGAATGTGCTGGCCCCACTGCTGGGTTTAGGCAAACATTTTCATTTGGTGGCTCCCCAGAAAGCTGTGACTCAGGTTAGGCTGGGAGGTACCAAGTTTTGTCCACTGAGAACTCCACTGTTTACCTGCATAGAAATGTTTATTCATCCCCAACCTTCTTTCCTTCCCACCACTGAGGAGGACTTGGCATTTGATCCAACAGCTCCACACCATGGTCCAGGGCCTGGGTTATCCCTCCAGGAACATCTGTCTATGTGGGACAAGAATATTTTGCTCTCCAGGCTCCCAAACCTGCCTATTTCTCCTCCTGGAGCAATCCTGTGGCCTGGGAAGAGAAGGGGAAGGTTGGCTTCTAGTTCTGATTCATCACTTTTATTGAACTTAAATTCTTTTGTTTTAATGCACACTTGATTGAGCCAGCATTTATCCAAACGGTTATGGTTGGTAGGAAAAAGAGACAGTTGAAGAAAGAACAAATGAATCTAATGTAAATCAAATACTTAATGCTTTTATAGAAACTACAAAGCCTTAAATGTGTATTCCTAATGGTAATTTTACAAAACTCCACCAGGCATCTTCAAATGGAGGTGTGACAGTGATTGTTTCAGGCTGGAGATGGCTTTCCTTTCACATGCTAATCATCTGCTCATGGTGATATTTCCCAGCATCGTTGAAGTCAGCGAATTGAATAATTTATGGAATGAGTTTTGTTGTAAATTTATTGTGTCACAAGCAGGTTGTAATTTCACTAACAGTACACTTAAGTTATTAAGTAAAAAAAAAATAATGTGGTTGATAGGACGGTGCATTTGGAGGTGCTCTTGCTCCCTCCCCAACCAATTCTCATTTTATATATTTTCAAACAGAGTATTTACCTAGTTTTTATTCAGAATCTGATCTGAGAAAGAGAGCGAGAGAGGACATTAACATAAGTGGGTTTGCATTTGCACACTATTGTTGAATCTGGTGGTCGTAAACAAATTACAGAAGATTTTATACAGACAGAAATAGCATTAAAATGGCAGCACTCTGTGCGGTGCCGCCTTTGTTCCCTGTTTGTTTCTGAGCAATTGGCCTCAGCCACAAGTGACAGAGTGCTGAACTTACAGGGAGATGTGCAGAGCCAAGTGCAGCCTCCGGCTTCTCCCCCAGCTCTGCTGCTGAGATGTCTGGGGCTCTTGGTGGGACGGTGTTTCTGCCTGCCTGGCACAGCCCAGGGCTCAGCCCAGGGGCTTGGCCAGGCTTGTTCCCCAAAGGGAAGGGAGGCCTGGAGAGCTTTACTGCTGCAGCTTGGGCAGAATTCTTCTACAAGCTTGAAGTGGCTCTTTTAGCATTTTAAAGCGGCTGTTGAAGCTGTGTGCAGTAGTTTTCCTTGGGCCCTGGGAATGTTGTGTGTTGTAGCCATGCAGGTTCTGCCTCACTGCAGGTACCTCCAACGCCTGCCTGTCCTCCTCCAGGTGCCTCACTTCATCCAGCCTCCTCTCTGTCCTCCATTCTGGATCTCCATCCCTTGGAGATCCTGGAATGAGCTGACTGTGCCTTTGCCTTTGCCACACCAGCTGCAGCCAGGGAAGGTGACAGCCTGGCTGTAGCCAGGGACTCCTTGTGCATCCCATGCTCCAGAAGGACTTTGCCAGCTGGAAGCTTCATGGGGCTGCAACTTGTTGGGAGGTGTAAATTCTAGGAAAGGCTGAAGTGTTGTGATTGCTTATTTAATTGTTTCAATATGCCAATGTCAGTACATATAATTACACGATATAAGCACAGTTAATTGCTTAAATGAACTAAATATTTTTGCATCCTAGTCTAAAATTGCAATCAGAAGTTCTCAGTGGGTGGCAGATTTGGAAAATATTTTTTCTCCTGTATGGGCTTTAGTTTCAGTAGAATTCCTGTCTCTGTCTACTTTTCCTGCTCCTGTGAATTGCACTTGGGAAGCATTTCTCCATTTCATTCCTCAGCTGAAATTCCTCGTAGTAGCTCTGTATTGTAATTATGGTGGCACGTGTTAAATTTTTAATTTGATTTTCATTTGTCTATTCAATTGATATAATTGATGTGCATCTTTTCTCCCTCAGGATACAGGTTAATAACCTACTAACCTTGGAATGAAGGAATGATAAAAGGATCCCACACCAGGGTTTAAGGGACCAGTTATAATATATGTTTTCAGCTGTAGACTTATTTTTTTGTCCTTTGTAGCCTCCAGCATTTTGTATTTGCAAAGCCTTGACAGGCATTAAAAACACTGATTATTTTAATTTTAACGAAAAGAACTATTTACACTGGACCTGCAAGGAGGATAGTTAATCCCCTGTTGTGAACCTCTTGCGAAACAAAGAAGAAAAGTTTTACAAACACAGTCAGTTTCTGTTTATTTTCCCAGCAGGTGCTTCTTGGTTGGTTTTGGTTTTGCACTTGTTCAAGCTGCAATGGGGACTTGCCAAACAAGTAATGCACAGCTACAGAAGTTGATGAAAGAAGCAAAAGAAATGTTTAGATAAGATCAAAGCATTTGCTCCCTAGGGAGGATCATAGGTAATGCTGGAACAGGAGAAAGTGGAAAGGAACACTTGGCAGGTTCATTCTCGGTGCCTGTTCTGCAGTGAAGTGGGTTCTTCCCATGGTCCTGTACTAGCTGATCACCCTACAGAGCACAGCCCAAAGCCAAAGTTCCTGCTACAGCTGGAGCTGGGAGGTCGAGCTGCTCTGCCTGCCCCAGAGGAATTAGAGCTGGCATGTTGAACACACTGGTACAGGATCCCTGCACTGTGTGTGCTCAGGGACACCCAGTGCTGTGAGCAGCCTCTCCTAACCCTGCTCTCCGCTGTCCACCTGCTGCTGTGGGCCCTGTGGCACCCCTGGGCTCCTGGCAGGACATCCCTTCCCGGGCTCTCTCTGCTCCCTGCTGCTCTGGGCCCTGCCTGGTGCCTGCATTTCTGCCGGGACACCCCACAAGTGTGGCTGGAGCTGGCGCTGCACCCAGGCTGAGCAGGAAGGTTATTCTAGCAAAGAAAAATGCTTTCTTCTGGTTACAGGGTGGGAAATGGAGCGTTTAAAGAGCCAGCAGTAAGTGCAGAATTAGCACATGGCTGACTCCACACTGTGCTGGATGATGCTGGAGGTCTCGGAGGAATAGCTGGGCTGGGAGGAGGGGGAAGGGAACCAGCCCCGGCTGCTTTCTCACCTTCCCTCTTTGCCAAGGCACATTGTGTCCTGAAGTGCTTTGGAGCCAAACATCTCAGCAAAGCAAGAAATTCGGGGTGTTGGAAGGAATAACTTAAATGCTCCCAAATACATTAAATAATCATCCCAAGGTGTCCAAATCTCGTGGCTCAGGAAGTAACCAAGCTCTCAAGTGCTAGGAGCTGGCAGATGTGCCTTGGTGAGTTACCCAGGACTGGTGTGGGCTCTCCCTGGGCTCTCTGTGGAGGCCCTGGTGCCAACAGTGAGGGTGCTGCAGGGAGGCTGTGGGAATGCTGTGCTCAGCAAAGAGCTCAGCTCCTGCAGCCAAACGGGAACTCCCCTTGGTAGGTGTCCTGTTAAATCAGCTGGGACTACTGCATAAACTGTCCCAAGAGAAATTAAACTAACCACTTGTCCTGGGTTTTCTTATGGTGCCATTCCAGTACCTTCTGCATGCAGGTCAGGGTTAGAGGGTCTGGGAAGAGCAGGCATCCACGGCCATTGGCAGTGATGGGTAATGAGCACTGGGGGCTTTCTAAAATACTTCAGCTGGATTTGGAGATGAAAACTATAAATGCTGTAACCCTCCCTTTAGGGAGCTGATTGATAGCAAACAGCATTTCTGTATCTGGTAGGAAAGGTGGAGAATGGCAACGTCCTGTGTTTGTTAGCCAATATAGTGGCGAGCTGCTTAAGACCTGAAAATGAGGATTGAGTTGATTAGATATAACCTGAATTCATTCAATTTCTCCCAGCAATGAAAATGCCTTTGCATGTTGGAAATAGTGATGACAGAGAGAAACTTGTGCAAACTTCTCAGGCTTCATCCCAGCTTCCATTCTGTGGTCATATCAACAGTGACCAAATAATTTGCATTTGAAATTATTATACTAAAAAGGAATATGTGCTGTCTTTACAGAAGGCAGCAGAATGAGCTCTAATGCCTTTCTAAATACCTTCAGTGGCCTATTCCTGTGGGGAGAAAATTGAGTTTTCTGTGGGAATGTCAAATCACAGTATCTGGATGTGGTACAGAAAGCCTCATTTTTAAAGACATATGAGCAGAAATACATAGGTTCCTTAAAAATTCCTGTGTGGTGTAATCCTGGGCAGTGAGATGAAAGCTGCAGAGCTGAGCTGGGTGGTTCACAAGCCACAAGGAGGCTCAGCAGCATAAAGAGTGTAAGATGGATGAGCCACGTTGTTGGGGACGCCACTGCAGCTCCCAAATTGAATCAGAGACTCTGGGATTTCAAACTAATGTGACTTTGTGCTGAGGGAAAGCAGCGTCTGCTTTGTTCTGCTGGTTCATCCTCATCCCTGGCTCTAATGGCTCTTGCATCTTCTAGGGGAAAAGCCAAGAACCTCAGAGGACACTGGTACCTCACAATGTGTCTCTTACTTTGCTCCAGTAGCAAAAGACTGGCAGAAACCCTTAAGTACAAGGTCTAATATCCTTCTAAAGTTATTAGAGTTAACTAGGAAATCTTGTTGATCTAACCTAGCTGTGTTGGTGTCTGCAGTGACTTCCTTTGGGACACTCCAACAGGATGTGTTACAGAAATATGTTTTTGACCCTGTTGATCTGGGATATTGTTGAGTCTATAAATACATTAGTTTTTGCCTCTAGTATACATTTCTTCCTGCTTATTAACATTGATTTTCATTTCCAGTTGTGCTGCTGATTCCCCTCTTTCCTCGCTATCCTCTCCTGTGCTAATTAACTGTTACCTTTTCTACCAACCATAATTACAGAGTATAAACTTACTTTGTGCCAAGGGCGACTTGGCCAGGGTGTCCCACAAAGCTTCCCACTATGAGTGCTAAAAGGTTGGCACAGATTTAGGGATGCTGTGAAACCTCCTGGCTAAAGGTTCTATAGACCAGGATTTACTTGTTCCTGCTCTCATATAAGTTTTTTCAAGCTTTTTTTTTTTTCTTTTCTCCCTGCTTAGGGACCTCCCTTTAATTCCTGAAATTTCTTTTTACCTTATGATAGTGTCAGGCAGGTGGACTTTGCTGATTTCAGTTTAAAAACATTCATCCCCATTTTCCGTGTGACTCCTGTGTGAACGTGCGGCCCCAGCACTGGTGGTTATTCCAAAGTCCCAGTAACAAGCTGATGGTTGCTGAGCTCAGCCAGTTGGTCGCTGGTTATCACTGATGAGTGAGCCTGAACCTCTGAACCCCGAGGGGCAGCAGCCAGCCCCTGGCACCCAGCCACACCCACAGCCCTCATCTCCTCCAGCCCAGCCTTGTGCCCACAGCGTTCTGAGCAGCCGCAGGCTTTAGAGATTCAGTCCCTAACTCGAACTGCACCCAAAGCTGACAGCCAACATGGCACAGAAAGCAAGAGAGTTAATGACACACCGAGTCTCCTGACACTTCCTAAGGCTTTTTTCTTCAATATTATTCAAAATTTAGGCACCTTTCATATTAATTAAATGGTAACTTTCTGTATCCCACGATCAAACTATTCAATAATGTTTGCTCAGAGCAATCAGAAATGACAAAAATAAAGTACTAATATAATTTTATTATGAATTATTCGATCCCTGGGGTTTCTATCATATTAAACAAAGAAACAAATTAACCAGTGACTGAATTAAGTGGAACTTGCATCATGTAGAGACAATAGATTTTTTCATAGTTAAGCTGCTAGCTACATTCATGCTTCAAGTCCAGTTTCCAAGTTTCCCCCTGAATTTCCTAGAAATTATCTTGTATTATCTTGTTCCTATGTATTGATGTATATGTCAGCATGGAGCGGTTTTTTTTGTTTGTTTTTTTTACTGCATGGGAAATGCAGTAAAGAAGACCAGAAGAGGAATTTTGACTGTATTAATCTCCATTTCCCGATCCATATCCATCCATCCATCCCTCCCTCCCTCCCTCCATCCCATCCCTGCCTGGCCATGTCCTCCTGGCAGTGATGCTGCACGTCTGCTGCACCAAGGGGGTGAGACAGGGAACATTATTAAGTCCCTCAGCTTTTAATACTGCAGCTCATCCTAATACATCATATCAGATGACTTTGGTCATATATCTCTCGTTCTAAAAAAGATATTATTGTAATAGAAGGATTAATGAAAACTGGGTTGACTAAAAGCCTGCCCATTCTGGCCAGCCTCTGGTTTCAGCAGTTGTTCAGTAATGGGCAGCCTCTTGCTCCTCACTATAAACATCTGGATGAGGAGGCTGAAAGAATTAAATTTTGTGCCTGAAAAATGACATATTGAGTAGCAGCTCTGCTTTCATCTCTGGGATCGTGTTTGGAGAAGAATCCGCACAGAGGCTCAGCGTTAACATTCTTTAACTGCTCCTCAAATTACTAATGCTTCACGTTGCTTTAATCCATTCGGCTGTAATAGCTTTATTAGATTAAACTCCCTGCTGAGCGAGTGAGGAACAGTGGGATTATCACACTTCCCTTTGAACAGCCAGTAAAGACAAAATAAATGGTTAACAAAATAGAGCAAATTCAGTTTGCAGGTGAGCTGCAGTTCCCAGCCCCGTGTGCTCTGGATGGGCTCCGAGCCTTCCTATTATTCCTTGCTTGAAAAATGCCTCTTTAGCAGCCTGAAGAAATTCCCGAGGAAAAAAAGAAGTCCTAATGGAATAAAAGTTCCTCTTTCTCCTTTAGATGTGTTGCTAATTGCATCGTGCCCACCGCAGGGACAATGTGAGGAAAACCTGAAACTTTATTTAAACCCCCCCTATTTTTAGCTTCATTTTTGCCAGAGCCATAGGTGTGCCAGTAACAGCCTTTATTCAGTGTCTCCAGAGTGGGAACGCCTAATGACTGATTTTTTATTATTTTTTTAGCAAATCTAATTAACTATTTGAAGTATTCCGTTGAGAGGCTCACGGTTACTATACACAAGCAGTGGGTGGCTCTTCTAGAGTCTCTTAAAAACTCAGTTTCTTCTCAGCATTCTTCAAATCCTCGTCTGCTGGAGCAATTTGAATTTTGTTATTAGTGACTGCTGGAAATCATAATTCAATAAAGACTAACTCATTTAAAAATGCTCCATGCTGAGCGTGCATTAGGTAACTTGGGAAACTTCGGAGACACAGAAAAACATATACTAATATCCAGGTCTACACAGGAAATTGGTATGGCACTGAGCAGCTTGAAGGAGGCTTTTTGTATGTTTTTAAGAAGCTGCAGAAAGGTTGGAAGGAATGCAGGTTTTTTCTAGTAAATCTATTCCTTCCCTCTCCCCAGCATTTTTTCCCTAACACACTGGCACCCATCCAAAGGAATTAGAGCCCCAACATGCAGGGGACAGTGAAAATAGGCGCAATAAACTTTTCTGTAATCATTTCCTAGATAATTAAGAAAGCTGTCGGGTTTTTCTTCTGGACTCCACGTATGCCACTTATTACTCGTCTCAGTTGAGTTTGGCAGTTTTAAGGATCTCTCCAGCCCCGTCTCTCCTTATTCCCCTCGTGGCCATAATCTTATGGCCACAGAATAAATAGTCCTGCCACAGGGGATGGGCCTCCTGCTTGGGTTTTTAAGCCACATCTGCAGCTGCAGCTGGAGCAGGCTTGGAAAACTTCTGGCTTTGTGAAGGGATGTGATATCCTAACCCCGAATTCTCCTTCAGAGGACGCTGTGCCGCCTCGTTTCTGCCCAGCGCTGTCCGGCAGCTGCCTCTGCCGTGCTTCATTTGCTGCTTGAATTCACCCTAGGAAATACACAGGGGTATTTTTTCCCAATTTCTTTCCCCACATGTTGTTTCATCTTTAGAATCACAACATTTCCTGCCAACATCAGAGGTTTCCATTCTTGTCTCCTCTCTCCCTTGTTCTTTCTAGCCATTTTCAGACTTATATAGCCCTTGTGTTTCTTACCCTCGCTCCCTTTCATCCCCCAGTCCTCTCGCAGAGCCTCCCTCGTTTCAATTCTCCACTTAGCTGGCCTTCAGAAAACAATTCCCGTCTTCCACCTGGTTTTCTTCCTTTGTTGCTCAGGGGTTTGATTTCGCCTCTCTTTGTCCGCTTTCCCCTTCTTGGGTTTTTTCTTTTTTTTCCCCCCTCACCCTCTTTTTAAAATTGGAGAAAAGGATCAATATTATCCCCCCTCTCTGTTTGATAAGATAATGCTGGGTGAGCACGGTGGCGATGGATTTGTTGTCACTGTGGAGAGGAAGGAGAAGGGGGGAAGGTCTGGCTGCAGGGGCAGGGCTGGGCCCTTGCAGTCTGGGTCAGGCTGGACCAGCCTGGATAAATATATGCAATTCATCAGATAAAAATCTGGGACAAAGGCCCGGGTTCTTCGCCCAGGCAAAACGCCCAGGGAAACAAGGCGGTGTACGTCAGAGCACAGGGGCTGGTTTTTGGTTGTTTACCCAGGAGATAATTTAGGAAAGCCTGACGCGCAGGAATGTCCAGCATTACACCATGGCCTGGGCACGTCTTCTAGACTTTGTGTTCCCCTTGTGATCCGTGAAAGTTGGTGATCCGCAGGGACTCGGCATCCCTGTGATGCACCAGCTGCACTCTGAAACCTGCTGTGAAGGGGAGCACTCCGGGGAACCCAGCCTGGTTCTGGAGGGGTGCTGCACTGACCTGGAGAGAAGAAGGTTCCAGGGAGACCTCAGAGCCTCCTCCAGTGCCTAAGGGAGCTCCAGGAGAGCTGGAGAAGGACTGGGGACAACGACCTGGGGACACAGGGAATGGCTTCTACTGTCAGAGGGCAGGGTCAGATTGGATACTGAGGAGGAATTGTTCCCTCTGAGGATGGGCAGGCCCTGGCACAGGGTGCCCAGAGCAGCTGTGAGTGCCCCTGGATCCCTGGCAGTGTCCCAGACCAGGCCGGATGGGGCTGGGAGCAGCCTGAGCTAGGGGAAGGTGTCCTTGCCATGGCAGGGGTGGGATGGAAAGAGCTCTAAGGTCCCTTCCCTCCCAAACCATTCCGGGATTCTTTGACTCCCAAAGACTTTTTAGTGAAGATTGGGTTTTAAAAAACTTTCTTTGTTCTTTCTTCCTAATATTATCAATGTGTGAAAAGTAGGTAAAATTTATTAGGGAGACAGCAGAGCCTCCCCCACCTTCCTCCACTGCTCGGGATGCCGCTGCCCTCGCTCCCTGAGGCACCGCGCGTGTCACACTTGTCCCTGCAGCCCCCGGGCAAGAGTGCTCCGCTCGCTCGGCCCGGGCACAGCCGTGCCGTGAGCACGGCTACCCCCGTGGCGGGCGTGTGTTTGTTGTGTGTTTGTTGTGTGTTTGTTGTGTGTTCATCCATCCCGTCTTGTTTCACCCGGGTATGGCCCGGCCCGGCCCGGCCCGGCTCGGCTCGGCTCGGCCGCGCAGGTTCCCGGGCCGAGGTTGCCCCCTGGTGCCCCCGCTCCAGCGCACAGCGCGGGCACGCGTGGCGGGAGTGGGACACGCGTGGGGGGCTGTGTGAGACAGAGTATGTGTGAGAGTGTGTGTGAGAGTGTGAGAATGTGTGTGTGTGTGAGTGTGTTTGAGAGTGTGTGAGTGTATGTGAGTGACGAGCTTGTGATCCGTGGGGGACACGCGCTGTTATCCCTTAGGGACACGCGCTGTGATCCGTCCGTGAGGGGACATGCGCTGTGATCCGTGAGGGGACACGCGCTGTGATCCGTCCGTGAGGGGACACGCGCTGTGATCCGTGAGGGGACACGCGCTGTGATCCATGGGGAACACGCGCTGTGATCCATGGGGAACACGCGCTGTGATCCGTGAGGGGACACGCGCTGTGATCCGTGAGGGGACACGCGCTGTGATCCGTCCGTGAGGGGACATGCGCTGTGATCCGTGAGGGGACACGCGCTGTGATCCGTCCGTGAGGGGACACGCGCTGTGATCCGTGAGGGCACACGCGCTGTGATCCGTCCGTGAGGGGACACGCGCTGTGATCCGTGAGGGGACACGCGCTGTGATCCATGGGGAACACGCGCTGTGATCCGTGAGGGGACACGCGCTGTGATCCATGGGGAACACGCGCTGTGATCCGTCCGTGAGGGGACACGCGCTGTGATCCATGGGGAACACGCGCTGTGATCCGTGAGGGGACACGCGCTGTGATCCGTGAGGGCACACGCGCTGTGATCCGTGAGGGGACACGCGCTGTGATCCGTCCGTGAGGGGACACGCGCTGTGATCCCTGGGGAACACGCGCTGTGATCCGTGAGGGGACACGCGCTGTGATCCGTGAGGGGACACGCGCTGTGATCTGAGAGGGGACACGCGCTGTGATCCGTCCGTGAGGGGACACGCGCTGTGATCCATGAGGGGACACGCGCTGTGATCCGTCCGTGAGGGGACACGCGCTGTGATCCGTGAGGGCACACGCGCTGTGATCCGTGAGGGGACACGCGCTGTTATCCGTGAGGGGTCACGCGCTGTGATCCGTCCGTGAGGGGACACGCGCTGTGATCCGTGAGGGGTCACGCGCTGTGATCCGTCCGTGAGGGGACATGCGCTGTGATCCGTGAGGGGACACGCGCTGTGATCCGTCCGTGAGGGGACACGCGCTGTGATCCGTGAGGGCACACGCGCTGTGATCCGTGAGGGGACACGCGCTGTGATCCATGGGGAACACGCGCTGTGATCCGTGAGGACACACGCGCTGTGATCCGTGAGGGGACACGCGCTGTGATCCGTGAGGGCACACGCGCTGTGATCCGTCCGTGAGGGGACACGCGCTGTGATCCATGGGGAACACGCGCTGTGATCCGTGAGGGGACACGCGCTGTGATCCGTGAGGGGACACGCGCTGTGATCCGTCCGTGAGGGGACACGCGCTGTGATCCATGGGGAACGCGCGCTGTGATCCGTGAGGGGACACGCGCTGTGATCCGTGAGGGGACACGCGCTGTGATCCGTGAGGGCACACGCGCTGTGATCCGTGAGGGGACACGCGCTGTGATCCGTCCGTGAGGGGACACGCGCTGTGATCCCTGGGGAACACGCGCTGTGATCCGTGAGGGGACACGCGCTGTGATCCGTCCGTGAGGGGACACGCGCTGTGATCCATGGGGAACACGCGCTGTGATCCGTGAGGGGACACGCGCTGTGATCCGTCCGTGAGGGGACACGCGCTGTGATCCGTCCGTGAGGGGACACGCGCTGTGATCCGTGAGGGGACACGCGCTGTGATCCGTCCGTGAGGGGACACGCGCTGTGATCCGTGAGGGCACACGCGCTGTGATCCGTCCGTGAGGGGACACGCGCTGTGATCCATGGGGAACACGCGCTGTGATCCGTGAGGGGACACGCGCTGTGATCCGTGAGGGGACACGCGCTGTGATCCGTCCGTGAGGGGACACGCGCTGTGATCCATGGGGAACACGCGCTGTGATCCGTGAGGGGACACGCGCTGTGATCCGTGAGGGGACACGCGCTGTGATCCGTGAGGGCACACGCGCTGTGATCCGTGAGGGGACACGCGCTGTGATCCGTCCGTGAGGGGACACGCGCTGTGATCCCTGGGGAACACGCGCTGTGATCCGTGAGGGGACACGCGCTGTGATCCGTCCGTGAGGGGACACGCGCTGTGATCCGTCCGTGAGGGGACACGCGCTGTGATCCGTGAGGGCACACGCGCTGTGATCCGTCCGTGAGGGGACACGCGCTGTGATCCATGAGGGGACACGCGCTGTGATCTGTGAGGGGACACGCGCTGTGATCCGTGAGGGGACACGCGCTGTGATCCGTCCGTGAGGGGACACGCGCTGTGATCCATGAGGGGACACGCGCTGTGATCCGTGAGGGGACATGCGCTGTGATCCATGGGGAACACGCGCTGTGATCCGTGAGGGGACACGCGCTGTGATCCGTCCGTGAGGGGACACGCGCTGTGATCCGTGAGGGGACACGCGCTGTGATCCGTCCGTGAGGGGACACGCGCTGTGATCCGTGAGGGGACACGCGCTGTGATCCGTCCGTGAGGGGACACGCGCTGTGATCTGTGAGGGGACACGCGCTGTGATCCGTGAGGGGACACGCGCTGTGATCCGTCCGTGAGGGGACACGCGCTGTGATCCATGAGGGGACACGCGCTGTGATCCGTGAGGGGACACGCGCTGTGATCCGTCCGTGAGGGGACACGCGCTGTGATCCATGGGGAACACGCGCTGTGATCCGTGAGGGGACACGCGCTGTGATCCGTCCGTGAGGGGACACGCGCTGTGATCCGTCCGTGAGGGGACACGCGCTGTGATCCGTGAGGGCACACGCGCTGTGATCCGTCCGTGAGGGGACACGCGCTGTGATCCATGAGGGGACACGCGCTGTGATCTGTGAGGGGACACGCGCTGTGATCCGTGAGGGGACACGCGCTGTGATCCGTCCGTGAGGGGACACGCGCTGTGATCCATGAGGGGACACGCGCTGTGATCCGTGAGGGGACATGCGCTGTGATCCATGGGGAACACGCGCTGTGATCCGTGAGGGGACACGCGCTGTGATCCGTCCGTGAGGGGACACGCGCTGTGATCCGTGAGGGGACATGCGCTGTGATCCGTGAGGGGACACGCGCTGTGATCCGTCCGTGAGGGGACACGCGCTGTGATCCGTGAGGGGACACGCGCTGTGATCCATGGGGAACACGCGCTGTGATCCATGGGGAACACGCGCTGTGATCCGTGAGGGGACACGCGCTGTGATCCGTGAGGGGACACGCGCTGTGATCCGTCCGTGAGGGGACATGCGCTGTGATCCGTGAGGGGACACGCGCTGTGATCCGTCCGTGAGGGGACACGCGCTGTGATCCATGAGGGGACACGCGCTGTGATCCGTGAGGGGACACGCGCTGTGATCCGTCCGTGAGGGGACACGCGCTGTGATCCGTGAGGGGACACGCGCTGTGATCCGTCCGTGAGGGGACACGCGCCGGCTCCAGGTCCCTGGAAGCAGCCGGTTCTGGAGCGGGCGCGGCGCGGTGGGCACGCGGCGCAGACGAGAGCTGGTTAATTACAAACATCACCGACGTTTAGTGTTTAAACGAGGTGATGGAAGGGATGGACACGTTAAGGATGGGCCCGTTTCTCAGGGAAGGAGAAGTTCTGCAGGAAGGACGCTCCAGGGAAAGCCGAACACCGCGGAGCGACGGCTGCCGGAGGAGCCAGCGCAGGGGCCGGCCGCAGGAGACGCCCCAGCAGGTGTGTGTGTGTTCTACCACAGCTCTTCTCTGTGTTCCACCTGCCTTTAGTAAGACTTGACGGAGCATTTGGTTCGTTCGATGCACATATTAATTACATAGGTATATTGAATGCACATAATTTGGGTTAGGTTTAATTGGGATATTAGGAAGCAGTTCTTCGCTGTGAGGGTGGGCAGGCCCTGGCACAGGTGCCCAGAGCAGCTGGGGCTGCCCCTGGATCCCTGGCAGTGCCCAAGACCAGGCTGGACACTGGGGCTTGGAGCAACCTGGGATAGTGGAAGGTGTCCCTGCCATGGCAGGGGTGGGACTGGATGGGCTTTAAGGTCCCTTGCAACCCAAACCAGTCTGGGATATCTTGTGCTTAGTAATGGGTTTGAGTCTGCTTTTACCTTTGCTAACTGTAAGTGTGTATATAGTAGACAACTTTATTTCTTTAGCTGGTGTCTGGTTCAGCTCCAAGGCTTAGGACTTGCCTCTCCTGCCATGTACTACCCGAAGAACACCTGGTTCTTCACTCCTTGTTTATAGAAAAGGAGGGCAGAGCTCTGAAAGAATCTGTCTGGTTTTAGCCCAAAAGGAACCAGACCCACACAAATTCCTTGGCAGTTTAATCCTGGTTCCTTAGGGTGGGGCAGGCCCACGGGAAGGTGCATAAAGCACATTGTTGAAGCCCTTTAAGTGACATGACGAGGACAGGAGTGCATTGTATCACAATGAAACCATGTGGCAAATCCTCCTTGGCACGCCAGCAGGTAATGCCTTTATAGAGTCCTGGGTATCATCAGAGACCTGGAAATAATGGCTGAGGCCAGCACTAGGGAATATAATTTCTTTAAATGTAAGAAAAAAGCAAAACTCAGAAAATGGTGATGGCATTTTAACTAACTTCAAGTGTGCTGCTGGTTCAGTCGCCCCTTTGATGTTGCAGCAGGGTGACCTGGCCTCCCCCACCATTCATCACTGCCTGGAAATCAAACTCTCCCCTGATCCTGCTTTACAGTCCTCTCTCTGTTCTGCTAATAAACACAATGTTAGTGAAAATAACCATCCAAGAAGCGTTCAAAGGGGATATCCATGGATGAATTTTAGTGAGAGTGCAGTTTCTTACTGCCAAGCCCGAAGCGTCAAACTGCAGTGCAGAAAAGATAGCAATCATCTAAACATGTGGCGTCAGAATGCGAGGCTCCCAAATCCTGTTGCTCTTGGGGCAACTCAATGATCAGAATTTCAGGGGAAATGCCTTCAGCTGCTTCATTTCACCTGCATTTTACAGTTCCAGTGTTAGTTAAGGTGACAGCTGTGTAAACACCCGTTTCCCCCCCCCCCCCCCCCCAACGTGTTTTTAAAGAGTAGAGTCAGCATTCCCTCCCGAGGGCTGCTGGACAGTGCTCAGTGAGTGGTCCCAGAGGCCAGCAGTGTCAGAGAGCTGTCCTGGGAGGGACTGAGCAGGGCTGCAGTGGGCACGGCATGTGTGTAACACACCTGGGCATGGCATGTGTGTAACACTCCTGGACACAGCACATATATAACTCACCTGGACACTGTGCATGTGTCACACCAGCATGACCCTTGTCTCCAGCCGTATTTAATTCGATTGCGACCGCACAGTGATGTTTTAATGGCTTCCTGTCATCAACACGTGGTGCCCAGGAATCAGCACTTTGTGCCTTATCCCTTCTGTGAGGCTGGATTAGAAGAAAATGAAGCGAGGATTTTTTGTTTTGGATTTTGGACTCTGGCCCAGGTTTATTCTGGGTTTAGCAATTACTTTTGCAGAGTGTTGTCTGGATTGTGTAGCTGTGGATGAAGTGGGCTGGGAGAGCCTTGTGGTTGGGTGAGCACAGCTCTTCTGTGGCTTTTGAGAGCCTGTGTGTTTTCTTCCTCTTAGGTCTGGTTGCTTTTCATCCTCTCTGCCTCTTTACCTTGTTCTAATCTGATCTGTTGTATCTGTTGTGCAGAGTAACAGACATATAAGTCTAATACAGTAAATTGCTGTATGTATTATGGCAACACCATGGAAATATCTCTTAGCAGCAACAGGAAAAAAACCCTCACATTTAATTGTCTGATTTCTTGCTGAATATGGAATGGAAAATATGTTGATTTAACTCTAAAAAAATGTACAGTCAATCTAAGGGGAAAAAAGAAAGAAAGGAACCCTTTACCATATCAAATTTCATTAGTAAACTGTAAATGGAAATGATGAAGAGGTATGATTTCAAAGGGCTGGGAACCCACACATTTTATGTAGCGTTAATCATGTGCTCTTAATTTTTCTGCAGCAGAGCTCTGTGGCACTGCCTTCCAGCTCAGCCATTCACAGGGTGCTGGGTGAGGCTGGGCAGGGGAGCCTGGCTGGGAACCCCCAAGACAGGGACGCCCCAACGGGGGAGGTTTGTGGCCACGTGCCTGAGGTGTCGGGGCTCTGCTGGGGCTGATGCAAACACAGCACTGCTCGTGCTCCACATTCCTCTGTCAGAGGCTCTTTCTCTTCCAGGCTGTAAAGAGGGTTAAGAAAGGAATTGTCTCTATTATGGTAATTAAACTCCCAGGAAACAGCCTCATTAGACTAATAAAGAGTAAATAAAGCAGGCAGGACACACTTTGCCTTCCAGTAGTGAGGGCAGCGCTCATTTCCCTTCCTTTGCCCACCGCCTGCTCTCTGCTCCTGGGCCCTGGCACCTGCCTGGAATCACCTTCTCACAACTTTCCCAGCAGTTTTCCTCTTGGGCCAAGGTTTCCCTTGCTGTTTTGTCAGAGAGGGAATAGATATTTCTAATGCTTGGGGAAGATTTCAGTTGCGTTTTGCTTATCTTTGTTAAACCCCTCCTAGTTTTGCCTGTTGGCTCCATGGAAGTAGCCCTGGAGCTGGTGGTGTGGGAGGCTGGAGCCTGCTGCTGCAGGACGTGAAGCAGAGCATGGACCTTGGGCTTGGGTTGTGGCAGCAGGGACCTTTGGGGCACCCTTGTGGGTGACACTGTTCCTCCAGCACCGGCCCTGAGGCAGGGGCCGCACTGAAAGTGCACACACAGCTCTTCTGCTTCTGCAGCAGCAGAATACGGATGGAGAATGAAATTAGCAGTAAAAGCATTAAAATATTGATAGCAATCATTCCATGTCCTGGCTTTACTAATTAATTATTAATTTTACCTCGAAGGTTAGTGTAAGAGATGGACTTTCGTTTATCAGGCTTCTACTTAGCATGATGTTTGACTATATATTTTTAAACATTATCAGGGCACTAGCAAATAGCTCTTGCTTTTTCTGGTGAGCAGTTGGGATTTGCTTTGTGTGACTTCATGAGGTGGGAGAAAAGAGGGTCACCAAGATATTCAGAGGGATGAACACCTTCCCTCTGAGGAAGGGCTGAGAGAATTGTGATTGTTCAGCTTGGAGAAGAGAAGGCTTCAGAGGGACCTTAGAGCCCCTTGCAGTGCCTAAAGGGCCTCCAGGAGAGGGACTTTGGACAAGGGATGGAGGGACAGGAAACTGGGAATGGCTTCCCACTGCCACAGGGCAAGGCTAGATGGGATATTAGGAAACAATTCTTCCCTGGCAGGGTAGGGAGGTCCTGGCACAGGGTGCCCAGAGCAGCTGTGGCTGCCCCATCCTTGGAAGCATCCAAGGCCAGGTTGGACAGGGCTTGGAGCAGCCTGGGCTAGCAGAAGGTGTGGGATGAGATGGGCTGTGAGGTCTCTTCCCACCCAAATCAATCCATGATTCTATTAAATAATTTTTAAAGTGGGTAAACTCTGAATTTGCTGTGAAGAATGTTTTCTTCTTGAAAGCAACTTTTGTACGGATAAAAGATGCAATGTGGAGCTGTTGGTGTGTGACTGTGCTGGTGAGAGCTTGTATTGATTTCAGTGAACTCCACACCTGGGCAGGAGTGGGGGTGGGAGTGCAGGGCTGGAACTTTGCATTTGTAAACTTCCCATTTCCTCCCTTGCATCAGCAAGGTTTAAAAGATCTTTTACTGTCTTGAAGGGTAAATGCCTTTCATTTCTGAAAGGTAAAACCCAATTCTTACTTATTTCTCTTGAACCAGCTTTAAATGTGGACAAATGGAAAAAAACCTTCACTAGCCTCTTGGAGAAGGGAGGCTGCAAACCTCCAGCTTTGGAAACAAGGATTTTTGTTCTGCCATTTTTTAAAAAGGAATCTCAGAAAACTAAAATTTTGCTGTAGAGTTACGAGAAACAGAAATTACCCAGTCTGGGCCCTTTTAAGATAAAGGAAATGAAGGAAAGGACAGTTTCCTTCTGCATGCTGCTTTCCACTTGTAGCATCTGCAGCGTGCAGGTCCCAGTGGAGCTGGGGATGTGCCTGAAGTTTCGATATGCTGATGCTCTTTCCAGGACAGGGACTCACTTTCCCTGTCTGTGCTGTGTGAAGATGTACCCAGGAGCACAGGGCTGGGAGTGCCTGCTTGAGCACTCACACATGACGCCGGGAGCCTTGTTGTGAAAAGAGTTATAATGCCCCACTTATTTAAAATTTTATTGGGGGGATTATATTTGTTAACTGAAACGGCAAATCCAGTTTATGCAGCCCTGTAAAATACCCTGGGCTGGTTTGCTGCTCATCACTGTGAGAGAAATATTGATAAATGTAAAATGTGTCTTGTGTAGCTTTTATCTCCAGTGCTTCTTAAAGATCTTTCAAAGGCCTTTCCCAGCCCCTCTGCTGGTACCTTGTCTCAGCACAACATGCTCATCAGTATTACAAGTCCGCTGGGGCCGTCGGGCTCAAAGCTGCAGGCGCAGCCTCTGTCTGCCCGTGCTGCCGGGGCAGCCAGCGCACCCCATGGACCTGCACTCGCTCCCTCCGCAGGGGTGTGCAGCCTCGGGGCAGCCTGCCTGTCGCCTCCGCTTTGGTGATCTGCTGGTCTTGGTTGTGCCGAGCACATTGCACACCGGCTCAGGCTGCGGCCGAGGAATGGCCACTGGTATAACAGAAATGTGATTTTGAGAAACTTGGTCCTGTTACCTCTGTCCTCCTCCTTTCAGGGTAGCACTTCCAGCAGAAAAATGCCACACGACATCCATCTGTGTCCACGTAATTGTGGGGTGTGTGTCAGCACAGTGTGATCATTTGTTGTGTGCGTGTGACGTGAAAGTAATCGGGTTATGGTATCCAAAAGAAACAGCCAAAGAGGAATTTTCCTGCCTTGTGATGTGAATATCTTTGTGTTGTTTCTAAATTGTGGAAATAAACACAGGATTGAAACAAAATTTGAGCTAGGATAGATAGCACCAGTTCTGCAGAGACTGGCTGGAGCTAATACACGAGTTTGGTAAGATCAGGCCTCTCCTCTGCTCCAAGAGCATGGTGCAAAGCACCTTCTTCAAGTTATTTCTGGAGAAATCCCCATTTGTGGTTTCTGTTAAAAGAAGGTGGAGAGATGAACTTCCAGAGGTCCAAGGGCTGATAAAAGCACACACTGGCTTCTGCTCAGAGATGACTGATCTGAGACAGCTGCAGGCACAGGCAATTTTTCAGGGGTTTGATGCCAACCCCTTTGTCCTTCTGCCTGCTGTGGCTCACTTGGATGCTTTGAGCATTTTGTGCCCAGAAGCACAAAGTCCTCCTGCCCCCCAGGGCAGTAGATCCACTAAGATACATCTTCTGCAAAGAAAATTTGGGTCACATGTGTCATAGGGGGTGACAAACAGATTTCTTTCCTTTATTATGGCTTTTGCCATGAAAACTTTTCAGACTGTTGTGCTGTAGGTTGGTTTGTGGTGACTTCTTCCCTGGGAGGTGGCTGCTCCCCCCGGTTCCTGGAGTGGCTCCATGTCCTTCCTTGAGCTCGGAACCAAGCACCAGATTTGTGAGTAATACCCAACAATTGAGGCTGACAAAGGGCCTCAGCTCTGGAGAAGCTGTGGCTGCCCCTGCAACCCTGTAAGTGTCCCAGGCCAGGCTGGACTGAGCTTGGAGCACCCGGGGATAGGGGAAGGTGTCCCTGCCCAGGGCAGGGGTGGCACTGGATGAACTTTAAGGTTCCCTTCCCACCCAAACAGTTCCATGATTCTAAGATAAGGTGTTCCTGAGTAGGAAAGAGGACAGCAACAGGAGAATGAGAAGCACTTTGGGACTGGGAGGAGCAAGTTAAGATTTAGGAACTTGCTTCTTGGCATCTGCATGGGAATATCTGTTCTGGTCATGCAGGGAGGTCATGGAAAATACAGTGACTGGTGGGTTTGGCTTGTGTGACTGATGTGTTGAAGATGATCTGCTCCTTCATTAGCAGCACTTAGTGATGGAGGACACCAGAGGACACTCGGGGCGAGGACAGGATTTTTAGCGAGTAATTTAGAGCCTGTCTGCACCGCGGGATTAGCCGGAGGTATAACTTGAGAGCTGCCAGTAACCTGACGCTTGTGGGTGTCTGTGGCTGGAGGCAGAGGGTGGCTGGGCCGCCGGAGCTGCTGCTGATCACGCCATGGGGCCGGGCTGGCTCCGGGACACGCGGGGCAGCTCCGGGGCTGGCTTCCAGGCTCGCTGCCGACGCTTGGAGCTACCAGGGAAAGTGTAAATGGCTTCAGCCGGCAGGAGAGTGAGGCCAACCCCACGGGGAGCTGAGACACCCGATGGAACGCAAAAATCCACACAGACCGTTGGGAGACAGCACATAGCAGCTCGCAGTTAAATCCTTTTCTTTTTTTTTTTCCCTTAAAAAAAAATTCTTTCCACAGTAGCAGACTTGCAGCTGTTAACTAATCCCATAACAAGTGGCATTTAGCCACACATTTTCCAAATTAAATAAGCTTGCATGTTGGACTAGTTTCATACCCTGTAATACAAATACTTTCCCTGCTGGGGAAAAAAAAAAAAATAAAAGCAAAATCCTCTGAGGCGTAGGCAGAGCGGGGAAGGGGAAGGTGGGTGTGCTGCCGCTGTCCTGTCAGCGCGGCGGTTCTGCGCAGAGCACCGCGTGCGCTCGAGGATCTGATGGGTTATCAACCACTGCTCATGCTTAAATTATTAGTTAAGGCTGTGACATTAAAGAATTGTTATTTGGTCATGGTCTCATGGCTGTGTTTTGCCAGGAGGTGTTTGGAAATTCTCATCTCTGCTGTCACGTAATCTCTACTTGCCCTTTTGGTGCTTTTTTTCCCTGGTCATTTGAATAATGTTTTCAGATCCTCAACTGACTCCAGGCTCGGCAGCTTTGGGCCACAAGCAATTAACAGCACATGTTGGTAGAACTTAGGCTGGATCTATTTTGAGGGTGTTTGAGAGCACCTCCTCTACCCCCCACCTGCTTCCTGCACATTTTTAAGAATCCCATTAAAAAATTTTTCAGGATCCCCATCCGAGCCAAATGCATTGTTTCCATGGAAACAATTAATGGGGAGAGCAATTTATAAGACTGATGTAAAAAAATGAGCACTTCATCAGCCCCCCTGCTGCTCTGATATACAATCTCGAGGCAGAGGCCGGGTGAGGTTTGCATAAGTGATATCCTTAAAAAAGGGGGAGACAGAGAAAGGAGCCTGGGAGTCTGCCCGTGGCACGGTGAGCGATGCCTATTGTGCTGCACAGGCATTATTAGCTCTTGGAAAGGACGAGCTCTTTCAAAATGCTTTTCCTTTAGGGAAGGGCTTTTTCCTATTCCTACCCTCTGCCACAAGACACACGGCTTGGGGTCGTGGCTGGTGATGGAGTCATGGCTGGGGATGGCCGTGGCAGCAGGGTCCCTGTGTGTGACCTGGCCTTTGATTAAAAGGTTTTCAGGAGGCCCTGCTCAGAGACCTGCCTTAAAAGTGTTCTCTTTGTTGGGATTTATTATTTTATTTTATATTTTCTTTTATTTTCTTTTATTTTCTTTTATTTTCTTTTATTTTATTTTATTTTATTTTATTTTATTTTATTTTATTTTATTTTCTATTCATTTTAAATCTGCCACTTGAGCATTCTCCCAGCCAATGTTTTGTATTGATTTTATCTATCTATCTATCTATCTATCTATAAAACCAAATCAGAATTTGCTGTTTAAGAAGGAGAGTGAGCAGAGGAAAAGCCATCATTTTGGACAGGGGTCTCGGCAGGATTTGATTTGGAGTTTCCTAAGGAGATTATATTTTGGGAAAACCAAATAAAGAATCCATCCTGCGCAGGTTTGCTGCAACAAAAGCAGGAATCCTGTGTGTCTGTGCTCTGAAATAATGTGCCAGAGATTTTAAAGCTTGCCAGAAAACACTACCTGGGAAAGGAGAGCCCTTCTTGGATCTGGTTCCATATGGAATGGGCTGGGATATGGCTGTGGGACTGGGAGGGATGGAGCAGCCTGGGGAAGTTCATCTCAGGGACCAGCAGTGCTGATGGTGTGTGTAAGAATGAAATGAGTAAAAATCATAATCAAGCAGGAGTTCTTTGCTCCCGTTCCCCCCGATTTCCAAGGGTTTTTCCTGGCTGGGGGTGTTTTCCTGCAGAGGGCACTCGCCATCCACGAACAGCACCCGCAGCGAGCCTGCGTCCGGCAGCATCCCCTGCCAAACCCTGAGAGATGGAGAGAAAAAAATGTAAATTATGAAAGCAAATGATTCCCTGGTAGTGCACAAGGCCAGCGGGAAGAGCCCGAGATTTAAGGAGGAAAAAATCCAATGTGGGGAGAGAGAGGCTGGAGGGACGTGGGGGGCCGGGGGCTGCAGTAACGGGAATCATAAAAGGGGTGGAAAAAGGAAAGGCTGCGTGTCTGGTTTAAAATTTAATAGCAATGGAGATGAGAGAGGCAAAAGCCTTAATTAAGGCAATATCCCAGAAAGGGAAACGCCACCAGAGTGGGGCAAATACAGGGAATTATTTTTGGTTTGCAGCCCCAAGCGAGGGCTGTCACAGCGCTGGAAGCAGCCTTTATTCCGTGAGCTTCTCCCAGGATTCTCGATGGAGAAGGGACACACTTACAAAGAGCTCAGGCAGGGAAGGATCGGGGTCTCTCCGTGCGAGGCTCTGAAGTACAGCTCTGAGAAAGAAATACTCGGCAGCCAAACGATAAAACAGTTTAGGAATTAAATATGCTGGAGTTTCTGGAAAAAAATCTCATATTACCAACAAGCTGCCCTTGAAAATAGATTATAGAAATTGTTTAGGGTTATTTTAAACCAGGGTAGAAATGGTCTGGCACCATCTATGCCCATCACTCATCTGAGGTGGAAAAACCCCCATGGATGTGTTCCAGTAAATAGCTCTAGCATTGTATTATATGCTTTTTTTACAGCAAAGGAGCACGTAAACAAAAATATCCTCAGAGCCAGCTCTGCAAATGTAGGTCTGGATGTCATAGAAATCCATATTCCAGAGAATTTTTACATTGCTGATAAGAATTGTGAATTTATTTTTAAAGTTTTGTTTGACTACCTGTTTTAGTCTTTTTGGTTTTTGTTGTTTTTTTCTTTCTTTCTCTGCAAATATTTTGTACTTGTCTTTAAAAAATTGATAATTTTGAAAGGAAATGAAAGTTATTTTATTTTACCAAGGATGATTTTTACAAAACACATTTTAACAAACATAATTTACAATGTTTGATTTTTAAGAAGTACGATTTTCATTTGCTCTAAGTTACTGATTAAAATATTACTGCTTTGAGTAAATTCTATCCTATCCGTTTATCTGCGCTCAGTGTTACGGGGATGAGGGATGGGAGAATTATTGTTAGTAACAAAAATTTATTTCGGGACGTTCCGGTGCATTTTTAAATGTGTGGTCTGAGCTCTGTGGAGCCAAGCCAGGTGGAAAAGAAGCGAGCCCGAATGGCGGAGCAGTCCATGAGCGAGGGGCTCGTGGAGCAGCCTTGTCAGATTCCCGTGGAACCTCGGGCCGCTGGGAAGCCGAGCCCGTCTCCCCTCTGGAATAACCCGGCTGGTCTGGTGAACACAGATCACAAACACTTCCAAATCCCAAACAGGAATCAGTGCTCAGAACGGTGCAGTTCCCTGCAGTCGGAAAGACTCGCGGTTTTATTTCAGTATTTTAATTTAGGATTTAAGGAGGTGACTCAACCTGTTTGGAAATAGGATGATGTTACTGGGGCTCCTGCCTTTACATTAATGTAACTGTTCTAGATATGGGTGTCCTGTTGGCAGGCTTAGGATTCAGTCTTAAGAATTGGTACAAGTTAAAAGCAGGCACAGAATATTTCAATCTTATTGAACCTTTTCTTAACAAAATTAAATTGTTTTAACTAATTTTTGTTTTAGTTGTGATTTGACCATAAAATCTGTGCCTGATGGGTTGACCTCCACTTGTATCTTAATATTTAAAATTGTCTTAAATGGCAAGGAGTGTGGCTGCTTATAATTTCATGGCATTTCTTCGTTCCTTAGTGAAAAAATACAGGTGAACAAGGAGTAAAAAGGACTTCCTTTTTATTCCCAAATATACTAATTACTAGGGAGCAGTTTTTGTGTGAAAAACATGATGGTTCATCATTTTTGTGTGGATGTGGGATTTCCTGAATGACAGGAGAAACAGCACCATGTGTCTGTTTTTGATAGATCTGCTACAGAATCTCATCCTTTATAAATTGCTTCCCCATATACAAATTATGTCTCTATTTGTATGTTTTGCCAAATATATTTGTTTTTATCTTAATGCGTATTTCATACCTCTGTATTGATAGGTAAGTGCACAAATAGCTGTAAGGACTGACTCCTAAATAATCTCACAAAGGAAAATATGTGTGAATCTAGCTGCTGGTTTCTCAGGGATGCAGAATAAACCCAGAATTGAAATCTGCAATCCCTCCTTCCCGAACTGATCCGCGTGAGCAGCCTGGCCACGGCAGGAAGCGGCTGGCCCCGGACAGTGGCCCTGGGGTGTCCTGCGGGGTCACTGCCCAGCTCAGGAGCCACCTCTTGGCTTTCACCTGGCCCTTCTTATTATCTCCCTACCACGTTACATTCCCTCTTGTACAGATATTCCCATTCATAAAATTTTTTCCTGATTGTTGCGGCGAGGGCTGGGGTGTATCAGGAATAAATAAGATCCTGAGCAGCAGCTATTCGTCAAAGCCCTCATTTCCTGGAGTTCTGCCCTGATCCCTCTTGCATGCATCGCATTAGAGGGCAAAATCTCCTCTTATTTATTTTATACTTTCTTCTGTCGTTTATTAAACATCAGAATGCTGCGGGTGCGCTCAGCCCCGGGCTCAGGCACTCCTGCCTGGCTGCAGGAACACGCGCCAGGGCCGAATCCTGAGGGCCGTGCTTAAAGTGATATCAGAAATCTCTTCAAACTCACCCGCTCCTTTCCTGTCTCGTACCAGGAGCTGCCCTCAGTCCCGGCACGGCTGTGGGGATGCGGGGAGCTGCCTGGGAATGTCCCGTGCCCGTGGTGGGGATGGGAAGCACCACACAGCCCGTGCTGGAAATGGCCCCTTTGGCAGTGGCCGGCCAGCATGCTCAACATGCTCCCCCGTGCTGTACTGGGAGTCATGGAAAGGAAAGATATTGGGACTAATTTATAATGGTGGGATGAAGGTAGTCATTCCCTTCCCCTCTTTGCTCCATCCCATTTCAACAGGGCTTGTGTGCATAATTTTTGTTCGGTCGGAATTTTTAAAATTAAAAAAAACAACCTCTAACAAAACCATATGCAGTTAATTTCATTTGTTTTTAATTTTTTATTCTGGGTTCACATTTCTAATCTTCCAGAATATTATTTGCTAATATTTTCTCCTTTTCCCTCTGGCTTTCTCCCTCCTTAACTCCCATTTCCCTTGCACCCTGTTCACTGGATGGGTTGCATTTCCTCCCCGAGCTGAAGCCGTTGCTCCCCGTGCATCAGGAGGAAAGGATTAGCTGTACTTCTCTCAGACCTGAGGCATTACTATTTCTTCCCCATACTCAGCATCCAATTGTCTGGCTCTATCTGGGTCCTAAATCCATCCTGAATTGGTTTCCTAGCTGGCAGATTTGTGTGTTCCATCTTGTTTTGGGACCTGGCTTTCATCTGAATATCTCAAATAATTTTCTATTTTTCCAAGGAGAAGTTTTATTACATGCAGACAATCTGTATATGACTAGCGAAAATGAGAAGATAAAGGGTTGATTGAAAACATGTCAAATGCTTGTTTTTGCCAACATCCCCGGGTTTGATCGTGGAGGGAGCAGTGACAACCCCTCGTGTTGGGAATGGATGGGCTGGCGTTGGCCTCCGGGAGAGAAATGGTTAAATTATGCACTCGCTGGAGTATGAAGGCAGTTCTTCTTTGCTGACAGATAGTTTGACCAGTGTCAGGTTATCCCGATGCGTTCAGCATACCTTCATTGCATCATAAATAAAACAGACAAATTACTTTTTTTTTTTTCCTCCTAGGGTGGAATAAGCAGGAGGAAGGGGAGGGATAGGGATCGGGACAGATGGGGGTTCAGGGGGGGTGAAGAATTAGAAGGAAAAGAAAAAAGAGAGAGATCTTTGCAGACACTCTATGAATCTCTGCTTGGCAGCTGAGAACAATGAGAAAAGCAAGCAATTACCTCGAATCCTTCCCCTTATCCAGACATAGGAAATATATTCTTGCCTTAGCCTTTTTTCTCCTCTCACCCTCCCTCCCTCCCTCTCTCCCTCCCTCCCTCCCTTGCCCTCCCTCTCTCCCTCTCTCCCTCTCTCTTTCCCCCTTGTATATCTAATTTAATTCTTCAAGGCATGGCAGATGTAACAAAGAAAGGAGGGTCTGTGTGGATGGGCCACTTCCCAGCACAGGACGGAGCTGTCCTGCATGGCAAATGTCCTTTTCCATTCCCTGCCCTGGCAGACTCCTGCACCCGCAGCAGCAGCATCCATGAAAAAGGAGCAGAAAGGTATTTTATTGCTCCAGCTCTTTTACAGATTCTTCCCAAATCCAGTGGTGTGAATACTCAATCCCACTGGCCGGGTGCAGGAAGCCAGTGTGTTCTTTATTTCCAGAAATCCATCCCACAGGATGGATATGCCCAGAGGGGCAAACAGAGCCCCTTCCCCACTTTTCCCTCAGCCCCTGTGTTCAGTGGTCTCTTTACCAGCAGCTCTCTTACTCTCCCAAAATTCTTGTAGGATTTAAATTTTCATTCTTGAATCATTTTTAACCCTTTTTTTTCCCCAAAGCAACATTAGCAAATATTTCCCGAGGTTGCTGGGTCTGTAACAGGGATGTCCCTGGGGGGTTCCCCTCTGCTTCCTGCCTTGGCCCCCATGGGAAAAGGGGCACTGACATGTGGGGTTACCTGGAGATGACGGTGATGAACATGTAGGACCCGTGTCCCCTGGGGCTGTGAGCCTGCCAGTTGTGAGGATGGTCGTTTGTGTCAAAGTATTCTAGCCTTTTAATTGCTGATTAGCCTTTAGGTAGCAGATGTATTTTCATTTCTGAGCTAATAAATACTGCAGGTATGGTAGTGCTGATGGGATCGCTGCTTCTCTCAGTGAACCACGTGCTGTGCTCAGGAGCCTGGGTTTGCAGTGTCATGGAATTGTCTGGGAATGGTGTCCAGATCCCCCCATGGCCAGCGCAGTGCGTGTCCTGCTTATCAGAGTCCCCTGGCTGCTGCCTCCCCCTTCCCACCCGGCATTTGGCTTTCAGGGGACATCCATAATTCTGTTTTTCCTGTGCTCTGTTCTGGACCTTTTCCTTGCACTGCTTGGAGTCACCCCAACATCTGCACGTCAGGATTTAAAAGGGGACAAGCTGTCTGTTGCCATTGCCTTTGCTTTTAGAAGCAAACTGAAACCACTATTAGACTTTTAATAATTTAAGCTAAAAATGCCATTCCTTATGGACGTGTCTGGCTGTATTTTTACAGTCAAGGGATAGAAAGGAACATTATAGGAAATTTAAAGGAGGCTTTGGGTATTAAATCTTCACCTCTTCCAGAAGATAACGCAGTTCCGTAAATCTGCGCGAGACCTTTGTTTAACCCACCCCCCGCTAGCGCGGGCAGGTTTTATAGGCGCCTGTCTCGCTGCCGCTCACAGCCTGTGTTTTACATAATACCCTTCAGCATCACTGATATTAACCTTGATGGCATTATTATTGCTATTTACAGTTCGTATGCTGGGAATGGTAAACTTGAATGGGATTAATGAAATAAATTAAGTGATGGAAATATTAATGCTATTAACAATCAGTAACAATAGTTGACAGCGTAGGAAAAAGAATAACCTGCCATTAACCAAGCAGGGTAGGATCTTTCTCGCATCAGCATAAAGGTATCTGACACTTCATTTTGATAAACCCAAGATTAATTTTCTTTCAAGAAATAACTTCTCCAGGGTCTTCATGCTTCTGTGTTTCAAAACAAAGCTCCTGGCACGTTTCCCACGTCACCTTTTTGATGACCAAGAGCCCAAGGGCAGGAGCTCAGTGATGAGGACAGGCCCCGTGGGCTCTGTCCAACACCGCTGAACTTGCCTTGGTTTGGTTCCACAGAATTTCTGGGCTTCATGAAGCTGCTGCAACACATTCTCTGTGTCCCTTTTCCAGCAAAAAAAAAAAAAAAAAAAGAGCCCCTGCTGCTGGTGTGAATTTACAGCTGGAGAAGCCCCTGGTGATGCACAACTGGTTCTTTCTGTTGTGCCATTTCCATTTGAAAAATGAGATTCATCTGCTGGAGTGTTCCTAGGTTCCTGTACTGTTGGGAGCTGCTGGATGTCATTTTGGGTGGATGTGGTACTGCAAGGGCACCTCTCCTCTCTGTCCCTGCCACACTGGCTTGAGAGCAGGAGAAGGTGACTTTATCAGGCCTGAAAGAGATGGGATAGCTCCTGGCCTGTGTAGGGCTTGCTGTGATTTTACCAAAGCCCTGGAGAACAGAAATACCAGTCTGGCTTCCTTTGTGTTCCTCATGGGAGGTTTATTCTAAGCCAGAGCCCAGGTTTATCCGGTGTGACCACGTTTCAGCACCCAGTGCCTTGGTGCATTGTTGCTCATGGGGCAGATCTGAGGCTCTGAAAAATTCCCCACTGATAAGGTGAGCAAAGGTTGGAGAGAAAAAAAGCGTTGCTAATTTTTTTCCCCTTCCAAATGTGTCTTGCCAATCTTTCCCAGCTGGCTAAAAGATTGGATTTCTCACACTAGGGAAGAAAGTGAGCCCATAAATAAACCAGGGCAGGACACCTGGAAAGAATAAAGTGCCCTTCTCAGCCTTGCAGGGGAGGACGACTCGGTGTCTGCTGGCCGGGACACGGAGGTGGTGTGGAAAAGGAGCCAGAGCCAGGGCTGGGCAGCGTGGGGACGCCTGGGAGATGCCGTCGTGCCCTGCCACAACAATTTGTCAGCTACAGCACAGCTTTAGTGGTACTGATGGTCTTCTGCTGAAGCTCAGCATGACGAGCACTTGTCACTGTTCTGGTAGCACTGGCTTTAGTCAGAGTGGGGGCTGAAATCTGTTCCTTAGGATAACCCCAAACTTCAACGCCTTGAAGCCTTCAGCTCTGGGAGCTGCTTAGGCCAGGATTCCCAGGTTGCTTGCAAGTAAACAGGGCCATACAGCAACGAGACAGTCCAGTTGGAGTGTTTGACTCTTTTCTGTCGCATCTTGGATTATCTTGTGTCCAAATTTCAGTGTGTGTGGTTTTGTCTATGAGGAGGAAAACAATTCCTTCTAATAACCTGTGTTCATTTTATTTTCTGGTAGGAAAATAATGCTCAGCCACCTGAGATGCTCCTTAGAAAACTCCCTTCAGTAGAAATGGTCTTCTGATTCTCAAGCCCCAGTTTTGGGAGCGCCTGAAAAGGAATAGTGGACTTTGATACAGGGACATAAAATTTGGCCATTGTTTCACCAAGAGCTTTATCTCTACCGTGCTCCCTGCCACTCTCAGAACCTGAGACTCTTCCCAGAGCACACCAGACCTGTACATTCATTATCTACTCAGGGAACAGATACATGAGTGTACATGCTTTTCCTCAAGTTCTGGAAAAGGCCTCGCCAAGCCCTGGCCAGTGTCAGGAGGAGCCTATGCCAGCCATGTCCTTCTCTGTGGGACAGCATGGGCCTGGTGCTGGTTCTTTCACTGGCACCTTGGAGAGCCTCTGGCATGTCCTGCATTAGGGACACATTTCTCTGCAAGACGTGTTTCACGTTCTACACACTGTCACACCTCTGTCTCTCTGCTTGACCGCTGAGGCATTTTCCCAGGTTGTGTCCTCTGCCATGTGTTCCCTCCCGTGCCGGGCTCCGTGTGTGGTGTCGCTGCTCGGTGCCCTGACAGGATGGCAGGCACTGCCTTTGGGAGAGGGTGGAAGGCACTGTTTGTGCTCATCTGAAGGGAAGCTGCTGCAGGCAGGAAAGCAAATTCAGCAGCCATGGGACCTAATAAATGATTGCATTTTGAACTAATGGGTCTAAGGGCTGATGAGCTGCAATCCTGGTTTAACACTAGAATGTGGGGGCACTTCTGGAGACAGACAGCTCCTTTGGCCTCACAGTTACAGAGTTGTCTTGAGATACTAAGAAAATTCCTCTTTTTAATTGCTTCTGGCCTTAATCATCCATTAGCCATTGCTTAGGTCCCATCAGCCCATGAACCAATATTCTCAGTTATTTGAGGAAGCATCCTATTTTCTGTTCCTTCTTGGTGAAGGTAAAATGGCTGCAATGTGCTTTAAGATGGACCCTCACTTCCGGGGGATAGAAATGGAATTAGCAAAGGTAAGTTGTATTCAAAATAGCAGTATCTGCTTTATCTCATTGCACTCTGTTTTCCGTCCTGTCCTCCTCTCCTTCCCTCTGTCCCAGCCCCATCCAGAGCAGAACAAGTAGTCATTGTGGGGGGAGTTTTTTATCCACTGGCTTAACTTGCATATATTCCTGCAGCAAGGCTGCAAGTTGAAGTTACAGCACGTTGGGTTTGCTCACACTTTTCCTCACAAGTCTTGTAAAATAGCCTGAGAGATCTGACAGCAGGATAAGACCTGGCATAAACTTGGGAATAATATTTTTGAATGCTACCAAAAAATACCAAAATACAATTTACTTTCCTGTTTTTAGCTTCGCATCCTTCAGGCCGCACACATTTCTAAGCACCTTCAGTTGCCATTTATTTTAGTGCTCCCCATCTCCTAAGAGCAATTCAACATCTGAAAGCTTTGGATCCAAAAGGGGTTTATAGGAATTATGCCAGACCCGGGGGGAGGGGGTCAGGGGATCAAAGAGAGGGGGGTTAATGTTGGCTGCCTGTGCCTAAATCTGTTTTTCCACCTGAAACCAATAACATTGCGGTGATAGGGATTCTGTAGGTACTAATTATTCTTCTCCTTATTCCTAATTCTACTCCAGGTTGGGCTGGCATTAGGGGTAATTGTTTTTATTACAGAATAATACTGGAAGCAACCATTTATAAACTCACTAAAGCTGTAGAAACATTTACCCTCAAAGTTTCGTGATTTTTATGATTTCCATGCATATTGTGGTTAATATTTCCAATTAAGCTATCACATGTGCCGCATATATTATGTAATTATACTGGAGGAGCAACTCAGAAAATACAAGACAAGGACACAACAAAAAGTTAATTAAAAATATGAAAGCCTTAAGAGGCAGAGAGAACAACAGATTCCAGGAAATTAATAGTCTGGATTAAAAATTATTCAGTGCTTTCACTCTAATGGGAGCCCCTTTTAATATTCAGCAATCCATGTCAATATTGGAAGTTTAAATCCTGAAATGTGAATTTCCACGCTTTTGTGACATTGGCTCACAATCTTAACGTCCTTTTAATGTACTTTTTGTTGTGTAAATCTGTGTAAGTACCATCAGTCATCAAACCTGACACGTGCCTGCATGCGGCAGCCCCAGCCTGCATCTATTAGGGCTTTTTGTGTTTGTGCAGTGGAACCTCCTTAGACAAATTCCACTGAAGGCACAAACCTGCTCAAGGAATACATTTATTTTCCCCTGAAACAATAGACCTGCATCAAAGGAACATCCAGGGAAAGAATAAATCATTGCAAAAGATAAATTTCTTTCCTGCAGCAAGGCAAAGGGTCTGACCTGTTGTGGAGGTGAAGCCGTGGACTTAACCAGGGGAGTGGGCAAAGCCCATTAGAATATAGACCATCATTTAAGTAATTTAAAAATTACCAAAAATAATCCAGCTGACACCTTGTGTTTTCATGTGGTGCTGTGGTTTGAGGTGTTTTAAGAAATCATAAGGAAAATGTGAACAAGGACATCCCTCCCACCTGAACTTCAGCGTGTGGCTGACACAGAGCTTACTTATCAACAGCAGGCTGGCAGGCACATGGCATTTTATTTAAATGTATTCAAATTTAAAACATGTTTTGCCTATGTCCACAAATCAACAACAGGAACAGAGCAAGGGTTTAAGGACTGGGGGGCCAGCATAGCCAGCTGTGGGCATCTGTTTTTCCCAACCCCAGGACGGTGCTGTGCTGAGCTGTGGTGCCCTGAGTGCTTTAGCTCAGGGTGTGGCCCTGGCCGGGGCTGCAGGGGAGCATTTCAGGGGCCACCAGCCGGGCACAGGTACCTGCCCAGCACACGGCTGAGGGCACGGGCTGAAAAACGTGTGCCACACAGCAGGCACCTGCAGCCGTGGGCAAGGACAGGGGACGGGAAGGAGAAGGGAAGGGCTTCAAGATTTTCTCCTGCCATAACAATATCTTTTTGCAATTTTTTACTTTAAGGATGGGAAAGGTGATGTCTTCACTGGCCATGGAGAGGTCTCTGGAAAGTGCCAGGGGAAAGCTTTATGAAGGCCTTCTCTCAGTATATTGTCAAATATCTTTCCAAGTGTGTCTGTGGGGAGAGGGGAATGGCACGAGGTGCACAAAGGCAGGGAGAGTCGCCCCACACACCTGCTGCTCCCCAGTCCTGCTGGAAGGTCTGAGGTGTCCTGGCAGGTTGCTGGACTGGCCCTTTGGCCCTTTGCCACGGTGCTTGTGAGGATTGCCCAGCTGACACCTGGGCAGGGAAGCCCTGGATGAGGGTGGATGTGGTGAGTCCATCCCTGTGTGCACCAGGCAACACCAGCCATCAAAGGAATGCATGCTCCTGTCTGGATTTGAAGTAGATTATTTACCTACCTGGCCCAGTCGAGCTCTGAGAGTACTTTTAGGGGTGTCTGCTCTCTACTTGGCACTCTAAGCCAGAGTTTTGGCCGAATTCTGTCCATAAGTAGATTCATTGCTGTCATTTGGATTTGTGGTGGCAGCATTTGCCCATTATTGTGTTATTTTAATTCCCTCAAGAATCTAATGAAAATTAAGTGAAAAAATAAGGCTTTCTGTATTCTATTTTCAAAATGATGGATTGATAGAAGGACAGGCGACTTTGACTTGTAGGCTGAAGATTTTATGCATATATACATAACAGATATGGAGACAGAATTTTTCCCTTATGGCAATGGAATGGTTTTGATAGTCTCCCTTAAAATAGATTTGAAAATACCATTTGTTTTATGTTTAAACCTTAAATTAAATTTTTCAATAATAAAATATGCTTATTATAAGCCAATTCTATCAATCACCAAAATGAACAGCATATTGGTGGGTTTGAGCTAGTAAATAAATGTGTTATTTTACTTCATGTCAGGAAGGTTTATTGGGTAGAATTCATCCCTCTGAACTGATGGGTTAGAGGTTTAAGCACCACAGCAAGGACTTGCAGTGATGCAGAGTGCTGACCCTGCCTCTTAGGGCCTTGGACAGAGGCCTGCAGCTCAGACAAGGCATAAAAGTGTGCTGCTCTTTGTCCAAGCTGTTCCCATGGTTGCTTTGAGAAAGTACCTTCACAGGTGTGGTGTTGGGAGAGCCACGTGATGTGCCGTGTTCTGCAAGGATGTTGTTTGAGTTGTTGCTATGGATCTTCCAGCTGCTGTGTTTGTCTGGGGTCATTGTGGTCGTTAAGCTGATTATTTTAATACTTGTGCTTGGAGACATGCTGAATGAGAAAATAGTTATAGATAAGATTTGGTTCTCAGCTGGAAGCAGGTGTGGGCATGGGGAGCATTTCCCTCCTTGGTAACTGCTCAAGGCTTTGCAAAATCTTTCCTTGGCACAGTGCAGTAATTGCCTGTGGAGAAGGTGTATCAGGGCTGTAGGACAGGGACCCTTGGACTGAGCAGGTACGGCTGGGTGGCCGTGGGCATTTCTGGGTGCTGGGCTGTAACCCTCCGTGTGCCAGGGGCTCCCTCCAGCATCAAAGCAGCTCTAGGAAGGAGGCACAGGCACTGTTGTACACCTGTGTTTCTGTGATTGGTGCTGTACCAGGCACATGGCCTGTTTTCCTTCATGTCCCAGATGTTTATGGAGCACCAAGAGCTGGCTGCAGCTGCTGGGTGCAGATGTGGGATGGGAAACATCCCTCTGTGGTGTCCTGCACTTCCACGCTTGCTCTGCTCGCTGTCCTTGCCCAGCTCGGCTGCCCTGTGTACCCTGGTGGCTCCGGACACACGGCCCCTGGCATGGAGCATCCCCTGGCTGCTGCCAGTGCGCTCGTGGCTCCTGGGCAGAGGGTGCAGGTCATGGAGCACAGCTCCTGTAACTCGGAGCTGGGAGCCTCTGCTTCTGTCTTCTCTTCTGCTGGGCCCCCTGAGAGCTCTCTGAGAGGAGACCTGAATAAATCACATTACAGTAGCCTGAAGAAGGGGTCACAAATCTTTTTGAAGAGGAAAAAAGCCACTTCTGGCCACTGCTGAAACATGAACTTCCACATGCATCCTGTTAGAAAAAATGAATTCCATGTTGGGAAACTTATCGACATGTTTGGGCATAGCTCATAGACAGGGAGAGCTACCAACACTCCAGTGACACCTTCCAGATGTTCTCCCTTCCATAATTATCCATCTGCTGCAGGCTGTCTTGCTGCTCCCCGGACATCCCGGGCAGGAGGGATGACAGCCGCTGAAGGCCACTGACAGTTTTGGCAGAGGTGGAAATATTCTGGCAAGTTGAATAAATTCTGAGTGTTCTGGGTTATCTGTCACTAATGTGGCTCAAAAGAAAGAGCAGGGACAGAGTTCAGAGCTCTCCTCTTGTTCAGACACACTGTGGACACCGTCCCTCCACCCTCTGCTGGGGAAAGCAGGCTCTCCTGCCCAGGTTGTGTTCTTGCAGCTCCCACTGATCAGCATGTGGAGTGTGCACACCATGGGAACAGCTGTTAGAGGTGTTGATGTAGCAGATCATCAACTACCAGGAGCATCATGGAGAGAAAAATTGCCGTGACAGGTGGAAGTCTGTTCCCAAATTACTGGAAAGCATGAGAAGGTGAGAGGTGCTCCCCACCAGTTGTTTTCTCAGAGCAGGTTGGTCCCAGTGTGTGGGGGGTTAATTCAAGACCTCCAGCCTGCAGCTGCCCTGCCCTTCTCCCTCCAGCACCCTCTGGGGTCTGTCCCACTGCCCGCCCGCCCAGCCAGCACATTCACAGGGCTCCAGTCACTGCAGCCTCTGGGGACAAGCAGAAAGTTCAATAAGTATTTTCCCCAGAAAGACGAAGTAGAAGGAAGATGTGTTTCTGCAGTGACAGGTGAAGTCTCTTGGTACAGATGCTCTGGAGATGAAATGCACAGGTCTTTTGTTTTACAGAACGTGCACAAGCTCCACAAGCAGCTGCAGCAGAGCCCACCGAAGGGCTCACCTTGCTTTGTGAACAGTGCTGAGGAAAAGGGGTTATCACTTCAAACAAGATCATTGCTGATCTGGGTTTGCAATTCTGGCCCTCCCCCCAGTTTTTTGTCCCTTGGGGAGAAAAAGAACTGAGAAGAACAGAACCTAATTAAAAAAAAAAAAAAAAAAAGAAAAAAATAGTAGACAAGATTCAAAAGATTCAGATTGACTGAAAACCTTCAGGTCAGGAATGTCATCAAACATGAAATTTTTAGTGTGCAAAATTCTTTAGATTCTCATAATTGGGTTTTGCTCTTTGTGACTTGAGAATTATGTAATTTCATGTTTATCTGTGAAGGTACCTGGGTATAACATCATGTGAACATGACCAAGTGTGATGGAATGCCAGAAGCTAAAGAGAAACAGATGAGTTCTGGGCTTGATACCTGCTTTACCCTCATATCTAATAAGGAAAAGGCTGGGATGTGGAAACAGGGTGAACAGTAAGAAGAAAAAAAAATTTGGCACGTCTTTTGTTGAAATTCAATCCTCCCCCTCCCTCGTATGCCCAGGAACCATCTGCAAACTTTTCAATCATTTTTTAGGATACAGTGAATTTTATCATAATTTTGTCAACCAAAACCATATGTGCTTTTTCTATTGACAACACAGAATAACAAAATCATATTTGTTCAGACCACAAGGCAGGTAATAAATAACTGTGGACACACTTCTACAACTTAATGGGGTTTTTATTTTTTTTTTTTGGCCTTTTTTTAAGGGTATTGAATATTACCAAAAAATTTAATTTGGGACATAAAGTAAACTTCTGAAGAGAATACCATCTGAGAGAAAGCTTGTGGCTCAATAACTTTCACCTTCCTATTAGACTGATCCTAGCTCAGAGTCCTGAGGCCATAACAAAATGAGCTCTTCCCCTTCCTGCCCACAGCCTTCTGTGGTTATCTGTGCACGTGGTTATCCCTGGTTATCCATGGTTATTTGTGCACGTGGTTATCCCTGGTTATCCCTGGTTATCCATGGTTATTTGTGCACGTGGTTATCCCTGGTTATCCCTGGTTATCCATGGTTATCTGTGCATGTGGTTATCCCTGGTTATCCATGGTTATCCATGGTTATCCGTGGTTATCCATGGTTATCCATGGTTATTTGTGCACGTGGTTATCCCTGGTTATCCGTGGTTATCCATGGTTATCCATGGTTATCCATGGTTATTTGTGCACGTGGTTATCCCTGGTTATCCGTGGTTATCCATGGTTATCCATGGTTATTTGTGCACGTGGTTATCCCTGGTTATCCGTGGTTATCCGTGGTTATCCATGGTTATCTGTGCACGTGGTTATCCCTGGTTATCCGTGGTTATCTGTGCACGTGGTTATCCCTGGTTATCCGTGGTTATCCGTGGTTATCCATGGTTATCTGTGCACATGGTTATCCATGGTTATCCATGGTTATTTGTGCACGTGGTTATCCGTGGTTATCTGTGGTTATCCATGGTTATCCATGGGTATCCATGGGTATCCATGGGTATCCCTGGTTATCCGTGGTTATCCGTGCACGTGGTTATCCATGGTTATGGGCTTTAAGGTCCCTTCCCTCGTAAACCATTCTAGGACTCTGCAATTCTTTGAAAAAAATCTTTAGAGCATCAGAATAGTCCTGCCCCAGGTTGGCTTTGCTGACAAGCAGCATTTGCTCATTCTTCTGGGTCTAAAAATGCAAAAAAAAGGAATGCAAGGAGCCACCTAAAGCACTTTAGAGAAGTTAGCCCTTTTTTGTGGAGTGGGCTCAGCTTCTAATCATCAAACTCCAATAGGGAATATGACACAGATGTGTTAACAATACCAGTTAGCCACTGGAAGAAACTCCCAGAAAAGCTGTTTAACTCCTTGTCTCAGACTGTCTATAACTTGGACAGGGAACTTGCCTGATGGGTGCTTTAACGAGACTTTAAGCATAAAGAATGAACATTATTACAGTGTGTTACACTGACGTTTGGGTCAAATGAATTTAAGAAAACATATCAGTGAACTCGTGTGTAGACAAACACATGGTTTGAATATGATTCCATATATTACATGATTAAACATGCAGTTGTCATGGTGTTAGCAGTGATAAGCAGCCAAAGGTTTTTATGGCAGTGACTCATTAAGATTCACTTGGATCTCCAGTGCTTGAGTTTGCGCTCTCCTCACTGTACCTGTTTTAGTGCAGCACCTCCTCACTCCTCGTCCTTAACCACAGCACTGGGCTCTGCCAGCTTGCTTTCATTCTTTCTCCATAACAATGAGATAAACAGAGAGGCAGAAACCTTGGGCTGAAGAGTTTACCCCTAAAGCTCTGCTTATCTGTTGTAATAATACCCCAAGACTTCGGCTGTGTTGTGGCCTAGGGGTGATCAGGCAGGAAGACACAAAGTTCACCACAAACCTTCCCAATCGTAAGGACTCAGTGGTAAAGGAGGAAAATCGTACAATTTGTCAGCAACGATGATAAAATAATTAATAGACTTTGCAGGTCGTTAAAGCCTTCCTTCTAAGTTCTTGATGATAATAACAATCAATTAAAGCCTTCTGAGATTAGCAAGCATTATTATCCTTGGTTTATGGATTAGGGGACTGAAGTAGAAAGAGATTAAATCCTCAACCCTGTATCTTCCACCCAGGTCAGGGTCCTCCTGCCCCAAAACCTTGGACACCTGAGGACGTGCCAGCACACAACAAATATAGGACTGAATGGTCTTGAAGGACTGGATTGGTCTCTTCCAACTGTGATGATTCAGTGACATCACAAGAGCAGGTCCTGGGCATTTCTGAGGATGACACATGGGAGACAGTTGTTGGGCAGCCAAGCTGTTTGGAGTCTGTTCCTTTATCCATTAGTTAGCACCTTCATCAAGCTCAAGCAGGACCCCTTGGGTCACTGGAGCCACCACTGTGGAGGGGCTTCAGTCCCAGCGACCACAGTCTCTGGCTTTGGAAGTGTGACTGCTCAGGAGTCTTGGGAGTGGTCTGACCAGGAAGTTTCCTTAACAGAGACACAAAACCTACAGACAGAGGAGGTGAAATGTCCCACCAGAATTAGTGATTAGTAACTGGCTTCACCTCTCGTAAATGTTGAGACCTGGTGTAACCATTAAGGAAAGCAGCCCTTCCTTGGGAGCGCCTGGGAGGTCCCTTCACGGAGCAGAAATGTGGATTCCACCTGCCAGCAGAGACCTCTGGAGCTGTGGCTGTTGCTGGGAAGGTCAGAGCTGGGCTTGCCTCCCATCCTGCCCAAAGTGTCAGCCCAGGGACAGCGGTTGGAAGAGGGCTGGTGGTGGTGATAGGGAATGGTGGGGAGTGTGTTTGACAGGCTTGGAGTCCAAAAGTGGGTGTCCCCTCTGACTGCAGGGTGGCCAAGCGTTGGGTGGTGAATGTGTGTGCTGAGGTGGTGAGACACAAGTCACCCTTGTACCCTTGGTGCTTTCCTGCTGGCACCAGTGACAAACAGAATTTATGCTTTGCTCGTGGGCATCATTGTGTGCACCTCTGGGGCTGGGCCGGGGGTGCCACCACCCTGCTGAGGGGTGTCCTTGTGGTGCTGATCATCTCCTGCCCTGAGCTGTGCATCCCACTGGAGACCCTCTCGCCTCCTGGGCTCCCTCAGACCACGGGTGGGTGCAGTGTTCAACCTCCTGCACAGCTGCTCCAGGGACTGACCCTGCTGACTGAACTTTGTCACCACACAAGGCTTGTTCCATATGTGCTTTAGGAGAAAAACCAGGAGATCTAGGGGAATTGTGGCAACTGCCAGACTTGGGAAAGATGTGTTGGAAATACCCAAAAGCTTTAGATTCCAAATGCGGTAGAAATGAGGTTTTGGGTGTTCTTTTCTCTTCCAACAGGGGCTCTGTTTTCCACCCCTTTTGCTGTTTTCTAGCAGAAATTCTGCCTCCTCCTGTATGTGGAAATAAAGGTCAGTGCTTATCTTGTTCCTGAAATACAGGCCATTTTCTTAGAAATCCTCAGTTTTCAAGACAAAGCACCTGTGACCAGGTTTCCTTTCAGGCAAATGGCAAGGGAGAACACATAGTCTTTTTGCAGTGAAAATTAGACTATTTTTATCTCCGAAGAGCTCTCATTAACACCTAATTTTTAGGTAAAGGAGCCACTTGTTTTTCCTTCCTTTCTGAGCACTGAATGAGGGCTATTTCATAACTCTGTTCTGTAATGTGATCAAACCTGCAGGATCCATGACTCCTTTCATAACTCACCGTGCCGATTGCTTTGTCTGGGTTATAAATTCAAGCTGTTGCCACCAGCCTCCTTTTTTCTCTTCAATATTTTAATATTGCATCTAATATTTAACAAGCATAGAAAAGATGAAAATGCTATGGCATGTGTGACATAGGACTGTGAATTGGATTAAAAAATCCTTAGTAAAAATCCTTGTTTTTTGCAGAGGTTGGTGTTGCTTTTGTGTTGGTTTGTTTTTAAACCAAACCAGAAACCACTCCAAGACCACTAAAGGAAATCTAAGAGGCAAAATGCTTCACAGGTCTGGGTCCTAATAAACATAAGAACCCTGTTCTCAGTACACTTTAAAGAAAAACAAGATTAGGGTTTCTTTCACAGCTGCCTCAGTTTGGAGGCCAGAGGGTTTTTTTTAAAACAAGCACCTTCTGCTTTCCAAAACCAGAAAGCAATTCTGTTGGGGCAGCTCCTCCATGCAAGCAGGGTGAGGGCCAGGAAGGGAAGCTGAGTTGGAGAAAGTGCTACTTAAAGTAAATGCTAATGATTTAAAATGTTATTCCTTCTGTGCTTTTAGAGACAAGGAAAAAAAGTAAAAGAAAAAAAAAAGAAAGAGTAATAAAGGCTTCCAGCCTGTACCTCATCTCCAGTCACTCCTGTGAAATTCCCAAGAGAGCATCCAGGCTCCCCTCTCCCCCTCTTTAAAAATGGTGGACCTGGAACCACTTACAAGAGAGGCTTAATAAGAGGCAAATGTGTTTTATATTTTGTATCTTGTTAAGTGAAAAAAGATGGATTCTCACAAGTAGTCTCCTGGTGCAGATTTGAGTGGTCTGTGCATGCAAATGTTGTGATGCTTCGGCTGCCAGCATCCCGCTCCAGTCCCCCTTGGCCACTTAAAATCCCACCCCCAGAGCGAGCTGAGATGAAATTGCTTCATTTGTACAATGGATCTGCAGATCTGGGGAGCTTGTTTCTATCTGATTTGCTGATAATTTACTCCTCATTTGATTTTTTTTCCTTTCTTTTCCCCCCACCTTAGAAAGGAAACAGTGTCTCAGCTCACATCTCTTCCCTGAGGAGGGAGGAATTGTTTCACCGGGCTGAGAGGATGATTGAAAGCAACTGAAAAATATTAAAAAAGACCTACACAAAGATGAAACATTTTTTAGAGGACAAGAAAACCCCTTTACATCTGAAAACTGAGAGTAAAATTTTTAATTTATGCTCTAATTGATGAAAAATCTGCTAGAAAAATCCACGGTGCCTTTGTGAAGGTGTGTGTTGAACAGTGAGACATGTTCCCCCTCAGATAATCATTTTTATGACCTTTTGGTGCAAGACAGTGCTGTGCTCACTGTCGGCTTTCACTAGTAAGTGGTGAGGAAACGCCTTCTACTTGTCTTTGATCCAGAGATCTGGATTGCTAAACCTGATGGCCACAATTAAAGACAGTCCCGCTGCAAACCTGACCTCTGCCTGCTCTCAACTTCATGTAAACTTTTCAATATGGATGTAATTTCGTATTAAATTACCCGTGCTTTATTGCTTTTTAGCACAGTGCTGTCCCGTTGCCTTTGAAAAATCTAAAGAGTAACAAAAAAGAAAACTTGCAGTGCATCTGCTCAATTATGTAATTATGGACTTGTTTTCCTGCATTTAGGAGCCTTTTTGGATGCGCTGTCTGTTGGAAAGCTGTGATGCTTGTGGTGGATTGGTTTGCTGTATCCTTGGAGCACATCCAGAATAAAACATAGAGCTGCAGTTGAGGGTTTGCTGTCCTGAAAAGCTCGTGCTGACATGTTGTCTGTTTACAGGGCAGTCCAATGGGCTCCAAGGTTTTCCCTCCAAGCCCCGGACATGACATCAGCCCGTCCTTTGCACTGTGTGGTCATGTGGAGCTGTTTGAATGAGGACTAAAACTCCTAAGCTTTAGGAGATTGTGGGAATCACCACAAGGAGTGGAAGGGACTAGGTGGTGTCAGCTGAGCTCCCACCAGTTCCAGAAAAGAAAAAAGAAGTGGGATTTAGTGGCCAGGAAACGCTGGGCTCCTGTTGGGTTATGCCAGCTGCTCCTGTGTTAGTGCTGGTGCCCCCAGTGAGCTCCTCCCTTGCTGCACAACCACTCAGGCACTGAAGTGAGTAAATAACCAGGTATCAAAACACATCACCCAAGGGAGGTAAATGTGATTTATTAGAGACTTAAAATATAAAATTATAAGGTTAACAATCATTCCAAATGAATCTAACAGGTGCAGTAATAAAGGAAGAATTAAAGGTGTTTGCAGCCTAATCTGGTTGTAGCTGTTGCCTTGTCTGGTGCTGCCTCGCTTTGATCCTCTTCTCCTTTAAACTATTCATTTATTTATCACTTTTTGGGGGCTAAAAAACTGCATTCGCTGGGATAAAACACACACTGCATGGAATTCCAGCAACTGCTGCAAAAACAGGACTGGAGACCATCAGCCAACCGATGAGAGTAGGTTTTACCTCTTGCCTGGCTTTTCTTGTGCATTTCTCAGTAAAGCTCTGAATTCCAGTGCAGACACTTGTCCAAGTGTCCCATCCCCAGGGATGCACGTGGTTCCCCTTCCACCTTCCACAGCACCTTCCCTACAGTGACCGTGGTGTTGGGTCAGTCCCATGCTGTGCCTGGGGACAAAGAACATAAAGATAATTAATTGTCCCAAGAAGCTGTGGCTGCCCCTGGATCCCTGGAAGTGTCCCAGGCCAGGCTGGACAGGGCCTGGAGCAGCCTGGAATAGTGGAAGGTGTCCCTGCACATGGCAGGGGGTCTGATGGGATGAGCTTTCAGGTCCCTTGCAACCCAGACTGCTCTGGGATTCTCTGATTATGCTGAGGAACAAGAGGTGTTTGAAAAAAAGCTATGCTCATCCCTCTTTCACAGCTAAAAATGATGTAGTAAGGAAATGGAATTTTTCACATAAATATCTGTCTTTATTGGAAATCTTGAACATCTTTTAACATGAAAAACAACAATTTTTGAAAGCAGATTTTTTTTTTTAATTTTAAATTTTTCATTTAACTGAGTCAAACAATTCTTTGTGAAAATGGACCGGGCTGGATTTATTTCCCACACAAAAAAGGGAGAATACGCTTTGTGACAAGCTTTAATCAAAAGGCAGTTAAGGGGATGTTTTCTCATGTGGATTCCATTTCCTGGGATGCTGAGCCCAGGACCCGAGCTGTCTGGATTTTCATCCAATGCATTTGCTCTGTAGTGAAGAGGGAAACACTGGGGCATTTTAAAGAGTAAAATCTCCAACCAGCTTGGTGGGTGCAGTGTAAGCCTTCCTGGGCAGCTGCAGGGCTATGGAGAGGAAGGAGGTGCTTTTCATCTTGGTTCCCTATCATTAGAAAGTTAATTAAACCATAACTTGTATGAGGTATTTTGTTGGGTTTTTAAAATTGTTATCATTAACAACTATAATTCTGGATTTAAAAAATACTATATTAGTATTACCAGAACTGTGTGCTTCAATTTTGCATCTGTCTGTGCTCCCCTGCTTGGCATATTCAGTGTCAGGGAGTCCCCAAGTTTCATTTGCATTTGTGGAAAGAAATTCCCCTGATTGGTTTCAAATGCATCACCTTTTAATTTCATGGAGAGTGCCCAGGTACTCGTGTTATGAGATGGCCCAGAAGCAGCTGATCTACCCCCTGTAGGTTGTTCATTATCTTATCCCTGTTGCTATGTCTGCTCTTATTTATTGCCTAGTTAAGATTAGAAAAAAAATTCTTTCACTCTGGTCATACAAGAGACTTCCCATACCCCTGACCATTCCTGGCACTTTGCCGTGAATCATCTCTAATTGTGCAGTATTATTTTGGAAGTAGGATGGTCACTACTGTACACTGCAGCTGAAAATACTCCATTCCCATGTGCTACACGTTATCTTCCTGTATTACTCATCATCCTCCCGCACTGTCCTCTCTCCTCCGTGAGCCTTGGGTTTGCAGCTTTGCAGTCCTGGAAGCTTCTTCTCACCAAGGACCGAGGCTGCTGCTCCTTTCTTTGCCCATGATGTCTGCTCGAGCACCGGGGTGACTGCGCATCCCGCGTGCGTAGCAGGGACGTGCTGGAAAGTGGGAGCAGCTGCTGCTCACCCACGGCCGGGCATGTGAGAGGAGCAGGACTGAAGGCAGTGCTCTCTGCCCATCCTGCTCCCAGTCTGAGCTGCCCCAGCACTCCGTGCCCACCAGCATCTTCATGGTGGCAGGGGAAGGCTGCCGCTGCCAGAGATAGCCCTGCAGAACCCTGGAGAGCCCTGCGTGGGAATGCTCCTCCTTTGCACCAGCGTGTAACTTTGCTGTTGCTGCAGCTCTTTCATGTGTCCTCCTGTGTGCAGGTGGAAAGGGAAAGGGAAAGGGAAAGGGAAAGGGAAAGGGAAAGGGAAAGGGAAAGGGCTGGGGTTTAAGACGGCCCAGAGCCAGGTGGAAGCTAATACATCTCCATTATGTGTGGATGGGATAGGGCTGCAGGCTCAGGCCCTGCCTGTGGCTCTGCCTGCCCCGTGCCCACCAGACACCCCTGTGGTGGTGGCTCTGCTGGTGACACTGGGAGGGGCTGCTGGGGACTACATGTTGGAGCTGTTTCCCTGGTCTGCCAAATTTTGTAATTGTGCCAATTGCCTGATTTGTACTGAAATTCATGGATGTTTAGGGGTTTTGTGTTGGCACATTTGTCCTTTTTTTAATTAATCTTTCAAATAGGTGTAAAACCCAGCATAAAAATTGGAAAGCTGTGTAGTGAAAATTGCATAACATGGAAGACAAATTTTCAGTTTTTATCAAGAAGCAAAATTTTGTTTCTTTGGTTTGCATAATTTTTGGTCTGAGCTCTGTGTTTGAGGCTGAGATGTCTGTTTGATATTTAGGGAAAGATTTGATGCTTTAATAAGGGAATCCTCTGCCTCCCTCATCCATCATTCGTCATCCTCATCCATCCAAACCCCACAGTAAATTTGTTAGAGCCTTTTTCATATTCAGGGCTTGTATAAATAATGGCTGTTGCGAAGGGAAAAAGGAAATGGGAATTTTCTTGTTTGTGTTCTGCCTGTGGTCATAGCCATGGAAATATTTAGTGGTTTTTGCTTTCAGTGTTGCCCCTCATTGTGGTCACCACTTGTCCAGAGCCCCGAGTCCGTGAGCCTTGCTCTAATATCTATATAATATATGTATGAAACTGCTTGTGCTCGTTACTGCACGCTTTTATCCTGCTCCATCGTGTCTTGCTCCTTCTCTCTGCTATCTCAGGGATTATGCAGCTTCTCTGCAATATTCTGAAATTAATCAAACCAAGGCAAACCTCATGCTATATTATCCATCACTGGAGGAGAATGATTTCCACAAGCCAGGCAGCTTTACATTGTTTTGTCCAGGGGCTGCAGCAGAATTCCATTAACCGGAATACGCTGGAAATCTGATTTCTCACAAAACGCATTTGTTAAATATTCACAAGCAGCAAATTTTTAGATTTGATGCCAAGTGTAGCCCTAAGCACAAGTTTCTTTTTCTCTTAGTTTAATTAGGCAGGGGACAAACACACTGTCCACTCCTTCCTGGGTGTTTTCCCCCACGGAGCAGCTGCAGGTACGGATGCAGCCAGGCTGGAGCAGCTTTGCTCTGCACTGAGGGATGTACAAACTGAATGGCTGCTTACCCAGACTATTTTATATTTCGTCTCTTATATAATCGGGCTCTACAGGTAATTTCTTTCACTAAATTAGTAACCATGCTGCAGATTGCAGACACTTAGTTTGATTGAAAGTAATAAAGGGAGATTATCCGCAGAGTTCGTTGAATGACGGTTCTGACTTGACCCACTGCCCAGAGAGATAAGAATTAATCTTATAAACCTCTCCACACTTGCAGGGCTCTGATCCGCCGAGCAGCAGTGTGGGGGCCCGGCTGCCCCTCTTTGTTCCAGGGCAGCCCTGGCTGGGAGGGGAGCCCAGTACAGGGAGGTCTGATCCAGGTCCTGGCAAGGCCATGGATGATTTCTGAGTGGTGAATGCTTTCCTGACAGTGGTACCCAAACCACAGGTGGGGCAGCTGGGCCCCGCCACGTGCAGGAACAGGAAGGTGGAAATTGGAGACTGAGAGGGGAATGTGACTGTTCCCCAGACACATGTGCTTGTGCTCCAGACTGGGAGAAGCTGGATGGGTCTTTAGATGCCTCCCATTGCTACAGAGCTGCTCTCTAAATTCAGATAGTTTCTGCACTGTTTTCCTTCCTGTCCTGCCCACAGGTTTCTTTGAGTCCTATGCTGCCACAGACTAATTTTTCCCCAGGTATTTTGTCTTTGTCCAAGGTATTTCCTCTTTCTAAATGGCATTTTAATGAGTTCTTCCACAATTACTGACAATAAAGTCATTAATTTATTTTGCACAGGTTTTGATAACACCTGTGAGCTGTTTAAGTGTGGTGATCCTGACTTCTCACCTCCTCCTTGGCATCTTGGGTGCTGAGTGTAGATTAAGTAGGGAAAGTGGGAATACCAGGAAAGTCCAGAACTGAACCACCCTGGGTTTTTGGGGGTGACAGTCACTGGGGAGTGATGATGCTGACCATGAATGGGAAGAGAGGGAGAGGAAAGGCTTGTGGTGTCTGCAGGGGGCAGAGAGGACCTGGCACATTGCCGTGCCATACACTCAGCTCCTGGACCTGGGGAGCCTCCCTAGGGCAGAGGGATGTGGAGAAATGCTGCCTGGACATACCCTCCTTTGTGCAGCGAGGCATTGGTGCTCTGTGCTGTGCCTTTGCACATCCCTGCTGTGCTGGTGCCTCGCAGCAGGGTGGGAAGGTGAGAGCAGAGCTGTGGGCAGAGTTACCTGTGGGAGAGGGGCTGAGCTGCCTGAGCTGCCCTGGGTTCCTTCCCTTGCTGGCAAATTACATACTTTTGCTTCCAGTTTGTGGAGAAACTATCAAACTGCCGCATCCTTCCCTTCCTCCTTTCCTGAATTGGTCATTTCTGCTAAAATTCAAAGATTAGGAGAGCAGAAATCTGTTATTTAAGTGTCTCAACCCTAGAAAAAGTAGCGTGCTTTGTATTGCCTCTGTATTTCACACCTTCCTAAGGGAGTGAAGGATTTCAGTCACTACTGAATGACGAGATGTCAGAAGAGCTGTCTCACAACCAAGGCAAAGTTAAACACCAGTGATGCAAGTCAGCAGCACTTGTCAGCTGAAGTAACACCAGTGCTAATGCCACACCAAACCCAAAACCTCCAGACAAATAACCATCATTGTTAGTTAGTGTTGTTGACGGATTGGCTGTTCCGTCCTTTCTTTTTTCCTGCTGCCAAATTTCCCTCTCTCTCTGAACGGCCAGGCAGCCCCCCAGCCCCTCATTCACCATTCTGCTGGGACAATTCAGGGTTAAGGCAGCAGCTTCACACTGCTGGTGTGACATCCCCCCACAGCTCCACGTGGTCATTCCCTATGTGGTAAGGGCACACATAGCTCCATCCTTTATTATGTTTATCCTATGGTGGGATGAGCTTTTGTCACATACTCCTAAAAAACCCAACAAACCACAGCCAAAGGTGTGTGACAAGGAGCCCTGAGCACCTGGGTGTGAGGCTGATGTTGTGGCAACACTGGAATGGGGGAAAAGGGATATTCAGATGTCTGATGCAAATAACAGGTTTAAGTTCTGGCTTTGTCAGGACCCTCTGAGTGTTCTGTTTCAGGTTAAAAACATAGGAAAAAGGTCAAGCACCACTGAGCTGGCCTGCGAGAGTAAAAATGATTTCAAACGCTGGAGTGTGCTCATTTCCACCACGAGAACTTCTGCTCCCAGCAATCCAGTAGCATTCAAGTATGTAGGTCTCCTTAAAACTGTTTCTTCCCCCACTTGTGCTAATACAGATATTAAGCCTAATAGTATCTACTTAGCATAAACAAGAAGATAAAAATGATTTCTGTGATTGAAATGTTTGTTATTTAGCATTAAGCATCTTCATACTCTCATGTGTTTTGCATTTTAATCCACTCTGTGCTTGGTTTTGGGATTGATAGATTAGTTTTAATCCCCTGTCTAATAGTGGAGGACTGGTGAGATTTATTAAACAGGCAGGGTTTGGTACTTGGATTTAAGAGGACTCACATGCAGTGTTCATGCATATTAAATTTGGGAAACCACCGGTTCAGTTTATAAAGAGCTGTGATGTCCTTTATCACTGAGTGTTTCTGTTGTGCTTCACTAGCTCAGGAAGCCTTTATATTTCTGAAATGGAACGGTTTTGATGGTTCCTTTCCATTGCATAAATCTAATATTCCAAAGATGTGTCTTTGACTGTTGTTATTGAAATGCTGTTCGTTTTATGCCAAGTTTGTATTGTCCCTCTCCTTCTTGGCTCGGGAGCATGGAAGGTTGGCTGAGGATCCCATCACAACATAACTGGAGCTGAAATACAAGATATGTGCCAGGACAAGGGGAAATGGCTTCCCACTACCAGAGGGCAGGAATAGACCCGATATTGGGAAGGAATCTTTCCCTGGGAGGGTTCTGAGACCCTGACACAGGCTGCCCAGGGCAAATGTGGCTGACCCTGGATGCCTGGAAGTGTCCAAGGCCAGGCTGGACAGAGCTTGGAACAACCTGGGACAGTGGAAGGCATCCCTGCCATGGCAGGGGAAGCAATGAGAAGAGCTTTAAGGTCCCTTCCAACCCAAATAATTCCATAATTCCTTGCGGTGGGTGTTCCACAAGCTGTCCTGCACTGAGGGCTTTGATGTTGCTGCTCAGCACTGAGCCTGCTGGGGAGGTGATGCTTCCACGCCATGTTCCAAGGATAGCCCAGCAGGGACACGACTGGCACTCGGGGTGTGCGCTGCCTAAAGAGGACAGCAGTGCAGGACAGCACTCAGCAGTCTCTGTGAGCAGCCCTGCCTCTGCACTGGCTCTGGGCACTGCCAGGGCTCCGTGTCCCCCGTTCCCTGGTGTGTCCCAGTGCCCAGGGCAGGGTCTCAGTGCCCAGGGCAGGGTCCCTGTGCCCAGAGCAGGGTCTCAGTGCCCAGGGCAGGGTCTCAGTCCCCAGGACAGGGTCCCTGTGCCCAGGGCAGGGTCTCAGTGCTCAGGGCAGGGTCCCTGTGCCCAGGGCAGGGTCTCAGTGCCCAGGGCAGGGTCCCAGTGCCCAGAGCAGGGTCTCAGTGCCCAGGGCAGGGTCTCAGTCCCCAGGACAGGGTCCCTGTGCCCAGGGCAGGGTCTCAGTTCCCTGGGCAGGGTCTCAGTGCCCAGGGCAGGGTCTCAGTCCCCAGGACAGGGTCCCTGTGCCCAGGGCAGGGTCTCAGTGCCCAGGGCAGGGTCTCAGTGCTCAGGGCAGGGTCCCTGTGCCCAGGGCAGGGTCTCAGTGCCCAGGGCAGGGTCTCAGTGCCCAGGGCAGGGTCCCTGTGCCCAGGGCAGGGTCTCAGTGCCCAGGGCAGGGTCTCAGTGCTCAGGGCAGGGTCCCTGTGCCCAGGGCAGGGTCTCAGTGCGCAGGGCAGGGTCTCAGTGCCCAGGGCAGGGTCCCTGTGCCCAGGGCAGGGTCTCAGTGCCCAGGGCAGGGTCTCAGTGCTCAGGGCAGGGTCCCTGTGCCCAGGGCAGGGTCTCAGTGCCCAGGGCAGGGTCTCAGTGCCCAGGGCAGGATGTCGTGGCTCTCTCTCTGCTGGAGCACTCCCATGCTGGCCCTCCTTCAGGAGCCAGCTACAGAGTGTGAGTGCTGATCAGAGCAAGGCAATGGTTCCTGGGAGGTTTTACTGGTACACTGGGAAAAGCAGAAGCTCAACAATAGTTAAAAACCCACCGAAAACTTCCAACCTGCCTAAATTACACATTCCTGCCCTATCAGTGGAAGATGAGTTGACTTAATTTGCAGGTTTACTGGTTAATTTGCCATTAACGCTGTAATACGGGTAATGTAGTGAGAAATGGGGGAAATTTACTTTTTTGTTAATGTAATTATAGGATGGCTGTATAAAAGTTATTAACTGCAGAACTGAAAACCAGGAAAAATTAGTTTAAATTTAATGATAAGTTAGAGAAACCACTCAAAGCTTTTTGCAAGAAGATGCTTTATTATTGTAGGCTTCTTCATCATCTGTGCTCTACTTTTGATTTACTAAATAAACAGACATTTTGTAACAGTAAAGCAGAGATTGCAAATACAAGTGGCACTGCTGTAATCATCAGCTTAGGAATTCCTGTATTTGATTAGAACGCAGATAATAAAAAAATAATGTTTCTGGAGTTTCACTTGGTTGTTGGGAACTGATCAGTCCTGTGAACTGAAGAAGAGTATCAGCACTTGGGTTTAAGATCTAGTAGTGGAAGATAGTTATAAACTGTAATTGCAAATAAATGTGAGATGCTGGATAACTGACTATTCCACCTCAGTTAAAGCAAAGTTTTTGTTCTGATTATGATATAAAAGGAGATGAAGAAGGCTAATACTACACAATTTTTCATTCCCACTCCTTCCCTTTTGTTTTCCTTTTTCCTAACACAAGAAACCAGGAAGTGACACTAAAAGGTGACAAATTTAAACACTGATGTTTTCACGTACTGGGCTTGCAGCCCTCAGAGTTCATCACCACCAGATGTTGATGCAACAAGATGGAAAGTGTTAGATGTTTTATTTTATGGCTAATGAGAACACCCATGTTAATATATGTAATTTCAATTAAATAATCAAAATTTGACAGCTCCAGGACATAAGACGATCTCTAACCAGTGGTGCTGGGGAGGAAACTCCCCTGTGGCCATGGTATTTCATAATTATCAACTGCAGGTTTCTGGCCCATTTGTGGAGGATACTGTGCAAAATTAACCATTTGAGGTATGTGAAAGCTGGGAACCACTTGGATCATCAGCTTTTTATGTCCCTCAGGAAAAACAGCCCTTTAAAATGCAAGGGTTTCCTAGGACCCTCCTTTTTGGGATGTGTAAATTCAGAAATTCTGCAATTATGTTGTCATCAGAAGGGTAAAAATAGAAAATCACTTTAATATATCTACTTAACAATTTTCCCTTTGTGCATGGAGCCTTGGCAATTCGGCACAGGCAAATTCATCTCAATGTAATGTCCTAAAAGAGAAGATCAGGTCGTTGTGTCAGCAGCTGTCCCAGCCTCTCCCCCATCAGCCCATGGTGGCTGTGCTGGTGGCACAGGTGGGGTGTGGCTCACCTGAGGGGCTGGATTAGGGCAGCACATGGGGCTTTGGCCCAGCACACCTGGGAGACTCCCCACAACACTCCACTTTTTAGATGGTGGTCCAGGATTTGAGCAAAACGAGGAAAGCCATGAGAAGTCTGTGCTTTGGTAGCTGTGATCTTCTGAATGAGCTGCATTTGTGAGACCAAACATGGCTCCTGGCTGGTGGGAAGTGGCTGTGAATCCCAGGTCCCACAGAAGCTGTGGCCACCCTGGATCCCTGGCAGTGCCCAAGGCCAGGTTGGACATTGGGGTTTGGAGCACCCTGGGACAGTGCAAGGTGTCCCTTGCCATGGCAGAGGTGGCACCGGATAGGCTTTAAGGTCCCTTCCAACATGAGCCATTCTAGGATTCTGTGATTCCATGTTCCTTGCACTTTGAAATGTGTTTAGAGATGCAACTCCGAGAGAAGTTCCTGCTTAGCACCAACACTGAGATGTTTCCCTTCCTTCCCTGTGCCCAGAGAAGGTATTTTTTCTCTTTGGATAATTTTCAGAAGCTCCAGCCCTGTCAGTGCAGTCCTGACCCTATGTCCTTCTCCCTGGCATTGGTTCCAGTCCCTGCATGCTGGGATGGGTGTTGTTTCAGCACACAGATCCTGAATTTTAAGAAGCAAACTCCCTGTTTTCTGCTTTTGATGAGTACCAAAGTTGTGTGTGAGCTTGTTTAGGCCCTGGGGCTGGCACATGCCACACGTGGCTGCTGCGCTCTCCCTACCTGGTGAATTTGGCTACTGCAAAACTGTCAATGTCCTCAGCTATTTCATTGAGTTCAGTACAATATGACCACGTCACGTGGGCAGATGTAAGAAAACATCATCTTCTGAGCTAATTTCTGGCTTGGTTCACTGTGCACCAGAAGTTCTTGCCAGTTGAAGAAAAAATTTTTGTATCCTTTTATGTAAACACATCATGTTAAAAAAGGCAAACTATAAAACATTAAAAACCCTGCAGGGTATTAAAAATACCAGTCTCAATGCACGTGTTCATTCCTTTCACTTTCTTTTTAGATCACTAGTGTTGGTACAAAATGAGCTGAGCGAAGGCAAGAATTCTAATTAGGTTTAAAAAAGAAAAAATATGGCAGTTTATTTTGAGCGCATGTCTGCTTCACCAAGGCATCTCCCATTTCAGACGCAGGCAGAATGAATCATTATTACACATTTATCATCATAAAAATGCTTATTTGGACTTTTTTCTTTTAAGAAAAGGAAAAAAAAATTTAAAAGGGCAAAGCAAAGAGCCATCTCGGAAGGGCAGTTATTACTTGCCCTTGCTTGGGAAAAAACCTTCCTCAATGGGATTACGTCCCCGCTCATAACCTATCAGCCGTCTGATCAGAAATTCATAACGCAGGCCATCCATTTCCAGCTCGGCGAGGGCTGCGTGATTGAATTTAAATAGGCAAATGCCAGACTTGAGCTTTGACATTCTCTCTGTCTCTCTCAATCTCTCTTTCCCCTGCCCTCCCCACCGTAGCCCCTTTCTTCCTCCCTCTCTTCCTCCCTTGCCTCTGCACGCCACCATTTCACAGGAGGCTGGAGCGCGTGCCGAGGAGTCAGCGGGAAATGGAGGATGGATGTGGGGGGAGAGCAGAGCAGAGCAGAGCAGAGGAGGGATGTGCAGCCAGGGAGAAATATGGAGGGAACTGGACAGCAGAAAATTATAAATTGTTGCTGTCCTGCTTTCATTGGGACACTAAAGCCTGTTTTCCAAGCCCCCCACCTTTTTCATTCATTTAAAAAGAGATATTCCAGCAGACGTTTACCAGCGTGTCCTCACCCAACCCGCGTGGTGGCTGCAAGCACAAAGCTCCTCAGCCATTCTCTTTTTTCTGCATCTTTCAGAACTGATAAGGATGAAAATGAATTCAAATCTGTGCACTCTCACTGCATGAGTTGCAAGGGGCAGGATGGAAAAGCTGCCTGGTAGCAGGGGGTCACCGGGCAAGGGGCCATCCTGTCCCACGTGAGCCCCATGCAAGGCCTTGGGATCTGCTGGGGACGACACTGGCACCGCGGCCTTGGGAAGACACAGGGCGCCACTGGGGACAGGGCAAGGACAACAGCCAGGCTGAGCTGGGGCTTTGGAGAAGGCAGAGCACTGGGGCCCTGCCCTGAGCCCTGCGTGCCCTGCTGAGGGACAGTGCCTGCTGCTGCCCTGCCATGCCCGCTGCCAGACTGCCGTGACCGTGACCGACTCGGGCTCTTACGACGATAGCTTTAGTGCTTTCTGTCCTGCTGGGCCTTCCTTCCGCTCTCCAGCGCAGGGATGTGGTTTCAACCCAAATCCTTGCTGTAAATTGTGCTTCAAAACAAACATGTTAAAAGTCTCATTTCGTCCTTCAGATGGCAGAAATGCTCCAGACCTGCATTTGTGGCCAGCAGTACTTTACTGCCAAGAAATAGGACAGAGAAGTACCCCGAGTGCAAGAGAGTGCTGACGCTGGAATGCTTGGGTTTGACTTGATGAGGGCATTTTTGTTGTTGTTGTGTTTGTTTTTTTTTTTTTTTTTTGTTTGTTTGTTTGTTTGTTCTTCTTTTTCCTTTTTTTCCACCTTAGAATGTAAAGCCACAGAAGTCTTGGGCTGCACGACCTATCAAGTAATTGAGTTTTTCTTAATTACTGATTTTTCTAGTCGAAACCTATGTATCTACTGGGCTTCTGCTCAAGAATGGCACTGAATTTGGGGTTAAAATTGTCCCATGGAGAATCAAGCCATCCTCCCCAAACATTTCACAGAGATTAATCACAGTTGTGGTAAGAAATGTGTCCTCTGCTTCTCATTTGAGTCCTCTTCTAACACCACCAGCAGATCTTTGTTTTCCTTCAGTGAAGTACAAGAAATAGAGGGGCTAGAGCCTGCAGTGACAGTCCACGGAATGGCTTCCCACTGCCAGAGGGCAGGGCTGGGCAGGAATTGTTCCCTGTGAGGGTGGCAGGCCCTGGCACAGGGTGCCCAGAGCAGCTGTGGCTGCCCCTGGATCCCTGGCAGTGCCCAAGGCCAGGCTGGACACTGGGCTTGGAGCAGCCTGGGACAGTGGGAGGTGTCCCTGTCATGGCTCCTTCTGTGGTTCTCTAATTCTGTGATTTCTGTGTCATCTTAACCACCAATAATGGTTCTTTGTCTATTATTATTATTATTATTATTATTATTATTATTATTATTAATTATTATTATTTATTATTTATTATTTATTATTTATTATTATTTATCATCATCATTATCATCATTATTATTATCATTATCATTATTATCTTCAGGATTCTTGAAGTCTTGCCCCAGGCTGTGCCTGGCACAGTCCTGCAGGCACTGGTCCATGCTCTTTATGGCGGGATTGGTTCTTTGCCCACCAGCCACTGCTCCTGGGTGGACCCTCCAGAGCCTCCTGACCCTTGGCCAGCTGTGGGTGAGAACATCTGCTCTACCCAGAAGTGAGCAACGTTCTCTTCCCAAAAGCTAAAGCCTAGTTTAATTTCACCAGAGCTCAGCACTAGGAACCTCTTAACTGCTTCATGGTTCTTCGGTAACTTTCTCAAACCCCATTCTTTGAAGCAAGAACTGTGAAGAATTCTACACTTTCTACTTCATATTTTCCACTTTGCCATCATTGTCTCTTTGTGGTTTTACTTCAGAGTTGTGACTTCTTTGTGTTTTACTGCAATTTAAAGCTGAATATCCCACATTTGTAACCATCTTTCTGCTCTCTTCGGCTTCCCCCACTCACATCCTGCTGCCCGCAGCTTCTGGTCTATTTTACTCATTACCTATTGCCCTTGTTTCCATTTGCACTTTGAATTCCAGCAATCTGGGTTTTCTGTTTTAATTGCTGACTTTATATCACTGATAAACTGAGATTCCTTTCAGCTGAAGTTGTCATGTTTCTTCATTGTCATTTTTGGACATTTAATATGTTTCTTTTGTGGTTTGGCTTGTTTCCCCCCTAAATCCTTCCTTATGATCAGTTTTCAGTGCTTTTTTTAGCTTTAGGAAATACCATGTCCATGTACTTTGGAACTGTGATCAGCATAAGCAGGTTAAATAAAAGGTGAAAGTTCCTGAAGCCCTGGCTTCAGACTTCCAGATGGGAATTATTTGGTGCTAAAGCACTTGTCCTTTATTCTGTGTGCCTTCTGTGAAAACTCATTCTCCTTTCTGAATAGCTTATCCTAAATTTAGGGTAGAAAAGGAGGGTATAAAGCTAGCAAAGGAAACTGCAATTTCAGATCTGAATTTAACAGTGAAATGCTGAGTAGAAAAAATGTGAAGAGACTAATTTTAATTCAAATAATTAAATTTTGTTAATTCAAAATCTTATTTGAGATTCCAGCTGTTTTTGCCTCCTGCTGAGAGATGAGCTGGTGATATCAAGTAGAGCAGTGGTGACATTTGGGATAATTCCTTCCCAGAGGCATTGCAGAGAGTGAAGCTGGTGGTGATGGTGGGATCGGAATCACAAACAGAGTTTGTGATCGACTGAGTGAGAGCTGAGCTCAGCTCACCTGGCAGGATCCACAGTTCTGCTGAAAACCAGCCGAGGTTTTGAATTCTTCTGAAGGAAAAACTTCCCTTAGGCTTAATGAAGTGATAATTAGCTGGAGCCAGCTGAGCTGTTCTCCAAGATGACCCCTTCCAAAGGGAGCTGACGGGTGTGGGTACCGAGGTGCGGTCCGTGGGCACGGCGCCGTGGCACCGGAACCCTGCCAGGGCTGGCCCCAGTTCTCCGTTCCGGGGAAGGGGAGGCCCTGAGGGGCAGCTGGGCTGGGCTGGTTCTGTCAGTTCATGAGCACAAAGGTACCCTGGGCAGGGCTGGGTCTGCACTGCCTTGTTTTGGAGTGCGTTTTCTCTGTGTACATTTCCACGACTTTGTGTAAAAACTGCCTGCACCATATGCCACGACTTTGGAGATTAAATCCAAACCGAGCAGCAGAACGTCTGTGCTGCGTGTATAGTTTGTGGTTTTTGTTCAAGTCCCAGTGCCAACACCCTCTGTATTTACAATTCCAGCACTAATCATGGAGTTAGTAGCAATATCTATTTCATCATGCATGAGACTTGTCAGCTGGCACTTACACGAGTAAGCTGCTGGTAAAGGGAATGGGCTTTGTGCTTTCTTGTTTAAAGATGTGGCACGAGAGCTGCAGATAATATTTAATTGACTGTCTGTTCTTACAATGCCCTTCTTGATCCCTCTGGAAGAGATTGTGTTTATTCCCTGTGTCGTACATATCCAGTCCCTGGGCAGGCAGAGGGAGGTGAGGAGCAAGCTGGGGACAGAAGGATGTATGTTCAGTTTCATGGCTTCATACTCCAAATTTTCACCCGGATCATTTTACGGTTTTTTATTTCTTTTACCTTTATTTTGGTATTTTTCAACTGGATGCATATCTCAGCAAAAATGTCAGATTTAGGAACACAAAGGCCATTGAGCTTCAGGAGGAGATGAGCTGTTCAGGCCCTGTTGATGCAGGAAGGTTACACCTCCTGTACCAGTGTAGTTCTACTCATGATCACTCCATCCAGGATAATTGGCTTTTTTGGCTTAGTTTAACTTCTCCAAACCACTGACTCTTTAACTGTAGTCTCTAGAATTCCATTAAACAGTAAAATTTATGAATGAGTCGGCTCTGTGTGGTTGTGCAAGGTGACTCAAAGGAATTCCACTAATGGTAGTGGTTTCTTGGTCCTAACTTTAAGAACCATTAAATGAAATAAAATAAAGATGTCCTTATTCCAAATTAAGGACATTTGGGGAGTTACAACTGGGTATGTTTAAAGTTCATGCCTTGGTTTTTATTAATGTAGGCTCTGATTCATTAAGGAAGTCCAATCAGAATTACTCTGCACCTCTTACAGTGTAGAGCCACACCCTTTAAGGAACAAGAACTACAGTAATACTGAGATGATGTAGAATATTTTAGATCTTAATTTTGAAAGATAAGCACACTCATTCCATCTCTTAATAGTTAAATTGCAGTATTGACTATATGATTCTGAAATTCTTAAGCAACAGCAACAAAGAAACTCATGTCGTTATTCTGCATCAACTGACCATTGAGGGGGGGTGAGGTTCTATTTCTTCTTTTGTATTCAGAAATCAGATTTTTGTGCTTATGACAGCTCAGAGTTATAGCATGATCCTTAACAAAAAAAGCTGAGTATTTTTTATTTTCCCCTAACAACAAAGTCTTTTAGACTCTGAAATATCTTCCCAGAACATGCCTAAAAAGGAACAAATTTTCATCACTGAGACAAGTTCAGCATCTTCCTCCACATCACTCTCATTTGTAGCCAGATTTGGGGATTTATTTAATGATTCATAGGCTTCCTTTTGTGTCCTTTGGTGGGAATCCGGGTCTTCTGCAGGACCTTCTCTATTCCATGCAGAGCTGCTCACAGAGGAGCCTCTCGTGAGGCAGAGGATTTTCCTGGAGCAGGCAATGAACAGCCCGAGGCTTTGCTGTTCTCACCTCCACCAGTTCCACACCACAGTTTCCCTCTGGAACAGCTACATCTGAAAGAGTCTTCTGCAGCTCTCACTGCTAACCCAGTTCTCTGCGGGGTTGAAATCCCAGCGGTGATCTCTGCTTTCCTGCTCTGTTTTCCACACGGATGCTGCAACTGCTGGCTGTAAGTGGAGAGGAGGAAGCATTTCCCCACTCACCAGCCCTGGACTGCTGCCTGGGTGTTTTTCTGCATAGATGGTTTTGGCAGCGTTCAGATGACTGAAAATGGAGACCTTACATTTCTGTGGCTGCAGTGTAGTCCTGGATATGCCACCACATTCTTATTCTTAGCACTCTGAAAGCACTGAGACACCACAGCCCAGATGAGGGTTTGACTACACAGACACCTGAACTCGCTTAACCAGCTATGTGTGTTCATAAGGAGTGAGCCAAACTCACTGGGCTGTGAGGAGCTAACATTTTGCTCCCTATCTTGTAGAGTTTTAGTTTAAATAGTTACAGCAGATGAGTCGTGGGCAGAATTCAGAATTGCTGCCCTCATGCTGCAGGAGCATTGAGGAACCATCCACAGCCCAGCAGGCAGCAGGTGGCACGTCCAGGTCTGAACCACACCTTCACCACAGAGACCCTGGCTTTCTCTACCAAGTCTGCACTAAAACCAGAATGAAGAAGCAAAAACCCCAAACCCCTTTAGAACTTTTTCAAAGGACACATTCAAGGGCTTCATATATTTAAGTATTAGGCTTTGGGTGCTAAAAGCTTTGCGAGATGCTTTTCAATGACTGAGAATGATACAACTTAGGAAATTGAGCAGGTAAGTCCTGTTCTGTACAAAACATTTGGTTATTCTGTTTCCCAAAAGAATGCCTTAAAATGCACCTGTATATTATGGATATACTAAAGTTACAGGATTAGTTGCAGGATTTTCTGTTGTTTTGCAGCTCTTTTAGGTGGCTGTGGGTTGCTGGGGTATTTGGGGGCAGGGGAGGGCAGAAGCAGAGTTCTGGCAGGAGCCTGAGGGAGCCCAGGGCAGCATAGGGCTGTTGGCTCAGTGCCTCCTACTTGTTGTGGTCCTGTTGGGGCTCTGCAGATGGGCACAGCAAGGAACAACAGATTCAGGAATGAGGACATGCTTACTGGGGATGTACTGATAACACTGAACATAGAATTCAATGGCAGGTGACACCCAGCACCTTTCACTTCTCTCTGCCCAGTACAAAACCACACGGACAATGTGGTCTCAACAGCCAATAGTTCCAAGTGTGTTAGACACCACAAAGGCAGAAGAAGCAGATTTTAGATTAATAACATATGAATGAAATGTCTTTCAGCTGCAGGAGAGTAGATTTACATTAGATGCTGGGAAAAAATTCTTCCCTGTGAGGATGGTGAGGCCCTGGCACAGGGTGCCCAGAGCAGCTGTGGCTGCCCCTGGATCCCTGGCAGTGCCCAAGGCCAGGCTGGACAGGGCTTGGAGCAACCTGGGACAATGGAAGGTGTCCCTGCCATAGCAGGGGTGGGTAGGATGATCTTTAAGGTCCTTTCCACCCCAAAACATTCTGTGATTCTATGATTCCATTATAATCCAAGGAATCCAAAATGGCAAGAGAATCCTTGAAGAATTTCAAGAAATGGGGCAGGTAAATACCACAGGGCCTTATGGGGGGACTGATATAGCCTGTTACATAGGGAATAATTTGAGCTATTGTTTTTGTAAGTGTGGTTTTGATGTCCATTCAGGAGGACATTGCTGTGAGAGCTGCAGGGGATTAGAAACCCTCCAGTCCAGCTCTGCTCTGGCAGCCTGACTTTGCCTGGGTTTCTAAAGAGAAAGAGTACTTTATATGGGATCAGCTGGTAGAACTGAAAAAAATGGGCATACTCCTGAGATCAGAGTTTGGCAATCAGTTCTGAAAATTGTATTTTTAAATCCAGTAGAGTGTTGTCACGGTTCAAATACTCTCATTGCTTAAGCTTTACCACCTGAAGGCTGAGCACAAGAGCTGCTTAACACAGTCCTCTGAGCCTCCACACCTTTGATTTTACCCTAAAACATTTGGACATTCCAACTAAAATGTGGAGCATCAAGCTTTTTCCTGTTGCTATTCCTTATAGGAGGGATAGGATTAAAAATGCGTGTATGCAAAAGTGATCAAATACAGTGCAGGCTAGTCCAGCCTTGTAATAATGTGTTGTTAAAAGTTACTTCATCCTTTGGGGGTGGAGGAGTTGGAAATGTCTATGTGTTCAGGTGCTGATAGGACCTGTTTGGCTGCTTTGGATCATTCAAAACATCAGGATGCCAGAAGGGGAATACCTGGGAGGGGGCAGCGAGGCTTCTGGTTTGTTTCTCCCTCTTTGTCAGGTATCAGCTTTAATTCCTTGGTTATATTTGGTGCTTTCAAAATCCTCCATTTCCTTTCCTTGCCTTAGCTGGCACTTACCCCTTGCTCGGAAGATTTTGGTTTGTACTTTGTTCCCACAACATTCAGTTAGTATTTCAGCCTGCTCTGTGCACTGGTGCCATGACTCTGGCTGGGTGTGCTGGGGACAGGATGGTTTGGGACAGAAGCAATGGACATATTTACACTGGGATCTGTTCAGGGTGCTGTGGGACACCCTGGCTCTCCCAGAGAGAGCTTGCTGTGCTCTGGGGGTCTCCTTTCAAACCCCACCTCTGGTCCCTGAATGTTCAGGACTATACATATATATATATATATATATATATATCTTACATTGATTCAGTGTGTAATGGCAGTTATGTGTACCTCATCAAATTTCCATCACTGATTCTCACTGTCTTTCCAGCAGCTGCTCACATTAACCTTTTGCAAGAATGTCTCTGAATGCAGGAAAACCCAGTTGCCTTGGACAGCTCCAGAATTGCTGTGGCTCTCATGTGTTCTTAAGAATTCTCTCAAATCCCTCCAGTAGCTGATTTTGTGGAATCCCTGACTATAAACCACCCACCCCTCAGCTCAGCTCCATGGAAGCCACCTTGGCTCGGCTGATTGCCATGAACGGCTCAATCCTGTTCTGTATTTACCTTGAGGATGTTATTTATCATTGATCCCCATTCTCAGCAATGTCTCCCATGTGCACTCAGCTGCTTTGCTGCAGAAAATTAATAATACTTGAGTCCTAATTCTGGTAGGGGCTCCCCTGGCAGCAGCGGCTGCAGGCTCTGCCTGTGCCCTGTTGGTACCAGATGGGCTCTGCAGCCTCTCAAAGGTCAAGTTGAAAATTTCTGTCTGTAAAAACTGACTCAGAGAAGGCAAAAGCATCTGAAAGGGCAGCTCAGCTCAGTTTCTGTAAAATCTGATCTCTCAGGTGCCAATGTACATCGGGGGGTTGGTGTGTGTCCCTCCAGCAGGGACTTGGCAGGGTCCCTCTCCAGGGAGTCTCGCCTGTTATCCGGGAATGTTGTGGGAATCAGCCCAGAGGGTGGAGGGTGTGTGCTGGAGGAGCAGTGGGAGCAGGGATCAAGACAAAGTAGATTTTTCCACCGTGTTAATCTTTACCCCAAGATACCAAATGGCTCTGTATTTACAGAACGCAGAATACTGGGGTGATTTCAGGTGTTCTGACACCCTTTCACGTGGCCCTGCTGAGGATGGCCCCACAATGCAGCAGGTCCCTTTGTGTTTCCATCATGCAGTCCCTGTTATCCCCCGTGTTGGGTGTTTTCAGCTCTGCTCACATCTGATATAAATGTGGAGCAGTGCTACTGGAAATGTTTGGGGCAGGGTTTGTCCCACAAGGCCTCAGCCTGATCTTATCTGAGATGTTTCACACCTTTCCGTTTTTCTGACCATTTGCCATAGTGGGGGGAAAATATTATTTTTTAAAAATTATTTTTCTAAACCAGATTTTATTCAAATAATAAATAACAGCCTATTAACTCAGCATGCTTTAATGCTCTGGATCTGAATCTAAAGACTAGAGAGAGCACAAACATACCATTAAAAAAGCGTGTGCGGTTCTTCCTCCTGCCCAGCCTCTCCCCCATCGCGCACGCAAGCTGTCTCTTTAATAATGCAAAGGAGCAGTAAATTTCAAGCTGAGGATGGGCAATAACAAGGAGAGTTATTTCCACAATGCCCCAGTGTCAGCCCCTGGCTTAGGCGCACACCTTATTAGTTCTAACAGGCTGGTTAGCATCGGGTCACCTCTGCGGCTCCGCTCCCCGCAGGGTCACCCGGCTCCAGGCGCCATTTGGGGAGGGGGAAGGGAGCCGAGATTTCCAGATCCTCTTCTCACCCGGCATTTTTAGCACTGGTTATTTTCATTTACACACACCCCCTTCCCCTTTTACTCCTTGCCTTTCTCTTGCTCCCTCTCCCACCCAACACCTTTGTGAATCCTGGTGGTGGGCAAACCCCTCCCCGGTGAGTGTGGATAGAGGGACTCTTTGGGATGGGGGGCTCTTCTGTTTCTCTTCAGAAGAGAAATAATTCAAATTAGTCAGCCTGGGTGTGTGTGTGGACAAACAGCAACATCCATAAGCCAGTGTTGATGAAAGGCAGCCCAAGGTGGCTGCACTCCCAATTAAGCATGACGGTAGCATGTGTGCAGTGAACACGTGTGTGTGTGTGCGCGCGTGCGTGTGAGACGTGGGCGATGCTTCACTCCTCTGCCACTTTCTCAGGGCCACAGCAATTGTCTGCAGGATGGTTCTTTAAAGTGAGCTAACCCAGGGATGTGTTCAAACGAATGTTCATTTTTCCCCTAACTGGAACGTAGGAGAAGCTGCCCATTATGGAAATGCACAGGCGGTTGTGGCCCTCTCCCGGCCCCCTCCCCCACCCGCCAGCTCCCATCCAAAAATGAATGCAAAGAAATACTATTAGGCTGTCTGGTTATGTATTTTTTATGAGGCCATACAAGACACTGCCTGACCTCGTCCAGCTCATGTTATAACCACATTGAAGATGCTTTTCATTTGGGTTCTGCTTTTCAGCCTGGGTGACCTCTATTAAATAAAAAAAAAAAAAAAAAAGAAAAAAATGGCCTAATATGTGACCCCTGGGACGAGTCGCTTCAAGGATTACATTTAATTCATATGATAATATTGAAATATAATGTTTCTGTGTCTAATGTTTTGGATGTTTTTCTTTCTTCTTTATTTCAGGAATCCTTTGAATCTTGTTGAGGGTTTTTTTTTTCCCTTTTTTCTTTTTGGAGGGGGGAGAACAAGTAACTCATGCTTGTCGGGCAGATTCTTAAAAATTATCTTTTTCCCTTGGAAAGCCAGTGTGAACACAGCAGCCTGCTCTTCCCTTTGCTTTGCAGGAGGAGAAACAAAGGCAGGGAAATTATTTTTTATAAGAAAGCATGCGTGGCTCGTCAAAATCCATCCCCACGCTTTGTTTTGGCGTTTGGTTGTCCAGTTGATAAGGAGTGACCTGCTTTCCTGGCCGGGGGGCACGGCAGACCCCCCTCTACCTCCTCGCTGCCTCCAGCTCCCATTGTGTGCCTCGGCCGCGGCGCTGCCCTGGCACACGGAGTTGGTGCACGGACATCCCAGCCCTTGGAACTTCTCCGTGAAAACCTACTGAGGGCTCACACACGGCTTGTGACGCTTCAGCTTAGGAGCGCATTTGCTTTTGCCAATCGCAAAATCTAATTTGACTCTTTCCTAAATATTCCGCGTACAAAAAAAGCATTCGAGAAAGCGCATTTCCCCCCCCCCCCCCCATCCTCGCACTAAAGTCATGTTGCCAGGTGTACGGGGCAGTTCAGCCATCAGTCAGCAATCCAAGCCGAGACCTTGCGCTGGGAAGCAACGAAGCCCTTAATCATTGCCGGTAATGACACGTTTGGAAAAAAGTGCCACACGTGTGCACCGTGTATTTTCAGCAAACATCTAATGCGAGGGTGTGAAACAGTGGCTGCAGTGCACGGTGTGCTTGTGCAAGGGTTTCCCTCCCCTCTTCCTCCTCCTCCTCCTCCTGCTCCAGCCTGGCTGTGTGGCCCCGCTCACAAAAGCCGTGTCCTTAGAACAATAGGCCTGTGCTCCTGGAGACCCGTCCCGGCACACAGGGTGCTGCTTCTGTGACGTTTGCAAGGGGATACACAACCCTGATTATTAATGTTTTTTTTTTTTTCCTTTCCCCCACTGTGAATGGAGCTGTGAAATAGTAAAATTAATTTGTGCCAAAATACCCCTGGAACAGCGCTCGTGTTGAAACAGTCCAGGTCGGTGCCGCGTGGTTGCGGCTGACCCTGGGTCCCTGCCGTCGTGGGGGCTCTCGACGCGCCCCATAACCGCTCGCCCTCCTGGGCATCCGCTCGGGGGCTCGGCCAGGTGAGGGCTCGGGACTCCCAGCCCCGCCGCGTTTGTTCGTGCCGTAGGCTGAACCTCGACAGTTTTTGGCTAAAACCTAATTAGCGCCAGGTCCGGGGCCTGCGTTACGTGTGCAGCGTTTTGTGTACGATATTAAAAAAATATCCGGGCTTTGGGTTGCCTTTTGTAAGGCATGGAGCTGTGACCCTCCCTCCGCTGCTCCCTCCCCCCGGAGCCCCAGACTTCGCCGTGCCCTGGCTGCGAGCTTACATGGAGTTGTCTTTTTTTATTTTTTTTTATAAACCCAGTCACAACACGGGAAGAGGAGGAGGAGGAGGAGGAAGAGAGAGAAAGACAGAACTAAAAACCCTTGAAGGATGGCTCTCCAAAATTGCTGTCGGAAGCACGGGGAATCCCTGGTAGCGGGAGCTGAGGTAAGGCAGCCTGCGCCCACCCTGCTCCCGGCCCCCGCGCCCTCGTTTTGGGCTGGGAGCGCGGCTGGTGGGGAGCGGGAGGGAAGGTGGAGGTGGGAGGTGGGAGCTGCCTGGGTGGGTGGGTGGGTGGGTGCTGGGTGGTGGGTGGAGGAGACACCTTCGCCTAGCGCTGCTTAAGTGGGCGCGGCGCTGATGTGAATATGCAAATGGGCGGCCGGGCGCGTCACACGTGCGGCTGCTCCCCCTCCCCTCGCTCCCCTCCCTCGCTCGCTCCTTTCCCACCCGGGGCTCGGGGGGGACCTGGGGACATGGGGGGCACGGGCCCCGTCCCGCCCGTCCCGTCGCACTCGCCCCGTCCCGCTCTGGCAGCGGCGGAGGTGCGAGGCCGGGATGGGAGCGGGGGTGACCCCGACACGCGGGGAACGGGCGCGATCGCTGCCGGGGGGCGGCTCCCCCCGCCTCGCTGATTGATGTCAGGGGCCAACGGGACCCGGCTTTTCTGGCGATGATGGTGATGGTGATGGTGATTGCGATGATTACACTCATCATTAGTGGGAATTTGAATTTTGCGATGGTCAAGGCTAGGCGGGGGCGCGACCCCCGCGCCCGGGAACTTAAGGAAAGAAAAGACAGGATTTGGAAAATGATTAATTTATGCACTGGAAGGGTCGAGTTACAAAGGTTTTCACGCAGCCCCGTTTTATTGCGAGTGTGCGCCGAGATAGGCAAAAAGATGGGAAAGGCGTTTTTGTTATTAAAGGAAAATCCTTTATTGGAGGGATGATTTAGAAATTTACAGTCAATGGAATTTAATTTCATCCTTTGCCTTTTGCTTTATCCACATTTTAATAAAAGAGCCATGAAGAATAAGAGTAGCCAGGTGATTGCTGAACAAAGCAGATCTCGAGTGTGAATAGGATTTAAAATCGGTGCCTGCGCTCCCCGCGCCCGGCGGGGCCGCGGGCGGCACCCCCGGCTGTGCCCCCGGCCCGGGGACACTGCGGCGACAGCGCACACCTTTGTGCAAAATTCATATTTCGTGTTCGCGAGGCACAAACTTTGTGGTACATTTTCCCTTCCCCTCTGTTTGCCTGATCACGTCCTAGGTTTATAGGTGGTTATTCCATGGAGAGAGCGATTTCCAGGGGAAGTGGAGCACTGCTGTGGATGTCTGCCAGCACCCCGAGGTGGCACTGACCATGTGTGGTTCTGCAGAACATCACCGGCATTAATTCACCGGGGAAAAAAATACAAATGCAAATCAACTCCATTAGTTTTTCTTAGGTTCTACCAGGGACTTTAAAAGGATCTACTAATGGGATAACCGTATTCACTAGATTGATAAATAAATAGAAAATCCCTAAATCTTTCGAGGCGTGGGGCTGGAAGCAGCAGATGAAAGTGACTCCAGGGTAACTGAATAAAACCCCTGTGCTGATAGTGCCTGATTGATCATAGTGTAGTGCACTAAGAGACAAGAGTCAGCTCAGGGGAGGAGAGGGAGAAGGCGAGAGACGGAGCAGGAGAGAAGCGTTAGGCAGTTCCAGCAGGAGCAGCCACCTGCCTGCGTGCCCTGCTCTCCAGAGCGTGCCCAGTGTCCCGCACGGCTGTGCCAGCCAAATGCCATGCTGCCCTTCAGCTCTCAGACAGCCCAGCTGCCCCGTGTTGAGTTTTCTCTCTTGCATTGTCCCGGTGCCTGTGCTTTCCCTCTCCCTGGCCGCAGGCCCGTGCTGTCCTCGCCGCTCCCTGGGCTGCACCTGGCCCAGCCCCGTGCCAAGGGCCCCGTGCCCGGGGGCAGCGCTGGCTCCGGGGCCCTTTCGGGTGCCCGGCCCTCGCCCGGCACCTGCAGCCGTGTGCGCGCACGCGATTCCCCGCTCGCTCCGCCGTGCCAATAAAGAAGAAAGGCAGGGATGAGGATTGTTGCTATTGATCTGCCCAAGGGGATCATTAGGCATCAGTATCAATCTACAAATCAGTGGGCCTGTGTTACTTGCTTGGGCAGTCATTGCCAATTTGTTCCTATTAGATGGCCGAGCCCGGAGGTGTTTGATGAGCAGATTGGGTCTTTATCTCGGCGCTGGAGAGCAGGCGGGCGTGGGGAGATGCCGCAGCTTTGCAGGATTTCTGCTGTTTGTTTGTTTTCTGCTGCTGAAACCCCTTTTCAATTCTCTGCACAGAATTTTGTAGGGGCTGAATGTGTTTCTGCTTTATGGATGGTTTTTCATATCATCAGAGTAAACATATTGAGAGTTTAGGAGAAACTATTTTAAAATAATCCCCTCGCTTTTATTCGGTCTGTTTACCAGCAGCACTCCCCATAAAAATACATATTCATGCCAGATTCTTTTGTTATCCTTTCCAGGTCAGACCCAACATTAGGAACACAAACAATTTTGCTTTTGCTATCCCAGTGCCCATTCCTTGGGATTTATTGAGTTGTGCTTAGTGACGTGATTGTTTTCACAGTATTTCCCTCTGTGTTTTAATTAATTAGGCAAAAAAATTAAAGCTTGCAGATAATATTTTGCTTTCGAAATGTTTTTATGTGGAGGGCAGCCCCAGGGGTTAGTGGCCCCTTGGACACAGCCCTGCTCTGTGCGGTGCCTTTCAGAGCTGCCTTCCTCATCTGCATATTTGCAAATAAGAAAAATGTTTAATACTATTCAAAATTAATAACAAATTAATTTCCATAGACCATAACAGGACCATGGAAATTAATGTCAAAAAAAAAGGGATCAAACCAGTTCACATGAGTGATCTGATCCGACATCAATGCCACGTTATTTAATGCAAACCTCGATTCCAACTGTTCCATCTCACTCCTCACACGAGCATCGTGCACTTTAAACATCTGTCCAGCCGTTAAAGACCCTATTGATGCTGTGTTATTGGATTTCTAATTTCCAGGTTTTGTCAGGGGGTTTAACAGACTATATGAGTGTTTATAATTTCTAATGAGTTTAATCTCTAATTTTCCTCTATTACCTGGGACTGCCAAATCCCTTTCTCAGCACTTGGTCTGCGAAAATTCAAAATACAGAAATACAGGTTTCTAAAGAACTCGAAATATTTGTCATATCTTTTATATACAAATATGTGTGCAGTAAACAGAACTATACATTCTTATTCTCTTTGAAGATCAAGCCTGATTTTAATCCTGCCTATCTGCTGCAATCACAATATATTACCTAAACCCAAGTTTCTTTGAGGACTTTTTGGATAGATGTCACTATTTCATTGGAGATAAAATAGGGTGTGTTTTAGGATACCACATTATTGCTGCCTGATTAGTATTTGATCAAATCCTATCTGTTTTTTTGTCCCTGAGACAATCCAGCTCCTCCACATCCGGAGGTGAATTCACCTCATTCTGTCTGACAAGTGTTTTGTTGGGGAGCAGCGGATCAGATCCGTGTAAACACGCGGCTGGGGCGGGGAGCCCCGCACTTTTAATTTATCATAAACTCCACAGAACTCATTAGCTTTCATCTTTACATCGCACGTATAGAAATGAATTCTGAGCTCACTTGGGGAGGCTTTTTTTTTTTTCTGTGGAGTTTGCTGTACAAATATTTATGGACCTTTTCCTTTGTAGTAGAGATTCCAGTGGCAACAGCTATCACACGACGAACAGCAGCTTGCGACTTAGGAGAGAGGTTGCCAAAAGCTGTTGTTTATTTAGTTGCGTGGCATTTTGTCTTGAAATTTGTTTTGCTACTATTTGGAAAAAATACAGGGCTCTCTTGGGAGGATTTTTTGCCTATACTTCAGGAAAAAAAAAAAAAGTGGAAAAAAGCCTCCCAGAAAATGAAATCTAAGTGTGTTTGGATGTACAAACATAACTTTATAATCAGCATGTTCTGAGGATTTTCAGAGCAGGAGGCTGCTCACTGCCCATTCACAAAACACACATATGGAGATTTTATGGTAGGTTTTGTTTTAAAGATAATGATTTGTCTCTGCGTTGCAGTTGTTTATGTTTCTGTCTATATCTCTTTCCTCACCCCTGTTTTATTTAGTAAGGTTTCAGCTGTGAAATTTCTCCATGAAACAATTGATACATTCTCCACACGCTGCAGCGAGGGAAAAAAAGCCCCTTAGATTAATGGTCAGTGTCTCATCCACACAAATTTGTGTTACGATACTACCGAGAAGCTGCGAATTACTGACAAGATCTAGAATAATTCCTAATGCTGTCGAAGGCTTCATTTTCTCCTCCGCATGATGGATGAGGCATAAGAAGTGCTTTCTGAGATCGTTAATGTGCATCATTCTGTTAAGTGTTATTAAAGTCCGTCTGTCTTCGGCAGCAGAAACAATGGCTTAGCCCTTATTTTGTCTCTCTCTTTGCTAAACTCCAACTGGCTTTTAGTAACGTGGCCCATTTTGGGGCTCTTGCCGTGGCTGGTTTGTACCACGGCATTTCGCTTGGTTTGGGGAATTCTATTTTCCCTTGGAGTTTAATGTTGGCTCGTCGCATGGGAAGGCACGGCGAGTTCCCGGCGATTCTGTCTGTAAGCTGTGGATAATGTCCAGGCACTTCAGGATCCCTACCAAAGCTTCTGTTTAAGCTTGGAAAATAGGATTGAAGTTTCCCTTCGGAAGGCTGCTCCTGCCGAGCAACGCTGGGCTGTGAAACTGCCCCCGGGAGCACCCGTGTCCGCTCCTTTTCCCTGGATGAATCCTTCAGAAACCTGGGAATTGCTGTCTGAGGACACACTGAGCTGGTCCCTTGCTGGGAGGGAAGCTGGCACGGGGCGACCCAAACTCGTCCTGTTTGGGCAGGAATTGCTGCCCTGTCCTGGTCCCGTGGGCATCACCCAGTTCCCGGGGGGAGGAGGCCAGGCCCAGATTGCAGATGGATCATATTAAATCAAAAGTACTTTTAACCAAACAGAAGAATTCACTTTAAAGGTTTTTAACCTTTCTTAAGAGCCAATTTTTCCTTAAGCCTTGCGATAATAAAATACAATATAATTTATAGAGCACTCTCCACGGGTATGCATTCCTCCTCTCTTCTTTTTTTTTTTGGTACAGTCAGATAAAACATCCAACAACTGGGATGATAATCAAGAAAAAACAAAAAGCAACTGATCATAAAGCATTTAGAAATGTAACATTCCTTTTACAAGGGATTCAGACATCCTTGGGAAGCCTCACTTCTATACTTTTAATAGAATTAGAGAAGTGTGATGCACAGCTGGTAAAAGCTCAGTCATCCACAGCACAGCGAGTTTTTGAGTATTTAATTTTATATTTGAATAATTCTCCAGATCAGGCTATAATCATGGATGTCATATAAAAAGATTTTTTTCATAAATTACATTATTTCACAGATGTGCAAATACTTCTGTGAAAAAAATTACATTGATCAGTTTTTAATACCCCCCTGTCTCACCCTTCAGTCAAAAGAAAAAATAGCTTTTTTCCCATCTTTGTCTTCAGAAAGGTGCTAGATTGTAAACATCTGAAGGAAATGAAAGGGGGTTGGCCAGTCCACCCCAAATTCTTTCCAGATTTTCATTCCTTTCACCAGCAGCCTTCTGTTCTTGGCGGAGAGGGAGGAACAGCAGAAGAAAGAGAGAGATGCCTCTGTTTCTTATTAAAATTTGAAGTGCAAAGCAGGGGCTGTATTTTGCTAATTCTCAATCTGCTAATTGGGAAGGGGGTTAGGAGGTGAGGGGCCGTGGGACACGGGAGGTTCTGTGGGACAAAGGCTGGCCAGTGGCACGGCCCCGCTGGGGACAGCAGGGACCAGGCACAGCCCGGGCTGGGCTCACTGTGCTTCAGAATCCCACACTTGAACATCCTGTTTATTTTTCTAATTAGAAAGTGACTCGTTCACCAAGAATAAACTTCCCAACAGGCTCGTGCTCTGCCTGGCTGGGCTCAGGGGTGCCTGGAAGCCTCCTGGTGTGGAACCAGGGCGGCCTCAGGGCCACCTGGCCACTGGAACTTGTGTCCCTCCAGCTCCTGAGCTCTTTGCCCCTTATCAGGTCCGAGCATGGAATCATTTAAACAAGACACAGGCACATCCTCACATGCTGAGTATCTGCTTATCTTGGATATTGCTGTGAATGGAAAAGTTTGCCCTAATGTTAAATTCAGGGATGGCAATTAAGATAAATGCCAACTTCCAGCTCTCTCATCCCATCTCCCATGAAGTTACACTTTAGGGGAAAGAAAGGCTAAAAATAACTTTATAAAAGTTAACTAAGGTGTCACACCCTGCCTGCTCAGGCTTCAATCAGAGTTGCCAGCTTGTTTTTCAGGGAATTTAAGTAACAGATGCACTTGGAGAAAGCTAGCTAAACATCAGAGTTTATTTTCAATATGCAAGTGGTATAAAAATATGCAAGCCCTGATCTGAGTGCTATGGAAACTGCTCCACAAAAATGTGGAACGAAAGCTGTTACTGTAAGCGTGGTTCATGTCCTGTAACAGCTGTGACAGCCCAGCACAGCTCAACACTTGTCCAATTAGATGAAAATATTCAAAAGGAAGCCTGATTTAAATAAGATCTGTAATAATTTTTTACAATTACAAAGAACCCCAGCGACACGCACTGTCCCCTGCCCGGGTCACCCAGACCCTGCGTTGGCCTCGGCTCAGTGGACGCCGTCTCTCCCTCCTCGGGCCAGCTCCAAAAGCATTTTTTCAGGGCTTATGTTACAGTTATTTGCAGATTATTTTAGGTCTGTGTTCTTTTATATCCACTTATTTCAGGAGCAGCCCGTGCTTGATGTGCCCCTTTTTGGGGAGCAGGAGGACTAGGTGGGGTGGATTTAAAAGCTGCTATTGTATTTATGACAGATGGTTTTCAGTTTAGGCAAGAAAGCCCAGATAGACACTAGCACAGAGGCAGGAATGTGGACACGTATCATTAAACTCTTTCTGTTAATCAAATGCAAGAAATACAGTAAATTTATTTTTATACCTGACCTGTGGAACAAACATGGCCAATGGATATTACACATGATAGGTCTTAAAAGGAACAATTATAGTTTCCCTTTAACTTTTCTGATTTGTTACAAGTTGTATCTATTTCTAAGGTTTTAAGGATACCAACGATTAAAATCATCCTGCTGCATAAATTTTAGTTATTTACCATAGTTCATAAGTATAGTGTGATGACCTTTTTCTGGCTTCATAAAATCAGTGACTTAATATAATTTAGGATCTGAGAGTGCAAGTTCCTTGATTCATTTATCATTTGATGCTGAAATTTGTTTAGTCTGGATCGAAGGCCCTACTCAGCTTTTCCTACTGGTAATAGATTTTTTGTACATTGGAAACTGGGAGATCTTTGTGTCTTGTCTCTTTCTTTCAAGTTTGACCAAAAATAGTCATTAGAGACTTCAGAAGCCCGCTGACTTTATAAATAAAGGCTCTTGACTCACTCTGATGGGAGTTCCATGCACAGAACAGCCCCATCACTAATTTTTCAGAATGGGAAAGTGTGTTAATGTGGAATGCACCTTGAATTGAGTGGTCGGTTTTGTCTGTATTCCAGACAACTTTTTATGAATGCAATTAAATAGAGAGTTTTAATATCTTTGGGAGAATTAAGTTTGAAATCATTCTATAAAGAATGTTTATAAATATATATAGATAGATGATAGATGTAGCTGAAAGCAGGAGGCAATACAGTAATGTATTTTAAAAATTCTTCTGTAGTCAGTGTGAGTGATTTCAAATGGGATCCCAGAATCTCCAAGCCAAAGCTCTCATCTTCTAAGGAATTTAAGTTACCTGGAATAAAATGTAGCCTTAGAAATTGTTGACGTAATAGTCCCCTTGGGAACCCCAGAGCAGTCAAGGAGAAATCCAACAATAAATCCAGGGGCCACCTGGATAACTCCCATTGAAGGCTTTTTTTTTTTTTTCAGTGGAAAAAATTCTTTAAAAGCTTAATTCTTCCTAAATGTGAAGTCCGGTGCTCGTGTCTCTGTAGAACTTTTACAGTTGGGTGTTTCACTTGGTTTGTTTGAAGAACTTTTGCAGGGCTGTGGGGCAGTGACCCCAGCACTGTGTTGTCCCCGTGCCCCTCTGCAGGGCTGGGCACCCAGAGGGCTCCGAGCACAGCTTGAGCGGGGGGCCTTGGGTGGGGTTCAGGTGTGTCCAAACCTGGCCCAGGGGTTCACGTGTGACCAAACCTGGCCCAGGGGTTTAGGCTGACCAAACCTGGCCCAGGGGTTCAGGTGTGTCCAAACCTGGCCCAGGGGTTCAGGTGTGACCAAACCTGGCCCAGGGGTTTAGGCTGACCAAACCTGGCCCAGGGGTTCAGGTGTGTCCAAACCTGGCCCAGGGGTTCAGGTGTGTCCAAACCTGGCCCAGGGGTTTAGGCTGACCAAACCTGGCCCAGGGGTTCAGGTGTGTCCAAACCTGGCCCAGGGGTTCAGGTGTGACCAAACCTGGCCCAGGGGTTTAGGCTGACCAAACCTGGCCCAGCAGGGCCGGAGCTGCCCTGGCTCCTGCAGCTCCGGGCCGGGGTTTGGCTGGTGCTGCAGAACGGCACCGGGCAGAGCGGGGGAGCCCAGAGCCGCTCTTCTGCAGGGAAACAACGCACGGGAAACCTTTCTTTGCCCGGTGCGCGGCTCTGGGAGAGCACCGGGCAGTGCTTACAGCTGATTTCTCCAGAGAAACAACACAAGGGAAAATCCTTTCTGTGCCCGGTGCGGTCCCTGCGCGCACGGCGGAGCAGCCCCGGCTCCAAAGGCTGAAGTTGGGGAGAATTTCCCTGTCCGTGTGACAGACCCGAGCAGTTCCCGGAGCACTCGTTCACTCATTCCCTGCTCCACGGCCCGGCCCGGCACGCTGAGATGAGATGTGAGATGGGCGCTCCTCGTTCCTCGGAGGGACCCGCGGAGTGCCCGGGCAGGGCCGCTGGAAATGGCTGGGAATGAGGGGATGTGTGTGCTGTGATTGGGCTGGAAAGAAAAGCTGCTTGTACCGGGGGTGTGAGGGGAAATGCAGGTACAGAGCAGCCCGGGCCACGTGCACATGGACACACCTGGACACACGTGGACACACCTGGTTACACGTGGACGTGCAGAATCACAGATTGCTCCCTGCTCTCCACAATCCAGTTGTGTTTTGTGCTGCAGCAAAAAGGCACCGTGTGGCTTTTGATTGAAAATATTCAGGGAGGAACTATTGTCCCATAAACCAGTGGAAATTTTATCACAATTTGATTCTCTATCAATATTTTTAAAAGGCAGAAGGGGTCAAGAATGAAGTGTGTTATTCTTAGTTGTCTGTATTATTAGTTAACATCAGCTGTCTGCTGATCCCCACCTCCATGTCCAGTACAAAGGACACTATAAAACACGTTTTTAAAAAAGACACTTGATTTTTTGTAGAAATACATATAAAAATAGACTCGGGATCTGTGAGTATTTACATATGGTCATTTTACAGATCTCCTGGTGTGGTGGCTGGAAGACAAACCTTGTTTAAACCGTGTGAAATTCAACATTTCACTGAATTTAACATTTTCTAAGTTACACATAATATATATTTTGAAGCAGTTTTGCACTTTTTCTATAGGCTTTGATTTTCAACAGTGTCTACTTTTCATATATAATGAAGGTATAATTTATAACAACATTTTAAACAGTCCAAGCCAGTTATTCATACTGGTTTTTATCTTGAAATGAGGTTTGCTGTATCTTTTGGTTTTGCTTGATTATCCTCATCATTCCCTTATCACCCAGAGCCTTTTTTGCAATTGCATTTATTTAAAATGGTATATTTTTACTTCTAATATAATTGTGTTGTTTAGACAAGAGGTTTTTTTTCTTGTGAGTATTAAGGGACTTGTTTTGCTCTCCCCGGAGCAGTTCAGTGCAGCAGTACGTGCAGTCAAACGGGGCAGATTCCCAGATTGTTCCGTGCTTGGGATTCAGACAAGCAGGCACTGTCTCCATTCCTGTAAGGAGCAATGAAATTTGGTGTTGTGGGTCTGGGCTTAAACTGTTCCAGGAGCAATTTTTGTTGATAGGCCACTGTTCCTCTGGACATTTTCCCGTGTTTTTGAGCACAAAGCAGGTTTGCTGCACTAGAGAAGTAATCACTGAGTGCGGGCTGTGCCACGTCCTCGCTGCAGGATAACGCACGGAGCCGTGTGGGCTAAGGGCAGCAGAGCCACTTCTGTTCATCTTGGCCTTGCTCATCCCCTCCCCTGCCTGAGAGCCTCCCACGGCAGCGTGAGCTGTGTCTGCCTGCCAGCTCCATCCCATCCCATCCCATCCCATCCCATCCCATCCCATCCCATCCCATCCCATCCCATCCCATCCCATCCCATCCCATCCCATCCCATCCCATCCCATCCCATCCCATCCCATCCCATCTACCTTTAACACCACGAGCCCACCGTGGAGCTCGTCATGTGTCCTGCCTGCCCTGCCTGCTGCTCTCCTGCCCTGGCCGCAGGGCTGAGCTCCTGCAGGAGGTGGGCAAGGATCAGGTGTGGAAGGTCAGGTGGCCAAGACCATGGGTGGTGGCCGTGGTGCCCCTGGTCCTGAGTGACTCCTGGCTGCACAGAACAGGGACAGGTCCTGCCTGCTGCGTCTGGGAGCTGGGAGAAGCTGCGTCCCCATCTGTGAAATAATGATGGATGCTTTTCCCGTATGGTTACCAGAACTGGGACTGTTTCACTTGGAAGAGCCCTCAGAGGGCACGGTGCACATGCCAGGGCCGGGCTATTCCCGGTGCCAGGGCCGGGCTATTCCCGGTGCCGGGCATTCCCCGCCGTTCCCGCCGTGCCCGGCAGGGGGCGGTGCCGCCCGCGCAGCTCCGCCGCCGCCTCGGCCCCCCCCCCCCCCCGGCGCTCCCGCCCGGAGTCTTCCCCAGGGTCCGACACAGCGGGGCCGCCCGGGGCCCTTGGGCTCCCATCCCATCCCATCCCATCCCATCCCATCCCATCCCATCCCATCCCATCCCATCCCATCCCATCCCATCCCATCCCATCCCATCCCATCCCATCCCATCCCATCCCATCCATCTCCCTTCATCTCTGCCATCCCCACCCAGGGAGCACAGGCACAACTCCAGTTGTTCGGAGACTTTTGCATTCAAATGTTGTTTTCTATAACAATATCCCTAAACCCCACCTGCATTTATATGGAGATTGTCCTCCTCTGGGTGTTGGGGAACAAACTGAATTCCTGCCACAAAGACAGAGGTGGTGGCCAAATAATTTCCATATAATATTAATTTGATATGTGTGTGGTTGCACAGTTTGTTCCTCGAAGTGTGAGATCACAAAAACGAGGCAGTTTTTATGCGGGTGCATTGGGTTGCTGGGGGGGGGGGGGGTGGATATTCCAGCACTTCTATTTCTGCCTCAAATATTTGTGTTTGTTTTTCAGGGGCTTTGTTAATACCTGAGGGAGCCATTAATGCAGCCGAAATAACAGGAGATCTGATGTTCTCATGGTATTTTAGTATTTCACTTCCTCGATGGAAATGCCAGGAGAACACCAGATCTCGCGGTATCTGGGCCCCAGAAATAGCTCCCTTGGGAATTTTTAAAAAGCCCATAAAATACATAAACACAAATATGGAGATATCCAGGTTCCTGCCGAAGTTGCCTGCACAGCCTTCCCTCGATTGAAGCCATCAGTCAGCAGCTTTCCCTCCCTTCCAGCTGATTTGTCTTTGTCACTGAGTGAAACTACTCTTTCTGCCTCAAACCCACGGCAGAAAAGCAGACCCGTGTCGGTAATTGTGATTATGGAGAGGACAATTCTGGACTGCTCACACAGAAGGGAGATTTCCTCCAGTCTGCTAATTGTTTTCCTAATATGGCTGTTTCGTTTTTTTGAAAAACATGTTATTTTGTTATTATTATTTTTGGTTTTACTATCATTTTCATCAGATATTTAGTATGTAGTTATCTATATAGTTATCTGGATATAGTTATCTGGATATAGTTAATTATCTAATCAAGCAAATGGTTTATTTGGCTCTTGGCTAAAACAGGAAAATACGCCAGTATCGGGATTAAGTTTTCATCTCTATCAACTGGCTTAAAAATACTGAACTTGATTCCTTTTGAATTAACTGAGTCTTATTTTATTTTTTTTTCAATATCACCTATCACCATAGTAACCACCAGCTGTCAGTTCAGTTTCTGACATTTTTCTCATTTGGTAAGATTTCAGAATTGCCATCCTCCCTGCCAACATGTCATGAACAAGAAAAAAAAAATTGCATGAAAAATCTAATGGGTGTCTGGTCTGATTGTCCTCACTCGTGGCAGGGAAGACAAAAACTGATGAATTGTGAAATGTATTCAGAGGGATTCAAGAAAAGCAAGTGTCTCGGACCCCCTCCTCACCCACACCTCCTCGTTTTCATCTTGTTATGCTTGATGCACCAGACATGCTTGCCCTGACACTCGGGTTTGTAGAAATTTAAGATTAACAGTTTTTACATTCACCTCGCTGATCCTCGGGTTTTAAAGTCATCATTAAAAATAAAGTTCGCAGAGCTCGTATTTAGCACCATTTCCCACTCATTGATGAGGTTTTAGCACCTGCGAATTCTCAACAAAACACTTCCCGTGCCTGAAGTCAACAGCCAGTTCGGTACATTCCCACATTTCCGTCTCTATTTCTGTGTTTTGTGTACATGAGAAGCAACCTTTGAGCAGGCCCAAAGAAAAAGGCAAATTCTGGGTAACTCCCTGGGATGGGGTTTTGTTTGTGCTGGAAAAGGGCAGCAAACGGTAAAATTTGGCTTTTTTAATTTCTCCAATTGGTTTAGCTGAAATAACATAAATATGTAGAAAAAGAGGTTCAGTAAATGATGCTGCACCTCCTTCCTGGATGGCAAAATATCTGTGAGAAACCGCCTCGCCGGGCTGCAGGAGGGCAGGAGAAAGGGAAAGGACTCATTTACCTCTGGCAAAGCATAGAAAACGCCAGCAATGCCTTTTTAACGTGTGGTTTTGGGGGTTTCTGTACAAGACGCACACATGGAACCGGCACATTGTGTTTCCGTAGGTATAAAACAAATCCCCCCAGCTGCCTCCATAGGGGCACAAAGAGCCGTCCCCTGGACGTGCTTCCAGGGAGCTTGTTTGGGGCTGTATCCAGCTCTTTTTTCCCCCCGACTGTCTGTGAATTCAGGCTCAGCAGCAGGAACTCATTTGAGGCACATAAACGTGATTTGATGAGCAGCTGCAGCGCTCGGGTCCCTGCGCTGCCGGGGCTCAGCCCCGCTCCGGCTCACCTTTCACTTTCGGGGGCTCCGGCGCCCCAAACGCGGCAAGCCCAAAGGGGAATAATTGAAACAATCCCGGGACATTATCCCCACTTGGGAACATTTGGGGGAGTTTGTATTTGTGAGTATATTCGCTCAGTTCTGCCGCATCTCCACGGAGCGGGGAGGTAGCTCTTCCCAGGAAAAGTACTGACGCCGTGGAGAGCGCAGGGCTCCAGGGTGTTGGTGGCTGCGCTTCCCTGGGCGCTCGGAGCTGAGCTGTCCCGTTCCGGGCTCTGGGGCTGCAGCTCGGGCTGCCAGCCTCTGGCCCCGCGGGCAGCGGCGGCGGCTCCGGGAGGGATGCGGGGCTGGGCGGGAGGGTGCCCCCAAAACGCGCACATTTCTCCAGCTGAGCGTCTTCGCCAATTAGACATTTCAGATGTAGCCAGTGCTTAAATGTCTTCTCGGTTTTAGAATGAAAAACCATCGTCTTTGGGAAAAAAATGAAAACGATCCCATTTTCCTGCCTGTTTCAGCCGTGCATTTTTGCCAGCTGTATTTTTTAAACGGTTCTATAAATGTATCTCACGAAATAAATGCGCCGGGAAAGTGTAACTCTTTTAATGATAAATAATTTTGTTGTATATAATATTTGAAAACAAATGGGGTAAACAAAATGCACCTTAATGTCTTTATGGTTTGTGAGATTTATAACAATAATCAGCAACCGACTGTAACACTGTTTGCACCTTGTGTGCCCTAAAGCCATTGGATCCCTCCGTTAATTGTATAAATTCCATGCACTATGGAAAATCATGATGTATCATTTATATTCAGCTATGTCAGGTATATAAATATTAAAATATATTGGCCAAAAATGGCTGATTACCCCTCAAACATTTCATGATAAATCTTATCTTTTTACGGTGGTGGTAGCACTGAGGGTGGGGTGAGGGGGGGAATGGACTAAATATTTCATGTTATTTGGAAATATTCTTTAAACAACCCAGATATATTATTAATGTTTTACAACTGCTTCAAAAATCCAGCAGCTTGGTTCAGGTTTATAGGATACAGCGGTTCAGTACCTGAAGAAAAAGTGATTTTTAAATGCAAAGGACCCCAGTGCTGGGGATTATGTTATTTATTCAGCCTGGGCTCCGCGCTGACGCCCTGGTATAAAACAGAGGTGACGTTCCCGGAGCCAGCGACAGCAGCACCTCCCTGCTCTGCTACGCCAAATATTCATGGGCATTTATCAGGGCCTGATTATTCACCTATAGTCTTATTTAATAAACTCCTGCTCTCCCCAGCCACGATGTAAAGGTACAGGGACAGTGTTTGTGACAGTCTTTTGCCTAAAAATATTCATATGAAAGATGATCTATTTCTGTTGTTCCCCACACGGCCCCAGCCTGAGCCCCGGCCTGTGCAGGGACAGGGAGAAAATACTGTTATACATATTTATTGATACTAATGCCTGTGCTTTAATGAATAAAGAAATACACAGCTGGGCTGTGGCTCGAATGTGTTGGGCAAGTGGCTGTCTGCAGTGCGGAGGGAGGAGATGTCGGCAAGGGGCTTGGAAATCCGCTGGCTGCAAGAATGGAACGGGAGCGATGCCTTGCACCGACAAGCAGACTTGGGGTGTGTGATAGACTTTGTTCATTTGATTCTCAGAACTCAGTCGGGGTTAAATTGGAATCCAGACATCAAAGAATTCTTCCAGCAGCCCCAAATTTTGCCCGTATAATTTTTTTCTTGCAGTTGTCATAATTGTAGCTAATTTCACACTATTTTTTTTTTTCTGTTTGAAGTATTTTCCTAAATATGCACAGAATGTGGGAGTGGGATTATTCCTTCTCTCTGGAGTTTCCCTGATGGTCACAGCCAGGCAGTTCTGAGCCTCGGTGGCCGTGAGGAACCCTTGGCTTTGGTGGGGTGTGCCCACGTCCCCTGGAACTCACGGATCCGAGCAGGATCCTGAAATCTGAAGGGAGGGGAAGGCTCAGGGCTGGAAACAGCAACGCCCTTCTCTCTGCTCCTTTTTCTTGCCCGGCTGTTGTGTCTGAACACAGGCGTATGGTGCTGCATATTTGGTGGGTTTGCAGATTTCTGTGCGATTTTTATCTGAAGGTCAGGGCTGTGGAAATACATCAGGTTGGGATTTGGGATGTTTGCCATTTGCCATTTAGCCTCGCTCCTGCTTATCAGATCGCTGGGAGCACGGGCCTAATAAACCAGGGAGCTGCTCCGAAAAGGAAAAATAAATACTGTTCTGGTTTTATGGAGTCTCTTTACTATTACACAGCAGGAGATTTAAATGTATTTATTTAAGTTTTTGCCTTTTTGCTTTGGAATTGTGAAACTAGGAGAAAGGAAATTATGGTGGCTACTTATAATTTCACTGGATATTTGCATACATTAATTTTTTAAAATGAAAAATTTATTTCCTTTTTTTTTTTCCACATTGGAAAAATAGGAAAAAAGTTGTAGGAAGGCCACGCCAGAAAGGGGGAATGGGGAGCAGATGAGGGTCTTCTCTGCATCCAACATCAGTCTGAAACCAAAACATGGTATTTGATGGGGTTTCAGGCTCTTTTTCCCCTTCTCCCATGGAACCCCCAGTGCCAAGCACAGAGTTCCTGATCTGTGGGACAGCGAGTCACTGCCAGGGATGGCAGAGCCACAGCCAGGGGCCAGGATTGCAATTACCGACAGTGACAAGGCCATTTGCATCTTTAATTCATGTTTTTAGTGCTGGTTTTTATGGTCAGGGTCAGACCTAAACAAGTGCTCAAGAAAGGGGCAGCCTGCAAATGGTGCAAATGCTGCAAATGGTGTTCAAACCAACACTTCCAGCACAGCCTCACCTGGAGGTGGTGATGGGCACTGGCTCCTCCAGCACAGCGCTCTGGCATCTGCAGGGCCTGTGGTGCAGGGATACCCCATGGCACAGGGATATCCCACTGCACAGGGATATCCCACTGCACAGGGATATCTCATGGCACAGGGATACCCTATGGCACAGGGATATCCCACTGCACAGGGATATCCCACTGCACAGGGATACCCCATGGCACAGGGATATCCCACTGCACAGGGATATCCCACTGCACAGGGATATCTCATGGCACAGGGATACCCTATGGCACAGGGATATCCCACTGCACAGGGATACCCCATGGCACAGGGATACCCCATGGCACAGGGATATCCCATGGCACAGGGATATCCCACTGCACAGGGATATCCCACTGCACAGGGATACCCCATGGCACAGGGATATCCCACTGCACAGGGATATCCCACTGCACAGGGATATCTCATGGCACAGGGATACCCCATGGCACAGGGATACCCCATGGCACAGGGATATCCCACGGCACAGGGATATCCCACTGCACAGGGATATCCCACTGCACAGGGATATCTCATGGCACAGGGATATCCCACTGCACAGGGATACCCCATGGCACAGGGATATCCCATGGCACAGGGATATCCCACTGCACAGGGATACCCCATGGCACAGGGATACCCCATGGCACAGGGATATCCCACTGCACAGGGATACCCCATGGCACAGGGATACCCCATGGCACAGGGATATCCCACTGCACAGGGATACCCCATGGCACAGGGATACCCCATGGCACAGGGATATCCCACTGCACAGGGATACCCCATGGCACAGGGATATCCCATGGCACAGGGATATCCCACTGCACAGGGATACCCCATGGCACAGGGATACCCCATGGCACAGGGATATCCCACTGCACAGGGATACCCCATGGCACAGGGATATCCCATGGCACAGGGATATCCCACTGCACAGGGATACCCCATGGCACAGGGATATCCCATGGCACAGGGATATCCCACTGCACAGGGGTATCCCATGGCACAGGGGTACCCCATGGCACAGGGATATCCCATGGTCTGGGCAGCTCTGCAGCAGATGCCAGCAGCACTGTGTCCCCAGCCAGGCATGCAGCTCTTGGGACCCCATTTCTTGGTGTTGGCACTTTGGGAAGTGCCAGGCTGTTGTTAAGGGCTCTGTTTGCACAAAGCTATCCCGGCTGTGGTGTGGGCACAAAGCCCTTCCCTCCTGATCCCCTCGTGGCCAAAGCCCATCCGACACAAGGAGTCTGTTTTTCTCTGGAGCTGGCTGCAGGGGGATGGCTGGATGGGGAGGGAGAGGACTGAAAGGCCACAGCAATCCTTAGGAAAACATTAGTTTGTTATTTTAATATTTTTGAGAGGAAAGCATTTTGTTCCTGTGTCGATACCTTTTTGTGGTTTATTATTTTGTTGCTAATTTACTTAACCATTAGCAAATTAAGGTGGATTATGGCTTGGATGCATTAAAGGCACCGAGGAGTTGCGGTCCTTGTGGCTATTTCGGGCAATGTCATAAGCACACTCTTTTTTTTTTTTATTGTCCTCCTAGGGAGCAGAATTTGAACTTAATATTCCATGAAATAAGCCATTGTAATCACGTTGGGTTAATAGAAGAAGTAAAATTGCCTCTCCTCTCACAAGACATTAGAGCAAGGCTGCATTATTAAAGTTTTCTTGCGGACAGGCGGTTTAAAATATATCCTCAGTGGCTGACGCAAGTCTTTTCAGCAGGGATGACAGCTTTTCAGATCTTAATAGGCTGTTCATTTCTGGCCTACGAGTTTTCAGCATTTCTTCTTTTCAAGCCAGGCTGTGACATGATGGCTAAAAACTGACATAAAGAAGTGCCATGTACTGTGAAAACCTTTATTCACTAAGTGGCTCCATGTAAATTGGTGTCAATAAGCAAACAATTAGAACTTTAAAAAAAATTGTTGGTTTAAATCCCTTTTCTCCTTAATCATTTGACCTAAAAATCTCTCCTTTCTCTCTCCTTTCTTTGGAAGTGTTGCATATAAACCAGTTGCAAAGTGTTTTGCAAGTGAAAGTGGATCAGATCTTTGTTAGAAATCAGTTAATGATATTTTGCCAAGGTGAGTTTGGCATAAGGGGTTTTTTTTGTCTTTGAAATAAAATGTACAGTGAACTAAATTCCAGGTAAGTGATAAAGGATGAAGAGGGGGCTGGTTCTTCTGCCCTTTCCCCCCACACTCCCAGTCTCCCCCATTTTGGAGCCACAGCCTCCTGCAGCATGAGCAGCCACTGTGTTCTGGGAGCTTGGCTAATTTCAAGAAATTTGGTCTTGTTGTTCATATTTTCTGGAGATTGTTTGCTTGAATTATTTGCAAAAAAGACTTTTCCTGTGTCATTAGGTGAAGAAAAGGCACAGCACTTAATGCTTTCCCCACTCTTGCTTGTCCGAGGGAAAAAAATGTCCAGCAAAGCTTTTCATTTCTGTTTTAATTTATAATTTTTCCTTTTGTTTTTATAACTCGACTCCTTTCCTCGTTCCTTCACTGCTGCCATGGCTCCCGGGCTGGCTGCAGGCAGTGCCTGGTGGCCACGGCTGCCCCGTGCCCAGAGGGCCAGGGGACACCGCGGCCTCCTGCACTTCCACAGCTGGCTGGGCGGCGTTCCCTGGGGATGTCACCTCCCGTGTCCCACCCCATGTACCCAGGCTCGTGTTTCAGGTGCCCACTGAGGACAGATTGCTCCTGGAGCAGGGCAAGTGGCTTCCCCTCACTTTGTGCAATATTCTCACACCCTCACAGGGCACTGTTCCTGCCCAATATCCCACCTAGCCCTGCCCTCTGGCAGTGGAAGCCATTCCCTGTGTCCTGTCCCCCCATCCCTTGTCCCCAGTCCCTCTCCAACTCTCCTGGAGCCCCTTCAGGCCCTGCACGGGGCTCTGAGCTCTCTCTGGATCCCTCTCCTCCCCAGGTGAGCACCCCCAGCTCTCCCAGCCCGGCTCCAGCCCTGGAGCAGCTCCATGGCTCCTCTGAACTCACTCCAAGAGGTTCTAGGTCCTTATTTTTGGGGCTCCAGTAAGGAACTGGTCTAAGTCCACCTGTCTGTTTCAAATCACTTGGTATCAGTGACCTTATATTTGCTTCCTAATAAAGGATACATGAATGACTTCAGGAATTTCTCACAGACCAGGGTGGGTGTGAACATTTGAGGGTGCTCGGGCACTGCAGTGGGGGAGCGACAGGAAAAGCTCCGGGTCCTGGAAAGGAATTTTTACAAAGGAAAAGAAAATGGCTGATTATTGCCTTTAATTCATAAAAAATCCATGACAAAATTATATCCTAATTTTACAGTAACATAACTTGGGAAATGTGTGAATGAAGGGGAATGTGGCAGCTGGCTCTGGAAACCTGGATGTGGAAACCAGGTTGTTTTATTTTAGAGTACTTGCAATGAAAACTATATTCAAAGATGGTTTAATTCCAAGCTTTTATTTAGATCTGCCTGGAGACAACAGACCAGAACATCAAACAGGCTCTGGTTCTCCTCAGAATCCATGTTTTTTTCTTTTAAACAAAGCTGTAAGTGAGATCCACCTCCACAGGCTCTGCTGGGTCCAGGGGAGCGGGAGCTGGGATTCCTCAGTGTGCTGAAGCCTCCTGTCAGAAACAGACTGAACATTCTCCTCAAAGTTCACAGGAAAAGGCTTTCAACACTGTAAATACTATGAAAAGAAATCAAAGGTATAATGAACGCTTTTGCATTTACAGGAATTAAAGCAGCAAACATTTCTTAAATTTTCAGAAATAATTGAAATTTATTTAGGTATAACAGGACAGATTAGGACACATTGTTTACACTGAAAACATAATTCCAAAAATTATATAGATGATTTCTGACAATTTTCTACAATTTGATAATTACACTACATCTGGCAATTAAAAAATTATTCCTGTTGTTCCTTTTAAAGCAAAGGACAAGGAGCCATGGCTGGAGTCCTCGAAGGCTGGCTGGCCTGCCCCCAGATTTGTGTTTATATATCTTGCAATATTTTTCCGTAATCAAGGCAATGCCTTTAAATAAAAGTGAAAAGTTATGTGACCTTGGTTGTCAGACTCAATTTAGACTCGGGCGCAACACTTCGCATTTTATTTTTTAAATTAGCTGTTGCCATCTTTTACAATTTGTTTATAGGCAGAAAGAGCCACACGGAATGGGAAGTATCAGGGAGGAGTTGAGAGGTGCTGCTTTGGCCTCAAACAGGCATTTTTAATACCTTTAACAGCTTTATATTTTATTTTTCCCTTTAATCTGTTTTCTCAGGTCATGCCTTGATTCATTCTGCTTTTCTTTGCAAAAAATTTGTTTCCTTTTGTTGGGGTTCTGTTCCCCCTTCTGGGGGAAGACACTGGATTTGTGGGAAGCTCACCATTAAAAGGTGTGCAAGGCAATGGTCCCTCTTGGGTTACACTTACCAAACCCTTCTGTGTCCCAGCTGATTTTTGCCTGTTACAGGGATCAGGAAAAGGAGAGTTTGCTGTGCCCATAGTGTCCCTGGCCCCACGCTGGCACCACCTCGCTCTCCACTGCCCCATTCCAGGCCGGATTTGCCTTCCTTGGACACTTGCACAGGTTTTGGTGCTGACTCCTCCCTTCCCTTTCCTTCACTGCCAATATCCATGGATTTTCCCCACCTTTGTGGCTGAAATACATCTTCTGCTTTGCCAGAGACACCAATCAGCCCCTCTTGTATCTGACTTCTAGTTTTCATAGGATACATTTTGAAAGCATATGTAAAATAGGACTGAAAATAGCATTCCAAATGTCAGCATCCCTGTAGCATCTTGGCTGAGTGGCTCTGCTTTACTGTTTGGAACAGATAAAGTCATTCTACTCAATGAAAACCAAAAGCAAACATGAACTGTAGCCAAACTACAACATTTTGTAGTTGTGGCCTGGCTCACAGGGCATTGGCATCTCTGCTTTTGAGGGTGGAATAGAAAAGGGAAAGTTTGAGGCTTGCATTCATGAAAAATACAAGAACTGTTTTGACCTAAATAGAATAAAAAATTAAGGAAGAGGAAGATCATATGGCAAACCACAAGCATCTGACCACACTGTGCTTCTCTGGCTCCTTTTTGAATATGAGAATTCAGTGATTGCAAAATCAGGCCCTGACTGAAGAGGGGGTGATGGTGTGGGCAGCACCCCCAGGGCTGCTGCGCAACAATGACATGGACATATCTCACATTTACCATTCCAGCCTTCTCTCCCCCACAGCTCTGCGTGCATTTTCAAGGGAATTGGTACATTAAAATGCATACTGGGGAGTGTTTTAGGCTCGATAGAGTCAGTTGGGTTGTTCCATATGACTCTTCTGCTCCCAAAAATTATGATTAGATCATTTCAGTTGGTTTTAATTTTGTACTTCTAATAAGAACAAAACTCACAGTCTACTTAAATAAAAGCAGGAAATTAACCCAAATTAAAGCCCATCTCTTAAGCTTTAACCCAGTCTATGAGCGCGAGAGACGAGGGCTGCCGATTACGGCGTGCAGCTGTGGCACAGAGCACAGCTCGGAACTGTCTCTGCAGTCCTGTCTGGGGACAGCGTTGCTTGCTTTTGCAAAAGGAGCTTTTTAAAACTCCAAGTGTGCGGCCGGGCCTGAAGAGGCTCTGCTGTTCTCTTTGGACCATCAGAGGCGCCGCATCTGGAGCAGGGAGCGGCGGCCAAGCGCGGCTGGTCCAAGGGCTGGGCTCTGCTCGGGACCTGCGTGCGCTCCCCTGGGTTTGGCTCTCTCTGCCCTTGCCAGCTCCAGGCTGCTGCTGCTGCTGCTGCTGCTGCTGCTGCTGCTGCTGCTGCTGCTGCTGCAGGTACGGCTGGGCTGGCTCGGCCATCAAAGAACTGCCGGCTTCGCAATGAGGGCCGGGCCCCCGCCCCCTCTTTGAGCATATTCTATCCCCACGTTATTGCATCAAACATCCCTTCTAATACAATACCACAGGAAACTAAGGGCCCTATTCAGAGATTACACGCACCCCATGGAAGGGTGCTTTTCATCTATTGGAAACCTGATTTAAACCCAGCCCTACGTGACTCTTCCCTGTACTGTAACTTGCACAAAACGGGGAGTTCTTGAGGTTTCCTGTATTAGTCCCTGCTCCTTTGACACGCCTGGCACAAGCCCGACAGGGTCTCATTGTGGCATTTTTATTAAGAAAGAGGATGCTGGTTCTTTTTTCTCTGTCAGCTGCTGAAATAAGAAGGTTTTAAGAACAAAGAAAAAACTTGTGCCAAGGGGAGACACAAGAGGATTATGATTCCCAAAGGAAGGTGGACGTTCCCCACACCAAAACACTGTCCTAATGAGCCAATGGGTTTTTTCTGGTAAATATATTTAGGGAGAAGTACATTTGGGTGCCATCTCTACTCATTTATTCTTCAAACTGTAATGCTGCACATTTTGGGTTTCACTATATTGCATTTTAAAACTAATGATGCATTCATTCTCCGAGCAAATCTTATTTCTAAGCCCTAATTTAATAGAATTAAACTCTAAGCTGAATTGGTTTTATGAGATAAAACTCTGAAGTTGATAACTGCATTTAGGAATAGTTCAGGTATTGAGTTTCTAATTTGCTTCCTGAGCATGGAAATCCCTCTGATAGTCAATATTGACGCCCTGTAATTGGTGAGAGTGGGGCTTGCTGAGTTTCCTCGGGGTGCCGGAGCGATGCTCGGAGCACGGCCCCGGGGCTGTGGCCAAGCCCTGTCCTGCCCAGGGCCAGCTCCACACACCTTTCCCTCCAACATGAGCCATGCCAGCAATGATCACTCTGTCTCCAAGGAAAAAGGTCATTGCAGCTCTGCCAGGGCTGCCTGCTGCTGCTTTCCCTCAGGAGAGCTAGGACTTGAGGAGATCATCTCCAGATATAACCCAGGTCTTAGTTCTGCTGCTCAGAAGCCCCTGGGTGCTCTCTCAGGAGACACCAGCCAGGTGTCTGGTGAGGAATTGATGCCACTTGTGCTTTGTGGCACCTCCACATTTTGCTCTATGTTCCAAAGTACTTGATTTTGCTGCTTTATTACAGGAATGGTTTGGGAACTAAGCCTGAAGAAGAAGATCAGACTTGTATAACCACCTGGATTTTGCAAATTTACCAGTGGTTAGTTACAGATAGGGAGAAGTGCAAATAAAGCACAGCCCTTTCTCAGGGAAATCACCAAATACTTTGGAGCTCCCTGAAGCTTTGGTGAGTGATGGTGTGTGTGCACATGGATAATGCAGTGAGTTTCCACTTAGTGAAGTTTGTTGGTGGGTGGCTCTGCGGAGAAATCGGTTATTGAACCTGGTTCCAAAATAAATAAAAGCAGAGAGTTGTGTGATTTAAAAAAAGAAGGAGGGGGAACAAAAATACCTCTTTTTACTGCAGTTGCTTAATAAAAGGGTTTAGTTTGTACCTAATATGTAATGATCTAAAGCATTGGGAAGAGGTTTGCCAGATAGTTTGTCTCCCTCATTAGGGTAATGAGATTTTAATTGAAATTTTCCCCCACCTCCTCCTGTTGCTCCAGGTGTCTTCCCTGCATTTAAAAGCCACTGTGTAATATTAAATGAAGGAGAACACAGACCAGTTGATGCTGCCATGTTGTGTCAGGTCTAGAACAAGGCAGGGTTGATGTAAGGTCAGTTCATAGAGTCACAGAATGATTTGGGCTGTTAAAGACCAAATTCCAGCCTCCTGCTGCAGAGCAGTGCCTGGGCTCTGGGGCCAGTGATGGTGCTCAATGCCTGCTGGGCAGCTCCAGGGGCTGGTTCTTGCTCCTGTGTCCTTGATTGCAGTCAGAAGCCTGAGGCCAGGGGTGCTGGTGGCATTGGGAAGGGCTGTGTGGCATGGCAGAGACTGGAGCTGTGCCAGGAGGGGAGGCTGCTCGGGCAGAGAGGAACCTCCATCCATGGCTCTGTCCATCCATGGCTCTGTCCATCCATGGCTCTGCACATCCTTGGCTCTGCACATCCATGGCTCTGTCCATCTATGGCTCTGTCCATCCATGGCTCTGTCCATCCATGGCTCTGCACATCCTTGGCTCTGCACATCCATGGCTCTGTCCATCTATGGCTCTGTCCATCCATGGCTCTGCACATCCATGGCTCTGTCCATCCATGGCTCTGTCCATCTATGGCTCTGCACATCCATGGCTCTGCACATCCATGGCTCTGTCCATCCATGGCTCTGTCCATCCATGGCTCTGCACATCCATGGCTCTGCACATCCATGGCTCTGTCCATCCATGGCTCTGTCCATCCATGGCTCTGCACATCCTTGGTTCTGCACATCCATGGCTCTGTCCATCCATGGCTCTGTCCATCCATGGCTCTGCACATCCATGGCTCTGTCCATCTATGGCTCTGTCCATCCATGGCTCTGTCCATCCATGGCTCTGCACATCCATGACTCTGTACATCTATGGCTCTGTCCATCCATGGCTCTGTCCATCCATGGCTCTGTCCATCCATGGCTCTGCACATCCTTGGCTCTGCACATCCATGGCTCTGTCCATCCATGGCTCTGTCCATCCATGGCTCTGCACATCCATGGCTCTGTCCATCTATGGCTCTGTCCATCCATGGCTCTGTCCATCCATGGCTCTGCACATCCATGACTCTGTACATCTATGGCTCTGTCAATCCATGGCTCTGTCCATCCATGGCTCTGCACATCCATGGCTCTGTCCATCTATGGCTCTGTCCATCCATGGCTCTGTCCATCCATGGCTCTGTCCATCCATGACTCTGTACATCTATGGCTCTGTCCATCCATGGCTCTGTCCATCCATGGCTCTGTCCATCCATGGCTCTGCACATCCATGACTCTGTACATCCATGGCTCTGTCCATCCATGGCTCTGTCCATCCATGGCTCTGCACATCCTTGGCTCTGCACATCCATGGCTCTGTACATCCATGGCTCTGCACATCCATGACTCTGTACATCTATGGCTCTGTCCATCCATGGCTCTGTCCATCCATGGCTCTGCACATCCTTGGCTCTGCACATCCATGGCTCTGCACATCCATGGCTCTGTCCATCCATGGCTCTGTCCATCTATGGCTCTGTCCATCCATGGCTCTGCACATCCATGACTCTGTACATCTATGGCTCTGTCCATCCATGGCTCTGTCCATCCATGGCTCTGCACATCCTTGGCTCTGCACATCCATGGCTCTGTCCATCTATGGCTCTGTCCATCTATGGCTCTGCACATCCTTGGCTCTGTCCATCCATGGCTCTGCACATCCTTGGCTCTGTCCATCCATGTCTCTGCTTTTCCTCCCCGTGCTGTGGCTCAGGCAAGCCCCTAATGCAAGGTTTCGCTTGGCTCTCAGCAGAGACACGAGCAGTTCCCTGGAATGCCTGGAAATTTCAGTCATTTTGTGAAATAACTGGTTTCACAATACATGGTAACACGTCCACTAAGCCAGCAGTTGGGTGACAGGGTAATGGGGGCTGCTCTTTCATCCTGCAAAGGCAGCTTCTCTTCTGCATTCTCAGGGATTAAAGTTTCTTCTCCCTACCAAGAGTATAGAGGCACATAAACAGTTGCAAATGATAAACAAATCAATATTTGTTAATGTTATGATGCACTCGCATCTCTCAGATACACATGGAATGATTTATAGAGTACAGCATTTCAGGGCTGACCCTTGCAGGTCTCAGAAAGCACTTAAAAAATAAATTTACCCTGGCCTCTCTCACCCCATTTCAAAAAGGGTGACAAAGATGAAGTAATTTATAAGTCACACTTTTATTAATGCTTTTAACTTTCATATACTTGGCTTTCTTGCCCTCTGAGCAGCTAAGTGCAGCTCTTGGTCGAATGGTAACCTTCGGTGCTTTGAGAGGGGTTTTGTACAAATGATCAACTCATAAATAGGTGCTGTGCTCCGCATTATCCTGCCATAAATTCCCAGGACCTTTCAAGTACATCAAGAAAGAGCAACTTGAACTAGGCGTTCTGTGCTTGAGTTTACAGACTAATGCAGTCCTAATGAGCAGCTGGGCAAAGGGTTTCCAGAGCATGTCTAATGCTGTCTGTGCTGATCCTGGCCTGGAAGAGCCCGTGAGGCAGGAGGGAGGTGGCTGTGGCAGCAGAGCCCCCATGGCAGCTCCCATGGTGATGTGGCTGGGAAATGTGGCAGGGGGACATGGCTGGGGCACGTGGCCATGGCAGGAGGGGCATGGCTGAGGTCACCTCCCCTCTGCAGCTCAGGCACCGTTTCTGTTGTGAGCTCAGTCATGGGGAGTATAGGGAACATTAACTGGATTAGTGTGTATTGACTATTTATCACCCCTCTGATTATAGGTGTTGTTGGGAAAAAATTGATCTAAAAGAGAGCAATACACAGATAAACTTCAAAATGCTTCTCGCAGTGAATCCTTGCCGTGTGTGTTGCCCTCACGACACTGCTGGGACACCCAACCAGTGTTTGTGTGGCTGCCTACCAACATCTCCAGAGCCCTTTCCACACAACAACCACCTGCTTGAGGAAGGGTTGTGTGGTGATGCTTGTTTGAATAAACTCATGCCTGTACCAAACAGCTCTGCAGCCCTTAGCAGGTATGGTTGGCACAAATGAATTGTTCAACTTCAACCCTCCCCAGCTGGTACTAAATGGAGCCCAGCCTGGGAGCTGCTGCTGAGGGAGAGCTCAGCCCATGGAGGGCAGATCTGCTGGCACACCCGTCCCATTTTCTTGGTCAGCCCTCAAATGAGAAGCAGGGGCACAATCTGAAATCCAGGAAACTCCATTTCAACACTAGAAAAGCTCTTTTCACTGTGAGGGCAGTCAGTCTCTGACACAGGCTGCCCACAGTGATTGTGTAGTCTCCATCCTTGGAGATTTCCATCTGCACATGGTCCTGGACTCCGCTCTGCGTGACCTTGCTGGAGCAGGTGGGTTGGACTGTATGATCTGTAGACATGACTTCTAACCTGAGCTCTGTGACCCTGTAGTCCCCTTTTCACAGCATCATGTCTGGGGGTTGATTTGTTCTGAGAAGCAGAGCCAGCTCTTCCAAAGGGGAAGTGTCATCAGGACCTGTTCTGCCTTAGGAGGAAAAATGCTGTGTCCAGCTGCAGCTCTGTGAGGCAGCCAGAGTCTTCTCTGCTAGGTCTGAGTGGGGAGGGTTGGTCATTGGGGTCAGGTGTCTAATTATGAATAGTGAGGGAAGGGAGGGGTGATAAACACAGAATTCTTTTCTGAAAGAATCATGCTTTAGGCCTCTCTGGTGCATTTCTGCTGTGGGAGCCTGTTGATAAAGGAGATTATTTTGGATTTAGGGCTGTAAAGATTCCTCTGGGTTTATTGTTAATTCTTTTAGGGGGTCTTTTATTGCAAAGGGCTGCTTCAGGGGTGAGGGCAATGGGCTACACCTGTGTCTGGCCATATAAGCATCAGCTGCTGCCCCTTGGTGCCATCGTTAGTCAGTGCTGCTCAGGAGTGGGTGTCCTGTGGGCGGGAGGGAGAGGATGTATGGGGCAGGGCAGGTGAGAGCTCTGAGGAGTCCTGGAAAACCGAGGGAAGGAGCTGCTCTGAGAGGAGTCAAGGTACATTGAGTTCTCTTGCTCTGGTTTTGCTGGTTGAGCTTCTCTGCAGTTGTAAGAATTAAAGGATAGCTTTAATTCCGAGTGTCTCTGATGAAATGCCCCTGTCAACGTAAGGAACCTGAGCAGGGAAGGTTCTGCTGGAGTCTGCTGTTCTCAGCCAGCCTGGCCATTGTGTTGGGAGTGCTGAAGTGGTGCTCTGTGCTTGTCCTGAGGAGGCTTTGGGAGGTCTGCGTGGTGGGGCTGAGGACAGCTGGGACTTAGGATTTCTTAAGCCTTGTTCTAGTGAAAGAGTGTCTCCTGGCAGGTCTTGATGCTAAGTCACCCTCAGACTCCTGCTTGGTCTCCTTCCCTGTGCAAGTACAATTTTTCCTGGTATTGTTTTCACTGTTAACTGTCTGAAATGTTGTCTGTGTGCTCAGGTGTCATTTGCACCTGGTGGCTGTGAAAGAACCTTGAACTGTCTGCCTCAGGCAGCTCCTGCTGGGATGTCCAGTGGAATATTGTGGGTTTAGGTGTATGATGTAACAAAAATACACATGATTCTTACTTGAAAGGAACTTATTTGTGCACATAAGACTTTCATTATTACTACGGTGAAAGCTGTGTTGGGTTTTTGACTTGATTGCCGGGAAACTTGCTGCAGGAGGCTGGAGTTTTTTGAAGGAAAATCTCCCATGAAAAGCTGCAGGAACTTTAATTTTTAAAAAATGTCCCCAGACCCTTGTGTAATAAAGCATTTGAAGCTGGGGCAGAGCAGCATGGGTTGAGACTCTTTGAGTGCATTGATTACCCTTTTTGGAATCGGATCCATCTGCCAATTACCCCAGAAGTGGGGAGGGGGGCAAATGCTCTTATTTTGGTATAAATATGTAATGCAGTGCATGGGAAAAGCAAATTCCCTGGATTCAAACCATATGGCTGGGCTGAACATGGACACTGTCTGGTCTGTTATTAATGGATATTGTTAAGTCTGGGATCAATGTGGAGTCGCCCCTGAATGCAGTGTCTGGTGGCCAGGAGGAATTGCTTGAGGTAGCTGAGGGGTAGCAGGTGGGGCTTGGGGGTTTGGAACAGAAGCGGCTTTTCACCATCACCCTTTCCCACATGCTACATTTGGAAAAATGTAGTTAAAGGAGAGAAGTAAATTTGCTTGGGATTTTGTGCTTTACTGAGACTTCATACAATTATGACACTTGATTTTTCTTTTTTGAATAGTAATGATAGCAGTAGGGGTATAACAGATAGGGGACTATTGCATCTTCCTAAGGAGAAGATGATGGAGAAGCCCTCAGTGAGCAAGAACCCATGAAGTTCTTGGCGGTCCTCTCTTGCTTTTCTTCTCCCACCCTCTGAAGTCACTGTGTTTTTCCCTCTGGGGGTTTGATTTACACCAGTGTATAATTTACATCTTTGCTCTTGTGGTTGTGCTAAGTGTGTTCTTCACAAGCTTTGTCATGGTTGGTGGAGGAAGCTCCTCCCAAGCTGGAGGCTCCTGGGAGGTCTGGGGGGCTCCTGCCCAGCCCTGGAGGGTGCAGGCAGTGATGAAGGTGACGTGTGGCAGCTCCAGGCCACTCACTGAGTGAAGGTGCCTGAATGTCAATCTGTGGCTGACCATCTAAAGGAGCTTTTCCAGCTTTTTTCACTGGTACTGTCATCCTGACTTCCCCCCCCCCCCCAGTTCAGCACTGTAATGAAGCAATGACCCCTGTACCTGAATTTCCCCCAGTTTCTCTGTTCCACTCGATGTGTACTGACACGTTACATACAAGCCTTTGTATGTTCAAGCTGCCCATTGCAGCTCTCAGTTGGTGTAATTCTGCTGTTAATAATTTAAATGATGAAGTAGAGTCGGTGAGAACAATAACCGTGAAGCAGATGGAGCTGGGAGCAGTGCAGGGCATAAATCCGTGAAAAGTCAAGGCTCTGCCGTGGAGCATCTGAGTGGATTAGCAGCTCTGGGAGTGAGCCTGCTGCAGGAGGGGCCTCACCAGCTCCATCCTGGCATCTCTGCTCTGCCCTGAGACAAACCCAACAGAACACCAAAACCAGCTACAAACTAACCTCAGTAATACTGGGAGTGAAGCTGCCTCTGGTGCTTTGTGCTGTTCTTTCAGTCGGGTGTTTTGACAAAATTCTTCTCAAAGATGCTGGCACATCATCTCCCACCTAGGTCCCTTGTCCTCAGTGTGGTGGAGGACAGGGATGAGCCAAATCCTTCAGCTCATGTAGGCTGACACCCTAAGGTCACGTTGGCACTAGCCCCTGCTTCTAAATGAGAAAAGTTTGAATGAAGGCCTGGCAGAGAGGAACTCGTGTGTATTGCCCACGTAACTAGTGACAGGGCAAGAGGAAACAGCCTCAAGTTAAACTAGGAGAGGTTTATGTTTGATACTGGGGAAAATTTCTTCATGGAAAGGGCTGTCCAGCCCTGGCAGAGGCTGCCCAGGGCACTGCTGGAGTCCCCATCCCTGCAGGTGTTAAACTGTGTGGATGTAGCACTTGGAGATATGGGTTAGTGCTAACAGTGGTGCTGCTGGGCTGAGGGTTGAACTTGATTATCTCCAAGGTATTTTCTAACCTTAATGATTTTGATTCTCAGACTTGTCTGGATATTGCAGTTGCAGAGCCTTTAGGTCTCTTAAGGGGAACAGGGTCTTCTTCCCATCCGGCCCTTCAGCTATGCTGCCATGGCTCCAGACGTGGTTTCTGCTCTGTCTGTTCCTGCAGTTCTCCAGAGACTCCGGGAAAATAGCCTGAAAGTTCCTGCTTTGCAAGAAAGGATTAAAACAAACCACCCCAAAAGTTTAGCTAAAGAATCCTGAAGTGGGTGGTTTTGGGGCAATTGCATGCTTTCCATGCAGCTGGGTGTGAGTTTGCAGAGCTGGAAGTGTCTCAGTGCCTGCTCAGTCCTGGCAGTGATGCTGTGGGGTGCCAGGTGAGGCTGCCCCAGCTGAGCCAGCTCCGTGGGCCTGTGGCTCACAGGTAATGAGATCAGCCTTGTCATGGGAGCACAGGTGAGCTGGGATTTGCAAATTGCTCCAATTTACTGCACTTAATTGCAGCCAGAGCTGCCAAGCAGCCAGCAAAGGCTGCAGGCTCTGTTGGCTGTGCCCGGCCCCGGTGCAGCCCGGTTTGCCACGCTCAGGGCCATGTCCTCGGGCTGTCCTTGCACAGCAGTGGGATCTGGCCCTGACATTTCATTATGCTGATTTTAACTGGCACGAGGAGAACTTGTGGACAGGCTCCAGTCTTGTGAGGGAAAGAGTGGAAAAAACAAACCATAAATTAAAGTAATAACAGTATGGGCCAACAAACAGCACACACATGTGCAACAAAGAGAGGCGCCCTAATAAATACGTTCACTTTGATTTATGGCGTTGTGATAATCCAGACCGTCATCCTGGCTGGGGTTGGGAGGGATTTTGTGTGGTGAGGAAGGACAAAATCAATGGTGGGTCTTTTCATTCTTTTAATAAGAAGAAAATAATTCCCCCTCTGTGTTCTGCCAGTCTTGGGACTCGGCTTCAAACCCCATATAAATCTGTAAAAATGTAATTCTGCCTTAGGAGCCTCTTCCTGGCGCTCCTGGAGGAGGGTTTTCCTGGAGGTGTTTGAGCTGTGCTCACAAGCCTGGCTGCTCTGGCCCACCTTCCCCTTCCCTCGGCCGGGGATGGCCCATCCTGCCCTTGACTGGATTCCCTTGAAGTGAATAACACACCTGAAATTCTGCTACAAGAGCAGAACATCCTTTGCTGTAAGAGACAATTACTCATTCTTAATATCACAGAATCATGGAATGGCTTTGGAAGGGACCTTACAGCTCATCCTGTCCCACCCCGCCATGGGTGGGGACACCTTCCACTATCCCAAGGTGCTCCAGACCCCACCCAACCTGGTTGTTCTCGGGTTTTGTTTCTCTCATTGCATGTACACAGTAGAAAACACTGTGTTTAAATTGATAAAAATATTGATAAAATTAGCCTGTTTTATTTACTTGTTATTTTAGTATCAGCCTCATCATCACCATCATGTGATATTTCTGAAAAGAAATTACAGCAATCTTAGAAATGCTTTTCCAGATATAAATCAAAATTCCTCCTTTGCCCGCCCTAAACCAAGAATATTTAGAAAAATTAGACATATAAACTCTTTTCTTCTCTCTGTGGAATTAGCTGATGAGTAATTTAATATGTGCTTTGTGGTGCGTTATTGTGAAATATATTTCATAAGCTTTAAGTGCATTAGCTGATAGTTTAAATTCTGTGAAAATGGGAGTGTAGTTTTGAGCTCGAGGTTTTTGCACAATGTGGGCACGTTCTTCCAGAGCTGGATTAGCAAACACTTCAGTGTGTGTATATAGCACAGCCCTGGAAGGGAAGTTTTGAAGTTTGTGCATAGAAAACACTGTTGTTGCCAGATTAAATTATCAGGGTAAGCCTAATAGATGTTTTCTGTGGTGTATTTTATTTTATGTAGGGAATCCCCATTTTTTTCCTGCTAAATGTGTTCATGGTGCTCTGTGTTGCAAAGGCTTCCAAAGGCTTTTCCTGCTGTTTGGGAGGGTGGATGAGTTAGGTGTGTATCCATAGCACAGCACAGCCTGGGTTTCTGGAATGGGAGATGGAGTGAGGGAAGGTGGGATCCACCCCACAGGACAGCCTGGGGGGCTGGAGTGATGCTGCACCCCCCAGGCTGGGCAGGGCTGGTGGGGGCCCCCAGGCACCACATCCCAGGGTCGCACACAGGGATTCCCTCACTGGATAAACTGGGCTTCTGCACTTACCAGACTGTTTCTTTGCAGCCCCTGAGCATCCCTGCTCTGGCTCAGGGTCCAGGACCTGTTCTTCCACGTTCTGTGTGATTTTTAAATCACTTTCCTGTGGCCTTTAACCCCCACAGATTACATTTTGGGGAGCTGCAGAGGACAAGCCTGCTGTCAGAGCAGAAAAATCAAATTTTTTGATGTGATGTTGTTGCATTAAAAGGGCCAATCTCGTGTCATGTAACATGTGAATAATGGGACTAGCATGTGATGTCAAAAATTTCCAACTGCCTCATAAATAAATGCAGTCCCTCCCCTCCCCCCAAAAGGTCACCCCGCTTGAACCCGGGCTCGCATCCCAAATTACCAACGCGCTCAGAGTCAAGGTTAAAGGTACAGTATCCCCTTTCAAAAGGCACATGTCAGTGTCTGTGCTGGGAATGATAAATAATGCCTGGAACAGGCTATCAATTTCCCAGGGCCCTGCCTCCCCTGGCTGCCGAGCCCCGGGCTCGGGCAGAGAGCGGCTCCGAGCCTGGCCGTGCTTTGGGTGTGCTGGCTGCTGCCCTGGCCACCCCTCGCACCCAGGGGCACTGTCCCAGCAGCTGCCGGGTCTCTGCTTGAGTGCAGCCTGCCAGTGGCACCTCCCTTGGCCCAGAAAAGTCCTTTGGAGAGCTCATTTCACACGCTTTAGTGTTCCAAGCTTTATGTACCTGTAAGTCATGAAGGTTGCAAAATCAAGCAATGAACTGAAAAATTTTGGAAGTGGTCGAGTTTGCACATAAACCCTGAGTGGATGTGTCTGACCCTGAAGTGCCATCAGCTCATGGGGCTGCTCTTGGGGAGGCCTTGGCTGGTTTGGGCACGGGCAGCAGATGTGCTGAAGGTGGCAAGGTCCCACCTCGTCCTTCTCCCCCTCCTACCTCTCTGTTGTTCGCTGTAGACAAGCTAACAACCCACGGGCTCCAAAATGTAGCCTTTCCTTCTCAGTTCATCACTTGTTGGGTGGCATTGGGATTTAGTTGGGAAAATACCCTCAACACTTCCTTGTGAAATACCGTGTTATCATATGGTATAAAGCCAAAATAAACTGCTTTTCAGCCCTTTTTGCACACAGACAGCAGAGTTTCCATGCATAAGGTCCTGTGCAGGAGTTACATAGCTGAATTTGGTTGAAACCAGGCTGTGTGTCTACAGCCAACAGAGAACTTGGGTGGTGATTCAGCAGCACCCCATAGCATCCCCTGGTGTGCTCAGTAAATGGGGTCAGGCTCCTGGGCAAGGGTAGCAAATCAGCACAGGATTCAGGCACATGGAATAGTGCATCTGGAACACAGGGATGAATTAAGGGTGAATAGGTAGATTTAATGATAATATCTTCTGGTTCTTTGCAACTTAGGCATTTTATACAGAGTTTTGTTTTGTTTTTTTTAAAATAAACACTGTGCATGGTTCTTGCAGGGGGCAGCCATAGAAGGCAGTGGTTTCTATGTGGAATGTGTGGGCATAGGGAAGGTGGCTGGCTCATCTGGCTTGGCCAAGGGGCTCCCATCAGCTGTGGGGCTGGAGGACACTTCGTGCTCATCTGCTGCATGTGCAGGTTTAATGATCTCCAGACACCTTTGTTTTCTAGGCTTACTCTGCATTTGGAGTTTTTTTCTCTCAGGTCTTTGGCCGTGTGAGCGACTGGGGGGTCTCTGTCCTTCCTGTGGAGGAGCAGTGGCAGGGCAGGCAGATGTCACCTGGGCAGTGGTGGCAGGGCACAGATGTCACCTGGGCAGTATCTGTTGCTGCTGGAGTTGGGTGCAGCTGATTGAGTAGAGCTCAGGGCTGTGTGTGGGACAGATGAGCCCCTCAGGGAGTGGCTCAGATGGGTCAGGGCACTGTCTGTCCCTCCCTGGGGAGCTGTTTGTCCACAGCCTCGGCCACCCTGTGCCACACTGTCCCTTCCTGTGACCGTGCAGGGAGCAGAGGCTGCTGACATCAGACTTCCCAAGGAGCTGGGTGTCTCAGTGGGGACAGCAGCCCACCCTGCCTGCACCCCCTGTGCCCCCAAACCTGCTGGGTGCTCAGGGAGATGGATGGGTGACCTCAGCCCTGAGGAACGACACATCCCTGGTGCAGCTGTTGCTCAGCCAAGGGAGGGATGGAGCTGATGTCACTGGTCCAGCAGGGATCATTATCCACGTATTTGGTATTAACCAGCAGCTGTGATGGAGCTTCCCAGTCTTTAGATGATGAGGTGTCTGTGTGGTACCTCTTGGCACACATTTTTACCTGGTACCTGCTCAAAGTTATTGCCTGGCAGCTGCATCAGCCCAGAGTGTGTCCAGCTCGAGTTGGTTTGCCTGATAGCAATTGTGAGTGAGGACCTTCAGAAAGGATTTACGAAGGTTAATAAGTTCTACAGTCTTTTGTGAATTTGAAACTCTTACTTTAAGAAAAAATAAAAAAAAATTTAAGAATGCCTTTTCTATCCTTGGCTCTGTGCTAATGAAATGCTGAGTGCCACATTTGTGGTGGGTCACTTCCCTGAGGAAGGAGGATGGTAATTTGGGACATGAAGCCTGTCCCTGCCCAAGCAATACCCTGGTTTCTCCATTTTACTGGTAGTACTTTCTTGTTAAATTATACTTGGACTAGCGGTCACATAAAACCCATATTCATGGCATCACAGACTGATTTGGGTTGGAGGGGACCTTAAATCTCCTCTTGTTCCACCCCCAGCCAGGCAGGGGCACCTTACACTAGACTTCCACGTTCATGTTTACTTACACAGAAGGAATGGGGTTTTCTGGAAGCGGGTGTGTAGGAGGTTGGCAGTCAGAGCAGTGACTGGCACTGCAGGGGTGGCTGTGGCCACAGAGCAGGGTGTTGTGCTTCCCGTGGCCCATTCCCGTGGCCGTGCCTGCTGGCCAGCTCCATGGCACGGCCATCAGCCCCAGCTCCGCCTGGTCTGGCTTTGTTTGCGGCCCAGGGGAGGGAGGTGCTGGCTGTGGTCAGGGGCCAACCTACATGTCATATTTCATTACCTTCATTAGCTACTACAGAAGGCTCTGTTAAAGGGGAGAAGGTTGGGTTTAACTCTTCAGCTGCTAGGGGCTTTTCTGAATGCATTTTTGCTTTTGCTTCCTGCTCTTCTCAATGTGTGTTAACCTTTATTTTGAGCTCCTCAAAGCCATAAATCATGGTTCTGCCCAGGGTTCTGTCCCTTGGTACCAAGGAGATGCAGGCTGTTCCCAGCTAGCTGCTCAGTCAGCTGCTGAACCGTCTGGAAACACTTACAGGATCAGGACTGTAAACCCAAAAGGGAAAGTGTGTTCAGCATTAATAGAACTTTTAATTTTGTCCACAATTGTCTTTTTCTTTTTCACCCTCTCATTGTTCTGTTGATTTAAGGTTGCTGATTTGCCCAGAGCAGCTGTGGCTGCCCCATCACTGAAATGTCCCAGGCCAGGCTGGACACTGGGGCTTGGAGCAGCCTGGGACAGTGCGAGGTGTCCCTGCTATGGCAGGGGTGGGACTGGATGGGCTGTGAGGTCCCTTCCAACCCAAAGCAGTCTGTGTTTCCATGATTTCTTTTGGGGGAAGTGAGGGCAAAAGGACACTTTGTGAACAAAGTGTCAGAGAATTGTGGATTGGTTTGGAAGGGACCTTATCCAGTTCCAACACTTTGCCAGGGGCAGGGTGTTGTTTCTGATGGAATCCCACTGTAAGCCTGGCACTGCCAGCAGAGCTGGAGGTGTGGCAGTTCCCAGAAGGAAGGAGGATGAGCTGTGGAGACCCCGTTCCTCTGGGACCCACACCGTGGGCTGGGATGGGCAGGAAACTCAGGAGCTCTCAGCTGCTGGGGGCTGGAAATGCCTTTGGGTGTCACCCACATTATGTCTGTCTACAAAAATTTAGGAATGGATTTACGGCTCCAGATGTTTTCATTGGTACTTCTGTGTTACAGATTTACAGTAGGAACAAAACCGAATTGTGTATTAATTAGTAAAAAAAAAATGAGCAAGGGACTATAAACCCAGCCCCATTTCCCTCTCACTCTGTAAATCTCCATTTTCCCAGGCAAGTGTCTGGCTGGTATTTGTTCCAGCATTTTACGGAGATAGGTTGTGGCGTAATCTGCACCGAGGCAAGATAGCAGGGAGGATTAAGATTTAGCTTTTTATCTGATACCAACAACAGCACATCCAGTATCTCCTCTATTATTCTTAAAATTCCAAAAGCCTGCATTCTGAAATTACTCAAATTTTTAAAGGGCATGTGTGAGGGCCGTATCTGTGGCTCTGCCTATAATGTCAAGCCTGCAGTGCTTTTGCTGCAAATTTAATGAAATTTTGGATGTGGAATGAGGTTTTTACCTGACTGTGTTTTGTCTGGGACAGATGATGGCTATGTCAAATTGTAAACCTTTAGTAAAAGGTGCTTTTTGATGGGAAAGCCCACACCACCACAGCCAGAGCACTGTGATTAAAAAATGAGGCAGAACTGCAAAATACTGCTTTTAATTTATCATTTAATGGTGGAATAAGGCTTGTTTACTTCTTCTTTTTCATCTCCTGTGCTCCCAAGTCTTTCAGCCATTCTTTTGAAATGTATTTTATAGTAAAACCTCGGTGGTTACATTGCCTAGGGGTTTAGTGTCCGTTTTCAAAAAAGGGAGTATTTTTAAGGTTAAAAATATACTCTGCTGACTGATTATGTTTCAGCATTTGAGTTGGTTACTGCTGCCTTGATATATACTTATTATACCAGCAATTTAAAAATAATTCTTTGGGATGCAATGAATTCAGAAGGTTTGGTAAGGTGTATGTGTTATGCAAACAATAGAATTTTTACTCTATTTCAAGCAATTAGTTCAGTTTTACTTGGTCACTGTGCTGTAGTTATTTTTAATAATAGCAGTAAATCCAGTTGCACATGTGTTGGATGATGCGTCCAGGCAGTGTTGGAGCAGAGGTGCCCTTTGCTCCTGGGGACTGACGAGAGGTGACAGGCTTGAGTCCCGCAGCCCCAGGGAGTGCCCAGGTGCCCTGCCCGCTGCCCCCTCCCAGCAAGGCTTTGTCAGCCCCAGCAGCCCCAGCTCGTCGGTGCTGTGGGCACGTGGAGCTTCCCCTGCCTCCACGGCCCTCATCCCAAGCAGAGGGAGGAAGGTGGACCTGGCAGGGTGGACCTTGTGGGCAGGACCCTTCTCCAAGGCTTTTGCTGGAGTCAAAGTCGATCTTGTCATGTGCGGCTGTTTTTCTTTGCCCCGGGTGCTGTTGGTGCAGTCCAGGGTAAAACGTGGGCTTCAGTCCCCCAGCTAAGCCGGGCTGTGCCAGGCTGTGTGCAGCGTGCTGGTCCTGACCCAGCCCGGCTCACCACCGAGGTCCTGCAGCTGAAGTGGTACCTGGGAGCTGTTCTAATCCTCGGGATGCACACGTGCAGAAAGAGGGGAGGCATTGCCGGGAAAAGCCTCTTGGGCTGTGACTCTTGCAGCAAGACCTCAATTTAATTCTCCTCCATGTCAAGAGCATTTGGCCCTAGACACAGCAGAGACAGTCACATCTCATTGCCCAGCCAGGTTTCAAAGCCTGTTTGCCCAGGTGCTCGTTCCTTTGTGCTCAGTGCAAGAACCTCAGGCAAGTCTGTGCTGAGCAGGAATGAGCCCTGGCTGCTGTGCTGAGAGCTCCCAGAGCCCTCAGGACTGGTGTCAGCCTGGCTGCCTGACCCTCTGCCCAGGGCTGCTCCCAGCAGCAATCTGTGCCAGGCTCGGTTGGCAAGGGCACAGTGTGCCCAGGAGAGGAGTGGAGTGGATCCTCCTCTAACAGTCCAGTACCCCCTGAAAAGTTGATGTAAATGTAATCCTACACAGTGTCACGTGGGAATTCCTAAACCACATTCCTCCTGTTTTTCCTGGGATGAGTGAACACCTGCACGAGTGCTGGAGGAGATCTGCAAACAGCCCTGGTGCTGAAAGAACAGCTAATGAATGTGTTCTGCAAAACCCAGATCTTCCTTGGGGTTACAGCTGCGGAGCACACCCAGAGTAGGGATGTTCCCACACGAGGAAGGCTGATAATTAGTTATCCGTGCTGCAGGGTGTTAATGCCTTGCATTATTGGCACGAGGTTTGCTTGATTTTTCTGGGCGTCTAAACAGAAGGTTGAGTGGGAAGTGTGGAACAAGATGTGACTTCCTGGCTGTGAGAGGACACAGGAGGTGGCATGTGGAGGAAGGTGTTTGTCTCCGGCTGCACGAGGCTGAGGCTGCTGTGACCAGCCAGTGCCACTCCAGGGTTCCCCACTCACCGCTAGGAAAACCCAGGGCTTTGTCTTAAAGATCAAAGAAAAAGTGCAAACTATGAAGAGCACTGAGCCTCCCAGCAGCACTGTGGTTGTCCCCAGCTCATGCCCCAGGAGTCATTCCTGCTCTGGGGGGGCTGTGCCCACCCTGGGCCACAGCTGGGGCCAGGTGTTCACCAGGAGCTGCTTTCCCCTGCGCAAATTAACTGAGTGCATGTAAAAATGGCCGAGGAAACAAAACACAGAAAAAATGGGTGTATGCTGCAGCAGTCCTTTGATCACAGGTCTCTCTTTTGTCTTTCCAAGACCGGTGTTCAGGGATGGGAAGGATGAGGAATGTGGTACCTTGGCAGGATCATGCAGGGCTGGAGGAACAGTGCTTTGGGTCAGTGTAATTTATGAGCAGGGATGGTGCTGAGGCTGTACCAAACTGTGTCCTTCCTGCCTCTGACTAGAGCTATCAGTGTATCGCTTTCAAATGAGCAGCTGAAATTAAAAGCTAAACTAAAAGAAACCTGGTTGCATCTGGGACTTGTCAGAAGCCTCATTCAGAGATGCCATTGTCACATTTTCCAAGAGTCTGAAGATGTGGAAGATAATTATCCCATCCCATAGACAAGTCTATTTGTTCCTTACATCAGCTGCTGTGCAGTTTGACTATCTCCTTTTTTTTTCCTCCTTATTTAAAGGGTCCAATAGATGCTCCAGGCTGCTGCTCAAACAGATTCCCTATTTGCATATGCTGCAAACATAAACATTTGCTAAAGCTAAGTTTGCCTGGATTCCCCGTGTGACAGTTCACCTTACAGCTCTGCAGATAGAAACCTGCTGTGCAGGTCCCTGCCTGTCTCTGGGCTCCCATCCCGCCTGACAGATGTGGCAGGTGTCCCCTAAGTTTGTCAGCCCTGATCAGGGGGATGCTGCTCAGTTTGGCTGTGGTGTAACTCAGTGGGATGGGCAGGAGGAGAAGGTTATTGGCTTGGTCCCATCTCTGGGGCCCCTGGCACCATCCACATGTTTTAGGGTCGTGCAGCACCAACAGCCCCCAGATGTGTAGACCATCCCCCCGTGGGTCTGAAATCGCAGTGCCTGGACTGGTTCCTGCATTCTGACCCTGGAGTTCACGGTCCTGGAGCAACACCCAGATCTGCACTGCCCCATGGGCTGCCCTCCCTCCTGGAGTTTGGGCTTGCCAGCACCAACCCATCACAAAGGACTTGTGAGGAGTGAGCTGTCATGGTGACCTGATGGTACAGAGTGGAAAGGGAAGTCCCCAAATTCATCACATTCCTTATTTGATATTCTGCTTACTGGGATTGAAGCCTGTTCAATGAACAGGCTGTTTTCTCACAGTATCAGGTTTGAGGGGTGTATTCTTTATATCAGAATCTTAGTGTTCACAAATAGGGAGTATTCTGCAGAGAAAAATCACTCAGGAGAATTTGTGCTGAGGTAAATTCTATCTCCAATGGAGAATTTTCTTTCTGAACAGGCAGTCAGGCCCAGCATCCTACATGTTCCCTGCAGAGCCTGGTGAGGCAACTCCAGGAGCACCTGCATGGCTGAGTGACAGCAGGAGCTGCTGGGGATGGGTGCGGGGTCGCTTTGGCCCCCCAGTATTATCCCAGTAATCTGCACATTGGGCTAAAGGAAAATTGGAGACGCCTGTTTGCACTGGTGAAGGAGGAAATACAGATTTCAGGAGTGGAGGGAAGGAGAGGAAGGGATTGCCTTTCTTTGCATTAATATAAGATGAAGATTAATTCTGCTAGCAGGATTCTGTCTGCTTGTCAGAATTCAGTGATTTTCCATTTTGGATCAGCGCGATGCCAGAATGTAAATCCCATCGCCTTGTGTCTTTCAAAATAAAATCAAAAAGCCTCCCTGATTGCTTATATGGGCAGCTCGCACACCTTAAGAAGTAAGAAAGGTTCAGACAGGAATATAATAAGGCCCAGGAAAGTGGCAGCATGAAAGGGATGACCTTTATTTGCAATCATAGCTGAGATTTACAGTTTATTACTGATAGCTTTTATAAAGAGCCATTCAGTTCAGAGGTGAGAGGTTTGTCATCTGGAAATGCAATTAACTTTAGCCTTATCCCAATCCCCCTGGTCTTAGTGTGAGAGCAGCACTTGAGCAATATCATGATTTTTCCTCTAATTTCTTTTTTTCCTTACATTTTTGTCTCTTCTATCCCTTGTTCTTTGGCATAAGTACAGATGCATGTTTTTTGCTTCTATTATTTCATTATTATTAGATGCACCTTTGAATTTTTTATTAGCTCCAACTTGATTATTGAATGAGAAGATTTCAAAGAAGAGTGACATTTAAACCTGAGAATAACTAAGATCACTCATGGAAAGGAATTGTGCTATTTATGTCAAAAATTAATTACAGACATGGAGAATGTAAAAAAAAAAGTGTGGGGGGAAGAAGAAACAGTTGATTTTTAAATAGCAATGCTTATTGCTGTCCCCACACAAAGCCTGCATTCTACACCATCCTTGGGAATTTATCCTTGGTGTTCGTTACCCGTGATCTGGATGTGGGTGCACCAGGAACCCCGGGAAACAGGGAATGAACAAATAAAAGGAGTTTTGGTTTCCCTGCAGTGTGCACGTGAGAAATCCTGAAAGGTCTGTTTTGGTTTCACGGGCTGGCTTTTATGGCTCCCCCTAAGTCAGGCCTGTAGGAATTTAGGGAATTGAGCCCATTTTCCGCAGCGGGCTCCGGCAGGCAGAGCAGGCACTGCCCAGACCCTGGGCTGGCAAAGCCCAGCCCTGCCCGGCCAGAGGGACCAGGATCCCTGCAGGCTCTGCTCGCTCCTGGCTAAATGAGAGCAGAATAATTACTGCCACTGTGCCTTTCATCCGCTTTTATTGTGGCTATTATTTTCATCAGTGTTAGAGGTTAATATCCCTGTTTTTCTCCTCTGCTGCCTGAACACAATGGGGGCTTAGTGCGGACCCAGCCCAGGTAGCCAAGGCAGCCACGGCACCTCCAGAGAGCCCAGCTCGGCACATCCGTGCCAAGGGTGCCAGCCCTGGGTGGGGAACGGGGAGTGGGTGATGGGGAATGGGGAATGGCCCGGGCTGGGGAATCGCTGGGACCTTGTGGTGCTGGGAGCTGGCGGTGCTGCGGAGCACTGCTTTTACCTGGGCAGAAAGGACAGACTGAATATGGGCGAGACGGGCACGGTGTCCAAGCCTTCTCCTGCCTCTGTGCCTCCTGCCCCTCCTGGTGGTACCAGGGTCCAGAGCTGGGCATCAGTGTCCTTAGAAACACCTTTGTGGGGTGCAAAGAGGTGTTCATGTGTGAGGGGAGATTAGCTCAGACAGGAGAGTAAACACTGCCCTTTGGTGCAGAAAGCTTTTGTTCTAGGCTGCTCTTTATCTTGATGATATTCCAATCCAAAAAGCCTCCTTCCTGCCACTTGACAGCAATAAAGAAACCTCAGTTGTACTTATAGATTTTTATTTTCCCCCCGAAGATGAGGGGCTGGGTTCAGTGTCCTTGGGAGTGATGCCTTTTTATTTAATGCCCTTTTTTTTTTTTCCTTTATTTTAAGTTGAGTGCTTTTATCTTAAACCTCCTGGTTGCACCGGAATGTTTGTGCTGCTTACAGTGCAATTATTTATTTTGTTTGGAGGCAGAGGATCTGATTTTCCTGAGCTGAGAAACGGGTTCAGTTTGTATCCACAGAGCAGGAGCAGCAGTAGAGATGCTGCAGGTGCAGAGGGACCCAGCAGTGTTGGGAAACAGCTGGATCTGGGGGTTCCTAGTGTGGCATGGAAATGGGTTAAGATAAAATGTAAACAGCTGATAAACTTTCCTGTTGTTAATAATGGAGACAAATGGCTCCATCCTGGTTTTTGTTCTCCTATTCTGAGGTATCAAGGATGGGTTAAAAAAAAAAAAAAAAGAGTTGACAGCTTGTCTGGGAGCTCAGAGCAGCTGGGTCTGTTGGTAAATTCCATGAGACATGGCAAAAATAAAGGAACACCAAAGGAAGGCTCGTGCTGGTACCAGGCTGATAACCCCAACAGGGCTTGCAGCAGCCTGGTCTAGTGGGAGTGCAGGAGGGTGGAACCAGATGAGTTTTAGGGTCCCTCCCAACTCAAACTGTTCCTTGATTCTAGTAAAATAAAATCAAATAGGGCTAATTGAGATTGGCCTCAGAAGTAGGAAATGCCAGTGGGTCAGAAGCTGACTTTAGGAACCCAGAGAAATGAGAAATATGTATTTCAGGTACGAAAATGGTGTTCAGCCCAAAGGAATGAGTCAGAAAAGGCCCTGTCATGGGTTTCAGTCAAACCGTCCCACTGCAATCACAACGCCAGAGGCTTTTCCCCATGTGGATGTGCTGGTGTGTGCTTCTGTGCACGAGGGTCGGGGACAGTGAGGCAGGGCAGGAGGGCTTGTCCCCTGTGAGAGCTCTGGAGGTACAGAGGGAGGGGAGCTGGGGTCTCACCCCAGTGCTGGTGCTCAGCCCTGGCTCTGGGGCTGGGGCAGCTCTGCTGTCCTTCTGTGCCCTTTGCTTCCACTGGCTGGGACATGTGGCAGCTAAGAAATGGTTAATAAATTTTATGGTTTCATTTAATCCACTAGAAAATATATTCCCCATGTGCACTGAGTGAATAATCTGTTACTTTTTGATCACCTGAGAAGATAAATGAAAATAAATCCTGTGTGCTCATCCACTGAAGCTTTAAAAAAAAATCTGATTTCAGCATAATAAATAAAAGTGAAAGAATTCCCAAAACTTGCAGAGGCCACAGGGTCAGAGTGTGGTTGCTCCAGTGTTTGTATCTGTTTTCCTTAGGACTGTGAGGAGCGTATCTCTTACCTTGTTCTCTCCAAGTTTATATTGAATTTTAGGGAGAATCAGAGCAGGACCCAGTGGGAAAGTCTGTGGCTGAAGGAGCTGGGCTCTCTTTAGTTGGTTTATTATTTTTATTCTGGCAGAGAACGTAGATTTTGGTACCAAATATTGGTGCCTCCACTCCCTGAAGGTCCCTGGGAGGCAACAGGAAGAGTGGAGCTGTGTCTGTGTGGAGGCAGAGCCAGGAGACAACAAAACAAACACACCTTAGAGACCATCAGCTATTTTCCCTTCCTCATTTGCAAATGAACATAAATGGGTTCATGTGAAACAGGGATAATAGCCAGAATGTGGTAGGAAATTAATTAGAATTTATTTATAATTACACACCGAATTCAGACCTATTAGTTACATTATGTATGTTTTAATTGCATTCCTTTTGTGGTTTTCTTCAGACTTTAAAAATATTACAGTATTTAATTCAAGCATTCTGGGAAGTTTGTACCTAGAAATATGTTAAATCCAAGTGGGGCAATTTTCTGCAACTGGGAAATTGTTTTAGAGAAATGCCCAATGCTTGGCCATTGTTCTTCTCGCTGAGGAAGGACACGTTAAATGTTATATGATGCTGATACATTATTAAAATTTTACCTCATGGATTTGCTCACACTGATAATTTCTGGATGTTCTTTAAAAGCAGACTAGAAATAGCACAAAAATTATGCATACATTATATTCTAGCCCAAAAACTAGTCTGGTCCTCTCTCTGCTTATTGATGTAATTGAAGTTGTGTTAGTTGGATGGATGATAATTTCCGTGAGTGTTCAGGGAGCTTTGTGTCCTGTGACTGCCCCATCCCCAGGTGTAGCTGTTCCAAACTGCCTCATTCCAGTCAGGCTTGGCTGCCCTTTGCTCCCGAGCCTTTCCTCTGGTTTGACTTGTGCACAAGTGTGAGACCTGAGTGTGAGTAGAAATCCTTCCCATCCCCTGCTCGGTGGTGAAGGCAGCCCAAGGTGGGAGTAGGGGTACACGAGGGTGGTTTAAAGCACTTTAGGGGCAGCAGCAGCACGGGTGGCCCTAAATGGAATAGAGCTGCACTAAACAGCAGCATTGGCAAGGTCAGTCAGGTTTTCTGGGGGCAGGGAGAGGGAATATTCATTTCACAAAAATACTTTCAGTTCTAAGCTGTTGACAATGTTATTTACTCATGGTAACAGCACTAAAGATATTCTGTGAAATTATCCTCTACTTTACTGACTAAAGCAGCAATGCTAAATAAAAAGATTAATTGTATGAATCACAACAATACCCACAAATACATCACATTGGCCACGAAATAGAATTTTGTATGAACCCATCAGCCAAAACCAACCAAGCAATTAGAAAAGGTGGTTTAAAAGGAGTGTAGAATGCAGTATAGATGGGTTGAAAAATGTTAAAAAGTAAAAGGATGGGCTGGGGCAGCCACAGCTTCAGTGTGCTAGGGCCTCCCCACCCAAAGCAGGAAGAACCCACAGTAAAAAATCCAGATTACAATGGGTAACCAGCCTGGCAAAACTGGTTTGGACAAACAACATTTTCCTGTTCCACTGAGCAGATCAAAGAATAGTTTGGGTTGGAAAGGGCCTTTCAGGGACTCTGCATCCCTCCTCCATTGCACCCTCAGCTCTGCAGGGGCAGAGAGTGACATGTTCTCAGGATTGTGGATGCTGAGGTGTCCAAAATGTCCTAAAGCAGTTTTCCAGCAGGAAGGTCTGTGATGGGTGAGAACAGTCCAAGCTCAAGGAAACAGGGTGGTCAGTGTGGCTTATTTGGACCCAGAGCAGCTGTGCTGTTCTTTTCTGAGAGGTTGTCAAGTAAAATTGAAGGCTTTAAGTATCTGACCTTTTGCAGGAATTATTTCAACAATGGCTTATTCTACTGTGTCAACTGTGGCTGTGGTTATAACAATGGATTTCACTTTGAGAACGCAAATTGAGTTCCTAATTGTGGGATTTAATCCGGGGTGGGCAGTAATCACTGAAGAGTTTTGTTCCTGCTGAAGCATTTTAGGTTCCTGCAAGAGTCAAAAGTACTGCTCCAAAGTTAGAAATATGATATATGTGGGGAGAAAAAAGGGGAAAATTGTCATGTTCAGGGAAACAGTGCTGGCATGGGAAGGAAAAAGCTCCAGGCTTTGTGAGGCAGGGCAGTTTTAGATGTAGAGGTGCAGATTTTCATGGGAGTTCTTAAGGGCACCCACAGAGAACATTTGGGCTCGCTGGCATCCCCAGGCATGGCCACAGAGGCAAAGAGGAAACTACTGGCACATGTCCCATGGCTGGCAAACGTGGGCCATGGGCAAGCTAACTGGGCACCTCTGCATAAATAAGGGATTTGATTGATGTTCAGGTAAATTCTGGGGTCTTTTATGCCATTTTTAATTTTAGTTCTGAGAAAACACCCCTAGGCCCTGAAAACTCATCTCTCTGAAAATTCTGGGAAGTTCCTTGTGTGTTTTGGGGGGTAAAGATACACATTGCCAAAGTTAAAAAACAAATAAAAAACCTCTAGAAATAACCAACAAAAAGAGAAAACCAGAACCAAAACATCCAACCAAACTGAGCCAAACAGATGTAAAAAGACCCCCAAAAAACAACAAAAGCCCTCAAAGAAATAGAAGGACTTGGATATCCTTTGTGTCATCTTTTAATTGCTGAGGATGTAGCTCTGGAAGAGTTTCTGAACCAGGTGCTCAATATTTTTAGGTCCTGCAGTTGTCACTGTGGGTTTTGCCAGGGATGTTGGAATGCCCATGTACATGGAGCAAAAATCCCCCAAACTGTGATTAAACATCCCTTTGTGAGGCTTTCTGAGTTAAATGTGTTTTACCTGCAAGGATAAGGACTTAGTGGAATTTCTTTGTGTTTTTTTCCCCAACCAAGTATCTGATTTCTATGACTTATCAAGAGGCTTATTTTGATAATGACTGCAAATTTGGAACTACTTTTGTACGTCAGAAGGCATCACAGAATTCCAGTGTTATGCCCTTTGGGTTCGCATACAACCAGAGTCTTTTACACATTAATGAACCCTGTCTTGCAAAGATTAATTTATGAAATATTTGTTGTCTGTTTCTATGAAGTCACACTGGCACTGTCTGCTTCAGCTCAGTGTGTGTGAACGGCTGAATTTCAACATGAAACGCCAGGAAAAATTAACTTCCTGTGCCATCAGGTCAGGATTTCAGGAGTGACAGAGCATCCTTGCAGGAATGGGAAATGTTCCGACGTGAAACATCCTCTGCTGCTGGGAAATGTTAGATAACGAGCTGGAGGATGAAACCCTTGCCAGTTCCACCAAATTGACTTCACGTGCAGGAAATACGGAGCTGAAAACAGCGTGTAGGAGAAGCTTGGCAGCAAGTGGAATATGTAAATAAACAATAAAAACTGAAAGTTTTGGTTGCCCCATGCCTGGAGCTGTTCCAGGCCAGGTTGGGTGGGGCTTGGAGCACCTGGTCTAGTGGAAGAGGGCATGGCAGAGCGGTGGAACTGGATGAGTTTTAAGGTCCCTTCCAACCCAAACCATTCTATGATTCCATGATATGCAGAGTTGGTTTTTATTTCCCCTTAAGTTGCTGTAAGGGAAGAAAATCTAATTCCAGTGAATGTTGTAATGAGGAGCTCTTTGAACGCTGGGGCCGCCAAGCTTACCTGATCTCTGGGTGTTGGTAGATCCATCTGTTGACTTGCTGGTGGCTTTACCTGAACTGTGCAGTATTTTCAGGTAAACAGCTGTTTTCACTGGAAATGCCAATGCTTTTTTAGTGCATGGTTCCATAAGTTTAGGGATGGTTCAAAAAGAGTGATTTTTCATGGGAAAACGATTCTATTGTTAAACAGTCTGGTGGAGGATTTCTCATTGACTATCTATGTGTGACATTGATGGAGCAACTTCCACTTCTCTTTTCATTTATTTCTTTTTAATGAAACACTTCTTTTGACCATTAGTTGGGTTTTTCTTGCAACTGCTGTTTGTCCCAGTTTGGCTCTTGGCAGCCAGAATGGGTATTTCCAGAACTGGTATTTCCAAGTGCCCTGTGCTCCTGGGGCACAGCATGACATGGAAGCATTGTCCCACTGTTGCTAAAGTTGTGTGAGGCTGGTGTCCAGCAGGAAGAGTGGGATGGTTTGAGATGAGCCTTTTGTCCCCAGCTGGGACTGCAGGGCTTCTCTTGGCAGGAGTCAGAGGGGAATGTGCTGCTTATTGGATCTGTAAACATGGGAGGCACCAAAGGAAGCGTTCTGCAGGCAGGGTGGAAAAGCCATCCCCAGCAGGTCCCTGGCCCTGTGGCTGTGCAGGAGCACAGGGAGCAGCCCAGCTCTGCTTTTCCACTCAGCCTCAACCGGCCCTGCACGCAGCAGGATTCGGTTTCACTGAATAAATCTTTGGGCCAGTTCACAAAAATTAGACAGTCTGCAAAATGAAATGTAAGCATCTGGCAGATGGCTTGTAAAACAAAATCTCGGGAACCACCTGGATTTCAGGACTGTGGGTTACCTGAACCGAGAGGAGGTTTTCTGGTGTCGCTGACCTGTGCGAGCTTTGCTTTGGAAATTTCACATGGAAGCAGTTTTACAGATGTTAGGATTGCTGTGAAAACCGCGTGTTCCCCAAATGCAGGCCGTGGTGTCGCCCTGGTGATTGCCCTGTGAAAAAGAAGGCTCACGTGCAGCTTGAGGATTTATGGGGCTCTCACAGCTCATCTGAGCTCTGCCCTGGCGTGGGGGTGGGATGGGAGGGGAGCAGGGATCGGCCGTCCCTCCCTGCGGCCGCCGGACCTGGGTGACCACAAGGACGGATGCTGAATTATAAATTAATTCACACTCCTCTCCCGGGAAGTTGTTCTGTGCTCATCCCCTGCTGGTGCAGTTCTGGGGCAGCGTGAGTTCCCTAGGTCTGTGTGCTCTGCTGATTTATTAAATACTGTTGGGTAGTGATTGTTCACAATCGATGCAGCACAGACCAAGAACTGCCTCCAAAACAAAGTGTCTCGTCAACAAAGGAAGCAAAGCACAAGTAACTGCAAATAATGATCTTGGGCTTCAAACACTGTCACTCAAAGTAAATTAGGAACTCTGAAAATGCATTTTATTCTACGAGACATCTGCTTTGCGTCTCATCTTCCTCCACAGAGTCAGACCAGTGCTGACTGGGCAGGAGGGCCCACGTGAGCTCACATCTGAAGGTCAGGAGAGCCCTCCTGACCAGGCTGCAGGCACGGCAGGCTCTGCCCAGGGCATTCCGTCAACTCTTGCATGTTTTCTTATGGAATCAATTGCTCTGGAATCTCCTCTTTTTACATCCTTTTGGTGATTGCCTTTTACCTGACAGATCCTTTCTTGCTCTTCCTCTGTGTAGGTTGTCACTTGTTATTTGAGAAACTTTACTTGAGGAATTTGGAGTGTCGTGTTATACTTTGCACATCATCGGTTTATGTGTGTGAGCTGCAGTAAAGCACAGTGATTGCTTAAAAACACTATAGTTACTTAAAAGAGATGACTTTGATTGTGTGTTTTTTGTTCCCATCACAATAACACTTTGCAGGTGATTATTAAATTAGAGATTTTCTTTGTTTTTTGAACAAAAAAAACCCAACCTTTTTCATGTCAGTGCCAATTATGAGTAGTAATTTTTCACATTTTACAAAAGAATTTTCTGTCCTGCCTCCACGCCCCCCCAAATAAAGACGGGCTTTGACACTCTATGACAAGGAGGTGGGGGGTAGGGTTTTTTATTATTATTTTTTGCAAACACAGTGCTTTTGACTTTTCTTTAAAAAATCTGTTGACTCTATTGAAATGTGACAGGGCAATATTTAACCTGAATAGAGGCATGTTGACTCCTCTTATTAAAACTGACAGTTAAGGACATTTCTCTCTTTATTCCTTCTGATACACGCAGACAAGTCTTCACTGCTAACTAGTATACAAAATCAAAAACAAAAAAATAGCGAGCGAGGAGATGAGTACCTTATAAACAATATATGAATGACAATTGCAAGTTTAATCTAGCAAAGAAACCTTTTTTTATCCTTTAAGAAAATTAAAGCCCTTTCAAATTAGCTTGATATATGAAGACAGGCTGACATCATTAATTTCCAAGTATTCATTCTTCTCCCCTCGCACACGGATGTGTTCAGGTGCTGGATGGGTCCACAGCGACACCTATAGCGAGAGGTGCTTGGTGCTGAGCCTGGCGTGGGCAGGGTCGGCTCCCAGGGGATTCCTTCTTGGACCTTCCCTGGGCCTGGGCTTTGGCTTTGGGTTTGTGTTTGAGAGGAAGGACAACCCGGTGGGCTGCTCTTCTGCTGGGTTGTGAAGAGTTTGTGGAGTCCCCATCCCTGGCAGTGTCCAAGGCCAGGTTGGACAGGGCTCGGAGCAGCCTGGGGTAGCTCCTGCCTATGCAAGAGGGTTTTGGGTTTTTCCATGAGGTTTCAGGTCCCTCCTAACCCAAGCCGTCTTATGGCCCTTGTGGTAGCCTGACCTTTTTGGGCTCTTTGGGAAGATTGAAGTTAATTCTGACTGGTTGTACCCAAGGCTGAAAAGCCTGAGGAGGTGTTCCATATTTGCCTACTTGTTTTCTGAAGCAATTGTGTAATTATCTGTGTCCATGGCATGTGCTGGCTGCTCCTTGCCCCTAGGAGGTTGGTGCTTCTGGGGGGGAAGCAGCATTTCTGCTAAAGGAGCGGTTTCAAAGTAGCATTAAATGGAAGTTTATAGCCTTGATTGTCGGGGAGTTGTGAACATCAGAGAGGCATAAGCCAGGAAAGAGCTGATCCTTAAGCTCATCCCCTCTGCCTGAAGTGCAGGAGGGAAACTGGGCATGAGCTGAGCCAGCAGTGATGGGGGTTGGACCAATCCTTCTCTTTGAGCAGCTGGCTCACTGAAAAGGGGGAATAATGTGAGCTTTGTGCCCTTTGTACCTTTCCCAGAGGAGATCAGGGGAAGCTCCAGCACCCTAAGGAAGCAGTTCAGGCTGTCTCAAGCAGGGTGCTGGTGCACAGGGTGTCCTGCAGGTTCCATGCTGGAATCTGGGCTTTCCAGATGTTTGCACAGGCTTGGGAGAAGGATGATCAGCTGTACTGTTTGGGAAATCCTGGATGGGCACTCAGTAGCAGGAGGGAGGGCTGACAGAAGAAACAGGAGAACAAAACTGAGGATTAGAAAATTTATGGTTTTGGACCTAATGTAAAACCAAGTGAACTTAAGGTACAAGATTTAACATCTTTATAGTGGGAGTCATGTTTCAGAATTAAGCTGCTAGTGAATTTTTTCTGGAGTAATCTTGCTCCCAAAACATGTGTGTGCTTCCAAGCCACAAAAGAAGGCCCAAATCTATATGGAAAATGTGTGCCTCGATTAAAGTGTGTGGTTAACAGCTTTGTTTCTACAGATAACCAAGGGATCAAGGACTGTGGGCAGAAAATTCCTGTATGCTTAGACACAGGGACAAATGGAAAGTGCCAGGTGATTGGAACAAGAGGTGGGGAGAGGAGATGTTCTTAAGAGACAGAGGTGGTAATTTGGTACCAAGTGGTGCCTCATGCACGGCTCCTGTGTTGCTGTTTCTGCTCTCAAGACAGCTGCAGGCTCCGTGGGAAGCATGGCTCAAGCTGTGACACAGCAGCCTGCTCTGGTTTGTGTCCAGAGCTCCAGCACAGTCCCTGTCCCCAGCCCCATGGGCTGTCCCTACCCTTGTCCCTGTCCCCAACCCCATGGGCTGTCCCTGTCCCCAGCCCCAGCTGCTGCTCAGGGCTCTGTTCAGCTGGGCAGTATCACAGCTCTACCGAAGGCCCTTCCTTGGCTCTGCTGCACCCAGCAGAACCTCTGTCCTTCCTTCAGTCCCCTCATGCTTTTGCCAGGGCTCAGTTCTCTGGTGTGGTTCAGGGTGCATGCCCACCCTCCACATCCTCTTCAGTTACTTGTTTTTCTGATGAGTATTTTTTCACCCTCTCCCATACTATCACTAAAGGGTGAGAAAAGCCCTGTGAGTCCCCAGAGGCTCTGCCCTCCCTTCTTGCAGCTCTCCTGGGCCCCTCGGTGCCCACTGGAGGCTGTGGTCGGCAGTGGCTGAGCCAGGAGCCATGTGGCTCCCGGGGGAATTGCTCATATCCAGGTGAGGGCAGTCCATGCTCTCCCATCACCTGTCCAGACCAATTCTACTGCTGGATGTTTAACTTGTCACTTCCAAAGGCAGTTGTAGTTTATTCCACTGGTACACAACTTGAAGATGATGCCGCAATATAAATATGGAATTATAATGCTTAGTATCAAACAGGATAAGCTTGGTAATAACTTTTAGAGGGGAAGAGAATTCATTCTCTGTAGTTCCAAAAATACTTCTATTCTGGCCAGGCAGCCAGCAGCCTACACAGATTGCAGGTTTGCTGGGGTTTTAAACAGTTTTTCAGGCTTTTTAGTGATCTTTGCATAATCAGATCTTTGGTCCTGTTCTTCATTAGCCAAGGCAAGTACATGGATCGCTCTGGATCTTTAGCCAAAACCCACGGTGATGAAGAGGCCTTCATTTCATTTTTTTGTGTGATGAAGCACTGGGCAACTGGAAATTTGTGGAGATGCTAGACTGGGTTTTGTTTTTGTGGGTGTTACTTCTTTACCATGGGAAGAAACCACTGACAGCCATTGTCTCCATGCTGTTTATTCCAGCTTTTTCAAAACACAAATTTCCAATAATTTCTCTAACAGTAAAGAGAGGAAACCATGGTGTTAAACAGAGATTCTGGCTGCCATCGGAACGGCTTCCTGAGGAGGGCCACTGGGAAACTCGTTAAGTTTAAGCTATGCACAAAATTCACTGATGAATGAACAGGCTAGGAGTGCAGAAAGTGAGGTGGGGTTTCCTCTTTTCAGCCCTCAGATATGGTGGTACTGTCGATTTGTGTAGGTGCAGGATATTGAACAGTTCCCTGCTCTCTGGGCAGTGCCTGGATCCCACAGCTGCAGCAGGGGAGCGGTGCTGCTCTGTTGGCACTGCTCCTGGGCACCTGCCTGTGGAGGCTGCTGCCTGCTGGCCGCGGCTCTGAGCGGGAATTTGGAGGGACCCAGCGCAGCAGAACACACAGTTTGTGTGTTCTCCTCTCTCTGCAGTGATCTGGGGAGCAGAGCTGCAGTCCAGTGCTTTGTGGGACGTGTGGGAACACCACCAGAGATCTGGTCGTGCTCTCACCCTCACAGCTCCTTAGGCTCCTGCCCAAGCCCCCAGGTGGCCCGTCAGGGTGGTGGTGGTGGCCATCCAGGAGGCTCTCAGAGCATCGCTGTGGATTGGTATGTGACAAGAAATGGCCTTGAATTTACCGACGCTCTTCTTCATTTTGGTCTTTCCAAGGATTAGCAGAGGGAGGTTTTAATGCTGAGGGCAGAGCACAGTTAGAGGCTGACTCTCATCTGCTCCTTGTCTTCGTCCAGTCCTGCAGCTGAAGAGAAGTTTGCTTTAGAAATCTTAATTTCAGGGTTGTATATAAAGCTTTTAAAAATACATCTTTCTTCTTCAAAAGAAGTAAACTTTTATTGCGCTTTTTCTATTGTTGTAAATTTGATTGGCCAGATGTTGTTTAGGGGCTCACTGTGGTTTTGTTCAGAAATTCTTTTTGTAGATTTTGATGGGGGCCTGGTTTGGTGTATGAGGAAGTTATCAAAGGAGGAAAAATTTTTTTTTTTTTTTTTTTTTTTGTTGCACCTTAACTTCTGCAGATGTTGAGAGTTCTATAATTTCCAACATTTTCAGCACATCTTTGCTTTGGTTTGGTGAAATAAAATATCCTGGGTCTGCAGAGGTGAAGGGTGACAAGCTGAAGTTTCTCAGCTGAACATCCCCTCTCTGGCAGAAAACCTCATCCGTAGCTGTAGGTCCATCCCTGTGAGAAAGGGGCTGGGACGCAGCCATGGGTGTGTTGTGATCCCATCTCCTCCTGTCCCAACTCCAGGCAAGTGTTACACAACCAAGGCCAAAACAACCTCTTTGGGAGCGTGTTAGGAACCCAGTGCAGGCTAACACTGGTGGCCTTCAAACACGGAATTTTAACAGCACCTTCCCTTGGGATGAAGGCAGGGATGTCTTCCTGTCTCCCAGGATTTTCGCCCCTCACAAAAGTCTCTTCCTCTCTGTGTCTTACTGAAGAATCTTCGTGGTTTCTTGGTGGTTTCCCTGAGTGCTGCCATGGGTGACAGCGAGTGGAAGGTGAGGGACAGCAGGTGCTGATGTCCAGCACAGGCATGGCTGCTGGCATGACTGATATTCAGCCAAAAAAATTCATAACAGAAGAATTTGTCTTAAAAATACCATTAATTGAGGCTTTCCTTTAAGAATGACATGAGTGCTGCAGCAGCCAGTGATGCTGGCTGAGAGCTGGTATCTCTGAACCTCAGCCCAGCGAGCCACAGCTTCAAACACCAAGGGTGTTCCCAGCCCTCATGCTGTCCTTTTGGTCCCATTGGAATAAGGGTGGGTCATTCAAAGGCAATGCTGTATGGAAAATGTGCACGGGAAACCACGGAACAGTCTGATCCAGAAATAAAAATTAGTTTTCCCTGAATGAGAGCTGTGTTTGAGTACGCTGCTGTTGAAGCATTATCTGCATCTGTGTGTTCTTGATTTCCCTTGGTGAGCAGTGATGCAGCCTTCGCCCCTGAATTAGGGTGTTTCTCTCCTCATTCCAGTTGGAGTCATATTAACGAGAATTAACTTTGGTAACACCACACTGGAGCAGGAATGGCTTTCTTAGCTCGGCGCCGCTCGGGGTCCTCAGGTCAACCTCTTTAATTAAGTCTTGTAATGTTAAGAGTGAATTCAATACCCATCCTACCCTATCAGAGCTAACACTCTTTCCTGCACTGCTTTTATCAGCATGCCCAATTTTCCACCTGGAATTTGTTTTAACGAAGCCCAAATCCTATTTTGCCGAGCGCTGGAGGCTGTGTGGAACATTGTGCCTGTGATTCCGTTAGGCGCACTCTGGAACTCGGCACAAACAAGCTGTAAGCTGCGTTTTGATGTCAGGTTAAGCTATTATGGTACAAATTGTGTTTAATATATTTTTAAATACTTTCTTTAATATTTTATAGGGTTTTTTCCCTATTGAATTAGCAGTAAAACAGCAGTGCTTCATATTTCAGATCTTTTTCCACCTTTCGGAGGCCTGCGTTCCACATGATCTGGTTACCAGCTGGACAGCCAGAGGCTGAGCACAAAGCAACACAGCACACTCAATTTCTGCCCCAGTGTTCAGCCAGAGTGTTTTTCCACAAATAACCCACTTTCTTATGTACTCCTTTCCTAGTTTGATTCCACCCAAAACCCAAAGATTTTTCTTTCTTCCTTCCAACTTTTACTCGGTGCGCTACCAAACTCGTGGAAATTCAATGCATGCATTTTTATCTGCAAGGACGGTGCATCACTCACCCTATTTGCTCATTTAAATAACCATTTAAATTAGATACTCAGATCTATTTATCTCTTCTAAGATGAGCAGTTCTGTTAATTTCTCTTTATATTTTATTGGTTTAATGGTAACAGTGCTTGAAGTGTAGGTAAGAGCTGTGGTGTGACAGTGCCAGACTTAACAAAACATGGAAAGAAAAAAGGCTGTTAAAATACAGGTTTGACAACAGTTGGATTGCCAGTAGTGACAAACCCAGAGAGTGTAGAGGGATGTGGGAAAATAATTTCTGTCTCTTAAAAAAAAAAAAAATCCTGAAAAGAAAAAGAAAAGCCTTGGGAAATGCCAACAAATACTGTCTGGCCAAAGTAAGCACTGGTGCAGGAGGATCACCTCAGGTAAGATCCTTGTCAGTCCCTCGTGGGAATGTGTCCTTGGAATTGGACATTTTCCTTGTCCCTCTCTTTGCCCCTTTGGTTGGAACTGACGAGAGCTCAGTAAATATGGAGAGTTTGACATGAGTACTACTACACATTTACTGGTATCTGCAATGATGTGGGGTCACAAACGTTTGGCAAATAGCTGTTTGTCACTGAAGTCAATGGACTTGACTGCGTTTACACGTGGGGAGGAAGTATTTGAGTATGAAGTTGCCATTTCTGTTGTGATCTCTGAGTGAAGCCACACTTAACACTGCAGCCAGAAGGAAGGGAGTGGGTATGCACGTGTGCCATGGCCACAGTGAAATCCCAGTTGTTCCCAAATGTAAACATTGGCATCAAACCCTTGAACTCGTCTGGTTTCAGCACTTACTCCTCTTGTGATCATGGTTAATTTAATATAGTTTAGAATTAAAAAGTTAAATGAAAGCTGTTTTTCTGCAGGCTGTTTTCCAAATGTTCCCAGTCTCCTGTTTTTACTGGGCTTGCTGCATTAACCAGCAGCCACATATGTGTGTGTGTGGGTACATCTGTTCCGGGCGGGGATGGCTGTGTCTGAACATATGTAGGAATGAAGTGCAGCTCAATATTGGCTAAATGACAGAGCCAGGAGGTGGCCACCTGCCCTGACACGGCCCTCGGTGTGGCCAGAGCAGGCAGAGAGTTAGAAACAATTACAATTTCACATGTACTTGTTGGAGCAGAGGAACAAACACAGCTGATTTCAACTAATGCTTCCCCTAGGATGGGAATTCATTGACAGGACTGCCCTGTTGTTTGCACAGTGGAGAGTGTGAGATACAATTAATAAACTAGCAAAATTGTCCTGATACGTTTGATCTACATAGCAAAGTACATTTTTTGCTTTCTGGTGAGAAAGCAGGATTTGAATTTCTGTGGTACCTGAGGCAGGGATAAAGCCTGGGGGTGAGGTCACTGCAGGGTCTGGAGGCTCCAAAGGGAGAGCACAGCTCTGCCAGGCCTGTCCCTGCCTGCTGTCCCCATCACTGCTGCCCTCCCAGCTCCCACGTTCTTCCCATGAAGTCATGGACTCATGGAATCTCTTGATCTGGAAGGGACCCACAAGGATCACTGCAGCCCAGCTCCACCATGAAAGGCGCTGGCTGTTAGCTGAGAGCAGCATCATCATCTCATGTTCATACATGTATAGCTAGAATGAGCCAGCTATTGCTTTGTTCCATTTTCTTAATATAGAGGGGTTTTAATATAAGTATGTCCAGTGAGAAACAGACCAGGAATATGTGCAGAACACAGAGCTGTTGCTGTGCTGACTGTGGGCACAAGGACACACAGGGTGCCAAGGCTCTGCTGCTTGTCCTCCGGTCCTGGAAGGCTCACATGGGGAAGTTGCTGTGGAGTAACCCGAGGTGTGAATTTTAGTTGGCTCGGTGCTAATTGTCTGGGTGGGCAGTCTCAGGGCAGGGACATCCCCTCTGTGAGGGGCAGCTCCCTGGGTTTGCAGCGTGGTGGGATGTACTGGACACGAGGGCTGTCCTTGGGGCATGGGGGCAGCAGATCCAGGGACAGGGACACCCCTTTGTCAGACGTGGTGCAGCCAGCTGTGGGGTGGCCCACAGGGTGGGTTAAGGCAGGCTGTAAAGACCTGGGAGTGGATCACCGTGCCTGGGAGCAATCCTCTGATGTTTCTGTCCAGCCACCTTGCTGGTTTTCTCACTGTTTGCCTGGCCTGATTGCAATGGATTCAAGCTTCAATATTAATGTCTAGATCTGCTTGAGAGTCCAGAGGGACAGGACAGATGAGCTTTAAATGCTGGAGGTAATAGGAGGTCCAGGTTTTCTCAGGGTTCCTCCCTGCTCCCAGGGAGCAAGGGACAGGACAAGAGGAAACGGCCTTAAGCTGTGCCAGGGAAACTTCAGGTTGGACATCTGGAAGAATTTCTTCATGAAAAGGATGGCTAGGCACTGGCAGAGGCTGCCAGCAGTGCAGTCCCCATTTCTGGAGGGATTTAAACAGCTGTGTGAATGTGGCACTTGGGGACACAGGTTAGTGGTGGCCCTGGCAGTGCTGGGGAAACAGCTGAGCTTAATGATTTTAAATCCTTTTCCAACCCAAAGGAGTCTGTGATGTTCACAAGTGCTTCTGTGGAAGGGTCAAAAAGCCAAGTTGTGTCTCCTTTAGCACCAGTGCTCCTGAAGGATGGGTAGGGTGATTTAAATTTTGTCCTAACAAGTGTCTTTACAGAAAGCACCACTTGGAAACAAACTTCACAGATCCCTCACTCCTCACCACGAGCAAACTTGCTGCTTTTCATTAAGCTGTTTGATTGCTATCGAGCTCCTCGTGTCAGTGCCAGAGGCAGCCGGGCTTCGTGCACTGCGCTGGGTAATTGTGCCGTTTCTGTGGCCTGCTTTGGAACAATGGCTCATAAAAATCTTAAGCAGCTATCACTTTTCATGGCTAATGAACTGAGGATCTGGGAATTAGATCCAGAGCCAATTCTTGGATTAAACCTTCTGAGCCCAAAACAAGGCTGTCTTCAGGAATAAAAAACAAGCCAGGGCCGCTGGAATAGGGGAGTACAGAGTGTGACCTTCAAGATGTGAGATAAGTGACCAACATGAAGGGTACAGCAGAAACTAATCAAGGAGGAGGAATGAATACGAAAGGGCTTGTTGGAGAGTCAGTAATGCAGGCGAGGGGCAGGGGGGAATTGTTTGTTTTTAGATGTGATTTCTAAAAGGCTTTTTTTAGCTTCAGAAATATTTGAAGTAAGTGTCCCACAACATTCACATGCTGATCAGGGACAGAATGAGTTTGGTGGCCTCAGCCTGCCCCGGAGAACGGGAGTGGGAGAAGCCCCCAGCCCCGCACAAAGGAGCGAGAGCGGCGGTAATCCCGGGGCGGGTGGGTGGTCTGCATTCACAGGGAGCTTTCACGGCACATTTCATCCCCCAGACCAATCATATTTAATAACTGCATCCCCAAACCCGCAATCTCCTCCACACCCTAAAAGCCAAAGCAAATATCTGTATAAAGTATAGATTTCAGCACTTCCTGAGAAATGAGAACATGAAGAACAACTGGAAGAGTTGTAAATAGCGGCTTTAACAGGAAAATTCCAGAATGTGTTCAAAGTAAATTAGCTCCTGCCATGCTTCCTCGCACCCCCCCTTCCCATCCTCCCCCCAGCCCACTTTTATTTGCTTTGAATTTCCCTTCCGCTCTCTTAGTTGACAGCATTTGCACTTATTTCTGTTAGGGAACATGGCCATTCTTTTTTATGGCAAGGTGAAAATAATTTTATTTTCATCACTTTTCCCCCACTCCTGTGATGGATTTACTTGAAAAAAAATAATGACGGTCTTCACAAACTGGCCTGACAGTTGTGATGCAGAGAGTGAGCTGGCTGAGCGGGGACAGTGAGGCATCTCTGTACCTATTATGGCAAAAATCGATAATGCTTTCTGTAAATTGCTCCTCCCAAAGGAGATGAACAAATGCAGGAGACGAGGGAAGCCATCATTCTGTATGAAAGCCCTGCACATTTGGACCAGTGCAATTATCAGGAAGGGCTTTTTTTCCCCCTTTTCTCTCCCTTTTTTGGGGGGGGTGGAAAGTGAGAAAGAGTGGGATGCGAGAAAGGAAAGACTTATTTTTCCAGAAGTGTAAATTGAAGGCACAGATCCTGTGGCTTGTCCAAACAGATTGCTTTGGCACAGGGCAAGGAAGGAATTAAGATAATTTTGGAAGTACTTGTACTCTCTGGATGTCTTTACATTCCTGTTACACATTCAGACTTAATTTTTTCTGAGACAGCAGCTCCCTTCTGTTGTCATCTGGAACCACGATGTTCATCCTCCCCCATGTTCTGTTACCCTGAGTGGGAACACCACAGAACTCCATGAACAGGTTTTTCCTATTGTGGGGGTCATATAAATTCATTATCAAGTGGTGTGAAAGGTCATCAGGAACCAAGCAGAGGAGCCTGTGATGCCTTTATTCCAGCCAGTCTCTGCAGTAGTAAAGTCATTGTTTGTCCAGCAAGCAAGGAACAATGAGGAGTATGAGAGGACATTCCCTCTGTGAATCTCTTTTCCTGAAGAAGACATGAGCTGACATGATCCAGAACGGGTATAATATTCACTGAGTGAGGGTCTCTGTCCCTGGGATGCCACCTGACCACTGGTTTCATGTGAGGCCTTTGGCAAGTGTCAGTTCTCCCATCACACAGGTGAGTTCATGATGACACTTTCTGGGTTAAGTCTTCACTTCTTCAAGCAGCAGTCGCTGAATGCTGATCTGTTATTGATAGAAACTCCTCTGCCCAGCAAATAGACAGTCTGTTGTTGTGAGACCCTTTGTGCCCACACCCTGAAAGAGAAGCATGAAGCACAGATCCTTGGCACCATGATAATAAAATACCTGAATTTGTGCTGTTCTGTCACCTTCCTCTGAGCCTGACATTGCTGTTTCAGTGAGAAAACAGTGAAAACACCACGGATGAATGAGAAGCATATCAGAGTTGTTGTTTCTTATCAGAGTTGGAAGACAAAGAAGAGAGACCGCAGGCAGGTGCTTGAATTTCAAGTGCCCTAAAGTTCAGAAAGACTTTTCACAAAGGCATATTTGGAAAGGGCATTCAGCAAGTTCAGGAAAAGCCGTGGTAGGTAAAAGAGTTCAGCATCTATCATCTTGAATTAAATCAGAAGTGAAAGGATAGGCACTGGTGGGAGATGTTCAGCCCTTCAAAGTGTGTCTCCAAGCTGTTGTCCCAGGAACACGGTTAAATGCTCAGGGCTGTGTTGCAGATGTGGGCACTTAGCACCAGCAGGACTGGGGAGAGCACAGGGAAGCTCTCACTGTGTGGGGTTTGTTGAACTGGTGACATCACGTCAGAGGAGTTAAGCTGCTTTTCCAGCAGTAAGAGATGGATGTTGGGTGAAGATGGATAAATAGCGGGCAGAAAGGCTGGCATGGAAAAGAGAAGGTTTTCAAGAGAGAAATTATTTATTCACATGGGTTTCCTAAATTTAGTTTTTTAAATTGACTTCAGTTTCTTTGGCAGGTGTTTTGTTCATGATTTCTAGGTCTCCTTCTGGAGGTCTAATAGTTACTTCAGAGCTGGAGGAGAATGTGGGAATGAAAGCTGCCATTGTCATTCCAGCAAACGGTTTTGTTGGGGCTATTTCATGGTTTGTTAAAAACACAACAGCTGTTTACATTTTGTGTCCATCTCCTGCACCCGCAGACGTGGTGCTGGTGGGAGCCTTTGTGTCCCGTGATAAGCACAGAAGGACTGATGAGCTTCTCATGTGGTGCTCTCAGAACCTGAGAAACAGCTTGAGTTTCGTCTTCCTAATGCCTCTGGCACGGCCGCGCGCTCCCCGGTTGGGAGATGTGGCAGATCGGGTTTCTGCCTTGGCAGTGGAACGCCGTGAGGAAAGTGCCTGAGTGGGTTTGGCAGGGGAAGCAGTTGCTGTGAAGGGACGCGTTCCGTTGTTCCCACTGTTGGGAGGTCGAGGAATTGTGGTGGAGCCGGGAGTGAGGCCACTCCTCTTTAAACCAGTGTTCTGTCTCCCTCTCATGGAAGGGAAAAGCACGGCTTTGCCATTTATCTGAGCCCAGGAAGAGAACAAGCAAAAATGATTTGCTAAAATCAATAATTCTCATGTCATCTTAATGCATCTAAAATATTTAAAGGAAATATGTTTAAAAGCTATTATTACGGTTTACATCTACTGCAAGTTTTAAATAATGAATTTGAGAAAGGCTTCTGAAAAATAAGGGTGGTTCTCATAACCAGGAGGCGAGTCTGGGAACGCAGTGAGCTGTGGGTCAGGAAAGGGCAACTGGAAAGGTGACATCCATCACCCCACTGCCAGCGGCGGGGTGTTGGTGATCTGCCTCCGCCAGCAGTAGTTATTCTTCTGAAGGGAAAGCCTTCTAAACAAGGCTGTGAATTGGTTTTCATGCTCGCATTGACAGATTGGGAAAGCAGTTTGTTCTACCAAATTTAACAATGATATATCATTATCACAACTTTGGGGGAAATCTATAAAATCAATAAGTTTGTAGCCTGAACAGGATTTGTATCGCTTGCTTGCTGTGCTGGTGTCAAAGCGTGAGCATATGGATTGAGTCACAGCCTGAGATCAATGGAATTTGTGGACAGTAAGCTCAATAACAAGCCCTTCTGAAAAGAAATAGATGTAAAAAGCAAATTTACTAGAGTATAAAAAAAAAAAAGCTAATATCTTTTCCGCGTTGGCTGCGAAGTGCTGTTAGGCTGCCGTTGGCTGCTGGTACTTTGAAAGCTGTCTGGGGTATGTGCTCGCAATGCTGAGTGCTGCTCCCGGCTTCCAGGCCTCGCATGTACAGTTGGATGCTTCTGTTTGTAGGGCTTGTATTAGGAAACTCGCCAAGAATAGGAGGAGGGGGGGAAAAATAGCCCTTTATATTGTAAACTGAATAAAGAATAAAAACAGTCAGTGTGTCTGCTGGGGAAAGACCATGGTGGCTTTATTTACTTTGTACTGGCAGAGCTTGCTAATGGAGAAAAATAAAAAGGCATAATTAAATAGTTTAATGAATTCGCAGCTCTTTTGTTTGAGTGGGGCTGGGAATGCATGTTCCAGAGGGCCTCACAAAGAGCTCGGCTGGTAGTGAGTTAAAAGTAGGAAATCAGTCCTTTGAAGGCATTTTTATACTTCATTATCCCAGCATGTAAAATGACTTGTACTAAACGATTGAGGATTTTTTTTTTCACTCTCTCTCTTTCTCTCTTCTTTTTCTAAACAAAGGAGAGCATCAGGGCGGCAGGAGCATAATTCCCCTCAGTGTCCTAGAGCCAATAGATCAGCTTGTCAGCAAATTGGTGGGCCTGTACTTATGTTTCAGTAAAATATAGGGCTCTGGGAAACTGTAGTGAACAACGAAACCACAAGCCAACCACCACAGAAACACACACGCTCTAAGAGATCCTGGGGGAATGGGCATGATAACACCTCCCTTTTCACCTCAATACTTTGCAGTAGGCAGATACTTTTAAAGATTTTTTTTTTTCGTGTGTGTGCAGTAAAAATAATGTTACATTTTTCCCCCCCAGGTTTTTTATTTCTTTCTTGTTGTGGAAGAGTAAAGTGGGATCAGCAAAGGTGGACTTCCTTCCTCAGAGTATGTCAAGAGGGTTTTAATGAAAGTAGTAGCATTGCTGGGTAGTGCCCAGCCTGTGTGTGCTCCCTGGGTGGCCCTGGAGGTGGAAGGGTGGCTGTGCTGCACAGCCAGGTGCAGGGACTGCTCTGGCCCCACCTCTGTGTCCTGCTCTTCCACATCAGCCTTTGGCTCTGGCTTCTCAGGGGCTGGTCTTTAATCTCCCCATCTGCAGCACCCCTGGCCCATCCTGTCCTGGGCTGTGCAAGTGGGACGCTGCACGTCCGCCGCATCTCTGCTGCCCTGCTACAGGAGTCAGCTTTGAGTGGCTGCTCCTCACTGCTGCACTGCAGAGACACCCCAGGGCCCTCCGGGGGCTCAGCCTCATGCAATCACTTCATTAAAACAGAGAGTAAAAATATGGGCAATTCCTCCTAAACAAGGTGGCAATGGGAAAGCAGGCTATACTGAATTTAGGACTGGACCCAAGCACTCTGCTGTATGCCAGAGGGGCCTCGAGCAGACTCTGCTTGTCTTCCTTGCTGTTGGATCACAGAGCTCTCTTCTGTCTCTTGGCGTCTTGCAGATGCAGAGGTGGCACTCGGGGACTTGATCTAGCAGTGGCCTTGGCAGCAGTGCATTCATTAATTGTTGGACTTGAGGAGCCTTTTCCAACCAAAACACCACCAGAATACCAGGAGTAGTCCCTGTGGCCATTTTGGGTATGGATGGGACAAGGAGGTTGTTCCATGAGAGGAAACACCTTTACCAGCAAGGGAAGGGTTTGTCCCTGCCGTCCTTGGGCACGGCCACTGGCGCTGCTGTCCCCTGGAGCTGGGCACGCTGTGTGAGAGCCAGCTGCAAGCAGCAGGGAGCTTCCCTCCAGGACCTCACCTGGCCCATGGACGGCCATTTACAAAGCATTCTCTGGATTTTACAGCTCGAGTTTGCTTATAAACAACACTAACTGTTTGTTTCTTGTTAAAATTTACCTCATAAACAAATTTTACTGCCGTAGTTCCAGGCAGTAATTGTTTAATCCCGACTTTCTCATACCCGTAGCGTGGTGACTGTAAAGCTGTGGTCGGCACTTTATGGAATTTCTTGGTGCTGTCTCCAGCCACGTGCTGCTCCCAGGGAAGTTTTGTTCCTGGGAAGGGGAACTGTGACCCTCCCCACTGAGGGGGCTGTTAGTGGGAATGGCACAAAACCACGTGCAGGGCTTTGCTCTGCTTGGAAAGAGAGCAAATCCCAAAAGAAGCCCCAAAGTCCAAAATAAAAGCAGGCTCCTGTTTCTGAAGTTTAACTTTGTGTACCATTGAGGCTGTTCTGCTATTTACAACCCATGGCACTCTCTCGTCCTTCTTGCTGAGTAGCAGGGAGACGCCTGGAAGTGACTGCTTCTATTGATTAGCAAGACAAGAGAGAGTTAGAGACCCTCAGCACTGCCACTTCCAGTGGGCAGGAAACCCAAATTGAGCAGTAATAAAGTGTTTGAGGTTGTTTGAGGCAGCTCCTGGGGAAAGGGCTCCTCGGAATGGGGCTGCTGGGGTGGAGAGCTGTCAATTACCTGGGCTTGATGAGGACTAAGTAAGCCTGCTCTTAAAGCAGAGATTAAATGGCAGAGAAAATGTGCTGGGGCTGGGCTCCATTTGCAAAAGTACTTCTGCAGAGTTGGAGGGATGGATGTTCTTGGACCCGTGAATAAGTGCTGCCATCAGCAATGAGTGCAAGCTTGGGCTTGATTTTTCTCTCTTCATTGTGACCTCCGGTTACAGACAGGAGAGAAGTGACAGTATTGTTAGTCCCCATATACCAGTAGTGTAAAAAACTGAGGTGCTTGCTGGGCTACAGAGTGGGTGTGTCAAAGGAAGGCAGGAAGGCCAAGCCAAAACTACTTGGGCCATCACAAGCAAAAGGGCAGCAAGTTTTGAGTTTAGTGGGCAATTAAAACTAAGAATAATCAATAACAGTGGAGGTCTTGGACACCTAACGTGACAATTATTTGGAATTATTCAGGCCCAGAACTGGAATCCTTTTCTCAAATGCAAACTGTCCTAGTGCAGAGGATGGATGCCAGGTGTAAGGAACCACCTTGCAGACTGGCATGAGCACATCATGATAAAACCAGAGAGGTCAAATCATCAAATAGCATGCAAGATGTATCAAAATAGCTAAAATAAGAATGCTTAAGAGTATGAGGAATGGGAAAATAAAGTGTGGGATCACTGTTCAGTGGAGAGCGAAGAGAATTTCGAGACAGCCAAAGGTTTCTGTATCTTCTCTCTTAAAGCTGCCTGTGGGACAGCAGTTCCCATAATTAATGCTGTTGCCAAAGGGGTGAGATCTGCATCCTGAAGAGAGAAGAAACAGCTGAAAGTGTCCAAGAGAGCTTCTGTCAGAACTGTTGGTTTTAAAACTCATTAAAAGAACATGCAGAGCCAAAATAAACTCAGGAGTGGAGGTGGCTCGTTTTGAAGACTCGTGCAGGGAAGGTGAAACCCTGGGAGACAGGGTTTCAGGTGTCCTGACTTTAGACAGGAGTTACAGACCAGTCAGGGAACCTCCAGTTCCTGCTGGAACTCTGGGGAAAGCAACCAAACAAGGGAATGAATAACAAACACAGACTTGACAGAAAAAATATTGTCTGAGCACCACAACAACTTGTACGGCAGCGTAACGGGTGTGGGCAGGGAAGGAGCAATCGCTGTCGGAGATCTCCAGCTCAGGGAGGGTTTTGGCACTCCTCACATGACTTTGTTTATTAGCAAGCTGAGGAAATTTGGTTGAGATGAGCGTGTAGAACAGGTTGAAGAATCATTTTTAGGGGAAATTTATCCCTGTCAGAATGCAAGGAGGTATACACTGGGTTTTGGCAGGGGTCTGCCCTGGCCCTGGGTCACTGCAGTGTTTGCTTTAATGAGCTGAATCACAGAGTAGGAAATTTATTTACTGAGCTTTCAGACAGCAGAAAGCTGAGCTAGTGAGTACCTTCAGTGATAGCAGCACAACTCAAAGTAATCTGACAGGTGGGAGTGATGGCTTTGCAAAAACAGAATTCAGTTCTGTGGGGACAGCCACAAGATCTTCTTAGGGGAAGTTTGTGATGTGCACAAAGAATGTAATGTGTTAATAGCAGTGGTTTCTTGGCCAACTGCCCCGCTGGTGGCTTCAAACCTTTTGTTATCCTTCTGCTTTGAGAACTGAAATGATTTTCTTCCTGTGTCCCTTTTGTTTGTTCATTTAGGAGTAAAGTCTGACACCTTCTATGAATCCCCCCAGGATCCTTGAATCTGTGTGTTGCAGGGAGCCATTCACTTAGTGAATGTCAGTGACACTTCCTTCCTTATTATTAATTCGTTACAGGCAAAATTCCATCTCTGTTTTTTGATGTTTGTGGTACTGTGGAGGCTCCCTCTTTTCCCCTTCACTGCCCCCCAAAAGCTCACTTCAGCAGTATCAAGTGAACCATGCTTGGAGTGTTACTAAGTAATATTCCTTATTACAAAAAAGCACATGGCTCCCTTTAATGAGAGCTTGAGTGCTCCCAGCTCGTGTCATTGTCTGGGGAGCCCCTTTCCTTTGTCCGTAATGAGCACCTCCTCATTTGCACTGTCCCTGGATTTATGGAGGGACAGGAGAAAAAAAACTTCCATTTATTATGTCTTAAATGAACTGCTCCCAAAGCAAAACCAAAGAGAGCAGTAAACTGGTGCCTCTGCATTATATAGTTTGATTTTTATGGAGCTGTATCGTGATGTTCTGCCTCACCTAGGCAGGGTGAGCACAGGCTATAATTACCTCTTGTGAACCCCATTTTCTGATAACCTCCCTGGCCTCTCCCTCTTCAGGATGTTGAATCTGTCAGTTAGGGGATTTTATTTGTTCTCTCTGATGGAGCTGGATATGGTTAGAAGCAACAAAGCTCATTTGATATCTCATTTACCTGAAAAAATGGGGCTCGCTCCCTGCATTTGAAACAGGAAAAACATTACAATTTTGTGGATTTTACTCTACTATACTTGGATTATTTCTGTTAATTCTCTCTCCCTGTGTTCATCCTCCACCTTCTCCTGCTCCAGCTGCACTCAGTTCCCCTCTTTGGTAGATATTCCTGCATACCCTAAGAGTTAACTTGAAAGAAAACACATTTTTATTGATGAATCCCAGTTTTAGAAAAAAGGGCTTTAAGGTCAAAGCCTTCCTGCGTAGAGGGAGCAGCCAGGCAGTACCAGCCGTGTTCCTGGGCTCAGATTAAATCCACATCTCCTGTGCAAGATGAACTGACATAATGGTGTTACTGCTTGCTTTTCTGACTTGGGGAAAAATACACTAATTCCTTACAGTTTTACTACAATTTAACTTCTTCACAGGAGTGTTTTGGATAAACATAACTGTGCCTGTGATGTGATCAATTTAAAATAGAATTTGAGGTGCAAGGAGGTGATTTCATGATGGTGGGTTTTGTTTGTTTGATTTGGTTTTCTTTTGACTTCAGCTCACCTTAGACGTCCTTGTATTCCAAACTGTGGAACCACCTAAACCATATTTTTCAGCTGGATATCAGCAGTCCAGAACATTCTGTCTAACCTATGGCAAAAAGCAGAGATCAATAATAAATGGTCTGGTGCCTTCCTGCTTTTGCTGCATGTGAATGTTTTCTCTGTAGTTCAAGGGTTATAGAAATTATAGTTGACAAATCTCAGTTACAAATAATATTTCTAACATTTTGCATAAAGTCTTAAAACCTTTTTATTTACTTCCTTTCTCGCAAGAGTCAAATAAGAGGCTTTTACATACCAGGGAAGGTTTTTTTTAGACTTAAACTTCAGAATATTTTCAATATCTGCAACATTATCTTTTGAATAATAATTACCTCTTATATTAAATTATAAGACAGCAGGATTCAGGATTAGATCTCTGCATATTATTCTAGTGAAGGAAATTATGACAGGGGTCATTTTTTAGAATTATGTAGGAGGGTAAAAGGTCCCAGGCAGCATTAGAAGGGAAGGCGTTTATAATTAAATTGTAATTTAGCCCTATGATTTATAGTTTTCTCAATGAAAAATTTGGTGCTGTAGAGAGATCCTAGGAGGAACTTTAGTGAGATACAACTTAATGAAATAATAAAAAGAAAAATGATTCTGGGCTAGAGTGTATTGCAGTGGTCCTGTCAGGATGCTGCAGGGGAGCTGCATTCTGAGTTTCCCTCAGAAACTCCTCTGCCAGCCAGGGAAGTTTGTTTAGGCTGAAACGTGGCCTGGGATTTTCACAGCAGATACCTTTTAAACTCATTTAGCTCATTAAAACTTAGGGAGGTGTTCTAAAGCTTACAGGTTGTCCGTTCAGGACAAACTGCTGTTTCTTTTTATTGTTGTTAGTCACGAGCTGCAGGAAAACCATGAGCCTTGTTCTTCATAATTTGTGAAGCCATTGAGAGCGTGGATGCTGAAAGTCTGCTCTGAAACAGCACCCACTTACCTAGAAATAGCTCATTTCTACCTCATGTGCAGAGGAGTTTGGAGTTCCAGTATTATTCTGCAGAGCAGATAGCTACTGGAATTAAAAACCAGTATTTCATAGTTATTTTTATTAATTAACGGACTAAACTCCTCCCGACCATGATGAAGAACTGTTCTACTGGCAGGAAACCATTAATACAGAAAGGTTAAATGGTTTGCCAAAGGTAATTGAGGCAGTCAGTGACTGATCTGACACCAGGAGCCATCTCTGACCCGATCTCCTCTGGCAGTAAAACTCTGCTGGACTGGTTCGCACGGTGGCCAGCAGCTCTGGCTCAGGTTAAACCACATTTAGGTTAGGAAGGACTAATTTGCATTAAAAATTACTTTAAGACAGGGATGTAGTTTCAGACATTGCTTTTAAACATTGTTTTCTTATTCAAACCCAGCAGTTGTTCCTACAAATGGTAGGAACAGGCTGGCTCAGGCTATAAAAATATCCTTTTTTGTTTTTTTTTTTTCTTTTTTTCCTCTGCGATTACTTGAATTTTGTGTACAAAAATTAGAAAGTGTCCAAAGTCAATGGGTAAGTTTAGATCATGGGTTTCAGGATCAGCTCCTGGACTTTACTACACTCAGATTAAGGCACTGTATCTATCTTCTGTTCTTAAATTTTTTGCAGTAACTTTGAATGCAAATAAGTATCTGATTGAAATAAATGTACTTATTACGCATTATTATAAATGTACTTGTAAATGTACTTATAAGCACCCTCTGATAGAAATGAAATTGGTGAAATTGTGTCTGGGCAAAATGTGACATTTTCCATGTTACAGAAAGATAGGAAGGAGGATGTGGCTTAAAAACACCAGATATGGAGCTTCAAAAGAAGGGAAGATCCTGAACCAGGGAAATTCTCTTGCCTTCCCTCTGAGAGAAACCAGCACTGAGACAGGGAGTATTGATTGATACCGTTTGTATTTTAAACATTCACTTGAAAATTATGCTGATAGCTGTTTATTTAACTTGTGCACAGAATCCTCCCAAGTATCCAGATTTCATGAATAAATGTAATGAATATTTAGGAATGTTAACAATGTTATGTCTTGGAAAAAAACCTTAATACCACAGGTCGTTCTTTGGTTTCTAGGTAAAAAACAGCTACTTTAGAATTTATCTAAATAAAGAAGTTATGCCACAGGCTCTAGGATTTTCAGGGGGGTATTTAATTTTGTATAGTGTCAAATTAAAAATAAAAGCCATAGTAGCGTTTTCTTTTGTGTTTTCCAAGCTAGCCTGAAATAGAAAAGGTTAAGGCATATTTGAAAAGGGGATGTTTCACCCTAAAGAAGAAAACATTTTTTTCCTGCTATTTGCAGCAGATGATTTTTCCCTGTAGTTTAGTGAGTGCTGCTGGCAGTGGGTGTTGAGGATGGCAACATTTGAGCTCTCGGGGTTACCCCGGGGCTGGGGCTGTGTCCGTGGGTCCCTGTGTCCATGTGTCCCTGTCCGTGTGTCCCTGTCCATGTCCGTGTGTCCATGTGTCCGTGTGTTCTCTGGCAGGGCCTGCCACAGCTCCAGGTTCGGGAGGGAGCAGTTCTGTGGGACTGGGACAAACTGGGACTGGAGGAGAAACCGGGACTGGGGCGAGTTCTGCAGGACTGGCAGAAGCAGGATTAGGATGAGTTCCTGCAGCACTGGGAGGGCTTGGGTCAGGGTCAGGTTTAGGGGGTCAGGGTCAGATTTAGGGTCAGGTTTAGGGTTAGAGTCAGGTTTAGGGTGAGGGTCAGGGTCAGGCAGGGCCCCGGGGTGAATCGTGGGCTATCCCAGCACCAGGACTGGTCCTGCCCCAGTCCTTGTGCCCGTGCTGCTCTGGGCACGAGGGGCTGGAAAATCACCTCCCTGAAACCAGTCAGGAATGTCAGGAACGTATTCAGTGCTGGGAAATGCTGTTCTTCAGAGGGAAAAAAGCAAGTCTAAGGTGGCTTAGGCTGGATACCCAAAATTAATAGACATATTTGACCTTAATCTGTCTTCCTGGACAAGTTTAATTATAGCAATTCCTTAACTTCAGCTCAAGATCTTGTTTCAGAAATGTTAGTGTTCTCTGAATGTGTGGGGTTTTATATTTAATATGAGCATGTTTTCTAAGGAAAGGCAAAAATCTGAAAAAATTGACTGGACTGGAATCACCCAGGACTTCAGAGATGCCCATGATTAATTTCTCTTTCTAAATAAATTAATGTTTCTGAGATGAGATCGAATTGGGGGTGAAGAGGAATAAATTAGAAATACTGTTTTAGAGCAAAATTTAAAGGGGAATTTATTTTGGAATGGTTTTATTCCCTTTGTGCTCACAGCCTGTCCTGGCAGGAATCTTTCAATGTAAACCACTTGGCATGAGCTGATGATGAAAACCTGATGATGTACGTGTTGATTTGCACCAACTGGAGTCATAGCATTTGTTTTAGCCTTTATTTTTTTTGTCTTCTGTAACTTAAACAAAGATGTAAAGGTTGTAATATCACTGTGTAATTTGCAATGTAAATATTTGGAAATGCAGAATGTGCTACCACGCAGTGGTTCCTCCTGTTTTGTGCCATTGGGGTGCCAGCTGTGTGGGCACTGTGAGCCACAAAGGTGTGCAGGACTAATGACTGCTAGGAACAGAGGCTTTGGCACAGCTCTGGATTTTCTTAGCTGCTGTGTAAAAATGCATTTCTGATTTTCTACAAGTCTTAAAAGAGGCATTTTCTCTGTTACAGAATAGATATGATTTTACCATGTTTTACTTTTTCTCTGTTTACAAGAAAAAGCTGAAAATGCAAAATTTTAGACACGAGCAGCAATTTTGCATGTCTGTTTTCATAGATTTGACACCTTTTATATGAAATAATTTCAAATTTTCTATTAAAATGGAAAGAAACCATCACTGCCTTAGACTGAAGCCTCTAAGAAAGCAGTTTTGAGCCATGCTGATGGTGTAGAAAAACTCCTGGGTTATATAAATAAAAAAAATTAAATTGTTTTCCTCTTTCTTAGTATGGGGCTGGTTTGTGAGTGGGATTCTAACAGAGCAGACAGACTCATTGCTTGAGTGCACTTACTTTAGTTCCACATCTTCCCCAACTGCAGGAACTTGAACTTGTCATTATCAGCCCCAGAAGGTCAATGCATTACCAGGGCAGCAGCTCTTTCATGTGGCCTTTCTGAGGAGGGAAAACCAGCTTTTAATCTTGGCTTTTATAAAACACTCTGTGTACTGGATACATCCTAACTTGTCATTTCCTCATGTGTTTTAGTGCTGGGGAGATCTGGAGATGCTTTGTGATGCCACACAGATACACACATCTGCAAAAGGCCTAATCTGAAGTGAATCTTCTATAAATAATAAACAACAAATAGGCTCCTTTTAGTTATATTAGCCCCAAAATAGGTCATGTACATTTGTTTTAAATGCAAACTTAACAATAAAGTAAATTCCCTAGGTGGAAAATTTGATGTGTTTGTGCAAATTTTCTGGACATAGTACAAAAAAAAGCCAGCACCTATATTTTACCATTTAAAATATTTATGCATTGTCTCTTAAAGTCCCATGTTTGAAATACTGTTTATAATAAACTCCCTAGGAGAGAACTAATAGTCACAGGTAAACACTTGCCATTTGTTACTTAAACACAAAGTAATCTTTAACTTTTTGAAGAGAAACTTGCTGTTTCCCATTGCTTCCAGAAAAGTAGTTGCCTTTGTCAGCTTCCTGCCTCCAAATACTTTCATTTTTCACCTGGTGGTCCACGGGGTCTTGGTTTCCGTGGGCTTCTCAAGGCAGGTGATGGAGAGTGAGCCTCGTGTCACCAGGCTTTGTCCCTCTGGGCCTCCCTAGAAATATTTATATGGTTTTCAAATTTAAAAAAGGCTGCAAAGGCTGCCTAGGCCATTTTGTTAGTGCTCCCTCAAATATAAACACTAGTATGTTCAGTTCTGTAGCTGATAAAAGAAGGAATATCTGCGGAACGGGTGATTTATTGTGGTTGGAATTAAAATGGTTCTGACACATACTGTAATTTTCATACTGTTTCTGCCTAATACAGCTGTGTTTGGGTTTTAATTGGCATCTGTAAGTGCTTCTGTAAAACAAAGAATATATATAGAATGTCTCACAGTAGGACTGGATGAAGGTAAAATGCTAAAAGCTGCAGTTTTAGCCACATTTTCCAGCTCGTGTTGCTCTGTGGAGCGAGGCAGGATCTGAAGTTGTGGCACCAGCCATTGTAGCACACATAATTTCTCTGTCCCTATTCATTTGCATCCCCAAGATGCGCTGTAAAAGTGTAAATCCATCACTAGATAATTTTCAGTTCCATTATTTACCAAAATGAATAGTTAAGCAAGTCATTGTTATTAGTGGGCTGCTATTGTTGTTTCACACAGAGAGGGCCTGCCAAGGGCTTGAGTGATGTGCACTTGAGTGTTCTTTCAAGATCCTTGTACCTGTTTCATTTGGGAGGAGTTTCACTCATGTAAAATCAAACAGAAACGATTTTAGTAGCCTCTGAAAAGAGAAGAAGGGAAAATGGATATTAATGAACTATTTAATATTCTGCTATGGCAGAGATGCAGTGATTTTGCTGTTGACACTTTTGCATGGAATTAAAGAGATCTGGTAGTTGTTTTACTCGTCTGTCTTTGTTCCTGAAAGACTTTTCAGTGTCATCAGATTTGGTTTTGTAACCTGAGAGATGTTACAGACATGCAGACAAGGAAAAAAGCGCTTCTTTTTCATGAAATTCATTGGTATTCAAAACATGGTCCTTTGATGAATTAGAAATTTTGGCTAAAGCTTTAATGAGATTTTTATTTCCTGAACTTACGTTGGAAAACGTGTGAGCCGCACGATTCCCAGTTGTGAATAAGGCTGGCCTTGGTTTTTCTGTTCAGGAGTATTTCTGGCTGTTGTTTATTGCTCAATACTGTATCGATTGGCGAGTTGAGGAGTTCACGATGAAGCGGAACAGTTTAGAGCTATGGATCTGCACTTTGTGATGCGTAATGGGTGGGAGCCTTCGGCTGCTGGGTGCAGGGGAGCTGTGCCAGAGGAGCCTGCAGCAGTGGCTGTCCCTGCTGTGTGGCACCTCTGCAGGGCTTTAGGCTGAGCCTGGGCTCTGGGCCTTGGGAGCACAGACTGCACGTTTCCACACTGCTGCACAAATGGAACTAGATAACCCTTTGTGGTTTTTCATGGGTACTAGAATCTTTCTTTGTGTGGGTGGTTACTGGGGACAAGAAATTTGGGAAGCTTTCCAGAAGCTGTCATTGAGTGGTCTCAGATTTTATAACATTCCTTGTGTTCCCATGCTGTGTTATGCACAGAAATTCTCCTGACTCAAGAACATTTGGGTGCTTGCCACTCTTTGAAACTTGCATGTGTTCCAGAATGTTAAAAATATTAGGAATAGTCAGGTAATCATTGTACCTTGTCTTTTAATTTACTGTAAATCAAAGGTTTTTCTCATCACTTACAGAAATGTTTTGGTGTTGACCAGAAAGAAGGATGTTATGGAAGATTTTTTGTTAGTCATATGGACAAGAAGAAATTCTGTTCGCTCACATCCCACCCCAGCTAAATGTGTGTTTTCCATTTCTTTGTGCCAGCTACTTTCTGGATTAATCCTGAACGAGGAGAGGAATTACTGAATTAACTCCCAGGCAATGAGTGTCCTGTGTTAGATGTGTCCAGAAGTCCTTCATAAATGGTGAGTAAATCTCTGGATTTGGATTTTCACACTGAGGTTTTAGCTTTATTTCAACGAGTTTTAGGTCAAAGCTGTTTGATTTTCAACTCTCGGTCTGGAGATGTGCAAGTTGAAGTCTTTGCATGTAAGTTATGGAATTCTGTTTTTGCAGAACTTATCTCTATATTTGAACATTGAAGGCCTATTCCAAAAATAAAAGTAGCAATGATTGGGATTTTTATAATTTTATCTGGTCAGCTGCAGCCGTCAGTGATATGTCTGTGTGGAAGGCTCCAGAATATGGGATGTGAGCAAGTGGTTTTAGGAAGAGAAGGTTTTGTCCACACTCTTACACTGTCCTGGGAGAAAAATTTCTGAAAATGTGATATAAATGCAAATCTGTGTTTAAAAATACTGAAATGCCTGTGTGCTAGTGCTGGTTGCTTGCTATGGGATGCTGGGGGTAAGTCTGCTGATGATGTAGTCAGTATAATTTTATCTTGATGTGTTCAAGTACGATGCAGTATTATTTGAGAGTACAAGATCTAAGTGTTGCTTTGCTTATGGCAGTCTACTTGTGTGTTCACTTTTGGCCAAAATAACCTGAATTGGAGGGGGCTGGGAAAGAAGAAGGTGCTTGTAGACAGGTTTGTGGAATCACTGCAGTAAGTTTTAAATGATGTATGAAATGAAAAATTCCTGTCTGATGCACAGGGCGAGCAGAGCCATTGATGTCTGTGAAATCACTCCTGCAGAGGCTATTTCAGAGACTCACAGGGTGCTTTGGGTTGGGAGGGACCTCAAAAATCATCTCGTTCCACCCCCTGCCACGGACTGGAACACCTTCCCCTAGACCAGGTTGTTCAAGTTTTTCTAATAATATTTCAGAAATGCCAACTTTCAGTTTTTTATAAAACTCTTCTACTTTTGAAAGGCAGAAGTCTTTCACAGCAACAAAATTCATTAGAAAAATCTTTCAAGATGGTGCATCAATAAATATCCTAAGGCAGTTCTCTGGTTTGTGTGGGTTTCTGAGCCGGAGCAGCACTACTTTCCAGAATGCCACGTGGGTGTGAGGGTGCTGTGAGGATGCTTTGAACTGTCCTAAAGTGAGAATTTTTAAAGTTGAGTGATGGGATTCAAGATGAGGAGTCCAGTGGCTGGTTTGAGAGGTAGGGTGGTGCAGTGGAGTGGAGTGGAGTGGAGTGAGAGCAGTAGCCCCTGGCAGAGCAGGAGTGCAGGTTTGGGGAGGGAGGGATTTGCAGGGCTCATCCAGAGCTGGAGCTCCAGGGCAGCAATGGACACACAGCATTCTCTTCTTCCAGCTTATCACCCAAACTGTCCTGCATTCAGCATGTGGCTCCTGTAGGGAAAAACGAGGGGGTTTCAGTTCCAGTGGACACACAAGGATCCAAAGGAACGTTTTCCTGGCTGGTGAAACATCTGTATTTCCTGGCAACGGAGTTCGATATTCCTGTGCCAGTCTGCAGATGTAGTGTCGAGAGTTTCAGCTCCATACACTTCTGCATCTTAGTTTCATACACGTTATGGAAGTGCCCTTTCAGCACCCTTTCTGTGTAGTCTTTGCATAGTTAAGTCTCCAAGTCTCTTAGCAGAGAATTTTGCTGTGTTTTTACATTGCTGGTGGTCAGGATTTTTTACATTATTATCAAAAACAATACTGGAAGAGAAATAGTTTTTATATTGTGCCATCAGGTTCTTTAGAAAGGAAAGCACAGTGTCTGAAGAAATTGAGAACTCTTTCATAAATCGTGCTTTGGTGGGGTTTTTTGGCTTTTTTTTGGCATATTCACATTGCGTTTCTGCTCTCTAAAAGCACAGACTTCCTTCCAGCTCTGCTGTTATGCTGTGCTGATGCAAGCAAGCTTTTCAGTGGTTAGAAAGAGAAAAGAAAAGAAAAGAACATAAAGATGGCTTTCAAAGCAAGCAGCTGATTTGTTTGTTGTCATGATAGTTTGTATTGCCTTTTCTTAGTTCCTCAGTATTGTTTCCTTCACTCAGTATGTGGGGTTTCTGAATTGCCTGGCTGCTCCATGCAGTTGAGTTTCCCTGCTGGTGAGCTGTCCTGTCAGAGCAGAAGTGCAGGAGCAGTGATGTGGTGAACAAGGCCTGAGCTCCCTGGTGCTGGTTGTGCTCTCACACCACCCCAGCTCCTGGGGCCCTCCTGGCTCCAGGTGTCCCAAACCAGGGCCCCAGGCTGTGCTCCAGGTGTCCCAAACCAGGGCCCCAGGCTGTGCTCCAGGTGTCCCAAACCAGGGCCCCAGGCTGTGCTCCAGGTGTCCCAAACCAGGGCCCCAGGCTGTGCTCCAGGTGTCCCAGGCAGTCTTCTGTGTGCTGGACAAGTGACCTCTGGGCTAGGGCTGTTTGTTCAAGTGCAAATACACGTTCAGTTCTTCTGAGCAAACAGCTTCATTCCAGGCCATCGACATCTTCTGGCCTTGCAGCTGAAATGGGAGCTGTTACCTTTAGCATCATCTGCTGTACATAGTGCTTTGTATTTGTTATTACAAATAGCAGTTAGACTTTGCTGTGCTTGAAATGGGGGGGTTTAGTATGCATATACCACGGAAAAAAGGAAATAAGGAGTTACATGATACTTGCAGGGCAATTATGTAGTAGCCCATGATAAAACAAGAAGCAACAGCATGAATACACCACATAGTCAGCCTGCTTTTTTTTTTTTTTTTTTTTTTTTTTTTTTTTTTTTTTTTTTGCTGAGATTGTTTGACACAGGAATGGGCTCTGCTTGATTACTACAAAGCATTTAATACTGAATCTGAACAGGTTTTTATCAAATTTGGGTGTGGATCTGAAAAATATACCCACAAAAATGTGCAGCAAGCCTGTCCTTCCTTGAGTCCTGCAGAGCAGCCGGCGCTGTCAGCCCGTGGGAAATGCTTCTTGCAGCACACTGTTTGTAAGAAGTGTTTGTGTGCCCAAAGTGAATTCATCAGGCTGTCTGGAAGTTACTTGTTCTTCAAAGATCGACCTTCTTTTAATACATCTTTTTTGTAACTCTTCTGTATTAAGTTACCTGGGGGTTACTGGAACTGGGCTGAAGACCCAGTGCCAGGAGATGCTGTTAATGGAGCAAGAATTTGGGATGTAAAATAGGAAGAACTGGATGACTTTGAAGGCGTGATGAAAATAAGGTGAAATCATTTCGATTCAAGTAGGAATGGTTTTTGTGCTGGCTGGAAGGGAAGTGTGTTCTCAGGAGGAGGGGCAGGAGCTGGCTGTGGTACGACTGTGCCACCAGCTCGAGGTGTTTGTGAAAAAATCAAGTGCCTCTCTCAGACATGCGAAGGAAAAAGTAATTCCAGAGAGGTTTGCAAAATAGTGGTGCCATTGTAACAGCAGCTGGCAGGAGCTGATCTATTTACAGAGGAGAAATGTGAATCAGGAGTGTCTCTTAGCCAGGGAGCAGTGCAGGGGATCTCTGCATCTCAGCCTTCCTCAGGGCTGGAACAATTAGCACCGAGTCAGGACTTTGTTTTTCTTTAACAAGGAAGGGACGATGGGTCATTTCTCCTGATGATGCTCCTGAATGCATTTCAGATAAATGATTTGGTAATCTGATAAATTGGAAGAATAACATGAAATGCAAGATTACTTTTTTTTTTTCCCCCCCAACTGAAATGTGTTAGAGCCTCTATGACACTGGTAGCAGGTGAAAGAAGAAAACAGTTCTTGAACTCTTAGCTAAATTGATATACTAATCAGAGTGCCTTTTCCAGAAAAGAAAGAAGAGCCCCATTTTGCCTGGACTCTATCTTTGCTGTTTTCCTTTTTCAGAAACAGAAGATTAGGAGGTGTCTGCACCGATGTGATAAAACCTTCCTGTGCAATTGTATTGTATTTTCACCTTGAGTTGCTGGCGAAATGAAGTTGTTGGCTTTCAGTGCTGCTTTGTTTTTGACCCCTTTTTGTGAATTCTCTGAGGAAAGAAACATATTCCCATCTTTTATAGTAATCAAATTTATCTGGCATCTCTCAGCCTCTTGCATTACTTATGCTACAGTTGACCAGCCTTGGGAAGGGTTTAGCGGGTTTATTTATTTATTGTTCTAAAGTGAGGGTTTTTGACTTGAGGTCCCCACATAGTCCATGGGGATTTGAAGAGAAAAAAAAAATGAAGTGCTTTCTGCCTTTATTATAATACAGTTATTTTCTGTGCAAATGTTTTAAAAATATCCCAGACTACCCAAAATATAAGCAAAGCCCCCCATTAATCCAAAACCCCCAAGAAACATTGAGAGAGGGAAAAACTTTGATTTTCCCTTAGTTGTGTTGGAAATTCAACTTTGTCAACTTTCTTTTGTATCTTCTGTTTCTCTTGCTGTTTTTTCATCAGTTTATTTCTATGATTGAAAAAAACTAAAGGTAGATTATAAGGGAAATCTGGGTATCATCAATTATTTTGGTTTCAAATATGATTTATTTGACTAACAGCCTTAAAAGCTGGGACTGATTTAATTTTGTTTTATGCTCATGAAATCCACAGAAGGCTGACCTGGCCATCTTCCTTGTCCTCTGCTTTGTCAGTCCCACATGGTGTTTCCCCTCTGGTTCTTTGCTTTTGTGGAATTTTTCTTTGAGGAGCAAACAATGATAGTGGGAAAATGTTCATATAACACTTCAGATGTGTATACCCATGTAGAAGGATTTTTTGTTGCAGGAGAAAAATCAAATCCTTGTCACCTAAACTGCTAATTATGTTTGATAAATGTATGGTATATGTTTAATGCAAAGAGAATTTAAGAAATAATACACCTTGTGTAATTACAGCGACCGAGCTACTTCCATCAATCTAATTTTTCTGATTCAGGTTCATTTGCATTGCATTATTTTTATTAAATGAGCCTTCCGTGGAGCCCCGCTCTCTGTCAAGAAGAAGGATCAAACACTGCAATATTTCAGTGTGCATCAGTCGGGTTTGCAGTGACACCAGGGGCCCTGTGCCCAGCAGTGCAGCCCAGCTGTGCCAGCTGTGCCAGCCCAGGAGCTCTGAGCCTGCTGCTCCCTCTGCCCCCCAGCTGCTGCTGCTGATCCCTAATGGCCTTGCTGTGCTGGGAACTGTGCAGGAGAGTGTAAGGACAGCTGTCCTGTATTTCCCTGCCTGTTCCTTGGGATCTTTACACATTTTCTGTCCTTTCTGTCTCTGCAGACTTGTGAGCTGTCCCTGTTTTTCACCATAATGCAGCATGGGAATTCTCCCATCTGATACTTAGTGAAAAACCAGCCTCCCTCATTCCCCCAGTCCACTTCCAGGCTTCCAATTAAAAGCACAATAGTTTGGAGCCCAATTTCTAGTCACAGTACTGTTAACATTTAGTGCATGTAGCTGTAATTATTATTGAACGTGAATATAAACTTAGTTTATATATGATTTTAGGCAATAATTTTCTTACAGTAACCTGCCATGGATAATTTTCCATTTGCTGCTCTAGAACAGGCTCACTTTTAAAGATAGGACAGTTGTGCTACATTGGTAATTTAATGTCTGGGAGTTGAAGTAAGTTAGAGGGAGAAAGCAGGCTTCATATTTGAAAATGCTTTTCTGTGTGGTACCCAAAGGTGTTCTCTGCTCTCCTGGTGTGTCTGTGGGTGTGCAGGCACCTGCCCCTTGTGCTTTCCATATGTGGGAATTTGGGATCGCTTCTAAATACCTGCAATCACAATATTTAGACTATGCTGATTTGCTAATTGCTTTAGGAAATGTTCTTTGCTAACTGAAGGCAGCTGTTTGGAGATGCTGTGAGAGCAGCACATTCACAGAGTGCCCTCGGTGGCCCTGGGCACGGGGCAGCTCCTCCTGGCCTGTGTCTGTTTAGCCCTGGGATCTCCCTTCAGACTTCAGGAGCACAAAAACTTTGGAGATGGGACAAATGTGTGCTTTGTTACAGCTGGAGCACACAGATGGAGGGGTGCTGGCAGAGGGACAGGAAGGGAAGGGTTTGGCTGATGGCTGACCCTCATCCTGGTGGCCACTGTTCCACTTCAGCTTCCCTCCTCAGTACAAGGCACAAACTTCTGAAGTGATTCTCTGAATCCCACCTGCTGTCTTTGTACTGCAGCACGTTTGGTGCCCAGCCCCTTCTCCAGAGGAACCCAGAAATGGCCTCTGCTGGGAGAAGCAGAGCAGGAGGTGGCCCAGTGCTCACAGCAGGGCTCTGTGTTGGCGTGCTGGTGTGGGACTGGGAGGGAGAAGCAAACAGGGCTCTGCTGCTCTCCTTGGACACAAATCCGTTGATTTGTATCTGGAAATATCTCTTGGTATCTGGAAATTACAATTCTGCAGGTCACCCTCAGGTGCAGCTCCCATATCCTGTAGTGGTTCCCATCCTGCTGCTCCTGGAGCAGATCTCTGCTTTTCCCTGCCTGGGAATTGGGGTCTCTTCTGTCGGACACGCTCCTCCCTCTTTGGGAAGAGTCCATCAGACAGCTTCCAAAACTTACTGTTTTCAGAACAGTCCTACTCATTTGCAGATTAAAGTCTGGAGAGTTCCATTTAAAGGGCGCTGACTTCAGCTTTTGTTACTTCAAAAGCAGCAGAGGATATTCCACATCCCTTCCCTTGGTGTAATGATTGTTAAAGATGTTTTCCCCTTAAAATAGCTGGAATTCATTAAGTCCAGTTCATTGGCAAGAATTAACTGAGTGTAAATTGTTACGTCTCAGGACTAGTTAAAAATAGTTCATCATGTGCATTAATTCTGTGGAAAAGAAAACAACAAAAAAAGAATAAATAATTTCCATTAGTTTAATGGAAATGAGATAATGGCACAGTTTCTCCAGTGCATTATAATTACACAGTTTATTTGAAGAATAAGATTCTAGACTACTGTAAGGAACTCCATATGGTTGTTACTACTGTAAACAATCATAATTATTAAAGTAGGTTTTTTCAGGTCTGCACAGTCACTGGGAATTGTTAAAACTCTTGCACAAGACATCTGATTTTTTTTTTTTTAAAGCTTAAACCAATCATTTTCAGCTGAAGTGAGAATGTGGCAAGTAATTGCTTATCCCAGTCAGATGGTCTAGAATAACTTGAACTTCTCCAGTTTCAGCAGCCCCCTCTGTTCTCTGGGGGAAATCCAAATGTGAGCAGGGAGCAGCAGTGTGGGAGTGAAGCTTTGGCCACCCCAGATCCTTCACAAGAACATGAGAGGACCTCTCTGAAGTGCAGCTGATGGATTCTGTCATTGCTCACAGATTTGAAGGCAGGAATGGTGTTCAGCCATCCAGTGTGACATCCTGGATAACGTGTGCCATTCAAATGAGCCCGCTTCATTCTGTGTTTAATGATGAATTCTGTGGTTAGTAGTCCATACTGTGCTGGTTCAGCTCATGTCGCTGCTTCCAGGAGGAGAATCTGTTCTTCCCTCACCACCCAGTCACACTTTGCAGTTTACATCTTTGTGTTTGAATTTCCTCAGCTTTGGCTTCTGGGCTTCTCCAGCCAAGACATTTCAGATTTGTCAGTCAGGTCATTCTCACAGAGCCCCACACTGGGTTGGGTGGGAAAGGCCCTTAAATCCCATCCCACCCCACCCCACCCCATCCCAGGACACTTCCAGGGATCCAGGGGCAGCCACAGCTGCTCTGAGCAGTTTCTGCCCATGGTTTATTGGTAGATGATTGTGCAAATGGCTTAATTAAAACGTTCATTGCAAGAAAGAAGTGAGGGAGCAGTTTTAGTTTTATCTTTCCCAGCACTGTCAACCATCTTGCTGTCTCATCTAAACTAAAATCTGGGTGCTTGTTGTCTCTCAAAATCCTGGAATTTTTCTCTGTGTATCATTGTACCATGGTGAAAGAAATTAACTCTGTCATTACTTTGGGGGGTTTGGCTGCCATTAAATATATTTCAATCTAAACAGGATAATACTTGTTTCTGTTTTTGTATACAACAAAATATACATGTGTTATTGTCTTGACAAACTCAGACACGGAGGTTCTCTGTTCTATTATTTCATTACATTTTCCAGATTTCTTGGTGTCTGATGCTGTTGAAGAACTACCTAGCTGTGTAAGAAGGGAAATATTTTGTAACATTAGAAAAACTCTGTAAGGGAAGGAAACGCTCAGTAAGCAATTTCAACCATCTCCAGAGAAAGGCCTGGGAAAAAGAAATCACTTTCTAAAGTTTGGGATGCACATTTAAAATGTGATCTGGCAATTTTATTGGATTATTTGAATTTTCTTTTTAATTGGTTCAATTCTGTTGAACTATGTGAAGTTTTAAGCTAGATGGTATTTCTGCTATTTGTGTGTTATTAAGCTTCCAGTTCAATTAGCTTCTGGAGCAATTAACAGGGTGTTAGCAGGTGATTGAACAGAGATTAATCGCTGCCATGGCCTGGGGTAGAGCCTGGGAGGGTAAAGGCACCTCTGGTCTGGGCTGTGCACAGGGCTGACCTGTTTGTCTCTGGTTATTAAATAACTTCTGTGATTGACTCCTGTGTAAAATAACTCAATACTGCTATTTTGAGGGTTTATTTTAAGGCAGATTTCTTGTTGGTTTAATTAGACCTGAAAGTGTGTATTTGGCAAAAATTGCAGCCTGTTTCAATCAAATTTTTCAGGCTAATCCACTATAGTTTTTACCCAATCAATCACTAAGAAAATAGTGTTGTTTATAACACAAAATAGGTTATGCATTAAAAAATATATTAATCAGTAATTCCGAGAAATTAAACTCCTGAATGCCATGCAAGTGTATCTCTGTGGATGTAATTGATAATGCCTTCAAAATGAAAAGCCTTTATAACAGTTTCCTTCTCTGGTATTGCAGTTTCACTGCTGTTCACCAGCAAACCTGATTTTATAACTAAAAAAATTAACTGCAGATCCCTCTGAACTGTGGTGTTGGCTTTGGTACAGGCCATGAAATAATTTTTCCATCTTAGCCCGGCGTTCTCCGAAGGTCAGCCTTTCAATTGGGCTGTTACTGTCTCGCTGCAGAGTTTCCAAGCTACGTTAATTTTTGGGCTGCCATTGATGGATGGAGCAGTTGGAATTGTGACATGCAGCAGCCTGACTGCAATGACCTGCACAGGCACATGTCGGCCTCTTATTTCATGCCCGTTTGTCAGAAAGAAAAAACAGCCTTTTTTATTATTATTTTTTTCCCTTTTTTTTTTTCCTGAAGCAGTGCTGCTTTTCTACATGGAGAGAGCTCCTGTGGGTGGGTGTGCTCTTGATAGAGCATACATAGAGAGGCATATAAAAAAATCACATTTATTTATCATTGCTGGAAAACCTAGAGAAGTCTCTTGAGAGTCTGTCAGTGCCCAGTATCAAGGATGTGCATATTCCAGTATTTTCTGTGCTGCAAACTAGTGTGCAAGAATCGTCTTGAGAATTTAGTGTTTCATAAAGAGCTTTTATTTTGCCCACTGATAAGCTGAGAAAATGCACATTATTCTTTTGTGGTACCTGGGAATTTACAGGTTCAAAAGAATTTCCTTTGTGATCTGCTTTTGCAGATTCATGGTACATCAGAAAGATTTTCTGTTCCTTGTCCAAAATTTCTCTGTGAGGATGACACAGGCCCTTATTGGGTGCACCAGGCTGCTCCTTTCAAGTGAGAGCCAAAGCCTCATCCAGAAATTAACTTGGGGAGGGAGTTTTTTCATAAAAATATAAAAAAATCAATTTAAGGGACTGATGCAGACAGAAAAAGCTGAACTTTCTCACTTGGCTGGTACAGAGTCCTGAGGGAGAAGTAATTTATTTGGTTGATGTAGGTAGAAAAACCCAGAAATATTTAAATTAAAGAATGAAAAATCACTAGAGCTGTCAGGGTTAAATGTGAGCAAATCTCAGTGAAGGCTTTCAGTGCTGCATTTTCTTTGGACTCTGCCAGGGACACGGAGGGAAGGAATTCTGGGGTGATTCTGTCACTTCAGTCAGCAAATACAAGTTTTGCCATTGATTTTGATTGGCTCAAAATCTTACCTTATGAGCTTTTCTTTATTTCATCATTCTCCAATTGAGATTGCTTCCCTTTTCTTAGTAAACTTTAAATTCTTACCTTTAATTTTGAAATGAATTCCTTGTTTCTAAAATTCATAGAGGACATAGAAAACTCAGAAAAAAAGAAACATATCTTACATCTGTTGTGGTCTAGTTGGAATCACGTAAGAGTCAAACCTTCAGTCATAAAGGTATGAAAGAGTTGTGCAAATCTGCAGATAATAAAAAAATCATATTGTATAGGTAATGATGGCTCCAGGTCCATTTTAGTGATAAACCCAAATAATTTTTAAGGACATCTTTTAACTATCAATAATGTACATTTCAATACTTGGTAATACAAAGTTGTGCCTTCATTAAAAAAAAAATAAATAACTGTAAATTGTGAAAATAGAAGAAGAGCAGGAGCCTGATCTGTGTATAATGTAAATAAATAAAAGATGTGTGTTTTTTGCAGCATGTGTCCTTGTCTGCTAAAACAACATCTCTAGAGATCGTGTGATCCCTGTCACTGAATTCCTGGAATTTCAAGGCTGGATATTTTTTCAGGTTTTTTTTCCTGTGTAACTGGAACAGCTAAAGTAGAAATGTGGGTTTGGTGCAGAGATTATTGCATGGGTTTCTTTGTTCACGGTTCTGTGGAAGACAATATTAAAAGGGCTGACTCTTTCCCTAGGTGCCAGCAATCTTCAATTTCTTGAGTCTTTCAAAGAGAAAGCAGAAAACAGGGAAATGCTGCTGGTGAACACAGGGTTAGTGCAGGTGGAGAGCCTCAAAACACAAAAAGGAGCAAATTTCTAGGACTGTTGCTAACAGCAGTTGGGCTTCCTTGTAAGTGCACAGAATCCCTCTTTGCAAATTATACATAGGTGTTTATTGTAAAATTGGTACTGAAAAATGTACAGGATTTGTTTAAAAGTAAAAAGTACTGATTTAAGTGTTCCGTGCCTGCTAAAGAAACCTTCTCCCCATGGCCGTGTACTTTGGGATTCTTCTGAGCTCTCAGCCTGCGAAGTCTCTGGCCTCTGCTCCCAAGTAAAGAGGGAATTTACTTGGGAATTCCATCCCTAGCATTTAAATGCTGAAGTTGCTAAACCCCATCCTCGGAGGTGCTGCAGTGCAATGACAGGAGCTGAGCACACAGTTTTCCTTACTGCTGGAACATGTCTCTTGAGTTGTTGGTACCCCTAATGTTTTGCCACAGGTGGGAAGCCCAGTGTAGCAAATCCCAGGCGTGTTTAAAAATCCTTCTATATGGTATTCAAAAATAAATTCTGTACAGGAGCGTTTGCTGTGGCTGGTGCAGCCCAGGGCTGTGTCCTTGGTGTTGTCACTGCTCTGGTGCTGGGGAACAGCATCAGCTCTGCTTTTCTCCTCTCTTTCCATTTGCATGTGATTATCCCAAATGATGCTGAATGCTGCAGCCTGTTCACAAGACCTGCCTCAAAATGTTGCAGATTACCAGGACGAGTTGTCATTTGTGTTTCAGAAGTCACTGATGGAGAGTGACAAAGGGCCCTTGCCATGCTCTGCCCAGAGAGCAGCTGAGGACAGGGACCTTCTACTCCACTGGTCTGTTGGGTCCTTGATCACTTGGGTGTTAAAGGACTCACAAAGGGTTGATGACATCTCTCTCCTCTCCATGCTTGGAACGACGGAAGGAAATGGGTCAGTTAAAATTCTCTCTTTATGAGGTTATTACTATAACCAGATGTTGAGGTTTTCCAAACATGCTTTTTCCATGGCTTGTCTTTGCTCTCCAATGTGAATGTGGAAGCCAGTTACTTCAGACAGTGTTTCTTAGTGCAAAGCCAGGCACTAAATATGGCTGTGCTGCTTGAAATGCCAGTTAAAGCTGTCTTGGTAGAAATAAACCTTGCTGGGTGTGTGGGGGAGTTTGCCTTCTGTTAGGGACAAATGTTCCCATCACTGTCATCCTGCTCGTTGAGAAATCCTGCTGCTGCTCAGGCCGGGTTCCTGAGGGGTGTGCAGCCCTGGGGACAGCGCGGGTGGCTCAGGGCAGGGCTCACGTCCTGTCTCTCGTGGGGACGTTCCCTGTGCTGCTGCAGTGAGCTGTGCAGCCAGCCCCCTCCCACTGCCCTGCCCTGCCCTTGGTGTCTGCCCTCGGTCACTTCTCGAACACCACACACTGTCCTCAGAGATGTCGCTTCCAAAGGTGGGACTTGAGGAATTTTTTTTCACACTGCTAACCAACTCTGGTGCAGAGCCAGTAGCACCAGGGTGGTTTGGAAAAGGGGCACAGAAGGGTTTGATGGCACTGCCTTGGAGATGAAAAGGAAACAGTATTTTCTGTGTTCAGGAAGAGAGTGGTAGGAGAGCTTTGGGAGCTTTGCTTTGCAACGTGGATGTTAAGAGACTTGAAGTCGCTGGAGTCCTCCAGTGCTCAGTGCTCTCAGCACGTGTTATGTCAGATGCTCCCACGTATCTGCCTGTTATCTGTTCTCATCCCTGCTGTCCCTGTCTCTCCTCTCTACATGCAAGGCAGGGAAGGACGTTTTTCCTATATCTGCTTGTGAATTTTTTCAGCAATGGTGACACCACGATGGTATAACCAGTGGCTGCCTGTTCTCTGAATATAGCATGCTGTATTTCTTTCCACAGTCAATCTTTAGATGAGCCCATTGCTGCTGATAAATAAAGAATAAAATGCAATATCAGAGGTCGCATAGCAAAGTGGGATGATAATTTTTGTTAAAATTTCTAGGTATAAATCTTCCTGATAAACTTCTCATTTAGCTGGTGTAGTAGAGCCAGATCAGAGCTACACTGATGAACTTTCATTGCCATCAGATTCTGCCATCCTCCCTGTCCATTTTGTTGGACAGGAACTACAGACTATTCCGTGTTCACACGATTCAAGACATGAAACATTCCCAGCCTTTGAAAGATACAACATTTAAGCAGTAGGATCCAGAAAATCAACTTAATAACAAAGATGAGCTCTGAAAAATACCAGGCAGTATTTGGAGAGAAATTAGCTCCTGGATCTGAGACAGGTAGAACGGGGAGGAATAATTAATTATTCAGGTGTCATCCATTACTAAAAGTATCCTTTCACCAAGACCCGAGAATTGTCTTCCAGTGGAAATTGTACAATTACCTGTGGAGTAAATGGTCTAGTGTACATTCATATGTCAAAATGTGCTTCAAGATGTATGTCAGCACTTTTGTGCAGGAGAGGGAAATAAATCAGAGCCACGCCTGAACTATCTCCCTGTGCTGGTGCTTTGCCATCCCATTTCACCTGCTGCAGCTACTGGGAAGGGCATGAAAAGCTGTTAGGGCTTCCTTGTTTTGTCAGGGCTTCCTTCTCCTTTTTCCTGCTTTTCTTATTTCACTTTGTAAATGAAGCAATCGAGTGCCAAGTTTCCCTTTAAAATCTCTTCCACTCTTTTCAGGACCGGTTTCTGTAACTCTTCAGCTTGCACATGAACATCCTTCATTGTCTCGTGAGTCTGGGGTACTGAAGCACTGGATGAGGAGCAGCTGCTCGCAGTGGTGACACACAGCTGCTGTGGGCTGTTCTCGTGGGGAGCCTTCAGCTCTGCCCAGGCCCCAGCACCCCGGGCAGGGCGTCAGGGGGTTCTGCTCCAGTGCTGCCAGGGCACCAGGCACATCAGCACTGCTGGGGTTCTGCCAGGAGAGGCGAGCATCCTCGGGGTCGTGGCAGGACTCGGGGGCTCCCAAGGGCTGGCTCCTGTCTGTGATGTTTTCACTGTTTCGCCTCTGCATTGCTTCAGCCTTTGCTGTGGAGGTGTTGCACGTGCTGCTGGCCGAAGCAGGGCTGGCAGCAGCCTGAGCTCTCTGGGTGTCCCTGTCAGGTGTCCCTGGACGTGTACCCAGCTCTCAGCTTCCCTTCAGTGCTGGCTGCTGCTGACACTTCTGACCTCATCCAGCAGAACTCGGAGAACCAGTGCCCCTTCCTTGTAGGCTGTTTGCTCAGGGGCTGCTTTTTTCTTCTGGAGCAAATGACTTTGACTATCTAGCTCCCCTTGCTCAAAGAAATCACATTATTTCTTTTTTCTTACCCCCCTTTGCCTCTCTCTGACAGATTTAAATAACAGCAAGGCTCCTATTTAAAATGATAACGTCCAGGAAATTAAAAGTTAAGCTGTTCCCTGTCCCTAGCTCAGTGTCTGCTTTCCCCCTCTCAGCCGTGGTGTAAATGAAGGACGAAGCTCAGCCTGGACTTCCAATTTCCTGGCTGGTGTCTCTGTGTATCAAAGGCTGCTGTTGTACACTCTTCATCTCTGGGAAGGATTCATACACAAAATATTATGGAAAACTAGAACAGTCACAGGAGAAATTAAATGCTCTACAAGGTTCATATTAACCTAAATTGCCTCAATGTTTTGTTAAGTAAGCAACAGCATTTAGAAACTAAAATGTTATAAGTAAAATTCTCATCACTTATGCATTACTTAGAGTTTATAATCTCTTGTATCTGATAGCTTTGCCTTGGAGCAGTTGAGGAGTTGTGTCAAGAGGTGTGCTCCCCTCCCAGGCCCTGGAAGAGCCCGAGTTATTCTGAGTTTGGAGTGCTCACATGGCCCTGGTGGAGCAGGGTGGCAGAGGAGGGATCCCAGGTGTTGGGAAGGATGTGGGTGCCAGTGATGTGCTCCAGGGAGTTACTACAAGAGAGACTGCTCAGGAGAGCAGAGAAAAGTAGCAGGTGAAAGACACAAAGGGCAGGTCAGATTTAAGACTAATTAATCTGTTGCTGCAAAAATGTAATTCAGTATTTTATGAACTCTTACAAAACACTTTGGTCTGTGGTTAGATAAAGGTTGTTGGCCAGAGAGCCTCGGCAGGGTCCATTCACACCTGAGCTGCACCTCGTGTCCTATCGCAGTTTACAAAATCCCCCCTCTCTTGCTGCTCCACTGATTCTCCCAGTCTGGAGAAGCAGAAACAACAGCATTTTTTATTGTTTAAATTCATCATATGGCATGCATCTTTTGGTATGAAATGATAGATGGCCTCACTTTTTTGTATCAATACTTTTTTTCCCCCCCTGGTTTTAACTTTACTGAGTATCTTCCCAGTCTGTTCCCTGGTCAGGCTCCTGGCAGGTGCATCTTTCTTTATTGCTGTGAAAAATGGGGTGCCTTTATTCTTATTAAACTCAAAATATCTAAAATGAATTTCAGATTTATACAGGGAAGTCTCACTATTTGCAGAATGAATCATGAATGCCAGTAATGCAATTTTAAAGAGACTTTTCTCGCAGAAGGAGAAAAATCCTTGAATCTGGATGTCTGGTGTCCCTGCTCTCACCAAAGCAGCTGGGAGTTTTCTCTGTATTGGTTGTTGTTTTAATACTCCAAATCTAAACAACAATGGAGAAGAAAAAAAAAGGGTTTTTTCTGTCTGTTCAGGAATTTGTGGGTGTTTTGTGTTTGAGAGGTGCCAGTGCTTAAAATACATGCTCAGAGCAGCACGACAAACCCAGTCAGTGCCAGGGAATGGAGAGGAAGATTTAAATTCCCGTTGACTGTCACGGCTGTGATCCTTCCCTGGGCTCCCTTTCCTCCTCTGCCACTATCTGAGCTTGTGGCAGATGCATTTTTCCTTTCTTATTTTCTTTATTTTCATTCCCTATTTTCTTACTGCCCTAGAAAAAATGCAAAAAAAACAAACAGCAAGCCTTTCCCATATTAAACCTGCACAGTGAAATTTCAATTTAACCAGAAGTGGCTCTATCTGGAGCAGCGAAGTAATAGTGGGTCTTTTTATTCCTGTTTTTTTTTTCTTTCTCTGAATTTCACCTATGTGAGTCAGGTATTGTTTAACATTTATAGAAACCACATCATAATTGATAAGGGCTGTTCAGCAGCATCCAGCACCATCCTGCAGGTACAAAGTGAACGCTCACAGGAATTGGGCTAAAAATCTTGCATTAACACTTAGAGAAAATGAAACTTTTACTCTTGATTTGCTCCTGGCTGTATGGATGCAACTAAGCCAAACTGGAGCTGTGCTCTCACTGCAGAGACAGCTCAGGAGCGTTGTCCATGGGCTGGTGCAGGTCTGTGTGAGTGGTGGTGCCAGGCTGTGGTGCCAGGCTGTGGCTGGGGCATTGCTGCCTGGCAGCTGCAGTCCAGCCCTGCAAGGAGCCCGGAGGGAACCCAGAGGAACCCCAGAGGAACCCCAGAGGAAGGAGCTCAGCACCCTCTGGCTCCCAGGAGTTCTTGAGGGGATGCTCTGAGCACACACAAGTTGGGGATGTTTGGTAGCTGATATTTTCCCCTCCCCTTTATCATTTCAGGAGAGTGATTTTCATCATAAACCAACATGTCAGCCAAAGCATCTACATTTAAAAAAATAATATTTCACAATTTTCCACAGGCACATTTGATGTAAACCCTGGAGGTGTATTCCCTGAGTACCTATTACCTCCATTTTAGGGAAATTACATTAAATTATTAGTGACAAATTTACTTGTCTGCCAATGTGTTTTTCTTGAATTTTACTACAACATCAATACTTGGCTGTTTTATATGGGCCCTCATTTACCTGTCTTTGAAGGCAGTCACCCCTCTGGGAGCTTTGCCTGTCACTAACATGCACTAGGAAGAGTCTTTAAGTTTAACATTTTCTGTTTTGGATCAGAGGGAAAAAATATGTTGCACTTTAAAAATATAATCTGTTTCTCCAATCTTTTAGTGTGTGCTGGCTCTTTTTTAGAGACCAAAGCCAGTTAGGAGGGCAGAGGAGATTCTGGTATGTCAGTGTAAATAAAGGTGTTCACCAGGAGGGACTGAAAGTTCCCTGCTCTGGTACACCTTGGCTTGGGGAAATGACCAGGTTTTGCTTGTGTTTGTGTCTGTTCAAGAATCCAGTCTGATGCCAAAATAAAAGCAGATGGGGAAAAAAAAAAGTCAGACCGGGATCTAAATTCATTGAAAGTCAATTGCATAAGAAAATACAGCCATGAGGAATATGGAAAATAATTTAGGCTTTTTCGAGCAATCCCAGCATGCTGGGAGTGAGGGTCACTTGTGGCCTTTTAAAAATCTTTAAAGTCTTTGTCTTCAACTGCAGTTAGTGTTAATTCCAAAGAAATGAATGTTTCTGGATTTACTATGCCACAGTGATGTTTGTGTAAGCACACAAAAAATATTCTGCTTTTTGAAACAGAAGCTTTTGCAGCCAGAGTTCTCAGAATCCTGGAATGGTTTGGGTGGGAAGGGACCTCAGAGCTCATCCAGCCCCACCACCATGGGCAGGGACACCTTGCACTGTGCCAGGGTGCTCCAAGCCCTGTCCAGCCTGGCCTGGGACACTGCCAGGGATGGGATGTGGCTCCTGAGGGAAGGGCTCTGGCTGCTTTAATCCCTGGCTCAGCTGATGGAGGAGCAGCACTCTCCACCTGCTCTTGGAGTCAGATCCAGTCTTGGAAAGGAGCGAGGGTCTACTTCTGTCCCCAGGTTTCTGGGGAATACTTTTGTGCTTCAACAAATAATACTGGCTATAGAATAGTCCAGTGTGTTGTTCCCTAAAATACTGACTGCTAGAAGTGCAGTTGTCTGCACTTTACTGGACATGAGGGGATGTTGATCCTCCACATCCTTTATTCAGAGTCTTAAAATCCCTAATTAAGGAGTGCTTCAGCCTGTGTGTGAGGATTGCCAGGGCCGGATCTGTAGGAGCACCGTCACTGCCACGGTGTTGTTCTGGGACAGATCAGGGCTGTGAGCAGACACAGGCTGCTCTCCTGAGGCACAGAAGCAGCAGTGCTGAGAGCAGCGGTGTGTCCTGCCTTCATTCCCTGCCTCTGGGACAGCCCCTCAGGTGTCACAGCCTGCAGACCAGGAGGGGTGGTGTTGGGAGTCATAAATTCCACGTCAGCCTTCCAGCAGTTGGGATTTCTAGTGCTGCAACATCGAGTTTCTGGGAGCTGCTCTGTCCTCCTCAAGAAAACTTGAGGAGATGAAAATGGATTATGAAGGCACACCACAGAGTAGGTTAAAAAGCTTGAGTCAAATTCCTCTCGATTTAGCAAAGCAGCTGATTAAAATCAGCTTTTCAGTGGGACTTGAGTTACCCCAGAACAACTTGTGCTCTGAAGGGGAGAGAGGGCATCTCTGAGTACAAGTCTGTGAGAGGAAGATGATGGTAGTGCCAGGACAATTCACTTCCACTGCTGAACACAACAGGAATGAGAAATGTACTACGAGCAATTATATTAATTCTTAATCTTTTTCATTCTGTTTATAAACTGCTGAAAAATTCAATTTTTCTTTCACATCTTCCCTCACTCTTAAATGTTATTTCGGAGACTCTGCTTTGCCGCTTTGGCACTGGGACTGCCACAGATCCATGAGAATTCTGAGGGATAAGTGTTACTTTCCCTTGTATTATATCCAAATCTTGAACAAGCAGCAAAATGGAGCATATGCTTAAGATGTACCTCATAATTCATTTCAATTTATTCCCTCACTGAATCAAAATGATTATATAAATCAATGCAATTTTAAACTGATTAACCTCAAACCCTCTTAATAAGAAAGTGGGGGCCACAGAGTTCAGGGGATGTAAAATGCCTTTATGTCAGTTTGCTGATTTTTTATCCTAGAACTGAAAATAGAAGATGCGTAATATTGCCATCAAATATAATTTGATGAGGAAGTTGTATTCGTCAAGGACTTTCTCCTCCTGTTTTAGATGTTGCTGTGCCAAAATCCAATGTCAGTGCAATGTGTTTCAGCCTAAAAAGAAGGTGAGGAAGCAAAGGGGACCTTGCTGCTTCCTCAGGGTGTTTTATTATGCACTGGATTTTAAAAGAGCTTTGCACTTTTTTAGAGAGCCCGGTAGAAATTTTGGAAGGATTGTGTAAAATTGTTCCTGACGAGTTCCTCACTGCTCTGTGAGGCTGTCTGGGCAAAGGCTGTGTCCTTTTCCTCTTCCTTTCCGTGCTGCTCCCCCCAGCGTGGCCGTGCAGGACATGGTTAATGGTGCACAGCGCTGGGCTGGGGCCTGGGCATCTTCGGGGTCCTTCCCATGCACACGCACTTTGTGTTCTGTGAGAGCTCAGTCCAAGCTCCGAGTGGGCAACGATGCAAAGCCCCAGTGCCAGAGTTTGCCTTTGCTTCCTACAAAACCTGCTGGGAGAGCAAACAGGGGAGCGTTCTGAGCCAGCACCTGGGACAGGAGGCACTCCAGTGCCTGTCAGCTGAGCTCTCAGTACATGGAAATGGGCAATTCAGGCTTTTCTGGGGAGCTTCAGTAAAACTGGGCATCCTTTAGATCAGCATTTCATTTATGCGTTCTCTTCGTGTTTTGGACAGCCCGTTGTTCAGGGGGGCCAGTTTGCTGGTGAGCAGGATGAGGCCAGTGCTGAAATGTGGCTGCATGTCCCTGTTGGGGAGAGGGGAGGTGATCCTTGGGGTAATTCCATTTTGGGAAAGGGGAGATGATACTTAGGGTAATCACATACTGCAGTGCTGCTGCTGCAGTGACTAATTGAATTGGGATCAAGCAGCGGCTCAGTAAGTGAAACACTTCTCAAAGTGCAAGGGAGACAGTTCTGAATGGAGCAGTCACCTTGGGTGACGTCTGACATCCTGCTGGGACTTGTTCCTGTTTCCATTCAGAACCTGGCTCACCTTTGCAGGACAGGTCACTTCTCCAAGCTTCAGCCAGCTGTGCTTGTACAGAAGATGTGACCTCATGCTGTCTGCCAAGTGCTGTAAAGAAATATATTTAAATAATTGTACAGTAAATGGTTTCCTTTTTTAAGCGTATAATTGTAATTTCAGATGGAAGTTTATTAAAATATGTTTTTCTTCATGTCCCCTCCATCTTAAATGTATGAGGAAATCTGGGTGGGAACTGCTTTTCCTAAAATACTTCCACTAAGCAATTTGCTTGGAGGAATATCTGAAGCATCACTGAAGTGTCCTGTTAATATGTTAAGGATTTTTTTATCTCAGGTTGGAGAACAAACAGCATAATTAGGTCTGTTTGTTCTAAACCTTAGTGCTTGCTTGTTCTAAACTTTACCTCTGTTTTTGTCTTTTTTTTTTGTTTGTTTGTTTAATGTGTGTGTTTTTGTTTTCTTTGATTATGGCTTGAAATACAAAATATTTCAGTTTCTGAGTGCCACGTTGTGTCCCTCCTGTTCCTGTTTCAGGTATTCTCTCTGTCTCTGTAGCAAACACGTGTGTGTTTATCCCTTCCTTGAGCTCAAGATGGAGGGTTATGATTAATGGAGTTGATGCAGAAAATGTCCGGATCCTTGGGCTCTTGGAGCCGTCTCATGCTCGGTGCACACGAGCTCTGAGCATCCCTGAGAGGGACGTGACAGCAGCCCTGACCTTTCCCTCCAAGTCACGGGGGGTAGGGGCAGAATTAGCACCATCCACCCACATCTGGCCTTGTTCAAACTGGTAACTTCCATATTTAGAGACCCTAACATGTTCTGGAAACATAAAACCCTTTCTGGCAAATGTGGTCACGTGTTCGTTTAAATGAGATTTTAAAATTTCACCTCTCGGTGCATAACCAAATGCCTTTAAGATATTTTACCGACTTGGATAATGCTCCTAAAAGGTCAATACAAATATTTAGCTTCTACTTTTACTTGTGCTGTTTCACAGACCGGACCTGTTTTTAATTTAGAGTCATCTCACTGAATATTTTAAGGACTCTTTAGATGGCTTGTGGGAAGGCAGGAACAATAGATCCTACATGCAGGAAGGTGTTGGTTATAAAAGGGCTTAAATTTGCTTTAGCGTAACTGGAAACCAAACAAAGGGCGCTGGAAAGGGCAGGGGGAGCCGGAGCAGGTTGCTGTGTGCTCCCAGGTAGCGGCGTTAGGGAGTGCGAGGTGCCCAGCGCGGCCCGGCTGCAGCGGTGATTGATGCCGAGCTCCGCCAGTCGCACCCGCACTGTCAGCTCTCATCAGGCCGGCAGCAGTCACCGCCATCGGAGAGCAGCGGCAATGGAAAGTAAAAACACATTGTTACCACAAATTTCATCAAGTGAATATGCTGTATAAGGAAATAGATCAGCTATGACCTCTTTGACATTTTCAAAATGTTTAAAAGCTGAAGTTAATTCTTTGTGATGTCCTTTCATCTTGACTTGACAACAGAGAGACCTGGAGTGGTGACAGGCCTTGTCAAGTGGCTCTGCCTTATCAAAAACAATACCCTCCAGATCTTTCAAGCCAAATATTCTAATCTAACATAATTGCAGTTACAATTTCAGGAGCTTTTCTACCTTTCCCTGAACCATTTTTTCGTGTGAAGAGGCAAACCTTTTCTTTCACTCAGTGCTTTTTTCCCTGTGAATGGTGTGATGGTCACTGAAGGTGGCCATGGTGGGCACAAAGGATGCCAGGCTCTGCCCCAGCTGGGCCTGGCCATTCTTGTGCCATCCCCGTGTCCATCCCCGTGCCCATCCCCGTGCCCATCCCCGTGTCCATCCCCGTGTCCATCCCCGTGCCATCCCCGTGCCATCCCCGTGCCCATCCCCGTGCCCATCCCCGTGCCCATCCCCGTGTCCATCCCCGTGCCCATCCCCGTGTCCATCCCCGTGCCCATCCCCGTGCCCATCCCCGTGTCCATCCCCGTGTCCATCCCCGTGCCCATCCCCGTGCCCATCCCCGTGCCCATCCCCGTGTCCATCCCTGTGCCATCCCCGTGCCCATCCCCGTGCCCATCCCCGTGTCCATCCCCGTGTCCATCCCTGTGCCATCCCCGTGTCCATCCCCGTGCCCATCCCCGTGCCCATCCCCGTGTCCATCCCTGTGCCATCCCCGTGCCCATCCCCGTGCCCATCCCCGTGCCCATCCCCGTGTCCATCCCTGTGCCATCCCCGTGCCCATTCCCGTGTCCATCCCCGTGTCCATCCCCGTGCCCATCCCCGTGCCCATCCCCGTGTCCATCCCCGTGTCCATCCCCGTGTCCATCCCTGTGCCATCCCCGTGCCCATCCCCGTGCCCATCCCTGTGCCATCCCCATGTCCATCCCCGTGCCCATCCCCGTGTCCATCCCCGTGCCCATCCCCGTGCCCATCCCCGTGTCCATCCCTGTGCCATCCCCGTGCCCATTCCCGTGTCCATCCCCAGCTCTGGGCAGTGCTGTGGGTACAGGGGCACCTGGCTGTTGCCATGGTCTGGGTTCCTCTGCTCATCTCCTCTGGTCCCCTCTCCTGCCTTCCCACGTGGGACGGGCACAAATTCCTGCCTGCTGTTCAGGTGAGAGAGCTGAGCCAGCCCTGTCCTGCTCCTGCTGCTGGTGCTGTGTGCTGGCACCGGCCACTGCCCCCAGTCCCTTCCTGGGAGCTGCATCCCTGAACCAGTTCTAACCCACAGAGCTCATTGGACAACAGCATAAAGGAAAAACATCTGAGCCAAATTTCTTTTCCTTCTCATGGTAGATTTTTCCTAGTAATTTTCTCTGCATATCTCTCAAATCAAAATATAAAGCAGATCAAAGCCGAGGCAGTAGCAGAAGTCTGCGCTGTGAGATGGTTGTGGAGCACATCTAACATTGGACAGATCTGAAGGGAAGGAGACTTGGGGACCTGAGCTGTTAATTACCTGGTTTACGCAGGACGATGTATTTTCTTGGCTGACATTTTCCTTAGATTAATTCTTTTCTCCTTTTGGTGATCACTGCAGTCTCTTCAGGTGTGCATTTACATGCCATGTCAGTAACCCCTCGCATGCATTTTTGCTGTGTCAGTAAACATTTCTGAAAAGAAGATTTCCAAGTGTGAATTATTTATACTATATTATAAGCAAGTAGAATGTTGAAATTCAATACTAGTTAGTAAGATTTTTTTTGGTGTGATTTCTCTGTGTCTGCTACCCTAACCCAGCTTGTGTTGGAAGGAGCACTTTCTTCTCTTGTGACACGTTACTAAAGGTATTATGCACACCTAAGATGATGTTCATTATAACGTGTTGAAAATAGAGGTGGCAGAGAGATGAATCTCATTGTGTAACTTGATCTAAGGGAAGACTCTAATGGAAAACAACAGTCAGCTGAAGGTTGCAAAGGCTGATTTTATTAGGATTATGAAAATCATTTCTACTTTTGGACAGTTTTGGTGGTTGGGTCAATTGTGTAATTCCTATGGGCCACCTCATCTTCCCTGTGTTTCCCTTTTTACCTGTAAGTTTACCTGAATGTGACAAGGTTGTAGTTGTTTGCTTGGGGCATATGGAAATCCAGGTTATATTCATTTTCACCAGCCTTTTTGAAGATAGAAATTAAGACTATATTTAGAAATGTGTCAGCACTGTTCACATTTAGTGAAATATAGACATGTTACTGGGGCTTTGCATGGTTTTATACCTCCTTTAATCACTGAGTGTGCATAGCTACACTCTGTACATACAATACACACACACAAAAATGCTCAGTGTGAAGTGCTGTGTCCAGAAACTCCAAAAAGGGACTTACCATTTCACACTAGGAATTGGTTTGGTTTATTTTCCCCTTCAAGCTGTAGAAATCCTGAATTATTTACACTTTCTGTTCAGGCTGTGATATAAATAATTGTAGTCTAATGTTTATCATTTGATATCAACAATGCGAGGTGTGAGCTTGGACTAGGGAGGAATTTTCTGTGAAACAAAACCTTGGGAGCTTTTGCCATGGCTCAAAACCTCTTCACTCAAAGCATTGAAACTCTCTGATTTCCTGTGTCCCTCGACCAGCCGCCAGTATTTGTTAACAAGCCATTGGATGGTGGATGAGCTTCTCCTACAAAAGTGAGTCCTGCCATGAGTACCTCAAAACCAGGGTTATTTCAGCACTGTTCAGAATTCTAACCCAGGTGCATCAAGTGGGCTGGTTTTTACTTGGAGAACTCTTTAGTGAATTATTTCTGTAAGACAGGGCTGCTTAGATCACTGTCTCAAGAAGTTTGGGGTTGCAGAGCTGTGGGAACAGTGATGCAATATCCACATATTTATTCTCTTATGAGGGATTCTGGCTAGAAGCAGAAGGGACCAAGAGTTTGTTGGGGTTTTTATGATGAATGAAGTGAAAAATGTTACTGAGAGTTTTATTTTGGGGAAACGTGTGCATTTTCAGTGCAGGGAAGAGCAATACATGCATGTGTATGTAAGGCTTTTTCACTAGCTGGGAAACACACAGAATCCTCGAGGTTGGAAAAGACCTCTGGGATCATCGAGTCCAACTGTTAGCCTGGGGCCACCATAATCACCCCTAAACCATATCCCCAGGTGTCACATATTTATACACACACATGTACATATATACACACATATATATATAGTCCTTAAGTAATGGAATTGTTTTGATGAATGAAGGATTTCCCACGTGAAACTGAATGTTTATTCCTACCCTTAAAGTCAGATATATCAAAACCCACTAGGTTATTGCAGTACATTTAATTACTAACTGCAATCAGAGTGCTGCCCAGCTCCGCAGGGTTTGCTCACACCAGCTCACAAAGGAAAGCTCTCTTCTCTCCTCCAGCAGATTCCAGCCCTCATGATTGGTGTGGAAAGGAGCTTAATTTACCTGGAGTAGCACGAGCCCTTTGGAAAGAGGTGCCCCATTCCACAGAAGTGTCATTCTCCACATACTCTAAATACTGTACATATTTACCAAATTTAAATACATATTTACATATGTCAGAATGACCCAATTGAAGGGAATGACTCCCTTGATACCTTTTAGAGTCTATTAGGTAAATAAGCGGCTGCTCCTGGCACAGCAGGCAGGGATGCAGCTGGGATCAGGGCTGGGGGCTGGCAGCTGTCTGGGGAAAACGCTGCTTTTTTCCATTCCGGAGCCTGTATGGCAGCAGAGCTGGGGAGGTGAGGCAGGCAGCACTGCCGGTGCTGACAGCCACGAGATGCCACTGAGAGCTGGGTGGCCAAAGCCACCAAAGCGCTGCCTCTGCCCTCCCTCCTCCCCCTGCCCACTATAAATCTGCACTTCCCCAGACCGCCAAAATGCTGGCATACAATCCTGGGCTGTGGAGGAACGTGGTTTATTTAACACGTTTGTCTTAGTGAATCCTTTACAGATTTCTCGCTCGCTCGGTACACGCATAGGAGATGCAGAGAGGAAACGGCTCCCATTTAGCTCAGGAAGCCTCTGGGCTGCCGGCAGTGCCGGGGCATTGCTCCCTGCAGCTGCCTCTGTGTCGGTGGAGCTCGGTCCCAGCTCCCAGGACCCCTCGTGGCTGAAGGTTCTGGAAAAGCTGGCTGTGCCTGTGGCTGCCCCGTTCCTCAGGCTCACGTCCACGCTGCTGTCGGGGCTCTGGGGGCCCGGGGCTGGGCAGAGGTTGTTGTTAGGGATCGCGGTCACTGCATTCCAGGATGGGAAGGTGGGAAGGGACTTTAACGCCCATCCAGTCCCACCCCGCGCCACGGGCAGGGGACGTCTTCCCTTGGACCAGGTTGTGTTAAGGTCCCTTCCACACCAAACCGTTCCGGGATTCTGCTCCTCTGTGAAATCGAGTGCCGACCTCCGAGCAGGCTGTGGGCACTGCCTACGCACTCTGTGCTGGTGACCCATCTGTCGCTGCGTGGAGTTCGTGCTTTTGGAGATGAGAATCGGGAATTGCAAACTCCTGTGAAGGCAAGTGTCTCCTGTAAATACACTGCAAATACGGTGCTCAGCTGTTCCAGCCCGGGGCAGTTCATCACCCCTTGATTTACAGAGCTCTTCTAGTTTTATCTTACTGATTTGCAAATTCTAGTGACCAATTACATTTCAAACATCAGTTATTTTTATTACCTAGTTTGTTTTAACAGAGCGTATAGAAAAGCCAAGCCCTACTTCAGAGAGCTTATGCACTGGTTTGAGATATATAGTGAAGATCATGGAGAGAAAAAAGGGGCAGCCCATGGAGCAGTGACAGTTGACTGCTCTTGGCATGTGCCCATCTTGCTGCTATTTAAGCTCTTTAATTCTGGTGGGGAAAAATAAATGAATCAGTCAATTGTTTTAGACAGTGAGACAAAAAGTAATTTCCAGGGGAATTTCTGTCCTGACTCCATGGTGGATGTCAGTGGAGTAAGGATGGAGGGAGGCTGGGTGAGGTGAGAGCTGCACGAGGCAGGCTCAGAGGGCAGGGGGTGCCTGCTGTGGCAGTGGCACAAGGTGACAAAAGGGAACGGGGCAGGTGACACATCTGCTGACCTGGGGAAGCAGGGCACTGCCAGGGCAGTGCCTTCAGGGCCAAATGCAAGGTGGGGGGATGGATTTGGGAACCTTCAGGATCCATGGGCAGAAAATGGAGTAACTGGAGAGCCCCAAGGCCAGGGACAGTTGTGTGCCTGAGGTGGGACACGGGAACAGGAGAGGTTGTTCTGGTGCCATATCAGCCATCCTGTTCTTGGGAGAAGCTGTGGGAAAGACAAAATGGGGAGGGTTTCATAGCAGGAGCACACTTGGCATTGAAGTATGAATTAAAAAGCCTTTCTTCCTGGGAATATCCATTACCAGTCGAGGCTTCAGACTTCCTTAATTTCTGTTCCTCGCTACATTGAAATATCCATAGCAAAAATGTTAGAACTTCTGTGTGAGAGGTGATACTTCTATTAATATCCAGGGCACTTAGTACATTGATCTGTGATTCATTGTTAAAATTTATCTTTCTGTTATATTTTAAAACTTAAAATAGACTCGTCCCATTGCGCTTCCTCAGGGAGCATTCAGCCTGGTTTGCAGAATCACTGAAGAAACGATAGCAAGGGGGTGAAAGAACTTTAGACGTCTCTTAGACTAAATCCCAAATGTGCCTATTTATAAACAGTTATGGATTAGATGCTGAATTAATATCCAAGGTGAAACTGAAACAGTGACACTTTCAAAAAGAGCTGTAATTTCCACATGAAAATTTGTTGCTATCCCTGAGTGTTGTGAGCCTGGCTGAATGGAAACCCATAGGATGTAAAGTAGGGTCCCATACTTGCCTCTCAGTTGCTGAGTTTGGAGTTGTGGCATCTCAGGACAGCCAGGGACAGGAGTAAAAGCTTTGCCTTGTCTGGGGGCTGCTGAGGGACCCCCAGCCTGGGGAGCCCATCAGTGCCTGGGACCTGGAGGCATACCACAGGGCAATTGTTCTTCCTTAAAAACCAGAAGGGAAGATGTTCCCATCCCAGGATTTCCCCATCTGTAGTAACTGGAGCGGAGAGGGAAGCTGGGCAGAGCAGTTTTGTAGCAGGAATTCCCTTGCACAGAATTTCAGCAGCTCCAGCAGTGCCCATGTGGCCGCAGTGCCTCGTCTGGAGCAGCTGCCTCTGCTGCTTCCCCTTTTGTGTGCCAGAACTACTCATCTGAAAAGGTCCTCCCAGCCCAAATTCAGTTTGTGGTTGGGATTTTAAAGCTGGAATTATTTTAGGATCCCCCACGCTTCAGGACTGTACCAGCACTTGGAGTCAGAATGGGAAACTGTCCCAAAATTGACCAAGGCAGCTTCTTTGCAGGAGGGTTGTGAAGTGCAAAACAGAAGGAAATCCCAGGAGCCTGGGAAAGCAAACAGTATTCCACATATTGTTCTGTGATGCAGTAATGTAGGCTAAAGAGGAGAAGCTTCAGGCCAGGTTTTCACAGCTGCCTTTTCCTGGGTGAGACATTTCCTCTGGAATCGGTGACCTGCTTCTGCAGCCCCAGGTTGTTTCAGGGCTATCCCATGCACATTGTGGTAAGACTGGGAAAAGACTCGTGATGCTTCCTTGAAATGTATTTTTTCAGGGGCCATTATCTGGACTCTTCCTTCACTATCACTGTTTTTGCTGCTGCTGCCTTACAGCCTGGGCCAAGGAATCCTCCTAAAACCTGCTCTGGTGCAACCTTGCTCTGACTGTTGTTATGCTGAAATATCATCAGTACAGGCTCTACCAAATGGCTTTTTAAAAATTCCTATGGGCATAGAATTCATTTTCGAGTTGTCTCAGAGCACAGGCAACATAAAAATTGAGAATTCTTAATAGATTGCTCTTGAACTTTTTGAAAACTTCCTTGCAGAAGGAAGAGCATGTATTGGTTGCATCACTGTTCATCTAAAGTGTATGCAGAGCACCACAGAATCGCAGCCTGGCTTGGGTTGGAAGGGACCTTACAGCTCATCCCAGGCTGCTCCAAGCCCCCTCCAGGCTGGCCTTGGACACTTGCAGGGATCCAGGGGCAGCTACAGCTTCTCTGGGTGCACCCTGTGCAGGGACAGGAGGTCAGAGAACACCACAGAGCCCATGAACAGAGAGGACACGTGAGTGGGATTCCAGATCCTGCACTAACCAGCCCTGACTGCTTCACTGACTGCATTTTAAAAGATCAGTGGGGTTTTGGTATTGCAGGGGAACATACACAAATACATCCTTCCAAGGCAAAGTGTAAAGCTGCAGAAATGAACTGCACAGAAGCATTGGAGACACGAGGCACCCTCCACGCTGGGAAATGCCCTCCCTGCAGAGAACAGCTTGCATGCTGGGCATGCATTTTAAGGATATTTAAAGGAAAAAGCTGAATTCCAGTCTCGTTTCTAGGAATACAGGCAGGGCAGAAGGTCTCAGTGCTTTGGACTCTTCAGTAATTTTTTGCTGCCTGTGTTCTTATAATGTAATTTATTGTGAATGTTATAAGGGAGGACTGGAATCAAAGCAACTCAACTGTCTGGAGACATGCATGTTAAAAATCCCAAAATGGGAAGGATGTTGCCTGGGTCACTGCCCATTTCACAGCCCCTGAGCAGGATGTGAGAATGCTGCTTACGGCAGAGGCTTCACTTGCTTTTCCCCCCTCTCCTTTGTAATAATTCTTTATCCAAATACTCCCAGTGAATGAAACCTGCTGCAGTGACAGTCACATTATCTATTCTTGCCCACTCTCCAGGTCCTTTGGTTGTCCTAATGTCTACTGTGGTGAGGGGTAAATATTTGACCACTCTGCTCGCCGTTGCCTCAGCGGCTCCGAGTGACCCTGCATTAATTAGTTGGGAATTTCGGGGCTTTGAATCTGATTGAATCAAAATATTGTTTTTACAAGTTGATGAAGGCTTGATTGATGTGGGTTCTGCTGATTCTTGAAAGGATTAAATTGTATGTACAGATTACAGAGTCCTGCCTGTCACTGCTTAAATGGGAATTGTTTTATAACAACGCCAAGAGGAAACAGTGTTTTCCTTTAAATCAGAGAAAGAAAGAAGTCCCATGGTTTCCCAAGGTCTTGCTCTCCCTGTCTTTGTGGGCGGTGTATTTCATTCAATCTAAAAATAATCTTTTCAGGCTTGATCTGTGCTTCCCTTCTCCAGCTCTGCTGTCCTGCACCCTGGTGTAGGAAAGGGCATATGTGGGTGCTAGGCTCAGAGGTGACCCAGATCACAATTTGCAGGAGCATTTGCTGCTGGCCCCTGGATTCTCCTGGACAATAGCAGGAATATCTATCCAGTCTCTTAGGCTTCCCTTTTAGGAGAGGAAGGGACTCCTGGGACTCAATAAATGCACTGAGGAGAATAAAGGGAGGTGGAGTGGCAATCACATAGCAGTAGTTGACAGAGCAAAGCTCTTCAGTGTTTGAGAAGGGGCAGATGCAGAGTAGCTGTTCCTTAAAGGAGGCCTCTGTGGGCAATGTGTCCCTTTCTGTACATGGGGGATCTTTGGGGGTTTATCCAAGGGCTTAAGAAAGCCATAATCTCATTTTACTGGAAACCTATTCCACTGAAAAAAATGGCTCGTTCCTTGAGACTCTGTGATGTGATGGATCAGCCCCAGTAAACACAGAACCAGGAAAACCAAAGTGAATTGGTGCTGCTTGGAATTGGTGCTTAAAATGCAGGTGATCAGATTCTGAATTCCTGTGCTTTGGATTTGCTGTTCCCAGGGAGGCTGTGGGAGCAGGGGGAGCCCCAAGGGCCCCGTGGGGACAGGGGTACAAGGGGCTGGCAGTTAGCTCTCCCTAAATGTCATTGTGTAGCCTCAGTGGAAAAATGGCAGGAAACCTTGCCACGTACCCATGACTTGGTAAACAAACAATAAATCTCACTCTCTGGTTCTGCTTGCTGGAAGAACATTTGTGGAACAAGAACTCTTAAAAAACCATGGAAGCTACGAGTAAAAATTAATGTCTAGATGAAATGAGGATTGATATAGTGAAGTCAAACAAGTGGTTGTTTTCTAGTGGTAGAGGAGGGGAAAAGTAAAGCACGAATGAGAGGGAGAAGGAAAAAAATTCATTTACTTTTCAAGGAAATTAAAACCTCTGTTTTGAATGTGGGATCAAGCATTCTTTCTGTGGCCACCATCTTCCTAGAAGTTCTCCGGGCAGCAAATTGTCCCACTTCAGAATATGCTTTATGTAGTTTTTAATTTATTTGCACATGCTGCTACAAAATGTAGATGGCTATCAGGTGAACGGATTTGGGTTTTTCAATTTTATTTTAGAGCTCTGCCTACAAAAGTGCTGCTTTTAATTTCTGGTGAGTCTGAGGGGCAGTGAGCCTTGTGGGTAGAACTGTACCTTGCTGCTACTCCTGAAATCCAAACCCATAGCTAACTCTTGGTCTGGTTATACACTGGGCATTCTTCCTTGCATTCATCTGATTGTCTCTGGGTCAAATTTGGGTGCTTTCCTGGAGAAGTGTGTGTCTGCAGGAGCCTCTGCCACCAGTGTTTTGTGAACATCCTCCTGGGAGTGACCTGGCTGCTGCTCCTGGTGCTACTGTGGGGTGGCTTTGGGGCAGTGGATTTGGGTTCCCAAGTGCAGGAGGGACAGGTTTCCTTCTCTGTCCTTCTTTGGAGTCGTGTAGCAGATAAATGCCAGTCTGGGTTTTGGATTGCTTAAGGAAATACTGGAGTGATGTGAAATAAAACAACCTGGGGAGGTTCTTCCCTGTAGAAACTTCCATGGGAGCAAATTTCTGATAACGATGGTAAAATAGAGTTCTTGGGGTTTGTAACTTTTCCATTAAAGTCACAAATATTCATCAGTTGGCTTCCAACAGCCCAAAGGAACCACTAATTAGTAGAGCTGCCTTTAAGAAAAAGCTCTTTTGAAGCAGGAGCGGGTGCAGCCCTGGGACGACGGCCACCCTGAAGCCTGGGCACACACTGGGGTGGGAGCAGTGGGGCAGTGTCACAGCGGGGCACGGAGCAGGGGCAGCTCCCACCACGAGCCCCCAGCAGCTGCACTCAGGCTCTTTGTGCTCCGAGCGCTACATCATAGCAGGCTCATTTTGTGAACGGAGCCGAGCAGCGCTGCAAAGCAGCGCCGTGCTTCGGGCTGGGGTTTTGTCCAGCCTGGGGTTTTGTCCAGCCTGGGGTTTTGTCCAGCCTGGGGCTTTGTCCAGTCTGGGGTTTTGTCCCTGTCTCCACTCCTGTCGGGAGCCTGCGTTACTTCTCCGGTGTCATCCTGCTCACCCCATCCTGAGCAAGGACAGCCTGTAGAAGCCTGCTTCCATTTTAGCCTCAGATGTGTTTCCTGCGAGGCAGAGCTGTGCAGGGCTCTGCAGGAGGCTGCTGTGCTCTGCCTTTAATTCCGTGGTGGATTCCCAGAAGCTCCGTGAGCCAGCGGTGCCAGTGCCGCGGTCCCTGTCCGGAGCCCGGACCCCCCAGCCGCTGCTCCGCGTGCCCTTGTCCCAAAGGATTGCATGCAGCCTTTGGAAAATAGTTCTGTTTTCTACTTACATTTGTGCTAGACGGCTACTGGTGGTATTTACTGATTTAAGGTATTGCCGTTGATGATTTTCGTTTAGTAAATCGCCGTGAAAAATGAACACTGAGTGATTTTCATCCAGTTTTTATAACCTTGTCTTTATTCAGTGTATTTTCCTAATACACGTATGTGCTCAGATCTGTGTAACAAACAGTTCTGAAAGATAGAGAGGGACTTTAATAACAAATAAAAGAGCACTTCCCATTCAGCTCTGAATTGCCCACAGCTAAATTCAAGGGAAGGGATGTGCAGGCGGAGCGAGCAGGCAGGGATGGGTTTAATCATTTAACCTCGGCATTACGAGCCAGGACGTTTGAAAATCCAGAGCAGGGGCTTTGCTTATTACTTATATGAATCACGTCCCCTTACTGCAAAAACCACCCCAGAAAGTGGCATTGCCTTGCTAATGGTGGGGTTGATTTCCCTGTTTGTCAGGCTCACCCTCGGGAAAGAAAGGGAGAAGAACAGTGAAATTGTTTAAAATAGGGACATTTAATTTCTGTCAGCAATTTGTTAATTATTGCTTGAAAAGAGAAGCTCCAGCGTGTCAGTAAATAGAGCAACAAAAGGCTTTTTAAGAGATCCCAAATTAAGCTGCTAACGTTTCCCAATCTCAGATATCCTGATTAGATTAAATTATTTCTCCTGATTTTGCTCCCGAGCGAGCTGTGTCTGGTCAGATCAGAGCAGCTCAACGAAATTACAGACAAACAGCGGCTGAGGGCAACGCTTGCACTTGGAGTCAAACAGGGAAGTGTCAAGGTTCTCATTTTATGCAATATTTACTGAATTAGAACATCTTAGAAATGTATATATTTTCTGCCTTTCCCGTGGCAAAACAATGTGTTTGAGTATTCTTCATTTTTGCTACTCAGAATAGAAATGAAATAACAGATGTCCAGGTTGAATAGCTGTTTGTAAGCTACTCATGAAAATAGTTTCTAAAGTTTAAAATTGAACCAAGTCTAATTAATAACAATATCTGCCAGACTCTTTTACCGTAAAGAACAGAAAAGCAAATCATTTTAACTGAGTGAAACAGAGTCCAGAATAAAGGTTTAGTCAGGGCTGCTGTTTTAAAATGGAAATGTCCTTGGTTTTATTTGTCCTGTTGTAAATACTTAGAATCCAGGATTTTAACACCATTACAGAGAATTCACATCATGGTTTCAATCCTAAAACCCCTCGTGCTCTGCAGCAGGAGGCTCTGACTTTCATTCTGAACTCAGGGCTATTATCAAAATTAGAAATGTCATTTTCTACATTATTTTAATGGAAAGTTACCTTTGGAAGAATAAGTCCATTTTGACATGATATAAATGTTTTAAAATAAAAAAGCATTGAGGGAATCACAGAAACATTTTAATCTTAATTATTCATAAATAGCTACCTCAAGTCCATTTGAACAAAATGTCAGTTGACCAAGAAACATGCTTATTTTGCATGAGAAAAAAGGATATTTGGGCTGTAAGAGGAGGATTTATCAATGTAGATTTAACTTAAAATGAAACCTGCAAATCAGAACCAACCATCTATCATGAAAGTGCATTAACCTTACAGCATTTGCTGCTGAAAATTCAGCAATATTATGAAATTTTAAACTCTGACTAAAAAGGAAATGGCAAAGGATTCCTTTTTTTTAATCAAGAATTTAGCAGGAATTTTTTGATAAATTGATCTGAAATATTTGGAGGAGCTTGATCGGAAGGAAAAAAAATTGAAATGTTACAATGGTAAAGTTTTGAAATATAACTAACACTTTTAAATATTTGAGTAGCTTTGTATTATTTTCCCCTGCCCTGCCCTTGGGAGCTAAGTCCCCAGTGGATGTTTTGATATACTGGGCACTTTGCACTTAGACATTTCCTTTCTATACAGACATCTAGAAAAAGACATGCCATTGGATTGCTAAATGCCTTTTGCAGCAATTGATTGTTTTGTTCTTTTTAACTATGCAGATTAAAGTAATAAAAAGGGACTTTTTGGAGTTAGGAGAAGAATTAATCGTTCCTTTCGGCCCCTCTAGAACCCATAATTCCTGTGCTCACGCTGCCCTGCGTGGCTGCTGCTGTGTTTGTACACCCAGGTTTCATTGGCAGACCTAATTTCAGGATACATAATGCATGATTTTGAAACCAATTTGTTATTGTAATAAAATATTTTTCGGGATGCATGGTGGTAGTGGAGAGGAGAATGTTAAATTATACATGTATTGTGGCCGAGCGCATTCATTTCGCTCGGTGTGCAGGTGAATCTCCCCGTGACCTTGGCACTGGTGGGGTAGCACAGAATAACAATCGAATCCAGGGTCGGAAATCCCACCATTTCCAAATATTAACAACTTCTTTCAAAGGAAATGCTGATTTCAGCAGTTATGGTAATGGAACATCAGTATATCTTTCAGAGAACTTAAAAAAAAAAAAAAAGAAAAGGCATGATCTTAATAGGATTAAAAGCCAGGCTTTTTATTTCCAAAATGCTAATTTGTTTTCTGCATTCTGTTTTCATAGCAGGTCTTGTTAGGCAGCGAGCTGGGATCTAGAGGACACTGAGAGCTGCCAGAAATGCGTGGGTAATGATAGGAAAGCTACATAAAAGGTTTCTTTCTGATAGAAATTCTCTATTCCTCACAAGCCCGTTTCCCCTCTCTGCGAGTTGGTTGGAGAAGCCAAACACAGCGAGGCTGGGGAGAGCGTTCTGCTCTCTGTGCCTGTTCGGCGTGTTCCACATTTATTCCTTTCCCATTGAGGAACAAACGTTGGTCATTAGAGGTGCGTTAATTGAAATAGCCCGTGACCCACATTGGGAGATGAGCGGCCGGTGCCGAAGTTGGGCTCTGGAAGCCTGAGCAGCCCGAGGCACCTGACATCTGTAATCTGCTTATCTGGCCCCTTTCACAAGGGCTCTCCCACCGCCATTCATGCCGAACAGTGGGGTGTGAGAGGAGGCCAGAACACAGATAATAATTTACCATGTAATTTGTTTTGAGATTCCTTTGATAGATCTCAAAACCGAAGCATCCTGCGAGAGCGTGGGGCCTTTAGAACCTCTGAGGCCAGGCAGCTCCGTGCTGGGTGGTGGGTTCTGTGTGTGCCCAGCAGGACACGGCCCTAACGAAGGGACAGACGGAGGGACAGACAGAGGGACAAACGGACAAAAAGAGGGACAGACAGAGGGACAAACGGACAAATGAAGGGACAGACGGAGGGACAAACGGAGGGAAAAATGGACAAATGGACAAATGGAGGGACAAACGGAGGGACAGACAGAGGGACACCAGGGCCAGCCACTGGCGGGGACCCCACGCTTTGTGCCCGGGGAACGGCGCTGCTGCCACTGCTTCAGAGCCGGGCTGCAAATCTGGGCACGGCCCTGCAGGTTGATGAAAACCATTTGCAGCCATCAAGAGGGGCAGGTAATTTTGGAGGCAGATTTGTTTTGTAAATGAGGTGTTCCATTTGGGCAGCAGCACACCTGGCGAGCAGGACTGCGCTCGGGACAGCTTGCTTTAATTCCCTGCCACTTAGGGGATATTTCTTCAGCCCACAAACTGCTGTTTTAATGCCTTCGTGGAGGCATAAAACATAACAAAAATTCAGGCATTTTATATTCCCAACTTCAAAACTTTCATCCAAAAGGGAAAAGGATCAAAAGGAAAAGGTGGTGCGTTTCATGTTCTCTTGTGGTTTTAATACTTGTTAACTGACCTATAAACTGAGTTTTCCAAGTAAGGAAACGTGAGGGAATTTTATTACAGAAAAATCTACTGTGAATCATCCCCAGCTGCTTGTAGAGATAGGAGAGACTTTTCCACGCCTGCTTTCCAGGCTGATGGATGCTGTCTCCTCACCTTTCCTTTGTTTCCACACAACATTGTGCATCCATGGCCATGTTGCTCTCTTTGTTTACTGTGTCTCTGAATGCTTTTTCTCATTTAGAGGAGCTGCTTTGGGCTTTCTTTTTCAGCTAAAGGAAAGAGAATCACATCAAATCATATTATTTTTGCCTGATTATTTCTTCAGTGCAGGCCAGTTTGTATCATCCTGATGCTTACAAGTACCTTGCATGTCCTTGGATCCAAAGGACTTTTTGAATCCTGTCTGCTAAGATTTCACAGGTGATCATGGAGCCTGTTGTTGCGTTAATTATAGGATTGTATCTGGAAGTGAAAGTAGAGGTGCTGGGAAACTTCTAAATCTTTAGTTCTGTGAAAAAGAGTTCCAATTATTACTAGGATGATAAAAATGACAAATGCACTGAGCAAGGCAATGCCTAGAGAGAGGTGCCTGGGACCTTCAGGCTGATTTTTTCTGATCAGTGTGTTATGTGTTCTGTATGTGCCCAGCACAGGAACCCTGGCAGGGGCCTCGGCTACCACAGTATTGAAAAATAGCATAAATCATAATAATGGGCAAAGCATGCTGCTGCTGGAATGCACGGCCTTCTGCTGAGCACTTAAGATGGTTGTCGGGGAACGGCAGCTCCGGCAGCTCCGTAATGGCAATCACAGCAGTTGGGGAGAAAGGCTGTAATGCTGAGAGAACTCAAGCATTCAAGAGCCCCCGTTTTGTTTTGAATAGAGAAACAGGAGGGAAAGGAAATTACCTGAGTTGTACCCCCAGGTCCCTGTGGATCTGCAGGAGGCACCAGGAGGGATGTGCAGGATGAGCAGCTCGGTGACACACAGGGCTGGCTGACCCCAGGACTGGCAGCATCCTGAGAGTCTGAAATCAGAAAGAAAAGAGCAAGTGCAGAGCTGAAGTTCCTAGTGCAGAGAGAGGAGGGCTGGGCTCTCCGTGGCAGGCAGTGCCCATGTGGGCAGTGGGGATGGGAGCCCGTGTCTCCCGTCAGACCCATTCCCAGGGGTTTCTCCAGCACATTCCAGCTCTCACGGTGCTGCTTCAGTGATCCCACAGCAGCAGGGATTGCTACAACACCAAACGTATCTGGTACCTTTTATCACATGCCATTTTTCAGAAGCAGCAAATTCCTTATTTTGCAAGTAGAGGTTTTATTCTGTTTATCCTCTGGCTCAGGCGACCTAAAGGTTCATATGGGTTATTAGCAAAAGGAGTTGGAGCTGCAGCTTATGTAACAGTGTTTGGGGTAATTAACTGAATTAGGAATTGTTCTTTTCTCATCAGTTCCATGTGTAGCAAAGTGTTCCAGGCGAGCAAGTCATGCCAGTGGTTTCAAACCTCCAGGTTTCTGTTGTATCAGGACAGCCGCAGTGTTTGCAGGAAGGATTTTCTGCTTATCTGTCTGTGCTGGTGTGGGAGCTTTGCTACGGGGTGGATTCTCAAGTATCACTTAACATCAATCCATTTCCTTAAGATGGTTGATAATGTGGTTTGTATTTCACAACTCATAAATAGGCCATATCTCTTAGCAAGTTTTCTTAAAAAGCCAACCAAAGGCTTGCACCCAAGTTCTCATTTCACCTGCATTTTCCCCCCAGAGTCCTGATTTTGGAGCTCTGCAGTACCTTGAGTGTGGGAAGGAGAGAGTTCCCGTTCTGCCTGGGCTCTAGGGTGGATCTGTGCCTGGCTCTTGGCACTCTTGCCTGGCTGGGTGTTCCCTGTGTGCTGTGTGAGCAGACTGCAGCCAGGTTTGAAGCTGGGCCCAGAGCACCAGGGCACCACAGGAAGAACTGTCAGAAGCAAACTGCTCAGACTGAGGAATTCTCAAATTCCATTAATTTCTGACTGATTCCCAGAACCACACTGAAGGATCTGCACTAAGTCTTTACTACTGATTTGACTAATGCTTAGTTTTAAAGGTCCCTGTTTTATGGAGGTGCTCATAGGTGGTTTCCCTTAGATGTTCAAAAATAACTGTGAGGTTGGACAGAAATTTGACTTTTCAGGTTTAATATTCTTCAGTTCTTCCTCAGTTATGTTGAACTTCGGTCTTATGTGGGGCACAGAGTATTCTCTTCTCATTTTTCAAAAGAGGAGTATAAATACATTTCAGGGTACAGAAGAGGCACTGAGAACTCTAGCTGTCATTCAGTAAGGCAGAGCAGAGAAAAAGACCATCTCAACATACGCAGAAAAGAGTGGAAGAAAAAATGCTGAAATGCAGCAGCTTTCATAGCCAAATACACTGCTGAAGTGTCTAAGTGAAAACATGGAGATGAGTAAATTTTAATTCAGATGCGGTGGGTTTGATCCTCATCGTTTCGGGGTTCACTGTAAGGAAGTTTTATTTTTATTTTATTTTATCTTCTTGTTTGGAGAAAACAGAAATGGTGTAAGAGCATCCCAGTGTCACAGTGGCCGCTTACTGTGGGCTGTGAAAGCTCTGCTGGTATCTCACCACCCTTCACAGAGGAAAGACAAGGAAAAAGGTTTCTGACAGACAAAACCAAATGGGTTTTTTCCTTGAGATGAAAAGTAAAATGTAACAAGCACATTTAATTTCTTCCCTTCTAGACGGCATTTAATAAAACGGCACCCTGCAATGGAACAGATAATGTTTGTCTTATAAAACCCAACAGCCAGTTCCCTTTTTAAACACAGATCTGCTGGCTGGGCTTTGTTGTGGGCCAGGGACTGACAAGTTTGCAGATGCTACAGCTTGTTACCTAATCAGAGCCAGATGCTGCTCCCTGGCGACTTTCTCAGTGTCACCAGCCCCTCGCGACTCACCATGGCCTGTGCCCTGGGCCGGCAAGCCTTGCTGCTTTTTTTGTTATCTCCAGTCTCTGTTTGTTTTTAATTTGAGGGGGTTTGCACTGGCTGAGATAGAGGTGAGTGAATGGGAGAGGTAATGTGAGCGAGGCTGATGTCCACCGGACATCTGTTTAAATTCAGCAGGCAGGCACACAGAGCAGCCTCTGTGCCTTCAGTTTGTTGTCGGGAAATGGCCTGCAGCAAAATGAGAGTATTTGATTTGAGAATTCATTAGATAATTCTGTACGTTATACTTCAAATAATACATAGGCCTGAGAGAATGTTTTAAGTAAAATTAAACATTTCAGAGTGGCTGCGGCGGTGTCAGGCGGTTGCAGAACGGGGGCACCGGGAGGTTCCTGCCCCTTCTGAGCTGCAAATCGAGTTCAGTATTCCGTCTGCCTTCTTAAAAAGGTAGCAAAGGAATTTGGATTCTAGGAAGTCGTGGCTGTTTGTCTGAGATCATTATTTGGTTCAGCACCTTTTGCAGTCCTTTTCTTTCTCCCACCGACCGGAATGCTCCGCGCTTCCTGCCCCTATCAGCGCTGCGGCTTTAATTGACTTGTTACCATCTGCTCTGAAATGGGAACTTTACGGCTCATGTGCATTGTGGTGTGTGTTTCTTGGGTTCAGTACGGTGTGACAAGAAAAGGGGCTTCCCTCCCCGTGCCCAGTGCTGCCAGGAGCGTCACGGTGACAGAGATGTTTGTTCTCAGAGCTGCCTTCGGCGTGGAATTATCCTCACGCTAAACTACTGCGATGTGAAACGTTCAGGAGTTCTGTTTACAGAGGGATCTGCTTTCTTTCTTTCTCTCTAGAAGAAACCTGTTATGCAGCGGGTAATAAAACTAAAAATAAAGATCAGAGCCAATGGAAATGCTGTAATGTTTCTCGGCAGAAGCATTAGAAGCTGCCCATAAACCATGAGGCATTCTGAAATTTGCACCCTATTATTGTGCCCTCCAGCCCCTCTGGAATCTCTTTTCTCCAGCAGATTTGCTGAATTCCCAACACCTCTGCACTGTAGGTTGTGTTCCTGCGCCTCGAGCTCCTGACACCCGGCGGGGGGATTTGTCCTGGGTCCTTCACACGGCCACTGCTCCAGGGTGAGTCTGAGCCCAGCTCCTGCCTTCCCCCGAGCCAGAGCCACGAGAGGGGCTGCAATATGAACCCTTAATGAGCAGCTTGGGACAGGCCTGGCTTGGGTCTGTGCAGCTGAGAGTAGTGGTAACTCTGATTTATCTCACAGTGAGGTCATTTTTAGGACTTTTAAGCTGTGCTTTCCCAGTCCGTGCACCATCTCGTGTTTTGCTCTTTGGGGTTCTGTGGGTTTGTGTGGGGTTTTTTTGGTTGGTTCCCCCCCCCCCCCCCCCAACATTTTGTGCCACTATCTTTCCTAGAAAGCTGTTTCATGTCCAGGATTTATTTCCCCTTTGATATCTTTAAGAGCTGATATTTTTCTGTGTACATCTGGCTACTGGGTCCAGAGAAGTCCCTAAGCCATGGTGAATCAGTGCGTGCCTTTCCCCACTCGGTTATTTCACAGCCGCTGCTCCTCGCAGAGAAGCTCCACTCTTAAACAAACCCCATCTCTGGAGAGAGGGTTTGCAAACTCATCCTCCCCAAACAAATCCCACTGAAGAGTTAAATTAAGTCACCTCCCGAGCGCTGCCCTTCCCTGCGGCACCCTGAGCCCCCGGGTTTTCTCCGGAGAACAATAAACCATCTTCTCTTCTTTTGGTGCCTGTCCAGTGTGGAAAGAGAAAGATGAGGTCAAAGTGGCAGGCTGTACAGCTTGCTTTTGAGCCAAACAGATGGTGAAGGTTAAGTGACAGCTCTGTGACTGCCTCTTTTGAAGTAATTGGAGATAATTTGTATTTTGAATCAGAACTTGACCACTGTCAGAAGGGAAGAAGGTTAATATGTAAACGATTTTACATTAGCCCCTGTTTCTTGGGATTTTTGCTCCCTCCCACCCCGCCTTGGATTCTTGTTTCTATAATCCTTGCTCCAGGCTATTGGTAAGATTGTCTTTGAGCTCGGTGTGACTCGGCCTAGGCTGCAGTTGTTATGAAAGCCAACAACAGCTTATTAAGGCCAGGGATAATCTCTGCTACTGATGCATTGTTGCTTTCCTGGAGTCCAGTGACGGCTTGAAAACAAGACTGGAAATGCAATTCTAACTGGGGAGGTTGGCAGAGAAATACCCAAAATATGTCTTGTTTCTGAAGCTTGGCCCATTTTGCAGATTATTCTGTGTGGTTAAGAAGCTCCCCTGAACTTCTCTCAAGATCAACAATGGAAATTTGGTTTGGGCTTCCTCCTCTCCCGTGGGAAATTGTTTTGGCTTTGAGCAGACTCCTGTTTATTTACTTAGAGTACAGAACATACTGTATGTGTTGTGTTTGCTGATGCTTTCCTGGTGGGAAGTAGAATATTTCTAGAGCCTGATTTCAGAGTGGTAGAGAGGAGCTGCCAAGTTGCTTCTCCATGATTCTCGTTGCTACAACAGTTCCACCCTGCTCCTACAGGTTGTCTGCAAGCACCACGTGCAAGAGCGAGTGGGGATGTGCTGGGATTTCTGTGCTCTGTTCTTTTATTTTAATGTGGGACCTGAAAGGACCTTATAGGGAAAGAACTCGTAAAGTCACCTTGATCCAGTGTCCCTGTGTAAGGAGAACAGGCAGCGCTCTCACACGTGTTTAAATCCTGCAGTTTGCATTTCTGCATGAATTTAATGTAAGGTAAATCTGCTGCTTGGGAGATAACTCAGATCTTTCTGTGGCCTATGGTCATAAATTATAGGATATTCTGGGTTGGAGGCAATGCCCAAGAATCATCACAGTCCAATTCCTCACTGGGAGATTAGCAGACAGATTATTTTGTCCTGGCCCAATTCTTGCATACAGAAACTCAAGAGATGCTGGTGGAGAGGCCATCAATGCAAAAAGTCTGGGGTATTCTGTGCATTTAAGTGCTGTTTTCTCAGAAGCAGAGAAGGCATTATTGTATTTTATTCACATACATCAGGTTGATTATGAAACACATTTTTTCACTAACTTGAAGAAGAAAAAGGAGATACTGGCTTGTTATTTCTGCCTTTTTCTTAACCAGGCAAAGTAAAGAAATGGTTGCAAAACCTTTAGAAGCATTCAAGTACCTCGGTGACTTTCATCAGATGTTCTCTGTACAAGAAAAAGAAAAAAAAATCGTTCTATCTTTTTATTTTTACTTTGCTTTAATCTTATTTGATGATGTCTCAACAGGCTGGGACATGCTTTCTTGGATGGCAATTTCACTGCACCATATGTGTCTCTCACTAGATAGCAGAGTGAAATGAGTCTTGGCAGGAAGAGAACTAAACACATCGACAAAGAAAAGAAAAAAATTATTTACTTAACTCCCTGTTGCCTGCATACATTTTTCCCTGGGACTACATCTGGTACAACAATGCAAAGTTGGCTTCTTAGAAATGTGTGTCTGAGGCACAGTCCCACACTGATCCCTTCTTGCTATCCATGCTGGTTGTTTGGGCTTGTCCTAGTAATCCTGATTCAAAATTTACAGTAGCTAGAGGTGACCAAGCTAAGAAAAAAGAAAATCTGATTTTACCTGTGAATTTATGTCACTTGTGGTCTCGGAGGGAGAGCTGGTCCTTACTTGGCTCCAAAAAGGATTTGGTCATTCTCAGGAAGAAACAGAAGAAGTTGCCAACATTAAATTCCTGCCCAAGTTGGGCACTGTTCTGGTGAGCTCCAGGCCTGGTGTTTAAACTCCATGGGGAACAGAAGCAGGATCAGGGCAGGCTCAGCCCCACGGGCTCCCAGCAATGGAGGGACATTGTGCATATTTATTGTGGTTGAGAAGAGAGTCCAGTTTGGGCTGATAAGTTTGGAACATTTACATTGGATATATTCACAGTAAGGACAGGGAATCTCTCTGGGTTGAAATACTGGAAGGTGTGTTTGAACCTTCTGATCAATCAGCCAAGCAAATTATTTTGTATTTGGAGACACGGATGGGATAAATGACACAGTGGTGCTGTGGTGGCACTCCCAGTCTGTGCCTCTGTGCTGGGGCCAGGTCTCAGCCACAGTCCCCATCACCCAAAAAAAGAAGTCAGCCCTTTTTATTCCAAAGGAACCTGCACAAATCCATTTCTGACTCCACGTTCCGAGGGTTCTGCACTGTTTTGGGTGGTGTTTACTTCTGAACCCTTGGTAAAATCTGTATTTGTGCTCTTGGATATTTGGGAGGAAAATCAATACGGGATCTGCAGTGACCTTGCTGGTTAGCACGGAAGTTTCAGGCAAAAATGAGAGCAGAGGAACATGCAGGTTATTTGTAAAAGATAAAATGGAAAGGAACAAGAAGATTTACGGTGTTTAAGGAAATTTGCAATTGAAAACAATGGAGCGGTCACACACAGGATTTTAGACCTCACATGAAAAGATAGGAAAGGGGGAAAAAAGAATCCTGTGGAGCACGAAGAGTGTAGAGATTGCCAGAGAAACTGGGTGGGATGCACAGCAGGTGCAGCACACAGGTAATGTGTGTGGGGCAGGGCACGGAGCAGAACTGGCTGCAGAGTTTCACAGGGCTGAGCTGTGCTGAACAGTCAGGTGCACCTGAAAGTTGGGATCGTGGGGATGCAACCTTCAGGGTTTTATTGTGTACTTTAAACCATTTCTCCTTTGTGTTCCTTCTAAATAAAGTGGTTGGAAATGTTTTTTTAAAGCCTTCCTTTTTCACAGTATCTTTTCCCAAGGTTGTAGCTGTTCTATAGCACATGAGCTGATTGTCACAGGGAGATCTCAGTGACTGTTGGAATGTAATTGCTGTGTAGGTTCAGGGGTCAAAGGTCGCTTCTGTCTGGTGAAGTTTGGAGTTTTGTGCTCCTCCCCTGGGGCCAGTGTGACAGAGGCTGGCAGGGCAGGGTTTGTGCACACACACCCCCTGGATTTTGGTGCTGCAGCCTCTCCCTGGCCGTGTCCGTGGGCTCCAGGCTCTGAACACCCCTTGCTCCTCCAAAGGCCTCGGCGTCACCACAATCCCTGTTCTGCCCCGGACAGTTTCCTAATTGCACAAAATCATGGCATTCGTGGCTGGCCACAGGTGCTGGGTTCCTTTCCCTGCTGTTTTTCCCAAGGCTGGGGTGCTCTGCAGGGGCAGCATCCATCTGCAGAGCTGGAGCAGGGCACCGGGAGGACCTGAGCTGGCACCTTCCCCAGAGTGGAAGTGACACCTGTGGGTGCCCCCAGGCACTGCCGGGGCAGGGCAGACCTCAGGGAGAAGGCAGTGAGCTCTGGGGATGACGCACAGTCGGAATTCCCACAAAACCTCTGGTGATCCAAAGGGGAAGGCGCCCGGAGCGTCAGTGAAGAGCTTCTGTGTCCCTCCTTTGGAAAGGCCTGTTCTGCTCCTACTAAATGCACATATTTATATAAAATATACATCGGTTGTATTCCTAAATATTCGATGTGGAAATTGATCCGTGCAGCGATGCCCGTGCAGCTCTTGAAGTGGAAATGCAGCAGGGAAGATGTGAGGGGAGCGGAGCACAAAGAGGAGCCGGAGGTGAAGCTGCGGGTGCTCCCCTCCGAGCCTGGGATAAAGGAGAGCCCTCCATCACTGGGGGAGAAGGCTTGCTGCAAAAACACACCTTCTTCTCCCTTACTCTGCTTCTTCTTTGCACCTCCTGATGGACTCTATTATTCCTTATCCCGTGCCCCTGGAGCGTGCGCTCCCGGAGAATTCCGGACTCTCCGTACTATTTTAAAGTAACAGGTCCTGCAGGGAAAAATGGAAGTTGGCATTCTTCTTCATTTTTATGTATAATTTTAATCACAACGACAAATTATAAGCTATATAAAAATGCATAGATTAAAAAAAAATTCCGACTCACTGAGCAAAAGGCATTACCTGGGGGGCAGGAAAAAACCCGTTTGTTGTTGGATTCGTCTGAACACAGCATTAACTGAGTTAGTCAGAAATGTGTCACAAAATTGGTGAGGCTTTTTCAATGGCTTTTTATAAATATGTCTTGAAATCTGAGCATGTTCTGCAGCTTAGACAATGCATTATGCCAAAAAGGATGTTTCTTTTGTTAAAAGCTTTTAAGGTTGAACTGAAAATACAAATCAGATCGGAATAATCTGGATTATACTTACATATTCTTTGGCTGTGTTGTTCTTTGTTGACTACTAGGTTGAAAGAAAATCTCTGTGTTTAATGTTTTTTGTTGATAAAGTATTTCATATTAAGAAGTAGGTTTTGTTTAAATTAATTTTAGGCAAATCGTTTAGCAATTGTAAAATTGCTCCATATGTATGCTCATATATACGTGTCAATATAGGTATACTCCTATGTTTTATATAAAAAATTTTAGGGGGAAGTTTCTTTCCAGTAGAGCTGTTTAATGACCTGTCAATTCTCCACTTGTGCGGACTGTTTAAAATTCTATATAATTTTCTGGTTTAATGCAGTATCATTTAATTCTCTAGAGAAAAAGAGATAAGGTGTTAAAATTGGGATAAAAGCTTCCAAATACTAGAAAATTTGCTGTCAAACCCAGGGCCATTTTTACTGGCAGAAACTTAGGAAAGTAAATACTAATCAGCTCACATGCAACAGCAACAGAAAAAGATATAATTTCTTTAAATAATATAAATGCAATTATCAATACTTTATCAGAAAATGGCTAAGGCTGACTTTTCAATTTCGTTGATATTTTTTTTGGTTTTGGCTGATGAATGCAGAATCAATACTTTGAAATTTGATTTCTTCTCCCAAGAATTGTTCTCTGGATCAGGAAAAGTGGTGTATTTTGTTATTTTCCCCTTTTGATTATTTTCTTTTCTAAGAACATGGTGTGAAGTAACCTGCCCTGGCATGTTGGCACCGGGTGGTTTTAGGGGATGTTCCCCAGTTGCCTTTGTACTGGTGGTAGCTGGAAGGCTCTGGTGTCCCCATGTACCTGGTGCAGGTGTGGGCAGGGACAGGGATGGGGCAGGGATGGGACAGGGATAGGGACAGGGACAGGGGACAGGGATAGGACAGGGGTGGGACAGGACAGGGACAGGGACAGCATGGGCTGAGTGTCATGGGCTCTGGAGTGGGGACCCCGGACAGAGAGTGGAGGTGTCCCAGGGACAGAGTGGAGGTGTGAAGGTGTCCCAGGGACAGTGGAGGTGTGAAGGTGTCCCAGGGACAGTGGAGGTGTGAAGGTGTCCCAGGGACAGTGGAGGTGTGAAGGGACCCCCCCGGGCAGAGCACAGAACGGCCCCTCGGTCCCCTGGTGCCACGGCGCTGCAGAGCAGTGCCCAGCCTGTCCTGTCGGGTTTATTGTCCACTCCGCTGGGGCCCGGGGCCAGCGGAGGGGCCGAGCGTGTCCCCGGGGCTGCCGTGCGGCCGGGACCTGTTCGATGTCCCGCGGGGGCTGTGCGGGGCTGGCGGGGCCGCTCCCCGGGCCGGGCTCGGGAGGAGGCGCGGACGGGGCCGAGCCCGGAGCGCGCACGGGGAGCGCGCACGGGGAGCGCGCACAGAGAGCGGCTGGGAGCGGGGCGGCTGCGCTCGGGAATCCGGCGCTCGGGAATCCGCTCATCCGGCAATTCACCCGGGAATTCACCCGGGAATTCACTCGGGAATTCACCCGGGAACTCCGCAATTCGGGAACCGAATTCGGCCCCCGCAGCCGCAGGCCCCGAGCGCAGCTGGGGGGGAACTGCAGGCTGTGAATTCATCGCCAAGTTTTATTCCGAACTGCAATTTCTAACAATGCAAGAAAAGCTCGTTCCATCAGCAAGCCGGGAATACTTAAATCCTAAAATTACATTGCTAAACAAAAAAGTGCAAAAAATGTGGCTGTGGAGCTTTGGGTAGTTTGTGCACAGGGTTTTTCATGTTCATCTTAAATAGTTAGTTTCTTTCTTGGATGGTTTTAAAGTGTTTTCCCTTGGAAAACCAAGAGATGTTTTCTGCTTATCAGATTGTTATCTGAAAATATTTTTTGTTTTTTTTCCTAATTGAACCAAACATACTGCACATTAATATTTTTTGGGGAAATAATTGTGCATTAAAATATATATTCTTTAAAAAAAAAAAACCCACAATTTCTTAAAAAATTTTGAACAAAAAAGCATGAAAACCTTTTTTTAATTTTTGTATCTAAGTAAAGAAAATGCCTTTGACTGGGCTTGTTCGTGCTGTACTGACAGAGAGCAGGGCAGGCTCTAAATCTGCTTTTCCAAGGCAAGCTAAAGATGGAAATTGCGAGGGAAAATGAGCCAAATAATATGATTTTTGATAGGTGTTTGTAGTTTGTCAAAGCTTTTTGTCATTCAGATGACTAATTTGTATAAATAAGTCTGAAAACACTTTGTATTAACATAATTATTTACATAAAATATCGTTATTTTTCTGCTTTCATTAACAATTTTTTGTTTAGTTTCAGATCCGCTGTAGTAAATACTTGGTGCATATTTATATGCTGCTGAGTGTTGTCTTGAAAATGTTTGATAGTATCAGTTTCCTAAAGATGATGTTTATAAAATGCACATAGTTGTGTGAATTATTTATACCAAACGAATGAGAAAGAGATCCTGCTTTCCCTAACACTAACAACGGATCCACTTTTCCTTTGGCAACACAAATATTTATTATATTGTTGTACTTAAAGAAGGCTTAAGCCTCTGAAGTGTCAAAAGTCAAGCTGAACAAATTTAAAAGCAATGAAATGAAACCCGAGTTGGGCACAAAGGATCTTGTTGAATTTCCTGAACGGCAGGAGCTGCAGAGGGCAGGATGGGAGCCTCGGGTGCGCGGTCGTGGCTGGGACTGTGGCCGGGGCAGGGGCCCGGGGGTCCCGGGCTGCTGAGCCCGTGCCGGTCCTGCCAAACCGGCCTGGAGCTCCGTGCTGCGGGCACAGGCCGCAGCAGAAATGCTCCGTGCGGGAGCGGATGTGCAGGGCAAGGGGGCGCATCCCAAATCACAGCGGTGCCGGTGGAGCGCCGGAAGGTTCGCTCCCAGATGGATTTTATACTTGAAATTCCTTTTCCCGCGTCCTCGGACTCTTCCATTTGTGTCGCTGGGCAGGATTTGCAGACAGGTGTGTTCCTGCTTTGGAAAGCAGAATAAGAATGATTTACCGGCCTGAGGAGTGCGCTGGGACACGACCCTGCCTGGGTGCATTTGGGAATAGCAGGACAGGGAAGCACGGCACTGGGGAGAGCAGAGGAAATTCGGGACAGGGTGCACAACTCTCAGCAGCAGTTACAGGGCAGAGACAGTGATTCCCTTCCCAGAGATGTGAAATCCCCTCTTGTGAACGTTTTGGAGACAACCAGTCGTTTGTAAAATATAAAATTAAGTTCCCATTTTTTTCAAGCTAAAACTGTGTTTCAAATTCACCAGCTGTGTCTTCTGAAATTCTACCAGAAGGGAAACATGATTTGGGATTTCAATTATAGCTCCAAAAGTGACAGCAGATTTGAAAAATCTCAATTCAGCAAAGGTGCTTTTCCTTTGGGGAGTGCTTCAGGAATAAATCCCAGGGAAAGAGTGCATCAAGAGAAGGGAAGATGGGAATTCTGTGTAAAACATGACCTAGAATCACAATCCAAGTGGGTCCTGTAGGATCTTTTTCTAAAAGAAATGCCACTCTCCTTTGAAAAACTAATTTTGTGGAGGGGGAAAGAAAATCCTTGATTGCAAATGCCACACGACGGAGGGGAAGGGCACGAGGCCGGGGCGCGAGGGAAGCTGCTGGAAAGGGAGCGAGGGACGGGGAGCTCGGGCAGGGCGGCAGAGCCCGCTTGGCAGCGCCGGCGCTCCCAGCCCTTCGCCGCCAGATGTGCCAGCTGCGGCAGGCGCTGCCCACGGGGCACCCGCACGGACGGGGACACGATGGCACGGATGGCCGTGACTCGGAACAGATAAATAAAACATGCGGCTCGCTCGCTGCTCCCTCCCCCGCCCGGCCAGCCGGGATTACATTCGCCGTGGTCATTTCCCAGCGCCTGCCTGCTGGAAAAGCGCCCCTGGTCCCGCACACCGAGGCCTCGCCCGTGGCCGCGGCCCCGGGCAGCGCCGCAAACGCCTCACGTTGCACTGGGGCCCAAAAATTCATCTGGAGCTCCCAGCCGGCCCACTCCATAAAGAGCCGCTCCCTCCGGGATGGGGCTGCCCCCAGCCCCGGCTGCGGGCAGCACCAGCACATTGAATAAGGCTGGGAAGGAGAAAAATGAGTTTGCTCTGCGGTTCTGTTCTTTAGGAACAGAAAAAGGTGAGCATGTTGCAGGGCAGGGAGGGGAAATTTAATATTGCGAGAGATAATGGCAACTATGTTAATATCCGGAATTTTCAATGTACCATAAGTACATTTTGTTTTTCCTTTTAGCACGATTTATAATTAAAGATTTTAATCTGGCTTCACATTGAGTTAATAAGCCCTTTGATTGATTAGGATTCATAAAATTGCCATTTCCCGCTGCTGCTTTGTGTTTCTGGGATGTTCTTTTGAAAAGCCGGGGAAAGGTGAATGGGAAGCGGCCATTGTTTGGGCTGAGCTCCACCAACTCAGGGGGCTCGGGGCCGCTTTATGTGGAGTTTGTCCCCACCAATATCTTGTTGTTCCGCCAAATGAATGCAGATAGAATCTGCTGAGCTACATTTTAGCGATTTTTAGGGAAAACTTGTTGTGTAGAATTTCAGCAGGTGTTGCACGCAACTGCTGCGTCGTTACTGACCTGCACTTGATGGAGGAATTTGACATTAGAAGCAGAATAAAAAAGGCAAAGTATTAGAAAACAAATATATCTGAACACAGCACAACCCTGATATCCGGGCTCTCACACAGCTTTCAAAATTCAGTTTACAGTTCTGTGCCCTCACAGTGTCACCTCCTTTGTTATTAGGGGCTGGTGCTGCAGCAGACCCCCGGTAAAGCACTTGTTAGACAAGGAAATGGAATAAAAGGAAGAGGCCGTTTGGCTGCTCTTTGATCATGTTCTACTTGTTTAAAAAAAAAATTAAAGTAAATTCTGATAAATTCTAAAGTCTAAAGGGATAAAATGAGAGAGGCAGCTCATGATTTTTAAACATCTGGTTGAGTGGAGGTGGCCAGCTTTCCCCAACCAGATCTTGTGTGTGTGTGTGTGTGTGTGTGTGTGTTAGAGGGGAAAAAAAATCCTTTTTCTTTATTTTTAGCCAGGGTAAAAGTGACCCTCTTTAGCCCCAGAGGGGCCTCACTGTGTGGATTGAATCAGAGCAAATTCCCTTTGTGTTTCCTGCTCTAAGGGGACACGCTATTGTTGAGCGCGGGGCCTCTCGTACGCGGAGCAGCGCAGGACCGTGAGCAAATCCTTCCCGGATAATGCGCAAGTTGTTTCACAATCGATCCGGCCTCCCCTCCCCCAGCATTCACCCCAATTTACTTGGCACAACTATCATTTCCTGGCCCTTTTATTACCATTCACATGTCCTACAAATGCAAACATTTGGGCCAGAAGAAAGGGGCTGGCGAGGCGAGGGCAGGTTGGGGAGCCCAGGAACGCGATGCTGCCGAGCTGCTCGGCCTCGGAGCCAGGGAGCAGATGCCTGGGTAGGGCGAGCGGCGAGCTGGATGTGTCAGCACTTCCAGGGGGCTTAATTGGCTTTATTTTTTTAATGTAAGTACCTGCTTCCTATTTCTATTTTACACCAAAAAAAAAAAATAATCCTCCACCATTAATTTTCCAGCAGCCTTTGAGACAATTTTGCTTTTAGCTCTCATGTGCCAGCACAGGCTGACAGTGATGAAAAGATGAAAACCCGGCAATAACACAGGGTTTTGCTTACAAATTGACAAAACCAGCCCTGCCAATCCCCAGTAATTTCCTGCATCTCCATAACTGACCTCATGCATCCAGCCCCGCCGGCGCTGATTGGCGAGGTTAGAACGGGAACGATGAGCAAGGTTCATCCCAAAGAGACACAAACAAACGCACAAACAATGGAGCCCCTTGCCGCAGCCCCGCTTTGCCCGTGCCCCGAGTGCTGCCGTCCCGCAGGCCGGGCCGGCTCGGGACGCGGGACGGGCGCTCCCGGAGCGGGATCTCCGCCGGCCGAGCCCCGCAGCGCCTGCTGCCCGCGCCGGCCGATCGATGCTTCATTAGGCCCGATCGTCTTTTGCCCACGCAACCTTGAAAACGGTCCCTTAATTACCCGTGAGGAATTGGGGACCCCGCTGCCCCCTCGCCGCTCCCCCTCCCTCGCTGCCGGGGTCACTCGCGGCCCCTCGCCGCCGCCGGCGCGGGGGGTGGGGGAAGAAATACGGGACCCCGAGGTGAGAGGGCAGGGTTCAAGTCCAGACTACGGATCTATTGAAGAGGTTTCAGACAGCCGGGCCTCCACTTGACTTTCCGTCAGCCTGCCCGACTCAGTCGGCGGCTGCTGGCGGCGCGGCTGCGGCTCCGCGGGGCTCAGACCGCGCTCCGAACCGCCGGCCCTGCCGCATCCCCCGCACCCCCCATCCCCAAAACCGCGGGGATTCGGGCCACGGGGGGGGAGCAGGGAGTCTGTGCCCCCCCGCACCTGGGTGTCAGGAAAGACGGCTGCGCGTCACCGTGGGCCCTGTGAGCGAAGCCAAGAAAGTGCATAAATAATCTTATTTGTTATGCGTTATTAAAAATTCAGAAAGATTTTAAATTCAAGTGATAATCTGATCATCCTGAGGGATGGGTTTATATTTAATAGCCAGGTGTTTTACCTATTCATTTGTGATGGAAAATATTATAATGAAGTAATAAACCGTAGCACAGAAATGTTAATCATATATATGTGGTCTGCAAACCCTCTGAAATCACAGACCCCTTCTGCTGTCCCGAGCTGTCTTTATTGGTAACCTCATGATTTAAGATAATTTAGGTTTTGGGACTATGCCCGTAGACCTCGGGGCACGGTTGTTAATAATGGAAAGCTTATTTGACTGCATTATTCTCCTTCTGCATCTTATCTGTTCTGCTGTGAAGTTTTTCTAATATCATACGCTGTTTCTTTGTTTCCTGTTTTAGAAGAACACGGAACAAAATCATGAGAGCTGTTGAGACTATTGCAGACCTGATATAATGGGGTAGGGGAATTGCTGGGAGGTGAAGAGTTGTAGAGGGGTTCAGCTTTAAAAATTCACGGAGTATTTTCATTTTAATGCAAGGCTCCTCAGTGATGCTGAGGAATGAGATGCCTTCCAGCACTCCATCTCTGTCCCCACCTAAGAACCACCTCCTTCCAGCCTGTGCGTACACCCCCTCCCCCAGATTTAGGGGACCGCGACAGACAGGTGTCCCTGCACTTCTGTGCCAGTCAGAAACGAGGGAGTTTATTGGAAGTGTCCGTGCCAGGTTTCACTCCCGGTCCGGGCTGTGGGACACGTCGCTGTCCCCCGCGGCTGCACAGGAACCCGGGCGGAGCTGCGCCGGGACAGAGAGGACGGAGCATCCTGCGTTGTGGGGACGAGCCCGAAATCCCAGACCTCCCTAAATGCCATCGTGCCGAGGTGATCGGTGCAGCCGCGCTCTGTATTCACAGCCGGGGCTTTACTCACGGAGCGAGCTGTGATGTCACCGCATGAAGCTAAAATAACCACTGAACATGAGAACGAGAGCGATGGGGGGAGGTTAGATGGGGAGAGAGAGGGAAATAGCAGGCACATTACCAGTCCTGCATGTGGATCACAGAGCCAGATTGTGAGCAATCCCGGCGCTCAAAGTGTCTCCTTAGCAGGAAAGGGAGAGGGACAGAGAGGGAGCCAGCAGCCAGCCTTCAGTCCCCACCACGAGAGCTCTCGCGGTGCACTCGGCCAGGGTGTCAGAGGGCGTGAGTGCATTTTTCATTTCTTAGCCTTTGTGTGGTCTGCCAGAGGAATTGGATTCTGTCTGTATTTCCATGTATTTGCCTAACCGTGCTGTGTATTTTTATCCTGGATGTGAGCAGGCATTAACACAGAAACTCACACGCACTTGAATAGATGTAACGTAAATGGATACACAGGGAAGACATTAAAAATAGCCCGAGAGTCAGCTTTCCACCTGAACTGCCCACCTGGTGCTGCCCAGTGCTATTCCCATTTCCCAGATGTGCAGGAAAACGGGCTGTTACTGGGAGGGAAGGACTGGAACAGAAAGGGAGGAATCTTTCTTTCCTGGCCTCTCTAATTAGTGTTGGCCTTTGTGTGGTGTAAGGCCAGGGAACGTCGCTCGTGGTGACGGTGCTGGTGTTGAAGAACCAGGGTTCAGATGGCTGTCCCGAGCTTTGCAGGGAATGTGTCAGCAGAACTCCAGCGTCAGGCGCCTGGGAAATGAATCCAGCCCAGGTCTGATGCTCTGGGATACTGCAGGCTCATGTGTGAGCGTGTGGAGTGGCTCCGTGTGCGTGAGCTGTGTTTGCAGGCTGTGCTGGGACCGGTGGGAGCTGCACCACATCTGGGGGCACATCTGTACCCCACACACAGCGCACTCACTGCTCGGGGTGTGTGGCTCTTGGAAATCCTGCAAACTGCTCTGCCTCCGCCATAACTCATCCTGCATCCAACCTGATGTCGGCGATGGAGGACAGAAATTGAGGAGAGAGTGGGATTTAACCTCAATTCTTCCCACTAGATTTCCAAGGCGGTGCAATTTATGGACATGAAGAGGAGTCTTATGAGGAAGGGCCAAAAATGCAGCAATTTAAGAGTAGGGAAGTACCAAACAGTGTTACCAGCTCCAAATCATAGCCCCATGTCATACAAAGGTTCTAGGGCTAATGCAGCCTTTTCATGTTTTCTTTCTTTTCAGTTTTCTTGTTTCTAGGTAAAACTAAATTAGGTAAACGAAAATGCCAAAAAAAAAAAAAAAAAGAAGAAAGAAATTCAAATCAAGTGCCTAGTGGTCACTCTTGGGGAGGTGGAAAGGGCCGTTGTGAAAGCCTTAGAGTGCTTTTGTGCCTGCCAAAACCACGGGCACTCCTTGAGCTGGGGAACGCTGCCAGGCCCAGGGTAGCGTGGGCTTTGGCTCTTCTTCAGTTGTGCAAATGGTCTTGGTTGCTGTGTGTGTGTGTCCATGTGTACCTGTGTGTGTTACCTGTGTACCTGTGTGTCATTTGTGTGTGCAGGGGTGTGTGAGTTACCTGTGTGTGTGTACAGTGTGTGTGCTACCTGTGTATATGTACAGTGTGTGTGTTACCTGTGTATCTGTGTGTGTATTCCGTGTGCGTACCTGTGTTACCTGTGTGTATCTGTGCCTGTTACCTGTGTGTGCGTGTTACCTGTGTACATTTGTGTATCTGTGTGTGTGCCTTCCCTGCACAGGCAGTGATCCTGCTCTTGCCACCTTCCCCGACCTGCAGGGTTGGGGACACGGTGGAAGCTCCACCTTTGACAGGTGACCTGTGGCTGCTCAGGACTGCCCTGAGCCAGGGAGCCAAAGGAGGAGAGGGATGGGGAGAGCTTTTGCCTCAGGGGATGACAGCAGCACAGAGCCTGGGGGTGGTGGGCTCGTTCAGGTTTTATTTCTGTAGTAACCCAGCTTAACTGATAGTTAGTATTCATTCCTTTTACCTGTTCTAGGTGATTACTCGTTCGCTGGGTTTCACTGCACTGGTATTGGCTGGTCTTTGTGTGGAGGTGCCCCAAGAGCCCAGCAGTGCTCCTGGAGCTGCTGATCCACCTGGGCCTCTGCTGCTGTGGGGCAGCTGGGCTAAAGTGTAAACTGGGGGAGGGATTTCTTAATCGTTAATCGTTTTATCAGGAGGAGGAGGGGAATCAGTCTGAATGATGCTGCTAGAAAATAAGTGAAACTTTGTCTTGGATTAAAAAATAAATTATTTTTTGAGTCTAATTAACAACCTAGCCACAGGTGCTTGGCTTTTTGTCTCAATTGCCTTTCTCAGGTGTTGGCTCTTTTCCAAGTGCCCAACTGACATTCCCAGGGAGATGTCTTGGAATCCTTGATGGTGGATTATAAGAAGCAGGTGATGATCAAAAGTTAGTGGTTAGGGCAGAGTTTTGCTTTTCTTTCCTGCTGTCTTTTGCATCTGTGTAGTGAGAACATGGGGAAGCCACTGGGTGTCATGAGGCCAGCGACACCCTGGAAAAGGGTGTTAAATCTGCTGTTCCGATTTAACTTCTACTTTATGATTCCCTTTGTCATAGTGTATTGAATACAGAAAGCGGGCTCTGAAGAAGTCAGCTGTGGCGAGTTAAGGAGTTAATTGATGTGATTAGCAGAGAGCAGGGTCACCTGTGGGGGTGCGGGACTGGTCTGGCTGCTCCCCACGCTGGGCAGAACCAGTGAGGGCTGGGAACAGGAATGGAGCTCCGGGGCTTCTTCAGCCTCAGCAATGCTGTGGGGGACTGCTGGGGGCCGATTTTATCGGAGGAGTGTGGAGGATTCCAGCCTGGAGGACGTGGAGGGGTGTCACATTCCCGGAGCTGTCTGCGGGCTGGGCTGCTGGGAGAGGTGAGTGATTCCATCACCAAAATCCTGCCTGGGGCTCGGGGGAAGGTCCTGTCTAGAGCCCTTTGTAAGGTAAAATACCGGGAGATGTCCTGGTTTTCTGTGTGTCGTGGTGTTGTGGAGAAAGCTGAACATCAACAATGCCTGAGTAATCTTGCAGAGCTGTTGAGGTGGCTTCATTTAGGTCAGTTGGAGCTGTGGGTGCTGAGAATCTTGGAAAACTGGGTCTGTCTTGTTCAGGCACATCTGGAGTACTCTGTCTTTGTTGGAAGGTGCTTTTTCTATTTATTCCTAAACCTCAGAGCTGTTGGCAGCACCCCCAGCACGGTGAAAATGCAATGGGTTTCCCTCTCTGTGTTGGAACAGCTCCATTGAGGCCAGCTTGGGGTGCTGTGGGCTCGAGGGAGCAGGCTGACTGCCAGGTCTTTGCTGGGGGGGATCTGAGACTGAGGTGGTGTCTAAAGACATTTTCTCTGAATAGAAGGTCTAGCTAGTGCTGAGCTGTGTCTTTGCTGAGAGCCATCTCTCCTGGTTCCACAGCATCCTGTGAGTTTGGGGTGGCCCAGCAGGCTGGCTGTGCCAGAGCCCTGCACGGAGGATTAGCAGAGGCTGCACTGCTGCTTTGGGGAGCCTGACCTCCTCAGGGCTTCTGGAGCCCCCTTACTGCTGCTGATGAGCCAGTGTGTGCTCTGGGGTTGCTCTGGGTCTCTGAGTGCCTGGCACAAGCCTGTGAGCCTTGGGACCTTTTATTTTTATTTTAGATTTGTTCAGATGCGAAGTCCATTGTGAGCAGCAGTCTCTCGAGCTTCCATGCAGTGTGAGTCAGTAACTTATGGCAAGAAGGAAGAAAAGCATAAACCAAACACTCAGAAACTTGGGCTGAGAGCCCAAGTGATTTAAGCCAGCAAAGAAGCATCTTTTGTGTATCCAGCTCTGGAATTGCTGGGATGCAGTGGCAGGTTGCAGGGGCAGGGTGCTGGTTGGGACTCTGGGGAGGTGCACAGCCCTGGAGGTGTGGGTCTGGCCCCTCCTTGCCAGGCACCGTTTATTTTTCAGCACTTCTGTCTAATTAATATAAGGCCTGCTCAGGCACAGCCGCCCTCGTTGGACGTGTCACTCGTTAATCACACGACCCTCCTAGCCTTGGGTAATGACCTTGAAAGAATATATCAGCCCATGATGGCGGGAGTGAGGAATTAAATTGTTTCTCTGAGTGCTTATGGTCATTGCTGACAATTTATATGACACAGCTGCCCTAAGCTGGCCGTGCTGGCCATTGTGCCGCAATCATTTTCCCTCCGGGAAGCTCTGGCTGGGCAGGGCTGCCCTGGCCTGGGCAGCTCCTTTGTGTGAGGAGGAGGAGGAGAGGAAGGGCTCTGCAGTCCTGCCTGAGGCTCTGAGCCCAGAAATCCTGGGAAGCCTTTGCTGAGCCTCTCTGTCCGGGTGTGTGGCACGGTGGGAATGGTGTTAGTGCGGTTGTGCCGACCCCAGGAGCTGCTGGGATTGAGCTCCCGTTCTGCAGGGCCTTCCTAAGGTTTGGAATGGGAGAAATGGGCAGCACAGCTTCAATAGGCATGAGATTTGGTAGGATTTGGGTACAAACACTTCTCATAACTGTGCCCAGTTGTGTGCTAAATTAGGCAGGCCCTTTAATTACCAGAAGACCCCACAGAATACTGTGTGCGTGTCCACGGAAATTAGGAAGTAAATTTTAAGATACATTAATGTAAGCATTTATGGGTTAATATTTGTATTATTATATTTCTGTCTTTTCCTAAGTGTTAAATGTACTTGGGAAGGTATTTATTATTTTGCAGATAATGAGTAAATGGCTTTCTTAGTTGTTATATATTGGTATCTGCTTTTAGACTGATGAAATAATTTGTTACAGTTATTCAATCATATTATTTATAGAAAACATGTAACTGAGGATCTAAACATCAGATTGTTCTGCTGTTGCCATATGGGCTGCTTTTATCTAAATATAAACAGTTGATAATTATCACTAGAACTATTGGCTAAAATCACAAAATAGACCAAGAACAAATAACAATCTCATTCTTCATTAACATTTTAAAAATGAAATAGATGTCCTTGTTTATGCCTTCAGTAAATTTGGCTTTGCTTTTACAGAGCTGTAAATGAACCAGAACATTTATTTTGTATAATCTATACAGTGTTTTAGATGTATATTTGTGTTGGTGAGCTCAGGCTGCTGGATTGTGAGAAGGCTGGTATATATCCAGCTCCACAGAACTGTTATAAAGTGCATGCATTGAAGTATTCATAGAACCATGGAATGGTTTGGGTTGGAAGGGACCTTAAAGCCCCTTCCATCCCTCCCCTGCCATGGACAGGGACACCTCCCCCTAGCCCAGGCTGCTCTAAGCCCAATGTCCAGCCTGGCCTTGGGATGGGCACTGCCGGGGATGGGGCAGCCACAGCTGCTCTTGACAAATATTGATTGCTTCCATCTCAAATTCCTTTAAAATGCTTGGCCTTCTCATTGGGAAGAGTGGCTTATTATTCCTTTATTTTTCAATTTTTTCCCGTTTTTTGTCTCTACCACCTCCGTGTGTGGGTAGCACACAACAAAGGATGTGTTGTCACCTCAGTGTTGTGCTGGCTTGAATACCTCAGGGAAAATTAGGCAAGTCAGCAGCAGCCACGTGAAACTTGCCTGTAAAATACAGACAAAACAGGCAACAAGGCAAAAATGAAGATGGTGACTGGGAGGAAACACTGTCTTTGTATGGACATCCTTTTTTAGTGTGTGGTTAGAACAGAGAATGAGGAGTTTACGTTGCCTTTTCAGTTATGCCAATGATTTACTGTATGAAAAAGGATAGATTTTGTTGTTCCCATTTCTGTGTTTAAGATTAGCGTTCAGAAATGGTAGTAGTTCAGTATCAGAACTATTATTTACCTGGGTTTGGTTTGGCTGCACCTCGCCCTTTCCAAAAGCGCAAGAGGTTCCCTGTGAAGGGCCGTGTCCCCATGGTGGGTGAGGTGTGGGGCCCTTGGCTGCAGGTGCAGCCTTGGCTCAGGGCTTAGCGGCGCCAGGACAGCTCGGAGTGCTCCCGAGCCCGGCCACGTTGGCTGTGAGTGCCCCAGGTGTGTTCCTGTGTGTCCCACCTGCCCGAGGGCAGCCACCCGCAGGTCACCTGCACACAGAGTCCCTCCCGAGGGCAAATCCACTGCAGCGGGGGCTCCTCTGAGCCCCGGGCTGGTTTGAACACCAGGTTGGTGGGAATTGCTTTAATTCCCCGTGGGAGCTGAGTGGTGCGGACGTGAGTCCGGGGCTCTGCAGGGCAGAGCCGGCTCCTGGCCGGGACTGGTGCTGGTCCAGTGCCCCGTTCCTGCCCGTTGGGAGGAGAGCCCTCGGTGCCTCCTGAGCTCAGGCACCCAGCAAGATGTCGCCGTTCCTTATTGAAATTCCCTCTCTAATCGGCTGAAGGGCGAGCGAGCGCTGCAGCCCCATCCTCGCCACGCTGACGTCAGCCTTCTTGTGCGGCAAGGATATTTTAAATTTGTTTATCTCTGTGATATCAGGTGGTTTGGTTGCTGCCAGCCCACATTAGCATGGCAGAGCAGCAAATATGTACATATATATTTATATTTAGCATTTTTTTCTGGTATGTTCAGCTGAAAAGGCTTGGCTTGATTAATATTTTCCGCTGTCCGGTAACCATGGCAATGGGGTCAGCAGATATAATACTTAATTTAATCTTCCAACTGCCTCAGTGTGCATCACCAGTGTCCCGAATAATAGAAAGCCTTTTGCTTCTCTCTCCCTTCCTCCCTCCTTCCCTCCCCTCCCTCCCTCCCTCCCTCTTTCTCCCTCTCCTTCTCTTGCTTCATATATTATTATCTTCTCCAGTGGCTCCCTCATATGACCCAGAAGGAATAAATGGCGGTTTTGCATTCCGTGTACGTAGCTTATAAAATAAAGAAATAAAGTCAAGCCGGTGAAGCCCCCGTCCCCAGGCAGGCAGGCAGAGTCCCCCCAGCTCTCGGTGGGTGCCCCCTCCCCGGCAGGCTCAGCAGCCAATCTCCAGTGCCGGGGCCGTGGGCAGAGTGGAGCGCTCGGCGTGGCCACCGCCGCTCTCCAGCCACGCGCCCGCCCGACCTTCCTCCCGCAGAGCCCGGCTGGCTTGGCTCTCCAGGTGGGTCCAGTCCATTGCTTTGTCTTTGCTCGGCCCAGGTCCCCCTTAGGCATTTCATCTTGCTCTTTCGGCTTGATTTTTTTTTTTTTTTTTAGTTGTTTTGGTTTGGTTGTTTGTTTTCTTTTTTAAAACCATTGCAGTCTCTTCACGGCAAACACTGTCACTTTTGGGTTGGTTTTGTGGAAGGAGATGACCTGTGTACAACCTCTCCGACAGATTTAGTCATGCTCTTTTAAAAAGGGGGGAAAATAGAGCATTTTTCTGCTCAAATACTCTTTTGAATTGCCCAGTGATCAGAGGAGACTGACCTGGTGCAGGTCAGGCTGCTGCTCTCCCTTCCCAACTGTCCCGTGTCACACCTCTGGTGAAAAGAGAAGAACATTACAGCAGGGAATAGAACTGTTGTTCTAGAGATGGGAGGGGCATCAGGAGGGAGAGACAACTTGAAATTTCCGTAACCAAAATTCTTCCTCTTATTTTTTAAATCAGTTTTCTTTTTAACTGGTCCTTGAATTTAATCGAAGAATAGTTATTATTTTTTGTTTGGGTCTTTTTTTCTCTTTCCTAATGTGGTATTTGGGAAAAAGAATGGGTAAATGAGGGACATTTTCCTTTCCCACTCAGTGGAAATGAGCTTGTGGGTTTGTTTGTTGCCTCCAACACCATTTCCGTGGGCACGAGGACCGAGTGAGCCTGCCAGGGTTTTCTCTCTGCTCTCACTCTGATGATGGTCAAAGCCCGTTAGATGTTGTGACTTGGTTCTTGCCTGGGCGTTGAGTGACGGCTGAAAGGTTAAAATTGGGAAGGAACTGAAGTTTGTCCCATCAGCCCAGATCTGAGTCGCTGATGTGCCAAACCCTTTGGTCCCAGGCAGTGACTGCTGTGGGGACAAACATTCCTGCCTTTCCCAAAGGGTGTCCATCGCTCCTCAGTGAGTGCGGGATCGTGACCAAGCTGTGAGCAGGTGAGAACCCAGCAGCAGCAAAACCCAACAACTTCATTCAGCTGCCTGTAGCTGAGGGTTTACAGTGAACGTGGTTGTCAGGCTGGGTTTGAACTCCATGATCCTAAATGTCCTTTCTCACCTTAACAATCCGGGACTCTATACATTAAAAAACCCAAGCAAGCCAAATATTGGTTCTCTCCCATGTTTCTGAAGTGCTCAGCCGTTTTGTTGGGTAACATTTCCTTTTCCTTTTGTCTGTGGCCTGTTTTGCAGTTCTTCTGCAGGGCAATCTTTGGTCATTTCATCTCCTGAAATAAATCCTGCCCACGTTTTTGAGTGGAGAGGAGGCCTGGATTAGGAGAGCTGCTCTGTCCTTCCCAAGGGGGAGTGAGGAGGCAGGACAGTGTGGGCTGCTGGAGTCCAGCATGGGCGAGGATCCCACAGCTTCGAGGCTTCCTGGTGATGGACTCAGGCCTTGACTGAATAAACATCCAGTACCCTTTGTAGTGACTACATCTCTATTTTCTTTATTCCAGAATATTCCATACATCTCACTTTTTCTTCCTTCTTTTTCCTGTGTCATTAGCAGAAGTACCAATGCCTGCATAGGCTTCATGGAGACAGTTACTGAGATGGGCCCTAGATTTGATTTTGACTATTATAGTTAAATGATTTTTCTTCTTTTAATATGTGTTTAAAGCATTTTATGTCCCTTTCTGTCTCGAAAATCTACGACCTAACCTGCCATAATGCAACTCAAATTATAAAAAAAAAAAGCAGAAATTGAATTTTTTTAGTTTAAAGAGTCTTTAAAACAAATTAATGTTTTTTCATCCTAAACCATCCCAAATCTTAAACTTACTTCTCAGGAATGGAGACAAAATACCAGATGTGTTAGATGTACAAACTGTCTCTCTTTTCTGGTGAAGAATCCAGACTTGGCTGTTGAATGTCCCTGGGTAGAGCCCCAACAGGCTTGTGTTACCACATGTCCTTTATCTGATCACGTGGATGTTACCATCACGCACACTGTAAGTGTGCAAATGTAAGAGCTCTCCCTCTCATGCAAATTTAGGCCATAGCATTAAAATATTACATGTGCTAATCTCTGAAAATGCGGGAGAAAAATGTGGGAAATAAAGGAGCATCCTTTCAGAGTTCCAGGATTCTGCCCATTGTTTGCTATTTGATCTAGACAGAACAGAAGAGAGTCTGACACTGAAGTGAACCCCAAAAGCAGTAACAAAGCCCTGCTCGCTCCCTGGCCCAGAGCTGCAGCAGTCAGATCAGTTATAAACGTGTCAGCCTGAGCAAATACCGTGTACCTGCTCCTGAGCAAGCATCTCTGCTGCTCTCCCCTTGCTCTTCTTTGAGCCTTCCACAGGGGCTGCTCCTGCTCAGCCTGACTGGCTCTCCCACCAAGATCGATGGGACCTTCCAAAGAAAGAGGGTCAGTAATTGTTCCTTTCTAAGGAAAATTTGCCTAAATAAACAGGATTTCTGGCCTTCCCTTTCCTCTGGCTCCTTTGCCTGCAGTTGTTGGGCAGCATCTCTGTGTTAGAAAGTGAAGCTGTAGTTCACAAACCCTCTGAAGGATGCTGCTCAAACCCTCTTTGCCTGTGTGGAAGAATTGATGGTGCAGAGATTTGGTAGATTTGGAAATGTTTTCTTTGCTGTAGTTTAGCAAATCAGGTTTATTTTTTTCTGGTGATTTTTTTTTGTTTGTTGGAAATTAAGTCTTAGTGTGACTGAGGGTCTGAAGTAGTATCTTCAATACTGGAGCAGCTTGGAGCACAGGAGCTTGTTGCAGTGCTGGTGCAGAGGAGGAATTTGTATGCTTCAAAGGGGTGGAATGGCAGGGCTGCTCCATAGGGTCTGTGCTCTTTCTTTGTAAAGTCTTGGAAAATAGGTTGGAAGCAATCTTGGGAGATCATTTACTCCATATTTTTGTCTGCGATGTGATGTATCAGAGCCAGCTCTTGCTATTCAGAAAGCACTTTAGTGTAATAAATAGCAATGATTTTTGCCAAGCTGAGGTTTGCTGACAGTTCCCAGATTTTACACTTCAAGCAGGGTATTTAAATGACTTACAAGGTGTAAATTGCTGCGTAGCTGCTGTGGAAGTCATGGCCTTTTTTGCTCCATTCCAAGCAGAGGCAGCAATGTGCAGAGGAGATGTGGCTGTGACAGGAGCTGGGGTGTGTTTTCCCCACAGTCCATGGGCATCTCACAGAGAAAGGGCTCTGTAAGGGAGTTCTCCCCAGAACACAGCACACGTGTGTGCAGGTCAGTGATACCCCCAGGCCTCACAGAGGTCAGCTTGTGTTGCTGTGCATTTCACAAACAAAGATAATCCTTGCTCTGAAGGGTTTGTGCTCTCTTTGGGACCAAAGAGAAAAATATTAAAGAAAAAAAGAAAACGCTGTTATTGGAAAAGCTTAATCCAATATTGTTTATTGCTCAGAGTTGTTCTCTGTTGTTTATAGTTTGAACTGTAGCCACCTCCTGCTTTTTCATTAATCACAATTTTCTCATGCTATAACATCTCTTATCCTTCTCTAATTTTCTGTTACCCTTTGCTTTAGTGTGGAGCTGTTGGTTGGTTTGTTTTCTTGACCTTCTGCTGTTTCTAATTTGTGCCCTGTATGCACCCTTTGGAGCCCAGGGAGTAAGGAAATGCAAGGGGGAAGGATCAGGACTGGTGTTGGAAAGGGAGCAGGAATATTTGGGAAGAACAGAGCGGAGCTGGTGCCAGCCTGGGGGGCACAGAGCAGAGGCTGTACGAGTAGCTGGGCATGGGGCAGTGGGAAGATGATGATGGAGGAGGGTGAAGGATGGTGTTGGAGGATGATGGAGGAGGGTGGAGGATGGTGAAGGAGGAAGGTGGAGGGCGATGAGGCTGGAGGATGCTGAAGGAGGTGAAGGATGGGCCTTTCAGCAGCAGCGCTGGCGCCGCATGCGCGCGCTGCCGCGGCGGCTCGGCGAAGCCGGCAGCCCTCGGAGCAGCCCCTCCATCCTGCAGACATTTGCTTTACGTAAAGCAGCTCGCAGCTCTGCGAGTATTGATGTAGACATTACCACAAATCGCCACTTAGGGACCGGGAGGAATTGACTAACTGGTTTCAGATCCAATACACATAACCTGATCAGACGCAAACTTTAAGTACACTTGCAGTCGTGCCAGCTGCACCAGCGGGGAAGTGACTCTTCTGCCGGCTCTGTAAAGAGGCCCTGAGGGGAAACCATGAAAAAACAAAGATATGGACTTAAGGCTTGTGCTGCAACAATTGTAAGGTGAAGAGTTAGTTCCGGTGTGAAAAATTCAAATGCAACTGCTCTTTGTGAGACTTGGTTTGTAAATATTTTTTTTTTTTTAATAAAACTCACCAATTTGGGTTTTATAGCCACCACAGCCAGTGTGGATTCCTGAGATCATTCAGCATCTTCTTCATATTAAAAGGCCTGTATGCTCTCCTGTTCCTTGAGAAAGGACTGTTCATGCTGCCAGTTAGGTGAAGCATTGACTTAGGGAAGAAATGCAAAAGCAAGTGAGACTATTTCCCGATTTTCCTTGTAAGGGTGATGTTTTCTGGATCCCATGGGGTTTGCAGGACAGAAGAGAGGCTGAGCTTTGGCCAAAGCTGCCTAATGGCACCTGTGGGTTGAACTCATGGCTGTGCCTCGGTGTGGGGAGCTCAGCAGGACCTCAGGCACGAGGGAGCAGTGAGCTCTGCTCTGGGAGTGCTGGAGACAAGAGCATTTAATGTTTTTGGCGTTGACTCGTGGTGTCATAGCTGAGAGCTCCACTCAAAAAGTTGGCAGTTGTGAATTTTTTAGTAGATCATAACAATCAAACAGGATTCTGCATGCTGGGATTGAGAACTATGGAATGATCAAAGAAGGCGGGGAGAGTGGAAGACAAATTCAAATAATTAGTGGGAAATGGAGCCTCTTGTGCAGCTAAGTTGGGTGATTGAGAGAACAAATCTGTGTTTAGCTGTGTGAATCTGAGGAAGGGAAAGCGGCTGGTGCTCTGTGGCCTGTGCCAAGGAGAGAAGCAGTTCAGGCTTGTCCTGCCAGTCCTGCTGCTGGAGCTCGTGCACGGAGCAGTGTCTGAACACGGGGCCTGCCTGGGGAATTCTCAGCTGGTGCTGCCGTCCCAGAGTTAGTGTTCCCAGAACTCAGAATTGCCATGGAAAGCCCGGGAGGGTCCAACAGTGCACTGAGGACTGTTTTCTTATTACTAAACAGAGAGATATTAACAACACAATGTAGGAATAAAAAAAAAAAAAAAAGAAAAAAAGCAAAGCCGGCCGCCTGCTCTTTTCTTCTCAGCATTATTATTTGTGACAAAGCCTTTGGTCCATTTTTCTTCATAATTTGCAGGACTCCTAATGGGAACAGCACCTCCCAATTACCATGGTTGCCAAAGGCTAATTTGGTTACCCTCAGGATCCACAATAGAGAAACTGTGTCGGCCCTTTGTAGATATTTGCATACTATACATACCGGGAATGTAAAACAGCTGCCCGGGCCCTATTCCACTATCATGGCAATTATGGATCATTAGCTTTTTCTTTTTTCTCCCTCTTCTTTCCTTGTTCTCATCTTTCTCAACTCTGCCAGGCAGCAGAAGCAGCTGATGGGTTCGGAGGGAGCGGCAGCAGGACAGGGATGAGGATGAGGATGGGGCTGGGGCTGGGGACGGGGCTGGCACCACTGAGCCTTCCTTGCTTCTGTCCTGGGGTGTCCCCGGGGGTGTCCCCGTGTCCCCGGGGGTGTCCCCGTGCCCGTCCCCGCGTGTGCCCCGCAGCGCTCCCGACCTCGGCATGTCCCGGTCACGCTCACCCTGTCACTGTCACCATCCCTCTCCTTGGGGACACCTCCCTGCGTTGTCAAAACTTTCCTGTAGCTCCCGGGGGCCCAGAAATTAAGGAAGGGGACAAAAAGAGAGCTCCTCTTAATTTGGTTGGGATTCAATTTGTTAATGGCCAGAGCCTTTTAATACTTTATCTCTCTTTTATTCTGGGCAACGTTCACAGTCTTGGTGCAGTTTACAAGGAAGTGATGGTTTTGCATATACATTAATTTTTTTATGAACTGCTAATTTTATTGACAATAAGGATAGATTGAAAGACCCAAAGCTTTTGTGTTGTTTTGTTAAAGCAAATAAGTAAAGCACAAATGTAAATTACATCTCCAGGTTCACATTAGAGGTTTGCAAATAATACTGAGCTAATGGTTATTGCTAAGGAAAATAGCACTGGGATCAATATTCTATACAGTAGAACGCAATACCTCTCTCTCTTTTAATCACCTCATTGCAGAAATGGCATTGAAATTTGAAATCTCATTTTCTCCATTTGTACAAATTGAACATAAATCATTGTGAGTGAGGGGAGGTTTCGGGCAACTTCACTCTTTGTGGGATTGCATTGCTAATTAGTGCTGGAGGGAAAGGGGATAGAGCCAGGGCTCCACCGGACTCTGACCTGCCTGTGGATAGGTCTGTAAATAAATCAAAAAAACAGGGAATAAATGGTGGGCTCCATCTTCTCTGCACCAGGTTCTTAAAGGAAAGGCAGCACTTAAGATAGTAATTTCTTACCACCATTAAAAATGGATAAATAATTAAGAACAAGATGCTGACATGGTTTTTGTTGGGGTGGAGCGTACCTGGTGCTGTACAAAACACAACCCTGGTGAGCAGCTGCTTCCCCAGGAGCCTCGGGGTGAGTCTGGAGATGCTGGGGCTCTGGGAGTCCCCAGGTGTGTGTGCTGGGGGGTTCTGCTGCTGGTCACACCACAGCAGGGTTAAGGGTAGGTCTGGAAGTGTCATTCCTGCTGGTCAGGGTCTCTAATTTGCTTAAGTAGTGTTTATGAGAGAAATGGCCGCAGAAGATCCTTTGTTGCTAACTCTGAAACCCTTTTCTTGTGGGGTGCACGAGCTGTGGAGCAGTGCTGGCAGCACATGCCATGTGTGTGCCCCCCAGCAGCTTATCCAGGACACCACAACACTGAGAGAAAGGTGAGAGCTGTTGGGTGAGTGATTCAGGCCAAGAGTTGGGGGAGATTTAGAATAAACAGGGTTTTATTTGTCTGTGTGGAGACAAATCTTACAAATAGGATACTACTGTGAGTGTTATGGAAGGAGGAGATGAAGTGACTGGGAAAGGTTCACAGAGAGTAGGAGGGTTCCAGGCATCACCCCATGGATAAAGGCTGTTTTAAATTATTCACTATCAGTCCCAGAGATTTATCACTACACCTGTATTTTTCCATCATTTTTGCGCTTTCTAAACCACTACAATAGGAGACAAATGGGGAACTTTATGGGAGAAACTGTTATTAAGGCTCATTATATAAATTTGTTCTTGCAATTTTCAATAGCTGAAAGTGAAGAAAATAAATAAAATACCCTTGAAACTGAAGAACAAACACTGAGCTAGCAGAGCTGCTAGCAGAGAAGAAATAACTGAAATAATTTTAAAACACTGGGAGCAGAAAGCTCAGACTCAAACCAAGGGGTGGTTTGGGTCTAGACTATTTAAGAGGATGAAAATGAGATGAAAATTATTAGAAATGTTGATTTTAAATCAAGATGCTATTAAAAATGCATATTTGGTTTTAAAGAAGGATAAGGATACATGACAGAAGTTGGCTCATCCATGGCTTGGTCTGTGCTGTCAAGTTCCAGCGTTGAGAAAACTTAAAAGTATATATGTTTAAACAAAAAATAGAGTTTAAATAAAATTATTCTGGGAAAACACTCTTAAAAGAGGGCAGGAAAAAAAATTGGGGGTAAAATACACTCCTGATAAACATCTTCCTTCAAAAGGGATGGACTTTGGGTTTAGGCATCTGTCAGTGCTGGAGCAATGGGGAAATGAGCTCTTTAACCAGTAAACTGTGCAGAGACATTTATTTATTTATTGTGTGATTGACTGAGGGCTTTGCAGTTTTGCACATAGAACAGCTTGTTTTGAAGAAACACAAATAATCTGGAAGCTGTGTGATTTTTCTGCCATGTAGGCAGCCGCAGGATCTCCGAGCGCCCGAGATCGGGCACGGGCAGGGGACGGGGTAAGCTGAGCTCAGGAGGCTGGCACAGCTGGTGTGGTATGCCCAGGGCTGCTGTGGGAACCATCCACGGAAGAGATTTGCTGAAAACTGCTCTTCCCAAGTCTGGAGTCTTTGGGATTGCTGGCAGGAAGGGCCAGGTCAGGGCACCTGGGCAAGGGACAGAGCTGTCTGCTAAACGAGGTGGGGAGATCGTGCTCAGAGAGTTGATATTTTTCTTGTGAATTTATCATCTCGTGCTCTACAATATAAATGTTTATAAATTAAATGCATTCATAACTAAGTGCTGCATAAACAATTGATAAATAACTCCAGGCTGCGTGCGCGCTGATGTTTGTGTGCCCGGTATGGATGAGGCACCAGCAGCTCCTGATGCTGCAGAGTGCTTGCAACAGCAGCTGTGAATTATCTGCTCCTCATATTGATGGGGTATTTCTGGAGCATAAAGATAATAATTAAAGTGTCACTTTTTTTTAGTTGCATTCCATATGAAGATCTGCTCAATATTTTATAAGTTGTATTTAGCTTCACTGGTGCCAGCAGAGAGAATTCATTTTGGGAGCAGACTAGATGAGAAGCTGCTATATTTTTAAAGAAGCTCCCAGTGCAGGCAGGCTCCAGGAATCCCAGCTGGCATGTGCCTGGAATGCTGCATGCCTTTGATGTTGGCAAATGTTATAAAGAGCCTGGATTCCAGGTAGGACAAAGGTGTGTCCTTCCTCCTGGCCAAAGCTCGTGGCCCAGAGCAGGAGCTGAGAGCGAGGTGTTGGGAGCCAGGCATCCTGAGTCAAGGGAGCCTGTCCCTGGAGGAATGGGGGCAAACCATGCTCTGAGTCAACGGAGCAGCTCCTCAGTTTGTGCCTGCAGGCCAAGAGGGCGAGGGAGGAGGCTGAAGGCAGGTGAAGGCCCTTGCCCAAGGACTGCCTCGTGGGAAGGATGCTCCTCGTGCGAGGTTGAGTCTGTAGGGTGGTCGGGCATGAGGCCCAAAGGTGTCCTTAGGCTCTGGCAGCTCCCTGCTCCGGAGCAGAGGGCGGCTGGCACGGGGGACACGGAAGGGCCGAGCCGTCCCAGCGGAGCAGCAATGGCAGGAACGCGTGGGCTCTGCTCCCCAGCGCCTGCCGTGAGGAATCCACCCACAGAGAGCCCTGCTCGGCCAGCCCCTGCTCCAGAGCGTCCGCCCTGCCCCAAAAGAACCTCACGTGTGTGATGGAAGAGGTATTTACAAACCTACAGAGCCCAGAAGGAGAGAATTATTGTATGAGTAATAATAAGCACTTAAATAGCACTTGACAACTTGATTGATACAAACATTAGCAGATTAACTCCTGCAGGACCTGGTGATGGATCTGTGTTTCCCTGTTCTGCACTTAGAGAAACTGAGGTATAGAGGCAGATTAATTTCCTTGCTGACCCACAGTGTGTTGCTGGCAAAGACAGAATTGGAATTAGAGACTTCTTAATGACCAATTAGCAAAATTATGAAACAAAAGAGCGATAACTCCAACAGTTACCTCCGGGATCAGCACGGGAGGACGCTGCATAGCCTCAGCATCCTATAGCCAAGTAGTAATTTCAGTCAAGAGTTCATAATTGTATCTAGAAATAAGGACTATTTTTATCATGTGTCTTGCCTCGCTTTTATCCAGTTCTCTATTTCACGTCTGCAGATTGTGGCTTTGCAGATATTTATCTATATTTAGATGCATGCAAACACGGCTTTAGCAGTAGAACCATAAAATACAGCCATCCATAAACTAACTGGGATATATGACTCTCCCTACTTATTGGCACTGCACTTTTGGGTATGTACATTAAATATGTGTCTATTTTACTACCTGGAGAACACAAAATGAGTGAAATCCAGCCATTTGCCTATTACTCTTTGACTGAAAAATTGTGTATGTTTATAGTTGAGATAGATACCCAGTCCTGCTGGCTGGGATGGAGCCGAGGCGTTATTGATGACTTTGGGATGAAGGCAGTGCTCACAAGGAGGGGCTCAGCCCAGACTAAAGCCAATAAATTGTTTGTGTCACACTTCGTCTCGCTGTGTTTTGGGCGTGCTGCATATTTTACAGGCAAACTATTTCAGAAAGATGTTAGAGACTTTAAGAAATGATTTGTACCATTTTTCATAGACTTCTCCATGTGAAGGCAGACTGGCAGTTACCAGGCCTCTAAGTTGTACTAATAAGATTTTAGAAACCTTTGTTTATACAAAGTATGATCTTTGTAGATATAATAATGGGAAGATTTTAAGATCTCAGACCTCCTAGGTGTAAAGCGCTTTTCTCATTTGATAAAATAACAACATCCTTATCCTGTCCTTAGTGACCTGCAGTAATGCTTGGTGGCCAACATCCCATCACCAGGGCCTGCATGCACTTCTGTGCCTCGCCTCAGAATTGGGCTTTGGGGACAAAATTTTAGCAGAAGTTAGGGATGCTTGAAGTGAAAGGGATGGAGGAGGGCAAGGGTGCAGAGTTGTGTGTCCACACATGGGCACCTGCGCCCAGCCCCTCTGATGGCAGCACAGGGCACTCAGGACTTGCTCAGGGCATGGAAAACACCCTGGCACACGTCAGCTAGCCTTAGCTGATGAGAGAAAAGCCTGAATTTTGGAGGTATTGACCTCCCTTTTTGACTGCTCATACCCACCCTGGTGGCCTCGTGCTGCTGGGTCCTTCTGTTCCCCCCAGAGCCAGCCTGGCACGGGGCAGGGACAGGAGCTGGTTTAGCTGTGATTGAGAAATGAAGGAATTCCCAACAAAACCAGGTAGTGCTGTAGGACAGGAATTTTAATAGAGGCCTAGAAGCCTCCAGTGCTTGGAGAGGTTGGAGGAGGCCAAGGCTCCAGGAGAGATTGCCCTAAGCCCAGCCAGCCCCTGTTAATCCTCTGCCAGGTCCGAGCCCAGCCCGTGGCCCAGCAGCCACTTCAGTGCTCCCAAAATCAGCTGCGGAGCCCCAGGAGAGGGAGGGACAGGGACCCTGGCCCCTCGGTGTGCCTGTGGCCAGCCCAGCGTTTGGAGCATGGTAATAATGCTGCAGATCAAAGCAGCTCCTCTTCAGACAATTACAGTAAAATTGAAGCTCTCCTCCAGGAGGAATGCGTGCCCTTGTTGTGGTTTCCCTTTTTTGCCCTCCTTTTCTTTCTTTCTGTTCCCCCCCCACCTTTTTTTTTTTTTTTTTTTTTTTTTTAATATCCTTTATGAGCAAATTGGTTTTTCAGGGCTATAGAAAGAACCGATTGGAAGCTGAAATCCTCCCTCTCTGCCCAGGGGTGGGATTCCCAGGGTTAGACATGTAACATCTGAAGGGTGATTTTTTTTAAAATTGATATCCGAGAATAAAAGAGAGAATAGTAGGAGAAGCTGATCAGGAATGAATAAAGTCTCCTTTTAAGCTGAAATAACCTTCCCCCCCCTCCCCAATTTTCCCTCCAGAAAAGCCGGACTGTAATTGCTTGCAATCACTCGGCACAAATTGTCTGTGCGTATTTGCTTTTTAATTTTGTATAATCTGGTCCATTTCGCTCTCTCTGCCTTTGAGCTTAACCTCTCTCTTTCTCTCCCTCCTTTTCTCCCTCGTATGCCTTCCCTTTCTCTCTTGCTTTAATTCTTCGATGCTGCTAAAAAAAAATATTACTAATTCACAATAATCTTTGATGGCTTTTACTAAGGAAAAGGCACTCAGGAAAAAAAAAAAAGAAACTGAGTGGACATGTGCTGCAACTGGTGAGATTTCTGTGTTATCTTTGAAGTGTTTGTTAATTTGTCTATTTATTTCATTTCTGTTTCCTTAAGACTCAGCAGCTGGTTTAATATTCCACGGGCTGGGGTGTGACACCACGGTGCCATCGCTGCCCCTTCTGTGAGGGAGCAGGGTCCCAGCCAGGACTGATGTGTCCTGCAGATGAACTTGGGGCTTCATAAGCGATGCTTTTGAGATGTAAAGAGTGACTTCTGAGGCACTTAGAGTTTAAGGTTCTCATTCAGATTTTGCACTGAAATTTTCTTCAAGCCGATGCCTGGGAGCCGCCAGGCTCAAGCTTTGGCCCCATGTTTGAGTAGAAGCCTAGATGTTGTTCTGAGAAAACTTTCTGTGTGCTAGAAGATGATAAGAGAGGTCCTTGGAAGGAGAAAGTGGAGAGAGACCCTCTGGCAGCGTGGCTTCTCATCATGAATGCTGTAAACATGTAAAGATGAGTCCATACAGCTCGGTGGTCCAGGGCAGGGATCGAAGGGCTCAACGCTTTGACTTCATTGCAGTGTTTTGATTTGATTTTTTGAAGCAACCCCTGGCTTTGGTAGGTCCCTCTCCAGCCCTGGGGCAGCTGGGTTGTCCTGCAGGGCCCAGCACCCAGAGCAGCTCTGCCCTGGGGACTCCCAGCCCTCGGCTCCTCTTCCTCCTCCTGTGCCCAGCCTGGCACCCGAAGCACGGCGTGCTGTCCTGCCTCCGTGCGGCTGATCCTGCTGCCTGGCAGGCTGAGACCTCCTGCAGTTATTCTGAGATTTCTTCGGGCGATTTGCTGCGATATCATATTGTATATTTTATTTGGGAAGTCTTGGTTCAGAGTTCGGTTGCTGTGTTTTGGGGCTTTTCCCTGCCCTGTTGTTCAAGGTTTCTTTGGTTTGGGTTTGTTTTTTTTTTCCTCATTCTGACAGTGAAAAATGTTTTTAAAACAAAAACCGATGAAAATTAATGCACTAATATGTATTTTGTTGTAACTTGGGATTTTTTCCTTGCCATTTCCAGAAGCAGTGCTCTCACCCCTCTCAGATGTTGGTGGTTGTTTGTTACAAATGCTCTGAATTGTTTACTTCAAAGGAAGTGTTAAGGCTTTATTTTATTTTTGAAGAACTTTTAATGAGTAGCTCTAATCATGAGCAGAGATATTTGTATGAACAGTCTCCAGGTCTCCCAGAACAATCTTGGAAAGAGTCCCACACGCTTCCCCTGTGTCACGGGAGGGTGGGGGCTCCAGACCTGAAATCATGGTGCTGTACTACCAGGTCCTGCTTTCTGCAGGTGAGAATTTAACTTCCTATTTCATTCTGTGTCATTCTGTGGTGGGATGCTGCTCAGGACCTGGTTTCTCTTGAAATTTCTCCCACAGGTAAATATTATATTTTTTACTCATAATACCTTGAAAGGAAAAAGAGAGCAAGCCCATGGCTGCGTAGAGAAACCTGAAAGGGTCTGGATTCCATTCTTCAAGCTCTGGAGGGATCAAGGGGCTGGCAGGCACTGGCCTTCAATCATAACAAGAAAAGAAAATTAAAAAGAAAGAAAAATAAGGAAAGGCAGCTCTACCCTCAAAACAAATAGTTGCTGATTCCCAGCAAACAAACCTGTAGAAAAACTCGAGCAGTTTCAGAAGGAAAATTCCATGTATATTTCTCTTGATGCGTTTTAGGTTTGTTTGTAACAGATTTATAATCCTGTATTATTCAGCTTTTCATTTGAAATTCCAATGAGCTGTTTGAATGGTCTGGTGCAGGCTAGGAAGTAAAGAGCATAAAATAGTCCCATTGACTTATGATTTTCTGCTGACTTTTTCATTGTCATCCCATATCTTCATTCTCTGTCATCAGAGCGTTCCGGGAATGTCCTCTGCTGCCTGTCTGATAGCGCTGTGGAATATAGGAAATGGATGAATTGCAGATGACTCAATAATTTATTCAGATGTGGTCTGTCATCTCTGGGCAGGCTTCAAGCACACGTGGAGAGTGGGTGGGAGATTTTATACGAGTTTTCTTCCAACTTCATTCCCAGACCGTTTTTCCTTTGACTCGTGGTGTCTTCCTTAGCGGCAGAGCGTTGTCCTGGAGGTTTCAGATGTCCCAGAGGGGCTGGAAAGATGGGAATGGCTGATGAAAGCAGCACCTTGCCAGCGTTCCATCAGCAGTGGCTGCCACAGCTCCTGCTGAAACACAGGAAGCAGTTTGTGTCAGCTGAATTGTTTTTACAGGTTGATGTTATGCTTTTAAATAAGATCTCGGTGGGAAGAGCAGGACCTCAGGGCTGGAGAGCTGAGAGCCCCGTTGGAGGTGGTTGAGGGTGAAAGTGTTGTGTTCAGTTTGAGTTCACTCACACCCAGCCCCCTGTGAGATTCTCATAACTCTGAGTGTTTGGACCTTTTTGTTCCCCTGAGCTGTCTCTTCACAAAAGATATTTCAGGGTCTTTCAACCAGTTCGGAAAGTTCATTATATTTTTAATACGATGTGGAAAAAAATTTAAAATAATGATTTGATATACAGGCATTGATGAAAGATGTATTTTTAAAGTAGTAAATTAAAATCTCATTAATATTTCAGTGAGAATATTTTGTGCTTATCTGTTTCATCTCTATTTTTGACCTATGGCTTGGAGTTCACAGCATGAAGGAGATGGTGAAATCTGTTCACCATAAAATGTTAATTATAAGTAAATTACAGCACAAACGTTCAATCAGCCACATTAATTCTACATAAAGTGAATTATTGTAGCAGAAAATTTTAAAATGTGACTGAATTTTATAATCTGCATCCTCCATTTTCTACCTTTGCTCTTAGTGCTGTGCTGTTCCTCCCCAGCATGGCTGAACTCTGTGTGCTGATGGGAAGTGCTTTCTCTTCAGATGAGGTTAAAAATGGAAGAGCACAATTTGATCCAGTTGTTTGCAGCTGCTAAGTGCCTCTTAAACACAGAAAACTGTCTTTGCCCAGTGAGGAAGTGCAATAACAGCTGGAGAGGCAGGAGCTGGGGCTGGCTCCAGCAGCCCCAGCACTCGGACCTGGAGCTGCAGTTATCACAGCCCCACGAGTGTTTGCAGGACCCTGCTTTTGGGTTTAATCCTGTATTTGTTTTGACAGCCAAAAGGCACGTGAATCCCCATGTAGTTTTGAGAATGTAGCTGGAGTTCTTGCCGGCTTCCTGACCCTGGGGGGAAAGGCTTCCTTTGAGTCCCAGGCTGGTCTGCAGTGTTGCTGCCTTTGGAAATCCAAACGGTGCCCTGGCATTATAAAAGAATTTCGGTGAGATCCTTTCCCTTGGAGGGAAGGGAGCAGAAGAAATCCCAGATTTGCTCACGGGACAAGCCCAGTGAGATAACACAGCATGAAGTGTGCCCCAGGGAAGGGCTGGAGTGATGATCCCATGGGTGGGAGGGAGGGGACCAGGGCGCCCTGAATCCCACAGCCATGGCAAGCTGGTGAGGCACAGAGCTTGTACCTCGTGCTTGGCTTAGTCCTCTCGGTGCCTGTTTTCTTACAGATGCCATTCCGTGTCTCTGGGCTCTTGTGCCTCCACACCTGAATAATTCCCTGCCAGTGTGGGATGTAGGCTGCAGACAGCGTGTGAGAGTCACTGAGATCCGAGCTGTGAAGTGCTGTGGAGGTCCTGGAGACAATCTCTCACCATTTATTGGGAAATGAATGTCTCTTTCGTGGGAAGAGTGACAGGAAAGCAAAACGAAACTCAGATACCTAAACAAAGCAATTTGTGAAGAGATAATTATTATGAGATGGTTTATTTGCATATATGTACAAAATACATGAAACATCCAAAGTCCATCCGGGGCTGCTGGGAGGTTCTGCATTCTCTGCTTCACCCTCTGAGCTGTGCTGGCACAACCCCCTGGGTGCCCTGACCGAGTCCCACACCCCTGTTCCCACAGGCTGCCTGCACGAGGAGCCCTCCACCTGCTCCTGGCACAGTGTGATGCCACAGCTCCTGGGGAGAGGGCTCTCTGTCACCGAGGGCTCTGCCAGCTCTCTGTGCTGGGTGCGCAGCACCTGAGCCAGCCCAGGTGTGCACAGGCTCTCTGCACAGGAGCACCTGGAATGGGGATGGTGCCCAGGGACACCAGGTGCCACTGTGGGAACAGGAGTGGCTGGAGACAGGGTGGGAAAAATGAGTTACCGCAGGGACCTCAGGGGTCACCAGTGCATTGGAGCAGGACTAAGCAGATGTTTTTGAAGTACCTGAGATGTTCTCAGTGTCCAGCTGTTGGGAGGCACTGTATTATGAGGAGACCAAGCTCAAATACAAAGGCTTCTCCTGGCTGCATTCCCCTTCCATGGTTTCTATCAGGCCACAGCATAACGAAATGAAAATCATTTCACTATTTTCATTTTAAATCAAGGGGTTTGTTAGATTTCAATCAACTGCCTTCATCAGCTAATAGTAAACACTTACTTGTCTGTTCTTTTCTGCTCTCCCATTGCACACAGTGAGTTGCTGCTGGGGTAAATGGTGCCCCAGGTACAGAGCTGGATCTCAGTACAGCCCAAAGGCAGGTGTGATCTTTAGGCCGGGTTCATCAGGGTGCTGAAAGAACGAGATGTGATCAGTTAAGCCCCTCAAAATGCACAAGCCCCGAGGGGAAGTGTGAGGCAGGCTGCAAGCTCCAAGCCCTTGTTTTCCAGTAAGCAGCGTGATTGGCAGCAGGAATAAACACGAGCGGGAAGCTTGTGTATCAATCTAATTGTATAATTGCAGGTTGCTTTCTGCCTGGTTTGATGTGCAGATTGTAGTAATGTGGAGTGTCTCTTTAGTAATTTGCTGTTAAATCCAACATTGGGATGTAGTTCAGTGGCTTCCTGAATGGATACCTGGTGTTTGTGATCTTTACCTTCTGGAGCAGCACCCGTGCCTGCGTTTTCCTCTTTCTCTTATTTTTGATTATATAGTTTTTTCAGCAAGTTGCTGAGGTGAGTTAGACATAAAGGTCAAAATGTGATAACTCATTACCCAGTGTTGTAAAAGTCACTGCCAAGAGCTGAGAGCAATGTTTAATTATTCCCCCTGAACTTGTACAAAGTATTATTTTATATATGTTGTAATCAGTACACTGGGAACACTGCCTGCCCAAACCTCGGCGCTGGCTCTGCTCAGAGCTCCCAGTCACTCACTGGGCAGGAGGGGAAGGGTGGTGTTCACTGAAACCCATGCAGGAAAGAATCCTTAGCAAGGGGAAAATGTCAAATAGTTGGATGCAGAACAAAGCCACAAAGGGAGCAAGTTCCTTCTTACTGGGAGAGCAAGAGAAGGCTCCAGCCCTGCAGAGTCCCCTGTCCATCTGGCATTCCCCATACTTGGTTGCAATTAACCAGCTGCTTTTCCAGTGCAAATATCCCTTTCCTATTCCTCAGAGATGAATTTATTTCTGACTGCCAATTCTGTGATTCCACACCAGAAGTTTATAGCTTTATCTCAGAGCACTGAGGTCTGTTATAGAGTGACAAAAACATACTTGTCTGAATTCTTGAAGGATCTTCCCAGCTGTTCTGCTGCTTACCTGCCACTGGGGTTTTGTATGCTGCTGGTTACATCCTTTTCTGACTTTGTCATGGCTGGAAAACTGCTTAATAACAATAATAATAACGATAACAATAACGCTTTTTTTAAAAGTAGAGCCAAAGCCATCGTGGCTTGCAGAGACACAGCTTTTAATAAATTCTGCTAAAATCATCAGTTGAAGGGTAATTCCAAGTAGCTGTTGCCAGGTCAGGAGGTTTTCCAGTCAGGCAAGTGTCTCCTCGAGCATTATTTGTGCCCTCGTGTGTGCCCCAGTGTTGATGACAGGATTGTTTCTTTGGTATGTTGTGTTGCAGATTCATAGTAACAGCTAACCAGAAATGCTGGTTAAAAATCTACAATATTTCTCTGAATAAAGAGAGTTGGCATCTCTTCACCTTTGGTCTTACTGGAGCTGGCAGAGGCTTTGTGGGGCACTGGTGAGACGTCCTGCTCTTGGTGCAGCATCTGGAATTGGTGACTAAATAAATAACAGACACCTGTAGGAGTGAAGGTTTTCTTCCTCTCCCAGAAGTGTTTTGCCATGACCTTGGTGCAGCTCCATCCTGCCTGGCTCAGACACTGGTTGCATCCCCAAAACTTAACCTCTGAACTCCCTGGGGTTATGCTCAAGCCAAAGATCACCGAGCTTTTATAGATCAAGAGGATGTCAGTGAGGAGGGACGGCGCGATGAGCCTCAGACACTCATTAGTCCTTGCTGAACGCCTGGAAATAACGAATTTCAGCTTAGTCAACAGCAGTGAGAGACACTTATTGTGTTCAGATTGCCTTGGGATGGCTTCTGCTTGTTGGGGCTGGCAAATGGCATTATCCAAAGGGAAGAGCCCTGTGTGAGGTGTTCCCGGCTGTGTCCCCGCTCCTGCAAACACAAACCATTCTTGGCAAGCAGGGTTTAATTAAGAGCCTCCCTGAGACCAGCCAGGCCAGAGCTCACAGCTGAGAGGGGCCCTGGCACCTGTGTTAGGAACGTGCTGGGAAAAGGGCTGGAATTCTGGCAAATGTCATCACTGCTGCCTCACTTTGTGCGTCCTCGCGCGAGCTTTTAACGGAGCTGTGCTTTGTCTACCTGGAATATGCAAATAGTATTCAAATTAGAGCTCAGCTTTGTGACTGTCAGCACATACCCCCCAGCTTCCCTCTAGCAAGTGACTAATGGGAACATGTGTTCCTTCTATTTTTGTGAAGCAGGGGAAGGAGGGCCAGAGCTGGCAGGACTGAGCCAGCGCCTCCTTGTCCACAGAGGGAGCAGAGCCCCAGCAGAGGCTGGGGATGGTGGGATAGGGGATGGGGGATGATGGGATGGGGCCTGGGGTTGCTCTCCAGACCCCTGCCTGGGGCAGTGGGGGTGCAGGGCTGGGAGAGGCCCCCAGCCCACTCCCCACCCTGCACCTGCCCAGGTCTCTGCAGCTCGGACAAGCAGCACAGAGTCCAAACTTTGTCCTTGGCATTGGCCATTTTCTTCCTTTACCCCATTCCTTTTCTTCACAATTATACCCATCCCTGTATTTGTTAGTGTTCCTATGGCAACAGCTCGAACTGCTTACACAGAATTGTAATGTCAGGAAACTCTTTAATGTTTCTGTGGATGACTTAATGTGATTTAGGAGAAATCCACCTCATCCAGTGCTGGGCACTGGCTCTGGGCCCTGGGGGCTTCCCACCACTTAAGGTCTCTGGACCCGCCTCCCGTGTGGAGCAGGACTTTTGCCTTCTATTGATTCTGAAAGTTGGTCAGCAACAAAAACTAAAACAATAGCACACACTCAGTACACATTTGCTATTCCCAGAGGACTGTAAACCAAAGGCTCGGATATTGCTGAAGCTCCTGGTGGCCCCAGGCTTTTCCAGTCACATATAACAAGTACTTGAGGTACAACTCATGTTTTGCAGAAACTGTGGCTCATTGTGGAGTAGGAGCCATGGTGGGTATCACAGCTGCTCCTCTCCAGATCCTCTGGAGACATGGCCATACTGCAGCTGGAGTTGGTGTGACAGGACAGCAGCAGGACAGCCCTGGTCTGTCCTGTGCAGCCAGCAGGGCTATGGGGGAATAATGCCAGGAGGTAATAATAAGTGTCTGAATGCAACTGCAACAAGGATCCAATACTGAGATACTCAGAATTGGTGCTTTGCAAATAGCGGTGGCTCCATAAAACTTCTCCCAGGCTGCTCAGGATCTGTGCTCTGATGGAGAGGCACACTGCCACTCTGCCAACAGGGCTGTGTTGTAAATATGCTCTTTTTGGCTGTTCTGCTTTCAGGTAGGAGATCTTTCCAAAGCAGGATGCTGTCCCCTAGGTACAGCTCTCCAAGTCCCAGGACATGTGTCATTTCTGTCTCCCTCCCCTTCTGCCCCATGCAGCCTCACTGTCCCCACAGAAGGATGGAGCTGATTGGCCCCATTTGCCAGCTCAGAGTCTGACTGAGGTGTTGCCTTCTGGTTTTAGTAAGACTGTCAGCACTGCTTTCTGCTCTGGATGAGGAGAGGAGAGTGATTTAAGCAGCCAGGATAGGAAAGTCACTCTTCTTAATTAGCGCTAATGCAGTGAAGGTAGTTTTCTGGCTCTGGCAGGGGAAATGGTAATTAATATGGCAGGGAGACAGCAGAGAGACAGACGGAGAGTTCAGGGCTGGTGTGTGAGCCTCTGACCCCGGGGCAGTGCTGGCAGAGACAGTGGGACACAAAACCTGTCCCTGTGGGATGGATGGGTACTGGCCATGTCCCCTGGACCCCTGCCCAGCTCTGCACTGCCAGACATGGGGGTCCTTCACCTGCTGCAGCCTGAGCAGCCATTCCCACTCACAGTTAAACTGGGTTTGTGTTCTCATGAACAACTTCCATTGCACCTCTCAGTGCAGCCTTGGGCTTGGCTCTTGCTGCTGCCAGCTGTGCCCTCAGGTCACATCAGCAAAGCCAAGAGCAGAGGAGAGCAGAGCTCCCACATCCCCACCAGGAAGATGAGTGTGTCTGCAGGACACCGTGCAGAAATGACTGGTGGACCAAGGGCAAGCAAACCCAAAGCATCTGTGCAGTCACAGTGACCTCAGCCACGGATCCGTGTGTGGCTGTGGGCTTTTGGACCCTGTGTTCAGCTGTAACTCAATGTTCAGGCAGAATTGAAGGTATCTGAGCTAAGGAAGAGATGAGCAAGGACCCATTATTGTGGGTGGAGTTGTGATGGACAGAAGATGATTGCACAAAGCAGGATCTCCTGTAGTTGCACTGGAGACCCCTTGGTGCTGCTCCCATGGCCTGGCACGTCGCTGCTGCTGAGGAGTTTGTCTGCTCAGGGTCGTGGTGCTGAGCTGGAAGGTGCTGTGCTAATTCTCTGTCTTGGTGAATTAGCATGTTTCCTTCAGAATATTTATTCCTCAACAGGTTTTTGTTTTTGCGTGTTATGTACCCACAAGCTTCTGGCGTGTTTGCTTGGCACTGTGACGTGGATACTTGATGTTATGTCCAGGAGCAATGGAGCAGGTTTCCTTAATTTGATTTTTCCCAGTTCTGTTGGGAAGTAAAACCTGGATGCTGCCTGGTGAAAGGGTCTGGAGTTAGCTGTGTAGTTTATAAAGACATTGAGACTTGTCATTTTAGCTAGGAGAGGAGTAGAGGAGTCAACCAAACCCCTAAGATGAGATTTTCCTGGGTCCCTGGAAGCCTGATAAACTAGATAAATACATGTGCTACAGGATTCACTCCTTAAATGTTCTAATAAAAATTGTTTAGCTGAGGACTTGACTTCATTAAATGGCCTTGGAATCGCGTTTTGAAAAGCCAGGCCGTATTCAAGTAGTGAAGAAACGCAATGAGTGTTTCATGTACCTGGAGCCGCATTCCTGTGAAGCGGCTTGGGAAACTCCTGCAGGGAAGCAGGATCCTGATCAGTGCCCTGGCTGTCTCAGGACTGGAGGAGTCTCTAACAACAAAAACCATTGCCCAGGGCTGGAGGTGGTTGTTCCACCCCGGAGTTTCAGCAGGGACACACCGCTGCTCATGTTGCTCAGCTGAGGCACGGAGGACTTGGGCTCAGAGGTCTCTCTCTGCTTCTCCTCTTCCTTGTGGAGATGACCCAGACTGAGTAAAGAAAATGACTGCATTTTGGGTGAGAGGAGCCTGCGTGATGCTCACCGTGGCTGGGAGCACCGTTCTGTCTGAAGCAACAGGAAAAACAAGCATGGCTCGTATGTGACCCCTCCTGCTCAGGCATTTGGTGGTTGTTATTTGAGGGGGAGTTTTCTGGTTTTCTTCGCTGTGGATTTAGGGTTTTTTCCTTCTGTGTTCCAGGGGATTTTTGGCATCTTTTCTGTGCCTGTTCTGGGAGCCAAAGTCTTTCTCCCAGAAGAGGAATGAAGGCAGGTGTTTGCTGTGGGGCTCCAGGAGGTGCTGCCCCCCTGCCCATAGCCCTGCACCACAGCACTGCTGGCCTGCCTGCCAGCGTCCCTCAAGGGCTCTGGGGACACCAGGAGACTCGTGTCACCTCCGACTGAAGCTGAAGTGAGGTCAGAAAGGTGAAAAGGCAGTATTTTATCCAATAAGAAACCCAAGGATTTGGATTTGTGCCAGAGCAGCAAGTGCTAAATCATCATATCCCAACCAGGGGATTTATGGCAGAGTTACAAAGATGATAATTTATTTAAGCACTTGTGCTAAGAAATTTTTTTCCCCCTGTTGATTCTTATTAGCATGGAATGTTTTACAGTTTTTAAAGAGTATCATAGTGAAAGAGGGAACATTTGCAGGGAAATGTTACCCAGAATACATACATTGTTTAAACGAGCTGCTCTCCAGCTTCCAGACACACAAACGTTTAAAGTGAGAGGCAGCACCTGATGTTTTATTAATCATACACACATCAGCAAACTTTATTTATCTCATGTTTGTAAATACAAGTAGCAGTTTAGAATCTCTTTTAAGATAAAGCATAGAAAAATATGGATTTTCTCTACAAAGGTGACTACAGGAGCAGGTCATGGTGTGCCAGAAGGATGCTTCCCAGAGGAATGAGTCCCAGTGCCATCCATACTCTGCCCTTGCATGCTGGGCAGCATCTGTTCAGTGCCCCATTCCATCTTGCACTGGTACCACAGATAGTTGTTGTTTTTTTTGTTGTTTTTTTTTTTTTTTTGTTTAGTTTTTTGTTTGTTTGTTTGTTTTTTTCTTTTTTTGGATGAAGAGTGTTTTCATTGTTGTTTCTTCAGCTAAATTAGTGTGGAAGGTGTGCTGGCTTGCTCCCAAGGCTTTGTTGTGAAGGGTGTGTGTCAGGATGATGCTCACGGGCAAATGGGCAGTGAGGGAGGACAGTGGAGCTGTGCAAAAGGCTGCACTCAGGTAAGAAACCACAGAATCCCAGAGAGGTTTGTGTTACAAGGCACTTTAAAGCTCACCTAACTCCAGCCCCAGCCACGGGCCAGGACACTTGTACAGACATCCCAGCTCTGAGAGTTGTGCTCTGGCCTTGCTCCCTTCACACACAGATGTGAGGTTATGTGCTGCCTGTGACCATGGGCTGTGTTTGTGAAATGCAGAAGCCAAAACCCAAAACAGACATATCCCAGAGTTTAGCAGATGCCTTCAGGTGAGGGAGGTTCAGTGAGATGCCAGGTGCTTCTCCTTGCTCCAGGAAGGAGATGGATCCTTGGAGATGGCAGCCAGGGCTGTTATTGGGGATTGCAGTCCTGGTGCTTCCAAGGAGGGGTGATCCAGCACAGTAACAGCAGTGGAGGAGATTTCCTGTTTAGACTGAGACTACCCAGCAGATTGATGTGTTGAATATGAACTTGTACCAGTGAGGCTTTAGGGTTTGTGTACAGATTTAATCCAGTGGCTAAACATTCCTCCTGGCAGCAAACACAACCCATCAGTTGTTACCAAGAGCCAGTGCTGTGGGTTTAGTTGTTTCAAGCTGAATCAGCATGTGGGTAGTACTTCAGTTCTGATTTTGTGTAAATTATTACAGATTTGATCTTTATTCAGGTCTTTGTGTGTGATTCAGTGACATATTAAGATTGAAAGGTGGCAGGAAAATGTTGGTTGATTCCTCATCAGTTTGTATGTGTTTCTCTGCCAATTACAGATTCTTCATTGTCTGCCATCAAAAATCACATGAGTAAGAGCATCAGCAGTCTAAAGTGGGCACTCCTGAAATCAATCTTAATTTCATTTCCTACAGTTAGATTTTGTTCGATTCTAAAAGAACTTCACCTGAAACTGCTCTGGTGCTTGTGACCTGCCCTGGGGTCTCTGGGCTGGGCTCGGCTCTGGGGATGGAGGAGTCACTCTGCTGTCCTTGTTGGGACACCTTGGGTGCTCCCTGCCCTTCAGGGTCCTGCTCTGATCCCCTGAGGACCTTGGGTTCTCATGGCTGAAGCCATCGCTTGTTCAGGGTCCTCTCCCTGCAAGATCCTTGCTCAGGATCATTTTCTCTCTGCTTCTATCTTTGATGGTATCTCCAACAATAGACTCGTGTTGCTCCTCTGTCTGTTCCAGCCTGACACAGTTCAGTGCTGTGGTGCCTACGGGGGCTTGAAAAGAGCAGCCCCCCCTTTCTCCCCCCCCCCCCCTTTTTTTTTTTTTTTTTTGGTTGAGGCCAAATTCCTTCACCCAGGCAGAAAGATCGGCCGTTCTTGCTGGCTTTTACTTTTTGAGAGCATTTTGCAGGCGGCCGTGGCTCCCCTGCAGAGCGAGGCTCCCGCTGCATTCGGGGAGAAGGGTGCACTTTGTGCATCTGCCTTTTGTTTGGCCTGAGCCTCTGGGACTTGGAGAAGGGGGGGGGTTGATAAAAGCAAAGCATTTTGCCATAAAAAGAACCGAAGAGGGCAATGGAAGGCCATTTGTGTAATTCCCCAGGCTGTGTCTCTCTGAAAGCGAAGGTCTGGCGCAGTGTGCGTAACCCGCTGACTTGGGCTCTGCCTTTATCCTTTACCACGTGCAATCCCTCCTTGTACAGGAATTAGAGATTAAAGGCAACTTCACCTGTGTTTTTCTTTTTGGCTTTTTTGCAGCATTCTTTGGCAGTGAAATGGTGGAACTGCACTTCAGATCAGACAAGGGGGGTGGCTGTGAGCAGGGAGAGCCCCCAGCAGTTTCCCACGTCCCAGCCCAGAGCTGATTTTTGCTGTGTGCACAGGGAAAGACCTTGCAGGCCTAAGGGAATGACTGGGATTTACTCAGGGATCCCTTCCTGATGCCTCTGACAGTGGTTTGTGGTGCTCAGGGTTTGCGTGTGGGCAGTGCAGCTGCCCTGCAGCTCAGGGACCCTTTGCACCTGAATGCATCAAATTGTCAGGATTGCATTAAAAAAAAAAAAAAAAAAAAAATTCACTGTTCTGGAAGGGCTGCCCATACTCTGCCACTTCCCCTGCTGAGAAATGAAAGCAGAGGCACCTTCTTGGGGTGTGGTGAGAAATCCCTCATTCGTACCATGGTGACAAAGCAAGCAAGTCAGTGAGTGCAGAGCAAATCCCTTCCCAGTGCAGGAACGTGTTCTGGAAGCTTCTCTGGTGACAGGGGCTCCCCGTTCTCTTCGGGCACCGGGGCTCAGAGGCATTGGCCAAGCACGAGGGGATTAGAGAAGAGCGACAAAAAGGATTAAGGGGCTGAGGGATTGATCTCTGAGGAAAGATTAAAGGAGCTGACTCTGTGCAGCCTGGAAGAGAGAGGAGTACAAGGCAGCTTGATAGCAATGTACAGGTGTTTGAAGATCTAAATGTGAAGGGGTTGATCCTGCAGACCTCTCTTCCATAATGTCCCTGCAAAATCAATGGGCATTGGGTGTTACTTTTGCAGGCCTGAGCCCCAATACCAAACCAAACTTGGTTATGAGAATATGTGTATTTATATAGGGAAGCTGGTGAAGTAATGTGAATAGCAACAAGAAATTTGCAACACTGATACGCTGAAATTTTTGATTTCTCCTAAAATAGAAGGCACCAAATCCTTCAGCCTGGACATTTAATCTGCAGAGCTCTCTGAGCAGTGAGGGAAGAGAGATCCTGGCAGGGGAGGGTCTGCATGGGCTCCTCCACTGGCTTCTGCTTTCTTCCACTGCTCTGAATTTCCACACTGGAGTTCAGGGGCTGCAGAGCAGAAGTGTGCTGCCAGGCTTCCCCTGAGGCTGTCTGCTGGGGAGGGAGGGCTGCAAGGGATGCTTTGGGTTTGGTTTTTTTGAATACATGGCAAGAGTGGCTTTACGGTGGTAATAAAACACTGGAAGAAAATCCAGATTTCTACCAGGGATTATTTGACGTTGGAGCACCAGGATTAGTTTCCCTTTTGGTACTTTGAACTGTGGCTTCTGTTTGCAGGTGCAGAAAATGAATGTGACACCTCTCAATCAGGCAGTAAAATGTCATGTTTCTCCTTTTTCTGTTTTTTTTTTTTTTTTTTTCCTGAGATTGTATTTACCTGGCAGAATTCCCAACCATCACTCTAAAATTAATATTCCCAACTGGGGCAGCTTCCAAGCTACTGCTCACCCTCCTCTGAACTGGCAGAAAGAATTATATCCCTTCCATGCGCTCAACAAGTCCAGCTATTTCCCTGCATTTCCAAAAGACTCCAACTAAATATAAATCTGTCTGTAGTCCTGACAGCCCCCAGTCATCTGTTTACCAAAATAAACTTTAAGCATATATTGAAAAATAATTTCTATTGAAATATGCATCCCTATGGCATTTGAGCTCAGTATTTAATGCCTTTTTTATGGTTAATAATGCATCAAAAGCATTTCGGGTCTCAAGCTGTCATTACATCACATAGATGATGTGCCGGATGTGTTTAATTGACTAAAAAACTTGGAGTCAGTTTTTATTTTAAAAAATACTAATATATGATTACCAAGTCCTACTTCTCGTGATCTGTGCCTTGCAGTCCATTGTCAGGTGCTGGGGAGCAGCTGCTGGTGCTCACGGAGCTCAGACGGGGCCAGGAGCAGGAGAAGCTGCTTGTTCAGAGCCTGCTCCTGAAGCAGAGTGTGCTGGGATTGGATTTCTGCAGTGGAAAAGCAAGTTAATGCACTGAAATAGTCTTAGACCTGGCACATGGTTAAATGAGAGGGCTCTTGTCCAAGAGGAGATGGTTCTGCCCCAGGGGGGTGCTCTGCTCCCAGAATCCCCAGGTGTTTGTGTCCAGGCCTTGGCACTTACCTGTGCACCGGGGTCATTGTCACCTGTCATAGTTCCAGCCTGGGGCCTTACATCTATGGCCTTGTGGACAAATCTAATGCATGAGAAGGTTTTCCTTGGTTTTTGGAGGGTTTTCATCCTTCAAAAAACCTAAATACATATTGAAGACCCTGCTGTAGTCAAAATCTCCCCATATGGCTGTGATGCTGTTAGCAAACAGGTGATAAGTGCTCTTGGAGAAGGACAGACACATTTCCTTCATGCCATGTTTGTGCCTTATTTCCGTTCACTTTTTAATGTGGTTGACTCTGTTCTGTAACAAGAAAGTCACTGTCTCCCTTCCCTCCTCGGTCAGTCATTTTGGCTTATTTTTACTTTCAAGTTTTTGTTAAGACTTTAAAAATACTTTGTGATTGATTGGTAGGGCTTAAAATCCTGTGATTATATTCCAGTGGAGGCACAGGAAGGAGGAGAGAAGGCTCATGTTGTGGAAGGACTGAGGTGGTCACATTTGCAAGGGTGGTGTAAACACAGTTTTGTAGAGGTGACTTGGTCATAAGTCAGAATTATTGTTAGTGCAGGTTAATCTGAATGCTCTGCAGACATCTTTGTCCTCTTTTCAAGTGTAATGTGGCTGGGGTTTGAGGCAGGGCTTGCATCCCACGATGGGGTCCCACTCTCACTTGAGCCAGTGCAAGTGCTGATCTCTGCCAGCCTGGAGCCTCAGTGCAGCCTGGAACATGGGTTTGTTTCTGGGGGACAGCTCTGTTAGATGGGTGACATGACACTTTGCAGCTCTATTTCTAAACTCCGTATTCCGTGTTGTTTAAATCCTCAAATTCTAAATGACAAACGGGATAACTCCTTAAGCTTTCTTTGGTTTTCCCATTCCTCCTCTACCTGCTCATCTTGGTCCCAGCAGCTGCTTCATTGCCTGGTAAATAGTTGTCACCTCTTAGAGCAGGTCATGTTCTGTCATCCTTGCTGTGACACCATTCTCCCCTGGTCCTTTGTCCCGTGACAGTTCCTGCCAGGACAGTTCCTCCCAGGCCAGCTCCTGCCAGGTGTGCCATCCCAGTGCTGGGTTACAGCTCCTGCCAGGTGTGCCATCCCAGTGCTGGGGCACAGCTCCTGCCAGGTGTGCCATCCCAGTGCTGGGGCACAGCTCCTGCCAGGTGTGCCATCCCAGTGCTGGGTTACAGCTCCTGCCAGGTGTGCCATCCCAGTGCTGGGGCACAGCTCCTGCCAGGTGTGCCATCCCAGTGCTGGGGCACAGCTCCTGCCAGGTGTGCCAGTCCCAGTGCTGGGGCACAGCTCCTGCCAGGTGTGCCATCCCAGTGCTGGGTTACAGCTCCTGCCAGGTGTGCCATCCCAGTGCTGGGGCACAGCTCCTGCCAGGTGTGCCAGTCCCAGTGCTGGGGCACAGCTCCTGCCAGGTGTGCCATCCCAGTGCTGGGGCACAGCTCCTGCCAGGTGTGCCAGTCCCAGTGCTGGGTTACAGCTCCTGCCAGGTGTGCCATCCCAGTGCTGGGTTACAGCTCCTGCCAGGTGTGCCAGTCCCAGTGCTGGGTTACAGCTCCTGCCAGGTGTGCCATCCCAGTGCTGGGTTACAGCTCCTGCCAGGTGTGCCATCCCAGTGCTGGGTTACAGCTCCTGCCAGGTGTGCCATCCCAGTGCTGGGGCACAGCTCCTGCCAGGTGTGCCATCCCAGTGCTGGGTTACAGCTCCTGCCAGGTGTGCCATCCCAGTGCTGGGGCACAGCTCCTGCCAGGTGTGCCATCCCAGTGCTGGGGCACAGCTCCTGCCAGGTGTGCCAGTCCCAGTGCTGGGTTACAGCTCCTGCCAGGTGTGCCATCCCAGTGCTGGGTTACAGCTCCTGCCAGGTGTGCCATCCCAGTGCTGGGGCACAGCTCCTGCCAGGTGTGCCATCCCAGTGCTGGGTTACAGCTCCTGCCAGGTGTGCCAGTCCCAGTGCTGGGTTACAGCTCCTGCCAGGTGTGCCATCCCAGTGCTGGGTTACAGCTCCTGCCAGGTGTGCCAGTCCCAGTGCTGGGTTACAGCTCCTGCCAGGTGTGCCAGTCCCAGTGCTGGGTTACAGCTCCTGCCAGGTGTGCCAGTCCCAGCGCTGGGTTACAGCTCCTGCCAGGTGTGCCATCCCAGTGCTGGGTTACAGCTCCTGCCAGGTGTGCCAGTTCCAGTGCTGGGTTACAGCTCCTGCCAGGTGTGCCAGTTCCAGTGCTGGGTTACAGCTCCTGCCAGGTGTGCCAGTCCCAGTGCTGGGGCACAGCTCCTGCCAGGTGTGCCAGTCCTAGTAATGGGGCACAGCTCCTGCCAGGTGTGTCATCCCAGTGCTGGGTTACAGCTCCTGCCAGGTGTGCCAGTCCCAGTGCTGGGTTACAGCTCCTGCCAGGTGTGCCAGTCCCAGTGCTGGGGCACAGCTCCTGCCAGGTGTGCCAGTCCCAGTGCTGGGTTACAGCTCCTGCCAGGTGTGCCAGTCCCAGTGCTGGGGTGCACCCCAGTGTTACCCAGGACACACACGTGTGCTGTGCCCCCCGTGCTGTGCTGCCCGTGCTCACTGCCCTCCCCTGCCCCTGTGCTGCAGCTCTGGCCTCGTGTTAATGTTTCCAGGTCAGCTCTGGCAGGGGACTGTGAAGGGCCAGTCACTTAATGAACCCCTCGGGGACCTCCCTCAGTTGCTCACGATTCCTCTCCCCCTCATCAGGCAGGGAAGCACAGCCCATGCTGTTTCACTCCATCACTTTTTCCTGATGCCTTTTCCGCCTGCTTGCTCCACACAAACAAACCAATTATCAATGAAGACGCAAACGGGGACCTTTTTCCTTGAGATCTCCTCCAGCCTTGTCCTTCCCCACCTTGCACAGGTACACATCAACTTGCATTTCCGTCTGCCCCTTGTCCCTGTTCCCTGTGTCAGTGCCTGCAGGTGCTGAATTGCTGAATTGCCTGTTCCCAGTTGCACACAGTTCATCCTTCAGATCCAGAGCTGCTGTTGACTTGTACAAAGCTCATCAGTGTCCACCTGCTTGTGCTTGTGTGCAGTGGGCTCTTGCAGGAGCCCAGGAAACAGAGCTGGGGTCATTCATTCCTTGCAGAATTTCTTTGTTTCCTTTGGATGGAAGTGACCTTACCTGCGTGTGTTTCAGACAGAAATACCCCTAAAATCATCTGTTCATCCCCAGTTTACATCAGTGAAGTCTTCATGTACCATAAAATGGGAATAATACCACTGGACATAGCTAGTGTGTGTGTGTGTGTGTGTGTGCTGTGTGCAGGCAAATGTGTTTTCTGAGGGTGTATATGTGCCTCTGTCTTCTTGTAACAGTGAATATTTCACATGGGGTGTGAGATGGCAGCTGGGACCACCCGGAGTCTTTGTCCAGTTCCAGAGCCATGCCCTGATGCTGGATCTGTACTTTGTGGGTGGAAATTTGGCATAATGTATATTTAATATAAGGAAGTAAAATTGATCAAATCTTCTCAAAGTGTATCTGTAGCTGAGCTTTCCTCTCCCTGGCCCTGGCCACCTCTGGCATTCCAGCTTCTCTGCACACCTCGATGCACTGATCAACCCCTGACATCTTTGTGAGGCTGTGGAATCCTTGGACAGCTTCACATGGCAGAAGTGGGAGGTGAGCTGCAGTGACCCAGTAACTTCCTGAAAACAAAAAAGCTAAAGGAAGGGCTGTAAGCTGTGCAGGCTTTTGTCAGGGTATCACATGTTTGAGGGAAATGTTCCTCCAGTCTCGTGGCACGTGCTCCAAGTGCTTCTGTGCCACCGGCATCTCTCATCCCCTTGTGTCCTGTGTGAGAGAATTTCTTCCTGCACTCAGGACTGCACTGTTCCTGTCTGTTCCTTTGAGGAAAGGCTCTTCTGGGCTCCCCTGCGTGGGCAAGGCTGAGCTCTTGCTGCTGCAGGGACCCTTGGCAGGGGCAGTGGTCCCTGGTGGGAGGGAATGAGCCCAGGCTGTCTCTGTGCCTTGTGCTGGCTCCTTCTCCTGCTGCAGCCACGGGCACTGGGCAGGGGCTGCCGGGTACCAGCCCCATCTCCAGCAGCCACAGCTCCAGAAACCTCCTTCAGAACGGGCTGCTAGATAAGAGTCATTCTATCAGTAGTGAAATTCCTATTTTAATGTAATTTTACAGACCCTGATTCACTGTCCCTTAACTGCAGCTTGTTATTTCTGGCATTAGAGGGTAAAAAAAAATAGCTTCTGGGCATGTGACACTATTCACAGGCCTTTAATGTCAGAAATAATGATCATGTTAAATTGGAGCTCATTACGACGAAATGAGACCTCATTGAGCCCTCTTTTTGGGGGGTTGTTTAATGATTTTCCTTTTTCTCTCCTTTTTTTCCTTCTAAGTAGCCCTGAATTGGTACACTGGGGGAGAAGCTGGGAGGTTTGGTGGCAAATTTAAATTGCAAGAACTGTATACCTTTAAAATCTATTAAAAAAAAAAAAAAAGGAAGCCTGATTTTTCTACTGTTCTCCCCAAGTACTCTGGTCCTTTGTTACGTTTTTAGTTATAGAAATTTCTCACCCCTCTTAAAGCCACTAATAATGGTGATATCTAAGGCAACTACAAAACATATTTGGGACTTTATTTCAAGCACTACTTTTCTCATAATGAACATGAGGATCCCATTTTCCAGTCTTTTCTCTAATCACATTCAGGAGTGAGGAAGCTCCTCCTGTGAGAGCTGCACTGAAGCAGCTCTGCAGTGTGGATGGAGCTGTGTGACACCAGGCAGTGCCACACACCCCACCCTTGTCAGGGCTCGTGGCCACCAGCACAGCCAGCTCGGGAGTGTTCCTGGGCACCTGGCACTGCCGCGTGTCCTGTCAGTGACCTCTCCACCCTGTGTGGATTTGCTGTTTCTCACTCTAGATGTGCTGCAGGAGAAAGAGGCTGTAGTTGAGAGGGAAAGTAGTTTTGATAAATCTGTTGGGATAAAACCAATCTCTGCCTAAGAGGTCTTCTTGTAAACCTAAGGGGTTTTCTTGTCTGAGATGAGTGACAAGTATTGCTGAAATCAAGAGGTGACACAAAAACTGTGGGGATATGGGATGTTGTGATCAGTTGTGGGCTCCAGACACTGTCAGCATAACTGCAGCCAACACAGAAAAATAGAGCTTTAATAAACTGTTCAAAAATAGTGGGTTTGTTTTGTGGATCCTAGAGAAGCCCCAGTTAAAAGAGCAGCACAGGAGAGAACATGAATACAGAAAAGAATTGTGATGTAGGCTGTTGGAAAGAAAAGTACAAGGATGGAATTAGTTGCTGGATACCAAAGGGGAGGTGGTAAAGAATGGATCATAAGGAGGGAGATAATATGTATGCACTAAAAAGCAGGCACCTGTAGATGGTTGCAATGCCAAGGTGCTAAACTTGGGAGATTTTTTTGCCCTGGCTCTTGGAGGAGTAAGAAGCTGTTAAGACTGGAGAAAGGATGTTTCCATTTGTGTGTGACAACCAGTGGGTGTCTAGGCAAGTATTTAAGCGATAAAGATGTTAAGTAAAAGATTTTTAGGGGCGTTAGGGAGAAAGAAAATCAACAGGAGACAAAAATCTGAGAATGATGGCAGAGAAAAGCTGAAGAGAAAGCTGATGACTGAGATAGTTCCTTCAGTGTCAAGGTATTTGAGAAAGCTGGGAGTGAAAAAGGCTCTGCAGGGCAGATTAGGGTCTTGCTCCAGCTGAATGGGGTGCTCGATGTGATGGACAAGATTTTGAATGATACCTTTAGATAAAGGGACAGACCTTAGAATCCTCCCTGAGAGGCAAGTGCATCTGTTTGTGGTTGAGAACATCTCCTCCTGCCCTGTAACACATTTATGTGTGCACATTGTACAGCTCCATGGGATGTGCTCTGGGTTTTCTTGCAAGGAATCTTAGGTCATGTGGGACAGAAAAACTGACTGTGGTTGATGTTTGGTCACTGGGACAGGGCTGGAGAAGCTCACCTTGTGCCCAGTGCCAGGACTCTGGGGAGCCAAGGGGCAGCTCCAGGCGGTGTCCAGTGATCCTGCACACTGCCAGCGTGAGGCTGTCAGGAGCTGCGCCTCCCACACTGCTCTAAAATGACCCGGAAAGGGCACGGTTAGGAAAACAACTCCCTGCTCCTGCTCTGCTTTGCCTCGGCATTGCACCAGGACTGCTATCTAGCTCAGAGAAAACAACACTTGAACTGTGTTTAGCATCTTCCAGTGTAAAGAAAAATCCTGAGGATAATTATTTGTATCCAAATTATTTTCTGTTCTTTAGCAGATGTTTTCAGACTTCAAATAGGTTGTTTTGTGCAAGTGCTGCATAATAAATTAATTGTTTAATTAGTAATAGATGTGTCACTTGTGGAAGAAAATCCCTAACTTTGAACAAGTAAACCAGACACCCCTTTCATGTTTAATATGTTGGGTTTAAGACTTTTACCTCTTTTTAAATACGTGCACTTCCATAGATCAGATAATACCTTAAATTATTGTCAGTGATTATGTGAGATCTCATAACACAGAATGGAGCAAAGTACAGACATTTCTTCACTTTAATCAGCAATAAAAGCAGGAAGAAATTAGAATTTGCTTCCCATCAGAGAATCTCCTGCACATATTTCACCTACTCTAAGGGGTCCTCATTACCATAGATCTGAAAATCTCAGCTCTGAAGATCTTGGTAGCATAATCCAGCATGAAAACATCACCTTGTTGTGGAAAGAAATGAAGGCACAGAGAGTCCCATGGAACTGGAAAACTTTAACCCAAGACTGGTCTTCTTGCTGGGGAAAGAAACACTGACCCAAGCCACTGGCCTTCCTGGTAGGGAACTTCCCAGAAACAAAGGAGGTGTGATGACCATCAATCACTTCAGCTCCATTGTGCAGGAGCTCTTTTATGAGGAAGGTTTTGTTTCAGAAGTATTTCTATATTCATATATTTAGTGATTTAACTCTTTATAACTACAGAATGCTCAGTATGAGTGATTCTAAAGAATCAATTCAGACAGTATTGACCTTATTTTGAATGGATGCCTTACTTCTGCCTTGCCAGTAGGAATTGCCACTTTCATCAGAGGTTTTCCTTATTTTGTGGGGTATGCTCCTGGAGAGAAGAGGGTTTCAGAAGAGCTAGGTTAGTTTTGGGGATTGCCTCCTCCTAGGACTGCAGAAATAATACCCAGACATGCTCTGGTCTGGTGACAAGGTGTGGATGGGTCACAGGCTGGGAGGGCTTTCCCTGCCCCAGTGACTCTGGGATTCTCATACAGGTGAAGAGGAGCACGAGAGACATTCTGGGGCTGCTGTTGGAAGTGGCTGCATGTGTTGAGGAATGTGTGGCTGTGTCCATAGCAGCACTGGAGCGTGTCTGAGACTTGAGAGGTGCTTTGGGTTTGGGGAGCACCGGCCTGCAGAGAAGGCTGTGGTGTGCAGGTGGTAACTCACAGCACAAAGGTTCAGCCTGGCAGCGTACCGGGTGAAGGACATTGTGACTCGGCAAGTTAAAATAGTCAAATGTGTTGGTAAAAAGAGGAGCAGAGAGAATAAGGGAAATCGGCAAATTTTAAGGAGAAGTCTGGAATATACCGAGTGTAAAGGAATCCAGAGAATCCTGAGTCCCTCCTGTGCTGTCAGCTCTGCAGTGCTGTCCCTAATCTCCGTGAGCCAGCCCAGGACAACATTGCCTCCCTGCCCAGCTCCACAGGGATTGGTGATGGGGTTTGCAGAAGGTACAGCTACCTGCTGCAGGGAGGTAGGAGACCTAAAAGTTACTGAACCAAAGCTGAGTTCTCAGGAAACATCCCCTTGATCGGTGCTACCCTGGGCTGGGTGCTGCCAGGTGAGCGGGGCGGGGCAGCTCTTTGTTCCAGCGCTGTCCCCTGGTACACCCCTCTCCCTGAGCTTTGTTATCTCTCCAAATTGTTAGCAGAAAAGAGAGATGTATGCAAAGCGCTTTTGCTGAGTCCAAGCTGGAACAGCTGTCAGAGATGCAATCCCACTTAGCTGGTCTTCATAAAATGCGTGCGGCATTTTTAAGAGTCTGGATAAAGGGTAAAGGCAAACTGCGCCCATTTAGCAGGAGGCAGCATGTGACAGCTGACAAAGTGACAGTGGGCCCCTGAACAGCCCATGTCACTCTTCAGCAGGAGGCCCTGAAATGCCCATTTTAATTTAAATGTTATTTTCAAATAAAATTGCCACTTTGGGATAATTGCTTCGTACTGTGTAACTTTGAGAACACCGTACCGAGCAAAGTGGGTGCAGCTTTCCTCATTGTTGTTCTTATTTGTTATTGTGTGGCACCATATGGGGCTGCAGCCCCGTGCTCTAGGTGGTCCCCGGCTCTGCCTGCTGCACAAATCAGCCTTTTGTTCTGGGAGCCATTGTTTTAAAAAACAGAGCAATACACCCCTCCCCACAAGCTCCACGCAAGGTAAGGGCAGGGAATTGGGGTGATCTCAGCCACGGGCTTTGTTTGGGGGGTGCTGGTGACCACGTCCACATCGACAGGCACGACAGAAATGCTTGTTTTCCTTTGTGCACGGTGACTTGGGAGTCTTTTCATCTGAAACCTCCACTAACTATTCACTTTCCCTTTTCTTTCTGGCCTCTAGAGCCTCCTGGCATGGCACAAACAAAAAAGCAAAGCCCATTTCTAGGCACTGTGCAAATGAAATCAGTGTATTTACAAATTCTGGTTCTTTAAATCTTCCCCTCATTTGGAGAGGAACGTGTCACCGATGGTCGCAATGGGTGTGTTTTGGTTTTCGATACCCCGAGGCTTGGGATGTCCTGGTAATGGAGTGGAGGGGTCAGGAGAGCGGATCCAAGAGCCTCCATCTAATTCACACCTTGGCACCAGCACGCTGGGGCTGACACGTCCAATTTGCGGTGGCACTGTGTGACAGGTGTCAGCACAGGAGCACACGCGGCTGCAGAGGCAGGAGAGGGGGATGGTTGAACATTCTGCAAATGAGACACCCGGGGAAAGAAAAACACACGCACACCCGCACACAACAATTCCGTAGGAAATCTGGGCTAATTAACGCCTGCTGTTGCCTGATGCGTGGCACGGCCCCTCAAGGACTCTCTGCCATTCGAGAGTTGAAAATATGTCAGGAGGCTCTTCTTTTCTCTTGCATGAAGAGTATTATGACATTTTAGTGCTAAAAAGTTACAATAACTTTCAGAGTTTTCACAGCAAGTTGTGAAACTTCTTCAAGTTCAGCATTACCAGCTCCATCCCTTCCCTTCCCATCTTGTGTGCTAATTAGGTCACCTGGCAAGATGCACCTCCTGAGATCCGACCTTCTCCTGGATGCATGGCTGTGTCCTGTGCTTCCCTTTGGGTCTTTGCCTTCCATACCCATGGCAGAAATAATCCTTTCAAATCTGCTGTTGGTACCACTGGCTGTGGAAGGATCCCTGGCTTTTGGGACTGGCTTTCCCCACATGACCAGTGGCCAGATGCCATAGGTGTTACCTTCTCCAGCCAGGGAGACAAGGCTGCAGAAACCTGGGGCACTCTCTGTGCCTGGTGCTGGGTTCAACCCTCATTGGTACATCTGGCAATGTGTGCTGGGAACGGCACCGTTTACAGCTGAGAAAAATTTGCTGGAGAAGAGCAGGTGTGTTTCCATGCTTCTCCCACAGTTGTGGTGGTGATGGGGAAAAAGCAATTCCCAGGTATGTGTTGGTGCAGCACAGCCCCAGCCTGGCTGCCCAGGGCTCTGGAGAGGCTTGGGATGCATCTGGTGTGGTTGTGGCTGTGAGGGCACAGCCTGTGCCAGCCACCCCTCATGAACTTTGCATTAGTGTCGTAAGAGGAAGATTCACAGACCTTAAATTTGCCTGGAACATGAGAAACGCAGCTCAGTCCTTATTCTCCATCCTTCCCATCACCCATCCCATCCACCTTCCCATCACAGCATCTGTTGTGGTGCAGCTCAGTGGCTTTGTGCTTCCCTGGGACTGGATTCTAGAATGGGTTAGCAGTGGGGGACTGCCACACTTGAAATTTGTCTGAAGTGGGAGGATCCCATCATTTGGGGAAACAGCTCTGTACAATGCTGCAAATCAATGGGACACAGGCTTGTCCTGCTGAGAAAGTCAGCAGAGCCAAAACTGAATTTAAAAGAAGCCTTTATTATTATTATTATTATTATTATTATTATTATTATTATTAGTGACAGGGCACCATTGGGAAAATCTTTATCTGCATTGAAACGTACATAAGAAGAGGAAAGAAGAAAAGGCCATGAAGAGGGTTCACTACAAAGCATCCCTTTGAGCTCAGCTCCATGCCTCTGTAAAGTTCATTGCCAGGCTCTTTGCAGGGAGAGATTTTGGGTTCAAGGTTGAGCTGGAGACGTTTCCTGGCAGAATGTATATCCCCTGATCACACCTTTAGGAGATTATCCCATCATTAAATATTTGTAGGATAACAGGAGAAGCCTAATTTAGTTTTTGTTTCTTTTTCTCTGTGGTTTAATCACAGATGAAAGAGACTAATAGCACTACAGAGCTTTCTGGTGATCAAAGGCCAATCAATCCTCTTTGTGGAGTAATTAACTATTTGCTAAACTTGCAGAATTGATTTCCATTTAGGGCTAAGAGAGAGGGTTTTAAATGAAGACCGATTTACCAGGCGTGAGGAGGGAATCTCAGCACTGATGCCAGGAGATACTCAGAGTGATGAATTGGAGCCTGCTAATTGGAGGATGAAAAATACAGCTGGAATCTGGCCCCGTTTGCTCCTACTTTGGTGGAAGACAGGAAAAGGGAAATGGGGTTGAGAATCTGACAGATGGCTTTGAGCAGCAGCGGGAGAGCACACCGTGGTTGGAGCAGTGTCTGCCTGGCTGCAGGAAACATGGATGGAGCCAGCACAGGACTGGTCTGCAGTGAATCCATCATCCAGGTAGATGTTCTGTCAAGGAATGATCCTGGCTGCTCAGGCACAGCTTTGGGCTGGTTACAACTGCACTATTTCAGAACACAAAATCAGTCAGACAGCTTTGTATGGCTGCAGCTTTAGTTTGCCAAGAAATTTTTAGCACCATGGGTGAAATAATGGTGTTTAGAAAAGCTGAGGGCTAGAGCATCCTTTGGCACTCCAGAGTGGAGATATGGGGGATGCTCTGTGTTCATAAGTACTGCAGCCCCAGAAGGATGATCAGGATGCTGGGTCTTACCAAGAGTGTGCAAATGGGCAGCTGAATTACCAGGCAGTCAGACTGTACATGGATATGGGGCATCTTCTACCAGCAGAGGAACTAAAATTAGGGCAACAGTTAGAAGCAGCAAGTGGGGTCTTCACCAAGCAGAGAAAGTTAAACCAAAGACAAATTGGTACCTTTTCTTAGAGCACAGAATTAACTCATGGGACTTATTGCACAGGATATTGTGGAGGACAGAAGAATAAATGAGTTCAAGATAGATGAAATTTGTGGAGAAGAGGTTCATTGGTGGGTACTGATCACAGGAGCTGGATGAAATACCAGCTGGGGAGTCCCTGAGCAACTGCCCATGTGCCCACGTTCTCCTGTGCCCACGTTCTCCTGTGCCCACGTTCTCCTGTGCCCACGTTCTCCTGCCGTGGCTGGAGCAGGAGCCTGCCTTTCACCTGGACCCAGCACGGTGCTTCTCAGTCCCCATCCAGTGGTGCATGGAGCTCTGCATTGTCAGGGCATGAGGACACCAGCACTGGCAAGTCCCAGGCACGTAACTTCTGGGGTTTGGGGCTTTTTGTACAGCTTTCAGGACCCCAGACCTTCCAGCATCACCTCCTGGCTCTCAGAGTAAGTCCCGAACCTTCCCTGAGGAAAAACCAAATTAGAGGAAACATTGTAAATCCGATCCGGCTCCATGCCGTTGGTGCACAAACGTGATATTACTGTATCATGGAGAAATGTGGCTCTCCTGTGTCAGAAGATCTTTCTTAGAACCCTGTGCAGCAGCAGCTGGGCGGGCGTTGTTGCAGAGCTGGTGTCGAGATGATTGTATTTGCTTCTCATAAATTGAATTCGCCTATTAGAGAGCTAAGACTTGATTTTTTTCATTAACACACAAAGCTGGAAGGGAAAGTTTCTTCTGAGGTCCCTCCAGACCTCTTTAAGCAGGGGTATAATTATTCTCTGTTGAGAAAGAGCAAAAGGAATTCCAGAGCTGTTTAAACAATTAGGAGCGGAGCTGTGCCTCGTGCTGCCCTGGGCCTGGGCAGCCTTGCTGCAGGGTAATTGTGTTAGGGACCCTGAAAATCAATTCTGGTGGGCCAGCGTGTTTGTTGGGAAATCCACTCAGGCAATCGAGGAGTCCATTAGGCTGCGGGCCCCCCCTGACCTCGCCAGGATTGGGGTTGACACTTGAACGAAGGCGTTTGTCCAGCTAAAGGACAGTGCTACCAGAGACTCTTATCTCCCCTAAATTGGATTACTCAGATCTGCTTGTTCTCTTTAAAGAGAGCTGCTTCAGGTTTCCTACCCTCTCTTTCTGTCTGTCTGAGACAGTTACCTGTGATTAGTGTAACATGCCCTCCTCAGCCACCGCCAGGCCATTAGGGCTGAGAGTGCCCTGTGGGAATGGCTCCTTCCAGCCCTTCTCCAGTCTCTTCACAGAATCCCTGTCTGGTCTGGGTTGGAAGGGACCTTAAAGCCCATCCAGTCCCACCCCTGCCATGGCAGGGACACCTCCCACTGTCCCAGGGTGCTCCAACCCCAGTGTCCAGCCTGGTCTTGGGCACTGCCAGGGATCCAGGGGCAGCCCCAGCTGCTCTGGGCACCTGTGCCAGGGCCTGAGCACTCTGTGAGTAAAGAAAATAATGGGTGATAACATAAGACTTACTTCAAATGCTTAATGCATAACTATACAGGAAATCCCAGCAGTTTTGAACAGCTTTACATGGGTAGTTTCCAGTTTGTGTTTTTAAATCCAGAAACAGCTGTTGGTGGACTCTTACAGTGATAAAACTCAAACCAGGTTATCAGCTTATTCTGTCTTCTGCAGAAGATCTTGTATGAGGATGTGAAACAGAAATGTTTTCTTGATTTTCTCCAAAAGTATGGAGGGGAAAATTGAAAATAAGGTCGAGGAAGAAATAAGTAGTTTGAAAGAATTTTTTTGTGTGTATTTTGTAAGTTATGTCTGAGAAAAGAAAGGAAGGAGGAGAGGGGCAGGAAGGGGTTTGGGGTGAGTGTTGTGTTGGTACGTAAGCAAAGATATTTAACAGGGGTCTTCCAGTGGGCAGGGACCGGTGGGATGGGTATATGGACACTGTATAACTGGAGAGAGCACCATTAGAATGGGAAAACCTGTTTGAACAAGCATGTGGAAGAGTTGAGATGAAAATGCACTGGACATCATAATTCAGTTGAACTTTTTTGGTGCTGACAAAGTGTTTCCGAATCAGTTTGATAATATCTCTGTTTGGGAAAGATACACTGAGATAGCACAAAAAGAAAAAAAAAATCTGAGTCTTCCCTCTGTATGCAGAATCTCTGTTGTAGCTCCTGTGGGAGTCAAAGTTCTTGCTTAGCATACAAAGGCTTAGGAGTTTTATAGTGTTCAGACTCCTAATCTACAGAGCATAATTTAATCCTCTTTTATCTGACTGCACCACAAAGCCCCAGTTGTAAGGAAATCATGTGGTGATGTGGATGCAGCCGCAGCTTCTGCTTCCTCACCTGCACCCGGTAAATATTTCTGCAGAACAGATGAAAGGAGGTGGTAGAGCTGATGCTGAAGGAGTGCGTGTGCAGAGGGGAGGGCTGCACGCAGCAGAGCTTAAACACAAGTGATGGCTCTGAGTGGCTGCTCAGCCGCCTGCCGATAGCAATGATTTTCTGTTTTCCTGAGACCTGCTGCTTTGCCCTGTGCCCCTCAGGGCTGTGCAGGATTGGGAAGGCACAGGAGTCCTCCAGACTGGCTTTACAAATGTTACCAGCTGGGAGATGGGGTCAAATGGGAGGTGGATTAATTTGTGCTGTATAAAGCACGGCCCTTGTGTAACACCCCTCCCACCGTGTCCACTTTGGATGCCAGACTCCTGTGTTGTCACCTCCAGGTAGCAGTGGTCATATCTGACCTCTCTGGGAAAGGTTTATTTGTATATTAAAATGATCAACGTGCTTGACTAAGGAATATTTTTTCATCCCTTTTTTGGCACTATTGTCATGCCAATGGCGGCTTTCCATAGAGCTGAGATACATGCAATTAGGATAATTCCATACTTCCTAAAATAACTCTCTCAGCTACAGAGAATAACCTTCCACTCAACAGGTAGTAAACTGGCTTTTTTTGGATGAGGGTCATGGCTGAAGTGGACTGGAAATCAGAGCCCAGACTGGAGGCAGCATTTAGGAGTGAGCTGGAGGTACTGGCCTGGACAATGTGCAGTTGCTCATGTAAGCAGAAGTTTCATGCAGGGAACTGCTCCCAGATCTCTGCAACTGTACCTGGGCAGGTTTCTACTGAGCTCAGTAGAGCCCTGGAGGTAGCATGTATTATGTGGTGGGTTGGAGGTGGGTTTTGGGTGAGACTAAGTCTGATTGTGTGTGAGATCACACACATCATCTTTGTTCCCTCCTAATGGGAAACCAGCTCGTGTAACTTCAAATTCACATCTCATCAAGGCTTCAGAAAGCAAATGGCAAATGTTTAAAAAAAAAGACAGAAAATTTGTATTTTCTTTCAAAAGTGTTCCAAAGAGGTTGTGTCCATCACTGGGGAAGAAAAAGGACTTGGGGCAGAGAGAGGGAGATTCAAACAACAGTGCTGATGCATGAATATTTTGATGAGCACTTGATCTGCAGAAGCTTCTGTTGTGGGTGCATTACATCATGTCTTTGTCTGCTGTCCTTGATTTACCTCCCTGTCCTTCCCTGGTTTTCCAGCCGTGGCCCTCTGTGACCCCGGCTGCTCCTGCCTGGGCAGGGATCAGCAATTCCTCCCCAGACAGAGATCCCCCTCTGCCCGTGTGCCGGGAGCTCTCTAATGACATCCTCAGCACCAGCCAAAGATGAATAATAAAAACTGCTGCCATTGGTCCCAGAAGGGCCTTCCGAGGAGGTTTGTTTCAGAATAATGAGTATGGAAATTCTGCATCCATAATGAACTGCAAGCAGTCTTCCAACTCACTCGTGCCGAAAATTCACACTTGCCTTTCCCATAACTTGTCACTTTTCTTTTATTATTATTGTTCAATATGTAAACAAGGCCAAGAAACTCTTTGTTCCTTTATGCCTTCTTACATTTGTCCATTAATCCCAGTCTCCCTCCCCTCCCCCCAACACAGGCAGGATTACACAAAGCAAAAGTCATTAATTTTTATCTCTGACTATCTGTGGGCTTTTTAATGTGGCCTGGCTTGCTTATGCACCAGCAATTACATGTCATAAGTGCTTGTAGATGCTGGAGCAGTATCGCGGGCTGATGAATCACTGCCTTCCCCTCTGATTAGTATGCGAGGGGCTGTGCTCTTCTTTGAGCAGCTGGCATGCCAATGAGGATCTGGCTCTGCTGGTCAAGGCATCTGGACATGAATTCAATATGGATTGCTTTAATTAAATGGCTAAGCACACAAGGAGCTGAGGAACAACTCCATCATTGAGTGAAACTTGAAAATAAAGTCGACGTGAGAGCGTAGGTAGCAGGAATTGTTTAAACACCTGTTGTCTCTCTGGTGAACCTGCAGGTTCCTGTTTCCTTAATGAAGTTCCTGCAAGTGGCTGAAAATTCTTCCTGATTTATTCCTCAGATAAATCTCATTTCTGAAATTAGATTTGTCCTCAAAAGTTTAGGAATAGATGAACTTGGTTCCGTTTCTCTGCTTTTTATAGGAATTGTTATTCTTTTTAAGAAGTAAGACTCTTGCAATTTGTGGAAACAGCTGTTTTAAGGAGGGATTGGGCAGCTGTATGTAGTGCCAGTGGGATGTGGAAAGTAGCAAAACATTTCTGAATATGCCAGGTTGGAGCAGTAAGAGACAAGAAAGAAAAGCACTGCAAAAGACTTGCTCTGTCCACTTGGAAATTCTATGAATTAGACCAATTGAAATAAATACTGAGGGTATTTCCTGCTCGGTATCAGTCTTTACAAAACGGGACTGTGCAGCCTGTTCATTGCTTTTAGCTTTTTCTGCTTGGTTATAGTCTTAATTTCTGCTCTACAACTTCCTGTACTGGACATTAAAGCATTGAGTCACACTGAAAGATTCTAAGTTCATTTGAACTGTTGGGTTTATTGACTAAAGTGTTATCAATAAAAATGGGTCTTTCCAATATATGAAGTTAGTTAGATTCCCAGACTGCTTCCAGGCCAGCCCCTTAGCTCTGTGTTCCTGTCATATTGACTCATGCAAAATATGATATTTGCCTTGAATCAACAGAATCCCTTTGTTGTTTGAAAAGCTCCTACAAACCTAACGTGGGGCTGTGGCTGTGCAGATGTGCAGGAGCACTCCAAAGGCTTTTTGTGCCAACATGCCCCTTCCAGCTGCTGCCACCCTCTCTCCTGCCTGGCTGCCCGTGGATGGAGAGGGAACCTCTGGGTGGGAAGGGTGCAGGATGCTCTTGTGCTTCCAACCAGGTGTGTGCAGAGAAAAAGGAAATGGTGAGGGATTGTTCTTTGATGCCTTGTGGCTGGGAAATGGTGAGGTTTAGCCCAAGCCCACCTTTGGCATTTTCATCTGCTTCATGATTTCAGGCCCTTTGTAGCTGTTTTGGTCCTCAGGAGGGAAGGTGAGCGTGGCTGTTGTGATGGTGTGATGGACAGCAGAAGGTTGCTTCTCCTTCCTTCCTTCCTCATGCAGTTTCCCATCCTTGAAGGGTCATTATTGTTCACTCTGTTCTGTGGAGTGGGACAAAGCTGTTGTTTCATCAGTGGCAGAGATGAAATGAATCCTCCTCTGCTCTCACATCTGCTGAAATCTGGGGCCTCTGTGCCTTCCATGCTGGGGACTCTCAGCATGGCCTCCAAAGCCACCTCCTCACCCATGGTGAGCCTCACTGCATCCTCAATCTGCAAATCAAATTCAAACAGAATCTGGATTAAGGCTATTTCCCCCCAAGTTTTATATTTTAAGAGACTTTCTTATGTCTGTTGTATGATGCCCATGCTTCATAAACTAGAGAGATTCATTCTGTCCTTCATCCAAATGAGGGATGAGTGGATGATGTGCTCCCCAACAGTATCACAATTTTCTGTGCTATCAGGAAGAGGTATAAATCTGTTAAAATTAAAAGAATTGTGGAAAACACACCAATTACATGGCAACAGGGATATTTTTGATAATCTTGGGTATTCATTGTGACTAAATAGGTGTTGCACAATTTCCCACTTGCTAGTTGTTTGGGATTTTAATGTAAATTACAAACTACATTATTGCAGTTCACTGCAATTGCAGCAGCTATTTCTTAAGTTTTTTCTTTACCACAACTGGTTTTGTGTTGATGGGGTCCCCAGTGATTCCCTTCCTTTCCCAATTCATTTTTTTTGCCGTGGCTCCTCGAGGTCACATCCTAAAGAAGTTCAGTGCCCTCTGGATGATGCCACCCACGTACAGGAAACATCCTTCGGCTTCCAAAGGCAGATTTTCTCTCCAAGCAAAATTTAGTTTATCATCTCTGTAGCTGTTACTCATCTCTGACACCCATCCAGAAGTCAGTTTATCCCCTTGGCTTCCCCTGCTCGCAGAACTGCCCTCTCCACCTTTGTTCTGCAGGTCCCTCCTCCCGCCCCAGCGGCTGCTCCAGCACGGGATCCTCTGCTCAGTGCAGCCCAGTTTGCTCTCATCATTTTAATAGTGGACCGAAGGTATGTTGCCATGTGAACAAGTCATCATGTCACCATGGCAACCGGCTGGATTGCAGCACCGCTCGGAGGACTGGACTTTTTTTTTTTTCCCCCTTTTTTTTCCCCTACCCGGTGCTTTTCCTATTGTTAAATGTGCTGAAGGGCTCACAATGGGAGGATTCAGGCTGCTTTGGGAAGCAGCTTTTCATTTAAACCTGGAAGTTGTTGTATAAACAGCAAGGCCAGCGTGCCACGGGCTTGGCTTTCAAGGCAGACTTGAGGAGGGCTTTGAAGCAGGACCCCGGTGTGTTCTGCAGCTTGATCAGGACTGAGACAATTACGTGTCTTGGCACCTTTCAGACTCCTCTCCACACTCCTCTGCTGCCCGCAGTGGGGTCCCAGACGCTCAGCCCTGGATTGGGTGACCCCCGGACAGCCCTTTGCTGCTGCTGGGAGCCTTTTTTGCTTTTGGAGATACCAGTAGGCCAAATTTAGATACACTGAGAGGTTGCATTTTATTTAAGGATTTTTTTTTTCCCCACCTTCTCCATCCCACGTCACATAGGCAGCTTCCAGCACCAAGCAGTGGGGGCAGAGGAGCAACATGAAAAGATAAATGATGCAGGCACTCAGACATGAGAGCAGTGAGAGCCTCGTGTGTGCATCCCTATGCACGGGAACAGTGACGGAACATGCAGAAGACTGAGGAAAAAAAATGCAAATAAAATACAGCTATTAAGCCTGAACTGTGAAACACTATTTCTCATACATTAAATTCCAGTAATTGAACAGGTTTTTTTCCCCTTGAGACTACATGAGCACATAGAGGCTGGGATGGTAGGGATCCTTCCCAGGTATGGATTGTTCTATCCACAGTCCTGGTGTGGCACAAAGAGCTCTTAGGAAAAGGATATCTCCTGTAGAATTTCCAGAGCTCAGGTAGCAGCATGTGGGATGGCAGCAGATTCTGATCCGCTGCAAATACAACTGGGGAACCTCAAGGGACCCCTCAGGCTGCCTGGGTCCATGTCCAGCACGGCCCTCCTGTGTGATTCTCTCCCATGGCAGCAGATGAGTAAGATCAGGAATGAAAGAGGAGAGAGAACAACCCCAAATACGGTTGAAGGCGCCCACTGGGCCAGGAACTGCTGCTGGTGGCTGGTCTTCAGTAAATCATCAAGGTTGGAAGGGAACTTTAAGATCATCAGGTCCGACCATCACCCCACAACCACCCCTAAACCACATCCCAAGTGCCACATCCAGACATCTCTTGAATGTCCAGAGAAGGTGATTCCAACCCCTCCCTCCCTGGGTGACTTATTCTAATGCTTGACCACTCTTCCAGGGATGAATCTTGTGTTAATATCGATCTGTCTTGATGTGCTGAAGCCAACTGGAGATCAGATCTGATCAGCCTTGGACACAGGACAGCCATGCTCGTCACCAGTGCTGGCCTGGAGCACATCAGCACCAACAGCAGGAGGATCGTGGTGCCATCCTACTGTGTCTGCATGTCATCAAATCCCAGAGTGCCTGGGGTGGGAAGGGACCTTCCCCTTCATCCCATCCCACCCCTGCCATGGGCAGGGACACCTTCCACTATCCCAGGCTGCTCCAAGCCCTGTCCAGCCTGGCCTGGGACACCTCCAGGGATGGGGCAGCCTCTGGACAAGCTGTGCCAGGGCCTCACCGTTCTCACAGTGAAGAATTTCTGCTGTTATCCCACGGCTGCACATGGGGCTCCTGTGTTTGTGGAGCTGACAGCCAGGCTCGTTTGCACACAGAGCTGGCCCCGCCGGCTCTGGCAGCAGCCCCTGCCCTCAGCACTCACACTCATTTAGGCAGGCAATTGGTGAGGTGAATCGCCCTCCGTAGGCAGCAGGGATCATCTCTTCTTTGTGCATAAAATTACAGCAAACAAGCCTCAAATAACACAGGACACTTTCATAATTGATTTATGCGAGGACTCTGAAAGTTCTATTACCTTTTGTTTAGCTCAGGGGGCCTGACTCTGTGCAATCCATTGCTGAAACTAATTACAAGATATAATTAAACTGTGACACGAAGATATTATACCGTTAGTTTACTAATGACACCGCGAAGCTGTACCACCAGCGCAGGACAGTGATTATGCTTCATTCATTATTTATCCCTTTGCTAAATGAGACGCTGACATTTTCAAAAATTACTTTGAGGTTTCTTAATTGTCAGCAGCAGGATGGACTAGAAGGAGCTCTCCTTCCTCTTAGTTACTTATCTGAACCTCAGATGTATTATTAGAAAAAAAAAATATAAAAAACCCCCACAAACAAACCTCCCCTCCCCCTCTGGGACTCCCTGGCATTGCTGGGCTGAGCTGGGGCTGTTGCTGCTGGGTGCTGGTGGCAGGGGATGCACGCGGGGTCTGCGGGGAAAGGTCTCCTCTGGCGTTTCCTGCCACAACCTGCCTAAGCTGTGCTGCTTTATCCGAGGGTCGTGTTGAGTTTGAAGTGGTTCTGTGCCAGCTGGAGGAGTCTGTCCCACTGCTTCCTCTGAGCATCTCCTTGCATCGTTGTTGCTGTAATAACTTTTTGGACTTTATTGATCAGTAAAGGCATTTTCCATTAGTATTACTAAAATAGAATTATTTGCCTTAAAAAAAAACAAAAACCTTGTTAGAAGTGCTGTAATTGGCATAAAGTGGAACAGGCTCTGCCATGTTCTCAAAAAAAGGATGCATTTACTGACTTCCTCATGAGAAGTTCTGGGTTATTTTGTCCATAGAGGCTTCTCTCCTTCTCCCTCTGTGCATCCCCACCCTCAGTATTTCTTGAGTCTGGAGGACCTAAAAGCACATCTGGCACTAACCTCTGGGTCACCTTCCCATCACACAGCCTGTTTTCCTCAGGGCACCACTGGACAGCTTAAGATGAGGTTTAATTTCTTCTGAGTGTAATGGCATCCGGCATCTATAATTACACTGTTTTCTCTGCTGTGCTGATTAAATACGATTTACCCAGAGAACCAAATGATGAATATTTGAGCGGAGTGTGTTGAACCAATAGCTGGTTAAATAGTCATAATAAATAAACTTGAAAGAGGAGAAGGAAGAGGGGCCCATGAGTTATGGGACAGTAGCAGGTGTGAGAAAAAAGAAAGTGAGATTAACACTAAAGGCAGGAGAATATTTCTAGTGCTTCATCAGAAGCCCCAGCTGTAATGGCTCCCACTGCCAGAGGGCAGGGCTGGATGGGATATTGGGAATTGAGAATTGTTCCCTGTGAAGCCCTGGCACAGGGTGGAATTCCCAGAGCAGCTGTGGCTGCCCCTGGATCCCTGGCAGTGCCCAAGGCCAGGCTGGACACTGGGGCTTGGAGCAACCTGGGACAGTGGAAGGTGTCCCTGCCATGGCTGGGGTGGCACTGGGTGAACTTCAGTGTCCCTTCCAGTCCAAACCAGTCCAGGATTCTGTGAAGTCACAGGTTTGGATTCCTTTCACTGTCTTCCAAAGAAGGATTCTTCTCCTTCTTTTTGTTCCCTCTGAATTAGTTTAGGAGTTGCTCTGATTTGTCCAGGTCTGAGGGTGATTAAATCCCATTTGTTGCATGTTTTAACCTTGGAAAGTGCAAAAGGCTGTGGAAGGTGAGGGCTGTGTCTTCTCCAGACATCCACCTCTGCTGGAGAAGCTCATCTCAAAACTGGGAATGGCTGCAGCTCTGCACCCACTGGCACTGGCCAAGAAGGAAGAGTGTGCAGCGTTAGCAGAACTCCAGAATATTTGTATATTCTACACCTGTCCTTGGCCTCTGTTAGTAGAAAGTGTAAGAGAGAGATGTTGGTGGGGTCACAGTTCATCTCTAGGCTTTTTCCAACCTGGAATCAAACAGCAGCTCAGAAATGGGTGAGTTGGAAGGAAATGTTTCCTGGAGCCTTATTTACCCAATAAGCAGAAAATGTTAAACGACCTCAAAGTGTGCTTCAGAGAAACCAAGTGATTGCAAATGCTTAGAGACTGGTGGAAAAGGGATTAAGAAGACATTGGATAAGTACCTGGTGCTTTGTGGGCTCTAAAAACCCCAGAAGGTGTCAAGCAGATCTCTTCCCAAAGAGGCAGAATTTCCAGCAGAGTGTTTCCATCCTGGACCCAGGGGAGCAGTAAGTGCTGGCTTGCTCTAGGACAGCTCAGACGTAGCTGTGGGAGCTGCTGGCAGCCTGATCTTCCAGCTGCTCACCTCGGCTCAGGTGGGATTTCGGCTGTTCTGGTGGGCACCAAGAGCTGGGACAGGGACACCAGGACTGCCAGCTGTACTTCGAGAGTCCTCGGCACCAGCTGGGGTTTCTCCCTCTGCAGAAGTTACTCCCAGGATTAACCAGGAGGGGCTTGGAGAGTTGGTTTAAATCCAGAGTGTGGATATCACAGAGCCAGAGCCTTTCCTATGAGGTAATTTCCATTCAGTGCCTCTGAATTTCTCCTGGGGTTTTGTGCCATTGTAGGAATAAGGTGCTTCAGCATTTTTCCTTGCTCCCTCCTCCCTCTCTGTCCCCCCAGTGAACTGCAAGGCTCTAAATATAGGTCACCCCAGGCAATTAGGGAAGAGTTGCTGGTTTTGAAAGATGGAGCAGGCAGGAAGCCCAGTTTCCAAATGAGTTATCAGGTGAGATGATGTTTGGCCTCAACCAGAGTGATTGACAGAGGGTCTGCATGTTCACAGATACATTATTTAAACATGGGGAGATATAAGAGATCTTCTGCACTAATTACTTCGAAGGCTGTATTAATCACAAGACACTTTAATAGTCAATCAATACTTGCATTTGTCAATGACCTTGTAAATCTCCTCACTTTAACTCTGCTGTGTGGCAAAAGTGTCATTTGACATCTTCAAGGGGCTGGTCTTGTGCAGCTGTCGCTCAGTAAAAATACATGTTTTGCAAAGTCTTAGTTGCAGTGTTTGAAGTTCAGTTTGAGAAGTGGAAATAGGAAGAGGACAGATGTTAAAGCAGCTGTGGAGCTGTGTTTCAGCCACTGGCTCATGATTTTTGATGTGAACTGGGCTCACACCTGCTGAAGGGGACATTTCATAGGGCATCCATGGATTCTGGCTTCACCTGGAGACTGGGCCATGGTGACTTTATGGCAGAACAAGGAGGTCTTTGCCATCCTATGTGTTATAACTGGATGTGTGCATTAATGGGAGGGTACTGAAGTGCTGCTGACCCTAATATCTTTTAGATGTCAGGGACATGAAACTTGGTAATTTCATCAAAATAAAGGAAGAAAGTAAAATAATGTCTTCAAATTCAGACAAGATTGCACTGCAGCCCAGACATTCAAAGTGGAAAAGAGCCATGATGCTGGTTTTGTGTAAGGCACTGAACTGGAACAGGGAAACTGAGAGGATAAAAGCCCTGTGCACTATTAACTCCTGGCTAGTTGGAGCTGTTTACCTTTTCTAGAGTTTTTCCAGCTGTTATGCTGTTGTTTGAACAGATATTTCTCGTAGTCCCAGTGGAATTGTACATCTAATAGTATTTTACCTGCCTGCGTTTGGGATTTTTTTAAACCAAGTCCCGTGGGTGGTTTGCTCAGCTGGTTTTATGTGGCAGCCAGACAGCAAAGCCTGGTCCTGGCCCAGGTCTGAGACTCGCTGAGGCTGGAGGGCACCTCTGCATGTTGTGCTGTCCTGCCTGAACATCCGTGTCTGTCCTGCACTGGGGAGCCCAGAGCTGGGCCCAGAGCTCCAGACACAGCCTCAGCAGTGCTGAGCAGAGGGATCAGATGGGATCAGATGGGATCAGCTCCCTCCCAGCACATCCCAGGGCGCTGCTGCCTCGGCTCAGCCCGGTGTCCTCCTCTGAGGAGCCCCTGTGTGTGCTGGTGCCTGGCTTTGCTCCTGGCTGGATGCAGGGCTGGCCTTTGGCCTCTCTTGGGTCCCAGGATGGCTCTTGGCCCCGCTGAGGTCCCCTGGCACACTCCAGTGTCGCCACTCCAGCCACAGCCTGGCTGCAGAGCTCTGTGAGTGTCCAGCTGCTTCACAGGGCTCTGCCCCTCCAGCCCTGCTCTGCTCCACCATGCCCTGCACCCTGGCTCTCAGCAGTCCCAATGAACCTGGCACCATTTTCCTGTCAGTTCCATGCACTTTCCCCGGTGTCCTCGTTGTAATTGTTACAGCATTCCTGCTTTGCACTCTAGCCCTGGTATCAGATCTACAGGTCAAGGTTTGCAAATATTTAGAGCGTTTTGTTAGTCATTGCACGTGACCCTTTTCTTTATAATGAGAGAAGTTTTATCTTTAAAAATCCCTTTATTGGGTCAGTACTTTATCTCCCCGTCCCTGGCACAGCAGTTCTGGCACACCAGAACACAAATCCATTTTCCCATATTCTCCACTGTCCACACATTATACTCTTCAGAGAAATTTCATCTCCTTGCTCCTGTCTGTGGAATCCTCCTGCAGAAATCTCATTGGCAGCATACAAAAATTGCCTTTTCCCATTCCAACTGCCCCAGCCTTAGTCACTGCTGTCAGATCTGAAGCTGCTCAGCTGCAGAGGGAGGGGAGTTTAGTGTTCTCCCTCTGCTCTCAGGCCATTTTTCCTACGCTTCTTTTTTATTCTTTTATTTTATTTGTGGTCCCTGTCATTCTGTCGGGGCAAAGGGGTAAAGAGATTTGACACTAAGTGCGGGGAAATGCTGTATCTGGAATCTATCTTCCAGACGGCGAAAGAATAAAAATTCATGGCAGGACAGCGGCTGCTGCCACGTTCCCTAAGACATATTGCAGGTAGCGTTATTTATTGTGGCACGGAGTTCATGCGAGTGCTGCCTCGGAGCACCCGGAGAGATCCTAAAAAGCCCATCTCTATCAGGTGCAGCAGATTTACGGCGGGGTCGGAGCACGGCGCGGGAGCCGGGGGCGCTCCGGGCGGGGCCGCCAGCGCTGCCCGAACCGAACCGGGCCGGGACAGAGCCCGGACCGGGTCAGGGACAGAGCCCGAACCGGGTCAGGAACAGAGCCCGAACCGGGTCAGGAACAGAGCCCGAACCGGGTCAGGGACAGAGCCCGAACCGGGTCAGGAACAGAGCCCGAACCGGGTCAGGGACAGAGCCCGAACCGGGTCAGAGACAGAGCCCGAACCGGGTCAGGGACAGAGCCCGAACCGGGTCAGGAACAGAGCCCGGACCGGGTCAGGAACAGAGCCCGGACCGGGTCAGGAACAGAGCCCGAACCGGGTCAGGAACAGAGCCCGGACCGGGTCAGGAACAGAGCCCGAATCGGGTCAGGGACAGAGCCCGGACCGGGTCAGGGACAGAGCCCGAACCGGGGCGGAACAGAGCCCGAACCGGGTCAGGGACACAGCCCGGACCGGGTCAGGAACAGAGCCCGAACCGGGCCGGGACAGAGCCCGAACCGGGTCAGGGACAGAGCCCGAACCGGGTCAGGGACAGATCCCGAATCGGGTCAGAGACAGAGCCCGAACCGGGTCAGGTACAGAGCCCGAACCGGGTCAGGGACAGAGCCCAGGAGCTGGGACTGTGGGACAGCACTGGCCAGGCATGGGGGCATAGGGGACACATAGATGGTGTAGTGAGTAATGAATAGTAAGTAGTGAGTAGTGAGTAATGAATAGTGAGTAGTGAATAGTGAGTAATGAGTAGTGAGTAGTGAATAGTGAGTAGTGAATAGCGAGTAGTGAGTAATGAGTAGTGAGTAGTGAATAGCGAGTAGTGAGTACTGAGTATTGAGTAGTGGGGGGAGCAGCGAGGCTCTCCCTGTGCTGGAGGCTGATCCTCGCCCACAGTGATGGGCACGGGGCAGCCTCAGAAGGGCTGAGCTGGGCTCATGCATGGCTACCACCACGGGTTCTGGGGCAAAAGAGAAGGTTCCTGGTTGTGTGGGCTCCAGGAGGGAAGGGCTGAGCATTTATTCACTTGGGGCTCAGAATCATGCAGCGTGGGTAAACCAGAAATGTTGGAAACAACCTTTAATGACCTCCATCATTAAAGACCTCTCAAACTATACCAATATAGTACCAATACCTCATTAATTCTTGAAGGCCTTCTGGACCTTGGTTTCCCCTTCCTCTCCTCTGGAACCCCTGTTTTCTCACAATTTTTGACAGTTAAAGACAAACTCGCATCTTTCAGCTTTCGGAGTTCCAACACAGAGGCCACAGTAAACATGACAGCAATTGGGAGCAACAAATATTCAGCTCATAGCACCCATACAAAATTAGATGATCTGAGCTAAGCTAATAGCAACTCTGCTCTCTGAGTGCTTGTCCTAACCCTATCTCTGCTTGCAGAGCTCCCAAAGATTCAGATTTCTGAAGGCAGAGGAACTCCTTAGCAGTGACACAGGATCCTGTATCTTGGTACTAGGGGTTTGTGGGGCCTCCTTTGGTGATGGTACAAACCAAGCAGTTTTCAGGGTTTTTTCCAGCAGTTTCCCAGGATTCATCTCATTGCCTTCGCCTGTGCCTCCTGCCTTGCCTGCCATTTGCTGCTCTTGGGTTGGAATCATGGGATCATGCAGTGGTTTGGGTTGGAAGGGACCTTAAAGCTCCTTCCCTTCCACCCCCTGCCCTTCCCCTATCCCAGTTTGCTCCAAGCCCTGCCCAGCCTGGCCTTGCACGCTTCCAGGCAGGGAGAGTCCTCAGCCTTCCTGAGTTGTTCCCTTTCAAGGTCCTGAGCTGCAATTCGTCACTGAGCTGCAGTGGAGGTGTGGGAATCACCGATGGCTCAGTGACCTCTGGGGCCACTGCTGCCCTGCCCCTGCCGAGGGCAGCTTGTGCTTGCTGCAGCACGGATGCGCAGAGTGCTTTTTTCCACGGCTTTTCTTCTGGCCAGCTGGAGGGTATCAAGGCCAGAGGCTGCTCCCCAGCCCCATAAACCTCGTGCACTATTCGGAGTCATGACTCTCTCACCGAGCCGCCCGTGCTGTTCCGTGGGACAGCTAATCCCTCAGCGTGCCTGCTGGAAGCTGCCGTATTGATTTCTGCTCTCTCTAAACCTCACTTGTGTTCAATGCTTGTTAGACATCTGAAGGAATATCCAGCGGGCCCCAGGGGCAGCCAGGGAGTGGGGCACAGGCGGCGGCCGGAGGACATTTGCATCAGGTTTGAGATGCGCCAACAGGAGGGTGGCAGTGGGACCTCTGAGCCCCAGGAAAGCTCTTGGACAGGATTTAAACTAGCACGACACTGCTGGCTCACTGTGTGATCATTGATAAAGTAGGTTTCTGTGTGCTGGGCTCAGGAGATTTGATGCTCCTCTGAGGCAGGTTTAGGGCAGTGGATGCCCTTTGCAAGCTGTGCCCAGATGCAGGTGGAAGGGAGCCACTGCTGGGGACTTTTCTTCAATTCACTCCCTGTAAATCACAGGAAGCCTTTGAATTCCAGGTCCCTGTTTTCCAGGCTGGACATGCATGGCTCTTTGGAAGCACATTTGGGCTGGATCTGTTGGATTTCCAGTCTTTGGGATCTGCCGTCGTGCCCAGTGTCACCCTCTGCCATGTACCCTCTTCCCAGAGTGACACAGCTCCAAAGAACTCCTTTATGTGAAGGGAGCAGTGGATGATTAGGGTGGTTATGTGGACACTGGAATTGAAACTTAGAGCCAGGATGAGAGGGCTGAAAGAGGCAAAAAGAAGGATTTAGCATATTTTTAATTAAAATAACAAGCTGGGACCTGTCACTACATAGATTCCTTTGTATCCAGAGTTCCTTTCCCTCTTTTCATCTTTGACTTTTTAGATTAGGCACTCTCAGAGCAGGGATCACAGTTTCCTCTGATCTGGAAAATGCCTGGCATGCTTTGAGGGCTGGCATTGTCTATGCAATAATGAAATAACCACAGTTTTAGTCTCATTGCTGTCTAACTCCTATCTGCCATCATCATGAGATAGTTAGCTTGAAATAATTGCACCTAGCACTTACATTGTACTTTTGGTTGTTCACAAATTAATTCTCATAGCACTCTGAGATCAGAACTGGTACAGCCACACTGTGAATTTGGAAGGGACACAGATGCAGCTTTTTCTCCCCAAAAGTGGAGGTGCCTGCTGCATCGTGGTGAGCTGCATAAACACAAACCTCATCCCAGCTCGAGCATTTTATAGTAGGGCATTAGGAAAAGTCGCTGACCTGTCATGTTCTTTATTTATGTTAAATTAAAAATTAGTAGATTAAGCCAGATTTTGTGGTATTAAACACAGGCAGGCTGGTTAAAAATGACCCTATCAATCAAAATGGTGATTGTATCACACGATTTAAAATTTGTTCCTGGCACAACCCAGAAAAAACAGATCTTTTAAACAAAGCTTGACCCTCCATCCATGTAATTTAGCATAAAACCTTGAAAAGAAGCAAAGCAAACTGAAGTAATTGCAAAATACAAATTTTAATAGATCTAATCCCCAGGAGGATCTCTGTCAGGGGAGTTGAATTTGGATTTGTTTGTACAGATGAGGCTGGATGGCACTTGAGTGCTGGTGTAGAGCTGCTCCCGGGCTGTGCTGGGAGAGGTTCCTGCTGCAAGCCAGGAGCAGGAGATGTGCTGGTGGAGCCTGGAGGTTTCCTAAGGAATCACCTTCTGCTTCCTGCTTTCCCCTCTCTCATACTCCCCACTCCCATGGTTTGTGTGCTGCTGGCCTTGCTGAGGGAACACTCACTGCCCTGGACACATCTGCTGTCCATGGACATCCTTCCACTCCTATGTGCTCCAGGCTCAGCAGAGAGGAGGAAGCAGAAATCTGTCACTCAGACCTCTACCATTAATTCAGGTTTTCCCATTTGGTACATATGTGCATGGGGTAGATGCTGAGTTGTGCTGGATATTGCATTCTCTGTGGCTGGTGGCACCTTCCTGCCTTGATTCCATCTTTATGGAGCACCACCTCATCATGCCTCTGTTTCCTCCTTGTGTTTTCATTTTGCTAAATCTGGCCTTATGTGTTGGTGCCACTCCACAAAATATGCTGTGCTTGTTTATAGCCTCATCTTGGCCTTAGGATTTTACCTTTTTACAAATTCACCAAGGTGCAATCCAAACACCTGCCCTGTGTCTGGCTGGTGGATGCCCAGCTAAGCAAGATTCAGCAAACATAACTTTGGTTTTCATAATATATTTCTTTCCTTAAACTACTTGCAACTGCTTACAAATTTATAATTCAATTTTCAAGTTCCTTGGGCACAATTCACAGGGACTTTGGCACCCAGCTGTGCACCCTTTATGTGTGTGAGATCACCAATGTTTGATTCTGATCACACCTCTCTTCTGCGTCAAATTCCATTGCAGACACCTTGGTCAGACTGTCCTGCGTTTTCTTTTCAGACATGACTAGTTTTGCCACTTAAGTATTTTCATCCCTCTGATTAGAGGGATGTTTTAATATTTGTCAAGCATTAATGGTCACTGGGTGTTGCTTTTAATTGTAGCATCTGCTCCAGCTGTAGAGGAGTAACAAATACTCTCAACCGTGTGCATAGGTCAAAGACTTGGCCACTTTTTCCCTCTAAACTGAGTCCAGGCAACTTATTTCTCCAGAGCTGCTGGTCTAAGGCAGCACTTTCATTGCAGAGATGAAAGGTGAGTGCCAGGTTGTGGGGCTGCCGAGCCTCTCCATCTCCTTTCCCCATTAGCACCTGGGAGCGGAGCGGGCAGGTGGAGCAGGCTGAGCGTGCCTTTGCAACACCACCTAAAATCACGTTTGATTTGCTCCCTTTGATGGCATGTTCACAGTTATCTTGCCACGACTCTGATCTTCTCCAGCTGCATGGCCCTTTAAATCCCCCATTTCAAATAGGAAGGAGAAAGCGATTTGGTGGAGCCCTTCCCATCCTTCGGATCCGTGCTCTTATTAAGGCTCATATCTATTACTTTCTTCCTTTCTGAAGGAGTCAGCTTGATTCAGTACTTTTGGGACTCGGTGACATTAATGTATCTGTTTTATGTAACACGGAGTCATTATTAACAGAATCCTAGATCATAAAAAAAGGGCTAACGAGAGCCAAGGAGGGTTTTTCCCCTTGAAGCTCGTAGCACAGCAGGGCTGGGGTCAGGGAGCTGCTGCCTGATTGGGCACACGGCCGCCGCAGTGGCATTTCTGCACTTCATCACAAAGTCTGAATAATCCATGTGCAGTCCAGGGTTATTTACAGGAGATACATGGTGCTCAAGGAGCATCGCCTCAGCTCTGGTGCCCGTGTTTGTGCAGGACACAGCTCAGGCAGTGAGGGCACGGCCAGGCTGGCCCTGTGCAGGACTGCAGGCATGGATGGACACAGGGTCAGGGAGGGTCAGAAAGAGGGCAGGGAATGACCTGAGCAAGGAATGACCTGAGCAAGGAATGACCTGAGCAGGGAATGATCTGAGCAGGGAATGACCTGGGCAGGGAATGACCTGGCAGGGAATGATCTGAGCAGGGAATGACCTGGGCAGGGAATGACCTGGCAGGGAATGATCTGAGCAGGGAATGACCTGGGCAGGGAATGACCTGACAGGGAATGACCTGACAGGGAATACCTGAGCAGGGAATGACCTGAGCAAGGAATGACCTGAGCAAGGAAAGATCTGAGCAGGGAATGACCTGAGCAAGGAATGATCTAAGCAGGGAATGACCTGGGCAGGGACACTGCCAGGGACCCAAGGCTGCTGAGTGCTGCTCGAGCAAGGAGGAAGGGGGGGGGAAACTTATCACTGCTGTGTGCAGGGCAGGGCAGGGCTGCTGCTCCCCTCTGGAACCCCAACCTCCCTCCCAACACAGAGCCGCTCCCTGACAAAAGCTTTAATTTTCTGTGTTTGAGCACAGGCTGCCCCTAAACCAGGAGAAGGAATTGGAGCTCAGGGCTCTGACCCAGAGAACAGTGAGTGCAGTGAGAAGGGGCTCTGGAAGCTTTGGTAGTCTCCTCATCCTTGAATCACAGAATTCCAGACTGCTTTGGCTGGGAAGGGCTCATCTCGCCCCACCCCAGCCATGGCAGGGACACTTCCCTCTGTCTCAGGTGCTCCAAGCCCCAGTGTCCAGCCTGGCCTTGGGCACTGCCAGAGATCCAGGGGCAGCCACAGCTGCTCTGGGAATTCCACCCTGTGCCAGGGCCTGAGCACTCTGTGAGTAAAGAATGTCCTTTAGGATTGTCCAGTAACTCGGGATGCTGGCAGGAAGCAAGCAACTTGTGCCAGAGAGATTAGCAACCAATCCATTTTTTTGGGGATTAGAATGTAATAATTTTTTTCTCTATCTTCAAGTTATTAACTTATTTACAGGGAGCTGACATGCCTCCGTTGCTGTTTATATATGTGTTTTAATATTTTTCCTTTTCTTAGTAAATGGTTTTGTTTTATATAAATTGACACATGAGTATTTGGGGAAGAGGAAGATTAGGGATATTTCCTTTAAGGTTTTATTAAAGAATTCTCTTTTATATCTGTTTTCTTCATTCTGTTCCTGAAAGGAGAATAATGTTGTCAGGAAACCACCTCTCTTGCTGGTTCATGACATTTTGCAGCTGGCTGAGATCTTAGAGCAGTGCCTGGGCTTCCTCCCTTCCTTCTCAGCAGTTCTCCTTGCAAGGGACAGTGTAAAGAACTAATCTGCTCTAATTCTGCCCTTTGCAGAAACCAGACTGATGAGAAAGGAAGGACAAGCCTGCAGCTAAGCTTGCCGTGGGGACCACTCCCTGATGGTGTTTGGCCAGGCTGGATGTGAGCCCAGGGCTGTGAGGTGCCACAGCGGGGCCACGGGTGCAGAACTGCCTGTGGGTACATGCAGGGTTACAGGGGATGGGAAATAAAACCACCCTGGTGCCTGTGAGTTGAGCTCCCTAAAGCGCAGATTCTACACAAATACGTATAGAGTATTAAAACTGATGTAGTTGCTATTTTCCTTGGAATTCTGGTTTCTGAAACTCAGTGCTTTCCACCACAACCACAAACATTGGGAAGGATTTGAACAGAAGGCTGAGCTGGCTATGGCTGCAAACAGGAGCTTCAAGAAAGCCACCAAGTTGGATGAATAAAAATCTTGGGTCATCATCTCTAGGCTTGGATGACATGGTGGAAAACCCAGTCTGGACCCCAAGTGTGGCCCCAAAGCCAGCACTTGGCTGAGTTTGGCTGCATTGGCTCTCTGGGCAAAGCACATCCAGAGCTGCTGGATGTGTTCAGTGTGAGCCCTTTCAATTTGCTTTGAGATTAGACTTGGCCACAAGGTCACAGCCTAGGGGGAAATTTTGGAACAATTTTCAAAGCAGTTAATTTGGAGATTTTTCAAGTATTTAAATGCAAATACAAATGAATAAATAATTTATGCTCGCTTTAACTGAAAAATATTTTAGTTTAAGAATACACAGCTTGTCTCACATTTGGTATGGGCTGTCTGTGGAGCAGCTGGCAACTGGGAAAAACAAGTCCTGAACCTGGGAAAGGGGCCACGTAGTGCTCAGTACCTTCCCAGTTGTGTTTACCTTTGTATCTGTTGCTTTGACTGGGCTGTTAAGGAGCGAAGGAAACCGTGACAGTACAATAATATGCACTTTAAAAAAGTTATAGAACCTATTACAACGTTGTTTAAAAATCATTATTATATTGTAATAGAGTTAAATGCTGTGTTTATGTAAGGCTTTAATTCCTGAGGAATTCCAGATTGTGGGGCCAGGCTAATGTGACAAAATACTGAACTCAGACGTGTGTGTCTGTTCATTGTGGAGCAAAGGCTCCTGCAGGGACCCAGACATAGAAGGAAATTATTTTCAGAAAAACAGTTTTTAAGAGTTTTTAAAGCTATGTTAAATGGAAGATATTGAATGAAAGTGGAGATATTTTAGAAAATCAGGACTAGAGATGCTACAGGAGGTAGCGAGGCTTGGTAGTGAGGCTTGTCCCTGCCCATGGCAGGGGGTGGAATGAGATGGGCTTTAAGGTCCCTTCCCACCTAAAAAGTTCCATGTTTTTATGGTTTCTTGTATATGTCAGGAAACAAAATCCCAATGGTTTTGTGACAGGTGTGATTTTGGGAGCACATTTGGTGCCTTTGAGGAGCCGTGCAGAGGGACCCAGAGCAGCGTGAGCAGCACTGGCCCCTGCTGCCACAGGCTCCCCTCAGCTGGGGGAGAATCAGTGTCCCTCCTGCTCCAGCTGCTCCCTACGAGCCACGGCGGCAGAGGTGGCACTGCCTGTGTCCTGTGCCTCATCCCCGTGTCCTGTGCCACATCCCTGTGTCTTCTGCCACATCCCCGTGTCCTGTGCCTCATCCCCGTGTCCTGTGCCACATCCCCGTGTCCTGTGCCTCATCCCCGTGTCCTGTGCCTCATCCCCATGTCCTGTGCCACATCCCCCTGTCCTGTGCCACATCCCCGTGTCCTGTGCCTCATCCTCCTGTCCTGTGCCACATCCCCCTGTCCTGTGCCTCATCCCCGTGTCCTGTGCCACATCCCCCTGTCCTGTGCCACATCCCCGTGTCCTGTGCCTCATCCTCCTGTCCTGTGCCACATCCTCCTGTCCTGTGCCACATCCCCCTGTCCTGTGCCACATCCTCGTGTCCTGTGCCTCATCCCCATGTCCTGTGCCTCATCCCCGTGTCCTGTGCCACATCCCCGTGTCCTGTGCCTCATCCCCGTGTCCTGTGCCTCATCCCCATGTCCTGTGCCACATCCCCCTGTCCTGTGCCACATCCCCGTGTCCTGTGCCTCATCCTCCTGTCCTGTGCCACATCCTCCTGTCCTGTGCCTCATCCCCCTGTCTTGTGCCACATCCCCGTGTCCTGTGCCACATCCCCCTGTCCTGTGCCTCATCCCCCTGTCCTGTGCCACATCCCTGTGCATGCCCAGGGGCTCTCTTGGCCCTACCTGCCCCCCAGAACACGGCACTGGCTCCTCAGCAGGGTACTGGGGAAAACCCCAGTGAGCCTCAAAGACTGACTGATGTAAAACAGCAGTGCCAGAATCCTAACAAGATTATTTAACTTTTAAGGGGGTGGGGGAACATTTTTTAATGCATTTTTATTGATTTTCAGTATGGTACAAACCCCAGCCATGTAGAGCAGTAGCACAGGAAAAGATACAATCATTGGAAACCAATTACAGCTCCAGCTGGAGTTCTGGAGTGTGGCTGCTTACCCAACCCCTCACTGGCTCGGGGTATAAAACCTTACAACCAGGATTTAAAATGTAATGATTCCATCCTGCTGCAGCCTCCTGGGGGATTTCCTCCCTGAGGTACTGGCATGTCCCGTTCCCCTCCAGCCTCTGTCACTGTTGGTCCATGCTCTTGCCAAGCCTGGAGGCTGAGCAGGATGTGACCCAGAGAAGTCCCCAGGCAGCCCCCGTGACTGAAGCAGCTCCTCTCCTACAATCCCAGCATGGTTTGTGCTGGAAGGGACCTCAAAGCTCATCCTGTCCGCCTGCTATGGCAGGAACATCTCCCACTATCCCAGGCTGCTCCAAGCCCTGTCCAACCTGCCCTTGAGCAGTTCCAGGGCTGGAGCAATCCCTGGACACATCCTGATGTGCCTCAGCCTCTCCATGAAGGATCTGTGTCCCTTTCTCACAGAGCAGGCCCAGTGCTCCATAAATGGTTTTATTTGCTGCCTGGAGCTGGGCTGTGCTCTGCAATCGATGGCAGCTCTGTGCAGGGGGACGTGGGGACACAGGCACAGCCATGTGTGTGCCAACCCCTGTAAGCAACAGAGTGTAAAAAACCAAACAACCAAAAACCTTTCTAGCATTGTGCAAGTTTTATGGTCATTTTTCCAATTACATAATAGAGGTCATAATCTGTTACAAATTAGCATAAATCAGAATCAGCCCACAATTAAGAAAATAAGTTAAATTGCATTTTGTGAAGCATTGTTCTGTCTGGACAGTTTGCTCTCATGCTGCTAACCTGACAAATTCAGTAATTCACAACATTCTCCTTGGAACCAGTTGGAATTACTGAGGTTTTACAACAGCCTGTATGTACAGGTTACAGCAGCCTTGGGTGCTGCAGGCAGGCTGGTTTCAGGAGAGCAGAATGTCCTTCAAAAACCAAACTGCTGTGTCTGAGTCTGTCTTGGTTATTGGGTGAAATTCCTTCCTGGAGAGGGCTGTGCAGCCCTGGCACAGCTGCCCAGGGCATGGTGGAGTCCCTGTCCCTGGGGGGATTTAAAAACTATGTGGATGTGGCACTGGGGACGTGGGGTCATGGGGACATGGCCGTGGCAGTGCTGGGGAATAGCTGGACTCAATGAGCTTAGAGGGCTTTTTCAACCCAAAGGATTCTGTGGTTCTGTTCTGGCCAACATCAGGCAGGAGGGAATCACCACCCAGAAATGTTAGGAACATCACCAGCTTAGCAGGCAGAATTTGTGGTGATCTGCCCATCATCGTGGTGTCCCCAGATAATGTCAGGAGTGATGTTCAAACGACAGCAGGAGACAAGAAGCACTGAAGAGCAGGTTGTGGCTGCTGTGCCCCTGGGCACAGCCCGAGGTGGCCACAGAGCCCTCAGCCCTCCCTGCTCCTGCCAGCACAGGGCCTGGCACAGGGCACTGGGGCTGTCCCCACGTCCATCTCAGCTTTGGAATGAGCTTCGTGTGGCCAGGGCAGGGCAGTGGGTGGCTCCCTGTCCTGGAGTGTTCCCTGTCCCTGTCCCTGCAGAGAGGGCAGTGTCCCTGCTGGTCACTCTGTGCCTGCTCTGGGATGGGATGGGATGGGATGGGATGGGATGGGATGGGATGGGATGGGATGGGATGGGATGGGATGGGATGGGATGGGATGGGAATGTGTTCCACAGCTCTGCAGCAGTGATGCAGCCTTGGGGTTTCAGCAGCTGGAGACATCTGGTTTTTCTAAACGTGTGGGTTAGTGTGACAGAGCAGGGAGTGTGGCAGAGCCCCTCGCCTGGCTCAGTCACACAGAGCATCCTCAGGGCCAGGCCTGCGGCTTCTGCCTCCTCCAGCACCTCCACGGGTATTTGTGACAAAGAACCAGTCCATGAGCTCTCACTTGTGAAACAAAGACCTAATGAAAGGCTCGGGCTGCCCCGGCTGGCAGTGGCTGTAATTCTTTGCAGGGTGTGACATGCCCATCCTCTCGAATTAGCGCCGGGGCACCAGGAATTTGGCACGGTGCTAATTGCCATCACAGGGAACAAGTGGCCTCAGTATGTGGGCACGTGGTGGGACAAAGGGAGCGCCCCGAGCCCCCGGCCCCACGAGGGGCAGGTGCTGCCCACCCTGGGCAGGCATCAGGAGCCCCCCTTGTCTCCGTGCTGGGGAGAAGGACTCGGCTTCAATTCAGTGTGGGCTTTGTTGGATGCTCTTTCTTTGCTATACAGGAACTCAGCTGCTGCAGAACCAAGGCAGCTGCTGCTGGGAAAGCTCCCTGGCGTACTGGGAAAGCTCTTTGGCATATTGGGAAACCTCCCTGCCATACTGGGAAAGCTCTTTGGCATACTGGGAAAGCTCTTTGGCATATTGGGAAACCTCCCTGCCATACTGGGAAAGCTCCCTGCCACCTCCAGCCGTGTCATTCCAGAGCCCAAGAGAGGAGCTGGCAGGGCCAGGCAGAGGGACAAGCTTCCTTCCAGCAGAGGTCCTTTCTAGAAAGCAGTCAGTCCTTCTGTGACAGGTTCTGAGCCACTTCTCTCCATCTGCCCCACCCAGGGGACGTGGCCTGTGCCCCAAGGTGACACCGGAGCAGGGTGATCCATTCACAGGCACATTCCTGGGCAGGACAGGAGCAGCTTCAGCAGCCCCTGCCCACCTGCATCCATCCCAGAACAATGAGAGGGATTTCGGCCCGTTTGCAATTGGATTTGGAGGGTGATCCTCTGAGGTGGGAGGTTCTTTGCAGGGAGATTGCTCACAGCCATGGCAAAGCTTTCCTTCTTGCATCAGTCAGTCAGAGGATGGAGTCAGGTATTCACCAGGAGCTAGCCTGGTAGTAGCCAAAGGAGGGTTGTCACCTATCCAGTGCCCCCTCAGAGACTGGGGGAGTCCAGGCTCACAGCAGTTGCCAAAGTGTGGTCATGGATCCCATCATATGGCCATTACAGATGTGCACTGGCACTGTGGCTCCAGTCTGGGCTCTGGGTGGTTTGGCAGAACTCTTCTCTCTTAAACTTGACTTTTCTGAAAAGCCCTGCATGTTACCCTCATTACCTGCATGTCACTTTGCTTTCTCCTCTTCTAAATTATTCATGACTAGGCTGAAGCAGTGCAGGATTTCTGCTCCATCCCTTGCTAATGTTGTGTTTGTGCCCTTTTTTCCCTTTCTTTTTATCAGGAATTCACAGGAAGATTAATCCCTCTTACTCCATGACAGTTTAGTTTCTTTAAGAACCTTTAGCGAGGGATGTTCTAGAAAAGCTTTTAGAAAATCAGATTCCACTGTATCATCCCAAATCTCCTGTATTAGCAGGGCTGGTTCCTCATCAGATGACTCAGATCTGTACATTTAAGCTCTGCTCTTGTCTTTCAGGCTCTGCCCCAGATGTGTTTATTCATTGCTGCTAATTCTGATCACTCCCACAGTTTTCTACCCTTTTGTCTGTTTTGGAAGTTAGCCTTCGTGGTCTGTCATTCCCAGAGTCACTCCTAAAGCCTTTTGTAAAAATTTGTCACCTTCCAGTCCTCAGATGCAAAGGAAGAAAGTTCAGCAATTTCATATTTGGGCTCCTTGAGGAAGCACTGTCGGCCTCTGGTGATTTGTTGCTCTGGCATATGAACCCTGCTGACCCCTGCCTAGTGAACGACAGTGCAAGGAATTAATTTAATTTTGCTGCTGTGTCCTTATCTTTCTTAATTCCCCCCTTTACTCCTTGCCCATCTATCAGCAGCCCTGGGTGACAGACAGGCTTCCTGCTTTTGTGTTGGAGAAGCTTTTATTAGCTCTACGAACTCAGATGATTGTTCTCCAGACCCTGTTTTGCCTTGCCTTATCGTGGGTTTGCACTTAGTGTGCTGGGTTTATATCCTTTTCTATTTTTATTGTTTGGAAACAACTTCCATTTTCCTGAAAGTACCTTTTTTATTTCAGATAACTTCCTTTTCCGTTGGTCTAAACCAATCTTTGAATGTGTGGTGGTTTAGCCTTTCCCCTGGTGTGTCTCACACAGGGGAAACTGTGTCCCACAATGTTCAGAGATTCCCAGGATGGTTTGGGTTGGAAGGCCCTGAACATTCACCACATCCCACCCCTGCTGTGGCAGGGACACCTTCCACTGTCCCAGGTGCTCCAAGCCCTGTCCAGCCTGGCCTGGGACACCTCCAGGGATGGGGCAGCCACAGCTTCAGGTGTAGAGCAAGACAGGAGCAACAACTGGGCAACAGCAAACAGTATTTCATGAGAGTTCTGTCATTTCTAGTTATAAATTCCTGACAGCCATGCAGGTGTGGCTGCAGCAAGAACCACCACTGGAATGGGAAAGTTCCTGTCCCAAAAACCTCCTGGCATCAGTTGCATGACATCTCCTGGTCAGCTGCCCACCCAGGTGTCAAGCTGTGCACCCAAAAGGAGAGTTTTCCTGGGAAGCAGGCTTTCCATGAATCAGGCTGTTTTTCTTGACTCTTTACTTGTTTGTTTTCCTTCCTGATGTCTCTTTTCCCATGCTGGGTACGTGAGCAGCAAAACTGGGCTGCAGTGGTTAGAGCAGCAGAGACCCACAGAGCCCCTGGCTGTGCCCACAGAGCCCCTGGCTGTGCCCACAGAGCCCCTGGCTGTGCCCACAGAGCCCCTGGCTGTGCCCACAGAGCCCCTGGCTGTGCTCACTGAGCCCCTGGCTGTGCCCACAGAGCCCCTGGCTGTGCTCACAGAGCCCCTGGCTGTGCCCACTGAGCCCCTGGCTGTGCCCACAGAGCCCCTGGCTGTTCTGGTGGCTGTGTCAGAGTGTGGCACAGATGACCATGGGCGTTTCTGTGGGCAGAGCCACCTAAATGTAGGTGATGGAGTCTGTTCCCTGTGAAGCCAGGAGGCCGGGAGGTACAGCTGTCTGCTTTGTAGGAGGCAAAGGATACCTGTCACAGGTGAGCCCCCAGTGACAGGGCAGATGGAATGGCTGGGAATGTTGACTGAGTTGGAACTGAACACAAAAAATATTAACAACTCCATGCTGTACCCAAATTCTGTTCCTTTTTGTGCATTATTCCAAATCCTTCAGAATATTTTATATACTTCCCATTCTTTTATTTGCAGGCTTTGATCTGGAGAGTTTGTGCTGACTTTTTCTGGTCTGAATAGGAGCCATCTCCCCTGCCCCACTCATTGGCACCAGATCCTGCGACATCTCCCGTTTCCACAGTGAGGTAGGAAGACCTAATTTTCGTAAGCCTTGTAGAAGTGATTTTTGTCTTGGTGGCCCTCCTGGGATGTGCAATGTAAATCACCTGGATTAGGAGAGCTGTGATTACATGTAACAGAGCTGTTCTCAGGCAGAGTTGAGGGCTCTTTGTGCTCCCTGAGCTGCAGGCTTTGCTCACTCCTCTCCTCTGGTGCCGTGGCTTTGTTTAAATGCCACCTGCCTGAGGTGTTCCTGAGCACCTCACTCACTGCCCAGTAGTGTTGGCTCCTCTCACTTTCAATGAAAATGTGGTTTATGAACAAGGCCATCCATAGATTGTGTTTTTGCTACATGTCTACAAAGCCTTGCCAGGCTGCAGCTCTGTCTGGGCTGGTGAAGAACCATTGGAGCTCTGTTATTTAATTATTTATGTTGACCTTAACTGTTAGTTTCTGTCATTAAAGAACAGGCCAAGTTATTAGTGCCCTTGGCCTAATCTTCTTAGCATGAAAACTGTCCCTTGAACGTCTGTCCTAATCAAACAGCCATAAGGAAGGATGAGGAAAGGATGAGACTCCTGATCTGGTCCATTTTCCACATGAATTGGTGAAAGCGAATCAGATTTGGATGGTCTGTTGCAATTTTTAAATACAAGCTCCCCAAAACAATGGTAAATGTTGTGCTGGCAGAAAACACATCTTCCTGAACTTGGGACAAATATCACTTTCCTTCCTACCAGTATCCCCACCATGAGATTTGGCACTGAAAAAATACCTGTGGTCCAAGTGCAGTAATCTCGTTAAAAATTATTTTGTGTGTAAGTAGACTTCAGTGATTCACTGTGAAGTACCTGCTTTTAATATATTTGTATATACTCAGTCATTTATAAGGTCATTCATAATCTCTGGGATATTTGGTATTACCAAACTAACCTTGTGTGATCCTGACAGCAATGGAAAGATTAATGACAGGTTTCAAAAAATAATCATCAGAGTTCTCTATCTTGATGGAAAACTGAGAAATGTAAATTTGGAGTTGGATTTTTTTTTCTGTGTATTTAGTTCTTGGGGGAGGGGAGGTTATCCTTTAAAGAAGGTTTCTTTCCTCTTTTCTTCCTACATTTTTATCTGAAGTATTTTGTTTACAACGTGAGTGCACAGTTCAAGTTCTTGAGAATCATCAGACTTATAAATGTAATGGAAACCTTAGGAAATTGTGTGATAGACAAACTTTCATTTGCTTTGTGTTCTCATTATCTCAGAGGATCCTGAGGAAAGCAGCTACCTTTTCCCATTTACTTAGGAAATGTTCCAGGCCTTGGTGTTCTTTGAGGGGGTGAATGGTGTTCTTCAGGTGTTATAAACTGAATTTGTGGAGGAATGGCAATGCTGAAATCCCAGCTTCCCTGGGGTCAGTGTTCTTGATTTTGATGTGAGAATGAGAGGGGAAACCAATGGATGGAGCACAGAAAGGAGGGAAAAGCACTGAGAAGGTGGGACAGGAGGAAGTGGGAGGGGGTTGACATGGGGACATTTGGAAAGATTTTGGAGAGACAGCACATGTGGTCAGCTGTGACTTTCTCACACTGTGATGTCTTGAGTGATTCTGTTGTATTGGAGATTGCAAGTTTTCTTTAAAACTGTGTAGCCCCTGCAGAAGAACTCAATTTTGGGAGCAGTCTGTGTGCTGCTTCCATTAATGGCAGTGGTAGAAAAAGTGGGATTATCCTGTGGGATTCCTGCCCAGCCTCTGAGCTTCATCACACCGAGTGGGATGATGGGGCTGTGAGAAGGTGACACAAACCCAAAATAAACCCTGTGACCAGGATGAAAGAGAAGAGATGGGAGGTGAACACCTCAGGGAGATTTTGGGTGATTGCTTTGGGCATCTCAGTTAATTAAAACTGCAGGTTCAGTTGTGTTGAAGAGACAAACACAGGTGATGAAAAGCAAGTGTGGGGTGAGTATAGGAGGACCTCACACAAGTGGAAAGAAGACAAGGAGGAAACCCCCAGAGGAGAATTACTCTTCTAATCCATGGGAAAATTGGCTTTTGTTTAGCAGAATTGTATCTTTTTAATTTGTACAGCTGTTACAAGCAGGTACAATTTTATTTTGCCAAAGGGCAGGATATTGTGAGGCTCATGCTTTCAGAAGAGACCCCAGGCCTGAAGCAGCTGAGGGAGAAAAATCAGCAATTTTGGTTCTGTGTCAGTGGAACACACTGTGTTCACCTCCCCTGTAAAAAGGAAATTTCTTCTCCATGCTAATCAGAATGGTTCTTTTGGACCTAGAATAGACTTTAAATTAAACTGAAGGCTTTGATTTCAACCTGGGGAGGAAAAGGCCCTTGTTCATACTCTGCTATAGTTTCATAGATTTAATTATGGGGTATTATTGTAATTACCTGTTTAGTGGCTAATTGCTCTTCCATAAGTGCAGAGGAAGGGGAGAACATGGGACCAAGGCTGTATTTCAGGGTATTTGTTACTGTATTTTAATGCACATCTTGATCTCTGCTGTAAGAATGTAACATATTTTAGTAACCTTCCTCTATTTTATTTTAATACCAAGAAAAATGCCTGGGAGGGTGTGTGCAGCTCTTCACCTGGGTGATATGCAGCCATATGAGGGACAGTTCTCATGTGATTTTCCAAAATACTTTTTAACTAGCACGGGGCTCTTTCAGAAGCTGCTGTGAAAATGTGGTTTTGTTTCAGTGGTCCAAAATGCACTGGCACCACATCAACAGCCCGGCCGTGGTCAGTAGGAACCTGAGCAAACAGCAAACATTTGGCCCTGGCACAAGGTGCCCAGAGCAGCTGGGGCTGCCCCTGGATCCCTGGCAGTGCCCAAGGCCAGGCTGGACACTGGGGTTGGAGCAGCCTGGGACAGTGGGAGGTGTCCCTGCCCACAGGACATGAGGTGGGACTGGATGAGCTTTGAGGTCCCTTCCAACCCAAACCATTCTATAACTCTGTGATTTCACCATTATTTTCTGTGTTTACAATTAAAAGTTTGATGATAAGGACAGGTGGTAGTTGAGGATAAATTTTGAAGGTTCTTAAGGGATTTAGTTTGTTTATCTAATTGTGGAGATAGATTCAAGTCCATTAGAGTAAGATTATCCAGCATGTCTTTACCAGGTACAAATTGGAGGGGTTTCCTCAGACAAGAGTTTGTTGTTGTTTTCCTCAATGAAAAATATGGATGTGTGACAGGTGTTGAGAGATTTTCTTCCAGTTTCTCCAGCAGAAAAGTCTCTGTGCTGTCTTTGGTTCATAGCTGGTGTAATCAGCTAGAATTAGTGGGATACCCCACTGGACACAGACAGAGCCCTGGAGCCTTTGCCCATGGACCCAGCCAGTGTCAGAGCTGATGCTGGTGTCAGGTACAGAGTGACAAAGGGGTTGCAGCCCGTTTCCCTTACCCCTCCTAACATTTTTGCTTCCCAGAGGTACAAATTCCAGACTCTTGGAACTCAGAGAGCTGTGCCAGGGAGACATTTTCAGGGATGCTGTGTCAGGGGCAGGGAAGGGTGTCCTGGCTGCGTGTCCAGCCCTACAGATGAGCACACTCAGACTGGGCATGAAGCTCTGGGGTTGAGGACATTCAGATTTGCCTAAAAATCCTGTTGACAAATACCTGAGTTGTGCCTCTGTGATATTTAAAGCCCACGCACACCATTTACAAATAAAAATCATACAAAATAGATTATTTCAGTTTTTCTCTCATTTGATCGATTCTGATAAAAAGGCCATGCTTGGATTAAATCTTTTTATTCTCACAACCACGTGACATTTTAGGGGACAGTAACATTTGTGAAATAATCTGTCTAAGAAATAACACAGGAGAGGAAGCCACCTGAAGAGGCTGGTGTCAGGTCCAGCATCCTGGGGCCAGGTCCGGGACAGCGTCCACTCCATCCCTGCGGCCCCCACACCTTCCTGTCAGGGCTGCTGGCTGAAGGACACTGCTGGGCCACAGCAGAGGAGCCATGTCAATGAACCCGAGTGATTTTAAAAGTCAAGTGACTTTAAACCTTTATGGGCACTGAAAGTTGTTTGTAATTGAAGCCCACGGAGTAGCAGGGAGGAGCGCCGGCATTACGGGCAGCCGCAGCAGGGACAATGAGCACCGGCCTCTCCTTGTGACCAGCCGCTGGGATTTGTCTGGGGCTCTGTAAAGACAATGCTACAACATCTTTACACACACCACCGGCTTTGTAGTCGCTGTTTCCTTGGAGCCTTGGCACGGGGAAGGACACGCATGTCCAGGCATTTTCCAGGTGGCAGGATTTCCTTCTGCAGTCCCGGCGCCACGAACCCCCTCCTTTCAGCCCCAGCGCCGTTTAAATAGATCATTTGTTTTCATTATAGGTTTTTGCATCCCCGCCTTTCATTGCTGTTAATGAATTTCTAGGGTCTGATTGGGAAACAAAAGGCAAACACAAATATAAAAAGGGCTCTGACAAAGGAGCCGGTCGAGCGCCTGACAGGCTGTGCCCCGCACGGCCGGGGCTGCGGGGCAGCGCTGGTTAATGTGCTGGTTAATGATGTGCTGGTTAATGATGTGCTGGTTAATGATGTGCTGGTTAATGATGTGCTGGTTAATATGCTAATCTGCTCGGGGCCGCTTAACATTCCGCTCAGGTCCGAGCGGGCTCGGCAGCCGGGAGCAGGCTCGGGGATGTGCCCGGGATGTGCCGGGCAGTGCCGGCCGTGGCACAGCCCGGGCTCGGTGGCACAGCCCGGGCTCGGTGGCACAGCCCGGCCCCGTGGCACAGCCCGGCTCCACCGCTCGCCCGCGGCCCCTCCGCGCCCCCGCTGCCCTCCTGGGCACTCGTACGTACCATGCACCCCGTCCGGAAAGCTTTCCGCAAAGCTGGAGAGCGGGGAATGTGCAAAAGCCACGTATGATTGGCTCGTTCCTCTGCCTCCGCGTCCCCAAAGATTCCCACTTTAACAGACCATGTGTTCCTGCTGCTGGAGAAGCCCAGAGTGTAGCGTGCCAAAATCCAGCAACAATGAAGTCAGACGGAGTTTAGCATCCAAAACAAAGGGATGGCATTTCTGTAGCTCACTGACAACACAGCAGTCACAGGATGGTTTGAATTTCCCTTTATTCTCTCTCCCCACCCAACCTCAGCCCAAGAGAAAGCCAACATTTATTAAAATCCATCCGTTCAGGACAGCAGCCAGATGCCCAGGTTGGAAGGAAAGCTCGCTCCTGGTGTTCCCGATGACCGCCACCTTTCCTGTGTGCCTGTGGGCTGCAATCCCCGGCTGGAGCAAGGGGGTTCTGATTTCCAGAATTAAGGAAGGAATCGATTCCGGAGACAGTTTCCATGGTCAGGTCCATTAGGTCTTGCAGCCACCTGCAGCCAGGAGAACTCAATTCCTCGAGCTTCCTTTCCTTTGTTTTCACAACATCACAGTAGTTCTGGAGAGGCATCTGGAGAATCCTCAGCTCTGGCTTCAGCCAGGGGATTTCAGAAGTTGCATTTTCAGGGCAGGTCAGATGTGAACAAAACCAAGTCTCCACCTGACACATAACCAGACAAAGCTGTTTAACCTCTGAATTATAGCAGAGCTCCATAGTTCTCTCTTCTGTAGTCTCATGCTCCAAGCAAACTGCTCCTTGCAATTCTCTCTCCTGGTGCCAAGCACATATTCCAGCTGCAGCTCGGCAGTGCGGGGAAATTCCTTCCAAGTCCCTGGCAGAACAGTCGGCGCTTTCTCCGGAGCTGCAGGCTTGATTGTCCTTGATTATTTTATTTCTCTGGCTCTGATCCAAGATGTTCCCTGTCATCATTTCAGTGTCTTTTCTCATAATCCCTTTTCTAAACATCATCAACAATTAACTGATTCTCTCATATCTACAAACACATGCACACACACGCAGGCGCGCGCGCACACTCCACCGAGCCTCATCAGGGTCTTTTTTGCCTTTAAGTATAAGAAATTACAGCTTCTCATTAACTGAAGAGCATGTTTTGAAAGGCTTTGTGTTTACTCACTTTGCAAGTGATGCTGGCGCTTTTAATTATTCTCCTTTTGCATATCGTAAGCGAGCAGCTCGCTGCTCCAGCCAGCCCGGGCGACGCGTATTCCCAGGAAGGCAGGAGGAAGGGATCGCGTTTTACCTCACTGCTGCTGCTTTCTTCCCTTTCTGTCAGCCAGCCAAGGAATCCCCCCAAAGCTCTTACGTAGCAGATACCAAAACCGTGAGTCACTTTTCACTCCCGAAGCAATAAGTCCATCGCATCCCTGTGCAGAAGGGTGAGCACAAGGCTGGAATCTCTCCAGGCTGCTGGCGTGCCCCAGCACCAGTTCTCCAGCAGTGACTTTGTTTTTCCTGCTCTTGCTTTTTCTCCTCGGCTCTCTCTTCTCTTCATTCCTTTTCATGCCATTCCCATTTTCTTCCTTCCTTCCTTCCTCTCCATCTGTCTCCATTGCTGGCAGCAGCAAACTCAGCCATATCTGGGTCTCTCTCGCCTTCTGTAGGGCTTTTTTCTCCTTTTTTTCCACCCCCCCGTATCTGCTGCAGCCTTTAGCTGCTCACTCTGCCAGGTTGGATCACCAAAGACACACGACTCGCTCACAATGAATAATCAATACAGATATTGATCTGCAGAAAATGTTTGTAAATTCCTGAAAGGGGAATCAGGAACAGCGGGACAGGGAGGCTTGTGGGGGACGACAGGGTGCTCCAGGCTGCAGCAGCTCTGGCCAGAGCCCGAATCCTGCTGCCTCCGAGGTGACGGGTGCTGGAATGCGCGCGGGCGGCGGCGGGTGTGTGCGGGGGCTTCTGTATTTTCATTTCTCTACAGCTGCTTCCCCCGAAGAATCGAGAGGCGAGCAGCTGAGAGGCCCCATCGGTGCCATGCCTTGGCTGCGCTCCAGCACTGTTTTGTTTCCATCATCACACGCCACTTTGAAATTTGCATAAATACAAGGGTTATTTTCCCTCGTGCCTCCAAAAAGGTTTAAGAAGGTGGGAAAGTGTTTCCGTAAGGAGAGATGGGTGGGTTTAGTCATCATTTTCAGGATTTACTTTCTAATCCATGTATTTGTAGAGAAATGGAGGCAGAGATGAAAATAAAGGGCAATAAGAAGGACATGGAGAAGACAGTAAAGCTGTTTGAACGTAGAATAGCCTTGGTTTGCAGAAAACCCTGTTCTCCAGTGGGGACCTGCGTGTGTCTGGTTCATGTGGGTGGAGAGCCAGGCCAAACCTCTCCATCTGGGCCTCTTCCCATGTCCCTGTGGACAGGTCTGCCCTGGTCAGGAGCTGGGGATGATCATGGAGCTTTAGGATTCTGTGAAGGCTGGAGTCTGACCATCTCAAGAGCATCCTGAGCCCATCCTCAGGAGCCACCTCCCACCAGCCCACCCACCATCTGACAGCCTGTGTGCTGTGTGGAGCCAGTGGCATTCACCCAGTTTGCTCCTGCTGTGGTCAACCTGACTCCTACTGCAGGAGTGTCCTTGTCGTGTCTCTTGAACCTCATCTCTCTGGTTTTCTGTCTTTGTGGGGAAAGGCACATACTGAAGGTGTCAATAGACACAGTATTGGCATCACGGAGCGTTCAGCCCCTTTCTAATGCTTGAGGTCAGCAGCAGAGACCCCAGGGACTGCTGAGGGAGCCATGGGGTGTCTGCAGTGCTGGCCAGAGCACGTGCAGCCAGCTTCTCCCTGTGCTCATGGGCTCACCTGCATGGCCCTGTGTGTGTGAGTGTGTGTGTGTGTGTGTGCACTACCCTGTGTGTGTGTGTGTGCGTGCATGCGTGCACTGCCCTCTGTGTGTGTGTGTGTGTGTGTGTCTGTGTGTGCACTGCCCTGTGTGTGTGTGTGTGTGTGTGTGTGCACTGCCCTGTGTGTGTGTGTGTGTGTGTGTGCACTGCCCTCTGTGTGTGTGTGCGTGTGTGTGTGTGCACTACCCTGTGTGTGTGTGTGCACTACCCTGTGTGTGTGTGTGTGCACTGCCCTGTGTGTGTGTGTGTGTGTGCACTGCCCTCTGTGTGTGTGTGTGTGCGTGTGTGTGTGTGCACTACCCTGTGTGTGTGTGTGCACTACCCTGTGTGTGTGTGTGTGCACTGCCCTGTGTGTGTGTGTGTGTGTGCACTGCCCTCTGTGTGTGTGTGTGTGCGTGTGTGTGTGTGCACTACCCTGTGTGTGTGTGTGCACTACCCTGTGTGTGTGTGTGTGTGTGTGCACTACCCTGTGTGTGTGTGTGCACTACCCTGTGTGTGTGTGTGCACTGCCCTGTGTGTGCGTGCATGCGTGCACTGCCCTCTGTGTGTGTGTCTGTGTGTGTCTGTGCGTGCACTGCCTGTGTGTGTGTGTGTGTGTGTGTGTGTGTGTGTGTGTGTGTGTGTGTGCACAGTGTGTGTGTGCACTGTGTGTGTGTGCACTGCCCCGTGTGTGTGTGCACGGCCCCGTGGGCAGCTGCCCTCCCTGCTCTGCCCCACGCCCCACGCCGGTGGCCCTGGGCACCTTGTGATTGCCATCTCGGGCCAGGATGCAATTCCCGCAGATGCAATTCCCATGGCTGCCAGCTTTATCAGCCCACGCCAGCAGCGAGGAGGCTGAGCGCCTTCATTCTCTCTCCTGCTCCTGATTAGCTCCCGCAATCCAATTAGCAGAGGCATTTATATCACAAGGGGCTGAGGTGCCCCTGCTCATCACGGCAGCTCAGAGCCAGTCATAAATTCTCCCGACGCTAGATCTTTCCTGTGACATGGATTAATTACGGCTCTGGGCCTCCAAGAGCAGCTTTGCAAATGAAGGTGCCCGTGCAATAAGAGTTAGGGAAGGCAGAGCAGGAGTTTCCTGTCCGCGAGGGCTGAGGGGGATGCGCAGGCTGGCCCAGGGCGGGGGCACCTGTGGGCGAGGGGCTGGGGGCAGCTGGGCCAAGCAGGAGCTTTATTAACCAAGGTTGGCCGGGGGAGGTTATGAGTCTGTGCCTGTGGCCGTAATGAGAAATTCTTCATAACCTCCCTTTGTATGCTCTGCTGCAGTGCAGATGCTGAGAGTGAAGCTCCGAGAGCCTTAATAAAATTACATTTTCCCACTTGAGACGTTGCAGGCGCTGGCCGGTGGCGCAGCTTGGCGAGGCGAGCGCGGCGCTGGGCCCCTGGGAGGATTTGGTGTTGCAGGGATCAGTGCTGCTCTCGGGGCATGGCCACCTTTTCTCTCCTCTTCGTACAATCCGCTTTTCTCTGATACTTGTGCCCCAGAAAGAGTCATTTGCTGGCTCCCTGTGCCAGCTCAGCTCCCCTCGGGCGCTCCGGCTGTGGTGGGGTTTGCAGGTTGGAAACAGGCTGTGCTGTGGGAGAACAGCCAGGAGAGGCACACCTGGGGCTGGGGACAGTTGTGTGCTCATACACCTGAGTGCCAGTACCTGGCTCTCAGCTCTGTGTTTCTCCTCCATGCTGGTGCCCGTCCAGCACCCGGCTCTGCCCTGGGGTACCAGGCACTGACCCAGTGAGTGCTTTCCCCGTGCCAGTCTGTGTGGCTGCTCCTGTGGGCACTTGTCTGTCACACTCTGCTGAGCTGGGCCCTGCATGAGCCTTGGATCTGTTTTCCCAATCATGTGCCAATTTAACGATTCATCTAAGTTCTCCATCCATCAATCAGTTTTTAATTTATGTAGCAGTCAGTGGTTTTGTTAAGTTTCCAGGCGTTTCTCTCTTGCCTGTTATTGAAATATAATTACTTAAGAAATCCACAAACTTACGTTTGAAATGCATGGGTAGATGGGGATTTTAAAGACACGAGGATGCATATTAAATTTAGTAGCATGTCAGCTCCATTTGATCTATTTACTCTGGGCTGCTGACATCTTCTCTGTAAGCAAATGTGGTTCCTGCTGATAAAAGGGGTTGGATTGGGGTTTGTTTCTTTGTTTTTAACTCAGTGAAGGTGGCAATGTCCAAAATACAGCCCTGCCTGTGGAACAGTCATTCTCCCATCAAAGGGAAGTATTGGCTGATCTTTCAGAACAAGAGGTCTTTTTGCTTTTGTATAAAACAAGCCCTGTGTTTCCTGACCATCACGGTCATTGTTTGTGGTCACAAAAAGAGCTCATTCCCCAGCTGATCTCTGCCACAATCTGCAGCTGGACAGCTCCAGAGCTGAGGTGGGTTGATGTGGGAGGAGAGCTCAGGAGCCTCTTGCCCATCTCACAGATCCCTGCTCAGCTGAGGTTTGTACATCAGTGTTTATCATGCAACCCCAGAATGGTTTGATTGGAAGGGATCTTAAAAGCTCATCCAGTTCTACCCCCTGACATGGGCAGAAACACTTTCCAGTAGACCAGGCTGCTTATTTATTTATTTATTTATTTGTTTGTTTGTTTGTTTATCTTTTAATAGCTGTAAGAGCTTCCTGTCTGAATTTGGGGATGGGATCACCAGGCTGTGAGATCCCAGTGTTCCCTCTGATCTGTCAAGTCTGTGGATCTCAGACAGAGCTGAGGGTTTGGTCCTGTCTATGATTTCATTTGCTTTGCTCATTTTTGCATCCCACACCTGATGTGTCATTGCTTTGGTGAGATTTGTTGTTGTTGTTGTTACACATTTGTTTTGCTGGCTACAGCCAGGAGTTTTCATTCACTTCTCTGTAGTTTGACTTCTACTATTACTTTCTTCCACATTCTAGTAGGCCATAAAGTGCCACTGAAATTACTTGTTTTTGTCTAACACGAGCTTTCCTCCTGGTCTGAGTGAAATAACAAAACAATCTTCTCACAACATATTTTTGTAGTTATTTTCTTGATTAAAACTACTTGAAAATGTTTTGTCAAGTGTCCCTTCTCACCCCTACAAAAATGTCATTTAAACAAAACTGATAAAAGACCTCCCTGCGAACATTTTTGGCATTTTTTTTCCCAGAGCTACTCAAAGCCAACCAAGGTGTTTTGTTTCTTTATGTCACCTGGTTTAAGATCTTTGTTTCAAGTTTACTTTTTTGTTCCAAGTTTTCATACAATTTGTCACATTGCCCTGTGTGTCCCCTGACTGGGCTGTTTAACTTCTGGTGATGAGATCAGTGAAGCACCTTTTAACAAAAAAAAACAAAAAATACACTTCAATGTTTTTTAATGGAAAGAGAATTTTTAAACCAGTATCCAAGTGATGTTGAAGTGGAATTTGTGGAAATTCTGCTTTCAAGAAATGAGTAAGTTTGGTTTAGAAGTTTGTGATGGGAGGAAGCCCCGGGGGGTGTGCAGTCCCCTCTGGGATCCTGGCTGATCCCACAGCACCTTCCCCAGAGTCCCAGTTCTGTCCTGCCCTCGGGAATCACATCCCCAGGCTCAGCAGACGAGACCTGGCTCATTCCTGCCCCCCTCGAGGTCCCTCCTGTGCCCCCCTGCATTTCCTGGGTTTCAGCCCATCCTTGGAGCTGCCAGCCCTGGAGTGTGCAGGGGACTCCTGTTGGTCCCTGCATCCCCAAGGGAAGCTGTGCTGCTCCTGCAGCTCTGCTCTCCTTCACATTCTTAGTGTTCTCTTCCTCATGGGTGACTTTATTCTTTTGTAAAATTGTCCTGCTCTGATTCTTTCTGAAAAATACAGTTTAGAGGGAGTATTGTCAAAAATTCTGTCTCTCTCTCTACTTTATTATCCCCTCATTTTTTTTGTCATTTAACTCCAATTATGGGATGCTAAGTGCTTTTGGAAATTTCATTGTTAATATCTTCTTACAGTGCTATTAACGTAAATCAACGTTAATAGTGTCCCAGCAAGTATAAAAGCAATCAAAAATTCAGTACTCACGAATCATTCTGTAATTTCAGCATAAAATGTTAATAGAAATAAAATCCAATACCATAAAATATCAGCAAATTCAACTTTAAATACATGTGATGAACGACTTTACCATTCTACAGCATCCCGTGGACTTTTGCAGTGGGAAGTCTCTTCTTAGCAAAGGTCTTGCCCCATCCCTCCCTCCTCCACTGCCTTCCCAGCACGAGGTGTGCCCAGGATTTTACATTTCCAGAAATCAAAAATCCATCCTCACTTACGATGTGGCATCTGTATGCAGGTGTTTGGTGGTAATAGGAAGGATTACCTAGAATCTGTTAACTTATTTGAGCTAATAGAAACTCCCTGCTTCTTTATTGCCATCAGCCTGGCTCGGAGAGCTCCGGCTGCATTTACCTTTTATTGAGATTGGGATTTTCTTACTGACAAATCTTTTAAATTGGAATTCAGTTGGTGAGGATCCATCAGTTATTTCAAGGAAACTGCTAGGAGAATAGTATAGATTTCTCAAGAAATACAACTGTTGGCCTAAAAATTCAACTTGAAATTACCATGAAAGGAAAACCGAATCCCCCAAGTGATACCTGAACAAGTGTTGGGTATTTAACCTCTGATTCATCACCCTGCCAGGCTAGAATCTTTTGATGTTATTTTTTTAATTTCCCTTGTTTTAATGGACTTGGGCTATTTGTGCTGCAGCCTTTAAAAACAGGTGGGAGAGCCTTTTCCTGCAGAGGTGGGTACCACACCTGCAGGCAGTGCAGGGCTGGGTCTCCTTTCTCTCCCTCACCAGACAAGAAGCACCACACAAGTCTGGGATTTCTGTGATCACAGAAGATGAAAGTGACAGTGTGGTGCCTATAAAGAGAGTTTATTTGAGCAAGGATCATCTGGTCATTACACAGATTCCTTTTCAGTTCTTATTCCCTTTTCCCCCATTATTGTGCTGTAATGTCTGTGTTTTTAGCTTCTGGATTGGGCCTTTTCTGCTCTCTTGGTTCTCTTTCTCCTTTCTCCCTCAATTCACGTGGGATTCCTCACCTGCAGATCTCTGTTGAGTTTTACAGACCCTTTGAAGACAGAGGGGAATTTCTGTGACATTTAGAAAGTATTTGCAAGATGTTAGGAGAGTTTCTGGAATCTCTAAATATCCCATAAAGGGTATCAGCAGCTATACTCTTCAATCATCACTGTCTTTGTGCTTGTCCCCACAAGAATCAGAGAAAACACAGACACTGGTACCTTTTGGTTGCCCTGGAAAGTTAAGGTAGATGATTAAGAATTCATTTGGATCCTTATATCTTACTGATTTTTTCATCTAGAACTTCTAAAAGAAATTTACATTATAATAAAGCAAAGCTACCCATTTTCATAAGATTAATTCTGTTGACACACAGAATTACCAAAATCCTTCTTGAAATGGAGTTCTGAGGTCACTGTAAACAAGTGGCCAGTGGCAGCTCACTCAGGAGTCCTGGCACATCTGTCCAGCTGGACCTCAGGGGCAGTCACTCCTCTCACCTCACCTTGGGAAAACTATTTTCAGCACCCAAACTAATGTGTCATCCAGTCTGTAAACATCCCCTGATATTTATTTCTGGTTTAATATGGAATATTTTTCTTTTCTAAATCAATCTGAAATCAAAGGCTTTATTCTCTGGCAGAGTGACACCGTTTCTCTTGAATTCATCCAAAGATGAATCAGCCCTAAAGCAGGGGAGCTTGAAACCTGCAGCAGAACTTTTGTTAAGTTTTCAGTTGAAAATCTTCCTGACTGAGGTTTTAAAGATACTGTTTAAAACCTTGTAACATTTCCTTTAATTCCTCTTCCCCTATTTCCTGTCTTCTGTTGAAACAGGAACTTTGCAGGTTCTGGTCCGCATCTCACCTGCTGAAGATCACAATATTATGTGGATAGTAGGGGAAAAACTACATTTTCCAACTACTTTTTTCAGAAATGGTGACTTCAGCAAAGATCCAGTAGGGAGGGATCGATGTACTGGCTCTTTGCCATGAAGTCACAGGAGCTTCACTCCAGAGCTGAGGGGCTGCAGGGCCCTGCTGGCATCCTGGATGCTAAATCCTGCTCTCTGCTAACCAGGAATCTCAAGTGCTGCCTTTTTCTTGAGCATCACTGAGATCACAGCCCTGCCAAGATTGCACATTTGGCTTCATAAAAGGAGGGTTTGAGGGAATGCTGCTATAATCGTATGTACAAGGTTAGTGAAAAGAAAAATTCCCCATATTCAATGAAGTAATGTTAATTAAACATCAGGACAAGAAAATACAGATGTGAATAGATAAAAAATACGGGTTTGACAGTATTTCAGCCCTAAGGTGCTCTGTGTGAGACCCCCTAAGTCACAGTTTGCATGTGCCTGTTGCAGATGGTGCCTCGGGAGCCCCAGGTTCAAGGAGGGGACCTGGGTCAGGAGCTGTGCTGCTCTGGAGCCTCATCCTCCTCTGCCAGAGCTGCCGTGGTGACGGCTCCGAGGAGCCCTGGGAGCTTCAAATCACTGCTAATTGTTCACATTTCTTGTACTTAATGGGTGTTTGTGAGGAACTGAGTTCTAGCCGTCAAAACACAGATCTATGAACTTTCTTGAGTAGGATGTAGTGAAAAATGGTATTTTTCCAGATGTTTCAATCCTCTCAAGTCTCCCCTCTGACCCTGTTGGTAACTGAAGAGTTTCAGTGTTGTTGAACTTTTATTTTAAAGATGTGTTGATTCCTCTGGAGGGCTAGGAGGTGCCCAGATGAGGAGAGGCTGATGGAGTGGGTGAATCCATCCAGGGGTGCCAGGACAGGCACGGGAGCAGCGCTGGAGCATCCCAGGCCTGCAGGATGAAGGAGGGGAGAAGGCGCTCAGAGGTTTAAGCTCCATAGATCTCCATATTAGAAGGAAGCAAAAGAAACAATCTTTAATCCTTTCAAAGCCCAATAATATTATGTATATTGACTGAAGCCCTATGGAGTGGGCCTGGCAGGGTTTTTCATTACTGCACACGCTGTAGCCTAGCTACCTTTGAAAAGTAACCAATATCGAGAGCCACTTGACATTTGCAAAGGATTATGGGTGTCCTCTCCATCTCTTCTCAAGTTCCCAAATTTACAATGGTCTTAATTTAAAAGTTAAGCCGGGGGATCAGTTGCTTAGTCTGCTGCTGGGCTGCCCTTTAGAAAAGGAGAGGAGAAAGGAGAGTGTCTGTGCGTGCCTGCACAGAGGAGAGTTGGGGAGCAGCCTTGGTGATTCACCCCAGTCCGGTCCCTGCGCTGCTCTGGGGAGCAGCAGCAGCAGCTCCGGGGCTGCCAGCACGGGGATTCATTCCTGCAGGTGCTGCTGAAGTGCAGGGAGCAGCAGCAGCTGGTAATGAGTTGGTGAAAATGAAAAAGGGACATAAGTAGCTTCTTTAGCAAATCCCCTGGAAATGACATGGAGCCTCTGGGATCGATCGGATCGATCCCTCCAAAGGCTGCAGGCTCCTCTCATCCGACTGCCAGCACAGGAAAACTGTAATGTTATTATCAGCAGAACTTGGAGAAAAGCTACCGGGAGAGCAGCAGCGCTCTGGGTGCTCTGCTCCAGGGAAGGAGCGAGCTGGGAGTGACCCCATCCCAGTCCTGGGCACTGCCACGTGCCAGGGCACAGCTGGCACTGCTGGGCACTGCCAGGCTGCTCCCAGGGTAGGGCTGGTCTGTGGTGAGCACTGGGCTTGGGCTGGCAGGTGGGAGCAGGGGCCCATCCTGCAGAGAGAGTAAAGGAATGGAGTAAGGAGCAGGATCCCATCCTGCAGAGAGTAAAGGAATGGGGTCAAGAGGAGGTGGGAGCAGGATCCCATCCTGCAGAGCCAGCACAGGGAACAGGCTGAGGGGACATGGGGCTGTGCAGAGGTTCTGACAATGCTGATCTCCTCCACCATGTGTGTGCTGTCATCAGCCTGTGTCGCTGATTTGCTCCGCAGCACTTTCTGAGGTTCCTGTCCATAGTTTCACATCCATCTGCAGCATGGTCTGAGCTGTCTGAACCCCTGTTCCTGGGCAGCCCCTGAGCTTCCTACTGGTGTGGGGGATGCTGGCAGGGGACCCCAGTGCTGCAGCTGAAACTTTGGTGTCTCAAAGGGAAACGGTCCTCAAACCCAAACTGCTGCACTTCCTCCAGAACTCTGCAGAAATAGGATGAGGAAGGTTGTACTCTGAGCCTTACTTGGAGAAGAGTGGTCTTAAATCTCCCAGTCACATCCGTGAGTTCAAGGGGCCTTTCCTTGAAGAACTCAACATTTCTTTGTTTATGTTTCTATAATCCTGTTGGGGGAACGGGGCAATAAATTAGTTTTATTACATCTGTCCTGGGAAGTGTAGAGGCCAGGCTCAGCTATCCCATAGCAGGTGTGTCCAGTGCTCCATGGGATCATGTAAGGGCATAGCTTGGGATGGGGGAGGCTGGGGGCACCCCAGGGACCCTGTGCTGGCAGATGGGCTTGTTTGGGGGCTTGTTGGTGCAGCAGGGGTCACCCCAGGCCCTTTAACCCTCCTGATGGAATCTTCAGACTTTGGTGCAGCTGCACACAAGAAAGGGAACGGCTGGGACATGTTACTGGCATTTGTTTGGGCTTGTGCTCCACAAAGCGCGATCCTTTGGCTCTCTCGGACGCAGTATTTAATCTGAAGTGCATCGTTAGAGAGGTGTGTTGATATAACTGCGTGCTGTGCATATACCCTCTATCACATGGCTATGAGGATATTTATTTTACCCACTGAAAGTTTGCCAGTTTGTGGAAAGCCCTAATTCTCAGGAGTTACAGGCATCGCTGCTTCCACAGGATCAATTAAACCAACATCAGCTTAGCGTTTCAGAATCACAGACCTTAGAGGACTTAGACGTAGCCATATGTGACCTTTGGTGCAAGACTGTAAATTCTGAAATATGATAGTTGAGGAATATGAAATAAAACTGTGAAATGAGCTGAAGTTAGAACAGTGTCAAGGAAATATGTGTAACAGTTGTTGTCTGAATGGCTTATGAGAGTAAAAATAGGGAGAGATCAGCCACTTCAAATTCATAAACTATTAAAATGAACACACAGTACTTCTAAAAATTTTATCGTCTGGAATATTTCATCAATTTTGGATGCATTTGTCATTCCCTTCATAATGAACTAAATTGATGGACTCTCTCAGTATCAGTACCTGAGATGTGTGTTGTCCATACAGGGTGTAGGACATTGCTGGGGTAGGAACTGCTGAGACACTGCAAGAATGTGCAAGGGTGCAGAGGTGTCTGTCAAAAAACTGCTGGGGCTTTTCACAAGATAGGCTTAAACCAACACATTCCCACAAAGCATTTCATGGCTGACAAACCTCATGAGAAAATGCTGCTTTGGAAAAATCTCTTGGGGGCTGCAGGGCTGTGCTCATCCCCAGCCTGGACCGAGCATCGTGCTGCCAAGGGGAGAAGGCAAGGAAAGGCCAAGATCACTTCATGGCGAGGAAAATGAGGACAACACATGAGCATTCTAATCTTTCTGAATGCATGAAAATGCAGATGCTGTTCTGTACTTTCTAAGTCCCAGCCAGGCAGGAGCACTAAGCTGTGCTCTGACTGCTGCCCTTGTTGAGTTGCCCAATTAATCCAGGTCTGCAGTGGGAAATAAGGTGGAAGATGCTATGGAAGAGTTAACAGAGCTTCACTGATAATTCATTTCTCTAATTTTACTGGCCATGTTGTTTCTGGCTGTCCTGTGGTCAGTTCACTGGCTGTGAAAACTCAGCCTTGTGGGGGCATCCTGCCTTGTTTTTTGTCTTACTTTTAGAAGAAAAGATCCTCTCGGTATAATTTCTTGATTTGGAAATTGGTGACAGCAGAAATACTGCCTGCTAAATCTGAATGCATGCTTAGGATGCAGCCTGAAAGTGTGTGTTGTTTCAGTCTGTGCTCAGGTTTGCCTGTTTGGGGCTGGTGTCCCAGCAGTCTGCTGCTGCTGCCTCTGCCCAGGAAAACTCGGGTGAGGTGGTGCCCCTTTACTGAGGGCTAAAGGGATTTCAGCACACAAGTACAGTGTAACAGATATCTGTAACCATAGGATAGCCAGATTCTCGTGGCAAGTGACCTAAACTTGAATTTTGACTCTGTGAACAGTATCATTAGAAACTCAGAGCAGGATTAGAGCTCATTTCACTGAGCACTGATGGATTTCCTGCAGAAGCATTCCTGTGTGGGAGCTCTGGGGAGCTGGACAGAGCTGAGGATGTGACATCGTGTTGGGGACATCAGGCTGGTGTGCTCAGGGTGAATGAACGCAGCACTGACACCCACGGCTGCTCTGAGCTGCTCACAAAGGGCAGAGCTGTGGAGAAGGCCTTGGAGGAGCAGCATTTCCTTTCCTCAGTGCAAGAGAAGCTTTCTGTAGTTCCCTGTCCTTGCTCACGATGAGGCTCCCTTCTCCTTCCACCTGCCCATCCACAGACCAGTGGTTATCTCCAGTTACACCCAAAGTAGCATTAGTTCAGATACCTGGTGAGGGACATGCATTATTAATTTATTGGGGTTTAGCCATATACTTCACAGTCCCTTATTAGCTGTATGAGGCTAATTTTGGGGGTACAAATTTGCTCAAATTCAATTTGGCTAAGAAAAACATCTTAATATGATACGCCTGCAGCTGCTCAAATTTCCTCCTTGACTAGCAAGTTTGTCAATTTGTCATCTTTTCTGACAAACTTGTTGCCTACCTTTGGTATCTCAAGTGAGCTCCATGATCTCACCCTGAGGTGTTAAGAATCGCTGAGGGCTATCAGAACTTGTGTAAATTACAGCGATGCAGACAGCACGTTGAAAAATCAATAAGTAATGAAATAGTACTGCAGTGAAGTAGCCAAGAGAGCAGTGGGTGAAAAAATCCCAAGGACTCAGTTTCATTTTGTCAAAGTATAAAAGATAATGTTCTGCTGTGATGCTATAAAATCATCCCCACTGGCCAAAGAAAATTGAAATACAAAAGAGCAGTGCAGAGGTGCGGGTGCTTCCTCCTGGATGCTGCGTCCCCCTCTCGTGCTGGCAGGATCTGGGCTTCCTCTGCCTCTGTGGGCTGTGCACTAATGTCAGCTCATGCCAAGTGTTCTTTAAGCCTCTTTCTAATTCCCAGTAATCCTCACATCTACCCATCCAGTTATCTCGTATGGGCCAGCTGGGGAAACACCAGCAGAACATTTTCTCTGGAAAACCAGCACGCTCCATGGTGCCTTCCCAGGGTGCACAGGGGGACTGAGCATGAGTTTATGTCAGCCTCGAATTTTATCTATGAAGGTCCTTCTTAGCTGGAGACCATGCATTTCTGAGATGCAGTTTTCTGCAGTAATATGAATTGCTCTATGGGCAGGTGAATCCACAAGGCTTGGTTTTCCATGAAGGCCATGCCCTCGACTCGCTCTGTCCATTCCAGGGCAGCACCCCCAGATCCTTCCATCTCTCTGGAATGTTGGGACCATGTGTTGGGGCTGGTCCCCAAGAGCTGTCCTGGCCCCATGGGCTGTGGCAGGGCTGGGCTCCTCTCCCTGGGAGCACTGCTCCCTCCAAGCAGCCAGCATTCCTCAGCGGGGTCACCCTGCCCACGCTGCTTCCTTCAAGCAACAACATCCACAGTCACACACAATGTCTCCAAGGCTTTTCCTCTTCCTTCATTTTGACTGGAATTAGCCAAGCTGGGCGTGAGGTGGGAACGGCCGGTCAGACAGTCTTACTTCCCAGCTAAGTCCGTAGAAAATCAGGTTCAAAAAGAGTAGTTGGCTCCAAAAGGAGAAGAAAAACACTGAACTGAAACAAATTTTCCCGAGCTGGGTGTTGCCATGAGAGTCTTTTGCTTAAATCCATAAACTATGAACTTTTCTCAAATGAATTCTTAAAGTCGATGAGATTTTTCCCACTTGGATATGTAAGATAGTTAAAATGTATTTAAACAAAATGAATGACTGAAATACCGCTAAATTAAATATATCTTCTAAAAGATAAACCAGCATTTTGTGTGAAGGGAAATTCCCCCTTCTTCAGCCTTTAGGGCTAATCAGCCTATTATCTTCTCTGTAGATCTGTGAAAAGAATCAGGTTTAAGAGCCACAGAACTACTCTTTGATCCCAGGGGACCAAAGAGCCAGGTTGGATAATGGTCTGCATGGATTTCCTCTGGATGTTTTTGCCTGTGTTTTCTGCCTGCTGCCTGGAAAAGCAGGTTGTGTGTTGGCTTCTGGAGGAACCTCTGCCAGAGGCAGCCTGAGAAGTACAGTCCTTGGGAAAGGAGGAGAGAAAATGGTTCCCTTAATGTGCACAAATGATCTCCTTGATAAGGATTAATGCTTGCTGGGTAAGCAAGCACAGGATTGAAAAATCCTGCAGGGAGTCCGGGCGTGCCGCTGGCTGCGCTGGGCAGCGCACACAGTTGGGAGGGTGCTGGTTCCAAGTCATTGGTTCCAATCGCCTCCACAGACCATCTGTGCCTTTCTTTAACCTTCCATGATTTTGTTTCATTAGGGGTAACAGGAAATGAGCAGCCACCCTCGCTGCAGCCAGAGCTGTCTGAGTGAGATGGCAGCAGCTCTCGGTTCAGATATTCGGCAAACCAGGTTGGGTTGGAGTGAAAAGAGCCCATTAACTCCAGTGACTTTGGAGAGGGCCCTTTGTTCTTTTCAAAGTTGTTATGGGTTACAGAACTCAAAAGCCTCTTTTCTTGTCCATTATGAGCACAGTGCAGTGGATCACTGTGTTTAGCATGGATGCCTGGGAGCATTCCAGATACCACAGGACGGTTTGCAAGGAGGGAGCGTGTCAATGCTGGGGAGATCTCAAGGAATTAAATGGAGCACAACAGGTAGACCTTGGAAGCAGAAGGATTTCTTTACATGTGAGCATCCTGTTGGTGCAAATCTAGAATGTTCCACAGTGCATTCATAACAAAACACCTGGACATTACACTTCCCGTTCTAAAATGCTGCTTTTACCTTTGTCTGGCATAACCACTTCAGTTGGAACTCTCCATGTTTGCTGTAAGTGACATTTTGATGGTCTGTGTTTTTTTTTTTTTGTTCCCACCAATCAAACTGTTGCTTCCTTAAAAAAAAAAAAAAAAAAAAGAGTTAGAGATTCAATACTTTGTTTATATTAAGGAATTCTACCAAATTTTTCCCCAGAAATCTCCAGTCCAGATTTCAAATGTGACATTTGGCAGAGGATGGATTTTTCATTAGGGATTTATCTTTGGTTTACCAACACTGTAACCTTTAAAGAATGTTCCAAATCCTGCATTTCTCAGGTGTGCAGGAGGATGGGATTAGATCAAACATGTTCAGGAGACTCCATTCATGGTGGGCACACTTAAGCCAGATGTTGAGGCTGTTCCTGGGTATCACCTTAGGGCTGGTGCCTGCTGTACCAAATTGAGGTGCTTGTGGAAGGGTGTGCAGTGCTTTTTGGAATTTGGGTTTGGTGGTTCCTGTTTGGCATCTTTGCTCCATGATGGAAGCTACAGAATAGCATTAGGTCTGGCAGTTCCCTGAGGGAAGGAAGAGCCTCCAGTGTCCATCTAACAGGGGCTCCATGGCAGCACGTAGGGTCTGTTGTCATCTGGCACTCTTCTGGGGACAGAGGGGCTTGGCACAGCAGAGGGGAGATGACAAGGAAAGATCATCAAAGCTGTGTCTGGCTGTGCATTAACAGAGCTGGACCATGGGGCAGCAGTGGCCTTCGCCAGGATCAGAGCTGGAGCAGGTGGAGCCTCAGTTGGACCATCTGCCTCCAGGGGAGGAGGAGGAGGAGGAGGAGGAGGAGGAGGAGGAGGAGGAGGAGGAGGAGGAGGAGCAGCAGGAGGAGCAGGAGGACATGGCTCACAGTGGGGACATGGCACACACATTGGGGACGTGGCACACACTGGGGACGTGGCACACACTGGGGACATGGCACACTCTGGGGACGTGGCACACACTGGGGACGTGGCACACATTAGGGACACGGCACACACTGGGGACACGGCACACTCTGGGGACGTGACACACACTGGGGACGTGACACGCTCTGGGGACGTGGCACACACTGGGAACACGGCACACACTGGGAACATGGCACACACTGGGAACATGGCACACAATGGGGACATGGCACGCACTGGGGACGTGGCACACACTGGGGATGTGGCACACATTAGGGACGTGGCTCACAATGGGAACACGGCACACAATGGGGACATGGCACACACTGGGAACATGGCACACAATGGGGACATGGCACACACTGGGGACATGGCACACTCTGGGGACGTGGCACACATTAGGGACACGGCACACAATGGGGACGTGGCACACACTGGGGACGTGGCACACTCTGGGGACGTGGCACACATTAGGGACACGGCACACAATGGGGACGTGGCACACACTGGGGACGTGGCACACTCTGGGGACGTGGCGCACTCAGGGCCGATCAGAACAGCCAGTCCTGGTGGCACACCGTGGTGCTGTTAGCATGGCCCGGAGGTTGCCCACCCAGGCTGGAGTGGCGCTGGCCAGTCCGTGGTTCCTGGGCTCTGAGTGACCCCTGCTGGGGCCAGCACGAGGGAGGAGGAGGAGGAGGAGGAAGGACCAGGGGTTGAGGTGCAGGACGTTGCTGGCTGCAGGACCCCTCTTTTGTCTGCTTCAAGAGTTGGAAGTAGCAAATCAGCTGAAGAAAGGGAGAAGAAAGGATTATTTAATGCTTAAGATGATTGAATGCTGCCTTGGAAAACTGATTGTTTTCCCTTCCTTTGCCACCTTTTCTCCTTTGTGATGCTGGTTAATTCACTTCAACGTAACTTTTCACAGACTGTTACTAATTGGGTATTCTTCAGTTTCTTCATGGTTCATTTGAGATGCAGGGCTCTGAATTTGTACTCTACTGCTGCTGAAGACCATTTTGGACACATAAGGAGTGATCTGAGAAAACAGTTTGTAGACCTCTCTTAATTAGACATCCACAGTTAGAAGATACATTTCCTTTAATCACTATAGATCTCAGCTCCACAGTCAGTGCAATAGAGGTAATAATAATAGCACCTTGAATCATGAGGGATTGAGGAAAAGCTTACAAGGAATTTAATAACTTGGACATCAGAGCAGCATTTGAATTGTCTGAAGTAAATAAAGGGAGCCATGCATTGAGCAACAGAGGGAAAATATGTGTGTCTGCTCTATATAATGCATCATAACTGTGGAAATGGGGAAAAAATAGCATGGCCACCAATTTATAACCTATATCATGAGGAAGGGGGTGTCTGCATTTCTAATCCAGTTCTTTTCATGTGTCTTTCTCTGATCCGTCATTAACAGCCTGTTTTAAGTGTCTTTGTCTCCTCAAACAGCATCTCCAGCTAGAGTCCTTTTTCCCAAGAAACTCTTAAAACTTAATTCCTTCATGCACATTTTAAATGGAATAAACCAAAAGGATAAACAACATTCTTTGCAGGGATGATTCATAAAGAAATATTCACCACCTATTTGTGTTACAGTATAATTTCTCATTCTTGTCTTCCTGAGCTTCCCTCTCCATGAGCACCTCTCTTCTATTTATACACATCTACCATTACTAATATTCTTACACACACACAAATATAAAATTCAGTTTGGGAGGTCTTCTACAGCAATTTAAAATCTTGTTTTCTTTGAGTGTTTCTTCTAGTAAAATCTAGAAATACTAATAATAATAAAACTTGGTGTAAAGTTAAATGCAGAAGATCATACCTTGCAAAGCACTTCTACTGCTCAATTTGAGAGCATCCCCAAAAATTCATATTCACAAGGCTGTTTGAGCAATAGATCAGCTAGACAAAAATAGAGGGAGCGTTTCTATTTTCAAACCAAATGATATGACAGAATTAGCAGCTTGGGGAGCGTGCTGCTCCTCCTGCTCCAGGCAGCTGCTTCATGGGTGCTGCAGGCAACAGCGGCTCCAGAGCTCCTGGTTCCAGGGTTGAGTGTCCAGGGATGCTAGCTGGGCACTCTGGGCTGGTTGCCACCTTCGCAGAGAGCCTTTCTGGGGAGGCTGAGGGCCACAGGAGCAGCTGTGGGCTGCTCACAGGCTGGGAGAGCCAATGCCCTGGAGATGATGGTAGCTCTCTCTGAGCCCTGCCACCCACCTGTCCAGGGAACTGGAGGGGCCTGGAGAGACACGAGAACTACATTTTCATCAGAAACAGGCCCTTTATGGTTTTGAGGACAGAAAATAAAGAAACCAAAGGAAAATGGCATTTAAAAGCTTTCTATAGTGCTTTCTGCTTGAAGCCCTAAAATCCTGATGTGGTGCCGTCAGAGCTTCTCTGAATGACTTGATGAAGGTTTTTTTTTGTTTTGGTTGCTGCACTCTTGGGACTCATTGGAGTGGCAGGATTAAAATTAATTAGAGGCTGTTTGGAGGGGGCTTTGGAAGATGGCCTGGGGCTATACTTCAGTCTGGTTGTTAGAAGCAATATCATCACCGCCTCCTCTTCCAGTGAACAGACCTGCGCTGGGGCGGCTGCGGGGAGCCACAGAACATCCAACGCACACATCAGAGCAAAGACTTCCTCCCAAAGAGATTACTTACCACAAAACCAGTGGATCTACCTGCTGACAACCCTAGAAATATGTCTTGTTTCATTTTATGGTTTCTTAAAGAGGCTGCTTTATGAAGCTCTCCAGAATCTTGATGAAATATCCATGTGAGGATGCTCATTTTCCTTCCTTCTTACCATGAATTATGTTGATTAGTGTGGCTGGGAAGAGATAAGAGGGAAAGCTCTGTTGTTCCAGCAGCTGGAGTTTGGTTTCATTTGCTCTGTTTTGCAAAGAACTGACGGCCGAAGCCACCAGTGACAAAAGTGGACAAAATAATTTCAAACCACTTGTCAGCCTAACTTTGAGTTTTCCTCATTGTGGAAGTTCACTTGCAGAACAGATAAAATGCTGCATCTCAAAATTTGTTGTCAAGTTTTCAGATGGTTTGTGCATTTGTAGACTCATAGATAGTTATAGTCAATCCCTCTGTACAGGAAGTTGATGCTTTCCTGATCTGGATTCCTACACAGGCAGAGCTAGTAGAAGCAAGCATTTAAGCTTTTAGGATTAATTTTAACTTGTAGTCAAGTCCTGTTGACTTTGTAAGAACTGCCATGTTATACCCAGTTGCTGACTCTGTACTAATGTTGCTCAGGGTAAGGTGAGATGATACCTGGCTTCCTACAGTGCAGATTAGTAGAAATAGCTAAAAATTGTCACTACTGATACTTAACAATGGTAATAATTTTTAAAAACCGGTTAAGTAATCCTTCTAGAAGTACAGTCAAAAGTAATTTGGTTTCTCCACCTGTATTTTTTTTCTGATTTCCCTTTCCATGCCACTAATATCTGCTCATCAGAAGGGCTAAATATACAGGAAGAACTAGTGCCTGCAGTGTGATTTTTTTCCTGCTCAATAGCCTGTGTGCTTTGGAAGAGAGTAGACAAATTCACACAAGGTGACATCATTGGTGCCACTGTTCTCTGTTCTTAATGAGTCATTCCACAATGGGCATTATTTGTCTCAGGAAGAGCTGTATCTTCACAGCATTCTCAGAATTTAGACACTGACTTAGAAATATGAATTTTTTCATATTTCAGGAGCAGTAATTGGGTTGTTCTCTCTTAGCATCTTTGGATAACTACAGTATAGGTGAATATTTAGTGCTAAAAATACAAAGTTAGGAACCAGATAAGCTTCCAGAAGCCAGGCTTATTATCCTCAGGTTGTGATTAATGAGTCCTTCATCGAAAACTTAGTAAAAATATCAATATACAGTATAACAGCAAGCAGCAAATGCTGTTTAAAAATTATAAACCTTGTGACTTCCATTAGGATTTACAGGTTTTCTGACTCAGCCTGCTAAATCTGTGCTCAAAGTCGAGTGTTCCTGGGATCACGACGGCAAAACTTAATCAGTTCCCACTTTAAGGGAGCTTGGTGTGAGTGATACTGGGGCAGCAGCGTCTGTGGAGATCAGCCACTCTTGGAATTGCAAATACAATAAATAGTGTCTCCTAAAGTTCCCCAAACCAACAAGTAATTGTTTAGAAAGTATGAAGCACATCATTCCAAGCTGCAGCACCTTACACGTGATCCTAGGAAGAAACAGAGAACGCTCTGGAGTCCTGGTTCATGAGCAATTCCCACCCTCCCTGGATGTGCCCGTGGAGCAATGAAGTGCCCAAGGAGAAGCCAGTGGTTATTTGTGCAGTTATTTTTTGTTACCCAGGTTTGAGGCACGAGGAGATTTGAGCTGGGCTGGAAGCAGAGCAGAGCCCTTCGAGCCAGAGCCCTTCCTCCTCCCTCTCTGCCCTGTTCCTCTTGCCCAGTGCGAGCGGACAGAATTCATTATCTCATCTCAGCGTTGCAGCTCTCTAAGTTCAATGTCAATAGCGAGTTAGGAAAGGGCAGGCGGGTCAGGGATTAGGACTCCAAACTGTCCTTGACGTTTCTCTGTAGGATCATCTGCTGTTTGCATCAGCACACTGAAAAAAATTCTGTCTCCTCTATCCTGGGAATGATCAGGATGGGAAAATGTCAGTTTAGGGGCTGACAGAGCTCTGATAAGAATGAGATAGAAATGGCAGGGAGTGAAGAAACAGAGAGGGGCAGAGGTACAAACACTGTCATTCTAAGTTTAAAATTTCATTCTTAAGTATGTTTTTGAGTGCACATTGTGTTTTCCTCCAGCGTTTCAGCCCAGGGGCTTCTTTTTCAAGCAGTTTAATTTTAAGGAAGTCTGAATCTATTTTTATTTGATTGGATTTTACAAGTTCTGGAAAGGTCATCCTGCCTGGCCTGGAAGCTGCAAATACATTCACTCCCACAGAATTACTTGTACGCTCAAAAATAGTTTCCACTTTCAAAAGTATCCATACGGCCTTGGAGTTACCAGCTTGGTCTGAATTCTCAGGCTTAGAGAGGGAAACAAAGTGTTTAGATGAAAATATTTTTGAAGTGTGACAACTTCTGAACACAAATAAAAAATCACTGTGCCAGGAATGATTTGGGGTTTTTTTTAGTTTCTATGCCCCTTTTATAGATCTGATAAGTTTTGACAAAAAACCTGATCGTGTAATTCACAGTGGGTTCCGTGTGTGGTCCAAGAGATGCCCTCCAAGCAGGCACTGAGGAGTGTGCACACTGCAGCCCCAGCTCTGCTCTCACCGAGGGAACATGTGCTGTATGGGCAGAAAATAAAAACCAGGGAATCATAGAATCATTTAGGCTGGAAGAGCCCTCTGGGGATCATCTGGGCCAGGCCCCTGCTCAAGGCAATTACAAATAGATCGAGCTGCTCAAGGACTTGTCCAGTCGAGTTTCTGCTCGGTGCAAACAGACTGAACACAAACCTCTGCTGTCTCTCTCTGCTTCTGTGTTGTCTGAGATGGACAATAGTAAGAAACTTTTTCTGCTGATGGCAAGCACCAAGAAAACATCTTTACTGTCACCTCAAGTCTGCCTGGGGGAAGCTAATTAAATGGATAAAACTATTCATAAGATACATTCAATGTTACCACCCCCTCCATATTAATTACAGAAATAACTGCATGTGACTGTAAAATGAACCTTAAAAATGCAAGTGAAAAGAAATTATCTTCTTTGGATGGTTACAGCTCTGTGGACAAGTCCAAAGAAACATGAAAGTCCTTGTGCATCCATCTGTACTTCCTGAGGCTGCTGAATTCTGTGTAACCATTTCTCAAAGCAGAGTAAAACCAGAAATTAACTGTAATTAATGCCACACACTTTCTGTTGGTCTCCTTAGTCCACGTTCCTGGTTCTGCTCAGGTATTTTCTACCTGGAGTCTATAATTTTAATCAAGCTGTATCTTTTTTATGGTGTTGCACTGACATCATCGCAATTCAGGCACTTGACGACAGACAGGAGTTCTCTGGGTTTGTGCCTCCCTTCCCTGGCTGGTTCCTGGCTGGTTTTCCCAGCTGGGGCCATCCTCTGGCTCTTGGTGGCCCTTTGGGCAAGCAGGCTGCCTGGTCAGTGAGCTCCCATGCACAAGGGACTGCATCTCTAGAGCCGTGGAACAAAAGACATTTTCACCAACCTTCCACCCAGGAGCCAACAGCTCAGAACACCTGGATCTCTGAGGAAGAGAACTCTGTTTTTGCAGAACACAGGGGCCATCAGTGCCTGTGGCCATACCAGGATACGCATCTTCCCAACAATCTTGGTTATCACAATTTATGTTCTGTATTGCTTTCAGGACCCTAGAACAGTACATGTAATTATAAACGAGTGATTTCTTCTGGGCCAGGGTGACTGGGAGTGACCAGGGCCTGTGCTGGTGAAGGTGGTTGGCAACTCTGAGTTTGAAGCAGCCTGGATTATCAATTTCAGTTTAAACCTTGCATTTCATTTTGGATCATCTTGTATTACAAGTCAGGGCTGTGCGAGAAGCAGAGATGTTTGAAAGGTGACAGCCAGCATGGCTTCCTCCCTTTAGTTATTAAAAAAAAAATTCCAACAAATGTTTTTACTGGCATATTAAAAAATAAAGATATCATATTCACAGAGTATGTTAATACAGCAAATTCTTCATCATTCTGCTGCAGGTGTGTTGCAGAGCAGAGATGGGCAGGAAGGACCCTGGAAGGATTGTTGCTGTTGTTGCTGCCCAGCCCAGGCTCCAGAAACAGGCAGGGAGAAATATTATTTGCAAGCATTTTAACTTCCTGCCTGAGAGAAAACAAGTGTCAGTGGCTGTGTGCTGAGCCTGCCCTAACTCAGAGCTGGGGACTTAAAGTGCTTGGAAATGACAGGTGTGTCACCCCAGAGCCCAGGCTGGAGCAGGAGTTCAGTGCCATCCCCAGCCTGAGCCTGTCCTCACCACTGCTCATCCAACCCTGCTCTGTGCCTGCAGAGTCCCTGGGTGACCTTTGCTTCATCTCCCTTTTCCTTTCAAACCTCACCTTGGACTCACCTGCTTCCCTCCAAACATGATACTGCAGCTTCCCCCAGCCCTTTGCCAGGACTGCCTGGCTCCCAGAGCAGGCTTTAGTGCATGGAAAGCAGTTAAAGACATTAGAATTAAATTATTTCTTGCAAACTTTTAGGCATTGAGGATGTCGTTGTCCAGTGGGGACCCAAGCCCGTCGTGTCCACTCGTGATCCCGCATCTCCCGTCAGGGCAAGGGTTGTCAGTGAGGAATGGCGTTTGGCTAAAGGTGGATTAATTTCTCCTTGCATCCTTGCCTTCCTTTCCGCTCTGCACACAATTCCAGGCCCCAAAGCCAGGGAACCTCCTGCGCATTTCCAGCCCGAGGCCCCCTGAGGTCTGACAAGGTGCTCAGCCCTGGTGTGGTGCTGGGGGAGCGGAGGGGCCCACGGCGTCAGTCTGCTGCAACAGGACTCAAACAGAAGTCTCTTGGGATGGTGTCTGAGTCCTATTAGGATCTTCTCTATCTGGGAATATTTCAGTCTAGAGAGGGAAGCAGCAGTGCTCTTTGAGACGCTCTCTAGTGTAAGCTCCATCAAAGGGAAAATGGACATAATGATGCTGGGACAGAGAGCAGGAACTTAAACTCTTCCTTAAATGTCAGTGAGGAACGTATCATCTGGGTGTAGCCTGTGTGGAAAAATGAAATAATCTGCAAGCAGCCTGGATGAAGGGTAAAAATGTTAAAAATATACTTTGTGTTATAAAATAAGACTGGGTGCTACAAGCTGTGGCATGCTTTGTCTTTCAGGAAGCACAGCCCTGAAGAAGTACAAAAGGCCTTTAGTTTGAGGTAATGAGGTGCATCTAATTATATTTAAGAAAGAACATCAAGAACTGCTTAAGAATAAACTACCCACCCTTTTTTTTTTACCAGGGCTAGGCAGAATCCCAATCCTGAGACACCGTTATTTTATAAAGGGTGAGGATTTCAGAGAACATCACAGAAAACAAGGTTATTTTCCCATAACTGTGGGAAAAAAAATGGCAAAGTCTTTCTTGTCTGTTCTCTTCTTCCTCTCAATAACTCCCATTAGGGGAGAGAAAGAAAAAAAAAACACAACAAAAAACAAGCAGGCCAAAATAAGCCTGGCCGTCATGAGAAATGAAGGCTGTCGGAGTGACATCTGACACCGGCGGGCCACAGCTGAAGAACAAGGGAAAAGTTTTCGGACGACTGTCACTGACCCATAGTCCCTCGCTCCTAACCTTGCTCTCCAACATATGTTTCTCATTTCCTTGCTTATAGCTGGCCCAAGCTAATGATATGTGTTTTGGCAGTCCTCCCGTACTTGGCATAGTGCCTGCCTTGTTCTCATTGTCTCCGCTACTTACAGAAACCCCTTTCTCCGTCTTTCTCTCTCTCTCAGAAAATCAGCTTTGTACAAGTCCAAGTATGCAAAGCAGCTCTTGCTGCCCGAGCTGCCATGTCCCAGCTCCGTGTCCCCAGCCCTGCACCGCTGCCAGACACGCCGGCAGAAGCACAGGGAGACTGCCACGGACAGGACCCGAGCTGGGTGGAAACAGTGGAAAATCAAACATATCGGCCCATTTGAGCCTTGCTAAAAATACAGAGAGCAGAGCTATTCTGAGGGACGATGGCATGGGAAAGCTCTGCCTGGAATCCTGGGTCCCTGTGAGCAGACAGGGCTGTCAGGCAGACGTGGGAAGGGGAACTGAGCCCAGCCCCAGGGGCAGAGGGCACGGCGCTGGGCAGGCGCAGGGGCGGCACTGCCCAGGGCTGGTCAGTCTGTCTGCGATCCATAATGGGGTGCATATGGGCAGAACACGCCTTCTGCAGGGCCCAGGGCACCCACTGCCCTCTGTGGGGTGGGGACCACACCTGGCAGAGTTTGGGTTGTGCCTGGATCCCGTGCCTCGTAGCACTGCTGGTTCGGGAGCCTGGGACGCCTTGGAGGGCTCAGGCACTGTTGGATCCCAGCTCATGGGTATTTGATCTGTGTTGGCATGAGGGACTCTGTCCCCTGCATCCAAACAAAAGGCCACTACTTCTTAAACCACCCAAAATGCCACAGCAAATGGAGCAAATGGCAGCAGTGAGCAGCAGCTCTAGGCTACAGAGCAGCTCTGCCCCAAAGGTGTTTGATGAATCTCACTAATTTCTTCTTATAACCTTCCCCATACCAGAAAATACAACTTATACGTTAGTCTGGGCACTGTTTTGGCCACACTGACTAAAAGCACAGGTTGTTAGAAACTGCACTTTCTTCAACATGTGCTTTTTTCTAGACACAGGAATATATGGTTGTATTATATGCATTTACTTATCAAAGGCTCCATCACCTGTTTGTCCTCTGAATATGTATCTTCTACATATAAATATTCTCAGTCAGTGTGCAAACTAACTTTATTTTGTGCTAGCGGAGGCAGGGTAGTGGTGGTGATGTAAAAGCCAGTGACATCAGTGTACAGCAGGCATTCTGTACGATTTTGCTTGTGACAGTTTTTAGGCTATTACCACTGGTTTTATATCCAGGGCAGGGTGAAGGACTCACACTGATAAATCATGAAGAATTAATCTCTGGCATGAAGAAAGCCATGCTGTCATTTTAAAGAAACTGAGTCAGTTAATTCCGGCCACTCCTCTGTGTTTGGTGCAAAATATTTACGTTCATTTTTGAAAGAGGGAACAGCAGAATTTCAGCAGTGAACTCATCCTCAGCATGATGAAAGTGAAACTTAAATTTTTCCTTCCTCTCTTTTCTGACACTGTCATCCACTTTAGTGCCTGCTCTTTTAGAGCCTGGTGCTGTGTCACCGAAGTTAATGGGAGATTTTCCATGCGCATTGTCTGGGAGCAGGAGCAGGCCATTACCAGGGCTCGTCACCCCCGCACCACATTCAGCTGTTTCCTCTTTGTTCCTGCTCCTTGTAGCAAGGTCACTGCTGAACACTTTTCATTCTTGCCCTGCTCTATCCACAGACACCGCTTCTCACACGGGAGCTTGACTCGCGCTCTGTGATCTCGGGCGCTGACTGCAGTGACCCCCTGTTTCTGTCCTTCCTGGTTATTGGGGTGTAATTTGAGTTAGAAGGGACCTTTGGAGGTCACCTTGTCCAATCCCCCGCTGAAAGCAAGGCCAGCAGAAATCAAGCTGCCGAGGGCCCTCTCTATTTGGGCATCGAACCCTCAGCAGCCTCTCGGGGCCCCTGGACCTCTTTTTGACTGATTTCATTGAAGATTTGTTCATGTGTCACCCCTGACTGCACGCCCCACCAGGACCTGCCTCCATCCCCTTATGCCATTGCTGCACAGCCTGTTTCCCAGGCAGTCCCTGTGATCCCTCCAGCCTGCCCAGTGCTCTGAATCTCCATGGGCTCCATCTCCCAGCATCACAGCCAGGGAGGCAGCAGGCACCTTGTCCTGTGCCCCACGGGTCCCTGTGAGCAGCATTCCCGAGGCTCTAGGGTGCCCCACTGTCCAAGGGCCAGGAGTTCTCTGGCTCTGTCTCGGAGTGGCCCCAAAGCCAGCTTTGCTGGACACCCATGCCAGCTGATTCCCCTGTGGGACCTGAAGCCCCTCTGCGTTCTGTCCTTTATTCTGTCCTTATGTCCCCAGGAAGCCTCAGGCTGAGCATAAATCCAGAACCACTCGCCAGGTTGTAGGGCTGCTTCTTTAGAGGTTCTGAAGAATACAGAGAGAGGAAATTTGCATTTTGGAGATCTGTGAGTTCTACAAACTGTACAAATGAAAATAAGAAAGAAGCACCAAGATCCATTTAAGGCGCATAACAAGAGGAAACGGCAGGAAGATTGTCAGGACAATTGTCTCTCAGAGCAACACTTGGGTTGTCAGGGGCCGGTGAGTTTGCTGGGCAAGGCTTGGCCAGGTGTGTGCAGGGAACTTCTCCTGGCAGGTGCCAGATGGGCACCAGGGGCTCCAGGGCAGGGAGGGAGAGCTGGTGTTTAAATGGTTAAACTATCACCACATTTGGCTGTCTTGGGTTTCTCATAAACATTCAGCAAAGCACTTTCATTCAATCACACATATTAACTACTTAAGTTCCCCTCTCCAAGGATGTGGATTGTTATTTTATGCCAAATGTGCTGTAATTAAGTTTGACATAAGCACATGGATTAAATATGTGGTTTGGTGGGCAAATGGGAGATGGCTTTTCCTTCTGGCCATATGGAGGATGCAGCCACATGATGTGAGGCAGAGGGAAAGGATTCTTTACTCTTTATTTTATTTGGTGCTGTTTCTTTCATTACAATTGCTCAGATGAACCAGCCAGTACCAAGAACATCAGTGCTGGTTTAACCGCTTCAGGAAGAAGGGAACGCTGAGCATTGCCCTGGCTTTCTCCATGCACTCCCTATGGAATACCAGGATACATACATGTCTGCAGAGATATGTTAGGGATATATTGGATAATAATAGTTTGTGATTGTCAGTGAATCTTTTCCTGGGATTGACCACATCATTGGTTTTAATTGTCCCACCCCAGGAAGAACACTGTGCCTTGCAGTGGTGTAACATTGGTGTGCACTTGTAAGTTATGGTTTGCAATGGTAGAGACCTCACTTGAGGGCCTTGACATCATTGTCGTCATCATCATTATTATTATTATGATTACTACTACTACTACTACTACTACTACTACTACTACTACTACATCCTACTTTAATGTCAGTAGCATCTACAGCAGGACATGGTTGTCATGGTTTTTGCCACTAAGCTCATGAGAAAACTTGACATTTATTCCATAAATACTGCTGTCTAGTTTAAGGCCAAATAAAACTGATGATAGAAAAAGCACAGAGATAAGGAGATGAGGAAGAGGAAGATCACATCCTCATGATCAGTGTGCACAGGAAAGGATCATTTCAAGTTAAATACTGCATTGTAAATGCCACAGGAAAACAAACTTTCTATGTTCCTTTACATGTCCCTCCTCTCCTATGAAAGGTGGCTGTAGAGTTATTTGTATATTAATTTACTGAATGCTTATTTCTTTTCCCAGTTCTCTGTATGTCAGTGGCTTTGCTGTCATTTCAGTTCCTGAATTCTGCTATCTGATGTAACATCTTGTACCTCTTTGTTCAGGAACTGACCTTTTGGTCAGCAGACCAAAGCTATTCCCAATTTTGTGTGTCCAGCATGAAATGCTGCAAAGGGACCTGATTTTCAGTCAGTTGGTGTTACCTGGTGGCTCACCCTGCTGTGCCTTAGACATGGACTGAGGTGGGTGCTGGACACCTGCAGGGGAGCCCTGCAGTCCCTCATTAGTGAGAGGTAACGAGGTTCTTGGCCGTGCACCAAATGGGCATCGCCCAGAGGATGAGCCCCTTGCAGGGCTCCTGGCAGGGCTCAGCTCTCAGTGGTGCTCAGGTCTGGGTGAGTCACTCCTCTTTGCTCGGCCTTCCTGGACATTTTCTGGCAGACCTCCCCTTGCTTCACCTATCGTAGGCAAAGAGTATCCCATGAAGTGTTTGGTTTTCCAGTTCTGAATGGAGGGCTGGGAGCTTTTCTCAGAGCTCTCCTTTGGTAAAATGGGGCTTGTCACACATTTACAACATTGCCATAAATGAGATTTGGTGATCAAAGAGTCCACAGTGAAAGTTGCTGAGTAAATGAAAACCAGTGGTTACCTCCAGTGCAATTTCATCACCGTGGAGCTTCATCCATCCTTCACCTCTTTGCTGGCACATGGCCAGTGTTACCTTCTATTGCACACTCAGCTTAATCCTATGCACCTCTAAAAACCTGCAACCAAATTTCCTCCCGAGCCTTGCAGAGACTTTCCCATTTCTCAGACATACTAAGGATTAGCCAGAAGCTTTTGAAGAGTTTCCAAACGATTATTTTAAAATTAGTAGATACAAGTGTTCAGAATTGGTGATTTAAAAATCTTTATATTTAACAAATGCTACTTAACCTACACCTTTACTGTTACATGACCTTGATTATATATTTACATCAACCACTTTGATTACAAATGTGCACCAGGAATGCTTTACTCCACAGTTATTGACATTCTTCCCTTCTTTGTTTAGTAACAGTTAATTATTGCACATAATAATCAATTATTTGAATTTATCGTATCAAAGGTGGACTTCAGAATTCTCAGGTTTATTCTTTGTGAGGGTTCTGGGGGTAGTGCTTGACACAGCTGGCTCTTCTTACAAGTTGTTCACACCCATCAGCTTTGGCTCATGCTGATCATCACAGATGTTTCCTTTTTTAATTTGTTGTGCTTTGATTCCTGTTTTTTATAGCTGCTTTCATATCCTCTTTTAGAAGAGATGTATAAACTTCCTTGTGAAGAGAAATTTGCAGCTTTTGGGGCACCAAATAAATCATCCTTAGATCTTGGCTGGATTTCACAGGGAGTTTTCAGGTTATTTGTTCTGTTCCACACAGGTGTCTTTAGGGTTAGAGATTTACTCCTTTCAAACACATGGGAATAGAACTATGTGGGTTTTTTAAGGAACAGAACCACTCTTGTCTCTTTGTGCGTTTAATCCACTCAGCGTTTGCTCAGGGGGATGAGGGGCCAGTGCTCCATGGCCCCATTATGGCAGTGGACACAGCTCCAGTCACATCCATTCCTCAGTGACCTTTCTCAGAGCACCTCAGTCCTCTCCCTTTGGGACTTTTTTTTTCCCCTTTTTCTTCTACTGGAAACGGCTGAAAGCAAAACCCAAACATTTAAACATGATGGTGTAAAACCAGCTCCAGTGTTCCATGAATACCCAGTGGTTTCTGGACATTTACATTGAGAATCCTGCTCAGGCCTCCAGAAACACTTCCCTGCAGCAAGCAAAGGCAGGCTGCACAAACGTTCCTGAGCCTCTGGGGAGGATTTGCTGGTGGCAGCTGAACCCGGGGCTGGTGGCCCAGGCTGGACACAGCAGCTCCAAGGGCAGAGGGGACAGGACCCATGTGCCTGGCTCAGAGCCTGGCCCTGCCCCAGGTCCCCCTGCTATGGCACGGATTTTTGACACGGATTTTGGGCAAGGGGGGAGTTGGTTTGTGGCTGCAGCACAGCCCCGTGCTGTGGGTGTTGGCTGAAATGTTGATGTCAGCCCAAAGAAGGGATTTTGGCTGCACGGATGGGTTGGTGCAGTGTGGAACTGAGGGTGTCAGCATTACACCATCCGTACCATTGCCTCCACTGATGAGCAGCCTGAGCCCGGCCCGGGGCTTGTCCTGCCTGGGGGCACGCTGGTGCTGGACAGCATCCTTTGGGTTTTGGTCCATCTGAACCAGCCTGCAGGTCAGCTGGAGCGTGTGGGGGGCTCATGCCCACTGTGGCTGCTCCTGGGAGAGCAGAACCCGTGGGTGGGCACCTGCTCTGATCTGCTGCGTGATGTCAGTGTCGTCTCTGTGAGAGCTGAAGCAATCAGAACTATCTCAGGCCTGCTTACACTTGTGCATCTCATCTTTATCTCCTCAGACCTACACTGACGTTCCCTTAAAGTAAAGGTAGACTTGGGGTTCATTTTCTTTCTAACTTCGTTTGAAGTTTCCAGTGGCACTGAGGAGAGCGTGCTGACTGATGCAGAGGGACCTGAGGAGGTATCAACAGGATCATGTCAGGTCTCTCACCTAGGGCACAGACCTACAGGGCTGTTCTCGTAGACACCAGAGACACAGACTCACTCTTACAGGAGCTGTTGTTTTGGAACCCCAACTAACACCAGCTCCAGCACTACTGACTGCTGGCACTTTGCTTTGTGTGATATAAACAGGGTCATTTCCAGCTCTTAAACACTGAAAAATTATTGAAAACCTCCTATGTTTGCTTACTGGTGAATGTTTAATCATAGGTAAATAGTCCACATAAAAACAACAGGTTATCATTAAAGTCTGGCAAGCTGGCTGCTTTGGGCAGGGAGGTGGGATTGCGTTGAGGCTTGTGCCATGCACACACGGGCAGAGGGGCCCTCGCTGGCAGGAGTGGCACGTGTCCTGTGGGATGCTGTGCTGGGTTATTGCCGTTGGCACAGGTGCTGGGGGTGCCCTGTGGCACAAGGGGGGTGAGAACCTGGCCCTGAGCTCTCTGAGCCCCAGAGCTGCTGTGAGCACTGGGGAAGTGCTCAAAGAGGAACAGGAAACAGATGGGAGATGAGATTTCTTAGAATGCTGCAAATTTCTGCGAGTTTCCAGCACCGTCCCACACCTGGGAGAAGCAGGGAAGCCCTGAGCTGTGTCCTCAGCCAGGGGTGCGAGGACACGACCACAGCAGAGCCACAGTGAGCTCCCCCCTCACAAAGTGAGCACGAGAAGCATTTTCCCACTCCCCCGGGGTTTTGAGAACAAATGTAAATATTTTAACCGTCTTGTTTTGTATCAGAGAGCGAGGGGCTCATCAGGCCCGGTTCCGTGCAGGGCAGGGAGGAGAGGATGGGACGAGATGGTCCGGGGTGGCCAGGGACAAGGCTGGGGACAGGGCTGGGGACACGGGACAGGGCTGGGGACACAGGAAAGGGCTGGGGACAGGGCTGGGGACAGGGCTGGGGACACGGGACAGGGCTGGGGACACAGGAAAGGGCTGGGGACACGGGACAGGGCTGGGGACACAGGAAAGGGCTGGGGACAGGGCTGGGGACAGGGCTGGGGACACGGGACAGGGCTGGGGACACAGGAAAGGGCTGGGGACACGGGACAGGGCTGGGGACACAGGAAAGGGCTGGGGACAGGGCTGGGGACAGGGCTGGGGACACGGGACAGGGCTGGGGACACAGGAAAGGGCTGGGGACACGGGACAGGGCTGGGGACACAGGAAAGGGCTGGGGACAGGGCTGGGGACAGGGCTGGGGACAGGGCTGGGGACACGGGACAGGGCTGGGGACATGCTGGCCTCGGGGAAGCTGCTCTCCAGCCCCAAGGCGCTCCCACAGGTTTTTCTCGGGCGATCCTGGTGGCAGCATTATTTATATTTTCCTTCAGAGAGCGGAGCTGAGCTCTTTAACCACGAAGAGAAATTAAATCTTTTTGCTGATAAGACGGTGAAGTACTGCAATCCGGCTGACCTCCTGAAAGCAGATCCCAAAAGCCGGGCTGTCCCAGTCCGAGGCAGCCCTGCCGAGGGCAGCCTGCGGGTCCCGGTGGCCCCGGTGGCCAGCCCGGGCGCTCGGAGATTGCCAAGCTCCGAGCTGGGGCTCCTCCGGGCTCGCACAGCTCCGGGCAAAGCTCCTTCCTCCCCCGCCGGCCCCCTTTCATTTTCCTACAGCGTATTAAACCTCAAGACGTAGTTAACACTAATCCTGATTTATTTAGGATTTATCTGCATTTTTAATTCCAGTCATGTTGTGAAAAAGTACCAAGGGTTCCAGTTTGTATGTAAACTTGTGCCGTTTTGCAGAGACGTTTATTTCAATCTTCTCCTTGAAGTGATATTTTAGCCAAAATTTCGGACTTTCCTCTTTTTAAAACACTTCATATGGATGCTGGCCATAATAATTTGGTTTATTGTTATTTTTTCCCCACAGTAAATACCCTCTTGGACTATTTTATGCATTAATCTGGATTTGATGTGGATTTAAACATTTACAATGCAAAATAATTTGGGTTAAAAATAATCCCCCTTGATAAAGCTAAAAACCCCCCCAACTGTCACCATCTCTGACAGCCAGACATGGGCGATCCTTCACTATGCAAATGAAGGTGAGCAGAAGCCCGAGAGCAGGAGCGGCCGTGGCTGCTTTGGCCGGCCCGGTCAATCAAAGACCCCGACCCAGAGGACTGAGGATGCTGAGCACCTCAAAGCCCGGCTCAGTGCCGAGCTCAGCTCTCACTGCTCCACCTGTGTCCCCTCCCTGCCCCAGGCTGGCATTCTGCAGGAGGAGAAGATTCCTGCGGGATCTGGGCAGCGCCCACCCTACATTTCTAATTCAGGCTTTCACTGGGAGCCTGCCAGAATTCATCTGCAGCCGTGGTGCTGCTCCTCAGCTGCCTCCTCACAGATATTCCCAACCACATTGCCAGACCTAGAGGGAACAGTATTCCAGGACATTTATTTGTTTCCTGAGCACACACCTGGGACTCGGGCATCTCTTGATAATCTCTGTGTGCAGGAACAACTGAACATCTTCCTGGGAGAAAAATCCACTGAGGACTGCTGAGCAGTGGAACATCCTGGTAGTTCAGAAAGTCCTTTAATCTGGAGTTGGTGGTGATAGCACTGTCTGCCCACAGTCTTCCATGCTCCTGCCTGCAGGACTGTTACTGGTCCCTGTTGATGACAGGACATTGGCTAGGTGGACCTTTAATTTAATTCATCTTCTTATAATCCCTTAACTAATGTGGAAATGGGACGTGTATGGTTTGTTTACAATCTTTTTCCAATACAACAGAAATCCATAAGGAATATCCCCTCATTACACCTTCGTAGTCACCAGCAGGGTACCTGGACCAGGCCATTGTGGGGTCACCAGGGGTTTCTGCTCAGCCTGGGAAGGGCAGCCCAGAGCTGGTCCCAGCCAACAGCGCCTGAGTGGTACAGGAGGCTGAGCCTGCAGGCTGGGGATTCATCCTGGGGCATCCATCCCTGCGGAAAGCCCAGCTCCGTGGGGCCCTGGAGCCAGCTCTCCAGTTGCTGTCAGCCACTTCCAGCACCTCCTGGGCTGTCCGTTTTCCAATAAATACAATATCCCAGCCCCAGGGTACAGCTGGCATTGTCTCCTCCCTCCAGCCATTTGAGGATAGTGTTGGCTCACACCGTTAGCAGGCAGACACCAACCCCTGACCCTGGCACTGACCCCGAGCCTGGGTGGACACAGGGGTTCAGGTGGGCCAGTGCAGCTCCCCAGCACAGGCTGGTGGGTGGGCAGCATCTCCCGATGCCCAGCACTGTGCTGGCTGCTGTGGAGGTGAGGAGTCAGCTGCAGGTTGGGCAGGGGAGGCTCTGAGCAGGGTCCAGCTCTCAGCAGGGAGCTGTTGCACATTTGGGAACGCCCCAGTGCAAGTCAGGAGTGTCCCTCCAGGAGCTGGTGCAGGATTTTGGTGGAGGGTTGCAGAACACTCAGATCCAGAACAGCGCAGCGAGGCACTGGAGGGACGCTGGGGGACACTGGCCTGTCACTTTTCTCTGGGACGAGGGGCCTGTGTTGTGTCCACACCAGCCAGCCTGGACACTCCCTGTGGTGGGAACGTCCCTGTTCCACAGTGGGCTTCACCCCTGCCAGGTGCAGACCCCTGCCAAAGGACACCCCGGGGATGACCCCCAGAATCTGAAAAGCCAATCAGGAAAAGGTGACCCTGTTCCACCCTGTTCCATCCAACCCCGGTTTTCTGACTCCAGCTTCCAGTCACTTATCAGAGCTTTTCCCTGTTGAAGACTTAAAGGCCTCCCAGTCAATAAACACATTAGCTCGCTAAACATGCGGATGCCTTTTCTTCTCTGGATTAACCCTTTGGGAGCTGGGGCTTCCATTGGATTTGTTAGGATATTGATCACAGATCATGTTTGCCTTTCAAACTCTGTTTCTGCTTTGGACTTGACAGATAGTTGCAGTGCTGAGGCCAAGCAGCAAATTCCGTGCAGCCGCACAGAGGAGCTTTGGGAACCACCCAGGTGGGGCAGAGACCCCTTCTGGAGCCCCCCAGGGAACCATTCACCTCACCAAGAGCGACTTGTTCTCATAGGGAACTGCTACTTCTAATTAAGAAAATACTACATGTTAAACAATGTCACATAGATCTCTATTTTCAGTATTAGCAAAAATTACATTAAATTAAAAGACACTTTAGCCTAATTTGGCTCTTCTTCCCCTACTGAACATGACAGGCCCTCACAGTAAATGTCTGTAACTGCACAGAATGGAAAAGGAGCCCAGCTGAGCCGGGCCCACTGCTTTGGGTAAGAGCACATCAAAGGAACTCTTAGAGAATGATTTAGAAGAAACTTTACAAAATGAAAAGGTCATATTTTATGACCTTGCTGACCCAAATGGACGCAAAAATATCAGAATTAGTGACCTAGAAGAAAGCAGGTCTGGCTTTTTAACACGTGTGGTAACCTTATCCTCTCGTTCCCAGTTGCCTGAGAATCTGGAGTAAAATGTTGCTGGTTTTGGTTTAGGCTCTTCCCTACCGCACCTCTTGTGTGTGTCAGTCGTCTTTCACACTCTCTTAAAAATGCAGCTGCACCTGCCTGGCTCAGAACTGGGCAAAGCAGGTGTCGAGTTCCCTTTAATGTGGACCATATTCTCAGGTTTTTGAGCTCCTGGTAAATCCTCCTCTTGTATAATTTTGCTGTTCCCATGCAGATACCGCCTTCTCTTGCCACTCTAATAAGTTATATCAAGCCTACATGCTTTGGTTTTAGAGCTGTCTGTTAGACTTGCTAAGATCTTCTCTTTTTTCCATCTAGTTGAGGATTTCATAGTTTTTTTCTCTTTTTATACTTTTTTTGAAGAAGGATTTTTCAAAATTCTGCTGTGGACTGCATGTGAGCCATGCCTTTCCCAGTCTGCCATACAAAGATAATCCTCTCACTCTACGACATCTAACTTTATCCTCTTTCTAGGCATTAAATTTAATAACAAAACCCCCAAGAAGTTGGTATAAAAACTCATCCAAACCTTGCCTCCAGGCTTGCCCTTATGGTTCCTTTAGCCCTGCTTTCCTCACACAGCCTCTCCCTGTCCATCCATGGGCTGCTGGCTTTAGCAGCACCTCCCTGTGCACATCAGCTCCACTTATCTGAGGAGGAGGGACGTCATCGTCTGATAAGAAGGAATTTTTCAGGCAAGGAATGCTGAAATACTATAAATGCTTCTAGAAAAATCATGAGGTGTCACCCTGTAGTGCACAACTCAGAGCTCATGTGGCCCAAAAAACAATTATTACAAAACTCTCATTTAAGTGAAATTTCTATGTTTTGTGAGTTTAACGTGCTGTCTCCTCTATCCTGCCATATTGTACAGAGATTTATCCTAGATGGGATTTGGTTCTCAAGGTTATTCCTGTGGTTCTTCTTAGCCTCTGTGTTTACTTTTTGATTTATTCTCATTTAGGCAGCAGAGATTTCTCTTTGTCTTCAGAATTCGTGTAATGGGCTTGCATCATTTTCTGCATTGTGCACTGGGGAAATTACCAATGCAGCACACAGCCATGCTGAAGCAGCCACACTGAAACTTTCTTTTAAAAGCTCAGTTCACATGTGGAGCATGATGTTATTTACCACCCAAACCACCTGACAGCATCCTCTGGAAATCCCTTAGTGCACTGCCATGACTGACTGAAAACTGTGGTGTAATCTGTGAGGGAAAGGGTCTCTCTGTTTTAATACTCACATCAGAGAAGCAGGTGATAAGAGTTACAATTTAAAGAAGTTTTTCTAAAGTTGTGAATAATTAACCTTCCAGTGCTGCTGATTGGCAGTGTCACCCAAGTGTCACCTGCCTGCTGCAGGGTGGTGACAGCTCCCAGCTTCTTGGGGCGCCTTGGGAGAATCCTTCACACCTCTCCATCAGCTCTGACTGGCCCTGCTGGAACCAGGCAGTGCTGGGGGCTGCTGATCTGGGGGCTCCAGGTGAGCCTGCATGGCCACCTGTCCTGCCTTCCCTGTGCCCACCTGTCCTGCCGTCCCTGTGCCCATGGCCTGCCCCCTTCATGGGGAAGCAGAGTCTTACTCCTGCAGAGTATTTGTTTAAGACGATTTCCCTTCTCATGCAGGGCCTGCAGTGGCCATGCCAATAAGGGTGGGAGCACTGATAAGAGGTTGATGCTGGAATAGAATCCCTGTGTGGAGTGGATTATATCCCTGTGTGGATTATATCCCTGTGTGGATTAAATCCCTGTGTGGATTATATCCCTGTGTGGGTTATATCCCTGTGTGGTCTGGATTATATCCCTGTGTGGGCTGGATTATATCCCTGTGTGGGTTACATCCCTTTTGCTACTGCTGCCACCTGGACAAGGTTGCATTCCAAAGGCAGCGGCTCACCCGGGAACGGGAGCGGGAGCGGGAGCGGGAGCGGGAACGGGAGCGGGAACGGGAACGGGAACGGGAACGGGAACGGGAACGGGAGCGGGAACGGGAGCGGGAGCGGGAGCGGGAACGGGAACGGGAGCGGGAACGGGAACGGGAACGGGAACGGGAGCGGGAGCGGGAGCGGGAACGGGAACGGGAGCGGGAACGGGAACGGGAACGGGAGCGGGAACGGGAGCGGGAACGGGAACGGGAACGGGAACGGGAGCGGGAGCGGGAACGGGAACGGGAACGGGAGCGGGAGCGGCGCTCCGCCCTCACAGAGCGCTCTAATGAGATCCGACAGCCCTGATTTCTCCGGTGATACAGTGGAACAGCACGAGCCGTGCTGATGGGTTGGGGTCCTGACCTTTAACAAGGACTCGCGACACAGGGCAAACTGCCCAAGAGAGATGGAGGGGCAGGAGGCCAGGGGACAAGGTCGGTACATAATGAAGTGGTCAGCATTGGATTTCTGTCACTCACGGTAGTTAAGTACAACAGTGAGGGACTTCAGCGAGCGGAACTGTGAAAGAGCACGGGCAGGAATCACAGAGAGCAGGGGGTCTGGGGAGGGCCAGGTGCCTTCTGTGCGAGCTCCGGCAGTCCCCGTGACTCCGGTAATGAACAGGGCGAGGGCAGGAATCGTGCAAAGACAGCGAGAGGGCAGGGAGGGAGCACGGGAGATTGGAGCAAGCGGAGAAGGAAATCCAAGGGGACTGGCAGCGCGTGCCCCGTGATCTGGTGCTCAGACCCAAGACGGGAATGGAGCTCCCTCAGCCGCAGAGCGGTCTAGAGCAGAGAGGAGCCCCTGGTGTGTCCAGCCAGCGTTGCAGGGTCCCTGTGCTGGCAGCGTGGCCAGCCCTGAGCATGGCCCTGGCCCAGGAGCTGCTCACACAGCCACCACAGCCACCACAGCCACCACAGCCACCACAGCCACCACAGCCACCACAGCCGTGGAGGAGCAGTGCCCAAACACACGGCCCCATCTTTGGTGCTCCCAGCCTCAGCCTGTTCTGGCACCAGGAACTTCTTTGGGGCCCCAAGGGTGGCTCGTCTCCTTTTAGTTCCTTTCTGCTGCTAGATCTAAATTTAGTGGGACTCTCAGCTAAGAAAACTAAAATACCCAAACCATTTGGTATCAGACTGCCTGGGGTGAATGCAGAGAGCAAACACTGAAATACAGAGGCAGCCAATTCCTGCTTTGAAGGAGGCACTGGCAGCTGATGGGGTCTGAATTTTACATTTGGTTCCTTTTCAAGTGTTCTCCTTCAGACTTGAGTTTAGCAGAAACGTTTCGTTGCAATTTTGCTAATAGATCCATTGAGGCTTCAAGTGACAGAAATTAAATGCATTCACCCTAAATACAGAGGAATTCTGTTACTAAGCAGTAACCTCAAAATTCAGGTGACCAGAAACCAAAGTGAGAATGGAAAATCTGAACATGTTAATTCACATCCAGCATGGATAGGATGCTGTGTAGGATGCCAAAAGCAACTCAAAGGGTATGTGATAAGTAAGAAAATACATTTTAAAGCTACTTCAAACACAGTAGCCCAAGCTAGGCTTATTTGCATTAAGAAAAGCATAATATATAGTTTTAACAGTGCTGATCCCTTGGGAGGCATTTGGACTGCAGGGCCCACAAAGGACAGAACCAGTAAATCTGATGTGTACAAGAGTCTCTTATACAGAGGAAAATAACCTTTAGTCTCAGCTGCAGGACTGTGAGAACGATTGCAGAGAGCAACCTGCGTTTGCATTGGTTATGGTCAATGCCAAGTTTGTTCTTTTGCCAGTTTTTCTTTATTTGTGTGTTTTATTGTTGTTTTTTCCTATTGAAAATGCAACCACTGAAGCCAGGCAGGCTGTGAAAGAGGTGAATTGCTTGATTCCACAGCATTGTTTTAATTTGTCTTTGGATGAATTCTCATATGCTTTCATGAGAAAATCGCCCATTAGAAGCATTCATTTAATTTAAGAACAGTTGGGAGAGGAAGGGTTGGGATGACAGATGGAGACTGTGGGTGTTTTATAAGAGAGCAGAGCTTTTTGTGTTTATCTTTTTGTGGCACATAGTTGCTGTTCTCTGCTGCTTCCATTTTTTTAATCTGCCCTTTTTTTGCACAGTATTTCTTAGAAATCTCTTCTCTTTTGTACTGGAAGTCTAATAGATTTCATTAGTTTTTCCTGTACTGTGTCAGCTTTAAAACATTCCAGTATAACAGAATGCAGGGAGGTAGTCTGGTAGGAAAGCAGAGAGAAACAGGCTGGATTTCAGTCTGGGCTGGAATTGCACAGAATTTAGCAGAAAAGATACTGGAATATTGAACTGATTTCGTCCCTTAACCATCCCACTGTCTGTCCAGCAATGGTACACACAGGCTGAAGGGGTTTTCTTGCTGTGCCAATGCCTTCTCTGTGCAGTTGAAGCTTCACTGTCAGAAAGTGACTTAAATCTCACAGTCAACCTTTATTTAAATTAGTCTACAAGTAAATACAAGGTTTCAGAGCCTTCTCCGTAAAAGCATGTACATAAGAGCTGTAGGATTTGTGGATGTCAGTGTGTCTGTCCGTGGAAATGGCCTGCAACACCTACATGAACACAAACCTGGGAACCAGTGTCAGGCAGGCACTGGCAGCACTGGGGACCTGGTTTTATAAACACCTGAACATCAGCACATGCAAATAAAAATAACTCTGTCCAGTCCAGCTGCTGACAGTATTTTAGTCATCCAGTCCCTGGGCTGTAACTTAGATTTCTTCTAACAGTCCTGAAGTTGTGATGATAAATAACCTGTAAGTTGTGGTGCCTCTGCCTTGGGACTGCCAGGCCCCTGCCTGAAACTGAAATTTAAAAGTAAAATTAACTCCTGTTAAAGGAAGATGGAAAACAGTGCATTGTTTGTTCAGTATAGAACTTGCTTTGCTCTGCAATATAAGCAGCAGCCTATAAATGCAGGGCAGAAATTTCAAGCATTAGTCTCACTTGTTCTCACCACATTACACATGGATTTATTTGCATCTCTGTGTGCTGTCCTGAGGTTTGCATTGAACAAAACAAACAAGGTGATACGAGAAGCAAAGCACATTTATAAGACTTTTGTTACTTTTCCGTGAAGTTTTTCTTACTGTGACCCAGTTTTCCCCTTACCCTTCAAAATTTCTAAATTATTGGATCATTCTTTACTCTCCATTCTAAAGACAAAACCTGTTTTCCAAGGCTGGGTCATTGCTTCCTTTGATTGCCATAGCCACTTTTTGCTGCTACACACCCATTTCAGTCCCTAAAAAATACACCTTAGGAGTTTTCTTAGTACTTGGTTTGTCTTTTTTATCCCTTCAGATTCCTTGTTCTTCCTCCATCCCTCCTTCCTAACAAGTGAAGTTTGTTCACCACCTCCATCCAGCCTTCCCCTGGGTATTTCAGGTTCCTGTTCCCACACTCTCCGTCAGCTCCATCAGAGATGAACCTCTACATGTACTTCTCTTACTCTTTTGATTTCATAAGAACATCTCTGTTCTTTCTTTCATCTGTATCATCTGTGGTGTTGTCCACCAGCTGAGCAGCAAGGCTTCTGCCTTCTCTCTGCAGCCTGCACTTGGCCCTACAGAGCTCAGCTTTCCTTGCCTTCAGCTGGCCCTGCACCAGCAAGCCCAGTCAGGACCAGCATGGTGAGCTTGATCCGGTCATTGCTGGTGCTGGAAGGGCAGGAAGGGCTCGTTTGCTCCATGACATATTCTGCATCCCACTCTGCCCAGGGACAGTTGGTGCTGTGGCACAGCTCTGGCCTTTCCTCTCCCAGCCAGCCCCCTGGGAGCCTGCTCCTTCCTTGGTCAATGCTGCAGCTCCACAGGACATGCTGACTCCCTTCCAGCTGCCTCTTCCTTCCTCAGCACCGCTGGCTGTGTTACAGGCTCCTCTCCAGGAGATTTTCTATCAGCTGCCTCAGCCCTGGGAGCTGTTATCCCGTGACCCATTGTCTGCACGATCAGACGGGAGACAGGGACATTCCTGCATCTGTCTTTTCCTGCTGCCCTGATTTATTACGCTGTAAAATAATAAAACGTTAAAAAGGTTGAACCTGAACTGAAGCTATGACTATGACACTATTAATCAAACTGCTGGAGAATTACTTTATATTGGGTGCCTTAAGCACTGATCCAGTCCACCAAAAGTTGGCCTGAAATGTTGTCCACAGTCTTAGCTCTGGCCTGGGAAAAGCAGTTCTGGGTATCTCAGTTCTCTTCTGGTGTGTGGCTGTGCAGGGCAGGCAGGCAGGGCTGGCTCATCAGGTTCTCCTGCTTCATCACAGCGTCTCTTATCTCAGCCGTCGATGCCACGCTCACTTGATGTCTCAGTTCTGGAGCAGAGACATTCCAGCTGCTATCTGGGAAGGCCCTGGCCCCAAAAATATTTAGTTAGCAGCCATTCAGTTAAGTGGAATTGACTTTTTATCGGCTTTCTTCTGTGCGTCTGCCACCAGTGAAGGCTGTTTCCTCCTCGCCTGTTGTGGGGCTGTCAGCCCAGGGCCGTTCCTGTGGGCAGCCCTGAGCTCTGATCAATACCAGCACTGCAGCAGTTCATGCATGGCTGCTCAGCTCCATCGATCCACCCCTTCCAACAGGTACCGGCTCTGGAGCCAGAAACTTGACATCAACACCTGCTTTTACTTCAGGCTCCTTCCTTCTAGGGGGTTTCAGGGAGCCCCACTGCCTTTCTCTGAAGACTCACCAAGGGCAGACTTGCAGCAACTTCTCACCTGCCTGGAACATTCCATGACCCCACTGCTCCCCAGCCCATCCCTTTGATCATCCAGCCCGTACAATCCCATACATGCACTTCCAAAGCACCCAGCAATGACACCTTGGACTGCTCCAGTTAGGAGAACTCAGAAGATTTGCAATTAGGAACATGTGCATTGATGGGACACAGAGCATCTGCAGCTGTCTCAGCATTGCTCCTCATGGGGAGACCCTCTTCTGTCCCAGCTGGGGATCTGGGGCTGTGTCCCCATGTTCCCATATACTCCAGCAGGATGCAGCATCCCCAGACTGGGCTGGCACTGGGCATCACCCACAGATTCCATGGGGCAGGTCAGGCCAGGGGTACCCACGGGAGGAGGGAGGTTTATTGTGCCAAGGGTACCACAGAGAAACTGCTCATACAGCAAACGTGTCCTCCTCCAGCAGCACCCTCACCCAGCAGAGGCTTTTGCTGAAGCACAGAACACCTGGGTTTCAGGATGGCACCTTCAGGCCATCTGTTCTGGTGAGATGCCATAGCAGAACAGGAGATAATGGACTAAGAACACTAAGCCACCAGCAGTGTGCTGGCACTCCTACTTCTCCACACTTGCTGCCGTCCCCAAAGCTAGCAGCATTTAGGGAACTAGTCACTGTTTTGAAGGAAGCCCCGCAGCTGTCCCTGCACAGATGTGCTCCCTGCCAGCCACTCCAACCATGCTCTGTGGGCTGGCACAGGGGCACACACAGACAAGGGTGCTGCCAGAGACAGCCCCCGCTCCAGTCTGACAGGTAGATGCCCATGGCTCACACCTGTCCAGCCTGGGAAGCTTCTGAAGAAGTCAGAGAGGCCTTTCCTGGTTGGTTTGTAAATGTGCCATTACAGGAGGGCTGCAGGGCTGCCACAGCAGCTACAAACTTCCAGTGAAATGAGTATTTATTTTTATAGATTTGATGCAGTTCCCAAAAGACCCTAATCAACAAGTAATAAGGCCTCAAGAGAGCAATTAGAAATCTGAACTTTAACTCTCTTATAACCACAGTGTAGGAAGTGACTTCTGCTCCAGTTTGGGGTTTGCCACCTGGCATGTGAACAAGGGAGAAATACCAAAAGCCTGAAATACCAAAAACCTGAAATACAGAATAACTGCAGACAAGTATTTGAACAATGAGGTACAAGGTCCATTTCCATAGCAAGTGCATGTGTGTGTGGCAAAAAGCATAATGGTTATGGGGGGCTCACGGCCAAATTTGCAGCCTCACTATCACATCTAGGTGTTTTCAATGCTGCTTCTCAGCTTTAGACAAGCACCCAGGGTGTCCAGTGCCTGTACATGTGCAGCATCTCCCCCCCTTAAGGAAAAAAATTACCTCAGTTTTCCCAGTTGTGAAATAACAACAAGATCTGCCTGAAGGCAACACCAGCCCTCGAGATGCAGGTTTGCTCAGAACTTGTTTTGAATACTTTGGACGGGCCACTTCAGACAGGAACTGCACATTGAGTAATTCTTGCCATAGAAAGTCACGTGGCTACTGGAAAGCAAAAAAAATTGCATAAGAGCCCATCTGTGTAGCAGGGAGTCAGGGAGTGTTGGCTAAGAGGGCTCCTGCACCACCAGCCTGCCAGAGCCGGGGTCACTCCACTTCCCAAGGAGCTGTGCCAGCACCAGCACACATCCACAGCTGGGATACACCTGGGCCTTCAACCTTACAGGGGTGTTCTTCAAAAGTGCTACTTCCCTGATTTTTCTTCCTGAGGTGGCAGATGTTTGAAGGCCAGGCTGTAGTTCCCTGGGGAAGCTGGGCAGGCAGTGGCAGTGGATCAGGCAGGAGGCTCAGCGTGGCACGGGGCAGTGGCTGCAGTTACCTGAAGATGCACATGGCTCTTGACCCCAACAGCCACAGCTGAGCTGGGTCCTGCCCTCTTTCAGGGGTGGGAGCACCCAGCGTGGAATGGAGCCACCCACTTCCCACTCAGACTTACCAGGAGAGTCCTGGCAGTGCCAGGGTCCTGCCCCAAGCCTGGGATGCTGTGGCTGGGAGGAGGAAGGGCTGCATCCCTGCCAGCTGTCTGTAAGGACAGCAGGGCAGGGCAGGCCCTGGAACATGAAGATCCAGGTGAATTTTAGCTTTTAAAATAAGTCAGGTTTCAAAAGCTTCATTTGATGTATAGCTGGAGCCAGCAGAGGGAGTGAAGTGCAGGGACGCTGTAGTGTCCATGGAAAATGGAGCTGCCAGGCTTTGATCCAGGTGCATCTGGTTCAGTGGCACATCTCAGAACCCAAAGGGTTCCGCTCAGCCCTGGGCCACAGGTGACACAGATATGGATTAACAGAGGCAGGTGATCACTTGTAGGAGTGAGGGGTTGTCTTTTGCATCCTTATCAATGGAAAAAAATCAATGTTCTTGGGGCTAACACTGTATGTTTCCAGTATGAAGATATCCAAAGGAACCTCAACCTCTCAAATGATTCCTGTACTAAGGGGGTCTGAGGGAGTGCTGTCCCGAGGAACAGGTTCAAATGCTTTATCTGCTGGCACTGTTCATACAGTCCTGAGAGCGATCATATAACATATAAACATATATAACATATATAGCATATATAACATATATTATAACATATAAAGTCCTGAGGAGAACCTGAAAACCAGTGATGCTGATACTGCTCTTTGTTCTCTCATGCCTCCAAAATGTCCTGGTCTTGGCATTATCCTAAGCACTAAATGTGACAGACATGTTCACAAACATTTGTGATTTTCTAGTTAACTCGTTTCTTCAAAAATAGCAATTTTGCAAATGCAGTAGTTCTTCATCATCCACTTAGGATTTTTTTAGACTCATCTTTAATGTGCCTTCAAAGACAGAGACAGTTTCCCCTTTTGACTGAGTATTGGCCATCTTCGTTCACCGTTTGACTGGAAGAGATAGGACATGATCTTTACTAAACTCTTTAGTAACATGGGAGCTTCCTCCCAGCTGTCTATGAAGGAGAATTTTAAAAAGTTTTTTAACCTGTGTGTTAATGCACCAGTTTCCAAAGAAACACTTCTTTTAGAAAAATGCTAAGATGAAACAAGTTGGTAGCTTTAACAATTGCATTGAATACAGCGGAATTAGCTTAAAATAAGTTTTTCTTCCTCTAAATGAGATTATGTTTGTGACTGGATCAAGCAACTCTGCACCAGTCTTGAACTTGTTAAAGATGGAAATCAGAATAACCACTGCAGTATTGAAATGGTAAAACAAGAAAAGAATGGCAATTGGCCAGTGTTTATGAATCAGAGAATATGATCATGAAATCATAAGAATAACCACCAAAAGGTAAATAAATTACCCGACCTACTACTTATTTTCATGTGCAGCTTGACACAAAAGCTGAAGACATGAATTATTTATACCTGTTTTAACAATAATACTCATTTTCCTGAAAGATGGTCAGCACTCAGGCAGCTGTGGGCACCGTGCCAGTCATTGAAAGGTTAATGTCTCAGCAGCAATACATTAAATTATGAATTATACCAGTCCCAAAATGGAAGGTTATTAGCTCGGTATGTTTAATTAGCCCGGCTCGAACTTTGCCATCTGCCAGCAGTGCCCATCACTAATGCACGGCCACGTGGGATAGGAGGGGTGGGAATGAGATGCCAGGAGCAGCAGCATTGCCCTGGGCCAGCCCAGCTCACCTGCCCAGCTCTGCCTGGCACCCCCGGTGCCCCAGCCCTGGCACTGCCACCTGCTGTGCCTCTGCCACCAGAGCCGTGTCCTGGGCACACCCCACGCCTTTCCGTGGCAGGAGAGGCCACACAGGTGTGGGCCCAACACACCTGAGCCCCAGATGTGGCAGAAACATCTGCCAGGGAGCGCCCGGAGCCGCGGGGCCAGCGCTCGGGGATGGGGGAAGCAAGAGCCTGCCGGGGTTTTATTTGCACAGCATCTCCTGCCAATAACTGCACAAGGCTACGACACTGAGCTTTTCAATAAATATTTAAATTTTGCTTCTTTGCTTATTTATTTTTTTGAAAGAACAAACGGTAAATTCTGTTGGGTTTTTTATTAGTTGAGATTATGTGATGCTTTGGAAACATAATGCACTTAGTATTGCAATAACTTGATGATTTCCCGTGACTTTGCTCTCGGGGAGCCTGTGTGCTAAAACTCGGGTTGGAACTGTGTCCTGGAAAACATGGGCCAGGATCTGAACTTGTAGGAAGCCAAACAAAACCTTAATTTTAATTCTTATTTTTGTAGGTAGGATAACCTTGCCAAAGAGGAAAGGAATTTGGACAGACTTAACATCCAGCCTGTGCAGCTTCCACGAGCTGGACGCTAAAATGAAGAGAGAGTTTATTCATTCCCATCTCAACACAGCCCACCAGAATTAAAAGACATTTTAACCTACAAGGGAGATTGGGTCAAAGACTTCCCAAGCTGCCTGCACAGAGAAGGCTGTACAAATCCTCTGGCTACCAAGTCTCCATTTCTGTGCTGGATGTGAAGAGCAAAGGGAGCCTGGCAGGAATCAGGAGGCATCCAAGTCAGCGTAAGAGACAGAACCAGGTAGAGGCTTGATTCCTTTTCCTTCATATTCTTGCACTATGCAGTATATACACTATTTCTTCTCCTCCCCTTGAACTCCTGGTGATTTCCTCTTCTCCACATCAGTGGAGCCTCTGTAGTTGTACTTCTGGAGCAGGTGACATGGTTGGAATATCGGAGCAGTATGTATTAGAGTGAAACCTACAGACAGAAATAGAAAGTAAATGGAAGATTAATTGATCAGAGGAAAGGCAGAGGATGAAGGGGATAAAGTAAAGGCAAGGAGAGAGACAACTAATACCTTGCCTGTGTGCTGTGGTAATTTATTATTTTTATATGGTGCCCGGAGTGTGCAGTATCTGTTTTACTGAACAAATAGAAGAGTTCTCAGCCCCAAACAGCCAACATACTAATTTATTGTGTGACAGCCTGAAAAAATGAGCAGCCAGGCCAGTGTGACAAGGAATAATTTAGTGCTTGGGAGGATGAGTAAGTTACTATTGGTACCCTCACTTGTATATGGCATCCGATGGACAGCTCTTGTTTGTAAGGACTTACTGTACTCGAAACGTTTCCCTTTCAGGGGAAATCTGCCTGGGGGCTGTCTTAGGACATGGTACAGGGTTCTGTCTGGAGGAGCAGCCTGCCAAGTCACTACACTGGCAGGAGATGGGTGAGGACCTGAGCCCCAGCCTGGCACCGGAGGAGCAGCACAAACCCCAGAGCGGGGTGTGCGGGGACAGGCACAGGGCAGCCAGATGTGGGGAAAAGTGAAGGAAGGGACTGGGGAGGGAAAGTTGGAGTGTTTGCTGTGGGCTGTCTCAAGCTGCAGTTTCCAAGGAGCCATCCAGCTGGGACAGCAAGGAGATGACCTGGAGCAGCACGCTCCAATGGGAGAGGCTCCAGTGCAAACCTGCCGTGACCGTGGCGCCGGGGGAGCAATAGCTGAGTTGTTTCCCAACACGGTTATTGCCACTTAAATTGAAGCTTTATTCCAAAAGCAAATTCCAAAGTTTTATGTCCATAAAGGTTTAGACATAAACAAGAAAGAAGTCAGGAAAGTGGTATGTACTGTGTAAACAGTCTCACTTTATAATTAATGCTGGAGATCAGGGAGCAGGAATGGCTGTGCATGTGTGGTCATTCAGATTTACTGTTGCTCTGATTAAAACCTAGTTGGGCAATAATTTTATGCCCAGGTAGGGGCAGGAGGAGAGCAGGATGCCCCCAAGCAACCCATAAATAGTGTGGTGAAGACAAAGCGTTTATTACTTAGCTTCACAAAGGTTTTGTAAGTGCTCTCCCAGGGTAGGTATACTCATACCCCAGATGCCAATTCTGCAAATTAGCATTATTTCTCAAAATCCTGTGTAAATAGAAGTCATTTAAATACTTTATTTCATCAGACAGAATCACCCATGGATATGTCAGTCCCTTTTTCTCTCTTTTGTGGGGTGAGCAGAGGTTTTCACTCCTTGGTTTTCATTCCTCTTGGAATACTTCCACTGATGGCAGAACCTGGCAGGTCTGGGATCCATACCGGACTCAATCTGCAGGATTCTGTCCTATCTCAGTGCCTCATGCTGATGTAAAAGCAACTCCGGGACATAAACTTTACCATTTATCACTGAAATGTGCTATTTTGAATCCTCTGTCTAGCAGTTTAAATTACTGTGCCAAAAGTGGTTTTATATCCAAGACACACAGGGAATTACAGGGATTTGAAATTCTGTTGAAGTAGCACTGGGATGTTCCTTTTTTGTAATTAGAGAAACCACCAGTGAGTTCAGCTCAGGCTTTGCTGAGGGATTCTTGTTTTGTCATTGTCCGTCCTGCCACTACTAACTTGCTCAAATTTTAGAAATTTGAGCAATTACTTTAATCCATTTTTGTATGGGATTCCATGTAGAAACAGGTATCTTGGTTAACAGGGTAACAGTAAAAAAGGGTGAGAAAGACCCATCAAATAATTTTTACATTATGAAACAATTTTCCTAGATATAATGCAGTATATTAAAAGGTGAACGTTTCAGGATTTTCCAAGGCTAAAAACAAGTGTTGCATTTTAAGCGTGCCCGTCTCTCCTGTTCAGGGCAATAGACAGATTTAATACTGAATTTTGCAGGGCATTGGACTTGAGCATCCTTACAGTAGACAAATGGCCACTGACCAGGAAGACAGTACAAGGAAGTGCTGTGTTTGCTGGAGGGAGAAAGCACTTTTCTAGTGGGTAGTTTCTTTTTTAATTGTAATTGTTTATACCTGCTGATGTTTTGAATTTTAAGAGTTAATTCCAGAGAAACAGGGAAGCAAGAAAAGAGCAGGTGAGCTTGATCAGTGGAGCACCATGAAAGGACATGGCTTCATGGAAACACACCAGGAGGAATTACACTAACATTCCATCTCATGTGCTCTGCTCCATCAGAGTCACTTTTCTACCCATTGGACAGGCTGGGAAAATCTGGCAAAAAGTGGGGGGAGTGAGCTCTGAAGTTCATTTCTGGGCACTTCCAGCATGCCCCATGTCCCGTCTGAGCTGGTCCTTCATTGCAGACACTGAGTCTGTGGCAGAGCTAGGAATAGAATCCATCCCTTGTTCCAACTCCCAGATCCTCAAGAGTATTTTTAGGTACTTAATACCATTAATTTTATACTCTTTTTGGCCAAGGATCTTAGAAGCAAGATCATGCTTCCTCCTGAAATATTTTTTTTAATCCTACTTGTGTGCTCTTGGACAACTTTATTTCAGGGATTGTGTACAGTTTAGCGCTATTTAGAAATAAATGGGCTTAAAAATTAGTTTTGGGAAGAGTTTTGCACAGACTGCTTTTGTGCAGCCTTGAAGTGTGAGTAAGGATGGGGAGGAGATGGTGCAGTCTTTGTGTTGTGCAGGGCAAACAGAACCTGTCTGTGAGGGGCTTTGGCAGAGAGCAGTGAGGGCTCAGGCAGCTCATGTTGGCATGTTCAAGCTGACTGAAAAGGTGGAGAAAAAGTTCTGCATCTACACATTTCTACACACAGTTGTATTTTTCATTGTGCTGACTCAGCAAACCCCTTTAAGCCCTGCTCCTGCATCCTATCTATTATTAATTAATTGATTTCCTATAAGCTCATTATTTAGTTTGCCTGAGTTCCTGACAGGCTGCTCAGCTGCAGGCAGTGGAACAGCTCCTGTCACAAAGCACCCACACATCAAAAAGGCTAGGCCGGGCAAAGGGGAGGTTGGGACTGAACATTCCAAGGCAGTGCTGGGCAAAGCTGTCAGGCTTGTGCTGGGATTCTTGGGCCTGGTCATTGCACTCAGTATTCCTCGTAGGTTCTTTCCAGCTCAGGATATGCTCTGATTTAGTGATTAGGAAAAATTGCTTCACTGAAAGTGCTGTCCAGCCCTTGCACAGGCTGCCCAGGTCAGCCGTGGAGTCATCACCCCTGGAGGGGATCCAAAGCTCTGTGGATACAGCAGCTGGGGATATGGTTAGGACATGGGTTACTGGTGTCCTTGGCAGTGCTGGGGGAGCTTTTCCAACCCAAATGATTGATTCTACAGCAGGGTGGGAGAGCAGCTTCCCAAGGTGCAGCCACTCACGAGGTGAGCGGGTGAGCGGAGTCTCCCCGCAGGAACGGGGAACTCGAGGGGTGCCTTAAGGGCTGGGCACAGGGGCAAGAACACGAGTGCAGGAAGCCTGAGATTCAAGAGGGAGAGGTTCAAGAAGGGCTCCCGGTGCTGCTCCAGGTGCCAGAGGCTCCTGTCCTTGGCTCCATCCTCTGCCTCACCCGGTCCAGCTCGGGTGGTAAACGTGCTTATTGCAGCGCTAATGTCCTGCAAGTGGGATCCCACCTCCAGGTATATTAGAGTAATGAGTTCACACCTAACTAATGGAGACTTAATAGAGTTACTAATAGGCTGCCTTTTCCCCCCACGGTTTATGACCCCGCGGCCGGGGCTGTCAGGGGAGGGAGAGGTGAGAGGCAGTGTCAGCCCGGCCCGGCCCGCCAGCGTTTCCAGGGACATCGTCCCTCCACCTTTCTGCAAGGAAAAATAAACAGTTTGAGGCTCCTGTGTCTTTATTAAACATTTCCTTTAAGCTGCATACTTTGGCTCCCTGCCCAAATGCACCAAGAAAGCATCCACAGAGAAGCTCGGCCGCGGGCTGGAGCGAGCGGCCCCCGCTGGGGCGAGCACCTGCGTGGCTGGCAGTGGGCAAGGGTGGCTGGCCGTGGGCAAGGGGTGGCCAGGGTCCCCGGGGCCGCCGGTGTGATGGGAGCAGCCCCTGGGCACAGGGTGCCGGCGGCCAGCAGTGCCAGCATGGTGGTGGCCCCCGGCCAGCACGGGGCTGCGACGTGGCAGCCAGGTGGGTGGGTAGGTGGGTGAGCAGCAGCGGCACCGCGTGTGCCACGGGCCGGGGGCTGAGCCGGCACCGGGGGCACGGGGGAAGGCGGCCGGCGATCCCGCGGGCTGGGCTCGGCTCGGCTCGGCTCGGCCCGGCCCGGCCCGGCCCGGGGAGCGCTGCCCGGCGGCCCCGCGGCAGGCGCGGCTCGGCAGAGGGAGGGAAAGGAGGGAGGGAAAGGAGGGAAAAGAGGGAGGGAAGGAGAGAAAGGAGGGAGGGGGCGCGGCGGTGATGTCAGAGCGGCCTCCGGCCGGCGCTGCCAGGTAAACAGCCGGGAACAGCCGGGAACAGCCGGGAACAGCAGGGGAAGGCGGCGGGGCGGGCCGGGCCGGACGAGCCGCCCGTAACCCCTTCGCTCCCGGCCGCACAGCCGGTGCTCGCCCGCGGCACCGGGGCACTACCGGCGTGGGCAGCGATCCAGCCGAGGGACTCCCCACTGCCGGGACAGGGACAGGGACGCGTGAGACAGGGACGGGAACAGGGACAGGGATCGGGACAGGGACAGGCACTGGTGGCCGGCGCGACTCTCGCAGCATCCCCGGCAGCCGAGCCCCAAACCCCAGGTACAGGCGGCTGTGCAGCGGCTAAGAGCATCCTTAGTTTGCCTCATTCACCAGAAATGTGCCTTCTCTGCGGCGCCTTCGGAGCAGCTCAGCAGTTAAATCAGTAACTACGGTAAAAACTACCGGAGCTGTTTGGAGACAGGGTTTCTAAAGCCCTGTCATCCCGGATAGCGTGTGGATGGAGCCATCCTGAATCCTGAGCCTTCGCTCCCCTCGGCCAGGATCCATCCCGGCACAAGGGATGCACAGCTCTGTGCAGGCTCTGCCTGGAGGGGGACAGGATCTGGATCTGGATCTTTGTCAGGCGGGACAGGGTATTTTTTTCAGACATTGTCCAGTAAATACTGTGCATCATACAGTATGTGTGTCCTGTCCAGAGTGGTAGAGAGGAACTGCAAGATAGGGAGCTGAGGAGAAGCCCCAGAGAGCCACTGCTGATGGCCAGGTGCCTGCTTCTCCATGTTCAGCACTCTGCTTTCCCCCAGAAAACAAAGCTGCCCATAAAACACGAGGCATCCTGAGTGCAGAGATTAGTGGTAATTTTACAAGGATTCAAATAACGTTGGTCTGCAGGGTGCAGCACTGCCTTGAAAGGGAACAGCAGGCATTTCCCCTGGAAGCAAGTTTCCTCTTTTAGAGCAGTTTACAGCCGAGGTGCAGTGTCACATTGTGGCACAAATACATTGTCAGCCTATGGTTTGGAAGACGGACATTTGATACCTCTTTCTGCTGCCAAAATGCGCTGCCCAGACCCAACTCCCAGCACGGTTATTTTTTGAAGCATTATGTAATTGGATTGCATGGTCAGTAGTGCTTCCTTAACAAGCCTTTCAGCAAACCCTCTGCCTGCTGCAGCCAATCCTCAACCCTTACATGCACACTTACTCACGCAGGCTCAGTCTGGAGTAAACTCACAGCTAAATACAGTTAGCACACAGACGAAGCCAGGCTGGGAATAGATCATCTGCTTCCCGCACTACGTGAGCCGTGGTGTGGCCAAGCCCTGGGCGCCGCTGCTGTGAAAACGGGCTCATGCTGACATATCCCAGCTGAGGGGTCACTGCTGCCTCCTCTGCCCTGCCTCTCCCGAGTGGGGAAAAAAATCTGCTTTTTGGAGCACGGAGAGGCCACTGGAGCCAGTGTCCTTGTCTGCTCTCACCCTGCCCTGAGCTCTGGGCACCCGCTCCGGGAAACCTCTCGTCAGGCCCAGGGAACAGGGCCTTTATCCCGGGTTTTGGCCTAAGCTGGAGGGTGAATTGGGAGCCGAGGCCCGGCACAGGTCCCTGGGCCTGGCTCAGCCCTGTGCCGTGTTTTCCAGGAGCGTCCCTCTGCTCCGGCCGCTGTCAGCCCACGGGTTATGGCTCTGCTGACTCACGGCTTCCTGTTTGTGATTGCTGACTGGTGGCAGCAATTGCAGAAGCAATAAGAGATATTAAAAAGCGTGAACTTCCACTGGGACCAGGAGATACAATTAGGGCTGTGCCAAGAAATACACTGCAGCGAGCTGCGGAGCCCTGCAGCCCCCCGTTCCCTTGCTGCAGGAAGTAGGAAAATGAACATCATTGGCCTTTTATCATCTCTGAACCCAAATAAAAATTGCATTTGACTTCTGAAGCTCACTCTGGCTCTTTTCCATGCTCCTCCTCAAAGCCTTTGATCCAGCCTTCTGTCTGGGTCTCCTCTACCTGCTGCTGCTGCTGAGATGTAGGGATCCGTGTTCTGTGCTTTCACCTGACTGATTCTCTACACAGCATGAGGCTGTGTAAAGAGGCTGCTTTAGAAGGCATGCACAATGTAATATTATTTCCATTCTTTTTTTTTTTTTATGGGAAATATCTCTGGGGAGAAGCATGAAAGTATATGGAGAAGGTGCTCTTTGATCAGAAAGGTCTAAATGCAGCATCCAAACTGCACGTCTGTTTCTTCATATTATGCTGAAATTCATCTTAAAGTGCTACTCCTGTGTGGGCATTTCCCTGTTTCTTCTTCCTTGCCTTGAGCATTTGGAAGCATTGCCATCAGTTTCGTCATCCTGGAGGGGATTGTCCCCAAAATGATTTTGCCATCCTATTGTTACTGTATATATCGGTCTTTTAATGTGTGTTTTCATTCCAATTTTGGCCTGATTGTCAGGATGTATGTTCTGGTTATTCAGCTGAGGACAGGAGGTGGAGGATGGTGTTCTATGAACTGTGTGTCACTGAAGGACAGTACATATGCTAAGTCTGGTCCTTGATGGATTGAAGCTACAGTAGTTTCCAGCTAAGAAAAAATCACTTCCCTTTTGTACAGGCATTGAACTGACTTTTAAATTTTGTTTAACTCTGTGACAGACATAGGGCCGAGAACTGGTACAGAGAAAATGCATTAGGGGAGGAAGAAAATCCACCCCAAAACCTCAGTTATTTCAACACATACCAAAAGTGGATTGACAGTGGATGAAGAGGAGGAGGAGGCAATAGTGCACACAACACAGTTCAAGCTGGCAAGGAGCCCTTTCTTGAAGAATGTAAGTTTAACCTTTAGCATTCAAGTGTCTGGGCTTAAGTGTCATTATGAGCAATACTTTCCTCCAGCGCAGCCTCTCCTGCGTGGAGGAGGGTTCTGTGCAGCCTCATCCATTTTCCCCTTCCCCGTATATAAAAATACGTGTTTCTGGTGGCATGTGCTCCACCAAGTCCCTTCTGGTGGCAGAGCCTCTGGGCACAGCGAGGGTGGCCCTGGATGGGTCCAGGGGAGGGTCTGCCTGCCCTAAGGGGCTGTGGAGACTCTGCCACGGCTCTGGACTGGTGGAGTGAGTGCTTTGGGATTTGCTGGTTGAATTTAGGTTAAAGGTTTTGTGCCTTGAGCTCACAAGTGGAGCTGGCTGGGGCAGGAGTCCCCCGAGGGCAGTGCCTGTGCCCAGGCCTGGGGCTGCCCAGCAGCACACCGGGCACCTCGGTTTGTTGTGGCCACAGGAGGAAAAGGGATCTGCTGGCAAATTGCTTCTGGGAGAACCAAACTCAAACGAGGAGCGAGAAGGGATGGAGCTGGTGTTGCCATTGTCGTCATCACCCCTTCTAGTGCCAACCTCACCTTTTGATGGAGACACAGAAAAAAAATTAGAGAGACAGCAGCAGATGAACATCAGACCTGGCTGTGGACAGGCTGCATGTGCCCCCTCCCTCCCCCCAAATCATCTCCAGCTGTAAAACACTTCAGGGCTGACAGAAACCACACGCAGCCCAGCCATAACCCAATCTGCAAAGCTGCATTCCAATAAAAACGCAGCATGCACCTAAAAGAAACACTGTCCAGGATTGCTGTGGCAGGATGGGTGCTGGGGTGGGGGTGAGCCCTGGGGCTGGGTGCTGGGGCAAGCGGGGGCACAGCGAGCCCCCAGCCCCCCCTGCTGCTCCCTGGCTCGGCACAGCCCTCCCGGAGCACAAATGAAAGCATTGTTGGCCGAGGTGGTGCTGGGGATGGCTGCGGGGGACGTGGCTGCAATCACAGCCCGGGCCCCCAATTTCAGCGTGCGCCGCTCACGCCACCGCAGATGTCAGATGTGCTCATGTTAAATACAGGTAATAACAGCGTGGAGAGCGCGGCTCCTGCACACATCTTGTCTGATGAATTTTGCATCTCGTGTTTGTGATTTTCTGTGCAAAGAAGTACAGGTTTGAGAGGAATAAGAGCAGATATTTACGAAGAGATAACGATGAACTGTTTGATTAACTGCAGCAAAGATGCTATGTCAGATCTGATTTCTCACTGCTTACAGCGCAGGGCTGCAGGACGTGGTTACTATATAGTAAGTGCAGCTGGTGCTGGTGCTTAACTTGGTGAATAATTCAATGCAGACTTTCCTGCAAATCTCCAGTTTAATTCTGAAATAAGTTGGAGGGAAAGAAGGCTGATGGACTGTTTTCCAAGGAGCATTTGGTACCTTGCTAGCACAGAGACAAGAGGGCTTCCTTGCTGCTGCTGCTGCTGCTCCTGTGCCAGCCCTGGGCCGGGTCCCTGCACCTGACAGACCCACACCACCCCCAGACAAGCCAAGGTGTCTTGGTCTCCCTGCTGACACACTCTGAATTCTGTGGAAACCACTCTGTAGTCCAGAATTCTTCTCAATGCTGAAAACATCGGGTTTTTTTCCCTAATTCTAGGGGAACTGTAATTTTATTTTGTAACTTATTTCCCTCTTTTTTTCCCTTTAAGGTGGTTCCCAAGAATTTATTGTGGGATTTTTCATTTAAAATAGTTTTCTAGGGAAATTACTGTGACAGTGATTTAATTGTTTAATTAAAATCTGACATTGATGACAACATAAATACAATAGGCACGAGGTGATACAGGCATTAAATAAGTGCAATTGTGGAATACATCCATAGAGTACTCTGAGCACATGGAGCCTCTCACAAAGAAATGATGTTCAATATTTATCAGGTTAGTGACTCCTAATTAAATGCCAAGACTTTTTTCTTCATTTCTTTCAAAAAGCCAAGAAACATATAGATGTATTCCAAGTGTTTATTTCCATGGCAAACACATCCACTTGTGTTACGGCCTGCAAAACAAGCAAATGCACGTTACAAACCTGCTGTCTGACTGAGGGGTGTTTACTCAGCCTGACTGCAGCAGCCTTGCCAGCTTTGGGGACGGCTGGAATAGCCCACAGAGGTCCTGTCACTCCCACTGCCTAGTGCACAATGTCTTTTAATAATCAGGTAAAACCCCAGAAATACATTGGAGACAAAAGAATAAATGTTCCTTTGAACATCCCCCCCCCCCAGCCCAAACCTCCCCAAATCCTACAGCATTTCTTCTAGAGCAGTAGTCTGTCCCCTCCAGCATCCCCATGTCTCAGGAATAAGGGCAGCAGCCCCCCCAGTAACGGAGGCAAACATGACTCCAGAAGAAATCCCTTCTATTTGCCTGAAATTGCTCAGCAGTGTGGCTCTCCAGCCGTGCTGCATTTTTGCATCCCAACAATGACTGTGCTGCTGCTGGAATATCCCTTCCCATGCTCCTTGCTGGGCGTCTCTAAATGGTATCAACTCACTTCTGCGGCTCAGCAAGCCCTGTGCAATCCATCGCTGCCCTTTCCCCTTCCAAACCCACAACAGACACATCTGCTCCAGCTCCATTCCCCTCAGCCTTCCCCCCTTCTCCTGCTCAACTCCCCACCAACAAACTTTCCAAAGGAAAGGCTAGCTTACCTGGCCAATGCTACGGGCATAGAGTCATACAAACTGATCAAGGCAGACATCCTAACTCCAGCCCAGGGATTTGATTGCAAATTTCCATTGCAAAGGAGCAGAGGGAACTGGAAATCTGACAAATGCCTTCAAATTGACCTGTGTTTCCACAATGCACGCAGTGTTTAAAATGAATGGCAGACTTTATCATTTGGAGCTCCTTCAAGGACTCTGGCCTTCCATGCTTTGTTCTGATTCTTCAGACACGTTTCCAAGAAGCACACAGCTATGGAAGTGGATGACATTACGGAGACTTTTTCTAAACTGGATCTCCCCCCTCCCAACAATAATTTTTGAAGCCTGAATTTTAAAAGATAGCCTGAAACATTTTTTTTTTTCTTTTAGCTCTCCCCATACATGAGCCCCTTGCACCCGTCAGCCTCTGGCAAGGCAGAGCCTTGGCCCAGTGTCCCCATGCTGGGCGGCGAGCAGCGGGATTTGCTCCTGGATCCCTAAAAACTGCGCCGAGCCCAGTGCTGTCACCACAGCCCTGTACAAATCCAGCCCACCCCTGCCTCCTGAGCCCCTCCTGAGCCCCTGGCAGCCAGGTCATGTCTCCAGGGGAGGACCTGATCTCCCCGCAGAACCCAGGGAACTGGAGTTGCTCACCCCCATTTTCCATGTTAAAGATAACAACCATCCTTGCTGAGAGTCCTGTCCAGAAAGCCATATTCACTGCCTCGGAAAAACATTTTGCTTCAAAGTTGTTCCTGTTAATTTGTATACATTTCTACAAATAATAACTTCCCTTTACAGCACCGCTATTCGTTCCGTCCGTTCAAAATAACATAGAAATGAAATGATACAAATCTTTGCGCAAATACATCAGATATGCCTTGAGACAAAAAAATGGGTTAATCTAATAATTCAGCTGTGTCTTTAGCAAGTTTCCTATGGGAAAAATCAGTCTTATTTTCCCTGCAGATCTGATACTAAGAGCTTCTTTCTGCTAAGCACATTAAAAGCTATTTGAACCCAAAATCCTATCTATGCGTATGCAGAGATACACATATAGAAACAAGAGGCACCCACACGATTACAGATGAGGCTGTATCAAAATTTCTAATTAAAGTAAGGGAAGCCCGTTTTTATATTTTAGCAACCAGATTGTCTTTTTGCCTAGAACAAAGAAATCTTACGGGAAGTAAATTTTTTAGAGAAGACACACGTGCACATACATGTAATCATACCTAACAATTTCTGTGCGAATTATCCCTTAATTCCTTGGCTGTGTTTCGGCGTTTGCGTAGTGGTTTATCCGCCGGTCCTGCAGCCGTCACTTGTTCCTTCCCTTCTTTTCACACACAGCCTCCCCTCATCACCTCTTTTTGCAACCTGGAAAACTGGGAGCTCTCTCTTTCCCCAACCTCCAGGCATCTGCGTCCAGGACGAGGGGCAAACCTCTGCCCCGTGCTCATCTGCTGCTTCCCTTCCCAGCCTGAGCTCCTGCCTTGCCAGGAGGGGAGGGAGAGATGTCCTAGGACTTGACCCCGGGGCAGAGCCTGCTCGGGCTGGAGCAGCTCCCAGGAGGGTGGGGGGGCCGAGGGCGCACGCCCCTCTCCCCGCTTAACCCCTCCGCTCCTCTGGCCGGCCCCGCTGCCCTCCTCCGTGCCGGGCACTCGGGCTGCTCCCGGAGCTGCCGGAGAAAGCCGGAGCAGCGAGGGGCTGTGGCAGGAGGGCTGCGCGCTGCACGGCCGGGGAGCAGCGGGATCTCCGAGCAGGGCATGTTTGGTTTGTGTTAACTACCCAGACAGATGCACTTCGGCATGTTTGCCTTTATGGGATCCATATGTTGTCATGGGAAATTAGAGGACAGCGGCGCACAGCTCGGATTGACGATGCGAGCGCAGAGACAACATGCACGGCTCCAGCCCGCGCCGCTCCCGTCCCCGTGTCCCCGTGTCCGTGTGTCCCTGCCTCTTCCGGACCATCCACTGCCGCTCCTTTGCCCCCCAACTTCCCCACACCTTTCCTTTCCCTTTGCTCTGCAGAAAGCGTGGCCACGGGCAGCACCCGCAGCCTGGGCCACCAGATCCACAGCCTCAGGGGAGAAGAGGCACTTTTCTAACTTATCCCAAGTGCTAAAGACAAGGGTTACTTTATTCTCACCTCAGCTTCTTCCTCAACCCACGTTTGGTTCGCGTTCAGCAAGAACAACAGGTACAATTTACATGCACCTTCCCAGGCAGCGCACCAAGCAGCTCCGAAAAATTCTGATTCCCGACAGGGCTCCATGGTTTGGGGCTTGGTTTGTTTTTATTTTGTGTTTTGGATTTTTTTTTTTTTTTTGCTTGGGTTTGTTTTTTTAGGGTTCAGGAAATTTTTTAGGGTTTTTTTCTTTGTTATTGTTGTTTTTGTTTCGGTGGAATTTTTAGTTATTTGTTTGTTTTTTATTGAAAGATGAGTACATTTACAATTATTCTCCCATAAAGCCAGGCAGACATGTATCAAGCAGGGACGGAGAAATTTTTAAGGGCAGCTTTTAAACGCAAACTGGTCCCCCTCTGTAGTCAATCCGAGCACCAGGACTCCCATAGAGCACGCCTGGGTCACTGGGAGCACCACCCAGGGCTGCAGGTACAACATCCACAGAACCGTGGCACCAATCGAACCCTGACTCTTCAAACCTGCGACTTTCTCCCCAATGCAAGACACTTCCAGCAATGCATCAACAGTACAGTCAAATTCCTGATCACCCGTCCTCTTCCTTCACCCCATCCCACTTAAAGGGACTTGTCAAAATTCCAAATGTCAACCCCCACGTTAAGAAATAGGGAAAGCTCAAGACATTTCATTTTAATAGGTACTAACAAACATGCAGTTTATTACCTTGCAGTATAAAATACATCTACATTAAGGTTCTCCCAAATGGAAAAACTGACCGCAACTGCATTCCTTGTTCAGAGTTATGAAACAAACCAGGAAGATAATTATTTGAGTTATTATGAAAATAAAAAAGTACAAAAGAAAAAAAAGGTTACAAAAAAGGCAAAAAAAAACAAAGACAAAAAAAAGGAGCTTCTTTAGATTTTCAGGACATTATTTAATTCAGATGCACTTCTGTTAATAATAAAAATAGCCTCTTATAGAAAGATGGAAAAAGACATATTCCTGAAGCCTGGGTAGAGGTTCTTTACTGGTTCACCTCCTTCTAAAATTCAAATCCCACGTTCCCAGCGATCATCTACATTTCTCGCTAGGGCTGGAACTGGGAGGGACAAGCTCCTGGAAATAAAAATTTTAAATAATAATCGGACATGGACCCGAGCAGAAAGGGAAAAACGTTACCGTTAGGCTGGAGAAATATTTATTTAATCAAAGCAGAGGTTCTGGTGGGACTGGAGGAATGTTGCATCCTCTCCTAAAAAAAAAAAAAAAAAAAAAAAAAAAAAAGAAAAAAGGGGGAAAAAAGAGGAGGGGGGTGGGGGAAGAAAAGAGAAAGCAAGAAAGAAAAAAGGCAGAGGCACAGCCGCCTCCTGGAGTTCCCCATTGTCCGGGGCTATAGAGAGCCCCAGAATGGCATTAAACTCACAAAAGGCACATTGTGCGGGGGACAAAAAAAGCCCCTTCTTCTACAATAACTTTTAGCTTCTTATTTTTAGAAAATGACAAAGCTGTTGCCAGCGATGGCTGGTGAAACCTGTAGCCCGGCTCCCAGCGCGGCTGGCCGCGGCCGCATTGATCCGCCGGCCCGCTCGGAGCGGCGGCCGCCAAGTTTGAACGGGGCCGGGCCGCGCCGCGGGGATGCTGCGGGCGGCGGCGGCGGGGCCGGCGCGCAAAGTTGCGCTCGCTGCCGGATGCAACTTTCCCGGCGGCTCCAGGGGAAACTTCGGCGGCGGCTGCGGGGGTCGGCCCGCCCCGGTCTGCCCTGCGCGGGGCGGCGCGGCCCCGCCCGGGGCGCGGGGGGCAGGTGGCCCCGCGGAGGTCCCGCCGCCGCGGAGCGGAACCGCCGGCCGGCCCCGAGCCCCCTGGCCCGGCCGGCCCGGCCCGGCCCGGCCCGGCGCTGCGCGGGGCAGCGCGGCGGGGCGCGGAGCGGGGCCGGGCCGGGCCGGGCCGGGCCCCCCCGCCGCGGGCTGGGGGCCGGCCGCTTGCCCCAAGTTTCGGTGCGGCGCCGCCGCCGCCGCCGCGCTCCCCCCGCCCGCTCCTGCGCGCTCGCTCCCTCCCCCGCCGCCTGGGCTGAATCTTATTGATCCAGAAGGTGGCTAATTAGCCCTTCCCGTCGTGCCTGGGTAATGAGGCACATGCGCACTGCACTAATCAGCCATTTTTTGCAGGAAACTAATTAGCAGAATAAAGATCCAAAGAGTTTTTTTTCTTCCCAATCATCAGATCTGAGTCCGGGCGCTTCCTGCTCCGGCGACCGCCAGCCCCGCCGCCCGCTCCGCGCCCGCCGCCCGCTCCGCTCCGCGCCCGCCGCTCCGCCCCGACCCGCCGCCGCCGCTGCTGCTGCTGCCGCCGCCCGCGGCCCCCTCTCTCCGGGGGGCTGCAAACTCCCCGACAACGATGCTGCTGCTGGGCAGCGGCGGCGGCGGCGGCGGCTCCCGCTCGGCTCCGGCTGCTGCCCCCGGCTCCCGCTGCTGCTGCCCCGGGCCCCTCCGCGGAGCCCCGCGCTCCTGCCGCCGCAGCCGCCGCAGCCTGCATGGGATCTGTAGCCCCCGCGCCGCCGCCCGGGATTAAAAGCGCCGCCGCCGCCGGAGCAGCGACCGCGTAAGTGGCAACTTTTCTGCCCTGTCCCCCCGCTCGGGCTCCTCCTGCTCGGGGCGCCCGGGCTGCTTTGCATGGGGCTGGTCCGGCCCCCCCTCCCGTCCGCTCCCACCCACCGCCCCGGATCCCCCAGCAAACTTTGTGCCGCTCGCCGTCCCGGAGCCCCGCCGCCGCCGCCGCCGGGGACGCGCAGGTGCCGGCGCCGCGGGGGCCGCTACGCGCCCGCGGACCCCCCCGCCCCGCCCGCCGGCCATGGCCGCGGGGCGCGCAGCGAGCGCGGCGCTCGCCCGGCCGCTTTGTGCGCGGCGGGGCCGGCGCTGGGGGCCCGGCCTCGCGCGGAGCCCGCGCCCCCCGGGACCCCGCCGGGCCGCGGCCGCTCCGCGCCGGGGACGCGCCGCAAAACAAAGGGGCGAGCAAAGTGCCGAAAACTGCCCCGGCGGCGGCGGCGGGCCCGGCCCCGCGGAGCCCCGCACCCCGCGGAGCCCCGCACCCCGCGGCCCGCACGGCCTGGCCGCGCACAGCAACGGCGATTCTTGCTCCCCGCGGGCGGCGCGGTGCGGGAGCGCGGCGGGGGCGGGCGGCACCGCAGGCCGAGCCCGCTCGGGGCTGGGGTTAATGACTCGGGGCTGCATCGCCCGGCGCTTATCGCACTACGTGGAACGCGGGTCGCTGTCGGTCCCCGCCGGGACCCGCCGCGCTCGGGTTCCCGCTGCCGCACGCACCTTCCGAGGGGATTTTCTGTGTGTCTGTGTGTGTGCCCCGGCTGGGCACGGCGTGCGTGGGTGCCACGCACACGCGGGATTCGGACTGTGAATTATTTATAATTTGGGTTGCGTTTGTGTCTTTGTCTTTTCCTTTTTTTTTTTTTTTTAAGCATTATTATTATTCAGTTTCACTTGCCCCCCTCCTTTTTCTTTTAAAACAAACAAACAAAAAATTGATTCCGAGCAAGGTCTGTTTCTTTCTCCCGCTGTGCTCGGGGCTGTTCTCGGTATGTCCTGGACTCTAACGCAACCGTGTCCCCTCTGCGCCGTCTGTCTGTCTTTCTCCTCTTCTTGCTCTTGTTTAATATGGAGCAATTTTCTGGAGACTCGGTGACTCCCTCCTTAGGGTCACATTGAGTTCGAATACAACTGAAGGTGCAGGAATCCTGCAACAGAGGAAATAAGAGAATAGAGAAAATGGGGTCAAGTTGGCTGCTTAGAGGCCAAAACTCCCATAGCTGCTTTTAAAAATATATGTATAATATTTGGCTTTCCTCGCTGTATTGCGGATTGCAGCTTCCCCTTTCAGGTATTTTCCTTACAGCTTAAAGCCCTCGCTTCCTTTTGCCTCCCCCCCACACCCTCCCCCTGTTAGGGGAGAAAGGGGGGGGAGGGAAAATAAAAGGAAAAGAAATGGGGGGGGTTGGGGGGGGGAGAGAGAGGGGAAAAAATAAAACCCATTGAGTTTAGGCAAATAAGGTTTGGTCTCCGTATCCTATTACAAAGCACTTTGAATATGCAAGACATCACACAAGACCAGTTATTCCAGTTACGACAAACTTAAAAAGAGAAAAAAGCGAGGCATGTTTAGATTGTAATTTGTTAGAGCAAGATCCGTATTTAAAATTCCATCTTTTAAATATTTTTTTTTTCTAGCCTTGCTTTATATCCAGCCTTTTCTCATGTCTGGGTTGGGTTTTTGTTTTTGGGGTTTGTTTTTTTGGGGTTTTTTGCATTATGATTATTAAAATCTTTCCATCGAGTTTAGGAAGACCGCTGCGAGCAACACATTTTCTGTATTTTTGTTCCTGTATCTCGGAGGAGAATTGGCAGGGATTCTGTGGTTTGCAGTTACACAATATGTTATCATGTTTTTAATCACTAAATCATTGCAGTGGTTATAGATTTACAGTCTTAGGGTATTACTGAGCGGCGCAGCGCAGCCCGTGTGTGCGGGGACATACGAGAGCATGCCGTTAACATGCTTGTGAACTTTGCTTTTAAATCATTTCCCGGCCGAGCCGCGGCAGAGTGCGGAGCCAGCGTTTTGGCATCACCCCTCCACGCACTTGAGGAAAGTTTGTGCAAGCCTCCCGGCAGGGCAGGAGCTCCGATGGGCGTCGTGCGCGCCCTGTCCGGCGGCGCTGGCGGTAAGCGGCGGGTCAGGGGTGCGAGGGGCGCCCACTGGGCCGGGGCCACCACCGGCATGGCCAAGGGGATCGGGCCGCCCCACCGGCCGACCTCTGCTCCCGTTTCCCCCTTTATTATGTAACAGAGCCCTCGGCAGCATTAAAAATTCAGCATTACAAGCTGATTGTAATGCTCCCTCATTAGGGAGCACCGTCTGGTCCGGCACCGAGCGTGGCTTTTCGGTGCTGCGGCAGCGGAGGCCAGGGAGCGGCCGGCAGGGGGGAGCGGGGTATCCTGGGCCCCAAGAGCAGGATCGCGCTGGGCTCCCCGGCACCGTGAAGCGCCGGCCCCGCGGCCAGGCCCAGGGCTCGCCTGGCTTCTGCTCGGCCGCCGGGCGAGGGCTTTCCCCTGTGCGGCTGCCTGAGCTGCCTCCTGCCCGGTCCCGCTCTGCAGGCTGCCTTCCACTGGAACAAAAGCAAAGAAAAGGCACACTAGAGGGGAGCGAAACTCTGCATCTGGCCCCAGAAGTTGCTTTGCTGTATTTGTATTTTTTTCCTCCTCCTCCTCTTTTCTTTTTAACGCGGTCATTTTGTGAGCAGAGGGCAGCAGGAAGTTGGCTCCAGCCCCTCTCCGGCGCAGCGTTGCCGGCCGCAGCAGCGCTGGTCCCTGGCTGCCGATCCTCCGGACCCTCTCTCCCACCCTGCCGCCGCCTTTTGTTCCCGCAGGACCGAGCCAGGGTGCTGCTCGTGGGCCAAGGCGGTGCGGGCGGCCCCCGTGTGCCGGGCACCGTGGCCCGGCCTCGTCGTGGCCGCTGTCACATCGGGGCTGGGTGGTGGCTGCTCTGACAAAAACAGAGGCGCGTGTCCCTCTTTCATCTGTCTGCCTCGACCCCCGCCCCGCTTGCTGCCGGTGTCGTGCCAGAGAGCCAGGAGCGGCAGATTTGCTTTGGGCCTGGCCAGTGGTTGAACGGCTTCGGCAGGAATCGCCAAATCCCAAACTGACGGACGCGCAGCTGGCTGCGTCAGCCTCCCTGTTAACACCTCCTTCCGCTTTCCAAAATAACAGTAATAGCAGTAATGATAATAAAGAAAATGTTGCGCGGAGAAGCAGGAAAAGGACTAGTGGGCTTTTACATCAACTTTATTCACACGCCGTGTTTTGTTCTGCGGGGGCTCAATCCCTCGTGGGAGCGTTTCCCTGCCAGCGTTGCTTTCTTGTCTGCGGCGGGAGAGTTTTCGGCAACCGTCTTCTGTGGGTGCCGGCGTGCGCCGGCCCAGCCGGGGCTGGAGGTGTTCGTGCTGTGGAGGTCGATTCCAGAGGGACGGCTCGGGAGAGGCCGAGCGTTCCACAGCTCCTGCATCCATCCCTTTGGCAGAGCACGGCCAAGCTTTGGCCTTTGTGTGGCTTTGGGGGCCGTGTGCCAGTGGGTGCGTCCGGCTGGCAGGAGAAGTGGGCCGTGCACAAAGCCGGGTCATGGCAGGCCCCTCTGGCCCGGCACGTGCCGGACCCCTGTGCCGCTCGCAGGCTCCTGCCGCCGATGGCTGTGGGGACTCTGGCCTGGGAGAGCCCCCGGGCACGGCAGGTGCCTGTGGGGGCTGTCCCCGCTGTGCTGCTCCTGTTCCCTAAGGCTGGGTCATCCCCCACGCTGTCCGGGAGCCAGGGAGGAGGCTGTCCATCCCTGGGGAGATGCAGGGGCAGACTGGAGAGAGGAGCTCCTCTCCCGGGAGCTGGGCTGCCCTTCTCTCCTCCCTCTCCCCCTCCCTCCTCCACAGCCAAAATTGAGGCTGGGTGTCCAGTGCGTGGCGGCAGCCATGGGGCTGTTGAGGGCTGTCGTGGCAGGAGAGTGGGAATCAAAACATCTGTGTGCAGGCCTGGGCGCCACAGCCTCTAATGGTTTTGACGGAGCTGTTGTGGTCTGTTGTCTGGAAAATCTGCATTCTGCGCCGTGCCCGAGGGGGCCGCGGCACCGCAGACCGTGGCGGTACCTAAATATAACCATGGAGGGGTGAGGTGAGGGCAGCGGGAGCAGGCCGCCCGCTCGCCTTCTGCTTTGTCTCTGATCTGCGATTCAGGCATTTTGGTTTGCTCCCGAGGTTGGGTTTGTGTGTAGGCAGGGATTGGAGAAATAGATAAATTCCAGCTAGTTTAAAAAAAAACAACAACAACAGACCAACAAGACAGGGTGGATGAGTCGGGCTTCCCTCGCTGCCAGCTGGACTGGGGATCCCACCAGCCCTGGCCGTCCCCGCGTTCCTCGTTCCCCTCGGAGATGCTGCGGGTCTCGCTGAGGTCTCGCTGCGCCAGCAAGAAGCCAGAGCTCCCTGCGCTTCCTCGCTGGCTGTGCCGGACAGACAGACAGACAGACGTGTCCATCTGTCGGTGCGGGAGGTGGGTGCTCGTCGCCACAGCAACGCTGGCTGTGCACAGCACCAGGTGTGCATTGTCTGCGTGTCAGAGGTGGCTGTGAGCGCAGCCCCACTTAGTCCCCACACAAAATCGTTTTTTGGTCGGGGATGTGAGGAAGGGAGCTGAGCACAGGCCGCAGCTGGTGGTGGCTGCCACAGTGTTCCAGGCACTGCTGAGGTGGAGGGACAGCGGGATGGTAGCGGGTGCTGCTGGCAGGCTGTGGCCACCCGGCTTTGCCCTTGAGTTTGCTGCTGGGAGACACTTGGCTGTTGATTGTAATTTCATTATGTCACAAGTGCCAAACATGCCTCTTGCTATGAAAAGGTAAAGAGGACCAGCAGTATTTATTTTTTCCCCCCGGAAAACAAACATTTCACAGTGTTCATAGTTGTGTGGTGCATATTACTATTGAACATGAGGATGCTGGCCCTGTGGTAACCAGGCTTTCAGGTATTAAATCCGGTGAGGGCTGAGCTGCGCGGGTTCCTTGGCTTGGCAGTAATGCTGGAGCAGGCAATGTGCTTGGCAGCTCTGGTAAAAGGTTTTTCCCTGTCCTCCACCTGCCCTGGTATCTGGGAAAGCAGTGCCTGCAGGGCCTGTAACATGTTGGCTCTCAGTGTTTATTTTCATGGCCCAGGCGTGCCTGCTGAAGCATCAGGTCCCTGCCCAGGGAAGATGGGAGCTGTTCTCAAACCCTCAGCTCCTCAGCATACCCTGTGTCCTGCCTCGGGCTCACCTCGGGTTTCCAGCCACGCTTTCCTGGCTGGTGGCAGCCTGGCTCCAAAATGGCCGGGTGGCTCAGTTGGGGTTTAACCCTCCTTGCACGCTGCCAGCGGCTGCCTTGTGCAAACACACCGACACTGGATGCGGAGCTCAGCGCACAAATGGAATTGCTGACGGTAACGTGGCAGGGATGTGCTTGATCCTGCTGGGTCTGGCGCTGGGTTTCCTGAGCGACTTCTGGTGTGGTGGGCTCACAGGGTTTTGGACTTGTTAAAATGGAGTTGAGTAAAGAAGGGGAGGTGAGGAGGGTGCGGAGGCACGTCTGGCTGGGCTGCCATCAGGTGCAGGTGACGAGCAGTCAGGTGTGTGTTGTTTGAGATGATGCAGAATCTGGGGCTTCTTCCCCTAGGTGTGTTTGCTGAGGTGCCATGTGGTGAGGGAGCGTGTGGGCAGGCCTGGAGGCCGGTTCAGGAGACTGAGCAGGGCAAGTGCACGGAGCTACGTGATGTCTGAGGCACAGGTTTGAGAGCTGCAGAGTCTGCAAGCCGGCCCTGCTCCTGCTGCGTGAAGGTATTCTGGATTCGGGCTGTGCGCAGCAGCCTGTGCGTTTCTGCTGGAGCTCTGGTGTTGCAGAGGCTGGTGCCCAGCCCGTTGGGTAGCTCGGCAGCAGAGCAGGGCTCTGCCGTGCCGGGCTGCAGGAGGTTCCCGCAGGATGGGTGTGGAGGCGATGCTGCCGGGCTCAGGTTCCTGGGGTGTGCCGTGCTGGACAGGGCTGGGTGCCAGTGCCAGCGCCCGAGCTGCTGTCGGGCGAGCTGCAGCAGTGTGCTGGTGGCACTGGAGTGGTACTGCCGGGTGGTCTTTGCTCCTGGTGTGCGTCCCCTGCTCGGGCTGAGGTCGCTTTGTGCTGTGGCATGCGGGTGAGCCGAGGCCGGGGAGCAGAGGGCAGGCGGCCACCACGTCCCCATGTCCTTGCGCGGTTCCCACCGCAGCCCCTGACTGTGCCAGACAGAACTGTAGATGTCAGGCTTTGCACAGAAAGGAGAGCGGGGAGGGAGGGCGAGGAGGAGGCACAAGCGCGCAGCAGCAGGGCTGTGAGGTTCAAATTAACCTTGTGCTTTGTTGGTGTCCAAGCGAGGTGCCCCGGCCGCCAGCACACTGCAGGCCCACTGTCATTCATACTGGGCTGCTCCTGTGGAGGAACAGGGCCAGCAGAGGGGCATCCCTCCCCAGTGCTGCTGGGGCCGGGGGCCAGCGGGTGCCCAGGACAGTGTTGGGCACAGACACTGGAGGTCAAGGTGCCCAGTGGGACTCGGGCTGGCAGGACTCGCCGTGTCCCCAAGGTGCTGCAGTCAGCGCCTTCACATCTGACTTGGAGGAATGGGTGCTCTGGCCTTTCTCCTGGAAGCTGGCTCTGAAGCACCCAGCTCCTACACAGCTACTTCAGGTGTCAGAGCCTAAATTTCTCCTCTTTAATTTTCTCCTGTTAATTTTGTCTCTTTTAGTCTTACACACTTCCTTCCCTAGTTCCTTTCTTCTTGCTGTTTTTCATCTTCCATAGAGACAGTTAAAAGCAGCTTAACACCGTGAGCTTGTTTGGAAGTCAGAAGATCTGCTTCAGCTCTGACGCTGACTTTGGGCAAGACACCAAGTGTTTGCCTCAGCTGGAGGATGAAATGGGATGTTGTGTAGTTCACACGCGGGGACTCTAAGTGGGGGTTAATTGTAAAAAAATCATAACATGTTTTAAATCCCCAGAGCATTATTTGATCCCTAAATTTTAAGTACCTTTAAGATCTCTAAATTTTAAATAGGAGTACCTACTCTCCTGGAGGCAGCTGTGGAGCAGAGGGATTGTCCAGAGCACCTCAGCAACTCCCAGGGCGTTGTGCTGGAGACCTGTGCTGTGGTACTGCAGAAATGGAGCTGCTTAGTCCATCTTTTGTGGCACCATCTCATCCCTCCTGGTGTTGCTGGTTTCTGGGGCACAGAGCACTGGGGTGGGGGACTGGTCATGTTGGCTGGGGTTTGTAGTCCTAGAGAGTCCAAGTCTAAGTAAAGGCACACGTGAAAGTGTAGGCAGGTGTGTGGGCATGGTGCTGGGCTGTGGCACAGCTGGAGGAGCGGCAGCTGGTGGAGCTGGGTTGGCTGTGTTCTCCTCAAGGATGGTGGACAGCGAGCACGCACTGCCCCTCAGCAGGCTGGTGCTGGAGGAGGGCCGGCGGGGTGGGTTTTGTGGCAGTACCTGCTGGCTGGCAGAGGGCAGGGCAGGTGATGACATTACTGGACATTGGTGCCAGCCCATGCCCTTTGCTGGCCGTGGAGCCCGTTGTGAGGCGCGTGCTGGCGTGGGATGCCCAGCCCTGGGGAGGGCGGTCAGCACCACGTGCCCCTCTGCTATTTCAGAAACAGTTCCTTGGCCAATAGCAGTGCCTGTCCGAAGGAGTTGCCACAGATTTTTTTTTTTCTTGCTTGCTTTTTTTTAACCAGCCTCTCCACTGTTTCCTCTTTACTTTGGGTGATATGGAAGTCCCGGAGGTTTGCATGAGATCCTGGAAATTACCTAGGTGCTGGATCTGGTGCCAGTGCAGCCCTGCATGAAAAGCTGTCTTCATGGCAGGCGTGCAGCGGTTTCAGCTGGAGCTGCAGATGTGTGAACAGCAGAGCCAAGCTCTGGAAGTACCCGGGGGATTGCTTGGAGCCCATGCAAGAGGAGGAGGAGAAGGGTTGAGCTCTGCTCTGCACAGCAGTGGCTGGGGTCAGCCTCACAGGAGGAACAGCACAGCTGACTTCTCTTCCCTTGAAATCTCCCAGCTGTGCCTAGGGCTGCAGACCTAGTTGTCAGAGGCTCCCTGCAACATCCTCCCGTTCTTGGCAGTGCAGCTGGAAGTGTCCAACCAGCCACTTCTCTGGCCATATTCCTTGTCTGAGCATTCGTTTTTGTCTCTGAAGTGATGGGATGCTCTCTTGGCACTGGAGGTTTCCTTCCTTGAGTCCAGGTAGCCACTGGCTGTGTGGATGTCTGCTTACTTTAGACAGGAACTGAATGTCAGGACTCTGGTTTTTATCCCCTCCAGCAACCTTTTTTCTCAGCCCCTTCTTGCTTCTGGGTATGAAGCCCATGAAGTAGCAATGGTTAGTGAGATGTGTTTGATGGGATTCCTCAAGAAGCACTGGCTGTCCTCTGGACGTCTGAAATTCTCTTCTGCTGGCGAAATGTGTGAAAAGGTGTCAGGCACAGACATGAGTATTTTACTGTTGGTGGTGCTCAGTGGGTCTTCTGCATTTTAAAATGAAAAAAAAATGTGGAGAAACCAAAAAAGCTCCAGCTACCATGGAAGCATAGCGTGCCAGGAGGAGGGGAGGAGTATTTTGGTCACAGTTTTCCCCTGTGCAAATATTGGGGATAGTAAAAGCTGTGTCTGTGTCGTGTTGAAGGTCTTGCTGGACTGTGGAGCAGGACTGGGTGACTTCTCAACTGCTGCTTGAATTTCCTTTTGTTGAGCCTGAGCTGTTTGCATTAATGGTTGGAGATGTTCCCTGGATGTTGAACAGTTCCAAGTGATGCCCTTGGCTGTGTGTGACCAGCACAGAGGGCATGGGGACCTGAGGTCAGCCCCATGGTCCAGGTCACTGTGAGGAGGCCAGGACAGTTCTGAGCCCCAGAGAAGGCTCCCTGGTGACTGGAAATAAAAGGACTTGAGAGACTTAGGGTGCAGATGGTTTACAAAAGGGGAAGAAAATGGTAAAATAAAGCTCCTTTTGGTAGAAATAGTTACAGTGAGTACTGTGGGAGAAAGGACAGAGGTGTTGTTCTTTAATGTTCTTATGGTGTCTTGACCGTGAAAGTTTTTTTTTTTGTTTGGTTGGCTTTGTATTTTAAAGTTCCTTCTTCCTTGTATGAGCCTCTTGCACAGCAGAGGAAGAGAAACTTAACAAAAATAGAGCCTGTGTTTGCCTAAAATGAGGTTGCTGTGGCATGTTTAGGACTGGAGACTGTGACTTTGAAGCTGACTGCATTTCACGCTGCTGATAGCCTTTTAACTGTCTTAGGTAAACAGTGCAGTTGGGCTCTGAGAAGTGTCTGGTGAAAACTGTGCTTGGTTCCTCATTCTGACTGTTCCAGAGGTTTTCAGAACAAAAACCCTCTGCTTACCAGCACTCTTCCTGCTTAGAAAAGTTTGCATTGATTTATTATTATTTTTTCAAAGGATTTTCTTGCACATTAGAATGCCCCGTGGACATTATTTTCAGTTCAAGGAGGGTTTATTTTAGTTTGGCTTAATTGAATTGGAAACAGTTACAGTTACAGTTACAGAGCTGTACCAAAGCAACTTGATTTCAAGCCAAAACAGGAATGTCCTGTTCACAGGAGCAGGTTCACACTGCTGTGTTCACACGCCTGTACTGAATTCCTCTTGTTTACCTGTGCGTGGGGATTCTGGTAAAGTAAATCACAGTGAGGGCTTGGTGATGCTGAGCAGGTCCTGGAGAGGCTGCAGGGGCTGGTGTCCTGTCTGTGTGTGACACTGATGCTTCTGCCTAGGCCAGCCTTGCCCTGGCTAATTTTTCCTTTTGCTGACACTGAGCTTTGGGGCAGTGGCATGGGGAAGTAGTTTAGGGAAGGGATCTAGGTTAGAAAAACTGCTAAAGGATGGTGGGGGAGGAAAGCTTCCTCAAAAAAATTTAAATTTGGGGGTTTTTTTTGCCAGCTTCCCAGTAATTTGAAATAATTATGTGATACAGGTTGAAATGGCTTTTCTGGAGCAGAGGGGAGCAGGCAGGCAGGACCGAGGACTTTTCCTAGAGGAGCATTTGCTCTGCTGCTGCCCCAGCCAAAAGCTTGGTCCCAGTGTGGGGCTGGGACCTACGTGTACATTTGGTGTAGGGTGCTTGGGAGGATGGCACAGCTTTTAGTCATCTTTATTTTATTGCTATTTTGCCCTTTCAGGAGTACAGTATACAGAGCCCTGTGCAGCCCTTCCACCTAAGGAAGCCGGGCTGTGGCCGAGGCTTAGGCTCAGCTGAAGGATGAGCTTCTGCCATGGAAGGACAAGCTGGTGCCCACAGTGCCCTGGCTCCTTCTGAGCATCCTTCTCCTTTAGGGAGCTGGGTGAAGTTGCTGTGCTGTGCTGTGGGTGAGCAGCTGGGGCTGCTGGCAGCCAGGGCTGGTCCCTGGGCTCAGCTCTGGCCCTGCTCCAGCGCTCCGCGGGCGTTGTGCCCCGCTGCGTTCCTCTGTCCCTGCGAAGCCAGCACCTGGAGCTGCCAGCCTGGATGGCTTCTGTTTGTAGTTTCATCTGCTTAAATAAGCAAACAGTCTGTTTGCTCTGTAGCAGCACTGCCCACTGTTTTTCTGAAGGATCTGGATCCTGTTCTCTGAGGGCTCCGTACCTGTCCGAGGTAGCTCCTTCTCCTCTCAGGGCAGCTCCCTCCTCCACTGTCCAGTGCTCTTTGCAGTTCCAAACCAAATATTTGCTGCAGTTTTTGAAACTGGTTTTGGTTTTAATTAAGCAATTGCCTAATCTCATGTCCAGTGAGTCTGTTTTGTGTCTTTCTTGGTTTGAAGAGTTCTGGGATGTAACTGTTGGCAGAGGGGAGGAGGGTGGCTGGCCCATGCTGTGCCCTGCCCTGGTGCAGGTTGTGCTGGGTGTGGGTGTGCTGGCTCTCAGCTGTGGATGTGTAGTGTTCTCTGCCTGCTTGCACGTCAGGTGTGTTTAGACTCACTCCACTCTGAGGTCTGTCTGCCCATCCACATCCAAGCACCAGCAGTGGGGGCTCTGTTGGGAACATCTTTGTATGGACGCCCCTTTCCCTGGTCCTTACAGAGTGATTCCTGTGCAAAACCTCCAGATTCGGATTGTTTCCATTGTCTGATGATTTCTTAATGGTTTGTTCTCTATAAAGTCATTAGTAAAGCAAAATATCATACCCCAGAGTGAAAATATGATCTTAACTGGCTCCCAGGTGAGGACAAGCAGAAGTGATTTCCCCTGCAAACACACACTCAAAAGCCAGAGTGGTTTCTAAATCGGATGCTGTAGGACCTGGGTGTGGGAATAGCTGTTAGAGCGGCTGTGATTTCTTCAATAATGTCTGTTCTGAAACTTTGCCTTTAGGAGTAGAAAGGTCTAGTCCAGAATATTTCTGCTGTGATGCTGTTTCATTTCAGTCCAGGTTCAGCTGTGTGTTGTGCTGGGGAGCTGCTGTGCTGGTGCTGCTGCAGGGTCAGGCTTGGCTCGTGTTTGGATGTGTCATGCTGCGGCCGAGCCCTGGCTGCTGCTGCCTGCAGACACAGAGCTGGGGTTTCCAGCTCTGCTCTGCCCCGTGCACCCCATGGCAGGGCCAGGCTCTGCTGCTTTGCTCTCTGCCTCAGCTGATGGCCTGTGCTTGGCGCTGCAGCCATGAGAAACTTGCATTTAATACAAGTCACCGTGGAAGGCTTCTTGGGAGCTTGCCAGTGAGAGTTTCCTATGTAAAATTAAGAAATCAGATTTTTTTTTTCTCTGTTGTTAAGCCTTGATGTGAACTGGTAGTTGCTGGAGTTTTCTTTTAAATCCTAAGATCTCAGCTGAGGGGACTGGGGGGCAGGAAGACACAGTTAAGCAAAACCCCAAACAGTGGAATTGCAGGTTTTCTCTTTCTGCAAGAGGAAAAATAGTAAATTCAGTAAATTCAGAGCCCTCAACAGTAATAAGTGACTGATTAGGCAAATACAGAGTGTGCTCTGAGTCCATGAGGGTGCTGGCCAGTGTGCAGGGAGGGCCCAGGCTGGGAGGATTGCTGCCCAGCACCACCTGCAGCCTCTGCTGGGCAAGGAGGAGAAATCTCCAGAGCCATCAGGTGAAGTGTGTGATAAAGCCTGATGCTGTGGTGGCTGCTGGAAGGCTCAGCTTGTTGAACTGCTGCAGTAGCTGGATTTTGTTCTGCTCAGGTCATTCGTGTCAGGCTTTTGGGCACATTCTTTTGCTACGTCAGGTGTAATTTGTTCTTTGTGACGAGGGTCTGTCTGTCCCTGCACAGCCACCTGGTGGGAAGCCTGCTCTGTGCTCATCCCAGGTGAGAGCAGCACACCTGCCCGAGTGAGGAGCTCCCATTCTGGCTTTTTGCTGGCTGCTCTTATGCTTCTCTTGACTGGGATTGAAGAATTCATCTCATTCCTTTGTTTTACGTGGAAGGAAACCTTATCCCTGTGGCTTGTGCTGCTGCTGTAGTCGGGGTGTTGGGGAGATAAGGGCTCTGTGGTTCCCTGTGCCCCTGGAGCAGCTGAGCCCCATGAGCCTGCCATGACCCACAGCAGCCGGGCTGGATCCCTGGGCTAATGGGCCTGCCTTGTCCTGCCTTGTTTATCGTGATTTGTGACTGCATTTGTATGCAAATACCAACAACTTGCTGCTGAGTTAATTAGTGATTTTTCTCTTTGCTTCCTGGAGCTCAAGCAAAAGGTCTTTGTTTTCCCCATTTCGGTGGTCTGAGCTGCTCCTGCTGCCTGTGCCCAGGGTGCCGGGTGTCCTCAGGGGCATGAATTGGCTGCAAAGCCTCGTGGCCATCAGGACAAAGGTGTCTGTGGGGGGTTCAGGTGGTCACTGGCTGGATGCTCTGGGCGTCCAGGTTTGCTCCCTGGCTCTGATGGTTGCTTTGCAGAGGAGCAGAACCAAGCCAGCTCCATATGTCCCGGAGATGCCAAATGTTTGCTCCCTAATGTTGGGGTTGAGCACCTGAGATGTCATGGGATGGATCCTCACCAGACAGAGGCTCCAAGGGTGGCTCTTGTGAGCTGGAATGACAGGGATGGGGTGGGAATTGCCGGCCTTCAACAGCTGGGTGTTGGTCTTTTGCTTTGATGGAGGGGAAGGCAGGCATTTCATCCCCTCCCAAGAACGGTATCTTTGTGTCCTTGTTTGGGCTCAAGGACCTTACTCATGTTAATCTTTCATTCCATCTGATTTTTTGCGGGCCCTGCAGGCGTTTGGGCTGCCAGAGCTGCCCAAGCCACAGGTTGGAGGCGGCTCTGGGGCAGGTGGGGTGGGCAGCAAGGAGACCCCGGGCACCCCTGGGCAGGAGCTGGTCCAGGCGGCTCTGCTGGTGCCCGGGCCATCCCATGGCCATGGTCAGGAGCCCAGGCAGTTGTGTTTGTCCCACCCTGCCTCTTCCTGCCCTCCAGGCAAGGCTTTTGCACAGTTATTGCAGCAGAACTTGTGTTCCCTTTCTGAGGCAGGGCTGTGGCTTCTCAGCAGCAGGGGTGGCAGCCTCCAGCCTGAGGCCAGGGACTGGCAAGTTCCAGCTAGAAACCAGAGACCCTTCGGCCCTGGCTTAAGGCTTGCCAGCACCTCACTCATACTTGGAGCCTTGGTGCTCTGTTGCAGGGGGAGTGAAGTCGAGGTGCAGCACTGCATCCAGCTGGGAGAGGGGATGAGCCCCTGAGTGTGGAGCTCCCCATCCTATCAAGGGAAGTTCCCAGGAGTGGCAGCTCACTGGTCAGGAGACATTTCCTGGCCCTGGAGCTCAAATTGCTGTATGTTTTCATTAGTCATCTGAGGACTAATGAAAGAGAGGGAGTTTGGAATATTTTATTTTGGTTTCCTGTTCCAACGCCCCTCTGAGCATTGGATGCTCATATACCATGCCCAGCAGTGTTTGTCATTGTTGGATTTTTAGACCTGGGAGATGTGTTTTTTCCCTACTCTTGCTTTTCCATTTCATACCCTGCAAGGCAAAGGTATGTGTGCATTGCAGACTTAACCTGCTGCCATGCTGAATTTTTCTGCAGTTCTTCTGAACAGATTCCTCTCAGCTCCATAAAGCTGAGATTTTATAGGAAACCCAGGTGAGGCTGGGTAGGATCCGGGTAGGAGGGATTGAATTTAGGATCTTGCAGGGTGAAATAGGAATTCTTCTAGTTCATTTGGGCTGGTGGGACCATGTCTGTTATAGTGACTGTCTCAGTGCAAAGGTCTGAGGTGAGCAGCAGCTTAAAAAGGCTGTGTGGCATGTGAGGAAGCAAGTTAGCTCTTAATCATATCATATTGGCCTCCTTTACGGCTGATACATCTGCTGTAAAACGCTTAGTGCTGAGTGCCTGATTGGGCAGCCCATGCTAAGTGTTCAAACTCCTGCTGCCTTTTTTCTTCAAACAATATCTTCTGGCTTCCAGATTTCTGATAAATTGATAAGAGGAATTGCGTGAGTCAATAGAGTTGTAGACACTTTGCCAATATAACCCTAGCGCTATTGATCTGCCAGTAAATTAAAGTCTTACTTAGAGGCTGCCGATATTTCTAATCTCCTGCCTCACCAATTACACCCTCACAGCTACCTGGGAAAGACAGCCACGGCAGATGAGGCTGCCCAGGCTTTTCCTACGAGTGGGGCCATGGTGGGGCAGGGGCTGTGGGGCCGGGGGTGGCACCGAGTGGGGTGGCACTGGGATGGGCACCTCTTGGGAATGCTGCAGGAGGGATTTGTCAGGTCAGGGCTGAGCCTCTGGCAGCTCCTGGGCACAGCCCTGGCTGCTGGAGGATGGAGGCCGTTCAGAGGGGCAGTGAGCCTGTGTCCTGGGGGCTGCCCCAGCCCTCTGCCTTCCCTGCTGGGGAGTGGTCCATGCCACCAGGTCCCCATGCCATGGGGCTGTGTCCTGCAGAAAGGACTCTGAAGAAGGGATGCTTGCCGGAAAACATGGATGCAAGGAGCCCTGCTGCCCCACGGCTCCTTCCCTGCTGCCTGTCCTGGGCTCTGCCCCTCGGGGTCTGGGTTGGGGTCTGGACCAAGAGAGGCTTTGAGCTGTTGGAGGGGCCGTGGATCAGAGAGCCCCTGCCAGGCTCCCGTGCCCCCCCATCCCTCCCACACCCCCTCCCCTGTGAAGTTTCAGTGGATTCTTGCCAGATAAGCCCCTTTCAAGTCTCATTTACGTTTGAAAGTCCATAGCTAGCTTTGGGAAGAAATCTCCAGATAAACGCTGTGTTCTTTCTAATACCCCAGAGCGAAAATCAATGGGAGGGATAATTCCTTCCCTTGTCCTACATGGACTTTCATGTGTTTCTACCTCCAGCAGCACCTTTTAAATAAAGAGAAGCAGCAGCCACCCTCCCCTTTCTACTCTGTCCTTTGGGTCCCAGCCCAGCCTCCTGAGCGCAGTGGGATGCAAGGTTTGGGGAGGAGAGGGGTGCTCAACTGGGGGGGTTCTCTTGGCCCCTCGGGTCCAGTCTGGGCTTTTACTGGGAGAAAACTCTACACCTGTCTGGATTTACAGGGCTGGCAGTGGGGATGTTTCTGGGAATTCACATCCAGAGTGGTCTGTAGCTGGAGCAGAGGACCCAGGTCTTGGAAGTGGTGACAGCAATACTGTGGTGCAGGGATTTAAAAAACATTCTTTAAATCCAATGAAGTGAAGGTTCTTGTCATATACAATTGCAGCCAGGTGGAAGATGGGCCTAGAGTGTTATAATTTTTTTATCCTAAGCTTGTGCAGGGCACTCTGAGCAGGGATGTGTCCTCTGCCCAGCATCCAGCAGTGCCTGCTGTGAGGCAGATCCACTTACCAGAAATACCTTGTAGGAATTTGTATCTGGGACTGGTCTGAGACAGCTCATCCAGACTGTCCTAGAGCATGCTTATGTCTAAAAGCTGCATCCTCCAGCAATGAAGTTCTTTATCTGGCCACTTCCTTGATGGCTGCACTGAGCTGCATTTTCCCTGATGTTGTGAAGTTATCGTATAGACTGTACATTAAAAATTGTAACTATTCCAAGTCTGCTGCTTTGGCAAGGAATCGCTGAGTCTCATGATCTGTAATGGAGTGGAGATGCTGAGCTGCAGCAGGATATATTTACACTGAAAGCTTTTCCATGGAGGAAACATCTGAGCAGCCAAGCAGGCTGAATGATGTCTCTAGGTTTCTGGTGGCTCCTAGTACAGAGCTGGCAGCAATGGGCAGTTTACAGCGGAGCAGCTGTGCAGGTTTCTTCCCCTGGTTAGAAGTGCTGAGGGAAATCCGAAATCCTGTGTGGAGCAGGTTTCAGAGAAGATGCTGTTACAAGGTGACTCAGTCCTTACTGTGTTGAGGGACTTGACGCCTGTTCCTGTTGATGCTGATGCCCAAGGCAAGGGCAGGTTGGAGCAAGGCTTTCCTACTGTTCCCAGATAAGTTTTCAGGGTTTCCTTGGGGCTTTTTGCTGTCTCCTGGGAACACTGAGAGTCACACAGTGCAAGGCTGGATAAAGGGTTTGTGAAACTTCATGGATGGCAGATAATGCTCCTTTTGGCTGGAGGATGTAATGGGTCAGGACTTGAGCTTGTTCTTCCCCCATTTCTGTTGGCCAGGGCTGGGGCTGCTGCCTGCAGCTCTCTGTGGAGCAGGGCATAACCCGGGGTGACTTGTGTCAGAAATTCTGCACTGCACTCAGTGGGATGAAACCCGTTCATTAGCAGCCTCTCCATGCCTGCCCAGGTGACTGGCCACTCTACTTGGCATCCTAAAATATTCAGTGTTCTGTGTGTGAACTTAATGACTGAGCAGGAATATTAACGGCTTACAGTCTAAAACCTCTAATTCAAATGTCTCTCAACTTGCAGGAAGTCTAAGTTTGGGATTTTTGTGCTCTCTGCCAAGGCTGGCATTCGGACAGTGTTCCCTAAATTATTTCCACAAATTGGAGAAGGCTGTAATTTACTATTTTAAGAAGCACATGTTTCAATAGACCTTTAATTAAAAAAAGAAAGTTGTCTGAAACTGTAAGAATTACTAGCCTGGATCAGAGCAGTGGCTTGTACTAATCTGACCTTTGCAAAGTGGACAAATTCTTCTTAATTTTCTCCTCTGACCTGTCTGCAGAGCAGCATATTTATAGTCACAGAAGCACAGGGGGCTCTTGCTGTACCAAGAGGGATGTTGCTGAGAATATGGTAGTTCTCCTTAGCAGCTTTGGGGATTAGGGACCTTGTGCCCATGCTTCATCACCTTTAGTTAACAGAGGGAAAAAATTTAACTCCTACCCTAAAACTTGGCCTGCAGCGATACAAGAATGTGGTATTTGAGTGAATAGTGAGTAAAATAGGTCACAGTTATTTCATATGTGTGTTGGAAAACTTAGTACTCTGTCTTTTCCAAGGCTGTACAAGACCCGTTCCAGCTTAACCTTCAAAGCAAAGCTTGAGGTGTTTTACTGCACCTCTCCAGTCCCTCCACTTTGGTTGAGCTGTGAGTTCCTGGTTTCAGAGGTGAGTGAGAGCTGCCCTGCAGAGTGAGCGACTATTGCTGTGGTTGTGGTGGTGTAAGGCAAGTTCACAGGCAAATACTTTGTGTGTTATCTAGCAGAAAAACAGCAAGTGAAGCTCCTCTCCAGTCATCTCTGCATGAGACTGATGTAATTGTGTGAGGTGCAGATTTTGCTACCTGGCTGTCCAGCTGTTTTCAGGCATCACTGAAGCGATGTGTATTGGAAACAAACCCCTCTGGATCTGGGGCATACAGTTCTTGGCACTTGGCTGCTACCTCGGAGCTCGTGGCTCATTGATAGTTCCTGCATTAGTCACCTAACTTGGTGTTTCACCTCAAATACTAGAAAGGAAGTTGAGGCTAAAAGTGAAGTGTTGTTTCTGTAAAACAGTAAAAGTTGTGTTGAGGTAGACACTCCCACAGGAGTAGCTTCAGAGGGCCTGTGCTCACCTCGGGCACAGAGTGGTGAGCACCACCAGGCTGCAAGGCCGTGCCAGACCACTGCCCCCTCTTCTCACTAGGTGTTCCAGTCCAGCTGTGGCATACCTGTACTCTCTGGAGCACAGGTGGTGGTGTTGGCGTGGGAAGGGGTGCCCACCTGCCTTTACCCCTGGAGCTCTCTGGTCCATAAGTCACAGACACAGCCTGCCAGACATGGTCCCTGCTGGGCCAGCAGGGGTGTGGTGGGAGCTCCAGCAGTGCCAGATGCCCAGCAGTGTATTAAACACTAGTTGAGTACAGGAGGGCATATCACAGGAGAGAGATAAGCAAAGTTCTCTGATTGTGGATCAATAAAGGTTAGTGACATCATATCTCAAAGTGAGAGAACCTGCTTTCTGCAGACCATTTATCAGATTGCAGGCAGGAGCAGTGTTAACCTCTTCCTAACTAGGGGTTTGCTCCTCATCTGCCTCCAGACCAAGTCATCTTCTCTGTCTTCCCATAAGGCTCCTGCCCCTGCCTGTGAAATTCCAGCAGTGGTACAGTGGCGTGGCTGTGCCAGAGGGGTTCTCTTCCAGATGCTTGTGCTCAGCTCTCTGCAGCTCTCTGCTCTCTGCAGCATGCCTTGTCATGGGAGAGCACGGCGCTGGGCCTGGGCACGGGCTCACAGCGTGCCCTGCTGTTGGAAGTGCTTCCCATCTGGGTTTATCTGCTGTTCTGCTGGACCCTGATGCTGCTACAGCCCTGGTGAGGTGGGGGATTGCTCTGTGTTGGTGCTGAGATGTGACAGAGTTGCGTGGGTTAAAGATCTGGCAGTGTGCCAGGCATGTTGGGATGTGGTTGGAAAAGGCATCTTTCGTTTCCTGGTTTGGTCCTCAGATTAACCATTTCTCTGTGGCAGCAGTGGCACTGAAATCATTGTGGATGGTATCAGAAAGTTGTGTGGGGCAGCAGGAGGCTTTGGGCGCAGTGTGTGCTGCCCTGCTTGACGTGTCTGTCCTCCTGGGTCTGCTGGTATTGTTACCAAAATAAATTAGAGCTAAATGAGTGGATCAGCCCATTCTCCAGTGCCGTTTGTGTGCTGAGGCACAGCTTTCCACATGAATGCAGCTGCTCAGTGTGGGGAGTGTGGAGCTGTGTGCTGCTCCAGGCAGCACGGGCTGGCAGCCAGGGGACACCAGGAGCCTGGTCCAGCCCTGGGGACACACCAGGGGGGTGACAGACCAGGAACTTGGTCCTTCCCCAGGGACCCTCCAGTCCCCACCAGCTTCTTTAATGTTTTTCACTTTCTGATCTTCAAGTGGCTGGTAATACGAGTTACCTGTGAATGAGCAGACCTCCCTCTTCTCCAAATGCCAGAGGAGTGCTAAGGATCCTCCAGAGCATCCATGCCCTGCAGTAGGGAGTACAGTGTGGGTTTTCCTGCTGTGCAGGTGCAGGGCTCTAGTTTTCCGTGAATGAAAGGATAAACTGCTGCCTGGAGGAACGTGTGGTCGAGGTTAAGAGATAAGATAGTGAGGATGGATGACAGGCAGAGGGTCAGGGGCAAGAACAGAGTTAATTCCCTGAATGAACTTCTCTTGTCTAGCAAGGAAATACCAATTTTTTCCAGAACCTACAGAGACTTGAGCCGTAAAGACTTTCTGATTAGCTTTCATCCTTTTTCCATTGGTGATTTCTCATGGCAAAGAGCCCTTTTCTGCGGTGCCCTAGGCTGTGCCCCAGGAAGTGTCAGGAGACCATGCTGCTGCACGTCCTGGTGGGCTGGGGGGACGCTGGTGATGGAGCCCGTGCTAATGGGCTGGTGTCCAAGTAGAAAGTGTGCTTTCAGTGAGGAGGTGCCGAGATATTAGTGGGGCCTGGATTACCCTGTGATTGTGCTGTCAATACTGCTGTATTGAGTCAGAGAGAGCCTGCACGACACAGGGAAACACTTAGCTCACTGCTGCTGCTTATTGAGAAGCCAATAGCAATTTACGTGCTGACACTTGACACCGAATCCATTCCCAGAGGTACAGCTCCTGCTAAGGCACTGCTGGGCTGCCCTCACACCTGTGCCTGCCCTCGGCCTCGCAGCTGCCGGTGTGAGATGCTGGGGCTGCTCCAAAGGCACCTGCCCGCTGGAGCTGTCCCCAGAACTCTGATGGGACAGGCAGGTGGGACCAGCTCTGGGAGAGGTGGAAACCTGTGCTCCAGAGAGCTGCTCTCACATGGGATTAGCTTTATTCATGTGTTCTGTGAAGAAGTGGAAATGTGGGTGCCCAAAGTGCCTGGGACCTGTGGACTGGAGCAGCTGGATTCCTTCTGTCCTGTTTGTCTGTTTTCCTGGGACAAGCACAGCTGAGCCTGATGGCCTTTCTGGCATACACACACACTCTTTAAGAAAAACTCAAGATCATCTACTGCCAAATACTTTCAAGAGGAATAACATCCAGGATATTTCTTTGGGGCTGAACTCCCTAAAACGGGAACTAAGCCATGAAGGAGTGAGGACAGGATGGGAAGAACTGGAGTACAGGAATGAGATGGCTGGGAGTGGGAAGCGGATCATGGGGAACCTGTGTCCTGGTGATGTGCTCAGCCAGGAGCATCAGGCGCTGCTGCTGGAGCACTGCAGGAGCCTGAGGAGCTGTAGACCCAAGTGGATGGTCCTGTCAGCCCCAGTGTGCTGGGGCAGTAAAACTCCTGGTTTTTAAGGGCAGCTCCTTCTATTTTGCTGCATTGCCCGGCAAACAATTTTACACATTCTGTGTTAACCGCCACAGTGCTTTTTGGTCACCATTCCCTTTGCAGCTCCCTTGTGTGCCCGAGCCTCCTGGGAGGGTTAGAAAACCTGTGTCCTAAATCTAAAAGGAAACAAAGCAAGTGTGCTGCATGAGGGAGGTGCTTGGAGTGACTCTTGGTTTTGCAGAAGTAGAATTTAGGTCATGTTGCAGGTCGTGTTTCAAATATCTGTGCTGCTTCATGCTGGCAGGTTGTTGTAGCCAGTGTGCAGTGTCAGGGCTCTGCAGAGTGTGGGGAGCGAGCCTCAAGCCGTGGGTGCTGGGCTGTCATGCAGCTCTCTGAGAGCAGGGACATGTCAGTGTCCCCAGCCTCGCGCTAGGGCAGGCTGTGCTGTGCAGGTGGCCTGTGGCCGGCGCGGGGGGATCGGGTGGCAGAGGGTCAGGTGCCAGCCTGTCGGGGCTGGGAATGTCCTTCTGTGCCAAGACACTCTGGGCACCGTGTGCCTGTGCCCCTGCCTTGCCAGGCTCTCGTCCCCGTGCAGGTGCTCCCCTCTGCCAGAACGAGCCGGAGCCAGAAGGAGCAGCCTGTCCTGTCCCAGAGCTCGCTGTGTGCGTGGTGGCTGTCACCAGAGCTGGGGCGTGGTGTGGCCAGGAGCCCACCTGGGCATCTCTGGGGATCCAGTCACTCCACCTTTGGGCAATGCTGGCTTTCTTCAGACACTCCAAAACCTGTGGCAAGGAACAATACATAAATAGATGTGGCAAGAGTGTAACCAGGACAGCAGTGGCACATGATGGAGGGGAGCAGGAGGAGCAGGGTGTGCCTGCATCCAGAGCCTGTTGAGCCTTAGTGCAGGGGGAGGCACCAGGCATTTCTGCTGGGATGTGGATGGCTGGGATGGCAGGTGTGACACCTCGGCACGTGCTTTTGTAGAGTTCCCTGTTGCTTATTCTGTTTTGTTCTAGTCTATTGCTAATCTTGTTCAGCAGTTGCTCCTCTTAATTATTGGAGTACTTTTACAGAGATGTAGCAGATTAATCCTTTTAGTTCTGCTTGCTGCCAGAAGAGATTGCCACCATTATTCCTGTGCTATGGAAGGAGAGGTTGGAGGAGGAAGAGCAGAGCTAAATTTAGAAAGCTTGTGCTCACAAATGCTGCTCTGTGGCTGTAGAGGCGCGTGTGGTGGCAGGTACTGGTGTGAGCAGGTGTGCAGGCAGGTGAGGCTGGGGCAGCCCAGCAGTTTTGTGGGTGTCACAGCTGGGTCATGACCTGCTTGGAGGACCCCAGCAGCTCATGGGCACATTTCCAGCAAGGGAGGGCAGCTCCAAGGCATCACTTATCTGGTCCTTGCCTTGCTGGAACGCAAATATTAACTGACAAACACTTGCATAATACATGGCACAGTCACTGTGGCCTGTTCTTATCTTCCTCCATAAGAAATAAATAGGGAAAAGTAGGAAAGTTAACTCATAAAGCAATAAGCCTCTCCTGCACTGGTGTTAGTGAGGCCCGAGGTTTGTGTGAGCACTGCTGAATTTGTGTCCCAGAAGCTGAACTGGGAGGAAATGGAGAAGTGCTGCTGTGTTGGGCGTGCAGGACAGATGAGTGTGGGCACTGTGGGGCAGAGTGCCCGTGCCAGCCTGGCACAGCAGGGCTGGGGGCTTGAAGCCTGAGCTTTTCTGGAGATCCCCAGCCCTTGCTCTACCTGTGGTTCCCCCTCTGCCCCCAGCTCAGGTGTTCCCTCTAATGCGGTCACAGTCACACATGGCATTCCAGCTGAGACCTTGCAGTGCTGTTAATGTGCCCTTTATTGCTTCCTTGTCTCCACAAACAATCTGAGCAACATCCTGGAGATGGTGTTTGCCACTTGTCCAGCTGCATCCTTTGGTTCGTCCTGACCAGTGCATTAGCCTGTCTCCTCCTGTGTAATTCCCAGTTGGTAAACCCTGAATTTACTGCAGAAACTCAGCTTTTCTGTCATAACCTTGGATTTAGTTGCTTTCTTGTTGTTCTAGATGTCAAATCCTACCTTTTTCCGGTGTAACATTCTGGTCTTCAGTGTGTTGGATGTGCTTCTCAATTTAATTTCATCAGGGGTCAGTGGTCTCTGCTGATTGGCAGCAGGGCCAGCAGACATGTTAGTGCAAAGGCTCCCAAGGCCTTTCAAGAGAGGAAACCTTTATCCAGGGCAGTATTTTCTTTCCATCATTTTGGTGTCAGCTGCTCTTGGCCTCATTTTCTTCCTTTTTTAGATCATAGCTCTTGCCCATCCTCTCCAGCACAACTCCCCAGTGCAGTGTGGAAGAAGGGGCAGTTCTTTCAGTAAAGGGAGATACAGAGTTCTTTTTCACAGTGTGTGTTTGGTAAATGCACTTTCTGTTTGATGCTGGTTATCATTTATTGCTCTGTTTATTATTCCTGCCTTCACAGTACTTGCAGCTCTCTTTGTTAGGACAAAAACAAACTCCACAGCAGTGGCTGCTCAGCCCTGTCTGAGCACAGGTGCCCAGTGTGTCTGTACCCAGCATCGTTCCTGAGCTGATGGATAGCTATGAATATCTGCTGTTGAACCTGTTTAAAATGTACTTGGGTATTCTTAATTGTTTTATTTAATTAGGTATGAGGTCCTGCACAGGCTGCCCAGAGCAGCTGTGGCTGCCCCATCCCTGGAAGTGTCCAAGGCTGGGTTGGACAGGGCTTGAAACAAACTGGTCTGGTGGAACGAGCTAAGCTTTAAGGACCCTTCCAACCCAGTCTGTGATTCCATGACAGCTGCTATTTTTACCTCAAATCATGTACCATTAAGAGAAAATGCAGAGGCGGGGAAGGTATCTGGAAGGTGAGGTGAATGATCCCCTGGGGGGGTGAAGCTGTTCTGTGTGTGCTGGTGGGTTTCATTTGTCTGAGCTGATCTCCCTGGCTCTGGTGCTGCTGGTTTGAGGTGGCACCTTCATCCCTCTCTGCTTTGGAACAGCAGCAGGTCTGTCCTTGTGCTGCTGCACTCCCGATTGCCACTCAGGCTCCCCCAGGAGAGGTGGGGGAATTCTGGATCTGTGTGGCTCTAGTTTGGAAAGGCTCATTCTTGGCTGATAGATCTGAGAAAGCAGTTAACCCTGAACTGGTCTGCGGCTACTTCACAGTGCTCACAGGTGCCACTGGAATGACAGCCAGGTGTGAGGTGAAGGAGGACAGTGCCATGCTGCTGTGCCCTGGGATTCAAAGGGAAAGTCATGATTTGCCTTTTCCCTGTACTTGAATTTGAGTCTTTAAACAAGAAGTAAATTCATATAAAAATAATGGAAACTGAAATGAAACACGATTATGACTGAAACCTTTGAAAGAGCACACATCATCTCAAAGGAGGCATTCAGAGCTATCCCAGTCCTGTGCTGGAGGTGGCTGGGGGGCAGCAGTAGGTGGGGACCACGGAGACCCCACATGACCCCACTTTTGTGGCTTTGTTTGGCATGTTCAGCACCAGGTGCGTTGTGCAGGGCAGAGCATGAGCCCTGGGGTGAGTGGGGACTGCTCAGCACAGCCAGCACTGCTGGCTCTGCCCTCAGTCTGTCCTGCTCTTCCTTTTACCTTTCTTTCATTTTACTAGTGCTTGACTGGAACTTTGTGGAATTTACGGTATTAGTTGGATTTCTGGCGCGCAGGGTCAGGGATGTTTGTCCCCCTGTGTGTTCTGGTGCCTTGTGCTGTGCACTCTCCTGAGGTGGTTCTTGAGCAGGGTCCCTGTGCCTGGCAGTGAGGCTGGCTCTCTCCCTGTGTGCTGTCTCCTGATGGGCACTGGCTCTCATTCCTGCAGGAGCTCCCAGCCCAGCACTGCTTGATCTGCAGTCTGAGCCGTGGCTGTGACGGGTCATTCTGGCAACTGCAGCTTGTGATTAAACAGAGAATCCGTCACTGTCATCTTGGACCTCGGCACTGGTGATCTGACAGTCCACGATGCATCAGCTTCTTCCTCGTCAGAGCATCTTAGACTCAGGACCGCCCCAAGGGCTGTCCTCTGACTCGGGCTGATAGCAGAAAGCTCATCTCTCTTCTTGACTAGCACAGCCAACTGCGCCATTTCACTGCCTGAAGGTGTGGCTGGGAGAAGCAGGCCATCTTCTCATTCCAGATTTTGGTTGGATCTCCAGGGTCTCCTCCGTGCGTGGCTTCAGCAGAGCAGAGGGCTGGGCTCTGACTGCTGCTGCTGTGTGGTCACCCCCTGGAAATTCCCTTCTGTCCTCGGGGAAGTGGGAGTCTTCACTGCCATGGCCTTCAGCCTCACAGCTCTCGTGGCAGACAGTGGCTGCTGCTGAGATCATCTTCCCTCTGTTAGAAAGGGATCTGGTCTGAGATGGGCTTTGGGAGCCTCTGTCTCACCTGGCCACTGCCAGGGGCAGCCATTCCTGCTGCTCTCCCTGCAAACCCAGGGACCTTCCTGCAGCTCGGGTGTCCCTGAGGCCAGGGCTCCCTGCATGGGGGTCAGGCAGAGGGGCTGATGCTTCAGAGGTCCAGGTGTCCGTGTGTCTTACAGAGGATGTGATCTCGTGCAAAACAAGCTGATGTGTTTTCCAGACCTGTGTCCCTTGGGAAAAAAGTCACATAGGGTTAGTTTTCCTCTTGTTTCTGCTTCCTGTGGTGTGTTAAATTTTTTTTATTTTTAAAAATTATTATTACTATTAATAATAAATTTTGAGTAGTTTGTCCACAGCTGTATCTTCAATGCTGGCATTTACCATGGCTCCAAGAGATGTTTTAAGTAGGAGGGGGAGTCATTAATAGGATCATCTATGTCAATGGGTGGTTCACATCAGGAAATGGGTTAGGCAACAGAGTTAAGGAAAAGTTATTTTATAAAACGTCTTCAGCTTATCACATCCCTTGAAGAGCTGTGGGCAAGGAGCAGACGGGGCTGAGCTCTAAGGAGATGGTAGGTGGATGCATAAAGAGGGGCAGATTTTAGGGAGCCCAGAAAAGAATCTGGCATCGTAGTCCACCAAACACTGCTGTCATGGGCTGGGCAGGTTTTCAGAGGGTTGGTGGCTGATTTTATGTCCCCAAAGAGCCTGGAGCTCCCATGGCAGCTGGCTGGGCTCCAGCTCCTCCCGCTGCAGTTTGGCTCACTGCGTCACTGAGAAGGAAGGACCTGAATTCAGCCGAGGATGAGGGGAAGGGAGGACCCTGAAGCTCAGAAAGCTCAGGGACATGCCTGTAGAAACCTGTGGCTTGAAAATCATGTACTTAGTATTTTTATTGATAAACAGAGTGTACAGGGCTACTTCTCAGCCTCCCTTCTGGCCTGATCCTCTTGGATCAGCTCATGGAGAGCCTTTTATGCTTTTGATGCTCCAGAGGCTGGGCTGGATGAGTAGTGAATGATTCCTGTAGGCCTGGAGAGATCCCCTTCTCCTTGAGCCAGGTAATTAAAACCCTGTCAGCTCACACCATGGCTGGTGCCTGCTGCTGCTGTGGGGGGGAAGGAGTCTCTGTTAGACACTTGTTGTGAAATTGAGCTCCCTCTTTGTGAACAGACCTTGTTCTGAGGTGACAGCCTGGGTGGTGGGTGAAGCATCAGCCCCACAGCCCTGTATGGGCACAGGCTCCAAGTGGGTTCTTCCGATGCAGAGCAAAATCTTCCTGAGCTCCAACTCTTTCTTTTCCCCCATCTTTTAATGTTTCCTCTGCCACAAACCTTTGATGAAGGCCTTTATAATTAAGTTTTTCCCAGCTGGGGTTTTACTTTTGAAAGAAAAATCACTTTGCATTTGGGGGTTTGAAAGAAAAATAAGGAACCATTTTCCCACTTAATTTCTTTCAAGCTCTTTTTAAGTCACTTGGTATTTAACCACATTGAATTTTCTCTTAAATCTCTGTTCCTCTTGTTCTGTATATTGCCCCTTTTAAAATCCTTTAACATAAAATCAAGCGTGCACATTCTGGTACAGTACTAATTCTGCTCTCAGCATGGGCAGGACGTATTTAAGTTGGGCCAGTGAGTCCTCAGTTTTCCTGAAGAAGCTGTTACAGAGTAAATGCATCTTCACTGGCCTGCAATAAAGAAGTTGCAAGTCTTGGAAAAGCTTCACATTGTTTCTGACTATTTTATGACTGAGAGATTTTTATCTTTTTCACATTTGGTAAAGATGACCTGTCTGACTTCTGCTCTGTCAGGAGTGTTGGCCCTGGTCACCGTGCATACACAGTCACATTGTGTTGTCCCTGGAGCACACAGGCATGGCCAGCATCCAGTGTGATTTAGGCAAGAGTGTCACTGGTCTTTGCTATTTGGAACTTGGATGAAGAGGAAGAAAGAAGCTGCCTTTGGAAACGAAGACTGGATTCAAGCCTCCTTTTCAGATGGGCTGTGATGTAGAAGTGGACAGTTTCTCATGTCGTTCTCCTCTTGTGCCTTCCATTGTTGACTCCAGTGTGCACATCAGTTGAGTTGTTGAATCAGTTGTTGAATCAGTTCTTTCCTTTCCTACCTACGAACAGACCCGGTCACAGAAGATGGATTTATCAGGTATGGCTCAGCCCTGTTCTCTCTCTGAGGGGTTTGGCATGGAAAAGTCAGACTAAATCTTGCTGTGGAGGCTTTCCCCATTCCCTCTGCCCAGGAGCCTGCCGGAGCCCTCACCTGTTGGAGAGCAGCCCTGTGTTTGTGGGGTTGGGAGCCAGCACTGTTGCCCCTGGGGCTCTTGGAGCACATCCCAGCCTCTGTCTGTTCCAGTCTCCTCTCACTCTGTTGTGCACCTTCCCCCGCCCAGAGCTAAAACAAGGAGCCAAGAATTAATTGTTCTGTCATTTTCCCCCTGTGTTGTGTTGTGGTCTGATCAGTATCTGGGCCCATTGGGTACTGGAGGTATTTGCTTCCCCTTGTGTGGAGACAGCTGCTGGAGAGCTGAGCAGAGGCTCACAGTCCTCCCTGCATCCCAGGTGCTGAACAGAAGAGGTGCAGTTGGCAAGCCTGGAACTCAGGTGTGGCTGGGAGGGCAAGGGCTGTGGGAGCACTGGGAGCTCCACTGGATGGCACTGGGAGTGCTCCAGGAGTGTACAGGACACTGTGCTGGTGGACCTGGGTTCAGCTGCCCTGGCCAGGCTCTGGGCTCCTCTGGTCCTGGTGTTCCTGTCCATTACCACAGACTGCACACTGCAAGCCATGTCCCACCTGAGTAGCTTAAGTAAACTTTCTATGGCAGGAGGTGTAATCAGAGGGTAAATAATTAAGTAACATTTATTTGACATTCATATGAAATTCAGTGCCATGGAATTTAACTCAGCACTGGCTGTAAAAGGTGAGGAGGAAGGAAAATGTGATGAGGCGTAGGGGAACCTGGGTGACTTAAAAGATTCCAAATTGGAGTGGAAATTGTAATCTTTGTGTTACTGTAAGCCATGTCATTGATCCAACTTTAGGACTTCTAGAATGATTCTGGAGTGCTCTCTTAAACACAAGGCTCATATTCCAAGTCCAGACTTGAGAGTGGAAAATGCAGCGCTGCTGGGTGGGATCTGTGGGATGCAAGGATTTGGGGATACTGGGGGGAAGCTCCTTGGTCACCTTTCCATGTTCTGCCGTGCAGGGGCAGAGTGGGTGCTGGGGCTGGGGACTCCCCACGGATGGCTGAGTCTCGTGGTGGTGGGAGCAGGGCAGTGGCAGTGCTCAGGGTAGCGAGGGGTGCAAGAGATGAGGTTTTCATCAGTGCTGACTAAAGACTTTCGGAGCTGCGTGGCTCGTTCCTAATTAAAGGCTGGAGTCTGTGGGTGCTGCACTCGCAGGGCTGCTGGGGTGGCAGTGATGGCCCTGGGACAGCCCTTTCATCCTGACACTTCACCTCTCTGTCCTTCTGCTTTCTTTGGAATGGCTGAGGACGTCTCTGAGGGCTTTTATGTGGTTGTTTTTCATTGTTGGGTTTCAGAGAAGCACTTGATCAGGAGTCCATGTTTCTAGTAATTATGCTTCACAGGGACCTATTTCCTTATACATTTAATAGGGCTCTGTCTTTTCAGCTTGTGCTTGGCCTGAACTCTTGAGCAGGGGCCTTGCACGAGTGAGATGGGCATTAAAGGCTTTGATTTTCTGCAGGGCAATTATTGTGGCCGGGTGAGGAAGAGGAAGCTGTTCAGTGAGCGATGAGGGGAGAGGTGTTAAGACCCTGACATGAGTAATCAGTTCAGTGTTGCAGGTTCCTGAGTTCAGGGGCCGTTCACACCATAGGGATCCCCAGGTGACCTAAAGGCTTTGAGCTGTGCCTGAAGAGACCTCTTCAAGGCAGCTCCTTTAACCACATGGTTTGTCTTTGAGCTCTGCTGAAAAACTGGATTCTGAAGATGAGAAAAAAATTCCCTTAGTGCACCTTCTAATTGTTCATTTAGGAGCAGAACTCTCCTCCAGCTGGGAGGGCTCAGGGCTGCTGTAAAGTGCTAATTAAAAGTAATAGTGATAATGAAAACAGATGTTTTCCAGAAAAGTAAGTGCTACTGGGGCCTCGATCTGCTGTCCCTGCCTTCTCTGCAGGAGGAGAGTCAGTTGTGTCTTCAGAGCTGCAGGTCCAGGGGGGTGTGGATGAGGACCAGATCCCAGGTGGCTCCTGCTGCATTAACAACCAGGGATGGCTCTGCATAAAGCACAGAGGTGAGCCCAGCTCTGCACCCAGCACTGCCTCAGACCAGCTGCTGCCTCCCCTGCAGAGGTGGAGGAGTGGTGGCAGGACTTGTATGGAGGAATTGTTGAAGACACTGCATTGTTTTCTAGAGTGGTGTTCTAGAACTGGAGGAGGAAAACCCTGATGCAAGGTGGCTCATTAGGAGGGCGACAGGAAGGGAGATCTTCTCCTTGTCTAGATTTTAATAAGAAGAGATTATTTTAATTGTGTTTATAACTGATATACTAATGAGCATTTGAAAGAGCAAACCCTGCTCTCCAAGACCTCTGGCATAAGTTTCATAGGGCTCTACAGCCCATCACCAATGTTTGGGATGGAAGGGGACAAATTTTAGAAGCTCATGTCCAAATCTCCAGCCTGTAAAGCAGTGGCTTTGTGGCTGTGTGGCATGATGTGCTTGCTCCTTGTAGTGCTGGGTTCAGTGGTGCTGTCAGTTCCATCACTAACCTAACACATCCTAACCCTAACCCTTCTCATTGCTCTGCGAGTGAGCTGGAGAGGTGTGACACCATCCTCTCTGTGTCCTGCAGTACAGATGTGCACAGAAAAGAGCAGCTGAGAGAGAAGGGTTGGTTCAGCATGGAAGGATGAAGCAGTTGGGGAGGTGTAAGGTTTTGTATTTCACCCTGAAAAACTTGGCTTGAGACTCTTGCTGACTGAGCTTGTGGGAGAAGTGGCATCTTTTAGAGGGGTGGGAGACACCAAGGAACACGGGATGAGGGGGAGACAGCAGGGTGGGTTATTCTGCTCCTGATGAGAGAGGGCATTAGGAGAAAGGAGGAAGGCAGAGTAACCAGAGGCACTTCCTGTGATCTTGTCCAGGTTGATGCCAGTCCACAGTAAGGCTGCTGGTGTAAAGTTTATTTTGCAGATGTCACCAGTGATTAGTCAGAGAAGGTGATTCAGTTGCACAGGAGCAGCCAGCCAAGGCAGTGGAGGTGGCACCGAGTGCTGCCTGCAGCCCACAGCAAATGGTCCTTGGGGTTAGCACTGAGATGGAGCTGTCAGAGCCTTGTCTGTACTGGGAGGTAATGGGACCCATACTCCTTAATTACTGCCCATGGAGCTGCTGACAGAACCCTGGAGCTGCAGTCCTTGTTAAAGTCATTTTCAGCTGTCACTTGGCTGTGGTGGCCATGGGGCCCTGAGTGTGTGACAGCCTCTGTTCCTGCTCCTGCACATGGAGGAGCAGTAGATGCTTTTACCAGAGCATGCCCCATCGGGCAGTCTGGCATCACTTCTGCAGCCTGGGGCATACCTGTTCCTGAGTTTAATCCAAGAGAAGCTATTTTGATATTTGAAACTATTTCAGAATCGAAACTTTCCCTTGCTGTGTGCTGGCAGATTGGCTGCTGGCCCTGCAGACACGTGGTGGCAGGTGGCAAGCTGCAGTGTGTCACCTGTTCTGAGGTGTGGCCTGCATGAACATACACCTGCTGGGTCTTCCACGCTGACTGTATCCAGAGTTCAGTCTTCTCAAAAAGAATTTCTAATGCATTGCATAAGAATTTGGGTCCTGAAAGGATAAATTCTGTTAAATCTTGTTAAAAGGATGTAGGAAACTGTACAAAGTCCAGAGTAGAGGCAAAAGTAATTGAAATACTGAAGGAAATGTTTTAGAGTGGGAAGTAGAGTTTCATTGTCAGCTGACTGGGAGGAGGATCCAGAACTGAAGTTGCAGGTTTTGGTGTTTGGACTGTGTTTTCCCTGGAGTGGATGCTCCAGCAGAAGGTGTACACAGCTGTAGGAGTAAGCCCTGCTACAGGTGTGTGTGTAAGATAGACAGTTCAGGGACTGTTCTGGTAATGGGACCCTGTCCATCCCAGTGGCAGCTGGCTGTGGAGGTGGCTGGGGGTCATTGTGGGCACAGCAGCGTGTGAAGGGTCTCACTGGGGCCAAGGGGGCTACAGGCAGGTGATGCTCTGGCAATTCTTATTTTGGTAAAAAGCTCAAGGCAACACTAGGAACACCTTGCAGGCACCCCACAATTATCATAATAAACAGTTTTATCATCTGCTTGGCAGTCAATAGTGTGACTTACTCTGCTTTACTGTCTCTCTGGTATTGATCACTGCCACAGCTGTGCCACAGTCAGCTCCTGTTAACCCTTGTGCTGCCAGCAGCTCTGGCCATCCTGCCAGGGGCCTGGGCTCACCTGGCACCCAGGCGTGTGCAGCAAGGGACAGCAGCACGGGGCAAACCCACCTGTGAATCGGGCACCTGGCAGTGGGGTTTTGATCCAGGAGTGAGGGATTGAGTCCGTATCCTGGAGGCGGGGGGGTGTTAAAATGAAAGGCTTGGCATGTGGTTCCCAGCTTGGCACAGAGGGGTTTGGGCTTGTACCGGTGTGGTGTGGTGTGGTGTGTGTGGTGCTCAGTGAGAAGGGGGTTCCCTGAGACCCCTGTGTGCTCCCAGACTGCTGGATGCCCCGAGACAGTGCCCCTGGGGAAGGAGGGCTGATCTTTGCAGTGACACTGCAATGCTTTACTGGCCCTCGGGCTCCAAACAGGACCCTGCCCTGGACATCCGCTGGCTTGGCCTGGCTCTGCTGGCACCAGCTGGGGCACTGGCATGCCAGCACCACTCACACCTGCCTGGCTGTGAGAACAAAGACTGGCATGGGTACACGCTGGGAAACAGCCTTGGCCCTGCAGCAGCTGCTGGGCTGAGCTGGGGCAGCCGGGTGCTGCTGGCTCTACCAAAGGCACTGTCTGGGCTAAGTGAACCCTTGGGGGTGCTCTGACAGCATTGCCTCCGCTTCTGGCAGCGCAGCAGCAATTAGGAATATCAGGTTAGTAGCTGACTCCATTTTGGGAGGAAGAAAGATGATTTGCTGTCCACATCCCAATGGAGCTTTGAGGAAGGATGGGACTTTCTGGGACTTGGTTGTACCTAGATAGTTGGGTCTTGTGGCCCAGTGTTTCTCCTAATGGAATTTCCCATCATTTACTGCCCTGCTGATTCCTGATCAATGAAAATAAAATTGCATTGCCTCCTGAGAGGCTCCATGTATGGCTGCAGCCTCCAGCTGTGTCAGTTCCGGTAAGATAATCTCATCAGGCGTGCAAGAGGGTAATAGGAAATAAAAATAAAACCCACAATTAGCAAGAGGCCAGGCAGCCGAGTAACACTTTCGGTCCTGGAGGTCTGAAGATGTGCACTCAGCAACTTCCTCCCTCCCCTCCCAAGGTGCTGTGTCCCTTGCAGTGTGCTGCCCAGTGCTACTCCCTGGGTTGGGAGTGCCTGCAGGTGCACTGGGCACATCCTCTGGCATCCCCATTTACCTGCATCTGTGACAGCTCTCCTGGGCTGAGGTGGTTAAATGTTTCACAGGTGGTGGTTCTGAGGTGCACCAGGGATGCAGCAGCTGATGGAGGGACTGAGCACTGGGCACATGGAGAGCGTGAACTTGAGACTTTGAGCTGTCAGGTGGTGCACAGGTGTTGACTCCTGATGGTTGCTGCAATCAGGAGAGTTTATTTTGGCCAGATAAGGAGCATGCTTAGGCTGTATGTGAAGTCTGGAGCAGGGTGTAGTTTTGGAAGCAACAAATGTGGCTGCTGTTTACAGGAGTACGGGACCACTTGGATCTGCTAGAAGCTGGCCTAAAGGTTGCTCTAAATGAGGTGGTTTCCCAGGTACACCAGCAAGTTTCTTTGCCTGTTTGAAGGGTCTTTTAGATTATGTCCCAGTGATATGGGTGTAACCGGTGTTTATACTGAACCATGAATGGCTGGTGTGAGCAGACATCCCGGTGACCTTTGTGATGGGACTGTGCAACCCCAGTGTGTAGCTCAGAGCTGACGCATGAGCCGTGGTGTTTGTCTGAGCAGCCAGTGGAATGGTTACAGAATGACCTAATACCTCTAAGCCTGCTCTCCCATCCAAAGCATCGGCTTTCCCAAAGGGTGGGAAAGAGCAACTGAGCCCAGAATGTCGCAGTGAGTCTGCTTCCTAACAAGGACTGGAACCGAGCCCTGGCAGAGGAGACGTGCATGACTTACGAGTCTGACTCTTAGCCTTGGCTTGGCCCTTGACACTAGTCTGGAGCGCACATGTTGTTTGGGTAAAGCCGTAGGAAGGAGGAAGGAGCCTTGGCAGGGTTTGTGGGTGAGTCCCTGCGTGTGTGGGGATGGCAGTGGAGCAGAGCCTGGCAGTGGAGCAGAGTCTGGCAGTGGAGCTGCAGCTCTTCCAGCTGGGCCACTGGGGCTGGCTGTATCTGATCCCAGAGCCATGTGGCAGGGCTGCAAACACGGAGCACTTCAGGGCTTCTCTGTTCACAAGCATCACCAGGGGTTTGGTGGGGTAGGCGTTGCCCAGAGCAAGGTCTGGTGGATGTTCCTTCTCTCCATGAGGGACACGGGGCCCAGACAGAGCTGTGGTGGCTGTAACTGGTGTGAGCCACTGGACAGACACTGGGGACACAGGACAAGCTGCAGCATGGCAAAAGCGGGGGACAAGCACAGGCTGCTTCCTGAGGCACTGGGGCTTGGGGGAGCCTGGGGGACTGTGGGGTCTGTGTAACAGAGCGAGGCAGTTTGTCCTCAGCAGCTCTTTGATTAGTTTTGGAGTTGGATCAACAATGGAGCACTGAAAATGCAAACCAGATGCAAATATAGTTATTTATGCAGCAGCATAGGCTGAGAACACCATTTAACAAGAAAGACTAGGGTTTGGAGCAAAGGGGTGAGTTGCACAGAGGCAGAATCATGAGATGTGTGGCATTTTGAAACAAAACCTGGAACTTTCGTGGTGTCCTACTCAAGAGGAGAGAATCCTGCAGAACCTGAGAACAAGCCCTGTGCCCTGGGAGCCTGTGAATGCCTTTCATGTATGAGCTAAACAGGTGCTTCAGTTTGCTGTGTAGAGAGAGATGTGGCTGAAGCCAGTTTACCTCTGATGCAAAATATTCTTAGTGCTAAGAATCTCCTGAAGGAGTAAGCAGTCTTGTTCCCAGCTGCTCTCAGAAAGCTTTCTGGCCCTCCTTGGGATCACTCCACTCTCAGTGGCAGCAGGCTGAAGATCAGATAAGTATTTTTGTGTGTAGTGCAGTAGCTGGCTCAAAGGGATCAGCAAACTTGGAATAATACTTCATAACAAAATGCCTTCTGAAAAGCTGCCTGGCTTGTGTTACTCCCACTGGCTCAGTTGTAGCTGGTGTGAAGGGAAAATGTGGATAATGTGGAAGGTTCACATTTTGAAGGAGCCCCTTTCTCTCAGTTTCATGCCAGGTGCTTGAGCCTTGCAGCTTTCAGGCCTGTTTTGTTCAGCGTTTCCTTTGCTTCCTGCTGCTTGAGAAGCTGTTTATGCTAATGGTGCTGGGGAGATCTGAGGGGCTGGCTGTGCCCATGGGTGTGAGCCCGTGGCTGTTAGCCTGTGTCCCCCTGTCCCCCTGTGGCTGTTAGCCCATGTCCCCCGGCTGTTAGCCCGTGGCTGTTAGCCCATGGCTGTTAGCCCATGTCCCCCCCAGCCATGCCCATGCACAGAGTGGCACTGCTGGTGCTCTCGGCTGGAGCGCTGCCCGAAGCCACCCCTGTACATGCCTGGTGTCCTGTCCTGTCCTCCAGGTGCCTGATGGATCTTCTTTCAGTAGACTGCTGTGTGCCGCATCATCCCCTTCTGGGACCTTGGCCCCTTCAGGATCCAGGGGCTAGAATCCCTGTGAGGGGAAAGCTCGTAGTGTTCGTAGGAACTAACAGAGAGGCAATTTTTTTTCACTGAGGAGGTGGTCAGGCACTAGCACAGGCTGCCTAGGGCAGTAGTGTAGTCACCATCCCAGAGAGGGATTCAAAAGGAGTGTAGATGTGGTATTTGGGGGCATGTGGTAGTGGTGGCCTTGGTGGTGCTGGGTTAATGGTTAGAGTCTGTGATCTTAAGGGTCCTTTCCAACCCAAATGATTCTCCAATTCTCTGAATTCTTGACTTTGTTGGCATAATCAAGCAGTTTGTGAGGACTTGCAGCCCTGAAACTCTTTCAAACGCATGGGTCAATGTTGTTTGGATGTTTCTTCCACCAGCAGGCAGGGCTGGCTTGTTAATTCTGCTCCTACTGCAGAGGCATTGGATGTGGCCGTGTGTCCAGATGGAAAGAGTCTGGCACAGGACAGAACGCTGGAAGAAGTCGGAACTGAGCTTGGGCTTTTGGTTGGTCAAGTATCACTGCAGAAGACGAAGAGACATGTGAGGTGTTTGGGATTTGGCAAGAGCGGTATCTTGCTCATCAGACCATGTTTGCTAGTGAAAGAACTCCAGTGTGATCAGGGTGTGTGCTAAAACACACCTTGGGCTCACTTGGAGAGGTGCAAAATATGACTTGCTATGTGAAAAGGAAAAATTAGTTTGTAATTGCTTCATTAAAATGTTGAATTTGGCAAATAAATATCAGTATTTTTAGGTTGGCTTTTTTGGCTAGGAATTGCATAAAAGGAATCCCAAGGCACTATGTTGTAAAATGCTGGTGGAAAAACCCCAGCTAGATACACACTGTGCATCCATGTTCCCTGTTATTCTCAGGTTCTGGCACGTAAGTACTGTTTTATCCCAATATCTCAAGTCTTGTTGTGGAGTTTTCAGCACTTCCCTTAGGCTGGCAGGTATCTTACTGCTTTCTGGCACCTTAATGAATGTGAGAGAACTGGGACCTGTGTCTTCTGTTTAATTTAAAAGGTAGAAGCGTTTTACAGAACTGGGAATTGAAACTCTTGGTATTGCCACTCGAATCTCCAGTCAGCATTGCTGAGGAAATTTGAAAATATCTTCAATTCTAGGAAGTAACTCTTCACATATTTGTGTGATAGCAGCTGCTGTAGAAATCACACAAAGTGACAGCATGCTCCTGCCACCTTGTTCTACCCTCTTCTGTGACCGTCCTGCTTGCCGAGCGAGACAGCGTGTGCTTACCTAATTGCAAGCAGTATCATAATTCATATGCATAAAGGAGCAAAATTAAAGTTGCTTTGGCAACATACATTCTGTTCTTCCTTAATTTTTGAATTCTTGATCCCAGGCAATTATTTTTATCATGTCTTTCCATTTGCAATTTCCTAAGTGTTCCCCGAGTGCTGTGTAGCACGCCAGGTGGGGGGAGGCAGCACAGAAAGCTTCGCTGCTCCAGATTCGGTGTGTCACCACTTCAGAGGGTCACAGAGACTGCCTCACACCTCTGCCTGGGCTCCTACTCTTGGGCAGCTTTGTGCATACCTGTTCCCAGGGACCTCCGAGGCCCCTTCCCAAGCTATTCCATGTTTCTAGAACCATGAAGTTGAGTTGGCTGCTCACTCACCTTTGGGATGTCCATCACTAGTTTTCAGGCTGAACAAGTGTCACCAAGTGCCACTGCTGAGACAGGGGTTTCTTGTCCCACCTGAACACCACACTCACCAGGCATTGTCCTGCTGAGGATGCTGCAGAAGCCAGGCTGAGAATGAGGAGGGCTGTGGGCAGAGCATCTGAGTCCACCCTTACTCCTGCGCTGCCCTTGTCCTCCCACCTTTTTGGCTTTCCTGAGCCCCTGGCACCCTGGAGCTGAGGGCTGAGCTCCCCGCTGTGCCCTGCAGCTGGGCAGAGGGAGGGCAGCCCACAGGGACTGTTGGCCAGGTGTCATGGCTGTGGGTGTAATGCTTCTGCTGGTATCTCCTCCCTGTCCTCAGTGCCCTTTTTTCCATGGTGCCATGAGGGTCATTAGCTGAGGGAACAGTTTCTCCCTGTCGCTTTCTCCTTTTGTTTTCCTCCTTCCTCATTGCTTCTAGTCTTGGTTTACTGCCAAACAGCCTCTTGTGAAAGGGCCGCCTAATTAACCCTGTGCTAATTAACAATTTAAAATTACACAGCACGGCTGTTCATATTTAATTCTCGGGAAGCCTGGGCAACAGCAGGAGCCCCCTCCTCCCTCTCGCTCCATCCCTGCTGCCCGCACTGCTCGCCAGTGTCCCAGGGGAGGCAGCAGCCCGGTGCCGCAGGCTGGGGGTGCCCAGGAGCCCCAGCTTGCCAGGGGGTGGCAGGACTTGCTTCAGGACCAGCCGGTCCTTGGTGGAAGCTGCTGGAGGATGGAATGTCTGTCCCTCTGAGGATGGGGCTGGGGACTGGAAGGAGGGGACAGGGATTGACTCCACGCGTGTTCTGCACGGCCTGGCTGCCAGGCTGGGTGGCAGGAATGTGGCAGAAGTGTGCGGCGCACCTGTGTCTGCCATCCAGGTGTAGTTCTATCCTGGGCCTGTGGTGCTGTGTCAGCTCCAAGGGACATGCAGTGGTGCTGTGGGGAAGGGGCAGGGGCAGGGTGGGCTGGCAGTGGTGGGATGTGAGGCTGCAGAAGGGACCAGGAGAGCCCTTCTTTGCCACTGGGGCAGTGTGGGAGCACAGAGTCTCTGGCACTCAGGCTGTTCTCTCTGTAACTGGAGTTCATTGATTTTACGGGAAACCGTGTTTACAGACAGAGTGCTGATCGACCTGACGAGTTGACTTCTGCCTCCTTAAGTAAGAACTACCTTTTCTTATTGACTGGCTGATAAACAGAGCAGAGAGGGCGGCAGGGGGAGCGAGTGGGAGGTGTGGAGCAGCTACTGTCTGTCCATCTGAGCTCTCACACACTGTGTCTGTCCCCACACAGGTAGTCTAGGAGCAGTCCAAGGTGCTGGAAGAAACAGGGCCCATTAGTGGACTAATAACTGCATTGTGCTCCTGCTTAGAACCTGGTTTGCTTTAGCAAGGAAATTGCTGTTTTCAGTTTAAAGTGATGATTCCTGCAGCTTCTGTGTGAATAGCAACAAATATTTTCATGCCTTGTGCTCCCTTCAGGAGCAGCTCTGATGGTGACTGAACGATCAGAAGAGCTTGGACTTGTGCAGGGGCTCAGCCTGTGTCCATGTCTTGGGCTGGCCACTTTGGCCCCAGGTTTTTCCACGTGCTCTCTGTTTTCCACGGGCTCCTCTGTGTTGAGGAAAGGAAGAGGAGAGAAGATTCATTTGGCATAGCACATCTTCAGCTGGTTAACTTGGAGTGAGTGGGGGAGAGCTGTTAAAGCAAGCCAAGGCAGAAAAGCCCACCAATTAATTGGAGCGTGCAGGTCTGCCTGGCCAGGCTGGGCCAGGAGAGAGATTGGCTTTCCTGTCAATAAACAAGTCCCCAGTGCAGCATCAAAGCTGCAGTCCTTTATCAATCGCGGCCTCCTCTTCCCGCATGTTCCTGTAACTTACCAAGCATTTATTACATTGATTTTCCAATCAGGCTGTTAACCCTCCCGCCCCTCCAGCCCTGCTAACCCTTCTGGCCTGGCTGTCAGTCAGGCAGCTCCTGCCAGTCAGGAGCTCTTGGTAGCAGAACTGCTGTGTGTCACCTGGCTGTGTGTCCGGGGAGTGGCTGTGCTGCCCTGCACAATCCTCCGTGTCTAAAAGAATTAGCGGGGTGTTGTCATTCCATGTTGTGCTTTGAAGTCCCCATGGGTATTCCTAAAAATTCACTTGGCAAAAGTACGAGGCTTATAGAGTTTCTTATTCCTCATTTCCTCCAAATGAACGTGTTTTGGTTTAATTTGGATTGCAGTTGCCAGTGCAGAAGTAGCAGCGAAAAGGGAGAGAGGAGGCGTGTTGTGGGGAGGTGAATGTGCAACCTCGACAGAGAGGGATCTGGGGTCAGTGATCCAGGGAGGGAGCTGGTGCAGTAGGAGCTGTTAGATGGCTGGAGCATATTCTAGGCTAGGGGACCAAAACTGGCTGACTGGGAACCCAGAGCCTTTTGGCAGCGGGATTCTGCTTTTCCTTCGTGTCCTGCTCAGTGCAGTAGATGACTGTTGCCGCAGAGAAAATCACTGTTTATTGCCAGTGCAACTGCAGAGGCTGCTGTGTATGGCACAGAACCAAGGGAAGGTGAGGCTGGAGGTGCTGTGGAGTAATGTTGTGTGTGATCACACTGGTGGTGTCTCTGTTGCACCTGTGTGTCGTTCTGCAGGCATCCTTGCACATGGGCTTTGAGAGTATGACTTTGCCTTTAATGGTAGTTTTAAATGCTTTTTCTTCAAGCTTCACCAGAAGTCAAACATGAAAAGGAAGTACAAACACATTGGAGAAATCAGTGAAGTGTGGATGGCTTTGTGTATGTAGTAAAGGAAAATAAACTGGGAGATAATGAAACCAGAAAAAAATGATTTGTCAGTCAATTTTCTTTTGCTTGAACTAATTCACGTAGTTCACACAGTGCTGCTATGGCACGTCACTGGCTTTGCAACTGGTGATGTCTTCTCTGGCAGGTTTCCAGTTCTCTTCACACTTTCTGTATGAGCTAGAGAGGGCTCCATTAGGATTGCAGGGCTCCTTTAGGATTGCAGTATTGGAGTAGTTGGCCAGATGCAGCAAAAAGGGTCATGATGATGGGGCCCTGGATGTTGGCCATGGGCATGTAGCATGACCATGGGCAGTAGCCCAGGTCTGCTGACTACCTGGTAGCTGGTGGGATTTGGTGGAATGGAAGCAGTGGGAAGGGTGTTCTCCTCTTGCAGAACCTGCACCCTCCGTTTGTCTCCAGGGCTGAGACGAAGCAATCCCTGCATGGAGGCTGAGCCCTGCAGGATCCCTGGGAGGTTCCTGGAGCACAGTAGCCTGATGGCTTTCCAATCCCCAGGATGCACCCTTGTCAGATCTGGAATTTCCTGTTTGGTTTCTCTCCTGACATCTCCCTGTGTAAACTCTGTCCAGAGCAGAGCAGTTACGTCTCCTGTGCATCCTGAGCACTGTTACCCCTCCTGTTGAGGTGTCTGTGTGCTAGCACTGGGTCTGTGCTTCCCAAGCAATTAGCAGAAGGGTAACAGCCAAAAAACAGCATCTGCCTTAGAGGGAGACAGAGAATAGAGTTCTGCCAAGCTGTGAAGCCACAGAACTGATTTGTTGTCATATCTCATTTCTGTCACAAGCTTTCCCATGATATTTTGTTTTCTGAAGACCCAAGGCCTTGGGGGTGATAGTGCAGGTCCTACAGTCTTCTGCTGGCTCCCCTTAGGAGAGGCGTTAAGGAGGTTTTTGCCGCCTTCCAGGCCCCTTCAATTTCCCTCTTGGGTTGCTGCTGCCAACACCTTTCCATCGCTGGTTCCCAGCAGTACCCTCCCCGAGGCTGGGCTGCCTGTCCCTGTCCCTGGAGCCTGTCCTGGCACAGCAGCCCCTGTGCTGCAGCCCCGCTGTGTGCTGTGGGTGCTGGCAGGAGCAGCCTGACTCACCGCCTGTCTCCTTCTCTCCGTCCGCAGGTCGGAGCCGTACCGGGTGCAATGAGCGCTCCGTGCCGGCCCTGCCATGGAAGGCTGTGACTCGCCCGTCATCCCCGGGAAGGACAATGGGTGCGGCATTCCTCAGCACCAGCAATGGACTGATCTCAGCAGCGCGCACCTCCCCGAGCCGGCCGGCAGCATGGAGCAGCCCGCGGCGGAGAGCTGCAGCCCCCTGGACAGCCTGAGGGTCCCGCTGGCCGAGCGCGGCCCCGAGAGCAGCGCGGGCAGCGAGCCCGCGGGCCAGGAGCTGAGCTGCGGGCAGTGCGCGGCCTCCCTTGCCGGCCTGCAGAGCTACATGGAGCACCGCTGTGGCTGTGCCGGCACCGGCAGCCGCCCGGGCCCGCCGCCGCGGGGGGACAGCGGCACCGACAGCAGCGAGGACGGCGAGGAGGAGAGCGACGTGGAGAACCTGGCCGGCGAGATCGTGTACCAGCCCGACGGCTCAGCCTACATCGTGGAGAGCCTCAGCCAGCTGGTGCAGAGCGGGGGTGCCGGTGGCAGCGGGGCTCTCCCCTCGCTGCTCCCGAACTCTCTGCCCAAGCAGGGAGAGCCCTCTGCTGCCGCTCCCGTCTACCCACAGATCATCAACACTTTCCACATAGCCTCATCCTTCGGGAAGTGGTTTGAGGGCTCAGACCAGGCCTTCCCGAATACCTCAGCCCTGGCGGGCATCAGCCCCGTCCTGCACAGCTTCCGCGTCTTCGATGTGCGACACAAAAGCAACAAGGATTACCTGAACAGTGACGGTTCTGCCAAAAGCTCCTGCGTATCCAAAGATGTTCCAAACAATGTGGACCTGTCCAAATTCGATGGCTTTGTGCTCTATGGGAAGAGGAAGCCCATCCTGATGTGTTTCTTGTGCAAGCTGTCCTTTGGGTATGTCCGCTCGTTCGTGACCCATGCCGTGCACGACCACCGAATGACTCTGAGTGAGGAGGAGCGGAAAATTCTTAGCAATAAGAACATCTCCGCTATCATCCAAGGGATAGGCAAAGACAAGGAACCCCTTGTCAGCTTTCTGGAACCAAAAAACAAAACCTTTCAGCACCCTCTTGTTTCCGCAGCTAACCTCATAGGCCCTGGACACAGTTTTTATGGTAAATTCAGTGGCATTTGCATGGAAGGTGAGCAGGCCCTCCAGGCCGGGGCAGCTGGTGGAGCTGAGCCGCCGCCGGCAGCGGGTGTCCTGGCCCCCAGTGCACTCCTCAACCTGGGTGGGCTGACCAGCTCAGCTCTGAAGACTCCCATTACCTCAGTCCCCCTGGGCCCGCTGGCTTCCAGTCCCACCAAATCCTCGGAGGGGAAAGACCCTGGGGTGGCAGGGGGGGAGAAACAAGAGGGGGACGACCAGGACAGCCTCTCGGAAAAGGTGGAGCCAGCCGAGGAGGTGGAAGAGGAGGACGAGGAGGATGTGGAAGAGGAGGAGGAGGAAGAGGAAGAGGAGGAAGAGGAAGAAGACGAGGATGATGAGGGTTGCAAAGGACTATTTCCAAACGAGTTGGAGGATGAACTGGAGGACCGGCCCCAGGAGGACGCTGGGGCTGTGGCAGGCAGTGGCAGCAGCAAAAAGGACCTTGCTCTCTCAAACCAAAGCATTTCTAACTCTCCCTTAATGCCTAACGTGCTCCAGACCCTGTCACGGGGCACGGCTTCTACTAGTTCTAATTCTGCTTCTTCCTTTGTCTTTGATGGTGCAAACAGGAGGAATCACTTAAGCTTTAACAATGAGGGCGGCGGAGGCAGTGTGGCCGAGGGCAGCAGGAGGCTGGACTTCATCGATGAAAGTGCCAATAAAGACAATGCCACAGCACCAGAACCAAATGAGAGTGCAGAGGGCGAGGACGGGAGCTACATCTCCCATCACCAGCATGCTGGCCCCCTCTGTGAACTCGGGGGTGGGGAGTGCCCCTCGGGGAGCGGCGTGGAGTGCCCGAAGTGCGACACGGTCCTGGGCTCCTCGCGGTCGCTGGGCGGCCACATGACTATGATGCATTCTCGCAACTCGTGTAAGACACTCAAGTGTCCCAAGTGCAATTGGCACTACAAGTACCAGCAGACGCTTGAGGCGCACATGAAGGAGAAACATCCTGAGCCGGGCGGCTCCTGCGTCTACTGCAAGAGCGGGCAGCCGCACCCGCGGCTGGCGCGGGGCGAGAGCTACACCTGTGGTTACAAGCCCTTCCGCTGTGAGGTCTGTAACTACTCCACAACTACCAAAGGCAACCTCAGTATTCATATGCAGTCCGACAAGCATCTCAACAACATGCAGAACCTGCAGAACGGAGGGGGAGAGCAAGTCTTCAGCCACACGGCGGGGGCGGCGGCGGCGGCGGCTGCGGCTGCGGCGGCGGCCGCCGCCAACATCGGTAGCACCTGTGGGGCTCCCTCCCCCACCAAACCAAAAACCAAACCCACGTGGCGGTGCGAGGTGTGCGACTATGAGACCAACGTAGCTAGAAACCTTCGGATTCACATGACCAGTGAGAAGCACATGCACAATATGATGCTGCTTCAGCAAAACATGTCCCAGATCCAACATAACCGGCACCTGGGCCTCGGCAGCCTGCCGTCCCCCGCCGAGGCCGAGCTCTACCAGTACTACCTGGCCCAGAACATGAACCTTCCCAACCTGAAGATGGACAGCACTTCCTCAGATGCACAGTTCATGATGGGGGGGTTCCAGCTCGATCCCACTAACCCCATGACAACGATGGCTCCATCTCTAGGTGAGGCTGAAGGGGTTTGCACCGTGTTTATATGAGAGAGCCAGCAAAGGGGTCTGGCACTGTGGCCCCACGAGCTGCCTTTGTGTGGTGGTTGAGGATGGAGGCTGCACAGTGCAGATTTCTCATCTGTGTTCACCCAGAGCAGTTTTTCCTCATCTTGTGGCTTTTCTAGTACATTTTCCAAGAGTTTTCATAGGGAGTTAATGGAACAGCAGACACAGGTTATGGATGCCATGACGCTGGAATGGTCTTCCTTGTTGTGGAAAGCATCCTAACTACAGTGTTTCCTGAGAACTTCTCCTGGGTTTGGTGAGGGGTGGGAGTAGTTTGGTGAATAGCTTTGAGAGAAGGTGCAGTCACCTGCTGGCACTCCCAAAGGCAGGTGTATTTGTCCGGGGTTGGTTTGTTCTGTGCTGTGTTGCCTTGAGAAGATGAGGTAAGCAGGTTTGAGAGGGGTGGAAGGGATGGTGTTCCTCTGCTGCCAGTGACAGATGGGACTGGAGGCTTCTGAAGCTCAGAGCCCCTCCTTACCGAAGCACGGGGCAGTTGTAATAAGTTGTGAGTGTTCTTACTGAGTTGTCTAACTCTTCTCAGTAAATGAGAGGGCCTTGGATGGCCATGAGCTGCCTGGAGAGCAGTTTGTGAGCAGTACAGTTGGTGGTTGCAAATCTCACAGTGAGGGTTGCAGAGGGAGGCCCTGCCCGTGTTAATAAGCTCTTGACACCAGGCTGACCCTTCTGACTCGGACACACACGCTGTGAGCTTGGCAAGAATTGAAGCAGATCTTTCCCATTCTTACACTTTGTCCAAAACTGAGCAGAACATTAATAATTCAGTAGAGTCTGCTTTTGGGTTTTTCCTGCATGGTGAATCCAGGAGATATTGTCTTAAAGAGCATTTGTTTCTCAGCACATAAGTTTCAACACAGGAAATGAAAAGTTAAGGAAATAATGTCTCTTTTTGATTAACTGAGGAATTGTTGACCTGGTTCCTTTCATAGGATTGTTAAGCTGAGCTATGACATCAAGTCAAGGTAGAATACCAAAAAGCTGTAGAAAGAGTATAAATGTCTTAAAAATGGAAAAGGAGAGCAAAGAGGCACAGGGGTCCTGATTTGTCTCTGTGCTTGTTCAGTTTCTCTGTCTGCATCTCTCAGGTGCTCTGGTGTGAGTAGGAGCCTGTCGTGCTCAGTAGCTGTGAGCCAGCAGAGTTGAGCTCTGGTTTGAAGAGTCAGCCTGACAAACAGGCTCTTCTGGCTCTCCTTGACATGCTCTCGCACCCTCTTTAGTTGTTGTCTTTGCCTTGTCAAAATTGTTTTTAGAAGATTCTTCACCATTTTGAGCTCCTGGACAAGAGATGAGATATACCAGTGCAGGAGTGGCATTTCTCAGGTTGTTGCTGTCCATGCCATGCTCTGCACTGTTGCCAGCTTGTGATAGTGATGCGGTGACCCCTGTGATGTGGCTGTCACCTGGGCTTGTGACTGTTGACCCTTGTTTTATGTGGTAGGAACTGTGCTTAGCTACTGCATGAGGTAGCATTTGCTTCTCCAGGGAGGCAAGAAAAACGAGAATGAAGTGTTAATGAAATAACACCATTCTTGAAACAGCCACAGTAATTTCCAGTGTGGTGCTGTGGAATTCTTCATCCTCTCAAAGTCTGTAGGGCTTTTCTTGCTGACTTTGAAAGGCAGAGGGCTGGATGATCCTTCAGCAGGAGGGTAGCAAGGGTGATAGTAGTCTGTTCCCAGCCTTCCATGCTGGCTGCAATAACTTTTTTCTTCAGCTCTGGTGCAGACCAGTGGCACAGAGAAATGGGTGAAGGGAGACACAGAGCTGCGTGTGGTCTCACTGTGTGTTGGTGGGCACACAGGTGGCACTTGGGAGCAGCTTATGTTCTGCTCTGTGTTTATCTTCTGGCAAGAATTCAGCCTTTCTGACCCCTTGTTCCCCTTTCCCTTTGTGCAGTGGGTGGCGAGATCCCGCTGGACATGCGGTTGGGTGGTGGACAGCTGGTGTCCGAGGAGCTCATGAACTTGGGGGAAAGTTTCACACAAACCAATGACCCGTCACTGAAGCTCTTCCAGTGTGCTGTGTGCAACAAGTTCACTACAGATAATTTGGACATGCTGGGCCTGCACATGAACGTGGAGCGCAGCCTCCCCGAGGACGAGTGGAAGGCGGTGATGGGGGACTCGTACCAGTGCAAGCTGTGCCGCTACAACACGCAGCTCAAGGCCAACTTCCAGCTCCACTGCAAGACGGACAAGCACGTGCAGAAATACCAGCTGGTGGCACATATCAAGGAGGGGGGCAAAGCCAACGAGTGGAGGCTCAAGTGCGTGGCCATTGGGAACCCGGTGCATCTGAAATGCAATGCGTGTGACTACTACACCAACAGCCTGGAGAAGCTGCGTCTTCACACAGTGAACTCGAGGCACGAGGCCAGCCTGAAGCTCTATAAGGTAAGGGTTGGCTTTGCTTCACCTTCTTTCATTTTCCAAGGAAAATCTATGTTGAACCACAGTGGATTGTGACCCTTTGGAGATGAGCTGCTGAGAGCTGTCCACTGGCAGCCAATCTCACTGCGTGCTGCAGCCCTTCAGCCTGTGTTCTGCTGATGACTGTGGTTCTCCAGGCTTCAGGCCAGTACGTGTTCGCACCACAGTGCTTTAGAGGGGGCTCGTGTGTCTTACGGCACTGCACCTGTGGTACTCTGCACAGAAATTAACAGCCGCTGCTAGAAAAGCTGTGCAAGGTGAGGTTTGCCTGTGGCTTGTTGGCTCTTTCCCACTGGAGTTTGTCACTTCGTGTCCCTCGAAGGCCTTGGGTGTAGTCAGTGTGCTGGTCCTGGCCTGGGCAGGCAGAGGGGCCGTGGCTGCAGGGCTGTGGTGCTCTGTGGTCAGTGCTGGGATGTGCAGGCACAGCCCTGCTGGGTGCTGGGGAGGGAGGAGGCTGGCAGAGGAGCTGAGGTGTGTGCACATGAGGCGCTGCATCTTTCCATCCACGGTGCTGTTTGGCATGTCACTCCCCTCTTGCTGTCTTTACTTTTCCTCCCAGCCCTCCTCATTGTGCGTTGTTATCTCTATAACCATTATAACCATCTTCTCTTTCCTGTCTCGTTGGTCTGGTCCCCAGCCCCCTTCCCTTGCTGGCCCGAACCCTGTGGGCTGTAACCCAAGAGGAGCTCCGGATACAGTAAATAGTCCTTTCACTCGTGCAGCAGAATTGCTCCAGACGTTTCTATTGATTTTCACTGGACTTAAAGCTTCACCTTTTTCTCTAATCATCCCATAATAGCTTTAGTATGAACAATCAGGTACGAATTGCCATAAATCTCTGCAGCCGCATCCCCTCCATTCACACGTGCTCTCCCGCTCATTGTCTGCTCATTCCTCACAGGTTTTTTTTATTTTCTTTCTGTCCTCTTCCTTTTCTTCCTGCTTTCCCCCAGATGTGATAAGGTTTCTTTATATGCACACAGAGTATACCTTGCACTTCTTAATTATTTCTTGGAAAACTTTTCTTTTTGTAACGGGAATTTAAGACTTGACATTGAGTTCTGTAGTACCCACTCACATCATAATGTAGACACATTTTCAAAACTCATGGATTTTTCCTAGGATTTAGCAGTTCCAGCAAATTCAGGGGGGAAGGTGATAACCAGGAGCATCATATAAGGTTAACTGAGCTGTGGTTGTTGGACGTACCTGGAATTGGTGAGGGGCTGCACAGAACGGGGCTGTTTTTCTGGGCTCATTGTGGAGGTCATGATGGCTGTGACAGCCATTGTTCCATCTTGAGCTGGGATCCAGCCTCACCCAGCAGAGTCTGGCTCTGGAAATGATCAGAGTGTGGTCTGCACATACACCTCTGCTCTCTGGTGTGCCGGAGACCTGAGAGAGTTACACAGCTTGGAAACTGGGGCCACGAGGGTCCCCATGAGATTTCAAGAACCAGCTGAGCAAACTGAATCTCCTCTGTGGAGGTCAGTTTGGGGTACAGGAGAGTTGTTTGAAAGCTGTATTATGATTTTTTTATGCATAATATTGTTGCTGTAAGTATACATTGCAAAGGTTTAAAGTCTTCTTTATCTGGGCTTTTCATCTACAGTGGGTTCCAGTGGGGAAAAACAATTGGGGCACTAGAATTCTCTCACTGAAGGGAAAGAAAAGGGAGAAAAAAAGAAAGGGGAAAAAAATCCCACCAGCGTCGGGGGACAGCCATAGGTTTTGGTAATAAAGATTCCCAAGATGTTTTCCTTGGGCAGGCAAAGAGTAATTGTCAGTTTGTAGGTTTGTGAGAGGCCTGGGCAGTCTCAGTGCTGCTACAGCCCTTGCCGCCTCTGACACAACAGCAGGGAACACCAGCTGAAGGATAACACGTTTCAGAGTAATGCATTCCTTTGGAATGCTCCATGTATTGGCTTTCCAGTATGGCTGGATAGAGCTTGGAGCAGAGGTTGGATGACTGGATCCACGGTGTGTTGCTCCAGCACAGCTGGAATCAGGGGTTGATGGCATGGAAAAGCCTCTCTGGGTGAGGCTGGAGAAGCCAAGCCCCAGCCCAGCTCCCAGCCCTTGGAGCAGCTGTAATGCCATGTCTGCTGAGAACTGCAGGGATGCAGCGGCACTGGGGGGAGTTCACAGAATGGTTTCTCTTCTCTCAGGCCTTGGTGTGGTCTGCAGTAAATTGAGATTGATTGGATGTTATTTTTCCTCTTGCTAATGTAATCCATTAGCCTGGCACATGCATAATCAGTTTAGAGCACAGTTAACTGGATGTAATCGAGTTCTTCCCTGCCTGCTGGAGAAAATCCTCTCCAGATGCTGCTGGGTGAGAGCACACACTGGGCTTATCACACACAATCCTCCTTATTCTGCTGCTTTTGCCATTTTTTTCCTAAATCACATGTTATTGGCTGCTTGCATTACCCAAGTGCCGCTTCTGTCAGTGTTACTTGCTGCCAGAAAATGTGATCTGGAGACACTGTCAGTCTGTAGTTGGGTGAACCTTTCAGTCTTCTCCTGCAGCACTCCCAGTGCCAGGGGAGAAGGTCCAGTCTTCTGCTGCCATCTTCATCCTGCACATTGCAATAGCTTCTATCAGGCCTCTTCCCTGCCACGGGCAAGGGGAGGGGAATGGCAAAAAACTGGAAGGGTGTGGTAACCTTTTCTTCACTGCTGTATGCTCTCAGTTGCTTGCTGTCCTCCTGAAATTCCATGACTAAAGTGGAAATCCTGTTATTTACCTGGCACTTCTGGGGGAATGTGGTGCATGTTCCTCTCCTGTGACTGAGGAGGTTGGTTTATATCCTGGAGAGCTCCCTGGAAAGCAGGAGCACCACTGTCAGTGCATGGCATTGCATTTTTGAGATGGATGTTGTGGCTCGAGGTGGATGCTGGGTTTGAAGACCCTTCCTCCCATGGCTGGGACGTGGTGTGTCCTGGGCGGGTGACAGGGTGGCTGTGAGCTGGTGGGGCAGGTGCAGCTCCTGGAGCAGCAGCCAGGCTTGTCTCCGCATGACCACAGAGCTTGACACCAGGCGTGGAGCAGAGCAGCAGCGTTCCACACATCTGGAAGAGGTTGGGCACGAGTTCCCAGCGTCTATTGCACAGGTGGAGTTTCCAGAAGGAATTAATCTGCTTGAGAACAAGCCAGGTTTGGACATTTCCTACAACTTCCTGACAATCTCTAGTTCAGAATGTGCAGCTCAGAAGAAGTTTAAACAAAGAACTACTGAAGAAACACGCTGCTGGCCAGACTGCCTGCAAGTGCCTTCAATGAGTTCATTCAGTATCTTCCTTTTCAGTGCTTCCAAGTGCTGAGTTCACTTTTTTAGGGAATAGGGAGTCTGAAGGGGAGGGTTTGGGTTACATGGTGCCATGCACAGAGGCTCTTTGTTAGCTAGAGTGTGCAGTGTGGAGTGTGCAGGAAAATGACACTTTAATATCAGTGCTCGTGGGGCTAGTGGTGATGAAACTGTGGATCTGTGCTGACTTGGACAGAAGGGAAGGAGGATGTGCAGCTACAACCCAGCAGAAGGGCTCAGTTCCACCATGGAGCAGCATTGTCCCATCAGGCCTCTCCCACAGGAACTCGTGTCTCCTTTATGGCCACAGCATTCTCAAAGAAACTTTTTGGAAAATCCTCAAAAAGTTTCAGTCCCAGAGGATGCATGGAATATTGTATGAAATGTAGTAACAGGATGATGATGATGATGATGTATTCAAATTCAATGTCCTTTTGTAACAGAACCAGGCAAAAAGAGTACCTTCTGTAATAGTAGACAACTTTGAAGTTAAAATTACCTGACTGTAAAAATAGGTGAGCTACAGTTGGATGCAAGTGTGATGTGTATGGGTCACAGAGGAGTTACCAAAAGCACCGTAGGTGCTTGTGTTAAATGTAACAACCCCTGAGAAAACAGAGCAGGGGGAGCCTGGCCAAAGTCCACAGAAAGTCGAATGTGATCAAATAGGAAAGTATTACATGTGAAGGGAGGGGAAGAGAAGAAGGCTGTGTTACAGGGAGGGGAAGGAGGAGAGAATTCTTCCAATGTGTTTAAGAGCAGAATTGAAAGGTTCCTCTGTATGGAGGATAAATCCTGAAGGGTGGTCTCACGTGGAGGAACCATGAAGGAAAATGTCCCTGACTTAGGAGGGCTCTGCTCTGCAGAGTTCTGGAGGAGCCCCACAGGAGGGCACAGGGGCTCCTGGCAGAACTGTGGGCCAGAAGCTGCAAAACATTAAGTTGGCAAATGGATAGAAGCTGTAATAGGAAGGTCCCAGGAGGCATATGGGTTAGGAAGGGGAAAAGCAGACTTTTGGAAGAGAGGTTCTTGCAGCACTGACAGTTGTTTGAAGGGGCCAGGCAGGGCTGGGCTGGGCTGCAGGGACAGGGGATTCCCAGGGGCTTTGATAAGACTCTTCATGAACTAACTGGGGAAGAGGTCTGGGCAGAGCTAGGGAGGTGAAGGATGAGAAACATAAGGTAAAATAAAAACTTAACTTTCCACAGTGGAGAAAAAGGATTGGAAGGATGCAGGGGGTTTCTGTGATTGTAAGTGATACAAAAATGGAGTTAAAAGCAAGCTTAAAAATCAGCTATAAGGTAAAAATAGTGGAGCACTAAGATGTAAAGCTATGACAGTTGCAGAAGAACTTTACAACATCAAGTGATTTTACAGGAAATGATTGATGGAATTTGGTGTCACAGTGTTGGAGGATGAGGGGCAGACAACCCTACTGGAGAGGGGTGGAGGGAGGAGGGACAGCTAGGCTTCCTGCTTCCCCACGTGTGGGGAAAAAAGTAAAAATAAGAAAACAAAAAAATGGGGGTTAAAGTTGTTCTTCCTGCAAGCAAGATGTGGAAGTGTTTGGCATTGCCTCAGTGATCAGTGGGAAGCAAAAGGGCAAGGGGATAATATGTGAACTGTGTAAATCCTCACTTAATCTGATGGTTCAATATTGTGTTCAATTGAGGTTGTTTTAGGAAGGTTTGAAAAACCCCTTAGAAGATGCCAGAGAAAGTTGCAGGAGTGGCAGATGGCTGGAATGACTTGGGTAAAGCCCATTGGCTTTGGAGTTGGCTTGACACAGGAATTCAGGGTGGAGGAGAACTTGTGAATTTCAGAAATTGCTGCTATAATAAAATACTGCTGCATTTGGATTGGTGTGAATTAGTCTTGCTGTAATTTCTGAAGTAAGGTCAAGCTGAGAGTCTTCTCATCCCAAAACTTGGCTGACGGGAGATGTTCCCTGTAGGACTTCAGTGTAGGAAGGCTCTGGGGATCTGCCCAAGGGCTCCCTTTGGAACTGGGCTCATTCAGTTCTGAAACACCCAGATGATGTCATGAGCAAAAGGAGATGTGTTTGGGTTTTGATTTTTATCACAAACTTCCTCCCATCTCTGCCTTTTAAGGTTCTTGGGGTAAAGTTGCTCACAGAAAGACTGTCATGCTCATTAGGAGATTTAGAGCTTTGTTAACCTTTGATTTACTTGCTGTCTGCCTTCAGTGTATTTTGGCTTTATTTTTGCAAGTTTATCTCTTGGAATACAGACGCAGCATCAGAGTTCTGAATTATACTCTTGAGCAACACAAATTGTGCCTGAAGCCCATTTAAATTACAGCATATGAGGGACTTGGAGCTGATTTCCTACAACGTTTAAGACAAATTCCAGTGGCAGCTTCACAAGGGAAATAAATACTTAGTGAAGTCTCCCTACAACATTGTTTTTAAAGATGGTCTCCAAAACCTTTAATTCTAATCTGCATCCTCTAGTCTTGCATAAACCCATAGTGAAATGAGTTATGAGCTGCCAGTGTGAGAAGGATGGACCCTTACCATCCAGCACCTTTAGTCCTGTTGGGATTGACAAGAATTTTGATACAAAAAGCTCTCCGTGTCAGTTTAACCCTTTGAGACACCTCCATGGGGTTGCACATTCCTATGAGTGACACATCTCTCCATGGCGTTACCTTGGCGTTAAAAGACATTTTTACCTTCCTTTAGGTATTGAGTACCAAAGTCTGTTAGTGCAGGATCACAGAACTTTTCCTTTCTCTGCGCTGCTTTTTGAAGGGCTGGAATCAGAACTGCTGAGAGCCCACAGCATCACTTGCTCTGTGTTTTATTTATGGGCCTCTGTCACTTAGGGTTTTCTTTCAAGTTTTCCAGTAAGTGCTGAGCCATGTGCAGCCAGCAGCTTAGTAAAGAAACCACCCTGTAAAAGCAATGTAAATAACAAAGGAGTGAGAGGGCAGCTGGAGCAGGAGCCCTGGTCACACAGCAGGGGCCAGGAGCTCCCCAGAACATGGAGCTAAAAACCCTTGGTCAGACAGGGTTTAGAATTCAAAATATTTGGGAGAATGGGCTACAAAACCCAGCTAAACAAAATAAACAGAAGAAGAAAAATCAAACAGAAAAACACACCTTATCAAGCTTTGTTGTAATCTATATAAGCTAGGTTTTTCCTGGCTTCCGTAGCAGCCCGTGGGCAGAGCAGCAGGAGTGTGTCTCCCAGTGTCCATTCACCTGGCTGGTGAATAGACAAATTCACCCAAATTCATGCTCTGTTATCCCAAAGGCTGGCAGCTCACGGGTTCCTGTCCTGAGCTGGAACCCAGAGCTCAGTTGGCATTTCAGTCTGTGTCTTGTCCAGCTGCCTGGACTAGATGGATTCCTCAACACAGCCAATATGCCTTGAAGACCTCAGGATGCTCTCAGCTCCTTTCCTGGTTGGGCTGGGTCAGGTTTTGCTGCCTTGGGTAGCAGCCCTGGCCATGCACCAGTTCTGCAGCTGTAGGCTCGCTGGCGACGACCTCATTAAATAATGGATGGGCATTCATTAGCATCCATCTCTGGGTTGAAGGACAGGAAGGGGCCCACAAGGTGCTTTCCCCAACCTGTTCTGTGTGAGCTGGCATGGAGGGCTTGTTTCTGTTTGGCTGTGCCAGTGCACTGGGCTGCGGGATGCTGTGTGGTCCTTCTCCAGCTTTAACTGAGATGTTCCTAAAGAAACTGTTGTAACAAAGTCCTCAGAATTGCTATGGAAGCAGCATGGGAGGTTCTGTGTTTGCTATCTCATAGGGAATTCATTCAATTACAATCAATAATGTATGCATGATACATAACTTAATACCATAATGGGCTTTTTCTCCTTCTTGCCAGTTGTAAAAATCCTGCTCCTCTGCTGTGACACGGGCAGCCAAGTTCTGCAAGTCAAATTAGGCAATAAGTTGTACCTGCGCAACAGGTTCTCTGCAAGTTGAGCCTTGGGCTAAGGTTGGACGGGCTCAGGTAAGCCTGGCTGCAGTTGCTGGGAGATCCTTGGCTCCAGGCAGCTTTGGCAGAGAGGCAGGGCTGTGTGCCTGCAGCCCAGGGCTGTGGGATAGAGCCCAGCACGCTGTCCCCCCCAGCATCCCTCCTGTTCTGCTTTAAAGCAGGGAGATAGATACCTGCATCTGGCCTTTGAACCATCAGTGCGGTGCAGCTATTCCCAATATCCTGGGTTTCCTCTTTGTCCTAGAGATTACCTCGGGATTTTTCTGTTCTGCTGAGTTGGCCGTGGCTTGGGTAGAAGTGCAGTGGCTGCTGTGACCCCCCCCCCCCCTCCCCCCCCGTGTCAGCTCTAGGCTCACAGAGGAGGTGGGAGCTGTTTGCAGGAGACAGAGATGTTGTGATTTAATTGAGGAGGATAAAAATGCCTGACTCGTATCCCTGCCTTTCATCTCTGAGCAGACCTGCAGAATGTGCTCAGGCCGATGGACATTCCGGTTCGGGCTCCACCACGCGGCTGCAGCAGCTGGGGTTCTGTGACCCAGTTACTGCCCTCGGCTGCCTCGGGGCTGGCTGCTGCCCCTCCCCGGGCCAGTACAGCCCCATCTCACCCACTCTGCTCCTCCCCGGGCTCAGGGAGGGATGGATACAGAGAAAATCACCTGGGGAAGTTTCAGGCAGCAGTAACAAAGCCTGTCTCCACAGAGGGGAGGCTAATTACACAGCTAATTAATCCAACAGATGTCACTTTAAATGCCTGTTTCTTTGTGATTCTGCTGCACACATCATGCTGGTTAAACAGACTTCGTGGACCCCGTTCAAAATGCCTGTGCAGGCTGCTGGGAGCTGCCAGGGAGACCCCAGGGTGTCCTGTTCCACAGGGAGGAGCGAGTCCCAGGCAGCCTGCTCTGCCTCACTGTGCACAGCCTGCACATGGGGGAAACGCCATGTAATGGCTCTGCTGAGTTAAAAACTCTGAAACAGCAGCTGTGAGGATTGAAGGCGTTGTTTACATTCTTGCTGCGAGTACAGGGCTGTGGCAGAGGGGACCTCCTCCCACGGGCTGGGGGCGAGGCCGAGGGGGACCCCATCGTGCCTCATCAGCTCTGCTTGACATCAGGAAAAGAGAGCTTGGAAACCTGAGCTGCTCTGGTGAGGTCAGCAGTTCAGACCCGAGGTAGTGGAGAGCACAAAATGCTGTCTGTCTGTCTGTCTGAGGTGAATGTGGTCTGTCTGGTTCCTGCAGCATCAGGCAGGCTCCCTGCTCTGCCTCCTCAGGGGAGAGGCAAAATGAACATTTCTTCAACATTTGAAGCAAGTTTAAGCTCGTGAAGGCATAGCTGTGGCATGATGGCCCTACAGAAGAAGGGAGCAGTTCCATATCCTTGTGTGGAGCTGCTCCTGTACACTGAATGTCAGTGGTCACTGTGTGACAGCTCTTGCCAGCCTCTGCTGAGACCCCTGCATTCAGCATCTGGCTGCAGCTGGGGAATGGGGACAGCCCTGGCAGCATAGTGGTGTCAGTGCTGGGGGCTGTATCAGTGTTTGCTGTGGTGCAGGCTGCTCCCATTTTGGGCAGGGTGTGGACAGGTGTACATCAGCTGAGGCCAGCCCTGCTGTGGTCAGCTACTGTCACACTGCCTGGGCATGTCCCCATGGAACGCTGGGTTGGGGAAGCATCCCATGTCCTGTGTGTCTGCTCTGCTGCCTTGGCCTTTTTTATTCTCCTTGGATTCTGGAGGAGCTGGATGGTTCCCTGCATCTCACTGAGCAGATTCCTTCTGGACATAGCAGACTCGTACAGCACTGGGCTGCAGTGTGGGGCCAGGGCCCCCAGCTGTGTGCTCTGGGGAGCTGCTGGAATGGAAATGCACCCCAGCACTCTGGGAATGCCCCATGAGAGAGTGCTGGAGGCAGTGGTTGAGCTGTCTGGTACAGCTGCGGGGGAAGAGCCTCTTCCTGGGGTCTCAGCATCCTCAGTGAGTCGCAGTTGGCGGCTTGATTCAGTGTAATGGATGTGTGCTCATTTCCCACAGCTGATGAGGATTATATCAGCTTGGTTTAACAGTCTCATTTGCTGCTCCCAGTGCACACTTGTTTTAATGCGTTTCAGTTAATGAGGTAGAAGAGAGAATGAGGTGTTACTGTTTATGTACAGACAGCGAGGCTGTGCCGAGGGCTCTGGAGCCCGGCAGTCCCTGCCCAGTGCTCTCCAAGGGACAGCATTAGCTGGCATTTATAGAAAATTTATTGGCTGTGGTTTATCCAGGTAAAATTTCTCCCAGCGGTGCTCATTTCCCTCTCCTGCCTACCTTATGCTTTATTGCAAGCTACAAGACACGTTGCCAGCAGCCTGTCCACGGGCAGGGGATGTATATGTTGACTATCACAAAACACCACAACGTATTTGATGTGGGCAAAGCTGCTGACATCTACCTGGGGTAAAAAGTTCACATGTGTCCCGAGGGGGTTTATGGCTGGGACACTCCGTGCTTTCATTGTTCCAATGCTGTGATATTTTCAGGTCCCTGTGGGGTCAGGGCCATGCAGTGCCAGGCTCTGGATGAGTCAGTTCCTTCACTGGTGCCCTCGGAACACTTACCTGCCGTGTCCTCTCCAGAGGAGGTGTGCTGTGCCCAGGTGTGGAAATGGACACCAGAGCCCTGACCAGAGGGACTGCCTTCCTGGAAAACTGCTTGTCCTTGTGCTGAGAGTGATTATTTGCCATGGGGTGGGCTGGAGCTGTGCTCCCATGTGCCCAGCCAGTGCTTGGTGCCAGTGGATGACTGAGGCCACTGCCTCCATGCATGCTGGCCGAGGGCCAGGCTGGCACCAGGGCTGACAGCAGCCAGAGGCCGTGCACTCGATGCTGCTTTGAAGGTGAAGCTGCTGTTGGTTTAAGCTGGAATTAAACAATTACCGCGTCTTAGTTCTCCCCACCTCCGGTGGATTGACTCTATAAATTGTCAGCCTGTTGACATTTTAATGTGAATTATGTCATATGGTATCCCCTTTGATTCCAGCATGCCTTAGTTTGTAAATACACGAGCCTCTCAAAGGGCTGTGGTTAGCGCACACGCGAGGCCCCGGGGGTTTTGGTGGGGAAGGAGAGCAGCGCTCGCCTGGCGGCCGCTCTGGAGCTGGCACAGCACCCACAGCTCCAGCTCCAGGGCTCGGGGCACACAGCCACGCTGCCCTGGGTGCCCGTGGCTCACCCAGCCCCGGGACACCCACGGGGTGCACACAGCCCCAGGGACCCTCTGTGTGGGGCTGCTCCCCTGCCCATTGCTGGTCAGCTTCTCCAGACGGCTGCAGGAGCTGTGTCTGTCCCCTTGTCTGGTTCCTGATGGGTCGCCTCACGTCCCTGTCCCTATCCAGCCCCCAGTCTGTGCCGCAGAGAAGCTCCTAATTCAGCAGGTCCTGGTTGTTTGGGTCAGCCTTCCTTTATGTTCTTTGAAAACTGACCCAGAGAGTTGTAGCCATCACGTGTGTTCCAGAAGAAGGAGGGTCTTTAGGCAGGGGCAGCAGAAGAGCAAGGAGCTCTCCTGGGGTGACCCCTTCTGCCTTCAGGTGAGATTCACCTGCTTCTTCTCCAGCACAAAGCCAGTGTCCCAGTTTTAGAATTCTGATTTCCTTCACTTGGCATCCATTTGTGGGACTGTTCAGTAACTCTGGGGTTCCATGCAGGTGTGTCACGTTAGGAACACAGTTGTGCTCTGGGGGTGTCTGCAGCATGCACATGCTGTGGTGACACTGCTGAGCCCAGGTCCTGCCCCTGGGAAGAGGCACAGAACAAGGACAGTGCCTAGCTTTGGGTTTGTCCACTAGCAGCAGTGCTGGAAGGGGACCAGATGCTGGAAGTCCCTCAGAGAAGGGACATGCTCTCCCAGAGCAAGTTCTCAAGTATGCTGTGACCGTAGGTGGGAGAGGTTTAAAAGCTTTGGAGTCCTGCAGATGATGTTTTTGTGTCATGGGGCCTGTGTTACAGACACCTCTGGCTGCCTGTGGGTGTTTTTCACGGTCCCACAAAGCAGGAACTTTGCTTTTATCATTTTCACACCTCCTTGGCTCTGACTTACCTGAATTTTCCAGTGCATGCACTGCAGTGCCCAACTAGGCCTATCAAAGTGTCTGACTCTGGGCTGGGCAGGGGGATTATCCGGGCATGAAACCTGCAGACTGACCTCTTGGTAGCATATGGTAACCCTGAGCAGGTATTCTTGCAGAGAAGTTAATCCTATGTGGTCACAGAAGTGAGAGTTTTGGGGCAGTTGGAGTCACTGGAGTTACACCTCCAATTTCATAAACAGGGTTTAGAAATCTGTTACCTCCTCACACCTTTCTGCTGTGAGTGGATGCTGCTTCCGACAAAAGGTTTTGTTGCTCCTGTTTTATTTTTGAATTACAGTGGTCAGTACACCTTCCTGATGCTGACCAATGCTGCCTCCATAGTGTTTAACATTTACCCCTGTGTGTCTGCGCGCTGCCCTCTGGGATTGCAGAGCCAGAATGGCTAAAACCAGTAAATAGTGGGCCTGGTTTTTCCCAGGGGTTTCTGTACCTGTGAAGGCAAATGCCAGTGGATGCAGACACACATGAACAGAGAGCACCAAAGAGCAGAGACGTTTATCCTCTCAGGTTTGTTCTGTTTGCCTCAGTGTGCTTCTGCACTCTGTGTTTTCCATTGCTGGAGTCTGTCATGGAGGGAATAGCTGCAACTAATGCTCAGAGCCATTCTATTCTCTTGTAGATCCCTCTGCAGAATTACACCACAGTTGAATTAGATTTTAGGTATACACTGGAAATAGAGAGCAGCAAACCCAGCTGTTCATAGGCTGCAGACTGCTTGGAGGCCATGTACAGAATCCATGAGCCACAGTTGTGCTGCTGTGGATTGCTGTGGGTCACTGATGTGTCCTTCCTGCTGAAAACCAGGCGGGCTGGGAGCCATGACGTGCCCAGGTCTGCAGAGGTCTCCCAGTTAAATCTGGAGGAGGCTGTGTTTGGAAGGCTTCTCCTCCCCAAGAGCTTGGTGGCTTTCCTTACAGAGTAGTTGCTCAGGGGTGTGGGGCAAGGAGCAATTGCATGAATTTCTGTACTCAGTTCTTAGGACACATTAGTGTCCATTGAGTCTGTGGAGCCCTCACAACCTTCTGGAACATAGGAAATAGCAGGTTGCCTTAATTCAGCCCTTTGTGTGCAGACATTATTTTGGTTCTTAATTATAAGTAGTTCCATACATATTTTTCCAGCAGGATTCTTGCCTCATTCTGTGAGTAATTATTCCATTTCTTTTTATCTTCCTCTTTCATTACATTGCCTCAGGCTTTTGTCTAATACAATCCAAAGCCTTCACTGAATGAAGAATTATTTATTTTCTCATGGGCATTTCCGTGGTGCTCTGAGTTCTGTTTGTGTTTCACAGACCCTTAACGAACTTACCTTGGCAGCGTGGTCCGACATCAGCTGGTGCTCCTGTCCCCATGTTCGTGTGTCTCAGAGGTGGTGCTCTGGCTGCCCAGCCCGGTTCCCAGCCCTGCAGCCTGTGCCACTGCACAGGAGCTGCTCCACTGCCAGGGCACTTCCCTGGCCCTGCTGGTTTTCAGCTCACCTTCAAGACTCAAGCAGTATTATGTATTTCCTCTTTCTGCTTTCATTCTGTCGTACTAGTCCATCACACCGTCCTTTAGTTTTCCTTCCTCCCTTATCACCTGATCTTGAAAAATCCTTGCTGTGGACTGTGGGCAAAGGGTTATCTGGGTCTTCTGTTTTTCCATGGATCTCTGTTAGCTTCTGCATGGGGAGATTGTGTCTCCTCCATGATATTGATACTGATATTCAGCGATTTATGGAGAGGGCTGAAAAACTGTCTTGTGCATTGTTACAGTTTTTGGTTATCTGCTGGGAGCTGAGGTGGTACAGTGCTGTAAGAAGTTATAAAGAATCAGTATGAAAAGAAGAAAAGCTTCAGTCCATCACAGCTTCCCTGGAGATGGATGAAGCAATAAATCCTGTGCGAGGGGAGTTAATCTGTGTCCATAGTGTTTTATTAAATAGTGTGAGCTCAGGCTGGCTTTCTGTGGCTGCTTCAATGTCCCACAGGGTCTCATGGTGCATTATTACTGCAGTCCCTGGCTGCACATGGGGTCCCCTCCTGCCCCGCAGTCCTGCCTCCGGAGGCACCTCACCTCCCAGGTGCTCCTGTGCCTCATGCTGGATCCTGCCCTGCAGTCTCTGGGGCACCTGGAGCCAAGGCAGGATGAAAAGGACTGGCACACCTGGGTGCCCCCAGGTGTGGGCAGAGCACAGTGCTGTCAGTCGGACACTCCTCGGGCTTTTCCTTCAGAGGCTGCTGGTTCTTTTCCCAAAGACTTCATATGGGAGTGAAATAGCATTTTCATTTCAGTCCCTAAGGCAGGCTCCACACATGGAGAGAGGTTTGGGTGGCTCAGTCTGAGCTGCACTATCAGCACAAGACCCAGGAGTGTGTTGCATCAGAGCCTCCTGGGAGAGCCCTCATGTAACACAGGGATCATTCCTGTGGCTGCTGGAGGAAACAAAACATCAGGGGTATGGAGAGTCCTAGCCTGGCTCTGTGCTACAGAAAGCCCTCTTCAATCACTCAGCAGCTACACAATTACAATATGGACAACAGATTTCGATCCTGCTGTCTTTCCAGGTTCCCCCCAGACCTTTTGATTACATAATTTACTTTTTATCCAGTGTGTTTTTCCATATTCCCTGGCTGCTTTAGTTCACCTGAGTGTTCACAGCTTAGCAACTCACACTGAACTGATTATTTTCAAGTAGATGTACAAAATATGTTGTAAATGTCTGGGCAGTGGCATTGTGAGGCCTGCTTATGGTTACTGTCTTCAGTTGCTTTTTCCCCATTTGTTTTCCTGACCCTGGAAAAGATGAGGCTCCCTGAATTCCTCAGCTCCTGCCTATCCCAGCAGTGAAAGCAGTGGGCTAGAAGCCATGAGCCTCTACCTTGGTGATGTTGCTGCATTCTGGCAGAATTTTTTTTTTTCTTTTTTCATCAGTCCATCCTGTTGCTGTCCATACAGTGCTTTGCAGGCACAAGTGCAGCTTTACTGCCGTGTTTCTCCAGGGATGACAGCATCCATGGAAATACGAAGTGACAGAACTGTATGCTTTCCTGAGGATCAGAATGTTCCTAGTCCAGGCTTTGGTTCAACTGCAAGAGGAGCTCTGTGCTGCTCCACAGGAGCTGCTGGGTGAGGCTGGCTCTGGGTGACATCCCTCATATCCTCGCTGGTCGTAGGAGAGGTCACTTTGTGTGAAGTGTGTTGGTTCCTGTTGGTCGGAAGTGCACAGGTGAGCAGCACAGGTGGGTCCTGTGGTGGAGCCACAGCCAGGCAGGAGCATGCAGGGTTGAGGGCAGCACTTTACAGGCCAGCTGGTAGGAAATGTGCTCTCGTGGTGCTTTGGTTTTAGCACTGTAATTAGTAGGATCGATACTCACGCTTCTGTGTGCATCTCCATGGACAGCAGTGGTTGTGCCTGTGTCTCCCGGGGGAGATTTTGGGCATCTGGAAGATTGTCTGCAGATGAAGTTGTAGCTGCCCAAGAGTGGATTTCCTGTGCTGGCAAGTCTTTGCTGCAGAGCTGTGGGCGAGGAGAAAGTTGAGTGCTGTAGGAGAGTGCCCAAGCACAGTCAGACCTGGCACTTCCCCCCTCTCTGGGCTCCTCAGCAAGTGTACGGCGAGCCAGGTGTGCAGGGGGTGCCTGTGCTGCTGGAGTTAGGTACTGCAGCTGGAGAGCAGCATCTCTGGTTGTTCCCTCACCTCCCTTGGCATCTCCTCCCTCCCTCGAGAGCTCTTCAGCCAGCATCCCACTCTGTTTCCCCTGCACTGGGAGGGGCTGGCCAGCATAACTGGGCCAGTGCTGGCTCCCCCGTGCACTTCATCCTTCCTCCAGACATGGGAAGGAAGTCTTCCAGGGGAGGAGTCTTAGTGAAGCCCTTGGCTGTCAGCTGTCTCCAGACAGGTTTGTGTCTTTGGGCATCTCTTCCAAGAATGATTAATTAGCGCTTGCAGGTCTGTTGCACAATGAAGAAGGTGTGGGGGATGTGATTACAAGTTCAACCTTTCTTGGTGCTTGCTTTCTGTTAACCTGTGTTGTTCTCTGCCCACGGACCCCGTGCTACTGTGGGTGTGCAGGGATGCTGCTCATCATGGGCAGCATAAACCATGTCCTTGTTAGGAGCTGCTCCCAGGCCCTGGGAAGAAGTTGGCTGTGGATCCGAGCAGTAGCTGGGACTGTGCCTCCCCCTGGGCTTTAGCCCCTCCTCATTAAGCAGGTCCGGGCTATTGATTGGGAGCTTGTGTTTGGAAGAGTCTTACTTACTCTATGCATTATCTTGACAGATTGATCAGACCTGATTGAGAACCTCTTAAAGGAACGAACAGCTGTAATGGGAAAGTTGGACTCTGTCATCCGTTAGGATGATTCTGGGAGCGAAAAGAACGAGGCTGACATCTTGGAGCAATTGTATTTACAATTAACATGGCTGAAAACGATTGCCTCTATTGATCCCCCCTTCCTGCAATTACAGCCCCATTGTTTACATTCCAGCACTTCAGTTATAAAAAGGAAATTCAATAATTATTGCATTATTTAAAGTTAAAGTGCCACAGAGTTTGCTGGCTATGCTTGCTGGTTGATTTAACGTTCAGTAAAATCCATGCTGAGCTCTCCATCCTTAGGCTGAGCAATATTTGGCTTTTAATGAGGCTTCAAGGGCTGGTAGAGCAAACCCCATTTGCTGGGTTGCTTTTGGGTTTGTGGGGAAACCCAGAACCTTGCAGCACAGCTAGCACCAGCCGTATGGCTAACAAGGAGAGCATCTGTTCACTTATTGCCAGGCAGGGCTGGAGGGCTCAGGAAATACAGATGTGGTGGGGTATAGGGGTGGGCTGTTAGTGGGGGCAGTTGTGGCTGTTCTTCAAGCCTTCCCATGTGATTTGGGGACTTGGGTTGGTACCTCAGCCTCTGTGGCAGGAGGGAGCACTACATTTCCAGCCTCTAGGTAAGAAAGACAAGGATCAGAGAGCAGTTTCCACAAGCTGAGCTGCAGAAACTCAGGGGCAAACGAGCCTGAAGCCCACCACAGAGGTGTGATGCACAGGAGCAGGAGGCTGGAGGAGGAAGGGTTTGTGACACTGCTCCTTTGGAAGCAGTAAATAACTCCGGATGTTGGTTGGGTATGAAAGAGCAGAAGTTCAGCTTTTGAACCTGCAGGATGCAGAATCAATTTTGCTCCCTTGCAGGGGGTTAGGGGCAGACTGTTGTCACTCCAGCTGTCCCCAGGGCACAGCCAATGTGTCCCACTGTGTCCCACGGCCACCGCCGCTCCCAGCTCCAGGAAATCCCAGCTGGGGCTGCAGGTGTGAAAGGAGAGCAAGATGGATTGGCCAGCCCTGACTTTTATGGAGTACTTGGAACAGACCAGGATCAGACAGCTGCATCCACATGACTTTCATTAAAAATTCAGATTCTTCTCTTGCAGGGCTGTGTGATTTATCTCGTGCAGCACATCAGAGGCACACGGGGGCCAGGAGATGTTCACGAGGCCTCTGAGGTCTGCAGCGGGGTCAGGTCCCTTTCTGTGGTGATCCACAGCCCCCTCCAGCTCTGCTGTAAGGGTCACCTCCTGTCCCTCCCCAGGGGCCTACAGTCCTCGCTGGCACCTGAAGTGTTTCCTTCCAAGCCTGTGACTAATTACCCTGTCTGACCTTACCCCGAGGAGTAGTCAGTCCCTGGGTATTCTGTGCTGCAGATCTGCTGCCAGGGATGAAGTGGTTCCAGCAGCTCCTGAGCTTCAGTCAAGCTCTCCGAGTAAACTGAGGCACTCCCTGGTTCCCTGTGCTGGTTCTGGTCGCTGGAGCTGCTCAGACATCAGTGCTTGTAGGAGAGAGTCAGCACAGTGCATCTCTGTGGGACTGCTGCTTTTTGTGGCTTTTGTGACCTTCCAGCAGATTTTTGGCCCCTTCTTCCCCAGCTGCATCTGTCAATTCTTTGAAATCACTGCTAGCATTACCCATCCTAACAGAGCTGGGTGCTGAGTTCAGAGGTAGGAAAAGTGTTACATGTGGAGGAAATCTCTGCCAAAGATGTTGAAGTCTGACAACTTATTTTTCAAGAAGCTCTGGGTAGTGGAGTGGCTTTGTTTTCATGGCAGGGTGTGCTGAGATGTGAGAGTGCTCGGAAGGGATGTGGAGGAGGTTCCTGCAGACTGTCAGTGATCTACACAGCACCTGGCTGGTGGAATGGTCAGTGCTGAGGAAGAGGATGTTTGTGCAGGCAGGAGGGCAGGAGCTCACTGGGGCCATGCCCAGCAGGCTCTGCACAGTGCTGGATCTGCAGGGCTGCACAGAGAGTGATCCTTCCTTTTGTTCCTGCTGCTTTGCTGCTGTGTAGCCTTTATGAGCTTATTGTCCCACTGTGGGTTCTGGCCCCCAGTCCTGTCAGCTCACCTGCTTCTCCTGCCCAGAGAGACCCAGACATGCAGGGGATCTCACAGGGACCATCTGCCTGTCCTTGGGGCAGTGACAGAGTTCCTGCTGCTGGTTTCCCTGTCACAGTCTGCAGGAGAAGGGGCCATCCTCGAGTCTGGAGAGAGTTTTCTCACATGTTCTGCTGCTTTTGTAGCATGGCCACATCCTGAGCGTGGTGATGGGGTGTTAACAGTGCAAACCAAATCTTGAGAGGTTCCCAGTGCTGTGAGCCTGGGCTTGTTCTGGGCAGCATTCAGGGCCCCCCAAGGGAAAGTTTTGTGCTGGTTCAGACTGCGTAGGAACTGGGCCTTTCTCTATTGCATAATAAACATCCAAAGCATGAGACAGTTCAAAGCATTGTTGCATCTCCCTGGTGGGTTGAGGTTACAGGTCAGATGTCCCCCAGAACAGCAGCTGAGCTGTTTAACATGGCAGAGAGGGATTGAGAACCCCCTGGTGCCCCTGGCATTGCTTCAGGGGGAGTTCTGTCCTGTCACCATTGGAATCATTGCACCATGACTGAATAAGCTTTGCGCAGAAGGGATTTTTGAGCAGATAGTGGTTTAACATCTTTTAAAATTTAAAAGATGCAGAAAAGCTTAGAAATCAGATGGTGAACATGAACTGCAGGAACAGCTACAGAGGTGTTCAGGAGGGTTTGTTACCTGTATAACTCGGGGTGTCAGTCCTGGGTACCAGAGCGTTAGCTCCAAGGAACATTGTGTGGTGTGTGGCATGGGCTGAGGGAAGGCTCTCTGCAGTCGGGCAGGGTGATAGGGTGTCGTGTTCAATTCCATGATTATTGTGAAGTGCTGTGGGTGAGGTGGCATAAGATGGGGAAAGAAGAGATGGTAAAATAAACAAGAGTTTGGGGTAGTTGAAGGATGGAGGGAAGGAAACAAGAACTGACTGTAGCGTCATTCCTTGCTTTGTTTAGAAATGGGATTTCCACAGTCGTACCCTGTGAGCATTTACTGCTTAGCAGAAGGAAACAGTTCAGAGGCAGTGCTGGAGAGCCAGGGCAGGGCTGGCAGTGTGGTGGCACCGGAGCTGTGACACCCTGGCTGCACCACGGGGCCAGGGCATGGCTGGAGACAGCGAGGGATGGCTGGGACACAGGAGAGAGAGCAGGCTCTGACTGGACCTGCTGTGCTAATTAATAATCACTGTGAGACACAGCTCCTGCCCACAGACAGGCTGGGCTGTGCTGTGCTGGGCTGTGCTGTGTTGGGCTCTGTGTGCTGGGCTGTGCTGTGCTGTGCTGTGTATGCTGTGCTGTGTGTGCTGTGCTGTGTGTGCTGTGCTGTGTGTGCTGGGCTGTGTGTGCTGTGCTGGGCTGTGTGTGCTGGGCTGTGCTGGGCTGGGCTGGGCTGTGCTGGGCTGTGTGTGCTGTGCTGTGCTGGGCTGTGCTGGGCTGTGTATGCTGTGCTGTGCTGTGCTGGGCTGTGCTGTGCCGTGCTGTGTATGCTGTGCTGTGCTGTGCTGGGCTGTGCTGGGCTGTGTGTGCTGTGCTGTGCTGTGCTGGGCTGTGCTGTGCTGTGCTGGGCTGTGCTGGGCTGTGTGTGCTGGGCTGGGCTGTGCTGTGCTGTGCTGTGCTGGGCTGTGCTGGGCTGTGTGTGCTGTGCTGTGTTGTGCTGGGCTGTGCTGTGCTGTGCTGTGCTGTGCTGTGTTGTGCTGGGCTGTGCTGTGCTGTGCTGTGCTGGGCTGTGTGTGCTGGGCTATGCTGGGCTGTGTGTGCTGGACTGTGCTGGGCTGTGCTGTGCTGTGTGTGCAGGGCTGTGTGTGCTGGGCTGGGCTGTGCTGTGTGGGCTGTGTGGCAGTGGGTGCTGTCAGCCCATGGTGTTGAGCTGCAGTTGGTGTTCCTGCAGGAACACCTGTGTGCCCCAGGGAGTTGCGCTCCTGAGCTGTATGGTTTCCATCAGAGTGTTCCTCTCTCTGTTTCTGATTTAAAGTGTAGCTTTGACTCACCCTGATCAATATTTTGCATGCCATGCGTGAAGAACCAGATGTTGGAAGTTTCCTATTGTGGAGGGGGGGGGGGACACCCCCTCAGACTCACAGAAATCGATGTTTTCTGACAGAAGTTGGTTGGTTTTCCTTGGAACAATATATTCTTTTGATTTTCAAGTTGATTTGTCTTCTAACAAGGTTCTGGTTTAGTATTTTGAATTTGTTTCCTGTGATACGGATAAATTCTCACAAGGGGGAAGTTTAACAGTGTGATGGGCAATAAGTACACGTACTTGGACAACACTTCATCACCTCCAGCAGCTCACAGCTCAGACTGGCTTGGCCCTTGTGTCTTCCTTCTCTGGACTGCTCCTTTTCCCCGCTGGAGGATGGGTTGGATCAGGTGCATGCAATGCCATGCCCAGGCTGGGCTTGGTGGCATCCTCAGCCTGTGACTCCTCCAGCACGACAGGCAGGTGAGGCTGACGCCAGCACAGGAGATGTTTGAGAAAAAGTAGAAGAGCATAAAAGAAGACACATTTATTAAACTGTTTAAAACAAATGTTTTCCTAAAACCCCCTTTTAAATGAGGGCAGTGCAGACTGTGCCTCTGGTTCCAGAGAGACCATGTCCTTAATATTTCCCTGAACCCGTGACTGGATTTTTCTCTAATTGCTCTCTGGGGGTTTTCTCTGGCTTGGCCCAGGAGCTGTGCTGAGCCTGTGGGCACTTGCCCAGCTGGGTGTGGGGTTTGTGGGATGGGGACGTGCCTGGTGGCTGGCAGGGACAAGGCTGGTGGGTTCCTGGAGCCAGAGCCCAGCCTGCAGCACCACGGGACAGGGAGGCTGTGGCAGGGGTCAGGGCACAGCCAGGCTGGGCTGTGTGAGATGGGCACACGACTCTTGTGATGGGCTCGCTGACCTTTCCTATATTGAGCCATTCTCTTTTTATGGCTCAGGAAGAGGGTAACATGCAAACAATAGAAATGAGATGAGGAAGAAGTTCTTATAAGGGAAAACAGCAAAAAATCTTTTGAGGGCACCAGTGGGATTAGTGCCCTCGTGGATTCTTCAAATATTACAGTGAATTTAATTAAATACATCGTGATCCCAAAAGAGGCTAGTCTAATTAGCCAGATCTAGAATACATTTATTCTCTTTCCTTGCTCTTCCAATCAGAAGCCTCAGCATCAGCTCATATCCTATTTTTAATCATTCCTAGACTCAGAGGGCTCTCCTTCCTCCGTGTGAGCAAGGCACACAGCGCTGGGTAATATGTGTCTTTAATCTTATCTCAGCTGTAACTGAGATAATAAGCATCAGAATTTTTTACCAGAAGATCCTGGCTGCACGTAGGCAATATTTTTGATTGACAAACCTCAAGATCATGTCCAAATCACTGTGCTTGTGCCTCAGGCCAAGTGTGTGGTGAGGAAAGACCCGCATGAGATGACACAAAGACCCAAGGAGGGCTCAGGGCTGGATGGGAGGAGCTGGCAGGGAGCATTGCGCAGCTGAACTGTTAGGTGTGGACTGGAAGCACCAAACACCCTCACTGAGGCATCTCATGTTGTTTCACCTTGGCATTCATTTTTTTCTCAGCTAGTGACACACCCTTAACTGTGGAACTGGGGAAGGTCCTGTGACCTCCTGCTGCCCAAGGGGAAGGGACAGCAGCTGTGCCGTGGCTGCCAGCCTGGCTCTGCAGGGTGAACTCTTCCCCCTGCTTCTAAGGAAGAATTTCCAAGTCTGTGGGCTCCATGACAGGAAATGGCTGCTTGTTTCCCCAGAGGCACAGACCCCTGCACTGGGGGCTGATAGTTTTTGCCAGATAATTGTAATAATAGTGCAGAATGAGCTGTGTTGGCTGTGGCTGCACAGCTCGGAGGGCACAGAATTTCTCCAGGTGCTGGCCTCTCATGGTGGTGCCTGGCTGCATGTTCACCATTGGCTTTGCAGCCCAGGTCTCTGTCCCAGCCATCTTACAGGGCAGGCTGCTCTTCCTTCCTGATCCAAAGGAGTAAAACCTGCATGCCAGGGAGCAGAGAGCTGAATGATGGAGGGGATGGCTCTGTGCTCTGCTTCTCCATATACTGTGTCTGGGACCTCTCTGTCTGATGGGTTTCTTGTGTTCTGGGGTTGCTTTGGTTTCACTCTTCCTATTTTTCCATGAGAATTTACCAAATTTAATTTTAAGTTTGTCATGCAGCTGGATCCCTTGCCAGGACAGGCTTTGAGTGTTTAGGAATGAGCTGAGTGGGTGATGACCAGGTGTTACTGCTGGCTGTGGTGCTTTCCCTCAGTGAGGGACGTGATGTTGTCTGTGTTCATCTGTGCTTTGTGCCCATTTCAGTGTGTTTTGGTTTTCATGTCTTCAGCAGGAGATGGTGTTATACCTTGGGATAAACAGGCATCATGTCAAAATGTGGTTCCTTAACGAATTCCCAGGTGACTTTTGGGAATTTACAGTGGACTAACCCAGGAGACCGGGGGGTGACAAAAAACATTGACATCCCTCTGCTTCGTTCTCCACAGCACCTGCAGCACCATGAGAGCGGGGTCGAAGGTGAAAGCTGCTACTACCACTGTGTGCTGTGTAACTACTCCACCAAGGCCAAGCTGAACCTCATCCAGCACGTGCGCTCCATGAAACACCAGCGCAGTGAAAGCCTGCGGAAGCTGCAGCGCCTCCAGAAAGGTCTCCCTGAGGAAGAGGAGGACCTAGGGCAGATCTTCACCATCCGCAAGTGTCCAGCTGCCGAGGCTGGTGAGTGCTGCCTTGGTGTGAGCGGGGCGGGGGGCAAGTGGCACGAGAGCCACTGCTTGGTGTCCCTGTTTGGTGACAGCCTTGGGGATGTTCTGTGTTTCTTCCCTGCTGAGGGCTGACACAGTTGATCAGTAATACATTACAGGAATCCCACCTGCCTGAGGTGGGGTTTGGGATGTTCAAGTGTGTGTGTTGTTTCAGGTTGGTGTCTTAAACCCTGGGATATTGTGTGAGCATCTAAAGATACTGTCATGTCTGCACAACTCAACAAACCAGTGCACCAGGAGATGTTTTGCAATGAGTCAAGTGATGCCCTAAGCACCAGCAGAAGCTGTGCCAGCTTGGCACTGGTTTCTGGTACTTCAGCCACTCTGGACTGGGAGGAGGAGCTGGGCAAAAGGGGTGGGCAGGACATGGGAGTTTTTCATGTCTGTTTTCAACGTCTCCTCCTGATAAGGTGAATAAACTGAAGGGTTTGTATGAAACATTTGCTCACACAGATCATAGGACAGGGATTGCAGCTGTGAATCCAGCAAGAGTTAGTGTGCCTGAAAGGAGCAGTTAGGCTAGATGGAGCAGAGATGGGATTGTTTAGTCATGTAAAGGGGTCAGGATGTTTTTAATGTTCTGAAAAACCCAGGTCTCCTGAAGCCCTCTTGGGAGGGAGGAGGGGAATCATCCTGGGTCAACTGGTTTGTGTGCTGTCAGGGCACCGTGGTGCTGGAGCTGGGGTGTGCCAGCAAAAGCCTTCATGGTCCTCAGAGATTCCAGCAGGACTTCTCTCTGTGACTGCTCTGAAAATGGGTAAATCCTACAAAGAGCCACTCTGGGGAACTGGCATTCTGCAGTGAATACACATGGAGACAAGGAAGGTGATCCTGGCTGAAAGGGTTGAGAAGGGACAGCAGCAGCAGTGAGGGAGAACATGAGGGGTTTTCAGAAATGTCCCTTGAATTCAGAGCTGGGTCTCATTGCTGTTAGGTTGTGAGTAATGAGGATCTGAAATAAACCCAAAACACCCCAAGAGTGAGACAGGAGATTTTTCATTAAGAGTTAAATTCAGTCTTGTGGAAGAAAGTGCCCAGTCTGTGACCTTGGTGGCCCAGCAGAGTGGAGAGCATGGAGCAGGCTTCCCAAAGGTCACAGTGCCAGCGAGAGCACGGGGCTGCCACCACCCCAGGGGACAGCAGCGCCGCAGCCCTTCCAAACAGTCCCAACTCTGAAGGGTTCTTCGGGCAGGGCTGCGGGTTCTGAGCTGCTCAAATGCAAAACAAGCAGAGAGGGGAAACCATCTGTGCCCTTTGTGACAGACAGAACAACCTTGAAAACCTTGTTTACTCTAGAAATTTCTGTTTGCCTTGTCTCTCACTGTACAAACCTTATCTTTCCCATCCGGCCGCTCAGATTAGGACATGGCAGGTACCAGGAAGGCAGGAGTTGACTGCCTGGGAGGGAAAATGGTTTGGTGGCCATTTAAAAAAATGTGATATTTTGAAGTAAAAATCCTGACAAGTCACTAAAAGGAAAGCTCGATTTACAAATATTTTAATTTCTTTTAAGCTTTTTGTTTCTTCAACAAAAACTGACAGCAAACAGGACACAATTTCTTAATCATATTTTCTTACAAATATTACGAATACAGGCAAGAATAAGGCGCAGAAGGCAAAGGGGGTAACTTGGATCGGTTTTGTAAGTCACTTAAAGCTGAGGTACGTAACTTCAAACACCCCTGGAGCCCATTGTTGAGCTGGTCCAAGTGAGGGACACCTCACTGCTGTGCTGGGCCAGGCACCCTGCAGGGATAGGAGTCAGGTTTGGGTGAGAAGCTGCTGTAACCCCAGTGGGGAGAAGGGCTGCTCCCATCTCGCACTCATTCTGATCCCATTACGTCCCCCCAAGTGTGGGGAGGCTCAGCTGTGGGGCAGGGCCGTGCACAGGGACAGTGTGAGGCTGTGCCCTGCATCTCCTCCTGCTCTCTAACAGGGTCTGTGTCCCCAGCAAGGTTTTTATTGACGTTTGCTGACCCCTGGGTGGACTTTTCCCCTTTTGATAAGGCATGGCTGTGGTGTGAGATACAGGCTCAGATGCCGTGGCACGCACTTGCCCATGACACATCTCTGCTGAGGCACAAAGGGACAGTGACACTCTGTTGCTTTGCTGCAGTCCAGGGGCAGTGGTGTGTTGTGTCCTGTGGCCTCGTGTGACGCAGTGGAGTCTCCCTTTTCCCCTCCTGCTCCGTCCCATTGCTGTGCACAGAGTGCAGGGGCTCGGGTTGAATGCTCTGTGTACCTACTCTCTGTGTACCTACTCTCTGTGTGCATACTCGCTGCTGTGTGCAAGCATGTAGGAGAAAGCAGTGCTGTCTGGAGACTGTGTGTAGATATTTGCTTGTGTGGATGCATCTCAATCTGTTGGAAGAGAGCTCTGATCACACCTTAATTAGTCCTCTAACAATCTGCAAAGGTCAGTGCCAATTGCCTGTTCATTTACATTTGTAATTGTGATGGTTCTTGATTGCACATTAGTTGCAACTCATTCCCTCCCACCCTGCAGAAGCACAGGCAGCCTGAGCAACTCCAGGGACACAGGGACCTTTGTCCCTGCCTGTGCCAGCCCCTCAGCCCTCCCCAAAATCTGGGTGTCTTTGGGGAAGAGCTTTAGGATCTGCCTTCACTTCCAGTAAAGGGATGACGAAGTTGTTGGCAGGGAAATTATATGGACATCAGGCAGGAAACCCAATCTTCCTTGAACTGGATAATTAAAGACAATTAAACTTTCCTGCCTGCTTTGAGAAGTGTGCTCATTAGGCAGGAGATGGGGAAGTGCTTGAAGTTCAGCTGGTTTGTTGATCAGAGAGAGCACAGCTTCAAGGAAGGGGGTATTGTCCTCTCAGGGTATTTTTTGACATCTCTTGCTATGGTATCTGGGCTGCTCCCACTGCAGATTCCCACTGCAGATGTCAGCCCCTTGCTGCAGCAGCATTTGTGTAATGTTACCCATAAGCCAATTGATTTTTAATGATGGGGGTTTGGAGAAGAAGAAAGTGAAGAAAGAGTGACCATAGTAAAAACCAAAATGTTCTCAAGATGTTGGATGAATGCACTTACAGCTCATTAGATAATGACAGAAACAAATGTGAAGCAACCTGCATCGAATTTTCATTCTGACTTTGGAAGTGTTTCTTTCATCCCAAAAGGCATCAAGCGCCACACCCCTCTCCGTAGCTGTGCACAGCGTCCTTGCTCAGAGCGGGGTTTCTGCTCTTGTGTCCAGCACATGGTGCCCCTGCTCTTCCCATCCTGTTCCTTTCCTTGTGCCACCCACACAGGTGGGGCTGTTGGGCCCCCAGTGCTCAGCCTGTGTCCCCCTGGGCAAGTGCTGGTCATGCTTGATGTGTTTCCTCCCTTACCTGTTTGTCCTGACTCCTCCTGTTTTCCATCTCTGCTCTCCCTTTCCGTAGTGTCTGCTGTGGGAGGAGCAGAAGCCTTTGCCCATTCTTCCCGCTGTGTAGGACAGACAGACGTCCTCCAAGTGTCCGTCAGGTGTCCGTGCTCCCTGCCTGCACCTCGCCACAGTGGACGGTCCCTGTGGTGGCCTTGCTGTCACAGCAGTCCTCCTCATGGCTGCCAAATCCTTGGCAATCATCTTCCAGCACAGGGTTTGTGTTGGGGCCCTTGCAGCATACCCTAGTACCTCACCTGCTTCCTGGAGACTGAGACGCTGCTCCCTGGTCCCCCCTCTACTGTCCATGCTCTCCAGTTCTTCTCTTCCCTCAGTGGCCATTTCCTGGATTGGGGATTGTGACCAGCCCATCTCTAAAATGAAGCAAATGGTGGAGAAAAGGAGGAAAAGAAAAGGAGGAAAATGGTGGATTTTTCATGATGGCAGACTGTCTACTTCCAGTAGGACTTTAAGGCTTTTGAAGTGAAAGTTAGTAGAGACAAATTACATTTCTCCCTGCTTAAAATAAATTTAGTGGGATCTGATGTCCTGCACTTGGTCTCCATTGAAGACAGTGTGGTCATTCTTAATGACACCTGTCAATCTCCAGCTTCTGCTGGAGGTAATGGAGGGTTTAGGAAATAAATCGCCAGTTTGCTTTGTACTCTCTCTCCATCTCTCTCCATTTTTTCATAGGACTTGTTTTCACACAGCAATTAAAAACTTGCCAGGGCAGATCACCTGTATGGTGCCTGCGGGAAAAGAGCACATGGAGTCCATGCTACAGCATCTGCCAGTCAAAACCACTCTACAGCTCTGGCTCTGCTGCTGATGCCACAAATACATGTCTGAAATGTGTGGCCCTTGCAGAGGGCTGGGGAAGTGTTTTCCAGGCTTGTTCTTGATTGACACATTTAATATCTGCCAACCCAGGTTACAGCCTGAGCTCCTGTGTGCAAACACCAAGTGCTGCCCAGCCTCATCCCCATCTCCTGGGCTTTTTACCTCTCACTCTTCAAAACTTGATGCTGCCTTTTCCCATACGTGATCTGTGACCCCTGAAGGCAGCAGCCTGCTCAGCTTTGTTTCCAAAGTGCTGCATGTAAATCCATCAGTACGTGCATGGTTGGAGCTGGGGAGCAGCCCCAGGTCTGGGGGACACTGGGGCTATGGTGTGCACCCAGCTGCTCCAGGGCTGGGGCTGCAGCTGGGGCTGGGCAGCAGCTCTGTTATCCCAGGTGGAAATCCCTTCCTGTCATCTCCTCAGACACAGGCAGTGAGACGAGGGATTGTTCTGTTTTGGGAAAACACTCACCCGTGGTGCAGGAGCACATGTGGGCTAGCAGCAGAAGCAAACAGCCCTGGGCAATGGAACTTGCAGTTTCCTTTACTGCAGCAGTTCTGATCTCCCTGCCATCCCCACCAACTACCCCCACATGCAGGATTATCTCTTGTTTTCCAAGATCTTGTGTCACATGTGTTCATTTAGAGGACAGTTTGTTGCCTTCCCCGTTGTTGTTCTGCTGAACCTTGGAATTTTTTCATTTTTTAATGGATTGAATGGCTTCAGGACCTTTTACCTTTCCAGCAAGTTCCTAGCAGAGTTGCAGTATTTCTGGCCAGGTCTCTCCACTGAGGGCTATCCCAAGGCTGGGCAGATGACAGAGTCTCTCCTCCATGGGCAGAGAGGCAGGGGGAAGCTTTTGGTTCTGCTTTAGTTTCACATTGGTTTAATGGTCACTGAAATGCAGCAAAGGTGTTTCTGGCAGCCGTGGGTCAGGGTGGCTGCTTCAGAAGGCCTGAGGACATGAGGAGAGCTGTTTGAAAAAAACTTGTAGGGGTCTTTTCTTTCCTGGTATTGCCCTGTAACATAATTTCTATCTGTTCCCTCCTTGTGTCCTTTTCTCCCACCTAAATTTTGGAGACCCCCATTCCCTTCCCAGCAGCATGTCTCTGTCCTTTTCCATTTGGGACACCGTGGGGCTGTTGAGGTCTGGCTGCACAGAATGCAGGGATAAAGTTGGTTGTCTTTAATGTCTGGCAGAGGGAGATTATTTCCTTTGGGTTTTTGTGGTTTGGTTTTTTTTGGTTTGGGTTTTTGGGTTTTTTTTGATTTTTTTTGGTTGGTTGGTGTTTTTTTGTGTGTTTTTTTTTTGGGGGGCATGGTTTGGTTTAAAGTCAAGAGCAGTTGTGCCTTGGCTCTGCTTTGTCCAACCAGTAGCAAAGAGATAATCTCAAAAGGATATGAAAGGTTTAATAATTTTAATTTTGTTTTTATTAAAGTTGGTTGTGACTGCTTTCCTGTGCCCCTGGTGAAGGGAGGTAGCAGAAGCCTCCCCAGAGCCTGGAGCCTGGGGCTGGTGAAACAGCAGCAGGAGGGAAGCGGCTGGTGGCACGAGGCAGCAGCACCCAGCTGGGGCAGGAATCCCAGAAACCCCATCCCACTCCAGCACCACTTGTCCTGGGGAGCTCATGGCTCTCATTAAGCGCAAAGAGAGGAAGCTGTGACAGCTGACTTGTTCTAGGATGTTTTTCTTGTTTGACTGCATCTCAAAGCCCTTTCCACTTAGGAAAAGTAAAGGAGGAAGTATCACCAGATGCAGTACAGCACTGTGAGGCTCCTGGTCCCTTTTCTTGTCTGCTTTTTATTCTATATTCAAGCAAACTCCAGAGCCAGACTGAAGCCCAGCTGTCAGAGCTCAGCATCTCCCTGAGCTCCATTTCCCTTGGGACTCAAGAGCGGCATCCCTGTCTCTTGGTACTCTGTCCCTGAAGCTCTGCTGTCGATGCCCAGTGCATGGTGCCCACTGCACCTTCTGCTTCTCTTCCTTGTTTCTCTTTTCCCCTTTCTCCTGCACAGATCTAGAATAGGGAGCTCTTCTCCTGAGTTCTTGCAGGTGGTTTTTGCAGGGGTGCAGGTGAAACAGCTGAACATCTGTCCCTGTGGGGTTGAATCAGTAAAACTTTGAAGACATTGCAGGTCCTGCAGCATGGTCCCAGGGTGTGTTGGAGCAGGTTAGGTGTCCGTGTGAGTGACTTGGGATTCACACTGACAGCAAATTCACCTCTTGGTGAAGGTCCCATCAGTGTAGCCATGCTGCCTGTGTCCCAGACTCGCCCCTGTCCAGGTGCTGTGTCTGACCCAAACCCCTGCTTTGATCTTCTGGTGACATGAAGAAACCCTCCAAAACCTTAGACACGTCTTCCAGCAGCTGTTCTCCACTTTTAGCCCTGATTTAGGATGATTCTCTCATAGACTGTGTTGCAGTAGCTCATATCCAGCACCTTCCCACAGGTCTGGCTCTTGTAGCTATTGCTGAGCTTCTGTTCTCTCCCTTGCTGTGGTACTGGGCTTCCAATTAAGTATCTCTAAATGAACATGCCTCCTCCTGTGTTCTCAGGTTAATGAGTTGAAAGAGTTGCCTGGCTGCTGTGCTGTTCTTGGTGTATTTGTTTGGAGTTTCTTCTCTTGTTCCACTGCTGACCTGAACTGAGGGGGCTGGAGCTTCAGCGCAGAGTTCTGAGGGTACCTCAGGACCTCTTTCCCTGCTGACATGGCCAGTGACACCCTGGGCACACTGGTAGGAAGGAAAGGTCAGGCATGTTCAGCTGGGCACAGGCTTTGTGTTCAGAGCAGCAGGGATGTTTGAGTGGTTTGTGAGCAGGGTGAGACCTGGAGCAGTGGATGTGACTTCCTGTTTGGAAGGTGAGTTTGAAGTCTGCTGCCACTGAAGATGCCCATTTGGAGTTACAGCCTCCATTGTGCTAAAGATCCATTTGTTTATAAATCTGATACAAGCCTAGAGGCTCATGCTCAGCACTGTAAGGGAATGTCCTTGCACTTTCCCCTCTTCAGGGAATATCCTTGCAGGGCATCAGTTCCTTTCCTGGTTGTTCTTCCTTGTCCCTGCCGTGGTTCTCTCAGTTCATTCTGCTGCAGGAGCTCATGTCTGATGGCAGGACTGAAGGAGGAGCACCCCTGCTACCCAAACCTTGCCATGCAAACCCAATGCACTGCCCAAAATGAAAAAGTGCTTTGAGACCTCTGTTCAGAGGAGACGTTATGAGAATAGGAAGTGCTCTCCTCCTCAATTTATGGATTTAATTGCAAGAGATACACAGCCTGGGTTCTGAATTGGATTCCTTTTTGTCTCTACAAGCCATAAGCAGAATGAGATTCCATACATTATCAGGGAGATGATTTGTGAAACAAGGTTTTGCAGCAGCTGGCTCAGGCTGGCAGTGACCCCTGGCGTGGCCCACTCCAGCATTCCCACTGCTGGGATGTGCATGTTGGACCACTCTGCTGTGTCCCTGCTCTGCTCCTCTGTGTGTCTGCTCTGAAATGCACTTACTTCCTGTCCCTTCTGCAAGGCCTATTGATCCTCTGGTGATGACATTAATGTCCTCAGAACTGCCTGGGAAGGAGCTACCACATGCATTTATTTTTCCACTAAAATTCTAAGATTGGCTCATAACGTGCCTGTCAGCACCAGTGTCCTGCCTGCTCTGACTGCTTCAGAGGGAAATCTGGGGACCCATAAACAAATAATAGCCTACCCAAATCGAGGTCTCATCCTTGTTCCTACTAAAATTCATTTCATGCCCTTAGGCAAGAGGGTTTCTTTTTCATCCAAATACTCAGTTTGCTTTTCTGAGTTGCACATCTCGATGCCTTTGCCATATATTTTGCTTTGACCTGAATGATTTCTTGAGGCCACAAGTTCCGAAGGTTAATTGGGAGCTGTATGAGAAATTATTATCCATATTTGCTTCCAATTTGCATTTTTTTCCCTTTTCATTGTCAGTCCTTCCAAGAGTGGTGAGTGTGAGAGAAGCAGTGTTGGTCTGACTAGTGAACCGTCGTGTGGATGCTCCTGTGAAGCCACCTTCATCTCAAGGAGCCTGAGCGCTCTCCTTCTCTGTGCTTCCTCCTACCCCTTTTCAGGCTTGTCATTTGTGTGTGGTCACTTCATTAAATAAATAGCAGTGGTTTGGGTTTTTGGTTCTGTTCTACACATGTGCTTTCTCCCCTGTCAGGTGTAGGTTTGCACTGAAGGGGTGTGCTGGCCTCTCTGCATGGGGCACCCTGGCCATCCCCACTCACTGCCCTCCCTGCCAGCCCCCGGGTCTCAGTGCTGCTCTGGGATGGTGTGTGAGGCCCTGCATGGCCCCCACCTCTCCCCAGGGTTGGGTTTAGGGCACTGTCATTTCCCATCTCTGTGTTCCCTTGTGCAGACCCTGCTGCGCCTTCTCTGGGAGCAGCTCTTGCTTTGGTTTCCAATTAAGCTGAAGCATTCCAACCTTTTCCATCCCCCTTTCATGGTGATGAAGGTTGAATTAGGGCTGAGTGTTTGGGATTGTTCCTTGGCCTCCACTGCCACTTTGCTGCCTCCTTTGTGGCCAAACAATGGGATTAATTTGGCCTTTGCCAGCCGTGCTCAGCCCAGCTTTCCGCTTCCCTCGCGCAGCCACCCCTGTTCCTCAGCACCTGCTCCTGGGTGTTCCGAGTGTGGTGTGGAGGGTCACTCGTGCTGTGTTTGGTGTTGGGCTGCCAGGGTCAGGAACCTGCTGGTCCCCTCCTGATCCAAGGGCCCTGTCAGGTGAGGTGACACCCAGCCCTTGGCAGCCCCTTCCTTGTGCACAAATTGGCAAGGACTAACCTTGTCATACCTAGCACGGCGCTCACGGGTGCCTGCCTCCGAGGGGTAATCATGCAGGCATAAATTCGGAAAGTTGCTAAGCTATGAGCAGTCTTATGAGCATTAAAAGTGTCCTCTTTGCCAGAAAGGTCATTCATAACTTGGCTGCGCCGCTGATGTACAGTCAGTGATATTGATTGATTAATGTATAAAAAGCACCAAATCCATTTGCTTCTGTGAAAGAGAATAAAGTGCAGTCGACTCTCTCTTTATTTTCACCTCATCCTTTTGTTTGAAGGACGTTTTTTTTTCTCTTTTTGTTTTGCCAGCTAGGTTTAAGGGGGTTACAAAAAGCCAGTTTCTGCCAAGTAATGCGTTCACAAAGGGAACATTGATTCACATCAGTGTCGCTTGAATTACCCTTAAAGGTTTGCCAAGGAGTTGTTCTTATATTAACCTTCTGTTCATCAAAGACAAAATAAATAAATAAGTCATAAAATCAGCTTCACTGCCCATGCTGGAGTTGGATGCAAAACAGGAATCTCTCCTGTTTGGAATTTGTGCTCCAGGTGCTGCACCTTGGCCCTTCTCCCCAGGCTCTTGGCCTTTTCCCTCCTGCAAAGCTTCTCCCCCAAGGCCCCAGTCTGAGCTGGGACAAGTGTTGATGGTTTTAGGGAGGGGGGCTCCCGCAGGGGAGTATTTTTAGGAGGATGTTTTATAAAAAGTTGATTTAATCATCGGAAGCATAGCTAGAATGATTTGTGCGCAGGACAAGGAGGCCCAAGGCACTCTGCCCTGGCCAGGGTTGGCATTCTTCTCATTCACCCAAGGTCTTGTTTGTTTTTCTGGACCTCTTTGGCCACTGGTAATTAGTTATGTGTTGTTCTCATTTTTCTCTAGTGAATTCTGAAGTGGGAGGTACTTGGTGCCCATGGAGCTTTGTGCAGCAGCATCTCACCTTCCTCTGTCTCTGGGTGCACGGGCATTGTCCATGTCCATCCCAAAGTGCCCTTGCCCCCTGTGTGGGCAGCAAGGGGCTGCAGGTGTTTGTTCTTTGGCAGGATGGCTGGCCCATGAGTCTCAGAGAGCAGCAGGAGCCCTCCTGCTTTCCTTAGTGCTGTTTAACCAAACCTCTGCCTTTTCACTCAGTCCCTGTTCCAAAACCGTGCAGTACTGTTCAGTGACATTTCTTCTCTAGAGCAGGAGTTTCTTTGGCTTCATTCTGCATGTCAGGCAGCTGTGCCCATCACACTTACCAAGCAAACACAGAGCTTGGAAATCAGCTTCCCTTGGAAACATCTCTGCGCCAGGTATCCCCACCTGCCTGCCACAGCCCACCATCCCCAGCACAAGAGCCCATGGCGGCCCTTGGGTTCCCCACATCATTTCAGATAACCTGAGCCATCCTGCCACGAGGGATGTCTTCCCTCTTGGCTTCCAGCCTGGCTGCATCTGGTGGGCTCCTGGGCTCGTGAAGCACTGGCTGGAGCCACAGAGTAGCTCAGCTCCCCAATTCTGCTGAGTGGAAGCACTGTGAATGAGCAGCCTGCAGTGCCCATGGTCCCATGCACCAGGGCTGTTCTGGTGGTGCTCAGTGATGCTGTTCTAGTGGTGCTCTGCACTAGTGCATGAGCCCACGGGTACCTGAGGTGCCACCAACCTCCCCAGTGCTGCCAACATGGCACTTTTATTCAAGTGTCTCTTACTGATGAAGAATGATGGTGATGACCCTGCCAGTTGTGAGAGCGCATGCTGGGGTAAACATCAAAAGTGGCAGTGTGCAGGGATCCCTGCAGGATTTCCTCACCTGTGTCTCTGCCTCCTCTGCCTGCGTGGTGCAGGTGCTGTGGTGGGCCCTGCACCTTGTGCTGCCTGTTCCACATCCCCAAGGGACAAACCCCCAAACCAGGGCAGGGCTGGCAGCAGGGCTCGGCACCTCGCACTCCCAGGAAAAGCCTTTTCCCCCTTGACTGCTGTATAATCCAAAAGGAGAATCATCCTATTTTTTAATCTTTTTCTCCGACTGTGGGAGCACTGCAGCCGGCCAAGGTCCCCTCCCCCTCTGGTGAGGCAGTGAGGATTGGATCAGATGATATGAAATGTGCATGCTGAGAATGAATCCATTTTCTCTCCTCCATCTCCCCAGAATAAATTAGAATTTGCCTGATTTAATAAAATGGCTTCATCTCTCTGCCATCTTTTCTATCTCCCATGCGTTTCATCCCCACCCCCACTGCAGAAGAATAGGTCTGGCCTGTGTCGGGTCCTGTCTGGGGGTTAGTCAGCCCTGCACGCTCCGCCTGCCCACGGCTCTGGCCAGGACAGCACAGCATTTGTCCCTGTGCCTCCATTTCCTTATTGTCCAAGGCAGTGGCTGTAATTGCTGTTGAGGTCAGTGTGATTTACTGTCCATCTGTCATAAACCTGTCTTGGCCAGGGATGTGACTGCCATGCAGAGTGTTTGGGGCAGGGAGGGGCTGGGCACAGGGGCTGTCCAGCCCAGATTTGCCCCAGTGCCCTGCTCTGTAAACTGTGTGTGTGTGCATGGAGCATGCTGAGTGCTGCCACAGGCCCAGAGGAGGGGGCTGAATTTAGGGGGTTTCACTACAGCCAAGCCTTCTTTTCTCGCCTGGATCTGGTGCTTTAATTCCTGTTTCCTAGGCTGATTTTTTCCTTTCCGTTCTGACACTAATTGCACCAGGCGCGTTGGGAGTGGCGGCTGCTGAGCGGTACCAGCTAAATGTTAAGAAAGGTTTTAAAAACAGACTGAACTCTTCCTTAATGAGGCTCAATCGTGCTCTCCTCCGGGTGGTTTTGTTTTGCTGATCTGTCAGTTTTTCGAGGATTTAATTGCACTTTTTTCATATTAGTCTTTGAAATGGGGCTAAGCAGCTTTCTCTAAAATGCAACACAAAAAGGAGAGATGCTTCCCTATTTTCTTGCTTGCTTTCATCACTCCAGGATCATCATCTGCCACTAGCACCTGGGACCCTGCTGTAGTAAAGAATAAAATATGTGAGAGTACAAATGAAGGGCAGGCTGCACTGCTGTGGTGGCCCCACAAAGGCCACCCACTGGAAACCTTGCCAGTGGTTCCCTTTGCCTCCTGGCTCCTCTGGCTGTCTCCAGTTGAGTTCCTACTCATCCTGCTCATAATCTTGGAAGACCTTCCTAATGTTGGGTTTGAAGGGAGAAGCAGGAGGCAAAGGCTGAACTGGCTTGTGCAGTGTAGCTCATTTCCTGCAGAAATGACACAAAAATGAGTCAGAACCAAGCAGTCCTATGATGCTCTAGAAATGGTTGTAGCCTCCTGGAGCAGTGGAGCTTGGCAGAGCTTCTGGAGGCCTCTGAGCCCTGGCCCTGCCCAGAGACAGGCTGGCCAGAGCTGGCTCTGCTGGGGTCTGAAGCACCTCCAAGGTGTGGAGACCACCCCAGCCTCTCTGGGTCCCAGTGTCCAGCTGCTGCAGCGCTGCGAGCACAGGACAGGGATGGCCAAGCAGATGATGAAGGGATGGGAGGGGGCAGGAGAGAGCAGGCAGATGTATCTGTGAGACTATTGTCTTTATGGCATAGAGAAAACATGTTTGGAGCAATCAGCATGGAGTTGTTAATGGTTTGACTTGCTGGTGCTCTCCTCACGGGACAGGTTGCACAGCAGCCGGGGCTGCGCAGGCGCCGCCCTGCCACACACTGCTTTGAACCAGTGCTTTGTTCAGCACACATGCACAGAGCTGCTGCTGAGCTTCCTGAGGATGCTGATGAACAACAGAGCAGTGAGAGCTCCAAGCCACCCAGCACTGACTCTCCCTCCTTAGCCTGCAGTTTACTTCTACATTTCTTTGCAATTACATTTCTTACTTTTCTACTTTTTCTTCCTTTCTTCTAGCTTTGTTTCTTTTCCTCTTTCTTCTTTTTTCATGTTCATCCCTTAAATATTTCAGTCTCTTATTTCTAATCTCAGCCTGACAAAGGTTGTTTTCTTCTCTTGTTCCAGTGTGTGCCTGCCTCCATATGAGCTCCCAGCACACCTCTCATGAGGATGTAAAATCTGAGAACCAGATCTTTGAGATTTCAAAATAAAATAAAAGTAAACTCTGCTTTAAAAACACTTTAGCAGGAAAGCCAAGCTAATTGTAAATCAATGAGTCTTAAAATGCAGCATTGATCTCCAGTTAGAAGTTTGAAGGGGAAAGCAGTAATTACTGTACTGAAGGTAGATTTTTTTTTTCTCTTAGCAAGTCCTGGGCAGAAGGAAGGCTCATTAGGGCAGCACTTCAGAATCTGAGTAATTAGTTTTAAAAGTACTTTTGTGGTGCTATTCCCATGGCTAGAAATTATTGGAGTCTTCACAGATTTATAGTTCTGCTCTGATAAAGTTTGATTTATTATTGTGTTTGGTTGGGAAGATCCTTCCTACACAGTCACTAGGATGAAGATCTGGAGTGGGGATCAGGCCAGGAAGAACGGCTGTGGGTACGTGGGGCCTCTTGGCAGCAGGGGAGCCTCAGCCCAGCAGGATGGGATTTGAGCTCTCTGTGAGCATGCTCTGGCCAATACCCCAAAAGAGAACAGAGAAGACATCTAAGAATCAGAGCAGAGGATCTTACTCCTTGTGAACATCACTGACCTCCTGTCCACTCACCTGCAAGTCCCTTCTTGCTCGAGGGGGAATGGCTGAGATCTCTCAGTCTGCATCATGCAGACTGTGCGGTTTCATGGGGCCATCCCCTGTGCCACCTTCCTCAGGAAATCGGGGCTGGTCTGCCAAGGCTGTCAGGCTCACATAAGCCCATGGCATTTCCCCATGGGTTTTCCAGCTAATTCCTCCCATGACAAGTGTGATCCTGCTCTCCTCTTCCAGGCTGAGGCAGAGGAAGTGGCTGCAAGCACCACCTGGGATGGGGGTGCAGCCTCATGTGACACGGTCTTGGTTTGCTCTGGGAGGTGGGATAGGGCAGAACTATCCAGGGACAGTTGTTCCCTGACAAAATCATGCTAATTTGGGGGACTGACCCTGGAATTAGCATTAATCCATGTGCAGGAAAGCTTTGTGGCATGGCTGGTGAGCCCATCTGTCCTTGAGCAGGTTTGTGCCCCTGCCAATCTCACCAGTGTGTTAAATTGGGATGGTTGCACAGTCTGACTTGTCAATCCCATACCTCTGGCTGTGGCTGTTCCTACTCGCCAGACTCAATAAATATTTTCGCAGAAATTATTCCGTTTGCAGGGACTGTCACAGATCTGATTCTGCAGCAGAGGAAAGGGGAAGGTCTCTGGAGGCAGAAAACCCTTGTGTGGCAGAAAGCCTGCTGGGAAGTCAGCTCAAGAAGAATTAGAAACCCTTTAAATAAATGCTTACTTGACATGACTCTGTCTCCCCCAGTCTAACAAGCAGGGAAGCGAATGGCAGCCGCTGGCCAGAAATTGATTGCATTAATTGATATGCCAATAAGAGAGCTTGTTACATCCGCCATTGGTTAGGAGGCCGGCTAACAAGTCCCGCTGATCAATGGAACCAATAAAGATTTCATCCATTAATGAGCAACATGGTAATTAATGTTATCCATAAACCAATTAGCCTGGGTAGCTAATGTGCTGGTTAGCACAGTGAGTGGTGGAGCCGTGGGTGGGCACAGCCCAGCTGGTGCACAGGGGCCATCACCTGCCCTGTGCAGGAGACACCATCACCTCTGGTGTGCAGGGGCCATCACCTGCCCTGTGCAGGAGACACCATCACCTCTGGTGTGCAGGGGCCATCACCTGCCCTGTGCAGGAGACACCATCACCTCTGGTGTGCAGGGGCCATCACCTGCCCTGTGCAGGAGACACCATCACCTCTGGTGTGCAGGGGCCATCACCTGCCCTGTGCAGGAGACACCATCACCTCTGGTGTGCAGGGGCCATCACCTGCCCTGTGCAGGAGACACCATCACCTCTGGTGTGCAGGGGCCATCACCTGCCCTGTGTGCAGAGGGCATCCCCTCACCAGTACAACAGCTCGCTCACTCTGGGCCTTCCAAAGCCAGGGAGCTGGGAGAGTGGCTGGTGGGATAGGTCACATTGCTGGGAAGGAAAATGCTTCTCTAGATTTTCAAGACACTTCCAATTATTTTTTTCACTTTTTGGAACCTTTGTGTAATACTTTTGGAACCTTTGTGTAAAATAAGGCGCCTTTCCCACTCCTTATATGTGTTTGGAGATGCTCAGGTTTCCATAACTTGTGTTCTGCAGTGAAGGCAGTGTTTGGATTCTTGCTCTGTCCCTGGGAAGCTGCTGGAACCCCTTGACCTGTCACTGACTGCAGATGCTGCTGTCACAGCCCTGCACTGGGCTTTCCCACACCACCAGTACCAGCAATGATGTTAACACAGGTAACCTACACAGCGTGTAGGTTGGAAGCTGCTGCCTAAATCCACTTGCCAGGGGCTTACTCCAAGTGCCAGCACAACTGTGGCATCAGGACTGTCCATAGCATCAGGACAGGAGGTGCAGGAGCAGCCCCAGGCCCTGGGCAGCATCAGTCCCACAGACTCCACTGTGGAGTTACCTTGGATTGTTGGATATTGACCCTGGGAGACCCCTTGTGGATTCCCTAATTGAAAATTAATACCGGATCAATGCCATGGGCAATTTGCATATTGATCATAAACAACTTTGAAGGCACCAAGTGTGTGTTGGATCGATGCTCTCTGGAGCAGGCTGCAGCAGTGTCCCCTTGCCATGTGCCTTGGATCCTGCTGCCAGAGCTGGGTGCAGGGGCTGGGCAGGGATGGTTTGTGCCAGGCTGGGGGCACAGCATGGAGTTCACAGCCTTTTCCTGGGGCTTCCTTTGGATGGGGAAGGAGGGGCTGGGCTGTTTGCTTATTTTAAACCAAATGGCCACAGCCCAGAGGCATCCCAGAGGGCAGGGGACATCACCCTGTCCTGGGCACACTGCCCTCCCTCTGCTGCCACGTGCAGCCTGGCACTTTCAATAGAGGGTTCCAAAAACAGGGGTGCTGTTTTTCTGAGGACACCAGAAGGGAGCTCGGCAGTGGTTTTTCCCTGGCATTTTCATCTTATATTTGCTCTGTGAGGGCAGTATTTAGACCCTTATCTGTCTGCTCAGGACATTCACCAGTTATTTCAGAATAGTTTGGGGCTGAAAGGAACAAATATTTTATATCAAACTCAAACCCAAAAAACTGAATCTGAAGATCTGTAACTCATCCTTGGAAGCTTCTGGCACAGAGGGATCCCTGTGGGCATGGAGATGAAGCACGTCGTGCATTACCTGCCCCTCCACACACGTGTGCAGCACAAGGGAATCACCTCTGGGCTGGCTGTAGACAGAACACAGGGAGCAGAGAGAGGGCAGCACTGGAAGCCCACATCCCAAAGTTCCACTGATTTTGGGAGCAGGCAGCAGCTGTAGGAAGTCGCTGTGCATCTGATTAGTGCATTACAGGGCTTTCATTGACTCGCCTGTGCTGTGCTGATGAACTGAGGCTGGGGACAAGCGCCTGTAATTGAGAGAAATAAATTCTTATCACAGGCCTCTGCTGGAGTCACCACCTGTGCATGTGCCTTGCTCCAGGTTCCAGGAGTAGATCCAGTCCCCAGAGCATCTGGCATGCTCTTGTTAGTGGGAAGGAGCCAGGCTCAGGGGCTGCAGACACCGAGCACCGTCCTGGGCTGGCTGGAAGCTTCTGGCTGCCCAGTGCCCTGGCCCACCTGGTGCTGCCTCCCTGCTTGGCCATGGGCTGGCTGGAAGCTTGAGAGCCATCAGTCCCCTCACTTGTCTCATTGGGAGCTGCTCTCTGCTCTTCCCTTTTTCTTGATCCCAGTGTTAAACTTGGGAGCTGGAGCAGCCATTCTCTGTTGTTACCTGAGATATGATGACAAGTGGAAGATCCTTCCCTGGTGTGTCAGGAGACAATGGCATCACAGGGGAAAGGGCTTTGTGATGCTGCAAAAAAAATAGGAATTAAGGTATAGTTTCCTTGAAAAGAAGCCCATCTACTGTTTTAAATTAAAAGGAAAAGCCAGAAGTGCGTGGTGGGCAGAGCTGTGCAGCTCATTGTGCTGCAAGGCTGCAGTGCACAGCTCTGTCCCCGCAGCACTGGGGCTGTGCTGGGGTCCCTGGCTCTCAGTGCCCCTGTCACTGTGTCCCCATTGCTGTGTGCCCTGGCTCTCAGTGCCCCTGTCACTGTGCCAGTTCTCAGGGCCCTGGCCAGGCTGACTCCCTGAGTGTGTGCAGTGGTGGGAGGTGAGGGGAGAGGCTTCACTTGACATTCCCTGACCTCTGGGTGCAGCTGAGTGCTGGAGAGCCAGTGCTGAAATTGCAGTCGCTTTCAATTACCCGAAGCCAAGAGAGGTGGAGAAAAAGGGGCTGTTGGCTCCAGGAAGCTGAAGTCACTGCTGCTGAAAGCTCGTTAGTACAAGGGGAAAAGTGATTACTGACGTTTTTCCAGTGCCACTAACCCAAAGCCAGGGAGGAGCAGCCAGGCCAGGCTGTGGCCATCCCTGCTATCTGTGCAGGGTGATGGGGGACCCCTCAAGCATGCCCTCAATGCTCCATGGCTGCAGAGCTGTGGGAAGTCTGCCCTCCCTGTTCTCAGCAGGTGTTTGTTGTGCATGCAAGAGCTCACCTGTGTCACCTGCTCCCTGTTCTGCACTAGCCCAGGTGGTGTTTGGTGTCACAGAGCTCTGAGGGTGCTGGCACTGTCAACTGACAGGACTGGAAGTGGGGCTCTGTCTTGGAGGGGCTGCCTCGCTGCCATGGCCTCCCTTCTGCACTGAAGTGAGACCATGACCATTCGCACCAAAAACTTCGGTACTGCAGCTCTACCAGGCTGGTGGCCCTGCACAGGTACTGAAGGGTCTGTCCAGCCTGCTGCAGTCGTCCTGTCCTTCTCAGGACTCCTGGCCATGCTCAAGCCCTAACTCTGAAGTCCCCTGCTGCCCTGCCCTGGGTCAGCCCCACCACTCCCCTCACCTGCCCCATGTCTGTTGGGAACTTGTGGTACAGTGGGCTGCTGGGATATTTTGATTGTCTATAAACCAGGGCACTGCAATTATGGCTTTCCTAAGTTTTATCTGAGCTTAAAAGAGCTCCAAACATGCTGAGATTGGGAAACAGTTGGGGAGGGGAAGAAAGAGGGTCAGCAAGACATTAATTATTCCTTGGAGCAACACCATGAAGAGGGAGAACAGAGTAGGAGTTGTATATTTTAAAAAAAAACTAAATAGAAAGAGAACATTTTGGAGTTTCATTTAAGTGTGGTTTGTGAAATGATGGGTTAAGGTTGTTGGGAGCTCTCCTGTGCATATTCAGCCCCTAAGGCTAGGCATGAATTAATTATAGCTCATTTTTGTTATAGTTACAGTGTTCTCAAGATGTACCTTGCTGTGAAGTTGCTAAAGTTGGCTATTAACTTTGGCTTGGCATCAGCACTGGTTTTGTTTGTGGATCTCCCTGGTTTTTCTGAAGTGAGCCTGTATTCCCAGTGAGCACAAGGCTCCTCTTGCTCTACTGGCACAGTCTGCTGAGGGCCTGCAGTGCTCTTCTCCCAGGGAACAAGTGACAGGATAAGGGGAAACAGCCCCAAGTTGTGCCAGTGGAGGTGTAGGTTGTGTATTGGGAAAATTCTTTCTTGGGAAGGGCTGTCCAGCCCTGGCACAGCTACCCAGGGCCGTGATAGAGTGGCCATCCTTGGCAGGATTTTAGCCCATGTGGATGTGGTACTGGGGGACCTGGGGCAGTGGAAGCCTTGACGATGCTGGAGGAGCAGTGGGACTCGATCTCAGAGGGCTTTTCCAACCCTGATGGTTCCATAATTCTACAGAACCTGCCGTTGTAGTGCATTGTGTGCTCGAGTAGTTCCACCACGTGTCTTTAGAGAAGGCCAGGGTTGCCTTCCCTCACAAAGTAGGGCTGAGCACCTGTCCCTGGGCACCTTTCCTGTGCTCTTGCCTTGTCACCTCTGCCATCCAACTCCTCCATCCTCTTCCTCCCACAAGTCCCCTTTGTCTCTGGAGCCTTGTCCTGCAGGTCTCTGTTTGGAGACAGCTCTGTCCTCTCCCTGCAGACCTGGAGCTGGAGATGGGCTCTTTTGTTTTGCTGTTTGATCTGTGTTTGTGGTTTTGCATGCATCTCCTTTCCAGCTGATTCCACTTTGGAGCTAGGTTAAACTGTGCAAAATACTGTTTAAAAGAAAAAGAGAAAGGAACTTGTCAAGATGCATTTGTTAGATCACATTTAAAATGAAACAGAATTGAAGGTAGTTTTTGTCCAAGAAAGGGGAGTCTGAAAAGCCGTCAAGCCGCAGGAGAAAGCCCCTCCTTTGTTGTCCTCCTGACATTGAAGTGTAATTTTTCATGGTTATTTGGACTGGAAAATGGGGGGAAAGGGAGAGATGGGCTTGCGATTATTTCCCATAAATGACAACACAATCACATCACGCTCCACTACAAACATGCTCAAGGAATTTGCCTTTTTTTTTATATTTCATGTGTGAAAATAACAGCAACCTTTCTAGTCCTACTGGAATTAAAGGGGGTAAGTCCTTGTCGGGTTTCTCTGGCTTAAAATACAGCCCAGTTTGCAAAAACCACGGACAGACTTGTTCCTAGGGAGTGGGAGAATGGTGATGCTCTCCCAGGGAAGGGGCTCTTGGTTGTGCATGCTCCATCCCTGCGTGTGTTGAAGGCCAGGTTTGATGGGGCTTGAAGCAACATGGTCTAGTGGAAGGTGTCCCTGCTCATGTCAGGGGTTTGGAACAAGATGGTCTTGAAGGTCCCTCCCAGGCCAAAACAATTCTGTGACTCTCTGATGTCTGTGTCAGCTGAGCACACCACAGTCAGCAGTTCATGTTTGTCAGTGAAAGCAGAGATGCTGTGGCCGTGCTCTGGAGTGGAGCTGTCTGGGAAATAAGTGTCATTAAACCAAGGTAGCTGTAGTACTGTATTGTTTTCCTGCAGCCTTTTGTCAAGTGGGACTCACCCACCAGCTTTCCATCTAGGCTGGAGCTCCGTGGCATTGCTCTCGTAATCTTGCTTAGTGCTGCACTGCTTGGATCCTGCTTTTCCTTTCAGGAAAGCAGTAGGGTGAGCAAGCTGATGTGGAGTAATCCCGTTAGGAGCTGGCACAGGTGGTGCTGCAGCACATACATGCCCTGGCAGTGGGAGCTGAGGTCAGCCCCCATCTGGGCTCCATCTCTGCTCTGGTGCCACAGCAGAGTGCCCTGGGCCATGGGCATGGTGTGAGGTGGGACTACCTCCCTGTGCCTCTTGGTGGCCCTCCCTGAGTCCGCTGCACCAGGCCCTGCACGGTGACCCTGGCACAGCTCAGGGGCAGCTGAGCTCATCCTGGGCTGTCAGGATGTAGGAGAGCATCGATCTCCTGTGGACCTCCCTCTTCCTGTGAGCCCAAACCTTTGAACCAGGCCCTGGGGACTCAGTTTTACACCAGCTGAAAGCAGGTGAGCTGTGGGTCAGGCTGGTGGTGGCCTGGTGCTGGCACCCATTGCTGTTGGGTTGTGCCCATGGCCACTGTGCCCAGCCAGCCCTCACCCACCCCCTGACAGCCAGGGCCAGACCTGTCCTTCTGTTGGCTTTTTTGGATACTTACCCTGAAAAAAGGAGCATCAGAGATTCTTTTTGTTCCAAAGGAGAGACCCTGTGTACAATTAAAACTTGTTTCTGGTAAACCTCATTCCAGGAAAGATGAGCTTTTAACAAAAGGCTTTTGACAGCTGCAGGGTATTTCATTTTTTTAATGCCGAATGAAAAATCAATACATTTTTCTAGGTTATACATATTCAGAACAGGCTTGATATTTCCATTATAATGGAAAATGGGTGTCTGCACATCTCGCCTGTCAGAGCTGCACTGCCACATTTTCCAAGCCACTGCTAAATATTTCAAACCTGATTTGATTGTGGTTCATGACAGCTAATGTTTCTCAGCTCTCAAGCCTGCCGGAGGGTGGAGAGGCAGCTCACGCTCTTTCCCATGCCTGCATTTCCACCACCCCAGAAATGCCCTTTATCCCTTTGGATAAGAGATCTGGGTTTGTTAAGGAAAACCTGGCTGGGAGAAGATGAGGTGAGAAATGAGGTCTTGGGCTGTTGGGGCTGCTCTGAATCCCATCAGTATTTGCCAACTTCTGCAGCTCTGGAACTTCCTGGGTCTGGGAAAGGACAGGCCTCAGTGGTGTGATCCTGTGCAATTGCATGTGGCAGTTTTGGTGCATTTTGGTGTGTGACTGAGTCAGAGCTTCCCTGACCTCTGCAGAAGTCAGATACTTGTGATTTTCCAGACTCTTCTGCTCTTCCGCCTCCTCCCCCCTCCCTGCCCCCCATTTAGTGAATGGTTTAATTTTAAATTAAAAGGAAATACTGCTCTCTAAAATGATTTATTCATGAAGGAAGCAAAGACTCTGCCTAGGATTTTGTGTGTGGCAGGTGGATTGGCATGGAAGAGCAGCGGCTCTTCCAGGGGCTACACTTCCTTGCTCTCAAGTGTTGACCTGAGCCCTGGCAGTTGGAAAATTCCTTTTAAAAGTTATTAATAAAGAGCTATGGACTCAGGGATGGAGCTCTGGCATGGGAATCTGTGCACAGGGTGTGTTGTTTGGATTTCCCAGGGACATGATTCCCCCATACAACTCCTACAGCACCAGCTCTTGCACCTCTGAAGTCCAAACAGCCTTTGGGAAGGAGGGGTCAGGTGGTAGCAAAGGTCACGGTGGTTTGGAAGTTCCCTATGTCTTGCTGACCACTGGTCGTTCAGGCTCAGGAGCTGGTCCTGGGGTGTTCTGCACTTTGTGCTGCAGTGGGTCCTGTGGCCATTCCACGGGCACAGTGCTGGGCTCTGGCCATGCATGTGACACAGTTTGCAGTGGCCATGGAAGCTCCTTGGTGTGCAGTGGATGGAGGGAGGACCAGACCTTTCCCTCCCAGGTGTGCTCTGGCCTTGTTCTCAGAGAGGGGTGCCCCAAAGAAGCCCAGGGCATGGCTGGCTGGGTGCCTTCACACAGGTGTTTGCTTGTTCAGAGCCTCCCTGGGTTGATGTCTTAGTCTCTGCTCCCTTCCCATCCTGCTTTAGAAAAATTACTTTTCAGCAAGAAGACAGCTCAGGGTGGAGCAGGAGGAGGGTTTGCAGCTGGATCTGCTCCCTGCCTTGTGCCTAGCAGAGGTTGTTGAGCCAGGAGCAGTTTGTGTGCTCAGAGGACAGTTCCTGGTGCAGGACTGTGGGGTGCTCTTTGCCAGAGATGTGGGGGCTCAGTCCAGCCTGGTGGTGGTGGATGGACGCAAGGAGCTGCAGCCCAGCCATGCTGGGGACTTGCTGTTTGTAGCCTTGTTTTTTTAATCATTTTCTCCCGTTATTGGTATTCATAGCTTACATTTTTCCGGTTACTGTCAGCCTGGGCTTTCATCCATTTTAAAGAGCTATTTTTTCCCTTGTTGATGATGATGATGGTATAAAGACAGATGGTGTAACTGCTTATGAATGTCCTATTTTATTCCCCTCGAACCAGACAGCACACTGGAAGACACGTATTATTTCCACATGCTCAGGTTAAAGCCCAGACAGCGGCTGAGCCTGGCTCGCCCTTCCTCTTCCTCCCATGCCGATGCTGACACCTCCGGGTCGCAGCTGGGAGTGCTACTGCACCAGGAGCCCTTTGTTCAGCTGGGCTGGGGGCTCTGGGCTATGGGCTAGGGGCTGCACGATGGGGGAATGGGGCCAGGGCAGTGGGTGATGCGCCGCGGGCCATGGGCAATGGGGGCCATCTCCTCACATTGTCCAGGGTGCCCTCAGAGCACCTGAGCCAGCAGAGAATGGTTAAAATGATGATTTAAATTAAATATAGAAACCCATTACCAAAGGTTTTTAATAAAACCAGATAAAATCTGCTTCCACAGCAGCTGCCCCAGCTGAAGGGACATCCGTGCCCTGTGTGAAGTGGTTTGAAAGCACACCAGGGCTGTGGGGTTGGGGTGGGGATGGTTTGTTGTGGTTTTTTTCCCTAGAGTGGAAAAAAGATTGGAATTTTAATTTCTGAAATGTGAACCCAGCTGCTGGTTTCACAGCCCTTCTCCCAGCAAACTTGAGCACTCGGCTCACATGGCACACAGCCCATCTCACCCCTCCACCAGTGATATGTGTCTTTCCACGTGTTGGATGCCTTTGTCAGCACTGACACCCATCTCCTCTCTCGCTCCCAATTTAGGCTGTCGTATCCTCAAAGGGCACTGCTGAGTATCTACAAGATGCTAATCTATGTTTTTAATCTGAATTTCTAGCCCTGTCTTTGTTAGGAGGAGGATGGGAGTTGGTGCCTGGACCCATTAGGCGGTTCAGGTAGATCTCAGGATTGCATGGGTTCATGGGGTTTAGCATGACTAGACAATGTGAGTTAAAATTCTGAACTATCCTGCCTAACAATGGGTATAATGGCCTAAAAGTGCCCCTTTTAGCCCAGCAGTGGGTAAGCCCTGTCAGTTACAGGGACTGTACATGAATACCCATAACAGCAGATGGTAATGAGGCTCTTACACCCTGGTATGAGGGGTCTGGCAGCCGCAGCGCTCTCACTCCCAGTGCCCCACCTGAGCAGGTGCCTTGGAGTGGAGCTGCCCCACACCAGGCTGACACACTCTGTGCCCACGCTGTTATGGGCTGGACCAAGGTGCTCTGTGTTTTGTTCTAAGCTCTCAGCACTTCACAAGTGTTTCCTCCATACTTTTGCACCTGCATGGTGCTGCCCAGGTTTGCAGGCTCTTCCCCTTTCTGGGATGGAGGCAAGGCTGCCAGCATGTTCCTCCTGTGCCTCTGGGCTGGGGCTGAGCAGGAGGGATGCAGTATGTCTGCAGTGGACATCTTGGTGAACAGGGTGAGTACTGCACCCTGTCATGGGTCCGAACAGCTTGAGATGGGGATGAGGAGGAAGAATGAGGCTGAAGGTGCTGGAGGCTCTGGTCACTCCGTTATGCTTCTGTAATCCCTGACGTGGCTGGGTAGAACCTAACTGAGCAGACAACCATGTCACTGTACATGACACCTTAGGGGGACCGCAGTAGCTCCAGGTGGTTGAAATAGGCGAGGTTCTTCATTCTGTCTTTGTCTCTCAATTCTTTACAGTTTCTGTCTTGACTAATAAGCAGGTGTGTGGGACAACACTGGGTGGTGTTGACACCTGCCCCCCAACACTTGTGCACAACATTAGCTGATGCTCTTACTCGTTGGCAGCTACTTGTTCTTCTGTTCTGCCTTCCATGTCTGTGTCACACTTTCTGCTTTTGTTTTTTCAGAAGAACCCAGTGAAGATGTGGAAGGGCCCAGTGAAACAGCTGGTGATGCTGAGGAGCCTGCCAAGGAGCAAGAGAGTGGAGGGGACAAGGACCAGAGTAAATGGACAGGTATGATTCTGGGATTTAGCAGAGGTGGTGTTTGATCCCTCATTTTCTTTAAAAAATCAGTGGTCCACAGAACCCTTTTTAGCTGACCACAACGTGGCAGTGTCAGCGTGACATAAGTGTCATCCTCTGTGAAGGCTTTGGGTGCAGCTTCTTAGCACAGTCAGTAGTTTGAGCTGTGGTGGCTCATGTGTCCCTGCTCTCAGCCCCAGGCTGTCACAGACCCATGGATGCTCTGGGACCAGACCTGGGCAGTGGGGATCCACAGCTGGGAGAGGAGGAGGGAGAAGGGGACAGCCCCTGCTGCCAGCAGCCAGCCCATGGTTGATTAAGCATATCATTTAATGATTCTATGATTGTCCCACTCTGTAGAGAGCCATCCCTCTTCCACCCTCATCTGGCCCTTGCTCACCACTTCAGCCTGGGTCCAGAACCCGAGGTGCTGAGGGTGGCACTCGTTTTTCTTGGCCAGGGCACAGCAGTTGTGGCTCCAGGTCCCATTTGGTTGGCAGGCTCAGCGTTGGTCGGTGCCATGCCTCAGTCTGCACAGGGACCTTTCTTCCAGGCACGGAGATCCTTCTTCTCCTGCTGCCTTCCTGGTTGCCTCTTGGTGACGGAGATACTCTGTCTTACCTTGTCTTCCCAAAATGGAATGTGGTATTTCACCTGGACAGTTACAATCTCAGCCCATCTCAGTCTCAGTCAATGGAAGTTGTGTCCTAACTGGTGAAGAGAACTCATGGGCTGTTTGTTGAATTTGTGCTCTCAGTGTGGGCTGCACTGCTGAGTTTACTCTGTGTGTTCCTTCCCATCACAGACTGATTCTTAACCCAGAAATGCAATTTGGTTTGGCTGTAGGTGGTTTTTAGTCTCAGTTCATTGTGTGGGATTGTGTGATCCTAAGCACAACCACTTTGTGAAGTGTCACAGATGGATTTAATTATTGTTTATTGATTAAATGTCTTCAGGGGTAAGTAGGGCTCTTTACCCAAACCTGAAGAACTTAAGAAGGCTGATCTGTGTGCAAAGATCATGTCTCAAAATATGTAAGGAAAAATAAGGAGCCTACTTTTTAAACCCTTTTATGTCTCTGAATCTCTGAAATTCTGAATCTGGATGGTTTAATTTCTTCACCTTGCCAGTGAAACTCCTAACTCAGTGTTTGTGAGCCAAGGAGCAGATCAGAGATGGGAGAACTCCATGTGGTCTGCAAAGGGAACTGTGTGCGGAGAGCACAGAGTGGGCATGTGAGCCCATGGAGTGTGGGACCAGCCAAGGTGTGTGTGATGTGCTGGCTCTGAGCTCAGGCTGCTTCCAAACATGTAACATCACCACCCTGAACTTCAAATTTAAAGCAAGATAATGTTACCGATTGTTGCTGTCCAGCAGGTGTGCAAAGCAGGCACCACACCTTGATCTTGTTTCTGCTCGCGTCCCTCGAGGAACGTGACTGTGTTGACAGGTCATCCTGGAGCTCAGGCATGAGAAGGAATAGAAACTGGGTCAGGTTATACCTGGCAGCCCCAGGAGAGGAGTGTTCAGGGACACAAAAGCCCGATACAAGTGGAGCCATGAGCAGGGAGGGGAGCTGGCAGTACAGGGAAAGCTCTCCTTGGAGGAGCATGAGGCTGCTGACACAGAGCAGGGGGGAAGGCTGTGACCACATGGTCATAAAGCTAAAGAACATGAAGCCTTTCTTGCATTTGCCCTCTCTGAGCAGAGCAGCACAGCCCATGTCAGCAGCCTGGGCACAGCCAGGGAATGGGCTGTGGAGCCCTTGGTGATGCTGAGCCTTGTCCCTGACCTGCTGTGCTGTACCTGGGTGTTGGGAGAGTGCCTGGAGCATATCAAACCTGCCAGCTGCTCTCTCTTGTGCTGTGCAGAGGAGAGGGGACAGGCACAGGGCTATCCCTGGCCGAAGGAGGGGCTGGGGAACTGCACACCTGCCATCCCTGCCCCAGATTTTCCCGGGAATTGACCGAACAACTGTTTGTAGGTGCTGATGGGAAGATAATGAGATGAGGAACAGTCAACACAGATTTGTCAAGAACAAATCATGTCAACACGACCCAATTTCCCTTCATGTGGAGAAGGTCCTGTTTGGAGTCAGTGTCTCTCCTTGGGAAGGCTTTCAATGCCACTTCTCAGGACAGGCTGAAATGAAGCACAGACATTGGTGTAGGTGACAGTATTGTACCACTGGTGGGTTTCATTAGTACTGGAAAGTTCTCCATTCCTGAGCTGGGGTGTTGGAGAGGCTGGGCAGTAATTTCAGAAAGCCCAAACAGGAGGAACAACCCAGAACAGAGCAACATCAATCAGGAGGAGACAATGGAATGAACAGGTTTATTTGTCCCAAAAGAAGACCAAAGAGGAGGACAAGATAAGTCATGTGCATGAAATGCTTCTGAAAGGAAGGAAATTATTTTTTCTTCATGTTGAGGATACAGAAAACAAGACACAAAAGGCTTAAATTGAAGGGAGAAAGATTGATGTTAGATAACAATTTCTTAAAAGTCCTCCCGTACAGCCTGTGGCTTAAGCCCTGGAGTGGGTTTTCTGGGAAGGTTCCTGAGAGGTCTTTCAAGAAGATTAGAGGAGCTGCCATCAGGAATAAGGCAGGCTTAGTCTGTCCTGCTTGGGATGGACTGGCTGACTTTCGGAGCAGCTTCTGAGCTAGGTGACTCTGAAGATGGGGATGGGGGCAGGAGAGGTGTGGGCTGAAAGCCATTTGTGGAAGGGGAGGGGGACAGAACTTTTTGCTGCTCACCACGTCAGTTTGATCATTATGTTCCTCAGCAATTCACTCTGCTTTGTGCTTTGGTTTCCTCACTGCACACAGGGGATCTATTTCTTCCACTTTCGTAAAGGTTTGCAAGATCTGTAACAAGACTGAATTCCTTTGCCTATCTCCCTGCCCCAGCCCCCATGGATGAGGGTCTGCACTGCTGTGCAACCTGTGCTGGGGTTAGTGTCAGCATCAAGGGGAAAACCTGTGTTTTCATTATAAACTTGTCAAGATGTCTCAACTGCAAAATAAATTTATTGATTCATTCTATGTATTTATTTTAAAATGCAATAATGTGAAGCAGAAACATTTTTTAGGTGATACTTTTCAATTGAATATACATGAAGAAAAACCCCATCCCATAGAAGGACTCATGGGATCTTGACTTTTACAGGCATCTCTGTGGTTTCTGGAAGGTTCTGGAAGATGGCAGTGCTTCCACACTGAAGCAGGGAGATGCTGTGTGCCTGATGACTCAGTGTTAGACATTATCTCGACGTGGCTAATGTGAGATTTACCACAAGCAAACCAGCAAAGGGGAAAGGAGTTGTGGCTGATCCCAACTCCATTTTTAAGGCAGGATGTAGATGATGGATACTCAGCTGGAGCCCTGCTCATTGCAGCAGAAGGCCTCTCAGATGTGGGGTGGTGCTGGTTCATGTCTCTGATGGAGAAGCCCATCACCAGCAGTGACCCAGCTACCAGAGACTTCCTTAATGCACTGTTTGTTGGGTACACGGAGAATATCAGGGGTTTTTCCACAAAAACAAGAAACAAAGTCTACTTAAAATATAGATTGAAATGAAATCTTTCTGGAGGACTGGCCTGAAGGGCTTTTATTTTTGTTAATGATTTTTTTTTTTTTTTTTTAGTCCATGATGCTCACCTAACAGAGCAATTAGTGCAATGGACCGTCCCTGATTCAAATCCGTGGTAGATTGCTATTAAAGGAAGTATTAATGGGCTGCTGAGAGCTGGGAAATTGTTGCAGAAAAGTGTGTTTATGGAATATGGTGCTGGCAGGCATGATTTCAATTGGATTTGACATGTTTAACATAAATGTATACTGCACAGCTCCTGCAGTTTATGAATAATTCCTACAGGCCGACTGCCTTTCTAATTACTGAAATTGAAAAAAACAGGTCAGGCACATCCTGACGGAAATCTATTCCTGCTCCTCCCCCCGGCTGCTTTTTGCTGTTTTTTTTTAATATCTGGCATTTGTGGAGCACTTAATGGCCGGGATGTTCTGGGGGCCTGAGAGGCTGGAGGAAGGGGATGAGGCGCATGATGGAGCCACTCAGCCCTGATGCCTGAGCAAGGGAAACCTGGGAGAAGGGGTGGAGGTTGCCTGTAACTGTTTTTCCAAGGTTAAGCACAAAAAGCTCCTGGGTGGCAGCTCCAGCCCAGGAACATGACTGGGCCAGGTAGCTCCAGGCATGCATGGAGCTCTGGCAGCATCAGAGGTGCTGCAGGAGCTGAAGGGGGCTGCAGGACAGGTCTGTGGTGCCAAGCACAGCCCACCTCTGGGAGCCCCTGGTGCTGCTTAGCATCTCATGGAGGCAGTGCTGGGTGTTTTGTGTTCATATGGAGCAAGGCAGGGAAGTCTGGTGGTGGCTGGAGCTTCTGGATATGAATATTTAATAGTAATTCAGCTGTGGGTACTCGCTGCAGGTGGGAAGGTATGACACAGCATCAGAAAAACAAATTATTCAGCCATTTTCAGGGCTGTGAAGCAGCAGCGAGGACAGGTGGGACATTTACCTGTCAGTTGAGTTATTGTCAAATACAGAGCTGGGAAATGCTGGAGAGCAACAAGTGAGCACAGGCCTGGTAGTGTGGCTACAGCAGCTGATTGGAATGGAAGTTCCTTCAGGGAATGGGCAGTTAAACAGTGTTTGGGGAGGACATGTTGGCTGTATGTTACTGAGGAGGTAACAGCACTGGGTGCCCCATGCCCTTCCCTGACAGCCCATGTGGGCCCTGGCATTCCTGAATCATGGCAGTTCCTGGAGAAGGGATGGAACAGCTCAATTAGCCCTGGATTTCAGGAGACATACAGGTGAGGGCACAGGGGGAAGAAGCCTTGGGCATTGATGGCACAGGCCTATGTGGCACAGTAGCAGCTCCCACTGGTCCGAGGACTTGTGGTGCTGAGTGATGGCTTTGAGAACACACTGAGGTGATTTGAGGAAGGAGGCACCACCAGATACAGAATGCTATTTTCCATCAAGCAGTGACAGCACAGGTCCCTGGTCCCACTGAGAACTTTCCCAGGCCAGCAGCTGGACTTCATGGCAAGGAGTTTTTTGGAGGCTGGTGGTGTTTAAATCAATGGCAATAGCAGAAACCCCACTGTAAATTTCTAGGGCAAGTGGCAAGCTGGTTTACGGAATGCAGGGAGATGAGAACCTCTGGCTTACGGAAAGCAGCATGAATTAATAATCATTTAATTGGCTTTTCCATTATGTTGCTTGGTTGGGAGATGGAAGTTTAGATGAAGGGGCTGTCAGTGATACTTTAGCTAAAAGAATCTGATGGGTAGGAGATGGGTGGTGACTTCCTTCCCACCAGGATGGAGAGCAGCAGCTTAGGAGATCTCTGCTGGCTTTGCCTCTGGAACCAGCAAAGGAGAGGCCCCCACTCACAAAGAAGTGCCCATCTCACCTCTGGAATATACCCAGGGAGGATCTCCCCTCCTCTGAAAAGCAGAAGCTGCTGAGAAGACTGAGAAGATGGGTAAATCTCCAGAAGTGCTGTGGCATCCCGGCCCCATCCCACTTGGTTTTTAGGGGACATTTGTTGAGAAACTGAGATCTCCCCCTAAGTCAGTGAATCTGAACTAAATCCACTTGAAGAGTCAAAGTAATAACAATACTATCTGACATGTAGGCATACATCATACTTTAAAGCAAATTCCTTTTTCTACCCTGCAAGGCCTAGAGCTGGAGGCAAGGTGCTGGCCATGGCCATGACACAGGTGGTGTCACTGTGTGCTCCAGTGTCACTCAGCCCTTCAAGGCCGTGGCCTTCTGGACATTTTGAGCTCAGGACACTGTCCCATCCTCTCTGCACAGACAGAAGGTCCCAGGCTATATGCTAAGAGCTCTGCAGGTGGACACCAAGCCATGTCTTCATTTCTCCTGGTAGCAGAGAGTTCTTCATTCCTCTGATCATCTGTGATGTGGACTGAATGTGTCATTTTGTGCATTTGACTGTTTATCAACAATAAATTTCAATCCTGGTGTTAAAATTCCCAGCTGAGCTGTCAACTCAAAAACTAATACTTAAAATAAATATCTTGTGTGCAACAAATCAGTTATTCTTGGGTCTGGACAATCATCAATAATTCTAGTTTTGAAGGATTAAGGTTATGGGGTTGGATCAAGTGATTTAATGAAATTGGACACTTAGGAGATGGTACATTTTAATTACCTGTTACTAATTCTAAGCAGGCTGCTTCACAGTAGAAAGGAGATGAGAAAATACCCTGTTGTGACTCCCCAAGGCTGGAGCTGGTGTTCAGCAGCCTGGGGTAAAGCTGGTGTTCTTTCAGCTGATGGTTGGGCTGAATTCAGTCACTGCTTCCAAAAACACTCCAGTGGTGAGCAGCTGGCAGTGGTCAGTGCCCAGTGCAGGGACGCAGTGGGGACCACACAGGAGCCGCAGTCACTACCTGGAGAGGTCTAAAGAGATCCAAAGCCATGACTGTCACTGTCATCCCTGCCCAGTGCAGGTCTAGAGCAGCACTCTCTTGGCTGTGCCTGACCACCGTGGCACACTTGGGGTCTCCAGCTGCTCATCCCAATACCAAAGAGCCTGATCAGGGCTGGCATGTCGGTGTCCAGGGTCACACTGATCACTGGACACTGTCAGCAGCCATCAGGCTCCTGACAAGGGCCACTCACATCACACAGGCCTCGGGCAGGATGGTTCTTCACCCACCACAGTGCTGGCTCTTGGTGGTCTCTCCTCCCCAAACCCTCTGGGAAGGACTGTGCTCCTCAGTGGAGGAGCAGCACAGTGGTGCCATGTTCCTGATGCTACAAGCACAGCTATTATAGGAAGCAAGGAAGGTCAGCTCTGGCCCTGCAGACATCTTCAAGCAGTTTCCAGTTCTGAACCCCAGGGAGATTCTGGGTTCAAGCAGTGAGCTGAGCAGAGCAGCCAGTCATTCTGTGAGGGCAGAGCAGGATCTGTGATGTTGTCCATCAGGCAGTACTGACACTGCAAACTCATTCCACCCCTGGTCTGGATGTTTTTGTGGAGTTGGCAGCACAGCAGAGTCCTGGGGTTTGGGTTTCAGGTACAGCCAGGACTGTACATGCACACATGGAGGCTGCTGCCCAGCCAGGCATGCAGCACCAGGCATGCAGCCAGCAGTGCTGGGGGAACAAGATCACTTACAAGCACATTCAGTATAGACAAGCCTACCAGGAGAAATTCAGGGGTCCCAGATCAAATCCTCTAATTCCTGCCTCCCTCTGGCAGTACCATTACCTGTTTGTAATACTTGTTTTCCTTCTCCCAGAACTTATTTTGCCTCTCTTCAGCTGAATGCAGAGATGGGCAGTGGCAGGGAAGGTAGTTAGAAATGGGAATTGTGTTCTCCACTGTGATGTGGTACATTTGGAAATACAGCTTGTGCCAGTGCAGAGAAGGAAGGAGTTTGCTGGGTATCACCTGAAGCAAGGAGCAGATACCAGCGGGTTCACGAGTTGAGTAGGAGAAAGGGGGAAGAGTATGGGGGACTGGCCTGAGAATGCTACAGCGCCTTGTTAATCGGCAGCTGATCCATCATATTAAATATCCAGCTGTCAGATATTACCTTTCAAGTGAAAATGAATAACTCCCATTAAGGGCGAAATGGGTTTGAAGTCGATTCGAGACAGATTAAAGTACCGTTATGAATGTGTGTTCGGGGAGGAGGAGACGGGGGCTGTGTATAATATACTTGTCCTTACAGTTTTTAAATAATAGATGTCCCACAAATTTATGTACTGAAGGCAGATAGGGTTCGGGGGAGGAGAAAGGTCATTGATGTGCTTCTCCCAGTGCCACAACTCCTGAAGTGTTTTGCTGTTGACTTTAGGGCTCATTTGCATTTCTGTGTTTGGCTGGAATAAAATGGCCTTTTCTTGGCTTACCACAGTGGGAGTGTTTGGGTCCCCTTGGCTTCCCATGTGCTAGGAAGCACCAGATACATGCATTCCTCTGGAGGCATGGGCTGAGCTGGCTAGAGCCATCCAGCAGCACCACTGCTGCCAGTATGGGTGGCATCAGCTGGGCTGACAGCCACAGCCACCAGCTCTCTCCAGGGCAAACACATTTCCATGTCTGTGTGTAGAATGTCCTGGCTCAGCCAGGGGTATAAGTTCTACCTTATCAAGTAAGTGCTGCTACTCCTGGAGGTGACACATGGGCCTTCACCACCTGGCCAAGCACTTGTGTGTCCAATGCAGCCACAGGCCTGGAGTCTCCTGCACCTGCAGGTTGTAAGCATCCCCCAGAAACAGCTGAGGTCTTTCTGCTTCTGGCCACCAGTGACACAGTTCCCTTGCTGTGGGAGATCAGCAAGGAGGAACAGGTTTTGGCCAGGTGTGCAGGGTGTAGGTCAGTCCTCAGATTGATCCACCTTCAAGTCTTTGGGGTGTGTGTCAAGCAGTAAGTGGAAGCCCTGTCATGGTCCAGTCTAGACCTCCTTGGGGTGTCCTGATGTGAAGTGCTTTCTGTTGCAGCCCCAGCCAGCCAGCCAGAGAAGGAGCTGACAGAGCCCCCAGCATCCTCCAAGCGGATAGCATTTCCCAGCAGCTCTGAGTCGCCTCTCTCCTTTAAGTGGTCAAAAACTTCTGAGGAGACCAAGTCAGAGCAGGTAAGGCTGAAGAACCAGTCTCTCTGTGCAGGTAATGTGTTTCAATGTGCCAAAAGCAAAGAATAAAATGGGAGAAAGAGGATGCAGGGCAGTAACTGGTGGTAGAAGGCATCAAATTATTGAAGCCTGGCTGTAAGAGGAAAGTAGCACCTAGAAGAGCTGTGTGATTAATCTGTGTGTTCCACAGATGTACCAGTGTCCATACTGCAAGTACAGCAACACAGATGTGAACCGGCTGCGGGTGCACGCCATGACCCAGCACTCGGTGCAGCCCATGCTGCGCTGCCCTCTCTGCCAGGATATGCTGAACAACAAGATCCACCTGCAGCTGCACCTCACCCACCTGCACAGCGTGTCACCTGACTGTGTCGAGAAGCTCATCATGACGGTAAGAGGCTGTGCAGGCACACATGGCTGCTGCCATCCTGACACGGCCACAGCCATCCCATCATGTCCACTGCCATTCCAGCATGGCCACTGCCATCCCGACATGGCCACTGACATCCCAGCGTATCCACTGCCATCCTTGGCATGTCCACTGCCATCCCTGGCATGTCCACTGCCATCCTGATACGGCCACTACCATCCTGGCATGGCCACTGCCATCCCAGCATATCCACTGCCATCCCAGCATGTCCACTGCCACATCCCCACAAAGAGAGTTGCTGTGGTGTCATCTTCTTCACCTGTCAGAGCTCTGCCATCAAGGTTTGCTGCATCCTAGTATGTTGTGTCCCTGCCTGAGCCCTGTGAAGCTCAACTGTTGAGTGACTTCCCTGTGAAATCAGGGTAAATACAATTTCCTTGGCCTGATGAGGTCAATGCATGGGATGGCAGCTTGTGCAAAAAGCTTCTGGAAGATGCAGCAGCTGATGGGATATATTTGCCTTGTTGTTTCTTTGGTATAATGTTTGATGCAAGGTTGTGTCTACATTTAAGAACTTGTAATCAAGTATATAAAATAAGTTTATTTTTATTCCTGTCAATTCTTTCTTTTTGTGTTTTCTTCTTGCACCTTGTTTCTGCTTGTTTTCTCCCTTCTTTGCCAGTTCTTGGCACTGGGGGTGAGTAACAAGGTGTTTGTTGTAACACTGATGTTCTTCACCAGTTCCCTCCTGTGACATCTACTGAGCAAGAGTGTGCAGCATGGCCCAGCTGTTCTCTTACAGTTTTCTTCTCTTTCTGTCACTCTTCCCCTCTACAACTCCCTGACAGAAGGTTGGAGCCAGGTGGGGTAGGTCTCTTCTCCCACATAAGTGACAGGACAAGAGGACTAGCTGCAAGCTGCACCAGGAGAGGTTTAGATTGGATATTAGGGGAAATTTTCTTTATGGAAAGGGTTGGAAAGCCCTCGCACAGGCTGCTTACAGAAGCTGTGGAGTCACCATCCTTGGAGGTGTTCAAAAATCATGTGGATGTGGCATTTGAGGACACAGTTTAACATGGGGGTGGTGTTGAGTTGATGGCTGGACTTGGAAGACTAAGGGTCTTTTCCAGTTGTAATGATTCTGTGATTCCTTTTGTAACTCCTTCTCAGAGAAAGGAGTCACAGAGTCACAGAATCACGAGTAGTCTTGGGAGGGACCACTGGAGCTGCTCCAGTCCAACCTCCCTGCTCAAGCAGGGTCCCTTGTTGCTCAGGATTGTGTCCAGACAGCACTGGAGTATCTCCAGGAAAGGAGATGCTCTCTGGGCAGCCTGTTCCAGTTGCCACCCCATAAGTGCCTTTATGCTCTTGTCTTCCTGGTTTGCATTGCTAGCTGTCTGTCCCCTCAGAGCTTCTCAGGATGGAGCTGTGCCCCTCCTATGCCCCTGGGTCACAGAGCTGTCCCATCCCACAGACCACGGACTCTTGTGACCTGTGTCCATTTCCTTGGTGCTACTCAGCTGTGTAAATACCTTCTGAGGGTTAGTGGCCCTTGTTCACCTCTGACTACATTGGGGGCAGGTGTTTTGGCTTTCTAAGAGCATCAAGCAGCAGCCAAGCCCCTTCCCAGGCCAGCAGGTGTAACCAGTTTGTTCAGGGTAGCTGTCATGCTGGTGTGGAGGGCTTTGTTTTGAGACAGGCAGGGTGCCTGGCCAGGATGTGTGGTCTGGAGCAGGAGTGTTGGGCTGGTCTGTCCTCAAGCGCACCTGTGTCCTCCAGGATATGAGGGAATAGGAGGAGCCCCTCATTAGTGAGCTCAGGACACTGCAGAGCAGGTCTAGCACAGTCCTCAGGTGAGGACTACACCTGCTGTGCTGGAGTAGGGCTGCAGGGCTCTGCAAGGAGAAGCAGACACTTGCCCAGCCACGATGCTCATCCTCATGAGCGTTCCTGGTTTTACCACCTTTCTTCTCTCTGGCACCTAGAGACTCATCTGGGGTGAGGGTTGCCTCTCCTCCTCCAGGTCTCACAGCACAGGGTGGAGAGGGTGGGTCTCTTTGTATTCTGTGGCAATATTTTGAGACATTGGAATGGTTTGTGCAGAACGTGGCAGCATGGCAGGGTCCTGGTTGTGCTCATTGTCATGGAGCTCCATGTGGGTTTGACACGTGTGTCTGGTGTGAGCGCCAGGGCGAGGGAGCTGCAGCCCTGTGACAGAGCCAGGTCCTTCCCTCTCCTCTCCTCTCCGGACGCGGTGTCTGTGGCTGGGCGCTGGAGGAGGCTCCAGTTAATAACACCTTATCAGACGCCGTGCAGGAACCTGCAGTGTCTAATATGTCTGTTGCCATGGTAACAGCTCCTGCTCGCACTCAGCATCTCCGAGATGCCTGGTCGTGCTCCCTCCTTTCATATCAGCAGCAGCCGGGCTGGGCTGGCTGTCCCATGGGACCCCCGTGTCCTGATGGCCCCAGCACAGGGACAGGAGCTGGTAGGGCTTCCTGAGGAGCGGAGCACACGGACAGGGACAGAGGCTGGGCTCACACCGTCCCCATCTCGGGCAGCTTCCCTTCCATGGGGCTGCTGGGTGAAGGTGCCGAGTTCTCTCTGAGGCAGGCCAGGCACCATCTGCCCACCCCAGGCTCTGCTGGGCTCACAGGGCCCTGCGAGGTGAAGTGCAGGCATTTGACAAGACTGATGGGCTGGATCTGGGAGAGAAGACGTAGCGAGGATGGCTTCCCGAGAGCCTCTGGGAGCGGGAGCTCTCCCTCCTCCCGCAGCCAGCCTTATCCTTCTGCACATTTCTGTCTCGTCATCTCTGCTGTCAGCGCTCTCTTCCTCAGTTTAGGGCATCTTCCCAGTATTCCAATCACCTTTCCATCTTTTTCTTTTCTCCCTTGCTCCAAGGAGTCATCCCTACTCATCCCTACCATCTCGCTTCCCCCTTCTGCTATCTTTATATTTTTACCCTCTTTCCCATTGTCTTCTCTTATTGCTCTCTCCCTTCTGCTGTCACTCAATTTTTCTCTCTCCCTCCTTTTCGCCCCCTCCCTCTCCCCCCTTTCCCTCTCACTCTGTGTCTCATTCTCCATCTCGGATGAAGGTAATGAAAATAATCGGGCTTCATTAATTCTGAGCCCTGTGAGATGATAGCCATTTGGAGCCATGTTTGCCAATTAGATGGTCTAAATTAGAAGTGACCTTGGTATACTGCCATCACTTTGCCTCTCGGAGTCTAATGAAGCTTTTCACTCCAGCACCCTCTCTCTCTCTCTTTGTAATGGAAATTACCTCCTTTGTCTGGTGGGGAACCTTCCCTCCCTTCTGTAATTCCCCTGGTTTCATAGACATGGGGACAGTGATGTATCTACTCAGACCTCTTCTAGAGGTTTTCTTCTCAGAGCCACATGATTTCAGCATTTTGGGGTATATTCAGGGGAACCATCCCTTCGTTTGGTGTCCATGGACAGCCAGCACAGGCAGGTGCAGTGTGAGAGGAGCTGGCTTCTCACACCAGCCAGGAGTAGTTTTTTTGACGTGTCAGCAATATGCAGGTGTTATACTGATGGGTGTTGGGCTCAGAGCCTCCAGCCCTGCACACAAGCAGTTCTGCAGTTGGTTGTTAAAAATCCAGTAGACCCAGTGGTGGCCAGAGTGTCACTTCTGGAGGTTGTCACCAGTAAGGAGGGGGCCCACTGGTCGTCGTGCAGAGGGGTGACAGGATGGTAGGTGTCAGGGTGTGGTGGGGCAGGGAGGCAGGAGATGTGGCCTGTCAGCCCTCACGTGCCCAGGACCACTGTGTGCCTAGAAATGGCATCACCAAAAGGGTGCACCTGCCTCTCCGTGGAACTCGTCATCATAAAGACATTTTATCTGTTGAAGGGGTCTGAATTTCACCCAAAAGCTGGGCTTCTTGGAAGCAGAGAGGCTTGTCCAGCAACTTCCCATCCTCTAAGGACCTTCTGTGTGGTAACAAGAGGAGAACTTAGAGGGACCTTGGCCATGGGAGCTGCAGGAGATGGTGCCCAGGCTGTGCACAGGGGCAGCAGTGCCCTGCAGCAGTGAGCTCTGCTGGTGTCTTGTGGGTCAGGAGATGGGGGCTGCAGCCACACAGGGGGGTAGGGTTTGATGTTGGACAGAAAAGAACAGGTATGAACAGGAGTAGGGAAGGGAGAAGACAAAGCACATTTTTTGAACTCACAGCTGGAAGGTTGTGTTTTGCAATGTGTTTAGCAGTGGCTCACACTGACTGACATGTTGCTGTTGTAAAACAGTGTGGGAGCCATTGAAAGGGGTAGACAGGAATTGAAGAGGAGGAGAGGTTGCCAATCTGAGGGGGGTGCCAGGATGACACACCAGGTAGTGCCTGTGCAGGTGAGAGGGAGGTGGAGTGTGTTTGACAGCCACATGCACTAACACGAGCTGTGCTCCAGATAAACACACTCCTTTCCATCACCGGAGTACTTAATGCCATGAAATACATCTGCAGTACAAAATGCTGTGTCACAGACCTGCCAGGGAGCTGTGGGCCACTGCACCTTCCTGACCCTCATGCCCCCACTCTGGGTTTATGAGAAGCAGCCTCAGCATGTGAGGCAAGTTCTGCAGGTCCAAAGAAATGTTTTTGGATGTTTTTGCAATGTAAAAGGACAAACCCTTCAAAAAAGGCAGTCTGGAATTCTGTGTCAGTGCAAAGTGATTTGGGATGTGCAGCCCATTTGCACTCACTCTATCTTTGCCACCTGCTTGGGCCTGGTCCATAAGGATGAAAGGACAGAGGGTCCTGCCCTGGATCATGGTGTAGGAAAGGGACAGGAAATCCTGGATGGAGCCAGAGGACTAGAGTGGGTCCAGTTGCTGACCAGTGCCTTCTTTCCAGCCCATGGCTGCACCGCCACAGTTCGCACATCCATACCCAGAATTTCTAGTTCCCTGCACTTTTTTCCCAAGCTTTTTTTGCTGTTTGCCTTTGGAAATTTCATGCCTGTAGCAATTTAATGTACCACAGCCTCTTTTTTTTTGCCTTTTTTTTTTTTTCCCTCTTCCCCCGCCCCCCCCCCCCCCCCTCCCTCCCATGGTGGAGGGAGGATAGAAGGAAGGGAAGGAATGGTGGCTGTGGAGATGCAGGTAGATAAAGGTAATTACTTAAACACATATAGGGCAGGACTTACAGGTTTGGAGCCCCAGATTAAGATGCAGAGGAGCATGTGAGGTTGATGATTATATTTCGGGGAGAGTTAATTGACGGAAGGTGAAGGCAGACAAAGAACCGCTGCTTACTGCCTTCTTGAATCCCAATCAGGAATTATGATTAAAGACGCGGCGAGACAACAGAGGCCTGATGAATTGGTGTCTTTTTTTTTTCTTTTTTGCCGTCATTCACACTTGATTGACTTCAACCTTTCAAGTGCAAAAGTCTCTCTTTTCCATTATTATTCATAGCCATCTGAGTTTTTCTAATTAAAGTGTATGAAAACAATTACTGATCCGTCGTACTGAGCGTGGTGCTGGGGACGGCAGCCGTACTGTAACGCCTATGAAAAGCCACAGCTCTATAATGATGTGCAGCTGAGGTGTTAGATAATTTTATTCCTTTTTCTACTCTGTTGGGGTTTTTTTTAATTTCTCATGATTTATTTTTCATAATTCCTAAAGATCCTAGGAAAGCAGGCTCTTCCTGCTGCTAGAGCTGAGAGGGATGGTTTCTTCCTGCGTTCCCTTCTCGGTGTCCATGCTCATCCCCCTCCTCCGAGCCCAGCTACTGGAAATTACTCTGTGACCTTTCACATCTACCAACCAACCACCCACAGCCATCAGCTGCATCTGTTTAGAGTAGAAGGTGGAACGAGTTTGGTGTGCTCAGCTCCCCTCCTGGGATGTGTCAGCTGCCTCCTCTGCTGCTCCATGGCACCTGGCACTCACTGCCCTGCCATGGCTGGCCCAGGAAGTGGGGGGAGCTCTGTGTCCCTCACAGTTCAGGTCATGGCTCTGCAGCCATGTCTGTGCCACCATTTCATTCTGAGGTTTTGCATGAACTTCAGCTTCACCACAGGTGTGCTCCTGTCTCCTGCAGTCCACTGAGAGCCTCGTGGTCCTTGGCTGTGCAGAAAGCTGGGTACATGGCATTCAGCTGCCACACACATTCTCCCTCTCCTGAAGTCCAGGGTTCAGATGCCCTCTCCATATCCAGCAGAAGGATGGAGACACTTTTATTGCCTTACAGCTGAATGGGTGTGTTCAGGTGTGCCTCACCTTCCCAGAAGTGGGAGGCTGGGCCAGGAGCACCTGGTGAATGGGGAACGTTCCCTGGGTGTCAGCAAGGTGGTGTGGGCAGCTGCTCAGGGCCATAGAGGAGTCTTTGCTTGCCACAGGCTTTGACCAGCATGGGAAGCCTCTGCTGGAGAACACAGGGATGGTGACAGTGACTTGTCTGTCTGTCCTGGTGCTGTGAGGCAGAATTCCAGCAGTGTGAGACATTGTCTCCAGACATTCAGAAGGACATTCATGTCCTGCATCTGATGCCAGCCATGTGCAGGCTGCTGGTGAGATGGTTTGTGAACAGGTATATCCAAAGAAACAGTTTTCCAGAACAGGATGAGCATACACATTTGGCTCTCCCAAAGAGCCTCTTGAGCTGAGCCATGCGGATTCTCCAGCTCTGTAAAAGCAGTGGTGTCCCAGCACTGCACTGGTTTTGATGGTGCAGGATCTAGCCAAATACTTGAACAGGAGCAAAGGGAATGCATTAGTCAGAGCAAGGAAAGGGTTACCAAAAGCTTTTTATTTCACAGTTTGCTTTCTCTTTAGTCCCTTCTTATTCATCCTTTCCTTTGTCACCTCTCTCCTTATTTGTACTTTTCTTTCTCATGCCCCTCCTTTCCCTGCATCGATACACTTTGAAAACAGTGCTGCAATGCTCCCTGGTTCAAGATTACAGTGTACTTTACTAGGTATGATTTAATTAGGGGCCTTATTATGTTTTCAGCAGCTTAAGGTGGGCCTTTCAACTTATCTACCTAATTGGTTGCACAAGAAGTTTCACAACCCATGACAAAACATTGTCAGTGATCAAAGTCTGAATTCCACATAAAGGAAAAATATTAATAATAAGATTATTCTTCAAGTGTGCACTGCTAATTATGTCCAGAATGTAACTGTGGAAACACTTTTGACTGATTTGAGCTTTGTCTAATAAATACAAAGTCTTCAGTGAGCTGTGAAAAATGACGCTTCTGACTTCACAATACTGATGTCTAATTTTGCCACTGGAGATGTTTAAAATATTTTCCTGTGTTTTTCCTCTCCCTATGTCTCTCTTTCCCCCTGTCTCTAGGTGACAACCCCTGAGGTGATGATGCCCAGCAGCATGTTCCTCCCAGCAGCTGCTCCAGAGAAGGATGGGAACTCAGTCACAGAGGAACTGGGGAAGCAGTCTGGTGAGTGCAGGTCAATGAGGTCCACAGTCCCACCACTCCCCCAGCTCCATCACCTGGTCAGGGACCAGTTTCATTCCTGTTAATCCTCTCTTTGATAGTACCTAGACTCAAATACTGTGCTCAGTTTGATGAGCCTTCTTTTTTGAAAATAGGCAGGAAGGACATCAAAAAGGAACAGTGAAGAGAGAGGTGGCTGAATGGCTTTTGCTTGAAAGGGAGAATTGAAGGTGATAAATGCACTAAGGGATGTGTGTGTGAATAATTTCCAGATATTCAAAGTGTGCAAGGAAGTAAATTGTGTAGGTTTATGCAATGGGCCATGATGAGGTTAATGGGCTGGTATTGAAACAAATGAATGAAGATAGAGGAGAAATGTTAGAAATACTTGTGTTGGATATTACCACAGAGTATTCAGGACTGAAAGGGGGTGTTGATGTACCGCTGTATGCTGGTGTAATTTTTGGGTTTGCTCTAATTCTGTTTCCACAGAGATCTCTGAGGATGTGGGGAAGACCCTTCTGCCATCGGACAGTGCAGAGCACAGCGGGGACCCCAAGCCCACTCCAGCTGATCCAAGCGCTGCCCGGGAGGACTCTGGCTTCCTGTGCTGGAAGAAGGGCTGCAGCCAGGTGTTCAAGAGCTCAGCAGCCCTGCAGACACACTTCAACGACGTCCATGCCAAGCGGCCTCAGCTGCCGGTCTCTGACCGCCACGTCTACAAGTACCGCTGCAACCAGTGCAGCCTGGCCTTCAAAACCATTGAGAAGCTGCAGCTGCATTCCCAGTACCACGTCATCCGGGCAGCCACCATGTGCTGCCTCTGCCAGCGCAGCTTCCGCACCTTCCAGGCCCTGAAGAAGCACCTGGAAACCAGCCACCTGGAGCTGAGTGAGGCTGACATCCAGCAGCTGTACGGTGGTCTCCTGGTCAACGGGGACCTTCTTGCTATGGGGGACCCCTCACTTGCTGAGGACCACACAATAATAGTTGAGGAAGATAAGGAAGAGGAGAGTGACCTGGAAGATAAGCAGAGCCCAACAGGCAGCGATTCGGGGTCAGTGCAAGAGGACTCTGGCTCAGAACCAAAAAGGGCCTTACCCTTCAGGAAGGGCCCTAACTTCACTATGGAGAAATTTCTAGATCCATCTCGCCCATACAAGTGCACAGTCTGCAAGGAGTCCTTCACGCAGAAGAACATTCTCCTGGTACATTACAATTCCGTTTCTCATCTGCATAAACTGAAACGAGCCCTCCAAGAGTCTGCTACTGGGCAACCTGAGCCTACCAGCAGCCCGGACAACAAACCTTTCAAGTGCAACACCTGCAACGTGGCCTACAGCCAGAGCTCCACTCTGGAGATTCACATGAGGTCTGTCCTGCACCAGACCAAGGCTCGCGCGGCCAAGCTGGAGGCGGCCGGCGGCAGCAATGGAGCTGGCAACAGCAGCAGCAGCAGCAGCCTCTCCCTGGGCTCGTCCACACCGAGCCCCGTCAGTGCCAGCAACAGCAATGCTTTTGCAACCACCAGCACGAGCACTTCAGGCACCACTCCCATTCCCAGCCTACTCAACCAGGTCTCCAGTGACAGCGTGGGAATTCCTCCCTTGGGTAACGCTGTAAGCACTAACATCTCCTCCCCTGCGGAGCCCAAAGAGGTGAACCGCAAGAAGCTGGCAGACATGATTGCATCCAGGCAGCAGCAGCAGCAGCAGCAGCAGCAGCAGCAGCAGCAAGCTCAAACCTTGGCACAGGCACAGGTCCAGGCCCACTTGCAGCAGGAGCTGCAGCAGCAAGCTGCTCTCCTGCAGTCCCAGCTCTTCAACCCAGCACTTTTGCCGCACTTTCCAATGACCACTGAGACCCTTCTGCAGCTGCAGCAGCAGCAGCATCTTCTGTTCCCATTCTACATCCCCAGTGCTGAGTTCCAGCTTAATCCAGAAGTCAGCTTGCCTGTCACCAGTGGTGCACTGACATTGACTGGGACAGGTCCAAGTTTGCTGGAGGACCTGAAGGCACAAGTTCAGCTCCCTCAGCAGAGCCATCCACAGCTCTTGCAGCAGCAGCAAAGTCAGCTGTCCTTGTCACAACCCCACTCCGTCCTTTTACAGCAGAGCCAGCACCCAGAGAAGAAGAATAAATCTGTAGTGAAGGAGAAAGATAAAGAAACCCCACGGGAAAGGGAGAGTGCAGAGAGGGGAGACAATAACGTGACGCTGAAGGAGTCTCTTCCCGATAACTTAAAGCTCAAAGAGAAGAAGGACTTTGTGCCAGGCAGCAGTTCGGAGCCCTCCATATTGCCTCCACGGATTGCTTCCGACGCCAGGGGCAACGCCACCAAAGCCTTGCTGGAAAACTTTGGCTTTGAGCTCGTCATTCAGTACAACGAGAACAAGCAAAAGGGGCAGAAGAAAAATGGGAAGACAGAGCAAGGTGAGAACTTGGAAAAGCTGGAGTGCGATACATGTGGCAAGTTCTTCTCAAACATCCTCATCCTGAAGAGCCACCAAGAGCATGTTCACCAACATTACTTTCCCTTTAAGCAGCTGGAGAGATTTGCCAAGCAGTACAGAGAACACTACGACAAGCTGTACCCGCTGCGGCCACAGACCCCGGAGCCGCCGCCCCCGCCACCGCCACCGCCCCCTCCGCTCCCTCCCGCTCCTCCTCAGCCAGCTGCTGCTCCTACCATCCCTACTTCTGCCCCACCAATCACCTCTCCCACGATAGCACCAGCCCAGCCATCTGTGCCGCTCACCCAGCTCTCCATGCCCATGGAGCTCCCCATCTTCTCACCGCTCATGATGCAAACCATGCCCCTGCAGACGTTGCCAGCACAGCTGCCACCTCAGCTGGGCCCCGTGGACCCCCTGCCCGCCGACCTTGCCCAGCTGTACCAGCATCAGCTCAACCCCAGCCTTCTCCAGCAGCAGCAGAACAAGAGGCCGCGCACACGGATCACCGATGACCAGCTCAGAGTCCTTCGGCAGTATTTTGACATTAACAATTCCCCAAGCGAGGAGCAGATCAAAGAGATGGCAGATAAATCTGGCTTGCCGCAGAAAGTGATCAAGCACTGGTTCAGAAACACCCTGTTCAAGGAGCGCCAACGCAACAAGGACTCCCCATACAACTTCAGCAACCCTCCCATTACCAGCCTGGAAGAGCTGAAGATAGACTCACGGCCTCCTTCTCCAGAGCCTCAGAAGCAGGAGTACTGGGGAAGTAAGCGGTCCTCTCGGACACGCTTCACTGACTACCAGCTCAGAGTCCTGCAAGACTTCTTTGATGCCAATGCTTACCCAAAGGATGATGAATTTGAGCAGCTTTCTAACTTGCTGAACCTCCCAACACGTGTCATAGTAGTGTGGTTTCAGAATGCCCGTCAGAAAGCTCGGAAAAACTATGAGAATCAGGGAGAAGGCAAAGACGGGGAGCGACGGGAGCTCACAAATGACAGGTACATTAGAACAAGCAACTTGAACTACCAGTGCAAAAAGTGCAGTCTGGTCTTCCAGCGCATTTTTGATCTCATTAAACACCAGAAAAAGCTTTGCTACAAAGATGAGGATGAGGATGGACAGGATGATAGCCAGAACGAAGACTCTATGGATGCAATAGAGCTCTTGACTCCAACCAGTTCCTCCTGCAGCACGCCAATGCCCTCACAAGCTTACAGCACACCTACATCTTCAGCCAACGCAACCTCCTCAGCTTTTCTGCAGCTCACAGCAGAGGCAGACGATTCCTCCACCTTTAGTTCTAAAGTAGAAGCTACAGATGAGAAACCAAAGCAGTCTGAACCTCCAAGTACACAGCAAAACCAAACCCAAGAGAAGCAAGTGCAACCAAAGCAAGAGCCTCAGCAGCAACAGGACCAAGGAGAACAAAAGACAAGTTCAGCACACCAAAAGATTTCACAGTTATCCTCCCCCTCTTCGCTGCAACAGCCACCTCCTCCTCAGCCCCCTCAGTGCTCCTTGTCACAGTCAAGTCCAAGTCCATCTCAGCTCTCACACCTCTCCCTCAAACCCATTCACACATCCACCCCTCAGCAGCTGGCAAACCTACCTCCTCAGCTAATCCCATACCAGTGTGACCAGTGTAAACTGGCATTTCCTTCCTTTGAGCATTGGCAAGAGCATCAGCAGCTCCATTTCCTGAGTGCGCAGAACCAGTTTATCCACCCCCCATTCCTGGACAGAACATTGGATATGCCATTCATGCTTTTTGATCCCAGTAATCCACTGCTAGCAAGCCAACTGCTGTCTGGAACATTGCCACAGATTCCAGCAAGCTCTGCCACCTCACCATCGACTCCGACATCCACCATGAACACGCTGAAGAGAAAGCTGGAGGAAAAGGCCAGTGCAAGCCCTGGAGAGAATGACAGTGGGACTGGGGGAGAAGAACCCCAAAGGGATAAGCGTCTAAGGACAACCATTACCCCTGAGCAGTTGGAAATCCTGTACCAGAAATACTTGCTCGACTCCAACCCCACACGAAAGATGCTGGATCACATTGCACATGAAGTGGGCTTGAAGAAGCGCGTGGTACAGGTTTGGTTCCAGAACACCCGTGCACGAGAGAGGAAGGGGCAGTTCAGGGCTGTAGGGCCTGCCCAAGCTCACAGACGCTGTCCCTTCTGCCGGGCTCTCTTTAAAGCAAAGACAGCTCTGGAAGCTCACATCAGATCCCGTCACTGGCATGAGGCCAAGCGGGCTGGGTACAACCTGACGCTGTCTGCTATGCTTCTGGACTGCGACGGGGGCCTCCAGATGAAAGGAGACATCTTCGATGGAGCCAGCTTTTCCCACATGCCACCAACTAGCAGCGATGGACAGAGCGTTCCTCTCTCCCCAGTGAACAAGAGTATGGAGCTGTCCCCTAGAACCCTGCTGAGCCCATCCTCCATTAAGGTGGAAGGGGTTGAAGACTTTGAGAGCCCCTCCATGTCCTCAGTCAATCTGAACTTTGACCAGACAAAGCTGGACAACGATGACTGCTCTTCTGTCAATACCGCGATCACAGACACTACCACAGGAGACGAAGGGAACGCAGACAACGACAGTGCCACAGGGATTGCAACCGAAACCAAGTCCACATCAGGGCCCAGTGAAGGTCTGACTAAAGCAGCCATGATAGCAATGTCTGAGTATGAAGATCGTCTGTCTTCTGGCCTGGTCAGCCCAGCTCCCAGCTTCTACAGCAAAGAGTACGACAATGAAGGTACTGTGGACTACAGTGAAACCTCCAGCCTTGCAGACCCCTGCTCCCCCAGCCCTGGTGCAAGTGGCTCAGCCAGCAAGTCTGGCGAAAGCGGGGACCGGCCCGGGCAGAAACGCTTTCGCACTCAGATGACTAATCTCCAGCTCAAGGTTCTTAAGTCATGCTTTAATGACTACAGGACACCAACCATGCTGGAGTGTGAGGTCCTGGGCAATGACATTGGACTGCCAAAGAGAGTTGTTCAGGTCTGGTTCCAGAATGCGAGGGCGAAAGAGAAGAAGTCAAAACTCAGCATGGCCAAGCATTTTGGTATAAACCAAACAAGTTATGAGGGACCCAAAACAGAGTGCACTTTGTGTGGCATCAAGTACAGCGCTCGGCTGTCTGTACGTGACCATATCTTCTCTCAACAGCATATCTCCAAAGTTAAGGAAACCATTGGAAGTCAGTTGGATAAGGAAAAGGAGTATTTTGACCCAGCTACTGTACGTCAGTTGATGGCTCAGCAGGAGCTGGACCGAATCAAAAAAGCCAACGAGGTTCTTGGTCTGGCAGCTCAACAGCAGGGCATGTTTGACAGCACGCCCCTGCAAGCTCTGAACCTTCCTGCTGCGTACCCAGCGCTACAGGGCATCCCTCCAGTCTTGCTCCCAGGCCTCAACAGCCCATCCTTACCTGGCTTCACTCCATCCAACACAGGTGGGTACAGATGTTGCCCTGCTTAGGCACACCTTCACTTGGAGCATAGCTAGCACAAGCAGCTATTCCCTTGGGAATGACTGGTAACAGGATTCTTGGACCATTAGTTCAGCATGTTGACTTCACAGCAAAAAAGCAGTAGGTATTTTATCTAATTCCTGAACTCAGGAAGTTTTATAGCGAAGTCTGAACTAGAGAAACATCTACGCATGCTACATATCCCTGTGTAGAAATACTGAAGCTCCTTCAAGGAAGTGGAATATAGAAGATTTATCCAATGGAACAGAAGGACTAATGTGCTGAATACACTGTTTGTTACTCCTTTCCTTTTGACATTCAGTTTATGTGGTGCCATCCCAAGCATTCAGATATCCAAACGGTTTCTAGGGAAGGGTGTGGTGTGTGTGGTAGCACTGGTGACAGGTGCCCAGAGCATCTTCATGTGTCCCTGAGGTGACCTCTGGGACAAATCCCAATGCAGCTGAGGATCAGTTTTGAGTAATGGTTAGATATGACCTGAAAGCACCTTCTCAGCAAAATTGGTGTAGTTGTGGAACAAATCTAGTTTGTATTTTAATAAGATTTTTCTTAACAATGCTACATAAAAACTAAATTTGTCATAATCCTTTGGGTGGCCTAATCTCAGATACTGGACTTCATCTTTTGAGAATGCTCCTTTCCTTTGTACTTCGTGGGTAGGTGGAAAGCGTAAGCCACGTAGCAAACACTGGCAGTGGAAGGTGCAGCTAAATGACCAGCAGTGACCTAAAAACTGTGATCCGAAGGCCTCGTTTCATTATGTGTCTGAGGGGCCCCTGCATATGCAAGGGGTTTTCAATGTCACCCTTCTCATCACAGATCTTGATTCATAGCACTCGGCCAGAAGCATCTCTGACAAATCATATCACCACCCTATCACAGGTTGCTCTGCGCTGTGTGTTTAGTGCCCCACATTTATAACAAAAACTAAAATTACTTTTCTGCACTTTAGAAAACACTGAATACTCCATATTGTTGATTTTATTTTTCTCCAAAGCCCAGGATGTGTCCTGGGGAGATGGGACTGCATCTGATGAATCTTAAATGCTGTCAGTGACTGCCTAGACAGGACTGAACTGTTTGGAAAGTCAAACAGTCTGTTTGTGGCCTTTAGATAAAACTCCAAAGGTCAGGGCATGGCAGCTGCAGGCCTGTCAGAGCAGATAAGGCCATGCATCCAGGAACACTGTGAATTACCTCCTGCTCCTTCACTTGAACCTCTCAGGGATGTTCACCTGGGAAACATCCATTTCAGTGGTGTCCACCTCTAGCATGCCCTTATCCGAGATCTTCAGGGCCACTGCCTGGAGCCTCATTCCATACCTGTTCTGTCATCACACATCATTCTTGTCCCAGTACCCCCTCAGGAGAAGGCACAGGTTTCAGAAGGGTTTGGGTCAGCCATGGCTGAGCCCTCCCAGCTGCAGCCACCCTCATATAAGTCACCATGGCTGGTCCCAGGCTCCACCACTGTTCCTGCCCAGGCTGTTCTCTGGGCAGCCCTGCTGCAGTGCTGGCACTCAGGTTTGTCACAGACTGGGTGGGTTTTGCTCGTGGGTTTTACAGCAGATTCCTGCTCAGGAGCTGGGGAATGTACAGGGCTGTGCCAGCAGGACATTGGAGCTTTATTTTGGGGTTTTTTTCCCCAAATGTCATCACAGGAGTTGCCAAGCGAAACCTTCCTCTTCAGGAGCATATCTGCCACCTGCAGCAGCCATGACTAATGGAGGTGACTCCAGGAGCCACACTCCTCTCGCCCCCAGCCACTGTGAGAGCAGAAATTGGTACCAGGGACAGTGTTGTTAGTGGCTATTCCTGCTGTGAGGAAGAAGGACAAGCTTCACATTCCACTATTAATCTATCTCCCTAATGAGGAAACATCACTGCACTTTTAATTCCACCCAAAACACAATGCTTATGCCCAGGGGAATCGTCTGAACACCACATAAACTCTGGAATTGCTCAGAAGCTGAGCATCCAGAGCTCCTGACAATAGAAGGAAGGAAGGAAGGGGTTGCTTCAATGGTTTGTGGATTCATGAACATCAGTCTAAATACAGACAAAATAATTTGGTTTAGGCTGTTCAGTCTCCAGTTGCCATGACCAGGACTTCCCAATCTGTGAAGATTTCTACAAGATAAGCAGTGCTGAGCGTTATCACAGTCTGGTGAAGCACCATCCTGCTGCTGGAGTCCTTTGGCCCAAGGACCCATTAGAGCAGATGCTGACAGGAGTGTTAATAATTTAGGAATTTCAAAGTCAGGAACACATCAGCTGTGCTGGTATCCTGGGGCTGAGGGGACGTGTCCGTGCGTGTCCCACCATTCACGGCCTGGGGAGTGGCACAGGGGCTGTGTTCCAGAGCGAGCAGCAGCAGGGATGGGCTCTGTGACCTGTGCTGCAGCAGCATGTCAGCTTGGGCCGGTGGCTGCCCTCATATAGAGGAGATGGGGGCTCCAAGCTGTGGGGTGGACTGGGGTCACCCTCCTCATGCTTTCTGCCTGCCCAGCACAAAGTGACTTTTCACCTCTCTCTCTCTCTCTCTCTCCCTCCCCCTCTCACCCCCTCTCCCTCTTGCAGCTTTAACTTCTCCCAAACCCAACCTGATGGGCCTGCCCAGCACAAGCGTCCCTTCACCCGGCCTCCCCACCTCTGGATTACCAAATAAGCAGCCCCCGGCCGCACTGAGCTCGCCCACCCCAGCACAAGCCACGGCGGCCGTGGCCCCGCAGCAGCCGCCAGCCACGACCCCGCAGCCGCAGCAGCCACCGCCCGCACAGCGCAAGGACAAGGAGAGCGAGAAGGCAAAAGAGAAGGAGAAGGCAGCCAAGGGGAAGGGGGACACCCTGCCAGGGCCCAAGAAGGAAAAGGGGGAGGCACCGGCAGGCACCCTGGCGGCCCCACTGCCCACCATGGAGTACGCCGTGGAGCCGGCCCAGCTCCAGGCGCTGCAGGCCGCCCTCAACTCCGACCCCACCACCCTGCTGACGAGCCAGTTCCTTCCTTATTTTGTCCCCGGCTTTTCCCCCTACTACGCCCCACAGATCCCTGGCACCCTGCAGAGCGGGTACCTGCAGCCCATGTACGGGATGGAGGGGCTGTTCCCCTACAGCCCTGCCCTGTCACAGGCGCTGCTGGGGCTGTCTCCTGGCTCCCTGCTGCAGCAGTACCAGCAATACCAGCAGAGTCTGCAGGAGGCATTGCAGCAGCAGCGGCGACAGCAGCAGCAGCAGCAGCAGCAGCAGCAGCAGCAGCAGCAGAAACCGCAGCAGCCCAAAGGAAGCCAAACCCCCGTCCCCACGGGGGCTGCCACCCCGGACAAAGACCCTGCCAAAGAACCCCCCAAGCAAGAAGAGCAGAAGAACGCACCCCGCGAGGTGTCCCCCCTCCTGCCCAAACCCCAAGAAGAGCCTGAAGCGGAAGGCAAGGGCGCGGACTCGCTCTGCGACCCCTTCATCGTCCCAAAGGTGCAGTACAAGCTGGTCTGCCGCAAGTGCCAGGCGTGCTTCGGCGACCAGGAGGCGGCCAACGACCACCTGAAGTCCCTCTGCTTCTTCGGCCAGTCTGTGGCGAACCTGCATGAGATGGTGCTTCACGTGCCCATGGGCAGCGGCCAGGGCAGCGGCTCGTACCAGTGCGTGGCGTGCGACAGCACGGTGTGCGGGGACGAGGCCCTGGGCCAGCATCTCGAATCAGCCCCGCACAAACACCGAACAATCACAAGAGCAGCAAGAAACGCCAAAGAGCACCCCAGTCTATTACCTCACTCTGCCTGCCCCCCCGACCCCAGCACCGCATCTACCTCGCAGTCGGCCGCTCACTCAAACGACAGCCCCCCGCCCCCCCGGCCCCCCCCGGCTTCCCCCCACGCCTCCAGACCGCCCTGGACCCCGGCAGGGCAGCCGCCAACGCCGCCCTTCCCTCCTCTCTCCTCATCTTCAACGGTTACCTCAAGTTCATGCAGCACCTCAGGGGTTCAGCCCTCGATGCCAACAGACGACTATTCGGAGGAGTCTGACACGGATCTTAGCCAAAAGTCAGATGGACCGGCGAGCCCGGCGGAGGGGCCCCAGGACCCCGGCTGCCCTAAGGACAGTGGTCTAGCTAGCATAGGAATGGACACCTTCAGATTGTAAGCTTTGAAGATGAACAATGAAAATGAATTTAAATAATAAAAAAAAAAGTTAATAACAAACCAATTTCAAAAATAGACTAACTGCAATTCCAAAGCTTCTAACCAAAAAAAAAAAAAAAAGAAAAACGAAAAAAAGAAAAAGCGTGGGTTGTTTTCCCATATAACGATGCCGGTGGGTTTTACATTTCTTTTTTCCTTTCCTTTTAATAAAATAAAACTTTGAAAAATAATTTTTTAAAAAATCTGTTACATTTGTCCTCTGGAAGGTACTGTTGGTCTGGGAGACGAAGGCCGTGCTGCCTCCTGGCGCCTGCGGAGCTCGCACCCCTGTAAATTGCCCCGTCTGATCCCCCTCGATAGCACAGCAGAGCCCGGCAGCGCTGTATGGGAAAGCAGCCCACCTGGAGACAGTTTTAAATTTCTTGCTATCTTAGCATTCAGATACCAATGGCTTGCTAAAAGAAAAAAGAAATGTAATGTCTTTTTATTCTCAGGTCAATCGCTCACACTTTGTTCTGTTTTCAGAATCATTGTTTTATATATATATATATATATATATACATATATATATAATTTCTTTCATTTGTTTTGGGGGTTTTGTTTTGGTTTGGTTTTGTTCCAGAAAAGGATTTTTTTGTTGTTTTTTTTTTTGTTTGTTTGTTTGTTTTTTTGGTGGGGAGGGTTTTGTTAATTTAAAATGGGCAGAAAGTATTCAAGAGAAAAACAATGTGAACTGCTTTAGCTTTTCGGGGATTTTAAGGGTAGCTTTTCTGCTGAAGCCAATTCCAAGGGGAAAAGTTAAGCACTCCCACTTTTCAGAAAAAAAAAATCCACACAAAGAGTGTTGAGGACTTGGAGCTTAAAAAAATAAGTTTTAAAACAACTGACTTTCTGTATTTATGATAGATATGACCATTTTTGGTGTTGAGTAGATTGTTGCATTGGAAATGAACTGAAGCAGTATGGTAGATTTAAAAGAAAAAACCCTTTTGTGTACATTTAGCTTTTGTATGGTCCAGCTGACGGCTTCTCATTTGATGTTGTCTTGTTCATTCCTAGACAGATAGATTGCGATCCATCAACTCGCCTGAGCTTTTCTCCCCTTTGTACCTTTATCCCCGTCCCCATCCTGTAATCTTCCACTTATGGTCGCTACCTTCATTTCTTAGAGGGTGGTTGCATAATTATTTTATAAAAACTAAAGAAAGAAGTTCAAAGGGTTTTAGGGGTCAGTAGGATCCCTTGCAGAATATTTTTTGTTGGGGGTTTGAAACTTTTTAAGGCATATACATGCGATTTACCTATGTCTGTTACCCTTGTGCACTTATTTTATTCTTATTTTCAGTTTCTCTTTTTTTTTCTTCTGTTTTTCTTCCCCTCTTCCTTTACTCATTTTGTAAATGCTTCAAAGACTCTGTTCCTGACCTCTGAGCATCGGTTCTGTTTGTGTAATTAGGCTGCACTCTGTTCCTTCTTTTGGAAAAAAAAAAAAAAAAAAAAAAAAAAGGTTTTGTTACATTTTTTTCTCTAAAGAAAATTCATGCTTTAAATAAAATCCAAAGACATACCCTTCACCACTGGTGCAGAATGAGCAAAAAGGATTCTTTTTACTTGAGAATTTGTTTCTGATTTAAACAAACAAGTCTAAGTTTAAATAAAGAATGAAAAAACGTACCCAGGTTGTTATCTGTGCTTCTTCTGCAAGCAGAGAGACAACTCTTAGCGAGCACCCAGTGCACCCCAGGCAGGTTTCTCTTTCCAAGATCTCTCCGTGGCAGCACCGGGTGCCAGGCTCAGGGAGGCCCGGAGCCCCGGGCCCCCAGCCCACACGCACCTCAACTGGCCCAGACTTTGAAAGGAAAACTTTATGCTGCTAAAATGTAGATTTTGGAGACGTAGATACTTTGCTGTTCCCTTCCGTAACCAAATGCCAACAGAAACAACCTCTTTCCACCACGTTTCCTCTGCCCAAAAGCACGAGAGCCTTCTGCCCACCATCATCATCATCCTCCTGCTTCAAAAGGGAACTTGGAAGACTGTGAACGCAGGTTCCTCCCGCTGCCTCCAGCTGCTCCTCCCCGGGCCAGAGCCGCTCGCCACCTCCGTGAGAGACTGCAGCGCCCGAGGGACGAGCACGGCTTCGGTTTCTAGCGGGACACTTATATTTTTATGGAGTTTTGGTTTTAGTTTGATGAAAGACTAGATCCTGAACTGTTGTACATATTTCTGACTAGGCTAATGCACAGTGCAAATTCCTTTTTTAATTGTTTTTTAAGTAGTTGATACTAAAGCGCGAACCACCGGATGTTCCTCCCGGGACCCAGCTGTAGCATAAGGTGTCAAAAACAGAACCACGTACCCATGGAGCGTTTGCTGTTTTAACAAACTGTTTTCTTTAACAGAAGTTCTTGTATTTCTCCCTGTGTTTGAGATGAACATTTTTTAAATTCTAAAGTTGTACAGTTTTTTTTTCCATTATTTTATCTTGTTTGTAATTCTATGAAATATATATATATATTTTTTGCCATTTAACTGTTGTATGTTAGTCTGTCTGTATCATATAGAAATTTTTTGTTCTGTTTTGTTTTGCATTCTCTCTGTGATGCCAGTTCCCAGTTCAACACAAGCTTTATCTGTACAATTCCACAAGGTCTCTTTTGGAAATCCTTTTCCTACGTCTCGTTTTGTTTAGGTTTTGTTTTGTTTTTTTTTTTTAATTATATTGCTTGGTCATAGTGCAATTTCTCTCTCCTCCTTCCCCCTCCTCCTTCCCAACCACTAAAAGGTTTTATAAATTCATTTCCTTGTATTTTTTCTAAATGTTTCTAGAGACTATTTCAGTGAGAGGTTGCCTCCTCCTTCTCCTCCTGCAGCCGGGCTGGCCGGAGCGGGCGCGGGACCCGCAGCCACCCCCAGCCCACGTGTGGCCTTTCCAGCGAGCGGCAGGGCAGGGCCAGGCTGGGCACCAGGAAAACACTTCAAACTTAGCATTAAGCGGGTTTCTGTTTTATTTTTAATAAAAAGCTTTTTTAAGTGGTGAAGATGGCCAAAGTTTGATACAATTGAGAATAAAGAGAAGCATCAGGGGTGTGCGGGGCCACCTGGGCCTGGTGGGGGACGAGATGGGTGGACACAGCCAGCACGCTCACCAAAATATATTTTGCTTTAAAAAAAAAAAAAATAAAAGCTTTTAAATAGAAGCAGAAGTTGGGTTGGTTGGTTGGTTGGTTGGTTGGTCGCTTGGTTGTTGGTTGGTCGGTTGGTTGGCGCTGATACTGCCCACTGTGAAACAAAACTTTGACTATTTTTTTGTTTTTATTTGGGGGGGGGCAAGTTTGGGTAGAACAGAAAGCATAAATGAGGTGAAGAGGGTTATGAACAGCCTTTGCAATGTACAAAAACTAGAGCAAGTGAAACCAAAAATGATGTTCTTGGTGTTTTTCTATACTGTAGTCTTGTTAGCTTTTTTGTTACTGTAACAATGCTGATCTCGAACTGTACCAAAATACATGATGAGACTGACAGAAACAAACCACATGGAACTTTCAAAACTCTAAAAAACTTGTCACAAAAGACTTTGTTGTCATAGTTGAGTTGACTGTAGATGGTAATTGAATATACTCCTTTGGAACTATTTCATCACGTATGTTTCCTGCTCATTGTGATACATTAAAAAAAAAAAATGAGCAAAAGCTCTAGTGTCGATGTCCCGCGTGTGCAGTGCTGGGTCCGTGTTGGGTGGGTGTGTGCCCCGTGGCGTGGCATGGCATGGCATGGCATGGCATGGCATGGCATGGCATGGCATGGCTCAGCAGGGCACACAGAGCCCGGTGCCCGCTGGCGTGCCCACGCACGTCCTGTCCCTCCTCCCCTCCAGGGCCATTGTGCCTGGACTGGCGCTGAGTTCCTGCTCCAGTGGAAGCAATGAGCCATCCGTACTGCAGCTTTGGGATGCTTCGTGTGTGAAAAGGACATTATAAGTGCATTTAATTTTATGGAATGACTGCAGAAGGATTCCGGGCATGGCTCTGTAGTGAATGGTTCAAGGGAAAGCGCAATGCCTCGATGGTCTACCATGAAATATGTGAACTAAAAAAAATCACATCTATTTCTGCTGATAAATCGAAAGAAGATGCAGGTAAGTAGGTAAGTGGTGACTCATTGGGCTCCCTCTGCAGCAGGGAGGGAACCCAGAGGAACTGCTGAGTGTTCAGTACACAATTCTTGTGCCAAAAATTGCCCCTTGCAGCAGAAAAGGCTTGAAATCAGCTAAGAGGGACCACATCCAGAAGGAGTCATGGGCCACATCTCATCTGTAATTTATAACTACAGTGATAAATATATACATGCACCACTGTAGGTGGGGCAAGCATCTGCCAGTATGGGTGTCCTTAGTGCTGTTGCCAGGACAGCAAGGGGCTTCCTCCCCCTTCTCAGGAGAGCTTGGGCTGAGCTCGGAGGTCTCCAGCACAGCAGAGGGCACAGGGAGGAATTCTGGCAGCTCCCAGGGCTGTGGAGCACTCTTTGGTTACTATTCCTGTAGACTGACCTGGGCTCCACAAGCCCTGAACTACCAAGTAAACTGTAGCAGAATCACCACAGTCCCCATGATTCTGGATGCTGTGGCGTTTCTGCCCCAGCCCCTGCCCCAAGGGTGCCCAGGGTGGCAGGGCCAAGTGCACCTGGGCACGCTGCAGCTCAGGGCTCTTAAAACGCTTCTGGCCAGGCTGCCCAGTCCTGTCCCTGGCTTGGGTACTGTTCTTCTGGCATGAGCCTGAACAGATAGGGATCTGGATTGTCTCTCAGCTGGCTAGGGTTTTATTAGTAGGGAAACTCCATCCTGCCTTTGTACCAGGTAGACGGGACTGTGGAAGTGACAGGGCCACCAGTGTGACCCTCCTGCTGCTGGTGTTTGCACTGCGCTGCACTAACATCTCCTGCTCCTAGACCAGCCGTTTTATTAGTTTACTGTATGATGTTGCTATTTATTCTTGGGTGGAATTCCACTGTAAAACAGCCACGCTTGAGGAAGTGCCTCGTTATGTTCAGGAAGGTGTAAATGGCCTCAAGTAGCTGCACAAGCTGCAAACTAAAATCTTCTGTGCAGCATCCTACACAGAGCAGCCCATCCATGGGAATTGTGCAAGCCTCTGGTAGGAATAAAAGGGCTTTTCTATGCTGTGATTCTGGCAAGAGAAAGCTCGGAATGATTTTTAATGACCTTTCATTGCGATCACCTCAAAGAGATTCAGCTCTCACTAGTGCACTCTTACAGGCCAAAAAATGCATATTTATACAACTATAGTAGGACCTCCCTAGCTGATGGATTTGGAGCTGCATTTCCAGCTGGAGGGACCCGGCAGAGCCCCTAGAGCTCATCCCTGGCACAGTGCAGTGGCTGCAGCCACACCACTCCTGTGGCCAGGTCCCCACTGACCCAGCAGGGTCCATGCTTAAACTTGGTTGAGTGACACTGGAAGGCTGCTGAGACGTCCCCAACACAGATGGATGTGCTGGACACTGCCACGGGGCTGGGCTGTGCCAGCAGTGGTGAAGGGTTAATTCCACGAGTGCTTCAACTCCAGTGTGGAGCTGGTTCTCTGTTCCAAGCTCGTTAACAAGGTACACCTGATGATCTAAAGCACTAGAGAGTCATTTTAATTAATGCTCTGCCAGAGGGGATGTGGTGAAGACACTGATTTCACTCCAATGACTTTCTATTTTGGTGTTTTGTGGAATCAGTGTGTTAGTCCCCGGGCTGATGGGAGCTAATCCAGGCGCTGCTGCCTGGGCACAGCCACTGCTCGGCTCTCAGGGCAGGTCAGTCCTGAGCTACTGGCACCTTCCACATCCCCTTGGCAGGGCCATGTGGGGCTGGTTCTGGTGGCTTGTCCCCAGCAGGACCCAGCTGTCACCCCCAAGCCACCAGCGGGGCACAGATGGCAGCAGGGCAGCAGCACCACAAAAAGGAGAGACAGCAGAGCAGTCACGGGCCCCCTTCCATGCAGGGCCACATGGCAGGGGGACACCCAGCTGTGCCCTCTGTCCCATCCCAAGGGACAGCACCCACTTGAGCTGGGAAGGAGCCACTGGATCTCCAGGTCTCCCTCAGCCTCTGTGGTGATAGAGGACAGACTTCCCACTGCCCCAGAGAGCAGACAGTGGTACCTATAAATGGTATTGTGCTCTTGGTTAGATGGGAGCATGATGTTACTTAATTAATGTTTTAATACCCTAGGCATCTTCTGTGCCGTATAATTCATATCGATTCGGCTGTGAGCATGTTCTGTTAAAAAGACTCTCTTTCCTAAGCAAACTTTCAATTATATTGAATTGTCACAGCAAAAAAGGGTCTTTTCTCAGCATGGGGGAGGGGATACTCAGCCAAAGCACTGCTGGACAGGCTGGGTACACACATGCATGCACACACGTGCATGTGCACAGTGCCCACACCCTCCCTGAGCCACTGGTGCCACCCCAGCACAGCTTGTGGTCACAGCACTGGGTTAGTGGGGCTGGCCCCACCACAGCTCTGTCCCTGGCAGTCACCTTCTCAGCCGTGGGGCTGTGGGGAGGGTGTGGAGTGAGTGGAAAGAAAACACCTCTGGCACCTCTCTCAGCCCCTCCAGGACGGGCTTAGCACTCACCCAGCACCAGGGACCCGTGCCCAGCAGTGCAGGGAGGTGGCAAAATTTGTAAGGATGCATGTTTGCTCTCAGCAAGAGAAGAGCACCTTGGCACTCTGGAAGGATAAAAGGAGCAGAGCCACGGTGTGCCAGCTCAGCCTGGTGTGTTACAGCAGCATGGAGCTGCCAGCTCTGTCACCATTCCCTGCCATGATCCTGAGGGCCACCATTTATCCCCCAGCCCCCTGAACCTGTCATTCCCACAACGCAGGAAAAAGAAGGCTGCTCCCCCACAGACTGCCCTCCACCAGGGAGGCCTTATCAAGGATTTCTGTCCTTTTTTTTTTTTTTTTAATAATGAGGCAAAGATAAAAATTCTGTATTTTCATTACTACCCATTTTCACAGCCCGCTGAACAAAAACACAAAGCGCTTCTCCTGCTGCCCCTTGCTCCCCAGCCCTGCCTCTTTCTCCCATGGAGTTCAATTAAAGAAAGGCGAAAATTGAAGCTGTTTTACGCAAGGCGATTGCAACATGCATATTTGATTTTTATGATGGATCTAAATTGCTGAATAAGGCCGTGGAACAAAGGGAGACTGCGGCTTCCTGCCCATCACAGCCAGGCAGCCACTGCAGAACAAAAGCGCCAGCCATTAGGAGCTCAGCGGGGAGATACATTATATAAATGACTTTGTTTCTCTGGCCCTTCCCCCCCATGGGGGCTCGGACGGGGCTGGGGGCCGCTGATTCCACATCCCGGGGAGAGCTGCGGGCGTGGGGCCTCGGTGGAGGCACAGGAGGATGCGGTGAGCCGGACACATGGGTCAGCCACATGGGCTGGGACACAGCCCGACCCCTGGCAGCAGACCGTGGTGACCCTGCTGTGGCAGCAGTGCCCCTCGGGTATTTGGTGACACCCTTGAGCAGCACCTTCAGCAGCCCAGGCTGCAGGGCCAGGTGCCCAGGAGCTGGGCCAGAAGCAGCACCGTGTGAGAACACCTGGGAATGGCCAGTCTGGAGCACCCCAATGACCCTGATGTCCTTGCAGAGCAGAGCAGGCCCCACTGGCCCCAGGATGGGGGTGCTGTGCACCAGGGGTCTGCACCCATGGGAGCTGAGCTCTGCTCTCTGCCCACAGGGCTCGCTCTGTGTGTAGGAAAAGATGTTTGCTAGGGATGCTTCAGGCAGAAGATCTGCAATTCCTCAGTCTGAAGCAGGTGTTTGACAAGGGCAGAGTCTGGTTAGGATCAGACTGGGCCGGCAGAGGGTTTCCCCTGGCTCCTTGGGGCTGCTGCAAGGCAGAGCTGGGCTGTGCTGCACAGATGGACACTGTCCTGGCCTGACATGCCTCGGTGGGCTGGGAACGGTGAGCATTGCCAAGACGCGTCCTGGCACAGCCCCAGCTGTCCGCAGCTGCAATGCCACGCAGCACAGCGGGCTCGTGGCCACTCCTGCTGCCTGTGCCAGGCCTGGAGTGCCCTGGAAAGATCCCAGCCCAGTGTATCATGGCCAGCCCTCTGTGGCACACACAATCAGGCCAGGGTGGACATGAGGGGATGCAGCGGATGGCACCTGAGTCCAGTGAGCCCGTGGTGTGTGGCCTGTGATGCTGGTGTCCAGGAGGGCTCGGGCACAGCGTTGTCCCCTTGCCCTCACCCAGCTGTGTGAGCTGGACAGTGCTGCAACTGCTCGAGCTCGTCCTCTCCTGCTGCAGAGGTGACAATCAGCTGGAGAAAAACAACCAGCCAGGCTGAACACGAGCTTTCCCTCCCTAATGCATCCCCCAGGTCCTCTACCCAGCATCTCCCCCTCTGCGCTGTACTGTGAATTGCATCCTTCAGGAGTCGTGTCCTAATGGATCTGCCCCACACCTTCCCTGTGCTTTGGGGAGCAGGAAGGAATGTGGCCGATGCCACCATGCCCACAGCAATGGCCATGCCAGGCAGCCTGTGCCCTGGGGGGCAGCAGGCATTGAGAGCCCACCACAGCCCCACGTCCACCCACCACAGGACCCCTCACCACCAGCTGCTACCAGTGAAGAAGCTGGACGGGACTGTGCCAAGACTTTGGCAAGACCCACAGCAAGGGAATGGCACCTGGGGAAGATGTCCCAGGTGGGATCCTGGGCTGGCTTGAGAGGAGGTGGGAACCAGACAGGTGCAGCTGCAGGAAAAGACTGGGTAAAGCTGGGAGTGGCCCAAGAGCTGACAAGGATGTGTTCAGCTCTTTAAAATTTGATTTCCATGACCTTTTTGCTGCTGGTTACCACTCCCCTGGTGCCACTCCCAGCACTGACTGGGGCAAGTTGTGTTTTCCCTGCTAGGGAGCTAAACTGAGATGCTGTGTGCAAGAAATGGGAAGTGACAAGATATGACCGAAGCATTGGAAATCAATCCAAACTAAATGTGCTTCTTAACTATAAGTGAACAGTTGAAAACAATCCTCTATTATAGCCATGGAGATAAATACTCTGTTTTTATTAGGAAAAAATTGCTTTGGACTGAATAAAGTCATTTGATTAACAAGTCAAAGCAGATGGTTTATTGATGTTTCAAAAAGGAGTTTACAAGGTCTAGTGAAAAAAGAGCCCCAGCTCTGAATTAACAAATTACCCGGGTATGTGGGACATTGACAGTTCACTGCTAATAGATTTATGGGCTGCTGCTGGATGTTTTGTCCCCATTTGGTTTATTATGATAAAATATTGGGGCAGGGGTAACCTATAGCCTCCCCGCAATATACTGTATCGACCCCTGACCCTGGGAGCCTGACAGCAAACCTATATATTAGATTCTTAATTTGTCTTAATCTAACAGGATCGGTCTCTGTGCAGTAATTATTTTCCAAAGGCAATGGTGTGGGTGTGTGTGAGCACTGCAGGTGAAGGTGGATCTCTTTATCAATCGCACTGGACATCCAGTTCAGCTGCTGAGGACTGGAGAGATCACAGCTGCAATGAGGCAGGAGCATCAGTGTCCGATGACACAGGACATGACCTTGAGAAATAACAAAATTCCCAGGTGCTGTAAATTACCCCCATAAACCAATTAACAGGGAGGCCCTGGCAGCATCTGGAAATACCAATGATCATGGCTGGCAATGTGGGGACTTGAAGAAACGGGGCCAAAGACCTGAGCCTTTTAATATAAACTTATTATTATTAAACTTATGTTCCAACATACAGCAACGGCACAAAGCCCTGCCCGTGGACACAGCTTCCCACCAGATTGTCACATCCTGCAGGTGGGCGCAGGGACCGTGGCTAACTCAGGCAGCCCTGAATCCACAGTGGCGGAGACATTGTGTTTGATATTTCAGGATTCAAATGCAGGAATTTCCTACTCCTGTGTCAGAGGAGCTGTATCAGCCAGCAGCCATGGCATGGGCACTGGCACACTGGCACCTGCCGCACTTGGGGCTAACCACTGGCTGTAGCCACAGGCTAGTCTCAGCGCTCAGTGGAGCTGGGCAGGCTGATGAGCTGGCACTGCTCGTTCCTGTTCCCAGGGGACAGCCTTGGTCATCTCAGGTAATCCCTAAGCACGTGCGCAGGTTTCCAGTATCCTCAGCCCCAAGTAACACACCATTAATTACATGCCAATGTCCCTCACAGTGCCAGCACAGCTGTCACCCCACCATGGCCCAGAAGCAGCAAAGCATCAGTGACAGGGAGCGGGGAACGGCCTCTGAATTCACCTTCACTGCTGAAACTAGGAGTTCTAAGGAGCTTGTGTGAAACCTTTACTTCCTTCTCCTACTTCTTCAACATCACCTCCTAAGGGCACAGGAGCAGGCAATTCCTAAATGTCAGAAGTCAAGCAGATAATGTATTTGGCTGCCTTGGCTGAACAGGGATCTTCTCGTGGAAATAAGATGAAAAACCAAGGTGTATGCTCAATGGCAGCAAGGTCAGATGACATGGGAAGAAGATAGACTTGCTGCCCAGTACTAAGGGGGGAAATTTGTGGCCAAACTCAGCCAGAATTGAAGATGCCAGAAATGCAGGGGACAATCAAAGTACCTTTTTGGCTATATATATATATATATATATATATATAAAGCAGTGTAGAAATAATATTAGCCCGTTCCAGAATAAGGATGGTCACCTGACAAACAGGGACATGAACAAGGAACAGGCGTTTAATGGTCCCTTTGAACTCAGCAATTTCTACGATTCCTGCTCTCCGTTACTGTGCCAGCTCACACAGGGCAGCTCTGATGCCTGAGCACACTCACCCCCTGTCCTGCCACGGCTGCTCCTGCAGAGACATCATGAGGGGATGCTGTACTTGGGCACTGCCGATTTCTGCGCCCAACCAGGGGAGCTGTAGTGCCAGAGTTCAGGATAGGGGTCACCCTGCCGGAGCACACCAGTGTCCGAGCCTGCTGCCCTGCCCATCCCACCAGACTGTTGCAGCGGCACGGCTGCTCCCAAAAAACTGCTCAGGGAGCACCGGGGTAGCCCCTCCGGAGCCTGGGGCTGTGCTCATCCCCCAGGGGCTGCGCGATCCCAGGGGCTCTGCTCTGCTCATCCCCCAGGGGCTCCCCCAGTGTCTGCGCACACCCAAGGATAACGCAGTGATGAACCGGGGACAAATGTATCTTTTATTGCTTCCAGAGCCCACAGGCGTTCTCTCTCTCTTTTATAGGGGCTGTTGGACCACTGGAAATAGGAATTCGTATGATTTGTTCTGAACCCATTTCCCTTTCTCTTCTGTAATAGGACCTGCAGGAATCATTTAAACAGCTGAAGGCAATTTAGTGTCTTCTTTACCTTTCTCCCCACACTTCCTATGAGTTCACCCTCCCAATGAACTAATCCTACTGTAAAATATTATTTACAGGCATTATACCTCTAATTAATTGTCTGCAGCCTTATTTACCATGTTCTGGATTAACTCTGAGACCACTGACTATCCAGAGCTGATGTACTGTCCAGTACTGTCTTTCTTTTGCTCTGTTTATCTTTTCTTTGTAGAAGAGTGGCTCCATTATATACAAACTGTCCTGAGGCTTAGCAGATATTCCAGGGAATTACAGGACTGTATCTCATCTTCTCCAGTAATTAGTTACTCTCTCACATCTCAGAGGAATCACAGCAAACCTCCTTCTACATGCCATTGCTCCCCATGAAGCAGAAGGAAATTGAAAGGATCACATTAATATTTTAATAGTTGACATTACAATTTTAATCTCACCCCAAATGCAGGAGCACTGGAGGGGAGACCTTCTCACTCTCTACAACTGCCTGCTAGGAGGTTAGAACCAGGTGGGGTCAATCTCTTCTCCCAGGATGAGAAGAAATAGCCTCAAGTTTAGCTGGATATTAGGGAAAAATTTTCATGGAAAGGGCTGGCACAGGCACTGCCCAGGAAAGCTGCAAAATCACCTTCCCTGGAAATTTTTTAAAAAGATGGATGTGGCACCTGGGGACAAAATTTAGCGGTGGACATGGCAGTGGTGCTTTGCTGAAGGTTGGATTTTGTGATCTTACAGGTCTTTTCCAACCTTAACAACTGTGTGATTCTAAGCTAAGATTCTGAGCACAGGTGCTACAAACAGGCTCTGTCAGCTCAGGAGCAGAGCTAGCTCTGCTGCTTGAGCTGCTCTTGGATGGATCAGGCTCCCAGCACATGCTTGGGGTCTAGCCCTGGGCTTGTGCCTCCCACCTGGGCAGGCAGAGTGCTGCTGGGCAGGGCTGGTGTGCCTTTCCTGGCCTGCCAGCCCCACCTCTGCCCTACTTGAGGTCAGAGCAGCTGCTCTCCAGCGCAGGATTGTTGTGCCTGTGAGGGGACACGGTGGGACATGCACCTCCTGGACCAGGGCCGGCACCAGTGTCACTGGCTCACACTGCTGGCAGCTCACTGTGCCACCAAAGGGCCCTTCCCAAGGAATCCCTGGCAGGCTGGTGGAGGAGCAGTCCCTGCTGAGGACGTGTTGGATGACCCTCTCCAGGAAAGACAGCTCTTATGCTTTGTTCTGGCATCCTGTCACCTCTCCTTGGTTGGGGGGTATTTTTTAACACTGCCGAGACAGAGGGTTTAGGAGGATGGGACAGGAATGCTTCCCTCTATTCACTAACTGCAGCAAATAACTTACTAGGGAGCAATTTCAGTTTCAGGCCCTGACTCGATTCCAAACTAGGATGGGTCTTTTAGTCTGTTAGTCACAATAAAATAAACTCATAGTTGGCCTCTAAAAGATCCCTCACACCCCTGGATAGGACACCGCAGTTTGACACCAGCAGAGTGGAACAGGGCATGCCCGGGTGCATTCCTGCAGACCAGAGCAATTAATGTGTCCTTGAAAGAGAAAGAAAAGGATCTTCCCCAATGGAGGCATCAGCTACACCTAACAGGAGCAGATGTCTCCAGCTGTAAGATCAGTAAAAATTCCCAATTTCATACACCCATGAGTGACAAATCAAAGCCAAATTACATAAAAGCACAAATTGGTGTGGATTACTGCTGCCTCTAATTTCAAATTTTTGACCTGTGTGCATTTCAGCTGAAGAAATACTAAGAGAGAAACATTTTAAATATATTTTTTTAAATAGGAAAATTTCTGGTTGGAAATTATTACAGAGTTATGAGTGATGGGGTTGTGAGAGTTGTGAAAATTATGAGGAAATATGGTTGTCATATGCCTATCAGTCACGTTCACAGGACTCTGACCCCCACAAAACTCTGGATTTCTTGCTGTTTCCCTGGATTTCACAAATTTAAATGGCATCTTGTTTTGGAAAAAGAATCTGGAACTTGACTTCCATTCCCAACACCATCCCACAGTTACCCCATTCAAGCCATCTGGTATTTGATCAATATACGTGGCTGCAGGAGTATTTCACATTTGAGCTCTGTTACATTTTTCATGTGATGGTCCATTGCACCTGGGGCTTGGCCTTATGCTGAGCTAGACAAAAACAAATTAGAAGTTTCTTCTGTAGTATGCACTGCCTTGTTATTTCTGTAGCATCTCATATGCCTGAGGCGAGCAGGATTAGTGGAGGATTACCGTGCATGCGCGCATAGTTGAGAAAGCTGCTTTGATTACAAAGACCAAAAAAAGGATATTAAACTTTTATTACAAAAATATTTGGTTTACTTCATTCCTCTTCTAACAGCAGCCAAAGTTCCAAGCATTCTGTTGGTCTGTGGTCACACTCCAGTTGCAAGCAGGGGGAGGAAGTGAATTTTTAGTGTTGTTTCCCTCCCAGAGATCACAGCCTGGAGCTTTGCCTTACGCTGTTTGCCAGGTCAAGCTCTGGGGAGCAGGGCCTGGCCAGGCTGAGCTCCAGCCATGCTGCCACAAGGAGCGAGGCCTGGCAGGAACCGGAACTCTCTTGTTACTGACACCGCTAGGGTTTCAGCGAGCTCCATCCCCTTCCTGCTTTTCCACCAAGCATCCACAACAGCTGGGCAGATCCTTGCTCCTATGATTTATTATTTGTCTGTGCATTTTTTTCTTTTTTTACCTATAGCAATTTAGTTTCTATATGGTCTCATGAACACGTCTGAGGCATGAAAAGTATGGCTTATGCATGACCTGTGCCAATGGCACCTTTTTTACCCACCGATCCATTCCTCAGACTGCCTGCTTCCCTTACAGAGGACAGCAAACCAGCTCCGGCTTCTTATGGGTTTGGAGACTTCCCCTATCTAGAATCAGATCTGTGTGTAGCTCAGAGGGAGCACCAACTCCTTCATCGGCTTACAACACACATAAATCAGGGTCCGCTCGCGGTGGCGGGCCGGGGAGGCGCTGCCAGAGCCCCGCGGGGCAGGACGGGACGGCCGCGGGACTAGGGGGGCCTGAGGGCCCAGCGGAGTCCGGGAGTCCCCGGCCCGCCCGGCGGCCCCGCCCATCTCCATGGCAACGCCCCGCCCCGGCGCCGCGCGTGCGGCCTATTCCCCAGTGTCCAATCGCCGCCAAGCAGGGACGGGAAGCCGAGCTTCTATTGGACAATCCTTACGTTAATCAACGTCCGCGGGGCCCCGATGGCTCGCGGGGCCATCCGCGTGCTCAGGCGGCCCCCTCCCGCCCTTGCCGAGCGTTGATTGGTCGTTGCGGGGGCGGGGCTTACCCAAGTCCGCCTCGGGGTTGGGCGATTGCCCCGTCAGTCAGGGGCTGGCGGGCCGTTCGAAGGGCGCTGCCGCTGCTGGCGGGGTTTGCGGTGGTCTCCGGGCGATGCGGGCCCGTCCTGACCCCGGCCGTGTCCTCGCCGTGTCCTACCCCGGGCAGCCCAGTTTGGCGCTGACGGAGGAGCTCCCGCTCGGCCTTCCTCCTCTCCATAGCTCCCTTCCCGGTCGCCCTCTCCCAGCCGGGACAGGCCACGCCGCTCCCGCCGGCTCGTCCATTACCGTTCCGGGAGAGACGATGGGCGAGACTCTGCGCTGCAGGGAAAAGCTGGCACCGGCCAAACTACGGAGCAGGTTAGTGCTTGGGAGGACACTGTGAGCCGAGCAGTTGTCTGGACTCTCTGAAGGGAAGAGGGGCGGGCTGAGGCGAAGCACTGCAGGCCGCGCTGGCAATGGTCACGGCGGCCGTGCCTTGTAACACCCAGGAGAGAAACTTTCCCCAGGCAGGTTGTGTTGCAAAGTCATTAGGAAATATCATCTGATTCTTTGCTGAAAAGTGGGATCAAGTGCATCTTTCTAGTTTCTGATAAACTATGCTAAACCTGTTGTTAAAAGCCTTCAAGGGCTGGTGATTTAAAGTGAAACACTGAGTCGGGAGGTCCTGAAGTGCTCAGTGAGTCGGGTTCCTGCTTGTGTTGGTCCTGTTTGACCTCCTTAATTTAAGACCTTAGTTTATTTCCACATCACTGGTGAGATAAAGAAATAGGAAGTTGCTTTTATTGAATCAAGCTGAGGGGGTGGGGGGGAAGACATGAAGAGCTTTTCTATGCTGCCACAATTTTTATTGCACAGAATGTAGTGCGGGTCAACAAGAAATTAATTGCTGTTGCAAAACGCAGGGGTTTTAGTTGATGTACTTTAGATAACCTAGAGAGTCACCTGTGTGTTTCAAAGATCCCAAACATGTGCTTGTTTATTCACTCTCTTGACTACAATAACCATGAAGGCGCAACTCTGAACTCTCCTGGTACATGACAGTGAGAAATCCTTCCCTGATAACTATGAAATTCTGACCAGGTTTTGGTCTGGGTTATTAGTTCGATCATGTGGCATAGTCCTGGTTTTTGGAGGGTGACCTCTCTGTGTCTGACCATATATTTAATATATTGATGAATGCTGGGAAGATGTAAGCATCACTGGCTTTTTGGTTTTCTGACTGAGACAATGACATCTTCTGGAGCATAAATTTTCCTGTTTGGGTTGAATTTGTGTATACTTATAAAAATTGCCCTAAAGAAAAAAAATAACTTTATTTTTAAATTTTAGATGTAACTGAGGAAACTTACAGCAACATCTCATAACTGGAATTCAGAGGCATAAAGCTGCTTCTGAGCATGTAAGAGGCATAAGCAGCCTCTCAAACTTTTCTTAACTGAAGTTAATTTCACTCCAGATTTTGATTTTAGAACCACAATTTTTTTCTGTCTCCTTTTTCTAGTTAGTTTTCCCATCTTTGATTTATAGTTTTACCTTGTGCTCTATTGGGAATTGTTTTTTTCATTTGTTTATACTGATGACTTTACACTTCCAGAAGCAGCTGAGATCTTGCTTCATATCCAGAAGTATTTCAGAGAGTGAAATACAGCTCTTCTGCTGCTGCCATTGCTCCGTTAACAGTGATTATTAAGTCCTATAAATATTCTCTTGTCCTTGATAGGAAAAGCCTTGCAGGTGGGTTGATGGAAATCATTCTGTTTCCTGTTGATATTTGTAACTAAAACTAGGCTGTAAAGTGCTGAATGCATACAGAAAGCCCATGCTGGTCTTCCATTCAAGCAGAGCAAATGCAATCACCAGTGTTCTCACCCTTTGAAGGCCTGGAGCACTTAAAAAGTACTAGATGATTTGTAGATGGATTCTGCCCCAGACTTTAGTAGGAGGAAATGGGAAGTGGTACTTCATCCCATTTCTGAAAATCAAACCCATTTTGTTCAATTCATCCCCCTCCAACTCCTCAGTCAATGCTATCTTGGGGTAAGTGTGATCACTGGTGAGGAAAAGAAAGAGCCAGAATAGACCCTGGTGATAAAATCCCACTTTGGAAAGCCAGAATATTTGTTGTGTTTATGAAAGCCATTTTTTGGGGAAAATACATGGGAAAACAGCTCTGGTGAAAGTGGTGAGAAGTTTAATTTTTTGAGGCCACTTCACTTGTGGGTATTTGGGTGCAGCAGAGAATGGAAGAAACTGCCTTATGAGAGGCATAAAACCCAGTGGCTATCTCTTGGCCAGTGTTGCTGATTTTCCAGTAAGCTCTGTGCTGCACAGAGGTGTAGAACCCTAATGGTTTGTTGTATGCCATTAAAAGGTATTGTACACTCATAAAAGAATGACATTTTGATCAATGCTGTTAAAAGAATTACTGTCTTGACACAGAAAAGCTTTCCTGCTGCAAGTTTAAAAATATGCCTTTAAAAGCTTTTTATTGAATACCTTTGCATCCCTCAGAAATGTGCTATTTTGGCACAGGGCTGCTCTGAAGTAAATCCACATTGTAACCTGAATGCAAGACCTCGTGTTTACCATCAGCAGGGTGCAAGGTGAAGGAGGTGTGTTCACTTACCTACTGTCATGGGGACAAAGGAAAAGCACCTAGAGCTGCTTGTATGCAGGCTAAAAATACAATCCCTCATTTTTAGAGTCCCAAATCACTTGAAAGCTATTTGTTTGTTTTGACATTAATTACTTTCTGTCCCTCCAGCTTTCTTTTGAATGTCCCTTTGGACTTTGAAGCTATGCATTGATGTTGGAAGGAGGCATGTGGCAGGTAGGGAAACCACAAATCTCTCCAGTGCAGCTGGGTCCTGGGTTATGGGCAGGTGGGCTTTGCTGGGAGAAACTCGGCTTGAAGATGTCTAAGGTGGTCCTGTGATGTAATACTTCTTGTGGCAGAAATCTCCCCTTTGTGTGGTTAAAAGCTCTTGTGTCAGAGCTCGTGACTAATCACAGCTGCTGAAGGAGTGTTGTACCTGGCTGGAATCTCAGGGGCACTGCTCAACACAGGTGACAGGTGCTGTCAGGTGGGACCTGAGAACCCCAGGCAGGGAACTGGGAGGCAGGGCTGTAACTCCTCAGCTCTGTCATGCCCTCACGTGTCCTCATGTGCTTTGTACGCATGTTTATTGAGCTTTTGTGTTTCAGGATTTCAGTTGTTTAGCTGTGCGTGATGTTCTAACTGCAACTTGTATAAATGTGGAGGAATAAAACTGAAAGAGCCCAGAATGGTGAGATCCAGGTAAAAAAAGAGATCCAGGATAAATTGCTCTCTAGGCTTTGTCTTCCTCTCCTTTTTTTGTATTCATGACCAGACCAAAGCAGCAGGTGTTCCTGGTATGGGCCATGCCCTGTCATGGGATTGTCTCCTGCTGGGAGATTGCACAGTGCTTTTGAGAGCTTTTGTAACAGGTGAGTGAGGTCACAGCATTACCTGGCACTTCTATACCTCAGGTGAAAAAGGTGTGACATGCAGTAGTGGGATTTAATTGATGAAGAAAACAAGATGTTCAGTTTCACCATGTCTGAGTAGCTCCCTTTAAGTTCATAAATATTAATTGTCTGCATATTCTGCAAAGACAAGGTATGAAAGGAAGAAGCAGGAGAGCTTGAATGTTTGTATTTCACATATGAGGATGTTGCTTGGACAACTGTGAGTAGAATTGGCATCTGTCTCACTTTCTTCCTAGCTGTCTCTCAGACACCTGAGTTTTGTCCGTTTTGACCTTCAAGGAAGACATGAGATGCCCAAATACTTCCTTACTTCTGTTTCAATCAAACTTTTAGCAGCTTTCTAGGGGAGTGGTTGGTTTGGTTTTTTTAATAGTGTGAGTTTGTCACCAGCTGCTATCAACTGTTTTCTGAAGCCTCACTTGTATAGTTTTAGCTTTGGAAGAAATATAAAAGCAAAATTATTTCCATGGCCCTATTTACCCACAGTATCTCCCTTGAAGCTCCCTACAAATGTTTTTCTACAGTGACCTTTCAGAGTACCTGCTTTCATGAGAGGTTGCCAGCCTGGAAGTGGGGCCTTAGGCATGTTTTCTTACATTTAGCTGTATTAAAAATGGTGATCTTTGCTCCACTCTTCGTCTGGCAAACTAAATTGCTTTCTACCACTGATCCTTGTTTTCATCGCTCTAATCTGTAAATTTGTTCAGTAATCATCTTGTGCTTTTTTTTCAGAGCATAGACAAAACTGCTGCATAACATAGGGTCAAGCTCTTGAGGGTGGGGTAAAAGAAACTGTTATCTTTTGTGTTATTTTATTGCTATAAGCTGGAAACATTTACTTAGTATTTGGCCTTATCTGCAATTACATTCTGAGGCCTATCAGTCTCTAGTCCACTGGATGTGTCATGTTGATTTTGATATTCTTAATCAAATGTCATTTTGCATCAAGTCAACTGCCATACAGAACCCACTATATCTGTGCTATTAATTAGCAATAAGTGTTTAATTAAAAACCATGCTAGTGCAAGAATATATTTTCTGAAAATTCATGTCATTAATGCTATATTACCCTCTCTATTTTTTTTTCTAGCCAGAGTCTTGTATTTGTCATTCTGTTGCTTTGCCATCAGTGTCCCATAGACAAGTTTGTAGCTATTCATAGCACCAAATCTGGAAACAAAAAGAAACACATTGCCCTAAAAATCCACCCCTCCCATTATTGTTTTCCTCTGTCCTCTAAAATAACCTGTTTTCCAAAGAATACAAAAAATTAGCATTGATAGTCGAAACAGGTCTCCAGACAAGCTCTTTCTTCAAATCACCATGGAAATTGAAACCTACATCTTAACTCTTCCCCATTTGACCTACTCACTCCACGATATTACTGTCCTAGCAGAGTCATCTGTCTTCCTGTGGGACTTGCAGGAATCCTTTCTAGGGGTTCCTGGAGGTCCCCTGCTTAACCAGCCACAACAACAGCACTAGAAGTGATTGTGACTTGTTGCTGGTTTGGGCAGCTGGGGATAAATGGATGTGGGACAGAAGCTGACAATCAAAATCCCTTTCTGGTATTATCTCAGGTGAATTACATGGCTTTGGTTTGGAATTGATTAAAACTTGATGTTAATCTTGCAGCTGTGAAATATAGAAATTCAAGAAACTTTTACAAGTAACCCCAAATCTCTAGAAATGGATTCTGCCAGTGCAGTATTGTCACCAGGCCATCAGCACAGATAGATGCTAGTTGTGTGATGTGATCATAGAGTTCCTGAATGTTGGATGGATAGAGTTGCTGTAAGAACTGAAGGGAGCAGGTTTTTGGGGAGCACAGACAGGGAATCCACTTTTTAATTTTGAAGGTCATTATATAAAACTGTGTTGTCTTATGTTTTGGCTGACTTCCTGTGGCCATGTGGATAAATCACATCAGTTTGTTCACTTGATGTGCATAGACAAGTACGAGGATTATGAAATGAGAGCACAGAAGGGTATGTATTACAGTGAGAGGAATAAAGGGTAGCATAGAGGAAAGTAGTGCCCTTTTGTGGAAATATTTGTGAAAAAAATTGATAACTGAAAAACAAGATGGGTGATTGATACCTGTGGAATGTCTTGGGAATAAACAGATCAATAAAATTAGTAAGATGAGACCAAAAAGGTGTCTTTTGTTGCTTGCTGGAGTCATGCAAAACACTTTTGGACTAGTGAAAAGGGCATGTTCTGAATTCTGGAAGTCATATTCTACTGACATGTTGGGGAGTACATCAGCTGGTAGCTCAAAGTGAGGTTTGTTTTTAACTCTGGAACTTGGGCTGCAGTATACTTTCTTGTTCTGGTTCTTGCTCAAGGAACACAGCTGAGGGATTAACTCATGTACTGGAAAGAGCTGTGGCTTGTTCTGTTCTCCTCGTGGTTTTAGCAGGGCAGGTTATTGCAGGATGTTTTCTTTGTTTTCTTTGTAGCTCTGGTGTTTGGGCTACAGGGACTTCAAATCTTTCAGAGAAAAAAAGATAGCTTCAAATTCAGCTTGGGTCAGATATTTGTTTTATTAGTGGAAATCTTTGTCTCATGTGTTTTCCCAGTTCTAGATAACCTTTTCTTGTAATCTAAGAAATTAATTTCTTTGTTGGACTCATTGCAAGTAAACTTGATAGCAGGATTGCTGTTATTGAGGCAGCTTACACAGTGATTTGCTAAGTACAGCCTCTTCATATAATGTGAAGCAGAAGTCAATTTATTGACCACCACTGGGATTTCAGGAACTGTTGAACTACCTGGTTTTTATCCTTCTCTCATAAAATTTGCTATTAAATATCTTTTTTTCTGTTACCCTCTTGAAAAGGGTTCTCTTTGAAAGGCAGTTGTACAAGAGCAGCAATCCTACTCGTTTCTGTGCTGTAGAGTTTGGCTTTTTAATGAAGTATCTACAGGGTCATGTAAAGTACCTCGACATCAGATTCTTGAAGGTCTTAGTAAAGCATTTTCCTGTGCCAAGAGGACACTGATGCTTCTCAGCTGTGACCACTGGCTTTGTGGCTGTGGTGCCAGCCCTTGGCAGAGAGCAGATCCCAGTGAGAGAAAACACTGCAGAAAGACCAGCTCTGCTCTTAGCATGAGACTGCACTTGTTGCAGGAAATGTGCTCTGACAAATATTATCTGCTGCTTCTCTGGAATGCTAAGGATTAATAAATAAATAAATAATTTCATTAGTTTGTGCTATTTGCTGTTTATTAATAATAGTTTTTTTCTTCTTTCTGCAAACTCTTCTCTAAGGTGTACGTTAGGCAGGAAAACTGCTATCTCTGGTAATCTTTAAAAACAGTTTTAAAAATAGAATCCAAGTGAACTGTACAAGTGGATTATTGATTCTTGGGGATGCAAAGCAAATGCTTTCTGTGAAGTCTTCTTCATTGCTTCAGAGTCTATACCAGCATCTAGAGGCTTTGGGGGTGATATTTTTTGATTAACAGACAGTAATGGAGAAATAATCTCTGGTAAATCTGGATTTCTGACAGCTCTTCCCAGACACTGCTGCAGATGGCATGTCAGAGCTGGGGTGCTTGGGGGTAGAACTTGGGCATTTACAGGTTATGGTCTGTGGTGGTAAAGATACGGGATCCTGGTGTGCTTCTGCTCCATGGGATGGTGCCATGCCATGTTCAGTGTGAGCAGAGCACGACACTGCTCGGGACTGGCACTGGTACTCACTGCCACAGAGCTGCTCCAGGCACTGAAAGGGAAGAGAAAGTGAAGGAGGCAGAGAACAGCTATTAGAGTGCCTTGGATTACTGCAACCAACTAGAGAGGATGACATGTTTGAACCCTGATGCACAGCTGCAACATCTGCTAGCCTCATGCCTGCCTGGCCAGCAGTTGGCCAGAGAGGAACCTGAGCCCAAAACAGTGAGCAAGCAAGGATCTGCTGTACATCCCTGGTTCAGACACCACCATGCAGCTTCTTCACTCTATCTTTAATTAAACTTGGGTTTTCTGTTGTTGTAGCTGGAAGCAGCGTGCTGACACAACTCATTCTTGTATCAAACAGATTAAAATGTCAGTGTTTTAATGTTCTCATCTGTGGGAAAAAGAAAATAGTTGGGTGTTTCATTTATAACTTAAAAAGATGCTGTGGGAAAGGTTTACTTGTGCAAGATGGAAAATGACAACTAAAAGTACAGAGCTCCATTTAATATTAAGAGTCTTTAAAAGGCTGAAAATAGTGAAAGTATTAAATTTCTTCAGGAAACAGGCTACACTGGGGCATGGCAGTTTAAAGCAATTATAAATTTACTGTATTTTTAGTTATTCACTCTGTTTTCTTTGCATTTGTGGTATGGTGTGCACACATCCTGATGAGCTCATGTACCAAACCAGTGCACTGTGTGAGAAAGAAAAGAGTTAAGGTATCTGAAAAGAGTGGTCAGCAGTCAGTGTTGTCCTCCATGCTATCTGACTTCCTTCTGGGAGAAGGCAGCTGTATTTTCTAGAAGTGTAATACCATTTTTTGTGACCAATTCCGTTCATGTTTTCTGCAGGTTGACTCCCTGGGCAGTTTGAGGAGTGACAGTGGCACTGTTTTGGAGCTCTTGGTTGCAGTGCAGCCACCTGTGTGAGGCAGGTTCTGGGTTGGCAGGGGGGGCAGGTGAATGCAGGAGGCTGCTGGCCAGGGGTCCAGCCAACAGCTGGAATTGCCTGCTTGGGGTTAACGTGGCTCTTCTTCAGAAAGTGCCTCACAGACTTATTTAGAGATTTGCTTGATTTAGGCTGTCCTCTGGGTTACAATGCGTGGAATCTCTGTTTCTGGGGCAGCCATGTCTCCCTGGCATGTACATCACATATGCTCACCAATGCCCTTTTGGGTTATGCTTTTCCTGGACTGGGGGGAAGAATTTTAAAGAAGGGAAACAGAAAGAGCTCCCACTGAACACTGATGCTGGAAGAAGAGTGCTGTCTTTTTATTTTACTTTCTTGGTCTCTCACACTTATTTATCTCAGCCCATCTCCTACAGCCTGGCTGCTGGGGGATCAATTTGTTGGCAGGGGTTATTCCAACATCAGCAGAATGCATGTTCTTACTGTTCTGCTTGGAACTGGGTGCTGGAGCCAACACAAACAACTCTGGTGTGGGAACCAACACTGGGTGTTGGAGTCGGGCTGTTCTTGGTGGTCTGTCCTTCCTGTAGTAAAAATGTCAGCAGTTTCTTTTCCCATAGTGTTCATTTATGTTCCTGTTGTTTAGTGTTTATACAATCACTGTGCCTGTGGACAGTTCAAATAAATTTTTAAATAAATTCTGTGGTTTTCTTCGCTTTCAGCTCTTGTTTTCTGTAGGTTTTGGGGTTTTTCCACTCTATGGCTTCATTTTTCTTTTCCCCTTTCCCACTGTCAAAGGGAATGTGGCATTTTGTGTTTGGTGTTGGTTTCTTTCCCACGAGGTAAAACTTGACCGTGGGGACACTTCTTAGGGTAAATAAGCTCCAAGTGCAAGCAGAGTGCCTCCAGAATGCCTTGGGAGCCAGGGCTCAGGGTGCTGCAGGCTGAGCTGTGCTGAGGCTGCTGACAGACATGGTGCTGCACTCTCAGCTTTTTACTGCCCTCAAGGACATCAGACACCACCGAAGCACTTGGTGGTGTGCTGTAAGGCCCTTTCAAGTATTCAGGAACCACCACCATTTCTCACTGGCTATGCATTGTGCTCTAGTGAAAGTCCAGGATGCAGGATGGTTGTGGGAGCTGGATGATTTGAAGCTTTCTGTAATCCTTCCTGTTACCCTCAGGGCATACTGAAAAATTACCTCTTTGTACAGTCTTTGGGATATGATGCAGTCCCCAATCAGACACTGCTCTATTAAATAAAAAGTATGATAAGCCTAAAAGCATTGAATTCAGTATTTTGAATCTCTAAAGGCCAATCCCAATGTGGATCTATTTGGACTAATTTACTGAACTATTTAGTTTCTCCTCCTGCATAACAACCATTCCATCCCCAGCCATTACCAAGTCAGCTCTGCCTCTGTGGCTGCCAGGAATAACTTTACTTTGCATGGATAATTAACTGGATTGAGTAACAGCAAAAAAAATTATTTCCACATAGTGGTAATAATAAATCTGTTACTACTTTTGGCTCTCCATGTTATTGCCATATTTGGGTATGTCTTAATGAGGAAGTGGCTTCCTTTGGCTGGGTTCAAATACCAGCAAGGAGCCTGCAGTGCTGGACTGAGCTAGTGAGGAGGGCAGAGGGGGCATTGGACCAGGCAGGCATTCCTGCCACAAATCACTGTCTCTGTTTTGTTTTGTTTTGGTGGGTTTTTGTTTGGTCTTGTTTTAGAGGGGATGTGTTTATTGGGTTCTTTTCTTCCCAGCAAGCAGCAAACTTCCAGTCTTTGTGACAAAATAAAACTTGGAATTTCTGTTCATGTAAGGATCAAAGCTTTGCTAAGATGGAAATCTTGCAAATTTGTTTGTTTGTTTGTTTGTTTGGTTTGGTTTTTTGGGTTTTTTTTTTGTTTGTTTTTTGGGGTTTTTTTTGTTTGTTTGTTTGTTTTTGGTTTTTCTTTTCTTCCAAACCAAAATTGACCTTTCCTGTGAGGGTATTTGGAGCATCCCACTCTGTTTTCCAAAATGCATAAAATACCGGGATGAGAGCTGCTGAGCTCACCACAGGAATTCTCTTGAGGGACAGATCTAAAGTTACAAGTAGCTTCTGAGCGCAATAACTTCCGAGTCTCATAACAGCTTATCTGACACTCTAACGACCTTTTCTAGAATCATCCTTCTCCTTTCCCTATTTGTTTTCCTGGCCTTTGTCCCGTGGTCTGCAGCCTTGCTGAACCTGCTCCCTGTAGAGGCTGCTCTCAGCTGCTGGAGCAGTGAGTGCTGTGCCCAAATCCCGACATCTCAAGTCCAGGTACTGCATCCTCGTGTGTGCCGTGCTGCTGTCCTGTGGCGACAACCCACCCAAGTGCCCTTCCTCCTGCAGCTTGTCCTCAGCATGGCAGCTGCAGCCCTTTGACATGGATTACTGACACAAAGAACAGTTTAAGGATGTCACAACGGGTCGCACAATGGAAAGCTGAAGGCTTCTGGGAAGAAGAGAGCAAAGTTAATTGGTGGTAGAGAAAATTAAGGAAGGTGTTTGTTGGCATGTGCCCATTAACATTTCTTTCTGTCATTCTTGCCTGTGTCCCCCTATTTAATTCACTCTATGCCTAATCCATATCTGCTGTTCTTTTTCCATCATCCTCTCACTATGTCAGCCTCCTGCCTCTAACCACTGCCCTTTTCAGGCAACTCCTGAAAAAAAAAATACAAAAATTAACTTAGTTATTGATAAGTAACTTACTGATAAATAACTAAGTGGAGTTTGGTAAAGATAGGAGAAATGTGTAACCTTAAAGCTGTAGAAGTCTGATGGTTGTAAAACCAATCACTGAATTTAGAAAAGACAAAAGGAAACAGCTCAAGAAAAGCATTTAAGCAATTCTTGGTGAAAAGTGCTCTTTGCCAAAAATAACTTCACTATATTGAATTGTTCATGTGGTGGGAGGAAAAAAAATAGTCAAAAAAATAAGAATTTAGAGGATTCTTTTCCCCCTGTGTTCTCAGCATTGATCTGGCTATGTGACTGTAAAACCTATAAAACTGTGAAAATACTGAACCTAAACATGGATAGTGCAGGTTAAGGTCTGTGAGCTTATGTTCCTTATTGCTTGGTGCAGTTGAGGATGCATCATGTCATTATAAACAGTCACCTAGATTACTTTTTTATATTAATTCTGAGGCCTGCAACAGACTGTGTGTAAATGTAAGTGGCCACGTGGCTTCCTCATCCTGTCTGCTTTGCCAGTGTATAAGCACGAATGGAGCACTGATCTGTTCTCTGGTGTCAAATTTAGGATAAAGTCAAACTGGAAGATAAATCATTTGGTTTTGCCTTCATTGAATTATAACAAGGTTACCCTGGCTTAAGTCCTAACTCCCCAAAAGTGTTTACTTACAAGATGTACCTCTGAGTTTGCTGGCCCCAAAGCTGCCTTGAGTGGCAATGGGTCCATGCTAATGCTGCTGCTCTGCAGACTGAGCTCCAGCCAACTTCAGGGGCTGTGTTACTTCTCTAGATCTTTTTCTTAATTGCTTTTCACTGCAGAGAAATTCTAGCTGAGCACATGTTCTCATGTCACTGGCAAAGAACTGTGAGGGCCTCACTACTGCTCTACAAATAAATTATATGCTCAAGCCCAGCAGTGAGATGCTTGTGAGACACCTCTGTGGTCAGCACCCTCCCGACCTCTGCTCTCCAAAAATAAGCTAACACAAAAGAAATCACTGGTTTGTATAGACCCTTCTGAAACAAAGACCAGCTTTTTGGAAGAATGGTTGGTTAGGCTGCTTGGATAAATACTGAGCATGTTCAATATCCCTGGAATACAGTGTAACTTGTTCTCAACAAGGAGAGCCACAAACTGAAGTTGTTTGCTGAAATGCCAATTTTCTTTGAGTCTCAGAGACAGATGTGCAGATGGGAGAGAAACCATGGTGCTATGAGCAGGTATGGCCTGTGGGCTTGGGCTCAGCTTGGCTGACAGTGTTGTGCCAGGTGTCAGGAAGCAGAAACCGCCAGCAGGCTCTCAGGCTGAGGGGGCTTGCACTGACTTTAGGAACACCACGTGTACCTCCAGATACCATCAGGTATCAGCTGCTGAAACCCAGCACTTCCCAACTGGTGTTACCAGCGCTCAGCAGAGGCGGAGGAACGGTAATCTAATAGGGGCTATATCAAAGGGCAGTATTTTATAGTAACTTTGCTATATTGATGAGATCCGGGCTGGGGGCCCAAGTGTTCCTGGCTGTGTGTCCAGCTGAACCCACAGGTCCCAAGGCTGCCAGGGGCCCTGGAGCCCTCTGCTCCTGCCATGCCATCCGTGTGGCACCAGGCACCTCCTGCTCCCACGGGGACACAGTGGGCACATTGTCCCCGACCCTGCTACTTGGCCATCTACTCAGGACTCCCTTCTGTCCTCTTGGGGGGTTTCAGTATGCAGGTGTGGCACAAATTTGTTGGTGTAGGTTTTGGGTTGTTCTCCCTGACTGTAACAGACCTAAAGAAAGAAGATAAAGTGTTGAGCACAGTTCTCTCCTTGGCTGCAATCCTCTCAAATGGCTACCCTGGTGCATCGTGGCTGACTTTAATTATGTAGTTTGAATGAAAATGAGAAGGAAGCAGTTTGCCTTGGGCCCATGCATACCTGGCATGCTTCATCACAGCCTGACAAATATCCCTTAACCCAGTCACTAGCCTCTTATCTTATGGCTTATTTTTAAAAATCCAGCCCAGGGAATTGTGGTGTTTTTAAGGGGAGGGGTGTGACCTGCAAATATTTGATTCTGTTCCTGTCCCACAGTTCTATGTAAAAATTATTTAGTGGTTTTCCTTTTAAACAATTAGCTGACCTTCCATATGGATCTCAGCTGTGCATTAGCATTGCTTGGGGATGTGTTTGTATCTTTTGTCTAAAAATACCCAGCCGGTAGGATCCATGATCCATGAAAGCTAATTGAAACAATTTCTCTTCAAGTTTTGGCAAGTGAAGCATGCATTATAAGCATTAATATCTATAAATTGAATTGTTAATGAATCTAGACACTAATAATGAATGCAATTCTGTAGGCTTAACTAGAAACACTAAAATTATCAGGATCTGGAACAGAATTTTCAATCATTTTTGCTTATTAAATAGCAAAACTATGCTTTTAATAAGCTAATCATTTTTATTTGACCCCATAGGAGTAGCTCAGCTGATTAGAAACAGGTTTCAAACTGCAAAACAATGTTGTTTTTCTCTCCCTGTTTTAACTACCACAGTGCTGATCAGATACTGATCTCCATTGCTTATCCTGCAATTCCTCTAAAAGAATTTGCAGCAGAACCCCTCTATGTCCCATTGAATAGGAAAATTCTCTGCACAGATAAGTCATGCTGTAAGATGCCAAAACAACGGGAACTTACTTGAAAGATTGTTAGTGCACAAAAATACAAATATAAGAGATTCCTATTTGGTCTTTGTTATATCCAGAAGTAGAAAACCACTTGATGCAACTCAAAACTCAAGACAGGCTGTCAGCTTTTATGGAGCACTGGTGTCCCTTAGACAAGCAATTTCTTTTACCAAAAGATTTAGTAACTCTACAGCATTTGTTAAATGAAAAAATCAAACTTTGTTGTCTTGCAAGATGACAGTAAAGAACGATCTCTGAAAGGTGAGGGAAAGGGATGTCCAGGATTTATGTCTGGATTTACGTCTGGGAAGGACCATAAAAGGTTCCTCCATCTCTGGAGGCAATTGATATCCTTATAGAAATGTATTCCAGTGCTTAATTACATTATCTAATTGAAAGAGGGGTTTTCCTTTACTTAATCTTAATCTCCCTTACTATTGTTCGTACCTACTTCCATTTATTTTTTTGTTCTATGAACATGGAAGAAGGTTTTCACTCTATTTGAAGGCTCTTTCCATGTTCCCCAGCTGCCCCAGTACTTCCCCCCCTCATTTCTTCCCTTCCTTAGCATGGACAGATGTCAGGTAGCAGTGATAACTGAGTGATTAACATGGGATGGCAAGGGAGGAATACTGGCTATCTTGGAGGGATTAAGTGATAAGGAAAGAAACATCAACAAATGGAACTAAACAGCACAGCAGGGGATTCAAAATACTTCACCAAAGTACTAATGGGAAATAATTGGTGTTTCTTAGTTCAATTTAAAACTCAATGGGAAATTAATATTAAATTAATAATGCAGGAACTTTAACTTAGTAGGTAGCACTGTAAATGTTACACTGAAATATTTATCTGAAGTAGTTCAGAATATTTTTGTTACTTGGACATTTGCTTTTGTGTCCATGCACACTGGGATCCTGTTCTGCCTCCTCTGGTGGCTGCCAGCGAACCCCTGGGCACTTTCCAATCCTTTACAGATCTTTTCCCTGTGCTGAGAGTGTTACAGGGAGTGCCTGACACATGCCACCAGGGATGGCCATGATCACAACCATGGCTGTGCAACTCACCCCCTCTCAAGGCTAAACACTTTCATTTGGGTAAGATGCTTGGTAATATTTTCATCATGACACATCTGTAAAATGAATGGACTGAGATAATTTGAGGAGAGAAATGTTTGAGGGTCTTCCCCTCCCTCCCCCCCAAGGCCTTTTCCTGATGGACAATACACTGGCAGAAAAACATCAGTGGAACTTGCTCAGCCTGAAGAGTGTGTCCTGTCCTACTACCTGCACTGGGCAAGGGAGAGAGCGCTGGGTCTGAGGTATACATTCCTGTTCTGTCTCTTCTGTGAGAAGTCCATATTCTGTGAGACAACTATTAGAATTATCTTTAATAGCTAATACTAGAATTCATCCACTGATGACTGGTGCGTTTGGATTTATTCTTTGCTGTCTTCTGCTTTCGAAGATTCCTTTTCTCAAACCAACAGCAAAAAACAAGGAAAAAAGAGTTTTCTCAGTGCTGCTATTGACATTCTACAGAATAACTGCCCTGGAGTTAATTCCTCCTCTTAAGTAAACTACTTCCATCGGGGTATGTTAGCATGGAGAATATTGGCATTCCTGTTTACTGAACAGGAAACTTGCTTCTTTAGTAAATTTAGTATATGTACAGGTGTACTTTTCAAGAAATGTAACAAATAATCCAGGCAAACCTGGGAGCCTACTAGTGAGTCATATGCAAACTGAACCAAAAATATTTAGTCCTGGAGTAAACACTTACAAAGTGTCTGTGCCACCCTTTGCAAGGGGAGAAAGTGGTCAGTCAGTGTGCTACAAAGTACATCCAAGAAAGAGCTGAAATAAAACTTTTTTGTACTTTAAATGTAAAACAGTGTAAATAATAATGTAAACCAGGTAATGTGTTAAAGCCTTGCAGTCTCTTTCTTTCACTTGAATGCCAGTTGTGTCAGGTGCCCTTCTTCCTCCTCCTCCAGAAAAGAAGTTTCTGTCCCTCAGAATCCAACCCTGCTGCAGCCCCTGCACTGTCACAGGTGAGAACTGGCGAACTCTCTGCTTCACAGCTTGTGATGCAATTTTTTCAGCTATAAAAACCCAACCACAGAGTATATCTCAAACAAGTAGTAGAGAAGGAGGACTTTACCTGAGTTGGTTTTGCCTGCTCTCTATAAACAGAAAAATCAATGGTCTCTGTTCTTTTATTGAGAAGAAAAAAGTACTTTTTTCCCACCTGGGAGGGCTAATGGGATACTCTGGTGTGCAGCACTATTTCAGTGGTGAGGGAGGTGTCCCTACTTGATCTCTGCTAATGAAAATCTTCAACCAGCTGTTCATGCTGCTTCTGGGACAGAAAATTTCAGGTTCTGGCTCTCCTAATCCATCACTTTGCTGAGCCTCTGTGGGGGCCTGTGCAGCACTTTTTGAGAGTAATCCCAAGGAGGGTGTGACTTCAAAGTCATGGCCTTTTCACTGGCCAAAGGGTGAACAGTGGTGCTGTGGAACACCTCAATAAACTTGACTACAGAGGCTCAGTGTTCTGGTGGACACTGACAGAGCCTCCCACGTAGTGTCTGAGTCCCTAACAGAGTCAAACCCAACAGTACCTGTGTGCAAAGCTAAGAGGTAGCTTTTTTTTCCCCCTAGATTTCAGACCAGCAAGATCTAATAACCTTTACTTTGATCTTTTGCACATCTTTCTGAAAAACGAAGCATGTCAGATCCTCAGAAATGAAAGGAAATGGGATAATCTTACACCCAAATTGACATGGGCATGTCTTCTGTCATTCCTCAGTATTTTGCTATCTCATGTTTTACGTGGCTCACTTTTCACATTGACAAAAGAGACATCTTTTGTCAAAAGAGGCATCTTTTTTATTTCTAGAACACATGATTCCTTTAGAGCATTTATCTTGCCAAATATTTAGAGGTGTTCATTATGTAAGGCTCTTCAGGAAGAAGATTGCAAGATTTCTCATTCTTGCTGCCTAGAATTTAAACAAATACAAAAAAAAAGTGATATAGTAAAGAGGAAGAGGAAATAATTGACTAAGTATGGTGCTGGGAGCTGAATTACTGTTTTAACCATTGAGGATTACTGGGCACCAGTCTGGGTTGGTGGAACTGCTTGGATGCCAAGCATCAGCATCAGTTTCCATGCTGGATGTCATGACAGCCTGTTGTCACTTTCCAGAGGACCATAACCAAGGTTTATTATAACAGCAGCCCTCAAAATCAAGGTAGCTCAAAGCAGTAGCAGCCTTGCAAACAACTACACCCGTTGTTTATTTTGTGTCTGTATATTTATCTTCTTCTCATCCTCAGAGTTTCAAGTTTTTATCAGAAGTTTTTGCAGAGTGGAACTGAAGCTGTTGACACACTCCACCCAATAACACTGAGCGTGGGGAGAGGTGCCCATGCCCATTTCAGTGCCACAGGTCTAGGCACATGAGGAATGTGAAACTGTTGTTTATGGTTGTTCTAATGAAAGAACCAATAAAGGACAGATAAGGACATACTTTTTAAAGAGCAACTAGTAGAATTTAAGAAACACATTGTAAAGGCAAAAATCATAAATACATTTTTATACCACACTTCCTGTGGCCTGAGAGCCAGATGGTGAGAAACAACCCTATGAAATAGTAGTTTCAAGAAACAGCATGCACAGGTACTATTGCACTCATATTTTGGTGCCATCCACTGCTGCTCTGCCAAATTTGATTCCAACCCAAGTTATTCAGGAAGACACAATACTGAGCTGGTTCCTCAGACTGGAGAGATGGAAGATAGCCCTGGACAGAGCTTCAAGAGTGATAAACGTAATTTGATAACCGGAGGACAACACATAATTATGAGTCCTTTGGAGGTGGAGGGCATGTTAATTGTCTCCTAGCACAGGTGGGTCTCTGAGCAGGGTTTGGCACCTGTCCCGTCTTTCCTGTGAAAGTGTAGGTATTTCCAAACCACACCTAAAACATTGAGGGGAGGAGATAAGCTTTAACCTTTCCTTTTTGGAGAGTTTCTTGATAGTTCATCAGCCTTGTTTTCCCTGTCATCTTTGTCTGCCCCTCACTCCAAGCAAAGATGCCTTGTTGTTAGCAGAGACTTTTTTTTTTATGTAGCCAGGATAAAAACTGACTGTTTTGCAGCCTGTTCTTTATTCTCAGTTCAGGACTTACAGACTGCTCTCTGCAATGTTGTAATGAGATCTGGGATAATAATATCAAGCTGTATCTAAACAATTGGATTAAAGGAAGCCCTTGGAATAGGACAGAGGTTGGTGTAACTTGCTGGATCACGTGTCTGATTGCTGGCCACTTCTCTAGGGACAAAGTTTTTCCTCCTGGCAGAGCTCAGCAGCTAGCTTTCAGCTTCTTTCATCATCAGCATTTTGTACTGAATGTTTCAAAATGTTTAGAAAATGCAGCATAAGGGAGATTGAAGGTGTTATCTTTAATTGGACTAACTTAAAAATTAATATTGAAAAGTTTTCTCCTTGTTATGTTGTTACTGACCTGATGTTAAGAATAGCTTGTGCTGGTCTAGGGGAGAAGAGTAGGGGAATATATTTTGCTTTTGGTTTTTTTGTGCTTTGAATTTTGGATTTTAGTGGGACATGAGAGGTTGCTATTACAGGAGAGGTTGAGAGGTTTAGAAAAAAAAAGAATCTGAGCATGTGTAGGAAACATTTTCAAAGGTCTTTTTAGGTGTTGGGCTGCCTGTGATGATCTGTTCATGGATGCAGCTGGGAAAGGCTCCAGGCAGCCTGAAGTTGTTGGTAATATCTGTTTGTCAGTTTGAGAATCAGGAAGGTTTGAAAGGTAGATGACCTTTTGTTTTAACCTGGTGAGGCTCCTTTGGTAATCACTGCTCAGAAAGTAATGGCGTTATGGAATGGAATTGCAATTGCCTGCTTTGACCTCAGAATATTACTTTGTCATCCTTGCCTGTCTCTCTCCCTTTGTCCCTGGAAAATTAACATTAAACAAGAGTGAGGTGGATTATTTTCTAGTTTATTCATTAGCAGCAGCAGCAGTGTTGTTAATTATATTTAGATTGCAGAGGCTGTATTATGAGTGGCCAGAGAACACAAAATTAGTTTCAGATTTTCATAGCTAGAAGGTGGGAAAATCCTTGTCTGGGTTGCAGACTAAGCAGAATTTCTCTGGATATCACTGAGGCAATAAACAGTAAGCTGCAACTTTTTTTATCATAGCTTTGTTCTCCATGCACAGATTGTACTGTGAGAAATAACACAGCCCACTTCTTGGAGTGTCTTGCTCTCTTTGTTTACGTGCATCATCTTCTCAGCTTCAGCTGGTAAAGTTTTCTTCTTTTTTTTTTTTTTTTTTTTTAATTCTTACAAGGGCAGTCAGAATGTTATTGAAGAGCCCTTAACTGTTTTTTTGGGTCCTCCTATATGAGTTAGGAGCCTGCCAAAGCCTGCAGCCATCCTCCCTGAGCAACACTCAGCAGCAATCAGGATGGGAGCTGGTTACTTGGCATAATAAATAACTACAACCTTTCTTTTTATTTTTAGTTTTGTAATTTATTTAATTTTTCAATTTTTTTTTGTTTTAATCAGTTTATAAACAATTTGTCTGTCTGTGACTCAAAATATCTGAATCATTTGTTAATAAAAACACCACCCTGAGCACAAGTACAAGGGAGCATGGCATTGCAAATACATTTATCTTCCAAAACCCTGCTCTTGCCATCCTGACGTGCTGTGGTACTGCATTTCTGACAAAGAGAGCTGAAGGCATCCAATTCACCTGACAGAGTTGCTCAGTCTTCTGCAAGAGACCTCTTCAGAATCTGCACTATATTGCCTTTATGCTCTTTTGTCCCTTTACAAGTGCATGGGGGATTTTGCTGGACAATGGGATGTGTTCAGCATTACGAGAGTGTTTTTAATAACCAAATTTTACTCCTGGCGTGTTTATAAACTCCCTCAGGTCTTCCTCATGATTTCTTCTGCTGAAGTCGGTTTGCACATGTTCCTTTGGGCTTTCTGCATCAACACTTGATAAGTACTGTGTGTTGATAAGACATGATAGCACATTCCTGAGGAATCCCTGGACAGATAAACCATGTTTAAGTTGATCGGAAGCAGGGCAGACCCTTCTCAGCCCTGAGTTCCTCAGAATTTAGTGGAAACTTCAACGTTGGATGAGGAATTTGAAGTGGAACATGAAACAATCCCTTTCATCCTCAGCTGAAGTGCTGGTACTCATTTTGTCCTTGGTAATTAAAGGGTATTTCTTGTTTTTCTCACTCTTTCAAATCTGTATCTGTAAGATCTCTGGAGTAATTGCTCAGAACAATAACATGGAAGTAGAACATCACTGGTCTCCTTGGCTGGGAAATTTGTGAAAGGGAATGAAAAAAGGGAGAATTTCCCTGTCAGAGCTGCAGTTTGGAGCTCAGTGGGGTCTGAGCAGGGAAAGAGCAGCTCTGTGTCAGCTTTGAAGAGGTAAATCCTTGAATTCATGGGGAGTGTGGGTGGGTGGGTGGGTGTAAGTTGCACATAAAGGAAATATCAGACAAATATCAAATAATTATCAGTTTAAAATTCTGATAAGTTTCAAGGAGCTGAGCAACTAGTGTGAGAGAAATGGGTGCAAGAAATATTTAAAAAGAAAACAAATACAAGTAGAGAGAAAAACAGGCAAGGATTTAAATATATCATAAGCACATCACAACTAATTCATCTGATAAAGGAAGATACAAGACGAGGTGATTGATGTAGCTCAAACATTTGATGGTACAAAGCTGCCTTTACTTGAAATGATGAAAGGAAATAGGGCAAAAATCAGAATATTGAGGATTATTTATGATGTAAAGAGAGGGAGAGTAATCAAAAAGGCTGAGTAAATTCTAAAATGAAATAAGAAATGGCTTATGGTGTATGGGGGGGGGAGAAATAAAGAAAACATTACTAAACAGAGAGTCACTCAGGAATCTAAAATGGATGAGCCCTGAACTGATTTCATAAATGGGCCTTGACAAAGGGGAAAACACAGCAGCACAAGGCTATCTGTGAGTAATGGAAACATTTTACAATGTGGGATGTTAATAGAACATTTGGAAAGGAGGACTATAAATAGAGGACCAGTTCCATATATGTGTCCTTTATGTAAAAGATATTAATAAGTCTATTTTTGCAAAATATTGAGAATTAATTTGGAAAATAATAAACTGCTGAAATAGCGAGGGATTGCAGAATCCATGTAAGGAACACCTGTCCCTTTTTCTCCTTTTAAAAAAGGAATTTGAGTCAGTATTGCTCAGTACATGGTAAAATATTGTCCAAAGTTTTCTGGCTCATGATCTGTGAAGCATATTCACTAAAAAGATCCTATACCCAGGAGCACCTCTGTCACGAGGCGCCTCCTGCTCCCAAGAGAGAGCTGCCTGGATGCTTGCTCTGGTCTTTGTAGTAGGTGTGGAGGACTCTGGGTATCTAAAGAGGTAAAATAACTTTTTGTTTAAGGTGCTATTCCTGTGAGTTTGAATCAACCAGACTGGATTTATTCTGCTGGTGAATCTTTGACAGAGGAATGTGAATGCCCTGGGAAGCATCAGGGTACCAGCACTGCATTAGAGAATACAATAAGTGCAATAGGGGTTTGCACTTACAGGGAGAGATATTTTTAAACATCTAATACATAGTAGGTGCCTGAAATAAATAGAAGATTTTTCTCAGTAACTTCTGGTCAAGGATTATATTGTATTTGTGAAGAGTGACAGTGACAGTATTGCAAAATTCCATCAAATTGGATGTAAACTTCTCAATAATTTTTGTATTAATTTCTGCATGCAAGATGGTGAAAGTGAATTCAGAAGGAGCTGTCTGATATGAAAATATGTAAGGCTGACACTACAAGCCTAAGATTTTCCCCATACTGCTCAGTAGAGGACCTAGACAACAAAAACCCAAAAAAAGGCTGAATTAGTGTCAAGCACAGGCAGTTAGGAAAATGATGGAACAGCTGCTGGGAGATTAGTAAATGTGGATCCCAGGCAACACCATTTCTAAAAAACTTTTCTTTGTAAAAGTGTGTTTAAGGTCTAGAAGTAATGATTTATGAAGAAATATGAAAAGAATTAGATGTGTTTAGCTTGACAAAATAAATTAAGGGTGTTGTACTTGTCCACAAACATGAAGAGCAAAACCAGAAACCATGGAGAAGAATTGCCTTGGACAGGGCCTGAGGAATGCAAATGAAATGTATTGTGATCATAATGCAAGAAGGAAAATGTATCTCAGATATCAGGTAATTCCCTCCATTAGCAAGATTTATGAGACCCATCATGATGGGAATATTAAGGAAATGATGAAAAGTCCATTGACTGAGTCAACCGAAATTGGATTAGAAGGTGTAGAACACTTCAGCCCTGTAACAGGAATTGTCACATGCCCAGCAAATACTGCAGACTTGTGATGCTGTGGCACAACAGAGATATATTTCAGAGTTCTCTCAGGATGTCAGAGGCAGGTTCTGTCCTTGTGTGTGAATGCAGGTGGGCAATCACTGAGCCAGGCACGACCGAGTGTGCCGTGGCTGTGCCTTGGCTTCTCTCAGCTGACGTTCCATATGAATCTTGTGGCAGAGTGTTAATAAACAATAGCATAGTAATGTGCTCCTTCACCCCATAAGTGTCCCTAGAACCAGAGGGTTCCACAAAGAAACTGGGGACAGAACATTTGGATCTTACTCTACTGTCTGTCTCCCGGGTACCTGCCCAGAGGGCTCCCAGACTCCAGGGCTCCCTTCAGAAGCTCAGGAGTGTTGATTCTCGTTGCCTGACACTGTGCCAGAGAACTCTGCCTCTCGTCTGGTGATAAGCCTAAGTGATAGACTTGGAAAGGGTCCCACTCCTTTTCACCTTCAGCAGCTTGCTCTCAGGAGCCGGCCGCTGCCAGAGCTGAGGCAGACGGCTGGTTTGGCATCCAGCACCAAGTGTTCCTCTGGCACTGCTCCATGTCTCATATCACGCTCAGCACTAAAAAACTTCAGAGTTTATTGAGCCTCTCTCTACAATTGGCTTCACCACAGGAGATGGGGTCAGTGCTCCTGTTGTGACAGCAGGTTTTGTTTAGATCCATACCTGAGATCATGGCTGCGCTGTTCAGCTCCTGGAAACCTCCTGCATGGTAAGGGCTGGTCAGCTTTTGCCCTGTTTTACATCCTTATGAATGCCAAAGTTGGCAGCTCCTTGTGTCATGTCACCAAGGCCCAGCCTTCAGTAATTTGCCACTTTTCCTTCAGGGAATCTGAGACACCTGCACAGAATTGTTTAGAAGAATTTAGAAGGTTGGTAACCTTTGAAAGGTGCCTTGTGGATCTAGATCAGTGGTCTCCATGGTGGGATGTACAAGGCTATCTATTTAGGGCACAGGAAGATTTTTTTTTTTGCAGTAATAAATTTTAAAAATTTTAAATAATGTTTATTTCATCCTTATCCTTTGTAAATGCCTATTTTTGTGTATGCTTTATAAAGTATATAATACAGTAGTACGTGGAGATAATTTATAGATAAACACACATACATTGGCATGCACACTCAAAATTTTTTTAATAATCAGATTAAAATCAAAAAGAGTTTGGAGCCCACTTATCTAGATGTTCACAGAAGGATGAGAATGGTGGCTATGGCACAAAGATCTTCCACAAAGAGTTTAGCCTTATGCAAACCCACAACTGCTGTGTAGTCAAATAGCATCATCTATCTTACCTTCTCCTTCTCTGCCTGGTTCCTGTGTCTCTTTGTGGGGTCCAGCCTGGTTCTCTGTATCCATCTGTTCTCATGGAGCGTCCAGGCCTACTATGGATAGTCAGGCAACCACAAGTCCTGGAACATCTGTCCTCAGGAAAGGGCATAAATGTAGCTGGTTCCATGTGTTCCATGGAACACTCATGGGCTGGTGTTCCATTTTCAGCTGTAGCTGGTCGCTGCAGCCACAGTCTGATCTTTCAGACCATTAATTTAGAGTCTTTATTATGGCTCCATATACATGGCCCAGGGCTTCAGCAGACTCCTTCATAGTCCCACAGCCATTGCTCTGTCCAGGAGAGGCCTTTGCACGACATGGAATGTGCTGACTACAGAAAAATGGTGTCAGTTTTTACACTACTGGGTCTCTGATTGGCAGGGTCTGATCTTTCTCTGAGGCAAAAAGCAGTCAGGTTTCAGCAGTTTCCATCACACTGTGCAGGCAGCATACCTGTTTGCCAAAGATATGTGCTGCCAAACTTTGAGCTGTCATTCCAAATTAAGATGTTAGAGCTTTCCTTGACTATGATAAGTCATTAAATATTGCTCAATTACCCTTGCATTGAGCCTTTTTTTAAACTCGAGCTTACTTTACTGAAAGGCATCCTGTCTTGATTTGGAGATATTAAAAGATGAAAAATCCTCCTTCCTTTGATAGGGCAGGGTTTTTAATGTCTAATCATTCTCACTATAAAACTGTGCCTGATTTCCAATTTAAGCTGGTCTGGCTTCAGCTTCCAGCAATTGGTTCTTGTTATGCCTTTCTTGGCTGGATTAAAGAGCCCTCTAGGACCTGGTATTTTCTCCCTTTGAAGGTACTTATACATCGTAATCAAACCATCTCTTGATCTTTTTAATAAACTAAACAGATCAAGCTCCTTAAGTGTCTTGTTCTCAGGCAGCTATTCCAGTTCTCAAATAATTTTTATGACCCTCCACTGTCTCCAATTTTCCTGTGTCCTTTTAAAAACACGTCCACCAGAAACAAAGGCACTCAGATTATTTATAGTTAACTGCTTGTCCCCTTTCTCAAAATCCTTTAGATTCTCTTACTTCCATGCTATGGGTTCCCCAGTCTGTAGAAGACTTTCTTGCTCCTAGAAACTATGACTGCTGATGTCATTTGTTCCAGGTGAGCCAGAAGTGCTCCCAGATACGTAATCTAGCACCAAAAAAAAAAAAAAAAAAAAAAAGTGTGGACCTTTGCTCTGATCGGTGGAACTGTTCTTAAGCTTTTTTTGCCCATTTGTAGGAGCTATTTAGAATCATTAATGCTTGGGAACTAGAACCTTTGTGTATTTTACATTCTGAAAGGACAAGAACTTGAGCTGTTTGGGGCTGTCCAAAGTCACCATTGACTGTAAGTGAGCCTGTTTGTTCTTGTAGAGGAAACCGAGGCTTCTACCACCCTCCAAAATGATGTCAGTAACCAAAATGATGTTTCAGTTCAGGCAATGGTCATAAGAGATAACACAGGGGGATTGGCCAGGGAGGACAGAGTTCAGGAACCACTTAGACTTGTCTAATGAGCTCAGGAAGCTGCCCTGGTCTGTACAGTGAATGATGTTGTCTGTGAGGATTTTCTGATGGTGCCTAATGCTGCTTCTCAGACTCAACTGTTGCTTTGTTGGTTTTGTTTTTCCTGCAATGTGTCTATGTTTTTTAAGGGGATAGTGGATGATCACTTCCCACCCCAATAAAAAGGAAATTTTCCAGGTGTTACCTTGGTGAACTTATTTCTGTTACAATCCCTTATCCCCTTTTGGTCCCCTTTCAGATTCTGTTCCTGTTATTAGTCATAGTTATCTTCTGCTGACTGTGAGCAAACTGGCGGCCAGATCTGCAGTACCTTGTGTTGCCAATACTAGGTATTTTTTCTGTTGCACCAACCAGCCTCCAAGATATTTATCCTTGCAATTATCTGCCAGGTAGGCAACAGCTATTACCTGGTTTTAAGATAGGGAGGAGAAGCCGAGGTATGGGAAGCTTCAGTAGGTCAGGGCTTGAACGAAGATCTTCTAAATCTGGGGTAATTGTGCCTCCTCTCTGTTCCATCTTTAAAAAATAAAGCACAAATGTTAGTTCTGAGGCTCGCTTTCATCTTCACCATTCTGCCTTCAGAAATCTTCACTCCTCGCCGCACTGCGGTCGCCCTCGAAGAGTTGCACAAAGGCTGTCAGTCGCTTTGGCTCACTGTCATCAAATATTGAGGAAAAATAGGAACAATTACGAGTTTAATATTAAAAGAAGCAATTTCATTTCCTTTCTGGAGTCTGTGTAGGTTTTTTTATGCTACCTGAAAAAGCAGAATCTTTGTGCCCAGTGAACGGGGCTCATTTTCCTCAGCTCGGGCCTCAGCCCCAGTGTGCAGGAGACGGGCAAGCAGACACCTGGTCTGTGGCTCGGCAATGCACTGTTTTATTTTTAACTCCCAGCTGGGCCCGACTGCCCAAACTGGGCCGTTGTTTGTTAATTAAACTGTAGGAGAGCAAGAAGGCAGGGAGCCGCTGGCCGGACCAGCCCGGCTCTGGCCACGGAGATGCCTCCCACACGAGGTGTCCCCTCAGTCAGGGCTGTCTCCGCACAGGAGGTGTCCCCTCAGTCAGGGCTGTCCCCGCACACGAGGTGTCCCCTCAGGGCTGTCTCCGTACAGGAGGTGTCCCCTCAGTCAGGGCTGTCCCCGCACACGAGGTGTCCCCTCAGGGCTGTCTCCGTACAGGAGGTGTCCCCTCAGTCAGGGCTGTCCCCGCACACGAGGTGTCCCCTCAGGGCTGTCCCCGCCGCCCCTCAGCCGCCCCGCCCGGTGCGGGCTGTCCGCGCGCTCCGGGCCCGCCCTGAGGCGGCGGCGGGGCGGCAGCGCCCCCTGGTGCGCCGCGGCGGCCCCGCCCGGGATCCTCCGCACCGGGACCGGCGGGACGCGCCCGGGCGGGCGGTGTCCGACCGTGTCCGTCCGTCCGACCGTGTGCGTCCGAATCCCGGCCGGTGCCTGACCGTGTCCGAGAGCCTCCCTTGTGCGGGCACAGCTACAGTCCCTGTGTGGTAGCCCCGGGACAGGGGACACCCCAGCGACAGGGACGGGGAGGGGTGCCCGTGCCCGGGGCCGTGGCCGCTGTCGCCGTTCTGGGCTGTGGCGGTGACACCGGGCAGCGGAGGTGCCGCGGCGTGCTGGCAGGGCTGGCAGGGCTGGCAGGGCTGTCTGCCACACAGGGAGCAGCTCAGCTGCAGAAATGGCACCTTAAACACCTGGTCGGGATCTCCCCAGGGGTGAGCTCCAAGCAGAGGCCGCAGGAGCCCTGCAGCAGATGAAGGATGCACAAGGTGTGAGGAGCAGTTGCGTGCCGTGACCCCTCCGGGCTCAGCCCTCGCCCTCCAGGGTTCCCAGCTGGGCTGTGGCCCCGGCCCCGGGCTGGGCTGCAGGGGAGAGTCCCTGTCTGCTGCTGCCTGCTGCAGGGGAGAAAAGGCTGGAGCTGCCAGAAAAAAAAAAACTGTAAGGTATAAAAGCCTACAAATTGGGGAGAGCATTCTGCTTTGACAGAGTAAAAATAAAACCTGGAATGGGAAAGGAAAGGCGTGAAAGAGTTAGTGACAAAATATCATGTACAGCTGGGGAGATGATGGTTTTATTGGTATTGCAGGGGGGCAGGGAGAAGCTGAGAGGCAGTGAAAACACAATTTGGCCTAAAATTGAATTTCTCTGATAAGGAATTTCAGAAGCGGCTGCCTCATTCACTGTGCGGCCAAATAATCATATGCGCTTTAATAATCTTTATTTTACAGGAGTATGTTGCCAGGGCAACAGAGTGTAAGCAGGAGCACAGCACCTTGCAGATCACAAAGGCAAAGCTGCAGAAAGACATTTTAGCGAGTTTCTCTCTCCCTTTTGCAATGTAATGACGACTTATTTTTCATGCACTGATTTAATAATCTTATTGAAAGATCCTTTCCTGGTTTCTCTTATTCTTGTCTGTCTGAGCACGGACAAAGGCAAAAATCTGGAATTGTCAAGCCCACTGGGCTCAGCAAACTAACAGATGTAATATGTTTAGCATTTTTATGTAATTACTTTTTATTGCTATTTTACCCTACTTCTATTCCTCCCCAGTTAGATGCTGCTTCCCTTCCATTCCAACCCAATCAGGGGCTGGAGAGGGGCTAGGGGAGAGTTGGTAATTGACGGCATTAATCGAGAATTATTAGTGGGACGTGTTTTCAGAGGTGGGGGTTGGGTGCAGCAAGAGACCTTTTAGGAAGGGTGAATTGAATTATGGGCGATGCAATAATGAAGCCTGTGGGCTGTGAGCTGTAGAGGACACTCATCCTCGCAGAGCTTTGAGTGTTATTTATCACAGGCTCTCCTCTCTGGGTGAAAACCAGCACGTTGCCCTACTGACATCCTCTGGATGAGGGGGTCTCAGCTAGCTGGGCTGAAAAACAAACTGATTTGGGCTGATTAGAAATGGAAGCCTCTAGAGATCTTCAGTGTTGGTTAGACTGGGAGCAGAAATGCCACATCCAGACCCTTGGCAGGGCACAGTGTGACCAGCCTGTCTCGTGTGAACATTTTGTCTCTTGTTCTTTCCCAAGGGCCAGGCCAAGGAAGGAAGCGCCTGAAAAGCAATCTTTGTAGGCTGCAGAATGGGAGGTAGGGGAAAGCTCTGTGGAATGAAGTACAAAAACCCTGGGTCATCTCACTTGGGCTGAGGAATTTCAAGCAATCAGGAGCAAAAGCTGGCACCAGAGCTCAGCTGTGCTCTGGCACTGCATGTGGCAGGTCTCTCTGGCACCAGGAAGCAGCAGAATATGTGGGTTCGGTGGGCTGAGAGACTCAGGAAAAGGACATGGTGATGGGGGTTTGCAGCCTCAGCTGTGAATGTCACAGTTTTGTAGTGTGAATGGATACAGGCTTGCAGATGTTACTGCCATGGAACTTTGCTTTAGGAGGCCAGTTCTTTAAAGAACAGCACATAGACTTACTTATGTGTTCTGCATTTTGAGAAAGAATTACATGAAGTGATATTTAACAATATATGTAAAATAATACATTTAATATAGATAAAAGCAATATTTAGGCCAAGCAGTATTCTCCCCACAGGATTACATTGTGGAACACACTACTGGTTTTCTCTGAGTCAGCATCCCCTAGTCACTGTCAATGTGAGATGTTCTTTGAACCAGGGTTTTACAGAGCAGTAAAAACTGCCCTGAAGCACATTGTAGAATTGTCCAGAAGCTAGATTCAGGAGTGGGAGGTGGTTCTGCAGAGAAAAAACCAAACCTTAGAGCAGACGTGAGGACAGCTGCATGCAAGAGAGGGGAAAAGTCTGTTTGGAGGCTTGGGCAGGGGGCCCAATGATGTCCCTGTGTCCCCAGGTTCGGAATGTTCCCAGTCCTATGGAAGCACTAACAGTAATACAGTGCTGGAATCTCACTACCACTAATTTCTAATCATAGAACAGACAAAAACTGCAGTTCTGAAGCCCAGTTTAAATTCTGTCGTTTTCTCAAAAAATAAGCATTTAGACCTGAGATATCCAAATCCAGGGAGGGAACTATTCCTGGCTGCAGGAACAAGAGTGTGTGATTCTATGCAGAGTGAGGTAAGCAGTTAATGCTGCATTGATGTGTTCAGTTCATTAACATTTGTTTATAAACCAGTAAGGATGTTGTTATGTAAGGACATTTTACTCCCACTAACAACTTCATCTTGGCTTTTAGAATATTTGCAGTGCTAATCCTGAACAGCACAGGATGAGATAATGCTGTGGTATAAAAATTACTCAATATAAGTTTCTGCAATAGAATAATGTACATTAAATATATACAATATAGAAAGCAGTAAGATACCATCTATATAGTATTATATATGTAAGTATATAGAATTACTCATTTGCACTTCTGAATGTGCATGTAGATTGAGAAGTCTAGGAACAAAGACAATTCTTTAATGTCATCATAAAAAGAAAAAAGAAAACCTCTTTTTTCTGAGCAAACATATCCCAGGTTTCACCTTCCTGCTATTAAATGAATGAATTGCAATGATGTAACTACTGCTTAAGGCTTTATCTGATTAGAAAATTTAGCTGTGCCTGATGCTGAATTGTCCTATTGTTCCTAATCTGGGGATATGCAGGATTTTCTACAGCCATTGTAATACTTGTCCCCTTTTTTTTTTTTTCATGGGCAGGTCTGATGACTATTACCTAGTCATATATTCTAGATAATATTCTAAACTATATTTTCCTTATGAAGAAAAAGGCTTTTCGTAAACCAGAAAAGACTTAATTATGTACAAAACTATTTTTACTGGCTATAAAAGCGCATCAGCATCCTTCAAGTTGAGCTCCTAAAGCTTTTCCATGGCATGTGGGGTCAGGAGAGGGAATGAACAAAAAAGCTTGAATGCAAGATTCCAATGCATTTTGTCTTTTTCCCCCACAGACCTGGAACCTGCTTCATCTTATATTCTTTAATTTTTTAGTATAAAAATAGTATTTCTTTGGGTTCCCATAATACGAAAAATATTTGGAAATTGATTTATTTAGAAAAGGATTGTTTTATTTCTCTGGGTATGTCTCGAGAACCTATGGAGTACATCACTTGTCTGCTGCTGCCTTTATGTTAGCAGAAAAGCCAGGAATGAGTGAGCAGCCTGTTGCTTTGGCAGTGTTTGAGGAGAGATCTCCCCTTCTCTATGTCCTCAGAGAGCTGGAGACAAGGCCACACTGATCTAAGGAAAGCCAAGTAAGTTCTGCAAATCTCAAATCAGGCCAACAGTGGAAGATCTGTCCATCACTCAGATTTAGGTGAAGTCCTTTTCCTCACTGCTTTCTCTGATGTTTAGGAATATTTTTATTATTATTATTTAGTATTGTCTGGTTTCTGTGAAATCCAACAGGTCTGCTCCTCTAGGCACTAGCTAAGGAAATCTACAGTTTTTGTCATCTCTGCAGCATTCATTTCATAGAAACACTGCACACTGATTCAGTTAAAGTATGTAGATAGAAGATCTCCTATAAGCAATCTGCCATGGAGAGTGCAGGAAGGCAGCTGACTGCAACCAGACTGGGCCACAGAAAGAGCCGTGGAACAAGGTGAACTGCAGACTGCCAGGCACTGCACAATATTTCTGTTTTTTTTGGGATACTGCATTTTTAGCTCCTTAAGGCCAGTGCTGGGTGAGGGACTGTTTGCTGGATGTTCCTCTACAGTTTTTGAATATCTTTTTTTTTTTCTGTTTTAGTAATAATAAGCTTTAAAATTGAGAAAGTTGAAAGGATTTTTATTGCTTCTTTGTAAGACTCGATGGGGAAGCACGAAGTTGAAGCAAGGTGAAAGAACCTGTACTTGCTGCAGGTGGAAGCAGGGTTATTGCCATCACAATATTGAAAAGGTTTGTCTTTGTTCTAATTTTCCTATTTTTCTTAGGAACGGTGGGATAAAAATTTGGTGAGAAATTGAAGCCCAACAGCTTAAATACCCAGGTACTTCTAGCACGAAATCTGGGCAATTTGCTTTCCTCTTCCTGCTAGCTTGTATCCTGCTGCCTTTTGAAACGGAAACTCTTCTGACCCTCTAACCCTCTTGTTACACAGAATAAAACTCTTTTAATTGTGTTTTGGAGGAGCATGCAAGGAGCTCCCACACTACTAATCAGCTTTGCTGGCTTGGGTCTGTATCTCGAGGATTCATGTCAGCAGAATAGCTTGATATTATTGCTGCTCTGCATCACTGATTTAATGCTGAAGAAGTTTAAAGGTGCAGGTCCCCATTTCTATCTGTGTGTTGCTACAGAGTGAGAACAGCTCCTGGGCACCTCTGGCACCCCCTGGGACCTTGCAGGAGCACTTGGGCAGGCCTTGCTGTTCTTTGGGGTGCAGTGTCAGAGAGGGTGACTGCCTGCTGGGCAGAGCTCGTTGTGGGCACAGCATTAACACTTGAGGCTGTTTATGGAAGAGACTTTTCATACCTGTTTGTTTGCAATGTATCATATGGAAATGCAGGTCAGCTTTAGTGCCTGGCACCTCTTCACGCAATTAAAAACAAAAAACCCTGAAACTCTTCTAGGTAGATTTTGTTTTGCACTGGCCAGGAGCAGGTCTGAATGGATTTAAAGGAGACCTGGCTTAAGCTATTTAAGGTCATCTGCAGCTTTGGTTTGAAGGATGGAACTGCTACCTTCCAGTGCCAGAACTTCACCACTGGATAATACTGACAAATCCTCCTTTACAGTAGCAAGGTGGAAGTTGGCCAATATAAAATCCTGTCCTGCTGTAGCTCTCCCTTGAGCAGACCCTCACCCATTTTAGCACTCTTTCTTACATTTTTTGCCTTCTCACTGTCCTCAGAAGACACAAACACTGCTTTAGCTTTTCACATTTCAATATAGGTGTGTTTAGCACTGAGATTTGCCCCAGCTGCAGCCCATGTACACAGAGCTGCTGCCCATTTGCTGATGTTTGTTCATAGCTCTGCTAATGTGCCTCTGTTTGGCCTTCAGCATTCCAGAAGTAGAAAGGCCACTTAACCCAAGTCCTAGTTCTCTGATCCTGTTTGATCAGGAACACTGATGCAGGAACTACCTGGGACAAATGACTCTACTGAGAACACTCCCAATTGCTCTGTAATAAACCTGCCCATGAGGAGGATGGAGAGGGCAACAGTGATTGAAAGGTCAACAAGTCTGAGCACTGACAGCATGAAAGATACAAATTATAATTCTGGGGCCATGATGCCGAGAGTGCCCTGTGTCTAAATCCTGGCGTGGCTGGAGCCTGGGTGTGTCAGCATGAGTGCCACCCTGTCCTCGTCCCACAGGAGAGGATGCAGGATCTCAGCATCCCTTTATCCTCTCTGTGGCTGAGTGCTCACAGGTTTAACTTCAGTCCTGGAGATCACTCATGCAAAGAGACCAGAATTCACAGGTGTCACAGTGCTCAATTCCCCGAGTGAGAAGGAGCTCTGTACTGAGGAGGCTCCAGCCTCCAGTCTCCAGCCTCCCTGTCTGGGCCAAACACACCTGGGGCAGATCCCACCAGTTCTGGTGGCAGGTGTACACCTGGCTCTGCTGGGCTTGAGCCATAATTTATCTCTTAATAAGATACAAGGAGAAACTTTTCAGTGTGTTCTCAATAAGGTAGGAAGATGGAAATATATTACAACTGATGTGTTATGTCATCTTGTCCATTTGTCCCAAAAGGGATGGTCCTGGCAAGCTGGCTCTGGGCCTCCTCCCACTGACACAAAGCTGGGAGAAGCTGACCAAGAAGACAGTTGTGATAGTCCTGTTTGATTTGTTTTAGTGAAACTTTTTATTTGCTGGGGTAAAAATAAACTTTATGGAGTTTTGTCATCCTACAGTTCTGCTGACCCTGTGCTCTTTTGGGTGTTTGCCTTTTGAATTTGAGACCATTCAAATTTTGATACTTTGAGTTCTGGGTTGTTTGTTTGTTTGTTTGTTTGTTTTTCTGATGTGTTCATGCAACAGTCGCACGTTTCCTGTAGTTTTAAGACCTAAGTCTGAACAAAAACTGCTGGTACTGAGCTGCTGGTTCAGTGTCCCAGGGAAACAGCCTACGTGGGCTTTGATGAATTTAATTAATGCCATAACCATTGGGCTTTTTTTAATATTATGGTCTTTTACACAGATCATTTAAAAGCTTGGTCTGTTTTATTACCACAAAGCATGCACGAGATTGTACACATCATCACATCTAAATGTGAAGTGTTTGCACAAATGAGTTTCAGAACACCTACTGAACAGACTGCAGTTTGGGAAGTTTCATGGGGGAAGGAATTCCTGCAGAGAAAAGGTCACAGTGATCAGATATCCCTCCCAGCAGGAATTGGGGAAGACTGTGCAAGGCCAGCTGAGGTAGAGCTTACACCTGGTGCACCAGCAGCCCCTTGCAACTGGAAAGGAGCACATCCACACTTTTGTTTTCACGTGCAGAGATTGATTTTCTCCTGTAGATGAATATCCAGATCTGGATGATTATAACAGAGAAATGAGATCCCATGTTCTTACCACAAACATGATAACCCAGGATGTGATTTCCTGACTGTGGTTGAAGCCATGTTTGGGTGGCATTGCTCTTAAGAACTGTTTTCTGATTCATTTTCATTCCAGGGTGTCCTTCAGGCCTTGCTTAAACATGGCATCCACAGACAACTCACTGTTCTTTCTCAGGCTTTCACCCCCCACAGGTAGATCTCTTTGGGGCAGGATAGAAGCAATTATGTTCTGAAGTCACAGAATCACAGATTAGGTTAAGTTGGGAGGGGCATTTAAAGAGGACCTAGTTCAGCCCCTCTGCCCTGGTCAGGGACACCTTCCACTGTCCCAGGTTGCTCCAAGCCCCATCCAGCCTGGCCTTGGACACTGCCAGGGATCCAGGGGCAGCCACAGCTTCTCTGGGCACCCTGTGCCAGCGCCTGCCCACATTTATCACATCATACTTGGTCTGCTCAAGAACTGCAGAATTGCTCTGGTAATACTGGATATTTTTCTGTCAGATGCAGCTGAAGGAGAAAGAGTAGCTGTCAGGGAATTGTGACTACATGGTGTGAAAACCCTTCAAGTCAGTTGGAAAGTGATGTGTCACACACTCTGATGCACGAGTAAGGAAGATGCAAAGATTGGTGGCAAAGTGTGGTTAGGTGGATCAATAAACCACAGGATGTTTTGGATTCTGGAGCTGTAAGGAACAGTGGGAGGCATTGGAAAGTGTGTATTTACTAGCACCTAGCACTGCTCCTATGCCTGAATGCAGATACGAAACTAAGAAGTAGGAAATGGTGGCAGGAAGCCTCAAACTGAATTTGCAATGCCACAGAAAAAATAGGGAAAACCAGGAAATGGAACCCCAGCATATCCTTAAGCTTAGCTGTGCAGCAAGATGTTTGTCTGTGGAGTCTTTGTCCTCTATTGTGTGGGATGATTAAAGTAAAAAAGGCTCTTACCCTAAAGTATTACATTTTTTTCCCACTGCTGTGTTCCTAGATTGTTGATGTTCTAATTTTGAACATATGTCTCTAGTAAGTAACTGGTGATTCAGTTTTGCACTGGCCAAGTTCATATTCTGGCTGTAGATAGGAGGGACACACACTGCTTCCTGGGAAGACATCAGAGCTCAGCCTTTGACTCATTAAATTGAGGGTGGCCAATGCTCAGGTTCAATAACTGTAACGATTGTATTCCCTGAAAGGTACCAGTCATTCTGAGGAGGGAAAAACCATGCTGAGATGGCCTTTGGCATTGTGAGAGGCAACTGGTTCCAAGGAGCATTTACACCAGCCAGCCTTTGCTACTGCTGCCAATGCTCAGGGGATCAGGTAACAGTTCAAAAGAGAGCATCTGCAATGTTGTGACTTTTGCTGTAAGTTCAAGAGAAGATAATTAGAGTTGCTGCCCCTGCATTCAGCTGGATTCAGAACAATGTTGATGCAGCTGCAAAAGGCCCAGAGCTGTTGGAGTGTGGCCTGTGATGTGGTTGACGCAGCAGCTGAACTGAGAAGTTTTATCTCTAAGACATCTTTACTGAAACCAAAATACACCAGAACAGAAGTCTCCCAGCACTTTTAAGCAGAGTCCTGGTCAAACTGCTCAGTAGTTTGTGAATTGAGGTGATTGTACTAATTGGATGTTGGACAGAGGCTGATTGCACTCATGTCTCATGGCTGGAAAGCACAAACACTGAAAGCTTAATTCACCATGCCTTTATCACATCACCTCCTGTTTCAGGAATCACAGCCTTTGTTCATGCCAGAATCAAATTCACATCTGAATGGAGAGGACTTCCAGTAGCCTGAGATCTGGATGCTTCTTTCCAGGAAGAGATGATGAAGGATCTGGGTCTTGATACTCACAAGCTGAGCAGCTCTGCTGGGTGTAAGAGGGACAGACACGTGTGTTCTCTAAATGAGTGTCTGATACTGGCATGGACTGGGGAGAGTTCCCTGATCACTTGTCCTCTGATGCTGTCCTCTGGTCTGCAGAACTCTTGTTCGCTGCCTTGGCAAAGCTCCTCTGTTGTTAAGTTTTCCCTTTATTTGCTAAATCAATTTTCTATGAACTGAAAAGAGACAACAAGGTTTTATTTGTGTATGTTTTGTTGGGGTTTAAAATTTTTGTTTGGTCCGTCTTTCCTTCCTACTAGCTCTTTCAAATGAGGAAATTCACAGTCATTTTCCCTAGTGCCTCTCATACCCACTTACTTTGTTGACTATTTTGTTTATTGGATTTGTTATTTAAAATCTGTTTCCTTATGGCTCTCTCTTTAATTTCCTCTTCTTTATCAGGGTTGCATGAAGGTAAACTGAGTCCCAAAGCTATTCTATCCTAAATTCTGGTATCTTATATATATATATATATATATATATAAAACTTCAGGGTTGATGGCATCTATACTTGGGATTATTTATGGGATTTCATAAAAAAGAAAGAGGAAAATACAGAATTTCACGGCTCCTCTCTTCCTTCCCCAGTTCCCAACCCCCTCCCCACAGAGGAGTTTAATGTTAAATGATAAATGTGGAAATTAGAGACCGTCGAGAAAATCCAATTTGGTGAGGAGTTTTAAAAATCCCATAATAAACGCCGAGTGAAATGTATGATTTAATGCGGGGCGCCAATGGCTGCTATTATGTGCTATTAGCAAATCGGGGTTGAGAGTGAATCTTTATCACGGGGCGCGCGCGGGCCGGGGCCGCCGCTGCTGCTGCATTGATTTGTGGCCGCTTGTCATAATGACATGGGGAAGCAATGAATGGAAGATGTGCTTTTGATAGGATTGAAGGGGTGCAAAGGGGGGAGAAAAAATTCAGCAAGTTTTCTATCTCTTCTGCCTGATTAGATTTTTTTTCTTCTTTTAAGAGCTTTCACATTCCAATAAAAATGCTAAATCAGCTCTGAAGCAGAATTGTTAGGGAGTAAATAGCCAGTCACATTTAAAGGAGGAAAAGATCTGACTTAACAGCTCTGGCTTCACAGCAGCCCATGAGTCTAAAGAATATTTCTGGCTCCACAGAAATTACAGTAGTGGGTGGTGTGAGGGTGGTGGCTGGTCAGAGGACCTGCAGGCAGTAGGCATTGACATCTGTGGGATGCAGTTCGTCAGGATGCACAAGGAATCAAATCCCCTGTGCTGGTGTTTAAGACAGGAGAGTGTGTTTCTGAAACAAAAGTGACTGCAATGAAAAAAAAAATACAAACTATAAGCCATTGCCTTATAGTAACAAATAATAAAGGTTTCCTCTGCATTTGGAAAGAATTTTTGTCACTTTAATTACAGGTATTCCTTGTCAGAAACCTGACCAGGTTTAATGGGAAAGGAGTGCAATCCCTGTGCTGTTTGGGAGAAGTAGTGTGACTGTGCTGGGGGCTTTCCTGTGAGTCAGGAGCCAAGAATATCCTGCCCAGCCATGGCTCTGGTGCACACAGGAATGAGGCAAAAGCCAGGTGTGCTCAGGAGAGGATCTGAGGGTGGGGGATGTGTGTGCCTTTGCCTTCCTGATTAGCAGATCCACATGCTTTTAAATTCCTGTCTTCCAAACACTTTGCCTGCCCCAGGAAGATGGAAATTGCTTATGCCCCAAGGAGCAGAGCTCCACTTTGAGCTCCTTTGCATCAAAGTCTGCATGTCGTCTCTCATTACTACCATTATTATAATTGTTGTTGTTGTTATTATTATTATTATTATTATTATTATTATTATTATTATTATTATTATTATTATTATTATTATTATCTGGTTGGCCAGGCTGAAGAGCTGTGGGCTGGGTAAAGTTTGGAATTCTGATATTGGGTCCTCCCTTTTGGCCTGCCCAGCCTCAGCTGCTCTTACTTACAGAAACCCTCAAAGAGCAGCTGAGAGAACGTGGTTTCCAGGGCTCACTCTCAGCGTATGAAATAGCAGATTAGAAATCAATGCAAAGAGTCCAAGTGCCCACTTCATCACTCAGGAGAAAGAAATACAGTATTCCTGGTCTGAGCTGTGTGCTCATTAAAATCACATCCTTTAAAACACCCTTTGAATTAAACAGTGATCAGTGTAGACAGGTGGATTTCATGCTAGGCAGGCTGATGCCATGGTCTGACATGGTGCTCACCTCACACCCACTGGTCTGACTGGGCTCTCCAGGTGTGCACAGCTCATGTCCTGCACATCTGCTGCAGAAATTCAGCACAAATCCTTGATGTGACAAATGCTGCTTTTTTTGGCAGACAAATCAGAGAGTGTTAGTTCCTGCTCAAGAGCACTGACTATGAATCACACAGGGCTGGACACTTTAGGAATCCATCTCACCCCTCAAGCCATTCCAGCACACTCATACAAACAGAATGGATTATTCCTGCAGGAATTAATGAACAATGAACCAGTGGGAACCCTTTGCTAGGGGAAAGTGCTATTTTGGGCCAGTCTTTTGTGGTGTTTGATAAGAAGATAACAGCTTGATTCTCTACATGTATTTATGAAGGTAGATGTAGGCTGGGAATCAGCTTTGGGAAGCTTTTGGTGCTAATGTGATATTGCTTCCAGAATGGTTTTTACTTCTGAACAGATGAGTCAGCAAATTTACAGAGGCCACGTTCCGGCTCTGTTCTGTCCTGTGTTTTGGCTCCTAGGTACAGATTTTATGATAACAGCAGAGGAGGCTGATATGACACCAGATTTCAAACATGAAGATGCTGGTGCCAAGGGAAAAATGAATATTTGTTCAATGTTTGCTGTTGGAATGTTTGTTTGCTACGTTTAAGACTTAATGGCTTAAATAGCCAGGAGGTTAGGTCAGCAGCCTGGAACCTGGAGTCTGTGGATCACCTGGCTTCTTTTGAAAGCACCCTGGTCAATCTGTCTGTAAGTGTTCAGTGTAACTGTTCATGTTGTATTACATGTGTTCTGGAAGCTCAGAGACACCTTTTTGCAAAGAGACATGAAAAGGCCAACTCTGGTCCCTCCTTGTTCCTGCTCATGTCAGGGGTGGGACCTCTGAAGTCCCTTCCAGCCCAAACAGTGCTGTGAGTCTGTGATCTGTATGTTTTACCCCAAGTGCATGGGGGTTGTGTGGCCCATGGCATTGGATGCAAATTCTGTCAATGTCTGATCACTATTTAGATTCCTGTATGGTGAGACACAAACAATCATGTTCTTTTGTTTAGCATTTCATGAACAAACCTGGGCACAGAAAACCCTAAACCCACAGTGACAAGGATAAAGAATTAAATAGCAAACACTAACATAATTTTGGTAAGATGCTGTCAGGAGAGCGAAGCTGTGGAGTTCCTGAGCTATTGTTTTCCTTCTACCCTTATGTTTTTCCTTGGTTGGAAAGGGAGGAGAGAGTAGGTTCTCACAGTAGCTTCCAAATTGAAAATTATGAATGTACTTTTAGAAGCCTGTGGAGAACCTGTACTCACTGGAAGAAGAGACATGATTTTAGAAGCTACTGTGAGAACCACTCAGTGGGGACAATGTGTTTGGGTTAATCTGTGGCCTGCTGAAATATGCTCCTGTTCTGAGGTAGGTGTGCAAGATACAGGACACAAAACACCAGTTCTGGGAATGTGGTCCAGCTGCTGTCTGTGTGGCCCTTGAAACATGCACTTCTTGCTGCTGGAGATGAGTCTGTCATGGAAGCATGTGAGACAGTTTTAGCTTTCAGAGACACATTGTCCCCCCACACCATTGGGGCAGCTCTGCCCTGCATCACCACAACCCTGGAGATGCTGCTCTCTAAGCCTGAACAGTTCATTCTCCATTCACAAGGTTCTGGCGCCAGCCATGGACAGCAAACAGGCTCTGCACATATGTGTGGGTAAGGAAGATGTGCTTGGGAAGTTTGCAATAGCTCAGATGTGAGCCCCTGAATGCCTGAGAGGACAATCAGGTACCTTGGAGGTGACTGAAGTCACTGGGCTCACACAGAGCTGTGTGTCACCCTGTTTGTCACTGCCTTTCTCCTGGGGTTTCCTGGCCTGAGTGATGCACGTTAGCTGCCTGACTAATGCTTGGCACCACACAGAGATCTGCAACATGCTTCCAGAGGAGCAGCAAGCACACCCTGAATATCTCCTCTTATGATTTGGCCTGTGAGTCTGATGCTTGCTTGGGCACACAGGTATTTAATCCATACTCAGCTGGAACTCCTTCCCTCCATCCTGCAGGTCACAATGCTAGCAGGTGGGAATATGGCCATAAAATGTCCTGATAATTCTCATCCTGCAGCACTGTCTCCGAGCAGTCTCTCCCTTCCTTGTTCTCCATGTCCTCACAAAGAAGGTGAGGTGAGAGCTGAGGGCTTGGGGAACTGCTGACTTTACAGTAGTTCAAGTAGGCACCAGCAAGCCCTCAAGTGGGACAGGACTGGGAGAAGAGTGTACAAACAGTGTGTTAGTAACAGTCCACGCTGGTCTGAAAGTATGGTGAGGTTCCTGCATCCACACCTGGGGAACAGGGAGAGCCACAGCTGTGTCCAAAGGGGCTCTAGGAATGAGGTTGGCTAAGGTGTCAACATTAGAAATGGATGGCAGTGTTGAACTGGCCCTGTGACAGAAACCAGAGAAGGAACTTCAGGTTCCAGCAACACAAAAGCCCACTGGAACACCTGGGTAGAAGGGAGTTGGTCATAGAGAGGGATATCAGGAGGTGTGAGTGCTGGAGGGTGCCTGGAGATGAGGGGAAACCCTGAAGGAGCAGAGGACCAGAGGGTAAGTAGTAAACTGAAGGGTATCAAATGTGGGGTCAGTGAGTTGTGCCATGAACTGATGTGTCCTGGTGGCCCTGAGGGGTTGAGCTGAAAGGAGATGGGCACAGCACCAGAATCTGCAGCAGCAGGGATGGAGCAGGCCAAGGCTGTGTGTCCTGCAGAGAGCTCCTCAATGAAACCAAGGCATGACCCTGGCCACAGGTAAGCCCCAGTACATGTCACTGTGTTCCATGGTTTTAGGGTTGTAGGGGAGAAGAGGGATAGAATAATATTTGGTAAAATCACTGGGGTATAGACACCTGTTTAAGGGTGCAAAATGCCATGGTGTGCTGGTGTGGGGAGAGGTGACAGCTGGGCTGGAGGAAGGGAGAATAGGGAGAAAGGAACAGTAAAGCTCAGCAGACATTGTCCTGGTCTGGGATCGTGCTTAGGGGTCCTTCCAGGGCTTAATCAGTGGTGGAGCTTGTGCTGACAGCAGCAGCTCTAGCAGCACAGAAACAGTAGAATTTGGTTATAGAGCTCACTGAGAGGTACCACACTTTCCTGTAGAAACCCCTGAAGCTAAGAGGCTCTGGGCTCAAGAGAGAGAAACCACTCAAGCAATCCATCTGGAACTAATGGGGTTTGTGCCTTTGATAGGGCTGTGCTTTTCAATACACCTTCTGTAGCCTTGGAGTCTGGTGAGACCTGAACCTTGCTATAATAATTTCCACTCAGGACAACAAAGGTTGCTATTTAACCCAAAATTTAGTCTGATATACCCTCCCTGGAAAATGAGCTTGAATAATTACTGGAAATCATTGAAAAAAAAAAAAAACCAACCCTGCCTTAATTACATCTCGGAGGATGGAAATCTCCCACCTTGTCTCAGTGCAGAAAGAGCAGATGGCAAATGGAGGTTTCTCTCTGTCTACTAAATGGAACCTCTCTTCACCAACCCCAGACAGTTCTTAGCCTGGTTATTCTTGCGTTAATTAATGTTGGCACCTCATAAGGACTTACCCGAGTCAGGAAGGAGGCACCAGCCATGCTCCTTCCCCATCTCTGGGTAGACCTAACCCTGTCTGTCAGACCCTGCTGTGGCTGCTGCCTTGGGAGGGTGCCAGCCTGAGGGATCAGCAGTGATCAGGAGTTTCAGGTGGGTCTGAGTCCTGATGGCTTGCAAAGAGAGTGAATTCCAAATGGTCCTGAATGCCTGGACCCCTTGGGAGTTTCATCTACCCCACCAGGCTTGAAATTGTGGGGACAGCTATTAGGAATCTGCCTGGATGTGACCAAAGGCGTTAGTTCACCATATATTAAAAATCATTTCCAGGGCCTGGGCTTGACTGTACAAAAATATAAAGTAGTCTGGAGAGTCTTTCATCTGCACTAGTAAGAGAATAGCAATCTCCTCACAACTGCTGTGATAGATGTGTGTTGGAAAATGAAACCTGTCCCATGCAGGAAAAAATCCTACCATCAGCTGCCATTTCCCCCAGTGTTGCCAACAAAAAGGTATTCCTGTCCTTGGGGTCTGCTACCACCAAGTTGTTCCTCTTGTACAGTCTCTGAAAATCCTAGTTGTTCCTTGCAAGTGTGCTGTGTCTGTGATGGAGAAAGCTGCAAGTCTGGATGCTGCAGAGGACTGCTGGGGACAAGGGGAGCTGCTGCCTGGGGCTGTCTCTGTAGGGAAGGAGAGGGGAGTCAAGGGGTCTGCAAGGAGGGGACCTCAATCTGAATCACAGACTTAAATTTTGTTAGAAATGGAAGATCAGCTGCAATAAAAAGCTAAAGAGGGAAGTGCCTTGAACTCTCTGAAAACTCCCGAACTTCCTATTAATAGATCTGTGTTTAGAATAACAAAAAAAAATTGAACTTCTCTAAGCACTGAATCATCTATATTTCCCATTAGTGCTTGGTGTGTCTGCAATCACACAGCCCCACTCAACTCCATCCCTCCTGTGTTGGCTCTGGGGTCATGGTGCAGCAAGAACCTTCATGGGCTCTGTAGCATCTCAGCTGTGGAGATTCATCACTGGCCTGGTGATTTTATAAAACATTTGTGTTCTCCATACTTTATTAGTCCCTGACAGACTCAATGTTTATAACATACTTCTCAGCAAGCTGTTTGCAACTCATCGCCCTGCTTGCTTTATAGTCTATAAATATTTAATTCTTTAATAAACTGCTTATATGTAATATCAAATGACTGATGTACTTCTCTCCCCTCTTCAGCAGTGTTACTATTTGCAAAACAATTCTTTTTGTGTTTTGAATAGCAATACATTCAATAAATGCTTGATTTTCCTTTTCCTAACTAGCAATTTCTTCAGGGTGTTTGGTGAATTGACAAACAACACAATGGCTCCTGCAGGGCTCTGGGAACTGCCCTTTCCTATAGACTCCACGGGGAGACTTCCAGATGGTCAACTGACCATTCCAAATGGCTGCAATCTGAGTGTTCTGGACCCTGGGGTGATATTCCTGGTGATATTTCCCACCTGTGCATGTTGGGAAGTGGCAGGAACCATTTGAGCATGTTGGGCACCGTGCAGAGCAGGGTGTTCCATGGGGGTGTCATGGGTGAGCATCCTGGCTCTCACTGTGTTGCACCCCACTTCCTCTGCCTCACCCCCTGTATGCTGCATACTCATTTTCCCAGCACAGAGCACAGTCTCCTTCCTGGTCCTCTTTGGTAGCACTTGTGGGAAGAATGACCCTGACTGGGTTTGGTCCTAAGCTTCGTTCCATCTTCCCTGGGGATTTCTCACCTGAGCAGCAGGCTGCTGGACTCCTTTGTCCAGTCCCCAGCCTTTGGTCTCCCCTTGGAGTGCCAGATCCTGTCTGACATGCAACAGGAGCAGGAACCTTGAGGACTGCAGGAGAAGTGTCAGCCAAATGAGGCCATGGCTGGAGCCATGGATCTGCTTTGCAGCCTGCTCCACGTCTGGGTCAGAAAATCCTCAGAGGCTGTCAGCCACCCATGGTGAGGGTGATGGGCTGCACCGGGCTGCATCTGGCTCACCAGGGTTTCTACTTAGAGGGGGACAGGCCTATGGGGCTGGCGGGGAGGGCTGTCCCTCAGCACGGACACAGGCAGGGATGGTGACACTGTATGGTGGCATGACCACATTTGTGCCTCCCAGCCTGTCCATGAGTCCTTGTCTTACCCTGCACTTCGGAGCAGGTTTTTGCTCAGACTTTGCCCTGTGAGTCACTTCTCTAAGGTTCCTGGCATACCAAGGCACCATTCAGGATTGGGCACCCTGCTCTGCCAAAACCACGTGGGGGAAGGACTCTGCACCTGGAATGATTACAAGGGCGTAGTGGGGGCATGGTCTTTCTGTAGAGTCACTTGCTGCTGGTTTCAGTTCCCTGTTACCAGGGTCTGTTTGGTCTGGACACTTAGTACTGAGCTACTTTGAGGCTGGAGACCAGAAGGATGAGGCAGAGCCAGGCAGCACCATGGGGGTTGGTTGCAACATCCAGATCAGCAGTGCCACAGTGCTGGGAGCAGGAAGCCACTGCCTGGGCAGTTGATAGGGTGGAACTCAATTTTCATTAAGAACCCTTCTGACCCAAACCATTCCATGATGTGGTTCTGTGATCTGCTTGGATCATTCCACCCAATCATGGCTGCTCTGCTCCCCACAGATGGCTTTGGGCTCTCACTTAGGTCCAGGCTGGTTTGACTTCAGGTTCCTTGTCACCAGGGTGGCAACATGCCTTAGCTGTGCCCCTGAGAGGCTGCGTAGGCACGGGCAGAATGTTCCCACGCAGCTGCTGGGCCAGGTTGCCAGCTGGGTCATCCTTGATGTCCGGAATTTTTGCAGGCAGTTTGTAGTGGCAAGCCCAGGTTTGGAATTGCTGCCCAGAGGTGTCCTTGTTTTGATCAGACCTGGCAGCTTATTGCCTGTTCTCAGTCCCCTGGGTGCTCTTGCAGAAGAGGGAGTGCAGAAGGGACACATCTGTTGAGATGTGTGAGAGGGAGGTGGCAGCTGGATTGGGCTGTGGTCAGGGGCCTGTACAGCACGGGGCAGCAGCTGCCACCTTGTCTGCAGCTCAATGCACCCCCTGCACATTGGTCTTTAGAAACAGACTTGAGTGTAACCCTCCTGTCTGGGGTTTCAGTGCTCCTTTGAGGCTGGCCTGCCTAAGGGCCCCTGGTTACTGTGCTCCTGGGGGTCACAGCCCCCTCTGGACAGGCTCCCACACCACTGCTGTGCCTGTGACAAGCAGCACACCCTCAGACAGTGGGGCCACCCTGCTCTGGCCACCAAGGGACTGCTCAGGAGCCTTTCTGGAGCCATAGGTGTGGTGTGTGCATGCCCAGAGCATGGGTGCAGAGATCTGCAGCTGACCTTCCTCTCCACCAGCCTCTCCCTTTTTGAGAGCACAGGAAAGAACAACGCTCTCCTTGGGACCACGCCTGTTTGCAGACCAAGTCCTGCCCACCACCAAGGATGTGAGGAGGCTGCAGAGCTGTCCAGGATCAGTGCAGGGCAAACACACGAGGCACAGATCCCTGAGCTGATGTCACAGCAGCGCTGCTGTTGACTGCTGGCTCACTCTCCCTGTCTTTGTTGCTCATGGATATGGGTGCAGGTCCCAACCCAGAAAAGCAACAGACAGAGCAACCAAGGGGTCCTGTTCCCCACATTGTACTTATTATATTCACTACTCTGAGGAGAATGGGTAAGGGTGGATCTGACCAGCTCAGGACTCCCTGTCCCCAGCAGGCTTCCTAGTGGCCCAGTGACCAGAGCTGCTCTGCCCCAAGACCCTGTGTCCCACTGACCTGTGCTGGGGACCCACCAGCCCCTCTGTCGGTGCTCTGTCCCTGGGGAAGTGTGCATGCCAGCCTGGCATCAGCCAGCCCCTGATGGCCTGTTGTCACTCCATCGCTGAGCTCTCATCAGGCCCCTCCTTTGTCACTGAACTGTGGCACTGAAAACATTCTCCCTCCAGTTCCCTTTCTCCTGTCCCCCTGGCACCACACACTTCATTGTATTTCTGGATGATAACTACGAACCATCCAAGCAGCTCCCAGCATTCCAGGTCTCCAGCAGAGAGCACGCCCGGTGCCTTGGCTGAGGGATGAATGATGATAAATAAGTAAATCACATGGTGGGCTGAACGATTTCCCCAAATGAGCCTGTTTGTCCCAGGCACCGTGCAAAACCCTCTTCTCCTTGGCAATAACCTTTCTGTGTGCTCACATTATGCATGTATTCATGTGACTTCCTCTGCCTCTCTGCCACCTCTTGATTTAAATAAAAATAATTTATGTGGACATTCCTTCAGTTAGGACTCCCCCCCCAATAATATTTCGTTGATGCTCTGAACCTAAATGGGGTCGTTATGCTTTTGCATATCATTAGGGCTTTATGAAGAACAACAGCGACATCTGCATGTGCCGCAGTGCCATGGAGATGGGGGGAAAATACAGAAAACAAACCCCAAATGAGCTCCAAGCTCATCTGACTCTGTCTTTCCTCAGTGCCTTTGCCTCTATCAGGGACACAAGTAATTGTACGGTGTAATCACATCACGGCTCATCTGAATATTCATAACTGACACAAAGACTTGGAGGAGAAGAGAAGTGGGGAGGAAAAGGAAGGTAATTTAAATATAAAACAGCATTTCATTAGGAAGCAAAGTTCCATATCCAGCTCAAGAGATTGTCTTGGTACTTATTCTCTCTGTCCATCTCCGGTACAGAAGCGAGGGCAATGGGAGCGTCGCACCCGCAGCCCCCGCTGCAGAGAGAGAAAATAAAGCACAACAAACAGCAGCAGAACTGCCCCCAGCCAAAGGGATGTTTGAAGAGTCGCCAACAGTGGCTAACCAGCTGCTGGTCTCCAGGAAAGAAATAGTCTATTGAGGGAGCTTTATAAAGACCCCAATTAATATGTTGTGCATGTATAAGATCTACAAAGAGCCCACTGTGTTCCTCCCCCCACAGCCACCACCTTCTCTTCCTGATCAATGTCAGTGGAGAAGGATCTGTGCTACCAAATAATCGATTAATCACTTCAGCACTGAAAACGCCCCTCTCTAAAACGGAGAAGAAAAACAAACACAAAAAGAGGCAGCAGTTCGCTAATTAGCGTGTAAATTACCGCTGGTTCCATCCTTCTTTGTGCCTTTTAAAAGGAAAAGGGAAAAAGTAAATATAATCCCCATCTTAATGTATATGCTGTCTTCATTTCTTTTGTATTACTTTGGTATCCTTCACCAGTATGAACACAGCAGTGTGGTGTTGAAGCTGTGGCTGGCTCTGCTAGTTCATTCCCCAAAGAGCTCCTATTTCCATTCCACTGGAGCTTATATTCCTTTAAATGTCTAGCGCAGCATCATTTCCCCCTTTCTAATACATCACTCTGCTGGAATTAGAAGAATCCAAGGTTATATCCAACTTCAAAGGTTTCCAAGTCATCATGATTTTAGTAAAAGTAGAAGCCAGATCATGGAACAAGTCCCTGGCTTTTGAAGATAGGCATCACAGGGACCTTCCTCCCTCTGTCTCGTTCTCGATCTCCCACTCTCTCCCCCCAACTTTGTACCTCTTCAGCTCTGAATGTCCCGCGCTAGCGTGGTTTAATGATATGCAAATGAAATATGCATAAAACCATTCTACTGTATGATGATTAAACACTGGAGACATTAGCCGCCGACGCTTCACTGTTTGACTATAATAATCTTCCCCGAGCATCCACTTTGACTGCGGAGTTATGGAAACCCAAAGCAGTTGGCAGAAAGGGAGTAAACGAGAGCGAAGGAAGGAGAGGTGCAGGGATGTATCACCCATCTCTGCTTTTATCCCACTCCAGGAGACATTTCCCCTCTTTGTACTGCGTTCCTACTGCTGTCTTTTGTAATCCATCCATGCGGTCGCACCAGGGCAATTAACGGGAAAAAAACCTCTTTTCTCTTAATGTTTCAAAGCTCATTAGCCAAACGATTATTCCTCATTAACAGCGAAAGCTCATTCATTAAAAGAAAAAATATGCCCAAAAGATGCCAGCACTGTTAATCCTGAGCCCTGTAGCTGGGCTGTAGATCCCATGCTAGTATTTTCCATTCTGAAGGGAAGTGCACCAATCCACAAAAACAAAAACAAACAAACAAACAAAAAAAAAAAAAAAAACACCAGGCAAAAAGAAAACATTTTGTGAGTTTTGTAAAATCCAAAGAGAGGCAATTAATATTCCCATTGCATGACTTTATTTTTTGTCTCTCTCTTTTGTCTCCAGTGCCCTTCCCTGGCTCAGCGCCCAGTGCCAACAGAGCACCTTGCAGGATCCTCAGCAGCGCAGACACCGTAAGTAGCCAGCTGTCCCTTGACGCCCTTGTCCAGGAGCCCCCGCGCCCTCCGGACCCTGTGGAGCGCCTGCACGGCTCCTTCCCCTGCTCGCCCTCCGAGTGCCACCTGGGCTTCACAAGTAGCACCTTCCAAATCTCTCTGTCTTCAAGTTTGTGCATGTCTGTGTGGCATCCCTCCTCCTCCTTCACTCCCATAGTGGATCTCGTGAAGGGCTTCAGATCGGCCCCATTCATCTCCCTGGTGATAGCAGTGAATGTAGATAAATCTCTGCTGCCTGCTTGCTGCTCCAGTATGATTTTTATTTTGTCTTCCGTGTACACCTAGGTCAAAAAGTGGGATGTATACTGACGGTGGGTGAGTGTGTGTGTGTGTGTGTGTCTGTGTCTTCCTCACTCCCTGTCGGTCTCTCTCACGGAGGCACACGAACACACATCTCCCTGCGTGTGTTACACGCGTGCACACAAATAAATACCCGCACACGGACGCGCGCGTGTGTTCACAGCGGCACACACACATCTCCTCACCCCACTCACAGCTGCTGTGCACCGGCCCGAGGGGTGCGTGCATGTGTGTCTGTGTGTCTGTGTGTCTGTGTGTCTGTGTGTCTGTGCGCACTGCTCCCTGTGCGTGTGCATACTCAGGCATCTCGCTACTCCGTCAAACATTCCCTCTCCTCCTAGCAGAGGATCAGCTGTGTGCAGGCTGATCCTGCCCTGCAAGAACGGCATTCCTTCCTCCCTTCCTTCCCTCGGCTGCTCGGAGACCTTCGCGTTCCCTCCTCGGGGTCCCTCTCGAGCTGCAGATTTGGCACCTTTCCCTGGGGTTGTCCAAATGGCAAATGGCATCGGCCGGAGCTCGCCTTCTTGCAGCTTCTCTGGGCATTTCTCCCTCCGTGCCGACTACTCCCTTTTGTTTGTTGTTGACTGGGCTGGGTGTGGTTGGGGTTTTTTTGGCATTAATTGTAAACGAACCTGAATGGCAAAACGCGCCAACAGCTTGCGGGGAAAAAAAAGCCAAAAAAAAAGGAAAAAAAAAAAAAGATAAAAGAAAAAAAAAAGATAAAAAAAAAAGCAAGCCCCACACAAACGCCTTCTGCTGCGACAGATGCCCATGTTGCCCCTGGCATGGAAAGCGGGCACAAGGGGTTTGTTGATGAGGTTTTTTCGATTGCTGTGTTTATTGTTCGCGTTTCCCTTTTCCATTTATTTTTAAAGACTCCAAGATGCCGGCCTCGGCTTGGAACGGAGCGGTGTCATGGCGGAGACGACGGCCTTTGTCTCGCAGGGTGTGAAAGCATCCGTTGTGCTGGCTCCACTGCGGCAGAATGATGTCTAAAGGGGGGAAAAGTGCTGGAAGTCCGAGTTGTGCGGCGCTGGGGGGGAGCCCCATCCCCATGGTGTGCGTCCGAGGAAGGGCTGGCGAAGGAGCCTGGTCTGTAATCCTGGCACTCGCGCCTGCGGTCGCTGCCTGCGTTTGCTCCTGGGGGTCTGGATAATCTCCCCTGGCTCTACGGCAGTGTCTGGCCCGCGCTCAGGGCCCCTGTAACATATACCCGCTGCCGCGATCGCAGGGAGCTGTGGCGTTGCCACTGAATGGATGGCACTGTGCCAACTCCGCTGCCATCCGCCCTTGCAGCTCTTTTCCTCCCTCCTCCCTCCCGCTCTCCCCTCCTCCTCCTCCTCCCGTCGACTTGATGTTAATTAACACACGGGTTAATTGATTTTAAAAGCTGAAGAATTACAGTTAAGTTTTCCCACAGGGTACGGCCGCCAGCCGCCTGGCACGGCTGCGCCTGGCGCGGCTGCGGGGGCCGGGGGCGCCCGCCGGAGCGGGGCTGGCCGCGCTGCCAGCGCTGCCTGCTCCTGCCAGCGCATCGCCGCTGCCTTCTGCTGCCCACAGCCCGCAGCTCCCTCCCCTCCCCTCGCCTCTCCGCGCACCTGTGCCTCAGCCCGGGCGCTGTGAAGCTCGGGCAGGGCAGCGGTGCCCCGGAGCCCCAGGGCAGCCCAGGGCGGCTCCCAGCCCACAGCACCACAGCCCGGCGCGGGCTTGTCCTGCCCGCCACAGCTCCGCTCCCCTCGTCGGCTGCGATGTGCTGCTTGGGGTGAAGCGTCAAAACCCAGGGAAAGTTAGTTTGTTGCAACTACGAGAAAAATAACCCACGAGGGCTTTGGTTTTTCACTCTGCCTTGCCCCAGCGTGCGGCTGGTGAGGGTGACAGTGTGGCAGGAGGAGGCGCAGCGGCGCTGGGAACTTGATGCTTTCACCTTCCTGGCTTTCATTTTATTTCATTTTGTTTTTTAAAAGCATGAAGCAAGTGAAGCGACAAGAGGAATCCATTATGCAAATCAGGTCACATTTGCATAATGTCTCATGACTGGAATATGCAAATGAGTTGTATAATTTATGAGTGCCAATGTCTGTCTAAAAGTGTTTCCCAGAATTTATAAAAACTGCGGCGTGGGAAGGCAGCTGCCGGCTGCCCTGCCAGGAGGGTCCACACTGGCTTTGCAAAGTCTGGGAGTGCAAACGTCTGGGAACGAGAGCTGAGCCCCCCTTCCCACCCTGTCCTCTTGCTTTATTTATTTCCCATTTCTCCCTCTACCAAGCTCCCACCCGCTCCCCTCGAACTTCTCTGGGGATGCAGGGCTAGGGCCAGGGCACGGGGCTGGACGGCCAGGCAGTCCCACAGGTGGCTCAGCCGGGGCTTGCTTGTGTCCCCTGGGGCTCTTAGCAGGCAGAGAGCCCCTGCACTCCTCAGGTAAGTTAGCTCGTAGGCACTGAGGAGACGCTCGGAGCCTCTCACAGTGGGATTGCTGCTGGTTTGCTCTGCGCTAGGTCCAGTCCCTGCTTGGATACGAGCCCCGGGACCTCGGGGACAGCTGCAGGCTCAGCGCGGGGAGGGACCCTGAGGGTCCTGTCCAACGCCGCAGCACTCGGGGTCAGCACTGGAAAGGTCTCTGGAATATCCCGACATTCAGGACAGGTATTAAGACTTCTTTTCTTTTCTTTTTTCTTTTCTTTTCTTTTCTTTTCTTTTCTTTTCTTTTCTTTTCTTTTCTTTTCTTTTCTTTTCTTTTCTTTTCTTTTCTTTTCTTTTCTTTTCTTTTCTTTTCTTTTCTTTCCTTTTCTTTTCTTTTCTTTTCTTTTCTTTTCTTTTCTTTTCTTTTCTTTTCTTTCCTTTCCTTTCCTTTCCTTTCCTTTCCTTTCCTTTCCTTTCCTTTCCTTTCCTTTCCTTTCCTTTCCTTTTCTTTTCTTTTCTTTTCTTTTCTCTTTTTTCTTTGCATGTCTGGTGATCTGGGGAGCACCAAGAGAGTGCATTTGGGCTCTTGCACCTGGGCAAGCCACCGTTTACAGCTGTGTGCACAGGGAGAGGATAGATAATAATGTGCAGGCCCCTGGAAAGCTGCGTGGGTCACAGCCTGCCACTCTGGGCAGCATCTGACCAGGAGCAGTGGGATGGGAGAGCCCAAGAGTCAGGGCAGCTCAGCGTCAGCCTTCCTCAGCTCTGTGAAGTCCCCAAAAGGGCTTTTGAGCAAGAAAGTGTGATTTGCTGTTCTTGAGAGCCTGCACTTCAATTGTAAAACCCAAATGTTTATCTCCATGGTTCCAAATAACTTCTGGTGTTAGATGCCTCCAAAGTGAAGAATCTCACACTTTCCATCGGTTTCAAAATACTGTGGCTGCATGTGTGGTTTGTTTAGTGGATGAAGGAACAGGCTGTGACAGTGAGAGTCACACTGAGCATCCCAGGACAAAGCAGTGAGTTCACAGACTGTGCTTTTTACCTGTGACTGGAGATATCTGGTGTGGGAATATGAAGATACCCTCCACATCAGGGACAAGGCAAACCAGCACCCAGTCTGTGTGACACAGCAGTGAGAGGAGAGGCAGCAGCACAGCCAGACTCTGCAGCATCTTATGCTTGCTGCTGCTCAGGGCTGGTGCCTGCCCCCACACCAAGTTTAGCCATGTGCTCACTGGCATTACCTCTTGTTATAATTTCCAACCAGGGTTCCTGTTCAACCTCAAGTCACTCCACTGCCTGCTTCTGTTCTTCCAGTACCAGTGCTGTTTGGAGCAGTAGGGTACAGTTACAGAGAACCCCCAGGAACTGCAGTTTCCTTCCCACCTCTCCTGGGTAAGGCATGTACCATCAGGCAATGCCAGCCTCGTCTGGATGGATAATCCCAATTTCCCACTCCTGTTTGTGCCAAGCTCTGTGGCAGTGGCAGCTGCTGATACCAGTGCAATTACCCACATTCTGAGCTGGCAGCTCTTTCCTTCCCTTTCTCAGTCTTGCAGAAGGGTGACATACAGATGGACTCTAAGCACTGTCTGAGCAGGTCCACGAGGGCACCAGTGTGCCAGCAAAAAGCATCAGCCATTAGCCATTGGCACACCTGATGAATGTGCCCAGCATTAGGAATAGCTTGTCTGCATGGGGCTTTTTGCCTGATGGTTATAGATAAAAACAGTTTTAAGCAAAGTGTGTAAAATCTTTAAATCTTTAACAAATCTCTAATTAATCCCAGCTAAGTAGATTAAAGCTGACTGGAGGCTTTAAAAAGGAGCGAGCTGATCACTTGCAGGACAGAGAAAATAAGTAAAATTAAAACCATCACAGTGTAAATGTACAGCTTCCTTGTTCCTAGTGTATATAAAATTAGGGTGGCAGGATTGCAGCCAGACCACTGGTCCTGGGTTAGATGGAGGCAAAGATTCAGTGAGATGAGGCAATACAGCACAATTCTGTATCAAAACAATTACTCAAAAGCACCAAAGATGCTGCAGGCAGATTTTGTTAGGGTGCGTCAGACTTAGGCAACAAAGTGGTGCTGTGTGGACAGCATTTTCAGCAAAACAGGACAGGCTGCTGAATTCCCACATGGAAATCAGGATCCTTGTTAAGATTCATCCTGACTTTAAGGTCCTGAGCATCAGATGGGCCTGTTTTTGGCTCTGGTACTCTCTACACTGTTCTCACTTCAGCTGATCTGTGTTTGTAAAGATGGCTCTGATTGGAAATTACATGGTTAATCATCTTGGCATAGTGGAATTCAGCCACTTAGACATTTCTTCAGTAACTGAAGAAACAGATTTTGTAGGATTAGGCTCTTAGCTGGAGAGATGTGGTGTTTCTCTTCCTTAGAACCACGTGTTCCTTTCCTAAATGTGTATTCCAAGGTATAAGGTAGAGGAACATTACTGGCTGTAGCTGTCACAGGACAAATGACACCCTCCAGCAAGGACCAGCAGTGCTGCTGTAGATCATCACTGTAGTCACTCAGCAGTCACTGCCAGCTGGTGCCTGCTCACACAGTGCCTGTGGCTCCTGCTCCCCAGACACTCTGTCACCCTTTCTCATGTTTTGTCCAACCTAGGGGTGCCCACTCACTTTGCCAATTCAGTGATTCTGTTTACTCTGTTTTTGCCACTGTCACTGTGCTGTCCCCAGAACCAGGACTTTCTGCTCCAGTCCCCACATATGTGTGTGTCTCAAAGGTAGCACCATGATAACCCGTGCTAAAAACTGCCTCAGTATCTCCTGGTGCTGTGATCATATACTGGAATGGAAGCACTGGTGTCTGACCCTGAAGATCCAGGATAACATCAGGTTTTCGGGGTCTGGTGGTGAGCCAGAGAAACGGGTAATGCAGGATAAATCTTCTGAAGGGACAGAGAGTGCTCAAACCTCTTGAGCATATGCCCAGAGAAGGGAGGTCTTGGCACTCCCCCACTTTGGCAGGTGGTGTTTAGATCTTGGAGAGCAGCTAAGATTTGGGAGGGCTTTGTAAGCAGGGTGGGTGGTCACATCCCTTGTCCATCTCCCATCCCATGAGATGAGCAGAACTGACCTGGCACAGGTGACTCAGCCTGGGCCATCACTGCTCAGTCAGAGAGCTTTAATGGCAGAAGCAAGAAGCTGAAGGTTCTAAAGCTGCCCCAGAAGAGGGGTCCTGAAATGGTGACACTTCTGTTCTAATGAAGTTGCACTTTGTCTATTCATGGAAGGAGATGGCTCAAAACAAGGACGGGAGGGTGCCCTGCCTTAGCCCAGCTCTGCCAAAATGACAAGAGGTTCGGGTTGTTGCTTTCAGGTGACCATAGGATATTGTACTTAGGTACTGTACTGAGATGAGATCTGCTCCCCTTCCTCCCAAACAGGCAGCTTCCTCACCCTGCAAACTGCCCCAGGGCACAATAAGTAGGTTAATGCTTGCTTTAGGGCTAGCCTGAGGGTGAGGGTTCCCTGCAGGAAGAGCAGAGTGAGGTTTCCTCTGTGCCTGTGTAAGTTCATGTGTCAGGATGCCTCCAAGGCAAATGAATTCCTACTGCTCCCATTTCATGGTGTGTGCCTCTTCCTCCTTCTTTGGGATGACAAAGCTTTGATTTTAGTTCTTCCAGGCTCATATGCTTTTCTTTGCATGGCTTTTCCATTTGTCATTCATTCTTCCATTTCCCTGCTTCCCAGTCCTGGTTCTGGCTGGGGCAGGGAGTGGGAGCTCTAAGGGGGTTGCATTTGCCACGCCTCATGCTTTAGGCTGCCTGTGTTCTTCTAATGCCAGACTGGCTCCCAGAAAGGAAAACAAACTAAAACATGTCAGTGGTTTTGAATTACAAATATGGGTGTTCAAAATGCATGAAATGAGACACTTCGGGCACTTACTGCAACACGAATCCACCTGTGTTGGACATGAGTGACATTTCCTATTTATGCTCAGACTCCTGAATAAGAAGTTAAAACAGACAGGGATGCAGCTGTGGATGGGCAAAACAGGGTCAGGTTGGAGAAGAGGGAGGGTTTGGTGTGTTCATCATTACAGACTTTGGTTGTGGCAAGGGAAAGTTAAAAAGGACTAGAACCAGGTATTCAAAATGTATTTCCTATTATATAGTAAGGTGTGAAGTTCCTGTGTTTAATTTATGTGTAAATATTGACTCATATTTTTACATAAAAGCAGTATTGACATTTTCTATGGGAATACTCTCTTTTTGGCTGCTTGCCATTTCTTGACCTACATTCCCAAACCACAGGACCTGCCATGCTGGTGTGATTCAGCCCAGCCTCAGGTGTGAGTGCCTGTTCTTTGGTGACCTGCTGTGTACACAGATCCTGCCCTGGAAATGGATCAACATGTGCCAAACATGGTTGTCATGTAAGGGATTCCCCAGCCCGCTGTTGTGGAACCTGGAAGTGTGGGTGGACGGCAAGCAGTGGTTTCAGAGCTGCTGGGGTGGGGAGCTGCCTTCAGTGACAGACACAGCCGTGGGGTTGTTGTGGTTGTTGTGTTACTGCAGGCAGTGGATCCTTGCAGATAACTCCTTGTCTTCAACAGCCAGAACAGGAATGTATTTCTTTGTGGAACTGCTGAGCACTCACAGTGTTGCTTGAAACACATGAAGTGCTATAGATTTGTTAAGTGCTTCACAAATTAGAATTAGACACCTTGGACCAAGCACCTAAAATTAGAGGACAAGTCTTGGGTTTGAGTCTCTCACTGTCTCTGTTTGGCACTTGGTAAGTGCAGATGATAAAACTTTTTTCTTGCAGGGTTGTTGAGATTAGGTACCGCCCCTGGAGAACTGAGAGTGATGAATGTCATAGAAATTCCACAAGCAGATTCATAGCAAAGTTCTGTGAGAGGTTTGAAAAGCGGGTACAAAATGCAGGTTGGAGCTGGAGCCACACACTGAGCTGTGTTAGTCACAACTGACTGATGCCTTTTCTGTGCACATGTGAATTAATAACTACAGGATAGTGTGAGATGTGCATCAGAGCCCATCGCAAATGCTTATGCAGAAGATTACATATTATGCTTATGCTGGCAACCTTGATTCCATCATATCCAGTGTTTCAATAGTGTCTTTGTAATTGTAGAGTTTTTCTAAAATAGTTCTACTGTAAACACTGTTCATAAGTTAAGAAATTCCATCTGCACTTGTGCATGTTTCCATACTTAGTACATCTAATGAGAACTGTGAGGTTCATCGTCCTTTGAAAGCTTTCTCAGTGGTAAATGTGATCGGAGACACCAGAGCATTCTCTTGGCCATCAATCTGCAGATAATAGAAGGTCCATTTCTTAAGTACACACAGAAAAGGAGAAGAAGAAATACTGGCTATGACATAAAATGAATTGTCTTCCTCCATGCCCTTGTAACCTAGGGCATGTAGTGCAGGCTGCCAGCCATCGGTTTACAGATTTAGAAGTGCTGGAATCTCTCTGTCTGTAGCAGGCTGCCTGATGGATTGGTGAGTAATGGACTCAGGGAGTGCATTACCAGCACCCAGACTAATGGCTAGCACTTGCCCATGGCTTTGGCTATAGATCATCCACTGTGCTATTCATAAGCTCTTGCCACTCTGTCTCTGGCACTCGTGCTGCTGCTCTAACACCGTTTGCCTGACGAATTCTGCGCCAACTGCCATGCGTTCAGAAGGTGAAGAGCAAATGAGGAGAAAGGAGTGAGTACCAGTTCTCCAATTCTCTTGTTCTTTGGAGGACAGGTTAAAGGACAAGGCAGTAGCCTGGAAAATACATTTGTGCTTGCTGCACACCATGAAGCACTGTCCTACCACTTCCAAGGTACCTGTGCCTGGGATCTTTTCTTTCCCAGGCAGACCAATGTTATGGGTCATGGCAAGATAGGAAGGGGAGGTGCTTGGGGTGCTGGGTGTGCCTCTGACATGGCCTCTGCAGTGTTGGAAGAATTACCTGGATGATGCTGTCCAGATTTGGCTGTTTATGAGCTAAATGAGGTAGAACCAACCTTCCCAGCAAAGACTATCTCCAGGGCTGACCTCTGGGCTGGCTCTGATGGACATGGCAGGTTGTGCAGAGAGGAATTAATTGCCCCCAGTCCCGCATGGCTCAGAAGCTTTTTCCCTTCATTTAAACTCCATGACATGAATAGATCTACAGGGTTGTGGCTTCCCTGTGTGATTGGGATGAGCTGGATTCCTCTCTCCTCCTTTCACTTGGACCCCTGTCCAGCCATGAGGCACTTCATAGGGAGCTTGGGCACCTTTCGATTGCCTGGAGCAGGGAGCAAATTCTGGTTCTTTGCAATTTTCATATTAATTCCACCAAAAAGTCTCCATTAATTCACCAGAAGTCGGGGGTATTTTGGATACAGAAATAGATTCAGATTGTTGCAAAGAAAGGTGATGCTGCCGAACAGGAGAAGCTATAAAACCAGAAATTCCCAGTGAGTATTATCCATCAGTTTATTTGCCTGCTATTTTGGGAAACGCTTCTGGTAATCAAGCGTCATCAATCTATTATTTCTTTTAGCCAATCTCTCTCAGCCTGCCTATATAAAACTCATTGTGGCCTATATTTAACTGAGAATAACCTCTGCTTATTTCCTCTCTTCCACCATGAGTTTTATTCCTTTAACAAGCACAACAGCATGCTGCTCCGGCTTCAAAGAGAAAATTAATTCCATCCGCAAAAGGGTCAAGTGCTGGAAAGTGCATAGCAATGCAGTTTGCATGGCAGGATCCAGGAGATATGATGCTAATAAGATTCCAAGATGAGAACAGCAGACTGGCTCTGGGGATTCAGATGAAGGGTTCTGTAAATTTTAAAAGAAATGGTCTCCAAAAACTAATGATGTCTGCTTTCCAATTCATTAATAATGTGAAGCAGGGAGATGGGAGTGAGAAGCAGGCCATGCTTTGAAATATCAGAATGTAACGAGGAAAAAACAGCGAGAGCTCATCTCACCAGGGTCATAAAGCTCAGAGGAACAGGCAGACTGCAGGGGAACACAGTGTCGGTGCCTGGAGGGAAGGAAATTGCACTGTGTGTTCTGCAGTGTGTAATTTATGCACAGACTCTTTGCCAACACTGATGTAAAATTTCTATGCAGAAAAAGATGCCGTTGTATTGACAGATCTTTTTCAATGTTCTCGTTTAAGGTGACTTAGTACACAGGGTATTTGATGAGTTTTCAAAACAGATATGAATTGCTTTAGCATATTTACAAATGGCTTCTGGTAAACCTTCCACTTCACCTTTCTGCATTGCATGCACGAAACCTTAAGCTTGTTTGTAGTTAATATTGGAAGAAAACCCCTCAGGCAAAGCCTAATGAACTGAAAGCAATTCTGAGCTTCCCTTTGCAATATCTTGAGAGCCTTTGCCTTTCTGAGGGCTCTTGGACATATCGGTGACCTTGTTGCTTTGCATCACGACCGTCTTCCATTCCTGCTGTAGCATCTGGTGGTGCTGCTGTGCTGACGTGCTGCTGGAGTCTCTCCCTGGTGCCTGCAATGGACAGCCAATAGAAAATGTCTGTGCCTGAGCACTTTCCAGAGGGGGAAGATGTGAGGCAGTAGGATTCGGCTCTGACTTTTATTCTGACAACAGCTGTAGAGTAAGGTTCAAGTCTTCCTCCTATCTTTTCCTTTTAGCTCTGTGATACTTTCTCATCTCACCTTGAAACCTGTCAGCAATGGCTGATGAGGTTCTGTGAGAACCTCAGTGAAACTGGGAGCTGTTCAGAGGGAGAGGGGCTCCACTGCCAGCCCTCAGTGTGCCCATGGGACTGCCACTCCTGTGGGACCTGTGCCAGGCTCCTGCAGCTGCACCTGCCTGTGCCAGGGCACCGAGGGCACCACCAGTGCTGGAATTCCCTGCTAACCCTCAGCTTGGTCCTGCTGCTTGGCAGTGCAGGTTTTACCCAAGTAAGGTTGGTGTCTCCTCTGCTGCACTGCCCTGCCCTGTCCTGGAGCCCTTTGCCTGCGGCTGCTCTTACAGAGCCCCTCTGCTTCCTTGAGCTTTAGCTGCTCTCATCATTCTCTCGTCCACGAGCCTTGCTCCAGACAGGTGACCTCTCTTAAATGCAGGATTCAGAGGGTGTTCAGTAAGGGACAGCATGTGCTGGGAGTCCCTGTCCCCTCAGAAGAGCTGATTTCATGAGGGCTCATGCTGAGCTGCAGAATCAGGGGTGTCTGGGGTGCAGTGGGTGGTTTGGTGTAGACAGCTCATACAGCCTGGAAAGGGGACTGGAGCTGAGGTTTGCTTCCTTGCTAAAGTCTCATCCATGAAAATGGGTGAAGTGGGACTCTGCATCATGGCTGCAACCTATTCACAGAAAAGGTTTCTCTTACAGTGTTTATAAGTACTGTGTATTTCTTTTCCCAGAGATGATGGGGCTCTCGGTGTTGACAGATGTGCCTCAGCTGTTCCTAAAGCAACTATGGAGTCATTGGAAACAGCTTCAAAAGCTGCAGTCTTCACCTGTGGGGTTCTTTTTGCATGTCCTTGGTCTCCAGTGAACATATATAGACTGACTTTGAAGCAGGGTGATACAGCTATGTGTACCATGTTCTCATATTTGCATTTCAGGTGTTTCCTTGAGGAATTTGTGTCTACAAGAAATCTCAAGAATTTCCTTGAGGGTTTTTCCAGTGAAGTTTTTGGTAGTTATTCAGTGTTTCCACACTTTCCTGCAGCTGTGGTTAGTCAGTGGAAGCAGGTAGGTGCTCAGAGCTGCTACAGTAGAGGCACAGTTGTGAGCATCAGGACTGTCTCATGGCAGGGGTAAAGAGCTGGAAACCAGCTGGTGTGTGGAGGCCCTTTTTGGTGCTGTTCTTCACCCAGACACTGAGCAACTGGGTTGGTTCCTGTGTCAATGATCTTCCATCAGAAACTGCTCTGGTTTGCAGCTTGGCAGTAACAGCACTGTAGCTGCCAGAACCTCAGAATAAGCTGCTAAATTTTTAAGGTCTTTGCTTACTCCTCTGTTTGTCTGTGCTCCTCTGTCTATTCAGTCCAGCATTCATCTTTTTTTTTTTGGGCTTCCCCTCACTGTCATGAGTGTGTGCCTGCCAGTGATGAGTGTAGTCATTTTACAGCTTCTGCTTCCCCTTCCTCAGCATCCATGTGATGCTCACAGGAGCTGCACAGATCCATTGCTCCTTAAAACCAGACCCTATGCTTGTCCCTTCAGTGTGTGCCCAGTAACAGGTGTGTCATCACCTGATACTCCAGCCAGAGATGAGGGATACTCCCCAGCAGTGAGGGGAAATGAGTGGTGGGAGGAACACGTTTGTGTCCTTTGCCCAGCAAATCAGGACACATGAATGTCAGGCAGGGAAGATTTATATTATCTGAGCTGCAGATTTCTTGTTTCATCAGAAAAGCCTGACTTTTCCACTGATGCAATCCAGAGCTCTGCCAGAGGGACTGTGTCCTGGTGGTGTTCAGATGTTGTCATATGATCCCTTTACCACTCCTTTTCACACACACGGTGTGTGAAAACACACATTTTCCCAGCAGCCTCCTTTCCAGTGCTTCAAACCAAGCCAGACTGTCTGATTATTCCTCATGACAGGTGTAAAAATGTCAGATCCACAGCAGAAAACCTCTTGTGGTGAGGAAGCTCTCACTGCAAATAATGAGCCAGATTAGCGTGGAAACCTGTTCCAGACCCTGGACAGGCCACCAATTCTACAGCAGGTTTCTGTTCTCCTAACAGATGCCCAAAGGCAGGTTTTCTTTTAATTAAATATGAAAATCTATAATGCAGTCAGCATGACGCCTCTTGGTATGTTTATTTTTATACTCCATTTATTTGTTTTGTTCTCAACATCTCCTTCCATTGGGAGGGAATTTTGCATACCATCTGTGTATGAGGAGTGAATGGGACTGAAGGACTATGGGAGCAAGACAGAGGTCAGTTGTGGTTTTTATTATCTGAGTGGAAATGGGTACCATTTGCAGTTGTGGATTAACACACTGACTGGTCTTTTCCATAGAATAATATTGACATTTCAAAGTTGATATTTTTAAGCAGTTGTCTTTAGGTTTCAGTATTACCAGGCTTTAGAGTCTAGTGAAGTATTTAATTTCTCATTATACTTAATGCTTCACATTTTGTCTCTACACTCAGAAAAAAAAAATCAGTAATATTCTGACAATACTATATTATTTTTCTCCGCAGGCATAGGACAAAAATAATGTAAAGCCATGAATCCCAGCTCTGTGGAGGGAGCTGCTCCCCAGGACTGCCCAAGAGCCTCTTCCCCATGTACACTCCTCTGGGCTCTTAATTCCTCTGTGGCTCCCAGCTTTGACTCCTCCTTTCTCTTTGCCTTATTTTTTCCTTTTGAATGCTTTTCTGTGCTCTAAGGTCAGGTTTTTCTCTATGTAAAGAAAAAGTTTAGCCTTTCCTACACCATTTGCCCCATTCTAAGGCTGGCAGTGCTTGGGCACACAGGCACGACCCAGGTGAGGGGTTCCCTCCTCTCCCTTCACCTGCAGCAGGTGAGGCAGGAGGGAGCTGTGTACCCCATGCCCTCTCTGTTGTGTTCCCGTCCTGGTGCTGGAGCCCAGCACGGCACAGACAATGTGCTGGAGCTTTCTGTCTGAGGGGAGTTTGGGGAGGGGAGAGGGAAAAAGGCTGTTAGATCTATCGCTGGCAATTTAGATTCAGAGACATTTCATCTGCAGTTCCCTCAAGTGTTGAATTGAATAAAACCAGAGCAGCGGTGGAAAAGGAGGTGGGGGAAGGGCTTCAAGCACTCTCAGCTGAACAAAAAGAGACAGGCAGCTCATAAAAAAGGAATTGCATCCTTGAGTTGAAAATCTGGATTCACAGGGCAGGGAGGAGGCCACGTGGCAGAGCCCACCCATGGGCAGGGGCCAGGCAGTACTGCTGAGGGCTTCTGGCACTCCTGCAGCCAGAGCAGATCACAAGGCTCATTTCTGGGTTTCCTGATTTTCTGTTGGTTTTTTGAGGCTCCTTTTGTAAAATCAAGCAGGAAAAACAGAGGCCCAAGCTTTGGTTGCAGTTTAAAAAAATCCCTATCCTTCACTTTGCAGTGCTTTAGGAGAAAAGCACAAAAGCAATACCCTCAAGGATCAAAAATTCAGAACAAGGACTTAGCACTTATAATTTTGTAAACACTTTCTGTTGGGGGCCAGACTCATCGTTCCCAAATGCAGCTGTGGGATGGTAGAACTGTTCTCACCATTAGGTGTTTTGTTCCTCTGCCTTTGTGGGAATTACTGCTGCTGGCTGCTCTGGCCATGCACTGCAGCCCCTGGATTTCCCTGGATCTCTCCTATTCCCCAGGTGCCAGGTGAGGATGGTTTCAGAGGAGCACTCATCCTGGCCAAGGCTGGAGGAGAGAGAGAACTGGGTTACAGAGGACCCCCCATTCTTGGGGTCTCTCCTGCCTTGTGTGAGTGCTGCCAACTCCTCTGAGGTGCCCCAGGGGTGGCTGAGGCTTCCTTCTTTTGTTTGTCTTTTGTTTGCCCCCCTCCCCACCTTCTTTATTGCCCCTCTGCTCCCTTGTAACATGGTAGTGGCAGATCTGATACCTTACACTTTGCTGAGCCCTGCTTCAGGCTAGATACAGGTGCGCATACACAGAGCAGGTGCTCAGCCAAAGTCTGACCAGCACTGAGATGACCCCGTGCTACAGCTGGCCAACCTGGGCAGGTGTGTAGCACAGAGATGATTGCCTTACAGCATTCCCTGCCTAAAAAGTGTCCTCTGTCTTCATGGTGCACCTGCAGAATCCCACATGAAACATGAAGGTAAGACCAGGGTGAGGAGCTGGGGCTCCTCAGGACAGCTTCCCTTCAAGTAATGTCAGCTGTAAAACAGGGGTCATGATTCTTACCTGTGTCCCCAGAATTTGGGAGTCTGATTAGCCACATCCTGTAAAAGACTGAAGCAGCCTTACTGTAAATCCTGGACCAGAGACCACAGAACAGGAGAGGCTGTCTCACAGGCATGTATTTATGCTGCCCTGTTTCCCTGTGCTATCGATCCAGCAGCTTGCTAAGATACAGCCCTGCCTGCTGTAGTGGTCTAATTCATTTTTAAGCATCATTATTTTTCATGTTGTGGTCTTCCCCTGCTTCGGGTGCTTCTCCCCACCCATCCTTGTCTGTCTCTAGGCGTGCGATGCTCCCACATGTGTGTGCATACCAGAGAGATGGAGAGGCAGCTTCAGCTACACTAAGCAATTAAATGCCAGTAGCTCAGGGATGAGCAGGAGGCCGTGATTTTCTTTTCCTTCGCAGTAATTGCCTCTGCAATCAGCTTTGATCACCCGAGAGCAGAAGAGATGAGTGCTGCAAGTTGACATCAGTGGTTTTAATATATCCATTTACATATACAGGAGCAGTGCAGCATACAGCTTTCTATAGCGCCTCTGACCTGAAACCATCGCCGCTCCATAGATACCTCATTTAATTTAATACTTCACCACCACTGCGGAAGCCACACGATGGGGATGGGAGGGGGCATAATCAAGCCCTCACTCTCTCGCTTTCTGTTCATGTCTGTAAAAATGACATGAAAGTAATTGCTTTTGAAAAGCAAAGCAGAAATGGCACAATTGATTCCACTTAAATGAGACGAGAAGGGGTGGGGGTGGGAGATGCTCACCCTAAACATGCCATCTTCTTTCCTGCTGCAAGCACATCACTGCGTGGGGCTGCACTGGGACAGGAGAAAGGTGGGCTTGTCTGAATGGCATAGGAAGGAGGGAAGCTAGGGCAGGCAGTGCTGCTTTGGGCAGGACGCACCCCTTGGTGACCTCGGACACGCAGGCAGAGGCTGCTCCATGGATCCATGTGATGTGCCCTGTTGTCACAGGCACTCCTGGTGCCTCAGAGCTGGCAGGGATCTTCATTGCACTGAGAATCCTAGAATTACTCTGCCTCCCAAACCCACTCACCTGCCTGGCAGCTGGGGGAGGGGGATGATGAGGAGACATCAGCTCCTCTCCATCTCTAATGTATCTCTCATTGTCGCTGTTTACAAAGCTTTGTGAGCTTATGGTTTTGGAATCTATCCAGTCTCCTGCTGCTGGTGGATGCTCACCCTTACACCAAGGGCCTCCCAGTGCCCCCTCTGTGACCTGGCACACCACTCAGCCCCGAATCAGTGGAAGCCAGGACCTGGCACCTTGTGCTGTGCACTGCCTATGTTTGCTGAAATACGTCTTTAATGTAGACATTAACTTGATCTCCTGTTAATTACATGCAAATTGATTATTGATTTTATTGAATGTTGACAGCTGGGTGACAGTCTTCAATAAATATGCTTTACTAATCAGTTAGCGTTAATTAATATCAAAGTCCTCTCTAGGTTTAGCAAGTGAGTGAATATTGATGAGGCCCCCTCTGTTGCTGCCAGTGTTGCTGGATGTTGGCAGTGCTGCTGGCAGCACTCAGCTGTTCCTGGCAACAGCGTGGAGCACAAGTGGGCCCAGGGGGTCCAAGAGCAGTGGCAGTGCTGGAAGGACGGATGGACACATGCCCAGAGGGAGAAGCCTCTGGGAAACATTGCTCTTGGGAGAGCCCCCCATGCAGCAGGGTCTGCCTGAGGGCAGGAGGGCTGCCAGCTTGAGCCAAGGTGCTCAGGTGGCCAGGCAATGCTTGCAAGAAATGCTGGTGACCCCTTTCTCCAGGACACAGGGCTGCTTCCAGGTATATCTGAGCAGCAGAAGCAGGAAGCTGTTCTCACCTGCATGCAGGACCCTTGTTTATGGCAGGGCATGGCACAATCCCCAGCCAGCAATGCAGAGGAATTCTTCTGCTGAATTTAAACCACCAAGTAGACCAACTCCTAAGCTGTGTGGCTAGCATTTTCTCTTGCTCCCCCATCCTTAGCAGGGTAGGAGCCATACATTGCCTGCTGGCTGTGGTTTCTCTTGCCTGTCACAAGATAAGCAGCATCCCTGAGAAGTAAATGGCCAAGGCAGTGAGGAGAGTGCTCCATGCTGGCGTCAATACTTGAATCTTGCTAATGCTCCTTGGTTGACATTTATGATTCTTCCCTGCTTCTGCTCTGTGCAAACACCTTGGAGCTAGGACACAAGAAGTGAATATGCTGAACCTTAGAGCCACTCCTGTTCAGGCAGAATGGGAGGGAGATGGATGGGCTGTGGGGTACCTGAGCCCCTTCTGCTCTGCTCCGAGGACAGCAAACAAAGGGAAGAGCTCAACATGCAGCTGCAACAGAAGCTGGGTGTTTGGTTGCTGGTTAGAGTAATTTTGGTCTTGCTCAGCTGCTCTTTGCTTCCCTCACCACGGGATTCTGACACGCCTTCTGCGAGCAGAGCAGGTGCCCCAGTCAGCAGAGTCTCTGCTTTCCCGAGCTGGACATGTCTGCCTGATGCGGGCAAGCATGTCAAATCACACCTACCATATTGGCTTCCTGTCCCCAGAACATCAGATTTTTGCAGCTAATGTGGGGGGGGGGGGGGGGTGTCTCCTCCTGCCAATCCCCACCCCTAGCAGCATCAGGTCTGTGCTGTTCAGGGTTTTGTTAAGCCATTTAGTATTAATTGATTTTTTTTTTCCATTTTTTCTTTCTTTCCCTGGGCGGGTCAATAGCTGGATGCTCAAGAGCAGAGGATCTATCAACTGCAGACCAAGCAGAGAAGCAGAGGGAGAGGCAGGCAGACCTGGAGCAGAAATGCAGCCAGAGCAGCAGCTCAGCCAGGACCTGGGGGCCAGACACCAGCTACGGAAGGGAGCTTGGAGCAGGTAGGAGAAGATACCAGTCCACTCTAGCTTGGCAGCCCAGGCTGAGAAGGGAACTCTATTTGATGCATTCACAGCAATAATGATCATCTGCTGTTCTTGTTTACATGGTAGTGTAAGGAAGGGCTGAAGATGTGAGAGTAGAGTCTGTCACCTCCCAGTGAGGAGGGGAAGGTCGGAGGCAGCAGGGAGATGGCTTCAGCTCTGCTGGCTGTAAATGGGTCATGGGATTGCAGTTGCTGTGGGGGTGTGATGGCTGTCATGCACAGATGTTGTGGGTGTTGCTCCTGCTGCTGACCTTGGAGACACAAGAAGATGGCCACAAAGACACTGCCTCAGGACAGAGCTGTCCTGGTCAGTGGTGACATTTACATGCTGTGAGCCAGGAGATTAGGGTTGCTCAGACCTGTTCAGCCACGCTGCTGTGGAAGAAACCCTCAGCATGCTCCTGGGTATCAGGGTGGGAGTACCCTTGTTGCCTGCTGGAGGCCTGCAGGGCAGCCTATGCCAGTCCACCACATGCTGGGTCTGTTTGCCCCTGCCCTGAAGCTGTAGAAGTCAGACCCTTTGCTCAGTGTGTTCTGTGTGTGAGCCTGCCTTTGGGAAAGCACATTGCTCCCAGATCAGCAGCCATCAGGCTGAGTGCCTGCTGTCTGCTCAGGCACCAGCATTCTTCAGTGGACTCCAACCACAAGGTCTCATTGGGATCCACATGGCAGCAGGGCTGAGGAGAGCAGATCCTGGAAACCTGGTGAGCTCCTGCTGCTGCACACTGCAGCATTACTTGCTTAAGCTGGTATCCACTTGTCATCCCCTTCAGCATCACATAAGCCATTAAAAAAAATGTGTCTATTTTAACAACTTGCTAGTGAAATATGCTTGGGGTTCTGTTAGAATAAACCAGGTATTTTTGACATTGGAGCACCAGGTACCAACATATTGGATGACAGGATGAGCTCAGCACCGCTGGTTTGTTTAAGCAGCAGCTCAGAGGGCAGCATTTAAATAGGGTGGGGAGGGATGCCCCCTTATTAGTCAAACTGGAGACATGTTGTTTCATTTAATGTGGTGATGAAAAATATATTCCTATGAATATGTTCATATATCTAATGATACATACATTGCAATATATGTGAACACAATGCACTGATAACACATTGCATTTGAAGGGAAGTTGCAAGATGTTATATTTACTCCCACATTATCCATTGTTCTGTGTGTGAGGAGCCAGCCCAGCATGTGGGCTGAGCTGCACATGGCAAGTCTGCATTCCAATTGCCTACAGTGAAGGTGGGAGCAGGATGTCTGTGCCTTTGTCTGTGTTTGTGGATGGTGGCAGATAGATGAATGCAGGAGAGGATCAGCATGTGCCTTTGTTTTGTTCTGCATATGCATATGGATGACCGTGTGTTGATTTGTGCAAGGATAACATGGCAATGACACTCTGCTTCTTCCCTTCCCTTCCCTTCCCTTCCCTTCCCTTCCCTTCCCTTCCCTTCCCTTCCCTTCCCTTCCCTTCCCTTCCCTTCCCCTCCCTTCCCTTCCCTTCCCTTCCCTTCCCTTCCCTTCCCTTCCCTTCCCTTCCCTTCCCTTCCCTTCCCTTCCCTTCCCTTCCCTTCCCTTCCCTTCCCTTCCCTTCCCTTCCCTTCCCTTCCCTTCCCTTCCCTTCCCTTCCCTTCCCTTCCCTTCCCTTCCCTTCCCTTCCCTTCCCTTCCCTCCACCCACTGATAATGAATTCAGCTGAGCCTTGCTGTTGGTTTCAGTGTGAAAGTGGCAGACAAAATAGCTCTCAACTTTCTCTTACAAACCAAATTAAACTCCCAATTAAAGTATTGAGCATCAAGCCTTGTTATATAAAAATATAACACTATTCTGTGGCAGTACAGTGTTCCACTTGGCTCTGTGTCCAGCAGCATCTTATGGCCTTGTCTAGGAAAGTTCTTTTCCCGTGAAGAACAGGAGAGCTCCTGAAACTCACCCACCCTCTGTGGTGAAGGGGCTTCCTGAGCCTAAGCAGGAGCCTTTGTGTTTAACAGCCCTTGAGGAAATTTCATCCATAACTTGTCAAACTAATTTTGTAACTCAGATCTTATCCAGCTTCTGCAAAGTTCTGTAGCACTGAGTTCCCCTGATTGACCATGCTTGGACAAGAAGCCACGTCCTTTGGTTTGTTTTGAACCTGTCCCCTGAAAAATTCCGCCATTTTACTGGAAAAGGCCACAACAGTCACTCCTTAATCACCTTCCTATGACACTTCTGATCGTATAGATCTTTGCCATATTTTCTTCCCTACATCCTGCTTCCAGACAGAAGGACTCCAATCTATTTTCCTGACCAGCCCCAGCTGCTGATACATTTTCTGCTGTGGAGCCCTGGGCCTCCCAAGGCTGGTGGTCTTGGGTCCCTGCAGCAGGCAGCAGGATGCCTGTGCAAGGAGTGCCAGGTGTAACTTAGCACTGGGAGCATGAGTTATGGTCCCACCCATTACAGAAAGACTGGCAGCACAGCCCTTCTTGTCAGCTTAGCCCCATACCTGATCATGAGCTCTCCTAGTGAATGAATTAGGATTTGGCATATCATCCTTTAATACAGCCCCCCATGCTAACATCGTTTTTGAAATGAAACTGAGAAAGCTGTTAACCTCAGTTAGCCAGTTGTCCTCGCCGTGACCTGGATAAATCATCCAAGCAGGAGCACTGAGGAACAGTGCTCTGGCTGTTTTGCAAAATGGAGTTGGAAGGGAAGGACTGTGCTTGCTGCTCATACAAAGAGCTGCACCAGGGCTGTGCAGCAAAAGGACCAGTGACCCTGATGGGGCTCCAGGCTGTGTGTCCACTGGTACACCCACTCTCCTGGCAGCTGCTGAGGGGTCACAGTGTCACACCACAGATGGGAAAAGGTGATATGTCTAGAGAAGAGAGGATGGATTCCCACAGGGACGCCAGGGACAGGTTCCTTCTGCTCCTGCCATTGGGCCTGTTTCAATGTCCAGCCCTTCTTCGTGACCATGTGGTTTTCCACGTTCCTTCCCTTCAGCTGGGGGCTGGACATTCCCCAGGGACGGCTCCTACTTTCCCCAGGGATGTCTCCTTCACCACATTCTGAAGGCAGCTGGTCTTGACCTGGGAAAAGAGATTAAGAGGACACTTTGATGGCTGCCACCAGGAGATACGGATCTACAGGAGCAGGAATTTCTCTCTGTGAGCTATTTTGACACTAGGACCTGTTATCTTTACACAGGCCTTATTACTTCATCTGCTTTCACAGGGCATCTGCTCTCGTAGCTACTGCTCTGTGTTGCAGGGAGTTCTACTAGACAGGGTTTCTTTTGTGATTTATGATCTGACTGTTTTGTTGGGGTTTGGGTTTTTGATTTTTACTTCTGCATGATTGAGGGGGATCACAACACCAGCTGCATATAAGAAACTCCTGGAAAGAGGAAAAAAGCCATCTGCTTTCCATGCTGGTGAAGGAACACTCAAGAACTAATGGCCAGAGCCTCCATCAGGGAAGATTTGGGTTAGGAACAGTTTTCTAAAGGGAAGGAGAACAGACTGCAGAGCAGACTGCCAGGGCTCGAAGATCCTGCATCACAGGTGAGTTTTAAGGACAGATATACAATACACAGGGTACTCCTAGGTTCCCCTGTCTCAGAACTGGAAGATGGATTATCAGACTCTTGAAGTTTACACCATCATTGCTCATTTCCTAAATCTGTCCCTGCTCCTACCTTGTAATGCAGCTCTGCCTTTCCCAGAGCCCCACTGCAGTCTCCTTCAGTGTTCCCCCTTTGGCTGCCATCCTACCTGGCCCAAGGCTGAAAGGAGCAAGCAGAGCTTGGAGGAGGTCAGTAGATGATGAAGGCTCCAACACCACCATCTGCATTACATGTGCTGCTGTGCCAAAGGCTTTGGCCAGAGTCCCACCCATAGCGGGGAACACATGAGTGGATGAGGCAGAGATGGGAGTGTAGATATCCTATCAGAACTTTTGGATTCAATTTCCCTTCTCAGCAGAATAGCTGTGTGCAGTTTCTTACATGTGCTACTCTGCAAATGAGTTGTGCAGGACATGGCTGGCGTCAGAGACCACCTGCAGAGCACAATCTGCTTGTGACATGCAGTTTGACTGTGCAGGGCTGGCACAGCAAGGGCAGGGTCCAGCTGATGGACAGAGCTTGCCTTAGCTGCTCAGGGACTCTAGGAGTCTGCTGTCTTTTGCCTTGCCCCACTGTACAAGAGCAGCCACAGAGCATTCACAGAGGAGGGAGGGATGGTCATAGGCATAATACCCTATACCATACACCACATATTGTACACCATACACCACATATTGTATACCATATACCATGGACTGTATATCATACACCACATACTGTATACTGTATACTGTATACCATGGACAACAGATATACCACATATCCTATACCATATACCACATCCTGTATACGATACACCACAGACTGTATACCATGTACCAGGACTCAGAGCCATTCACAGACACCCTGTTCACAACAGCAGAGAGACAGGGACTGAAACACGTGGCCAGGACAGTCAGGGAGACTGTGAGCCATGTTATTTGTATAGACACCACTGAGGAGCCCCACTGGGTACCTGTATCTCAGAGCCAGTTCTACGGCACAGTCATTAAAGAGGGAATAAAGAAAATAATAGAGCATTGATTAAAATGGCTGGCAAGGCTGATTTCTCTCCATGCAGGTTCTGATGGAGCAGACTTTGGGGCTGGGGAGGAATAGGCAGCCTCCAGGCTGTGAGGCTAATGCAAAGCCATGGCTGTTTGTATAACTGCAAAGCTTTTAAGAGAGACTTGGGAAAACTAGCTTGGATTCCAATGAATTTACAATTTACAATTACACTGCTCCAAAGCTGAATCCAATCACAGCACTGCAATGTGCAGGCTTCCTGCATCAAAAGAAAATGAGAGGAAAACAGGAAAGATCGAGTTGCCTTTGGAGGGACTTACAAACACAGATTTCTCTGCTTCTGGCAGAACTAAAATGCTTTATTTCTGATAGGAGAAATTTATTCTTCAGGCATTTTTCTTGATATTAGAAAGTGCCTGGCTGATTTTTGAAGTGAGAGTCTTCAATAAAAGGTCTTTAATTCAAAATGAAAGTAAGAAATGAAGAGCGTTGTGGTTTTAATTTTGATATTGTGCTAACAAACTCCAGAAATAGGGGAGTATTACCAAACTGGAGCCGGGCCCCCCTCCACTCCCTGTGTTCTTGATCACCATGTAGAAGCAGGCGGGGTATTTAAACCACGTTGCTAATATGGAATTTGTCTGGTTACCATGCTGGCTGAGCATTCACTGCAGCTCAGTATTGGCCTCTTCTTTTTTGCAGTAGAAGGTATCCCAAAATAATGGTGATGGGGAAATTACCTTGATAAAAAGATGGAGAATCTGTGACTGACAGATCACTGCTGAGAGCAGTGTGTCACAGAATAGGAAGTGTGTGACAAAGCAGAAACACTGCCTGAAGTAATAACAGAACACCACCACATAGCTGGCCTTTGTCAGCTGCTGCTCTGGTGCCCTGTCTGCACTGGCCAAGCTGTCCATCCTGCCCATCTTGCCCACACAATCCACGCTGCCTGCAGCTTTAATCTACAGGACTGTAAATAGTCAGTGGCCTCAATGTGGTCCCACAGCATAAAACACTATTGCTCTCAATTAATTTAAAGTACTTAAGGTATAGCCTTGCATTCCATCACACAGACATTCCTTAGCACCAGAGAAGCACAATAGCAAGTGCTTCAAAAGAACCAGATTAAGATTTACACTACAAGAATGTGCAGTTTGTTTGCCACAGTGTCTGCTGACAAGCACACGACCCAGGAAAGCCATGTCTGAAGTGCAGGCCCCCTCCAGGCAGTGTGTCCCACCCTGGATAGAGCGCAGCAGGGGGCTGCTTCCAGCCTGCACTAATCCCTCCATGTGGTTTGAAGATGATGCTGTCTTCTGGTGCCTGTCACCTCATGGATGCCCAGATCTCTGCTGCTGGATAGCAGTCTGAAAGGATGCTGGTGGGAAATCCCAGGAAGCTGGTTTCTGATCCGAGTCAGTCATGCTGCTGGTGCAGAGACACACTCCATCACACGCAGGCATGGCACGGGGTGTTCCCTGCAGCTTGGCACAGGCTGGAGTCGATAGCCCTCAGCAGGAATTTGCAGTCAGTACTATACTGTCTAAGAGGCTTAAAATAAACTGTTAAGTTTCAGTATAGCTACAAAAAAACTGTTTTCTATATCTCCACTGGTAGCTTGTTCCAGGAGAAGGTAGTGCAATTTCATGATTGATTCCTGGAATCTGGTTGGTGCATCCATGCTGGGGTACAGAGGCCACAGATCTCACAGTGCTTCCCAGAACACTCTGCCAACCTCAGCCATCTGCAGCTCATGGTCTCTGGAAGCAGAAGTGGGGTCTTGCATTCCGTCAATGTGAGTGGGTATTTTTCTCCCATTAAAGTGTTTAATTCATTTTTTAATGCATATGAGCTTTGGGAGTGCACCACACCCTGTGTGAAACAGTCAATTAATTTAAAGTACTTAAGGTATAGCCTTGCATTCCATCACACAGACATTCCTTAGCACCAGAGAAGCACAATAGCAGGTGCTTCAAAAGAACCAGATTAGGATTTACACTACAAGAATGTGCAGTTTGTTTGCCACGGTGTCTGCTGACAAGCACACGACCCAGGAAATGACAGCATGACATTCAAAAAAAGATCTGTTTTTTGTTATTACCTGCTAATTTATGGGGTGCTGTGGGTTCTTATATTGAGAAATCATACTGCAGGCAACCTCTATTTGCTAAACTTGATACTGTAATCCTCTTCAGTCTATTATTTTCCAGTCTAAAAAAGAGTATCCAGTTTTTCCTCACATGGAAAATCCTCTTTGTATTTGATCATCCTTGTTGGTCTTCTCTGAAACACTTCCAAATCTTTTTCTTGAGAGAGGCAGACAGAGCTGCATATAGAAATCACAGTGCAGCTTTCACTACGAATCTGTTCATTGGCAGAACTGTGATCTGATCTCCATTATTTTCCTGATAATTGTTAACAGTCAGTTTGCCTTTTGGGCTGCTCCTGGGCACTAAACAAACGTTTCCACAGATCCATCTCTGCATCTTCATCTGATTTTATTCTAGCACAGCCCCAAGCCTAATTCCTGAGGAGGAACAGAGCTACAGCAGCTGAGACTGCAGTTAGATCTTGTGAGTAAGATGGTGCAAAGCCCCAGTAAGGGTAAGGACCACCTGGCTGTGTCATACCTTGGAGACTGGGGACAGTTGCTCAACATCTGAAAAAAATCAGAAATTATATAAGGTCAGCATACCTGGCCTCTTCCAGACAGATCTACCCTCGAGTGTCTGCCCACCTGAGGGGCTAAGTAATGCTGTGGAGTGCTGATGTAGCCAGATGAATCAGTGCTGGTGTGAAGTCCTGTCCAAGAGCACAGATAGCATCATGTTCTTGTGATCCTCCTTTGCATTTCCTTCCTGCAGATTCCTGGGGTGAGCAGGAAGGAATTAGGCTGCCTGACCTCCTGTACCTACAGTCATGAAAATTTCACCCTGTTACTCTGAAATCAGTAACTTGTCTCACTAAGATAGCTTCAGACAGGCATTTGGCTGGGTTTGAAGACATTGAGAGGGGGCAAATGCATATTCTTCCCTGGCAGTCAGTCCCTTCACATCACTCCTACTGTTTTGTTTTTTTTTCCTCTCATGACTGCTATGCCAACAGTGCTATTGAAGCTTTCTATGCAGCAAAAATATGGTCTCAACTTTGTCTCCCTTGGTTTTTATCCTTTGTCTTAGAATACTCCTTTCTTTTTGGTCAGAGACTTAAGGTTAACTATAGAGGGAAGGGAAGGGAAGGGAAGGGAAGGGAAGGGAAGGGAAGGGAAGGGAAGGGAAGGGAAGGGAAGGGAAGGGAAGGGAAGGGAAGGGAAGGGAAGGGAAGGGAAGGGAAGGGAAGGGAAGGGAAGGGAAGGGAAGGGAAGGGAAGGGAAGGGAAGGGAAGGGAAGGGAAGGGAAGGGAAGGGAAGGGAAGGGAAGGGAAAGGGGTACCTCTCCTTCTGCTTTGTATCTGTACCTCCATGCCCTCCTGCACTTTGGAGGTTCTCCCTGTCCTCCTCATTGCTAGAGTCCCTTTCCATTTTCCCAGCTCCCTCTGGTTTTTGTCTTTACTCATCCTCCTTGATTTTTCTTGACCTCCCACATAGTGCTGCCATCACTGCTGGCTTGGAAGGAGGCCCCAGAGCTGCTGATGTGGCTGTCCAGGGTTACTATCCCTCTTCCAGCAACTTTGTGACTGTAACTGCAAGAACCATCAATGCCTCATGCCCTGTGGCCAGACCCAAGCAGCACTGCTTCCCTTTCATTTGTTCCTTCCATTTTCCAGCAGATTTTCTACTGCCTATTGATTTGCATCTCTTTGTTCCTTAGAGGAGCACATGACAGCTCCTACAGAATCTGTCCTTAGCCCACAGATTCAAAAAACTGAGATGCAGTTGGCAGAAGCAGCAGTGGAAATAGTGCCGTGATGGTGTGAATGCACAGCAGCACCAGCAGCAGGCAGGAGACAGCCCCAGGGACCGTGCACACCTGTGGGGTCATTCCCGTTCCCATCTGCGCCTTCCCCCTGACCTGGGGGAAGGTGTTTAAACCCAGCCAGGCTAGTCCTGGGCAGGACAAGGGGATGAGCCAGGTGACCCGGTGTTTGAGCAGTGGGAATGTCAGAGGTTGGCTCCTGTGTGACTAAGCTCCTCATGCACAATACTGCCCACGACGAGGATTCATGGGAACATGTGGTAGCAAGAGGAATAGAGCAGAGGCAAAACACTGATGTGCACTCTGGGATGTGCCATGGCCTTTCAGCCTCCACTAAGGAGACAGCAGGGAAGAGCAGGTCCCGACCCATTATTGCTACTGTGGTTGTTTCCCCCTTCTGTTTTAACATATCCAGTTTGTTCTCTTTCCCTTCCCTCTCCCTAGAGCTGTTGTGGCTTTTAATAAGTATTTTTCAAGTAGCTGGCCGAGACTCCTGCAAGGATAATGACATCATTCGCACCACAGAATACAAAGCCCTGCAAGCCGCGATCGTTGTCGCTTTCGGTGGACTATGCCCACACTGCCTGTATTTCTGCCGCTGTTCCTCCCAAACACAGCAGCGTGCCCCGGGCATACCGCATGGGATCGGGCCGGGGTACGGCTCCCTGCCAACACGAACGGCCGAGAACTGGCACTGGAACCGCTCAGAAATAACCTTTAATTAAGATTCTGCCGACGGAGACATTGATCCTGCTTGCCCGTTCCCAGTTCAAGAGCTGCCAGCCCTCCGCCTGCCCCGGGTTGAGGCTGAGCTGCGGCGGGAGCACCGGGCACACCCGGCACGGGCACCCACATTACCGGGAACCCTGCTCCGGGCAGCTCCCGGCCCGGCCCTCCCTGCACCTGCACCCCGGCACGAGCACCCTCGTCCCGGGCCAGCCCCGCTCTGGGAACCTCGGCTCGCCAACGCCCGCCCGGGCACCCCAGACCGGGACTGCGGCATAACAAAGGTGCCGGCGGCTGCTTGGGGTGTGCCCGGGGGCTGCTTGGGGCGTGCCCGGGGGCTGCTCGGTGGTGCTCGGCGGGTGCCCAGGGATGCTCGAGGGGCGCACGGGAGAGGTTGCTCGGGCGATGGCCGGGGGAAGTGCCCGGGGGTGGCTCGGGGCGGAGCCGCCCTCATGGGCAGCGCCGCGTGGACCGAGAGCGACCCCTGCCGGGCGGGAACGACGCGGAGAGAAGATTCTCAGCGCGCATGCGCTTCCCGCGCGCAGCCGCCGGTGCCGCTGAATCTTGGGACGCTCCGGGCCCCGCTCCGGGCACCACCCCGGGCACCACTCCGGACACCTTAGTTCCCTCTCGGCCCCCGCCGACCACTGCCACAGGTGCCCAGAGCAGTTGTGGCTGCCCCTGGATCCTGTCAGTGTCCAAGGCCAGGCTGGACAGGGCTTGGAGCACCATGGAAGGTGGAAGTCGTCCCTGCCCATGGCAGGGGCGTGTAACGACATGAACAGATGGGGAATCCTAGCTCAGGGCACCAGCAGGACAGTGAAGACCTCATTGACTCCCACCTCAGGATCAGCACCAGTGTCTGCTTTGGGATCAGGGACTGATAGACAGACTTGGAAATCAGGCATCCAGACTTGATGCCAAGTGGCCATGGATGACCCATCCACAGTGTTCAACTTCCTCTGTGTGCTGAGCTCCAGTTTCAGTTTGGTTTGTGTCCTCTCAGAGGCATCTGACCGGGGTGCACTTCTGCCTACTGATCCAAGAGCCTCCTACTGCTCTGTTCCCACTTTCCTCTTGCATTCTGATGTGTGACCAAATTACCCCTTGCTCTGCACTAAACCCTCACACAACACCACTTGAGTTATGCAGGCTTAGGCAGCACCTATGGCCCCTTCTGGAGCCTTTCCTAGAGCTCCACGGTCCCCCTGAACTATGAGCACTGGTAGCACACAGGTTCCCCCAGCTACAAAGGGCCATGCCACAGCCACAGCTGGATGCTTGGCTGCATGAGCAGCCACCAGCGTGCCCCACACACTACTGGGATGTGCCAGTGCAGCAGCTGCTACATGTGCTGTTTGTGCATTCATGTAAGTACAAGGAAGACCTTTAGTCATCTCTTCTTTGGCTCCTCTGTGTGAAGCAGGGATCACAGCACTTGTTTTGCAGAGGGCCCCTGCAGTTTGGTTCATGAATATCAAGTGGTTTGAGCTCCTGTGATGGAAGGTACTGGAGATGGACAAGGAGGCACCAATGGCCTAAAGCTGATGGAGGCCCAAGCAGTGGTCTCATCCAGCTGCACTGTGTGTGCTAATCCAAGTATGTAATCATGACATGCAGGCAACGTGTGTTGGCTTGGACTGTGTCACACACAGCAGCTCAGAACACTCTCACTGTGAGCTCCTGCTCCCCAAGAGGGGTGACTGGTGTCTCCACAGCCACCAAAGATGGGTGATGTGCAGGCGAGGATGGAACTGGTGGTGGCAGGATCACAAGATGGGAGTCATTGTCACACAGCCATGACACAGAGAACATGCAAACCTCCTTCCTCCCCACCCCCTCTGCCCGCCAGCTCTCTTGAATGAAGTCCCAGCTTTGTTTTTCTGATTTCCATTTTGTATCCTAAAATATTCACTCCAAGTTCCGCTTGACAGACATGCCTAATCTAATCTCCATGTCTGCTTTCTAATTTTCGCAGCCAGGATAAAACAAATTGGCTGGCGTTAATTGCCTGTGCAGCGGCCTGGAGCTCTGAGCTGTGATTTACGAGCTCAGAGCAGGCGCTCTGCAACACATTTTTCTTAATTTATTTTTAATGAGTCTCTCAATTAATTTTCTTGGAAACATCTTAATGATGTTGGAGGCGGATGTTAATGAGGTTTGTAGCAGCACCTAATTTTGCATATTTTAAAGTACCGAATGGCATGAAGCAAACTCCTGATCCTAAAACAGAAAAAAACCCTAAGACTGGACAGGACTCCTGGGCTGACATTGCTGCCCTGGCTTGAGGCTGAGGCACTGTATGGGCAAGTTGGAGACTGTGAGCATTGTGAAGCTGAAGCTGGTTGAAGCCACAGGGATGGCAGGACTCTGGCAGCATGGGGGGGCCCAGGAGCCACACTGGGTCGTGGCTGGTGGTTTCATGGGATGAAAGCCTGGACACACAGAACCTGGGCACTGAGACCCCTGTGCTGGCATGCTCCAAGTTGTGGACACCCCATTCCCTGCACACCCCCAGCCAGAGCTTTTGGGCAGGAGCTGTCCGAGACATAGGACTAGGCTGCCTGGGGCTGAGGACAGTGGGGTGCTCTGGGGTGTCTCTGCCAGCCCGCGGGGTCACTGGTAATTGCTGATGCATGTGCCAGCAAGAGGCGGCAGCTGGATCGCCTTTGTTTTCTCCCAGCATGTCAGTCTTCATTAAACTGGAGGGGAATGAAAAAGAATTCACTTTTGTCCCAGCCTGAACACGGCAGCTGTTTAATATCAATTAAGGCAGCACTGAAAAGAGTAACATTACGGCAGTAATTAAAGTGAGACAACTCCCACCCTCGGGACTGTGCTCACACAGCAGAGGGGCCAGTTTGAACCCCCATCCTCCCAGCACCAGCTGAGTATGGGCAGGCAGCTGTGGGTCAGGGGCTGCCTCACATGCTCACACAAGGAGCTGGAGCAGTGTTGAGCCCTTCAAGACACAATGCCTGCAGCTCAGCACAGTGTGGCACACCTGCAGTACAGAGCAGCATTGCCTGTAACAACGTGGCATGAGGCTTTGTCCCATGAAGGTTCTGTGTGCTGTGGATGCTCTGTACTCTGGCTGTTGCTGCCTGAACAAGACTGAAGTCTGCAGGGAAATTTTATTTCCTTTCAGAGGCAGAAACTGTGGCCAAATTCAGTTGTGTTCTGGAAGCAGAGGGTTCAGGAGCCCTGCTCACCTGACTGTTACTGCTGTGCCTGTCCCCATCACCCATGACTGTGACCCGCTGGTGGATCAGGTCATCATGGCAACTGATGATTTCTGCTATGGTACATCTGTGTTCACCTTCTGGGCCCAGTTCAGCCTTGGAAATTTCCAGTAAGTTAAAACACTTACCTGTGAAACTGCACTGAGCGTTGGCAAGGGAGCACACACAGCCCAGGGATTCCCATGCACCAGAACAGACCAGCGGCAGGTCTGTGCTCACAGCTCACCGTGCATCCACAGCCAAGGCACCATTGGCACGCAGAGACCCGTGCCACTGAGCCACCTGGCACTGCAGAGTGGCCCAGGCAGGGGGGACAACTGAATACATGCACTGTCAGCCTCCCCTGCACACTCTGCCTCCTCAGGGGGCTGTGGCCCATGGCCCTGTCTGGCCCCTGCAGTGGGTCCCCCCAGCCCTGTCCCTTGTGTGGGTGGTTGACCACAGGGAACAGCCCTGAGCACAGCACTGCTGCCATGCCCATTGTCACCTAGTCCTGGCCACAGCCCAGTGGTGTGTTCTGGGACTGGCCACAGACTGAGCATGGCCTGACGACACTGCAGGGGCAGCATGAGGGTGACGAGGCCCTGCCCTGGCACAGGGGTGCTGCCATGTCCTGGACCAGTTCCGAGGATGACGCCCAGGACCTGGTGACCTCACAGTGGCATACAGGGTAGTGTCACACAGCATGCCATGGACACAAGATGGTGAAGAGCATGGCACAGGAAGGCTGCGATGAGGACTGTGGGCAGCAGCATGACACCAGGTGCTGCTGAGGGGGCCACGGCCCCACACAGCTCTGCCCTGCTCTTCCAGGAGCCCCAGGCTAGGCCTCTCCTGCAGGCATCAAGTGCTCCTTGGACAGGAAGTGGCAGTGCCATGGGATGGTGGGGCTGTCCCAGGCAGGGCTGAGTGACATCTGTGGGACTAAGGGTTGTCTGGGGCTGCAAGAAAGGTTGTGGTGCTTCCAACAGTGAGAGAGTGGCCAAAATTTGGCACATCAGGGGAGGTCCCTGCACCTCAGGATCAGTCTGAAGGCTCCTGTAGAGGTCTGTCAGGGGCAAAGGAGACACCAGAGCAGACCAGCTCCATCCAGCAGCTTCAGCAGGAGACACAGGCCTGGCAGCCCAAGGTGAGCATATCAACCACATGTTCAACCCAGGCACTGGTTGCATGGCCAGATGATACAGGAGGCCCTGGCCAGCCCTTGCCTGCACCACCAGACATTTCTTCCCCAGGGCTGGGGAAAGCACAAGAGCTCAGGGGGATCCAGTCCTGCAGTGGCTGCACTGGTCCCGCTGCCACATTTCCCACAGTGACCACAGTTCACTGCAGTGTGGAGGGCCAGTGGTGTCAGGGACTTGGCTATTTGTGAGCCCAAAGGAACTGTCAGAACGTGCACATGCATGGGGCAGTGCTGCTGGTGGGGAAGAACTGCACCCACCCTCTGGCAACACGGTCCATGGCTGCTCTGCACAAAACTAGGCCTGCCAGCCTTGTCCAGCCCCAGTGCCTGCCCAGCCAGGAGCTGCAAGATGGGCTGGCTACAGCGGCAAGCTGGACACATGCTGCTCATGCCATGTCCTAGGGCCAAAGGCAAGCACTGGTGCTGGAGCAACAGCATGGGGAGCCCAGAGCATGCCTGGACACAGAGCAGGAAGATCTGGACCCAGCTCAGGTGCTGGCCATGATAAGGGCATTGCAGCTGGACCTGGACTTCTGCAGGGACACAAACCACAAACAACTGATCCAGCTGCAGGAGCAGGAGCGTGCAGTGGAGCAGGAGCACCAGGAGTTGGTCATTCTGATGCAGCAGTTCCAGGCACTGATGGACAAGGTACCAGTGCTGGACACAGTGGCTGCAGACCGAGCTGCATGTGTCCCTCACTGCCACTCCACCACAGGCTGGGCATCATGCCTGCCCCACAGCCTGGGCAAACATCTGGTGGTCCCCCAGGTAAGGGTAGATAACATCCTGTCAGCCACACATGGCTCTAGCACCACCTGTACAGAGCAGCCTAGCTACAAGGCAAGCCTGGCTGGAATAGCCCAGTCCACCCAGCTGAACAGAGCTGGAAGAATGCAGACCCTAACAGCCCCACTGACACCCTGGGCACCATCCCAGGGCTGGTGGCACTGCTGCAGCCCACAATCTTGCCAATGAGCTCTCCCTGTGCCCCTGCTCCACCACTTGTCAGGAACCACAGGGATGGCTTTCCAGGGTTGCTAGGTGTCCACCAGATACTGCCACAACAGGGAGGGCACTGTGGGGACTGCACAGAGAGGAGAGGGCCAGAAGCCAGCACCCTTCCTGCCTTCCAGCTGGTGCAGGTCACATTCCTCTGTCACAGGCCCTGCACAACAGCCCATTGTCCATGGGTTGTCCCAAAAAACTCCTTCTGCAGCCTCAGCCCTACACAGCAGGGGCACAGGGTAATCCCACATCCTGCTGGGTACTTACAGATCAGTGACGGACCCCTTGACCTGAAGGACCAGGCAGTGCAGACAGAGGTCACCTCCTACTTGGCTGCCCACAGTGATTTTGACACCAGCCACAATATCCCACAGGAGAGCAGAGAGCTGCTCAAGCAGGTCAGTGCAAGCAGCTCTCCAGCTACTACACCAAATCTAGGGGCAAGCAGCCAGGGGGGCACAGGAGCCATGACAACTACACTGCAGGGCTGACCCCTGCTCCCCTTCCCCCAGAAGCCCTGGGGACAGGGTGGGAGGCAACAAGGGCAGCCTGCCCCCACCATCTCACACAGCCAGGCACTGGCCAGCCCTGAGCACTCTGCAGCACAGACGGCAGCTGTGCCTGTGCTCAGGGAAGGGCACACAGCACAAGACCAACCCATCAACATACTGCCTTCTCTGCAGCTGAGGGCACAGGAGCAGAGCCAGGGCCTGCAGCACAGCCCAGCCCAGCTGCCAGAGCAGCTGGGAGCCACCCAGGCCCAGAAGCAGCAGGGTCTTCAGCAGCTGAGCAAAGACACCATCCATGGCCTACACCAAAAAGTGGCAGAGCTGCAGCAACAGGTGAGGGCAAGGTAGGACAGTACAGAGATGCAGCCTCAGTCCCAGACCCTTCTCCTGCCTCCAGGAGAGGCTCAGCCATGGCCAACCATCCTCCCTGCCCCACAGCTTTGCCGGCAGGTGCAGGACATGGAGAACCTCCAGGCAGAGCTGGCCCAAGCTCAGCAAGAGAGCACCAAACAGGCAGAAAAGATTGCAGCCTACAAGACACATAGGCAGCAGCTTCATCGGCAGCTGAGGAAGATGCAGAGCTTCAAGGAGCAGAGCAAACAGGAAGTAAGGATGTCTCAAGTCTTCTTGTGAAAAACCAGGAGTCTGTGCTCAACCTGTGTCTCACTGTGCCATGGGCAGACCTACTCCCTCCAGGAGAGGCTGCAGGAGCTGAGCAGCCTAGTCCAACACTGGCAGCAGCTACACCTGGACTGTGAGCAAACTCTGGCTCAGCAAGAAGAGGAGCTGGTTGTCTGCAAGGTGGAGCTGGCTTTCCTTAAGGAAGAACTCAGCAAGATGACAAAGCAGGTACAGGACCCAAACAGGCATTCAAGAACACACTACAGGATGCAGGAGAACCTGTACCTAATGTTCAGAACACCTGAGAAGCCCCACAAGTGTGAGCAGCTGAAAAAGTGAGAATGCCTGGCACAGCCTGGCCTGAAACAGGGCTGGGCCAATGATCCCATGTGTGCAGGGACAGCTCAGCACTAGTTGCCTGTCCAGGGCATGGGCTGTAAGAGAACTGCCTTTGCAGGAGTATGGGCCAGGCTGTGTTTGTCCTCCAGGTTACTTTAATTCTGTGCCCTGTTCCAGGTTCTACAGGGCAACAACCTGACAGTACCAGCCCTGCACAATTCTGTAGAGCTACCTCCACCCAACATCCACCTCCAGCACAACAAGCAGTGCAAAACAAAGCAAGGATTAAACTGACAACCTTTAAACAAATAAAATTCTTTCTGTTTTGTAGCAAAATTAGTGCCAGGCACCAAAGCCTTCCAGGGCCACAAGCTGTAGAGACCTCAGAATAAACTTATCAGGGTAGCTGGGCACTACCTTAAGCCTCAAAGCAATAGGTCGTGCCTTCTTAGAGACCAAAGCGGGCTGGGGTGCGTCGTGGTGTCAGGGGCTCCCCCTGCTCCTTTCGCCCAGGGGTATAGATTTTAGTAGATCTGTCAAAGAGGACAAGGGCAATTAAGGAAAAGGCAACCTTTTCCTGCAGCAGAATTCCCACATGGAAGCTGGGATCCTCCACACAGGCAAGCCATGGGCAGGCAGGGCTATCACCCACCTTGCACTTCCCAGTGGGTTACGGCGCTCCTGCTCCTCCCGGCGGGCACGCAGCTGCTCCTCTGCCAAAGCCATTTCCTCCTCCATGGCAGACACCTCCTCCTTGGCACGGCGGCGGTTCTCCTGGAGGAAAGCAGCAGCAGGTCAGGGACAGCAGACACCCTGCAGGCCCACAAGCTTGCTCCCTTCGTGTCAAAACACACACGTACAGCAGCAGAATGCAGAGGGCTTGCAGTTTGCCAGTTCATCCAGGACAGAACACTTACCTGGCGTGACTTGCCAGCATGTTTGATACTGTAGAACATGGGACCCAGCTCCGCCAGCCACTCTCCATCCACAGCAGTGACACACTGCATGTATTCCTGCAGGGACAGAAAGACCAGGATAGCTGGATGGCATCCCTGGGGCCTGGGCACCATTCCCAGAGCCATAGTAGCTCCTTTCCACCCTCAGCTGCTGATGGCGCTTCTCAGGCTGGGACCATACCCCTTCCAGACAATTCCTCCTGGTCTCAGAAGCTGCTATGGGTTGGATTTGATGAGACCACAAGGAGGATCAAACATATCCCACAGAAAACAGAGAAAAATAATGGGGGAAGGGACAAACAGATTACACAGACCTGCCTAGTTGGTATAGATGGGAAAGGCTAGTATTGGCCACTCAGATGGAATCTCAGTCTCACAGCAAAGTCCTCCCATCTCCCTTGGAGCACTCATCACCCTTCTTGCTAGCCCTCAGCTCAAGCTCACCTTGGTAGTCATAACCAATTCATGGTACACAATGTAGTCGGGTGTGTAGCCCATGCCAAACAGAGAGCTCGTGGGGTGCAGGTGGCAGGGCATGCCCGTGCGAATGTTCACATACTCCCCAATGCCCTGCAAAGACAAATGTGCTTAGTCCACGTGTTCCTAGGCAGGGCCTTGCAGCCCTCAGGCAGTTCAAACACCTTTCACCTTCAGCTTTGCAGCCTGATGGAAATAAGCAGCACAGATGCACTTCCTGACAACATCCCAGTCTGTACCACAGGATGCCAGGCTCATTCGCTGCTGCACCATAATGTCCTTGAGCTGGGCACGCACCTCCCGCACCTGCAAAGATGTGTGCTGGTCAGATACCTCTTCTGCACAAGGCTGTCTCCCCAGCCTTATGGCCACAGCCTCACCTTGCGCATGGCCTTGGCATGGATGAAGTGCTGATTGCACCACAGGGTAGAATAGCTATTGTTTTTCCACTGCAGGTAAACATTCAGGTAAGTCAAGTGATCGCTCTCTGGAACAGCAAATTTCTCCCGCACTTGATCACTCTCCTCCTCTCGGCCCTGAAGGGCAAGCAAAGAACACAGGTAAGTCAAAGGGCAGGGGAGGGCCCTGAGCTGCTGGAACGGCAGCATCTTGTACCTTAGGCCGGTAAAAGATGGCAGGCACAGACAACATGGAGACAACGAGCAAGATCTCAGAGCTGCAACCCATGTCACAGGAGACAATGAGCATTTTGGAGAGTGCAGGGTCCAGTGGGAACTCCACCATGAGACGTCCTGTAGAGGTCAGACCACCTGCAGGAACAGAATAGTGATCAGCAGCTGGGCAGGCCCCAGTCCCATGGGCTGGCAGCTTATCCCAGCAGCCAATACCTGTGTTATCCAGGGCCCCCAGGATCCACAGCTGGTACATGGAGTTCAGCATATTGTCCTCAGGGGGTGGATCCATGAAGTGAAACTGCAGCAGGTCCTGCACACCCAGTGACTTGAGCAAGAGCACTACATTGGCGAGGTTGGTGCGCTGGATCTCAGGCACCGTGGTTGTCAGCAGCTCATTCTTGTAGGCACTCTGGGTGTAGAGCCTGGTAAGAGATGCCAAGAACATGTTCCTCCTGTTCCAGCCACTGCATTCCTTACAGACTTGCCAGTCTCTGCCCAGCCCAGCACATCATGACACAGGGCAGCAATCTGCACCCAGCAGCAGCACCCTCGGGGGGCACTTGCAGTCCAGCCAAAGTGTGGTCTCCCCAGCACATTGGGTGTTTGGGCTGCAGCACAGCACAGTACATGACCAAGCATGCCCTTCCCTGCTCTCACAGCATAGCCTGGGAAAGGCCTTTGGCTTGGCTTTTATCCTGGTAGCATCCAGGGCAGACCAGCCACAAGTGAAGATGGGCACAGGAAGAAAGTGGAGCACATCCTTTTCTCTGCAGAAGCACTGGGTTCAAAGAAGGCCTTCACGCCTGCCTACTGCCCACATCCCCTCAAAGTTCGAGATAATAAACAGCTCCAGTAAGAAAAAAATACATGACCTGATGCCAAACTGAGAACACAACAGGAACAGCAGTGACGTGCCTACCTGAAACAGTGGCCTGGGCCTGTCCGGCCAGCTCGGCCAGCCCTCTGATTGGCATTGGCCTGACTGATGGGGTAGATCTGCAGTGCATCCATGCCTATACGGGGGTTGAAAACCTTCGGGGCACAAGAAGATCAGACAGAAGTTAAGAGGAAGGCTGAATCATGACCTCAGAACTCCCTCAACCTACCCCAGAAATCAGAGGCAGAGAGTACAGAAAACCCTGGCTCACCTTCAGTTTGCAGTAGCCAGAGTCAATCACAAACATGATACCATCCACTGTCAGTGAGGTCTCTGCAATGTTAGTGGCAACGATGCATTTCCTGACCCCATCAGGAGCCTGCAAGCACACTACACATGAGTCACGCTCCTGGACACGGCTCTGCTCCACTGAGGAATGCAGAGAGGGACAGAGGTGACTCTTTGGAGGGGGGTGGGGTACATGCTTTCTCTCACCCTCCACATGTAATACCGAGGTACACCTACACCTCCCACCCTAGCTCTGTACTGTCTCCCGCTCCAGTTTTCCCCGTCCCCATCATAATCACAAAGCACACATCATCACCTTCTGAAAGATCTTGGCCTGCAAGTCCGAGGGCAGCTGAGAGTAGATTGGCAGCACAGCAAGAGCAGGTGCCTTCTCCAGCTCCTCAAGGTGCTCCACAATTTGCTCTGAGGTCACCTAGACACAAAGAGGGGTGAACACATGAGACTGAATCAAGAGGGTAGGATAGTGCCTGTCCTTCCAACTCACCTCGATATCTTCCTGGCCAGGCATGAAAATGAGGATGTCTCCAGGAGCACCAGACAAGTGGACCTGCAAGGCTTGTTTCACTGCAGCCTCCACATAATCCTCCTGTGGGGTCTGAACAGCACAGTCCAAGTTAATCTCTACCAATAACTTTACCTGCCCTGTCCTGTATGCAGGACTGTAAGCACACCACATCCACTCCTACCCTGTCCTGTGTGTCACCCTCAGAGTACAGCATACCTAGGTCACAACCCTCTCCTGCCAGCAGAATTTCCATCCACAAGCTTAATTATACCTTGCTGAAAAGAATATCCACAGGGAAAGTGCGCCCAGGAATGTGGAAAATGGGAACATTCCCAAAGAAGGAGGCAAACTTTTCTGCATCCATGGTGGCCGAAGTGACAACAAGCTTCAGATCGGAGCGTCGGGCGACCACCTAGGAAGCAGATGAACAATATGGAATATTCATGCATGGCTGCGGGCTGTTTTCAATTGAGATAATGGCATCGGACAGAGCTTCTGTTGTACTCCAGAGACACTCGCTGTGCATGCCAGAGAACACTCATGCCCCATGGTCAGTGCAATCAAAAAGACCTGCCAACCTCAGTCCAGGAAACCTTAATCCAGCAAAGACCTCTGTATTGGCAGTTCTGACATTCAGCCAGCAAGACTCTGGCAGCAGACCTGTCCCCCCAGAACCAAGGACCAGGATGCTGGAGCAGTCAAGTGCAGACAGAGATGTGGCAGCTCTGCTTCCCTCTCCTAGTCCTGGCAGAGAAGGACTGTCCCAGATCACATGCCCCACGCTGGTGTCCACTAGCCCAGTGTCACACATACCTCCCGAAGCAGCCCAAAGAGCACATCAGTGTTGAGTGAGCGCTCGTGTGCCTCATCCATGATGATAGCACTGTAGTTGTCCAGGTCAGCCTCCCGCAGCGACTCCCGCAGCAGGATCCCATCTGTCATGTACTTGATCACCGTGTTCTCTGACGTGCAGTCCTCAAAGCGGATGGCATAGCCTACCTGGGAGAGCAGAGACACCTGAAGTCTTCCAACAGTCCCATGCATGCAGTATCATTGGGTGGCACCCCTGCACTCCCTACTCGACTCACCTCCTCCCCCAGACGCACGCCCATCTCCTCACTGACCCGCTTGGCCACTGACATGGCAGCCACCCTGCGAGGCTGTGTGCAGCCAATCATGCCATAATCAGTGTAGCCATCCTCATGGAGATACTGTGTCAGCTGAGTTGTCTTCCCACTCCCCGTCTCCCCCACCACGATCACAATGCTGTTGTCTCTGAGGAAAAGAAAAGGGTATTTCTTCATAGACCTTCAAAGAAGGGCTTTTGTGTTACTAGCTAAGCATCTTCCTACTCAGGCAGAAGAGCTGAGCAAACACAAAGCAATGGGTTGTTTCCTGAGATTACAGCTTCCCAGTGGTTATGTTCTACAATTCCTCAACTGAGTTCCCAAATACAGGCCAGTGCCCTGGGGATGCCCTGACAGCCATACCTGAGGATGGAGAGCAGTTCCTGCTGTACAGCAAAGATGGGTAGGTATTGTCTCTGCTCCAGGATCGATTTCTTCTTGGCAAACTCACTGCTGGCTTCACTTTTTTCTTTCATGTGTTCAGCAAACTTTTGCTCTGTTCTAAGGAAACACCGCAAGTCCCGAAACTGCCTCTCCACACACTTTGCTACACCTGTAGCCCCCCCCTTATGAGCTGAGCAGAGTAATTCAGAGCAAGCCCTTACTTGTAATCCACTTTGCCATCTTCTGTCACCATCTCGTCCTTTTCCTCCTCTTTCTTGATCCCCATAATGTCTCCCAGTTTGGTGCCTGCCAGCTCCCAGTGCTTGTGCTGAGCCTGGAAGGAGAGAAAGAGCAGTAGTTCTCTCACAAACACAGACAAAATTCTTCCCCAATCCTACTCCTAAGACTAGGAAAAAGATATTAGTACCACAGTTCCCCAATGCAGAATGCACACTCCATTCCTACATTATGTTCCCCTCTTCCAAATGAACTGAAGCAGAGTTTTAAGACACTGGAATGGATATAGAGACTTCAGGCAAAGGATTACCAACTGCCTCCTAAGAAAACAGTTCCAGCTTCTGACCCTTCCATTAAATTTGAACTTAAACCTACACAGATGTGAACCAGAGAAAACCCTCCTGCCCTTGCCAAGCGCTCACAGGCTTCCCTCCCACCTCTGCTATCAGTTTAGATATGCTATCACCACATTCCACTCGCAGTATAAAAAGGTCAAATCCAGCCCAGTTTCAATGTACAAGGAACACATCTGTACTTTCCCCACAGCTATTATGTAACCTTTGGAGAAAGTCCCTAGAGAACACCCCCAAAAACTAATCTGCTACCTTACCCCATACTCCCCCTTCTCATAACTCTTCTGCTCAGAAATGACAAGGTACATCCTGCTGCCATACTGCCTGCTGACAGTCTCTAAGATACCCAGCATTCTTCCACCTGCTTCCTTCTCCCATAATCCAAATGTCCAAATGCACAGAGATTCATGTCCCAAAGCAGCGCCCAAGAAAATCACACCACAACAGCTGCTATAAGGCAATGCAGTAAGCTGGGCTGCCAGGATGTCCCAGCTCACAAACATATGAACTTCTTATCATCGCTGCTGCCAAAGCCTGAATGATGCAGAGTCCAAACAAGGCTGTGAGGAACTAACAAACATGCACAGTGGGCAGTAAGTCAAAGGGCTGCAGCATACCCTCTTACGCTCCTTTTGCTCCCTGTGCTTGCGCACCAGCTGGCTGCCTTTCCGTGCTATGATGGCCAAATCCGAGGTGGCATCCTTCACAGGGATGACTGGCTCTGGCTGCAGGGAAAAGGCAGTGCTTTACTAAAAAGGCCTCATATGTACAAGGCTCCCTGCCATCAGTCACAGTCTCAGCCACAGTCTCTACCTGCTTGGTGAAGACAATCCTTCCATCTAGGAAAGGGGGCACTAGATTGTGCACCAACAAATGCACTTTAGCAGAGTTATCCTCCTCAAAATCTTCGTCCACTTCAATCCGATGTACCACACCACTGGTCAGCATGCGATTTGTCTCCCAGCGCTCATTATCCTGCAGGAAACACATATCAAAAACATAGTGAAGCCCCACAGAAAGTCACAGAGATCACACCAGCACACCAAGGCTGGTCCTGGGCTCTGCACTGGCAACAGGATGGTTCAAGCCTAGTGAGCCTGAAAGTAAGCACAAGGGAAGGAACAGTAATTGGAAGCAGTAACATACAAGAAACTGCCCATGTGAAGCACATGGTCAACAGGACTGTCTCCAAGGAAATGCAGCATAGGCACTGCCTGCAAGGCAGTCAGAATACACCAGGAAGCCTGACACAGCCCTGCTCATGTACAGAGAGAAGCTGTCCCCAGCATCCACTGGGCCAACAGTGGACAGCCCCAGTAATGTACCTCGCACTCAGAACAGCAGAAGCATGGTCCTCTGCACTCCTGCTGCCCTGGACACTGCAATTCACCAGCCACCCCAGCTGTGAATTCTGCCCATGCAGGAGTTGCTGGGCTGGACTTTCCAGGAGAACTTGAACACAGTTTCCCTGTGAGCACTCCTTCAGCCTGGCCTGAAAGTGTCCTTGTCCACCTGAGAGCAAGGGCTCAACAAGTGGATCTTTCAAGAGGCAGCCAACCCCACGTGTTCAGAGCAGCCAACTCCGCCTCTTGGCCTTACCTCATTGATCTGCCGCCGCTGTGCCGAGATCCGCTTCTGCCTCTGCTTGTGCAAGTGTTGCTCGCGCTTCTTCACGTACTCCTCTGAGGAGTAAGCCAAAGGGTTGTGAAACTCATCGTAGCCCTCATCCATCATGTACCAGTCCCGGTCAGCTTGCTGGGAAGGGAGAGGTGCAGCAGTGATTTCTGCCCATTCCCCACAGCCTGGTGGACCCGAGCCCCTGGCCTGTCCCAGACTCTCACCCGCTGGTCATCTTCCCACTGCTGCCGCTCCTCTTCTGTCTCAAAGGCAATGCCCTCCTCCCCTTCTGTGCGCCGGCCTAGGGTGAGCCAGATGGTCCAGAAAATTCCCAAGGAAACCCAAACTCTGTGCCACAAGAAAGGGGATTCCACACTGCCCACCCCAGGCAGCTCAGCCCAGATTCCTCACCTCTCCCTCGGGACAGGCGTGGCGTGGCCCCCAGATGCCTCCGGTCATCAGCCCATTCATTGTATTTGTATGATGGGGTTGGCAATGGTGTCTTATCAGAGTACCGGCTCCTCACAGACCTGGAAACACAACAGAGGGGAGGAACTGGTGCCCACAGGCAGACCCTTCTCATACATACAAGAGTCCCTGTTCTGTAGCTCCACAGCTCACAGCACAGCCTCAGGCACTGGTACCTGTCCCGCTCCCGCCGGTCTGTGTCCCGCAGCGATGGCAGACGGTGGCTACGCTCTGAGTCTCGATAGGAAGGTGTGGGAGATGGAGATTCCCACTGCGAGCGATGGCCACTGCTGTAGCCACCATCATCTTCCTCCCAGCTGGAGCGAGAAGGTGTGGCTGCATCTGGCAGAAGAGATGGGGTTTGTCACCTGTTGTTCAAACAGTGACCCTGAGCACGTGGAGCCACCTAACATCTTCCAAGAAAGGAGCATGGAGAGAAAGTTACCCATTGGCCTCCCTCTAAGAGAAGGGGCTGACCCAGTGATTGCAAGGAATTTCCAAAGGATCAGATTTCTATCACACAGACCCAGAACAGACCCCACCATGCAGAGATCCGCCAGAGCTTCAAACACACACAGCTGGCACACTGCTCCCAGACCCAAGCTGAGCTGAAATTTTATGCTTGCCTTAACCACAAATACTACAAGGTACAAGCTTTTCTATCACCCTTGTCCTGCAAAAACAGCAGGAAGCATAAAAACCTCCAAGCCACTTCCTGTTAGTCTCACAAAAGAGTTCTATCGGGTCCCACTCTCACCTTTAGGCCGATGTCGGGGGCTCTCAGGTTCACTCCTCCTGACACTCCGCTCTGATGAGCCATCCCTCTCCGATCTGCTGTGATGACTCCTCTCCCGCTCCTCTGCAAAAGCAAAATAGGATCAGGTGCTTATTGCACAAAAAAGCTTCCCAAGTCCGCTGCAAAAATCACCACAAACATTAGTAAAGACAAAGGCAAAGAACAAGCCCAGACCCAAACCAAGAGGAAGCGCAAAGGTGTCTGAATTACCACGGTCTCGTTTCCGATCGTAGTCCCGATCCCTACTGCGTTCCTTCTTCCGGTCCTTCTCCTCCTTGGAGGAGGCAAAGACTCCATGTTCCCGACGCTCCCTTTCCCGCTGCCGGTTGCGTTCCAAGAACTCCTCGCTGACACCCCCAGTGTAGGAAGGTGTCTCCACGTGGACAGAGCGGTAATGTCTGGGCATGCAGAGCAGAGAGAAGAAATGCTCAGAAGTGCTGAGCAACAGCTGCCCTTCGGCTAGTCTCGTACAGCTACAGCTTCTGCCACAGTGGCCCGCGACCCACACCGGAGGCGGCGGCCCCGCCCGTCACCGACTGCGCTCACCCTGCGCTCCCTACCCAGCCGGACGCGGCCCCAGGAACCCCTCCGCAAACGCCACCTGTTCCTGCGAACTCTGCGGCTGCTCCGGTCGGCCTCGTCCTCTTCCTCTTCCTCGGCACTGCCCGCCTCGTCACGACCCTCTTCCCAGTCCTTATAGGATGCAACACGGGATCGCTTCCCCCCAGCCGCCTCCTCCTGGCGCTCCCGCCGCTTCTGCGCCGCCAGCACGTCCAGTCCCAGCAGGGAGACGCGCGGGGCCGGTGCCTTAAAGACGTGCTGCTCGGCACCCCGAGGCAGTACCAGCCCACCCGCCTCGCTGCTCGGGCTCGTCCCCGACAGCCGATGCAGTGACTCCTCGCTCACCGCCTCCATCACGGCCGCAGCGCCGCGCGGGCCCCGCAGTTCCTTCAACGACCGTAACCCGGCTCCCGGAGCGCCGCCATAGCCGCGCCACAGCGCTTACGGGAGGAGCCTCTCTAGCCAAGTGCACCATAGACACGGCGGCCAGAGCCTATGGCAGAGCCGCCACCATAGAGTCCCAACATCGCTAGACAAGCCACCCTGGCGGACTTCCGGCGGACGCGACCTCCGCAGGGTCACGGGCGCGCAGGGCGGAGTCCCGGGCGGACGGGACAGGAGTGGGTGGCCGCCGTGACAGGACAGCCCTACGCTCCTACTCTTTGTTCTCTGCTGTGGGCTCCACCGGCACCTGGGGCGTGGCTGGGCTCATGGCCTGTCCCGGTAGGAAAAAGGGGCAACTCCATGCCCCAGGGCTGCCTATCAAGACAGCCGTGAGTCAGACCTGGCCCCTGCTGCTACACAGGTCAAGGCTGCAGTTTTGGGACCCAGCTGCTTTCAGGCACAACACTGGTCCTCTGTAGGGCCAGGTCTTAAGCCACACAAGGACAAACACAGCACTGGGCACATCCAGAGACATATCTGTGTTCTCACCCCATGCTCATAGCAGCCTCCAGCAGGCCCTTCCTGTGTGGGGCTTTCTCTTCACCCCTTTTATTAGCACCTCTTTTGCCCTGGTGCAGCCCATGAACTCCAGATCTGACCCTGGTGCCTGCAGCCAGCACAATTCCCAGCAGGAAGAGCACAAAAAGCCCCATCTTGCTTAGCATCAGCCTGGCAAAGGCGCGCAGGAAGCTGCCAAGGAAGCCAGCATGTTAGGAATTTCCCAGCAGTTGTAAACAATTTTGGTGAAGTGTTGTTGTGCAGTCCTGCTCTGCAGGGTGGATTGTGAGAGGTTGCTCAGGGAATGCTTTGTGCAGGGCAAGCTGTTGCTCAGGAAAAGCCCAAGATGCAGTGAGTTCGGGGTGAAGGAAAGTCAGCACCAGACAAAACCAAAGACATAAGCACCTTTGATCAGGGCCTTTCCACAACTGACAGGGCATGACTGCAGTCATCTTCAAACAGCTATGTACTGGCACCCATCACTGGTACCATCACTGACTTCCCTCCCCCTCTAGGGCCTGGCCTCAGGCAGAAGTCTCTGCCCGGGGAGGCCTGGTGCACTTGTCACTCCACTGCACAACTCCAAGTGGCTTCTCCCACCAGGAAAAGTGGGAGCAATATGGAGAGCTGATTCTGCTCATCTGAGGAGAGCTACGCTGTATCACTCCAGCCCATGGGGTGTTCCCTGAGCAGCACACAGGACCAGGAGAGCCAAATGTTTATTGACAGTTGTGCTACCCACAGGAAGCCAAAACACAGTCCAGAAAAGCAGCACTGTTGTGAAGGCCCTGTCACCTGCTGCCCCCCAGTGCAGCCCCTGCTCCACCCATCAGACCCTTCCCAGGGGCTGGAACCAACACCTCGCCTCAGCCCCAGTCTGCCCAGCACTGGAATTGTCACATCCATCCCTGGTCAGTCATGGCTCCTCCTGGCTAGACCTTCACTGTGCAGCATGTCAGCAGCGGTGATCTGCTCCAACTGCCTCCATGACATTCCTGAAGCCCTGCTCCCTAACCAGTGAGACTGTGTGGTGGGACTGGGCTCAGCCCCACAGTGCCACTACTTAGCCACCAGCACACAGCTGTCCAGAGCTCTCCCAGGACCAGGGGTTCTCTGAGGATGTGCCTGGCCTCCACTCACCTGAGCAGCTCCTCCAGTTCCCGCTTCACTGCCCCCACCACAGGTGGCCCATGGTACACAAGTGCTGTGTACAGCTGCACAAGCGAGGCTCCAGCACGGATCTTCTCCAGGGCATCTTGCCCACTGCTCACCCCACCCACACCGATAATGGGCACCCGGCCTGTGGGCAGGGTACAGGGTCAGGATGGTACAGGCAATGCTGGCATGCACCTCCAAACCCTGTTCTTCCATCACCTTGAGTGAGAGCATACATCTCCCTGATGGTCTGTGTGGAGAGCTCCCGCAGGGGCTTCCCACTGAGGCCCCCCGGCTCCACGCGCTGCCTGCTCCGGAGGCTGCTGGGGCGTCTCATGGTAGTGTTGCTGATTATCAGCCCATCCACACCTAGCTGCAGAAGCAGTCATATGAGAACACAGCTTCCACAAGCACCCCAGCCTTCCCCTTCCCTCCTGCCAGGTCAGGACCTCCCAGCATGCAACCCTGAAGTGTGCCTGGGGAAAAAGCTTCCCCTCTCTGCCTGGACTGCCTGGGTCACCCAATGCCTGGGTGACACACATGGGCTCTCACAGACTCTGACTGACCCGGAACACCATCCCTACAGCAGCCAGAGAGCTGCAGGCATACGTGTCTTTCAGAGAAGTAACTTGCCAGGACTACCGCAGTCCCACCTCTGGTGTCTCCCCTTCCTGCCTCCTCACCTCACAGACAACACTGGCGATGTCCTGCTTGTCCTGTGCAGTGAGGTCAGGAGCAATCTTCACCAGCACAGCTGGCTTACGCTTGCAGGGCAGCAGGTCCCTCTCCACCAGCACCTGTCAGTCCACATGGCAGTGCATGCCAGAGATGCCTCCTTCCCCAGCTAGGACCTACAGACACCCCCACCACAGGCAGTACAGGGACAGACCCTGCTCCTTTATGTGGGACCAAAACCAGGAAAGGCACCTTTGGCACAGGACCTGGAGCACATAGCAGGCAGGACCCCAGCAATGCCTGAAGTTGTGAGGTGGACAACTCGCTGCCTCTTGCAGGAGCAAGTGGAGGGCAATGTCCCACTGCTCCTGAGCCCTTTGCTGGGATACAGTGCCCTAGTACACCCCACAGCAGCAGCTGACAGGGACATTTCAGTGGTCCTGCCCGCAAAACGGGAAAGCCACCCCCACTCTTCCCTGTGCTCGGGCAAATCCACTGGCTGCAGCAGTGCAGATGATGCCAGGAGATGGGATGCACCCAGTACTGGAGCTGTGATTTGGGCTGGCTGGGGGGAGGCACCTACCTTACTCAGCAGGTCCCGCAGCTCAGCCTTGCCCTGCAGGTCCCGCAGCCCTGGGGTGTTTGGGCTGGACACATTCACAACAAGGTAGTCAGCCAAAGGGCCCAGTGTCCGGACCCCAGCCACATAGTCAGCTGCAGCATCAGAAGAGCTCTTGTTCTTGCCCAGGTTGACTCCAAGAGGCATCCCAGCTGGAATATAGACACAGCTGAACTAGGGCAGCAGGACCAACCACCACCCAACAACCAGAGCACCTGAAAAAGGAGGTTCCAGGACCAGCTATACTTAAGATGAGGATATGCAGCCCATGTATTTCATTAGGATGGGCTTGGGACCATCCTGCAACCACAGGAGCATTGCTACAGCCAGCCCAGTCAGCACCTCCCAGCACCAGAACCTTCAGCCTGGCAAGAGGTTGCCCTCAGGATGCCCAGCTGGGGTCCTCTTGGCTTTGGCTGTATCAGCAGACACATCCTGCCCAAAGCAGTAAGTGGAGCTTGATCCCAGAAAAAACAGCAGGAGAAATGTGCCTAGTCACAATGCCAAGGGTGAGACTACAATCCCAAGAAAGTCTTGCTGTCCTTGCTCCAACTGTCCTTGCTCCAGCCAGGGTGCTCCGGTGCCAGACACTGGCATTACACACCAATCCTACAGGTACCCACGAGATGCCCAAACCTACGCTGCAGACCCCAAGAACAAAGGATTACAAAGCTTGTCTCACCAGCAGTGAGCCTGATCTGTGTCTCCTGACGGGCTCGCAGCCTGCTCTCCACCACCACACGGCCATGGCTATTGAATCCATACCTGCACCAGGGCAGAGGTGGTTCAAGGTTGGGTTATGTCTGCAAGCCCTGAACAGGACACGTGAGAAACACATGGCAGATGTGTGGTTTCCGCAGCTTTGCTCAGCACATCCAACCAAAAAGCATCAACCAAAGACCTGGGATCACCCAAATATGCACCCTCCCTCACGGCGGGCCAACTGCAGGACATACCACAGCAGCTGCCCTCACATCTCACCTGTTGATGACTGCCTCGTCCTCTGCCAGCCGGAAGACCCTGGGCTTGGGGTTCCCTTCCTGGGGCTCGGGTGTGACTGTCCCCACTTCCACAAAGCCAAAGCCCATTTTGTACAGCCCATCCACAGCCTCACACTGCTTGTCGAAGCCAGCAGCCAGGCCCAATGGGTTGCGGAATCGCTGCCCGAGGACTCGCACCTCCTGTGGGGCTGGGGCTGGGTCAGAGGCCACGGACTCCAGGAACCACTCCCAAGGCGTCTCTCCAACCTCCCTGCCCTATGGGCTGTCCTTACTGGGTGCCTGCCCGACAGTCCCTCGCCACCCGCCACGGCCTGAGACAGGACCCCTGCGCACCCCGCGACCCACCCTCTATACTCCTGCTCCGGCCGCCCTTCCGACCTCCCACTGCCCACCCTGCGCCGCGGCTCCCCCTCCTCCCCGGCCCTCGAGACGCACCAGCGCGGGGCCGTCGGGACGGGCGGGGAGCAGCAGCCCGAGGGCGGCGGCGCGCAAAGCCAGGCCGTGGGCGGCCTCAGGGGGCAGCGCCCGGAGCACGGGCATCACCGCCGCCGCGTACAGCCGCTCGTCGCCTGCCACCACCGCCGATCCCAGGAGCACCGCGCAGCCTCCCAGCGCCAGCGCCCGCAGCCGTCCCTGCGCCAAGTCATGAGCACGGCACCGGCCGTGATCCCCCACCAGCAACCATACCCATCCCAATCCCCTCCCGATCCCACGCCATCCATCCCATCCCCTCTCTTCCCGGCCCGCCCAGGCACTGCCCACTCCAGCCGCAACCGGCCAAGCCCGATTGTCCCCCGTTTCCCATGAGTGGCCCCGCCAAGACGGCTCCCCGTCCCCCAACATTCCCGGCCGCTCACGCGCAGCGGAGCCGCCATTATGCTCAGCCCAACAGGCAAGGGCACTTCCTGGGCCCCCCGCTGTGATTGGCGGTGGCCGTACCGTTCCAGCCAATAGCGACGCAGCAGGGGCGGCGGAACGCGGTTTATTGAAGGAGGTACAAAGGGCCCGAGGCCCGGGGAAGCGGACAAGGACCGGGCACGGTGTACAGCCGGGGGCAGCGCCACGGACAGCTACGGGAGAGCTGCAGACAGTGCCACCAACAGGAGCACTGTTACAGTCCCGGGCTGCCTCGCCTGCGGCTCGGGTAAACAAGGTGCTGCTGCATATCCCATCAAACCACGCTCCATACCTCACCTCCACACCTTAGTGGTCCATAACTGCTCAGCGCCCGGGAGAAAAGCTGCTGCATCACAACCCCGAGGCAGCAGCAGAGCCTGTCCAGCTCTGCCCTCTGGGGGGCTGGTCACATTCTCAATAGGATCAGACAAACAGTGCCACCCTTCGTCAAACTGCAGACCCAACTGAGAACACCATGAAGGCCAGGAAGGGCTCCCCAAGAGAAAGCCTCTACTGGGGGGCACGGAGCCATCATGGAGGCAGCCAGGAACAGTGGCCAGAACGTCATGCACAGCTTTCCCATACAGCTACCCAGACTGACAGAGCTCTTCCCTGCCTTACTCTCACAGCATTCCCCACAGTTCATCTCCTGGAGCAGCAAAGATCAGGAAAGCAGCAGCACCTGGTTTAAGTACAGCAGGAAGAGAGCTCAAAAAGAAGAGCACGTTCATTGGAGGTTAATACAGAAAACCAATTGCAAAGGGAGTCTGTTTCAGAGAGATGTCACAGCTCCTTCCCCTGCAGCCCAAGAAGTTTTACGTTTTCTTCTTCAGCTCCTCAAATCTCCGTGAAAGATCATCGAAGTCAATGTCTTCTGAGGCAGATGAGTTGGCACCAGCAGATGCTGTTGGCAGCGTGTCTGGCACAGATGGCAATTCAGGCAGCACAAAGTTATCAACAGTATTGGGAGCTCCAGCACTTGGTTTAGGGGAAGCTTCTGTTTTGGGCTCAGGCCCTGTTTGTAAGAGAAGTATCATTGCACCTCACCATCAGCACACACTTGCCGGGCCAAACGGAGCCCCTCAAAGGAATGGTCATTCCAGCAACAGGCAGTACCAGTAGGTTTTTCGGAATAGCCCTTAATGCCCAAGGTTTTCCAAACCTCTACATACTCACCAGGCACTAATGCAGCAGGATCCTTGTCAGTGTTAGGCTCATCAATCTGAAAAAGACTCTCAGTCACTACTGCTCTGTCCCACCAGGCATGGTCACACCAGCACACAGGTAGAGCTCAGAGGCACAGCTCCAGCAGAGCAGTGCACACTCCTCCCCACCCCTAGCAAGCAGCCATAGCTTTGCAACAACCTGCCTCTCCTCCCAAGAAAGCTAGAGGCAGCTCTTCAGCTTTTCTCTCCCTCTCTGCCAACTAAAGCAGCTGCACTGACCCAGGAATGAATCAACTGAGCATATCCACCATCAGGTCTGAAATATTTATCAAGGCCACTAGTGGCAGAACACCATCCGCTTCATCCACATCATCACAGCTCCTCGCTGCCTTTCTTCATAAACCACTGACAGGCCCTTGTGACTAGCAGCAGGGTATGAAATGACCCATCCCAGGTCTTGGTCTGTCTGGGAAAAAGGCTCACGGCACACTCAGCTGTGCTAATAAAACTTCTTATTCCCCACATGGTGCGTCCTTCAACACCCATTTCTACCCAGTTCACCTGGACTGCTGCACCTGTGAGAACATAAAAGTGTCAGCACACACAATGCTCAACTGTGCTCCTCCCTACTCGGGACAATGCAAAAACAAAAAGCATGTCACTAAAATCAGAGTGGGAGGCATGATGACAAACTGCAGCAACAAAACCACAGACAAGCATAGAAAGGGAAGTCTCCAGCTTCTGTTTTGTTGTCCTCAAAGACTGAGGAAAGTCTGTTAAAAGAAGAGTCTTTAAACACACAGCATATGGGTGAGCCAAAATTGTCATCCAGGCTGTTAATTGGAACAAAAGCCATAATTAAAGAGAATCAAGGTGATAAACCCTTCACACTGCAAAAACCAGAACTTGTGGATTTTACTTATTGTATGTTTACCACCACTTTAACAATACAGCAAAAGAAATCTCAGCTCTCCTTTGCAGCCAAAGCACAGAGCTGAATGAGGAACTTCTCTCCAGAAGTCATCCTTCTATCATGTGCACTCGGTGATTCACTACACCAGCAAGTAACACCAGCACCATCTCAAAAGCTCCAAAGGTTGGCAGCAGTATCCTTTACAAACATTTCCCTTCTCTGTAGCTACCACTGCACTCTGAGGATCTTTCTGCTGCCTACACCGGCCATTCATCTCAGGCACTTACGGACTCATATGTGGGCGGGTTTGCTGGAATTGGTGGTGGGTGGATGTTAGTGAAAGGCTGGTAGGTCCCCACTGGCAGGCCACTGAAGTTCTCCTGTACAGAGAGATCAGTCATTCACCAGACTACTCATCCCAGACACCACACGACTACAGCTGCCATGGGAGTCACAGGAAGAATAGTCTTAGACAAATGCAGGTAAGTATCCAAGTGGGCAAGAGTTTACACTTACAAGGAAGAGATTCTCAAGTATTAAGTCAGATGTAGTCACCTGGAGCAGACAGCCCTATCTAACTGGACTGTGGGTTATTCTAAAGAACCAGCACAGGTAAACATTGCAGCTTTCAAGGCATCAGAAGTACCAGGCCAATAAAGGAAATACTGGCATACCACTTCTGGCCCTAGGTGCAGTATTGCAGAAGAGGAAAGAAGTTTCTGGCTCACACAAGGCTTTGAATTGCCCTCATTTGTCACACAAGAGCACCTCAAGGACCCAGACCTGGCACAAGCCCTCAGCGTGTTTATGCCTGGGCCAACAGCCAGCTGATGATACTTGGTCCAAATTTTCCACAAAAAGTACTTCAGCAGTACTGGGACCGTACTAAGACTCCAAGCCATCCCACTATCCTGCTCTCCAGTCTACACAGGTATCCTGTAAATTACTTAATTCAGATAACAAAGTGCTTTTCAGCTCCTACCTTCCACCCTTACAACAAATCACCTGCAAGAGCCATTGGCTCAGTCTTCTCCCCCTGCAGGTCTGAAGGCAGGGCTCTTCTGCATTTTTCTGTGCTATTCCCATCCCACAATACTCACCTGATTTCCTTGACTGAATCCTGGCACACTACCAGCCTACCAACTTCAACTGCAGTTCCAACTCCTGGACAAAAGCCTGGCAGTCATAAGACTGCCTCAGGGGTTAAGTCTGTACTCCTCTGTTCCCTGAAGGCAAAGAGGACTGGCTGGAGAACAGGGCTAGGAGCCTCCACAGTCAAGAAGCAACATTAAGATTCAGCTGCATGGCCAACAGCCTCCATCCCATGCATTCTCACACCAAAAAGATGGCCTTCTGACACACTGAGCTATCAGGGACAGTCAGAGGGCACAGGGCTAAGCACCACAATGGGAGTCTTTCACAGAAAAAGGAAATACACAAAGCCCAGGAACTTACCGGTCCCTTTGGAGGTGGATAGGAGAAGGGTGGATTTGTTGTTGGCATGGGCATAGGCATCATCACGGGCATGGGTACTAACCCATCATGACCTATCATTGGGGCTGTAAATCCACCGCCTCCGCCCCCTCCATGGCCACCCTTCTTCACATCATCTGTGAACCCCACATCAATCAGATCTGCCTCTCCGCCTGCTGGGGCTTCAGCCTGGAAAGGGTGGGAGAATTCTGCTCACCAACACACCTCTCTTACGATCATAGCCTTCTGTACAGCATTAGATGCAGCATTTGTCAACGCACAAGATGATAATACACAAGAACAGAACAGAGAGCAGCTATACAGTGGTAGTAATGGGAAACAGAATGGGAACCAAGCTGTAGCATGTATAACTACTGCCACACACCATAGGGGTGCATGAAGGAACAAGGATCATGCTATGCTGGGGCTGTCTAGAAGACACCAAAGCATAAGGACCACCCAGTTCACAGAAGTGCCACATCCTGGGGCTCACTCACCATCACCACTGAGTCAGGCTCATAGGGCACATTGTAGTTTTTTGCAATCTCGATGAGGTATCTCTCCACCAGGATCTTAGGTGGTGCTTCCACGCTCAGCTTGTGCATCAGCTGGAACAATGCAGGGCAATGCAGAACCCAACAGCTCTGTACCAGTGCCATCCCAGCCAGGGCTAGCAGCTGCAGGGAGCAGCAGGCAGCCCTGGGGAGGCCTCTCCACCCAGAACAGCATGCTGCAGGCAGCCACAGGTCAGGGCTCTATTTGCTCTACCCTTCCCCATCCCCAACCAGCAGAGCAGGGCCTCATCACCATGCTCCAGTGCAGGTGGGCCCTGACTGCACAGCACCTGCTGTGCTCCAGAGTGACTGCAAGTACCAGCCACTAGCCACGGGCCCAAGGAGCAGCAAGTTTCAGCAGGTGTGGCTGCTCTGCCAGCTCCACCTGTTCTACCAGTTCATTACCCTGTCATTGACTGTCCCAATCTGGTTTGTCCGGCACAGCTTCCCATACTCCTTGCTGTACTTAGCACACAATTGATCAGCAACCTGCAGCAAGAGAGAAACTCTAGAACATGCACACCCCTGCTTTCCCCCACCTCAAACCACACATCCACTTACCCACCCCCCCCTCCCCCATTGCTCCCACTGAGCACCCCAGTGCAGCAGCTGCAGCCACCCAAGATGCTCCAAGGACATTTTGTTTCCATCAGTAGAGCCCATAAAGTCCTCTGTTTTAATGATACAAAGTCCCAGACAAGTGCTTCAATCAGCACCCGGCAGCATCACCCCCCACCCTGTACGTGCAGCATCCCTCAAGCAACCTTACTCACAATCTTCAACTCGGCCACTTCTGACTGGAGGCGTGGTGCAGCCCAAATCAGTGTCGATACTGCCTCTGCCAGGCCAGAGTCCAGCTCCCTACGACCAGAGAAGACAATTCTCTCTCCATCTCATACACCCAGCCTTTGCTGCCCTCAATCTGCTTAGCCTTTAAGCTCCCATCCTATACACTGGGCTCCACAGTCTTCCCTACATGGGAAGAAAAGGTCTGTGGAGGGACAAACACAGGTGCCCTTCTGTACCCTACATGTGCCCCCAGCAGTACCCCTTCCTGAGTCCAGGACCCTCTCAGCCCGAGCTTACTTCATGGACTGGATCAAGCCAAAGCGGGCGAGCAGCAGATCACAGTACAGCTCCAGGATTTCCATGGCCTCCACAAGGTAATCTTCGCGGATGATGTGCTCCACACGAATCCTGGCACGCTCATCTTTTCCAGCTGCCAGGTAATCTGCAATCTCCTTCCTTGCCTTCTGGGCCAACTCAGCTGCAGCACACATCCCAAGCCCAGTCATTGTGCTGGACTGGGCTGCTGCCTCCAGAGTGCCCACAGACCCCATCACACATAAAACCACCACCAGCTCCTCTCCCCTATCAAACCACTCAGCCATGGTTTGGCAGAGCCCTCATGTCCAGGTCTGAGCACACTTAACTCATGGGATAAAGGAAAGTGGACTACAGGCTGCTGGAAACACTCCTGAACCTACAACCTCCCTGCAGAGTCAGCCAGGAACACAGACCTTACCTGTGTCAGGGCAGAAAAATTGCCCATTGCACCCAGAGAGTTCTCCACTGTGCTGTTAGCACACACAGCCCACAGCTACCATCCCACAAACTGCACTCCAACCAGGAAGGTGGACAGACACCAGACTGTGGCCAGCCTGCTCTTCCAGATCTTTGTGCACCAGGACAGGCTGTAAGGCCTGGCTCCAGCAAGGAAGAGCAAAAAGCTACTCCATACTTGGCCCAGGAAAATACCCAGACTGGAGAAATACCTTATCAAGTCTCCTGAGCCCAAAAAGCATCCTGGGTCCCACCTGTCCCCTTAAATACTCACTCTTTTTTTTCTCCAGCAGTTTGAGGCGATTGATGACGAGGCGCAGGTTGACTCGCAAGCGCTCAGCCTTGAACCCAGAGCCCAACATGATTAACACTTTCTGTGGAGAAGAGGGATGGTCACTGGAACCAAGAATTGCCAGTCAGCACACCAGATGCTGTTTTACAGCAGGAAAGGCCAAGAAATCCCTCGAACAAACAAGCCCTGGTCTGCCAATCCTCAATCTAGTTATTTATAAGTGACCAAACCTTGAGCACTCGTTGTTACTTTTCCCACTTCGCAACCCTGCATCTAACCAAGACCAACAGGATTTGTCTTAGCAAATTCGAGGAAGCTTCCTGGGCGTTTTTTAAAAAAAAAACAGAAAAGTCAACTGAAGAGCCAAGCCCACCTCTTTACTATCAAAATACAGGTTACAAAACAGCTATATAATTAACTCGAGGACTGTAGAAACTAAGGTTGTAACAATCTCGTCACCAGAACGAAAAAGCTATAGTTCCACATTTCCTTCACTCTTCCCGCCTACTAAACACACGCTTACTCTCCCAGGAACCAGTTCAACGTATTAACCCTACAGGAAGTAAGTTCTAACAGTACTTAATTATAGCATTCCGTTTGCCAAGAACTGATCTTAAAAAAAAAAACAACAAAAAACCAAAAATCAACCAACCAAACAAAAAAACCAACCAACCAACCAACCAACCAAAAAAAAAAAAAACTTCCATACAGAAAGACCTCGGTTTGCATCTCACATCCCCGTCCCCCCCTGCCGGCGGCTGCACTGCCCAGCGCGGAGCGAGCCATGACCTGATCCACCTGGCAGGACAGCCACCAGCCACACCACCCCCTTGGCGAGACTCGCCGCGTCGGGCCCAGTGCCCAGGGACCGTTCGAACAGTGCGCAGGAGGCCCCGCATAAGCTCCACGGGCGCAGCTGCACCAGAACGCTGAGGGGAGAAATCCCTCTTCCTCCCCAACTAGGTACCACCGAGGAACATCCCACAGTACAAGCAGAGCAAATACCAGGAGCAGATACCAGGGGCGGGTCCCAGGACTGCGGGAGACCCTGGGGCAGGGCTCCCCGTCACCACCTCAGACGCTGAGCGCTTCTCACGGCCCCGCTCACCTCTCGCCGCTCCGCAGGTCTCTGTCGCCCAAAATGGCGCGCGGCGTCTGCAAACCTTCATCGCGTGCGGAGTGATCCTCATAGCCGGCACTCCTCGCACCCAGTACCGGCACTTCCCGCACCCAGTCCGGGGCACAGTCCAGCTGGCGCGGCGGGCGCTGTCCCGGCCCGCTTCCGCAAATGCGGTCCTGGCGAAACGGCGGCCGGGGAGGGTCTGGGGGAGCGGTGCAGAGGGACTACATGGCCTGGCGGAGGAATCCTGTGCGCGTTCAACTGGTACCACGCCTGATAGACGCCCGCCGGTGCCCGCCCCCGGCGCGGCGGTTCCGGCAGCGCGGCGTTCCGCCGGTTGCTGTGACCCGACCTAGGGATCCTCGGCTCTCTGAGGGCCACACGGTGCTGGAGTCGCCGCTAAGGAGAGTCGGACCTAAGTCCACCCCTGGACTGGGCCTGGTACCGCAGCTCCCGGGTAAGCGGGCCCAGCGAGTGTTCCGAGCGGGCCCACTGATCCCGCGGCAGCGCTCGGTGGCCCGCGAGGGGAGGTGGCCCCGAGCTCCCGGGGCGGTTCTTCCCTCAGCAGATGCGCGAGTTCATAACGCGCGCGGTGGGTCTAAGTTAATACGAAACCCGTGCATTTTGCCCTTGCAGGGTACGCGAGATTCTGGTAAGCCGGGACGGCACAAGAGCTCCTGGTAAGCTGCCGGCGGAGGCGGCCGGGGCAAGCGAGCCCCGTTGCAAGCACGGATGAGCTCCCTCGGGCGGTCGGGATTCACGCGTTGGGCTGGATCCATGGCAGACAGGTGAGATGCTTCAGGTGATGAAAAGCCGGCACCTGAGGTCCGCGGACGAGCCGGTGCCAGCGGTACCCCCGGTGCCCCTCCCCGTGCCGAGCCGTGGCCCTCATGCCCGCGCCCGTGCTCGCGTCGTGCATTCTGGCGGCGCCCTCCGCCATCTTGCCCGTCTGTCTGTCCGCTGCCCTTTGTCTGTCCGCGGCTCCCGGCGCCTGCGGCGGGACCGGGTAAGCCGGCCCGGGCTAGGGCTGCCACCCGTGAGGGGCGGAACGGGCCCTGTGGCCGGACCTCTGCTGCTAGGGCCGGTGTGTCTGTCAGGGCTGCCCGGTCGGGACTTCGGGGGCCCGGGCAGGGTTCCCGCCTCCGTGCTGAGGCTAGAGGAGCAGCGTCCCTTTGTCTGTATGTCTGGCCGCTTGCCGGCCCGGTCCTTCCTGCTGTCTCCCGTGTGCCGGGACTGCCGGCTGGATCCCGCTTTCCGGGGACGTTGCCGAGATCTTCGTGTCCATCTATCTGAGGAGGCTGATGGATCTCTGTGTCCATCTGGCAGTGCGAGGCTAACAGGATCCTTTTGTCCGTCTGTCGGAGAAAGCTGATGGGGTGTCTGTGTGTCTCTGTCAGCGAGAAGCTGATGAAATCCGTGTGTTTGTCCCTCTAAGGAGGCTGATGTGATCTCTGTGTCCATGTGTCTTGTGGGAAATAGGTACAGCTCCTCCTTTTGTCTGTCTGAGAGGACTGTTGGAAATGCCACATTCCTCTGTCAGTTCAACAAGGATGATTATTAGGCTACAGGAACAGGCAGGAGGGAGAAGGGTATTGGGACTGAGGTTGCAGTAATTTTTGAAGAGGACACTCATCTTTTGGGAGGGGCGGAAGTGTTTAAATCTTTGCCTGAGAACTGGATAGGACTGCCCATGCACAGTGCTTTGTGACATGCTTGTGGATTGTATTGGATGTGGCCTGGAGTCCAGCTTTGGTGATGCAGAACAAGCCCCACAGGCAGAAGGGTGGGGAACGACCCTGGGACAGCCAGCAGAGCTTGGACAGGGACTTTAGTGGTTTTAGAGGGTTTTAGTGAAGTGTGTGACAGACTCTTCTCTTCTCAGATGAGCCCTCTGCAGAGGGGAGGAACATTCTGTGCTCCCAGGTCAGGGAAACATGTCCCGTCGGAAACAGACCACTCCTAACAAAGTTCACTGTGAGTATGATGTTCTGCAGCATTGTGGGACTCTTGCTCTGGCTGGGTTGTAGAGTGAGGTGGGGAGGAGTGGAATGATGGGAGTGATGGGAATGGTGGCTACTCATGTTTTGTCTTAAGAGTGTATAAGGAGAGAAACTGAGCTCTGTGCGTCAGGGAGGCTGGCTGTGTCCTGACATAGCAGGACAGGGATAGGTTTGAACAAACAGCTGATGCTGTAAAGGTAGGTGTGTACCTGCAGGGCCTGTCTTTGCATTCATACTGCCAAAAGTACAAGTTAGAGTAATAGAAAATGTGGCTTGAGGCTCTGGCCTCTCTTGGGTAGCAAAGGAAGTTCTAGGTAAGGTGCTTAGAGCATGCTGTCTAAAAGCCAGCAAGTCCTGGGTTTTGATATTCATCCTACCACAGACTCAGTTGACTGGCCTTGGACATGTTACTTAAGCTCAGTGTACCTCAGTTTCTTACCAGATAATGAAATAAAGCCATTTGCTCTTTCCTGTCAAGGAATGGGTGGTGGCTAAGTAATTTACAGGACAAATAAATGGTGTCTGCCAGATCATTCTTGAGCTGAGGTGGTAAGATGGATCTCTGTTTCTCCATCATTGCTAGGAGCTTAGCATTTGTTTGACAGTGGAAGGGCTGAAGATGCTGTGCATCAGCACTTCTTTTGGGCAGGCTACAGCCAGGCACCAGTGGAGCTGGGAGACATAGATGGAGGTTTAGCTGCAGAGGGGAAACCACACATGTATTGCTTTTGTTAGGCAGCAGAGGGAATTTGAGGGACCTGAAACTATGCCCTTGTTCATATCCAGGTTTGTGGCTGGAAACATGCTTGGAATTTGGGCTGGAATTAGGAAAACAAGTTTTGATTTCTGTAGATCTGTGAGAGCAAGGCTGCTGAGAGGGCCTTGTGTTTTTTTGGCTGCAGTACCTGTCAGGAGTATGAGACAGAACTAGGTGCTGCAGCCCTAACACTGCCTCATTGCTGGTGCTGCTGGCTTGCACGTCTGCGTGTTTGTGTGCTGCCTCTGTGCACAGGTGCGCAATGGGATCTGTGCATGCTGCTCTCTGTGCACGGGGGAACACTGGGCTGGAGCTGACACCTTGCACACTCGCTGAGTGCACTGGGAAGAGCTGCCTCTGTCTGGGACTTGCAGCCCCACTGGCTGGGCAGCTTGGCAGAGCTGTCCTTGTTGGCCAGAGTGAGGCTCTCAAGGAGTGCAGCTTGTGGCACCTGCATTACCTTGTGCTCTCTGGTTCTTGCTTCTGGTTGCTGGGTTCCCCAGTGGGCAGAGTATAGGTGTAATTTGTCTGATAGTACATTAATGAGGTTGGAGTTGTCATTCTTAGAAAAATTTGCTATATTTTGTCCTGTGATGCCAGTAACATGCCTTGTGTCCACACACTTCTGCCTCTTAAGAGTGCCCAGATACTACTGCTGCCATTGAGCTCAGGTTTATGTCATGTATGCACTTAAGCTGTCTCCCCTGGGCCGGAGTCAGGATCTCTTGAGTATGGAAACCAAGAGCTACAGCAGCTCTAATGGTGCAGATAGAGTTTCCATGGTGTTCAGCTGAGTGCTTTTCTGCACTTCGCTGCATCACGGTTATGTTCTTCAGGAGCTTGTATTATCATATACAAAACTCGACAGATCACAAAATTCAGCTGTGCACTGTTTTCACAGTGTTTTTTTACCTGCAATACAATGATTGTATCTCCAGTCTTGGTTTCGGAGGAAGCTGTCTGACAAACACGCTACGAGGGGGCAGGAGGTTATAGCATCAGGTTTGCCATGGAGTGGAATTCTGGGACCTGTTCATCTCCTTTACATGCAGTATGTTGCTACAGAGCAACTATTCAGCAGGAGCCATCAAGAGCAGCAAGTAAGACTACAAGAAAATAAGGGGACCAAGATATACCAAAAACTTGTCAATGGTGATGTCTTCACCTTGGGATGGAAAATCTTGTCTGTCTTATGATGAACACCACGAAATCGTTGGGACTTCTCTGTCTACCTAGCCTGCTGTGTGTCTGGAGGGCCCAGAAATGCCGTGCAGTGCCCTGACGAGGATAATCGGAGAAAACATCGGCTCCAAGAACGGGGTGAGCCAGCAGAATGAGGAGTCAGGCTGAGACATAGCAGACACGTTACTGGGACTTCTTCACAGGGACTGCAGTGGTTGGGAGGAGAGGAATGAAAGGGACAGCAGGTATGCAGCTTTTTACGCAGTTGCCTGCAGCTGGGGTCTGATTTGGCAGGCTACTGGGCTGGGGAACTGCCTTTTGGATTTGCATAAATACAACTGTGCATATATGACTGGACAGATTTGATGGGAGGATGGTGCCTACTTCTTCCTTGCATGGCCACTCCATCTTCTTTTCCTTCTTGGACTGACTAGGGTGAGCGACGGCTGCCGATCTCTCCTTGGCTTGCTTGGTGTCTCCTCTTTCAGGACTACTTTCCAGGCTTGGCATGGCCCTCATTTCCCCTTGCTCTCACAACAACATGATTTGCTGTCCTCACTTGGGACAGAATCGCTTTGCTTGGCAAGCAGAGCAACCAGCTAGGAGACTGTATGGTTACAAATCAAAACAGTTTTAAATAGAAGCTGATATGTAAGGAAATTCAAAATAATACTAAAATGATAAAAACTGTAGTAAAATTTATCACAAAAATGTTTCTGTGCATGGTGATCAGTCCCACAGTTTTAACTGTGTTCACTTCCCCTGCAGCACATAAATGGCTCTCAAGTATATAATTTTATTTTGCCATGTCGTGCATGAAAAACACATCTGACAAAGTGCTAACAAACAGAGCAGTAATCATGGAATATGCTTGTTGAAAAATAAAATGCAGTTAGATTGTTTGTATAGTGGTACCTTAATTAATTCAATTTGGTCTTTATTTTCTCCCAGTGTATGCTGTATAAAAGTTTAAAAACTCTAAGCAATTCATCTGTTCTTTCATTCATCTGTTACTGTGTTGTCATCCCATCAGTCATGGACCACTTGCTGCCTTTGTGCTTGGTGAAATTTGTTGCAGGTATTAGCATGCACTTCTCTCTCCCTGCTGTCCACAAGCTGCTTTGTTTTTTATTGCTTGTGCTCTCTGCAACTGATGCTTATTTTAGAACTCTGGAGAAGAGCTTTTGCTAGTCAGATTAATTCCTGCTTCTGAGCTCTATTTATCATGATTCCAATATCCCACTAATCCTCTGTTTCCTTTCCTCTCTCTCTAACACACACGTTCTTTGCTCTTTGGTGTTCCTTCGTTTCTCCTGTCTATAATATTCCCATTTTGAGGGGAAAGTATCTTGCAAGAAATAGCACCCAGCGTTCACAACCGAGCAGAAATGTTACTTGCATCAAATCCCTTGGTTCTGAAGGGCTCCGTGGACTGACATTATTAACCCTTTCAATTGTGTTGTTTTTCATTTCAGTAACCACTACAGCAGTGTGGACAACCCAGAATAGCCATGGGGCAGGTGGAATAGATCCACAGTGGTGGAAAGACTTGCAAATTTCAGGTCCAGGAACACAGAGAAGACCTACATGAACAGGGACTTTAAATTGATGTACAAGGAGGGAATAAACTGACTCATCTCTGAGAGACTGTTCTGTTTAGGAAGGAAGGCAGGAGAATTATGTAGTCCATTTGGATTTTGTTTTGTGGATTTTGGGGTGGGAGTTGTTTGTTTCTGTGTTTATTTTCCAGAGCACCTGGCAGTTATCTTGCATTCATACAGTTCAAGAAGGGAAGGGCTCAGGGCTGATACCCCAGCAGACCCTAGCAGTCATGCCTGTCCATGATACACAGTGTACCACAGGGCTGTCCCCTACTTCCACTACTGCTCACTTGACATCCCACTCATTCACAGCAGTATGGAGAGGAGAATGGAATACAAAGCAGAGCCTCTTGTCCTACATCTCTAGCTGTTTGTAAACAACTACAGTGACTTGTTTTGGTGTTGTGGTCAGCCTGCAGCCCTTTTTGTATTTAATAAAGAAACTTCTGGAGAAGAGTCTGTGAATTCACTATTAAGCATAACATCCTTTACTTATGGCAAATGATCCTAAAGCTGTTGCCTGTCTTAACTCCTCTTCCAAATGAATGGTGGGAGATGGGGGTGTCTGTGAGCATGTGTGTGCAGAAATATCAAAAGTATAATCCTGGACCTATCAAATATAAAAGCTGTAAAGCTTCATCAAAGTAGGACTTAGTCCATAAGTAGATGAACAGGACATGCTTTCCTAAGTTCTTTTGTACACTGTTATTATAATACATAAGAAATTTTGTAGAAGTGGAAGACAGTATTTTTCCATGTTTGCCTTTCCCAGTCCTGTGATGTTTTTAGATACAGGCTGGGGAGGATGCACAGGACGTGGCCTGCTAACAGCACAGGTTTAGTTAACAGCTTGTGTTGCTGGCTGTGAGCTGGTTGCTCTCTGCACTGTGCTGAGTCAATGCTCACTGGGCTCTGGGGGTGTTGTGCAGAGGCTAAAGGCACACACAGCTGCTCTCAGTTACTGTGACTGATGCCAGTGTTCCTTGCATGAGGAGTTCCTTCTTCTGTCATCTCAGATAAAGATTCCCAGCTCTTAAATCCTGCAGAGCGTCTGCATGGTTTGTATAGCTGAGCAGGAACCTGCCCTGCCTTTGAACTCTAGGCTGCTGCTGCTCAGTGGGAGTGTAATCTGCCTGAAAGGGAAAAGGTGGAAGAAAGCAGACATGTAATTGCTTCCACAAGCAGCCTCAGTGGCATTTGGGAATTCTGTTTTGGAACTCTGTCAAAGGTAGTAGTACATTTCCCATCATAGTTTTACATCTATCCTGTGTTCTGCAGGTTTCCTCATTTCAGTGTGTTTTCTCTTTCTCTTGCAATCCTTTTCTGGTCTATGGACTTTTATCCTGGTGCTTTGTGGGTTTCTGCTTCTTGGAGAGGCACTGGAATTCTGTGGTGTCTGCTGCTTGTACAGTCTGTATCTCAGTCCCACCAATGTGAGGCTGTGGTCCAGATATAAAAACAGCACTCCAGGTCATGAAAACCATTCAGTGCTGGAATGGCTTCTAAAGAGGTGTCACAGCAGTCATGATGGTCCCTGCTGCTTTCAATGGCAAATAGACTTGGTGCTCCTTAGCACCTCTCTTCAGGCACATGGATTGTGTTCTCAAATTTTCTCTACAGCACCCTTTCTCATACTTCTGAAACAAAATTATAAAAGCCTTCAAATGCTTTTGGAAACCTACATGGGGACATTGGGAACTAAAACTCTTCTCCCACAGTCTCAGTGAAACTTCTGAAGGTCTTTGAAATCTTCCATGAATTATGGCTTTTTAAAGCCCTGCCAAAATTGCAAGGTGGGCCCCAAGTAAGGCAGTGTGAGTGGGAACATGGAGCAACACTGCCTGGAACAGTTCAGTATGTGGGAATGTACCTGTCCTTGTGAAAGGACTGGTGCTCTCTCTCAGGAGTTCAATTTCCTGGTTATGCTGGTGCCAGCTGTGGCCCTGTACTAAAAGGTAATGTCTTCTGAAAACTGTGTTTTGATTTTGTGTGAAAATCGTACTGTGTTTTCCTTGGCGCTTCCACATTTGTGCTTTGAGTGGTTCTTGAACACTTAGAAGTCAGTTGATAAATGCATCCCAAAAGCTACCCTGCTGGGAACTGCAACACCTTTCCCAAGCCTTCCAGCTCATCCACTGGAAAAGGTAAATAACAACTACACCTGGAGCAATGTCATTTGTTTGCTTTAATATGAAGATTAATGGTTGCCTTTTATTCCCTGGAACCAAAATGTCTTTGAGCAGGGGTGGCTGTAAGAAATTTCCATTCAGAGCACAAATAACTACTTTGTTAGTACTGTCTTTCAAGGTGTTTGCCATTGCCCATTGAGCTGATGTACCAGTTGCTGTTTTCAACAAAGCAGATTGTTTTGTCCTAAACATGAATCTCAGCTCTCTGGGTTCATACTATTAGGTTTCTGTTTTGAGCAAATGAAGTGCCAGTGGGATTTATTTTAGCGAGAGCCATTCCTGGGCAAGGCAAGGTTTTTTTCTATCCATTATATACCCAGGAGAACACCAGCTCCAACCATAGATACCTTCTGTAAAGGCAGCTTGTCCTCATCTCCCCTGGCACAGAAGAAGATGACAGCATGCCAAGGACAACCCTTAGTTTTCATATCACTGTGGAGGGCAGGTGGGGTACCAGGCACTTAGGGAGGTGCTGTTTTTGTGCAAAATGCCTGGCAAAATAGCCATGAATAAGACTTAATAATTTAGAAGAGCTATACAGTACTATCCCTGATCTGTCATAGTCTCCAGGGGCTTCCTCCCACCTTGAACTGTGCTGTAGGATATTGGTGGATAGTTTGGCAGCAGCAAGAGCCACCTGGCTATTTACAGCAGATGTAAGGAGTCACAGGTGTTTTGTGGCTGGAGTGGCATACACATAGTATGCAGAGGGCAGCCCAGTGCTGCACATTGCCACTAGTGAGACTATTCTACATCCAGGCACTGGACTCACAACAGCAGGTGCCACAGGCTGGTGTGGCAGGGTAGGCAAGCAGAGAAGTGACCTAAGTGCTTTCCAAGAGGTGACTCCAGAGGTTCTGCACAGTGCAGGTGAGCAGCCCCATGCCTGTTGTATTTTTGGCAAGCCTTGGTGTTGGAAGCAGTTGGAACAGCACCAGTCTGACTTTTTGTCTCTGTGGCTGCTAGGGGAGCAAGTCTTTGCAGGGCTGGAGGAGCAAGCCCGCCAAGCCATGATGAAAAACAACTTTCCTGGAACTCTTGGGGACCAAAGGCCACCAATTCGTCCATTGCAAGACCCTGACTCCAGCAGCAGTGAGTTCTGCCCCTTCCAGTAACACCAAGGTAGTAGACTGGGGAGACTTTGGGAAGGGGTGAGGCTGAGGGCTGCACAGTGTGTGTGGGTCCTCTGAGGACTGTCTTACCCAGCTCTTCCTCTGGGTTAGCCCTTTGCTTTAGTGCAGGACTTTGTCCTAAGGACCAGCACAGCACAGACTGGGCAATGCCATGGGACTCAGTCCCACTTCACCAGAGCAGGGTGGGAACAGCAGCAGACCTTCCACCTGAAGGTATGGCAATTGTCAAGCAAGGCAGTGCAAGAGGCTGTGCCTGGGGACTCAAGTGCCCTAGTCTGAGAGTAAATGGAACCCCTAGTTGAAGGGGGTCGGTGGAGGCCCCTTATAATGCTGGTCAGGACATTTAAGCCCTATGAGTGCCCTTGGGGTCCTGACACTTGCTATAACTGTTCTGCGTATTTCAGGTGGCAGCGATGATGAGGAAACCACTCAGGATGAAGTTTCTTCCCATACATCTGAGGAAGATGGCTCAATGGTGAAAGTGAAGAAGGAATTAGAAAATGCAGAACGACCTGTGGCCGGAACCCCATTGATGAGAGAAAATGAGGCAAGTGTGTACTGGCTTTGCACTCACCGTAGCCTCCAGGGAGAGAGAAGGGTACTGTCTAAACGCTTCCTCGCCCCATCATGTTTCTTTATCTTTCTTTCCCTCCCACCTCTCCCATACAATATCTCCTGGCAGGAGGAAGGGGTATGAAGAGCTTTTTGACTGCCTGGAACAGGAGACAGCAGGCACAAACTGGCCAAGATGTTTGCAGAGTGCATCCCCTTCCCTTGGTTCTGGTGCCATTCTCCAATTGGCTTCCCCTTGCCACAGAACAGGTCCTGCCTTCTAGAGTCACTGGCAAGAACCTGGCTGCAAGTGAGGCTGTGAGGCCTCTGCCTCCTCTCCGTGAGATGCAGGAGTTTTGCTCAGAGGCTACAGGAAGGAGGTTTCTTTCAGATGTCAAGCACCCAAAGCACCCCTGGCAGGACTGGGCACATGGTGTCTGCTGTGCACTGGGAGGAGCCGAGGAAGGGCGGTGTGCCTGCAGGGTGTGTGTGCCTTACACCAAAGTGGCTCTTCCTGCCTGTAGGTGCCTGAGAGTGTGAACGCTGAGCCCATGCTGGGGCTGTCACAATGCCCCCTCTGCCAGCTGGAGTGTGGAAGCAGAGATCAACTCATTGCACACGTGTACCAGGTAGGGATAGTTCCAAACTCTGGAGTGTCTCTGGCCTGAAGAGACCAAAATCCAGAAACAACTCAAAGAACAGGGTAATTTTGTTCTGGTATTTGCAACCACAGAACTGAGTTTCTAGCTAGGATGTGACTGAAGTTTACAGTTGTACACTGTGTCCAGGGGAAAGAGTTAGCAAGGCCCTGGTCTACAGATATGGAAAACATAGCTCAATGCCAAGGCAGTCTCTGCAAGTAATTCAGGTTAAAACCAGGCAGTTCCTTCAAACTAAATATGGAAGCAATTTTTACATCATTCAGTGAGATAAGAAACCTTCCTCCTGATCACTTATTTTATATTCCATTACAGTTTCTGTAATTTCCCATAAGAATAGCTGTTCTTCCTCAAAGTTATTCCAGTTTTGCAAGAAATCTGTGGTGAAATCTTAGGTTTTGTTGTCAGTGCTTTCTTCATAGCACATCAAAGTCTGTAGCAGAAGGAATGAAGCAGAACTGAATTGAACATTTACCTGTACAAGTTGTCTCCATCTAAGTGCTTCCTCACCAGCATCCTGCCTTGCTGTTAATTTAGTCACACTTTGTCCTGCACCAGCATCTCCTCAAATGCATTCCTGAAAACAAAGGTCAGGTCTTACAATCCAAGTGTTTTGGCCTTAATTTTTCTCCTGCACTGGAGTTGAGCTGTAAAGGGTTTCCTCCTTGTTTGACACACCAAGTTACTCGTCTGGAGCTTGGTCAAAGAGCTGGCAGAGGTTTAGTGGTAAAGGGTTCCCATTCCAAGAGGCTGAACAGAATGGTTTGAGCATGCCTTGGACTGGGCAGGGAGCTGGGCAATGTGTAACTACCACCTGAGTGGTTGTTTTGCAGCACACTGGAGCGGTGGTGAGTGCCAAGAGCTACCTGTGTCCTGTGTGTGGCAGAGCCCTCAGCTCCCCCGGATCCCTTGGGAGACATCTCCTGATCCATTCAGAGGACCAGCTGTCCAACTGTGCAGTTTGTGGAGCACGCTTCACCAGCCACGCCACCTTCAACAGGTCAGGGTCACCCTGGCCAGTGAGTGGGCTAGGGCAGCACATTAAAGATTAGGTGGGTTGCCTTGGATGACTCAGAAGTTGTGGCTCTGGACCCACGGAGGCCTGTAGGACAGTGCTAAACACCCCCACTGAGTGAGATTCTCTTGATCCCTTCCTGTCTGCAGCTCTGCATCCCCTGCCAAGATGTCTGCAGGCTGTGCTGGTAAAAGGGTCTTCCATAGCACTGTGCAGAGCTAGAGAAGTGCAGAAAGCACTATGGGCTCTAGTCACTGGAGGACAATCCACCCCTTCTCTTGCCCAGCAATCCATTGGAATAAGGATGCACTATCCAGATGTGTTCATCATGTCCAGAGCAGGACTACAGGCAGAGACCAGAATATTCTTTCTTTGTATCCTGCCTAGTGGGAGATTATCCACTGACCAGTGGAACGGGGCTAAAAGGAGAAATTCAGAGATAATGGGGCGGAGCAGCTTGCTGGTTTATTCCCACTCTTGCACTTTTCCAACCCAGATACTGCTCTGGGCTAATCCACTTCCTTACCCTGGATGGGATAGTGCTTTATTTTAGATACTCAGACATATCTGGGCAAATGATTTAGCAGAGGCCTCTGCCATGGGAGCATTGTTCACGGCAGCCCACGGGTACTCAGAGATGGGGACTCTTGCCCACAGCACCAAACCTCTGACTCCATTCCTCCTGCTTTGCAGTGAGAAGCTGCCAGAGATGCTCAGTGCAGATCGGCTGCTGGCACCCCAGAGCCAGGGCCCCTCCAGCGCCGAGGGGAAGGATGTTGCTTTTTGCGCCCCTGTGTATCCCGCGGGCATCCTCCTGGTGTGCAACAACTGCGCTGCGTACCGCAAGCTGCTCGAGGCACAGAGCCCCGGCATGCGCAAGTGGGCCCTGCGGCGCCAGAACGAGCCCCTGGAGGCGCGGCTGCAGCGCCTGGAACGGGAGCGCACAGCCAAGAAGAGCCGGCGGGACAATGAGACTCCTGAGGAGCGGGAGGTGAGGCGCATGCGGGACCGGGAAGCCAAGCGGCTGCAGCGCATGCAGGAGACAGACGAGCAGCGTGCACGGCGGCTGCAGAGGGACCGGGAGGCCATGCGCCTGAAACGCGCCAATGAGACCCCCGAGAAGCGACAGGCACGGCTCGTCCGCGAGCGTGAGGCCAAGAGGCTCAAGCGGCGCCTGGAGAAAATGGATATGATGCTCCGGGCACAGTTTGGCCAGGACCCCTCTGCCATGGCCGCTTTGGCAGCTGAGATGAACTTTTTTCCACTGCCAGTGAGCAGTGTGGAGCTGGAGAGCCAGCTGCTGGGCAAAATGACCTTCGAGGAGCAGAGCAACAATGCGTTGCACTAAACCACAGCCACGAACTGTGCTGCCTTTGCTGCTGCACCTGCCACATGTGCACTAGCAGGTTTTTGCGCTCAGGAGGCTGCTGAGGGTCCCTGCCTGACCCTCCCTACCAGGTGGTTCTGGTTTTCCTCTGAGCCCAGGAGGAGAACAGAGCTGAGCGATGCCTGCCAAAGCAGCTCTGGTGGGAGCAGATTCTGAGGATACAGTCTGCTCTGGGGGCCAAAGTCACAGCCTGTGACAGAATGAAAATAAATTAATGTATTAATTAACAGTAATTAATGTTCACATTTGTGCTCTGTCCTGTTTTTGGACCCTTGCCCTGCAAATGCATCTAGGTTGCTGCAGTTCTGCTGTAGGTGAAGCCCGCCTCAATAAAAAAGGATCTTGATTACTGCAGCATGTATTACAGAGCTGAAGACAGTCCACAAGTCCTTCAGGAGTAAATCCTTTGCAGTTTGTGCCCGTAAAAAGGAAACAAAGAAGGATGTCCTTCTGGAAATGCCTATGCACACCCTTTTTTAAACATCATTATTACATACTTAGTTGCAGTAGCAACCATGGAAAAACTAAGGAACCTGAGGTCCTGTTTTAAGATACCTCATAAAAACAGTGAAAGAAAGGCTGGCCAAGGTAAACAAATAGAAAACAAGTTTGCTGCTTTACTCACAAGTTAATTTTCACTTACACAGAATTTCAGGTTTGCAAGTGAAAGAGTTGATTGAATGGTAAATAATAGAGTAGGTCAGTTTCCAGGACTCCATGGGTTTGCTTTTTAGGCAAAATGTGATTGTAGCCTGTGCCTACAGGAAAAGGTTCCCCTTGCTAATAGAAATCACTGTTAAAACTATGCTACTATGGAGATTATATCTAGGCATCTTTAAACTGCAAAAGGCAAAGCAGCGGCACAGAAGGACTCATGGCAGGGCAAACAAGTGGTACACTCTCACTTATTTGGCTTCTGTAAGAATTAACACCTGAAAATGCATGGTGTAGCTTCACCGTCTTTAGACATCAGCCCACCAAAAGCCAGTGTGCCACACTTCTGTACTTTGTAGTCTGAAAACCCCTACTACCTCCACAGCACTTCCAGTTAAGGTTTAGAGCCATACAATGGTTCAAACACCTTGGCAAGTACTGATAGCTCTTCTTTTAAGTCAGAAATGGTGACCACAAGACTGCTACTTGAGATCAGAAGAGTGAAGTTAAAATGAGAAGCAAAACCTTTTAATCAGACTACTTAAAACCCTCATTTCCTCATTTTTCAGTTTGAAAAACGTTTGATTACAATCCCTTCAAGCCCTAGTTAAAATAGTTACCTTCAAAATGCATAATGTTGCATTTTTCTGGCAATAATGAACCACTCTCACAGCCAGCCCTGGGGATGCTGCTAGGAAACAGTACTGAACCTTTTCAGTGCAAGTTTTCTCTACCTGCCACTGCAACATCTAGTTTCTTCCCTGTATAGAAGCTGTCTTAGCATGATGTTCATTCATCATGTAGAACTGACACCCAGGAGCCATCCCTCCTTATCTCTCTTTGGGAAAAGGCACTGTAAAGGAGCAGTTCAATTCCAAGGTCCTTTATTCATATCCTCCTTTGTTCTCTGATCTCTCACTTTTATCCTTACTTCTGTTCGTCTTCATACTCAAACCCCCAGTTTGCTTCTGGCAGTATCTGCTTTTACTCTGCCTCATGTTTTGCTTGCCCAGCAGAGGTGTACCTTTGCAACATGCAGCTGCAACTTTCCCTGTAGCATCAATGATACCTTATCTTTATTCCAGGGGGTTCAGGAGAGACCACATAACACAAAAGTATCGGGAAATACACAATTATGGCTTATAATCCATCTGTCACCCTGTATCTTGCCCTTAACATGAGTTTCCAGATCACTGTGTAAATCCAGAGAAGCCACGTGCTAATGACCACGGATAGTGCAGACAAGCAAAAAGTCTCAAACACCAAAGGAAAAGCTATTGGTTTATATATAGATATATATATATGTATATAGATATATACTGTGTTTACAGAGTCAACAAGTTAAATGCAATATTCATAAAAGCATTAACAATAAAAATACAATCTGTTTGTAGGCAAGTACAGACTTAAAATGGTAAAACAGGAAAAAGGATCTCACCAAAGTACAAATATACAGTACAAATTGATTTATTTAAAACAGTTACAAAAAAGCACAACAAAATAGAGATTATCCTTAGAATTATTAATGCTTTGTTAAAGATCAGGTAGGAGGAAAGGGGCAGGGACAAAGTTGGAGGGGAGCACCTGACTAGTTCTAAGGCTTTAGATACACTGCATCAGTTACATGTTAATACAGCCATATACTGGGGGTTATAGTGAGGGGTCAGCACTTATCTACAAACATCTCTCTGCCTCAGGGCAGCCCAGCCAGCACTCCCGTGTCTCTCTCTCTGAGCAGACCCTCCCTGGCGCTAAGGTGCCATGAAAGCCAAAAACAACTCGAGTGTGCCAGGGGCGTGTTGGTAGGGGGGTGGCAGCAGCCTAGAAGGACCTTAGGGGCAATTCTGTCCTTGACAGACAGTGTGAAGGCCGTGGAAGGGCCTGGACCATCAGCATTTTAAACAGTATGTGGAACACCCTGGGCCAAACTGCACAGAATGTGTATTTGTAGCCGTCTTAGCAGCTTCTAACAAGTGTCAGGCTCTAGCACAGCTTGAAAGACAAGGAGCAATTGTGAGTGATGCTGGGGAAAGGCACATGTGCTGCTGCGGGCAGGAACTAGCATTTGGGCTACTCCAGTTGCTGTAGTTTCTTTTACAATATTTTCTGAATAACAAGGGTTGTTAGTTCTCTATGGGACAAAGTGACTTGAAGTGTAGGGACAGGGACACTTAATGTGAAAAGTGCAATATAAAAAGCTGCTCAGCCGCTGGAAGGGGAAGGCAGAGAGGTCTCTGCAGCTTCCTTCCCTTCCAGACAAGAGCTTCCTCTGCATAGTCTGGTAGTGACGAGCGCTCATTGCAGCAAGTGCACAGCCCAGAGACAGGCTTGGCTCTGCTGTGCAGCTAACCCAAGGCATGTTCCATGGGATGGGACAGATGGCTACTGACACCCATTATTGCATCCCATGGACTCCTGCTACTGAGCGTGAGCTGGGTAAGATGAGGGCCTCCTCCTCCTCCAGGCAGGACAGACCGCAGCTCTCCTACCCTTCACAACAACAGCAGGAATATGGTATATTTCTCTGAGAAGTCTGTCACATCTCTGCCAGCAGAAAAGCCCAGGTATCCATCCCATTCTGCAATGTCTTCCTGGCTTTATCTCCTCCTTCCCCTGTAAACCCAAGCAATAAAAGCCTCCTCCGTGGATTCATTCACAGCCTTCCTCCCTGCAGCAGAGCCTGTCTCACACTCCCTGTCCCAGGAGAGCCTCAGAGCTCAGCTCAACCACCACTGTGGTTTTAAGCCATACAGCCCTGCCCAGTAAGGACAGGTTCCCATGATACCAGTACTGCTGAGCTGGGCTGGAGAGTTGCCAGTGGCCCCCTCCTGCCCACCCGTTGAAGCAGACAGCCAGACACAGATTCTTCATCCTAGTCCCCTGTCATGAGCTGTGCTTCAAACCACTGCTTCCAGGGAAGAGCTGGCAGCTGAACACAACAGTGGGAATGGCAGGAGTCTGGGCAAAAGCACCAAGGTCCAGTTCACCCTGTTCCACAGAGCTCAGGACTGCACCCAACAGAGGTGCAGCAAGCCAAAGTCCAGGTCAGCAGCTGGGTAAACAACAGGGCAAGCACCTTCACAGCCCTTCACCTGCCTACAGTACAAAGCTATTGAAGCCACACAGCATCTTGCCTCCTTAGTCAGTACTGCCCATTCAGACCAATGCACAGTGCAGCTGAGATCGAGGAGTTACAGTAACACACGTGGTGTAAGGCAAGCTCTCCAAACCCTCACTCTAAGACAGACACCAATGTTCAGAGACACTCCAGGGACTCTTCACCTTCAGTTGCTCAGACATTGTCTCTCTGGTGTAACCAGCACTTCTACATTCACACACCATTATGTATGCAAGATCCCTTTCTCAAGTGCCTGTCCTGAATTCCTCTGCATGCATTGTGCATAAAACAGGCACGAGAACCTGGGCTCCTCTGCCTACTGCCTTTGGCCACAGACACCTCAGATATCCTGAGCATTAAGAATTAATTACCAACATTAATGGAGAGTTTTGTGTAGGAGTCCAGTCAGCAGGAGCCGTGACACCCCCAGGTGGGGAAGGGGCCCAGCAGGACACTTCACTGACAAATACGGCTGTGAAAACAGCATCTGTTTCCTCAGTTGCTGCACCTGAGGAGGCAGAATCTTCACACGACAACATCACTGTGACTTCACACATCCCAAATGCAGCTGATGGAACCAGAAGTGGTGTGTTATTTGGGAGCAGCTACACGTGATACAGGCAGCATCATTCTGGAGAACCCGTGAGGCACAAACACTGAGGGCATGATTAGCACATATCTCACCTAAGGCCTGTCCTGGTGCAGGCATTTTAAAGGCAACAGAAATGGTTAGCAATGTGCTACGAAAACAGTACTGAGGCTGGGATGGAAGGGACGTTCTGGAGACTAACTTGTAATACACAGGCAGAGCATATGTCCACTGCGCAGCCAGCAGAAGCCAACCAGTTACAGGACACACTCCTGGGGAGTACAGAACAGCCCTGAGACAGCACCACTGCAAGGAGAGGTGCTGAAACACACCATTCTGTGACTGACAGGAGTGGTGCCCCAAGAGTCAGGCACACTTGACAAATTTCAAGCAGATGAGAGCGGGGAGACAGGAACAGCATGCTGAACATCAGGACACTGCACACGAAGAATGGCCCCCTCCAAAGCGTGGTTCTAGCACAGAGATGGGCACCTGAACACAAGGAATACTCAACCCAGGTTAAGTCAGTAAAAACTGTTTTCTCACCAGAACAGTGACTATTCTTTATCCTAGATGAGCAATGGTGTCATAATAACACACCATCAGAGAGGGCAGAGTAGTGTAACTACATGAGCTTTCAGTAGAGTGTTATCACCACAATCAGGTATTCATACACAATTGTATTAAATCTCACCATGAAAAAGACTACTCTTGATTTTACCACATTGTTCTACAGAGGAACCCCAAAGTGAAGCATCAGAAAAACTAACACAAAATGACCCCAAAATGCCCTGTGACACTATGATATTTTTAGAGTCTGTACATTAATCATAGAATTGTATCAGCACAAACTTTGTACCTTGCCTGCATGTGCACAAACACTTGTCTCTTGTCTAGAGCTTATTCAGGAAACTGCCTGCAGGGAAGGATTAGCCATCTGGAACATTTTTCTGACTTAATTACAAAATAGCATCAGTCTTCTCACAGAAGGATGTTTTCACCCTTCCCTAGAGAATGCTGAATGTATTTTGCTCCAGATTTAAAAACAAAACAAAAACAAAACAAACAAACAAAAAACCAAACAAACAAAAAAAACCACACACACAAAAAAAACCAAGCCAATAAACTACCCAAAACCAAAATTCAAACAAACAAAAAAGTCCAACCCCATCCATCCCTAGGTTAAGCCCCTGTAAAAGCTATAAGCCCAGGAGGGGTTTTTTGAGTTACTAATACAGGATTTGGTAAGATTTGATTTGGTGGCAAAACAACTAAGTAGACTTTATAGCAGGAAACAAACGTCTCCCATCCCAACTTGTTTCCCATCTCAAGTGCTCAAGTTCCCTATTCATCTGCACCCAAGCTCATCCTTTTGGTCCTTCCTCTTGAATTTCTGTAATTCATTCAAATCTGTACATTCTTTGCAAGAAGAAAGAGCAGTTGGATTCAGTGGAAGAGACATTAATCAGAACCACCAGAGAAGCACCTCCATCCTGCCCTTGAGAGCTCCATCGGTGAATGGTCCTTTTAAAGTGCATGTGTGAAGTAAGGGGATACTGGGAGTAGAGCCTCCAAACTCCAGTGGGGACCCATCTCTCCCCATCATGAGAAAGGAGGAATAAAATCTTCAGCAATTTTATCTGCTACCTTAAGCCAAGTCTGCCCTCCTCATCTCCCTACCTGCCCCGAATGTTTGGCCCCTGCCCCGCAGGGAGTCAGTTATCCCAGAAGGTGGGAGAAGACCCCAGCCTCCAGCCTCTGGAATGCTCTCATCACACACTCATGAGCACATCCCTGCTCCCCACCCCAGCTAGCCTGTTGCTGCTCCCTGAGGCACTGGAGCCCTCCTGATTTGCCAAGAGGAACTGATCAGCCATAGAACTGGAATGGAGCCATTCCTGCAAGGCAGAGAGCAGCCTTTGCTGGTAAGCCTGTGACAGAGTCTGTGCAATTCCTCCACCTGATGGTGAGGCTCACCTGCTGTAGCTACCCTAGCTCACACCTCCAAGGGATCATTTCCCTGCATTTGAACGCCCTTCAATAGACAGCTTGACTTCCTGGGGAATGAAAGAGGGACGGAGCAGAGAGGCCCGAGGCTCCTCTGCCTGTACACTGTATCTTTGGAAGCCTGGGGCCAAAAGACTGCCAGCCTCAGGCTGAGAAGATTCTGCATGAGAGCTCTGGGCTGTGCTGGTTCTATCTGTGTGGCTCTTCCTTTCAGCAGCTCTGTCAGATGGCTCTCTGGGCCTCTGAGCTGTTAGTTCCAATCTCTCCCTAGCAGATACCAGCTGATCCGTGAGAGGGGAGTTGGCCTGAGAAGCAGAGTTGCCATTCATGCTCTGTAAACTGATTGATATGCAGACATCCCCCACTTGCAGCCTGTGACAGGGCAAAGCAAAGAGCTGAGCAGTCCTCCCAGGGCTGCAGGAGGACCAGCCCTGGCCATACACAAAGAAGGGATGCTCTGGGGGCACATCAATGCTCACTTTACTTTGTTGCTCCCCAACCACAAAATGCAGTGCAACAAGCCCAGGCCACTGGCTTTCCTGAATATCCACCACAGTGCTGGAGTCGATCTTCAGGCCTCCACTCACCTCTGCACTGCGAACAAAGTCTTGAGTCTGCAGGTCCTCCACCCGCTTCAGCTCTCCTGTCGCCAGCTGGATGATGGCTCCTTTCATGAAGTGAGAGGGCAGTTGTGAGGAGCTGGGTGGCTGCAACTGGGCCAGCTCCTTTTCAAGCACATTTCCTCGAGCCTGTGCATCTGGGCTCTCCCTCATCAGGGCTTCTGAAGTGGAAGACCTGACAGGCTCAGATCCAACGGGAACAAGTACTTGCTTGCCATTGGCTATCACCATTCCTTTGGCTAACTGTCTCTGTCTAATAGTCTCTTCAGGTGACACTCTGCACGGGCTCTGGGACTGGCTGTTCCCAGCTGCAGCCCTGTCTGTGGTGTCCCTCAGCATATCTCCCTGTCCATCAGGGATATTATGGCAAAGGTTCAAAGGGCTCAAGTCATCTTTCCTCTGTGCTGCCAGAACATGATAATCCTGAGATGCAAACACCCCCACCACCCTTTGAACCTCCAGATCAGCATCTGGGGTGCTCCTGTGAGTAGGCACAGAGATCTCTCTTCCCAGCATCTGGTAACCTGGAAGGAACTGTCCATCACCCATACATCCCGCTGCAGCCCCTGGGGGCAGACAGTCCTCAGCTGCACTGCTGGCAGAGTCCATAGCCTCACTGGGCCTCCTGGCCACACTTTGCTCCAGGGGCCTCTGCCCACCGTTGGCTGCAGCCACCTCTGAGCTCAGCTGACTGTCTTGCTGAGGAGACTCTGGGCTCCCACCTGCTACAGGTGCCTCATAGGCTGAGTACCCTGGTGGAAGGCGGGACATCTGATAATAAACAGGAATTCTCCCCGGTGCCATGTCCAGTGGTTGGGGCGCAGTGTGGTGTGGCATCTGCCCAGGAGAGGCTGCAGAGGCGGCTTTGTTGAAGCTGTGGGTGGGAGAGGTAGTCTGGGAAGGAGCAGCTTCTTCCGTGAACAGGGAGGCATATGGCACAAAGTGGGGGACATGGGAGGCAGTGAGGTTGGTGGAAGGAGACAGGAGAGGACTAGGCAGGAAGGCAGGAGGGACAGCATAGGGCACTGTGTAGTGGGAACCGATGAGCTGCAGGGAAGCAGAAGGGATCTGTGCATAGTGGATGGAGGGGAAGGGCACTGCCGGGTGCTGGATGATGGGCGAGGTCATGCTGAAGGCGGTGGGCAGGGGGCTCACGTTCACCACGGGGTGCAGGCCCGTGGGGGAGAAGGTGGCAGGTGGTGCTGCCACTTTGTAGAGCATCCCGTACTGGTCCACCGTCAGCCCCGCCGCTGCCTCGGGTGCCTCGCCAGGACCGTAGCGCGGTGCGGCGGGAGCCGGCCGAGCCGTGCGGGCCCACTCGGGGCCCTCGCCTTGTGCTCCCCCCGCCCGTCCCGCCTCGGTGCCAGTGTTGGCGGCGGCAAGTTCCCGCTTCTTTGGCGGGAGACACTCCTGGCTCCGCTCGTGGCCCGCTCTCATGGCGCCCCGCGGTGTCCCGGCAGCCCCGGCCACGACGCTCGTTCATGGGGGTACCCACTGGGGCTGCCACGCGCGGGCTCCTGGATCCGCGCCGCCAGCCGCCGCCTCACCTGTGCCAGGAACAGAGGGAGCCATGAGTCCTAGCCACGACAACGGGGGGCAGCCCAACCCCGGCGCCGGGAACGGGCATGGTGACGGCCCCTGCCCCAAGCTCGGAACGCCGAGGACGGAAGACGCCCGACCCCGGTCGCCGCCCCCACCCCCGGCTCCAAAATTCCGACCGCGCTGCCGCGTATCCCGACCCGTCGGGTCCAGCGGGCCCGCCCGGTACCCGCCCGCTTTCCGCGGCTCACCCGCCATGGCTCGGACCGGCCCCGCGGGCCCGCCCGGTGCCCGGACCGGCTCCTCCCCAGCCCTGGCGCACGGCAATGACGCGTCGCATGTCAATGACGGACACAGCGAGCGCCGGAACTTCTCTCCCGTCGCAGGGGTCGTCACTCTGCCGCGCCCGGATGGCGTCACGGGGCACCCACAGCGCCGTTGCCGTGGCAACCAGATGCGTCCGCTCGGGGCTCAGTCCAGCCCGGCTTGCGGGACGGGCCCGGGGCCCGGTCGCACAGCGCGAGTCACCTGGCGGCAGCACCGTGCGGCTTTTGTTAGTTCCACGCCCCAGTCGGACTCTCAGCGGTTGGCAATGCGGACCCCGTGGCAACGTGACCCGGCTCCCCTGCGGGAGTCTTCGGTCTGAATGTGCCCATGCCTTCTCTCGCACCCCCGCAGTGTACGTCCGGCCCCGTGCTGCTGACCGGGCTGCGCGGGGGGCAGTTCCTCGTCATTCGGTTATCGTTAATGTGACATAAATTCCTGGAAGTGGGGACAGAAGAGCTGCCTTGGGTGGGGTTGGCTCTGTACCCTCTTTCAAAGACGCTTCTTTTACTGCCGCACACTGCGCTCCCCCCATCGCCGGTGGACATTTAAACACTGCGAGATTCGGCGGACTGGGAGTGCCTTGGCCCCTCCGGCCTCGCAACCGCCGATTCCGGAACCACAGACACGGGTGACGGGTTTGCCCGGCCCCGCCGCGGGGAGCGCGTGCCGCGGGGACCACCCCTCGCGTGACGTCATCAGGGACTGCCACGGTGCAGACGCGCCTTTGCCTCTAAGACCAAACTCAAGGGTGCTTCCGCCAAGAAAAGTAGTGCGAGCGGCATTTTCCGTCCCTCCATCGGCGGTGCTGCATCGCCTCCTCCCTATTCCCGCCCCGCTCCCGCCGAAGCCGGCGCGGTCGCGCTCCCACCCACGGTCGAGAGAGCCTGCGGGGTCTTGGGGAGCGATTCGGAGCGCGGATCCCTCCGCCTGCGGTATCGGTGCTGCGGCCGCGCCGCCGCCATTTTGAATGCCCGGCTCTATCCGCCGCTGCTGCTGCAGGGACCGGCCTGGTGAGTGAGACCGATTTGGGCCTCCGCTGCCCAGGCCGGGCCTCCCCTGACCTCCAGGTCCTGCCGCCTGGGGCCCCGCGAGTCTTGGGGCCTCTTTCCGCCCCGAACTCCGCGGCTGGACCTCGGGCGCTCTTGTCCGCGAGGCCGCCCCGTGCCCTCTTGCCGCTTCTGCCCGGCGGTCCGGCCCGCTTCGAAGTCTACCCTGAGCCCCGAGGCCTTCTTCTCGGTCCGTGCCTGCCCTGGCCGTTTTCTGTCGGGAAGACGGCGGTGCGGGTTCCGCCTCGGGCCCGTCCCCGGCGCTCGGGGCAGCCCGCGGCTGAAGCGGGAACTCGTACCTCAGGAGCTGCTTCATGCTGTGGCCCGCTGCCGTCTTGGGAGCAGCCGGGGCTTGTGCCCGTCCTTCCTTCGGTATATTATTGCTTAGACTGTACAAGCGCTCCGCCTGTTCCAGCGTCTGCAATACTTATCGTTCGTGAGTTTTAATGGAAGCAGGAGATAATGCAAATACCTTTAGCCAGACCGAGTGAGCTGCTGTCTGACGGCGGTCTGTTAGCCTTCAAGTCCCTTCTTCAAGTCTGGTTGAGTTCTCGCACGAGCTGTAAGATGAATTGTAATTTATTTTATAGTAGACATTGTTTTTAAAGTTAACGGGTGGAACAGGTGTGTGTTTTATTGTGTTGAAAGTGGTGTGTAAAAATGCTGAGCCACAAATTTCAGTTTCTGATGCTTGAAATATTAATGGGATAGCACAAAAGCCCAGTGGAACATCTTTGAAAGGATAACAATGTCACGTGTGGCCAAAAGGTGTTTGGTCCATAGTGGCTTAAGCAGTAAAATATATGTGTGTTTTCCCCTGTAAATGCTGGGGAATCCTTTAGAGATGCTCCTAGCATCCTGCATTTAAAATTGCACAGAAATTAATTTCCCCTTCTTTTTTGTGATTCGCTTCTGTGTGATAGAGCACAACAGCTTTTTGTACCCATTTCCCTGCTACCGCTCCTCTAAACTACGCTTGTTTTTTTTTTTTTCTTTGATGGTATATCGCATTCTGCTGCCAAATTCTTTCTTTTGGTTACTCGTGTGCTCTCTGGTGTTTGGCACAGGATTTGAAAACTTATTGGGTACTTGAGAGCTGAACGAAGGCAGGAGGCTTTGTGGGTTTTTTTCCTGGGGAGTTTGTAGTGAACCCTTCCATTCTCCTGTTCTGGGAAAAGGAAATGTATTTAAATTCCTGTTTCTTGAGAAGGGAAAAGTACGTCTTGGGTAATTGTTTTGTGAAGGGATCCAGCTTTTGTTTCCTCTTCTTATGAAAAAAAGCATTTTCTTCATTTTTTTTTTATTTTTTTTTTCCTTTTTTTTTTTTTTTCTTTTTTTTTCCTGTTCCTGTGACTGCTGATCTGTTTTCCTGAAGGTGGCATGGTAGAGATGAAAGATCCAGTAGTACCTTTGTGGTGTCCCGTGAAAGATTACGGGATAACAGGAATGTTCTGATTCTTGGTAGCTCCTTTGTGCAGAGTGTTTTGCAGTGGCATCACTGTACAATGAGATTAGTGAGTGTGTCAGGCCAGGGTGTGAGAAGGTTGTGGACAGTGGCACAGGAGTGCAAGCTAGCTGTCCTCAGGCACATAGAGCCCACCCTGGTTAGTGCAGTTCAGGTTTGGAATGTCAGTTTTCCAAGTGTGAGGGCTCATGGAAATCTTTACTGCTGCTAAAAGTGATGACACTCAGTAAAGCTGCTTGTGCCTCTCCAGTGTGAATATTTGTATTTGTGAGCTAGCCCTGTATAAATTCAGGGGATGGGTTGTTTGACCTCATCACATTTTTTAATGATAAAGCAACTTCTTCTGAATATAGGTGATGCTAATTTGTTCTAGATGATACTCAGCTGTTCTCTGGGGAAAAGGGTCTGTTCTGCCTTGGTAGGAGCATTACTTCACTGGAGGAGAGTTTTTGAGTTAATAAGTAAATATATGATGAGGCTGTAAATTGAAAAGCAGAGCTACAGTAATGTGAGTATAAGTGAATCTGCTGATGTCACAGGTATCAATGCAACCTGTATCTGCTATTTGGCAGAAATGCCACTGATAAAGATTAGAATTTCCTAGGCCATAGCTGAAGTTATGTGGCCTGTTCTAAAGTTTGTATTAATGAATGTAAAAATAGGGCATCTTGTCTTTCATCTGACATTAGCTGAGATATAGAGGGGTGGGTTTTTTTGGTTTTTTTTGTGTGACAAAGTAGTGGGGTTTTTAAATTATTTAAAGTTTAACTGCAGAAAAGTGAACAGGAAGTAGAATAACCAGATTACCTCATAGATTAGAATAGCGAGGAAATTAGAAGCAGGTGATAAATACAAAGATTATGTAGGTCAGTAATTACTGAAGTATTGAAACAGAAGCCAGAAAATCTGGAATTCTGCTTGTATCTGTCACGATGATCAGCTATATAGCTATACTAACTCTTCTTCCCGCATTTTTTACTTCTAAAAAGAAAGGGAAATATTTATTTTTTGGCAGTTGTTGAGATTAATGTTTGTACTGATTGGGAGCTCAGTGTGTCTTTTGAAGGCAGTTCAGGAGTTGCTGGGATTGGTGTATGTGCACAGCTGTGCAGGAATGGGATAGCTCATCCGAGGTGCTGAGGTGTGCTCTGGGACCATGCTTCAGTCAGCAGGGAGTGGGAAGGAGTCTGCAGTTGTTTGGCAGTTGCATTCAATAGCTTTTTACTCACGAGAAATTGTCCCACTTAGCATTTTACATGGTTGGTTGCTCTTTCTTTTGACTTTTTTGTGTTGCCTTTGCCCTTTGTGATGATGATGGTGCTCCTTGCTTTGGTGTTTATTATATAAATAATTATAATAATTGAATATTTACTGTTATTGGTATAAATGTTGATAATATTAGGCCATATGTCAATATTTCTGCATTTGTTGACACCCTCATCTCTACTTGGAGAGTATGTTTCTGGTTTTACTGCTAATATATTTTTCTTTTTAAGTGTCTGATAGAAGTGGGAAGCCTACTGATAGCAGTGTGGAGTTGAGGCCATCAGTTTTGGCTATCAACACTGCAATTACTCCTTCATGGAGTCTGGACAGATCCTCTGCTGTTGTGTGTACTAGGCTGGATTCAGTTGTGCAGAAGCGAGTAGGGGAATTCTGCTGTTGATTTCAGTTGGGAGTTGGGTCTGGCTTTAGATGTGTAACTTCCTGAAAGCTGGGATTGCTTGAGGAGAGTGATTGCTTATGCATGCGTTGGGGTGGAGCAACTGGAGCTGTGTGTTTTAGATATGTTTGAAATGTGTGCTGCTTCAGGCTTGGTGTGTTTTCTAGACAGAACCAAATTCAGAAATGTTATTTACAGGAAAATCTGTAACTTGGTGTGTGTGTCACCACAACTGAAAATTCAGACCATTTCCCCAAACAATAGAGCTCTTCTGTGAATAATTTCATTAATTTTGGTGGCCTTTATGTTTTAATGTGTACAGAATTCAAGGCTGAATAATAATGGAATGTTAAAATGTTAAATGTCTGATAATTTGTCCTGAAAAAGTTTTAAAACAGCTGTTTTTTTTTAAAGTTTTATTGTCTTAGAGACACATTAGATATTTTAGATGTAAGCTAATGTTTCTGAATAGTTTCCAGAGGACATGTTCTCAACATTTAAGGACTATCCTTTGTCTTTACTCTGGAATTCCTGATAGAGGAGTATAGCTTGACTGAAGCACTTGAGCATTTTCAAGGTGGGTTTTGGTAATATTAAGTTTGTGTTGTAAATACAAAAGGACTTATCATATTCAAATGTGACAGTATTCTAAGAGAGACTTTTGGTAAAGTTATATACTCAGATATTTTTGGTATGATGGCCTCTTGAATAAAACCTTTAACTTTCAAATGTGACAAGCTTCATTAGTAACAGACCATAAAAGGAGAAAAGTGATTTATCAGTACAAGTTAAATGAAAACTAAATGTTGTAATACACAAAGGTTTTATGAAGGTTTTTTGTATGTTTGTTTGTTTGGGTTTCTTTTTTTTTCACTTTTGTGTAGTAGGAATGAGTTACACAAAGAGAAAAAATGCCTTTTTATTAGTTCAGGGGAAGAATTCCTGAATAGCAGAGGGAGGAGAATCATTGAAGCGACACCTTCGCTAGTCTCTGGATTGCAGGAAAGAAGCTGGAATTCAGTTTTCTAAGGAACTTAAACACCAGCCACCCGTACAATTTGTACTAATCTGAATTAGGTCTCTGACTCTCCCAGAAGTTTTGATCTTGATAGTAGGCTCTTCTAAAGAACAAGGCTTTTGAAATGAGAAGATGGAAACAGATCTGATAAGGTTGAAGAATTCTGTGTGCACCCCTACCAGATATTGTAAATATTAACTAGAAGGCTCTTTTCAAGTCTTCAGAGATCATCCCTGATTTCTGGAGCTTGTAGTTAGCAAATAAATGGCTGAAGGACACTCCTCTTTTAAACCCAAGGAGTAAATAGGTAACAGCTTCTACAAACTGCCTTTATGTTGATGTGCAAAGAATAAAAGGATGTGTCTGTACTGGGGAAAAATGTTAACTAATCCTGAAGAACAAGATTTGTTACTTTGGAGGAAGTTCTAAGGTAAAGTGAATCTCCACTGTCTGCTGTTGCTAGATTATATAGTTGTTCTCCCATTGTTGCAGTAAAGGTCTGTTGGCATTGTAATAGGCTTTGAAATTGCTGAGACTAGGTAAATGTTAATCTCTTCTGTAATGCTTCTGACTTGTAAGTGTTCTCATGTCCAGAGTTTCTTCTCATCTGCAGTAACTACTACTTACACTTACTTGAAGTGTCTGGAACTCAGAACTGTGATGAGATTTCCAGTGTATTAGCATGCAGAAGAATCTTAAAGGCACAGAAGGCAATGAGCGGGTATCTGATGCAAGAATTTTTGCTATTAAGGGAATGCTTTCTCGTGGAGGGAAAGAAAACGCAGTGTACTGCGTTGCATGGGAATTACATTGTATTGAAATACTGGAAGAGTGTACACAAGAAGAGGTCAGGCTTCAAGGATGAACATGTAAGATGATTTGTGAGGAGAAAACACTGTTTTACGTAGATGGGATGGATTCACAGATATATTTTTTAAAAATCTGTATGATTTGATATTTACTAAAAAGTATGAAGTTGCAGCACAAGGATGGAAGTTCTGAATATTGGAAAGTAAATCACAGCTCTGTCTTTTGTCCTTGATATTGTCCTTCATCGCAGTAGTTCTGAATTGTTCTGTTCTCATTTGGCAGGAAGTGTATGTGAGATACAGTTGCTTCTGACTAGGTCCTTCATCTTAGACTCTGTGTGTAACTGTGTTAGTTGTTGCACAAGTGAGAACAGCAGGAAGCCTCAGAAATTGGTTCTTGAGTCTTATTCATCAATTCTATGCTTTCTAAAGTGCTGGTTCTGCTTACTTTCCTGTGGTTGTGAAGTGAGGAGGAAAAATAATCTTTATAATGTGCCTTGCTAATTATTTATGCAAGGGCATTTGTTAATACTGACTGTTCACTTTGTTCAATATCTGAATGATGTTCAGGCAAAGTCTAGCTAGATCTTCAGTTTGTTGTCATTGTACCTGCCTTCTCAGTGAGACAGGAAGTCCTACCGGAGAAGGATGAAAAAAGTATTCATTAAAAGCTGTACTTCACATACAGAGTAACATTGTTGAATTCTGTTTTTCCATCAACTTTAACTGTTTAGGCAGTTTTTATTTTCTGTTGTCAAGGGCCAAGCTTAAGATGCTGAAGCCTTCCATAAGCATAACTGCAGAAAGTTTTTGGTCCACTGGCAAGGAAAGGAGTGGGCTTGTACAAGTCACAGGCTGCAGATATCAGCATTCAGTAGTTTATAAACCTTCAGTTACAGAGTGGGAACTGAACAACTTGTGATATCAAAACAATTTGTTGGCAAACCTCTGTTTGCAGGTTATGTATTAGTGTTTCAAAAACTTTATAAAGAACACTTTCTTTAAAATAAAGGAGTCAGTCACGGTTGTAATAGATAGACTAGTAGTAGCCACTGCTTATCTTCTCAGGAACAGCAACCTTGTAGATAAGCTTAACTAGAGTACAGCACCATAGCATAAGTGTGGATTCATGCTGGAGTGAACCTTTCACCTCTTTTCCACTCCAGTGAGGTCTCCCAAAGCCACATGTTCTCACTGCTCCCTGTCTTTGCACAAACCAGACTGATGTGTCTGAGGACTGCCTTTGGGAGGAAGGGGACAAGCTGTTTTTTGCATGTGCTGGTTGGTGCACTGTCTCTGGAATGATGGTGTGAATGCAGTGGAAGGACTGGACTCACCTTTTTCAGCATGAGCTCCACATGAGCGATTATGAAATTATATCTTGTACATGGCAGAGCAATATTTCTGCAGTAGTGCTTTTATCTTTGTAACTTCTGCCCAATTTTCTGACAAGAGTGTGGGAGTATCAAGATTAGTTGAGAATCATGTGATATGTGTGTGTAGTAGGTGAGTCCACACTTTAAAATTCCTACTTAATGTGGTCAGTTGTCACCCAGGAAAGAGATTTTTTAAGTTCATGATGCAGTTGTGAAAAACACAAGCTGAGCCCTTTGCAGCAATGAAAACTCCACAGAGTTACCAATTTCCAGGAAAATAATAGGCAAGAAAATATAAGGCATTTAATATAAATACATTAATATGACATCTATCCCTTAAGTGCTGCATTCAGCATTTTGCTTTTCTTCCCCTTCAGAAAGGATGCAGAACTGTATTACATGCAGTCATGGCAGCAAAGGTAGTGGCCATGGAAGGGCTTGTTCTGGAGACGGATTTCTTACTTCTATGTGACTATTTCTGTTATGTTTGTTAGTGCAGCATGAATGCATAGCAACCATTAATTTATTCATATCACAGCAATGTGAGGAAGTGTGAGTTCACTGGGAGAGACATGGCAAGAAGAGGGACTAATGTGTCTAATAGTCTTGATCCTACGCTTGTCAGTATTTTGGGACAGAATTTCCTTAAGTAGGAAGAATATCTCTACTCTTCATTTTCAAAACTGACTGCTTTGTGTCTGTGTAAGTTCAAGCTTATTAATGTATGGAGATGGGGAACTTAAATACAAGGAGTCTGCATGGTTTGGCTGAAGAGGCCTAGTGTATGTGTTTATAATTGGAACTCAGAGCTGCCTTTGTCTGGCTTACTGTAAGGCCACCTTTACTAGTACGTGCATCTCTCTCTGCTTTTCTGCAGGCATAGAAGTCCCTTGTTAGCTCTGTGTCCCAGCCTCTGTTCTCTGGTATCATGTAAGCCAATTAGTGCAGCACCTGAATGCACATCTTTTTCTTATATGGCAATGCTTAAAATGTATGACACAGTGTTCAGGGGGAATGGTGACCCAGACAAAATCTGTAGCAGACTGGCATGGCAACTTTTTAGAAGTTGGTGTCATACCTGTTATCAGAAGGGCTCAGTTCTGTTTGCAGGCTGGCATGAATGAAAGAAGGCTGTAAAGATGTTTATATAGTCTGAGCTCCCTCAAAGTCAGTAGTCGTCTTTGGTGAGCATGAACTAAAGAGTTCAACTGTTGAACATAAATCCTGAAGTTTGGATTCTGTTTGACAGCCACTTTCCTCTTAACAGGTACTTGGCAGACTAAATTGCTCTCTGGGTCAGATGGCTCCATCAGTATTGCATCTGATGAGGTGAAAGTACTCTGAGTGTTCTAGTATACACCTTTCATACCCGCACTGCCAGACGGTAATGTCACAGGCTTGTTTGTTTCAGAAACGGTTGTTCTAATTGGGGTGTAATAAAAGGATGATGTACACCTGATTGTTTCTTTTTGAAGCAGGATTCTCTGAACTATCCACATGCTTAAGATTGCTCTTCCATTTGCTTTACTGCTAACTTCCACAGTTCTAAGAAGGAAGTGTGTATGGCACAAATTAGAAGGATTTTTGAAGCATGGCCATCTGAAGCACTTAGATGAAATCTTGTGCAAGTTATTAAACACAGCTGTGTTTTGTAGAGGATTTCTGTCCAAGCTGTCATGATTCTGGGATCACTTCTCTCTCAAGCCTGGCTTTTCTGGAGAGAGGCAAATGATGTGAATATGAGAATACGTTGCAGAGTGCTGTTTCTGCCTGTTTCAGGTGGGGAGTCGTGTTATGCTCGCTTGGCAGCTTGCTCAAATTGATGTAATTCCCATTTCTAACGTTCTGGAAGAGCAGATGTGAGGTACAGTGAAGTCCTTGGGCTCTCAAGTTTACTCTTAACTGTGCTATTGAAGTAGGCTACATTTTCTTCATTCTTTTGCTTGCATAATTGTAGGGTAAGAAAGAAAAAAGAATACGCAGAAGTGTGAGACCATTATGAAGGCTTTAGAGACAGTAGAAATCTTTTACAGACCTCTTTCTTCTCTCAGAGGATGCCAGCCCCCATCAGACTGCGGGAGTTGATCCGGACCATCCGGACAGCAAGAACCCAGGCAGAAGAGCGTGAGATGATCCAAAAGGAATGTGCTGCTATCCGGTCATCCTTCCGAGAGGAAGATAACACATACCGATGCAGAAATGTGGCAAAGCTGCTGTATATGCACATGCTGGGATATCCTGCACATTTTGGACAAGTAAGTTAAAATTTGGTGCCTTCTGTGCGTAAGGCAGTCTGTCTTCTGTGTTTTGGGCACATTGACTTGTTCAGAGCATTCCTAGGTGCGGTTCTGCTGTCCTTTGGGATGGTTTGAGATCTGTTTTCATGTATGTTCTGAACCTGTGTTAGTTAGTTTAGACTTTGTTGGTGAGATTTGCTGTTTGAGGCACACATATTTTGTTTTGAAACTTGAGTTCATTCTGCTTTTGCCTACTGTCTCCTCTTCACCACCCATGTTTCTGCAGAGCAGTAGTGGTTAAACCACAATCCAAGACAGAGGGAAATTTTTCAATTGGATCCAAATAGCACTTTGGAATTCTTTGTCTGAAAAGTGCCACATAGTTCAAAGGAGGTTCTATACCCTTTTCCTTATAAAGTAGTATATTTGAGACAGAAAAGAGCTGGTCTGTTCCTGTCAAACAGAAGTTGGTGTTCCTTATCCCTGTCTTAGTGAGGTGTCATGGAGAATGCAGGTGTGAGTTTTCCATCTCTTGGCTTATTTTTGATGTGCTATTTTTGACAGAAATTCTAGGAAAGGGAGACAGGAAGATGGAAGTACTTTGTCTACAAGGTGTCACTTCTACAAGGTGTGCTTTGCTTAGTCTTTGGGGCATAGTCAGTTTTGCTTAGAAGTCAGTAAGTCTCCTGTTAATAGTAATAATAGGTCTTCAGTAAAGCTTAAATCAGTCAAATTGTTGTATCCCTTCAAGTAGCTTCATGTCTTGTGTGTCTGTCCATTTGTGGTTGGATTTACCAATCCTAATACATCTCACTGAAACAGAAAGCTCAAACCAGCAAAATCAAATTGCAGGTAGATTTAGGATTAGTGGGTTCGGACTCTCCTATAGCATATAAAATGCCTTATCTTAGTTCTGTATTATTGGATTCTTCTCTCAGAGTAATGAGTTTTTGAAAAAAGGAAGTGAATTTGTATATTATTCTGTTCTTAACACTTTTCAATAGCCAGTCTCCCTGGTCCAAGAGAGAAACTTCCTGTCACAAAAATTAAGGCTAAGTATTTTGGAGCCTTAAGAACAATGAAAAGTGTTACAGGTAGGTGTCATCTAGAATTTCAGTGTTTGGCCTGTGTTATGAACATTATTTAAATTTCATTTTTCCATCTTGTTGCTCAAGTATTTAATCCCATATAAGGAAAATTACAATTTGCCATTTAATTTAATAATTTAATTTACCATTACTAACTAAATTTATTAATTTAGCATTACTAATTAAAGCAGAAATGTTCAGTTTCTTCTTTTGTAAGTAATATTAAATTCACTGTTAGTGAAAGAAGGCTAAAGCAGATTGTTCAGTATCCATTATTGCCAGGCTTGCTACATCTCAAAAAGAAGCATCTATTCTGGCTATTTGGGGAGCAGGATACCTCATTAAATTCCCTTGGTTCTCTTGTAATTTATTAGCTGCATTTTCAGGAGGGTGTAGAGCCCAATGCTGAAAAGGGGTTTTAACAAGTATTGTCCAAGTGAGTGAGTTAAGAGACCTTTGCACATTCTTAACACTTATCCTTAACACTTATTCCTTATTGGAAGGAATCTTTTAAGGTGCTACTGTTGTATAGGAATGTAGTTTGTGTGAGCTGGGGACTTATAGAGGACATAGGCTGTTCCAGAAGTTTAGTCTTGCAAATAGATAGGCAGTAAGCTTCTGAGAGTGACAGAATGAATATGTAGGAAAGATGTTTTGCTGAAAAGCAGGAGAGCCACAAGTGGTGTTACAGTCTTTCTTAGAGCTATAAGCAGACTGCAGCTAACAGTGTGGGGAACCAGGAGTGAGCGGTTGATGTACTTCTGTCCAAGCCAGGGCTCCTGAACTTTGACTTGTGATATGTTGTTCACAAGTATAAGAATGAGTGCCTATTTAGTCAGTGCATGCTGATATACACTGAATAGTATGCTGTCTCCTGAGCATGTGCAAAGGCCATTTGTTTAGCGTTTAGAAGTCGTCAGACAGCCTGGACAAATGGTCAAATAACTTTTATTGTCATTGTTTCTGTTTGAAAAAAATTCCAGTTGGAGAGTGGCTGTGTCAGTAAAAGTTGAATCAATTGTAGTCTGGTTACATGCCAGTAGTATCTGTTACAGTAGTGATGTAGCAGATTTTAATTGTTCCTTTGAATGAAATGGATTTAACAGTATCAAGGTTTTTTTCCTCTAATTACACTGAGTAGGAGCTTCAGCTGATCATGTTTCTTAGTATTGCCCTGGGTGAATCTAGTTTGTATGTATACAAGTGAAACAAGAAACTCATCAGCCTTTTGTGGGGTAAATTTCACTAATATATTTTCAATTCAAAAGTACTAGAAATGTATCTTAGAGTATCTGTTGCAGTCATCAGTTTCCTTATGCTTTTCCTCAGTCATTCATCTTATGCCTTCTTTGATTCTTACCCCTGTAGCTTAGATGTCATCAATTACATGTTGCATTTTTGCAGAGGATTGTATAAGTATCTTGTAAACCCAGGAAAGAAGGTTGTTTCGGAGGTGCATTATTCTCTTACAGAAAGCACTGGAAAGAGTTTGATAGAATTTGATATCTAGTGTTCTGTATGTTATCCCTAGCTGATCTCGGGCATTTGTGCAAATTCAGTTACCTTTGCAGAAGACTGGTCTGACTGTTCAGAGATGTTTGAGGTTTTCATCTCCTTTTAACCTTGCAGTCTGAACTTAATTTCTTTCAAGCCTTTTCTTACCAACTTGTCACCCTTGCACTAGCAGGGCTTTCACATGTGACAGCAATGTGAATAGTTGAGTGTGCGTTGTAGTACCATGTGGCTGTGAGAACTTGCAGTACTGGGATGGGAGCATAGCACTTTCTTTCTCTGGCACTTCAACTTTAATTTTCTTACCAATATACTATGCAACTTTACTCTCATGATGTGTGCGTTTCTTGCATCTCACCTCTGTCTGTTGCCCTGTTCAAGCTTCTATCTAGCTGGGGGCATAATTTCCTTTTCCTGACACCTTATATCTTTGCCTGTGCATGCTCCCTTTGCTATGGATCTGTTGCCAGCTCTGTCTGACCCATCCTCAAACCTATTGCGTATGCTTCCTTGCTGCCCCAGCTAGTTTGTAAAGCAGACTTAAAGAAATTGTGAGGGATAGATGTCTACTTTCCTGTCAGAAAAGTAGACATAGATTATGGTTGATTAGTTATGTGTTATAGAAAGTATTTTAGTGCATAGTAATGTCAGAATATCTCTGTGGTTAATGTTTTTGGTTTTTCAATTTAAAAGTGTTAGATGTAAAAATGAGCTAGCAAATTTTAAATTAGCATAGTGCAGGTGGAAACTATGTATGTTGTCTTGGGAATCTCATCTGTGCTCTTGATCACAGTTGCCATTTCTGCTGGGGGGAAGGGACACTTACAATGGCTGGAATGCACAAGATTTTAGTAAACTTCAGGTGTTTCAGAGGTTACAGAGAAGTGCAGAAATGTAACTATCTCTGACTATCTACATTTTACCTAGCCAGCAAGTTAGTTACAGATCATTGTAAACAAAACCTGGTTTTAGAGTCATAGAATCCAAGAATGGTTTGGGTTGAAAGGTCATCTGGTTCCAACTGCCATGGGCAAGGACATCTGCTAGTCCAGCCTGGCCTTGAACACATCCAGGGATGGGACACCACAGCTTCTCTGGGCAGCCTGTGTCAGGGCCTCACCACGCTTACAGCCAAGAATTTCTTCCCAATATCTATCCTAAACCTGCCCTTTTTTCCACTTGAAGTAATTACCTCTTGTCCTATGACTACATGTCTTTGTTCTGGCAGCTTACAGAGCATTGATCTTCTTCCTTGTAGATAAATGTAACCTTTTAAGTCTACTTAAAAAGTTTCATGTGCATATCAAACACAAGACCTATGTGATATATCATCTAGACAATGATATAGATTTCCAAATCTTTACAATTTTGTATCTTTCATCTCTATCCATGTGTTATCATTTACTTTTGTGATCTGACATTAACACACTTATCTGATACATGTGAGGTCACGGAAGACCAGCAGTGTCTGGCCGCTTCAAGGCACCAGAGCTGCTAATGACCCTCCTGCTGGCTTTGTTGGAACTTTGGGCAGGTTATTTAACCTTTCTTGGTTTTGCACACCATCAAAATGGGAACCAAATGCACCTTTCAAAGTGCATTCTGAGATACATACACTACTACGTGTCAAAATTCAGAGTATTTCTACTTAGCTAAGAAGTAGTTTCAAGCTAATAATTTTTTTCTTTTCCTTTATTTTTTTTTTTTTTGCAGTTGGAGTGCCTCAAGCTTATTGCGTCTCAGAAATTCACAGACAAGCGCATTGGGTATTTAGGTGCCATGTTGCTGCTGGATGAAAGACAGGATGTTCATCTTCTTATGACCAATTGCATCAAGAAGTAAGGGTATCACCTCTCCATCAAACCATGCTTTGAGGTTTCAGTGTCAGAAAGTATCCTTCTGACAGTGATACTTAGAGTTTTTAAAGGTTTTTCCCTTGTGTTAGAAAACTGGTATGGTGAAATTGTTGTAGGCTGTTGACCATAATAAGGCTGTTGTAGTAATGCTCTTTATTGGGCCATCCTGTCTAACTTTTTTAGTGGGAAGAGAATATAAAATTGCATTGGTTTTGAAGAGGCATATATAGCAAGCAACGCATGTCCTGCATGTGTGTGTTTGTTTCTGCTGACAAGCTCTGAAGAGTTGTTGAGGAACAAGGCTGTGCATCTTGCTTTCTAAGATCTAATGGTCCTGACGAATGGTCTTCATTGGAAGCAAGGCAGCAGCTTGGGATGTGCTGCCATTTTGCTGAAATCAGACAAGAGGAGATGAGAATTACTATTTTTTTTTAGTACTTCTCTCAGCAAAGCAATGTTAAAGTGGGACTTTTTTTACTTCCTAGTTTAATGGGTGACTGTGAGTGTGTTTTCAAGATGGATTGGAGTAGGTATGGAACAGTTTGGTTCTGGTTGACCTACTCAAAGGTTGTGTGTGGTGTACCTGTTTTTATTATGTACTGTTAGCACGTAAGCTTCGCAGATATTAGTATTGAGCTTCAGTTAGACTGTGGCCTTGAAGTGGTTTGAAACTTGACAAAACTCTGGCCTGAGGATCTGCTAACTTCGGACCTTGTGTCCAGGAGATGAGATTTTTGTGTAAAGATCTTTCATTGAAATGCTATACCTGTGAGGCACTTCTGTTAGAACCAGGCTGCAGGTTAACACCTTTTTTTGATTGTTTATGCTACAGTGAATTTGATAAGAGTGTGATGAGTTTGAACTGGAAATGGGTCAGACGGAAGCTGAGCAAAAATAGCGGACAGCTTCCCACCATCTCCTGAGTTGTATATTGCTTTCTGCTTCTAAATCTGCTATTGTATCTTGCTTTTATCTAGATATTAAGGGATTTATTTATGGCATTGTTTTTAACTGTTTCATAGCAAGACAGGCATTTTTGAGACAAAAAGGAAAGCAACCTCTTGAAGCATGTACTTGTGATACACACAGCTTTATATAGCTTCCAAAAATGTTAAAGGAAGGAAACAAAAAAGCAACCTATTTAATAGCAAGTACTACCTGTTCCTTCATCTGCATGTTGCCATAACTGCTTCATGTTACAACCAGGATGTGGTCTTTCCACTCTGCACCTTTTGCATGTTTGGTTAGGAACCACTTCTTTCCCTAGCTCTTCCATCTTGCAGCTCCCCTTGCCTCCCAGACCAGGAGCTGTATTTTTTTACTTTCTTCAGCATTGAATCCTGGGTGCTGTGGGAACCTTAGTACCAAACACAGATGGAAAAATGGCGTAGAAGTCAATTTTAAAGGCTCTTGGGATTGCCAGGTAGAAGCTGTCTTGTCTTGTACTTAGTGTGGCATTGGTTGCTAGCTTCATGAATAGCATCTCCTGTTAGGTAGTTTAGCTTCTTAGTGACCATTTTTCATTACATCCTTAGGCATGTGAATAGGAAAAACTGCTGAACAGAATTCTTGTATGGATTATTTTCAAGGTGTGTGAGTGGTGGGGTTTGTGGTTTTTCGTCAGGATAGAGGATACTTTTACACAGATTTATCTATACTGTTTAGTTTGTAAATGCAGAAGCTAAAGTCTGTTGTAGAACACTTTTAAACTGGGACAGCCCACAGTGTCACTGCAGGTCTGTACTTTGCATTCAAGTTCCAAAGCTAAAACCATTTTAAATGGGATTCTGTACAGTCGTCCCTCTTCTCAGCTCAATCCCTGGGTACCCTGACAGGTCAACCTGATAGTTGAACCAAGTATTTTATCTTTAAAATTGACGAGTCTAAGTAGAATTAGTAGCAAACCTTTAGGTACATGCACTCAAAGGTTCTATTGCTCCCAAGTCGTGCTCCCACACAGCTGTGAAATCCAGAAAGTTCTTTTGGTCCATGTGTTGCTGGTTAGATGACTCTAGCTATAGATGCCCTTTTTTGTGTGTTCAGTTTCTCTGTGTGCATGCTGATTGACTTTTTTTTTGTTCTCCTTTACAGTGACCTTAATCACAGCACACAGTATGTGCAGGGGCTGGCACTTTGTACTCTTGGCTGCATGGGCTCCTCAGAAATGTGCAGAGACCTTGCAGGAGAGGTGGAAAAGCTCCTCAAAACTTCCAATTCGTATCTTAGGAAGAAGGTACTTCAGGAAACTTTTGAAAACTTTGTTATGGATTAAAAGGCAAAATTGATTGAATATCTTTCTAATGTCTATCTAATACTAGATGACTGAGATTACACTGAGTGAATATTTTCCCAATGTGCAAGACAGAGCTCAAAACTCCCTGTCTGTTGATAGCAGGAATGTATGTAAGCCTCTAAAAGATAAGCCTCCAATTGGCAAGGTAGCTGCTTCTATTTTTCTACTCTCTCCCATAAAGTTATTGGTGGTAATGTGGACGCTTGCCCCCTCATGGATGTTAGCCTCAAAATTCTGGCCACCAGTTCTATTTATCTTCTCAGATAAGTCCAAAGAAACTCTGGTTATTAACAGTTCAGGCTGGTACCAGAAGATTTTAACCTATTTGATGTCTTCTGTTGGTGATGGTGACAATAGTATGAGTGCTAGAAGGGTTAAGGTCTTGAAATGGACAGTTATCAATTGTCTCTCTTCTGCAGCAAATGTGCCATAGCATCAGCAAAGTGTGATCACCCCCATTCTTTTGGATTCATTTATTGATAAGTCTTGGTGAGAGTGTGAAGCAGTAAGATTTAGGAAGAGATGCATTGTTACTTTGTCTACTGCTGGATGTATAGTGTGGGGAAAAAGCAATGCTGACAGGGCTTGCCATGTTCTGGAAAGAGGCACTTGATTTTCAGGCAGGTACAAGGAATAGAGTCTCTAGTTGCTTCTCCATTGTAGAAGAAATAGGCATGTGTTTTTTCAAAAAACCCTGGAAGTGTAGTTTTGTTTCTCATAGCACCCATCACCTGCAAGAGGAAGTTCTTTTTGGGGAAGGAGGGAAAATAAGTAAGCCATAATTTTACACTAAGTTTAATTATTTGTTTCCAATGCATTATCTCCTTTGCAGCAACAGGAAGACAGGTTCAAATAGCCTTATTAAAGGCTATTATCTTGCTTTGCAGATAATAGCACTTCTGATATGAATAATGTACAAATGAGCCATTGCTACTGGGAGCATTAGTTTGTAGTTCAGTGTTCCCCTTTATAGAACTCTCTTCTGGAATGGTGTTTAGTAACACTTGTAATAGAGAGATGGAGAAGTGTGCCATAAACTTTGTAGGCCTTTGTTTATCATGAGGATTGTTATAGTTCCCTCTGTGCTAGATATTCCCAAAACTGGTATTGTTGTAATTGCAGCATGTACTAACAGAAGTGTTTTTCCTCTTCAGGCAGCGCTGTGCGCTGTCCATGTCATCAGAAAGGTGCCTGAACTTATGGAGATGTTCCTGCCAGCCACCAAAAACTTGCTGAATGAGAAGAACCATGGTAATAGCCGAGACTGTACTTAACAAGGCTAGGCAATTCTCTAGAGGATAGTGCACTTGCTACCTAAGCCTTTTGTTTGGAGGAAACTTCAGAGGTGTATTTGTATGGTTTGTTTCTTTCCATTTCTACGCAGTGAATGCAAATGTCATTTAGAAGGGAGGGATGTGTATGACTCTGCTAGTTAACAGGACTTTACCATGGCATAGGTGACAAAAAGTCTTTCATTGTGCTCTGATACACTTCAGAGTGGGTCAAATGGGAAAATTTGATTTTTATCTTGTACACTGCCTAAAGTGACTCTAAGGCAGTGGCTTCTTAAGTTTGGAAGTAATTTTTTTGTGCAGTCTTTCTTTAAATGGAGTTCTGAGGCCTCCTGAGAAAGGTGAGTTAAGGTCAGCTAGGCTACCCAAATCAGAAGAGAAAATCAGAAAGTGTGAGGAACTTGGCATCCACAGTACAATTAACACATACTGTCCTTTTGGAGTCTTACGTTTGTATAGAATCATAGAATGGTTGGATTTAGAAGAGACCTTAGAGGTCAGTAACCCAGCTATGACTGTTACTGTATATTTAGTATGTGAGTTTCTGCAGACCAAATCGAATTTAACTCCTGCTTTGGCCTTTAATTGCAGCTTTAAGACATGAGCACATTGCCGTCTGCTTTCCCTTGGACACAGCTGCAAAGCACAAATATCTGCAGTGATAGATACGATATGCTGAATTCGAGAGTACTTTTTAATGCTTTCCTGTTGTTTTCTTGTGATCTTTATCAAATGTCTGGAGCCAGTGGAAAGGTGGTAAATGGAGATACATTTTTCTTTCCCCCCTCTCTCACCTTTAGGTGTTCTTCACACATCAGTTGTGCTCCTCACAGAGATGTGTGAGAGAAGCCCAGACATGCTTGCACACTTTAGAAAGGTAAGTGTGAACTGTTATTGTTGCAGAGTTAATATTCCTGGCATTCTAGTAAAATCCTTACAATTGTTTGGGTGAAGAATTTAATGATACTGTTTGCTATTTTTTAAAAAATCATTAAATGTGGGAATCTGTGTGTGTATAGGCCTAATCCCCTTCAGTAAGTGGCTAAGTTACAAAACATCAGTCTTAAGATTGTGCAGTATAAAACTAATCCTAGAGTTAGATTTAACGTTTTCTTTGATGTTCCCTTAGGTTTTTCCCCACTCCTTGTATCTAATTGCATAGTTATACTGGAATCACAAATGATTAAACATAGAGACAAAGATGAAAAACTGAAGCTTATACCAACACCTGAATGTCTTAACCACAGCCAGACAGTTATATACACTCAGTTCAAAAACACTAATATAAATTCTAGTTGTGTAGATACCTCATGCCTGGTGCATGCTGTGCTATACAATTTTCCATTTTAACTTAAGGGTTTGAGAGTCAATGTCACTCTTCCTCCTCTGGTTAGGAATGTTTGCTTCCCATCACTCTCCTGACTTTTTATGCTGTTTGCCATAATTTGCCATATTATTGCCATGTGAAGGATTACCAGTAGAAGGTCATCTGAAAGTTGTCTAGATTGTTATTTTAAATTCTTGATCAAAGAAGGAGAAATTGAACAATTCTAGCAACAGAGCAGGTCATGTGCTTCTCTGAAAAGTCTTAAAGCTGTTTGTTTATTTGCATGCCCAGTTTACTTGCTTCCTTGACTTGTCTATATCATTAGGGATTTAAAAATTCTTTGGTGCATCCTAGCATTTTAGCTTGCATCTTCCCTTGCCTTGATTGTAAATGTCAACGCAGGGAAAAAAAAGTCAGATAAGGTTCATTTTGCAGGTACCCTCCCTGCTACTAATTGCTCAGTTAACATGATAGTTGTGGGAAAAGAGAGAAGAGCCGAGTCCACAAAATTTTGATACTAGGCGCATTCTTTCTAGCTATTTCTTGTAGTTGTTATGCTGTGAATGGTATAACATTGACCTGTCCCTAATGCTTGCTTCGTTTGTTTTGTCCCTTTTGTCTGTTTGGAATCCTGCTGAGTTAGAATGAAAAGGTAAGAGTTAATTTTTCTAGATGATGCATGTTTGCCTTGAATCTGTAGATGTTTGTCCCTTGTGAGGCAGTGCCTCTGAATGACACAGTTGTGATTGATGCCACATGCTTAGACGATCTGTACATGTCTGATGCTCTTTGTGTGCTGGCCTTGTCACTAAACCTCTACATCCATGGCAGCCCTGAATCTCAGTTGTGGCCATCAGCCTGCTTTCCTTAAGCCTTCCCTTGTTTGAGGAATACTTTACAGATTTTTTTTTTCTTTGTGTGCAAATTGTAGCCCTGGACTTTCTTCTTACCATAAATTGGACTTTGTGTTTTGTCTGAATCATGGGGCAGCTTGGGGTGATTCCCAGAAGGGAGCAGGACAGACAGTTAGTTAACTACTGGAAGAGGCTGTAAAGACTTTCTGTGCTGCAAAGAGCTACCCAGTCCAGCTGCAGTGCTGATAGTCTTCATGGGTGTAATTTGTACTCCAGAAGATGGGGGAGGTGGCCCTCAACCAATGTCATGGCTGTAATGTTACCCTTTGTTCTGTCCTCAGTCCTGATAATTCATGCATGTTGGAAGGCAAACCAAACGTGAATAAGGGTTCCAGGAATGCTCCACTTGTTTATCACTGTCTGGAGAGGTGTTGCAGTACCCTTCAGTTTCCTCTTGAGGCAGATACAGGAAGTTCAGGGTTCATTTTGTGTGTTTTATGAAATGCATGTTTTCAGAAGAGTATGTAGTTCCTGAAGAGCAAAGATGGGAACAAAAGGATATGATGGGGAAACTAGGATGGTTTTCTTCTTGCACTATAGACAAATGTAGGTTTACTACTTTAAAGATACAATATGGTGCTCTGGTCCCAGCTTAACTATTTCTAGTTGTGTCTCAGCCAAGCTGTAGGTATTTATACAGCAGCAGCTCTAGGTGTGCAGGTTGAGCTGTGTGGAAGAATCCAGAGACTGATTTGCTTTCAAATGCAAGATTTGTTCTTGGACCTGTGCTTCAAAGCTGGGATCAGGAAAACAACAGTACCCTAATTGGACAACTCTCTTCTTCACAGCTTGTTCCCCAATTAGTTCGTATTCTGAAGAACCTTATCATGTCCGGATATTCACCAGAGCATGATGTGTCTGGGATCAGTGACCCCTTTTTGCAGGTAAGAACTGATGCAAACAGTGACTGATAGTTTTAATTCTAGGACTGTGTTTTGAGCTTTAGGTGTGATGAGGTGGTTACTGCCACACCTGTGCTGATTTTAAGGCTTTTTTGGTCTTCCTTTGAGCTGATTGTGCAAATGCTGTTCATCTGCCCTAGTAAAAGACACCTGCCTTAGTTCAACCAGCAGTTGTAGTGCTTTACCACATTATGTGACGAAAGAAGCAGCACGTATTGTTTTTGGAAGACCATGCCTGGTAGCAAGGGCACTCTGAACAGTTCTGGCTAGTGGGAAGAAAATAAGCACAGCAGAAGCCTGGTTTTATTCGTAAAGTTCTTACCTGGGCTAAGCATTTTGCTTAAGAGTGGGAATCAGCAGCCTGTTTTGCTTTTTTGCCACTACGACCCCATGTCAAACACTTTCATCCAAGCTTTTCTTTGCTTTATTTTATCAAATAGGTACGAATCCTGCGGTTACTAAGAATTTTAGGGAGAAATGATGATGATTCTAGTGAAGCAATGAATGATATACTTGCACAGGTAAGGTCTGCAAGGTTGATGATTGTTTTGAATTTTCTCTTAGTTCCTTAATTTGGGTTCAGCAGCACTGGTGAGGATACAGCTGCTTGCCATGCTGAGTGAAATTTTGTTGAAAGAGGTGCACGTTGACAAGCGGGATGCTGTTTTGTAAGGGTTGGTTACTTTCACTGTCTGTTCTGTGGAGCAGCACAAAGAGGCTCTGCTTTGAATTCGTTGAAGTGATTTTGTTTCATTTCTCCAGGTTGCCACTAACACAGAAACAAGTAAAAATGTGGGAAATGCCATTCTCTATGAAACTGTGCTGACTATTATGGATATTAAATCTGAGAGCGGCCTGAGAGTAAGTTGCCTTTGCTATGGCCTTTGTTTTTTTCCTAGGGTTGTATTAGAGTAACTTGTGTGGAGGACATGAAGCATGGTTGTTTCACCAAAACAAAGCTCTGCATCTGACTCTAAATAAGTCTCTAGCCTTTGCAGAAAGGTTTCTCCTTTTGGGGGAGGGAGGGTGTTTGGATTTTTTAAAATAGCAGAAATTAAAAGGCAAAATTTCCTGCAGAGTGCATGTCCTGAGTGCAAGTGAGAGCCTGTGATGCATCTCTTAGCATTTCCTCTGCTTAGGCAGCTTCTAGAGTTCTTTTTGGCTAAGAATGTGATGCTAATTTTGACATGTTGCCTTTGAAGTCATCATGAAATTATGAAGATGATCAGCAGCCCTTTTAGATCATTGATCTTCCCTAACTCTTTCTGCAGGTCTTAGCCATTAACATCCTAGGCCGTTTCTTATTAAACAACGACAAAAATATTAGGTAAGTTGTACAGAGTGTGTTTTGACAGCACCCAATTTCAAACATGTGAGAAGCAATTGCACAAAGATGATGCTGAAATAAAGCTTTCCAGGAGACCATGTCAGGATCACTGCTCTTGGGGTTAGTGTGGCTGTTGAGCTTGCTTCTTTCTTGATGCATTCTTTTCTCTGTGGCCCTGCCCTTCTTAGTTGATAAGTTGGAATGTATGATCTATTTCTCAACATGTGATTTCTTAATCAGGTCCATATTTTTGTCCTGTCTTGTCCCAAGTGGTCTGTGGTGCTATTCAAATCAGAGTTGGCATTGGAGATCTGTCAAATTAGGCAAAGACTGATTTTTCTGATTGTATGCTGGTGGCAACAAAGGTGTTTATTTCTGCTCTGGCCACTATTAATCAGGATGTGGAATTGCTGAAACTGCTAGAATTGAACACCATCTCTAAGCAGTTGGATAGCAAATCATGATAGAGGTTTCAGACTCTAGCCCTGGGAATTTTGACTGATGCTAGTTTGAATGTAAGATCTGCAGAGGTGCCTGGGACAGGTGTTTGCTTGTCTGGGCAGCAGTGTTGTTAGGCATGTTACAGTTTAGTGTGGTAATTTGCCTGTGAAGATAGGCCAGGAAGTCTCCTATAGGATTTCCATTCATTACCAAGTACAAGAGAATCCTATTCAGTTGCAAAATAAGACTAGATTTGAGGCAAGGGGACAGTGTCTGTGCATAGAAATTAAATGGCTGCTGTCAGCTACTGATGACCGTATGTCCTCATTGCAGGTATGTAGCTTTGACGTCATTGTTGAAAACTGTGCAGACAGACCATAATGCAGTACAGCGGCACCGAAGCACCATTGTGGACTGCCTGAAGGATCTGGATGTCTCCATTAAAAGGTAATCAGATTATCAGTGAAATAGATTCTTGAGGTTGACAGTCTGTGGAAAGTGAGCAGAGCACAGGGGAAAATGACAATAATCCTGGGGAACAGTAAGTGAGACTACTATGAAAGTACAGTATCTTTCCATAATTTAAACAAAACAATGAAGATGTACAGCCCCCTTCTTTGGGAAGCTGCTGTTACTTTTCATGGGGAAAAAATAAATTCTGTTTGCCTGAATTTTTCCAAAATGCAGTATCAGTGGAGATTAGTGTGCTTTCAGCAAAAGCCTCTGTGGACTATGATTATGATCAAACCTACTCTGATGTGCTCCACGTTGGTTTTCTTTTCCAGATGAATGGGCAGTGCCATGTTGTCTTGAAGCAGTATTAAGTCATCCAAATAATGTATTGATATATCAGGGAGTGGTAGAATTCAGAATTAACTTGATTGCTCAGTTTGTGTACAAACCACATCCTTTTATCATTCTTGGTGTTCATTTGTCATTTAAGTAGTGGTGTGTTGATGCTTCTCTGACCATTGGGAAAGCTTGCAACATTACTTCTCACTAGAGAGATACTTTTTGTCTTGTACACTGTCTTAATTTCTTCTAGTTTATTCTCATAACTTCAGTTAAGTTCCTTTTGCTCATGATAGTAATTTTTTCTGTTTCTGTCACTCATGGAAATTCTTGAACTCTTGGTCTCACTTTTTCCCAGCCTATGTGGAAGGCTGCTCTTCTAAACTGAGTCTTTCAGCCTGTTGATTTCTTGTTCTTTCTTTCAGAACTGTCCTCCTCCTCATTATTCTTTCTGTAATTGGGTTACAAAGAGAGGTCTGGGCTCAGTGCAGTATACAGCATGCAGGTTGGGGACAGCAGCATTTTTCATGTTGCATTTCATAGACTGTGCTACAGGCCAGATTTTCATTGAGCGCTCATCACACAAATATACCTTCAGAACTGTTCAACCTCTTCTATCCACTCAAACTGATTAGATGCACCCTACATTTTTATTGTGATAGTCATTCTTCAAACTTACACCCATCTTTGAATCACCTCTTGATTTTTGTAACAGGACTGCTCAGACTGATATGTGTAAAACAGGAATGAATTTGGATTTGTCTTGCTTCTGAAACTTACTTTTGTAAGTTTTAACTGCTATGTAATGGGTATCATGTAATCTCTTTTTACAGTTGCAATCTATCCCAAACCACAAATTTGTATCTTAAATGCTGAACAAGTCAGGCTGCCATTGCTGTTTGGTGTCAGAGCCAGCATTGGGCTCGGTAATGGAACAGCAAAACTGTATCTAGGTTTTGGTTAGGAGGCCACAAAAATATTTTATTGGTGCCTGCTAGGAAAACACAGGTATGCTACAAACAACTGAGCTTCATGTCTGAGTGCTGTTGGAGGATGAAGCCTTTGAGTGATCCATCAGCAGAGCACGATGTTGCCATGCTGACACTCGTGCTGCTGACAATGCACTGTCTTCATTGAAGCATTATGTTGACTGGATATATGGCAGAGTTCCCAGGCAGCAAGCTTCAAGGACTTGAGGGAAAGACATGATACCTGGTTTTGGTTATCTGAAGCATGGCCTCTGCTCATCATCTTGTAACTGGTGCAGTTCATCTTTGATCCATGTAGTGTAATTCAAAATGGCTTTGCTGTTTAAAGTCTTTTTGTCTGCTTGATTTGATTAAACTACATGATTAAGAGCTTCATGACAAAATGAAGCATGTAATATGACTGAAGGTAAGCAATATGTGCTGAGATAAATGCCTGGTATAAAGACTACATTGTACTCCTGCACAGCAGCAGTATTGCTGTGTCTGCTCTAAAGTGACTAAAATTTTAAACATAAACATGGAAAACTTGTAACCCAGTAGAGTCAGGTGTAAGGAGTTGGGAACTAGTTGGAGAGATGGAAAGAGTTCTAAAATATCTGAAAGATATTGTTAGCCTTAAGCTATCTTTAACATATGGATAGATGTTTCTAGAACACCCCATAGCCCCACTCCCCACAACAAAAAAATACTGCACATTAAATGTGGAGGGCTGTTCTCACAGGATCAGTAAGTATTGATCTCTTCTTAATTAAAAGGTAACTGTATTTTTATAGCTGGATTTGGGGTTTTTTTACTACATTCACTAGGTGAAGTGACATGATTTTCTTGGTTTTCTGTCTCTTGCCCTAGGCGTGCAATGGAACTGAGTTTCGCTCTTGTTAATGGGAATAATGTCCGTGGAATGATGAAGGAGTTACTGTATTTCCTAGATTCTTGTGAACCAGAGTTCAAGGCAGACTGTGCATCTGGAATATTTCTTGCAGCTGAAAAGTAAGGAGTTGTTTTACTTGCTAGAAATTTTTGGTACATCCTCGGGATTGTGAACACCTTGTGTGTTGTTTCTCTTCCTGCTTGCTCCTAAGAGAGAATGTGTTGATTCATTTCTTCTCTGTTTGCTGATTTATGTGTGGTTTGTCAGTTGTAGCTCTCCCTCAGTATTGATGTCCTTCCTCATGAAGCAGGTGGGCCAGGAAGTAACTGAAAGGGGAGGTTCTGATGATGGTGGGTTTCTTGCTGGTGTTGAAGACTGGCAGTTATTGCTCCAACTTGTTTTCTTAATTCTGTCAGATATGCTCCTTCCAAGCGCTGGCACATAGACACAATTATGAGAGTCTTAACAACGGTAAGTGAAATTGCCTCTTTTGTGTGTGACTACGTAAAATTTTCTTAAATCTGGATGAAGTTACCGTCAAGTTGGAGATGGTTCTAAAGATAACAAATGCTAAAATACATAGAGGAAGTGTACTTATGCTAATCACATTTACTGAGTTTACATATTTTTGACTGGCTGCCTTGGATCACTTGAGTGGTTTTTTTTTTTAGAAGAAATGTAGTATTTCAGAAATACACAAGAGTAACAGTGCATAACTATTTCTACTGCAGTAATCATATTCGTTTCTAAGGACAACTTTTGTACTGTCTCATTTCAATATACAGGCCTTTCAGAGGAGAGTGAATGCAGCCTCAAGTGACTTGCAAATAGAAAGGGGGTGAAGTAGTTTCTTGGAATTACTCCCAAGTTTATCAAAACTTGTTATGAAACTGTGTAAACAGCCTTCTAGTTCACCTTCTTTGGGTTTAATTATTACTCTTTATCTACTTGATTTTATCTATAAACATCACAGCTGAGGTGGAGCTGTAGTAGTGCTTTGGCAACCGAGGTAACTTGGGTAGGCAGTGTGTTCTGTCAGGTAAAGGAGTGGGAAGAGATTTATCAGTAAGAGTGTTCAAATTTGAGCAGTTCATCAAGAAGTAAGCCTGTCTGGGGTGCTCTTTTGTCATCCTGAAACAGAGAAGCAGATTTGCCTGAAATGTGAATTAATTTCCATTGGAAGGTTGGCTGTGAGAATTGCTTTCAGATGATTTTCTTCAGTAAAATAATTGCCTTTTCTTGTTTGCTAGATAAGCCACTCATAAAGTTGTATTCATTTCTGCACTTTCTCCTCTTGCAGTTTCACGGTATTTGTAGTGTTGGTTTCTCTGAGTATAGTTTTATTTGTTGGTAAATATGCTGTCCTGTACTTCTGCCCCCCCGAGGTTGCTCAAAGTCAGTCATAAAGTGTTCATGGATAGGAGAGTTGATTTTTATTTCCAGGCGCATCAGGTGTTTTTGTGAAGGGTGTCACAGCTGCTGTGTGTTATGTAAGAAGGTCCATAGTAAAACCTAGTAATTGTTCTTGCAGGCAGGAAGTTATGTTCGTGATGATGCTGTTCCAAATCTGATCCAGTTAATAACTAATAGTGTGGAGATGCATGCCTACACTGTGCAGAGACTCTACAAAGCCATCCTTGGAGATTACTCCCAGGTAAAACCAAATGCAACCAGCTTCAGTTTTTTTGTTGTACTGCAATAATTATGCATGTTTACTAAGCATCTCAGGGAAAGTCAACATCACGTGGCTCTAAGGGAGACCTGCTGAGCAGGTGCATCTTCTGTAAGTTCATGTTCTTTTTAGTTTCTCCAGTTCTCTCATGGAATTCTTGATCTAACCAGATATTCCTCTTTCTTCCGCTGTGGAAGGCTCAGCTTGCTCCTGGAAGCACGGATGGTTTAATTTATCATGCAGGCAGCCATTTATCTCTGAGCCTTCTCTGATTTTTCTTCCAACAGCAACCCCTGGTACAAGTTGCCTCCTGGTGCATAGGAGAGTATGGAGATCTTCTGGTGTCCGGTCAGTGTGAAGAAGAGGAACCAATACAGGTATAGCTTGGGAAAGAACTGCCTCTGGACACCTAGCTAAGGCTGGACCCTCTTGATGCTGGCTAGGTGAAGGGATTGCTTTCACCAGTTCCCTAGCACTCATGTCTATGATGGTTACGGACCCTGGACAGGAACCTCCTTCCCCTGCTGCAGGCATGGACTGTGTAAACATTGGATGTGTGGAGTGCTGCTACAACTGGCAGAGTGGTGTGGTTTCAGTGCTAACTGATTTAGAAGAAATCTGCTAGGGTCTTAGCAGTGTATTGCAGTGATAAACCTGCTCTTCAAGATGTGAAACAGGAACTGTATTTACTTAACTGTACGGTAAGATCTCCACCTGGATGCATGTCTCTCACACTCTGAACATAATGCTACAGGCTCAGAGTTGCAGAGGAGATGTGACATGGCCATTAGGCAAGAGACAGGTTTTTACAGTATGGTCTGGAAGGCTTGCTGTAAGGTCCTCTCTGCCTTAGCCTAATCTCACTGTACCTTTTCAGGTAACAGAGGATGAAGTTCTTGATATTTTAGAAAGTGTCCTGATCTCTAATATGTCTGCATCTGTGACACGAGGCTACGCTCTCACTGCCATCATGAAGCTATCCACAAGGTTCACCTGCACTGTCAAGTGAGTTCCCATTGGTGGTATACTGCACAGGGCTTTGTTGCAAATATACTGACATTAGTTGTCATCAGTAGGTGTATTCCTTGAACAAGTTCTGCTTCTGTGACTGACAAGAGTCATCATGTTATTTGTTGCCTTTGATAGTCCTCCTTTGCACACAGGGTGGAAGATGTCTGCTGTGGGTACTGTTTTCTCTAGGGATGCCCTCTTCTGTGTGGGGACTTAATCCATGTTGCTGTTTCTTGAAAACTCCTTATAGGGAAGAGAAGTTCTTACTTTCAGTGGACTGCTCTCTCTGGTTCCTTTTTTGGATGATGGAGAGAAAAATAGCCTTGTTTCCTGTTGGGCACTTCTCAGTGTGGGTAGTTGAGCTTTTTGATGCTATACCCTAAGGTGGTGTATTAATCACCTGCTGATGCTTTTGTGCTATACCCTAAGGTGGTGTATTAATCACCTGCTGATGCTTTTGTGAAGGGACAGTTCATATATGGATGTTACATGGATACTGCTGTTTTACATGAGTTACATGGGACTCCTGTTGAACAGAGACTAGGTAGCATCTTCAGGATGACGCGCGTGAATTCCTTGCTTATTGCTGCTTATTCCATGGTGTATTTGTTTTCCCTTGCCCCCAACAGTCGCATTAAGAAGGTGGTTTCCATATACGGCAGCAGCATTGATGTGGAACTACAGCAGAGAGCTGTGGAATATAATGCACTTTTCAAGAAATATGATCACATGAGGTTAGTGCTGATATCTGCTCTGATCTCCTGTGCATGACAGTGTGCTGTGAGAACTTTGGTGATTTTTGTTAGGGTTACAGAGGAACTAGAATCCTTCCCCTTCTACAGGATTAGTGAGTGTTTTAAGGACTTAATGTGTCCTGTGTTATGGTTCTGTGATCAGAGACTCTGCCCAAGCATTTTTCCTGCTTTGAGTCTGAGCTTGTCAGGTACAGGAGGGAAGCCAGAGACAGGAGGGCTTGCTTGTCTTTTAGCTATCAGCTAGTGTATTTACACTGGCACAGAATGCCAGGGATTGCTTCTGACCCCCTCAAACTGTCATGCAGTCTTGCAGTTCTCCTGCATTGGAGCTCAAGGGAAAAGGCAGGTTGTCCCATATATATCAGCTCTTGAATGTCTGAGTATTTGGATTGGGATTCAGGAAGATGGCACAGTGTAACTATGTCAGCTTCTTTCAGGCCAGCACTGCTTGAGAGAATGCCAGTAATGGAGAAAGTCACCACAAATGGCCCTGCTGAGATTGTACAGACCAATGGAGAGACAGAGACAGCAGTGCTGGAAACCAAACCTCCACCTTCTGGATTGCAGCCTGCTAACCAGGTAACAGAAACTGACCCAGGGTAAGTTTCCACTGTCTGTCAGACTGGGTCCTGGCCAGTGCCAGCAGCAAGCCGAGACCATCTCCCTCACCTTCTCTGCTGTTTCTGACTGGTGATCATTATATCATTGCTCTGCTCTGATAGCTCTACTGTCCAGAACAGGTGTATGGGACAGATCATTGTAGGCTGCTCAGGAGCAGAGTGGGATTATATTAGTTAATATATATGATGCTAATAATGCCAAGACTGTGCATTTGATCCTCTTATGGGCCATTCACTTTAGAGTTGGACTCAATGATTCTTGTGGGTCCCTTCCAACTCAGAGTATTTTGTAATTCCACTACCTGTCTTAGTGTGCATGAACCTAGTCCTTCCCTATCTCTTTGGTCGCTCAAGCATGGAAACTGCATTTCTTGTGGGACATGGGATCACAGTGAAACTAAGAGCTCTGTTAACTGGCCATCAGCTCTGGTGGTCTTGAGTTTGAGAACAAATAGAATACACTGTATTTGCAAGGGAAAGTAGCAGAACGTTGAATATATGTAAGTATTACATCCACTCTCTCATTAGGCAAATGATTTATTGGACTTGTTGGGGGAAAGTGATATAACACCTGTAATTCCCACTGCACCTACAAACAAGCCAGCCTCTGCTGGTGGGGAGCTGCTTGACCTCCTGGGAGACCTCAACCTAACAGGTGAGCAGGCTGCATTTCTGAGAAGTCTACGTTCTCATCCCTGGGATGGGATGAGGGTGGGCTACTTCTTCATTGTCTTTTAAGTCCTGGTTTTTACACTTGCTCTTACCAAGATCCATATTAGCGTACAGGTGGGAGTCAGGGTATTAAGTCACAGGTTGATTCTGCACAATTAGCTGGTGAGACTTGAGCATTTTCATACCTGAGTCTGGGAATGCTGTGAGCCTTTCCAGAGAGGACTGTGAGATATGAGGAATTAATTCCATCTGAATGCTTGCTAGTGCAAGAGGAGCCAGTTCTTGAAAGCAAAGAAGGGGAGGATGACAGCACAGGTAATTTATAGAATGCCATGTAAAGAAATGCAATATGCACCAGTCAGTCTTCGGCAAAGGAGTAATCACTCTTCATTTCCTGACAGCAAGGTATTAATCCTTCAACGTTTCTTGTAGGTTCTCCAGTATCTGCCCCTGCACCCCAGGTAGCACAGCCTCCGTTCCTGCTCGATGGACTTACTCAGCCTCTCTTCAATGATATTGCTGCAGGTAATCCTTTGCCTAAAATGCCCCAACACCCAATTAGAAGAGAAAACAAGGAATAGTAAAAAAATAAATAAAAGAAAATTTTTAAAAAAATTTAAATGGGAGGCAATTTGAAAGTGTGGCATAGATACTGGAGCACAAGGGGGTGTGTTTAATTTTCAGAAGAGTCTGGGTTGAAGTAAATGCATACTATGATGCTGAGAATGATCTCCAGATTTTTTAGGTCTGCTGCTTTGTTTCCCACAGGAATCCCCTCCATTACTGCATACAACAAGAATGGGCTGAAGATCGACTTCACCTTTGAGAGGTCGAACACTAACCCTAGTGTCACTGTAATCACGATACAGGCCTCCAACAGCACAGAGCTGGATATGACAGATTTTGTTTTCCAAGCTGCAGTACCAAAGGTAGAGCCACTTAGGGCAGCTACAGTGAGAAGTTGAGGGCCAGTTGCAAACACTTCCTGATTGGTGCTTTCATGTAGATAGAAACTTTCAAGGTTAACAAGGCTGAGAACTGTTCCAGGTTCCTCTTAGTGCCCAATTTGGTCATCTTTTTCCAGTCTGGAAGTACATGTTGTAAATGCAATATTGGACCACTTCTGCTTGGACAAAATCATGTTTTGAAATCACCACTTTGTAGAAAAATGGCTAAACCTCGGGCAGAAAAAACATTTGGGTCAAAACCAGTATTTTGTAGACACTAATCGTACCCTTTATTAATTTCTAAGAAATATACTCTGTTTTTTGAAGCTATGAACGCATGAAATAAAAAAATCTTTTGAAGCTATTAGTTGCTTATAAATATTAAAATTAGTCACAATATGGTGATTAATGGCAGTCCTCATTTAAAGAAGTGAATTGTTTCCCCTGCATGCAGCTGCACCACAAAATGTGAGAGACAAATATTGCCTAGCTTATAGCAGAGCAGACTATTGAAGCAGCATGTGACTGGAATGCTCTCCAAATTTGAGAAGTTTTTTGCTTGCCAAATTTGGGAATTAGTATTCCTCTAGCTTGGATTCAGGTAGGTTTTACACCTACCATAGGAAGGAATCAGGGAAAGAACAGGCCTCCTGAAGTTACAGGTGTGCTCACTGTTCCTCTGAGTGCAACACATGGAAGGAAGCATTGCTGCTCATCTTGGTACACTGCAGTAAGCCCTTACCTCCTATTATTTGTGTTACCTGGATCCTATTTGCATAGAAGGCAGGTGGGCCAGTGAATATGGTGTTCTTATGGAACAGCAAGATATGGAATTCAATAACTGATTATTTGGGACCAGAAACTGAACTTTTAATTTTCCTTGCTTTCTTTCAGTGCAAACAAGTCGCTCCATACTTGATTATGCATCAAATTGTCTTTTTGCCTTGTTTTCAGACATTCCAGCTGCAGCTTCTGTCTCCCAGCAGCAGTGTCATCCCTGCATTTAACTCTGGGACCATCACACAGGTCATTAAAGTCCTGAATCCACAGAAGGTGAGTGATTCCAAGAAGAATTGTTAAAGATAATGTCTTGTAATAATTCATTTAGTGCCAGTCAGGGATGCATCTCTGATGAGAGGTAGGGAGTGCTGGTAGTGAATTATATGTTTTTCATGGTAGTCACTTCAGTAAGAGTTAGGATAAAGTTACGAAAAACACAGGAGGTTCTGGACACAGGTTTGGTCTTCTATTTGGTTATACTGCTAAAACAGTTTAACAGCTTTGCTACCTTGAATTCATTCACATCTTGCATCACAGTGGTTGTTAAGTTTTCAAATGGCCAGAGGAGCTTAACCTAGTGTTTCTATGGGTTGTAAAAGTGATGTTTGGGAGGCAAACATCTTTGACACATCAAGATATTCAGCATTTGTTCTTCTTATCTGCAGTGGTGTTATTTAAATGTTTTTGCATAAAAAAGTATCTTGATCCATAGTCTTAAAATTGTCCGTCAAGTGGTCTCATTTGTTTATAATGTGATGAGTATAGTTTTAAAAAGTTGACGGAAAGAATCTTTGGGTGTGATATAATTGTAATTCCATTTGTTTTACAGCCTTCAGAGACAGGCTTCAAGACTGGGATGCAACAAACTTGAAGGGAGGGAGGGATGTAGCCCACATTTTCTCCTTAAGAGAGTTTGCAAGTGCTCAGATGGTATCAGAAAGAAAAGTAAAATTGAGGTCACATTTCCTCCTTTGAGACAGCCTTATGATCCTAAATTACTCTGGGGACTTAAAACATCTGAAGCTTTTTATGAGTTGAAATTTACATACTGCTCTAGATGTGAAGTGTTTCTGCTAGATTGATGTGCAAGTGAAAAAATAATAATTCATAGATTTCACCCCAAGTTTCACTGAATGGCAGTCTTCTAGTGCATAGTTTTTGTGGTTTCTGTGCATCTCTGCCTATATTAAGCCACAAGACTAATTATTCTGTGTCTTATATACATCTGATAGCAGTTTATCTGTGAAGCTGTAGAGCACCTTTCAAAAATCACCTTGAAAGCTATTTCCTGAACTTTAGAGGATTTAGGTGTTTTCCTGTAATGTGCCAGAATGGGACCCACAAGGTGAAACACACCTAGGGCAGTGGCATGCTTTCTTGTAGGAATGCCACAACTCCTAGGAACACTTCAGAGTACAGAAGTGCCAGGATTTCAACTAAAGGCTAGTTTTCCAAAACATCCAATAAAGCAAAAAGTGACAGTGATGATGTTGATATCTATTAGTCATACAGCTTCTCTTCTTTATCCTCAGCCTAATGAAGCAGTCATTCTCTTCCTTTCTTCCCTCTGCTATCCCTTTTGTGTATTTGCCTGTAGGTATGGAGAAATGAGACAGAAAGCAAAAGTCTTTTGTCTTTTTTTTTTTTTTTTTTATTTTTTGAGAGAGAGAAGAATAGGGAACCTGACTGGAGCATGCTATACTGTAGCTGTTTTTAAGAGCCACCTGGTATCTGGGTGACTTCTGAGCTATTCCATCATTTAGTTACAGCAGAAGGCAATGTTCTTGGAGATTCTGTTTCCTGTCTTTCGTAGGCTATTTCCTTCACAGTGCTGCTGACCTGTGCAGTACTTGAAGTTCCCAGACTGCTGCATTGAATGCACAGCCTGTCTCTCCCTGCAACCCCAAGTACAGTGCAGCAGAGTAAAGATCTACCACCTGCTTTCTTCTGTTCTTAACTGGAATTTGAGGGTGGTTAATCTTGTTTTTAAGGACTTCAGTGCTTGCAAGAGCAGGGCCAGTGCAGACAGATGTAGGTAGAAGCTGTGCTGTAACTCTTCTAAGAGCTTGCACCTGATCAGAGAACTATGACCAATTGGTGTCCTACCAGACTGAGCATTTATCTGCAGTGTCATAGTTCACCCTGCACATATTCCCACCAAGCTCTTGCAGTCAGGAAAGTCTGTGTTGAGTATTTGTGGGGTGGGGGGGGGAACTGGCTGAGGTGGGAGTCTCTGACCTTTAGACCTTTGATGAAGACCTGAATTTGCTTTGTTTGTGTTTGTTTCCCCCTTTCTCTTGTAGCAACAACTACGTATGCGGATCAAGTTGACATATAATCACAAGGGCTCAGCAATGCAGGATCTAGCAGAAGTCAACAACTTCCCCCCTCAGTCTTGGCAATGAGGCTCTGGCACCATTCTTATTCTCATCCCATCCAATCAAAAGAACTCTGGGAAGAAGGTTGTGATCCTTGGCAATCCCCCAAACTGCACCATGGGCATGGGGAACAAATGAGATCTGCTGATGAGGAGGAATTTTCCTGAAGTGATTGCTGACTTTGAAGCATATCTGTTAAGACTAATCTCCTCTCCTCTGCTGATGAGGCTGGCGGCTTGTGGAGGCTACTGTGCACTCCTTCACACATGCATTCACAGCCAGAAGCAACATTCCCTTCTCCCCTTCCCCACCCTCCTTCCCTCTCAAAAAGGAATACAGCCTGGTTGGAAGAGAAGTCTGGAATTTCTAGCAGGGAAACTTTCTTCTCTCTGCAGCAAGTGAGCAGTTGCTCCTTCTTTCTGCTGTCTTTTTTTTTCCCTAGGGTGGGTAAGGCTGTTGTCATTCATTTCTAACTGGATTCCTTCAGGCATTTTCATCTGGGACTCAGATGGGGTCTTGGGGAATGTCAGGCTGCCCTGCCTCTTTCTTCTTGTATCCCCTAGGTCTTAAGGGGCTGGAGGCTTCTTATGACCTACTCAGTGCATTATTGTATACACCCACTTCTTAGTTATGTGCTGCACACCAAGAGCAAGTGAGGCCTTTGGAGTTCATCTGCAAACCTGGGACACAGTGCAGGAGAAGAGGTACTGGTAAGAGTTGGTAAAATTGCTTTGGTGCTGTACTTGAAAATGAAGCCCTTACACCTGAATTTTCTTTTCTTCCATCAGTAGCCACAGCCATGCAGATTCAGAGTATTCTGTAGCTTCCCCAGAAAATGAAGTGAGTTATGAGAGATGTAGAGATAAGAGTAGCTGATTTTCTACCACATATGGTTTCAAAGTCTTTCAATCTGTTAGTTGTGGATTATAGGTAGAAAAGACACACTCAGTTTTGTAGATCAGTTTTTGAGTAAAGGCTTTGCTCCTGCTGGGGAGACTATGCTGCAAAGTTGTTCTTCCTGGTTGTTCCAGAACTTCTCGCAAATTTTACTTCCAGAGCCTGTTGTAGACCACCCTGGGTTCCATTTGAGTTACTTCTGACTGGGATATTTGTGTTGTATCTGTAATATTGGCACTGAAATAAAGACCATGCAGTTTAAAGAGACCTTTTCCCACTTTTTTTACTTAGTTGATCCTTGCTCCCCTTTCAGAATAATGTGCCAATTCAGGTTCAGACTGTCAGTAACTAAGCTGTGTTTTGAATGGAAGACAGTCATTTGAGTATTTGGATCCAAGGATGCAAGGTCTGGTTGGTACCCCTCTGAGCTTGCAGCAAGCTGTGTTCAGGGATGTCCCTGGGGGAACTTGTGGGAGGTGCTACAGTTCTGGGTGGTCTTTTGGAGGTGATGTGTAAGACGGACAAAAGCATAGTGTGACGAACTTCAGATGTTCAGTGCTCTTTAGGATATATCTTAGATCTTCATTTGTGAGTGTGCTGGTAAGCTGAAGGTTGGGCACTTGTGCTTCAGTTCTGTTCTAGGGCTTTCCAGATCACTGAGTGCTCTGAGGGCAAGCTTAGACATGGCTTCGTGTGTCCACAGAAGTGGTAACACTGGGCTCCAGAACTTACCAAAATATTGCAAGAGCGATTCACAGTGTACTTACGGAAAACTGAAGACCTATTCTGCCCTTGAATTGGGAGCAGGAGGCCACTAAGGGTTGTTCAGTCTGGTCTTGTCTTAATTGCATTAAGCAGTATAATGTAGGACTGTCACTAATTTGAGTGCTGGTCCATGTGTAATTGGAGTAAATTTGTCTTCTGTTGGAGGGTATTTTTGCTACCTTATTGACTGAACTGGTTTGGGCCTTTGGATTAGCAAAGAGCTTTTTTTCTCCTGGAACTGGCATCAGTGTAGGGTTATAAAATCTATAAGAACAGTGTATGATTTCCTTAAAATTAACTTTGGGTTGTGGTAGGGTCATACCTTGGCTATCAGTGGTGAGAGAGATCCTGTGCTTAGCTAGAAGCATCATGAAGCAGGCAGTTGTGCAGGAAATGGCTGAATCAGGGTCCGTTTCTGGTGCTAATCATTTTCACTGCAGTTGCTGCTATGCATTGCTCCACTAACTCAAACTCAATGTTGAAGACTGAACATGTTAAATCCATTCCCCAGTGAGCTCTGGGATTGTCCCAGATAAAAAGCTAATGGGACTTCTTTGCCTTGGTTCCTGAACTCTTCATAAGCTCTCCCATTCTCTTCACAGAGTTGTACATGTTCACTCGTACTGAAAGCCAGCATGCCTCACTCTCCCTTAGGCTTTGTTGGGAAAGAGTACTGGTACAGGAAATTAGATGGGAAGGAAGAAGAAAATGGTCTCTCGCCTGGCCAATTTGTTGCAGCAGAGTTGGAAAGAGTATATGTTGTCCCTCTTGTCATGCTTGCTTTCTGTCCCCTAGAGCAGCTGGGGTTTGCTTTCTGTCTCTGGTAAGCTTGCAGGGTGAATTCTCTCTGTGTTCTTGGCTCCTTCAGCCACCCTTGCAGTGTGTCTGTGGGGAAATGGGCATTTTGTCATGTGTTTGAGTTGAGCTGGAGGAGGCGATGTGTGTACCCAAAATATGTTTTAGAAGAAGCCATCCCTTGGCTATTAAGTATTCTTTTGTAGCAGCCAAACATTCCAGTTGTCTTTAGAGCTCTTCCCTCCTCACTAAGGAATGGATACTGACATTACACAAGAAGGAAGACCAGGCTTCATACCTTCCCCTGTCTGCAATACCAGATAATGCTGCTTGCTCCTTCACCCCCACATGCATTTCAAGCTCTGCGCCGCTGCTGCGGTTTTCCTCTGGAGGCTACTCACATGGCTGAGGCACTCCAGGCATATGCTGAGTCATCTTCCTGCCGGTTGAATGCAACAATTCTTACAGGTCTGGTCCATGTTTTTCTTGCTCCAGTGTAAGGGGGATATAAAGGCAGCAAGGTATGGACTTGGTGGCTAATCTTACTAGTATCTGCATGGGAGGCTTCAGAACTGGGAGACAGTGAATGTCTGTTTTTCTAAGTGAATGTATTTTGAGTCAAAAGATGAAACAGTAGTGACCATAATGGGCCTGAAGGGGGAGGAGACATGGAAAGGTCCCAGAAGTTGAATTTGTGCAGGTCTTGGCACAAAATATGGCCTTGAACAACTTCCTGAAGCAATAGCATTGAGAGTACTGTCTTTACAGTACCTAGGATCTATAACTCAGAAGATACTGAAGCAGCTGGGAAGGGTACCAGTGCCTTCCCTAAGGCTGGTACTAGCTGTGAGCTGTGGCAGCAGTGACGTTGGTGCACTTTTATGTGTTCATTTTCTACTTGGAGGCTGTGAGGGAAAGAGCTGCTAGACTGCTTCCCTTTTAACTTTCACTCTATTCCTGTATATTCTTTTTTCTTTCGTGATGTTGTAGTTTAAATTTTACAGAAAGCCCCATCCCACATCTTTGACAGTATAGAGGGGGGAAAAAAAGGCAAGCAAACAAACAAAAAAAAAGCAACCCCCCAACAAACCCGCCAAATTTAAAGTGAAAAACGTGCTGTTTGAGGCAGGGCACCTGTTGGCACTCAAAATTCTGGAGACCTATTTTTGAGATGTGAAAACTTTAAGTAAATGATGAGTCATAGGTGAGTGAGGAGCTTAACAGATGTAAACATTTACATGGGATGCATTAGACTTCTGCTGTGTGTATTGTCTTTTGGTTGAAACAAATTATGAAGTGACTAATAAAATGAGTCAATATTCAATGATTTAAAACTGTGCCTTGTTGCTTTCTGCAAACACAGTGGGAATGTTTTGATTCTTAATGTTTGACCATAACAATGTCAGATGATGCAAATAATAAGGCCATATTTTGAAAGTACTTTACAGGAAATTTTGGAGACCCAAGAACAGTGGACAGTTGCAAAACACTTGAGCATGTCTTGTGGAATACCATCCAGAGAGAGAACATATTAGTTATGAGCATCAGTGTTTGTCCAGGTGCTAGAAAGGTGCTGTGGGATCTGAACACAGGGAGTGTGTTTGGAGCCTACTCTGGGAGCTCTTTAAAAGGCCCCTTTCCTATTCCATGTGCCTCTTGGACAAGGATTGTTGTCATATCTGTGTCCCCACATGTGCCTGCTTTGTGTTTCCTAGTCACAGTCACATTTCACTCAATGATCTTTCATGTCTTTTCAAACATGTAATTTTCCTGTGGGGTAGGTGCGAGGGTTTTGTTGTTTTTTTTTTTTTTTTTTTTAACGTGCTTGATCCTGTGGTTGCAGGATCAGAAGCAGTGGCTGCCCCAAAACATACTCAAATTCTTGTAAACTGTGTTGTGATTATGTCGTTGGTAGATGATGACATCACTAGTCGTTAATGATATTAGTCGCAGCCACTAGTTAAGCCTGACAGAGCTTATGTCATGGACCAGCAGTGCAGCAGGAGAATGGTGCTGTTCGGCTGTTAAGCAGCGCTCATCTCCAGGTGCAGGGCGCGGATGGTGAGAGCCTGGAGCTGTGCGAAGAGCGAGCGAGGACAGGTGCGTTTGCTCGCACTCGGCGCCTCTCGCTGGTGTGGAAGGGACACGGAGCTCGGGGTGCCCAGGCTGGAGCGACTCCGGCGGGGGTGGCGGGCGCGCCGCTCCTCCCGCCCGGGGCGGGGCCTGGGCCGGACGGGCCGTGCACTTCCGGGGCGGGGCCGCCGAGCCCTGGGGCGTCGGTCCGGCCCGCGATGGGGGAGGCCGGGCCGGGGCCGGGGCCGGGGCCCGGGCCCAGGCCCAGGCCCAGCGAGGCGCAGGAGGCCGAGGAGGATGAGGCGGCGGCGGCGGCTCCGGGCCGCGCACGAGGGGGCCGGACCGGACCCCGCGGCGGCATCCGGGTGCTGAAGGTGAGGAGGGGAGTGAGGCCTCCGCCGCTCCGGGCGACTCGGTGGGGTGGGGGAGTCGGCTGCGGGACGCCGGGGGCACTTGCCCGCCGTGACCTTGGCGGTGGCCGCTGCCTGCGCGGTGCGGGGCCGGTGCGGGGCCCGCTCGCAGCGCGGCCGCAGGCGGGGGCTCACGCTCGGCTCTGGGCTGCCTTGCAGAGGAACGCGAAACGCGCCGGGAGCAGGAGCTGCCAGAGCAGGAGCCGCGTTGGTTCCCGTGAGAGGACCTGGCTGAAAGGGGACGTCGGACGAGGCTGCGTATATGTTTATGGAAGAGACTCCGCAGCTGCGGCTCCTTCGGACTTGCGCTTGGTCCTCTGCACAGTGGATACCCAAGCCTCGGAGATCTGTGACAGAGAAGGGAGGAAAAACCTCTTTTTGCAGCTTCATGGAGACCTGGTCAGGTGAGGGCTGAGAAAGGATAAACCTGACTGAAAAATATTTTGTACAGGTATGCGAGGCTCTGCGCCATGTGCCTGTGCCTGTCTGCAGGGCAGGTAAGGAACAGGCAGAGGTAGTAGCTGGCAGACAGGTACAGCCTTGAGTCACACACTTCATAAAAATTAGATTGCGGTGAAATAGAGGTTATACACCTCATAGTTATGTGTTGTAACAGGGAAGGTTTGACCGTTGCTTCAGTCAGAAATATGTCCTCATTTTCTGGGTAGAGGCACCTGTTCATATACTCCTTTGTCATCTTTTGTGTTACGGGGTTTTAGAATCTGGACAACCTGATCTATTTAAGATGCTGTAAAGAGTTATTTTGAGTCAGCAAAATAAGTAAGGTGCTTTTGCAATTATGTTACATAGTATTTACATGTTAGTAATTTTTTTTATGCTGAGAAGAGTTGCCAGCTAAATAATTCAAGGCAGACAGAAATTGTAGCAAGCGTTATATAAAGAAAGCTTAAGCATCCGATGCTATGTTTTATGCCTGAAGTCAATTTAGGCTGAAAATAGATGGCTCTGGATTTAATGTGTGTGAACTTCATGCTGTGAGTGTGTTACAGACTCCTCTAAGTTTATAAGCTCCCATTCAGTTTGTTGGGATTTACACTTTGCATTCATCTTGGCTTAAGATTTGGTTATAAAATTGTCACTCCTGTTCTCAGGGGCAAGTAATTGCTGGGGTCTCCTTACTTAAAGGCTAAGCAGTAGATAACAATGCATTTTGAACAGAGCTAGTAGCTGATTTTTGATGGTGAAATGAAGGTTTTAGCTCGCATGTGTCCAGATGTTAAAACTGTGGTGTGTGTTTGCTCTGTAGTGGAATGGTAATGCTAGTGGTGGGAGATGGAGAGACAACATGACTGACTGTTGGAAAAGGTTATTTAGAACCATTTGCTTTGCCTTGGTCAGGGTTATAGGAATTAGGGATGGATTAGTTAGAAATGCTGTATGAGAACAGATGGACACTTGAACTTAACCACTGAGGTAGCTGAAAACCTCTCTCTGTTTGTTGCTTGAAAAGTTTGTAAGGAAGTTTTGGACCCTAACAGCAAGCTGATTTTCCAGCATTTTTAAAAGAGCAGACCCACTAGCAGAACATGAAAAAGCTTAGGTAAAGCTTATAGATGTATTTGGAGAGATACATTTTGACTTTATTTAGCTTTTGAAGTAGCTTTTGCATTTGAATTCTTTTCAGTCTCTCTTTTCTCATGCTAGCTAGGTGTGCCTGTCTTTCATTTGTGGCAGATTTTGCACTGAATTAGCAAACTGCATCTGCTGCCAGTCTTTTGGAAGCAAATACTGAACTTCGAGTCAATTTTTACTTCCCACTCTTTTTGCCTCTTGGTTTGTCTGGGACTTGGTCAAGATTTGTCATATATTTTGTGAAGAGTTCTTGGTTCTGATGTCTGTTCCTTGTAATTCTCAGAGTGTTTTTGTCACAGAAGAGATCCTTGAAGTACTTCCCAATGGAGTTTTTCTGAGTAAGGAAATGGGATTTACCAGTATTGCTTCAGTAACATCTGGGTTAGCAGGAAGCAGGCCTGAATGGTATCTACTCACATGTCCACGGGAAGGTGACAGAGTGCTCAAGATTTATCCTCGTGCCCTGTTGAGATAATTCCTTCCTCAAACAAACTTTACCAATTACTTTGTAATGTGTTCACAAGACAGATTAATTCATTAAGTATCTGGTCACATCTTACCATAAGTACATGCATCTCCCAGACAGCTTCTGAATTCTTCACCCTTTTAGTATCACCTGGTGACTTTCTTTCCAGAATATGGCAGATGTTGGTTTGGCCCCTGACTTGGAAGACTGAAAGCTGTATGGAAGAATAGCAATGTATTCAGTCTAAATATTCATCAATGTCCTTGTGAATTTTGTGAATTCAAGTCCATTTCTGTAAGAACTTTTTCTTCTCCACAATGCACCTCAAGGATCTTTAGCTTTTTCCTAGTCAGAATCTTTCTTTATGCTTATATCCCTTCATATCCAGAAATTATATCTTCCTTCAGAGGGAAGGGTTAAACAAGAATTGCAGGAACACCTTCTTTGGCCCACCACAAAAATGTAAGCTTTAAATATTTGAAAACTTGACCTTTACTTATGGGTAGCTACAGTTGCAACAGGAATGAAACTGAAACTGTTGTTCCTCCTTGTTGGTTTTTCCTTCCCCTTAAGCCTTTGCACCTGTGCTCTGGTGAGCTGCTGTGAGCCGAGGAAGTATTCAGTCCCTGATGTGTGATACTGCTGAGGATGTCGTGAGCTGTTTGTGCCAGATTGAAGCTGCTGTGACAGCCGCATGTCTCGCATGTGCCAGCATTCAGAGCTCATTGTGCTGGGTACAGGATGAGTTTGTGAAGTTTGAATGTGATTTCATGCCAGTTTGGGTTTCACACCATGTTGCTTTCTTTTGAAAGGAAAGTGTATTTTCTACTGCACTTTAAGTATTACTTCTGGCATCTGTCAGTCTTGACCAAGTTAGTGAAGAGATTCCATATGGAAACTGCCATTCCATGTACTGGTTTTGACTTTCCTTTTGCTGGCCTGTCCAGGGTTTTGTTAGTGAATCACATGGCTCTTGATGAGAACTTGGACCGGTCATCCATTCGTCCAGGTCTCCAGAATGTCTCCAAGAGTACTTGGGGATCTGCTCCCTTTCTCAGTGTGAGCATGGGATTTGCAATGGGCTGGTTTGCTGCTAGCTTTATTTACAGACCCTGTGAGTGTTGTTTCTTACATACCTGGCTCTGTCACAGGTTCAGCACACAGCTAAGTGCCGGAAGGCAGTCAGACACCCTTTCCACTGTGTCTTCAGGACTGAAATACCTAACCCTGAGCTCCACTTCCTCTGCAGAGTGGCCAGTCATTGCCTCCTGTGACTTTTTGTGTGTAGATCTTTCTGTAAACTCAAAACTCTTTTGCTAGGTTGTGAGGTCTGAATGACTTGTGATGTTTTATAGAAAACTTCCACTTTTTGGGAAGGCTTTTGTCCTGCAGCCACTGACCAGCAAACCTAGCTGGTGCGATAGAATGGGTTGCTTATGTGATGGGTTTTCAGATAGGAATGGTGCTATGGCACTAGACGTACATTTGTAGAGGATTGGGCTTGAATAGATACTGCCCCCAATGTTTCTTTTATACATGGCTTTCATAGAAAAGAAACAAAACCAAAGGTGTTGTGTTTGATATCTTCAAAAAGCAAATCAGTTTGATTTATGCGGACAAGAAAGAAGATTAAGTGGTTTTCAAATTAGCATTTTGAAACCCTGAAACATTAATTCTTGCTGAGGATGAGCAGAATGAAAAAGGAAAAAAGCAGATCTCATCTCCAGCAGGGTAAGTATGGTATGATAGAGTATCCAGCTTTTTCAGGAGAGTAAGGCATAGCACTGTACCTCAGAGAGCATTGAGCAATCTGCACAAGTGTGACTTACATGCTTTTCATACAACACAAATTATCCCTCTATTTCATTAGTGTTCTTCCTGACTTCTCACATGCAGATAGGTAGTTCAGTGTGTACTCAAAAAAGCCTCAACCCATTCAGCAACCAAATAGTAAAGTTTGAGTATTTGTTTGGGTTTTTTTTCCCCTGGGAAATCTAGGTGCAGACTACTTCATAATGTTCTTTTTGTGAGTGGCACTCAAGCGTTTAACATTCCTGAGTCATTGGTACTGGAAAGGCTGTTTCCTGGCAAGCATAAGGCCTTAATAGCAGAAGAATAAGAGTCTAGAGGTAGCCAAGGGAAACTTGGGCAACATAGTTGGAGATCCAGTCAAATCTCTCATATTCTTGGATTCTATGCTGAAGGATATTTTGTAACTCAGGTGTACTGTATTGGAAGTCTGCATTGTTCAGTGCAATCTATTATTTATTCATTCCAGTTTCTAATAGCTTGCCTGTTATAGGAGACCGTACACAGGTTTGTAATTTCCAAGATTACCTCCTAAAGCTCTTTTGAAAGTTTGGTGTTGTATTCACTGGTATCTGTTTCTATAGAAAAAATATTAAGTGGTAAGATGGACCTCAGCTACATATTTGTAGATGTACTTGACTCTGAGCTTGTAAATCTTCACAGAGAGTCCTAAAAAGGGCTGAAATCCTTCATTTCAGTTTAAGAAATCTTTGCAGAGAAAGAATTGATGGTATTTTGCTCTTTTGAACCAATCTCTTGTCTGTGTCCATCTAACAAAACAGGCAAAAACCAGCATTTCATACGTCAGCTTTTCATGCTTATTGCACAGGAATTCCATCTTAGCTGACATCAGCTTCTAAGTGAAGAGGAGCTCCAACAGACAATTTTTGAAGAGAGAGGAAAGGGGTTATTTGGTATACAGCCTTCTGGCTAATAAGTAGATGTATTTCTGTGTAAAACTAAAGCAGGGAGCAGACTTGCCTGAACAGGTTTAGTGAGCATTGAGCAGTAAGAACTGGTTTTCTGGGTCAGCTGCATATCAACTCCATTGCCTTTTCAGGCTATATACTTTGTTTGAGAGTAATCCTCCTTCTGATCCAGAAGTCCTGTATGTGAGCTGAGAGTTGCAATGTAGCTGCTTGAAATACCTGAGGTAGTTTTATTTCTTGAGATGTGTCTTGGTGATTCCAAAGGAAGCCTGGATGACTAGGTACTTGTAAATGGTGTATGTTTAATGAAATCAGTCCTCCCTTAATTATTTGATGGCATTTGTAAAGCAATAGTGGAAATAATAATTACTCATTATTATTTGTCAGTAATAGTGGAAATACTCTGATATAATAATTTAAAAAATCAGATTTTTTTTATTCTTGAGAAGAGTCAAGAAGAAATGGAAAGGTTTGGTATATACAGCAGTGGAATGTTTCCCATTAATACATGCAGTATAAATGATGTATGCAAGGCAACAAAGTTTAGTGGAAAACAGGTCCTACCTAGCAAACTTGATCTTGATACTTCAAAATTTCAAGCTTTGTTGCTAAAGGTATTATTCATTGCAGTAGGATGTTGGATTGGGATCAGAGCAACCTAACCTGTTCAAGTTGAAGATGTCCCTGTCCGTGGTGTGATGGTTGGACTAGATGACCTTTAAAGGACCTTCCTATCCAAAATGGCTGAGGTTCTGTGTTCAGATGTCATGGGGAGAAAAATAATGCACAAACAAGTAGAACTCATTTGCTACTATCTTACAGACTGGAAACTCTTACTTGGTGTTAGCATATTGTTTTGGGTGAGGAGCTGTTTGAAGGAAGAAATGTAAACTTGTATTGTTCAGTTTGCTCTGTTAATAACCTTTGGCTAAAAGGTAAGAACTCAGGAGGGCATGGATGGGAGGCAGTGATAGGTAGTGAGAAATCAGTGCAGCAGATTGCTCTAGATGGTTTAGTATGCAGTATTCCCTGGAAAACACTGTTTTTCAGTATCACTAGGAATATTTATGTAAAAGACAAGTGTACTAAATACTGCAAGGGAGAGGAAGGAGGCTGTAACTTGCCAAAAAAATGTAGTGCAGGAAGACTTGTGCATTGGAAGGATACGAGTCAAGAGGAGGTTTGATCCAAGAACAGAAGAGTGTTTGAGTTGAAGCGATGTGTATGTGTGGGTTTGTGTAGTCAGTGCATAGATACAGGGAGCAATCATGTTAGTGCTTACAGAGTAGGGATAAACTAAAAAAAATCTGGTGGTAAAAATCCTTCTGAATCAAAGTAGACCCACTCTACTGCAAGAATAATTCTAAAAGCACCATGTGCCTTATCTTGAAGAGGAAGTTTGAAATGCTTAGTGACATGGTTTATAAACTGGTGTTTAAAGAAGAGGTAACAGTTGAGATCCAGTGACTCTAATCTGAAGCTAGGTACTTTTAGATTAAAAATGGGGATTTTTAATGTTGGATAATGAGTAGAACATTGGAACAATGTATTTTAACTCCTACCTAACATTTTTAATGCTTAATCTTTTTATACTTTTTTTTTTCCTTAAAATAAAACTTGTAGTTTAGCAAGAAATGCTGTTGTTTTTATTGAAGAAAAATCACAATTCAGGGTCTCTGGAGAAAGTGAGAAGAGAGGATCAGAAAACATATTTTCCATTCTGAATATAGTAAATCTGATGTTTCACAAGAACTTCCTCTTATTGCTGTTTATTCAAGCTAGCCACTGAATCCTTCCTGTGTTCTGCCATAGTTCTAAAACGTTCTTTTAAATGTACTTACTGGTTGAGTTAACTTGCCAAAGCATAAGAATCTAGCCACTGATGTGAGCTGAAGAGAGTAGGAAATTTCTTTTTTTTTTTTTTTTTTAAGTAATTCTTCATGAGGATTCTTCAAATGCTTTGCTCCAAGCTGCATTTGGAAGAAAAATTTAAGAGTTCTTTTATATTTTTGAGACATTATACATAGGGTTTTTAAATTATTTGGCAGCTTCTTTTTTGTGCAGTATTTCTGGGTTTGTGTCTTGTGGATTCCTCCTTAAATCATGAATAGAAATACTCACCACAAATTGTGTGGTTTATGCCTAATGCTGTTTCTCTTCTGCAGTGTAATTCACAAGTGCTGCAGTTCTTAAGTGCTGCTTGTCAAGCAGAGACCCAAGAGTCTGTGCTTGCTTGCCAGACCTTTTCAGAGGAGCAGGACAGATGGTGTGTCAGTATTCCTCATGTGTTAGCCGTGCAGGGACTTGTTTAATTTTTTTTGCATTCTCAAACTTCTTTCTTATATGTTTTGACAGGAGGCTGGAGCCCACAGAAAAACCCCTTCAGATTGTGTATGACTACTTGGCTGGGTTGGGTTTTGATGATCCTCTCAGAATGCAGGAAGAGGCAGCAAACTCTGATCTCAGCTGTATGATTCGCTTTTACAGTGGTAAGAAATTGTGTGCACACTGTCACTGTTCCTGCAGCTGTAACTATGAGCTGGAGCTCAGCTAAAGCCTGAGTCATCAGCCTGTTAGGTTTCTAGAGGGCTACATCAAGCACCTGCAGTACCAGCAAGCATTTCTTAAAATGAAACATTTCCAAGATTAATAGAAAAAAAAAATCACACTTCAGTAGTTTTCTTGATCCTGCCTATGACTTGAGAAAAGACAGGTCCACATTGGAATGCACAAGACAACGTGGACAGGTCCGCATTGGAAAGCCTTCCAATTGGAAGGCACAAGATTGCTCTGTTGTCTTTAGCTTTAAATATTGCAGCTGATGTCTTAGAGCTCCCCCTGGGATCAGATATATGATCAGATATATCAGATATATGGCAGTTCCATTTAGATGTGCAGGAAGATTATATTTACAAAAAGTTTGTGGATATGGGTAAGGAAGCTCCTGGTCAAATACCTCCACAGCCTTTAAGGATTGAAGAATGAAGGTGTCAGCTGGTTAATAATAACACAGGTTGCCATCAGAAACCTGGGGAACTGGATTGCAGACATGAGACTTGGGAGTGTGGGCTGTTGAATTGATTTGGGCAGGATGCAGCATATACAAGGAGCCACAAAAAACAGGCATAGGCCTGCGGGCATATGTTGCTAGCAAGGGAGAGGAGGACTGTTGGTAGCAGTCAGAAAGGGAATTCACTGAAGTTAAGAGGAAATAGAAAGTAAATTAGGGTGAGGAAAGACAATAAAGAAATTATTTCCTTACTTGTAAGTACTTCACCTATGTATTTTTGGCATTTCAGAAAAAAAAAAATCAAAGTGCTTTTTTAACGGAAAATTGTTCTTGCATGGTGGGTCTGGTCGGGCTAAGCTGCTAGCCATCTTTTGGTTATTCAGTGTCAAAAAAATGCATTTATAAGAAATCAGCTTCTTCACCCTGCTATCTGAGACAAACCCCTTCTGTCTGGGAGGTGTGTGTGTAAGAACAGGCAAAATAGTGTATATAATGTATATACCATATATATACAAACATACATATATATATATATATATATATATATATATATATATGCAAAACACAGTGTAACAGATGGAAAGAAGTGTGACATGCATAGTCTGTATTTATGGGGCAAGGAAGAGAGAGTCAGAAGTTACTTCATCTGGAAGGAGTAGAGGCATGTAGAACTTTTGAGGAAAAAAATGAAAGCTCGGATATGTACAGCAGGAACTGCTGAGGATTTATGAACTGCGACTCAACTTCATGGAACCAAGTAGATAGAAAATGTAATTGAGTAGTTTCAGTCAGCCTGGGTAGCTGGGCTGCTTAGAAGGAGGCTATGAAGGAAGAAGTATAAGGGTTGAAGGGTGTTCAGGAGACCTGTTTTAAGGAAGTACGAGCAAATGCTGACCAAGTGATTCTCAAAGGTAGGGGAAGAATTAGAGGGAATGCTATGGAGGATGACTGAATAATTTTGCAAAGCCTGCAGCTGAGAACATAAGGGAGGAAACAATGGATTTTACCCACAGGAACTTTACTTAGAATAATGCCATCACAGACTGGTTTGGATTGGAAGGAACCTTAAAGATCATCTAGTTCCCCCCTCCTGTCATGAGCAGGGACACCTTCCACAAGGCTGGATCAGGTTTCTCCAAGCCCTACCCAGCCTGGACTTGGACACTTCCAGAGATGGAGCAGCCACAGCTTCTCCGGGCAACCTGTACCAGGGTCTCCCCACCCTCCCTGTAAAACATTTCTTCCTTATGTCCAGTGTAAATTTGCCCTCTTTCAGTTTAGAAACATGACCCATTGTTTTGCCTCTATAGGCCTTTGTAAAATGTCTCTCTATGCCTTTCTTATAAGCTGTCTTTATATATGGAAAAGCTGCAAGAAGGCCTTCCCAGAGCCTTCTCTTCTCTAGGCTGAGCAATCCCAACTCTCAGCTGTCTCCACAGGAGGGATGTTCCAGCCACCTAACTGTTCCCATGGCAGCCCCTTGACCTTCTCTAGGATAGGTTTCATGGTTTTGGAGCAGAGAGGGAAACTGGAGGATTGGTGTAGCTGCGTAGTAATGCTTGGAACAGTGCTGCTGTGGCAGTTAGTAATAGGATACCACTTTTAGTCCCATAATAATGTTTCTTACAAGTGTGGGGCTGGTCTTTCAGCTTGGTGAAATCAAAGCAATTTTTTCTGTGAATTCTTACAGTTTCTCACCAGTAAAGGAAATCTCATGTCCAACTTCATGTCTGTGAAGCAGAACTATTGTTGTAAATAAACAACTAAATGTTTCAGCTGAATTCAGCCAGATAGGGACATCAAGATAACGCTTTAGATTTGGCAAGCTGAAGATTCTGCTGTTCTGAGAAACAATATTACAGCTTGAGTTAGTAGTTAACTCTTTGCTCCTGAAAAGTGTCTGGAGTATGGTTTTCTTATTAAAGCTTATTGTGTGATCAGTGTGACCTGCTAACTCCACATAGCATCAATTTGAACATCCAGCCCAGCACCCCAGTAGGGTGCCAGGAGCAGCTGGACCTCAGTGCCAATCAGCTCTGAAGCAGCTCAAACCCCTTCACATGCTACCACTTTCTCTCATAGTTAGAGTATTGTATACAAGTCCTCTGTAACCCCCACTCCAGAAGCTAATGGTTAACCTTGAGTGTGTCCAGTATGGCAGCAATTGGCAGCAGTCTGACTCCAGTCCAGTCTGAGTAGTCACAGTGGCTTGTCACAGGGTTGGAGTAGCTGCAAATAGCTGCTCCTCCCTAAACAAGAACCGCATTCATGGTGCCTTGCAATAGGAAACCACACTGGTTTTAACATCCCAAGGATATTAAAAATTGCCAAATGCTGTTGTGATTAATCAGGAGGAGGAAAGGAGGATGTGGGAAGTGTCCACTCCCTTGGTGGACTCTCAGGGCAGAAAAGGCAAATGCTGTCATTATTGATATTTTCCACTAAATGGCACCACAGCATGGAGGTAAAGGGCCATGCTGAGCACACAGACCAGATTACAAAATACAACACCTAACCTTAACCCAACAGATAAGGTGTTACATAATGCAACCTTGAGAACAAGTGCAACACAATCAAAGGAAACAAATCAATGTTGTGGCCAGCCACTGTTAAACCAATACAAGAAATGCTTATAGCAAATTTGTTTTAACACACTCTGGTCAGATCTGTCTCTGCCCTTTGTGCACCAGGTCTGGCACCTAAAAGGACTGTTGTGGTTTAACCCCAGCCACCACTCTTCTGCTCACTCACACGCTGCTTCCCCCATGGGAGGGGAAGGAGAATGGGAAAAAGGCAATACTTGTGGACTGCAAACAGTTTAATAATTGAAATAAAGTCAAATAATAATAATTGTAATGAAAAGGAAAATAACGAAGAGAAATAATACGCAAGTGATGGATGATACAATGTTCCTCATGCTGGTGCCCTTCTTCTAGCAGTGCTCAGCCCTCCTTGTCCCAGTTCCTTCAGTTTGTATGATGTTCTAAGGTGTGGAATACCCCCTGTGCTCATTTGGATCAGCTGGTCCAACCATGCTCCCTTGCAGTTTCTTGGGCACCTGCTTGCTGCAGAGAAGGGGGTACTGTGAAGTCCTTGACTTGGGTGAGTGCTGCTGAGCACCAACTAAAGCAGCAGTTTTTTTAAATGTGATTTTTAAAAATTATTCTCACAGTGAAGCCAAAACACAGTCCTTGTACCATCTGCCAAGAAGAAAATTAATTCTATCTCAGACAAAACCAGGACAGTCATCTTCAGGGAAAGAACTTCCTGTGTAGCTGATTTTTCGTATCTTCCTTGAAAGTTGAGTAGAAGCTGCTTATTTAATGGTTTCTGTGACTTTAGCTGACTCAATGAGGGTTTAAAATTGCTTTTCTGTTACATTTGAATGAAGGATATTTGGTAAGCCTGTGGTTTGTTAAAGTCTGTAACTACCTGTGGATTAAAAACTATTCCATGGCAACTATTCTAACACTGTTCTGGGAAGCACAAATGGTGCTGCTCAGCTGCCATTCCTTCACTGACTGAGGATGTTGCTTGTTCTCTGCACAAGAGTTTTTATTCAAGTGCAATTTGTCTGCTTGTTCTTTACAACTGCTTTTGTATGTTAAATCTGTGTTACTTGTACTCACAGATGAGAATGAAGAACATATGGACAGTAAATGCTAATGTCCCCTTTTTCTTCAGAAAAGCCATGTCAGGTGGAACAGTTGGATCGCATCCTGCTCTCTGGAGTCTATAACGTGCGCAAAGGAAAGACCCAGCTGCACAAGTGGGCAGAGCGCTCAGTCGCTCTCTGTGGTACGTGCCTCATTGTGTCGTCAGTGAAGGACAGCCATGCAGGGAAGATGCACATCTTGCCTCTTATTGGAGGGAAGGTAAGGCTTTTTTTTGGTTAGCTCTCTGTAGCCTGGGAAGGAAGAATTGGTAGTGATGGGAATTGTCCACAAGAGATTATTGTAGGTTTTTTAATAGATTACTGCATTCATGTGCCCAACCCCTTTCAACTTGCTTTGCTTGGGTAGTGATCTGAAGGCTAATAAAACGGCGAGACACTACTAGTTCAGCTTCCACAGCAGTAGCCAATATTGTGAATGGGCACTCTGGAAATTATTACTTCCTGTATCCATTTCAGCAAAAAGATGTTAAGCAGGATTTACTTCTGTGTTTTTCTCCAGTGACTTTGCAGCTGTATCTTCAGCAAAATGCAATGTTACTGGTGGTCAGTAATACCTCACCCTAGACTTGGGGTCAATTGTAGTTGCTGGTGCTTAGGCAGACTGTTGTCAATTCTCCCTTTGCAGGTGGAAGAGATGAAGCGTCGGCAGTACACCCTCGCTTTCACATCTGCTGGTGCACAAGCTCAGACATACCACATTTCCTTTGGAACACTGGCAGAGTGCCAGCGCTGGCACCGGCAAGCATCCACGGTGAGGCTCTGGGGACAGTGTGGTTTGGATGGTGGGTGCAGGGTACACCACAGGAAGGCTATTCTGATGCAAGCATGCTCTGCAGTCAGAGATGAAGCTGGGATGCTGGAGAAAGTACCCAGGATGCTTTCCAGCTTTATTTTCTTCATGCTCTGGACAACAGATTTTTCTGTTAGCCTTCTCTTTTTCTCTACCTGTGCAACAATGTTGAGCAGTAGTTCTGTGCTGTTTTAACCCCTGCTGCACCTATGAGACTAACTTAATCAGAGGTCCCTAGAGCAGACCACAGGGACTGGCTGACTTTACAGAGGTAGAAACCTACACATTGCATTTGTTGCTGTACTTGAACATACCTGAAGTATGGCCTGGATATTCACAGGGCAGCCCTGAGGTTTGAGTTACAGAGAGATTGTAGGTCAGCAAGGATATTATGAAATACAAAATGAGTTCAGGGTGAAGCAGGTCAAAAATGTCAAATTAAGCAGCAAAGGTCTCAAAACAAAACATATTTAATGAAAGGACATAAGAGTTGCAGAGTACTTCATGAAATGTTACAAAACCATAATTTATGAAGCCTTCTTATAAGAACTTATCTTTCAAATTTTATGCCCTCAACAAGCTAATTAAAGAAAGGAGTCACTAAAACTACAGAAGAAGCAGCTAGGCCAGACAGAGGATCTGTAAACCTTAAAGAACTGAACTGGAAAATCAACTGCTTCCTGATGCTTCTTGAACCTTTGGAAGGCACTTGGAGGTTATGCTTTCTCAATAGAGTTTTGTGAAAGATCTGTTTTCCTCTATTCCATTGGCTCTCTCACAGCCTAGCCCTTAGGCAGTGTGCCCAGTGTACATACAGAGCAGGGCTTTGTGTGAGTCCTGGCTGGTATCCAGCTGTGCATCCTTGTCAGGGATGTAGCAATGGGTATAGGCTTGTACTTCATGGACTCCTATTTCCTGCATGGACTCTACCTGGTAGGTACCAGAGGTTCTTTCCATGTTCTTGCAAATTGTTTACTACTTGTGTTCTTTGGCCTTCCATTAGACTTCCAGAGAAAGTTTGTTGCACAGCTGCAGCTTTTCTCTTTCTTTCCAGATTGTGTCTATGCGATTTAGCGTGGTTGATCTTTCATGCTACAGCCTTGAGGAAGTACCAGAGCACCTCTTCTACAGTCAAGATATCACCTACCTCAACTTACGCCACAATTTTATGAGAACAAGTGGAGCAGGGAGTCTTGACTCTCTTGGCAGGTCTGCAGAGAATCATTTTTCTTCTACATTTGGAGTCCTTGACATGTGGATACAGGAATGAAGTACTGCCTGTTCTCTTGGGGATGGTAGAAAATTTGGTCTTTAGGAAGCTCTAACAAGTGACGGGGTTGGAAGCAGAACTGGGCAGTACAATAGGAATAAGCTTCCAACAATTTGTAGTATTCATGAGCTCCCTTCCACAGATTCTGTGCTAACTCTGATTTGAGATAAGCCTTGTGGGATGACATGCCATTTGCGTGGAAAAGATACAATAGTAATATTAGGCTGCTTGCTAAGCAGAGAACATCTTGGGGTATAAAATAAAAGAGCAAGGAAAAGCATAATGCTGCTATTGTGAATAAGTGTTTGTAAGAAGAAGCTTAGGTCTGAAAAACCCTGTTTCGGCAAGTTCTTAATGTGTATTTGGAATTGGCAGAGGGCCTGTGAGACTCCATCTTTGCTTTGGAAACTTGTGATGAATCTGCTTTTAAGAGAGTAGCAGTTGTGTGATGGTATGGAAGCATGATGTAGTCGTCTTAGGTAAGTGAAGGAGTCTTACAGAAATATTTTTAAATTAATTCCCCGAAATTGTAAAACTCTAGGGGGAGATTAGTCTGTGGATATGTATATCAGCCATGCTAAATAGAATTCAAGGAGTTGCTCTGTGAATTTTGAGAACTGATAGGAAGCGTATAGTAATATTGTCCAGTGGCTCTGTTCAGAATACATTATACCCTAAGGAAAATGTATGTGGAGAAACCTTGCAAAACTGCTTTTTTGGTTTTTGTTTGGTTTGGTTTGTTGTTGTGGTTTTTAGGTTTGGTTGTTTTTGTCATTTTGGTTTGTTCGGGGTTTTCTTTGCTAGGTGGGGTGGGGCAGGGAGGGGTGTGTTTTGGTTTTCTTTGTCTCTAGGGGTCTACTAGTGTGCTATTTCATTTTTCTTCCTATAGAGTAATGAGATACCCAGGTATAAGAGTAAGATTATATAAGAGTATATAATGGGAAAGAAATTGCTCACAATGATCAGATCTCTTCCTCTGAGCAACTTCCAATCTCTAGTAGTCTAACCACCTGTAACTATAATAATGAAGAAAAATAATTAGCTAAAGGGAAAATGTTAAGCAAAGGGCATTAAATAACCCTGACTGCTTTGTTGCATCTCCTAGTTTATTTTTTATGTATTGTAGTGCCTTTCAAGTATCTCCCTTGTCTGAAAAACACTAAGATCTGATCTTCATTGATACGTGTGTGTGTACACACATGTATACATCTGCATGTCTCCTGTCAGCATTCTAGCTAGTTGATACAGATTTGTGGTAGCATGTTTTGGTGGCAGAACAGGATGTGTTAAATTGGGAATATTTCAGGGCAACGCCAGTTTGGGCTGCTAAACAGAGGATGGTTATCCAAAGGAAGATTCAATTCTGTGTTTCTGTACCTCTTTGCTGTCTCAGTATGCCCTGTGAGAGCACAAACCAAAACCTGAGGACCCACATTGATTTTGGGATCTTTTTCCCCTATAATACCTGGTTAATATATGCAGTTTGAATAAGAGTAACATTTCCATTCTGCTCCACTCCTACATCACTACATGAGGTTACTGAGGCAAAGAAAAAGGAACAGAAGAACTCAAAAGGCTTTTGAGTATTGTCCTCCCCACTGAGTGTGGAAGTCTGCATGAGGAATCTCAGACCAAGCTGTGTCATGTACCAGTTTCCCTTCAGCTTTTGGAAACTTTAATGGCCCTCTTGTGCTCACTTTGATATTTTTGCAGAGGGATGCATTCTAAACATTAGTTGTGCTGTTGTGTTTAATGCTGCATCTCTCAGAGCAGCTTCTCACCACGCTGTTAGAGAGAAATGCTGCTTGGTACTAAGAACAGGTGTAGCAAAAGCCATTGCAGAACTCCCAAGAAAGAAGTTTTTTTTAAAGTGTTTGCTGATTTTAAACCCTGAGGGCCATAACCTGTCCTGAATCTCTTAAAGCTGAACCAGCTAAGAGATAGTTCAAATCTTTAGGTTCATCCTCATTGTTTCATTCTTTTCCAGTACTGTGGTGGAGTTCTGTGTGCAAGTTTCTGATTATTGCATTTTGCATTACCCTTCCTTTGAGGAAGGCTTTTACCAATATAGCATCATTTTCTCTTTGGCTTTCCGTTGCAGTAAAAGAGAGTCTGTGGCTGCAGCAAACAGAAATACCCTTATTCATATGATGGGGTGCTCAAAGCAAGCTACTGATGTCCAAGTTACAGTTAGGTTCCCTCTTTCAAAAGAGCAACACCCCTCCAAGGTGTAAAACTAAAGCAAAATGGAGAAATATTATGCATAGTTCCTACACAGATCATTACAAACATTTTGATTCTGAAAAAGGTCACTATAAAGAAGAAAATAAAAGCTTTCCAAAACCTTTCAGTCATATATTTCAAGATATTTCAATATAGAAGTAATATTCTCCCTCAAGCTAACTAACCAACCTTGGTTTTGTTACCTATATTAAAATATTTGCTTCAAAATAAGAACTACTTGCCAATACCTGGGAAAAGTTGGGTAGGTGAGGCAGATGAATAACTGCATGTTTCCAAGAAGCAGTTCTCTGGTACATGAAATTTGCAGTTATCTCATAGAAGTGAGATATTAATTTCCCCACTGAATTAATTTCTGGTGGTTTCAGTTTGGGATGAAGAGGCTATTACCTGGGGAACAATACTTTTGCCTTCTGTAGAAGGAGGTAGGAACTCTTGGAGGAGAACGCTGCTGTATGTTACCCCAGCCACACTAAGTTCCTTCTCCCTTTGGACCTAGCATGGTGATTGAAGGAGCTAGAAATAGGTAACCATTTCTCAAGCACTAGTGGGACTGTAGTGACTGTGGAGCTGTCTGCACTTGGGGCAGTACACAGTCTGCTGAGCATGGGGCACTGTAGTTATGCAATCTTGTTCAAGGACCTCTGCTTGGAGGCCTTGGGCTTTCTAAGCATGAAGCAAGCACTTTCCTATTTTCCCATTTACAGCTTAGCTTGGCTTTCTGTTGCACCCAGCTTGGAAAGGGGATATCCCTATTCTGTTTTGTTCTCAGAATAGTCTCAGTGAATGTTTTCAGCTCCTCTTTTCCCAAGCTGCATAATTGTAGACTTTCACTGTAGTTAAATCTTTTAAAGTGAATTTTTTGAACTGAGCATTTTAGTTACCTTAATCTTAGTAAGAGTCACTAGGAGGAAGTCAGGTTGGGGTAGAAGGTTGTTACCAGTTCCTGCAGTAACCTCTTGGTATTTGATCATGTTCAGCATGGCCATTGAGAAAAATATCATTGACTTACACCCAAATTCATGCAGAAACTCCTGTAATGAGTTAGCTGACTGTACCACCAGTTGTACAAAGACTTAAGAATTCTTGATGACTGGTTTGTGTATTTTTGCTTTTAGACATGTAGGTTTGTGAATTAACTAGTGTTCTTGTTAATAGGTTTTCTCAGTTGAAGAGTCTGAACTTGTCTCATAATAGACTGGGAGAGTTTCCTGTATCACTGTGTGAGATCTCTACTCTGACAGAGCTTAATATTTCCTGTAATGGACTTCACTACTTGCCAAGTCAGATTGGCAAATTGTTGAAGTAAGTATGTTCTTTACATCTGTGATTATTAATATCCTTGGTGCCTCAGCTGAGTACTGCTGGTGTGCAGGTACTGTTTCTGAAAGTGTGAATTCTAAGGCAGCTTGTTTTGCCCATAAAGGCTGAATGATTAATTCGACTCCAGCAGAAGGTCAAGAACTAACATGTGCAATCCCTTAATCACTAGTATTAAGACATCACAGCTTCTGGTGCAGGAAAGATGAGGAAACTTGATGCAGATAAAGCACTGAAGGCAACTGCATTGTTTCTCAAATAAGTCTATGTGCATTTTTCTGCAGCTGCAGAGTTGTCTAACTTTCTGCATTTATTGTTAGAATTTAATATTTTCTGTACTGATGCAATTACTATTGAAGTTTTAATTTATTATAGAAAACTTTTCTGTGGTAACTTCTCACAGGGGTCTAGTGATTTTCGTCAGCACAAGTGTGTTTGATTGTGTTCTACAGAATTGGTTGCTTTTTCAGTTAGAGGAGTTTAACATTAAAATACTTAAGCATCCATCCCCTTGGAAAATTTTGTCTTAAAGCATTTGCTGGTGCCTTGTTCATTTTCCCTGGTAGCTATTCCAAATGCATAAGAGCTTAAGCTTAGGTTTTGCTTAAGCAAATTTTATTGCAAGACTGTTAGTACAGACTGTTAGGACTTGTGATTAAACTGTGCTATTTGTAGAAAACCAAGTAATTAAGTAAATATCTTTCATTTACAACATAAGTACTGATTGTGTTAACTTGCAATCTTTGGCACAACTGGAAGTCACAAGCCTATTATATGTGTGATAAAAGTACTTCAGTAACTTTATGTGTATAAGAAAAAAATTAGCTGTAAATAAAATACAGTGAAAAATACTAAATGTGATGTTTGCGACTCTTTGCAGAATTATTTTCTTTCTCTTTTACACTGCAGTCTCCAGACCTTCTGGCTTGATGGCAATTTCCTCACATCCTTACCAGAAGAGATGGGAAACCTGCAGCAGCTCAGCTGTCTTGGGCTCTCCTTCAATAACTTCTGTGAACTGCCAGCAATTTGTGAGAAACTTGTCACCTTAGACAAATTAGCCCTGGCAGGGAACTTGCTAGAGACCCTGGACCTGACAGTGCTGAACCGTATGAGTCACATCAGAAGTGTGGACCTGAGGTAAGGGGTGAAATTTGCAGGTGTCTATAAAACAGTGTAACTGTCTTTGTAACTTCTGGTACATTTTGCAATAAACTAGGTTCAGTTTTTTCTCTTACCAATTTTTTAGCTTTTATGGAGTTCTGTTTCTGAGAGTGTGCAGAATCCGCTTGGAAAAGCAAGCTTCACTGAGCAGTGCTAGATGCTGAAAGTGACCCAGCCCTCTAGTTTCCTCTTGTGATTTGCTGTTACCTTGAGCTACCAAAACCTTGATCTCTCCATCCCTTTTTTGCCTCCCTGCCCTAGAGATATGATCCTGTTTCTCCAGGCTGCTAGCTGCAGATCACTCGGAAAGGGAAAAAGAGTTATTTTGTATGTGGTAAGGCAGTCTAGTATCTAGTTTTCTGCATTAGCTTCCTCTGTCCGTGCAGAGTAGCTGTCCCATGGCCTGTTTTCCATTTTCTAGGCTGGATCTTTCTTCCGAATATCTTAAGAATTTGGAAATCCTTAAAATGGTTACGTATAGCAGTGTAGACAAAGGAAATATTTTTGTTTGCATTCACTGCGTGAAATTCACCATTGCTTGTCACACATTTCATTCACTGTGCTCACCTTTGATGTCAGCCTTCACCAGAATTCTTCCTTTCCTCTTCTTTCTTCTTACTGATGTCCAGTGTTCAGTGCTCTATTTTCTGACTTTTTAACTCATTTCTGAGTGTTTAGGCTGAACAACCTGAAGAGAGCAGCAGCTGACACTCTGGAGGGGAACAAATCTGTGTCTTACATGGATTTACGAGACAATCAGATGACAGATCTGGATCTGAGCTCCTTGGTCAGCCTGGAGCAGCTGCACTGCGAGCGAAATAAGCTGAGAGAGCTGACGCTGAGCGGCTTCTCCCTTCGGGCCTTGTATGCCAACAGCAACTGTATGTCTCTGTCTTCTTCACCTGCCTTTTCCCTTTAAGCCCTGGGAGCAAAGGAAAACAGCCTTTTGCCCTCTCTCACGCATTTAAAAAATACTTATGCTGGTGTTATTGTGGTGAAACAGTATGTGATGTGTCCCCTGAGGTTAGCTCCTAGGGATCACATATGCATATGTGTAAACAAGCTGTGTACAGTGTGGAGGTTGTGGTGTTATGTCCAAGGAAATAATCTTCCATTGAGATCTGTTTGGGAGCCCACAAAGAAAAGTACAGTTCTCTCTTGTTCTGGTGCTCCACATGACAGATGGAGAAATGGGATAATGAGACACTGTAGTGCCATGTGGCATATGTATGAAGTGTGAATTCTATGGTGAGAAGTATCAGTGGGGACCTTGTGTTCCATAAAGAAAGACTGAGTCTCATTTGATAGCTGCTTCTCTGTGCTGTTTTCTCTCTGAAGCTCTGCAATCATACTTACTTGCTTTACTTCATCAGGTCTGACAGCTGTCAATATTTATCCAGTTCCTGGCCTACTGACATGTCTAGAACTCTCTCAGTAAGTGATAATACACAACAGAATTTAAAGCAAATATCTGGACACCTTGAGAGCAATTAAACACAATAGCCCTTCAAAGCCCAGCACTAAAGAATAATGAAAGTGTCCCAGACCAGAAGCCCTTCTGAACCAGTATGACCCTTTCAGGTGACTTTGCTGTCTTTCAGCTGTAGGCTGTGATCAGAAAAAAAAAGCCAAGCAGCAACCACTGAATTTGTGGCAGCTTACTGAACTAACTGGGGGGGAGATCTGTGGATCAAATATTTAGGGTAGCTGCCAGTGATCTCTGCTCTTGGTTTCATTGCCTATGCCTGCCCTTGGAGCAGCATTGTAAGACCTGCAGGATAGGGTGCCCTGCCAAGTCATGAACGAGTTCAGTTTGCATTAGCCACAAGATAACTTCCACATGACTAACTCAGATGCTGTTCATTTTTTTGCCTGTTGCTTTTGGTTTGGCTGTCACTAAAATCATGCAGCATTCAGAGTCTTTTCCATGTGGAGTGCTGGTTTCTAGCTTGTCCCACTTGCTTTTCTCAGCAATCAACTACAGTGTGTCCCAGACTGGGCCTGTGAAGCAAAGAAACTGGAAGTTTTGGATCTGAGCTACAACCTACTCTTGGAGCTTCCATCAAGGTCAGAAAACCTTTGTAAACAGGGCTGAGCTTTCTTTTACAATGGGCTGTCCAGGAAGAGAGAAGCAGTGATATTCCAGTTGCTTAATTCCTTGTTGTGTTGAGATATAATCCACTTACTTTATTCAGCATCAAAAATGCTCTGCATTCAAATGTTGGAAAGAACCAGTTTCTAGGTCAGCCTTTTGAACAGTAGGGGCTAGATAATGCCATCCTGTGCTTTTGGCTGCTACTGCAGCTATTTGCACCTGATGTATACCATGCTGCTGTGATTTATGTGTTATCATACTGTGTGTGCATACAGGTCATAGGTGAAATACTAATATTTTTTGCATCGTCATACAAAAATTTCATCTGTTACCTTTGACAGGGAGTCACCACAAAGGGACAGTTCAGCTGATCTCAAACGTAGCTTTCACAGTACACCATCAACCACCTCCTTTCTCCTTATTTCCCTTTCAGTTTCTGCAAAAATGCAGTGAATGAGAGCCAAGAACTAGTACAGTTTTTCAGTTATTTATCCTAGGAAGAAGCAAAGCATAAACATATTTTTAACCTAACAAGGGTGTTTGGTTGGGGGTGTGATTAGATGAATGACACAGTGTCTAGGGTAAGTTGTACTAAAAGTGAATGGAGAAGGTTAACAAGGAAGAATTGTTAACAAGGAAGAAATGCAGAACATGGGTTGGAGAAGTTGAAGCAAGTGGTGTAGGAAGTGATCAGCAGTGACATTCTAGTGATTGGCACAGAAAAACTATATAAATCAAAAGTAAGAAAAGGACATAAGGATGTGATAATGAGAACTCAGAAAAGAATTTTAGCCAATCCAATGGATTAAAGAGACCAAATTTTAAGTATATTATGCAAAGAATAATTACTGCCTCAGGAATAATAGAGGAGTGCTAAGCCACTAGTTAAAGGTCTGAATTTATTTTGGCACTTTTGAAGCACTTCTTTCTACCTGCAAGTGACAACAGGCACTTAAAGCCTTCCTTTGTGACATCTTTCTTTGCCTGAGAGAATGCTAGGCATATGCACACCAACTTACATCACAAGATACCAATCAGCAGTAGTGTAGAGGGAAATGTAGATATGCTTCCAAGCATTCAGAGAGACTGAGTCATCTTACCCTGTGTGTTGTTCTGCTTTTTCATTGTTTATATTTTATGGATCAGTGTATTTTAATTTTTTCCCTGCTGTAAAGTCAAATTAAGTGGATTAAATACTACCTTTTCCAATCTTGGGATGTCAAAATGAATGAACCAAGTTAAATAGAAAACCCTGTGTCTTTCTAGGATCCTCAGAAGCTTGAGTCTTCGGAAGTTGATGGTGGGGCACAATCGTCTGCAGAGCCTTCCACCTCTTCTAGAACACATTCCACTGGAGGTGCTGGACCTTCAGCACAATGTGTTGACTAAACTCCCAGAGATGCTCTTTGTCAAAGCTCTGAAGTGAGTGTCAGTAACAAACATCTTTTGTCTGCATTATCCTTTGGAATGTAAGGGCTGAAAGTGGCACCTGTGTGACTGTCCTTGCAAAGTGTCATTTGCATAAGAGATAACAAGGTGTGTCCTTTATGAGGAGGTTATTCAGGTGTCATAGGGGAAGCCATGAAGCTGATTTGAAGGAATCAGTCCATGTGTTGGATCCCAGATACCTAGGGTTTTTGAACTTTGTGCTTTCAGGAACTGACCCCCTGCAGAACACTGCTTTTGACCTGAGGCCTTGGAGACGGCTTCAAAATATGAGTGATGAAGTTAAAATCATGGGTGTGTAGTGAATTAGAAGTGTGTGCTTTCACAGGGTGAGAGGTTTTGAATTTGAGGTTTTTATAGTATAGAAATAGGTATGGGGACAACATGGAGGATTTTGGGCATTGTCTCAGTGTTCATCTTTTCTTCCTTCTTCATGAATTTCCGGTAGTAGTTTCTGGTTGGTCAGTCAGTGTCACACTAAGGGTCATGGGAATCTAGTTATTGGGTCAAAAGTATAAATAATATAGGTGTTAATTCTCTATTGGACTATTTGGCTTTAAAAGACCTTGTAGCAGCTGCATCTTTCACCATTTTTCCTCGCTTCTAGCAGGTAGCTAGAAGTACTGTTGAACACTCTACTTTCTGATTAGAAATGATAAGCAACCAAGCCCAAACATGAGAAAATATGTTTCTATCATGTTTTTGTTAATCCTGGCTCTGAGTGAAGGCAGACGAGACTGAGAGAAACCACTAATTAAGTGGTGCACAACTCCCCTTACCTCTCCCACATCCATGTTACTGTGTAATTACTGGAAAACAGAGGCTGCCTGAAGAGCTTTGTCTTTAAAAGTAGTCATAAAGTTCAAGTGCAAAGAAAAGAAGCCAGTCAGATCCAGGTCATTGGAGAGCAATAGGAGAGACCCTTTATAAATGGTCGGTTCCTCATAACTGTCTATTCACATATGAGTTAACCCTTCTTTAAAGAAGTCCTTAAAGAAGTCTTTAAAGAAGTCTTTAAGTACAGTTTTATGTTGTCTGCTTCCACTAGTATTACCCATGGGCTTTTTGGTACTGACTGTTTACTGTAAAATGCTGCATGCGTCCACAGTGCCACAGTGCATATAGCTGGTAAGTCATTAGTAGAGTCACAAATCTTAATGTGTGGGGATGTTAGAGTGCTGTTTGATACTGCTGTCCACACGGGCATTTGTACAGCTCCTTTTCGTGGTGTTAGTAGAGTGGTTTGGATGATGTGAAGTCTGATTTTTGCACTTGCTGTGGTTAGCCTCAGGTACCTGAATGCATCTGCAAACAGCCTGGAGTCCTTGCCCTCCGCATGTGCGGGGGAGGAGAGTTTGAGCATGCTGCAGCTGCTATACTTGACTAATAACAACCTCACAGATCAGTGCATCCCTGTCTTGGTGGGACACCCAAACCTACGGATCTTGCATCTGGCGAACAACAACCTGCTGACTTTCCCTGCAAGGTAAGTCAGTAAGGCTGTTGGGCAAGACAGTGCTCACTAGGATGAAGCTGACACCCCCCCATGATTGTACATGAGTCAAAGGCAGAGTGAGATGTGCTCCCTCTGGCTTGATCTGGCAATTCTACGCACAAAGTGAGGAGAAGCATGCTAAGGGGGATTGGCCCAGGGTACCAAGTTGGCTGTGGGTTTTCCTGTCCTAGTTGAGATCCCATCCAGAGGGACCAAGGGATGTGACTAGCTGTGTTGCATATATGTGGGGATGTGGTGGTACTTCTTTGCAACTTCAGTACTGATGGTGAAGGGTCTGTCTTGTACAAATCCAAGCCAGGCTTGGGGACCCTGCATCTTACTTGAGCATCTCTTAGGACTTTTGGTCTCCTGTCAGTAAATCAGAACAGTAGCTCATAAAGGGCGGTGTCTATGGATACTTCATCTGCAGCTTCAGAAAGTGGTAAGTTCATATATGTAAGATACAGTATTTTTTTGTTTCCCTTTCAGCAAACTTAGTAAGCTGGAGCACTTGGAAGAACTGAATCTGAGTGGCAACAAACTGAAAACAATTCCTACAACAGTTGCAAACTGCAAGCTACTTCATACACTTATTGCACACTCTAATGAAATCAGCATTTTTCCAGAAATCCTGCATTTGCCCCGTATTCAGGTATTTGTATGGAGAAGATCTAGATACCTGGGGAAAGTTTGGGTTATAGAATGAGGAGTGACTACTAGGAGAGAACAGGAGATCCGAGCAAGGCCAAGTGTCAGGTATCAATCCAGGCTGGGGGATGAACAGTCAAGAGCAGCCCTGCTGAGAAGAGCTTGGGGATGCTGTTGGATGAGATGCTGGACATGCCCTGGCCATATGTGCTGGCACCAAGAAACCTCCCACATCCTGGGCTCATCCTCAGTGGCATAGGCAGCGGGTAAGGAGGGGATTCTGCCCCCTGCCCTGCTCTGATGAGATCCTACCTGGGGGGCTAAATATTGGGTCCTTGGCACAAGAAGGACTTAGATCTGCTGGAGTGGGTCTAGAGGAGTCCATGAAGATGATCAGAGGGCTGGAGCACCTCTGCTGTGGCAATGGGCTGAGTGGTTTGGGGTTGTTCAGTTTGGAGAAGAAAAAGGTCTGGAGTGACCTTATTGCAGCCTTCCATTACCTAAAGTGACTTAAAGAAAGCTTGAGAGGGACTTTGGACAAAGGCATGGAGTGACAGCATAAGGGGGAATGGCTTTAAAGTCAAACAGGGTAGGTGTAGGTTGGATATTAAGAAGAACCTCTTTCCTGTGAGGGTGGGGAGGCCCTGGCATAGGCTGCCCAGAAAAGCTGTGGCTGCCCCATCCCTGGAAGTTTCAAGGCCAGGTTGGACGGGTCTTGGAGCAGCCTCTTGTAGTGGAAGGTGTCCCTGCCCATGGCAGATGTGTTGAACAAAATGAGCTCTAAGGTCCCTTCCAACACAGACAGTTCTGTGGTTCTATAACTGATCAACCCAAGAAGATGCCACAGAATATGCATTCTAGATATCTCACCTTTCTGAGTTGATCAAATAAGATCTCATTTACCTTTACCTCCTGTCTCTGACATTTCTGGTTTCTTATATTTGAGACAGTGGGCAGTGTTACATAGCTAGGCAGGCTTGCATATAGAGGCTTTCTTTTATCTTTGGTGTGACCTAGTCTTTCAGTATTGGAGTCGTGGCTATTGCAGGTTGCTTATAAATCATTCTTCTTCTGACAAGTCAGATCCATTGTTATCATGTGTGTGAGATACAGTAAGCAGCAGGGTTGTATGATGTTTGTAAGGAGCACTGGAGTAACTGATGACATGACATAACAGAAGAGTGTTTTCTTTGTCATGCTGTTTGTTGCTACTGCAGTTTGTGGACTTGAGCTGCAATGAGTTAACTGAAATCCTAATCCCTGAGGCACTGCCAGGTGCCTTGCAAGAGCTGGATCTGAGTGGAAACGCAAACCTGGTGTTAGAACACAAGACACTGGATATCTTCAGGTGAGCCATTAACATGTCAACTCAGTAGTGATCTGCACAGGGAAGGGTAACCTTTGCCAGGAGAGGAAATGGGGTAGTAAAGTAAAAGCACTTTGTCACTGCATAGTGGTATAATGTTCTCTGCCTGAGGCAGCTGAGACTTACTGTCTTTGGGAAGGGAAAAGTCTGGGTCTGAAATATCAGAGGAAGGAATTTTTCAGGTGGTATGAGCTTTTCCAGGTGTCTCTGGCATAAGCAGCCAGACATCTTGTAAAGACCTAGACCTTAAACTCCTCTTCTTGATGCAGTTCTTTCCACAGACTGCTATCTAAAACTCTAGACTGGACAAGGTCCTAAGGCCTGTTCAGCAGGTTTTAGAAAAGCATAACTTCTGTTCTCTCTGTAGTCACATTACTACACTGAAGATTGATGCTAAGCCCTCCCTCACAGCAGACTCAGCACTCACTTCTGCCTTCTGGAGTCACGGAGTAGCTGAGATGGCAGGCCAAAGAAATAAGTGAGTATTGTGATCTGCTGAACGCTGTCTTCTCAGGATTCTGAGTAGAGTGCACTGCTGAGCATCCAAGCAAACCTGTTTTGCCCAAGAGCTCATCCATCCCATTGTCCTTCTGGATCTCTTATTAAGGCTTGGTAACTCATGTCTCCATATTAACCTTTTGCCTCAATTTTCACACTTATCCTGGTACACTCAGACTCTCCTTCCCTCTCCAGCAAAGATGCTTTCTTTCTTGCCAGCTGTTCCTGTTGCCCTCTCCTGCACATGGTCAAGGAGGGTTTGGGAGTTCCAGTAATAAAATGCAGCTGTACATCTCCCAAGCTAGTGAATGTAGGGACAGTGGCTTTGCTGCCTGTGAGAATGGCACTCACAGCAAGATGCCTGATGACTGTGGTTTTGAGAACAAGATAATTTTTTGAGACATATTAACTGTGTTTATATGCTTTCCTGACAGGCTGTGTGTGTCATCCCTAGCACTGGGGAGCTTTGCAGAGGGGGTGGAGGCCGTGTATGGCATGTTTGATGGTGACAAGAACGAAGAATTGCCACGCTTGCTGCAGTGCACCATGGCCGATGTGCTCCTGGAGGAGGTACAGCAGTCTGACACCATGTTCATGTCCAACACCTTCTTGGTCTCCCACAGGTAGGACAGTGAGCAAGCTGGTGCTGGTGAAACTTGCATAGGTATATCAATATGTTAGGTGGGGTGAGGAAGCCCTCCAGAATGCCTGTCAGTACAGTCTGGAGCCTCCTACACCTTCTCCTCCAACAGGAAGCTGGGCATGGCTGGGCAGAAGCTGGGTTCCTCTGCTGTCCTTTGCTACATTCGTAATGAGGTGGCTGATCCAGCCAGCAACTTTTCTCTGACGGTGGCCAATGTGGGGACGTGCCAAGCTGTTCTGTGCCGAAGTGGAAAAGCATTGCCTCTCTCCAAAGTCTTCAGCCTTGAACAATGTTCAGAAGAAGCCAGTAGAGTCAAGGAGCAAAAAGCCATTATAACAGAGGTTTGTTTGGACTCTTTCCACTTCAGCTTCCACGCTCATGTAAAAGCTTGGTACAAATACATGAGCTCGACTGTCTGCATAACATTACAGGGGAGAAGGTGACATGAGGGTTCTGAATGACTTGTCTAGTGCTTCCTGTTCTGCTTCTTTTGCTGGTTCACTGTTCAAAATTGCACGTTCCTAAAATGCTATGGCCTAAGAACTATGGGTACAGGATGACACATGTAGTATGCAAAACTAATAAAATGATTTCTAGGCAACTCTGTAAAGGTTTACTTTCTGAACACTTGGAAATAACAGGGAGGTTCCAAAGAGTGGGGAAAATACATTTGTAAAGATCTTGAGAAATTAGTGCCAATCACTTTAGTTTTATGCTCAGTGGATCTTTTAAAAAGTATTAAGTTGCTAGATAGAAATATTTTTCATAAGCAGAATGCATCACTATGGTACAGCTCTTCAAGGCATTGTAACACTGAGGCATAGCACTCTGATTGAAAATAACTATGGTATTAATATATCACATTAAATAGTTTTAAAACTGGCTCATTAATGGATTCTGAAAAAGTGAAATTATTGTATAAAAGACTTCCCTGTGTGTCTCATCTTCTGGGTTTTAATACTTGGTAGCAGCAGCAGTGCTGACACCCAGAGGATACAGAAATTAAGAACGCTGAAATTAAATTCAAAACACTGACTTGGAAAAGGGACTGAGGGTTGTGGGCACTTCTCTTTATGGAAGACCACTGCCAGGCTGGCCAGGGGACCATCTAGCAGAAGGGGGTAATACATCCAGGATACAGAAACAGTTTGAGATACCTACTTGTTCTTTTTATTCCCCAGGATGTAATGTCCACACTTCAGAATGCAGTTTACGTTAATAAAGAAGGAAATAGCTTAGATAATACACAGAAATAGTTTAATGTCTGAGTAATCTCTCTTGCACTGAGAAAGTCAAAAGTCACTATTTCACTTGTACTAAAAAAATAAATTTCACATAAGGCTAATCAGTGAGACTCTGATCCGTGTACTGCAAGTCGTCTAGCTGCACATTTCAGAATAGTCTGCTACAGTTCTTCAGAGTGCAACAAAAAGTCTTGTGGGGACATAAAAGTATGTTATTGCCAGCATGGGTGGTGGCAGTTATTGTAACTGGTCATCAGGTATAGTGAATGTCTGCACTGTAGTACCTGCACCTAGGTCCCTTTCTCCAGTGCTGCAGCTGTGTAACTGGCATTTATTGAGACTCCAAACTAGCATATGAGCAGGGGAAAGTTTGCTTTCTGAACGATCTAATAGCCTTGTTTCTCTTTTCTGCAGGACAACAAAGTCAATGGTGTGACTTGCTGTACTCGGATGCTGGGCTGCACGTACCTGCATCCTTGGATCCTGCCCAAACCACATGTCAATTCCATTCCACTGACTGTACAAGACGAGTTGCTACTTCTAGGGAACAAAGCTCTCTGGGAACACCTTTCTTATGCAGAGGCTGTCTCAGCTGTGCGGCACCTACACGACCCACTAGCTGCTGCAAAGAAACTCTGCACTTTAGCCCAAAGCTATGGTTGCCAAGACAATGTTGGTGCAATGGTGGTATGTCTTAACATCAGTGAGGACAACTGCACATGTGAGATGCACGGCCTCACTCTGACAGGCCCTGGGGGATTTAGTTCTACCACCACCAAACCAGCAACACCTTCATGTAGCAGTGGAATTGCTTCAGAGTTCAACAGTGAGCTGTCTGCTTCTGAGGTTAGCAGTGAGGTGGGCTCTACTGCCTCAGATGAACACAGTGCTGTTGGCCTTGATGGCAGTTTGCTACCACGACAAGAACGACGTTGCAGCCTACATCCTGTGCTCCCCTCAAGCATCTTTCAGCGCCAACCTTCCAGTGCCACCTTCTCTAGCAACCAGTCTGACAATGGTCTAGATAGTGATGATGAGCAGCCTGTGGAAGGTGTGATGACAAATGGCAGTAAAGTGGAGGTAGAGGTGGACATTCACTGCTGTAAAGGAAAAGGTCTGGAATTAGAGCATCCTGCTGCAGAGTACAGCTCTTCTGCTCCAGCACCAGAGGATGACTCTAGGCTTATACTCATCATTCGGAGGCAGAACAGTGTAAATAGCAACACTGTGCAAAGAGGGGTCAGGGAGAAGTGTGAACTCCAAAAATCTCTTTCCACATGTTGTCTTTATGGAAAGAAGCTTTCCAATGGCTCCATAGTGCCCTTGGAGGAGAGCCTCAACCTCATCGAAGTAGCTACAGAGGCACCCAAGAAGAAGACAGGCTATTTTGCCGCTCCATCCCAGATGGAGCCAGAAGATCAATTTGTGGTGCCACCTGATCTAGAAGAGGAAGTGAAGGAACAAATGAAGCAGCACCAGGAGGACAGAGCAGATCAGGAGCTGAAGGAACATGCAGTACCCATGCCAGAGGAGTTTGACACAGCTTTGTAACCCTATGAGTACCACTCCCACATTGTCTGTCCCAGGAAGCTCTTGTTTCATAAGAGCTGTCTTGCCCTCTGAGGGAGCTGGGATCTGCCAGGAGTACAGACACCTTCTGCTTCCTTAATGGAGTTGAGGAAGAATCAGGAAGGCCAACGTCTGGGCTGTCCATTCAACCACTGTAGGGTCTCAGTTGTTCTGTGAGCACACAGATCAGCAACTGAGGTCTGTTAGGAACTCTCTGGTAAGTCCTTGAACCCTGAGGTTCTGCCAGCTCTGAAGGAAAGGGGCTGATATGTGAGTGTGGAGTGAGGAGGCTGCTGAGGGAGAAATGCTCAGTGTTTAGAGTCCTGTGAATATTTCTGATGCAGTGTCCCACCCTCCCCCCCAGCACCTGACTTTATTATTCCTTGAAAGAATACAGCCAGTTGCAATGAAACTGACCTAAGAATGGTTTCCTACATTAATTGCAAGCACTTTTATTTATTGCACTTAAGCTGTTCTTTTCCTCTTCAGCCCAGCACTTTATTATTTAGGGTTAGGGGAGAAAGCACTCCACAGCAGGTATGCTGTGGACTTTTCCCAATGGATGTTCTTAGGGCAGTGGAGGACTCAGGGTACCAGTGTTCTGATGAGCACTGGTGTAGGGGAGAGTGAAGGTTACGGTGGGATCATTCTGTATAGGACAAGACAATACATAGCTGAGTGATAAGCAGGTGCCAACCAATGCATTTTTTATGGAGCATAGGAAAGATCAGCTCAGGACTGGTCAATTAAGGCAATGTGTAGATCTAGTGCTTCTAGGTGTAGAGTACAGACACACCTCAGCAACAACCTGGCCACCTTCATCCTGGATGCTTCAGTAGAGGCTTCCTGTATCCAGAAGACACGAGATAAAGCCAGTACCTTGTGTTTGTCTCAGTGCTCAGTCAGAAGAGCCAAGCTATAAACAGTGGAGTGCTGCTCTAAGACTGGCAGAAGCATTCAGTGCTCTTTTCCATCAACATAAACCTCTGCATTGTCAGCTACAGTGCCTTTGCTTGCCTCTGGAAACAGGAGTCATATTCCAAATACACAGCAACAAGCATTGCATGGTATGTTCCCAGTTTGGCCACAAACAAGGTAAAAGTGTACTTGTCCCTGCCTAGCCTTCAGCACAAAAGCAAAAATTAAACTTTTCATCTTACTAACATTTTTATCAGCACTAAAAAAGATGTTTAAAACAATCCCAGTAATGATGAATTGGCCAGTCTGCACTCAGATGCCTTGTGTTTCCATTAGGATTTTTGGTGCAGGGTGTAACTTGGCTGCCTATGTCATCATCTTGTATAAGGGTTGTGGAAACCACTGCCTCTGTAGCATGCAGATCTGTCTTCCTTTCTGACAGAGCTGGATAGCAGCTGTTCCTGTTATGTCAGTGGTGCAATAATCCTGACTGCAATGTGGGCTAGTGACTTTTCTTCATTAATTATATTTATGAAGAAAACCTAAAAGTTTCTTCTGAAGAGATCTGAGAGGTTTGAGTTGTCTATTTTTGTATCAAACCTTGGGCCTTGCTCAGAAGGAAGCACTGTGCAGACTATTTATGGAATTCTGTCAATATAGATCTTTTGACAAAATCTAATGGAGTTTTACTGAGATTTCAGAGTACCTTGAATTTCTTTTCACTAGGAAAAAATGGTATTTTTATCATGCATGAGGAGCAACATTTTAGGAAATACTTTGTGCTAGTTGCAGTGTAATCATGAAATAACCCAACTTTTTCCAAAGTTTAAACTCTCACCAGTTTTGGTTGTTTAAACACCTATTTCATTTGGAACTGGAGGTTGAAGCTAATTCTTAGAATGATAGAAACAACAGCATTTGAATCCTTTAGGCAGAGGAACAACAGCAGAAAATATTCAAATGCTAAAGCCCAAAACTCTTTCATGTTATCATCATGTAAGTATGCAGGAAAGGTTCATCCCTATGTATTCGACTGCAACTTTTGCTTCTGTCACTGGTGATAATTTTACCAAATATCTGTTGCTAGCCTCACACTTTCTGATATCTGAAATAGGCTGCAGAAAAGGCTCCATTCAGTATGGGACTGATGCAGAAACCCTTATTTCTGAATAAGACTCTGACAAACTCTGCAGTCTTGAGTGGCATGTATTAATGCAAATCAGGTCTCTGTTTCTTGCACTGATATGGAAAGTCCAGCGTGTCCCTGCCAGTCTGAACCAGTAGTATTGCATGCAGAATTGCCGCAAGGAGTTAATAATGAATGGCTCTACCTAGCTCAGTCATGAAGGACTAAGGAAAACACAGCTCTGCAATGGAGCATGCAGATTTCTGAGCTGCACCTCTTAAAGGTAGTGGCAGAATGGAACAGAAGGAATTCCTACTTACACTTTTTCTCCAGTGCTGTTTCTGGTTTTAAAGCAGAAAGGGAGTTTAAATACAGTCAGCTTCTATACTGTCATGGAAGACATAGCTTGTTATCTTTCTTACATTCCTGGCAGAATCCACAGATTTCTCTGAAGCTGGTATTACGAACTCTGGGCAGCAAAGGCTGAGTTAACTTTACCTGTTCCAAAAAGTCTTCCTGTATGTGACTAAGACAAGCACTGATGTCCTCAAGCAGCTTCTGTGTATTTTCCATGTGCTTCTTCTGAGGGTTAAGCTTTTCCTTTTCCATTTCAGCCATGGCATTGTGATGCTATTTCTCCAGTCATCCAAAATCTTTTTCATGCATTAAAAACAGTGCCTGTTCATCACAAAATGTTCTTTTTCCTAGGCCAGTTTTGGGCGTCAGTAAAGACACTGGCATAATTTTTTCATGCAAATATCTTAGATTTTCTAACATGGGATTCCAACTGCAGAGACATGCTTCAAGGTCACTGTCAACCACAGAAATGTGTTTTTTTCTGACATTGGTCAGGCAGTGGTATGGCTGGGTTATCTTCATCTGTCTAGTGATGACAACTCATAGAACAGAGTTCTTCCTCCACTACCTTTTGTTTTCCTACCTCCCTTGTGTTTCCCTTATTTATTAACACTACCTTATATTTCAAGCTCCCAAGGAGCACTGGTGTAGGTGGAAGTTATGAAAGGGAAGTCTACTGAAGGACTCATAGCAGGGTATAGAAAGTGTCTTCCCAGTTATCTTCCTTTTCTTCAGTCCCTTCCCTGATTTTTGTTTTTGGAGTTTGCAGAGATACCGTGTGATTATCACATACCCACATCACTGAGAATATCCTACTCATTCACAGACTTGCTGTTAGAGAGAGGTTCTCACCTTAAGGTCCTCAGGCTATTTTGTCCCTGCTGAGCAATGCATGCTATGCCACACTGCATGCAGCCACAGCCAAGTGAGGCTGAGGAGTTCATTGGTCCATCTCTTCAGTAATTCTGGCTCTGCTGATAAGCATGCTTGCTGAGAAAGGTACTCTGAAGGCATTGCTCTATCCTGTCCTGTCCTGTCCTGTCCAGAAAGGCATCTGTAAAAGGAACCCATAAAGGTTATATTGAGTGGTGGGTGTCTGGAGCCCAGGTGGTAAAGGTAAGAGATAGCCTCCAAGTTGCCCCCAGAACAAGGAACAGGCCCAGTGGAGGCAGCATGACAGACTGTTCATACCAGACTGGAATCTTGAGCCAGATGGGGGGATAAGATCCTGTTCCAAGAAGGAGGAAGTATTTCCCTCTCTCGGGACAAGCTGCTGTGAAGTCTGAAATCCTTCCCATGGTACACAGGACCTTCAGCCACACTAAGGCTTTGGACCTGTGGGGTTTCTGCACTCCTTCCAGACAGATGCTGGTGGCTTTTGTGTCACATGCCAAGGGCCTTTCTTCAGGCAGATCACCTCTTTGGTCTTGTGTTGTCTGCTGTTCTATTGCTCTCTGAAGACTTAACTGTATTTTTCCTCTTTTTTCACATTTTAAAATGTTACCTTTTTTAATGACTCATATGACCTTGCGCATGTTAAATATTGCATTGTACCGTTCACTAAATAATCACCTTTCATGGGTTTTTTTTGTTTTTAAAAGAGTATTTTCTGCATCCTACTCTAGCATGCACCAATAACGATCTCTGTTTTTATTGTGTATGGGGAGTAGGTTGTCCAGTGAGTGCACCCTCAGCACTGTGGCCTATGTATTGCTTTAGAAAGGCAAATAACCTAAGATTGTTGGAAAACACTAGTCCATTGATTCTTTACTCAGATGTATAGAGAAGTCCAGGAAGGAAGAGTATTTTTGCATTGAATTTTCAGCTGACTTAGCAATAAAGATTTTTACTTTCATCTAACAGGTTATTCTGATTCTGTTACTGTGCTGGAAGAAACATCTGCAGTATCCCAGTCAAAGGTAGCTGTGTCTAGCAGCAGCTGTGCTGCAGGTTATTCACTGAGCTCTATGTGCTACTTCACTCATCAGCCTTCCCTACAAAAACTTCTTCAAACCATTGTAAGAGTAGAATTAGGCTTAAATATTATTAAGGCAGCTTTCTGTTTCCTGCTAGAGGAATCCTGCCCTGTGTATTTGCTGTTAATAGCACTGTACAGTTCTAGAAGTAGCTGCAGCAAGAGGAAATACAGAAATGTTAACAGAAACAGGACCACAATGGACTGTCCACATAAATACCTGTGCTGAGACACTCGATACTAAAAGGCAGAAGAAATCAAACCCCAAAAGCACCTAGTATGTCCATATTTGGCATCTGTTTTACTTTAGTGGCTCTAGTTCTAATAGTGTTCCATGGTTTTGGTAGTTATGAGGATTTGGTCACTGGTGCCAGTGAAAGAAGAGCTACGTCCAAGGCAAAGCATTTTTCTGGTATATTTAGTTTTTTTAATATGGACACAACTCATCTGTGAGACTGTGATGGTTCCATCCCCATATGAACAATACACATAGTGGACATTGCTCTCAAGTGGAATTTCATTTTGAGGCAGGAGTTGGTGGTTCTAGTGCTACTTTTCCCAGTTAAATTTCCTATAAACGTTTTTCTAAAAAAAATTTTAAAAGTAAGAAAAGCATTTGTACCACTTGTACATTGAAAATGTACTTTGAAAACAATATATTTCTATATTCAGTCATCCATTTGATCTCATGAAGCTTTTGTCTGATTATCCCAATTCAGGGCATCTTTTAAAGCAAAACTCTTGCATACAAATTTTATGAAAGTATCATTTCATACAAAAATACTCCCTCTCCAGGAGTTTGAGAAGGCATTGTATCACAAATTAGACTGAGTGTGCGAGGTTTTTTCAGGATTATTTCATGACCTTATAAATGTCATGGTTACACTGGTCTGTTAATTCTAAGAGACCTACAAGGAAGCAGTATTCAGCTGTCACAACCGTGGGTCTCTATCACTTGTTTTTAGGAACTCTTTTCTAAGCAAAGTCACACGCCTTTTGTAAAGACAGTTTCAGCTACAAAAAGCTGTTCATTGGCAGAAGCATGTAGTGGCAGCGCTTTTAGCAAGGCATCACTGGATAAGGGGACACCTGAGGGTGGGACGGAAGGGCTGCCTGTGAAGCAGAGACAACCCATTGCATCAGCTTTGAGTCACTAATAATTCAGTAATGCAAATTCAAGTTAGGAATAGCCTCACTCTACTATATTTAGAGCTATGCCAGCTTGGTGAGTGTTCTGTAGCATTAAGGCTGCACTGTTCAGAAGAAAGGAAAGCATACTGCATCATCTCAGTAAGGAGTGTAGTGGAAGAATCATTTGAAAGTTCTTATAATCGCAGTGGCTTCTGTTTCTGTTCATGAACTGTCCTGTAATCTCTGACAGCCAGGCCTGCACTGAGCAGGTATGCCATGGCAGCCAGACAGCCCAAGAGGCCAGCAGCAATCTCTGCTCCATGCAGGCTACACCAGAAGCCCTGATACCCTTTGCTTTGATAAAGCTGCTCTCTCTCTTTGCACACTGATGAATTATAAACGCTCAGCAGGAAATGGAGGAAATAGTACAGAGCAGGCACTGTGCCAACTGCAATCACTATATACAGGGTGCATTCAATTAGCAGCCATGCTGGGAAGTGCCACGGGACCTGCAGAACACCAACCAAAATAAGAACACAAGGGAAAATCAGGAGACACCCTGCCACGGCCATCGCTGCCCTTGCAATGGGCAGCTTCAGTAGGTAGAAACGTTGGTCAAGCTGCTGGGCTCTTTCCCCATCCGCTCCGCTGAAGCCGCTGTAGGCCCCGCCGTACTGGTAGTAGTAGATGCCCCCCAGGGCGGGGAGGCCGGTGTATCCTCCCGCCGAGCCGCAAGACACGGAGCTGCAGACCAGGATCAGGGCAGCGAGCAGGACCTCCACCATCTGGCAGCAGGCTGGAGGGGAAGCCGCGGTGAGTCTGCGGCCACAGAGGAGGGCCGGGAGGGAGCCAGGTCAGACGCTGCGCTCCGCAGGACGGAGGGAGCGGCTCCCGCCGGCCGCGCTCACCCCGGCCCGTGCGCAGGTACGGGCAGCGCCGGCGCTCCAGCGACCACGATACGGCGCGGTTTCCCCGCGGCCCCTCTGCTTCTGGTCCGGCTACGGCGCTAAGGAGAGATGATGGCAGGGATGGCAGTGATTCGTCCAGGCGCCTCGCCGCCGCCAGTCCGGTCTGCTTAGCCGGGTCTCTGGCGCCCGCCCCGCTCAGCACCCGCCCGCTGCCCTCACGGCCCGCCCGCTGTCCTCACAGCCCACTGCCCTCACCGCCCGCCCGCTGCCCTCACCGCCCGATGCCCTCATCGCCCGCTGCCCTCACGGCCCGCCCGCTGCCCTCACCGCCCGCTGCCCTCACCGCCCGATGCCCTCACCGCCCGATGCCCTCACCACCCGCTGTCCTCACGGCCCGCCCGCTGTCCTCACCGCCCGCCCACCCCGGCGCGTCCCCCACGCGCGGCACGGGGGCAGCCCCGCTCCGCCATGGCCCTGCGCGGCGTCGCTCCGCCGGCGCTGGGGACGGGGGGCCGGGCCGGGCCGCCCCGGGCTACTGCGGGTGCGGTGAACTCTGTCTCGTCCGCTCGCCTCAGCCCCGCTGGCGCTTCTCTAAAGTAGTGGAAGCTGCGGCCCGCTCCGGCTCTGCCCCGTCTGAAGGTGCTCAGCTCCTCGGCGCAGGTGCACGGTCTTCCGGCACCTGCGCACAGTTCACCAGCTGTTGGCGTGTGTGCCCGCTGCCTTTCGCTTCCACGGACACTGTCGCCGCAATCCCTTGTGGCGAAAACGTCTCGAGGTTTCCCACCTGCCACAGAACATGCTTGTTAGTATCCGTTGAAAACTGACTAAATTTAACTAATTGAATTTTCACAATTGTACAAATTCTACTTTTTCCTGTGCTGTGAGTTTTGGTGAGTGTTCTTTATTCAGCTTTTCTGCAACCTTGTGCCTCTGTTAACTTCGCCCGTGCGTCTCTGTTCCCTTAAGCGCCCCCACTCCCAGCCTCTCTGGGCCTGCCCTAACTCCCCTAAACCCATTCTGTGATGCAGTGACTGCATCTCCATGCAACACTCAAGTGCACCAGCAGTTTGCATCACAGAAAAACAACCATCTCTGTCTTGTCCTGGCAATGCACAGCATTTTGTTGCTTCTCCAACTGCCCCAGCACAGGGCCTGTCTCTCCAGGTGCAGTCACTAACACCCTGGGATCTGTCCTGCAGTGCAACTGTCAGGTTCCAGTTCAGCCCTTGGCAGACCACATTCAGGTAATTTTCTTTAGATACGTTACCTTATATTTAGCCATACAGAACTGAATAGACCTCTTTTGTATCTTTTTGGTGGAGGCCACTTCAGACTATATGATTGGACCTTTTTACTTTACTTTTGCTGCTAGTCTGTCCTCCCATGCTGGCAGATCATTTGATGGTAGAGGAGGTAAGGTGCCAGTAGAGGAGGTGACAAATTACTCCTGTGGTTATTGGTGGTGGCTGAAGTGAAGGCGAGTGTCCAGGATCTCACCCATGCACAAGTGCCAGCATTTCTCAGGGCTGGTAAGGACAGAGCTGGTTCAGGAAAGGGAGAAAAGTAAGCAGCAGGACAATGTGGAAGTACAGAAAACCCCACATTCAGAGCAAATGCTTTTATTCAAGACTTTGGCCAAACATTGTCTGTAAAAGCTCTTTGATTTTACAGCAAAAAAAAATGCAAATAAATACTTTCATTATATTTAGGAAAATACATTTTGGGAAAACAGTTACACTGTAAGGTCTCAGACACAGTACCTGAATATGTGCCCTGAGAGGTCCAAATTTTTCTCTAAGATGCAGAAATACATTTCTTCCATCTGCAAGACTGGTGGCAACACTAAGACTATTTCACCCTTCTGTCTCTACAGAAGCAACAGCAGCAACCCTATAAATTTACATGGTGAAAAGCCTATAAACTGCACCTCAGCACTGTGGGAAAACACTCTCCTCAACACTTCACCTGATTCCACAAAGGACTGGAGACCTGAAAATGCATCTTAAAATTTACTGAAGTTGAGGTAAGAGAGAAGGAAAACAACCATTATTTCAGTTCCCAGTTCAGATAAAGGGGGCAGAAGTTGTGTGCTAAGTTAGAAAATGGAGAATCCATAGGGAGCTTAGGACTAGGACTCTGGAGATGGTGCAGGTGCTGAGCAGTGAGGCTGTTGCACATGCCTTTTCATCTGCATACGTTGCATCACTCAGAAAGCGGGCCTCTTTGCTGGATGGCTTTAAAAGTTTTAGCAACTCTTTGTGAACTTTTAGGGTCATGCACAGTGCCATTTTGCTTAGTAGAGCTTTTAACTGACATGAAAGGGACAGGAAAAACTAAGTTGAATAATCATGAGTCCCAAGAAGGGATGAAATAAGTGTTTCTTAACCAGAGTGTTGCTGCTGGTCATCCAGCAAACTGAAATAAAGCTTTCTTTGGATTTGCGTGTGATTTACTTGTTCAGAGACAGAGCCAGGAAGTATGGCTCTGTTGGAGATGTGTTCAGTGTTTTACTAGATTGTTTGCTGCTAAAAAATGAGGTACGAGCTTCAAGATACTGTAGAAGTGAGTCATGTTATTTCATTTCTGTTGCTATAATGCTAAATCTTAGCATGCTTTGTGTCACTTCACTTCTGTTCAAAGTACCACAGCTGAACTTGATCAGCAGCATCTTCTGGGCTCCTGTTCTCACTGCAACAAATACCAGTCAGCAGAACACAGCAACAGGAAGCCGAGGATACCAATATTATTCTTCACCACTGTTTTGGCTTCTCTTTGTAATGATTTATTATTATTATTATTGGATTCTTTGTTTCTGGCTACTTCTGATATCATTGCTGCCCTAAGGGAGGGAAGGGCCTGGTTTGGCTTGCCATGGACCAAGAGCTCTGACCTGGTTCAGTGCCCTCCCTGGGAACTTGGAGGGTAAGGTGGTAGGAACAAGTAATGAAATGCCTTGTATGTCTCCAGTTTGAGGCAGCTGGGAACTGCAGCACAATCACTGCTGAACGCCACAACCAGATTTATTGACTGTCCCGCATAAATAAATAATCACAGGGACAATGAGTGCAGCATGATGACGATAGAGCAGTACTGTAGAAAAGAACTGGAGGTTATTGTGAATGACAAACTGGACTTAAGTCCACAATGTCATCCTGTTGCGAAAAAAACTAACATTTCTAGGGTGTATAAACAGGAATGTCACATGTACGATGTGTGAAGAAATTCCTCTGCCCCCACTTCAGCAGTGGCTTGGCCTCAGTCTTGCACACTGTGTTTCCAGATATGAGCGGATCAGCTGGAGTGGATTCAAAAGAAAGCAAAAGAAATCTCTAGAAGTACAACTTAGGAGAAGAAGATTGATCGCAGACATCTCATTTGAAATAACAAGCATCTGTTAACACTTTGCAAGCTTGTTAATAGAGAGGTGTCTAGACAACTTGCAAACTTGTGAAAAACTTCTGTCAAGACCAGGGAAATATTTTGTTCACTCTATCTGCTGTTGCCATGGTCAGGAAACAAAGAGCTTTGCTTGGAACAAAAGGGATGTATTTCAGGCACCCTCAATGTTTCTCACACACACTCCAGTTCCACCATTTTATAAGGAGATGAGCAGTTGTTGCAGGAGTAGATTAGTCAGCAGATGGTAGGTTTCCATCACTGGAGCTCTAATTCAGTCATGAGAAGGCTGGCCTGTCTGTGTTCTTGTGAGAAGGAAATGCTTGTGCTGCCCACGGCACCCACCTCAAGCTCACATTGTCATCTCACCCTGCAAAGCCACTGGTGCCCCTTTCCATCCCATCTTATCCCATCCCATCCCCATTGGCTGGTCACTGTCCCAGTGGCTCCAAGGTCTTTGGAGGACAGCTGCCATGACGTGTCATGCAACAGCTCAAGTCTCTGAAGTCGAAAGTCAAACACAGGATATGCACTTAGCTGGATAATATTTACCTGGATGTAAACAGACACAAGTCTGGACAAGATGTTTTCTTTCACTGTGCCTATACTCAGGAACCGGTAACTCACACTTTGTGGAACATTCAGGGTCTGTAACAGGAGTTGCAAGTCTTTCATCATGGCTGTGGGGCCTGTAGCTCACTAGTGCTTTCCAACTGCCCACAAACTTGGAGTGCACTCTGTGTCTCTCAGCTTGCTGGCAATGGACTCAGTGCCCAGCTGAGCAAGCAAAAGCTCCAGCTGTGCCTGCTGGACCCTGTCCCCACCCAGCACCACAGTGGTCAGTGGTTGAGGAGTGCAGTCTGCTGTGCCCAACACAGGTGCTGTCAGATTGCTGCAGTGCATTTTCAAGTGCTGGTGTTGTGGGAGGCACACAAGATGCCATAGTCATTAAAGCATTTGGTTTTTACATTCCCTGGTTTTCTTGATGGGTAACAGTAATGAGATGGTGAACAGTAGGAGATGGTGCTCATTAAGCTATATTAATGCATATGTTTTTCATCTGCAGAGGAGATCTGCAGGGCTTGCAGAGGAGAGTTCTACCAGGAGCCTAGGCAGGGTCACTGTCCCTGCTGTAAAGCCTTCCATTTGTGCACTGTGGGAGCCGCCTTGTTCCCCTTCCAAAAGAAATGCAGAGACCAGACAATACCTAGATGCCAGTGCTCCACTTTCCAAAGCCCAGCTCATAGGTAGCAAGCGCACCCTTTAAACCACTTGCAGTACACAGAATGCTTTTCCAGAATAGGCATCTCTAGCTAGACTGTGCAATTTCAGTGTACTTCAGATTTTTATTTCTGAGATCAAATAAAAATTGATCCTGAATGCAGACAGATAGATGAACTGTAGCTACTGTAAATTTTTTAATTACCCTATTACTGATTCTGAGCCACTCTTTGTGGATTGTGGTATCTTTCTGGCTCTTAAACATGTTTTTTGCAAAGCTTTGGAGAGCATAGCTGGGCTTTTTTGGAGCTGATTTTTCTGCTCTGATTATGCAAAGTGGTAACAGGTGTTATGCTCCATTTCAGCAATTAAGATTGCTGGAGGCACAAGCATTGCCATCACTTGATCAGAGGCTCATGCAGATACATGCAGGCTTGGCACAGCAGCCCTGCCTACACTGTGAGACAGCTTCAACTCTGAGTACATGCATTTTCAGAGTGCCTGTGTAACCTGACCTGTCAGGGGCAGGTTTGTGCCTTGTGTTCATAAAACCTGCTGCAGTGTTAAAATGATACTGTCAGAATCAATAAGCAGACACAACATTCATGACAGACATGGAGGCTTTATTGCTGTTTGCTCATCTGAGACTTTAACAATAAGTGGATTAAAAAAAAAAAAAAGGATAAAGGAAAGACCATATAGTTGGTTATTAAAAGCTGATTCAAATGGGAATGCAGAGACCAAACAGAGATTAGGATACACACAAAACCTGAACTGGCTGGTGCTGTAAAAGCAAAATATAAGGAAGTAACAAGTGAAGTGATTTGTTATCGACCCTGGTGGATTTTTATGCAGAGTACTAGTTGTGTGTCTGTCCCTGCAGCAGTGCACCCTGAATTGGCAAAACTGTCCTTGTGTAAGACCTACCTGCAACCTGACAGAGACAGGTTTGTCAGTGCAGCAATACTTGACCCTGTGTTCCCCTCAAATAGCTGTTTTTCAGTCCTGCTTTTTGACTGCAGCTCAGTGTGGAGGCTGAACTGCTTGGTCTCACTGGCTTCACCTCTGCGTATAGAAATGGGACTGTGGGAGCCCTGGTACCAGAGAAAGGCAGTACAGTAAAATATGCTGAAGTTATCAGTAATTTCTCCTTCCAATGGGAAGAAATAAAAATCAATTGCTCAAGCTACACAAGAAAGAGGGAGCTGAAGAGGTATGCGCAAGATATCGGTGGGGTTGACCTGCTGGGACAGAGGACTAAACTGTAGAGGGTGGAGGCAAGTCAGTGGGGTGACATGCTAGTGGGGAGCATAGGGCCTGACAATCCAGAGAGACAGCCACCTTGCTGGCAGAAATGCCTCCTGAAGGGTATGGCTGCACCACAAAAGGATGGCTTGGCCATATTTCTAGAATACAAAGTACTGAGTTGTATGTTCATGCTTTGGGACGCCCTGTGCACAACAAGGGGTGGGAGGATAGGAACTGCTTTACCTCATGTGAAAGCATCTGGAGGAGGACTAGAGTCATGCAGTGAGAGAAGGGCGTTGCAATATCAGGAGAAACCCACTGATGCCATTGTACACTTCCGTCCTCATCGTGCTTCTCACCGGGTTCTCAGCCTTATGTAACTGAGCCTCCTATGTCTCCAGAGCCACATTTTCACCCCCTTGGCAACAGGCTTCCACTGTGGCCTCTCCTGAACCCCACTGCTGTGTGCAGTATGACGGGTAGAACTCCAGTTGCGTCAGTTTGGAGGTTGTTGCTAGGCAGAACATACAGCATCGTCCTTGAGGCCTTCCAATGTCATATTTAACCCTGCCAGGGCTGTGGCATGGCAAGAGATGGGGCCAGCTGGGCCAAGTGAGAAAATAACTTGTAGGTGCTTGGAGAAAGCCTGCATAAACTTCCAAAGGTTACTCATGTCAGGTTTCAGTCAAAAGAAGAGAGAAACTGTGTAGCCCTCAGCAGGAGGCTTCAATACAAAGATGTTTCTCTGTGGAAGGGTTTTGAAAAGTGCTATTCCTTGTCCAAAGTCCTTGGGGCTGGTTGCATTGAGAAGTCTGCCCTCTAGTTTGGGGCTTAGAATCCTGGCTAGACCTGCTGTCTGCATTCCACTGCCTTCCAACCTGCCTCCAGCCCTGAATCCTTGGCCCCCATTGTGGCCTCAGGAGTGCCCATTGCATGCAGTGCTGGGGTCAACATCTGGTCATGGTTCCCCAGTAGTGTCAGCCCAGCCACAGCACTGAGGGAAAGAGTCACTCATTGCATCTGGGAAGGTGCAGCCTTACTGATGGTTGTGTAGTAAGCATGGGTTGAATGCAAGGTCTTTTCTCCTCCAACTCAGGTGCAGGTATAACAGGTAAAATTCACAGTGACCACTAGCCTCTGCAGTCTGTTTGCTCTGAGGTTGACAAGTCTCTCTTGTCCCTAAGCAGCTCTTCAGTCTCTGGCCATTTGCTGCCATGGCACTAAGGGAAGACTTGGAGCAACCCTTGGAAGGCAGCAAGAGTGCAGATGTGCCTCTTATCACAGATGTGTCTCTTATCTGTCAGTTGTCCTAGCCATGCAGGAATTAAGAGACAGGAAACCATATCACTTAGCAAAAAAAGGAATGGTATCATCTGTAGTTTGTAGTACCATCAAAGAGTGAAGAATTGCATAATTTCTACTGGCTGCCAGAATTATCAGTTTACTTGCGTCTTGCAGCAACCAAAAAAAAAAAAAAAAAAAAAAAAAAAAACAACAACAAAACAAAAAAAACCCAAAAAAACCCCCCCCACAAAATTTAGGAAATTAAAAAAAAAAAAACAACAATAAACACTGGCTAGTGAAGTAGTGAAGTGTTTTCCTCCCTTTAGTTTGTTGAGGAAGATGCCTCCCAATTCTAATGAAGCCACAAACTGGTGTTTGTCAGCTAGTGCATTGAGATCCCAGAAACTCTTGGATCAGGACAGACTGATGGCTTCCTCAAACTTTACGGTCCATCAGTCCACTCTCAGTGAATTACAAGATGTTAGTGTTGGAAAACCTGGACTCTGCAAATTTGTCCCCAGCAGTGTTTGCAGACTGAGGAAAGTGGTGGCTAAGGATGGCATCCCAGGCACTGCAGGAAGCCAAGATGTGTCCTTAGGCTGCCCCCAGAAAGAGTTAATGCACAGCCATGTTCCAGGTGTTTGAAGTGACTGTAGTTGCAAAGGGGAGGAGATGTCATTTCTGGGTGGGGAGAGCAGCCCTCTCTGTGAGCCAATGGCTAAATGATTCAGTCTCAACGCCCAGTTTTGGGGATTATTTCATGGGCAAGAATTCACAGGACTTTCCTCTCAAGGGAATTTGTCCTGGATGAAAACTAGGGACTGGACCCCCAGGTTTGTTGGTGTCTCCCTGTCTGTGCTGTAGAAGGTAAAGTGCTATGCTCTGGTGCCTTGCTTCTTTCAGGTGGGTAGTGGGGAATTCTTTCCTGGCTGCCTACATTGAAAGTATTTATCCTGCCTGTGTCTACAGCTCCCCTTTTCAGAAGAACCATGTTGCAGGGTGGTGTAAGGGTTCTGGTAGGATAGACTGTGTATTTGGGACACAGCCCATCTGTTAAACTGAGATACGTGGCTCATTTCTAGGCTCAGTTTTTTGTGCAGCTCTGCTGTATATTTCTTCAGCTGACTTTCTTGTGGTGGAAAGGAAACTCAGAAGGTTTCAGAAGAAAAGCTGAAGTCTTTCTTTGTGGCCCTGTTAAATCAGCTTGGTTTGCTATAAATGGCGTAATAAGGCACTGCTGGTAGAGTAGAGTAACTGCAGCAGCATGAGGCATCTCTAAGTGCAAACTTCACTGAAGCAGTGAAAAGTTGTTCAGATACCAAATCCTGCCTGAATCAGGCAACACTACATCCCTTCTGGCTCAGTCTCTGTAACAAGGAAGGGGAAGCTGTGTTGTATCTGCGAGTGTGGGGCTATGTAACTACCATCAGGAAAGGGCCACCGTTCACTGAATTGCTTTTCAGTGGAGCAGAGAAATAGGACAGAATAGAAAGCATAAACAGTTTGTGGCAGGATTACAAGGTAACGTGCCAGTTTCAGCAAGAACAGACTTTGTGTCTCAGGAGGTCTGCCTTTTTCTATGCCCCATCCTTAAACTGCAGGTGGATATTCCTGAGTCATCAGCAGTTAGGCTTTTCCTGCCTGGTCTAGCTCGTGTTCTGGGTATAACGTGCTGGGATGTGCAAGTTACTTTTGTGTCCATTTTTGGGTCTTGAAGGCAGCTGTTCCTCTGCTGTGCCTTGCTTGTTGCTCAGTTTCAGGTTGAACTGCAGGCCCTTTGCTTGGGGCAGTGCTGCCTCCTGGATTTCCCTCTTGGCCATACCAGTCTTGCTCCATTTCCTAAGCATTGCCTTTTGCTTTACGCTCTCTGGGCTGGACTGTTCTCTGCTGACAGAAGCAAGTGTCTAACGCCTATCCTGCCACTGCCCAGTGCATGCTGATAACTTTGAAGAACTACCTTTTTGGTGTCTGATATTTGATTTCTAGTGCTGCATATCTGTCTGTAGACTAGAAGAATATTCTGGATATGAACACTCATAGTGGGCCAGCCCTTGTGTTTGCAGGTTGAGGTGTGCAAGTTGATAGCTGGGGGGAGAAAGTGGGTGACCTGGTCCTTCTGTCAGTGGAATATTGAATCTGCAGTCAAGCAGTGACTACAACATGCTGCTAATTCTTGGCTACTGGCTTTAGCAGGGCTTTCTCCTCCTCAGCACAGAGGTCCATGCTAGGCAATGGTGCAGCTAACACAGAGAAGTGCCTTGATCTTTCCTGATCTCTCCCATTGTATTGCTCTCTCACTTATGCATGGGGTTTCACTACATCCTGGCACCAAATACAGCCCTACTTGCTGCTGCTGCTTTGTCCATAGGCAATAGGTAGTGTCTACAGCTTTCAGAAGTTTTACTTGTGGGCTGCATCCCCAAATGGACAGATTCCTTGTTTGGCATGTGTTAACTAAGCCCAGGAAATTCAATTTGCATTGACAGCTCCCAGGATGGACTCGTATCTGATCCAAGTGAATGGCCATGGAGATCATGCCCCTGTGCTAGATGTTCATCTCAAGAACACTGGGAACACCATATCACCAGGGAAGGTGAAGGGTCGGAAGCCAAGATGGGCTGTCAGGGCTTCTGAAATGTCAAAGAAGACTTTTAATCCTGTTCGAGCCATTGTAGACAGCATGAAGGTGGAGCCCAACCCAAAGAAAGCCATGATCTCCTTGTCCTTAGGTGAGCATAGTTCTGTGGCTGAAGCCTCCAGGTATTTGAATCAGCTGTGTGGCTGACGGATTGCAGGGCTCTGAAAGGCACAAAGTTTGTGCAAACACCAAAGGATAGGTCAGACAACCACACAGCTCTGTTCCTGTAACAGATGAGTAAGAACTTTACTATTTTCTTAATTTTTGAAAAGGAGACCCAACGGTCTTTGGAAACCTTCCCACAAATGATGAGGTCACACAGGCTGTGAAGGAGGTTTTGGATTCAGGACAGTACAATGGTTATGCTCCATCTGTTGGTAAGTTGACAAAGCTCATCCTGTGAGAGTTGGATGAAGTCATGTGCCAGCTCCTACCCCACATCAGGTATATGGAACCCACAGCACCTTTCCATTAGCACCCTACAGCTGTCCTCCCCAATAGTCACATGAGCACACAAATACGTGTATCCCCCAGATACACCTGTGTACTCTTTCCTGCATGGCCTATTTGAGGCCCAGAGCTCCTGCAGAAGCTGTTTGCTGCCCCAGCCATTGGGGCAGACAGGGTATCAGGAACCCAGAAGGGCTTGGGACTGTGTGTCCCTGCCATGGGTTATAGGGAAGCTCCTTTCTGGTCTGCCTTAACCAGGACTCCGCTTGGGCTCCCTGACTTCACTGACACCATGAGCTGTGTTTGCAGTTAGTGCCAAAACTATGCACAGAGCATAGATCATGTCTGTATCATGGGCCCTTTGACCTGGTGACAGGGAGGGCTGCCCCAGTGCCACCACTAAACAGTGAAAGCCATGTCATCACACTTGGCTTTCTTCTGGTTCAGAAAAGCCCCTGGCTACCTTCCACTCTGCTTCTGTCAGTTCTGTCCCTGGGACATGCTGGGGCCAGTTTGCCTTCCTGCCCAAGGTTTCTCCCTGCTCTTAGCCATTATGGCACAGCCTTGGGGCTGCATGGTGCTTGGCCTCAGGCAGGACAGTGTCTGCTACCCTGGGACACCACCAGATAGGTTTTCCCCAGCTGGGCAGCAGCTGTGAGCCTTGTACTCATAAGAAGAAAGAAACAGTATTGGTAACAAGAAGGAAAGAATCTGTAAAAACCTCCCTTCCATGTTTGACTCTTTCCTCAGGCTACCAGTCCTGCCGGGAAGCTGTGGCTGCATACTACAACTGCCCAGAGGCACCGTTGAAGGCCCAGGTACTGGTGCCCAGCTAAGGCACTCCCACTGCAGTGCAGACAGGGTGCTGCTGCCTGCAGATCATGGGGCATGGGGGCCTTACCCCAGCTCTCCCTCCCTGCCCAGTCACAGTACTAAAGGCTAGCCAAATCACCTTGTCCCAAGGTGGCCTCCTGCTGCTTTCATCCCTTCCCTGAGCCCTTCACCTCCACCCTTCCCAGGAGGAGGTTGCACTTTCACCAATTGAAGTTTCCCTGCTTTCAGTTAGGCTCTGGCACTCTTTTTGGCTGAGAAGTTCTACCTGGCAGAGCTGAATGTTACGTCACTCCTGTGTGTCTGGAGTACTTCAGAGTGGCTGTGCTTCCCATTGACGTCTTTGTTCTTTGCAGGATGTCATCTTAACAAGTGGCTGCAGCCAGGCCATAGAGCTTGCCTTGGCAGTGCTGGCCAACCCAGGCCAGAACATCCTGGTGCCACGTCCTGGCTTCTCCCTCTACAAGACTCTGGCTTTGTCTATGGGGATAGAGGTCAAACTCTATAACCTCTTGGTAAGTGGTGGCAGGCCTAGAAGGGGCAGCCCTGACATTTCTCCTCTCAGAAATACCCTGGGAAGTGGGTGAAGGTGACATGAGTAACCCTGGGTGCACTGGCACACTTGACTTTGTGTGGGAAGTCCAGTTCCTCAGCTTTTACTTCCCCTTCTCTTCACTTCATTAGCCAGAAAAGGCCTGGGAAATTGATTTGGAGCACTTGGAGTCCTTGGTGGATGAGAAAACAGCTTGCCTCATTGTGAACAACCCATCGAACCCCTGTGGCTCTGTGTTCAGCAAGAGCCATCTCCAGGAGATCCTGGCAGGTGAGCCTGCCTGTGTGTTTCTGGGGCCTGTGGCATGGTTGAAGTCTAGTGTCTTTCCCCATTGCTCGTGTCTCAATCACTGCAGCACCATGGCCCAGGGCTTTGCTTCTGACTAACTCCACCTCAGGAATGAGGACTTGCTCAGTGTGGAGGTGCTGTCTTATCTAGGCAAGAACATGCAGAGTATGTGTCTTCCTCAAAAGCTCTGTGTGACTTGGACTGCTCATTTCTCTCCTCTGGCTCTGCACAAGGAGTGTTCACAGGACCCTGTGCTTGCTGAGCCCAGTCCTGACAGAGAGGGCTGTGCTGCCAGTCCCCACCAGTTGGAGCAGAACTAGGCTCAGTCAAGGCAGGGATCCCCAGTGGTAAGGCTATCTAAATACAGTCCTTCAGTCTGTAGGAGGAAGATAGGGACCCTGTGCCCTAAGACAGATCTTTCCTCAGAGCTCTGCCAGGCTCTGCAGCAAAGGGAAAGTCTGTTCCCATGGAGGATGCACATGGCCAGGTTGAATGCTCTCTCTTCCACAGTGGCATCAAGACAGTGTGTGCCCATCCTGGCTGATGAGATCTATGGAGACATGGTGAGTGTCAGTTGTAGTCCTTTGTACTCCCAATGCTGCCTGTCCTTTTTGATGCACCTAATCCTTGGCCATGGCAGCCAGGTCTCTAGAGGTGAGGGACAGCTCCATTCCCATGTGCCTGGGTTCATGCCTGGAGCTCCTGGTCCTTTGGTGCACAGTCCTAGGGGAGCCTCTCACATCTAGCTCCCTTCCTCTTCCCAAACTGCTTGCTTTTGTGTGTGTGCACTTGCTATGTTCCTACTTTGAAGCTGTGAGTTTCCACCATCAATTTCCCATCTCTTCCCTGCAACCCTTCTTCTTAAGCCTCATGCTTACGTCCAGTTCTCACAGTAAGAGGCAGGGACAGCCCTAATACAGTCTCTGGTCGTAGGTATTTGCTGACTGCAAGTATGAACCCATTGCAACTCTCAGCACCAATGTGCCAATCTTGTCCTGTGGTGGCTTGGCAAAGCGATGGCTAGTCCCTGGCTGGCGGATGGGCTGGATCCTAGTTCATGACAGGAGAGACATCTTTGGTAATGAGGTGAGAACTGCTGAGTTGCTGTCATGGCAACAAACTTGCAGAGTCTTCAGTATGTGGATCATCAGGTCTTTAACTGATACAGGCAGGTACTGCTCTTTTGCTCTCACATGGGTGTCACCCAGTTGCGCTCACGGGCTTTTCTGCCCCTCTTTCATGTCCCTTCCTTATTCCATCTACTCCCAGATATGGCATTCTACCCATATCTACACTGTAACTCACTCTGTGTCTCTGCTGCTCGTTAATATATGCCTTGTCATTTTTCTGTGCTTCCAACTTCTCAAATAGCTTCAGTGTGCACTGAAAGTATTGCATGGCTTATCTGGCGTGTGGAGTCCATGTGTGGTGTCTATGTGCTCTTACACGGTTTCTCTTAAAAGTAAGAACAGAGCACCTTGAAGTGCTGCCAGTACTTTGTCTGGCTATTTTTCAGCTGTGTTACAAGGACAACCATCTACTGCAGTGACCTTTCCACCTAGAAGGCTCTCTGCAGAGGAAGAGGGAGAAGAGAGGACCAAATGAGTGAGCAGAAAAGCTAATGTTGATTGTCCTTACCTGGCTTTGAAAGTGTGGATTGTGGGCACAAACCAAAGGGAAATTCAAAATTGTATTTGGAACAGCTCTGGCTTTATTTGTATTATGTATATTCCAGCCTGGTTTGAGTCAGATTGGGAAGCTCCAAAGGTTGTCTCTGTTGATATTTCAATCTGCAACGGAAGAACAGAGAATGACACTGTAAATGGTCTGCTAAACCTGGCATATACTCAGACAAATGTTCTTTGGTACTCTGTATGCTCACTGAAGAGAAGGGTGTGAACAGCTGTAGAAATACAGGAAATGAACCTTGGAGCTGTTGTATTCCTTTAGGGAAGCATCATCTAAACTGAAAATATGATGTTTTCTCAGATCAGGGATGGCCTTATAAGACTGAGTCAAAGAATCCTAGGACCCTGTACAATTGTCCAAGGAGCACTGGAACGTATCTTGCACCGAACACCACCTGAGTTCTATCACAACACCCTAAGCATCCTCAAGGTAAACAGCCTGTTACAGATCAAGAAAGTCTGCTCACAGATTGTTTGGAGGGAGTCCTTTCTCTCTAGTTCATCATTTTTCCTCTCCTCCCTCCCACTTGGAGGTGCAGTTTTTTCTGTTATTAGGATGACCCAACAGCAAATTCCAGCAGGAGACATTGTAATAGGCAGAAAAAGCCAGCTGTGATAAGTTTCAGGCAGCCTAGCTCTGCAGCTGGAGCTGCTGACCCAGAGGATGGAGTTTGGCACTGACTTGCTGAGCTCAGCTCAGTAACACCTGCTGTACTCAAGGCCATGATCTCCCATGCTGTTTGCATTTTTTGTTCCTTTATTTGCAGTAGGAAAACCTGTTCATAGTCCCAGTCCAGAGTCTAGCTTCCAATCATTGAGCTGTTTCCTGGAATTTCTCCTGTTTTGAAATTTCTCCTTTTTGCTTTTCAGTCTAATGCTGACCTTTGTTATGCTGCCTTATCAGCTATCCCTGGCCTTCAGCCTGTGAGGCCCGCTGGAGCCATGTACCTGATGGTAAGTGAGGGTCGCCAACAGTCACACTAGGTCTGTTTGCCAGAGCTAGTCAGTGTTTCAGATTAGTACTTGCCACCAGGTCTCCGCTACTATGCATTTTCATATTGCCCTGTGTGGTAAATGCATCTCTTGGTCACTTTAGAAGGCCAGGATATGCTGTTCACTTGCTCCTACACACAACTCCATGACTTGTACTTTGCAAGACAAGGCTGTTTTACCTGGTTATGAAGCCAGCTGGTAACCAGATACCCCTATAAAACAAGGCAGATTATCATACCTCCTGTAGAAGATGTAGCCTTCTTCATACTAGCATGCCTTTCTTCTGCCTGTGGTGTTGCCTCTTCTTTTGCCTTTTCCCATGCTTGTTTGCTTTAAAGTTTATAATGTGCTGAAATTTCCTTTTTTGTCTCATCAAGCTCAATTGAGACATTTATCACACTTGAACATATTTTTAAGTTTGTTTTTTTTTCTTTTATTTTATTCCATCTCATAATGTCTCCAGTTTTTCATTCACTCTTAAAATGTGGACTCAGAACTGGACAATATGCAGTATCTGTCTCACTCATTTCTACAGAAAAATCCTTATCACTTGACCCTGTTTCCAGTTTTACCCTGAGCTACACAGGTCATTTTGCTTATTATGTAGAGGCACAGCTCTAATATTCTTTCATGCTTTTTGTATTTCTGCAGTAGATGACCATCAATTTCAAATTAAATCGTGTGTTTATTTTTCTTTCTACTAGCTCTTTCAGAACTTTTGTATGCAAATTATCTCTCAAATTATCTGTTTAAGAATATTTTCATGAGATGTTTAAAATCTTCTTTGGTTGTAAAGGTCAGTCTGGATGGGGCCCTGAACAAGCTGATCTAGTGGATGGCAGCCCTGCCCATAGTGTAGACATTGGAACTATATGAGCTTTAAGGTCCCTTCCAGTCCAAATCATTCTAGAATTCTATAAACAAAAGGCTAGAACAGCACTGTCTTCATGTGAGAGATGGACAGCTGCTTTCTTTCCAAGTACAGAAATATTTATTGAAGAATATACCATTTTCGTGTCATTTAAGCAATTACATTGTTCTACAATTTTGTTCATTATATTCTAGACATTGCTGTGTTTATTTTTATCTTAAACCAAAGCATTAGGTTTTTTACTTGCATGAAAGATTATTTATGAGTATTGAGTTCTCTACCAAGCTCTGTCTCAATGTCTTATTTTTTCCTTTTCACTTCTTTATTGGTTATTTTGTCTTTTCTATCAGGTGTTTTTTTACTGAAGTAGCATTTAACCGAAATTCCATCTTTACATAGTTAATGAAGGCTTTTTCAGAAGCCCAGTTTTCATTTACGTTTCTGTCTTGCATCCCAGGCAGCCCAAGTCATGAGTGAAAATTGAGGGCAGACAGTTGCACTTGACTGGGAAGTCACTGGGCCATGTGTGTAAACAAGGACACTGTAGATAGCAGGTGTAGATAGTAGACACTGTAGATGGTGCCCTTGATTGCCATGTTACATCTGTCTGCTGCAGGTTGAGATTGAGATGGAGCATTTTCCGGAGTTTGAAAATGATGTGGAGTTCACTGAGCGACTCATCTCGGAGCAGTCTGTGTTCTGCTTGCCAGCCACGGTGAGCCTAACACTGAGAGCTCCAAGGAGCTGTGAGGCCAAAACATAATGGGAGAAGCTGGAAGGGCTTGCATCCCTGAGCTCTGACAACAGGCTGGGAGTTGTGTATGCAAGTGTCCATGGTCTGCAATAGTGTGTAGGAGCTGGCTGTCAGCTCCCTGTGCTGTGTGTGGCAGTCTCTGGCTCAGTAACAGCCCCCAGTCAGGATATTCCCAGCTCCAGGCTTGCCCAATATTTCTCAAGCTGGAAGAGCTTTATCCATGCACTCCATGTATTCCCACACCTCCCTGCTGAAGGTGCTCTCTCAGAGGAGTGCTATGGGTAACACAGGTGGCTATATTCCTTTCCTCAGTCTGTTTCCAGTTCCTCTCCCCTGCAGACACAGGGAAGACTGAGAACTTCTGTGCCTTGCATTCAGTTCCAATACCAGATATGGACAGGGCCTTAAATATTTTCCAGGCCTCTCCTTCACTAGCTCCTTTCAGCTCATTCCCTGCACAGTCTGGTCTGCGCAGTTCACGCAAAGTCCTCTGGCCTGTGCCATTCACAGCATCATGTCTACACAGATGGAAATGGGAGATTTGCTTGCAACAGGAAAAACAGTCTTAAGGAACAAGAACCAAGCCCTGCTGTTCCACCTTGACCTGTATTCATGTGCTGATGAAGCTCATGGTGCCAAGGCAGGGCTCTAAAAGTGGCACTATCCTGGGTGCCAGCTTCGTCTTTTTTCATTTCAGTGCTTTGAGTACCCAAACTTCTTCCGCGTAGTGATCACCGTTCCTGAGGAGATGATATTGGAGGCCTGCAGTCGCATTCAGGAGTTCTGTGAGATGCACTACCAGGGTGCTGAGGTGGCCCAGGATCTGGAGTGTGACAAGTAGCTACAGCTGTCCCCCTGCCTCTGTCAGGCTAGACCTTGTATGAGGCAGCAGCCAGGCAGGCAAGGCTGCTTCCAGCCAGCCCCACCCTGCCTATAAGCAGTCAGTGCTGCTTTGCTTTTTGTGCTCCACAGACTCCTCAGCATTATGGAAGGAAGATGACACTTCTCTCTCCTCCTCCACTAGAGCTTGTACATCCTCTTGCTTCCAGTCCCCCATGTCTCTGTAGACTCAGCATCTGTGCCCTATCTTGGTCTGTGCTACTTGTGAACCAGCTGCAGGCAGGGGCAGAAGGTTGTTCCTGAGTTGGGACCTGTGGCAAGAGCCATGTTGGCCTGTGGCTCCTGTGCTGGCCACACTTCCCCTTGGGGACAGGAGAAGGCTGCTGTCTTGGAGGATAAGAGAAAAGTACCCACATCTCACCTATGTTACCTTAGGAGGCCAGAGCTCTTTATACTGAGCCCTTTGTGTGATAAAGGGAGTAAGTTATTGTAACTTTTTTATTAATAAAAATTCTGACATGGCAGGCCTGCACTGTCCTACTGTTGTGCTAGGTTGGGCTTGGTCGGGCTTGGTCACTGTGTGGGTCACCTTTGCTCCCCCATGGTATTACAGTGCCCCAGACATGTCCCTGCCTGCCCAGGGTCCATCCTGTCTGCCAGCAGGAATATGATGAGAGTGATTCAGATCCCCAAAGAAGCCCACCAACCCTGAGAGCAGGATGGGCTCTGCAAGCTTGACAAAGACTGGAGCCAGCCCCCCCCTGCCCTGATGATGTTGGCAGCTCACTGAGGCAGTCTGTCTGCATCTTCTCCTTGGCCCTCACAGCCTCCCCCACTGTGGACCCCAGCAGTGCAGTGGGTGCTGTGCTTGCTGCTGCAGGGAGGCAACTGTCCCCAGGACTGGAGCTAGCCATGCCTAAGTACTCAAGGCTTGGCATGCCTTTCCTGATGTAGTGGTGAATCATGGGGTGGTGTCCCATGATTCATACTGTATGTGGTGTTTGTGACATGCCAATGCTACCAGGGTTACTGATAGCTGAATACGTCAGCTCCATAAAGTAATAAGGAACTGGTGGCCTGTTGTCTGTTTATTCAGTGGAAAAGGGAGGAGGTGATAATGCCCATTGTAACAGGTGTTCTGGTGAGATGGTCAGGAGTAATTTCTCGTCTGTCAGAGGGGCAGTTTGTTGAGTGCCTTATGTTGCCACCTTCAGCTCTGTTCACCTGTCCTCCCACAGAGTTGGGATCCACAGGTCAACCCTGCCTCCCCAATGACAGGAAAAGTGAGCTAGCCCTGGATTACACACTGAAAGTCCTGACAGGTTCTATAACTGTCTAATTGTCTCCCCTTTCCTTGCCCAGTACAAAATCTGGGTGCCTCCCCTCCATTAGAGGGGAGGGCTAAATGAGAACGATGGCAGTGTGTGGGAAGGTCTTTGACATGTCAGCTGAGTATCCACGCTACATCTTTTCCTTTCAAAGAAAGCAATCCTGGAACAAAAAGAGAGGGAAGCTGAGGCTATGGGCGAATGGTACACAGCTTCAGAGATTTCATGACACTAGACCTTCAAATAGAGCTGAATAACTAGAACTACTTAAGAAAAAACATTGACTAGTAACAAGCAGGGTGGTGTGTGAGGGGTCTGTTGGACCAGGAGGCCTTTAAAGCATGATGTTGCTGATTGTTATGCCATCTTGAGCCTACTACAGCTTTCGGGTACCATCTGCTTCCTTCAGTTCTTCTCCATGTACCTTAGGTTCTGTGGCTTTAATCCCCATTACTAATAAACAGGTCCTGGTTTTAGAGAAAGCTGATCCTTTGAGATTGCTCTTCCTTCAGGAAGCCCTTTTCTTTCAGAGTCCCCTCAAAGATGTCTGTTAACATGCAAATATTCTGCAATAATTAACACAGTCCTGTTTCTTTTTGACTCAGCAGCCTTTAAATGGGAAGACTGGGAGAGCCAGAGACATAGCATATATATACCCCATAAAACTCAGGATATTTAGATTTCTCAAGGCCACATCCTCCACTGCCATATTTTGTAAACATATCACTGCCTTTTGACCACACCTAGGTTTTCCCTGATGCAATAGCAAACTAGCATTAAACCACAAATGTGCTGGTATCATTTTTCAGGTACTAAACTCACAGGTGCTTTGTGTCATGGTGTGGGCACAGGTTAGAGCACCCTGCCAGCCATACAAACTAGCCTAACTTGGAGTTTGGAGATACTCTGTGCCAAAGAAAACCCCTTCAGCATTGAGATCAAGGAAGAAGTCAAGACACAGGTCTAAATCTGCTCTTTGGGGGTGCTCAGACAAGATCTACAGAGCTTTAGCAGAACTGCCCCTGTGTCCTTATAGCTGGTTGTGGGAAAATAAGGGAAAATTGGCAAGGAGGACTGTAAATACACTCAAGTGTCTTGTAGGTGAAGTGTAGAAAATCATATATATTATATTAATTGTTGTTTAGTCTTGTGTACTTGGCAAGTGGTACATCTGTACATAGGCCTGTGCTAGACTTAGAACCACTCCATTGAACATGCTTGACATTCCTGCTTTGCTGTGGTGAAGATGAAATCTCAGTGGTAAACTGGGCCTATAATAATCCCTGATATACATGAGACAGAAGCAGGTTTGGTGATCCTTGGGCATGAATGAGACTCCACAGTGCTGGCATCCCTGTTTGTATGCCTCTCCCTGGGCAAGATCCTCGCTGCTTTGAGGATCCCCTGGTTGGTGAGGTAATGGAAATAAATTTACAGTGCATTTCATCTGTTTTTGTGGTTGTTCCTGCATCCTGCCTGTGCCAGCTCACACACCGATCCACAGCCATCCTTCCTGTCTTAGCTGGGGAGCAGCAGTGATATACCCTGGCACAGGCTTGCATTGTGCATCTGCTCTTTTCTGTGCTGTCTGGGCTGGCTGTGTTTAGGATTAGGGTGATTTACTTCACATATGGGGACCTAGGCAAGAAGGGCAACCTCATGCCTAGTGCTGTCTTTGGAAAAGAAAGGAACTTCTCAGCTTGAAGTGTACTACTCCTCAGCTTCCAAAGGTGCTGGCCATAGGTTCAAACCTGACAGGGCAATTGGCACTGCAGGCAACCTGGGATAAATTGCACCTGCAAGCAGCGAGACCCACCAGTTTCCCCAGGTGCTTTAGGAACCTCACTGTAGCCTGGCTCCTAGCTCTGGCCTCACCCACTCCCTCCTCCAGTAGCCTTGACTGCCTTCAGCAGCTCTGTAGACCAAAGGAGTCCCTGAGGGTGTTCCTGCCTTGGAGCCATGGCCTTTGGCTGCAAGAGCCTGTCTACACTAGCCTGCTCTCTACCATCATGTAGCCATTGTGTACACCTGCAGTGGGAAGATGTGGTTTTCACTGATTTGGATCCAGGATGGTTGCAAGGAAGCAGTCTAGGGGATGATGGTGGAGGCCCTAGTGAAGCAGAGCCCAGCCTTTCTGGGAGCTCAGGTAAGGCTTGAGCATTGCATGGCAGTGGAACCCCAAGGGAAGGTGTCTGTGAAAAACTTTGTTTGTGAGGCCTAGCACATAACCTTGTTCTCCCAGGGCATGCTGCTCTGTCAGGGGCCAAAGGAGCTGACGTGCTCTGGTGGCATTACCCACCAGAGGCACACAGGTTTCCACAAGCATGAGAAGTAGCCAGAAAGAGACCGTGGATGTAAGGGGAGGTGGCAGCAGTGGGCTGGGAGACAGTATTTACTTGAGGTGACTGGGAGGGGTTTTGTAAACCAGAGTGTGAGTGTAGAGGAGCTCTGCAGAAGGAAGGCTTAGCATGGTCAAAGTCATGCCATTGACAGGACAGCCACACGAGACACATCCTCAGCACAGTTCCAGTAGCTAGAAGGCACCTTCCAAGGTAGCTAAGCTTAACAAATGGTCAGAACAAGGTTGAGGTTGTTTGTTCTACACTAGCCTTCAGCCTCAGTACCCAGCACTGGGAGAGTCTCCTGAGAGGCAGAAGCACTGGGATCTTCCTCATAGTTTGTCTGTCTGGCATGGGCTCTTACAGTGTCGGAAACTCCCATCTATACCAGCCCTTTGCTTTGTCATATATTGTCTTTGTTTTCCTTATTTGTCTTGGGTCATTGTTCCCTGAAGCTTTGCCAAAGCAAAGAGGTGTTGTCAGTAAGTCTGAATTACTTATTTCCTGGATACCTGATAGAAGTAGTTAGTGCTAGCACAGGGTCTTCTGCACTCCACTGCATTACATGCTCTGCATGCTTCAGGTCTGCTTGTTGCTGTTGTTTCTCAACTCTAAACTAGCTGTTCTGCTCCAACTTCAGTTCCTGTGCTAATTTCAGGTTTTAGACTGCCTATGTACATAAAGAAGTCAGAAGCTGACCAGTGAAATTCAAAAGTTGAATAAATATTGTTTTTTCTTACTATTTTTCCCATTTATATAATGTGTTGGTAAAGTATTATGTGACCTTCTTATTGTGTTTTCTCATTTTCCTGTTCCCCTGCCACTTGATATTAGAGTGCTGTATTACAATCAAGATAATAAATGATACTGCAACTGTGTGAGGGTGAGAGAGGGAGAAGGTCAGCCACAATCCTCACTTTGCCTAACACAGCCTTGGGTTCTTATGTTCCAATTCAGACAAGTCTATTTATCTCAAACTGCTTCTGAATGAAAATATAACTGTAAAACTTACCTCAAGCATAAGAAAAAGCCACAGGCACACCAGCCTGTCCTTGGAGAGATGCCACCATATAGGACATCATATCAGTCATTTGTCTGATTTTTCCTCATTCTGGAAGGCATGTGATGCAACATCTGCTCTGGCTCAGAAAGAACTTGCTCTGACTGGAATTTAGCATAGGCATTACACCTCTGCTCCTATGCATTTGGAGCTTCCCTCACTGCGGCGTTCATCCCGTCCTTTATGAATGATGATTTCTAAAGCAACCAGCATGACTGTATACAGCATCCCAAAAAGGCTGTTTTCTGAAAGCAGAGTTCCCTTCTGTTGCCTTCATCCCAATGAAAGTAATGAGCAATTGACATAGAGACTTTTTTTTTTATTTTTGCAGGTTACTGGTGAGTTTTTTTACTGCAAGGAGCAGGGTTTTTCCTATGCATTTCAAAACACAATATAGCAGTACTCAAATCCACTGATGAGCACAGGAGACCATGCATGGCCCTTTTATGAGCAGTGACATTGCACTTTTGTGTCACACTCAGTCTTGCAGAGCCATGCATTTTCATTTTCCTCTACACCTTCAGAAGTCTAAGCTGGAAAACAACTGAAATCCCTCTGCTTTGAAATGGAAACATTCACAGCATTGACTCTTACAACAGCTCCCCAGCATTGCACCTTTGAGATGCAGAAAATGTGAACTATCCCATTACACACCTGAAAGTGATAGAGATTTTGACAGTATGATTACCATGAGTTGCTTTAGATATGAGCCTGGTATGAGTTGTGTTCCTCCATGCATAAAAGAGCAGATATGAAAAACTTGTACAGATTGAAGACTGCAAATAGGGAGAAATTACTCATTGTGTCTCTTGATTTAAAAAATTGTGATTACACCAAACACAGTTTTTATATGTAGGTTCACAGCAGAGGAAAGTAGTTCTCATAACATGCAGCTAAATGTACCCATATTGCCAGGAAATCCTGTTGATGCCAAAAGTGTCTTAAGTTCAAAACAAGACTGGAAAAATGAATAGAAAAATGTCTAGGTGCTGTAAAATGCAAAGACAAGCTTGATCTGAACTGATTTTAGACAGCTTCTGTGTCTACTCACAGACACTTTTGTCACAGCCAACAGAAAGAAACAGAAGTTTCCAGGGCATCACTCACTAGCTTATTTTGAACAGCTGCATTCAGAGAGATGAATCATGTACTCCAGATCCATGGCTTCAGGGAGAAAATGTTTCCCTTGTTCTCTTCCCTAGGCATCTCCTATAGATGATGGCAGAAGACAGGGCATGGGGTTTGTCAAACCTTACAGCTGATCAGGTTTCACTGCCATAGGTATGCCTGGTTCTCTCATCAGCTGTCAAAAACATGCTCTCAGGTAGGGAGGCATTGGCGTTACTCCTCAGCCTACTTCTGTTGCTGCTGCGCTGGGTCAGGCGTGATCTGGTTATGCATGCTTGGGAGCACAGTACATAATGCTTACTTCAGAGTGTAAGACATACAAAGTGTGATTGCATGGGCAGTTCACAGAGCTCACTAGTCTCTGAGTCCACTGAGGGAGGGTAGAAAATAGAAATGTGTCATTCCCTGGACATATTGCAACAGGCCTGTGTCTTTCGGGTGCTGAGGACTTCAGAGCTGGATGCAGTATTCCAGGTGGGGTCTAGCCAGAGCAGAGTAGAGGGGAAGAATCTCCTTCATTCTGCTCCCCACATTGCTGGTGACACACAGCCTAGGACATGACTGGTTTCTGTGAGAACACAGGGCTGGTTCATGTGAAGCTTCTTGTTCACCAATACCCCTAAGTCCTTCTTAGGGCTGATAGCAGTCCATTTTCCACATGGACTATATTTGTGCTTGGGATTACTCTGACTCCATATGCTTCTGCTTTGCATTAAAAGGCTTTTGAGTCGCATATATGGGGAACATGATGTTTGTTTTCAGGAGCCAGAGGTTTCATCCTTCAAGTATCACAATGTGCAGGTCTCAGGAAATACAGTATGCCAGACCAGTTTGTCCTCCCTAATCTCAAATCCAAGGAAGAGCACATTCTCCTCCTCTGTGCAACTGCTCCTACCACAGAGGAAATGCCTTGTGGAAAGCTCAGACAACTAACTGGAACATGCCATCTATACAATTAGAAAAATCTGCTCAACCCTTCAACAAGATAACTGCACAGTAATATTCAGTGCTGTCATAAAGTATACATACTGATGCCAGGGGATCAGCATATCTTGGGCAAATGACATCCAACTGGAACAGAAGTTTTGGCACATCTCTGTTCATGCAGCTGTTGGCCAGGGAGGAATAATCCTCCAGGAAGAACTACTCAAGTGGTGTGGCCTTTACAAAGGCTTTATAACACCTAATGACATACAGGTAAATCCTGTGTGTGAGTGCAGGGCATGGGGATACTTAGCAGAAATCCAGGTTGCACTGAACATTGTGTGGTCCTCCACAGGGCCCTACCTGGGCCACTGCCAACTTCTCACCTTGTTTCCCAGCCCAGGGTTACCAGGGCTTAACCATCTGTGTTTGCAATGCAACAAGTGAAAGGGAACGTGACCTGCCCCATTCAGATTGTCCCTCCTGCTGGAAGCACCAGCCTTGCCCAGATTTTTTTCTTTTGCTGTCTCCTATACTCCACTTGCCCTGACAGCAGCAGTGAGGTCCTTGGGAACACAAAGACGACACAATTAAGAGGTCTATATCTCTCCAGACTGTGTGACAGAATCTATGAGATCTGGAACAGGAATAACTCAAAGCAACTGTCTCTGTGTGAAAGTATTTCTCTTGAGCCCACTGCTTCCCTGTTTCACTACCTTACATGGCACAGTCCCATTGCAGCTCCAGCACCCTTGTGAATCATTAACAGGGCAAGTTCAGCTGCTCCTTTCACAGCTTGTCCTTTCACATAGTTTTCTTTCCCAGCCCCCAAATGTTTAATTCAAACAAGGTACAGAGAGAGAAGAGTCAAAAAGATTTTATGTGATTTTATGCATCTGATGATAACATGAGAAGCAGCCAGAGCAGTATCTCTGCACTCATGGTGGGCAAGCTGGTCCTCTTCGCAGCTTGTCTGTCCTTTGCTCTGACACTATACAGGCATCCCTGTTCCTGCTCTTACAGGCAGCAGTCTTTTTTGGGGCTTGAAATGGGAGTTAGAAGTATCTCTCAGTCTCTTTCATTAACTTTCTGGCCCTCTTCCTTTACTAGCAGCACCTGGTCATTCACACCCCTGCAAGAAACTGCCATTTCCTCACTTTTTTCTTAGTGCAGGGTGGAGTTTTCTAGTTCAAGGCTAGTCAAAGTAGGCGGGCAGTGTAGAGCAGTCAGTCTTAGAGCTGGGATGGACAGGAAAGAGCAGGCACGAGTGTAGGTAGGAGCTAAGTACACGTGTGTACGAGACGCCAGCATGAAGGCAGAGTGCCTGTATGTGAATGCACAGTTGTTCACGTGACTGCCTGGAGGCGTGTGTACCACAGCAGTGAATGTGTGAGAGGGCAGCTTTGCTCGAATCAGGTCTGGTGGTGCTCCAAGAGGACTTGTTAAGGTGAGATTTTCAACCATTTCTTGGTATCTAGTGTGGATGGTCTTGATGCCAGCAAATTGTGACAAGTTTCTGCAGAGAGAAGCTGTGGGTCTGGCTTAGAGGGTAGTTCCTGCTTCTCCAGACAGTCTTCTCAGTGCCCCTGCTCAGCTTTTGCCACTAGTGACAGTCAAGCCAGCTACTCACCTCTGAATGGGCAGATGACTTCTAATTCTGCAGAAACTGACCAGGCCAAATGGAAGCAGCATTTGAAAAAACAATGAGCAACCATCAGTGCCATCAAAGACCAATGACTGGAGCTTCTGTGGTTCCAGATTCTCTTTGCTATACTGCTGCCATTACAGCAACGGGGAACCTCTATATGACAAGAACTTCCTCAGACTGGCAGCGCATTCAACATTAGTTTGCAGAGCGCGAGGTGTTTTGGCGCTGTAACTGTCTCACACCTGCCAGAGACATGTATATGTTTAATAAACCTGTAATCTGGAGATATGGTGCCCAATGCTGAATGTGTTTCATGGGTACATTTCCCGTGGGGTGCTTGCTGCTTTCTATAGTGCTTGCTCTGCCAGGATCAAGCTTTTCCAAGGTTCCTGTGTGTTTCAGGAAAAGCCTAAGACTCCTCTTATTTCTTTTTGTAACAAGCTGCTCAGGCAGTATTTTCATACCTTTGCTGTGGGAGATGCTAACATGTTGACACTGGATTGTCAAAAACCACATATTGTATTTTTCGGTAGTTTCTGTATTGTATCCTTTGTGCCCTGAGATTCTCCCAGTTCTTTCTGCTCTCAGCCTAATCTTGGCTCATCTCTGTTAGCACACAGTAATAGTGTGCTTTTTTGTTCTGCAGCTGAGATTGTTTCAGTCAATCTAAGCTGATCTTTACTTGGCAGATCTGTGGGGGCTTCATATTTTCACTTTTGCAACCTGAAATTAACTCAATCACTGCTGACAGTGGATGTTTGCTGTAGAGAAAATGTGGTTAAGTTTAAGACCTTGCTTTAGAAACATCCCATCTCCCATGACTGAGGAATCCAGTGGTGAGAAATAAGGTTATATAATTAGTATTTTTCTCATATTAGGGAATGTATGGTAGTATGATGGTGCTCTTTCATTCCTCTTCATCAGGCACACAATTAATTTCAGTCCTTCTACTCTCTGTGGAACAGACTTGTGACTGCAACAATTATCACTATTTCTATTATGAGTGAAGAAGCTGTTGAAACTGTGGTCTCACATGAGGCAATTTCTATCAAAAGTAGTCACTCTGTGGAATGCCTAAAACATCCAGCTATCCCACCCTGATTTCATTTAAGATAAAAGTATACTCTTGTTTCCTGAAAAAAAAACCTGATCCCATTCTCATACTCAGGGAATTCACATGTAGGTTTCCAAAGAAACAACTGTTTCTGTGGTTTTAAATCTGCCTGGGTATCTACCTTCATGCCATTGTTCATGTCTGCTCAACTGAGTTTTTCTCAGTTAACAGCTTCTGGTTATATTCCAGGAACTCTGTCAGGAGTTAGAATAACAATATTAATGGTGCCAGATGGAAGTGATATCATCAAAGTTCATTTGAAAGCCAGGACTTTTGGTAAACACTGCTTATATTAATTTGGAAGGAAGAAGCTGATATATCACTTATTTTTACAACAGTGTTTGTTTGCAGCTCTTCCTAGGGTTGGTCCAAATAGCAGCATGATTCAGCTCCTTGTCAGACCTGAACACTACAGGCCATTTGTGTAACCAAAAAAATCAGAGGTTTTTTGTCCAGGAGACAAGAATGATGTGGTCTCTCACTAAATGCACAGCCCCATCCTTGCAAGACATTGCTAAAGTAAAATTCATATTGTGGTAGCACCTACTGGCAACAATCAGACTTACCCATTGAGTTGGGTATTTTCTTGACTCTGAGAATTTATAATTGCTGCCTTATAAACCCTAAGCTTGATGCAAATGCACAGCAGGTAACTTAGATAGACAAGCCAATTTATGCATGTATGTTGGAGGCTCAGATTAGTACTGTTTCTCATTGATTAGCAGCAGTGACTGTACGTGAAAATCTAAAACATCAGTACTAGAGGAACTGAAATCATGGGAGGAGGCATCCCCATGCAAATGAGTCTGAAAGCTTTGCTGCAGAGGAAAATTGAGGCAGGGCATAAGGAGGACATTAGGGAAATGTCGGGAACATTCATAATTACTGGGGACCCAGATGACATGGCAAGCATGTAGCAGGGAAGCAGTGTCTGCACTGCAGCTGGTTGAGTCATTTTATTCTTCTGCTGCTTGAACAGGGGGGCTGCTCCTCTGCATGGGCATAGCTGCTTGAGTATTGTACAGTTGTGGACTGCACAAAAGTAGTGTACAAAGCTGTAAGGGCCTGGACTTAGATGCTGCTCTGTCCAAGATTAACATCTTGCCCTAAAGACCCTGCTCTCTGTCCTGTTTTGTTGTGCTTTTCCTTGGAAGGACTAGGAACCAGAAAAAATATTTTCAATTTTAGTTCACCTTGGAAAATATAAAGCATCTACACTAGCAAGAGAGGTCTGTCTCCACTGTGGCACATCTGAACTGCCAACCTGGCAGATGGTGATGGGGAGCACTCCATGCTGCCTGGGCTTCAGTGCTGCCCAAGGACCCTGTCCCCAGGGGCAGCCCATGCTGTGGACACCCAACCTGTATTTGAGGCACAGTCAGGAACTGCTGGGGGAACAGAAGGAGAGTGCACAAGACAGGCAAAGTGTGCTTTAATGTACTTTGAAAAAATTTTATGTATTCTTTCTGCCTCAGATCCCATCTTCAGTGGTGTACTTCCTGCAAATTCCTGTGCCAGCTGGTATTCAGGCTATGAATTCTTCCTGTGGCATTTTCATGCCATGTCCCCAGTGGCATGAAAATTATTCAACCGTTTCCAATAATTCAGTCATCCTCCACAGGGAAAGAGAGGTTTAGTGTATGAAACAAGGAGCCAGCTTTGGGTAGACCTTTGTGCTCAACTAGCACCTTCTGTTGTACATCTTCTCATAAAAGACCTAGAGGATGAGTGGGGTTGAAGGGAGGGATAGCAGGTGACAGTTAGGAGTTAGGCTAAAAAGGGGGTTAGTAGGGCAGGTAAGCAGTTAAGCCTGCCTACACAAAGATGGGTCCTTCTAGCAAAATTGCCTACAAAGCTCTGTGTGTGGAGGAGATACTGTTCTTGGATTTATTACAGCGCCAAGCTTCTTCCTGTGGTATGTAAAGTTTTGCCTGCGGTGACAATAAATGTTTCCTGAAATTTCAAAAGGAGTATAATCAAAACAAAAAGAAACCAACATTGTAAATTTACAGCATTTTGGCATAAAAATAATTGTAAATATTGGTCAGAGTAGGTGTCAAAAGTAAAATGTTGAATTCTCCACAAAAAGCAAGGTTTTGCATCTTTTCTTCATAAAAATTGCCAGGATAGTTTGCAGGGATTATGTGCATGAAGTACACGTTTGTCTGTACCGATTTACTTCAGTGCACTCAACTAGCTCTTAAGCTCTGATAAAAGTGCAGACAAGCTTTTCAGTATCTTCTAAGACTATACTAGAACAGCTTGCTGACAAACAGTGGTTTTGCTGCAGAAAAACTTCAGCCCTGCAGTATTTATGTCCTTTGTTTGCAAAAACACCTTTTGCAGTGGTTGTCACACTGTGCAGTACTACACCAGTTGTCACTGTACTACACTAGTAGTGTGGCAGCTTTCCAAAACCCTGTGCCTGCAGAGATGCACAGGAGCCTGATGCACCACATCCCGCCTTTTTTATCATCTTGTGATGCTGAACTTTGTCTCTGCAGGTCCTTTGCAATCATGGTGAAGTCTAGAAGAGTACAGGTGCTCCTGATTCTGGTAGTTCTGTCCTTCCTTCTGATCCACTTCCTACCCTGCAGCAACAATGCTCACATGGGAGAAAAACCTTCTCCTGTCCACATCCTCATTCTCTCCTCCTGGCGGTCTGGATCCTCCTTCACGGGACAAATCTTCAGCCAGCATCCCAGCGTTTTCTACCTGATGGAACCTGCATGGCACGTTTGGGTTAAGATGTACCAGAACAGTGCCAAAGTCTTACACATGGCAGTGCGGGACTTAGTCAGGTCGGTCTTTCTGTGTGACATGTCTGTGTTTGATGCTTACATGTCTAGCCAGAAGAAGAAGTCTGATTTATTTCAGTGGGAGACAAGCCGAGCCTTGTGCTCCCCACCTGCCTGTGACTCATTCAGTCGCAGTGACATAATCACTGCAGGCAATTGCAAAACAATCTGTGGCAAATACCCATTCAGCAAGGTGGAGGAAGCTTGTAAAACCTATAGCCATGTTGCCATCAAGGAAGTTCGGTTCTTTGACCTGAAAGTTCTCTATCCCCTTCTCACTGATCCATCCCTGAATCTCAAAATCATTCACTTGGTACGTGATCCTCGGGCTGTGTTCAGGTCCCGAGAGAATACAATGGCAGACCTGAAACGTGACAGTAACATCGTTGTGGGGTCTCAGAAGACAAAGGGAGAAATGGGGCCCTACAACACAATGCAAGTAATCTGCAAAAGCCACGTTGAGATCTACAAGGCTGGAAGTCAGGCCGCTCCAAGCTTCCTGAAAGATCGGTATCTGCTGGTTCGCTATGAAGACATTGTCAGAGACCCACTAGCAAGGGCTGCTCAGATGTACAGGTTTGCAGAACTCCATTTCACACCAGAGCTTCAGAAGTGGGTCCACAACATCACCCATGGGAAGGGTCATGGAGCACAGGCCTTTGATATTGGGTCAAGAGATGCACTGAGAGTATCCCAGGCCTGGAGAAAGACACTTCCCTTCCAGAAAATAGAGAAAGTGCAAAACGTGTGCAAAGATGCAATGGATTTGCTGGGCTACCGGATTGTTCAGTCTGAAGAAGAGCAGAAAAATATGTCCCTGGATCTTTTGTTTGCCCAGAACTCCTCTGAGCATCAAATTTTGAAGGCAGAAAAGCTGGTATCTACACTTACTCTTTGAAGGCTGCAGAGTGCTGAACTGTTCACTAGAGCAAAAGAAGACAGAGGTGCAGGCATAGAAGCTTAGGAGGGTGTGCATACATGCACATGGATGCAAGGACAAGTGGTACAAGAACCCTGGCTATATTCAGGAGAGCTCTCAGCAGCACAGGGTCACTCTCCAAGAGCCCTGGAGATTCAGCCAGAATGGAGGCTAAAGTAATGCAAGTTTGTTTCCCAAATTAATTGTTTAGGTTGGAGCATACAGAATGCCAGAGTAGGACCAAATAGCAGAAGCTCAACCCCCCCACAGACCACAGCTGAAGACTAGGGAAACCACACAGAGCAATTGCACTTCAAAGATGAAATATAAAAGGAAGCTGAATGAAGAAAACATTACTTGACATGCTGCTATGCAGGATATGTAGTCTCAGAAAAGATGTGAGGATGACCGGATATTTGGTTTCCAGAAAGATGTTTGGTTTGGGTTTTTTTTTTTTTTTAATGGTTGCGTTTTCAAGTCCAGTTTTCCTTTTGCTCCACTCGTGTGCCTGCGTATCCAGCCTTGGTGGTAAAGGTGGGGAAATGTTTGTGTTCACTTACTGTATAGTGGGAAAATGGAATAAACCAGCTATTACTGAAAATAAAAACTCCTGGGCTTTCATGTGGGAAACTATTTCTGGGATTATGTGAATCTATTTATTTTTTAGCTGAAATAATTCTGTCTTGTAGCTTTCAAACGCAGTAACAGTTATTTTCCTGGGAACTCCCACAGTCCACATGGGTGGCAGAAGAATTCACGCTAAGGTTGAAATCCTAAAGACAAGGTAAAGACACAGATTTCATTGGCATATATACTGAAACTGAGAAGACAGGTTAATGGGAGTGGATTGAAGAAAACCAAGAGAAGATCAGGAAGTTATCTTATTGAAATATTTGGTGAGAGTTATTTCTTGTCTCAGAGCACAAAAAATATGTTTAATGGACTATGCCATTCTCCTACCTCCAATGGGAATATATAGTTAAAACCTGAACAACAGAATTGTTTTCAGCTGGTTTTAAGTGTTCCAGAAGACAAGGAGAAAAACTTGCTATCAGATTTGGGGAGGAGTGAAATGCCTACAGATACCCATTTCTGAACATCCTCTTTCACGTGTAAGCTGCAGAGGCCCTTTAACATGTGTCTACAGAATACTCACTACCTTAGTAATATGGGTGTCTGTATTCCTAGAGCTAATCCCCTAGGCTCTGAAAAGGGCAGGATATAGTATTATGGGAACGATAGTCTTAGTTCTAGGATCTTGTTGAAGGACAAAATCCATGCTGAGCAGGCAGCACTGGCATCATGGTACTAAGTACACTGAAAACAGCTATCTTCCTTTACACATTTTACTTCCTTTACACATTTTGTGTTTATGCAAATTTAGGGCAGGCAAGCTGACATACAGAAGTGGGAGTTGCACTGTGCCAGTGCAACTGTAACCCTTTACAATAGACCTTAACATACTCAGCTAAAGGCAGCTAAAAGTCCATTCTTACTGAAGCTATAGTAAAGAGCTCCCTCCTTTAAGTGCCAGGAAACTGGTTTCTGAGCAAAAATAGATTATTTTCAGTACACTGCTAATTATCTCTACATTAACCAATGTCAGCTTGAGTGGCTTAAGTTTTATTATGAATCCTTGTTTTCAGTGGACGTAATCAATTCTGTGTATCAAGTGTTTATACCTGAATAAAAAACCTTCACAGTGTTTCCAGTCAGCAAAATAATGACATAAAAGTAACATATAATGCATTTCCCCAATGTACTGTTTTGAAAATTACTTTCACTTCTGCTTCCTAAGCTTAATCAGAGAAAATGCAGGATTGTTTTCAGTATATCTTTATTACAGTCCTTTAGGTATATTTTCTCAATACCACAATTTGCAAGATTTTCTCTCTTTTTCTGGAAACATCAAAATCTACTGCCAGTCTGGTCATACAAAAATGTAAAGTTCTTTTAAAGCAAGCAAAGATAACTTAAAATATTTTTGGAGGACAAAAAAGAAAACTCAGCAAACCCCCCCCCCCCCCCCCCCCCCAAAAAATGTCAAGATGTTGACGATGACATGTAAAACTATGGCTACATCCTTTGGAATGTGCAAAGACCACAGAAGTCTGTTTAGAAGCAAACATTAAGTTTATGTTGCATAAGTTTAGAAGAGCAAACTCTGTTTTTATACCAATGTATAAAATGTAAGATGTAAATGTTAAGATGGAGAAGTCAAAAGGAAATTTAGAAACTGAGTCTGTAGTATTCCTGTCTGTTGCTCTTCAAACTGGTGCGTACAATCAGTTTTTCACTGGTAACTCTTGTCATGAAAGCACAGAAATCAATTGATTTTGATGAATGCTGGCTAACTCTGAAAGGAAGCAAATAGGAAATACCCAAATTCTAGATGATAGTTTGCAGACCCAGAATTTCTGGCTGTAGAATTGTCTTTAACTCAAAGTTCTTGTATGTGCATTTCCACTTTGCTCACTTTTCCAGGTATATAAATATTGCTGCTCCAGGCAATACTAGAAAGAAACTTCTTTGGCTACAAAAAGAACCTTCCTGACCTTTTGTGACAGTGCAGAAACCTGATATGAATATGGAAAACCAAACTGTCTCTAGCATGTTGAAAGGAGCATAACTGTGTTGTAGGTAAGACAAAGCACAGAAAATGAGGATTTTTATCATGGGAACAGACAGAACCAATAGTAGAACCATACAATATGGTGTCATCTCTGGGTCCTCCAGGTTTTAACCTGGTAAAGGAGACCTAGACGTACATGCATGCACAAGCAAGTGAATTTGTGGATAAGCAGTGCCTTTCAGGAGTTCATAACAGATGAAAGAGGGCAACCTTGAGTAAACTGTGGTCTTTATGTCTTAGTTCCTACATCTACAGAGTGCACAAAGCACACATGGAAAGATTCTCAGCACTAGACAATGTGTCCATATGGCTCTACAAAGGCAAAAACACGGTATGTGGACTCAGAAGTTTTCACTGCACCTCAGACTAACTGCCTCAGTAAGACAAACTCACTCTTCAAATGTCACTTAGAATTAGAGAAAGATAAGAGCAAATCTGACAATTTCATATTGCAGTTATTTAATATGTTCTACCTCACTTTGAATTCTAGAGCAGTTTTGCTAAACAAGACCATTGCAACACTATGGTGCTGCTGAGATGTGTACACAGCCCAAGCTAGAAGGGGAGTTTTCAGCTGCGAGAGGTGACAGGTCTGCTATTCTGAACCTGGTCATCAGCAATCTTGGATATCAAACGAAGCTGGCAACATTTCTAATTTTAAAAAAATAAATTATTACTTTATTTACTATGTTGTTGTCCACTCTCTCATTAAGTGCTTGTCTGGCTTCCACACGAATCTCAAAAAACTGTTCAAAGTCTGAATAGCATGACTATGTCAAATAATTCTCACTTTTTCAGTCCAGTGAAACACTGCATAGTGCTGTTTCAGCATTTATTTGGCTATATTGATTAACTCCTCAAATAATCAGTAGGTGTTGCAGTGGTTTCCTGAAACAGCAGTCTCATTATATAGTTTTTATTTTCAGTATAATTTTAATTTGGCTTAATATCAGCCATTTCCCAATTCACCTTCATTTTCTGAGTGCCACAGTGCAATATGCTAAAACCCCAAAATGTTAACTCTTTAGAGAGGTTTAAAAAAAAAAAAATCTTCGCCTTTACCAGCCTATTTTATTTCAGAAAAATAATTAATTCCAGATTTTTAGGACTCAGTTTAAATAATACCAAAATAAGGGACCAGAGCACAATTTCACGCTAGAAGTACTGAGTTTTTCAGATCATGACTGTATCCTAGCAATGGTGTTCTTTGTCAAACACAACTTTGGTGAGAGATACATAACCTCTGATCATTGTCTCCTAACTTTCATTTCCTACTTCAACTATTACTTATAGCCCTGAGAGGTGGTGTACTTTTCCCAACTAGAATATACGGCCTGGTACAAGTGCTACTTTGTTTGGATTAAAGCAGCTGCATCTCTTAGATCTGTAAAGATGCAAAATATGCCTTTTAATATGAAAAAAATACTTTAAAGCATTTCTGAAACTTCAGAACTTTGACCAAATTTTCCATTGTGTTTCTGAAATGACTATTAGATTCATGCAACTGTACTAGATCAGTAATGTCCTCTTGTTAATGCTCTCTAAACGCTATCCGCTTATCTACATTTTCAGCTCCAAATTTGGCTATCAATTTATTTCTGACACGTTCATCCTCCTTTTGCAATTCTAAATCATCCTCTCTGCTCCATACAGGGTACCCATCTGAGCGCTGCCCTGTCTGCAGAAAGTATGAAGTAGCCTCCACATCACCGCTGTTTTTCAGAAAGGCCTGTGTAACAGTGAAGAGGTCCACAGCAAACTTCTCCATGAAGTGCTCCATAGTTTTTACGACCTGTCCCACCACACTGGAAGAAGAACAAGTGTGTTTTGGTCTTTCTTGCCTTTGTAACTGAATGTCAGGGAAAGCAGAGACCTCTGGCCCAGTTTTCAGATCAGATGCTGTTTCTCCTGGGGATCTTCCCACTCCATCTTGTGTAGAAAGTTCTGCAACATCTGAAGAGTCACTTTCTGACTAAGAGAAGTGGAATCAGCAGTTAGACATGGTATTTTCTGGGAAATCTTTTACTACTGCAACCAACCAGGTTTTACTCTGACTCTACAGTATATTAAAATATGTATTATATATCAGTAATTACCAGGCATAGTAAAAGTTAGTAACTGAAGCAAAACCATATCTGTTAATGAGGCTGCACATGATCACAGCAATGCATGAACTATAAGAAAAATTTGAACAAACTAAGTATAAAAGGCAAAAGTGTTGATGCAACGGCAGGAATGTTTTTTGCCTGACGTGAAAGGATGATTTCCGTTTGCCAATACAGCTTTTAACGTGATAACCCACCCCACCCCGCCTCCCATCACATAAACCTCCTCATGTTAACTTGGGTAGGGAATCAAGAAAAAATGAACCAGTGAGGAACCATTTATGGCAAACCACGTAGATGACAGCTCACAGGAAGCTCCAGTTTAGCCACAGCAGAAGGGATATCGCGGTGCAAACTCATTTCGTGCTAATCGTGAGTTTCTACTGTGCCATCTATGACACCGGGGAAGGCCTGCCTCAGGCACTGCGCGCCGTGGCGGCTGCGGTTCCCCAGGTTGGCACCGGTCGCTCACCTCCGTGCTTTCGAACTCCCGATTAGCTGCCGCGAACAGACCCTTGATCTGCGTGGGATCCTCCGTCGGCGGGGGCTCTGCGAAAACACGCGGGCATCGTCTGCCGGGCCTCAGCGGGGCCCGCGCTCGCCGCCGCCACCGCGCTCTCTCACAGCCCTGCCCCGCCGCTGCGGTCCCCGCTTACCCCAGAGCCGCGGCCGCAGGTGCCGGAGGTAGCGATCACGCATGGCATGCCAGCTGTGCCGCGTCAGGCCGCTCCGCTCCAGCTCTACCCACAGAGCACGGCCGCTCACCCGCACCGTGCCCTGGCCGCGCACCGCCCGGAGCAGCGCAGCATCCTCTTCCTCTGTGAAGGCCAGGCGGCCGCGGGGGGCCAGCAGGAAGGGCTCCAGCGGCAGCCGCTGGTTGCGCTCCACGCACTCCGTCACGTACTCGGTTGAGACGGCGCCATCGGGAGCCGCTTCGCCGAGCTGCGCCAGGAGCACGGCCCCCGGCTCCTGCACGCGGCACAGCCGCCCGCCGCCCGCCAGCACTAGGGGCGCCAGGCGCAGCTTGGCCAGGCCGGGCCGCAGGTAGAATCGCATAGGACGCCCGTCATCCCACAGGAACAGCGATCGAGACCGCACTGGCCGAGCCTGGCCGCCCGCCATCGCCGTCCCAGCTCCGCCCGCCGCCATCACCGCGTGCGCAGGCGTGTGAGGGCGGAAGGGCGGTGGCAGGGAGATGGCGGCGGCGGCGGCGCGCGAGTGCAACGCGGCGGAGATCGAGTCGCACCTCAGCAAAAAGTGAGGGTGGGCGGGTGGTCAGGTTGGGTTGGGCCGGGCCGGGGAGGTGAAGGTGAAGCGTATCCAGCTGACCCGGTGCGTGTTTCCGTCAAGGCTCCCGTCGAAGCGCCATGCTGAGCCCTGGCGCTGCGCGGCTCCGCAGCTGGTTCTGGAGGGCCGCGCCCGCGCTCCGATGGCAGCAGGCACTTCATGACCGAAGCAGGTCGGTGCTTTGCGCCCGCCTTGGCCCGCTTCTTTCGTTACGGAGTCGTGGAAGGCGGGGTCAGGAGCGCGGCGGGAGCCCGAGGGTCGTGGGGGAATAGACTGGATCGCGAAGGTGGCATCGGGAACCTACGTTACTAAGGAGGGAGTTTGCCTTCTTTCAGTTATGCTGCCTAGGGCTAATAGGCTCTTACGGATAAAATGGAGTGCGTCAAGACCTTGAGCATGTAGGCGCGCGCCATCAAGGTCTGTCTAAACTATCTTTAATTTCACTTTCACTTTCTCTTTGTATCATAGGGGATGAACTGAAGGAGTTCAAAGTAGAGACTATTTAAACATGTTTAAGAATCATTTTGGCTATTGAGAAGAGTAAGAGAAGTGACAGGGTTATTTGTACAGTTAAATTTTGGCAGAATCCTGGCAGTTTTTTCCCTGTAGAAGTATTCGAGTACTTGCTGCATCCGGTTTCCTTCTCTTTTGCAGTGAGCTGAAGAGACGTTTAAAGGCTGAGCGAAAAACAGCTGAAAAGGAAGCAAAGCAGAAAGAGCAAAGTGAAAAGCATTCAAATAAGCCTTCCTTGACTTCTGAGGATAATGTTGGTACTGATGAAGAGAGCTTGGATCCAAATGTGAGCATCTGGTCCCGTGTTTATTAGATATTCTGTGAATAAATCTTACTGACTTGCATTAGTTGTTTTATTTTATTCATGGGTAATTAAATTGTTAAAAGGGGAGAGATGTATCTTGCTACATTAGGGCAGCTGCATTTTAATTCACGTATTGAATATTTTCAGATTCTAATAAAATAACTTGATTTTGTTTATTTCTGGTGACAGCAATACTACAAGATCCGTAGCCATGCAGTCCGACAGCTTAAGGGCTCCAGTGAAGATCCCTATCCCCACAAGTTCCATGTTGACTTATCTCTCTCAGATTTTATAGACAAGTACAGTCACCTGCAGCCAGGAGATCACCTGACAAACATTACAGTGAGAGTGGCAGGTAAAAGTTTATCTGAGATACAGAAAAATGCCAAGTCTTAGCTGCTTTTATTGATGGGTTGGTCTTTTTTGAGTTTTGCTGATCTCTTAGTCATGAAGCCTTGTAGCACTGTTCAACTATTCAGGACACACCCTTCAATTGAGTGGACCTGTGGAACATCCCTTGCAACTATAAAATCAGATTGTAGCAGGGGTTCCAGGACTTTACAGTCTTCTTTGCACTAGTTTTCATTTTGAGACTTAACTGCTTCTCTTTGACGGTTAGTTAATAGTTCAGAGCTGATGATTCTAAGTGATAGTACTGTGGCTTTTGCACCTGTATCCTTTGTGCAAGGGACTCTTTTCCTGATGTCTAGCGTACTTTGTTATTTAGGTCGAATCCATGCAAAGCGTGCTGCTGGAGGGAAACTGATTTTCTATGATCTTCGTGGTGAAGGAGTCAAGTTGCAGGTCATGGCAAATTCCAGGTAAGCAGAGGTATTCCCAGTAGCATTCGAAACTGCACTGCATTCTGGGGTCTAGATATCTGTATCTGTGTATTCTGTTTCATCTGTGGTTTGGATTAGGCAGTCAAGTAATGTTCGGCTTCAGATGTTGTAGTTGACTTCCTGTTACAATAACTTTTTTATATATGTATATATTTAAATGGATTTTGTTGTGTGAGACACTTGAGGACAGTTTGGACTACTGAATTTTAAACAAACATGCTTACATTTGTTTTTCAATTACAGCCTCTACAAATCTGAGGAAGACTATTTCCATGTTAACAGCAAGCTGCGTCGTGGAGACATTATTGGTGTAGAGGGGAATCCTGGGAAAACAAGGAAAGGGGAACTGAGTATTATTCCTTATGAAATCACTCTCTTGTCTCCATGCTTGCACATGTTGCCTCATCTTCATTTTGGCCTCAAAGATAAGGTATTTGTCATACCTGTCAGTCTTGGAGGCAGTTTGACAGATCATAGAAAGGTTTGGGTTGGAAGGGACCTTCAAAGTAATTTAGTTCCAACACCCTTATCACAGACAAGAATGCGACAGGTCTGAATAGATGGTGTTTGTTACCATCAGTCAACAAAGGAATATTAGTTTTGTTTTGGTATTTTTTCTTTTGGCATGACATTTTATCTAGCTTGTTCTAAAGATATGTGTTCTTTTCAGGAAACCAGATATCGTCAGAGATACTTGGATTTAATTCTTAATGATTATGTGAGGCAGAAATTTATAACCCGTGCAAAGATCATAACTTACCTTCGTAGCTTCCTAGATGAGTTGGGCTTTCTTGAGGTAAGGCATGAGTGTTTGCTTCTCGCTGCATACTGAATGTGTTTACAACTTCTTAGCTTCAAGGATGTTTCATATTCAGGCTTGTATACAAAGTTCTTACAGAACTGACAATAATTGCCTTGGCAGGGTGTGTTTATCAGCTTAATGTAATGGGAGCAATTCCTTTCCCGTCTTTGTAAAATTAAGATTATTCATCAGTTGGTGAGTTTATGGCTTGGGAACCTTTTATCAAGGTAATTCTCCAAACTACTACCTAGCTACAGGAAAATGCACTTAGCTTTGCTGAATTTAATTTTCTGCAGTATAGAGAGAGGATTTTGTGATAATGCCACAGCACTATTCCTGGTTTTGATAACATGAACCCAGCAGGTTCACATTTGTAGTAAGTATGAGTGACTCTTCAGAGCAGCAGAAGAATGAAGTAATTTGTTATTATTACTGACTGCATGAAAAAAGTGCAGTTTTGTTCAGTGCACTTTCATTCAGAATTGCTTTCATACACTGCAGTATTGAACAATAAGTGAAATACAGATTTTTCATCAAAACTAGGTGTTTTGGTTGGTTGGTTTGTTTGATTTAGGCATTTCTGGTTTGGAAATAGATTTCATGAAAACAGGAATTTTTTTTTTTTGCTGTTACAGGTTGAAACTCCTATGATGAATGTAATTCCAGGCGGCGCTGTGGCAAAACCATTTATCACATACCACAATGAACTGGATATGAATTTATATATGAGAATTGCTCCAGAACTTTACCATAAGGTGAAATGCAAACCTCTCATGGCTAAGCCTGTATTCTTCAAACTGTATTAAAAAAAGCAAATGTAGCTAAAATGAGGATTATTTTTGAAGAAAGGTGCACTTGTCTAATGAATGAGATTTGTAAGTTTGTGTTGCAGTTGCATGTGTTTGGGCTCTCTTACTTTTTTTTTTTTTTTAGAAAGTGTATTTACTAGAATTTAATTTTGTTTAGATGTTGGTGGTTGGTGGTTTGGACAGAGTGTATGAAATTGGGCGTCAGTTCCGGAATGAAGGAATAGATTTGACTCACAACCCTGAGTTCACAACTTGTGAATTTTATATGGCTTATGCAGACTACCATGACTTAATGGAAATTACAGAGAAGTTGCTTTCAGGTGAAGTATGCAATAGTATTAAAAAATGAATAAATCTCTGGAAGACTTGGTTATTACGTAGGTTATACTCTTCTAAACATCACATTCCTTTTGTAGGGATGGTGAAACACATTACTGGGAGTTACAAGATCACTTACCATCCAGATGGTCAAGATGGACAGGCTTATGAGATAGATTTTACTCCTCCCTTCCGGCGAATTAGCATGGTGCATGATCTGGAAAAGGTCCTAGGAGTGAAGTTTCCGTCAACTGAGTGTTTTGAAACTGAAGGTTAGATGCTGAGTGTGAATGTCCTTTAATTCTTCCTTAACAGAAAGTGGCCAAAAGTTTGCAAACTCTCAGGCTGCAGTCTGTCAGCTGCTTTTTTTGAAGTAGTACTAACAGATGGGATTCCTTTCCTCTGGTTATGTTGGTTTACCTGAGTGCAGAAAGAAGCCTTCATTCCTTGCCATCTTTGGCAGGATCTGACTCTTTTGCCTCTTTCTTTGTTGAGTATATGTGAAAGGACATACTCAAGAGGCTTGATGTAGGGAGTTCTTGATCTGTTGAAGAGATCCAGCTTTTTGCTTTCTATTTCTTCTCTCTTGTGCAATTGAGTTTCCACGCCCATAATTGTAGCTTGGGTGTATTATTATTTGAGGCTTTCTTCAAAATGTGATTATGTGCTATTTTATTCCTGGAATTGAGAGACAAAAGGAAACAAGTTCATATAACTTATAGTGATTGTTCTTTCCCCCAGTTAGCTCTTCTCTCCCCCCAGCCCCCAAATAATAATGTCCAGCAGTTACATGGTGCATGCTTAACTGTTGTCAAATTTCTGAAGTATAAAATAACTGCTATTTTACTTTAAACAATTAAAGCCAAACACTGTTTCAGTAGATTGACATTTAAGCTCATATTTTCCATTATGTCAACCACTGAGATCTTACAAGTAATTCTAAGAAATGTTGAAGGATCTGGTAAGAACAAAAAATGGTTGTTGGGATGCCTGTTCTAATTTTTGTCTGCAATTCCAGAAACTCGCAGGTTCTTTGATAACCTTTGTGCGGCGAGAAATGTTGAATGTCCGCCTCCCAGGACAACAGCCAGGCTACTTGACAAAGTAAGTAAAGGTGCTATTTTTATAATATTAATGTATTTGAAAATCTCTCTCTATCAACAGAAGTCTCTTAGAATAAAAGGTTTAGCTGCACCAGGAAAAGCATTCTGCAATGCACTTTAGCTTTTGTTGTATTACAGTGAGAAAACTTGCTGTGTTAAAATCTTCTTTCATGTTGCCTACACCAAAATGTATTTTACTTATATCTACTTAACTTGAGCACTAGGGGGTTTTAGTTGGATAACTGGTCTCTCTTTATCTTAGGTCAGTTTTGTCTGTGACATGTGCATCTGTATGTAGCTGACCAAAAGTATAGGAATACCATATAGTTTTATCAGCTGTATATATTCCTTTGTACCCAAATATTGTCTGATAGCTGTTCTTTTGATGCTTTTCCTGTTGGCCCTTAGTATAATGTGCAAATTGAATTATTATACAGCTTTTGCTGTGTCATTTCTCCTTACGAGGATGCACTCTCTGTTGATGAAGATGTTACCATAACCAGAAATACTTCGGAAACTCTTCAGATTTTTGGTACCTTCTTCAGTAGCAAAAGTGAGGAAATTAGGGTGCTTGGTGAAGGCAGTGCTAGGAAAGTGCATAATTGTACACTGCATAATCGTTTCACTTTTGTTTTCCCAGTTAGTTTGTGAATTCCTGGAAGCCACTTGTATTAACCCTACATTGTTTGGCTTTTGTTTTCCCAGTTAGTTGGTGAATTCCTGGAAGTCACCTGTATCAACCCTACATTCATCTGTGATCACCCACAGGTCATGAGCCCGCTTGCCAAATGGTAAGAGTATGACACATGGTCAGTGTGTAACTCAAATCTTCACTTCATTAAAAAAAAAAAAAGTTAACATATGTGAAAACAGAGATTTTGATGTTGTGTACCAGTTTGGGAATTCTAACACAAACCAAGATAGACATTATGTTCCTGAGCTGTGAAACCTATCATCCAGAAGACATGTGTCGATGCTTAGTACTTGGAAATTTTGACAGCTGTTAGTGCTAAGTGTGAGCAATGCCTATAAAGTAATGTATGTGCTGTTTGCTTCTGTAAGTATGATTATTTTAAGGTACATGTATTTTGTTTACTTCACATAGGCATCGCTCTCTTCCGGGCCTAACAGAACGCTTTGAACTCTTTGTTATGAAGAAGGAAGTGTGCAATGCATACACAGAACTTAATGATCCTTTCCGACAGCGTCAGCTTTTTGAGGATCAGGCTAAGGTATGGTTTCTTGCTGACAGTGAATACAGGCATGTAAGCAAAGAGTACTTCCTATGTCTGTCCCAAATCTGTGGTTACTACCTACTATTGAAAAGAGTTGTTACTACTTGGGATGAGTGTTTCTCACTCAAGTGAAAGCCTGTCATTAAAATAAATTCTTTTTATAGGAACCTTGGTCTTTAAGGTAAACAATGTCAAACACTGCTGTTGATTAGGTACTAATATTTAGTACTAACATTTTAGACTCACAGGACAGAAGTGCACATTGGGAACTATTAGGCTTGCAGGTTTATAATACTAGATTTCTCTATGTAAGCCTCCAAAAGGAGTGACTGAAACTCATTTTGTTATTAATTTGGTATACACATCCATGAATGCATGCTTGGCCACGTGACTGATGTGGTCTGCAGAAATAGAGTTCCTGATCTTCATATTCTTCCTAATGGCTTCACAGTGCCTGAGAGGTTAAAACAGCTGTCAAAAACAGGAAAATAAATTTACCTCAAGTAACTAACTTGATAGTAAATTTCAAAATATTCAGTAAGAATTAATTAATTAAAACCTCACATTTTACTGTTAATTTCCTCATTTAGGCAAAAGCTGCAGGTGATGATGAAGCCATGTTTATTGATGAAAACTTCTGCACCGCACTGGAGTACGGTCTTCCTCCTACAGCTGGCTGGGGCATGGGAATTGATCGCTTAACCATGTTCCTTACAGATTCCAATAACATCAAGGTAAGCATAAGTGGTGGGAATGGGATTCAGCAAGGCTGCCCATCTCTTCGACCAAACCAGTGCCTTACAATGGAGCTGTGTGAGATTTTTGAAGACGCAGAATCCCACCTGGGAAAAGCTCCTTGGTGCTCTTTCTCAGCGCCGTGAGGCCCGCGGCTGAGCAGCGGAGCCAGGGCTAGGGCAGCTCTCGCGAGACTTGCGCGCGGGAGGTGGTGGTGCAGGTCGGCGCGGCCGCTGACGCTCTCTGTTTGCAGGAGGTGCTTCTCTTCCCCGCCATGAAACCGGAGGATAGCAAGAAGGAGGGGCAGCCCGCCGAGGGCACCTCTGTGTGAGGCTCCAGACCGCCGCGGGAACCTCTGCGAGAAGCCCGAGCGCGGCGAGGGCACCTCCGCTTGAGCTTTGGAGTGGTGCATACTTTCAATAAAGAGCTTTCTCTGCACCCGTCTCTGAGTCGTTGTGCGCTTGCGCAAGAGCTGCCGCTCCTTGCGCCTGCCGCGCGCGAGAAGCAGCTGCGCGTGCGCGGGTACTGGGGTGACGCTGTGCGAGCGCCGCGGCCCCGGAGGTTCCGCGGCCTGGAGGTTCGGTTGCCGCCGCCTGTCCTGGCGAGGAGCAGCGGCGCCGGTGTCCCGGCGGGTAGGGAGGGACCTGCAGGGATTGCAGCCGGAGTGGCGGGACGTGCGCCTGGGCGCGGCGGCAGCACCCCCGGAGCGTGGGCTGCCTCGGGTCTCTCGGCAAGGCGGAGGCCTGGAAGAAGGCGGGTTGTGCCAGGCGCCTCAGGTGTGCGGCAGAGACCGCACCGGGACGGCGGGGTGGTGTATGCGGTTGATTGCTGCATAGTGGGAGCCTTGGGAACTCAGTAGCCCCACCTGCTGCTGTACTTAAGGATTCTAGCATTGTTTTTTTATTTCTTGCGATTTGGAAAAAGTTATTTCCTATAAGTAGCCCTGAAAGAGATGATACGATTAGGTCCTTGTTATTGAAAGGTGGTGCAGGAAAGTGTCATGCTGAACAAGATGGCAGGGTTTGAAGAGACAGGGATTGTTATTCAAGTGTTGTGATGGAATCCAATTCTGTGTAGAACCTGCACTTGAATCGAGAGCCATGTGGTCCGCTGATGAAATCGCTGGATTATGTTACCTTCATTATAGGACCAGACTTCCTAAGCAGGGGAAACCAGATCCAAACAGGGAATGGACTTCCCTGGCAGCTGTTGTCAAAGTGGAGTCTGGAACCCAAAGCGAGGCTCTTGATAGTCCAGGAAACTTGCAGGGTAAGAATGAGTTTTGGGGATACGGGAGGGAGAGAAGGGAGGGACATAGAAGGTTCTTGATGCTTTCCTTTTATTATCTTTTTTAAAGATGCCTTTACACACCCCTTCCTATTCAGTTTCAGTCTCCACCCGAATTCTTAACTCTTTGTGATTGTAAACTTTGTGATTGTTGTGATTCACAGCTTCTGTCTGGAAAGAGGTGGTTTTAGTGAAATGCTGTTCTTCCCAGACTGTAAACAAGACAGTGAAAGCTTTCATTTGGCTGTTCAATATGTGGTGAAAGTCTACGCAGGACCTGAATTCCTTATATAAACTCTTGAAAAAACGTGTTTAATTTGATACAATCCTAGAGAGGTTTGCTCTCTTGTAACAGGTTGTGTTACTACACTTTGCATTTCTGTTAGTTCATCATTATCCTCTTTTTCCTTAGCGGCACTCAGTGTTGTCAGGCAGATTGTATCCCATATTTATTATTTCTTAAGTGCTTGAGGAGTGCTATGGCAGTGTCTGCTGCGTGCTGTCTAGCATATTAAGCCTGTATTAGCATTCCTCCTATGCTGTTCTAGACTTTTCCTACCACTGGTGCTTCTGCTTGCTGTATTCAGTTCTCAATCTGATACTGTTTCCTCTCTGTAATTGTATGGTCTGCCTCTCAGTACATTTAGTAAATGTTGTTTCATTTTCAGTAACTAAGGAAGTTGTTGCTATGGGAACTGGAACAAAATGTATTGGCCAAAACAAAATGCGAAAAACTGGTAAGTATGGTGTAAAATTCAAGAGCAGACTACCTATGCTACCTTCTTTCTTGCTGGTATCATAGAATCAGTGAAGATGTCCCAAGGCATTCTGCTCAGACTCTTCTGGATTGAAGCCATAAGTGTAAGGCAGACCTTCCTTCACCAACAAGAGAGGAGCTTAGGGAGCCACAGTGGCTGCCAGGAAGGTTTGCTGCACTCACTGCCTCAAAGGTGAATTAAGTTTTTATATCTAGAAATGTGTAGTTTAGGCCCTGAGTCTGCATACTCAAAGACTTCATAACTTAGAGCTAAACAAAACATAAGCAGAGTAACTGTGCTTTGGTTACCTGTTGCAGTCTCATTTTGTTGGGGTCTGATGCAATAGGTACCACAGCTGGTACTGACCAACAGGAAGGTAATAATAGGGTTTTTCTTCCTTACTGCATATTACTGCTAGATAGTTTTCAGTGTTGTACAATAAATGTATGGGATAGATAGATACCCAGCTTCTCACAACTACCATTTCTTACTAGGTACTGTAGGAGACTTTCCTTGCACTGTGTGTCCATTTTTTAATTCATGATGTATATGTCTCCTCTGCTAGGACAGGGAAGAAGCCATAGTAATGATGTATGCTGAAAAGTAGCTAAGGGGGAAGAGTGTTCATGCATACATAAGTACAAGGCTTTCTATTCTCTTTAGACTTCAGAGGAGGACTTGAGTGGGATGAGAGAAAGGGTTTTGCCTGTATCTGGTTTAGGCTGCTTCATGTTCTCTATAATGTCCTTCATTTTGAAATTAATTAGTGGAGCGAAAGAAAAGAAACTAGATTCTGTGTAATAGATTTTTTTTTTTGGATATTTCTTATATGGCCATCTCAGAAGAGTTTTAATACAGACATTTTTCTGACTGATTTAGGAGAATTGATTACACTGTTGTACCATTTACAGTCTAGATATTAAGGGTCTAAGTAGAAAATTGACTAGGAAAAAGTAGCACTAGTTTGTTTTGCCATTTTTGTCTTCAGTGATCTCAAATTTAGAACATATTCTCCTCTTAGGACGACTTTTTTAACTTGATGGTAGGTCATGTTAATGGTTATCTGTTAGACACTTGCAAACTTTTAAAATTGTTAGAGAGGATTTCTATCACTTGGCCTTTTACCCCTGAAAGAAAAGATGATCTATGACTTCTGTTCCTTTACATAACACAACAGGCAGATACTGTAGGAAAACTGGAGATGAAATGTGCAAACTTAGCAAATATCAGAAATATTTTCAGGGAAAATAGTTTAAATTGTAGAACATATTAAAAAAAAAAAAACAAACCAAAAACAAAATCTGCAACCAAAAGCTTAACAAACACTTGAAATTTTCTGGCAGAATGTGTCTTGAGACTATAAAGATTTACCCTTGAAAACAAAAACCAGGAAGATTCTGAAGGATGTAGTGTTTATTCAACTCAAAGGGTTTCCAGTATCAGATGAGTTAAAATTTGATATTCAAGCAAGTCTGACTTGCTGCAGACTGAGTACTTTTGTTCTTCATTTGTTTAGATTGTTGACCTTTTGTAATGATTGGAAGTTTAAATATCTTGCGATACTCTAAAGCCAACAGTAAACCTTCAGATACTAACAAATATGGAGAATTGTCCTGTGTTGAATTCTATTTGTTTGTAATGATTTAGTATTTGCATATGTGGGTTTTGCTTTAGGAGACATTCTGAATGACAGCCATGCTGAAGTTGTGGCCAAGAGGAGCTTCCAGAGGTGAGGCATGAATGAAGTTTTAGTCAATGCTGTAACACTGCTGTTACTCAGTGACATCTGAGGTTGTTGTGATACAAATAATTTTGACCTATTGCTGAAATAGCCAAATTTTGTAGCTTCAGATATGAGAATGTAGTGAAAGACTGCATTACTTCTGTATGGGCAGCACTCTCTTTGCTGTTGTCAGCAGGATTTTAGCCTGATTTTTATACTTCTAGGTAGTGTTAAAACCTTTTCACAAAAGCTTGTTTCTTCCTTGTTCTTGTGGAGCCTTTGTATGAAGAGTTAGGATCTGATTTCATGTGATAGCAATGCAGATCTCATGGCTACTATTCAATGATAGAATTTTTGCTCTTTCCCACATGTCAGTCCTCTTGTTTGCATGGGATTAACTGGGTCAGGGAACCAAGCCAGGAGAACAGTAATTCTGCAGAAATGAGTATGTTTCTTGCCATTTGATGTCGCTAAACTGAGTCCTGTAGAATCAGATGAGTTGATAAAAGCACACACAGTGGGAGGAGTGGACCTTATTTATGCAGTTTGAAATGGTTAGCATTAACTCAGTCCAGCTGTTTGAGGTCTGTTATTAAAGTTCCAATGATGTGTTCATATTTATTATGTTGGATACCATCTTTCTGTAAAAGCATAACTGATTGGCTCCTGATAGACTCCCATCAGGAAAGAACAGGCACTAGAGGGCATGTAACTTTTGTTGTTTTCTCATACATCAAAAATGAAGTCAATGTTTCATGAAAACTTTCTGCCTAACAGGTATCTTCTCCATCAGTTGTGGCTTGCAGCTTCCCATCAGCAATGTATCTTTAGTCTGGGAACTGAAACTGGGAAATGGAAACTTAAACCAAATATCATATTTATTTTTTTCTCCAGTCATACCCCATGTGAGTATGCTGTAGTGAACCAAGTACATTGCTCCCACTTGTAGAATCTTTTCTGCCCTTGCCTCTCTTTAGTCTCTCTTTGGTCTGGATTGAGAGTGAGGTATGATACATGCCTGAAGATGCATTTGACTAGTCCTCCACAGATAGATTTGGCATTTTATCTCACTGGATGTGATTCATGAGAACTGAGTAAGTCTGATGTGCTGCTCATCATACAGTGGAATGTTTCACTTTAAACAATAATAGCTATTATCTTCCTTACCTGAAAATAACATACTTGTCAGAGGTCTGCCATATTGTTTAGTTGCTTTGCTTCAACCATTATCTCCGTGGATTAAAAATTTGATAAAAAATACTGACATTACCACCATTCCTAAAAACAACCAAATGAAAGATACCCCACACCCAACCAACAACCACCCTCAACCCCATGAAGCAAACAAAGGAAAAAGACCCAAATGAACTCCAAAAAGCCCCCAAGCCAACAAGCAAACAAAAATCCCAACAACCAAGCAAAAAAGAAAAACGAGGGAGAAAAGCCAGCACTGACTCACACAAAACCCACCAACAAACCAAAACCACACTCCTGAAAAACAGGAAAAAAAGCCCCATTCATGAAACATCACTGGCTTCCCAACACAAAACTTCTTAGGGAATATAATGTAACTTATGTCATGGAAAACATTCTTTGTTGTTTAAAAAATCCAGCACCACAAAGATGAAGATCTGTTGACAGAATGAAGGAATGTGGCCTCATGGTTTACCAATGTATTGGGCATCTTGATGTTACCATGCTCTCTCACTGGTGTGTTCTTCAACTGCTAGTCTGTTACAGAGCAAAGGACTTTAAAGAACTCTCAAAATATGCCTCATCAGTACTTCATAGAGTGAGTTAGAGAATATGCAATATTATGTTTCTTCATTAGTGCATTTGAGAATAGAAATTAATTAAGTCTTCAAATTTAATAGTGAGAGTAATTTCATTATTTTCTTTTTCTCACATTGTGAGAAATTTCTCACATAAATCAGTAGGCCTGTCAGGCTTGCTTTACTTTGAACTGAGCTTCAGAATTTTAGTTCTGAGCTTGTTTCAGTGATAGAGATTCAAGGTTTCACCCTTACTTGACAGATTATTCTTTCATTATTCTCTTGAGGTTCATATTGTTTGCTTAGATCAGGCTGGTTTTCGTGTGAGTCTTTAGCACTGCTTTTAGTCTGTCAAATGACTTTGTTACCTTTTGCTTTTTAGATCGTAAATTTTGCTGTCTTGATTATTTCTTACATAGAATGCAGAACTTGAAGTGAAGCATATATTGGCTCACATTTCAGTGAGATTTGATTCGGTGTTGCACAAGACAATGTTGTTTCAAAAATGTGTTCTCATAGTTACGTTTTCCTGAGTGCAGATCTGTGAAAGCTACTAGTATGATAGCCACAAGATGTTCTTTTTGCCAATTTTATGTTTTTTTTATGGTATTTTAATGTTTTTTCATTTTTTTCCAGGTGGAGATGCTTCTATTTTTCCAATCAGCGAACCAGAGAACCAGCTTTCTAAGCCAGTGACTGGAGGTCATGCAGCTGGACAATCAGCAGAATGTAGAAGTAACCATAATCACTTGTGTCCAGAAGATAAAAGGAAATCAGAGAAGATGGCAAGTAATCATATAATCAAGAGAATGAAAACTGATGATGGTGCTTGTTTTTCCACAATCACTGAAGACCTGGCTGTTCAGGATGAATCTGTGAAACGAGAAGACAACACAAATCAAAAGAGCTGTGAATGTTCTGCAGAGATGCAAACAGCTAATAAGCATACTGGCTTAGTGAGTCCAAAGGTAGTAGATATTCATAGAACTGGAGCAAAATGTGTGCCTGGAGAGCTGGATGATGCCCGAATACCTGGGCTGGGGTACCACTGTGTGGGATTATTACGAGTGAAGCCAGGTCGAGGAGACAGAACATGCTCTATGTCCTGCAGTGATAAACTGGCTCGCTGGAATGTGTTAGGGTGTCAAGGAGCTCTTCTGATGCATTTTCTGCAGTATCCGGTGTATCTGTCAGCAGTTATAGTGGGGAAGTGTCCATATAGCCAAGAAGCCATGCGGAGAGCAGTTATTGAAAGGTAAGTGCTCTCCTCAGATGATGCATATGCAGACAGTGAGCTTTAGAGGACAACGCATTGTCATGCAAATATTATAATTTTAGTAAGCTTTTGATAATGTGTCTCTTAAGGTCCTGATAGAGAATCTGTTAAAGTGTGAGCTGGATGAGTAGACACGTGGATTGAAAACCATCTGAATGACTGGGGCCTGAAGGTGGTGATCACTGGGCTAAGTGTAGTTAAAGGTGTAAGTAGCCATGTACCCTAGGGATAAATACTAGGTCCAAACTTATTTAATATCTTCATTAATCAGTCATTTGGATGATGGTGCAGACTGTGTGCCTAGACAGTTTGCTGAAGACTCGAGACTGAGAAGTAGCTGATCGGCCAGGACATTGTGCTGCCATCCAGAATGATCTCAGCAGGTGGAGAAAAGTAGGAACTTCATGAAATTCAGCAAGGGAAATGAAAACCTGCATCTGGGAAAGAACAGTCCCATGCACAGTCCTATGACACATGCTGGGGGCTGCCTGTTTAGAACGCAGCTTCACAGAAAAGGCCTAGGGGTTCCTGCTAGACATGAAGTTGAAAATGAGCCGGTAGTGTGCTCTAGCAACAAAGAAGGCTAATGGTGTCCTGGGCCACTTTAGGCAAAGTATCACAGTGGGTCCAGGGAGATGATCCTTTCCTTGTATTGACTCTGGTGAGGCCACATCTGAAGAGCTGTGTCTAGTTCTGGGCCTCTCAGTACAAGAGGGATGTGGACATACTGGAGAGAGGCCAGCACAGGGCCTCGAAGGTGCATAATGGATTTTTAGCATCTCTCATATGAGGAGAGCTGGGACTAAGCCTGGATAAGAGAAGGCTTGTGGGCATCTTATCAATATGTATACATAGCTGAAGGGAGGTGGCAGAAAAAATGGAGCCAGGCTGTTTGCATTGGTGTTGGTGATAAGAAAAGATGCAATGGGCACAAACTGAAGCACAGGAGGTTCCTTTGAACATCAGGAAGTACTTGTTTACTGTGAGGGTGATGGAGCACTGGCAGAGGTTGCTCTGAGAGGTTGTGGAGTCTCCCATCTTTGAGTTACTCAAAAGTAATCTGGATACTGTCCTGAGTGGGTGGCTGTAGGTTGCCTGGCTTGGAGGAGGGGTGGTTGGGCTGGATGACCTACAAGAGGTCTCCTCCCACCTCAGTTGTTCTCTGAGTTACTGAAGTAGTTCAGGACACATAGCATGGGACAGCTTGTACTGGTCAGCTGGAAGGAGGCACTTGTGTTACACTGGAGAGGCAAAACTTACATGCATTTTCTTGGTGGTAAAAAATTGTCTGCTTCTTTAATCTCAGTTACATCCAAGATCTGATCTTTCTTGGTGCTATGAGTAGTAGAGCTTTCATAACACAACATGTCACCTTAGGGAGATCTATGTGAGAGATGAAGTACACTGCTGCAAAATGAGAAAAGTTATCTGTTCTGCACTGACCTTCTTTGTTCTCAGATTCTTCAGCTGATGGAAACTATCCCAGCAACAAGGATCGGAAATGGATATTTTTCTTACTTGGGAGGCTAAATCAGTAAAGTAGAGTAGTAGAGAAGAATAAGTAGATTTGGACAGAGTGAAGGGAAAGGAGGGCAAGAAAAAAACTACAGAGCTGAGACATTCTTTTTAAGTGGAAGTTACTAGACCAGTTCATATGAAAGGTTTGACTTTGTTTAGTTATTCCTTTTCTCTATATTCCTGCATCCTTCTAGGATGATTATAAAAGAGGTCATAAGTCTGTCTGTTAATGGAGAAACTCCAGTGACATACCCCATGGAGCTTTCTGTATAATCCTTTCCTCATTCAGAAACACATAACAAGAATTTCCCAGCCTTGTTAGTCCTAGTGCAGTCAGGCACTTTTTCAGACTATTGGGTCTGACAATATGAATCTCCTGCTCTGTCATTCCTACTCTGTGTAAATATTGTGGTGATTAAACTCATGCTGCTTTTTTCCTCATATGACCCTAATGTCATTCAGTATGCAATGGTAATTTAAGGTAACAAAGATAAGATTATAGATGGAACTGTAAGTATATTTTGTATGGTTTTAGGCTTTGACTATAAACCTTTAGGCTCATAAAACAGTTCCTGATGTAATGCAGTTGACTATGTAAATACTTTATTATTTTTATTTTTCTTTGTGATGGCAGAAGTATATTGCAGTTTTTGTCCTGCATACTGAATTGGTTGTAATAGCTTTAAACTAGACCTTTTTTTAAAAAAAACCAATTCATTATAGTTTTGGTTGTTTTTTGTTTTTTGTTTTTTTTTTTTAGGATGGACAAGGTCCTAATAAACTAGTGTGGCTTTGGGGTTTTATTTAAAAAATATTTTTCTGAAGGGAAAAAATGCCTCTAAACCTCCTTGTCTCACCTGTATAACTCATGTTCAGTTCAGTCCTAATGTTAAAGAAATTAATTTTAGATAATGAAGGGAAATTGTGCAAAATGATATTGTTGGGAAGAATATACTGAAAATCACTTGCATTTTTCCTGTGTTTACTTTAGATGTCAACACATCTCATCTTTACCAGGTGGTTTTCTCACTCAGGAAGTCAAGCTGCTGCAATCAGAACTTCAATTTGAACATAGCCGTCAGGCAGTTCAGGGAGTTCAAACTAACAGCAAAACAAAACTTGTTCCTTGTAGTGCAGGTGAGTTAATTTGGGCTAGTTGCATAACTGTGTGCAAAAGTCCGAATAGAAATGAGATGGGTTTGGCTGTTTGGAACGGAATGTCATTCCTTGCCAGTATGCTAGCAGCAAAGTATGAAAAGCAAGAAATTAATTTCAGGCCATGACTTAAGTGTTAATAATTAATAATATTTATCTCAGCCTCTGGTTTCCAGTAGGAAGTTTTCAGACTGAATGAACACTTGGTTGATGTCATTAAGAATTTTTAATCTAAACATAGACAGAAAATAACCAGGGGAAACAAAAGTTGACTGCAAGAAAATAAAAGACTTCTTGTTTCAGTTAGTTTTGTATTCTCCTTGGTAATGAACAAAAGACTTTCCGTGCTGAGTTATGTTTGTAATTGCTCCAAAAATCTGTGAATGATGAAATAATGCAAAGTAGTATAGTGTAAAAGTTGTATTGATAGATATTTTGAACATGGTGTTTTTTTTGTTTTGATGATGAATGAATGCTTAAATTTCAATGTGACTTAGCAACATGATCTCATTTGGGGAAAAAATAAAAGGAACTGCTACTCTCTGTGTATGGCTAAGTAGCTTCTTTAACTTGGACATGCCTGTCTTCTACTGTTGTATACTTTTCTGTCTGAACCAGAACTAGAAATTTTTCTGTTCCAATAGAGCTAATGATAAAATAGAATGGAGACAAAAGGTTCCTTAATGGAATGCATGTTCATTGAATTGGAGTTATTTACAAGTGCCAGGAAGGAAAATACTTTAATACTTTGTGAGATAGGAAACAAATTAACAAAGTTAGTCATTGAAAAATTGTGCCAGTTGAGTTAGCAAAAAAGGCCTGAAAGCAGCTGTGACTAAATTCATTGTAAGTCTTTCTTGCTGTACACTTGTCAGGTTATTCTGTTATATAAAGATGAAGGATGCCTTAGCACATTTTATGGTTTTTGGGTTTTTTTGGTTTTTTTTTTAAGCCAAGTGGTTTCTTTTCTTGAAGGAATACAAATCAGAGTAAACTAAATTTAGGGCTGTTACACTGAGTATTACAAGATGCTTGATAGGAACATTACAGCTATTATTTTAAGAAAATACATGTTCTGCTTAGTGCTTTGAAGTTTGATATAATTATGAAAGAGTGAAAGAATGGAAAATGTTTTAATTTTTAAGTAACTTTGTATCTGCTTGTCAAAAACTGATATCCTCTAACCAGGTGATTTTGTCATTTCATGTTACACAGGATTTTATTTTAGTAGAGTGATACAGCATTGTACTTGAAACACTGTGTAAGTGGCACTTAGAAGAATACAACAATTGCAGAATACAGCTGAATTGTAATACAGGGGTGAGCAACATAAGCAGTCTGAGCATCTTGACTAACAAGATGGTCTTTAGAGTGAATGCATGTGCAACTGTTTTGTGTAATAGAAACACAGAGAAGAGGGAGAATTTAGAAAACAGAAGCTGTCTCATGGTAGTAGAAGTTGAAGAACCTGCTCTTATGCTAGGGAGGGACAGATTGGACATGGCAGTTTCTGTTGACATGCAGCTGATGCTTTGCTCATGACTTAGAAATTGTAAGGTATTGTATGCAGAGTTTCAGCGTTAAGAAATTCTCAGACTCGGTATAGTGTTTAAGGCTGTTGGCTCTTGCTATCTCTTTCAACAAATCATTTTTATTTGACTACTAGCTAATAATGTTTTTAAGTAAATTTTTGCAAATATTTGGTGTCTGTCGGTTATCAAACATGAAACTACTTAGAGTACACAATAATATAATAGCAGACAATAAAATCAGAAGGAAAACATAGAGTGACTGGTGCAAGTAGTTTAGGGCAGTATTTCACAGCCTGATGTGAAAACAAGCCATCTGATGTACAAAAGAAAGTAGAATCCCTGTAAGAAAGAGGGAATTACAAAGCTGAAGGCCATATATTTAGAGGCATGGATTGTTAAATGATCTAGTTGAGATGAAAGCTCTGTCTGGGGGGGTGTGTGTATGCGTGTTTTCGTTTTTTTAAATAAAACATTCTTTTAGGTACTGGTATTCTGGCCCTAGAAAACTGTGGTCCTCTTTCTGGTTTGAATTGTTTTGGGAAGCAATACATGAACAAATGGAATGAAAGGAGCTGTTAGGTTCTGCTTTTGTGATAAGAGCATTTCTCTTGCTCATAATAATTTCTTCTACAGCTATCAGTTGGAGTGCAGTCCCTGAGCAACCTCTGGATGTCACCTCAGATGGCTTCCGCCAGGGAACAACAAAGAAGGGGATTGGGAGCCATCAGAGTAGGTGTGAGAATGTTGTAATATTTATGTTTTATTTGTTAGCTTATGTGCCTTAGTCAGCTCACGTGACGTTGTCAGAGCAAGAGGAAATCTAGAGAATGGTGAAGAAGGGGAAAGGTAGAGAGCAGGGGAAGAGTCACTGTATAAGGGAGAGAGGGAAGTTGGAATAATGAAAATTAAATGAGAATTAACAAGTTTATCCTATTTCTTTGTCACTGTTGAAAACATTGTAGATAATGGTGGTGAGGGACTGTGATCAGTTTTTATTAAAAGGATGTTTACTGTTGAAGGAAACAGAGTTTTTGCTTTGTATTTTTTTTGGTTGATGACTGTGAAGGAAATGTGTGCATTGTATGTTCTCTTTCTAGAGATTTCTTTTTCTTTAATAGTTAAGTCAGCTGTCCTGCATTAAAAGTGTAGCTTTGAAACATGACTTTCTGCCTTAAAGTTTGAAAATGTGTTGACATTATGGCAGCACACTTAACATGAACATGTCACCTTTCCAACTGTCATCTTGGCACTGTGCTCTTTAAGAAATCCTCTATCAACAATCACAGTTTAAAGAAATAGTTACGTATTTTTCTTGAGGTTGAGAGGAATTACTCATAAGCATCTGCAGACAAATTTTCTCCATCTCTAGGTTACCTTCATGTTAGGTGAGGTCGCCAAAATTGTCATTGTTCTGTGGAAATACAGCTTGAAGATTGCGGTTTGTGTTTTAGCTATTACCTGATTATACTACCAGTTTATCAATAGTCATATTGTTCATGTTTCCCATACTTTTTGGGAGGATGATGACAATCCTAACAAGAGGTGAATAGCATAAGTGCAGCTTAGATAATTCTTGTGGAGAATTTATTCATATGCCTGCAAGTTGCGCATTCGGAGCTTCTTGAAGTTAGGCCTGATTTGACTGAAGTTTATCCTGTATATCCTAGTACTTGGAAATTTTCAGTGGAAATAAGAGGATCAGGAACTCTGTGGTTTGTGACCAGTATTGGTGTCAGGGGTATTGCTAACATATGTGACCTAGGTGACTTAGTGCATCTTTTAACACAAGTTCCCTGTGCATTGTAGAATATTTATTTTCAATATGCAGTATATAAGTATTCCAGAAGACATGTGAAAGATCAAACAAACCAGCTAACCCCTTTTTCTCAGTAGGCTTAAATTTGTCACACAGCATTTGTGCATTTGCTCTAAAACTTGAGAGTCATCTGCTAGCTGACAGCATTAAAGTGTAAGAACTCAATTATTGTTGAAAGATCCTCTTCTCAACATGAGCTTGAAATTCACTAAAAAAAAAATCTCAAAATTTACTAGAGCATACAAGACTGTGTGATTACAAACATCTTGTTTCCTTAAGAAATCAGGATTAAAAACAATGTCAATGAACAAATAAACTATTTATGCTTTTGAAGTAATCAGTCACAAAAAGAACTTTGTAATGAAAATACAGAATTTACAGCCTTACTGGAACTGGTGGTGCTTAATAATAAACAAGACTTGTATTTCTGCATTCTTTTTCTTCTCAAGGAATCTCAGGGTGATTGCTGGGACATGTTGTTTGAGGGTTTTATCCCCTTTCACTATGCTAGGTAACATTAAATACCAAGGATGGTAAAGCTGACTGAGTAAAAGGAATTTGTAGGTAAATGTCTTGTATGTGCTTTTGTTAATGCTTAATTAATTAAACCACCAAAATTACAAGATGAAACTTTGACAGATTATCTTGAATATTTAATTTGCATGCTGTCATCATCAGTGGGGTTCATCAGGGCTCTGTTTTAGGGCCAGTGCTTTTCAGCATCCTAATAAATTACTTGGATGCAGGACTCAAAGGTGCACTAAGTAAGTTTGCCAGTGACACTAAACTGGGAGAAGCTGCTGACTCCCTTGAAAGAAGACAGGCACCGCAGAAAGACCTCGACAATAACAGGATTGGGCAATCACCAACCATATGGTGTTTAACAAAGACAAATGTCAGTTTCTGCACATGGCACAGGGTGACTCTGCATGTATGGACAGGATGGGGAGTGAGAGCCTGGAAAGCAGGGCCATGGAAAGGGCCCTATGGGTCCTGGTTAGTGGCAAGTTGTATATGAGTCCGCAGTACCCTGGCAGCGAAGGAGGGCTGCTGACATCCTGTGGGGGAACAGACCCAGCATTGCTGGCTAGGGGAAGGAGGGAATTGTCCTACTCTGCTCTGGTGTGGCCTCATCTCCTGGAGGCAGTTTTGGGTATGGGAATATAAGAAGATGAAGCTCTAAGTTTCCAAAGGGGGGTCATCAGGATGATGGAGGGTCTGGAGGGGAAGCCCTACAAGGAGCAACTGAGGTCGCTTGGTTTGTTTAGCCTGGAGAGGGAGAGACTGAAGGGAGACCTCACAGCAGGCGACAACTTCTTTGTGAGGTGACACTGAGTTGCAGGCACTGGTCTCTGCTCCCTCGTGACCACTGACAGGGCCTGAGAAATGGCTGGAGCTGTGTCAGGGGCAGTTTAGGCAGAATATTAGGGAAGGTTCTTCACCCAGAGGGTGGTAGGGTGCTGGAACAGGCTCCCCAGGGCAGTGGTCACAGTGGCCCAAGTTCAAGGAGCATTGGACAATGCTCTCAGGCACATACTGGGATTATTGGGGTTTTCCTGAGCCAGGAGTTGGACTCCATGATCCTTGTGGAGATTCTATGATACCGTGCCATTTTTTATATTCTTAAAATACGTGCTAGCAACAGGAGGTTTTCTTTTTAATTGATTTTGTTTTCAGTGCTTTTGGAGAATCAGCTTGCACTTGTTGGAAAACTTAATCAATCATTGTTAAGACAGTATGCAAAGATGATTAAACAGAGGCAACAGCTGAGCCATTCAAAACCAAACTACACCTTATAAAACAGTGATTCTGGTTGCCATCTCTTTGGAGTGATAGAAGGGCTCAAAGCTGACGTATATAGGAAAGCTGGATGTCTGTAGTACCTTCTAAAGATCTTTCAAACTTTGACTTAGACTCACTTTATTTTTTGATGAGTCTCTTTGTATTTAACTGTCCTGCAGCTGTTGCTGAATGTGTCCTTGTCATCATTGTGAAAACGTCAGCATTGTTCCAGATATTTATGTTCCTTCTTTTATTTGTTTTGAATAATACAAAATTTAACAGTTTGAAAAAGCCTTTGGAGTTCTGTGCTTGTTTGATCCGTTCTGGGACTAGTCCTTCTGGCTAAACCTTACTGCAGTTGTGAACTGTTGATGGTGCAGTTTCATGCAGATAACAGTGTGATACTAAAATGTCATTCTGCAAACTGGTGAGTGCTGGCTGAGAGAATGGGGATAATGCAGCTCTTTGTCAATAGAACATTTAAAACTAAGGGAAAAAGCAGGTGGGCAGCTTGGATGGGGTAGGAATACTTAAATGATAGACAAGTTTTTACATTCTTTGTGAAGTGAACAATAATGCTTTTTATCAAAAATGTTTAGCTGGGATGTACTGCTGTGAGCTGTAAGGTGGAGTGAATTTTTTTTTTTTTTTGCATCAGAATTTCTAATTTTTAATTTTTTTTAATATCAGATCCAAAATCTGTAAAGTGGAGCTCTTCCATAAATTCCAAAAGCTGGTGACAAGTATTTCACAAGAGGATCTACCAGACACTCTACGGTAAAGACATTATCATTGCCTTTAGAAAAGTGAATTTACCTTAAGGGAACTTAAGAATGCTGTGATGATACAGTATATGCTCATGAATCTTATTTTAGATAAGTCCATTGTTAAAGTTTGATACTTAAAAAATGTGGAATGAGACACAAGATGAGGAAGTAGTATCTTCTTTGAAAACATGAGCTCTTAGATCCGCTGCCTGCAGCTCTGTACCCTTGGTGGTATTCAAACCCAGTATCCTAAAATTACCATGGAGTTACTGATACCTAGTTGGTGTTCAGTAATTCTATCAAATTCCACTTCTCTGATTCACAAGAAAGAAGAGTTTGAATACAATTTTTTTTTTTTTTTTTAAGTCTAGGTTAAAATCAGTTTTCATCTTAGCATATGGTGGAGTAAGAGCTAGTAAGGTGAGATAGTGTTCTTTTTGTATTTTTCTCTCATATGGTTGGTAAGGATACATCGGGCTCTTTCTGCAATGCGTAAGTTGCATAAACAGAGACCTTCTAGGAAGAAAATAAAGCAGCTTTTGTGTGAGGAAGCCGTAATTGGAATTTTCCTTTACATTATTTAAAACAAATTTGGTGTATCAGACTGGAGTTAATTACTTGCAGTTATCATCCAGTATGGCATAGCATTAGGTGCATTATGTATTTGGTGGTATACTATAAAGTAAAGCATAGTTTCACATGTACAGAAACTTAGAGTTCTTTGGCTTGGAGACTCTGGGAGATGTAGAAGGTTCCAAATCCATTGCCATGGAAGGCTTATTTTATTTTAGACTTACTTCCAGATATAATTTCACCAGCTTTAGGATGCAGTTATCCCAACTCTTGAGCCAGTTTAACTGTCTGTTGCTGCTGATGGTGATGGTCCCACAGCAGTTCACTGCTGCTACTGGCTGTTGATTTCTGTATTCTCCCTTGTATCATTAGCACATCTCCAATCTTGTGATGAGCCAGTTCAACTAGGTGATGTATCTGAAAACAGTTCCCTTGTCTTCTGTGTTTTCTCTTGGGCTAATGAACTTAATTGGCCAATGGAAATCTGAAACAGATAAAACCCATGCCAAGGAAGTAGGAGGCATATGTGACTGGAAGCAGGGGAGATGGGCCAATTCAGCCTTTCATGGTACTAAGACAGTAGATACAACAAACTTAGCCAAAGTAAGTGCACCCTGGCTCTTTAATTAATGGATCTTGTTTGCTTTTGGGCCTTGTTGAATTAAAGATTGCAGTTACCTTCTGTGTCTATAGAAGTGTCTTATAACTGTTTCAAAGTTTTGATGTCAACATGGACCATGCTATTGCTGAGATGTTTTCAACTGATTTTATAAGTAGAGATACTTTGTCCTTAAATCAGTTTGAATTACATAATTTTCAGCCTCCTTTGGGGGCTTTTTGGGTGGGAGTTTGTCCTCACGTGTTTAACCATCATGATTTCCTCAAAACAGATTGTGAACTTGTGCATTGTTGGGTAGGTGACTCATGCTGATCACATGAAGTGTGCTTACATAAAGTCACTTCACCTCAGGGCTTTCTAGACCATTGGCTTTTTCATTTCCTTTGACTTTTTGGTCCTCTGCTGTTTTTCTGTCTGGGCTTCTCCTGGCAAAGTCCTGCTGATTCACAGATGTGACATTGTTTTTACGGTGCACAAACTCTATTTATACAGAGAAGGTGCTAGCTCAATAATCAGCTTGTGCAGCTGACTGCCTTTGAAGTCTTTTGCTTTTCCTCCTTTTCACTTAAAAAGCAAAATTTAAAAGTGTCTTCATGTTGCTGTTTCCTTCATCCTCCCTTTTCCTTTCTACACAGTATTCTGATGTTTTGATTTTTCTTTTCCCCTTGGAACTGTAGTTTGAGCGAACTTCAGAGCAGAAATCCTACACTCTCAAATTGTTTATTTAAATTTTTGTGGATTTAACTATTACCCAGTTTTGTATTTTCTTCGCATTTAAATGTATCTTTTCATCTCTTCCCACAAATGGTTGGCTCTAAAGCTGTGCTCTCACCCAGTTACCTTTTTCCACTTTGACCCTAAGTGCCTACCCTGACTCTTCTAATCCACTTCTGTGTCTGTTGCCTCCCATATTTTCTGCTCCATCAAGGAAAGCTCATTCTGTAGTACTTTCAAATTTGCTGAACAGCTTGTTTTGTAGTTGTAGGGTCTATTAGGACAAGGGTTACTCTTCACGTAAGGTTACTCCTTTCACTTACTGTTGTCCACTGTCAGATTTACAAATCAGGAAATTTAAAGCTTTACATGGAACTGATTCTGATGTTCTTTTGTTGGTTTTGGGGTATTTTTGTGTTTTTTTTCTTTTGGTTTGGGGTTTTTTTAATTGTTTTTTTTTTAATTTGTGGGGTTTTTTGTTTGTTTGTTGGCTTTTTTTTTGGGGGGGGGTGTCTGTGTGTGTATCTAAATCTGCTTCTCCTGCCTTTTGTGACTTCCTTATTCATTCTTCACAGAGAGGATCTGTGTGGGTGCTGTTAAATTGGAACAGGTAGACAGCCTACTGGGGCCAGAACTTTGCTGGCTTTTCTGAAAGGCAAATTTAGGTATTTATAGTAGTATATCTTATCTAAGATGTTAAACATGACATTCATCGATTTAGGTTTTTTTCAGGATTTAGTTTATTTGCTTTCAGATAAGACTGAGAAGGAGGTGGTGTTTGGCTGGCATGAGCTACTTCACCAGGAACCAGATAGTACTGTATTATGGTGTCCCACCTTCTTTCTTCCTTTGCAGTAATTCTTATGATCTGTCTTCTATGCCTTACTTAAACTCTCACTCATCTCTCTAGGTAGACTAACTATGTTCATTTATTACCTGTTACTGCCACCTATCATAACTAATTTTCTTCTGTTGATTCCCGCTCACATGTTATCATTTTGAAATTACTGGTGCATAAATCCATCCTTTTTCTTTCTTTTCATTTTTTTTTTTTTCTTTTTCCATGCTGACTGCCAACGGAATGGTGACACACCATTGGACAGTGTTGTGCTATTGCTAATCTGAATTGTTACGTAAAATCCTTTGCAGTATTGTTTGCAGTTCACTTGATGGCAATGTGGAAAATGAGATTTTTTTTGCATTACTGGGGTGTTTTTCCCTGCTGTTAGGAAAAACATGTGCTTTAGTCACCACCTGTGGAAGTGAAAACCTTCTCTTGTCATACAGTGGTATCCACTGTAGAGTCTCCAGGCACTGCTGTTTGTAAAAGGTGTGGCTGGCTGTATGGCCTTTTGTCTGAATCTAGGGGAGACTTTGTAAAATAAACCTGCCCTGACTTTCTTGCTGGGATTATTAAATGAATTACTAATCCTCTTTTCTCTTAAATTGTAGTCAGGAGCCATCACAATTTAGATTGTACTATTATTTTTCCTTCCTGCTTGGTTCACAGTATGGAGGATTGCAGTTCCAGATCCACTACTGATTATGGGGTTCTGTGACCATTCCACTGGCCAGGTGGGGGAGAGTTCTAGTGGGACCCTTACATGGGACTTTTGAGAGCAGCTCAGAGGTTAGTTTCACAGAGTATGATTAATGTGAAAGACGTGGAGAAAGCAAAATGGATTGGCTGTGATAAGAGTGCAGGGCAGATTTTTAGGAGAGAATATATCTCCCATATTCAGCAATGGCATAGACAGGTTCTCCACTCTTGTACCTTTCTGAACACAAGGTTTCAAGGATAGATATTATGGCTTGCTTTGCATGTCACAGTGTTTTAGAAATAAATCTAGAGCAGCATGCTGAGTGCCTCAAACTCAGCTTCTGATGGTCTGCTGTTATGGTGGAGCTGTGGGGGTTTTTTGCGGGTGATCATAATTGCCTTTGAGCGTGAAAGCCTGTTTCAGAAGTCATTGCAGTGGCTCTCAGACCTCACAGATTAGGGTTCCTGTAGTAGTTTGGCTCTTTTACTTTCTTGGTGAAGGTCATGTTGCCAATGATCTTCCCTTCATACTGACTTTAATGTATAAACATTGCATATCACATGTGGCTGACAGATGTTTTGGCAAAGGAAGATGAAAGAGGTTGGGAAAGGAATGCAAGGAAAGGAAAAAATTCTTGATGAAATTGTCTTACAGGCACTTGTGTTCAGATACTCTAGACCTGAATTGCCCTATTTTGAAAATCATTGGGATAATGTACTCAGCAGAGTGTCCAGTTGTTCTGCTGAGTTTGTGGGACATAGTTGCTACTTGAGGAAGGGGAATAACACCAAAACTGATGAGTCTCTTTTGCTTTAGGGAAATAAAAGAGATTATTTTCTCCTTTGTCTCGTTCTTCCCTGTGTTTTTTTTTTTTTTTTTTGTTTGGTTTGGTTTTTTTTTTGTTTTGTTTGTTTGTTTGTTTGTTTGTTTGTTTGTTTTTATTGGAAAAGAAAAACTGTCCAGTTCATTCTGTCCTTTTCCTTTCTAGCCAGTTTTCTAGCACACTAAGGCTACTTTGACCCAATTCAAAGCACCTTAGCCACCTTTTTAGCTTCTCTTCAGCGGTTTTTGCTGTCATGGAAGTTTTCTGTAACCTGTGGTCACACAGTCAAACACAGACATTTCTAGTGCTAGAAGAGTTGTTTTGCTTCCTTTTGTAAGATTGATGACAGTGTCTAACTTTAGAGCCTGGGCATCTCCAAGTCTTCCCTAGATGAGAATTTCACTAAATAGTATGGAGGAGTTCATAGGAGGAGTCTGTAGTTCATGTCAGGTCCTTAGATATTTGATTTCTTTTTTAATTTTGTCTCTTCACATTCAGTAGGATCATAGAATTGTTTTAATTTTTGTGCACTTTCTGTCAGGATGAAGACTCTAAAAACCTACTGGGACTACAAGGAAGCTGCATTAAATTATCAGGAAGCCTGGAAAGTGCTGCGTAGCAAAGCTCTGCTGGGTTGGGTCAAGAATGCCAAGGAGTACCTGCACTTCACATGACATTCCATGGGATTATGTGAATCCAGGAATAAGCTCTGGTCCACAGCAGATACCTCTGCAGTTCAAGGGCCAGAAAAAGATGCCCTCCTGTTTATGTGCTGTAAAGAGACAGGACTGAAAAGGAAAGTAATTTACAGAATACTTCTATTTCTACTGAGTTGAAGCCCCCTTTTTATTGAAATATAGATAAGGATAATTTCTGACTTAAAATTCTGAGCTGCATGAAGCAATACATCTACAAAAGAAAGGAAGCAGTGATGTGCTATCCTAGTAACTGAGGATAATTTCAACTGAAATTGAAGCAGTACTATGGAAAATTTTAGTGCTGCTCTTTTCTTCCACTTCTCATAATTTTGTGATTGTTGTTGTGTTGCTGGGACAACCCTCATGTATAGTAAGCAATACTTTCATAACTCTGAGTTCTTCTTGTCTGGTGCCTGGAAGAATTCTCTGTGTCTTCCAACCCCTTTGCTTCTAACTGGAAAAAAACAGTTCTGTAAAGTGTCATCTTTTCCTGGGAATACTTCATATATGCTGCTATTTACTAAACATAGCCACAAATACCACCACAGCAGAAGCAAAAGCACTGGGGGGAGTATATGTCAAATAATACCACTTATGATATCTTGTGCATCTCAATTTCAGGACTTTGCCAGATAACCTTTCAACTGCTTTGCTTCTGTAGGCAGGAAAGAAAACTCCTGAATTACTTGGTTCAAGTTGGCCGATCTTGTGTAATTACAGGTAAACATTTACCTATTTTTTCAGTGTTTCGAGCACTGTGTCCATCTTCACGCCCCTCTGTGGGACATGAGCAATTAAAAGCAGAAATGCCTCAGCCTCAGTTTATGTCACTGTTCCTTGTGTTCATTAATAGCCTGGCAAAAGTGGAGATGCTTTGGGGAGTATTGAAAGTAGTCTCTGGCATGTCTCTTCTAGTCTCTTGTCATTATGCTTTATTGACAGCTAACATCTGCATGGCAAGACAGTCAACATTTTGAGCAGTTGTGGGGGAAGCAGTGTGTAACCCTCCTTAAGCCTTCTGTCCCAGTTACTGCATTTTGTGAGCAATTTCAGGACTATGAGCACGTTCCCCTTTTGTTTTTTTCTGTTGTAAACCACAATTCATAAAATATTTGGACAAAGCAATGGATGGAAGGATGGAAGGCAGGATGGAAGAAGTGGATAATTTAGAACTTGAAAATTCTTTAGTGATTTGAATTTTTTTTTGTTCTTTGGTATGCTATAATTTTGGATCTGAAAAATGGGCACCACAGTTCTCCAAACAGCCTTTGCTGTCAACTGACTGAGCTACATATGGGACCAAACAGTACACATAACATTACAGTCTGAGAATTGATAGCAGAAAATCCTTTTTACTTTGCATTTAGGTTGACTTGTCAAGTAAGAATAGTTCTCCTGTTGAAAAAAAAAAAAAAACTTGAATTGTGTGCATGTATGCCCATTCGCTCAAATCCAGCACTAACATGCAGAAAGACCAGTTGTACTGGTGAGGGGGAAGTAAGTTTGTGTTTGTAGAGGGCAAGGGATTATGGAGATTAGGGACTTGCAGTAGTCATCAGAGGAAAAAAAAATTGGCCAGACGCCATTGTACATGGGCCACAGGGTAAACTGCTGAAGATAAAAGGTAGTTGTTCCTGTAATTGAGCAAGTAGCATTCCAAAGGCAGAGTTCTATAGTGTACCTAAAGAGCTCTCAGTAGATTTCCAGGTTCCTGAAATTTACCTTTGTTCTTCACTGAAATCTTGCAGAACCTATTAACTTACCATACATAATTTCTCATAGTTAATCAACAATGTCTGCAGTGAACCTGCTGACCAGACTGGAATGTTCCCATTTCCTATCCAGCTGCAGTATTAAAATGGATTACATAAGACTAATTCTGTAGTCTTGCATCAGTTTTCAGATAAGCAGTTATATGGTTTAAACTCTTTTAACTCTTTTCTAAAGTTTGAGCCTGGCTGCCAGCATTGTTTCTTCTAAGATTTTTTTGGTGCATTTCTAAAATATTTGTGAACATTAGACTGCTGCTTTTCTGTTACTTGTCAGGTTTAAAAGTAGTTTTTGAGGTGCTGAACACTGATGCTAACCTCACTTTTTGGATGGAGTTGAGGACATATTTAAGCCTCAAGCAAGTCAGTGAATATGTGAAGAGAGGGAAGGAGCTGAAACAGACCAGCATTTAAAAGGCTGAGGTGCTAAGGCTGTGGGATCTCATCCTCAACTGATGGCATTTCTGTGATGGAAAATCAGTGTCTAAGGGCTGCACCTGTTTCATTCCAAAATGTCAGGAAATGCTGTTGGCAGTACCATGAAACTGCTCTAAAAATCAGATGGGAAAAATGCAGCTAGGAAAGAACAGTCTGCTTTTGTAAAAGGTAGGAAACTAAACTTGGATCATTGTCAGCAGGTTTTTGGAAGAATTGCTCCTGGAAAGTAACAGCTGACATGTTCCAAGTCTGTATTAATTCCTTTGCCCTGAGATAGCTGACACCCCGAAAAACAAAGATAGGCCAGGCATGGTGAGGACAGTACAATGCAGAGACTGCCACAGGAGAGCAGAGTTAGCAGGGAGGGAAGTAGAAGGAATGAAGTGCCCACAATGCATGTTTAATGAGGACAAGCAAGTAATTGGCAGTGGGAGCAGCAGAGCATAGGAGAACAAGGTTTCCACCATATGTGTAAAATGACCACATCTCTATTACCCAAATAGGTCCTTGCCTGTCTCAAACTTGTTTTATAGCTCTGAAGCTATTGGTTTTGAAACTTACAAAGAACTTGTTTCTTCCTGGTATCATCAGCCACACACTGAAGTCTGCGAAGCTGTACTTGTATTATGTAATGAACTTGTCTAATAAGTAACAGAAGCAGCTATGTAGCATCTAGTAAATGTGATGAGTAACTTTCTGGTGAAAATGGAGGTAAAGAAATGACAGCACTGCCTGTTTGTGACAGGATTTTTTATTGTACTTGTTTGTTAATTGAGAAAGAGAAATGTACTAGCTCAATTCAACACGATCAGCATCTTGCTCCTGGCTTTGGATAAACTATCAGATCCAGTGTTTCCAATACTAACTTACTATTTTTATTTTTCTTTAACTGACATCTCAAAACAGAATAAATGTGTGTTCTCCTCCTGTTTTAGTTGCTCAACTACTTTGCTTTATTTAATCAATGTCACCAAATGTATCCCCCCCAAACAACTGAGGCTCTGGGAGTTCACAGCCATGAGGAAAAAATGCACAAAACCAACAAAATTTTCTTTTTATAATTTAACAGTCTAATAAAACAAGACCTAGCAATATATTAAGAAACAAATCCAGTTACAAATGCATGTATATAGAAGAAACTTCTGAGGATGTCAGAACAAAAAATGATCAGCTATTTACAAGATACACAGCAGGATGGTACAGTAGCCAAGACCCACCATTCAGAAACCAAATGTGTTCTCTCCACTGTAGGCAACATACAAGAATCCATCCTCATCCTTTTCCTTCTCATAAAGTTGTCCCATAGTTAAGCTTGAAAGGGAAAAAAAGAGAAATGGTTTGCTTGGCTCATGCAAGTTGCCAGTGTTAACAGTTAGAACCTCATAGAAACAAGGAGTAATAAAACTTAAAACTTACAAGTCTGTGCATAGGTTAAAACACAAAAAATGAGGATAAATCAAAAGCAGTTGACTCCTAAGTTAGAGAAATGATCGTGGACTCTCTCCAGAGTAAATCTTTTATATTTCTTCACAAATGCCTTTGTCAGAATGTTTTCTTAGTTTGTTAGAATTTAGTCTCTATTTTGAAAAGAAACCCTAGCAATTACTTGGCTGGTCAACTGCTCCAGCCATCTATCTGCGGATCACTGGAGCAGTAGGCATCAGTCAGGTGCAAAAATGAAGCCACCTTGGCTCACCTTTCTCCAAGTTCCCAAAACTGAGAAAAGGCTAATGAACTGAAAGATGGAGACTGGATATGAGTGACAGGAAAACAACGCTGTCATTCTGCCCAAGAGAGGACCTGGGAAGATTTGTAGGTAGTACTTGAAATGGAAGAGGATTGGTGAGTAGTAGATATATCACCAACCCTTGACATCCTTCTCTCCTCATACAAGTTTATTACATAAACTCAAGCCTGTGAGATAAGCCAAGCCATGAACAGATTGTAGTTTTGTCTGTCAGTTAAGAAGTTGCCATTTTTACATTAATATGGAATGATCAAAGCCCTATTTTTCTAGCTGAGATGTGACATCTCATTATGAACATGTGAGAAGAGACAATGGATCTCTCTTTCCTGATCCTAGCAATTCTATAGTACTGTTACAAAAATAATACATAGGCAGTCTCAGTACTGTTAGAAGAAAAAACAGAAAAGGATGGTTCTCACGGGTCCCTATTGTGTATCAGGTTACCTGGAGGGATTCTTTCTGTTACAATTAAGAATGATATCACATCTAAGGTATGCAACCACATACTATTTCCTTAAATGTTATTAAAGTATCTTGGATAGAAAATTGTAGTAGCTGCTTCTGCTATACTCTGTATGCAGCAGAAAACAATGCAACTTATTCCTATATAAAAGCAATTTGAAAAACCTTTCTATTGCAATTATTGAGGAAAATAATTAAAAAAAAAAATAACCAGCAAACTAGTCTGTAATGTTATATTTTTTTTGTAAACTGACAGGTTATTGGTTTTTTTCAGAATAATTTATGGCATTTTATATTGAGCATTTAATATGAAACTATTTTTCTTGTACTGAGAATCGTTGTTTTTTTTTTTACATTGATGATGTACGTGTTTTTGCACTCAACCAAGTGCAAGAACATTGTAACTGCAAAGCTCACCCTTTTGCCATGGAAGTAAATCATAGTATGTTTTTCAGCCACCTTTCCTTACAGCCTAGCTCAAGAAATAAGACATTTATCAAACTCATGAGAAAAAAAAAATATAGCGAGATTAAGATGTGACAAGCATCTCCTAAAATCACCAAATGAGCCTCGAAGAGTGATGTTACTGACCCTCTCACATGCACAGGCTTGCTGATATGATTCTGAATATCAAGTGAATAGCCTCTCACCTGGATTGTGGGACAGTCTTGTCTACAAAGAGGAATATTGCCTTCTCAGATGGCAGTTGAATCCTCTTCCTGATGATCCACATGAACTGGGCCACGGTGATGTCAGACGGAACTAAGTACTTCCTCTTGTCAATATCAACAATCTGAGATCCTGAGACCTTCTCCACTATGACCTGTAAAGTGCAGGCGTGAAGGTCAGGCTGTTCAGGATTGGTATGAACAGACAGCTTTGTTAGGTCACTTGCTCATACACGCTTACAATGGTGAGCAGAGGGGATGAACAAAAAGGTTTCCTGACCACAACCAAATCAGAGATAGAACTGGCTCAGCACTGTAAAATCTGATTTTACAGCTGCACTGAAACTTACATTCATATACACAATGGCTTGTGCCTATGTTTGGCGCAGTCATAGGGTAAAAAAGGTGCACTATGCCTTAAAGATATTTGTGACAGGAAAGTATGCACATCACTTAGCCTTTTGTACACTGATGATATGAAATTATTGCAATGTGGACCCAAAGATAAAAATGAACCAGCAGTGTACCATGGACACAAATAAGGCTAATAGTGTCCTGGACTGCATCAGGCACAGGACTGGGAAGTGACTGTGCCCTGTACTGGTACTGGTGAGGCTACCTTTGTATTCTGCTGAACTGACATTTAGTGTATTTCATCATTGCTTTGGAAATCAGAAATTGACTACAGCAAGGAAAGATAGCAAGATGACAACAAACAAAACCAAACAAAAATAAGGGAAAATACAGCATATCAGGAAACAGGGTTTACCAGAGGTTGCAGGGTCTCCATGCCTTAGCTCTGCATTCTAGTTGAAACACTTGAAGTGTTAAGTTTGAAAAACATTTCTGACTATTAAATTGATACCAACTATTTGGTATCAATGGTACGCGGTTCAGTTTGAATCATCGTGGAAAACATATACAGGTCCAGACAAAGGATTGCTGCAATTTGAGATTTATTTCCTGCATCTGTCTGTACCTTGCTGTCCATTCCTGATAGAGCAGCATGTCATTCTGACTCAATGGGTTTTGGTATTTCTTTTTCACCTAAGGTTATCAAGACTGTTTTTGAAATGCATAAATGGATACTGTGAAGTATGTATAGATATATGGTCATTAAGGATGCTGCAGTCTATGTGTGAGGGGACAGTTAGTCAAGAGAGAACAGCAAAGATCATATCAGCTTGCCAGACTGTAACTGGAGAAAATCTTGTGACTAGGTGCAACTGAGCAGCACAAAAAGTCAATGGGAATGAAGATTCTTCTCTGGGCTGTGCGAATGGAGAAGTTATTTACCAAAAAGTGAGAGGCAGGAGTGGCACTAACTGGCATGTGGTCAGTTGGGATGTGGAAAGTAAGTTGAGAATGTGGATGTGTTGGTAGCTGTTAAAAAATGATGTGATCTGTGGTCTTTTCAGAGACTGAAACATGGTAAAAGGGATTGTGGAGAGAAGAAGAGAGGTCATTCACTATTTAGCAGATTGGTAGTTATTAATGTAAAAAGGTGGGGTCACCACTTGCATTGGCTCTTCAAACAACAGGGTTTGCATGGGGAAATTCACCATGATGAATGGTTAGAGGCGTGGAATACATGAGGGATATCACTGAACTCATTTAGCCGAGGTTTCAAGAGTCTTCATAATCTTTCTAAGGATTAGGCACCATCTTCAAGATAATGAAGGTGTTTGCTGGGATATAATTGCTATTACAAGAAAGCAGGACCATGATATATCATAAAAATCTCTGGAAAGTGTTTAGAAAGCTTATTTGTCAATGTGTACTGGGGCTGAGGAGGAAATGTTGGAGTAGTTAGATGGGTTCGGGGCTTCTTTAAAACATCTAAGGACACAAAAATGAAAACGAATTTACTTAGTAGGAACTCATCAGAGTGGGCAGGATGGAAACAATTTATCAACCTTTGCCTCTAAGTACTGTGTTGAAGCTGGTTTGGTTACTCACCGGGACACGATCGGGGTATTTGGCTCGGATTTTTGCGGACTCGACACATCTGTGCTCTGTGAACAAAACTCGTAATTAGTCATAGCAGAATAATAATATTGCCAGTGTCCTAGGCCGAGAGGGCAGCGTCAGCAGGGCCGAGAGCCTGTGCGGATCGCGATTATATCGCCGCCTCCCAGTGTGTCTCTTATCTTTTCGGGGAGACCGTCCCCGGGCATCTCGCCACCCTTCGGCGAGGGCCGCCAGCGGCTGTCCTCCCACAGACAAGACGACCGCCTGGGGAAGACGACCGCGACAGATGGCGACACGGGAGACTGAGGGCAGCGAGGCCGGTGCCAGGCAGCGCCTGGCCCAGACCCACCCTTACCCAGCGCGTGGTCCTCCTTGAACATCCACTTCATGATGCAGGCGGGCGGGGAGCGAAGCCAGAGACGGCAAGGCCCGTGTGCGGGGGGCGGGGGCTCGTGCCGGGCCTGTCGCTGTCACGGTCCCTGTCACAACAACAGCAGCGGCTCGGCAGGCGGGACTTCCGGCTCGCCTGTTACCTGGCAACCGCTTAAGCAGCCGCGCTTCCGGCCAGGGATTGCGGGCGGGGCTGTGGTATCAGGGCACGAAATCACCTGCCCGGTGCGAAGCTGCTCGCAGCGCTCCCAGGGCACTCGGAGCCGCTCCACAGACTTCGCCGCCCCGGCAGGTGTCCCCATCCGCCTGACCCCATCTGCGTGTCCCCATCCCGCTGCCGGGCGCGATCTCGCCGGCGGCCCCGGGAGATAGCGGTGCGCGTTCATTGGCTGATGCGTCTGTCCCCTCGGCGCTGATTGGCGCGGCGTCTCGTCAGTCCGACGCTTCGCCAGTGCAGCGCCGACGACGCGGGCGGGGGTAGCGGGTGCTGAGGCATTGGGGGCTGTCCGCCATGGCAGGCGTGGATCTGTTCTCGCATCCCGCGCTGTACACGCGCTATCGGGCTGGACTCTGCTCCGCCGCTGCACTGGCGCTGTTGCTCATCACGGCGCTTACCTATGTGCCGCCGCTGCTGGTGGCCTACCGGAGCCACGGTGAGCGCCACTGGACCCCACGCGCCCTGGCCGGTCCCGACGCAGTCCTGAAACCTCGTACTGTTTCTGCCCTCAGGTTTCTGGCTGAAGCAGAGCGCGTACCTGGAGCAGCCCACTGTTCGTTTCCGGTACGAGGTTCTCTTCGTCGCCACCATGGAGTCCGGCCCGGGCAGCTTCTTGGCGTGGAGCACATTCCCAGAGTTCAACAGGCTCCAGGAAGACCGGCTTCGAGTCCCGCTTCTGTCGGTAGGCCTGCCCGGGGCGGCCCAGCAACAGTGGCGAGCCGCGAGGCTGCAGAGTGGGGCCAGCGAACCGGCAGCCGGATCAGGGCACGAGTGCTGATGGCGTTTTTTAGCGGGTGGTCCGTCAGGCACTGCTGCTTTCAGGTAGCTTTCAGGTAGCAGCAGCGTTATGTATTTACCTTTTGCCTCACATCGGGATTTGCTGGATTTTTAATGAGTCCCGTTTCACTCCCTCTCAGTGTTACTGAATCATAGCATTAATTAGATTGGGAAAAGGCCGTAAGACCAAGTCCAGTCATTAACCAAATCCTACCAATTTAGCCACCAAACCATGTCCATCCATCCACCGCTGGTGGTTTACATAACACATCGGTTTACTTTGATCATTAGTTGTACCCCTATCCCCTCGCTACATGGCTTATCATGATGTGAAGTTTTCAGGGTAGCCCCTAGATTTGGAAGCAGATAAGTGCCTTCAGAAGCACATATTTCCTACCTTGTGGTCACTTCTCTTTCTGAGACTTCAGAATGGCAGTTATTTTGCTGTCTGCCTCTGTTATGAGCCCCTGTTGTATTTGCAAGTGGGTGAAGTACTGGACACTGGCATACAAGCATAGCAAGCCTTGGCTCACAGCCAGGAATCAGCATATAGAGGCCATTTAAGAGGCGTGCTGCAGTGGCAGGGGGCACAAGCCTGAGCATCAGTCATACATTTTGACTGTGTCTTACAGAATATCCAGCACTAAGGCATGCTTTGTAGCATGTAGGGGAGACGGTTGGAATGGTGCTGGGTAGAAAAGACCTTGAAGTAAACTTGCCCTCCTTGGAGGGGTATATGAAACATTGTATAACAGACAACAGTGTAGGCTTCTTGTTTGTTTGTAGTCCTCTGTCTATAAATAGTCAAGTAGCTTTTTATTGCATTCCTAACTATGCAGTTTATTTGCTTCCTTGGTATGTGTGTGCTGCAGTTATGGAGGTACCCTGGGGTTTTACTTTATTTTTTTTTCTTTCTAACAGATATTCCTATCTTTAAAAAAAATTTGTTTAGACTAGAGAAGAAGACAAAAATCAAGATGGCAAAATGGATCAGTTGCATTTTAAACTGGAACTTCCACTACAACCAACAGAGCATGTAGTTGGCATTCAGCTGATTCTACTCTTTTCCTACCAACTTTATGTGAGCATTTCTAGTTTTGTTTGTTGTGATGTATAGACCCATTGTAATATTTCAGTAGTGGTTATACAAAACACGAAAAAATGCTTTCCACATCTGAAATTCCAATCTAAAATATGTATTTTACTAAAAATTATTTAATTTTCTCCTCCTGTGCTGTATCACTCCTAGTCTAGCTCTCGTGTGTATTTTGATACACTTCGATAGGTGTTGTTCTGTTTTTGTTTTCTGTTTGTTTGTTTTTTGTTTGTTTTCTTCTTTTTAAGCTCTATATTATCTTGAGCTGTAGTGCACCATACAGGAAAGAAATGCACAACAGTGAGTAGTGGTGTGGGTGGCACCTGGAAATAACTGAGAGTCTTGTGATAGGCAGAAGGATGTGCATTCCTACACACTGCTGTGTCTTGACATAACCAGTTCATTTTCTGAGATGCAGAGTCCGGCTGTTGCAGCAGCCTAAAATGCCTTGGATTTTGCTTTAACAGCTCTTGAAGCATTGGTAATCATCTGCCAGGATTTTCTGTATCTTGTACCTGGAACATGGAAGAAAGCGTTACAGGAAGACAAGACAATACAATTCCACTGCCATTGTATCTCAAGTGGCAGTGCAATTAATACCTAAAGCAAAGAGTAAAACACCAGCACACAGAACCCAAAATCTGAAAGGAGCAATAATATAGAGCTGTGTTGGGTGCATCCGCACAGACAAGAAGTTGTTTTCCTAGGGAAATTAGGCTGTTTCTTTAGAGAGTCTTGCTGATTGCAGATGGGCAAGCTTAGCAAGCATAGCTATGTGGTGTAGAAAACATTCTTAAGCTTGAGGTCCAGAATACAGGTCCAACAGTCCTAAATTTGGACTGAAGTATTTGGTCAGGTATTAGTATCATAGAGAGCTACGATATCCACAACACTTTTTATTCCACTGTAAATGTGGAAATTTTCCTTCCAACTGAGTGGCTGATAAGAACTAAGGACCTCCCTTCTTTATTTGGTTCTTGTTGCAGAGTACAAGTCATTGATTTTGACTGTTGAGTTTTTAAAGTGTATCTCCAATGAATGTGTTTCGTCACCTTGCTGCTTTTTACTTGTTATGGCTAGTCAAATCTTTCTGTTATTAGCCACAGACACTGGATTTCACTGAATTTCCTGTGGAACTTTGTTGAGTTAATAAAGTCAGTTCACTATTAACTAAGGTAGTTCACTTTAAAAAAATGTGTTTTTTATTTGGTGTTCCCTTGTTTAGACTAAAGTGATGGTCTGAAACTTGGGAGTCGTAGAAAAATCCAATCCATGTTGAAAAATTTGTAGATACCAAGATGTAGAAAAGTGTGTTGTGTCCCTCCTCCTCACCCTAAATTTTCCTATTCTGTGTTCATTATTTCAGAGAATGTCAACATTTGTGATGCAGAGCATGGCTTTTCTTCAGTTTTTTTCTCCTGTGCCAGGGTCTCAACTCTATGTGAATGGAGACTTGAAATTAAACCAGAGGCAATTACTTAACCATTGTGGACTGGATACCAGATACAATGTGAGGCAATGTTTTTCTCTTCCCCTTCAATTCATCCCCCCGCCCCCGACCTCTTAATCATCCTAGTGTCATAGGTGACACCCTAATTATTTCTACTACTGCACAGACTGAACTGTAAGACTTTGGAACTGTTGTTTTCTTGTTAGACAACAAGAGGGAAAAGGTTATTCTGCCAAGATGCTCACTCTGATATTTATGTATTTATTTATGTATCATGTTTATTTCTTGAAGGGCATGGGGTTTTTTGTGTAAGAAATGCAGTAGAATTACTGTCTTGAAGACTGGACAATTATAGTGTCTCCTTGTCGTAACAGGTGTCTGTGGTCAATGGCACTAGTCCTTTTGCAAGTGACTATGATCTAGCAAATATCATTGCAGCATATTGGGATAGAAATGGTAAGCCTGAATGTGTAGCTACAGTACAGTAGTACTTAGCATATTGGCAGCTGTTTTGTGAACTATATGACTTCTGTATTAATACTTAAAAGCCCCTTAACCTGGATGTTTCCTTTCTCCATTTTAGTGACAACAGTCTTTTCAGATCCCAGCCCTGTTTGGATGACTGGAAGAGCAACAGATACACCATTTATCATTAATGCCACCATTCATTACCCAGTGGAAGTTATCTTATATCCTTCAAAAACTGCACAAACTGACATAACAGGGTTCTATTATTTCAGCCTCCACCACATTAGATATGTTGCTACACTTTTTTTTTTTTTTCTTTAGCTAAGCAAATGCTACAGTTCTGGAGTTAATGAAATACCTATTTGTCCATTCCTTCAGATGGTTGTGCTTGCATAACCACTTTTTGCTTTTCTTTATTTTTTTAATTTTATTTATTGTGTTTATTTTCAGCTTTGCTGAAAAGGCCTTTAAAGCAGTTTGTTAGCTATTCTCAGGGAATATTTGTAGTACATCTTGCTTCAGTTCTGCAGTACCTGCTGTCCCGATCTGTCACAGATGCCACTTGCAAAGCATGATACTGTAGTCTGTGACCTAAAGCAAATAATTAGCAATCTGTATGCAAGATCATCTCGCCAAAGAATAACTCCTGCAGTGGGAGGTTGTTACATCTGTTCATGTGCAGACAGACTGGAATGTATTTTTTTTTTTTTTTTTTTTTACAAAATAATTCTTCATTATGTTCTTTACTCTTTTTCTTAGACAAGAACAAGTCTGTGTCTAGAAGAATCTGTATGGAGCACACTTCCTACAAGATCTGTTTACCTGCCTGAATATTAACAATAAGTACTTCCTGATGACTCAGGCACAAAGTAGGTACTTTACCCAGAATTGGTTTTAATGTCTTCTAGGACAGACAGTCTCTCCAGCTTTTGTTACCTACCATGTTAGAAGGCTTTTAGGTATTTCTGTGGTTCAGAGGCTTATCATTTTTGACACAAGCAGATGTCTTAACAAGGTTTGTGGTTTTGTGCCTATGAGTTTGTTTAGATATTGCAGTGGTAGCATCAGAAGCTTTACTATTAACACTCCTTGACTTTATTTAAATATCAGCCAGGATTTTGGGAAATTATTAAATTTGCCTGGATCCAGTATGTCAGCATCCTCCTTATCTTTCTTTGGGTGTTCGGCAGGATTAAGATGTTTTTGTTCCAGAATCAGGTGTTGACTACAATTCCAGTATCACCAGTTCTGCCTGTATCTCCAGTACTATCCTACAAACAGCACCAGTCCTGAAGAGATGCTTGAGAACACTTTATAGAAATATAAATTATTTCAAAAATAGTTACCTGATTTTATTCTCTATACACTTCTTACTGCAGAAGATCAGAATTTTGTAAGCATGTTCCAAGTATGCTCTGTTTGTGCTTCCATTTTAAAATACATGTCAATTCATCTTATTTCTTTAGGAACACTGCTTTGGAGCTGGAAAGTTTTATATTCTTGACAGTTAAAGAAGAACCTATTTTTTTTTTTGCAACTGGAACATGCCTCAAAAAATATCTTGAAAACTGAAAATAATATGCCAAAATTGACAACATTAACTGTTTTTACTTCTTGTAAGTCAATTCACTGCACTCTTAGAATTGTCAAGAGTTATTTGTACATGCATTTATGTGCACTATGAAGTGAAAAAAATGCATGGATGAGTTAAGGGCAGAGATGTGCTTCTGTAACTATGGCTATACATACTCAGCAATTTAATTATTAAATTGAATGATTAAGAAATTGAAGGTTGATGTGAGAAACCAAGTTTTGGGTGTGTTCAAAATTTACACAACCATTTACTATTTGCATTATTACTGTAGCACCAGACCATTAATTGTGAATTGTGAATAGTAAAACAGAATCCTTGTATCTATTGAAAGAAAACTAGCAAAAAATTGTACCAGGGAAGCCTTAATTTCAAAGCAAGTGAATAATTACCTTCAGAATTTAAATAGTTTAGAACAGATACATATTATAATCATCTGATAAACACTGAAAGACTGTGTCCCTCATTCTTGATGGTGGTGGTCATAGGGATGATAATTTTGTCTTCTTTTTCTGGGCTTTTTATGCCAGACAAGCTTTCAAGAGAAAAAAACAAGGTTGTTTCCATTATGTTTTCAGTTTTGTATTAAAGAATTAATTCTAGCAAAACAGTGTTATGGCAGGATAGAATGTAAAAGAATTCTAGATGCCAGAATCTGCAAAAGATTCCAAGTGTCTTTGGTTCTCTTGAATTCTTAAGACACAGTGTAGCTATGACATATGAAAGAGCAGCTTAGCAGTATACCACCTTTTGGCCATTATCCTCTGGAATTCAACATCCTGGCAGTTGGGAGAGACACATTTTCCAGAAGTCTCCAGTTTGCTCTTGGATCTTTGAAGTCTCTATGTGGCAGCACAGGGCTACTGATAAGTGGCTTTGTATCAGCATCTCCAGAATCAAAGCAACTGTTTACGGCTTTTTAGGGCTTCTAGCCACTGCACAGCATGAATGAAGGGGGCTGTGAGCTTGTTTCCCCCATATCTCAAGCTGATGTACATTTGGTGTGCTCTCCCTTGCAGCAATAATGGTGCTTGCGTGACTGCATGAGTTAATTCAGGGAGTTCATTATGGTGAAAGTTGTAGGAGAACAGGTTGTAAGGATAGTGCAGAAGACAATCTTTCCCAATGAATTACAGCTGTATTGATTACCTAGGAGTGGAAACAGCCTTGCCTGCCCAATGAGGATGGGTGTTATAAAAGAGTGGGCCAGCTAGTCAAGAGTTACAGTTGTAGTTACAGTCTCCTGGCTGTGTTGTAAGTACAAAGGGTGACAAGGTAAGAAGATGTTGTGTGAGGGACAGACAGGGTTAGGTGGCTGGGTAAGGGACAGCTTGGGGTTAGCCAGTCATGGAGAAGGAAGAAAGAAACTTGCAGAGAGGAGAAGAGTCAGTGCTGTGTGGAGTTGCCTGAGAGAAGGTATGAAAAATTTTTACTAGGACACTGGTGATAGTGCCAGTTGTCTGTCTCAGCATAATTACTACAGAAGATGATCTTTACCAAATATATAATTACTTTTTCAGACAAGTCAGTTCCCTGACTGATGAGGCCCTTGAGCCTATCAGGGGAACCTCTAGGGGAATGCCCTGGAAAAGTCTGGCACAGGCTTCAGGAATGCCTCACTATCTGAAATGAGACAAAAAGGCTTCCTTCGTGGTCCCCTGCAGCACTGTGTTAATCTATCCCCACTCCCAATAGATGCTGCCCTTTGTCCTGCCCTTGTACCACCCTGTTCCCTCAGACCATCGGCCCCCTGACCCCATACTTAACCCAAGACACTGCAGTGATTATTTTTGTCCCTGGATTCCTTCAGTGTGGTTTGGCAATAAACCTTGCTGGAACTCTATACAGGATACCCTTTTCATCTTTCTTCCACCACTGACTTTCATACCACTGACTTATCTGTGGTGTGTGTAACTGAATTTAGTGACTGTCTGTACCTGTCCAAATAGCTTTCTTGGAACACACTATGCGAGGTAGCACCATTCACCATCCAGTTCCACACTGCTACACCTGACTGAATGTGGTATGTGTCTGCAGAAGCTTTAAGTTGGACATGAGCAAGGGGTAGAAATCTCTGGCGAAACCACAGGGCTACAAATTAAGGGTTTGAATGTTCTACTCCCACAAAAATGAAATGTGTAAGAGTCTCCCTCCAAGCTGAACAGAAGTCTATTTAAGGTAGCAACAAAAACATGGAAGAGACTAATGCTTGAAAGCCACAGTCCTAGGAGACTATTAGTCCCTTAATCCCTCTCACTTTTCTCTCTTGTAGGCTTTCACATTAAGTTAGAACAAATTATGCTGCTGAGAGCAACAGGTCAATGAATGCATGTAAAATAAGAAATGGAGATTAGGTCTCGTTCTGGAAATACAGAGAAAAATATATTTAATGTTCTCTTTTCCTTTAGATGGAGAAAACTGGAAAAAAATCCTCTACAGTAATGTAAGCAAAGGACTATATACATTAAAAGGAGGCTATCAAAAGGGTTATATACTTGCAGGTGGCATGTGATGGTTTAATATGACCTGAAGCCATCCCTCAATTTCTTTTCAAAGAGGTGTTTCATGACTGGGACAAATAACTGAATATAGGGTAAAAGGAGCCATAAGGGCAGATTTACCACAACAGGGGGAAAAAAAAAAAAAAAAAAAAAAAAAGCAAACAACCCTATGATACCTCTGCTGTGTTCCTGGATCACTTTTTATACTGACCATAGTTCTGACTCCTTTCTCAAGCTTGAAGAGGCATTCTACTTTTGTATGCAACCAAACGATAGGAAAAAGGCGAGATTTTATAGCTTAAGCAACAAACTGAACTACACAGGAAAATCCACAGGAGGATCCACTGCAACCAGCATTAAAAGAGGTTTAGGAAGGAAGAGCCTTTCTCAGAAAGCTATCTGCAAGGGCTCTTCCTTTAGCTTGCTAAGCGGCATAAAAAGTCAAAACCACTACCATGCACCACAGTGCTACTACACAGGTCTTTCTGAATACATATGACAGAACAATCTAAATGCTCTTCATTGAGGAGGGACATGATGGCTTGCTAGGATTACTCAAGGTTCTGTAAGAAGGAAAAAGAAAGCAGCTTTAAGGTAAAAGTCCTGTGCATAAATTGACGTGGAAACGTGGCCATACAAGAGCCGTGCTTCAGGAGTCTTTTAAGAGGTGGAACTAGAAGGAAGGAAACCACCTCGTTACTTGTAACCTCACCAAGCAGCTCATTTGCAGGGGGCATTATCCTCTCGTTCTACTCGCGCGAGGCGAGCCGGACGCGGCCGTGCCGAGCTGTGCTGGGCCGGGATGGAGGGAGGAGGTGGAGGCAGGGGAGGAGGGGATGCTGCGATTGGAAGGCCAGAAGGCGCGGGACGCTGGCTGCTGCGGCGGCCAGGCGGTGTTGCCGCGAGCCGGTTTCAGCGAGCCAGCCGGGATTCTGCGTGCCTGGCTGCGCCTTAGCCCGGGGATGCTCCGGGGGCGGGGCGGGTCGGCTTCTTCTCGGGCTCCTCCCGCTGCCCCGGCGCCTCGGCCACGTCTGAAAGCGGTTCATTGTCTCTGGCGGCAGCTCGGGGCCGTGGCCGGAGGCGGCGACAAGGTACGGGCGGTCTGATGCGGGTGGGGGTGCGTTATTCCAAAGGATTGCAAGTCTCGGTCAGACCTTTTATTTTCTTGTCTCAGACAACGGTGCTTTAAAGGAGATGTTTCTGAGCGGGTCACAAACGCCCCTGCTTGTGGCGGCAGAGTAGCGGTAATACCGGTTGCGGTGGAACCGACGTCGCACCGACAGAGGTAAAGCTGTCGAAAATTAGCCTGGGATTTTTTAGGTTATTTTTGTTGTTGTTGTTGTTGTTTTTGTTTTTTGGGGGTTTTTTTGTTTGTTTTTTTTTTTTTTCTCCCTTTTTTTCCCCTCCCCCCCCTTTTTTTCTTTCTTTTTTTTTTCTTTTCCTTTTTAAATTTCCTTTTCTTCCTTTTCCCTAGGGAACATGGCTGATTCAGGTTAAGGTGGTTTCATTTGTTGGAGTTAGATGGTGAAATAAGGTCTTTAGAGAACCCTTCCCATAATTTCAGGAAATCCCTTCCCGTTTTTCTGTTGTGTCCTGCCTTTTTCTAGGCGAATATGATATGCTGATCAGAAGCATTTGTCAGTATTTCTTAGTTGCAACAGTTGCTTCAACTGAGGCACACAGGGCTCACCTCAGCCCAATCGTCCTAGGACTGCTTGAATTTGAGGACGTTATTTGTACCAGTGTAGACAGAGTCTCAAGTAAGTGAATAGCATTCAGTCACTGCGGGTGTCTCTTTGTCACCCCAGTTCTGCCATAGTTAAAAATTCCTATAAAAAACTGTAACTAAGCAGACCTCATTTCTTGAACACCAGTAATTCTAGAAGCTGAAAACACTTGTGATCTTCAGCTTCAGTGCGTTGAGAAATAGGTGTTGTAAGGGCTGTGTTTTGATACTGCTGTTTGCTTAGGCTGGACAACTTTATCTAACTCTAAAAATATATTTTAAAATCTCCCAAAGAAAACAGTACCTTTTAGAAAAAGAACTTCAATGATTATGTAATTAAATGTATGGTATGTTTAATTGTATTATAAAGTGTGTAAGTGTGATGATTTCTGGGAAACAATTCTTCAAATCTAATTTGCTACTAGATTGTACAAAGAAGTATATCTCCAAAAGCTAAATTAGCAGCATCACCTGAAATGCTAATGTAATGTTCTAATTCAGAATTACTACAGTACATTTACTGTATTTAATTATTTTAGTTGCAGTTTCACTATTCTATTTAAAAATATTAGGCAGACTTATGCGTTTCAACTATTTAGTATTGGAAAGACTTTTAGCTTTTAAGACTACCAGTGGTTTTAGAACACACCCTCCAAACTAATATTCAAATATCAATCTGCATATTGTTGTTGATACAGTAAGCTTTTGCCTTATGAAGATGTGTGATTTCTAGCTGCAGAAGAATACTAGAAAGTGATGTGTTGTCAGTAGGGTGGTTTACTGCAAGAATTGCTAGTTATATTGTTTCATATTATTCTTTGACCAGCTTTGTCATGTTCCAGCATCTCACTTTTTTGAGTAGGAAACTATGTTTGTAATATTAGCTCATAGAAGCCATTTTGATGGTGATTGCATTGGTGCAATGTCTTATAGGGGAAGTAAGTAGCAAGTAAATTCAATGAGGAAAAGTAGACCTTCAGGTGATCTTCGCTCTATTTATCATGCCATGAACAAATGTTTTCCTATCAATTCTGTAAAATGCATGATGACATTTACCATTATAATTTTTTTTGCAGTCCGTAAATGCAGTACTGCTGCATTTGGTGAATTTTAAGTACATAAGTGATACTTTCAGAGCAATCATACAAGATAAATGTAAGGTCAGCATCCAGGACAACCATTTTTGGGCAACAGAAGGTTGTGCACATAATCCAGCATATGGAAAAGATCAATCTGGGAAATCAACAGAATCTCAGAATATTCTGAGTTGGAAGGGGTTGACAGTTGAGTACATTGTTTGAGGTACTTTGTGTTATCTATAAATTCTCTGACATTAAAAATGCTGCACAGACTGTTTAAAATGAAAATATGCTGGAAGTTTTCTCAGACAGACAATGGCCAGGGAAGACTTTGACAGAGACAGCTAAGATTCTGTTTCTCAGAAGTCATTGTAGTGGAGGGGGTATTTGTAATTCTTAACTCAAATGTTTTTGCTTTAATCCAGCCTGGTTTTTCAGTCTTCCCACAACAGACCCAGACTTGTTTGTTCTAAGGGAGTCTTTCATCCCAGCCTTTTGTCCAGAGCTTAGGGAGAGAGCATGTTTCTCAATAGCTCTAATATGAGGCACTCTTTCTGTCTTTCTTTTTAGTATCCCAGAAAAAAAAATAGCAGTATAATAGAAGGGTCCCTTTTTAGCTGTAAAGTTAGGTTTCGCTATTTTATTAACTCTCTTCAGGTTGAATTCTGTGCTGAAAGGAAGTTACTAAGAAACTGTCCTCCTTTCAGAGCTGACCTGGAAGAATCTAATTACTCGATTCCAACATTATATGTCTAATGTGACAAACGAATAAAAGTCCCTGGAAGCAAGAGCTAATTGATCATCCAGTGGACAATTTATTTCTTTCTTTTCTGCCTTTCTGAGTCAGTTTGCCTTAGAAATTAGATCTTTTTTGGGATCAATATTCCTGCTGACTCTATTTTTACCTTGCTTGGCGAAAGTGGGTACCTTTCTCTATTGTATCTAGTTCCTTGGCAAGCAATGGCATATACTAGTGGCCCTGCAGCTCAGCAGTCTATCAGAGATAGTTTAAGTCATGAAGAAAATGACTGTTGGCCTTTTTGTATAATTAATTTCCTTTGGAAAATATGTAAGCATAGTTATTGTAGAATTGTCCCAGGGTTCATAGAGTCTAGGATCTTGTTTCCATTAGTAGCTGTTAGCAGGGAAGCCCAGGAACAGAACTTGATTTGGGGCTGGCAACTAAACCATATATGCAGATCCTTTACAGTTCACATTTTGAACATTTGCATTGCCCTGTGAAGAGATGATTGTGCCTCAAGAATTTGATAGACTTCTGATTATTCTTTTTACCAGAGCTCTCCTTGAAGAAATGATATCACCAAAGAAGTACTACTACTATCATAACAAAGGAATAACAGTGTACCTGTTAGTAAAATAATTTATACTAAGGAGTATTCATTATTTACAAAAGCACATACTGTGATGCCACCGAGTGTTGCCGTATTTTGTACATCTCAACTGAGAGATGTGAGAGGTGTTGGAGTGCTGTCTGCTGCAACTTGACACCTGTTACAGCCTGTTTTTCTGCTTGTTGTAGCTCCCTTGTCACTTGATGTCAGTCTGATTGCATGAGTCAACGAGGACATGTTTTCTAGAGCTTTGTCACTGAGATGGCAGCTGAAGTGGCAGTAATGCTAGAACATCTGGCCCCTCTGCTGCTTCTCCTTTTCCCCTCCCCATGTTTGCGGTTGGCAGGCATGCTGTAATCAGGCAGGTGCAGCTACGAGGAAGCACTTCTGTGGAGCAAAACAAGAAAAAAAGGAGGTGTAACAAACCCCAGTTTTGCTTTCCTGAGGGGAGCTTGGGGTGGCCAGGTGGTCCCACTGAGCTGTTGGTGGAGGAGGAGGGCATCGCAGAAAGAGGCGAGGCAATGCAAAATAAGTCCCAGACTAGTGTTTCAGCATGCAGCTTCAGTGTGTGGTTTTGGCATATTGCCTTTCTGTGCTGAAAGAGCAAGCATGTCTAACAGCACCAATTGGTGAGTCCTGCAATGGAATAGCTAGAGGATCAGAAGTAGCCTCTATCGCAAGGTCCTGTTCCTCACATTTGGAATTGTAGATAAACATTTAGGTTAGAAAAGACCTTCAAGATCACAAACTCCAACTGTTCATCCAACAATGCCAAGTCCACAACTAAGGCAATTATATAATGTAATCTAGTCAGTAGATTTATAAATATGTGTATTTGTGCATGCATATATAGATCTTCAGCAACTCTGTGAGAAGGTTGTTCTATGGGCTATTCAACAGCTGCTTTCTGTCTCAGCTAAAGTTTATCAAAAAATCATGAAAGAGCTTGTTGGGTTAAAAAAGATTGTACTTTAAGGAAATGTAAGTTTAACGTGGGCTGAAAGAACCTTAACTGCAGAATGCAATTGCAAATGGCAAATGGTTGTTTAAATGAAAATAGAATTACACCTGCCCAACATAAGTACAGAAATAAAAGGCACTGTTTACAGAGGAAGCTGTGTATTTGGCCTTATGCACTGGAAACCACATAAGAGAATACTTTTACAGATGCTATATTTTGTAATTATGCTTTTTCTTGGCGGTGTCTACATGTGTGTTTATTCCTTAGAAACACTCCAACATTTCCAAAAGGATAGAAAACCTTTAATATAGAAAATGTGTATCTATATTTTACTTTGATATAGTACTTTTTTCTTGTAGTTTCTATCATATTGAAGTGTAGGGAAATACTTCAACTATAGTTATTTGACGTTATTTGTAGTGCTTGAATGTGATTAGTTCAGACACATGTTGTGGATTAATATTCATGTAATGTTTTTTTCATTGGCACAGTGTTTTCTGCAGCAGTACTTGGGTAGGAACTGGAGCGAAGACAGGTCTGAGAGACAGTCAAGGCAGAAGTGAATTTTAAAAAGCAGCTTTTGGCTTTTATTCCTCAGTCCTCCACACTCTGCTAATAACCTGTAAAGAACAGTTAGTGTTGCAGTTCTGCAGCATGATTAGGGTGGAGCAACAGTTCTGTGTAGCTAGAGTAGGAACACATTAATTCTTTAAAAAAACAACATTGAGACTCTAAAAGCTACATTATGGGTGAGACTGCAAGGAACTGCGGAATGCACTCTTAGTGTAGATAACGACTCATGTTTTGCACTCAATAAAAAGATCTGAGATAGTTGTGTCTGGCTGACTTTCAGGCATAGAGTCTGTTTCAGCAAAAATCTTTTAACTAGCAAATACAATTTACTTTGACTTTGGCTTAAATTCTTTCATCTGCTCTGTTTGGTGAAGTGTCAATGCAGGCTGCTGGATTGCTGTTGATCCTCACAGCCCAGAGAAACTTATAGATGCTTCTGGAGATGTGATATGCAAAAATTCAATATTTGAACAAGGCAGATTTTATCTATGAAGAATGGCCAAGCTGAATTAAACCAAGGATTTCTCCATCTGCTCTTGTGCCTGAGAGTAGCAAGTAGTGGACTGCTAAGTAAGCTAAGTAATACAGTAGGCCTTCTCCTAATGTGTCCCCTCAATACAGCTGTATTCCACAGGCTATCTTCAGTGTAGGGACTTGCTAAGCCATGGGCTATAGCCTCATTTTTGCCTTTAACATTCCTTGGAAGGACTTTCTTCCATTACTTACTTAAAATCAATGTAATTATTTGAAATCTTGAATTGTTGAACTCTTGTGCACTTTTGCTGCCACAGAATTTGGAAGCAGAGTTTCACATTTTAATATGCAGTGTACATAGTGGTTTTGTATTGAGTGACTATTTAATTTAATTTATTATATCAAATGAGTGTGTATCTGTTTTCTAGTCTGCATAGTTTTTTCAAGAGTTCAGAGTGTGTTGAAAAATGTATCTTTCACTGTAACAAAAAAAAAATAATTGCAAAATGTAAATGCAGCTAGATAGCAAATATGTACATATAGAACTTTTGAGATTATCTGCAGACTTGAGGAGTCTTACTTTCCTAAAACCTTGCCTGCTAACCCTTACTGACTGCTTACAAGTGGAATCTGCATAAGTGAGAGCACAAAAGGGTAGGTTCCAAAAACTTCTACTAAAAAGCTGTGAGGAGTGCATGTGTCTTGAACATTGACTGCTAAGTAAAGCAGAAATCCAGTTGGGGTTGACATGGCTAAGATTTTCCAGGAGTTATATGCAGAGGACTGTAACTCCCAAACTTGTAATTCCTTGAATGCAAACTCAAGCTATTCAGTCTTGGGGTGTATGCACTCCAGACTAAAGATACGTGACAGCAGCTTTTTCATTTTATCACCTGTGGCTAGGTGTGGCTTCAAGTTGTGAGTTTTCATCTATCTTTTGCAGTTTGGAAAGTAGAGGATTGTGGACAAGCACCAATTGGTATAGCTCCCTATGACCATTGTAGGGTACAGCACTCACATTAAGTAAGATTATTCTTATTCCAGCACCTACAATGTTACCAATGTTCACATCCACTCCTTTCAGGAGATAGAAATCCTTGTAATCTTAAATTGAAACAGAAATACAGTTGAGTAATTCTGAATTTTTTTCCCCTTCTTCTTTTTTTAGGGCAATATTTACCAGTATTCAAGTTGAGGGCCTTGTGTATTTTGTAGTTTTAGGGTTTTTAGTCTTGATGTTTTGTTTTGGTTTTGGGTTTGTTTGTAGTTTTTTTGTTTGTTTGTTTGCTTGTTGTTGTGGGGTGGTTTTTTTTTTGTTTGTTTGTTTTGTTTATTTTTTCAATCCAAGGGTTGAGCTGCATCAACCCAAGGTTTTATTCAGCATCAAACATTTACTTACTTGCTTATTTCTGCAGTGATCTTATTGTCACACATTACTTCCTTTGAGTTTCCAACAGCTATCACCTGCAGTGATCATCCCCCAGTGCAACTGATTAAGGAAGCAGTTAATGCCACATACATACATGCACATTTGAGGAAAGGTTTTACTAATGCAAGTGCTGTATTGTTATTGTGCCACAGGAGCAATGGTTCACCAGTATTTCCCTTCTTTTTTGCAGCTTTTCTCATTACCCTTCCTCGGTGAGAATGGCAAGGATTCGGATTCCTAGCACAATTGTTATAATTTTTGTTACAGTTCAGACTGGATTCTTACTCTTCATGTATGCTCGGTACAGTAACTTCATGCCTCAGTCTGAAGAGAAACCATCGCAAGTCCACATACTTATTCTCTCCTCTTGGCGTTCGGGATCTTCTTTTGTTGGTCAACTTTTCAGCCAGCATCCCAGCGTTTTCTACCTGATGGAACCTGCATGGCATGTGTGGGTTACAATGTACCAGAACAGTGCCAAAGTTTTACACATGGCAGTGCGGGACTTAGTCAGGTCGGTCTTTCTGTGTGACATGTCTGTGTTTGATGCTTACATGCCTTGGAGAAGAAACTTATCCGATCTTTTCCAGTGGGCGGCAAGTCGGGCTCTGTGTTCAGCTCCTGCTTGTGACTCTTTTCAACGTACTGACATAACCAGTGAATTGGCATGCAAGACTCTTTGTGGACGGTATCCATTCAGCAAGGTGGAGGAAGCCTGTAAAACTTACAGCCATGTTGCCATCAAGGAAGTTCGGTTCTTTGACTTGAAGGTCCTATACCCCCTTCTCACTGATCCATCCCTGAACCTCAAAATTATTCACCTGGTCCGTGACCCTAGGGCAGTCGTTAAGTCACGGGAACAATCGGTCAAAGCATTATCCCGTGACAATGGAATTGTCTTGAGTACTAATGGCACTAAAGTGGAAGATAGCAAATACAAAGTAATGCAAGAGGTATGTAGAAGTCATGTTCAGATTTATGAAACAGCTATTCTAAAACCACCTAATTTCCTGAAAGATCGGTATTTAATGGTCCGTTTTGAAGATCTGGTAAGAGATCCATTATTAGAAATCTCAGAAATGTATAAATTTGCAGATCTTAGTTTGACTCCCAGGCTTAAAAGCTGGATCTATAATATCACACATGGACAGGGACCAGGAAAAAAAAAAGAAGCCTTCAAAATAACATCTCGAGATGCAGTCAGTGTTTCACAGGCCTGGAGAAATGTTCTTTCCTTTCAGAAAGTTAAGAAAATACAGGAAGTTTGCAAAGGTGCTATAAACATTCTTGGTTATCAGCTGGTGGATTCAGAAAAAGAACAAAGAGATCTGACATTGGATTTGGTGTTGCCAAGACGACAAAATCAATTCAGTTGGTCATCATTTAATCCAAAGCACTAAGACATTTTTGAGAGATCTGGGGAGGTGCAGCAGGGTAGTTGTTTGGGTATTTCTGTACTGTGCAGCATATAGTAGTTGGAAAACCCTTGGCTGATGACTTTATCTTTTTGTCTACTTCTTTTCTTTTAATGTAAGTTTTTTTTATGAGTTTTTTACATAAAAAAGATAGTAAGATACTTGTCAGCACAATTACTGTGCTGCTCACAGCATTGTTTTAGGATTATAATTGAAGCGTTTTCTATTAAAAAATGGATTCTCAAAGATGTCTTTGTTTATTGATAATAGTTCACTTCTTTTTCTCATGCTTTAATTATTTAATGATCACAGTTCTTTATTTGTATATATGGAACAAAATAGATACTAAATTCCTTCACTTGACTTTCTTCTTTAAAGCTGTTGTGCAGTTGTTTTTGTTGCTTTGTTTTTTTTTTTGTTTTTTTTTTGAAACATTTGTTGTTTTATATTTTAACATATAAGTTTTCCAATAGGTGGGGCAACTGTAGCAGTTGTGTTGTAAAAGGCTTAAACAGCGACTTCATTTATTGATTGATTTCATAGTGGTTTCCTTGGAATGGCAATGCTTACAATCAGATACTTGAATGTGAGGTTTGCTTGGAGTGCAAAAACCAAAGGATGTGAAGAAACGTTCAGGGGAATCACAGTGGAAATAGCGTTTTAATGCTCTTCCTCTTGTGCTGTAATACTGTGACACAGAATAAATACATACTTGCTCCTGCCACGCTATCCATACCGTTATCTTCTCTCTTCAGAAATACAAGTTATTTATGAAGATCACTCAAATTTAGGATGCCTTGAAAAATTTGCGTATCGATTATATTGCTGCATTGAAGTGATTGGTTCAACCAACTTTGATAGCACAGACAGATGCTTGTGTACGATTAACATTTGGTGCTGCGCCCGAGGAACCCGTGTGGGACCGGCGATGCTCAGGGCAGGGGAACGCGTGCAGCTTGCGGCTGTTACCAGCTGCAGGGCACTGCCGCTGAGGGTGTCGCGCATATGCGATGACTCCACGGCTTTGAGACGTCGCCGGTGCCAGCTGCTGACCAGAACTCCAGGTAAGAAACCCGCAGCAGTGCTTTCCGTGGCTGCGCGCTGCCTCGCCCTAGTACCGCTCCTTAAAGGTGAGCAGGGACCACGTGGCAGGTCCAGGGAAAGCCCCGAGGAGGGCGACGGTGCCTGTAGGGGGTGGATGGGCTGGCGGAGTCTGCGGCAGAAGTGCCAAGTGGCGAGGGCTGCCTACGCATGGAGCCGTGCAGACGGTAGTGCCGTGCGGGACGCGGTGTCTGTCTGTCGGGACGCGGCCTGTCCGGAGCTACGTTGGGCCTGTGGCGCGGTGCAGTCGCTGTCTCGGCGGGGGCACAGAGCGGGCAAGGCAGCGTTTCACCTCACGCCAGGAGCTGTGGTGCTGGGGACGGAACTTGCCATTGTTCATGTTGGTTCTCGGGGCATGCTGGGTGTTGTGGTTTTCCGTCACTTGGCTGCTGGGAAGCCACAACCGTGCCAATTCTACGTTTTCCAGCTCCTCAGTTTCTCCGGTTTCTTTTACCACTGTGGAGGACTCTGCTCACCTAGCTCTGGTGTTTTGCACGTAGCATTCTGGGTTCTTAACCCAAACCATGTCTCGCCTTTCAAAAATTGATACAGCTGTTAGATGCTTATGAGTTATTCCTAAATAGGGTTGATAGAGCTTATTGAATGGAGATATTAATTTGCAGTTGTAGCATCCTCCGTGAAATTCTAGACTGTGGATCTGTGGTCACTGAGTGCTCCTTGTGTTGGCTTCAGGTCTGGATTGGTGGGAATACTCAGAGAAAAGAGAAGGGAATTGAAATGCACAGATCCGTTCTTGGAGAAACCAAGGGTTTAAGTCATTCTGAGTATGGATAGGGATCTGAAAGCGATATGTAAGTAAAAACAATAAATAAATAAAGCAAGCAAAAATTAAGTAGTTGACTTTTCTTGTTGTCATCAGTTTTGAAGAAAGGAAAAAATATAGCAGGACTTGTGTGAGTTCTCTTGTTTTCTCTGTGAACAGAAAGTGCAAGGACCTTGGGAATGGGAGGTCTTAGAAGAACGCTGGTTTCCTGCAGAAGCAACTGCTTTTTGTGCACATTAAAGCATCTGTAATTTTTTTTGTATCAGTTAAGAAAGTATCCTGTATTTAAGGTATGCTGTAAAAGCTTTAGCATTTCTAAAGTTTCTCTCACCCTTTGAAACTCCTCAGGAAGACATGAAGAGAGTTTTTGGAGTGATGCTTACCTACTGTATGTGTAGGTTGTGTTGCTCCAGGCTTCAGGAGCTCCTCTCATCTCCAGGCTGGGTTATCCAGTTTGGAATGATTCCAGCCTGGAGTCCCTGGAGCTCCCAGGGCCCCTTGGAACAACACAAGCTCCATAAGGCTGCTAAAGGAGACTGGGATTTATGATTGTAACAACACAATCAACACAGGAGAGCACCTTACTTGCACAATTTTGTACCAGGAAGATCCTTTTGAGTATCTGATGTTTGTTTTGGTGGTGGTTTTCTTCTTACAGAAAGTGTTAGCAGGCAGAAGGGACAGGCCGCTGGACACCAACAGGGTCTATTACCCTGCAGAACAAAACTCACTCTCCCAGTTTTCTGAGATCAATTTGGAGGAGGTGTTTTGTATTCCAAAGGCAGCCAGGGTTCTAAGTGGTGGTTGCTTGGATCTGGGAGAAATCCTGATCCATCCAGAATTTTAGGAGGCAGAAGGCCAGTCGCAGGCACAGGGCCCTGGAAATGAAAGGCGGCTTTTTTCCCTTTGAAACAAACCACACACCCCTAGTTTTGCCATGTCAATTTGGAGGAGGTGTTTCGTGCTTCCGGAGCAGCCAGGGTTCCTAAGTGGTGGCAGCCTGAGTCTTGGAGAAATCCTGCTCAGAACGATACTCTACTCCTTCCCCCCTGCACCCTTGACTCCTGTCTTTATTTGGTGTGATTTAGTCACTTTTTTTTTCACTGTATTTCTTGCTTTGCTTCTCACTTTACCTTTCAGTCTATTTCTGAGTTTGCTTTTCTATTTCTCACTTTATTTATGCCTGTCTCTCTAACTCTGTCTCTGTGTTTCTGTTTCTCACCATTTCTAGCTATGTCTGTCTGTCTGTCAGGGTGTCTATAACTATTTCCTTATTCCCTGTAACTCTCATTCTCTGTTTCTCTAAATCTGTGTTACTATTTCTCTCTAAGCTTAACTCTGTTTTGCTCTTTAACACTATTTTTACTATTTCCCCTCTATTTCTTATTCCCCCTAGCTTTAACCCTAACTCTATTTGTCTTTCTTTCTCACACTCTCTCTATAACTTGACCTCTATTTCTTTTCCCATCCAACTGTATTTCTTTTCCTCTCCAGCTGTAACACTGAACTAAAAAAGCAGCAGTCGCAGGTTCCCCAACTTTGCAGAGCCCTGACTTTACTGCCACTTCTCCACGACTCTGACTTCATGGCTTTGTCCAGAAGTTGTTACGATGATTATGATTATTTTATTATTATTTTTCCTCATTTTTCTGACAGAAAACATTCTCATTTTCCTTTCCCACGTTTTTTCCAGGTGCTACCCAGGATGGACGTCTGTGGCCTCAGACAGCGATTGCCTAGGAGGAAGGGAAGGCTTTGCACAGCTCACCTGCACAGCTCAGGTGGATGGGACAGGATTGGTGTGGACTGAGAAAGCATGAACAGCTGTCTGTGTTCTGGAGTGCCTTGCAACCTTTCTCTGTCAGGTTTTGGAGGGGTTTCTCTTTGGGATTTCTTGTGATGCAGCACCCCGGGTGTCCCTTTGTGCAAAGTCCAGTGGTGAAGGGTTGAGTGAGTGACAAGTGGGGTCTGGCATGAAAATGGTTCTGTTAAAATGAATCAAAGACTGCAGTAAGAAAAATGAGCATCCTTTGAATGTCTGAAATAGTTAGGAATGAAAATGCCGGGAAAGGGCCCTTTTATATATGAATCAGTGTCACCTGTCATGGATAAAACCCCACAGTGAGCAATCAGAGCAGAAGTGTGAAAGCTGGGATCCTTTGACTTCTGCAGGGGACTTAATTTTCTTTTCCTCTTGTCTTTCAGGACCAGAGAAATCGTTCCACTCCTCCTATCTTTGCCAAAAGCTGTGCTGTTTGAGGAGCCAGAGCCAAGAGGCTTCAGCACCAGGGCTCTGCACTGGAGGGCTCCTGGTCTTGTCCGTGCAGGGTTCCCCTTTTCCTCCCCGCTGGGATGAAGTGTCTATGGAATCTGGGATCTGGGTGAAACTGCGGCTCTGCTGGTATCCAGGGACGTGAGGTTCCGGGGGACTGCGTTTCCCTGTGGCTTTCCAGGTCGGCAGGAGCCGGAGGAAATGGGGTGCCAGAGCCGTGCCCCATCAGGCCGTGTTTGCCTCTGAGGAACAGAGAGTCCGGGCTGAGGTGAGATTGCCGGGAGTGCTTGGATGGATGAGCTGTGCGGGAAACGGGGAGCTCGGAATCGCAGCTGCTGCTGGATCCATTGCCTTAGGTCTGCTCCGTCTGTGTCTGTGCCAAGTGGGATTTGTGCTGGGGAGAGAGGTGCTGTGGGGAGCCAAAGGTGGAGTAAATCCTCTGTGGGGATGGGCAGCGAAGGACTGAGTAGCAGGGAAAGGAGAGGATTTCTAAAGGATACGACTGTTTCTGCCAAGAGCGGGGTGGAGCAGTGATGGGGGTGGTTGGGTTTGGCCTGGGCTCTGTTACTCTTGCTGCAATTTTAAAATTCTGTAGTATGATTTACTGTCCAGGAGCTTTTTAATGAGAGCTGACAGAAATGTACAGAAGTACAGATGCAGTATTTAATATAAATAAAATTGTATACTGAGTGGTTTATAATGTGTAGATAATATGGATATATGAATTAAACATAAGTATGCTAAATATAAATAGAAAAATGAATTGAAATATAGTTTTAAAATAAAGGGGTTTTAATTTTCTGTTTTGTTAGAGGACGGGCTTTTCCATAAATGGTACAAAAAAGTGAAGATATACAATATATAAAACACACACACACACATAAAATACAAATATTAGTAATATAAAGATTTCTTAATAAAAATAATATTGTACCCATGTTGTAATTGATGACAATATACATTATATTCAAGATCCAAAAATAGGCATTGATTATGAATAGAAATGAATTATTAACAAACATATGTGTATATATATATATTTATATATATATATCTAATGGGTTTGGGGTTTTTTTAATTTGTTCATGGCAGGGATTTTTTAGTTTGGGTCGGGGTTTTTTGGGGGGCATTTGTTTAGTAGGATTTTTTAAAGGGAGGGACCTCGATGTTTTTTGGCCCCTTGTCTCTGTGTGTGTGTGTGTCTGTGTCTGTGTGTGTGTGTGTGTGTGTCTGTGTGTGTGTGTGTCTGTGTGTGTGTCTCTGTCTCTCTGTCTGTGTGTGTGTCTCTGTCTCTCTGTCTGTGTGTCTCTCTGTCTCTCTGTCTGTGTGTGTCTGTCTCTCTCTCTGTGTCCCCCGTGTCCCCAAAGAGCCGCAGCCCCGGGCTGAGCTCGGCCGCAGTGCTGCCGCCTTGTGGGAAGAGATCGGTACTGCAGCCGTGCCCGGAGCCGGAGCCCGGGCAGTGTTGCCGCCTTGTGGACACAGCGCGGTACTGCAGCCGTGCCCCGAAGCGGCGACGGGCTCCTCCTCGGCGCTGCTGCGGGAGGGCGGTGGGGGCGTGTGACCTTCTCAAGATGGCGGATGGCCCAACGTGACGATGCCGTTCCACTGGAACTGATGCGACGCTCGGGGCGGCGGACGCAATAGGGCCCCGGCAGAGATACGCTGGGGGGGGGGGGGGGTGTGTGTGGGGGTGTGTCCTTCTTTTCCCGCCCTTTTTTTTTGCCGTCCTATGTAGAAGGTCGGGTGAGTGATGGCCAGGTCGCCATCTTGGGAGTGGCACGCTGCAATTTCCGCCCTTCCTGGCGCCATCTTTGGTCCTGGCAGAAGCCACTTCCGGTGTCGTTGCCAGCGTTGTCGTGGTAACTGTAAAGCCCCAGATAATGGTGTCTATTGAAGTCGCCTGCCTGAATCCGACCCCCGACGCCGATCGCGCGCTCTCCCGCCGCCTGTCCCACGAGCCATTTCCAGCACCGCTGACCAGTCCGCGCCCGTCCGCGCCGCGTAAAAGGCGACGGAAAATCGCGCCGAGAACGCGGGATCGGTTTCGGGGCCGGATTCAGGCAGGCGAGTTCAATAGTCGCCAATGTAGGGGGCCTTCATTTTCGCCTCCCGAAACAAAGATGGCGGAGGCACCGGAAATGGCTTCTGCCAGTACCAAAGATGGCGGCAGGGAGGGCGGAAATTGCGTCTCGACCTTCCCAAGATGGCGACTCAACCGTCACTCGCCCGACCTTCTACATAGGGCGGCAAAAAAGGGGCGGGGAAAAAGAGGACCCCTCACGGGGTGTCTACTGCATTGCCTGCCCGCGACGCCGATTCCCCCGCCCGGCGCGATTTTGCGCGGCGTTTCCCATCGTGCCCACACGGGCTGTGGGCTCAGCGGCGCCGCGGACGCGCGGGAGCCCGGCGGGCGCCGACAGGCAGCGGCGGCTCCGCCCCTCTCTCTGCCGGGGTCCTTCCACGGCCGCCGTCGCGGAGAGCGACTCCCGTCCCGCCGCTCCTCTCCGCGCTGCCCGGCCCGCTCCCCGCCGGGGAACGCATCGAGGAAGGAAGAGCGGTCGCCCAGCTCCCGGAGCCATCGCCCTGCCCGCAGCCGGGAGCAGCCCGCAGGAGGAGGCAGCTGCTCTCTCTGCCGGAAAGGTGAGAGGGACGCAAGGATGGGGCGGGGTGGGAACGTGGGCACGGGAGAATTCCCGGGCACAATTCCAGCTCCCCACCCTTGCAGCTGGCAGCAGCCCGGTGTCCTCTGCGTGTGGCAGCAGCTGCAGCGCTGTTTTGGAGCAAGCTTCCATGGCATTTTGTTGCAAAGGTGCCCCTTCCAGCCGGGTGCCCCGGCTGGGTTCCCTGGCTGGGAGAGCCCTTGAAGTAGCCAAAGGGAGCAGCTGCTGAGAATTCCGAGCCCGCTGTTCCTGAGATTCTGGATACAGTGTTTCAGTAGTGTGTGCTTCTATCCTATGTGCTGCTAGATGTACTTTGGAGCAAGTTGACTCTTTCATCTCTCCCCACCTGCATTCTTCCTAGGTGTACGTTTTATTCAGCAGCATTCAGATGAGAGAGAGGAGCTCTGTTCCCATCAGCATAAAAGGAAAAAGTGTGCTCACACAGACCTAAGTTGTTTGGTCAAAATATTCTTACTTTGGTTTGGTCCAAAAAATGTTATTACTGTGTGCAAGCTCATGGGGGAGATTTTATTCAACAGCTCTCAGTGGGACATGAAAGCTCCACTTTCCCTTTTCTTGAACAGTCTGAGACTCAATATGACTTGATATCAGTTTTATTACAGGCGTTTTGAACTTTTTGAAGAGCCAGAAGGATTGTTTGTGCATACGTGTGTCACTAATATCCCTCCTCTCCCAATGCAGGATGGGGGGGGGAAAGGGCTGCAGAGCTTCTTACAAGGGGCTGTAAGTGCAAATAAAGAGGAGCCAGAGGTTTAGTTGATATGAATCACTGTTTCTGAAAAGAGTCTGATGGATTTGCTGATACCAAAACCAGTAGGAATAGGAGACTGAACTCGGGCATGGGGATGGTCTCCTTGGCTTTAAAAAGCTTTAATGGCTTTAAAGGGCATTTCTATCAGACCTGGTTTATTTTTGTTCCCTTTCATTAAATTTTAAAATAAAAAAGCCCCGCTCCATCACTGCTGCTGTGATGTGTGACTAAAGCCCATCTTCCTTCCACTGGGAACAGGTGAGAGATGGAACTAAACCCCAAAGGATTTTCTGCTCACTGATGGCACGTGAGTTTTCTTGGGAATTCTCTGCCATATGTGGTCAGTTGTTCTTGAATGTGGCCATGCAGGGAGTCGAACGTGCCAGCCCAGATCTGCAAACATGCAGTGCCAGAAGGAGAACCCTTGAAGTGTCACCTGGGATGTGTTCCACTGACTCACAGGTGTGTGTGCTGTGCCCAGGTCCCCTGTCCAAATCCTGGGCGGGCAGAAGCCAGGATTGCACATTGCTCGTGATATGAATTCACTTTTGGGGAGGTTAAATACAAATGAGATGCCAGGGAGGGAATGGCTTCTAACTGTAAATATTTTTGCCCTAGAGGAGCCCTGCCCAGTCTGACTGCTGCCCAGTGCTGCTCCCTGACTGCACGCTCTCTTGGTGAGCCTCTGTCCTGCTGGCCGTGCCTTTTCTGTCCCCGTGCCGCTCCGTGCCCGTCTTTACCCTCCCGAGCACGTGGCGTGGTCGATTCCTGTCTCCCGGTCCTGGTTTCCCTTTTTGTCTCTGTGTCCCTGCGTCCTTGCTGTGTGTTTGGGACTCCGTCTTTTTGTCTGTCCTTCTCCGTGCCTCACTCGTGTTCCCGTTCTGTTCCCTGTGGCTCTGTGGTGCTCCCCGTGCCATTGTTTCCCCCGGGATCATTGTGTCCCGTTCGCTGCCCCTGTTCTTTTTTAATCCCTCTCTCTCGTGCTGCCCATCCAGCATCCCTTTTTTGTGGTTTTGTTTTTTATTTTTTTTTTCCTCCATTTCATCCTGCACCTCGATCTTCATTTTCTTTCCTGTGTCCTCTCTGCTGCCACTCTCTGCCTCGTGTCCTCTGTGTCTGCAGGGCTGGGGAGGAACTTCAGCCCTCCTGGGGGCTGCCCCCCCCCCCCCCCCCCCGCCCTTTCCTTGTGCCAGCAGGGTCCCTTTTTGGGGGCATGGACCCGTGGGGAGGGTTCCCATCAATGGCCGTGCTGCCGTCCAGGGCAGCTGGAGCGGTTCTGTGCCTTCATTTTGGGGGTGAGGAAAGAAGGCTGAGGGGGGGACGGGGTGGAGACTCGGGGGGCTCCGATGTGTTTCGGGGCAGCCCGAGGTCCCCGGCAGAGGGAGCCACGCTGCGGCGCAGGAGCAGGGGAGCAGGGGAATGGGGGGGGAGGGGGGGGGGCGGGGGCCGTGCTGGGTGCCCTCCCCCAGAGGGACCCACGGGTGCCAGGACATTCGCACGGAGGGGTGGCCGTAGAACACGTGGGAAAGGGGAGCAGGGGAAGGACCCGAGCGTGGTTCAGAGGGAGTGTTGGATTGGTTTGTATTTGGCTGCAGTTGGGGTTTTACATAGCTAATAGAAATACGAAACATAAAGGATAGAAAAATAAATAGAAAAAAATAAAATAGAAAAGATATTGTAATAATACAACAAAAAAATGTACCTTTGTAGTACATAACATAGATAATGAAAATATCATCTCATGTTGAAATGTAAGTTGTAAATATGAGAACAGAAATGTAAAAGTATTTAAATGGAGTTAAAATCAATGTTTCGTTGGTATTATTTGGTTAGAGATGGGGGTTTTTTAGAAATAAGAGGAACAAAACTATAAGTATGGAAATAGATAATAATCTATTTATACATGAAATTATATATTCATTACAGCTATAAATGGATTAATAATAGTAATAAATGCTAACTTTAATATTGATATAACACACCAATATATTATGTTGATAGATTACATTACCATTTTAATCTAATAGAATGACTATTCCAATATTAATACATTTCTTTAAAAATATATTGTTAGAACTAATCATATAGTGACATATAGATTTGTAACTATGGAAATATCAATGTGTGTAAGTGTACATATAAATATGAAATAGAAATATAAGTATAGAACAATTAAAAAATATAAATATATTTGTGTGACTATAAATTGCAGAGATGGGTAACACATTTCTATCCAATATGCAGTATATAATATAAAGAATGAAAATATATAATGTGTAAACGCAAGCTGTAAATAGGAGAACAGAAATATAAAAGTATTAAAACATACTTTAAAATCCATGTTTCAATGGTTTCATTTGCTTAGAGGTGGGTTTCTTTGTAAAGAATATCAACCAAAATATAAATATGCAAATAGACCCTCTATATGTTTCTATTTCTTAAATTGATTTCTAAAGAGATTTGTACTGCTAGTAGATTCTAATATGAAGATACAGCATCCATCTATGGATAGATTGTAATTTTCATCTAATTAATCTTATAACTACATTTATTTGTAAATCTATATAAATGTATCCAGACATCAATTTATAAATAGAAATATGCCAATTTGAATATGTGTAAGTATACATCTAAATATGAAATAGAAAAAAAATAGAAGTGTAGATGCAGTATTTAATATAAATAAAATTGTATACTGAGTGGTTTATAATGTGTAGACTATATGGATATATGAATTCCACGTAAGTATGCCAAATATAAATAGAAAAATGAATTGAAATATAGTTTTAAAATAAAGGGGTTTTAATTTTGTGTTTTGTTAGAGGCCGGGCTTTTCCATAAAGGATATAAAAATGTGAAGATATAGAATATATAAATGTGTGTGCGTGCGTGTGTGTGTGTATACATATATACACACACACATAAAATATAAATGTTAGTAATATAAAGATTTCTTAATAAAAATAATATTGTACCCATGTTGTAATTGATGCCAATACACATTAAATTCAATATCCAAAAATAGGTATTGATTATGAATATAACTTAATTATTAACAAACATATATATATATATATATATATATATATATACACACATATATATATATAGATATCTAATGGGTTTGGGGTTTTTTTAATTTGTTCATGGCAGGGATTTTTTAGTTTGGGTCGGGGTTTTTTGGGGGGCATTCGTTTAGTAGGATTTTTTAAAGGGAGGGACCTCGATGTTTTTTGGCCCCTTGTCTCTGTGTGTGTGTGTGTGTGTGTCTGTGTGTGTGTCTGTCTCTCAGTGTGTGTGTCTGTCTCTCTGTCTGTGTGTCTCTCTGTCTGTGTGTCTCTCTGTGTGTCTCTCTGTGTCTGTGTGTGTCTGTCTCTCTGTCTGTGTGTGTCTGTCTGTCTCTCTCTCTGTGTCCCCCGTGTCCCCAAAGAGCCGCAGCCCCGGGCTGAGCTCGGCCGCAGTGCTGCCGCCTTGTGGGAAGAGATCGGTACTGCAGCCGTGCCCGGAGCCGGAGCCCGGGCAGTGTTGCCGCCTTGTGGACACAGCGCGGTACTGCAGCCGTGCCCCGAAGCGGCGACGGGCTCCTCCTCGGCGCTGCTGCGGGAGGGCGGTGGGGGCGTGTGACCTTCTCAAGATGGCGGATGGCCCAACGTGACGATGCCGTTCCACTGGAACTGATGCGACGCTCGGGGCGGCGGACGCAATAGGGCCCCGGCAGAGATACGCTGGGGGGGGGGGTGTGTGTGTGGGGGTGTGTCCTTCTTTTCCCGCCCTTTTTTTTTGCCGTCCTATGTAGAAGGTCGGGTGAGTGATGGCCAGGTCGCCATCTTGGGAGTGGCACGCTGCAATTTCCGCCCTTCCTGGCGCCATCTTTGGTCCTGGCAGAAGCCACTTCCGGTGTCGTTGCCAGCGTTGTCGTGGTAACTGTAAAGCCCCAGATAATGGTGTCTATTGAAGTCGCCTGCCTGAATCCGACCCCCGACGCCGATCGCGCGCTCTCCCGCCGCCTGTCCCACGAGCCATTTCCAGCACCGCTGACCAGTCCGCGCCCGTCCGCGCCGCGTAAAAGGCGACGGAAAATCGCGCCGAGAACGCGGGATCGGTTTCGGGGCCGGATTCAGGCAGGCGAGTTCAATAGTCGCCAATGTAGGGGGCCTTCATTTTCGCCTCCCGAAACAAAGATGGCGGAGGCACCGGAAATGGCTTCTGCCAGTATCAAAGATGGCGGCAGGGAGGGCGGAAATTGCGTCTCGACCTTCCCAAGATGGCGACTCAACCGTCACTCGCCCGACCTTCTACATAGGGCGGCAAAAAAGGGGCGGGGAAAAAGAGGACCCCTCACGGGGTGTCTACTGCATTGCCTGCCCGCGACGCCGACGCCGATTCCCCCCCCGCCCGGCGCGATTTTGCGCGGCGTTTCCCATCGTGCCCACACGGGCTGTGGGCTCAGCGGCGCCGCGGACGCGCGGGAGCCCGGCGGGCGCCGACAGGCAGCGGCGGCTCCGCCCCTCTCTCTGCCGGGGTCCTTCCACGGCCGCCGTCGCGGAGAGCGACTCCCGTCCCGCCGCGCCACCTCTCCGCGCCGCCCGGTTCCGCTCCCCCCCGGGGAACGCATCGAGGAAGGAAGAACGGTCGCCCAGCTCCCGGAGCCATCGCCCTGCCCGCAGCCGGGAGCAGCCCGCAGGAGGAGGCAGCTGCTCTCTCTGCCGGAGAGGTGAGAGGGGCGGAAGGACGGGGCGGCGTGGGAGAGCGGGCACGGGAGAATTCCCAGGCACAATTCCAGCTCCCCACCCTTGCAGCTGGCAGCAACCCGGTGTCCTCTGCGTGTGGCAGCAGCTGCAGCGCTGGTTTGGAGCAAGCTTCCATGGCATTTTGTTGCAAAGGTGCCCCTTCCAGCCGGGTGCCCCGGCTGGGTTCCCTGGCTGGGAGAGCCCTTGAAGTAGCCAAAGGGAGCAGCTGCTGAGAATTCCGAGCCCGCTGTTCCTGTGGTTCTGGATACAATGTTTCAGTAGTGTGTGCTTCTGTCCTATGTGCTGCTAGATGTACTTTGGAGCAAGTTGACTCTTTCATCTCTCCCCACCTGCATTCTTCCTAGGTGTACGTTTTATTCAGCAGCATTCAGATGAGAGAAAGGATCTCTGTTCCCATCAGCATAAAAGGAAAAAGTGTGCTCACACAGACCTCAGTTGTTTGGTCAAAAAATTCTTACTTTGGTTTGGTCAAAAAAATGTTATTACTGTGTGCAAACTCACGGGGAAGATTTTATTCAGCATCACTCAGTGGGACATGAAAGCTCCACTTTCCCTTTTCTTGAACAGTCTGAGACTCAATATGACTTGATATCAGTTTTATTACAGGCGATTTGAACTTTTTGAAGAGCCAGAAGGATTGTTTGTGCATACGTGTGTCACTAATATCCCTCCTCTCTCCAATGCAGGATGGGGGGGGAAAAGGGCTGCAGAGCTTCTTACAAGGGGCTGTAAGTGCAAATAAAGAGGAGCCAGAGGTTTAGTTGATATGAATCACTGTTTCTGAAAAGAGTCTGATGGATTTGCTGATACCAAAACCAGTAGGAATAGGAGACTGAACTCAGGCATGGTGATGGTCTCCTTGGCTTTAAAAAGTTTTAATGGCTTTAAAAGGCATTTCTATCAGACCTGGTTTATTTTTATTACCTTTCATTACATTTTAGAATAAAAAAGCCCCGCTCCATCACTGCGGCTGTGATGTGTGACTAAAGCCCATCTTCCCTCCACTGGGAACAGGTGAGAGATGGAACTAAACCCCAAAGGATTTTCTGCTCACTGATGGCACGTGAGTTTTCTTGGGAAATCTCTGCCAAGTGTGGTCAGTTGTTCTTGAATGTGGCCATGAGGGGAGTTGAACGTGCCAGCCCAGATCTGCAAACATGCAGTGCCAGAAGGAGAACCCTTGAAGTGTCACCTGGGATGTGTTCCACTGACTCACAGGTGTGTGTGCTGTGCCCAGGTCCCCTGTCCAAATCCTGGGCGGGCAGAAGCCAGGACTGCACATTGCTCGTGATATGAAGTCACTTCTGGGGAGGTTAAATACAAATGAGATGCCAGGGAGGGAATGGCTTCTAACTGTAAATATTTTTGTCCTAGAGGAGCCCTGCCCAGTCTGACTGCTGCCCAGTGCTGCTCCCTGACTGCACGCTCTCTTGGTGAGCCTCTGTCCTGCTGGCCGTGCCTTTTCTGTCCCCGTGCCGCTCCGTGCCCGTCTTTACCCTCCCGAGCACGTGGCGTGGTCGATTCCTGTCTCCCGGTCCTGGTTTCCCTTTTTGTCTCTGTGTCCCTGCGTCCTTGCTGTGTGTTTGGGACTCCGTCTTTTTGTCTGTCCTTCTCCGTGCCTCACTCGTGTTCCCGTTCTGTTCCCTGTGGCTCTGTGGTGCTCCCCGTGCCATTGTTTCCCCCGGGATCATTGTGTCCCGTTCGCTGCCCCTGTTCTTTTTTAATCCCTCTCTCTCGTGCTGCCCATCCAGCATCCCTTTTTTGTGGTTTTGTTTTTTATTTTTTTTTTCCTCCATTTCATCCTGCACCTCGATCTTCATTTTCTTTCCTGTGTCCTCTCTGCTGCCACTCTCTGCCTCGTGTCCTCTGTGTCTGCAGGGCTGGGGAGGAACTTCAGCCCTCCTGGGGGCTGCCCCGCCCCCCCCCCCCCCCCGCCCTTTCCTTGTGCCAGCAGGGTCCCTTTTTGGGGGCATGGACCCGTGGGAAGGGTTCCCATCAATGGCCGTGCTGCCGTCCAGGGCAGCTGGAGCGGTTCTGTGCCTTCATTTTGGGGGTGAGAAAAGAAGGCTGAGGGGGGGACGGGGTGGAGACTCGGGGGGCTCCGATGTGTTTCGGGGCAGCCCGAGGTCCCCGGCAGAGGGAGCCACGCTGCGGCGCAGGAGCAGGGGAGCAGGGGAATGGGGGGGGAGGGGGGGGGGCGGGGGCCGTGCTGGGTGCCCTCCCCCAGAGGGACCCACGGGTGCCAGGACATTCGCACGGAGGGGTGGCCGTAGAACACGTGGGAAAGGGGAGCAGGGGAAGGACCCGAGCGTGGTTCAGAGGGAGTGTTGGATTGGTTTGTATTTGGCTGCAGTTGGGGTTTTACATAGCTAATAGAAATACGAAACATAAAGGATAGAAAAATAAATAGAAAAAAATAAAATAGAAAAGATATTGTAATAATACAACAAAAAAATGTACCTTTGTAGTACATAACATAGATAATGAAAATATCATCTCATGTTGAAATGTAAGTTGTAAATATGAGAACAGAAATGTAAAAGTATTTAAATGGAGTTAAAATCAATGTTTCGTTGGTATTATTTGGTTAGAGATGGGGGTTTTTTAGAAATAAGAGGAACAAAACTATAAGTATGGAAATAGATAATAATCTATTTATACATGAAATTATGTATTCATTACAGCTATAAATGGATTAATAATAGTAATAAATGCTAACTTTAATATTGATATAACACACCAATATATTATGTTGATAGATTACATTACCATTTTAATCTAATAGAATGACTATTCCAATATTAATACATTTCTTTAAAAATATATTGTTAGAACTAATCATATAGTGACATATAGATTTGTAACTATGGAAATATCAATGTGTGTAAGTGTACATATAAATATGAAATAGAAATATAAGTATAGAACAATTAAAAAATATAAATATATTTGTGTGACTATAAATTGCAGAGATGGGTAACACATTTCTATCCAATATGCAGTATATAATATAAAGAATGAAAATATATAATGTGTAAACGCAAGCTGTAAATAGGAGAACAGAAATATAAAAGTATTAAAACATACTTTAAAATCCATGTTTCAATGGTTTCATTTGCTTAGAGGTGGGTTTCTTTGTAAAGAATATCAACCAAAATATAAATATGCAAATAGACCCTCTATATGTTTCTATTTCTTAAATTGATTTCTAAAGAGATTTGTACTGCTAGTAGATTCTAATATGAAGATACAGCATCCATCTATGGATAGATTGTAATTTTCATCTAATTAATCTTATAACTACATTTATTTGTAAATCTATATAAATGTATCCAGACATCAATTTATAAATAGAAATATGCCAATTTGAATATGTGTAAGTATACATCTAAATATGAAATAGAAAAAAAATAGAAGTGTAGATGCAGTATTCAATATAAATAAAATTGTATACTGAGTGGTTTATAATGTGTAGACTATATGGATATATGAATTCCACGTAAGTATGCCAAATATAAATAGAAAAATGAATTGAAATATAGTTTTAAAATAAAGGGGTTTTAATTTTGTGTTTTGTTAGAGGCCGGGCTTTTCCATAAAGGATATAAAAATGTGAAGATATAGAATATATAAATGTGTGTGCGTGTGTGTGTGTGTGTATACATATATACACACACACATAAAATATAAATGTTAGTAATATAAAGATTACTTAATAAAAATAATATTGTACCCATGTTGTAATTGATGCCAATACACATTAAATTCAATATCCAAAAATAGGTATTGATTATGAATATAACTTAATTATTAACAAACATATATATATATATATATATATATATACACATATATATATATATATAGATATCTAATGGGTTTGGGGTTTTTTTAATTTGTTCATGGCAGGGATTTTTTAGTTTGGGTCGGGGTTTTTTGGGGGGCATTCGTTTAGTAGGATTTTTTAAAGGGAGGGACCTCGATGTTTTTTGGCCCCTTGTCTCTGTGTGTGTGTGTGTGTGTGTGTCTGTGTGTGTGTGTGTGTGTCTGTGTGTGTCTGTGTGTGTGTGTGTGTGTGTGTGTCTGTGTGTGTGTCTGTCTCTCAGTGTGTGTGTCTGTCTCTCTGTCTGTGTGTCTCTCTGTCTGTGTGTCTCTCTGTGTGTCTCTCTGTGTCTGTGTGTGTCTGTCTCTCTGTCTGTGTGTGTCTGTCTCTCTCTCTGTGTCCCCCGTGTCCCCAAAGAGCCGCAGCCCCGGGCTGAGCTCGGCCGCAGTGCTGCCGCCTTGTGGGAAGAGATCGGTACTGCAGCCGTGCCCGGAGCCGGAGCCCGGGCAGTGTTGCCGCCTTGTGGACACAGCGCGGTACTGCAGCCGTGCCCCGAAGCGGCGACGGGCTCCTCCTCGGCGCTGCTGCGGGAGGGCGGTGGGGGCGTGTGACCTTCTCAAGATGGCGGATGGCCCAACGTGACGATGCCGTTCCACTGGAACTGATGCGACGCTCGGGGCGGCGGACGCAATAGGGCCCCGGCAGAGATACGCTGGGGGGGGGGGTGTGTGTGGGGGTGTGTCCTTCTTTTCCCGCCCTTTTTTTTTGCCGTCCTATGTAGAAGGTCGGGTGAGTGATGGCCAGGTCGCCATCTTGGGAGTGGCACGCTGCAATTTCCGCCCTTCCTGGCGCCATCTTTGGTCCTGGCAGAAGCCACTTCCGGTGTCGTTGCCAGCGTTGTCGTGGTAACTGTAAAGCCCCAGATAATGGTGTCTATTGAAGTCGCCTGCCTGAATCCGACCCCCGACGCCGATCGCGCGCTCTCCCGCCGCCTGTCCCACGAGCCATTTCCAGCACCGCTGACCAGTCCGCGCCCGTCCGCGCCGCGTAAAAGGCGACGGAAAATCGCGCCGAGAACGCGGGATCGGTTTCGGGGCCGGATTCAGGCAGGCGAGTTCAATAGTCGCCAATGTAGGGGGCCTTCATTTTCGCCTCCCGAAACAAAGATGGCGGAGGCACCGGAAATGGCTTCTGCCAGTATCAAAGATGGCGGCAGGGAGGGCGGAAATTGCGTCTCGACCTTCCCAAGATGGCGACTCAACCGTCACTCGCCCGACCTTCTACATAGGGCGGCAAAAAAGGGGCGGGGAAAAAGAGGACCCCTCACGGGGTGTCTACTGCATTGCCTGCCCGCGACGCCGACGCCGATTCCCCCCCCGCCCGGCGCGATTTTGCGCGGCGTTTCCCATCGTGCCCACACGGGCTGTGGGCTCAGCGGCGCCGCGGACGCGCGGGAGCCCGGCGGGCGCCGACAGGCAGCGGCGGCTCCGCCCCTCTCTCTGCCGGGGTCCTTCCACGGCCGCCGTCGCGGAGAGCGACTCCCGTCCCGCCGCGCCACCTCTCCGCGCCGCCCGGTTCCGCTCCCCCCCGGGGAACGCATCGAGGAAGGAAGAACGGTCGCCCAGCTCCCGGAGCCATCGCCCTGCCCGCAGCCGGGAGCAGCCCGCAGGAGGAGGCAGCTGCTCTCTCTGCCGGAGAGGTGAGAGGGGCGGAAGGACGGGGCGGCGTGGGAGAGCGGGCACGGGAGAATTCCCAGGCACAATTCCAGCTCCCCACCCTTGCAGCTGGCAGCAACCCGGTGTCCTCTGCGTGTGGCAGCAGCTGCAGCGCTGGTTTGGAGCAAGCTTCCATGGCATTTTGTTGCAAAGGTGCCCCTTCCAGCCGGGTGCCCCGGCTGGGTTCCCTGGCTGGGAGAGCCCTTGAAGTAGCCAAAGGGAGCAGCTGCTGAGAATTCCGAGCCCGCTGTTCCTGTGGTTCTGGATACAATGTTTCAGTAGTGTGTGCTTCTGTCCTATGTGCTGCTAGATGTACTTTGGAGCAAGTTGACTCTTTCATCTCTCCCCACCTGCATTCTTCCTAGGTGTACGTTTTATTCAGCAGCACTCAGATGAGAGAAAGGATCTCTGTTCCCATCAGCATAAAAGGAAAAAGTGTGCTCACACAGACCTCAGTTGTTTGGTCAAAAAATTCTTACTTTGGTTTGGTCAAAAAAATGTTATTACTGTGTGCAAACTCACGGGGAAGATTTTATTCAGCATCACTCAGTGGGACATGAAAGCTCCACTTTCCCTTTTCTTGAACAGTCTGAGACTCAATATGACTTGATATCAGTTTTATTACAGGCGATTTGAACTTTTTGACGAGCCAGAAGGATTGTTTGTGCATGCGTGTGTCACTAATATCCCTCCTCTCCCAATGCAGGACGGGGAAAAAAGGCTGCAGAGCTTCCTGCAAGGGGCTGTAAGTGCAAATAAAGAGGAGCCAGAGGTGTAGTTGATATGAAGCACTAGTTCTGAAAAGAGCCTAATGGATTTGCTGATACCAAAACCAGTAGGAATAGGAGACTGAACTCAGGCATGGTGATGGTCTCCTTGGCTTTAAAAAGTTTTAATGGCTTTAAAAGGCATTTCTATCAGACCTGGTTTATTTTTATTACCTTTCATTACATTTTAGAATAAAAAAGCCCCGCTCCATCACTGCGGCTGTGATGTGTGACTAAAGCCCATCTTCCCTCCACTGGGAACAGGTGAGAGATGGAACTAAACCCCAAAGGATTTTCTGCTCACTGATGGCACGTGAGTTTTCTTGGGAAATCTCTGCCAAGTGTGGTCAGTTGTTCTTGAATGTGGCCATGAGGGGAGTTGAACGTGCCAGCCCAGATCTGCAAACATGCAGTGCCAGAAGGAGAACCCTTGAAGTGTCACCTGGGATGTGTTCCACTGACTCACAGGTGTGTGTGCTGTGCCCAGGTCCCCTGTCCAAATCCTGGGCGGGCAGAAGCCAGGACTGCACATTGCTCGTGATATGAAGTCACTTCTGGGGAGGTTAAATACAAATGAGATGCCAGGGAGGGAATGGCTTCTAACTGTAAATATTTTTGTCCTAGAGGAGCCCTGCCCAGTCTGACTGCTGCCCAGTGCTGCTCCCTGACTGCACGCTCTCTTGGTGAGCCTCTGTCCTGCTGGCCGTGCCTTTTCTGTCCCCGTGCCGCTCCGTGCCCGTCTTTACCCTCCCGAGCACGTGGCGTGGTCGATTCCTGTCTCCCGGTCCTGGTTTCCCTTTTTGTCTCTGTGTCCCTGCGTCCTTGCTGTGTGTTTGGGACTCCGTCTTTTTGTCTGTCCTTCTCCGTGCCTCACTCGTGTTCCCGTTCTGTTCCCTGTGGCTCTGTGGTGCTCCCCGTGCCATTGTTTCCCCCGGGATCCTTGTGTCCCGTTCGCTGCCCCTGTTCTTTTTTAATCCCTCTCTCGTGCTGCCCATCTAGCATCCCTTTTTTGTGGTTTTGTTTTCTATTTTTTTCCCCTCCATTTCATCCTGCACCTCGATCTTCATTTTCTTTCCTGTGTCCTCTCTGCTGCCACTCTCTGCCTCGTGTCCTCTGTGTCTGCGGGGCTGGGGAGGAACTTCAGCCCTCCTGGGGGCTGCCCCCCCCCCCCCCCCCCGCCCTTTCCTTGTGCCAGCAGGGTCCCTTTTTGGGGGCATGGACCCGTGGGGAGGGTTCCCATCAATGGCCGTGCTGCCGTCCAGGGCAGCTGGAGCGGTTCTGTGCCTTCATTTTGGGGGTGAGGAAAGAAGGCTGAGGGGGGGACGGGGTGGAGACTCGGGGGGCTCCGATGTGTTTCGGGGCAGCCCGAGGTCCCCGGCAGAGGGAGCCACGCTGCGGCGCAGGAGCAGGGGAGCAGGGGAATGGGGGGGGAGGGGGGGGGGGCGGGGGCCGTGCTGGGTGCCCTCCCCCAGAGGGACCCACGGGTGCCAGGACATTCGCACGGAGGGGTGGCCGTAGAACACGTGGGAAAGGGGAGCAGGGGAAGGACCCGAGCGTGGTTCAGAGGGAGTGTTGGATTGGTTTGTATTTGGCTGCAGTTGGGGTTTTACATAGCTAATAGAAATACGAAACATAAAGGATAGAAAAATAAATAGAAAAAAATAAAATAGAAAAGATATTGTAATAATACAACAAAAAAATGTACCTTTGTAGTACATAACATAGATAATGAAAATATCATCTCATGTTGAAATGTAAGTTGTAAATATGAGAACAGAAATGTAAAAGTATTTAAATGGAGTTAAAATCAATGTTTCGTTGGTATTATTTGGTTAGAGATGGGGGTTTTTTAGAAATAAGAGGAACAAAACTATAAGTATGGAAATAGATAATAATCTATTTATACATGAAATTATGTATTCATTACAGCTATAAATGGATTAATAATAGTAATAAATGCTAACTTTAATATTGATATAACACACCAATATATTATGTTGATAGATTACATTACCATTTTAATCTAATAGAATGACTATTCCAATATTAATACATTTCTTTAAAAATATATTGTTAGAACTAATCATATAGTGACATATAGATTTGTAACTATGGAAATATCAATGTGTGTAAGTGTACATATAAATATGAAATAGAAATATAAGTATAGAACAATTAAAAAATATAAATATATTTGTGTGACTATAAATTGCAGAGATGGGTAACACATTTCTATCCAATATGCAGTATATAATATAAAGAATGAAAATATATAATGTGTAAACGCAAGCTGTAAATAGGAGAACAGAAATATAAAAGTATTAAAACATACTTTAAAATCCATGTTTCAATGGTTTCATTTGCTTAGAGGTGGGTTTCTTTGTAAAGAATATCAACCAAAATATAAATATGCAAATAGACCCTCTATATGTTTCTATTTCTTAAATTGATTTCTAAAGAGATTTGTACTGCTAGTAGATTCTAATATGAAGATACAGCATCCATCTATGGATAGATTGTAATTTTCATCTAATTAATCTTATAACTACATTTATTTGTAAATCTATATAAATGTATCCAGACATCAATTTATAAATAGAAATATGCCAATTTGAATATGTGTAAGTATACATCTAAATATGAAATAGAAAAAAAATAGAAGTGTAGATGCAGTATTCAATATAAATAAAATTGTATACTGAGTGGTTTATAATGTGTAGACTATATGGATATATGAATTCCACGTAAGTATGCCAAATATAAATAGAAAAATGAATTGAAATATAGTTTTAAAATAAAGGGGTTTTAATTTTGTGTTTTGTTAGAGGCCGGGCTTTTCCATAAAGGATATAAAAATGTGAAGATATAGAATATATAAATGTGTGTGCGTGTGTGTGTGTGTGTATACATATATACACACACACATAAAATATAAATGTTAGTAATATAAAGATTACTTAATAAAAATAATATTGTACCCATGTTGTAATTGATGCCAATACACATTAAATTCAATATCCAAAAATAGGTATTGATTATGAATATAACTTAATTATTAACAAACATATATATATATATATATATATATATACACATATATATATATATATAGATATCTAATGGGTTTGGGGTTTTTTTAATTTGTTCATGGCAGGGATTTTTTAGTTTGGGTCGGGGTTTTTTGGGGGGCATTCGTTTAGTAGGATTTTTTAAAGGGAGGGACCTCGATGTTTTTTGGCCCCTTGTCTCTGTGTGTGTGTGTGTGTGTGTCTGTGTGTGTGTGTGTGTGTCTGTGTGTGTCTGTGTGTGTGTGTGTGTGTGTGTGTCTGTGTGTGTGTCTGTCTCTCAGTGTGTGTGTCTGTCTCTCTGTCTGTGTGTCTCTCTGTCTGTGTGTCTCTCTGTGTGTCTCTCTGTGTCTGTGTGTGTCTGTCTCTCTGTCTGTGTGTGTCTGTCTCTCTCTCTGTGTCCCCCGTGTCCCCAAAGAGCCGCAGCCCCGGGCTGAGCTCGGCCGCAGTGCTGCCGCCTTGTGGGAAGAGATCGGTACTGCAGCCGTGCCCGGAGCCGGAGCCCGGGCAGTGTTGCCGCCTTGTGGACACAGCGCGGTACTGCAGCCGTGCCCCGAAGCGGCGACGGGCTCCTCCTCGGCGCTGCTGCGGGAGGGCGGTGGGGGCGTGTGACCTTCTCAAGATGGCGGATGGCCCAACGTGACGATGCCGTTCCACTGGAACTGATGCGACGCTCGGGGCGGCGGACGCAATAGGGCCCCGGCAGAGATACGCTGGGGGGGGGGGGGTGTGTGTGGGGGTGTGTCCTTCTTTTCCCGCCCTTTTTTTTTGCCGTCCTATGTAGAAGGTCGGGTGAGTGATGGCCAGGTCGCCATCTTGGGAGTGGCACGCTGCAATTTCCGCCCTTCCTGGCGCCATCTTTGGTCCTGGCAGAAGCCACTTCCGGTGTCGTTGCCAGCGTTGTCGTGGTAACTGTAAAGCCCCAGATAATGGTGTCTATTGAAGTCGCCTGCCTGAATCCGACCCCCGACGCCGATCGCGCGCTCTCCCGCCGCCTGTCCCACGAGCCATTTCCAGCACCGCTGACCAGTCCGCGCCCGTCCGCGCCGCGTAAAAGGCGACGGAAAATCGCGCCGAGAACGCGGGATCGGTTTCGGGGCCGGATTCAGGCAGGCGAGTTCAATAGTCGCCAATGTAGGGGGCCTTCATTTTCGCCTCCCGAAACAAAGATGGCGGAGGCACCGGAAATGGCTTCTGCCAGTATCAAAGATGGCGGCAGGGAGGGCGGAAATTGCGTCTCGACCTTCCCAAGATGGCGACTCAACCGTCACTCGCCCGACCTTCTACATAGGGCGGCAAAAAAGGGGCGGGGAAAAAGAGGACCCCTCACGGGGTGTCTACTGCATTGCCTGCCCGCGACGCCGACGCCGATTCCCCCCCCGCCCGGCGCGATTTTGCGCGGCGTTTCCCATCGTGCCCACACGGGCTGTGGGCTCAGCGGCGCCGCGGACGCGCGGGAGCCCGGCGGGCGCCGACAGGCAGCGGCGGCTCCGCCCCTCTCTCTGCCGGGGTCCTTCCACGGCCGCCGTCGCGGAGAGCGACTCCCGTCCCGCCGCGCCACCTCTCCGCGCCGCCCGGTTCCGCTCCCCCCCGGGGAACGCATCGAGGAAGGAAGAACGGTCGCCCAGCTCCCGGAGCCATCGCCCTGCCCGCAGCCGGGAGCAGCCCGCAGGAGGAGGCAGCTGCTCTCTCTGCCGGAGAGGTGAGAGGGGCGGAAGGACGGGGCGGCGTGGGAGAGCGGGCACGGGAGAATTCCCAGGCACAATTCCAGCTCCCCACCCTTGCAGCTGGCAGCAACCCGGTGTCCTCTGCGTGTGGCAGCAGCTGCAGCGCTGGTTTGGAGCAAGCTTCCATGGCATTTTGTTGCAAAGGTGCCCCTTCCAGCCGGGTGCCCCGGCTGGGTTCCCTGGCTGGGAGAGCCCTTGAAGTAGCCAAAGGGAGCAGCTGCTGAGAATTCCGAGCCCGCTGTTCCTGTGGTTCTGGATACAATGTTTCAGTAGTGTGTGCTTCTGTCCTATGTGCTGCTAGATGTACTTTGGAGCAAGTTGACTCTTTCATCTCTCCCCACCTGCATTCTTCCTAGGTGTACGTTTTATTCAGCAGCACTCAGATGAGAGAAAGGATCTCTGTTCCCATCAGCATAAAAGGAAAAAGTGTGCTCACACAGACCTCAGTTGTTTGGTCAAAAAATTCTTACTTTGGTTTGGTCAAAAAAATGTTATTACTGTGTGCAAACTCACGGGGAAGATTTTATTCAGCATCACTCAGTGGGACATGAAAGCTCCACTTTCCCTTTTCTTGAACAGTCTGAGACTCAATATGACTTGATATCAGTTTTATTACAGGCGATTTGAACTTTTTGACGAGCCAGAAGGATTGTTTGTGCATGCGTGTGTCACTAATATCCCTCCTCTCCCAATGCAGGACGGGGAAAAAAGGCTGCAGAGCTTCCTGCAAGGGGCTGTAAGTGCAAATAAAGAGGAGCCAGAGGTGTAGTTGATATGAAGCACTAGTTCTGAAAAGAGCCTAATGGATTTGCTGATACCAAAACCAGTAGGAATAGGAGACTGAACTCAGGCATGGTGATGGTCTCCTTGGCTTTAAAAAGTTTTAATGGCTTTAAAAGGCATTTCTATCAGACCTGGTTTATTTTTATTACCTTTCATTACATTTTAGAATAAAAAAGCCCCGCTCCATCACTGCGGCTGTGATGTGTGACTAAAGCCCATCTTCCCTCCACTGGGAACAGGTGAGAGATGGAACTAAACCCCAAAGGATTTTCTGCTCACTGATGGCACGTGAGTTTTCTTGGGAAATCTCTGCCAAGTGTGGTCAGTTGTTCTTGAATGTGGCCATGAGGGGAGTTGAACGTGCCAGCCCAGATCTGCAAACATGCAGTGCCAGAAGGAGAACCCTTGAAGTGTCACCTGGGATGTGTTCCACTGACTCACAGGTGTGTGTGCTGTGCCCAGGTCCCCTGTCCAAATCCTGGGCGGGCAGAAGCCAGGACTGCACATTGCTCGTGATATGAAGTCACTTCTGGGGAGGTTAAATACAAATGAGATGCCAGGGAGGGAATGGCTTCTAACTGTAAATATTTTTGTCCTAGAGGAGCCCTGCCCAGTCTGACTGCTGCCCAGTGCTGCTCCCTGACTGCACGCTCTCTTGGTGAGCCTCTGTCCTGCTGGCCGTGCCTTTTCTGTCCCCGTGCCGCTCCGTGCCCGTCTTTACCCTCCCGAGCACGTGGCGTGGTCGATTCCTGTCTCCCGGTCCTGGTTTCCCTTTTTGTCTCTGTGTCCCTGCGTCCTTGCTGTGTGTTTGGGACTCCGTCTTTTTGTCTGTCCTTCTCCGTGCCTCACTCGTGTTCCCGTTCTGTTCCCTGTGGCTCTGTGGTGCTCCCCGTGCCATTGTTTCCCCCGGGATCCTTGTGTCCCGTTCGCTGCCCCTGTTCTTTTTTAATCCCTCTCTCGTGCTGCCCATCTAGCATCCCTTTTTTGTGGTTTTGTTTTCTATTTTTTTCCCCTCCATTTCATCCTGCACCTCGATCTTCATTTTCTTTCCTGTGTCCTCTCTGCTGCCACTCTCTGCCTCGTGTCCTCTGTGTCTGCGGGGCTGGGGAGGAACTTCAGCCCTCCTGGGGGCTGCCCCCCCCCCCCCCCCCCCGCCCTTTCCTTGTGCCAGCAGGGTCCCTTTTTGGGGGCATGGACCCGTGGGGAGGGTTCCCATCAATGGCCGTGCTGCCGTCCAGGGCAGCTGGAGCGGTTCTGTGCCTTCATTTTGGGGGTGAGGAAAGAAGGCTGAGGGGGGGACGGGGTGGAGACTCGGGGGGCTCCGATGTGTTTCGGGGCAGCCCGAGGTCCCCGGCAGAGGGAGCCACGCTGCGGCGCAGGAGCAGGGGAGCAGGGGAATGGGGGGGGAGGGGGGGGGGGCGGGGGCCGTGCTGGGTGCCCTCCCCCAGAGGGACCCACGGGTGCCAGGACATTCGCACGGAGGGGTGGCCGTAGAACACGTGGGAAAGGGGAGCAGGGGAAGGACCCGAGCGTGGTTCAGAGGGAGTGTTGGATTGGTTTGTATTTGGCTGCAGTTGGGGTTTTACATAGCTAATAGAAATACGAAACATAAAGGATAGAAAAATAAATAGAAAAAAATAAAATAGAAAAGATATTGTAATAATACAACAAAAAAATGTACCTTTGTAGTACATAACATAGATAATGAAAATATCATCTCATGTTGAAATGTAAGTTGTAAATATGAGAACAGAAATGTAAAAGTATTTAAATGGAGTTAAAATCAATGTTTCGTTGGTATTATTTGGTTAGAGATGGGGGTTTTTTAGAAATAAGAGGAACAAAACTATAAGTATGGAAATAGATAATAATCTATTTATACATGAAATTATGTATTCATTACAGCTATAAATGGATTAATAATAGTAATAAATGCTAACTTTAATATTGATATAACACACCAATATATTATGTTGATAGATTACATTACCATTTTAATCTAATAGAATGACTATTCCAATATTAATACATTTCTTTAAAAATATATTGTTAGAACTAATCATATAGTGACATATAGATTTGTAACTATGGAAATATCAATGTGTGTAAGTGTACATATAAATATGAAATAGAAATATAAGTATAGAACAATTAAAAAATATAAATATATTTGTGTGACTATAAATTGCAGAGATGGGTAACACATTTCTATCCAATATGCAGTATATAATATAAAGAATGAAAATATATAATGTGTAAACGCAAGCTGTAAATAGGAGAACAGAAATATAAAAGTATTAAAACATACTTTAAAATCCATGTTTCAATGGTTTCATTTGCTTAGAGGTGGGTTTCTTTGTAAAGAATATCAACCAAAATATAAATATGCAAATAGACCCTCTATATGTTTCTATTTCTTAAATTGATTTCTAAAGAGATTTGTACTGCTAGTAGATTCTAATATGAAGATACAGCATCCATCTATGGATAGATTGTAATTTTCATCTAATTAATCTTATAACTACATTTATTTGTAAATCTATATAAATGTATCCAGACATCAATTTATAAATAGAAATATGCCAATTTGAATATGTGTAAGTATACATCTAAATATGAAATAGAAAAAAAATAGAAGTGTAGATGCAGTATTCAATATAAATAAAATTGTATACTGAGTGGTTTATAATGTGTAGACTATATGGATATATGAATTCCACGTAAGTATGCCAAATATAAATAGAAAAATGAATTGAAATATAGTTTTAAAATAAAGGGGTTTTAATTTTGTGTTTTGTTAGAGGCCGGGCTTTTCCATAAAGGATATAAAAATGTGAAGATATAGAATATATAAATGTGTGTGCGTGTGTGTGTGTGTGTATACATATATACACACACACATAAAATATAAATGTTAGTAATATAAAGATTACTTAATAAAAATAATATTGTACCCATGTTGTAATTGATGCCAATACACATTAAATTCAATATCCAAAAATAGGTATTGATTATGAATATAACTTAATTATTAACAAACATATATATATATATATATATATACACATATATATATATATATAGATATCTAATGGGTTTGGGGTTTTTTTAATTTGTTCATGGCAGGGATTTTTTAGTTTGGGTCGGGGTTTTTTGGGGGGCATTCGTTTAGTAGGATTTTTTAAAGGGAGGGACCTCGATGTTTTTTGGCCCCTTGTCTCTGTGTGTGTGTGTGTGTGTGTGTCTGTGTGTGTGTGTGTGTGTCTGTGTGTGTGTGTGTGTGTGTGTGTGTGTGTGTCTGTGTGTGTGTCTGTCTCTCAGTGTGTGTGTCTGTCTCTCTGTCTGTGTGTCTCTCTGTCTGTGTGTCTCTCTGTGTGTCTCTCTGTGTCTGTGTGTGTCTGTCTCTCTGTCTGTGTGTGTCTGTCTCTCTGTCTGTGTCCCCCGTGTCCCCAAAGAGCCGCAGCCCCGGGCTGAGCTCGGCCGCAGTGCTGCCGCCTTGTGGGAAGAGATCGGTACTGCAGCCGTGCCCGGAGCCGGAGCCCGGGCAGTGTTGCCGCCTTGTGGACACAGCGCGGTACTGCAGCCGTGCCCCGAAGCGGCGACGGGCTCCTCCTCGGCGCTGCTGCGGGAGGGCGGTGGGGGCGTGTGACCTTCTCAAGATGGCGGATGGCCCAACGTGACGATGCCGTTCCACTGGAACTGATGCGACGCTCGGGACGGCGGACGCAATAGGGCCCCGGCAGAGATACGCTGGGGGGGGGGGTGTGTGTGGGGGTGTGTCCTTCTTTTCCCGCCCTTTTTTTTTGCCGTCCTATGTAGAAGGTCGGGTGAGTGATGGCCAGGTCGCCATCTTGGGAGTGGCACGCTGCAATTTCCGCCCTTCCTGGCGCCATCTTTGGTCCTGGCAGAAGCCACTTCCGGTGTCGTTGCCAGCGTTGTCGTGGTAACTGTAAAGCCCCAGATAATGGTGTCTATTGAAGTCGCCTGCCTGAATCCGACCCCCGACGCCGATCGCGGGCTCTCCCGCCGCCTGTCCCACGAGCCATTTCCAGCACCGCTGACCAGTCCGCGCCCGTCCGCGCCGCGTAAAAGGCGACGGAAAATCGCGCCGAGAACGCGGGATCGGTTTCGGGGCCGGATTCAGGCAGGCGAGTTCAATAGTCGCCAATGTAGGGGGCCTTCATTTTCGCCTCCCGAAACAAAGATGGCGGAGGCACCGGAAATGGCTTCTGCCAGTATCAAAGATGGCGGCAGGGAGGGCGGAAATTGCGTCTCGACCTTCCCAAGATGGCGACTCAACCGTCACTCGCCCGACCTTCTACATAGGGCGGCAAAAAAGGGGCGGGGAAAAAGAGGACCCCTCACGGGGTGTCTACTGCATTGCCTGCCCGCGACGCCGACGCCGATTCCCCCCCCGCCCGGCGCGATTTTGCGCGGCGTTTCCCATCGTGCCCACACGGGCTGTGGGCTCAGCGGCGCCGCGGACGCGCGGGAGCCCGGCGGGCGCCGACAGGCAGCGGCGGCTCCGCCCCTCTCTCTGCCGGGGTCCTTCCACGGCCGCCGTCGCGGAGAGCGACTCCCGTCCCGCCGCGCCACCTCTCCGCGCCGCCCGGTTCCGCTCCCCCCCGGGGAACGCATCGAGGAAGGAAGAACGGTCGCCCAGCTCCCGGAGCCATCGCCCTGCCCGCAGCCGGGAGCAGCCCGCAGGAGGAGGCAGCTGCTCTCTCTGCCGGAGAGGTGAGAGGGGCGGAAGGACGGGGCGGCGTGGGAGAGCGGGCACGGGAGAATTCCCAGGCACAATTCCAGCTCCCCACCCTTGCAGCTGGCAGCAACCCGGTGTCCTCTGCGTGTGGCAGCAGCTGCAGCGCTGGTTTGGAGCAAGCTTCCATGGCATTTTGTTGCAAAGGTGCCCCTTCCAGCCGGGTGCCCCGGCTGGGTTCCCTGGCTGGGAGAGCCCTTGAAGTAGCCAAAGGGAGCAGCTGCTGAGAATTCCGAGCCCGCTGTTCCTGTGGTTCTGGATACAATGTTTCAGTAGTGTGTGCTTCTGTCCTATGTGCTGCTAGATGTACTTTGGAGCAAGTTGACTCTTTCATCTCTCCCCACCTGCATTCTTCCTAGGTGTACGTTTTATTCAGCAGCACTCAGATGAGAGAAAGGATCTCTGTTCCCATCAGCATAAAAGGAAAAAGTGTGCTCACACAGACCTCAGTTGTTTGGTCAAAAAATTCTTACTTTGGTTTGGTCAAAAAAATGTTATTACTGTGTGCAAACTCACGGGGAAGATTTTATTCAGCATCACTCAGTGGGACATGAAAGCTCCACTTTCCCTTTTCTTGAACAGTCTGAGACTCAATATGACTTGATATCAGTTTTATTACAGGCGATTTGAACTTTTTGAAGAGCCAGAAGGATTGTTTGTGCATGCGTGTGTCACTAATATCCCTCCTCTCTCCAATGCAGGATGGGGGGGGAAAAGGGCTGCAGAGCTTCTTACAAGGGGCTGTAAGTGCAAATAAAGAGGAGCCAGAGGTTTAGTTGATATGAATCACTGTTTCTGAAAAGAGCCTGATGGATTTGCTGATACCAAAACCAGTAGGAATAGGAGACTGAACTCAGGCATGGTGATGGTCTCCTTGGCTTTAAAAAGTTTTAATGGCTTTAAAAGGCATTTCTATCAGACCTGGTTTATTTTTATTACCTTTCATTACATTTTAGAATAAAAAAGCCCCGCTCCATCACTGCGGCTGTGATGTGTGACTAAAGCCCATCTTCCCTCCACTGGGAACAGGTGAGAGATGGAACTAAACCCCAAAGGATTTTCTGCTCACTGATGGCACGTGAGTTTTCTTGGGAAATCTCTGCCAAGTGTGGTCAGTTGTTCTTGAATGTGGCCATGAGGGGAGTTGAACGTGCCAGCCCAGATCTGCAAACATGCAGTGCCAGAAGGAGAACCCTTGAAGTGTCACCTGGGATGTGTTCCACTGACTCACAGGTGTGTGTGCTGTGCCCAGGTCCCCTGTCCAAATCCTGGGCGGGCAGAAGCCAGGACTGCACATTGCTCGTGATATGAAGTCACTTCTGGGGAGGTTAAATACAAATGAGATGCCAGGGAGGGAATGGCTTCTAACTGTAAATATTTTTGTCCTAGAGGAGCCCTGCCCAGTCTGACTGCTGCCCAGTGCTGCTCCCTGACTGCACGCTCTCTTGGTGAGCCTCTGTCCTGCTGGCCGTGCCTTTTCTGTCCCCGTGCCGCTCCGTGCCCGTCTTTACCCTCCCGAGCACGTGGCGTGGTCGATTCCTGTCTCCCGGTCCTGGTTTCCCTTTTTGTCTCTGTGTCCCTGCGTCCTTGCTGTGTGTTTGGGACTCCGTCTTTTTGTCTGTCCTTCTCCGTGCCTCACTCGTGTTCCCGTTCTGTTCCCTGTGGCTCTGTGGTGCTCCCCGTGCCATTGTTTCCCCCGGGATCCTTGTGTCCCGTTCGCTGCCCCTGTTCTTTTTTATTCCCTCTCTCGTGCTGCCCATCTAGCATCCCTTTTTTGTGGTTTTGTTTTCTATTTTTTTCCCCTCCATTTCATCCTGCACCTCGATCTTCATTTTCTTTCCTGTGTCCTCTCTGCTGCCACTCTCTGCCTCGTGTCCTCTGTGTCTGCGGGGCTGGGGAGGAACTTCAGCCCTCCTGGGGGCTGCCCCCCCCCCCCCCCCCCCCGCCCTTTCCTTGTGCCAGCAGGGTCCCTTTTTGGGGGCATGGACCCGTGGGGAGGGTTCCCATCAATGGCCGTGCTGCCGTCCAGGGCAGCTGGAGCGGTTCTGTGCCTTCATTTTGGGGGTGAGGAAAGAAGGCTGAGGGGGGGACGGGGTGGAGACTCGGGGGGCTCCGATGTGTTTCGGGGCAGCCCGAGGTCCCCGGCAGAGGGAGCCACGCTGCGGCGCAGGAGCAGGGGAGCAGGGGAATGGGGGGGGAGGGGGGGGGGGCGGGGGCCGTGCTGGGTGCCCTCCCCCAGAGGGACCCACGGGTGCCAGGACATTCGCACGGAGGGGTGGCCGTAGAACACGTGGGAAAGGGGAGCAGGGGAAGGACCCGAGCGTGGTTCAGAGGGAGTGTTGGATTGGTTTGTATTTGGCTGCAGTTGGGGTTTTACAGAGCTAATAGAAATACGAAACATAAAGGATAGAAAAATAAATAGAAAAAAATAAAATAGAAAAGATATTGTAATAATACAACAAAAAAATGTACCTTTGTAGTACATAACATAGATAATGAAAATATCATCTCATGTTGAAATGTAAGTTGTAAATATGAGAACAGAAATGTAAAAGTATTTAAATGGAGTTAAAATCAATGTTTCGTTGGTATTATTTGGTTAGAGATGGGGGTTTTTTAGAAATAAGAGGAACAAAACTATAAGTATGGAAATAGATAATAATCTATTTATACATGAAATTATGTATTCATTACAGCTATAAATGGATTAATAATAGTAATAAATGCTAACTTTAATATTGATATAACACACCAATATATTATGTTGATAGATTACATTACCATTTTAATCTAATAGAATGACTATTCCAATATTAATACATTTCTTTAAAAATATATTGTTAGAACTAATCATATAGTGACATATAGATTTGTAACTATGGAAATATCAATGTGTGTAAGTGTACATATAAATATGAAATAGAAATATAAGTATAGAACAATTAAAAAATATAAATATATTTGTGTGACTATAAATTGCAGAGATGGGTAACACATTTCTATCCAATATGCAGTATATAATATAAAGAATGAAAATATATAATGTGTAAACGCAAGCTGTAAATAGGAGAACAGAAATATAAAAGTATTAAAACATACTTTAAAATCCATGTTTCAATGGTTTCATTTGCTTAGAGGTGGGTTTCTTTGTAAAGAATATCAACCAAAATATAAATATGCAAATAGACCCTCTATATGTTTCTATTTCTTAAATTGATTTCTAAAGAGATTTGTACTGCTAGTAGATTCTAATATGAAGATACAGCATCCATCTATGGATAGATTGTAATTTTCATCTAATTAATCTTATAACTACATTTATTTGTAAATCTATATAAATGTATCCAGACATCAATTTATAAATAGAAATATGCCAATTTGAATATGTGTAAGTATACATCTAAATATGAAATAGAAAAAAAATAGAAGTGTAGATGCAGTATTCAATATAAATAAAATTGTATACTGAGTGGTTTATAATGTGTAGACTATATGGATATATGAATTCCACGTAAGTATGCCAAATATAAATAGAAAAATGAATTGAAATATAGTTTTAAAATAAAGGGGTTTTAATTTTGTGTTTTGTTAGAGGCCGGGCTTTTCCATAAAGGATATAAAAATGTGAAGATATAGAATATATAAATGTGTGTGCGTGTGTGTGTGTGTGTATACATATATACACACACACATAAAATATAAATGTTAGTAATATAAAGATTACTTAATAAAAATAATATTGTACCCATGTTGTAATTGATGCCAATACACATTAAATTCAATATCCAAAAATAGGTATTGATTATGAATATAACTTAATTATTAACAAACATATATATATATATATATATATATATATATACACATATATATATATATATATAGATATCTAATGGGTTTGGGGTTTTTTTAATTTGTTCATGGCAGGGATTTTTTAGTTTGGGTCGGGGTTTTTTGGGGGGCATTCGTTTAGTAGGATTTTTTAAAGGGAGGGACCTCGATGTTTTTTGGCCCCTTGTCTCTGTGTGTGTGTGTGTGTGTGTGTGTCTGTGTGTGTGTGTGTGTGTGTGTGTGTGTGTGTCTGTGTGTGTGTCTGTCTCTCAGTGTGTGTGTCTGTCTCTCTGTCTGTGTGTCTCTCTGTCTGTGTGTCTCTCTGTGTGTCTCTCTGTGTCTGTGTGTGTCTGTCTCTCTGTCTGTGTGTGTCTGTCTCTCTGTCTGTGTCCCCCGTGTCCCCAAAGAGCCGCAGCCCCGGGCTGAGCTCGGCCGCAGTGCTGCCGCCTTGTGGGAAGAGATCGGTACTGCAGCCGTGCCCGGAGCCGGAGCCCGGGCAGTGTTGCCGCCTTGTGGACACAGCGCGGTACTGCAGCCGTGCCCCGAAGCGGCGACGGGCTCCTCCTCGGCGCTGCTGCGGGAGGGCGGTGGGGGCGTGTGACCTTCTCAAGATGGCGGATGGCCCAACGTGACGATGCCGTTCCACTGGAACTGATGCGACGCTCGGGACGGCGGACGCAATAGGGCCCCGGCAGAGATACGCTGGGGGGGGGGGTGTGTGTGGGGGTGTGTCCTTCTTTTCCCGCCCTTTTTTTTTGCCGTCCTATGTAGAAGGTCGGGTGAGTGATGGCCAGGTCGCCATCTTGGGAGTGGCACGCTGCAATTTCCGCCCTTCCTGGCGCCATCTTTGGTCCTGGCAGAAGCCACTTCCGGTGTCGTTGCCAGCGTTGTCGTGGTAACTGTAAAGCCCCAGATAATGGTGTCTATTGAAGTCGCCTGCCTGAATCCGAGCCCCGACGCCGATCGCGCGCTCTCCCGCCGCCTGTCCCACGAGCCATTTCCAGCACCGCTGACCAGTCCGCGCCCGTCCGCGCCGCGTAAAAGGCGACGGAAAATCGCGCCGAGAACGCGGGATCGGTTTCGGGGCCGGATTCAGGCAGGCGAGTTCAATAGTCGCCAATGTAGGGGGCCTTCATTTTCGCCTCCCGAAACAAAGATGGCGGAGGCACCGGAAATGGCTTCTGCCAGTATCAAAGATGGCGGCAGGGAGGGCGGAAATTGCGTCTCGACCTTCCCAAGATGGCGACTCAACCGTCACTCGCCCGACCTTCTACATAGGGCGGCAAAAAAGGGGCGGGGAAAAAGAGGACCCCTCACGGGGTGTCTACTGCATTGCCTGCCCGCGACGCCGACGCCGATTCCCCCCCCGCCCGGCGCGATTTTGCGCGGCGTTTCCCATCGTGCCCACACGGGCTGTGGGCTCAGCGGCGCCGCGGACGCGCGGGAGCCCGGCGGGCGCCGACAGGCAGCGGCGGCTCCGCCCCTCTCTCTGCCGGGGTCCTTCCACGGCCGCCGTCGCGGAGAGCGACTCCCGTCCCGCCGCGCCACCTCTCCGCGCCGCCCGGTTCCGCTCCCCCCCGGGGAACGCATCGAGGAAGGAAGAACGGTCGCCCAGCTCCCGGAGCCATCGCCCTGCCCGCAGCCGGGAGCAGCCCGCAGGAGGAGGCAGCTGCTCTCTCTGCCGGAGAGGTGAGAGGGGCGGAAGGACGGGGCGGCGTGGGAGAGCGGGCACGGGAGAATTCCCAGGCACAATTCCAGCTCCCCACCCTTGCAGCTGGCAGCAACCCGGTGTCCTCTGCGTGTGGCAGCAGCTGCAGCGCTGGTTTGGAGCAAGCTTCCATGGCATTTTGTTGCAAAGGTGCCCCTTCCAGCCGGGTGCCCCGGCTGGGTTCCCTGGCTGGGAGAGCCCTTGAAGTAGCCAAAGGGAGCAGCTGCTGAGAATTCCGAGCCCGCTGTTCCTGTGGTTCTGGATACAATGTTTCAGTAGTGTGTGCTTCTGTCCTATGTGCTGCTAGATGTACTTTGGAGCAAGTTGACTCTTTCATCTCTCCCCACCTGCATTCTTCCTAGGTGTACGTTTTATTCAGCAGCATTCAGATGAGAGAAAGGATCTCTGTTCCCATCAGCATAAAAGGAAAAAGTGTGCTCACACAGACCTCAGTTGTTTGGTCAAAAAATTCTTACTTTGGTTTGGTCAAAAAAATGTTATTACTGTGTGCAAACTCACGGGGAAGATTTTATTCAGCATCACTCAGTGGGACATGAAAGCTCCACTTTCCCTTTTCTTGAACAGTCTGAGACTCAATATGACTTGATATCAGTTTTATTACAGGCGATTTGAACTTTTTGAAGAGCCAGAAGGATTGTTTGTGCATGCGTGTGTCACTAATATCCCTCCTCTCTCCAATGCAGGATGGGGGGGGAAAAGGGCTGCAGAGCTTCTTACAAGGGGCTGTAAGTGCAAATAAAGAGGAGCCAGAGGTTTAGTTGATATGAATCACTGTTTCTGAAAAGAGTCTGATGGATTTGCTGATACCAAAACCAGTAGGAATAGGAGACTGAACTCAGGCATGGTGATGGTCTCCTTGGCTTTAAAAAGTTTTAATGGCTTTAAAAGGCATTTCTATCAGACCTGGTTTATTTTTATTACCTTTCATTACATTTTAGAATAAAAAAGCCCCGCTCCATCACTGCGGCTGTGATGTGTGACTAAAGCCCATCTTCCCTCCACTGGGAACAGGTGAGAGATGGAACTAAACCCCAAAGGATTTTCTGCTCACTGATGGCACGTGAGTTTTCTTGGGAAATCTCTGCCAAGTGTGGTCAGTTGTTCTTGAATGTGGCCATGAGGGGAGTTGAACGTGCCAGCCCAGATCTGCAAACATGCAGTGCCAGAAGGAGAACCCTTGAAGTGTCACCTGGGATGTGTTCCACTGACTCACAGGTGTGTGTGCTGTGCCCAGGTCCCCTGTCCAAATCCTGGGCGGGCAGAAGCCAGGACTGCACATTGCTCGTGATATGAAGTCACTTCTGGGGAGGTTAAATACAAATGAGATGCCAGGGAGGGAATGGCTTCTAACTGTAAATATTTTTGTCCTAGAGGAGCCCTGCCCAGTCTGACTGCTGCCCAGTGCTGCTCCCTGACTGCACGCTCTCTTGGTGAGCCTCTGTCCTGCTGGCCGTGCCTTTTCTGTCCCCGTGCCGCTCCGTGCCCGTCTTTACCCTCCCGAGCACGTGGCGTGGTCGATTCCTGTCTCCCGGTCCTGGTTTCCCTTTTTGTCTCTGTGTCCCTGCGTCCTTGCTGTGTGTTTGGGACTCCGTCTTTTTGTCTGTCCTTCTCCGTGCCTCACTCGTGTTCCCGTTCTGTTCCCTGTGGCTCTGTGGTGCTCCCCGTGCCATTGTTTCCCCCGGGATCCTTGTGTCCCGTTCGCTGCCCCTGTTCTTTTTTATTCCCTCTCTCGTGCTGCCCATCTAGCATCCCTTTTTTGTGGTTTTGTTTTCTATTTTTTTCCCCTCCATTTCATCCTGCACCTCGATCTTCATTTTCTTTCCTGTGTCCTCTCTGCTGCCACTCTCTGCCTCGTGTCCTCTGTGTCTGCGGGGCTGGGGAGGAACTTCAGCCCTCCTGGGGGCTGCCCCCCCCCCCCCCCCCCCCGCCCTTTCCTTGTGCCAGCAGGGTCCCTTTTTGGGGGCATGGACCCGTGGGGAGGGTTCCCATCAATGGCCGTGCTGCCGTCCAGGGCAGCTGGAGCGGTTCTGTGCCTTCATTTTGGGGGTGAGGAAAGAAGGCTGAGGGGGGGACGGGGTGGAGACTCGGGGGGCTCCGATGTGTTTCGGGGCAGCCCGAGGTCCCCGGCAGAGGGAGCCACGCTGCGGCGCAGGAGCAGGGGAGCAGGGGAATGGGGGGGGAGGGGGGGGGGGCGGGGGCCGTGCTGGGTGCCCTCCCCCAGAGGGACCCACGGGTGCCAGGACATTCGCACGGAGGGGTGGCCGTAGAACACGTGGGAAAGGGGAGCAGGGGAAGGACCCGAGCGTGGTTCAGAGGGAGTGTTGGATTGGTTTGTATTTGGCTGCAGTTGGGGTTTTACATAGCTAATAGAAATACGAAACATAAAGGATAGAAAAATAAATAGAAAAAAATAAAATAGAAAAGATATTGTAATAATACAACAAAAAAATGTACCTTTGTAGTACATAACATAGATAATGAAAATATCATCTCATGTTGAAATGTAAGTTGTAAATATGAGAACAGAAATGTAAAAGTATTTAAATGGAGTTAAAATCAATGTTTCGTTGGTATTATTTGGTTAGAGATGGGGGTTTTTTAGAAATAAGAGGAACAAAACTATAAGTATGGAAATAGATAATAATCTATTTATACATGAAATTATGTATTCATTACAGCTATAAATGGATTAATAATAGTAATAAATGCTAACTTTAATATTGATATAACACACCAATATATTATGTTGATAGATTACATTACCATTTTAATCTAATAGAATGACTATTCCAATATTAATACATTTCTTTAAAAATATATTGTTAGAACTAATCATATAGTGACATATAGATTTGTAACTATGGAAATATCAATGTGTGTAAGTGTACATATAAATATGAAATAGAAATATAAGTATAGAACAATTAAAAAATATAAATATATTTGTGTGACTATAAATTGCAGAGATGGGTAACACATTTCTATCCAATATGCAGTATATAATATAAAGAATGAAAATATATAATGTGTAAACGCAAGCTGTAAATAGGAGAACAGAAATATAAAAGTATTAAAACATAGTTTAAAATCCATGTTTCAATGGTTTCATTTGCTTAGAGGTGGGTTTCTTTGTAAAGAATATCAACCAAAATATAAATATGCAAATAGACCCTCTATATGTTTCTATTTCTTAAATTGATTTCTAAAGAGATTTGTACTGCTAGTAGATTCTAATATGAAGATACAGCATCCATCTATGGATAGATTGTAATTTTCATCTAATTAATCTTATAACTACATTTATTTGTAAATCTATATAAATGTATCCAGACATCAATTTATAAATAGAAATATGCCAATTTGAATATGTGTAAGTATACATCTAAATATGAAATAGAAAAAAAATAGAAGTGTAGATGCAGTATTCAATATAAATAAAATTGTATACTGAGTGGTTTATAATGTGTAGACTATATGGATATATGAATTCCACGTAAGTATGCCAAATATAAATAGAAAAATGAATTGAAATATAGTTTTAAAATAAAGGGGTTTTAATTTTGTGTTTTGTTAGAGGCCGGGCTTTTCCATAAAGGATATAAAAATGTGAAGATATAGAATATATAAATGTGTGTGCGTGTGTGTGTGTGTGTATACATATATACACACACACATAAAATATAAATGTTAGTAATATAAAGATTACTTAATAAAAATAATATTGTACCCATGTTGTAATTGATGCCAATACACATTAAATTCAATATCCAAAAATAGGTATTGATTATGAATATAACTTAATTATTAACAAACATATATATATATATATATATATATATATATACACATATATATATATAGATATCTAATGGGTTTGGGGTTTTTTTAATTTGTTCATGGCAGGGATTTTTTAGTTTGGGTCGGGGTTTTTTGGGGGGCATTCGTTTAGTAGGATTTTTTAAAGGGAGGGACCTCGATGTTTTTTGGCCCCTTGTCTCTGTGTGTGTGTGTGTGTGTGTGTGTGTCTGTGTGTGTGTGTGTGTGTGTGTGTGTGTGTGTCTGTGTGTGTGTCTGTCTCTCAGTGTGTGTGTCTGTCTCTCTGTCTGTGTGTCTCTCTGTCTGTGTGTCTCTCTGTGTGTCTCTCTGTGTCTGTGTGTGTCTGTCTCTCTGTCTGTGTGTGTCTGTCTCTCTGTCTGTGTCCCCCGTGTCCCCAAAGAGCCGCAGCCCCGGGCTGAGCTCGGCCGCAGTGCTGCCGCCTTGTGGGAAGAGATCGGTACTGCAGCCGTGCCCGGAGCCGGAGCCCGGGCAGTGTTGCCGCCTTGTGGACACAGCGCGGTACTGCAGCCGTGCCCCGAAGCGGCGACGGGCTCCTCCTCGGCGCTGCTGCGGGAGGGCGGTGGGGGCGTGTGACCTTCTCAAGATGGCGGATGGCCCAACGTGACGATGCCGTTCCACTGGAACTGATGCGACGCTCGGGACGGCGGACGCAATAGGGCCCCGGCAGAGATACGCTGGGGGGGGGGGTGTGTGTGGGGGTGTGTCCTTCTTTTCCCGCCCTTTTTTTTTGCCGTCCTATGTAGAAGGTCGGGTGAGTGATGGCCAGGTCGCCATCTTGGGAGTGGCACGCTGCAATTTCCGCCCTTCCTGGCGCCATCTTTGGTCCTGGCAGAAGCCACTTCCGGTGTCGTTGCCAGCGTTGTCGTGGTAACTGTAAAGCCCCAGATAATGGTGTCTATTGAAGTCGCCTGCCTGAATCCGAGCCCCGACGCCGATCGCGCGCTCTCCCGCCGCCTGTCCCACGAGCCATTTCCAGCACCGCTGACCAGTCCGCGCCCGTCCGCGCCGCGTAAAAGGCGACGGAAAATCGCGCCGAGAACGCGGGATCGGTTTCGGGGCCGGATTCAGGCAGGCGAGTTCAATAGTCGCCAATGTAGGGGGCCTTCATTTTCGCCTCCCGAAACAAAGATGGCGGAGGCACCGGAAATGGCTTCTGCCAGTATCAAAGATGGCGGCAGGGAGGGCGGAAATTGCGTCTCGACCTTCCCAAGATGGCGACTCAACCGTCACTCGCCCGACCTTCTACATAGGGCGGCAAAAAAGGGGCGGGGAAAAAGAGGACCCCTCACGGGGTGTCTACTGCATTGCCTGCCCGCGACGCCGACGCCGATTCCCCCCCCGCCCGGCGCGATTTTGCGCGGCGTTTCCCATCGTGCCCACACGGGCTGTGGGCTCAGCGGCGCCGCGGACGTGCGGGAGCCCGGCGGGCGCCGACAGGCAGCGGCGGCTCCGCCCCTCTCTCTGCCGGGGTCCTTCCACGGCCGCCGTCGCGGAGAGCGACTCCCGTCCCGCCGCGCCACCTCTCCGCGCCGCCCGGTTCCGCTCCCCCCCGGGGAACGCATCGAGGAAGGAAGAACGGTCGCCCAGCTCCCGGAGCCATCGCCCTGCCCGCAGCCGGGAGCAGCCCGCAGGAGGAGGCAGCTGCTCTCTCTGCCGGAGAGGTGAGAGGGGCGGAAGGACGGGGCGGCGTGGGAGAGCGGGCACGGGAGAATTCCCAGGCACAATTCCAGCTCCCCACCCTTGCAGCTGGCAGCAACCCGGTGTCCTCTGCGTGTGGCAGCAGCTGCAGCGCTGGTTTGGAGCAAGCTTCCATGGCATTTTGTTGCAAAGGTGCCCCTTCCAGCCGGGTGCCCCGGCTGGGTTCCCTGGCTGGGAGAGCCCTTGAAGTAGCCAAAGGGAGCAGCTGCTGAGAATTCCGAGCCCGCTGTTCCTGTGGTTCTGGATACAATGTTTCAGTAGTGTGTGCTTCTGTCCTATGTGCTGCTAGATGTACTTTGGAGCAAGTTGACTCTTTCATCTCTCCCCACCTGCATTCTTCCTAGGTGTACGTTTTATTCAGCAGCATTCAGATGAGAGAAAGGATCTCTGTTCCCATCAGCATAAAAGGAAAAAGTGTGCTCACACAGACCTCAGTTGTTTGGTCAAAAAATTCTTACTTTGGTTTGGTCAAAAAAATGTTATTACTGTGTGCAAACTCACGGGGAAGATTTTATTCAGTATCACTCAGTGGGACATGAAAGCTCCACTTTCCCTTTTCTTGAACAGTCTGAGACTCAATATGACTTGATATCAGTTTTATTACAGGCGATTTGAACTTTTTGAAGAGCCAGAAGGATTGTTTGTGCATACGTGTGTCACTAATATCCCTCCTCTCTCCAATGCAGGATGGGGGGGGAAAAGGGCTGCAGAGCTTCTTACAAGGGGCTGTAAGTGCAAATAAAGAGGAGCCAGAGGTTTAGTTGATATGAATCACTGTTTCTGAAAAGAGTCTGATGGATTTGCTGATACCAAAACCAGTAGGAATAGGAGACTGAACTCAGGCATGGTGATGGTCTCCTTGGCTTTAAAAAGTTTTAATGGCTTTAAAAGGCATTTCTATCAGACCTGGTTTATTTTTATTACCTTTCATTACATTTTAGAATAAAAAAGCCCCGCTCCATCACTGCGGCTGTGATGTGTGACTAAAGCCCATCTTCCCTCCACTGGGAACAGGTGAGAGATGGAACTAAACCCCAAAGGATTTTCTGCTCACTGATGGCACGTGAGTTTTCTTGGGAAATCTCTGCCAAGTGTGGTCAGTTGTTCTTGAATGTGGCCATGAGGGGAGTTGAACGTGCCAGCCCAGATCTGCAAACATGCAGTGCCAGAAGGAGAACCCTTGAAGTGTCACCTGGGATGTGTTCCACTGACTCACAGGTGTGTGTGCTGTGCCCAGGTCCCCTGTCCAAATCCTGGGCGGGCAGAAGCCAGGACTGCACATTGCTCGTGATATGAAGTCACTTCTGGGGAGGTTAAATACAAATGAGATGCCAGGGAGGGAATGGCTTCTAACTGTAAATATTTTTGTCCTAGAGGAGCCCTGCCCAGTCTGACTGCTGCCCAGTGCTGCTCCCTGACTGCACGCTCTCTTGGTGAGCCTCTGTCCTGCTGGCCGTGCCTTTTCTGTCCCCGTGCCGCTCCGTGCCCGTCTTTACCCTCCCGAGCACGTGGCATGGTCGATTCCTGTCTCCCGGTCCTGGTTTCCCTTTTTGTCTCTGTGTCCCTGCGTCCTTGCTGTGTGTTTGGGACTCCGTCTTTTTGTCTGTCCTTCTCCGTGCCTCACTCGTGTTCCCGTTCTGTTCCCTGTGGCTCTGTGGTGCTCCCCGTGCCATTGTTTCCCCCGGGATCCTTGTGTCCCGTTCGCTGCCCCTGTTCTTTTTTATTCCCTCTCTCGTGCTGCCCATCTAGCATCCCTTTTTTGTGGTTTTGTTTTCTATTTTTTTCCCCTCCATTTCATCCTGCACCTCGATCTTCATTTTCTTTCCTGTGTCCTCTCTGCTGCCACTCTCTGCCTCGTGTCCTCTGTGTCTGCGGGGCTGGGGAGGAACTTCAGCCCTCCTGGGGGCTGCCCCCCCCCCCCCCCCCCCGCCCTTTCCTTGTGCCAGCAGGGTCCCTTTTTGGGGGCATGGACCCGTGGGGAGGGTTCCCATCAATGGCCGTGCTGCCGTCCAGGGCAGCTGGAGCGGTTCTGTGCCTTCATTTTGGGGGTGAGGAAAGAAGGCTGAGGGGGGGACGGGGTGGAGACTCGGGGGGCTCCGATGTGTTTCGGGGCAGCCCGAGGTCCCCGGCAGAGGGAGCCACGCTGCGGCGCAGGAGCAGGGGAGCAGGGGAATGGGGGGGGAGGGGGGGGGGCGGGGGCCGTGCTGGGTGCCCTCCCCCAGAGGGACCCACGGGTGCCAGGACATTCGCACGGAGGGGTGGCCGTAGAACACGTGGGAAAGGGGAGCAGGGGAAGGACCCGAGCGTGGTTCAGAGGGAGTGTTGGATTGGTTTGTATTTGGCTGCAGTTGGGGTTTTACATAGCTAATAGAAATACGAAACATAAAGGATAGAAAAATAAATAGAAAAAAATAAAATAGAAAAGATATTGTAATAATACAACAAAAAAATGTACCTTTGTAGTACATAACATAGATAATGAAAATATCATCTCATGTTGAAATGTAAGTTGTAAATATGAGAACAGAAATGTAAAAGTATTTAAATGGAGTTAAAATCAATGTTTCGTTGGTATTATTTGGTTAGAGATGGGGGTTTTTTAGAAATAAGAGGAACAAAACTATAAGTATGGAAATAGATAATTATTTATACATGAAATTATGTATTCATTACAGCTATAAATGGATTAATAATAGTAATAAATGCTAACTTTAATATTGATATAACACACCAATATATTATGTTGATAGATTACATTACCATTTTAATCTAATAGAATGACTATTCCAATATTAATACATTTCTTTAAAAATATATTGTTAGAACTAATCATATAGTGACATATAGATTTGTAACTATGGAAATATCAATGTGTGTAAGTGTACATATAAATATGAAATAGAAATATAAGTATAGAACAATTAAAAAATATAAATATATTTGTGTGACTATAAATTGCAGAGATGGGTAACACATTTCTATCCAATATGCAGTATATAATATAAAGAATGAAAATATATAATGTGTAAACGCAAGCTGTAAATAGGAGAACAGAAATATAAAAGTATTAAAACATACTTTAAAATCCATGTTTCAATGGTTTCATTTGCTTAGAGGTGGGTTTCTTTGTAAAGAATATCAACCAAAATATAAATATGCAAATAGACCCTCTATATGTTTCTATTTCTTAAATTGATTTCTAAAGAGATTTGTACTGCTAGTAGATTCTAATATGAAGATACAGCATCCATCTATGGATAGATTGTAATTTTCATCTAATTAATCTTATAACTACATTTATTTGTAAATCTATATAAATGTATCCAGACATCAATTTATAAATAGAAATATGCCAATTTGAATATGTGTAAGTATACATCTAAATATGAAATAGAAAAAAAATAGAAGTGTAGATGCAGTATTCAATATAAATAAAATTGTATACTGAGTGGTTTATAATGTGTAGACTATATGGATATATGAATTCCACGTAAGTATGCCAAATATAAATAGAAAAATGAATTGAAATATAGTTTTAAAATAAAGGGGTTTTAATTTTGTGTTTTGTTAGAGGCCGGGCTTTTCCATAAAGGATATAAAAATGTGAAGATATAGAATATATAAATGTGTGTGCGTGTGTGTGTGTGTGTATACATATATACACACACACATAAAATATAAATGTTAGTAATATAAAGATTACTTAATAAAAATAATATTGTACCCATGTTGTAATTGATGCCAATACACATTAAATTCAATATCCAAAAATAGGTATTGATTATGAATATAACTTAATTATTAACAAACATATATATATATATATATATATATATATATATATATATATACACATATATATATATATATAGATATCTAATGGGTTTGGGGTTTTTTTAATTTGTTCATGGCAGGGATTTTTTAGTTTGGGTCGGGGTTTTTTGGGGGGCATTCGTTTAGTAGGATTTTTTAAAGGGAGGGACCTCGATGTTTTTTGGCCCCTTGTCTCTGTGTGTGTGTGTGTGTGTGTGTGTCTGTGTGTGTGTGTGTGTGTGTGTGTGTGTGTGTCTGTGTGTGTGTCTGTCTCTCAGTGTGTGTGTCTGTCTCTCTGTCTGTGTGTCTCTCTGTCTGTGTGTCTCTCTGTGTGTCTCTCTGTGTCTGTGTGTGTCTGTCTCTCTGTCTGTGTGTGTCTGTCTCTCTGTCTGTGTCCCCCGTGTCCCCAAAGAGCCGCAGCCCCGGGCTGAGCTCGGCCGCAGTGCTGCCGCCTTGTGGGAAGAGATCGGTACTGCAGCCGTGCCCGGAGCCGGAGCCCGGGCAGTGTTGCCGCCTTGTGGACACAGCGCGGTACTGCAGCCGTGCCCCGAAGCGGCGACGGGCTCCTCCTCGGCGCTGCTGCGGGAGGGCGGTGGGGGCGTGTGACCTTCTCAAGATGGCGGATGGCCCAACGTGACGATGCCGTTCCACTGGAACTGATGCGACGCTCGGGACGGCGGACGCAATAGGGCCCCGGCAGAGATACGCTGGGGGGGGGGGGTGTGTGTGGGGGTGTGTCCTTCTTTTCCCGCCCTTTTTTTTTGCCGTCCTATGTAGAAGGTCGGGTGAGTGATGGCCAGGTCGCCATCTTGGGAGTGGCACGCTGCAATTTCCGCCCTTCCTGGCGCCATCTTTGGTCCTGGCAGAAGCCACTTCCGGTGTCGTTGCCAGCGTTGTCGTGGTAACTGTAAAGCCCCAGATAATGGTGTCTATTGAAGTCGCCTGCCTGAATCCGAGCCCCGACGCCGATCGCGCGCTCTCCCGCCGCCTGTCCCACGAGCCATTTCCAGCACCGCTGACCAGTCCGCGCCCGTCCGCGCCGCGTAAAAGGCGACGGAAAATCGCGCCGAGAACGCGGGATCGGTTTCGGGGCCGGATTCAGGCAGGCGAGTTCAATAGTCGCCAATGTAGGGGGCCTTCATTTTCGCCTCCCGAAACAAAGATGGCGGAGGCACCGGAAATGGCTTCTGCCAGTATCAAAGATGGCGGCAGGGAGGGCGGAAATTGCGTCTCGACCTTCCCAAGATGGCGACTCAACCGTCACTCGCCCGACCTTCTACATAGGGCGGCAAAAAAGGGGCGGGGAAAAAGAGGACCCCTCACGGGGTGTCTACTGCATTGCCTGCCCGCGACGCCGACGCCGATTCCCCCCCCGCCCGGCGCGATTTTGCGCGGCGTTTCCCATCGTGCCCACACGGGCTGTGGGCTCAGCGGCGCCGCGGACGCGCGGGAGCCCGGCGGGCGCCGACAGGCAGCGGCGGCTCCGCCCCTCTCTCTGCCGGGGTCCTTCCACGGCCGCCGTCGCGGAGAGCGACTCCCGTCCCGCCGCGCCACCTCTCCGCGCCGCCCGGTTCCGCTCCCCCCCGGGGAACGCATCGAGGAAGGAAGAACGGTCGCCCAGCTCCCGGAGCCATCGCCCTGCCCGCAGCCGGGAGCAGCCCGCAGGAGGAGGCAGCTGCTCTCTCTGCCGGAGAGGTGAGAGGGGCGGAAGGACGGGGCGGCGTGGGAGAGCGGGCACGGGAGAATTCCCAGGCACAATTCCAGCTCCCCACCCTTGCAGCTGGCAGCAACCCGGTGTCCTCTGCGTGTGGCAGCAGCTGCAGCGCTGGTTTGGAGCAAGCTTCCATGGCATTTTGTTGCAAAGGTGCCCCTTCCAGCCGGGTGCCCCGGCTGGGTTCCCTGGCTGGGAGAGCCCTTGAAGTAGCCAAAGGGAGCAGCTGCTGAGAATTCCGAGCCCGCTGTTCCTGTGGTTCTGGATACAATGTTTCAGTAGTGTGTGCTTCTGTCCTATGTGCTGCTAGATGTACTTTGGAGCAAGTTGACTCTTTCATCTCTCCCCACCTGCATTCTTCCTAGGTGTACGTTTTATTCAGCAGCACTCAGATGAGAGAAAGGATCTCTGTTCCCATCAGCATAAAAGGAAAAAGTGTGCTCACACAGACCTCAGTTGTTTGGTCAAAAAATTCTTACTTTGGTTTGGTCAAAAAAATGTTATTACTGTGTGCAAACTCACGGGGAAGATTTTATTCAGCATCACTCAGTGGGACATGAAAGCTCCACTTTCCCTTTTCTTGAACAGTCTGAGACTCAATATGACTTGATATCAGTTTTATTACAGGCGATTTGAACTTTTTGAAGAGCCAGAAGGATTGTTTGTGCATGCGTGTGTCACTAATATCCCTCCTCTCTCCAATGCAGGATGGGGGGGGAAAAGGGCTGCAGAGCTTCTTACAAGGGGCTGTAAGTGCAAATAAAGAGGAGCCAGAGGTTTAGTTGATATGAATCACTGTTTCTGAAAAGAGCCTGATGGATTTGCTGATACCAAAACCAGTAGGAATAGGAGACTGAACTCAGGCATGGTGATGGTCTCCTTGGCTTTAAAAAGTTTTAATGGCTTTAAAAGGCATTTCTATCAGACCTGGTTTATTTTTATTACCTTTCATTACATTTTAGAATAAAAAAGCCCCGCTCCATCACTGCGGCTGTGATGTGTGACTAAAGCCCATCTTCCCTCCACTGGGAACAGGTGAGAGATGGAACTAAACCCCAAAGGATTTTCTGCTCACTGATGGCACGTGAGTTTTCTTGGGAAATCTCTGCCAAGTGTGGTCAGTTGTTCTTGAATGTGGCCATGAGGGGAGTTGAACGTGCCAGCCCAGATCTGCAAACATGCAGTGCCAGAAGGAGAACCCTTGAAGTGTCACCTGGGATGTGTTCCACTGACTCACAGGTGTGTGTGCTGTGCCCAGGTCCCCTGTCCAAATCCTGGGCGGGCAGAAGCCAGGACTGCACATTGCTCGTGATATGAAGTCACTTCTGGGGAGGTTAAATACAAATGAGATGCCAGGGAGGGAATGGCTTCTAACTGTAAATATTTTTGTCCTAGAGGAGCCCTGCCCAGTCTGACTGCTGCCCAGTGCTGCTCCCTGACTGCACGCTCTCTTGGTGAGCCTCTGTCCTGCTGGCCGTGCCTTTTCTGTCCCCGTGCCGCTCCGTGCCCGTCTTTACCCTCCCGAGCACGTGGCGTGGTCGATTCCTGTCTCCCGGTCCTGGTTTCCCTTTTTGTCTCTGTGTCCCTGCGTCCTTGCTGTGTGTTTGGGACTCCGTCTTTTTGTCTGTCCTTCTCCGTGCCTCACTCGTGTTCCCGTTCTGTTCCCTGTGGCTCTGTGGTGCTCCCCGTGCCATTGTTTCCCCCGGGATCCTTGTGTCCCGTTCGCTGCCCCTGTTCTTTTTTATTCCCTCTCTCGTGCTGCCCATCTAGCATCCCTTTTTTGTGGTTTTGTTTTCTATTTTTTTCCCCTCCATTTCATCCTGCACCTCGATCTTCATTTTCTTTCCTGTGTCCTCTCTGCTGCCACTCTCTGCCTCGTGTCCTCTGTGTCTGCGGGGCTGGGGAGGAACTTCAGCCCTCCTGGGGGCTGCCCCCCCCCCCCCCCCCCCCGCCCTTTCCTTGTGCCAGCAGGGTCCCTTTTTGGGGGCATGGACCCGTGGGGAGGGTTCCCATCAATGGCCGTGCTGCCGTCCAGGGCAGCTGGAGCGGTTCTGTGCCTTCATTTTGGGGGTGAGGAAAGAAGGCTGAGGGGGGGACGGGGTGGAGACTCGGGGGGCTCCGATGTGTTTCGGGGCAGCCCGAGGTCCCCGGCAGAGGGAGCCACGCTGCGGCGCAGGAGCAGGGGAGCAGGGGAATGGGGGGGGAGGGGGGGGGGGCGGGGGCCGTGCTGGGTGCCCTCCCCCAGAGGGACCCACGGGTGCCAGGACATTCGCACGGAGGGGTGGCCGTAGAACACGTGGGAAAGGGGAGCAGGGGAAGGACCCGAGCGTGGTTCAGAGGGAGTGTTGGATTGGTTTGTATTTGGCTGCAGTTGGGGTTTTACATAGCTAATAGAAATACGAAACATAAAGGATAGAAAAATAAATAGAAAAAAATAAAATAGAAAAGATATTGTAATAATACAACAAAAAAATGTACCTTTGTAGTACATAACATAGATAATGAAAATATCATCTCATGTTGAAATGTAAGTTGTAAATATGAGAACAGAAATGTAAAAGTATTTAAATGGAGTTAAAATCAATGTTTCGTTGGTATTATTTGGTTAGAGATGGGGGTTTTTTAGAAATAAGAGGAACAAAACTATAAGTATGGAAATAGATAATAATCTATTTATACATGAAATTATGTATTCATTACAGCTATAAATGGATTAATAATAGTAATAAATGCTAACTTTAATATTGATATAACACACCAATATATTATGTTGATAGATTACATTACCATTTTAATCTAATAGAATGACTATTCCAATATTAATACATTTCTTTAAAAATATATTGTTAGAACTAATCATATAGTGACATATAGATTTGTAACTATGGAAATATCAATGTGTGTAAGTGTACATATAAATATGAAATAGAAATATAAGTATAGAACAATTAAAAAATATAAATATATTTGTGTGACTATAAATTGCAGAGATGGGTAACACATTTCTATCCAATATGCAGTATATAATATAAAGAATGAAAATATATAATGTGTAAACGCAAGCTGTAAATAGGAGAACAGAAATATAAAAGTATTAAAACATACTTTAAAATCCATGTTTCAATGGTTTCATTTGCTTAGAGGTGGGTTTCTTTGTAAAGAATATCAACCAAAATATAAATATGCAAATAGACCCTCTATATGTTTCTATTTCTTAAATTGATTTCTAAAGAGATTTGTACTGCTAGTAGATTCTAATATGAAGATACAGCATCCATCTATGGATAGATTGTAATTTTCATCTAATTAATCTTATAACTACATTTATTTGTAAATCTATATAAATGTATCCAGACATCAATTTATAAATAGAAATATGCCAATTTGAATATGTGTAAGTATACATCTAAATATGAAATAGAAAAAAAATAGAAGTGTAGATGCAGTATTCAATATAAATAAAATTGTATACTGAGTGGTTTATAATGTGTAGACTATATGGATATATGAATTCCACGTAAGTATGCCAAATATAAATAGAAAAATGAATTGAAATATAGTTTTAAAATAAAGGGGTTTTAATTTTGTGTTTTGTTAGAGGCCGGGCTTTTCCATAAAGGATATAAAAATGTGAAGATATAGAATATATAAATGTGTGTGCGTGTGTGTGTGTGTGTATACATATATACACACACACATAAAATATAAATGTTAGTAATATAAAGATTACTTAATAAAAATAATATTGTACCCATGTTGTAATTGATGCCAATACACATTAAATTCAATATCCAAAAATAGGTATTGATTATGAATATAACTTAATTATTAACAAACATATATATATATATATATATATATATATATATATATATATATATATATATATACACATATATATATATATATAGATATCTAATGGGTTTGGGGTTTTTTTAATTTGTTCATGGCAGGGATTTTTTAGTTTGGGTCGGGGTTTTTTGGGGGGCATTCGTTTAGTAGGATTTTTTAAAGGGAGGGACCTCGATGTTTTTTGGCCCCTTGTCTCTGTGTGTGTGTGTGTGTGTGTCTGTGTGTGTCTGTGTGTGTGTGTGTGTGTGTGTGTCTGTGTGTGTGTCTGTCTCTCAGTGTGTGTGTCTGTCTCTCTGTCTGTGTGTCTCTCTGTCTGTGTGTCTCTCTGTGTGTCTCTCTGTGTCTGTGTGTGTCTGTCTCTCTGTCTGTGTGTGTCTGTCTCTCTCTCTGTGTCCCCCGTGTCCCCAAAGAGCCGCAGCCCCGGGCTGAGCTCGGCCGCAGTGCTGCCGCCTTGTGGGAAGAGATCGGTACTGCAGCCGTGCCCGGAGCCGGAGCCCGGGCAGTGTTGCCGCCTTGTGGACACAGCGCGGTACTGCAGCCGTGCCCCGAAGCGGCGACGGGCTCCTCCTCGGCGCTGCTGCGGGAGGGCGGTGGGGGCGTGTGACCTTCTCAAGATGGCGGATGGCCCAACGTGACGATGCCGTTCCACTGGAACTGATGCGACGCTCGGGACGGCGGACGCAATAGGGCCCCGGCAGAGATACGCTGGGGGGGGGGGTGTGTGTGGGGGTGTGTCCTTCTTTTCCCGCCCTTTTTTTTTGCCGTCCTATGTAGAAGGTCGGGTGAGTGATGGCCAGGTCGCCATCTTGGGAGTGGCACGCTGCAATTTCCGCCCTTCCTGGCGCCATCTTTGGTCCTGGCAGAAGCCACTTCCGGTGTCGTTGCCAGCGTTGTCGTGGTAACTGTAAAGCCCCAGATAATGGTGTCTATTGAAGTCGCCTGCCTGAATCCGACCCCCGACGCCGATCGCGGGCTCTCCCGCCGCCTGTCCCACGAGCCATTTCCAGCACCGCTGACCAGTCCGCGCCCGTCCGCGCCGCGTAAAAGGCGACGGAAAATCGCGCCGAGAACGCGGGATCGGTTTCGGGGCCGGATTCAGGCAGGCGAGTTCAATAGTCGCCAATGTAGGGGGCCTTCATTTTCGCCTCCCGAAACAAAGATGGCGGAGGCACCGGAAATGGCTTCTGCCAGTATCAAAGATGGCGGCAGGGAGGGCGGAAATTGCGTCTCGACCTTCCCAAGATGGCGACTCAACCGTCACTCGCCCGACCTTCTACATAGGGCGGCAAAAAAGGGGCGGGGAAAAAGAGGACCCCTCACGGGGTGTCTACTGCATTGCCTGCCCGCGACGCCGACGCCGATTCCCCCCCCGCCCGGCGCGATTTTGCGCGGCGTTTCCCATCGTGCCCACACGGGCTGTGGGCTCAGCGGCGCCGCGGACGCGCGGGAGCCCGGCGGGCGCCGACAGGCAGCGGCGGCTCCGCCCCTCTCTCTGCCGGGGTCCTTCCACGGCCGCCGTCGCGGAGAGCGACTCCCGTCCCGCCGCGCCACCTCTCCGCGCCGCCCGGTTCCGCTCCCCCCCGGGGAACGCATCGAGGAAGGAAGAACGGTCGCCCAGCTCCCGGAGCCATCGCCCTGCCCGCAGCCGGGAGCAGCCCGCAGGAGGAGGCAGCTGCTCTCTCTGCCGGAGAGGTGAGAGGGGCGGAAGGACGGGGCGGCGTGGGAGAGCGGGCACGGGAGAATTCCCAGGCACAATTCCAGCTCCCCACCCTTGCAGCTGGCAGCAACCCGGTGTCCTCTGCGTGTGGCAGCAGCTGCAGCGCTGGTTTGGAGCAAGCTTCCATGGCATTTTGTTGCAAAGGTGCCCCTTCCAGCCGGGTGCCCCGGCTGGGTTCCCTGGCTGGGAGAGCCCTTGAAGTAGCCAAAGGGAGCAGCTGCTGAGAATTCCGAGCCCGCTGTTCCTGTGGTTCTGGATACAATGTTTCAGTAGTGTGTGCTTCTGTCCTATGTGCTGCTAGATGTACTTTGGAGCAAGTTGACTCTTTCATCTCTCCCCACCTGCATTCTTCCTAGGTGTACGTTTTATTCAGCAGCACTCAGATGAGAGAAAGGATCTCTGTTCCCATCAGCATAAAAGGAAAAAGTGTGCTCACACAGACCTCAGTTGTTTGGTCAAAAAATTCTTACTTTGGTTTGGTCAAAAAAATGTTATTACTGTGTGCAAACTCACGGGGAAGATTTTATTCAGCATCACTCAGTGGGACATGAAAGCTCCACTTTCCCTTTTCTTGAACAGTCTGAGACTCAATATGACTTGATATCAGTTTTATTACAGGCGATTTGAACTTTTTGAAGAGCCAGAAGGATTGTTTGTGCATGCGTGTGTCACTAATATCCCTCCTCTCTCCAATGCAGGATGGGGGGGGAAAAGGGCTGCAGAGCTTCTTACAAGGGGCTGTAAGTGCAAATAAAGAGGAGCCAGAGGTTTAGTTGATATGAATCACTGTTTCTGAAAAGAGCCTGATGGATTTGCTGATACCAAAACCAGTAGGAATAGGAGACTGAACTCAGGCATGGTGATGGTCTCCTTGGCTTTAAAAAGTTTTAATGGCTTTAAAAGGCATTTCTATCAGACCTGGTTTATTTTTATTACCTTTCATTACATTTTAGAATAAAAAAGCCCCGCTCCATCACTGCGGCTGTGATGTGTGACTAAAGCCCATCTTCCCTCCACTGGGAACAGGTGAGAGATGGAACTAAACCCCAAAGGATTTTCTGCTCACTGATGGCACGTGAGTTTTCTTGGGAAATCTCTGCCAAGTGTGGTCAGTTGTTCTTGAATGTGGCCATGAGGGGAGTTGAACGTGCCAGCCCAGATCTGCAAACATGCAGTGCCAGAAGGAGAACCCTTGAAGTGTCACCTGGGATGTGTTCCACTGACTCACAGGTGTGTGTGCTGTGCCCAGGTCCCCTGTCCAAATCCTGGGCGGGCAGAAGCCAGGACTGCACATTGCTCGTGATATGAAGTCACTTCTGGGGAGGTTAAATACAAATGAGATGCCAGGGAGGGAATGGCTTCTAACTGTAAATATTTTTGTCCTAGAGGAGCCCTGCCCAGTCTGACTGCTGCCCAGTGCTGCTCCCTGACTGCACGCTCTCTTGGTGAGCCTCTGTCCTGCTGGCCGTGCCTTTTCTGTCCCCGTGCCGCTCCGTGCCCGTCTTTACCCTCCCGAGCACGTGGCGTGGTCGATTCCTGTCTCCCGGTCCTGGTTTCCCTTTTTGTCTCTGTGTCCCTGCGTCCTTGCTGTGTGTTTGGGACTCCGTCTTTTTGTCTGTCCTTCTCCGTGCCTCACTCGTGTTCCCGTTCTGTTCCCTGTGGCTCTGTGGTGCTCCCCGTGCCATTGTTTCCCCCGGGATCCTTGTGTCCCGTTCGCTGCCCCTGTTCTTTTTTATTCCCTCTCTCGTGCTGCCCATCTAGCATCCCTTTTTTGTGGTTTTGTTTTCTATTTTTTTCCCCTCCATTTCATCCTGCACCTCGATCTTCATTTTCTTTCCTGTGTCCTCTCTGCTGCCACTCTCTGCCTCGTGTCCTCTGTGTCTGCGGGGCTGGGGAGGAACTTCAGCCCTCCTGGGGGCTGCCCCCCCCCCCCCCCCCCCCCCCGCCCTTTCCTTGTGCCAGCAGGGTCCCTTTTTGGGGGCATGGACCCGTGGGGAGGGTTCCCATCAATGGCCGTGCTGCCGTCCAGGGCAGCTGGAGCGGTTCTGTGCCTTCATTTTGGGGGTGAGGAAAGAAGGCTGAGGGGGGGACGGGGTGGAGACTCGGGGGGCTCCGATGTGTTTCGGGGCAGCCCGAGGTCCCCGGCAGAGGGAGCCACGCTGCGGCGCAGGAGCAGGGGAGCAGGGGAATGGGGGGGGAGGGGGGGGGGGCGGGGGCCGTGCTGGGTGCCCTCCCCCAGAGGGACCCACGGGTGCCAGGACATTCGCACGGAGGGGTGGCCGTAGAACACGTGGGAAAGGGGAGCAGGGGAAGGACCCGAGCGTGGTTCAGAGGGAGTGTTGGATTGGTTTGTATTTGGCTGCAGTTGGGGTTTTACATAGCTAATAGAAATACGAAACATAAAGGATAGAAAAATAAATAGAAAAAAATAAAATAGAAAAGATATTGTAATAATACAACAAAAAAATGTACCTTTGTAGTACATAACATAGATAATGAAAATATCATCTCATGTTGAAATGTAAGTTGTAAATATGAGAACAGAAATGTAAAAGTATTTAAATGGAGTTAAAATCAATGTTTCGTTGGTATTATTTGGTTAGAGATGGGGGTTTTTTAGAAATAAGAGGAACAAAACTATAAGTATGGAAATAGATAATAATCTATTTATACATGAAATTATGTATTCATTACAGCTATAAATGGATTAATAATAGTAATAAATGCTAACTTTAATATTGATATAACACACCAATATATTATGTTGATAGATTACATTACCATTTTAATCTAATAGAATGACTATTCCAATATTAATACATTTCTTTAAAAATATATTGTTAGAACTAATCATATAGTGACATATAGATTTGTAACTATGGAAATATCAATGTGTGTAAGTGTACATATAAATATGAAATAGAAATATAAGTATAGAACAATTAAAAAATATAAATATATTTGTGTGACTATAAATTGCAGAGATGGGTAACACATTTCTATCCAATATGCAGTATATAATATAAAGAATGAAAATATATAATGTGTAAACGCAAGCTGTAAATAGGAGAACAGAAATATAAAAGTATTAAAACATACTTTAAAATCCATGTTTCAATGGTTTCATTTGCTTAGAGGTGGGTTTCTTTGTAAAGAATATCAACCAAAATATAAATATGCAAATAGACCCTCTATATGTTTCTATTTCTTAAATTGATTTCTAAAGAGATTTGTACTGCTAGTAGATTCTAATATGAAGATACAGCATCCATCTATGGATAGATTGTAATTTTCATCTAATTAATCTTATAACTACATTTATTTGTAAATCTATATAAATGTATCCAGACATCAATTTATAAATAGAAATATGCCAATTTGAATATGTGTAAGTATACATCTAAATATGAAATAGAAAAAAAATAGAAGTGTAGATGCAGTATTCAATATAAATAAAATTGTATACTGAGTGGTTTATAATGTGTAGACTATATGGATATATGAATTCCACGTAAGTATGCCAAATATAAATAGAAAAATGAATTGAAATATAGTTTTAAAATAAAGGGGTTTTAATTTTGTGTTTTGTTAGAGGCCGGGCTTTTCCATAAAGGATATAAAAATGTGAAGATATAGAATATATAAATGTGTGTGCGTGTGTGTGTGTGTGTATACATATATACACACACACATAAAATATAAATGTTAGTAATATAAAGATTACTTAATAAAAATAATATTGTACCCATGTTGTAATTGATGCCAATACACATTAAATTCAATATCCAAAAATAGGTATTGATTATGAATATAACTTAATTATTAACAAACATATATATATATATATATATATATATATATATATATATACACATATATATATATATATAGATATCTAATGGGTTTGGGGTTTTTTTAATTTGTTCATGGCAGGGATTTTTTAGTTTGGGTCGGGGTTTTTTGGGGGGCATTCGTTTAGTAGGATTTTTTAAAGGGAGGGACCTCGATGTTTTTTGGCCCCTTGTCTCTGTGTGTGTGTGTGTGTGTGTCTGTGTGTGTCTGTGTGTGTCTGTGTGTGTGTGTGTGTGTGTGTGTCTGTGTGTGTGTCTGTCTCTCAGTGTGTGTGTCTGTCTCTCTGTCTGTGTGTCTCTCTGTGTGTCTCTCTGTGTCTGTGTGTGTCTGTCTCTCTGTCTGTGTGTGTCTGTCTCTCTCTCTGTGTCCCCCGTGTCCCCAAAGAGCCGCAGCCCCGGGCTGAGCTCGGCCGCAGTGCTGCCGCCTTGTGGGAAGAGATCGGTACTGCAGCCGTGCCCGGAGCCGGAGCCCGGGCAGTGTTGCCGCCTTGTGGACACAGCGCGGTACTGCAGCCGTGCCCCGAAGCGGCGACGGGCTCCTCCTCGGCGCTGCTGCGGGAGGGCGGTGGGGGCGTGTGACCTTCTCAAGATGGCGGATGGCCCAACGTGACGATGCCGTTCCACTGGAACTGATGCGACGCTCGGGACGGCGGACGCAATAGGGCCCCGGCAGAGATACGCTGGGGGGGGGGGTGTGTGTGGGGGTGTGTCCTTCTTTTCCCGCCCTTTTTTTTTGCCGTCCTATGTAGAAGGTCGGGTGAGTGATGGCCAGGTCGCCATCTTGGGAGTGGCACGCTGCAATTTCCGCCCTTCCTGGCGCCATCTTTGGTCCTGGCAGAAGCCACTTCCGGTGTCGTTGCCAGCGTTGTCGTGGTAACTGTAAAGCCCCAGATAATGGTGTCTATTGAAGTCGCCTGCCTGAATCCGACCCCCGACGCCGATCGCGGGCTCTCCCGCCGCCTGTCCCACGAGCCATTTCCAGCACCGCTGACCAGTCCGCGCCCGTCCGCGCCGCGTAAAAGGCGACGGAAAATCGCGCCGAGAACGCGGGATCGGTTTCGGGGCCGGATTCAGGCAGGCGAGTTCAATAGTCGCCAATGTAGGGGGCCTTCATTTTCGCCTCCCGAAACAAAGATGGCGGAGGCACCGGAAATGGCTTCTGCCAGTATCAAAGATGGCGGCAGGGAGGGCGGAAATTGCGTCTCGACCTTCCCAAGATGGCGACTCAACCGTCACTCGCCCGACCTTCTACATAGGGCGGCAAAAAAGGGGCGGGGAAAAAGAGGACCCCTCACGGGGTGTCTACTGCATTGCCTGCCCGCGACGCCGACGCCGATTCCCCCCCCGCCCGGCGCGATTTTGCGCGGCGTTTCCCATCGTGCCCACACGGGCTGTGGGCTCAGCGGCGCCGCGGACGCGCGGGAGCCCGGCGGGCGCCGACAGGCAGCGGCGGCTCCGCCCCTCTCTCTGCCGGGGTCCTTCCACGGCCGCCGTCGCGGAGAGCGACTCCCGTCCCGCCGCGCCACCTCTCCGCGCCGCCCGGTTCCGCTCCCCCCCGGGGAACGCATCGAGGAAGGAAGAACGGTCGCCCAGCTCCCGGAGCCATCGCCCTGCCCGCAGCCGGGAGCAGCCCGCAGGAGGAGGCAGCTGCTCTCTCTGCCGGAGAGGTGAGAGGGGCGGAAGGACGGGGCGGCGTGGGAGAGCGGGCACGGGAGAATTCCCAGGCACAATTCCAGCTCCCCACCCTTGCAGCTGGCAGCAACCCGGTGTCCTCTGCGTGTGGCAGCAGCTGCAGCGCTGGTTTGGAGCAAGCTTCCATGGCATTTTGTTGCAAAGGTGCCCCTTCCAGCCGGGTGCCCCGGCTGGGTTCCCTGGCTGGGAGAGCCCTTGAAGTAGCCAAAGGGAGCAGCTGCTGAGAATTCCGAGCCCGCTGTTCCTGTGGTTCTGGATACAATGTTTCAGTAGTGTGTGCTTCTGTCCTATGTGCTGCTAGATGTACTTTGGAGCAAGTTGACTCTTTCATCTCTCCCCACCTGCATTCTTCCTAGGTGTACGTTTTATTCAGCAGCACTCAGATGAGAGAAAGGATCTCTGTTCCCATCAGCATAAAAGGAAAAAGTGTGCTCACACAGACCTCAGTTGTTTGGTCAAAAAATTCTTACTTTGGTTTGGTCAAAAAAATGTTATTACTGTGTGCAAACTCACGGGGAAGATTTTATTCAGCATCACTCAGTGGGACATGAAAGCTCCACTTTCCCTTTTCTTGAACAGTCTGAGACTCAATATGACTTGATATCAGTTTTATTACAGGCGATTTGAACTTTTTGAAGAGCCAGAAGGATTGTTTGTGCATGCGTGTGTCACTAATATCCCTCCTCTCTCCAATGCAGGATGGGGGGGGAAAAGGGCTGCAGAGCTTCTTACAAGGGGCTGTAAGTGCAAATAAAGAGGAGCCAGAGGTTTAGTTGATATGAATCACTGTTTCTGAAAAGAGCCTGATGGATTTGCTGATACCAAAACCAGTAGGAATAGGAGACTGAACTCAGGCATGGTGATGGTCTCCTTGGCTTTAAAAAGTTTTAATGGCTTTAAAAGGCATTTCTATCAGACCTGGTTTATTTTTATTACCTTTCATTACATTTTAGAATAAAAAAGCCCCGCTCCATCACTGCGGCTGTGATGTGTGACTAAAGCCCATCTTCCCTCCACTGGGAACAGGTGAGAGATGGAACTAAACCCCAAAGGATTTTCTGCTCACTGATGGCACGTGAGTTTTCTTGGGAAATCTCTGCCAAGTGTGGTCAGTTGTTCTTGAATGTGGCCATGAGGGGAGTTGAACGTGCCAGCCCAGATCTGCAAACATGCAGTGCCAGAAGGAGAACCCTTGAAGTGTCACCTGGGATGTGTTCCACTGACTCACAGGTGTGTGTGCTGTGCCCAGGTCCCCTGTCCAAATCCTGGGCGGGCAGAAGCCAGGACTGCACATTGCTCGTGATATGAAGTCACTTCTGGGGAGGTTAAATACAAATGAGATGCCAGGGAGGGAATGGCTTCTAACTGTAAATATTTTTGTCCTAGAGGAGCCCTGCCCAGTCTGACTGCTGCCCAGTGCTGCTCCCTGACTGCACGCTCTCTTGGTGAGCCTCTGTCCTGCTGGCCGTGCCTTTTCTGTCCCCGTGCCGCTCCGTGCCCGTCTTTACCCTCCCGAGCACGTGGCGTGGTCGATTCCTGTCTCCCGGTCCTGGTTTCCCTTTTTGTCTCTGTGTCCCTGCGTCCTTGCTGTGTGTTTGGGACTCCGTCTTTTTGTCTGTCCTTCTCCGTGCCTCACTCGTGTTCCCGTTCTGTTCCCTGTGGCTCTGTGGTGCTCCCCGTGCCATTGTTTCCCCCGGGATCCTTGTGTCCCGTTCGCTGCCCCTGTTCTTTTTTAATCCCTCTCTCGTGCTGCCCATCTAGCATCCCTTTTTTGTGGTTTTGTTTTCTATTTTTTTCCCCTCCATTTCATCCTGCACCTCGATCTTCATTTTCTTTCCTGTGTCCTCTCTGCTGCCACTCTCTGCCTCGTGTCCTCTGTGTCTGCGGGGCTGGGGAGGAACTTCAGCCCTCCTGGGGGCTGCCCCCCCCCCCCCCCCCCGCCCTTTCCTTGTGCCAGCAGGGTCCCTTTTTGGGGGCATGGACCCGTGGGGAGGGTTCCCATCAATGGCCGTGCTGCCGTCCAGGGCAGCTGGAGCGGTTCTGTGCCTTCATTTTGGGGGTGAGGAAAGAAGGCTGAGGGGGGGACGGGGTGGAGACTCGGGGGGCTCCGATGTGTTTCGGGGCAGCCCGAGGTCCCCGGCAGAGGGAGCCACGCTGCGGCGCAGGAGCAGGGGAGCAGGGGAATGGGGGGGGAGGGGGGGGGGGCGGGGGCCGTGCTGGGTGCCCTCCCCCAGAGGGACCCACGGGTGCCAGGACATTCGCACGGAGGGGTGGCCGTAGAACACGTGGGAAAGGGGAGCAGGGGAAGGACCCGAGCGTGGTTCAGAGGGAGTGTTGGATTGGTTTGTATTTGGCTGCAGTTGGGGTTTTACATAGCTAATAGAAATACGAAACATAAAGGATAGAAAAATAAATAGAAAAAAATAAAATAGAAAAGATATTGTAATAATACAACAAAAAAATGTACCTTTGTAGTACATAACATAGATAATGAAAATATCATCTCATGTTGAAATGTAAGTTGTAAATATGAGAACAGAAATGTAAAAGTATTTAAATGGAGTTAAAATCAATGTTTCGTTGGTATTATTTGGTTAGAGATGGGGGTTTTTTAGAAATAAGAGGAACAAAACTATAAGTATGGAAATAGATAATAATCTATTTATACATGAAATTATGTATTCATTACAGCTATAAATGGATTAATAATAGTAATAAATGCTAACTTTAATATTGATATAACACACCAATATATTATGTTGATAGATTACATTACCATTTTAATCTAATAGAATGACTATTCCAATATTAATACATTTCTTTAAAAATATATTGTTAGAACTAATCATATAGTGACATATAGATTTGTAACTATGGAAATATCAATGTGTGTAAGTGTACATATAAATATGAAATAGAAATATAAGTATAGAACAATTAAAAAATATAAATATATTTGTGTGACTATAAATTGCAGAGATGGGTAACACATTTCTATCCAATATGCAGTATATAATATAAAGAATGAAAATATATAATGTGTAAACGCAAGCTGTAAATAGGAGAACAGAAATATAAAAGTATTAAAACATACTTTAAAATCCATGTTTCAATGGTTTCATTTGCTTAGAGGTGGGTTTCTTTGTAAAGAATATCAACCAAAATATAAATATGCAAATAGACCCTCTATATGTTTCTATTTCTTAAATTGATTTCTAAAGAGATTTGTACTGCTAGTAGATTCTAATATGAAGATACAGCATCCATCTATGGATAGATTGTAATTTTCATCTAATTAATCTTATAACTACATTTATTTGTAAATCTATATAAATGTATCCAGACATCAATTTATAAATAGAAATATGCCAATTTGAATATGTGTAAGTATACATCTAAATATGAAATAGAAAAAAAATAGAAGTGTAGATGCAGTATTCAATATAAATAAAATTGTATACTGAGTGGTTTATAATGTGTAGACTATATGGATATATGAATTCCACGTAAGTATGCCAAATATAAATAGAAAAATGAATTGAAATATAGTTTTAAAATAAAGGGGTTTTAATTTTGTGTTTTGTTAGAGGCCGGGCTTTTCCATAAAGGATATAAAAATGTGAAGATATAGAATATATAAATGTGTGTGCGTGTGTGTGTGTGTGTATACATATATACACACACACATAAAATATAAATGTTAGTAATATAAAGATTACTTAATAAAAATAATATTGTACCCATGTTGTAATTGATGCCAATACACATTAAATTCAATATCCAAAAATAGGTATTGATTATGAATATAACTTAATTATTAACAAACATATATATATATATATATATATATATATATATATATATATATATATATATATACACATATATATATATATATAGATATCTAATGGGTTTGGGGTTTTTTTAATTTGTTCATGGCAGGGATTTTTTAGTTTGGGTCGGGGTTTTTTGGGGGGCATTCGTTTAGTAGGATTTTTTAAAGGGAGGGACCTCGATGTTTTTTGGCCCCTTGTCTCTGTGTGTGTGTGTGTGTGTGTGTGTCTGTGTGTGTGTGTGTGTGTGTGTGTGTGTGTGTGTCTGTGTGTGTGTCTGTCTCTCAGTGTGTGTGTCTGTCTCTCTGTCTGTGTGTCTCTCTGTCTGTGTGTCTCTCTGTGTGTCTCTCTGTGTCTGTGTGTGTCTGTCTCTCTGTCTGTGTGTGTCTGTCTCTCTGTCTGTGTCCCCCGTGTCCCCAAAGAGCCGCAGCCCCGGGCTGAGCTCGGCCGCAGTGCTGCCGCCTTGTGGGAAGAGATCGGTACTGCAGCCGTGCCCGGAGCCGGAGCCCGGGCAGTGTTGCCGCCTTGTGGACACAGCGCGGTACTGCAGCCGTGCCCCGAAGCGGCGACGGGCTCCTCCTCGGCGCTGCTGCGGGAGGGCGGTGGGGGCGTGTGACCTTCTCAAGATGGCGGATGGCCCAACGTGACGATGCCGTTCCACTGGAACTGATGCGACGCTCGGGACGGCGGACGCAATAGGGCCCCGGCAGAGATACGCTGGGGGGGGGGGGGTGTGTGTGGGGGTGTGTCCTTCTTTTCCCGCCCTTTTTTTTTGCCGTCCTATGTAGAAGGTCGGGTGAGTGATGGCCAGGTCGCCATCTTGGGAGTGGCACGCTGCAATTTCCGCCCTTCCTGGCGCCATCTTTGGTCCTGGCAGAAGCCACTTCCGGTGTCGTTGCCAGCGTTGTCGTGGTAACTGTAAAGCCCCAGATAATGGTGTCTATTGAAGTCGCCTGCCTGAATCCGACCCCCGACGCCGATCGCGCGCTCTCCCGCCGCCTGTCCCACGAGCCATTTCCAGCACCGCTGACCAGTCCGCGCCCGTCCGCGCCGCGTAAAAGGCGACGGAAAATCGCGCCGAGAACGCGGGATCGGTTTCGGGGCCGGATTCAGGCAGGCGAGTTCAATAGTCGCCAATGTAGGGGGCCTTCATTTTCGCCTCCCGAAACAAAGATGGCGGAGGCACCGGAAATGGCTTCTGCCAGTATCAAAGATGGCGGCAGGGAGGGCGGAAATTGCGTCTCGACCTTCCCAAGATGGCGACTCAACCGTCACTCGCCCGACCTTCTACATAGGGCGGCAAAAAAGGGGCGGGGAAAAAGAGGACCCCTCACGGGGTGTCTACTGCATTGCCTGCCCGCGACGCCGACGCCGATTCCCCCCCCGCCCGGCGCGATTTTGCGCGGCGTTTCCCATCGTGCCCACACGGGCTGTGGGCTCAGCGGCGCCGCGGACGCGCGGGAGCCCGGCGGGCGCCGACAGGCAGCGGCGGCTCCGCCCCTCTCTCTGCCGGGGTCCTTCCACGGCCGCCGTCGCGGAGAGCGACTCCCGTCCCGCCGCGCCACCTCTCCGCGCCGCCCGGTTCCGCTCCCCCCCGGGGAACGCATCGAGGAAGGAAGAACGGTCGCCCAGCTCCCGGAGCCATCGCCCTGCCCGCAGCCGGGAGCAGCCCGCAGGAGGAGGCAGCTGCTCTCTCTGCCGGAGAGGTGAGAGGGGCGGAAGGACGGGGCGGCGTGGGAGAGCGGGCACGGGAGAATTCCCAGGCACAATTCCAGCTCCCCACCCTTGCAGCTGGCAGCAACCCGGTGTCCTCTGCGTGTGGCAGCAGCTGCAGCGCTGGTTTGGAGCAAGCTTCCATGGCATTTTGTTGCAAAGGTGCCCCTTCCAGCCGGGTGCCCCGGCTGGGTTCCCTGGCTGGGAGAGCCCTTGAAGTAGCCAAAGGGAGCAGCTGCTGAGAATTCCGAGCCCGCTGTTCCTGTGGTTCTGGATACAATGTTTCAGTAGTGTGTGCTTCTGTCCTATGTGCTGCTAGATGTACTTTGGAGCAAGTTGACTCTTTCATCTCTCCCCACCTGCATTCTTCCTAGGTGTACGTTTTATTCAGCAGCACTCAGATGAGAGAAAGGATCTCTGTTCCCATCAGCATAAAAGGAAAAAGTGTGCTCACACAGACCTCAGTTGTTTGGTCAAAAAATTCTTACTTTGGTTTGGTCAAAAAAATGTTATTACTGTGTGCAAACTCACGGGGAAGATTTTATTCAGCATCACTCAGTGGGACATGAAAGCTCCACTTTCCCTTTTCTTGAACAGTCTGAGACTCAATATGACTTGATATCAGTTTTATTACAGGCGATTTGAACTTTTTGAAGAGCCAGAAGGATTGTTTGTGCATGCGTGTGTCACTAATATCCCTCCTCTCTCCAATGCAGGATGGGGGGGGAAAAGGGCTGCAGAGCTTCTTACAAGGGGCTGTAAGTGCAAATAAAGAGGAGCCAGAGGTTTAGTTGATATGAATCACTGTTTCTGAAAAGAGCCTGATGGATTTGCTGATACCAAAACCAGTAGGAATAGGAGACTGAACTCAGGCATGGTGATGGTCTCCTTGGCTTTAAAAAGTTTTAATGGCTTTAAAAGGCATTTCTATCAGACCTGGTTTATTTTTATTACCTTTCATTACATTTTAGAATAAAAAAGCCCCGCTCCATCACTGCGGCTGTGATGTGTGACTAAAGCCCATCTTCCCTCCACTGGGAACAGGTGAGAGATGGAACTAAACCCCAAAGGATTTTCTGCTCACTGATGGCACGTGAGTTTTCTTGGGAAATCTCTGCCAAGTGTGGTCAGTTGTTCTTGAATGTGGCCATGAGGGGAGTTGAACGTGCCAGCCCAGATCTGCAAACATGCAGTGCCAGAAGGAGAACCCTTGAAGTGTCACCTGGGATGTGTTCCACTGACTCACAGGTGTGTGTGCTGTGCCCAGGTCCCCTGTCCAAATCCTGGGCGGGCAGAAGCCAGGACTGCACATTGCTCGTGATATGAAGTCACTTCTGGGGAGGTTAAATACAAATGAGATGCCAGGGAGGGAATGGCTTCTAACTGTAAATATTTTTGTCCTAGAGGAGCCCTGCCCAGTCTGACTGCTGCCCAGTGCTGCTCCCTGACTGCACGCTCTCTTGGTGAGCCTCTGTCCTGCTGGCCGTGCCTTTTCTGTCCCCGTGCCGCTCCGTGCCCGTCTTTACCCTCCCGAGCACGTGGCGTGGTCGATTCCTGTCTCCCGGTCCTGGTTTCCCTTTTTGTCTCTGTGTCCCTGCGTCCTTGCTGTGTGTTTGGGACTCCGTCTTTTTGTCTGTCCTTCTCCGTGCCTCACTCGTGTTCCCGTTCTGTTCCCTGTGGCTCTGTGGTGCTCCCCGTGCCATTGTTTCCCCCGGGATCCTTGTGTCCCGTTCGCTGCCCCTGTTCTTTTTTATTCCCTCTCTCGTGCTGCCCATCTAGCATCCCTTTTTTGTGGTTTTGTTTTCTATTTTTTTCCCCTCCATTTCATCCTGCACCTCGATCTTCATTTTCTTTCCTGTGTCCTCTCTGCTGCCACTCTCTGCCTCGTGTCCTCTGTGTCTGCGGGGCTGGGGAGGAACTTCAGCCCTCCTGGGGGCTGCCCCCCCCCCCCCCCCCCCCGCCCTTTCCTTGTGCCAGCAGGGTCCCTTTTTGGGGGCATGGACCCGTGGGGAGGGTTCCCATCAATGGCCGTGCTGCCGTCCAGGGCAGCTGGAGCGGTTCTGTGCCTTCATTTTGGGGGTGAGGAAAGAAGGCTGAGGGGGGGACGGGGTGGAGACTCGGGGGGCTCCGATGTGTTTCGGGGCAGCCCGAGGTCCCCGGCAGAGGGAGCCACGCTGCGGCGCAGGAGCAGGGGAGCAGGGGAATGGGGGGGGAGGGGGGGGGGGCGGGGGCCGTGCTGGGTGCCCTCCCCCAGAGGGACCCACGGGTGCCAGGACATTCGCACGGAGGGGTGGCCGTAGAACACGTGGGAAAGGGGAGCAGGGGAAGGACCCGAGCGTGGTTCAGAGGGAGTGTTGGATTGGTTTGTATTTGGCTGCAGTTGGGGTTTTACATAGCTAATAGAAATACGAAACATAAAGGATAGAAAAATAAATAGAAAAAAATAAAATAGAAAAGATATTGTAATAATACAACAAAAAAATGTACCTTTGTAGTACATAACATAGATAATGAAAATATCATCTCATGTTGAAATGTAAGTTGTAAATATGAGAACAGAAATGTAAAAGTATTTAAATGGAGTTAAAATCAATGTTTCGTTGGTATTATTTGGTTAGAGATGGGGGTTTTTTAGAAATAAGAGGAACAAAACTATAAGTATGGAAATAGATAATAATCTATTTATACATGAAATTATGTATTCATTACAGCTATAAATGGATTAATAATAGTAATAAATGCTAACTTTAATATTGATATAACACACCAATATATTATGTTGATAGATTACATTACCATTTTAATCTAATAGAATGACTATTCCAATATTAATACATTTCTTTAAAAATATATTGTTAGAACTAATCATATAGTGACATATAGATTTGTAACTATGGAAATATCAATGTGTGTAAGTGTACATATAAATATGAAATAGAAATATAAGTATAGAACAATTAAAAAATATAAATATATTTGTGTGACTATAAATTGCAGAGATGGGTAACACATTTCTATCCAATATGCAGTATATAATATAAAGAATGAAAATATATAATGTGTAAACGCAAGCTGTAAATAGGAGAACAGAAATATAAAAGTATTAAAACATACTTTAAAATCCATGTTTCAATGGTTTCATTTGCTTAGAGGTGGGTTTCTTTGTAAAGAATATCAACCAAAATATAAATATGCAAATAGACCCTCTATATGTTTCTATTTCTTAAATTGATTTCTAAAGAGATTTGTACTGCTAGTAGATTCTAATATGAAGATACAGCATCCATCTATGGATAGATTGTAATTTTCATCTAATTAATCTTATAACTACATTTATTTGTAAATCTATATAAATGTATCCAGACATCAATTTATAAATAGAAATATGCCAATTTGAATATGTGTAAGTATACATCTAAATATGAAATAGAAAAAAAATAGAAGTGTAGATGCAGTATTCAATATAAATAAAATTGTATACTGAGTGGTTTATAATGTGTAGACTATATGGATATATGAATTCCACGTAAGTATGCCAAATATAAATAGAAAAATGAATTGAAATATAGTTTTAAAATAAAGGGGTTTTAATTTTGTGTTTTGTTAGAGGCCGGGCTTTTCCATAAAGGATATAAAAATGTGAAGATATAGAATATATAAATGTGTGTGCGTGTGTGTGTGTGTGTATACATATATACACACACACATAAAATATAAATGTTAGTAATATAAAGATTACTTAATAAAAATAATATTGTACCCATGTTGTAATTGATGCCAATACACATTAAATTCAATATCCAAAAATAGGTATTGATTATGAATATAACTTAATTATTAACAAACATATATATATATATATATATATATATATATATATATATATACACATATATATATATATATAGATATCTAATGGGTTTGGGGTTTTTTTAATTTGTTCATGGCAGGGATTTTTTAGTTTGGGTCGGGGTTTTTTGGGGGGCATTCGTTTAGTAGGATTTTTTAAAGGGAGGGACCTCGATGTTTTTTGGCCCCTTGTCTCTGTGTGTGTGTGTGTGTGTGTGTGTCTGTGTGTGTGTGTGTGTGTGTGTGTGTGTGTGTGTCTGTGTGTGTGTCTGTCTCTCAGTGTGTGTGTCTGTCTCTCTGTCTGTGTGTCTCTCTGTCTGTGTGTCTCTCTGTGTGTCTCTCTGTGTCTGTGTGTGTCTGTCTCTCTGTCTGTGTGTGTCTGTCTCTCTCTCTGTGTCCCCCGTGTCCCCAAAGAGCCGCAGCCCCGGGCTGAGCTCGGCCGCAGTGCTGCCGCCTTGTGGGAAGAGATCGGTACTGCAGCCGTGCCCGGAGCCGGAGCCCGGGCAGTGTTGCCGCCTTGTGGACACAGCGCGGTACTGCAGCCGTGCCCCGAAGCGGCGACGGGCTCCTCCTCGGCGCTGCTGCGGGAGGGCGGTGGGGGCGTGTGACCTTCTCAAGATGGCGGATGGCCCAACGTGACGATGCCGTTCCACTGGAACTGATGCGACGCTCGGGACGGCGGACGCAATAGGGCCCCGGCAGAGATACGCTGGGGGGGGGGGGGTGTGTGTGGGGGTGTGTCCTTCTTTTCCCGCCCTTTTTTTTTGCCGTCCTATGTAGAAGGTCGGGTGAGTGATGGCCAGGTCGCCATCTTGGGAGTGGCACGCTGCAATTTCCGCCCTTCCTGGCGCCATCTTTGGTCCTGGCAGAAGCCACTTCCGGTGTCGTTGCCAGCGTTGTCGTGGTAACTGTAAAGCCCCAGATAATGGTGTCTATTGAAGTCGCCTGCCTGAATCCGACCCCCGACGCCGATCGCGCGCTCTCCCGCCGCCTGTCCCACGAGCCATTTCCAGCACCGCTGACCAGTCCGCGCCCGTCCGCGCCGCGTAAAAGGCGACGGAAAATCGCGCCGAGAACGCGGGATCGGTTTCGGGGCCGGATTCAGGCAGGCGAGTTCAATAGTCGCCAATGTAGGGGGCCTTCATTTTCGCCTCCCGAAACAAAGATGGCGGAGGCACCGGAAATGGCTTCTGCCAGTATCAAAGATGGCGGCAGGGAGGGCGGAAATTGCGTCTCGACCTTCCCAAGATGGCGACTCAACCGTCACTCGCCCGACCTTCTACATAGGGCGGCAAAAAAGGGGCGGGGAAAAAGAGGACCCCTCACGGGGTGTCTACTGCATTGCCTGCCCGCGACGCCGACGCCGATTCCCCCCCCGCCCGGCGCGATTTTGCGCGGCGTTTCCCATCGTGCCCACACGGGCTGTGGGCTCAGCGGCGCCGCGGACGCGCGGGAGCCCGGCGGGCGCCGACAGGCAGCGGCGGCTCCGCCCCTCTCTCTGCCGGGGTCCTTCCACGGCCGCCGTCGCGGAGAGCGACTCCCGTCCCGCCGCGCCACCTCTCCGCGCCGCCCGGTTCCGCTCCCCCCCGGGGAACGCATCGAGGAAGGAAGAACGGTCGCCCAGCTCCCGGAGCCATCGCCCTGCCCGCAGCCGGGAGCAGCCCGCAGGAGGAGGCAGCTGCTCTCTCTGCCGGAGAGGTGAGAGGGGCGGAAGGACGGGGCGGCGTGGGAGAGCGGGCACGGGAGAATTCCCAGGCACAATTCCAGCTCCCCACCCTTGCAGCTGGCAGCAACCCGGTGTCCTCTGCGTGTGGCAGCAGCTGCAGCGCTGGTTTGGAGCAAGCTTCCATGGCATTTTGTTGCAAAGGTGCCCCTTCCAGCCGGGTGCCCCGGCTGGGTTCCCTGGCTGGGAGAGCCCTTGAAGTAGCCAAAGGGAGCAGCTGCTGAGAATTCCGAGCCCGCTGTTCCTGTGGTTCTGGATACAATGTTTCAGTAGTGTGTGCTTCTGTCCTATGTGCTGCTAGATGTACTTTGGAGCAAGTTGACTCTTTCATCTCTCCCCACCTGCATTCTTCCTAGGTGTACGTTTTATTCAGCAGCACTCAGATGAGAGAAAGGATCTCTGTTCCCATCAGCATAAAAGGAAAAAGTGTGCTCACACAGACCTCAGTTGTTTGGTCAAAAAATTCTTACTTTGGTTTGGTCAAAAAAATGTTATTACTGTGTGCAAACTCACGGGGAAGATTTTATTCAGCATCACTCAGTGGGACATGAAAGCTCCACTTTCCCTTTTCTTGAACAGTCTGAGACTCAATATGACTTGATATCAGTTTTATTACAGGCGATTTGAACTTTTTGAAGAGCCAGAAGGATTGTTTGTGCATGCGTGTGTCACTAATATCCCTCCTCTCTCCAATGCAGGATGGGGGGGGAAAAGGGCTGCAGAGCTTCTTACAAGGGGCTGTAAGTGCAAATAAAGAGGAGCCAGAGGTTTAGTTGATATGAATCACTGTTTCTGAAAAGAGCCTGATGGATTTGCTGATACCAAAACCAGTAGGAATAGGAGACTGAACTCAGGCATGGTGATGGTCTCCTTGGCTTTAAAAAGTTTTAATGGCTTTAAAAGGCATTTCTATCAGACCTGGTTTATTTTTATTACCTTTCATTACATTTTAGAATAAAAAAGCCCCGCTCCATCACTGCGGCTGTGATGTGTGACTAAAGCCCATCTTCCCTCCACTGGGAACAGGTGAGAGATGGAACTAAACCCCAAAGGATTTTCTGCTCACTGATGGCACGTGAGTTTTCTTGGGAAATCTCTGCCAAGTGTGGTCAGTTGTTCTTGAATGTGGCCATGAGGGGAGTTGAACGTGCCAGCCCAGATCTGCAAACATGCAGTGCCAGAAGGAGAACCCTTGAAGTGTCACCTGGGATGTGTTCCACTGACTCACAGGTGTGTGTGCTGTGCCCAGGTCCCCTGTCCAAATCCTGGGCGGGCAGAAGCCAGGACTGCACATTGCTCGTGATATGAAGTCACTTCTGGGGAGGTTAAATACAAATGAGATGCCAGGGAGGGAATGGCTTCTAACTGTAAATATTTTTGTCCTAGAGGAGCCCTGCCCAGTCTGACTGCTGCCCAGTGCTGCTCCCTGACTGCACGCTCTCTTGGTGAGCCTCTGTCCTGCTGGCCGTGCCTTTTCTGTCCCCGTGCCGCTCCGTGCCCGTCTTTACCCTCCCGAGCACGTGGCGTGGTCGATTCCTGTCTCCCGGTCCTGGTTTCCCTTTTTGTCTCTGTGTCCCTGCGTCCTTGCTGTGTGTTTGGGACTCCGTCTTTTTGTCTGTCCTTCTCCGTGCCTCACTCGTGTTCCCGTTCTGTTCCCTGTGGCTCTGTGGTGCTCCCCGTGCCATTGTTTCCCCCGGGATCCTTGTGTCCCGTTCGCTGCCCCTGTTCTTTTTTAATCCCTCTCTCGTGCTGCCCATCTAGCATCCCTTTTTTGTGGTTTTGTTTTCTATTTTTTTCCCCTCCATTTCATCCTGCACCTCGATCTTCATTTTCTTTCCTGTGTCCTCTCTGCTGCCACTCTCTGCCTCGTGTCCTCTGTGTCTGCGGGGCTGGGGAGGAACTTCAGCCCTCCTGGGGGCTGCCCCCCCCCCCCCCCCCGCCCTTTCCTTGTGCCAGCAGGGTCCCTTTTTGGGGGCATGGACCCGTGGGGAGGGTTCCCATCAATGGCCGTGCTGCCGTCCAGGGCAGCTGGAGCGGTTCTGTGCCTTCATTTTGGGGGTGAGGAAAGAAGGCTGAGGGGGGGACGGGGTGGAGACTCGGGGGGCTCCGATGTGTTTCGGGGCAGCCCGAGGTCCCCGGCAGAGGGAGCCACGCTGCGGCGCAGGAGCAGGGGAGCAGGGGAATGGGGGGGGAGGGGGGGGGGGCGGGGGCCGTGCTGGGTGCCCTCCCCCAGAGGGACCCACGGGTGCCAGGACATTCGCACGGAGGGGTGGCCGTAGAACACGTGGGAAAGGGGAGCAGGGGAAGGACCCGAGCGTGGTTCAGAGGGAGTGTTGGATTGGTTTGTATTTGGCTGCAGTTGGGGTTTTACATAGCTAATAGAAATACGAAACATAAAGGATAGAAAAATAAATAGAAAAAAATAAAATAGAAAAGATATTGTAATAATACAACAAAAAAATGTACCTTTGTAGTACATAACATAGATAATGAAAATATCATCTCATGTTGAAATGTAAGTTGTAAATATGAGAACAGAAATGTAAAAGTATTTAAATGGAGTTAAAATCAATGTTTCGTTGGTATTATTTGGTTAGAGATGGGGGTTTTTTAGAAATAAGAGGAACAAAACTATAAGTATGGAAATAGATAATAATCTATTTATACATGAAATTATGTATTCATTACAGCTATAAATGGATTAATAATAGTAATAAATGCTAACTTTAATATTGATATAACACACCAATATATTATGTTGATAGATTACATTACCATTTTAATCTAATAGAATGACTATTCCAATATTAATACATTTCTTTAAAAATATATTGTTAGAACTAATCATATAGTGACATATAGATTTGTAACTATGGAAATATCAATGTGTGTAAGTGTACATATAAATATGAAATAGAAATATAAGTATAGAACAATTAAAAAATATAAATATATTTGTGTGACTATAAATTGCAGAGATGGGTAACACATTTCTATCCAATATGCAGTATATAATATAAAGAATGAAAATATATAATGTGTAAACGCAAGCTGTAAATAGGAGAACAGAAATATAAAAGTATTAAAACATACTTTAAAATCCATGTTTCAATGGTTTCATTTGCTTAGAGGTGGGTTTCTTTGTAAAGAATATCAACCAAAATATAAATATGCAAATAGACCCTCTATATGTTTCTATTTCTTAAATTGATTTCTAAAGAGATTTGTACTGCTAGTAGATTCTAATATGAAGATACAGCATCCATCTATGGATAGATTGTAATTTTCATCTAATTAATCTTATAACTACATTTATTTGTAAATCTATATAAATGTATCCAGACATCAATTTATAAATAGAAATATGCCAATTTGAATATGTGTAAGTATACATCTAAATATGAAATAGAAAAAAAATAGAAGTGTAGATGCAGTATTCAATATAAATAAAATTGTATACTGAGTGGTTTATAATGTGTAGACTATATGGATATATGAATTCCACGTAAGTATGCCAAATATAAATAGAAAAATGAATTGAAATATAGTTTTAAAATA